>NC_080582.1:54938176-57420676 GCF_029962835.1 Magnolia sinica
TCGCCAAATTATTGCCCAGCAGAAGCAGAGGTCAAAGACTAGGACTGTCGATACTTGGTTTTAAGAATCCAGGGGAGGGGTTCTATAAAAGACTTTCAATTATTTCTTCAAAAAGCCGGGTGTGGCCCAAACCGGTACCAATATGAATAAAGAAAAGAAACCTCACTTATTACTGATTACTGATAGGTTCGGACGATTGATTTGATTTCTCAATCGAATCAAATCAATAGTCAGATTCAATTGTGAGATTCAGAACTACGAAAGTAAGGGACCGGAAATACGGCAAAGGAAGGTTCCTAAGGGACTGTAAATCCTTGCTCCCAGGATCCAAGGAGGGATTGATTATAGGAAGGGCTATCAATACTTCCTAATTATCTTACCCTACTAGTGTAATGCCTACTGACTCAGTCTTGAATTAGATTGGGTAGGCTGACGGGGAATCAAATTAGGAGTTGTGGAAAGGACTGAAGATACTTTGTATCCAGATGTATCCAGACTCACGAGAGTCTCTGAGTGCTCAGAGGCATTCAATCAATATTGGATGGGTGATTGGCTCTTATAGAATAAAGTTGAAAAAGAAAGAAAAAATTCTTTCTTTTTGGTAACCCCGCCAAGAATGTAATAGGGTGTCTCCCGATTGTTTCACAGAAACAGAGACAGTAAGGCTTAGATGGGAGATAGAGGTATGTGATAGATAGTTATCGATCTTGATGGTATATTTTTAGGCCTTTTGCTTATGAAAGGCAACAAACAATAGGTCTTACTATTCCTACATGTTCCATTAGTAAGATTCCCTTGAAACTTCCAAGGGGGTAACTGTGTATCTTGCTTGTGATTAATGCTTCCCAATTCTACCAGAAATCATATAGGAACTTGTTACGAGTGTATTCATTGGATTGGTTCATCAATAGCATTAGGTCAGAATCCCATTTTGACTCTGCACCATTGATTCCACTATTATTAATGATAAATAATGGAATAATTCCTTCATATTCATATAGATAGGGGACATAATTCACATGGATATAGTAAGTCTCGCTTGGGCTGCTTTAATGGTAGTCTTTACATTTTCCCTTTCACTCGTAGTATGGGGAAGAAGTGGACTCTAGGGGTACTACTAATTGATAATTGAGTTGAGTAATCGAATTGTATCAATTGTTTAATAGATCATTCTGCGAAGCTAAAAAAAAAATATACCCATTTCAAAAATTCTACCAGAATCCAGTAATATAGGAATAAGAACCCTTCGATCAAACAAAGATTTCAATGATTTGATTCCCATGTTCGTATTTCCAAACTGAACACACATGATAGGAAATGGAAATTTTTTCCAACCGAATTCTTCCTAAATATTCTATTTCGATGAACCGGCCCTTACCAGAATTATGGATATTACAATGAGGAGCAACCAACCCCTATTTTTTTTCCTTTTATATAATTTATATAATATATGCCCATACTATTCTTCCTACATTGATTGTTTCGATAGATCTCGGGATCCATATTGAAAATAATCAGAAACTTAGGAAAGAGTTGACGTTCGATTATTTCAGATTGATCGAAATCAATACAAATGGATGTAGCGAAGAAATAGAATTGGAGTGCTATTTACATGTAGACATATGTAGATACATATTATAGATTGATCCGTATCAAGCACATATCTTTATACAACTTTATACAATACAATAATAGATAGTGTGGTAGAAAGGTTCATATAGTTCTTTCTACCATACTATCTCATATACTGCTGACTCCAATCCACTCATTTCATTTAAGACTTGGGATTTGAATCCCTTTCATTTCTTCAATCATTGATAAGAACTAATAAGTCAAGTTTCATTCAAATTAATCATTTTGACTGACTGTTTTTACATAGATGATAAGTAAAAAAGCAGTAGGAACTAGAATGAACAGCGCAGTAGCAATAAATATGAGAATATTGACTTCCATAATCTCATCATTTTTTTTTGCTTTGCAATAACTTGGGATCTAATCCCATAGAGATAATAAGTCTTTATTATCTCTATGGGATTAGATCTGGGAATCTAGGGAGCTTGGACGTCCCACCTTGGAGAGAACCCCATCCCAAAAATCTAGCCACATTCCACCATTAACCCCTCTCAATCCAACCCTCTAAACCCCATCTTAACCATTAAATCAACCCTCTTGTTGCTCTAGAACCTATAGGTGGAAGAAGAAGGAGAAGTTAGAAAGGTGGGTGCTTTTCTAGGATTAGATTTATGTTTTCTGATATGAATTTTCTAATTTTTCTAGCATGAGGCAACTAGGACCCACCAATCAATGGTGAGGATCTTACCTTGACCTCTAGGTGTGGCCAATGGCCCACCTTAGCTTGCATGCATGAATCCATGGTAAGGGCCATTCTCCATGAATCCCACCATAATGTTTGATTTAATTTCACAGTGCATGAAGGCCATCTAAGCCCTGATTCATGGTGGGAAGGAAATCTCCACCCTTGATTTTGTTCATAGGACCACATGTTTGGGACCCATCTTGATGTATGTATTGAAGCATGTATTAGAGGGGCCCATAGTGGTGAGGTCCCTCCATCACACGTTTCTCTCTCTCTCTCTCTCTCTCTCTCTCTCTCTCACTCTCTCTCTCTCCTTCTCTTTTTTCCTTGTATGGTAGCCCACCTGATGATGTATATATCTTATCCTAGTTGTCCAAGCAGTGAGACACCCACCATCCAACAAATAGGGCACATCTTACTGCCTAGATTGGTCCAGCATGACTGGATAGACCATGCAGGCTTGGTTGAAGGGAAAACACCATTATCAGCTTGGTTTGTGGGGTGGCCCACCCTTTCGTAGACCCCACCATGCATGTGTGCCATCCACACCGTCTGACCATCGAATGGGGCCGCCTTGCTGACCGTCTAGACGGCCCACCTGGATGTCTGTCTGGACAGGCCCAGATGAAGAGAAAATAAAAATATCAGCTAGATCCAAGCTGGTGGGCTACACGTGTGGACCCACCTGATGTATGTGTTTCATCCATGTCATCCACCGTCCCTTGACGGTGGGGCCTACCTTGATGAATGTGTTCTATGTCCGCACCATCCAACGTTTCTAGACAATGGGACCACCTTGATATGTATATCCATGTCATCTAGTCCAGCTGGATGTGGACCCCACCTTGATGGTTGTGGTTTATCCACAATGTCTGGTTCAGTTGGGATGTGGACCCCACGTGATGTACGTGTTTTATCTAAGTTGTCCATGTGAGCTAGACCCCACTATGATGTATGTATTTTATAGCCACGTTGTCCATTCATTTACTAGACGTGGGACCCACCCTACACGTGTTGCGCGTGTGGGGGTGGGGGCCCACCTTGAGGCATGTGTTGTATCTTCACCATCCATCCCTGGACAGTGCAACCCACCTTAATGATTATGTTGTATATCCGCACCGTCCAGCCTGCTAGACGGTGGGATCCACCATGATGTATGCATTGTATATCCAAGTTGTTCATCTGGTGGGGGCCCATTTGGAAGGTGCAGGCCACCTAGTGCATGTGCGGGGCCCATTTGGAATGTGCAGGCCCACCTGCTACATGTGTAAGGCTCACATTAATGTGTGTGTTGTACATGCTGCCCATCCATTTCTATGGAATCATGGGCTGCCCCATAAGGCCCATTATGATGTAAATGAGGCCCATGTGTGAGGCCCAATGTGATGTATATGAGCCACTTGTATGAGGCCCAATGTGATGTATATGAGGCCCTTGTATGAGGCCCAATGTGATGAATGTGAGGCCCAATGTGATGTATATGAGGCCCTGAAAGTGCCCTGGTTTGTCAATTAGCATGAGAGTTGAGTCGGTAAGACAAGTGGGCCCCATATGAAGATCATCAAGCATCTGCCTCAACTGGATGTGTGCTCCGAACTCATTAAATGTAAACTTTAGCCTCACATCTCATGTCCCAAAACACCCAGGTATATAAAACCCTTAAAATGAGTAGAACAACATAGGTGTTTTAGTATGAAAACTTATTTTACAAAATAGGAAAATTTCTAAGTTTTTCAGCCATTCTCGATATATTGATACCACATCAATGTGATCGAACACCTGTTATCAATGTCCTCGAAAAGTACTCGATATCATCGAATTGAGGACCTCTTGTGTCCAACAACCAACTTGATCCTTGGACAAAATTCTCAATGAATCAATGGACTATTCGATATCATCGGAATTCAAATTCCAATAACATCGAGACAGTTCGATATAATCGAATTCTGGCTAGTTTGTGTCCAGCGTGCTGTTAAGGCAAATCTCATATTTATCGATAACTCGAAGTAAGCCTCAATTCTATTGGAACTCAAATTCTGATGATATCGAGGGAGCTTCGATGTTATTAAATTCGGACCAAACTAGCCTAGTGAGCTCAATAGAAAAATCCTCTGCAAATGACCGAGGAATCGATGATGTCTCGATATGATCGTAATTTGAATATCGATGGAATAGATATATGTTCGATATCATTGAAATGGATCAAAGATTGTCCAGCAAGCTCTTTTGAAAATCATGTGGAAAAAATCGATGTATTGAACAGATTGTCGATGAAATTGGAATTCAAACTCCAATGACATCGATGCACGCTCGATGACAATGATCCTCAGGCAAAAAGTTTTAGGTATATACTTTAGTGGAGTTCGCATCATCGAACCTTGCTTCGATAGTATTGAAAGTATACATTCGATGACATCTAAGAAGGCCTGATAATATCAAACTCAGTTAGAATCTGACATCTTTATTACCGTTGGAACTTTTTGTCTATTTAAGGAGAGCTTGTTCTTGGTTGTTGTATTGAGAAAAAGAGAGAGAGCTTTGAGAGAGTAACTACATATCATCTACCCTAAGCCCTTTTTCTCATGAGAGTTCATCCTTCAATCCACCCTCACCGTTGATATTCAATAGAGTGGATTGGGGAATGAACTTCCCGCCTTCAAGGATATTCCAGCTACCACTTTAATGGCAAATCTTTGAGCTAGGATCCCTTAAATGCCTAAGACCTTAGAATCTCTTCATCGCTTTAATAGCTAATATTTATTAGAGTAGATTCAAAGATAACCTTAACCCAATTCGTCACCTTTATTGGTACATCATCAAGTGTTACGAATCAAGGGAGCTGAAGAATCTTCATTATCAAGGAGGAGATCTTCATAAACATGCTTAATAGGGCTCACCTACTTATCTATAAGTCATTAGAGTCCAGAGATCCTTTTGATCATTCCTTTTGTAGGTTTGGGTCAAAGGTGCTTCTCACCCCTTTAAAGTCCTCATAGGTGGCCTTCAACGGGAGAATACATGTGGGTGTTGTATGTTGACCTTTGCTCTTGTGTAGGGCATAAACTCTAGGGTCCTTGTGTGGATCCTTGGCCTATATGGCCTAAAATCCTAGGTTCCTTATGTTGGATCCTTGGCCTATGTGGCCTAAAACCCTAGGTTCCTTATGTGGATCCTTTGCTCTTGTGTAGGGCATAAAACCTGGGTACTGTGTGTTGACCCTTGCTCCTGTGTGGGGCATAAACTTGTGTCCCGTGGAGACATGTTAGGTACCTTGTGTAGGTCCTAAAGACAGCCTTGTGTAGGTTGTACTGGTTTGAGGTGAACCTGATTTGAAACCTTTGTAGTGAAATCCGGTACACTCAAGGGTTGAGTGCATCCACTGGGAGTGGAATAGGCATATAGTCGAACCACTATAAAATGACTATGTTTGAGATTATTATTTGCATATTCCCTTATTATGTATACTTTAAATGATCACATGATGCATGATTATTTAGAACTGATAAGTATATCATCTCACACACAGTCACTCAGTGCATCCATCATAGACTAAATTTATATATTGTTTAGATATTGAATAGTCTTGTGATTAGATCCTCTATTTGGCTTGGAAGCCATTAGAGTTAAGTTGAAGATATCTTGATAAATTGTTATATTAGATCATGATAATGTAATAGGATTTTAAATTGTCATAAATTTTTATAAAGTCCTATTCACCCTCCTCTAGGACACTTTGACCTATTCCTACTTCTACTAGAGTGGTCATTACCGTAATTTTAATTAGTATCAGAGCAGATCTCTCTTAAGGGCTTCACCACCTAGAGAGTGATCTTGACTGAAGTTGGAATCATGGCCAAAGGAGAGGGCTCATCTGTAACTAGACCTCCCATATTTGATGGATCAAATTATGCTTATTGGAAGGCTTGTATGCATTACTTTTTGAGATCTTTGGATCATGATGTTTGGGACATTGTTAAAAAGGATATGTGCCCCCAACCTATCAAGTGGTACTTGAAAATGGTACAACTATCTCCAAACCAAAATCCAAAGAAATGTGGACTGCATTTGATAAAGAAAAGCAAAACTCTGAAGCTAAAGCAATGAATGCTATTTACTGTGCTGTGTCTCAAGAAGTATTTAATTAAATTAGTATGTACGACACATCAAAACAAGCATGAGATTTGTTGGAAACAACCCATAGGGGAACCAACATAGTGAAAAGATCTAAGCTGCAGCTCCTAACATCACAATTTGAACATCTTAAAATGGAGAAGCATGAGACTTTTATGGAATTCTTTACAAAACTGAATATCATCAGTAATTCCATGGGTGGATTGGGAGAGAAGGTTTCAGTGTCAAAAATTTGTAGGAAAATTCTAAGATCCCTACCGAAACAATTCAACTCCAAAGTCACAACTATTGAAGGGTGTAGAAATATGGATGAAATGAAAGTAAAAGAACTTGTAGGTTCCCTACAAACATTTGAACTACACTTTAAACCTGTTCCCAATTCCAAAAATAATGCCCTCAAAACTTCAAAACACATCACAATAAATGAGGAGGATGAAAGTGAAAGGGAAAAAGAAGATGAAGAAGTGGCACTTTTGGCTCAACGGTTCAGAAAATTCTTCCACAAAAACCGTGGCCGACCATTTAAAGGGAAATAGTCAGACAATAAGCATTATACAGGTAAACCTAGTAAAAAGTCCAAAGAACCATAGTGTTACACATGCTGAAAGTTTGGGCACCTGTCCACTGAATGCCCCAATAGAAAAACCAAAGGAAAGGCAATGGTAGCCACTTTAGATGATACTGAAGAATCAAACTCAGACTTTAGTGGTTCAGAAAGTGATGGAGACTAGAAATCCGTGAAAATACTTGTTTCGACCAGAAATGAAATGCATTTTATTTGGGAGAATTTCTTATTTAACATCGATGAGGATAGAACAAAGGGAATATTCATCAATTTCATTTATTTTGAGTTCATTACATCCTCTTAATACTCTGATTCCAAGATAGAATTTCTTAACAATGAAAAGAATACATGAAATCGGGTATAATCAAAATGTAATTTTCGACAGCATTCCGGCGCATTTTCATCAAATCTCCAGGGGAGACAAGTTATGCATGTTTCCCCTGATGAGATCCCTTAGAAATATTCGAAATAACTTGATCATCTTGTTAGAAATTTCAGCATGACGGCCACCCTCAAAGATAATCTGCACAACTCATACCAGAGTTGCGCGGCTGGCGAATTACGCGGACTCGTGCAACTTGTATGATTTGCGCAGCCCTCTTTCGTCCCTTCTCTTTACCTTCAATACCTCTAAGAGAGACTGCTCTCCTAAACATTCAATCCCTCAAATGAAAGGTTGAGGGGGTATTTACAGGCATTCGCATGTGTGAGCCCTCGATTCATGTGTCATAGACCCCACCTCGCATTATTAGTTCCTTTGATGAAACTTGCACATCCCAGCACAACTCGGGGGAGATGCGTGGACCCGTGCAACTTAGGTCCTGCATAACTTGTTTTATCTCTTTCTCTCTCTCTCTCTCTCTCTCTCTCTCCCTCTCTCTCTTTCATGCCTTTCTCTTTCCTTGATCATTTGTCTCCCAACAGATGCTCCCTTGATCCAAAATTTGATTTTTCTAAATCAATTTGAAGGATGAAACTTTGCCATGGAGAATTTGACTTGCGTGACTCCGCGCAACTCACTTACCCCCGCAACTTTCTCGCCCGAGCCACTCTTTGACAGTGCCTTTAACCTATAAATACTGGTCTATTCAACTATTCATCATTTCAAAATTCCATCTTCGAACTAAACACTCTCTCTGTGAGTAGACTATCTGCGCAACTCATTTGCCCTTGGTGCGATAAGTCTTTGTCTCAAAACTCTGCCAAAATTTCTTTAACTCTTCTCTTCCTTATCACCATGAATCCTTTAAAGGCTTCAACCTCAAGAAAAGGGAATCCTTTAATTTCTTCCATACACGAACAATTCCTCCGTTATATTTGGACATGTGTGGAGATTAATAAAAAACTATTGGAATTTCACCACCCCTACTTGGATAAAATTATATCTTATCCCATGAATTTTCGACTACATTGGTTGATCCCTCATAGCAAACCTTCTACCCACCAAAGCCACCTTGTCTTCATAGATAGTTGGATCATGAGAGAACCCTGAATCCTAGAAGGCTGGATAGAAGGAAAGGATTCGCATCAGAAAGCTGGCATGATATACAAAATGCGATTTCTACAACCTTGACATGATTCTCATCAACCTTTTCCAACTCATTTCTTCGAGACTGCTCATCAACATTTCTTTATCAATCATGCTCCCTGGAGGACAGATGATTTCATAATCGAGGGTCTCCTGTCTCCTCAAGATTTCTAGAGCGCCTAGGCCCGTGCTGTTGCCCGAAAACATGCGGTCATTTTGGAATGGGTTAGTCTTTATGATGCTATCATAAGCCACATCAGAGCATTTTTATGGAAACACAGCAATCTTCAAAGGCTTTCTTAACTTTTGGTCCCCCATAACCAACTCATTCCATCTTCCTCTAGGTGAGATGAGTATTGCTTTATGGGCTCTTTGTTGTATAGCAAGTCTTCCTATCATGGGCGACATCCTTGACATTTATATCCCTTCGAATGAAGAATTGTCTCGTGCTTCTACAGAAAATAGTAAATTCAAGATTTTAAAAACTACTCTGGAACTTTTTAGTGAATTGGTTAATTTTTCCCATCCTGAACGTATCACTGCTCTTGAACGGTGGCTCATTTTTCTCACAAATTATGGTATACTTCTCTTTTCTTAATTCTTTTCTCTTTAAATTTTCATCTTTCTTCTAAAATAACCTTGTTATTTTACCTTGACAGCTTTGCAGGCTATAACCATTAGAATCTTAAAACCATTCATGAGAATATTACATGCACTACCGAATACAGTCACTCTTGTGAATTAGCTACCTTCCTAGCTTATTGGTTAAGTTTGGTAATATTCCCCAGTTCAGAACAAGTCATTAAACCATCCCTTTTCGGAGTTGTTGGCGCTATGGCTTAGGGTCAAAAGCATTCATTAGCTCCTTTAGTTCTATGTTCCTTATATCGTGCTTTTGGTGATATAATTTCTGGGCCCATAAATTCATCACTCCAACCTTTCCCGATCTACGCTCCTTGGTATTTCTTTATAGGTTGGCTAGGAATATACATATTCAAATCCTCATCGGCTCCCTCTCCAACACTACTAACTAAGGAAGATGGTCAAAAAATCAAACGGTTGGATCACTCGTAAAATAAAAGACGGTGATCCTGTTGACTTTCATCATTTTCTTTCACTATTCATCCAGAAGACATAGAAGCTATTGATAATGACTCCATCTCTCATGGTGAGCACTTATTCCTTGTTTCCATCAGATCGGGTACTCTTCCCTTAAGAGAAGGCAACATGTTTTGGCGTGAACCCTATTATCCAAGCAGATTTGCCCGTCAGTTCGGGTTTAACCAAATTGTGCTGGCGACTTGTGATATTGTTACCAGATCTATGAGGAATTGTGGCATCAAACCGTATAACTGGGCTTTGATATGGAGGCAACTTTTGAGTGTTAACACTGGATCTCGCTTTATACTCTCAGGCCAAGGATATCCAGTTCATTGTTCCTATTCCTGGATGCGTTGGTGGGTTCACCAATATTATTTAGTGCACAGATACCATTCAGCTGACCATGCCATATTCATTCCTCCACCTCGACTAAGGAGTTATCAAGAAGACCAAGGCATCAATTATTACAGGGAGACTAACCATTCTCTCTGTTCTGGTCAATTCTGTGCAACGATTTCCTCGGAACACACTTCACGTGAAACACCTTTGGCCGATACTCTTGAAGCTTGGATAGCTTTTGGAGTATCTCTACAAAGTATCCATGAATCTCTAAGTTTTTTAGAAGAAGATGATAATTCTATGCAATTTCACCCTCCTCCTCCTTTACAAGTTGTAAAAGAGATTTTTCCTGAGGCATCAAGAAAACAAGAGGCAAACAGGCACCGTCGCTCTCTTCGAAAGAACAAACGTATCATCATTGAAAGCTTATCCTCTTCGTAATAGAACAATAGTAAATACATTCGGCTACGTTTAATAGGAGTACATTTTGGATAGGAAATATGACTCTCTCTTCCTTTTTTTTATACCTTATATGAAGCTTATCTATCTTGATGTCATATCTTCATGTGGCATATATTTATCTTAGCATTACATCATTTTGAACTTGAGCAATTCTCATAAGTATATTTGATAGATATGTGAAGCATGACAAGTTATAATAATGATTAGAATAACATTGCCTAAATGATATTCAGAATGGGCGGGACTAAGTTTCAGTTCCAATTAGTTGCACACACAGTTTAGGCTCATAAGTAGTTGGAGCAACCACAGTTTAAACTCATAAGCAGTTGGAGTTGGTCTTATACGAATGGTCGTTGTAACTCTCTAGAGTTCGCGGGGCTTATCGTGGCCGAGGAGTTCACAAACCGTGATCCATCAGAGGGGCCCAGTGAAGTTATCAGGTTTGTGAACTCGATAGGATTTATGCACAGGGTTGGCCACAATAACTCTCTAGAGTTCACGAGACGTTCAAGGCTACCGTTAAGGTACCAAATCCAAGGTTGTCAGTCCATCAGTGGAAGGTCTCCTACTTCAGAGACTTACCCCCATACGTTACTACTGAAATTAAACCAGGGATCTGGGGAGTTATCCTACTTCGGAAACTCACTTTTCCTTCACCTACAAGGTCAAACCCATTCACAAGGGGCGGTCTTTGGTCATCCTCATGACGCTGCCTAAAACTATACAGACGGCATGGGTCTTACATGATTGCTTCGTCAATCGCCTGCATGGGTGCATATGAAGCCTTTTATGGGCTTTTTAGGGCCACAGACTTCACTGTTATCCGAATGATACATATATGTTGCTGACAATAATAAGTCTTCTACATAGTTGGCTACATAAGGCTTGACTAAACTGCCTTAAATGATAAGCTGCCATCGCCGCTATTGACTTCACATGTGGTTAGCCATATAAATCAATAATTAATATTTCATCATTGCTGATAGTGTTTTGCCAATATTCATATTATATTTAAGATAATATCAGCTTGATGATGATAGCAATTTTGATAAGATAGGCTTATTTTGGCGATATCCATCGACTTTTGGCACTTATCATCACTGCTTGGTCTTGACTCGGTCGCATAGTTCAACTTTATAGCAATGCTTTCTTGCTATCATACTCGGAAGATCATCATTGCTATTATGGTCCGTTATAATCTTTGCATTTAGCTTTCTTGTCCGACGACCTATTCCCATGATAATTCATTGGCGCTGACCATTAGCGATAATCAATGGCGTTATCATTGGCATTTTAGCAATTAGCAACATATACAAATTTGGCACTTTTCGCCTGAAGAAATGGCTGATGCTTTTAATATGCTTTTGATACACCTCAAAAATCTGCATTTCATTAATACTCGCAGAAAGAAAATACAATACTGAAAAAGAATATAGAGATCCATCTTTATTGCACTCTTATCTGCTCCCTTTTGATTGATAAGAATTACGAAGTTAAGCCGCAGGTCTTTTGAATCAAAACTATACGTTTATTCATGGAGGGTATATTTTTAGGAAACGGGTGTTCACCGGTATACTTATACCCTGTCTGTCTTAATCCACTACCCGATATGCCCCATTAAAATATACTTTAGATATTGTATATGGGCCATTCCATTTAGTGTCAAATTTGCCTCCTGTCTTGTGGGTAACCACTACCGGTCTTTTCAGCATTAATACCATATCACCCTTTTTGAAAGAACGATACTTGGCCCTTTTATCAAAAGTGGCGGAGATTCTTTCTTGATATAACTATAATCGTTGCTAAGCTGTTAACCGTTTTTCATCAATCAGATCTAATTCAGTCAATCTGATCTTAGCGTTCTCATCATCTGTCATTGACTGATATACTGCCACTTTGAGCGAGGCAACTTGCATCTCTATAGGGATAACAACTTCAACCCTGTAGACTAGAGAGTATGGTGTCGCTTTCGTGGCAGTATGATGAGTGGTTCTATAGGCCTACAAAGCTTCTTGCAACTTCTCATCCTAATCACATTTGTTCCCTGCAATAGTTTTCTTCAATATTTTCACAATTATTTTGTTAAAAGCTTCAGCTAATCCATTAGCTAGTGGATAGTAGGGCGTCAACAACGAATGCTGAGTATCATATTTTTGGCACAATCTTTCCATTCCCTTATTCTTGAATGGTGTCTCATTATTAGTGACAATCCTTTTCGGAATACTGTATCAGTATCTTATTGCATGTCGTATGAAATTCATGATGTCCCTCTCTTTAACACTTCTCAATGCAATAGCTTCAGTCCACTTGGAAAAGTAATCCGTTGCTGCCAAGATATAATGTTTCTCTCTGGATGACGATGGATTTATGGGTCCAATAACATCAAGCCCCTAGGCTGCAAAGGGTCAAGAAGTCACTGATTGATGCAAATATTCAGGAGGTACATGTATTATATCACCATGTATTTGGCATTCATGACATCGCCATGCATAGTCAATTGCATCCTTAAACATCGTTGGCCAGTAATACCTCATTCGACGTATTTGATGAAACAAATTTCTGCCAGCCTCATGAGCTCCACATTCTCCTAAATGTGCTTCACCTAATATTTGATTTGCCTCCTTCGTATCCAAACATCGCAATAGCACCTCGTTGTAGGACTTCTTATAAAGTTCTTCATTGCACATAATGAATTTCTTTGCTCTTTGCCTTATCTGCATCTTTTGTGCGGGATCCTCCGGTAGGATATCATATTTAAGATAATCCACAAAAGGCTAGCGTAAATCATCAATTGTGATCTCTAAACATGATACAAGCAGTACCTCAGCTATCTCAACATCATCAGTGAGCTGTAAGAACCTTCTCTCTTCAATTGTTACTTGTAAAGGGCTCCGATTAGAACAAGCTAAGGCTGCAGCCAGACTGTCAAAGCATCTACTCTCGCATTTTCTGACCTGGGTATGTGTTTGACTTCAACATCTTGAAATTGCTCCATAAGCTATTGTGCACGGCGATAATATAGGAGGAGTTCTTGTTTCCTTACTTCAAATTCTATCGTGAGCTGGTTTATTACCAGCTTAGAATTGTCAAAAATTCGCAATGCCCTTATCATCATTTCCTGGGCTATTTCCATCCTTATAATGAAGGCCTAATACTCAACCTCATTATTGGTGAATGTTGTGCCTAATTGAAAGAATGTGGCAATAAATCGCCCTGGGGACTAATAAATATGACCCTAGCACCGGTTCCTGAAGTTCTGGAAGTACCATCAAAATACATCTGCCACGGACCGCATAGTTCTGTTATCATCACCTATTCGTCTAGAAAATCATCGTTTATCATTTCGCTATCCAACACGGGATGGGCTACCAAGAAATTCGCCACTACTTGTCCTTTTATTGCTCTGGCCGGTTCATATGTGATCACATATTCTAACAGTAGAAGCATCCACTTGGCCAATCTCCCTGATAGCATCGGCCTTGTCATTAAGAACTTCAGTGAGTCTGCTCACGAAATTAAAATTATATCAAGGGAGAGGCAATAATGTCTTAATTTCTGTACTGCAAAGATCAGGGCTAGGCACACTTTCTCGATAGGCACATAATTGCATTCGGCTCCCACTAAAGTTCTACTTAAATAATATAGCGCAATTTTGTAACGTCTAGGAAAAATCCGTACAAAGGCCGAGTACCACCTCAGGTAGAAATCCCTAAGGACCTTATTCTGTAGAAATTTAAGCAAAAATTAATTAAGTACTGAACTAAATTAATCGGTGAAATTAGCTCAGACCTCCATTTATACAAATGGCAAGACTTAAAACCATTAAAATCACTAACTCAACACTACTTGAGAACCTACGAGAAATCCCACGAGCTTGTCGCTCTCAGGAATACATTGAAACTCTGTATCGGACCTAGACCGCACGTTGAAAGTTCGATGCCCACGAAACTATACGGTTATGTCCGCCCTACTGGGCTTGATAACCATTGCAAGAATCGAGCCCATATAGTATCTAGAAATGCACAACTTGAGCCCTAAGTAAAGTGTGTAAGAAACAAGAATATCTTCAGAAAATGTATTGAAACTTTAGTAAATTAGGTCATTCATTTGCGCGTGAAATTGAGGATTTCAGATGGTCAGCTTCTGACCAAACTTCACCCAGGAAAAAAAGAAATTTCCCTCCTCATATCTGTATACTTGCCACCCCGATCGAGCAAGTTCAACCGTTGATCTGACACAAGTCCTCTACGGCCGATCGACCTATACAATCATGCCAAAATCACAATCCTGGCATAGATCCATTATCAGGGAACTTCCCTTATGATGTAAGTGAATAATGGGCCTCTAGATGAGCCCTATTTGTCAAAAACGGACATCCTTTGGTTATGAACTAAGTATAC
Source organism: Magnolia sinica (assembly GCF_029962835.1). Classification (NCBI taxonomy): domain Eukaryota; kingdom Viridiplantae; phylum Streptophyta; class Magnoliopsida; order Magnoliales; family Magnoliaceae; genus Magnolia; species Magnolia sinica. The sequence goes on from NC_080582.1 coordinate 54,953,020, forward strand.
CTTGGCCTTAGGGCCATTTGCATCAGTTCTGGCCCTATATAAAGCCCTTAAACCACCCGATTCCCATTCCATACGAATTTCTCTAACCCTAGGAGAGAGAAGAGAGAAAAAAAGAGAAAAGAGTAAGGAGAGAAGGGAAGGTTTGGGAGATCGTTGCTGTGATTCCTCCCCGCTACTCCACACACTGAATCACCCTTCCACTTCGCTACACAATCATTTTCGACTTCGATTTGGGTAAGAAAACCTTACCCTAATCTTGATTTAGAGATCCAACTAGAGTAATCAATGAAATAGCTAACCTATTTCATTGCTTAGGTGCCCGACGTTCCATTTTCATGAAAGTAGAATTCAAACTACGTCCGAATCGAGTATTCCGATGAAAGGTGCAGACTATAAATATTTAGGCTATAGTTTTCAATACTTTTAATGTCAGCTAATGATTTATGTCTGACTTGATTGCTATCATATGATCTTAGTTACGACATTTTTGATATATTATGCATGTGTGAACTATGTTAAATGCAAGATACATTCCATGTGTTTGTTGAAATGTTTGAATGAACATGAAATTGTGATTTGTGCCATCATGACTGTAAACCTAGGATATATGTTTACCATATGCATGATGATCTCTTTGTGTAAGGAATTGCCATAATATTTGTCGTAACTAATCTAGTTTATGTATTTAGTGATGTGTAGTCTAAGTGTTTAATTAAATGTCTAAATGAGAAATTGCTAATAAATTGTATTTATTAAGTGTATTAAGATAAGATTCTCAATTACCTTAATCATATGTATAGTCTCTTTCATGTAATCATATTTGCTGCTATGTAATTGATGGATGAAATACACGTGTTAGGTGACATATCCAATGTGTTTGATGAAATGCTTAAATGAGGTATTTGTTTGGATTGTTTGTTAAATACTAATATGATTATCACATGTGTCTATCTATTGCATCTGAGTAAGATTGGGGCTACAACGTGGCTTAGGCAATTGGCAACAATCCTTGTACTAGTGGTTGAATTAGTCTTGCCACATTGGATAACTCGACAAATCCGTGTCGCACGGTGATTGTCGACAGTGGTTAGGCCACAAGGGGTGCCTATGCACTCCATGTTGATTAAGTCAACGTGTACTCATACCAATCGAACTTACCAAACAAACCGATTGGCCTATTATGTGTTTACCAGGTATGGACATCACTACTTGAATCTAAGGTACCACTTACCAATGTAAAAGCTCCTTTCAACCATGGTACCACGATCCGCTAAGATTCATGAGCCGGGCATGGTGGTATGGGACACCGTGGTCAAGTTGTCAGCCTACGCTGGGGTGACAAGCCTCCCCGTAGTGACCAGTGAGAAACCCAAACTCGTAAGCCAGGCATGGTGGTATGGGACACCGTGTTCGAGCTGTTGGCCTATGCTGAGGTGATGAGCCTCCCCGTAGTGACTGCGAGTATAAACTCTTGAATTTGTCTATCCACTACTTTTCTTTTGGGGTGATGCCCTACAACTTGCCTATCGTATGTGAATAACTACGATTAACGACCCCAGATGGATCCTTCGGTTGGGTAAATGATTTAAAGGGAGGTACCTTAGCTTCCCGAACCTACTGTATGAATAAGCTTAATTAAGTACTCGGCTAACATGACCATACACCACATCGCATGTGTTTTGGCGAAGAAGTTGCACTTTAAGGAGTTTGTCATGCACAAACTTGGTTGTCGGAGATGCTTTTGAGGGAGCTTTGTACGAGGGCATGCATCGTTACTGCACACCATTCATGCATTAACAAGAGTATCTAGGAAGTGATTGATGTATTGCTTTATCATTACTACTTGATTGACTTGATAACATGTTAACCTTTACCTTATAGTACCACTGAGTTGATCACTCACTCCCACTCTGGGATGGTGTTTTAAAATACCAACCAGATTCTATTGTAGATGCAGGTGAGGACGAAGTCTATGCAGCTAAGTTGGACTTCATAGATGAGGAGGAGGAATTCTCCTATGTTCAGCTATCAGGCGGGTCTATGTAGACCTCATTCTGATCTGATGGGATTACAGGGATACATGGATTAGTTGGACACTTACATTTTGACATCTTGTATATTTTGAAACAAACCTTGTATAAATTAAACCCTGATACATCATCATACTCTGGAGGCTGTAAACCGCTTACTTATTTCAATACATATACTTTTGTCTTCCGCTTGCTTAATTACATTATCTTTGGAGTATGATATACTGTTTTAGTATAATCCCACTCATATTTAATACATTAATATGGACAACATTTAAACATCATTATCCATGTTACATAAGTGATGTGCTGGATCTCGAGAGTTTAGCTTTGCTCAACCCTCGAAATCTGGGGCATTACAGATTTCCTTCCCTTGCTCATTCGTTTGTGCTAGCAAAGCCCCTAATGAATTTTCTGATGCAGAAATATAGAGAATAAGGGGTTTGCCTTTCACAGGCGCTGCCAATATTGGGGGATGTTTCAACAACTCTTTAATCGAATCGAATACGTTTTGATATGACTAGTCCCATGCAAATTCTACTCCTTTCTTCATTAGATGAGAAAATGGTTGACACCTTCCTACAAGGTTTCACATGAAACGGTGAATATATGTCAATTTTCCTTGTAAACTTTTTAGTTCCTTCAGTGTTTTTGGGGGTGGCATTTCTTATATGGCTCTAATCTTCCCTAGGTCGATTTCAATCCCTCGATGTCTAACGACAAAACCGAGAAACTTCCCTGACGAAATGCTGAATGCACATTTAGACGGATTCATTTTCAGTTGCTTCTTTCTGAGACGGCAGAATACCAAAATCAGATGTTCACAATGTTCTTCATGATCGTTTGATCGAACCACCAAATCAACTACATAACATTCAACATGTTTGTGTGTCATATCTTGGAATATGTTTTACATCGGTCTTTGATATGTTGCACCAGCATTTTTGAGACCAAACGGCATGATTTTGTAACAGTAAATTCCCAGCGAGGTTCTAAATGCCGTAGCTTCCTCATCTTTAGGAGCCATTCTTATTTGATTATATCTCGCATAACCATCCATAAAGGACATGACAACATATTTCATCGTACTATCAATTAATAGCTTTGTAATCGGTAGTGGGAAGTCATCTTTGGGACGTGCTTCGTTTAAGTCCCTGAAGTCCACACATACTCTGATTTGTCCACTTTTCTTTTTTACTGGGACAATATTCGATATCCACTTGGGATATTTGACTTCCCTGATGAACTCAACTTTGATGAGTATGCCCACTTCTTCTTCAATCAGAGGAACCAGCTCCGGATGGAATCTTCATTGCGCTTGCTTAATCGGCCTCTTATCTTTAGAAATATTTAACCAATGCACTACCACTGATGGTTCTAGGCCCGGCATTTCAGCATATGTCCAGGCAAATACATCTTTATTCTATTTTAAAAGTCTCACATACCGATTAGCCTCCTACTCAGAAAGATCGGCACTTATGAATATGTTCCAAGGTTCTTCTTCTATCCCTATGTTTATTTCTCGTAAACTATCAATCGTAGGAGCCACTTCAGGATATTTAATCATTTTAATTTCCTCTTCTTCTATTGCCCCTACAGTGATTGTGTTTACTAAGGATTCCCCTCCCAACCCACGAAATCCTTCCTGTTTCTTCTCATCAACCCCAACAGGGATTAAAATACCTTTTCCACCGTTCAAACTAACTGGCTCTTCACAATTGAAGCCCATATTATTCATTGTTCTTTTGCTAGGAGAGCTGTACCTTTCTAGATCTTCAGGTGTTAACTTTGCAGATTTCATCTTATTATCCCCCCATACTTCTATCTCCCCCTCTGACGCTATGTAGAAGTCGATAGGTTCAGGGTTCTTATCATTAGCTTCAACATGGAATCTTTTAGGCATAACTGGGAATAGTTTCTTCCTTTCGACTTGCGGTAGAGGCATCGTATAATTTTCTTACAAAATTTCTAACTGCTGGGGTGACAATAATGTCAACGGGGGCTTTCCTGGCCATCATAAATGTTTTAGTACAAAATAGAATTTTTGTTTCACCTTCTCTTTCTTTGACATCGCTATCTTGGTAATTATATCTTGTGCTGTTGTAACGCCCTGAAATTCGGGTGCGAGCATAACTCAGCTCCCGAGTTCCAAAACATCACTTATGCAACATAATTAATGAGAGATGTATGTTGACTGTATTAGTGCATAAAACATGGAATAGATTAAGCCAAAACATAGATATGATTCAGGGACAAGTGAATAAAGCAAGCGGAAGACTTATAGGAAAACATGTGTACAAGTGTAAATCCCTGAATTACATATACAAGCCAGATCATTTGAAAGTGTTATTTATCAAAATTATAAGTATCAATTACATCGTTTCAGTTCCAAAAATATAATCCCAGAGATCCCGCGCAACAGACCGAGGCTCGCTAGAACCCGTCTGAAAACTGCATATAGGAGAATGCAGCCTCGTCGTCATCCAGCTCCCGCTCTGCCTCAGACGTCGCATCCACATCTGCAACATCAGGGCCTAAGACAGAGTCTGGTGGGTGTGTAACACCGCCCCAGAAACGTTGGAGTGAGTGATCAACTCAGTGGAACAATAAGGCACTGGTTAACATGTTATCAGTTCAATCAAACAGTAATGATAAAGCAGAACAATTAAATAAATCCTAAGTACTCTTGTTAATGCAAGAATGAATGTAATATGATGCGTGCCCTCACGCGTACACCCTTAGCGTCTTCATCTTACGTTACGCATGACATCGCCTCAAAGTGCACCACATCTACAAAGCACATGCAAATGCGGTGCATGGATATGGTTACCAAGTTGTTATTAGTCCATTTCACACAACAGGATTGGGAAGCTAAGATACCTTCCCCATATCACCATCCAAACAGTAATCCATACTAGGGTCGTCAATCCTAGACATATCATACGATCATACATTTGAGGTCGTAGCAAAGGGCTCATCACCAATCAATGCACGCCTTTCATGCCTTTCCTACCACAATTTGGCTCGTCACCTCCTTGCGGTATCCAGGTATGCTCGAGGTCACTACAAAGGGCTCGTCACCAATCAATGTAGGCCGACAGCACGAATATAGTGTCCCATACCACCATAATCGGCTCACGAGTTTATTTGCTCACTGGTCACTACGGGGAGGCTCGTCACCCCAGCGTAGGCCGACAGCTCGACCACGGTGTCCCATACCACCAAGTCTGGCTCATGAGTCTTAGTGGATCAAGTACCATAGTTAACAGGATTTCACTGGTAAGTTCGGTATCCTAGATTCAAACAGTAGCGTCCATACATGGTTAACATACAACGGACAATCGGGTTACTTGACGAACTCGACTAGCACGAGCGCACGTTGAATTGAACGACATAGAGTGCGCAAACACTCCGCGTGGCCAAACCACCGCCAATAACTCTAATACGACTCGGGTTCGTCTAATACGTCCTACATGGCGAAAGCAATCTCAACCACGTATATAGGGTCAATTACCGATTTCCTGGACTAAGGCATAGTCCCAAACACTTTACACTACTACAGATATTCATATGGAATGTAAAACAGTAATGGAACAATGACTCAAATCATGGTACATACGCATCTGAAGAATATCAACTTAACATAAATGTAAGCATAGGAGATGCTTGAATTTAAATAACTTGGAATGTAACTGCATAAAGGAAATCATGCACATCAACAGGAGTATTGAGAATCACTTCTCAACGCCCACAATTAATGAAATCAGTTACACTTAGATCATTCATGCATTTCTACAAACACTTAGCATACATGGAACAACTTACATGACGTATGTTGGAATACATGTACTTAGACAATTCCTGTTACCAAGGAGTTGTCATACATGCATCTAGCATACATACATGACAAATAATCATGGCAAACACAAGTGCGTATTTTATACATATACGGTACTTTATAAATACACATAGAATACACAAATCTCAATATAGCACATGCATATCAGGAAAGCAATGTAAACATAACATTTGGCATGTGAAATCTCATCTATAACAAGAATAAATCACTAACTGGGATTGAAAGCCTTGAAAACCATAACCTATACACTTAAAGTCCGCACCTTAAGCAAAGAAAGGAACACCGAACTGATTTAGACGAGTTGTCTTCGTCAACGGCGCTAGAATACCCTAAAATAAAGATGGAAATGAGATACAACAACACCAAGTCTAGTCTAAGCTCTAACACAGGTTAGGGTTAGGTTAACTTACCCCAAAAGAACTCAGAATCGTCGGGAGAACGATTCAAAGCGAAGGTTCAAAGATGAAGATGAACAAGGAAGAAATCAAGATGATTCACCAACTTATCTCTCTCACTTTCTCTCTCTTTTCCACTCTCTTTCCAAGCTAGGGTTAGAGAAAATCCTATGGAAAAGAGAGCTAGGGTTTAAGGACTATAAATAGGCCTTTATTTGACGAAAATAACCCCAGGGTCAAGGTATACTTAGGTTATAACCAAAGTAAGCCTTTCTCGATCCAACGAAGCACTTCTGGTGGGCCTATAACTACGAAAGGTCGGACTTAAGCTCCTTGACCATGGATCTAGGTCAAGCTGAGTTTTCATACCGACCGGCTCTTCAGATCAGCCGTGGCGGACCACACTTAATTCAACGGTCACGGAATCTCGATCAGGTCCACAAGCACTAGGATATGCCTGGGCCAACTATCCTGATCAGAGGGTGAAATTGGGTCAGAATCCAACGGTCAGAATGCTTAAAATCATCGCGCAAGCGACACGACTCAGATTTCAATAAAAGCTTAATAAATTCCAACCGTTCTCACACTCTTCACTCCGAGCTCAATCAAATCGACCCAGAACATCGGATCGACTTGATTTTCGAGGTGAAGATCAAGCCTAACTCAGTGACCGCAACAGCCTAAGATCATCACCATCGGACTTTCGACGCGCGGTCCAGGTCCGATCCAGATCTTCCAAAAATTCTCCAAAACAACTGGATTTAGCGATGGATCCCAGATTTCAGAGTAACGTAGCACTCACTAATCTACACGTTTAGAGCCATGCAGATACAATTTAAAGTGATTGATGCGGATTTCACAAGCAATCGAGTAAAGCGCTAATTACCCCAAAATAACTACTTAAGGAAAGATTAGCACAAAAAAATTCCAAGGTCGTTACAATCTACCCCCCTTAAAGAAAATTTCGTCCTCGAAATTCATACCTTCATATAAGCCTCAAGGATCAGAGGGTAGGTCTTCCTGACCTCAGCTTCAGATTCCCAAGTAGCCTCTTCCACACCATGATGCGTCCATAGCACCTTCACAAGAGGGATAACCTTGCTATGCAATACCTGCTCCTTCCTGTCGAGAATACGCGTCGGTCGCAGTACATAAGTGGCATCCTCACTCAACTGCACTTGCTCCCAACTGATAATATGCGAAAGATCAGGAACGTACTTTTTCAGCATAGAAACATGAAATACGTTATGCACGCCCGCAAGAGGTGTGGGCAAAGCAAGGCGGTATGATACCGCTCCCACTCGATCCAGAACTTGAAATGGACCAATAAATCTCGGCGTCAGCTTCCCCTTCTTACCGAACCGCAAAACTCCCTTCATAGGAGAGACCTTCAGAAACACATGGTCTCCCACTACAAACTCAAGCGGTCGACGCCTCGTATCAGCATAACTCTTCTGCCTACTCTGCGCTGTCAAAAGTCGACGTTGAATGATGTCAACCTTCTCTGAAGTCACCTGCACCAACTCTGGGCCAAGCAAACTACGCTCACCAATTTCAGCCCAACAATGTGGTGCTCTTCTGGGCGACCATACAACGCCTCATAGGGAGCCATACCGATACTCGCCTGGAAACTATTATTATATGCGAACTCTGCATACTGAAGACAATCATCCCAACTGTCTTTGAAATCCAAAACACAAGCTCGCAACATATCTTCCAGGACTTGATTCACACGCTCCGTCTGCCCATCTGCTATGAGTAGAATGCGGTATTGAACTTTAGTTCCACACCCATTGCTTCCTAGATACTAGTCCAGGAAGATAGATGTAAAACGTGTGTCTCTATCGACACAATCTCCAGGGGAATCCATACCGACGTACTATCTCCTTGATATACAACCTAGCCAACTCGTCTGCAGAATAAGTGACTCGATCGGTAAGAAATGCGCCGACTTCGTTAATCGATCGACGATCACCCATAGAGTCAAATCCCTTTCTCGTCCTCGGCAACCCGTAAATAAAATCCATAGAGATGAAACCCCACTTCCATTCGGCTATGGGCATGGGTGCAACAACCCAGGAGGTCGGCGATGCTCGCCCTTGTGCTGGCATGTGAGACAACGAGAAACAAATTCAAACTGGACCTTCATATTGTCCCACCAATAAGACCTCTTCATATCCCGATACATCTTCGTGCTACTGGATGCATCGCAAGCTTAGAACTATGGGCTAACTCGAGAACCTCACGCCTCAAGTCAGGGATGTTAGGAACACATAACCGCCACGAAAACGTAGGCCCCCATCAAAAATAACACTCCGGAGTTCTCATCTGTACCAACCCGCCGCCTCATCTTCACCAAAAGCTCATCATCCGCCTGAGCCGCAACGATCCTCTCGTCGATAACGGCCGTACACGAATGTGTGCGATAACCTCATACGGCTCAACCACCGTAAGCTTCGCTCAAAATCACGCACGAACTCCAACATATCCCACTCTGCTATCATCACGGAGCCGCAAACTCAATAGCCTTCTTGCGACTCAACGCATCTGCCACAAGGTTCGCCTTGCCAGGATGGTAAGAAACATCGAACTTGAAGTCCTTCAATGTTTCCATCCACCTGCGCTGCCTCATATTCAAATCACGCTGCGTGAAAATATACTTAAGGCTCTTGTGGTCGCAAAAGAGCTCGAACTCCTCACCATAGAGGTAATGTCTCCAAAGCTTTAATGTGAAGATGACAGCTGCTAATTCCAGGTCGTGCGTAGGGTAATTCTCTTCGTGTTTCCTCAACTGACGCGAAGCATAAGCAATCACCCTGTCCTTCTGCATAAGGACACAACCCAGACCAACGTGAGAGGCGTCAGTATATATAATATACTTAACCCCTTGCTCTGGCAATACTAGCACAGGGGCGGACGTCAACTTGTCCTTCAGCTCCTGAAAAGCTAACTCCGCCTGCTCATTCCAAGCAAACTTCAAATCCTTCCGTGTCAGCTGCGACAACGGTCTGACAATCTTCGAGAAGTCCTGAATAAAGCATCGATAATAGCCTGCAAGACCCAGAAAACTCCTCACCTCAGTAACTGAACCAGGCTGCTTCCAGTCCTGCACTGCAGCTACCTTGGCAAGGTCGACGGCTATTCCTTCCTTGGACACCACATGTCCCAGGAACTTGACTTCCTCTTTCCAGAAATCACACTTCTTGAACTGTGCGAAGAGCTGATGCTTCCTAAGAGTATCCAAAACCGCTCTTAAGTGCTCCTCGTGCTCTGCCCGGCTCGCTGAATAAATCAAAATGTCATCAATAAAGACAATGACGAATCGAAACAGGAATGGCCGAAACACCTTGTTCATCAGATCCATGAACACGGCCGGTGCGTTCGTCAGACCGAACGACATCACAAGGAACTCATAATGACCGAAGCTGGTCCTAAAAGCGGTCTTCTGCACGTCCCCATCCTTGACGCGCAACTGATGATACCCTGACTGCAGATCAACCTTCGAGAAGTACCGTGCCCCCTTCAACTGATCAAACAGATCATCAATCCTGGGCAAAGGGTACTTATTCTTCACAGTTACCAGATTCAACCTGCGATAATCAATACACAATCGCAAGGAACCATCCTTCTTCTTCACAAACAGAACAGGTGCTCCCCAAGGAGACACACTGGGCCGAATAAAACCCAATTCCAACAAACCATCTATCTGCTTCCTCAACTCCTCCATTTCACTCGGAGGCATCCGATAGGTGGGTAAGGAAATGGGCGCCGCACCAGGCATAAGATCGATAGCAAAATCAATCTCACGCTGAGGAGGTAATCCAGGAATCGACTCAAACACATCTTCAAACTCCTGAACTACCGGCGTACTAACCAACGCCAAATCAGCCGAACTCTCCAACAGAGAAGAATAAAAATCAATACGAAGAGGGTAACTGACCTGAACTGGGAAAGTAACAATCTCGCCCTCAGGTCCATGGATCGTCACTGATCTAGCTTCACAATCAATCTCAGCTCGCATCCTCGTGAGCCAATCCATACCCATAATAAAATCGTAGTGATAAAGCGGTGTGACTAGCAAATCAACACGGATCGATCCACTTCCCAAATCGACCAAACAATCCATACAACGCTTGCCCAAGCAGAGGACATCCCCGTAGCGGTAGTAAGCGTCACTCCAGGCATAGGAACAGATCTCAAACCCAAACGCCTAACTGCCGCATAAGATATAAGAGAAGTAGTGGACCCTGTATCCACTAACACAGAAACGGGAATACCTTCAATATGCGCTGTCACCTCAAAGGACCTCGGCACCAAGTCAGACATAGGCGCTTCAGCTGAAAGCGCATGAACACGAGCCTGCTGCTGACGATTCGGCGGAGGAACCATGGGCCGCTGAGGTGGCCTGAAACCAGGAACTACAGGTCTGAAGGATGGATGAGCTGGCGCTGATCGAAGAGGAGGAGGAGAAATAACCTGAGGCATCGGACGGCTAACCCTCTGCGGTGGAGTAAAACCACCTGCTCGCATACGGAAAAAACAGAAACGGTCCAAGTGCCCCACCTTCCCACAATAAGAACATCTCAGATCAGCTCTCATCTACTGAGCAGGCGGCGCTGAACGCCTCGGAGGAGAATCAACTCGCGGCCTCTTGCAAGGAAAGGTGCACCCTGAAAGTCCGGTCGCGGCCTAGGAACCATTGGTGCTCGCATGCGGGACGCTCTATCTCCGTCCTGCTCTGCTCGCAAGGACATGCTCACCAGCTCCTCATAAGAAGAAATGCTAGCACAGCAAATCTTCGATCGGATCTCAGGTCTCAGTCCCTCAGAAAAATGCCGCATCCTCATCGGCTGATCACCCAGGATCAAAGGAACATACCACCCCAACTCAGTAAACCGGTTCTCATACTCCGTAACCGACAACCCTCCCTGGCAGAGGCGAAGGAACTCACTCTCCTTCTCATGTCGGTACGTCACCGGAAAATACTTCTCATGGAAGCGCGCCTCAAACGCCTGCCATGACCAAGCAAAGTCCTCCTCGACAGTGCGAAGCACACTGTCCCACCACAAACTGACCTCCTTCTCAAACATGAAGGTGGCAAGCTCAACCTGCTCGACCTCAGAGCAGTGCAATGGTCTCAGCATCTTAGAGATGCGGTCAATCCAATACTCGGCCTCCTCGGGTCTATGAGAACCCGCAAAAGTAGGAGGTCGCAAGCGCTAAAATCGCTCGAATGTGCCGCTGGCACTGACACTGGCACTGGCACTCCCAGATGGAGGCATAGGTGAAACAGGTGGAGTTGCCCCTACTGACTGAGCAAAGATGCCAGCCATGGAGGAGAGGAACTCCTGCTGCTAGTGCTGCTGCTGCTGCTGCTGAATCTGCTACTGCTGCATCAACAACATCATCTGCTCAAACCTATCAACAGGTGGAGTAGATGAAGGTGCACGGCTCGGCTCAGGAACCGAGGGTGTGACTGGAGGAGCCATCGGTGTCGACCCAACACTGGCACGAGATGGACCCGCCTACGGATCTGAATGGCTATCGCTCAAGGGAGGAACCCCAGCAAGCGACTCAATCAGAGAGAGACGGGCCGAAGTCTTCGAACCCTTAGGAGGCATCCCTACATTAAATCAAAGGATGCAACCTGTCAGATTCTAAGTCACATAATCCATCCACACAACAACACAGCACAGTACAACTCCAAAGACAAACAACATGCATTCTATTAATCAAAATCGTCGCAATACAAGTAGTGCAGCAATACATGAATCACGACTAGGAAAGCATGAAAACAACAACATCTAACACTTCATCAACCATAGCAACTACAACAACCACAAACAACTACAACAACTACACAACTACAACACTCCAACTACAAGCCAACAACGGCAACACACAGAAAGAAAACACAAACAAAGCAAAGACGGCCACGACGACAACTACTCGTCAGAATCAGGAGATGGAGGCGGAGCACCCTTATCCTGCAAGCAACACAGGATAGACTTCAGAGTCCAAGACATCTTCTTAAACTTATGCTTAACAAAGCCTCGAAGATCAACCATCTCCTGGCGTAAAGCAGCTTGCCCTTCTTCAAGCCGTGTAAGACGGGCATCTCTGGCAATCTGCTCTGCGCCCTACTCTGGCACCACAGGAGGAGAGCTATCACTCGAATCCTGCGCCTCAATCTCTTCCTCGTCTTGCTCTGCTTCTTCCTCAGACTCCACACCACCTTCAGCATAACTCCCATCGTCACCGCTCTCAGACTCAGCCTCACCCTCTGAGGCAAGCCGACCAGAACCAACCTCCATCAGCTTAAGAGTCCTCAAATTGATATAACGAACAGGGACTGGCTTCTCAGCTCCAAGCCTATAGCCAAACTCATGTGCGATCTTGCAAATGAGGCGGCCAAAGGGAAGAGACTCGGTCCTTCTACTCGAACGAGCGATGAGAATAATCTGTCCCAGGACGTACGTCGGCACACACAACTTCACATCCTGCCCCACCTGATACAGAAAATCCACCATCAGGCGCGTACACTAGCTGCGGTTGCTCCACCTTGGATATACATTGAATGTAAAGATGTGGTGAAGCAAACGGAAGTCATCCGTCATGAAGGAAGCCAGAAGACTCCTATTCGGCTGCCATTCAACCAGACGACCACACAAGAATCGGGTGCGACGATCCCTCTCGCGCACACTGTCCACATTCTTCTCGCTGGCATGCACTTCCCCAAGTGGCACCTTCAAGAGTCGGGATATCAAAGCAACATTGACAATACCAACTCGACCGCTACCACAGGGAATCTTGAACTACAGAGGATCCAGCGAAGGCTCCAGAATGTTGGCATAGAAGGCCCGAACAGTGCTAGCATTCGCACGATACTCGCCTTCGAACAAGGGACCCCAACCAGCCCCTTCTAGGCGCTCCAACAAGAAGAACTCACCAAAGAGCCGCGGATCAACATGAGCCTCAAAAAGGACTCTACGCCCCTCATAGACTCCATGCGACAATTCCGCCAACAAAGTCCTACTAACGGGAGCTCGAGGATCGAGGTCACGCTTCGTCTGGAACTCGCGCGTGGCGGACGTGCTAGCGGCGGCACCTCTCGGCCTCCATGCATGGGTTGGGCAGCTTGGCCCGGCTTCATCCACGGGCGCTCTCTTCTTCCCCATCAAGGAAAGAATGGAAGAAATGGAAAAGATGGCCGTCACAATCTCAAAGAGGGCCATGAGGAATGAGAGAAAGAGAGAAATAGGAAGATGGTGAAGCTTCCACACAACTATTAGCTAAATAGGGAAAGCAAGGAGTCAAATGAGAAAGAAAGAAAGAGAAATCAGCAATGGGAGGGAGGATTTGAAAATGGGGTGATGGGTTTGCACGAAAATGGGAGGAAGATGAAGATTTGAGAGAGATTTGAGAGGATTTGGAGAGGTTTTTGAAGAAAGGGAGAGCTTGGGAGTGGGTTTTGTGAAGGAAGTAGGTGAAAGAAAAAGATATAAGGGTGAAACCGTGGAGGGGTGGGCCACACAAGGCCTATGGATGATCGGCCAGCGTCGGCCCGACCCGCCTGGCCCAGCGACCGGCGATCCCTCGCCGAACCGGCGATGGCATCGCCGGTCTCTGGACATATCGGCGATGCCTCGCCGATTTGGCGAGGCCCTCCTGGTCCCCTATGGTCCAAAACATGTGGTCCCCCCTAGGTCCCACTGAAAATGCCCCGATTGGCCCCTTGCGTAGTTTGACGCCTATCGGGTCATTCTGACAGAAATCTGATTCAAATAGCGATTTCTGGAAGGTTTAAAGATGAAAAAAAGGAAGATAGACCGTCTACACTCATTAATAGAGGGTCTAGGAAAGATTTCGGGTCGCTGTGTGTGATCAGGTAAGAGTACAAACTCGATCTCGGTGAACGTTTCCAGAAAACCTTCGCCGATAGAAACTACGGAGCACAAACACAAAGCGATGATAGACCCGCACCCAAATACACTAAAGTGGTGACAACGTGCGGTGTGTGACCATAACCCAGGTCCGGTTTAATCCAGATCATGCTCTGATACCAACTTGTAACGCCCTGAAATTCGGGTGTCGAGCATAACTCAGCTCCCGAGTTCCAAAACATCACTTATGCAACATAATTAATGAGAGATGTATGTTGACTGTATTAGTGCATAAAACATGGAATAGATTAAGCCAAAACACAGATATGATTCAGGGACAAGTGAATAAAGCAAGCGGAAGACTTATAGGAAAACATGTGTACAAGTGTAAATCCCTGAATTACATATACAAGCCAGATCATTTGAAAGTGTTATTTATCAAAATTATAAGTATCAATTACATTGTTTCAGTTCTAAAAATATAATCCCAGAGATCCCGCGCAACAGAACGAGGCTCGCTAGAACCCGTCTGAAAACTGTATATAGGAGAATGCAGCCTCGTCGTCATCCAGCTCCCGCTCTGCCTCAGACGTCGCATCCACATCTGCAACATCAGGGCCTAAGATAGAGTCTGGTGGGTGTGTAACACCGCCCCAGAAATGTGGGAGTGAGTGATCAACTCAGTGGAACAATAAGGCACTGGTTAACATGTTATCAGTTCAATCAAACAGTAATGATAAAGCAGAACAATTAAATAAATCCTAAGTACTCTTGTTAATGCAAGAATGAATACAATATGATGCGTGCCCTCACGCGTACACCCTCAGCGTCTTCATCTTACGTTACGCATGACATTGCCTCAAAGTGTGCCACATCTACAAAGCACATGCAAATGCGGTGCATGGATATAGTTACCAAGTTGTTATTAGTCCGTTTCACACAACAGGATTGGGAAGCTAAGATACCTTCCCCATATCACCATCCAAACAGTAATCCATACTAGGGTCGTCAATCCTAGACATATCATACGATCATACATTTGAGGTCGTAGCAAAGGGCTCGTCACCAATCAATGCACACCTTTCATGCCTTTCCTACCACAATTTGGCTCGTCACCTCCTTGCGGTATCCAGGTATGCTCGAGGTCACTACAAAGGGCTCGTCACCAATCAATGTAGGCCGACAGCACGAATATAGTGTCCCATACCACCATAATTGGCTCACGAGTTTAGTTGCTCACTGGTCACTACGG
The DNA here is from genome assembly GCF_029962835.1 of Magnolia sinica. Classification (NCBI taxonomy): domain Eukaryota; kingdom Viridiplantae; phylum Streptophyta; class Magnoliopsida; order Magnoliales; family Magnoliaceae; genus Magnolia; species Magnolia sinica. The sequence goes on from NC_080582.1 coordinate 54,968,439, forward strand.
GGAGGCTCGTCACCCCAGCGTAGGCCGACAGCTCGACCACGGTGTCCCATACCACCATGTCCGGCTCATGAGTCTTAGTGGATCAAGTACCATAGTTAACAGGATTTCACTGGTAAGTTCGGTATCCTAGATTCAAACAGTAGCGTCCATACATGGTTAACATACAACGGATAATCGGGTTACTTGACGAACTCGACTAGCACGAGCGCACGTTGAATTGAACGACATAGAGTGCGCAAACACTCCGCGTGGCCAAACCACTGCCGACAACTCTAATACGACTCGGGTTCGTCTAATACGTCCTACATGGCGAAAGCAATCTCAACCACGTATATAGGGTCAATTACCGATTTCCTGGACTAAGGCATAGTCCCAAACACTTTACACTACTACAGATATTCATATGGAATGTAAAACAGTAATGGAACAACGACTCAAATCATGGTACATACGCATCTGAAGAATATCAACTTAACATAAATGTAAGCATAGGAGATGCTTGAATTTAAATAACTTGGAATGTAACTGCATAAAGGAAATCATGCACATCAACAGGAGTATTGAGAATCACTTCTCAACGCCCACAATTAGTGAAATCAGTTACACTTAGATCATTCATGCATTTCTACAAACACTTAGCATACATGGAACAACATACATGACGTATGTTGGAATACATGCACTTAGACAATTCCTGTTACCAAGGAGTTGTCATACATGCATCTAGCATACATACATGACAAATAATCATGGCAAACACAAGTGCGTATTTTATATGTATACGGTACTTTATAAATACACATAGAATACACAAATCTCAATATAGCACATGCATATCAGGAAAGCAATGTAAACATAACATTTGGCATGTGAAATCTCATCCATAACAAGAATAAATCACTAACTGGGATTGAAAGCCTTGAAAACCATAACCTATACACTTAAAGTCCGCACCTTAAGCAAAGAAAGGAACACCGAACTGATTTAGACGAGTTGTCTTCGTCAACGGTGCTAGAATACCCTAAAATAAAGATGGAAATGAGATACAACAACACCAAGTCTAGTCTAAGCTCTAACACAGGTTAGGGTTAGGTTAACTTATCCCAAAAGAACTCAGAATCGTCAGGAGAACGATTCAAAGCAAAGGTTCAAAGATGAAGATGAACAAGGAAGAAATCAAGATGATTCACCAACTTATCTCTCTCACTTTCTCTCTCTTTTCCACTCTCTTTCCAAGCTAGGGTTAGAGAAAATCGTATGGAAAAGAGAGCTAGGGTTTAAGGACTATAAATAGGCCTTTATTTGACGAAAATAACCCCAGGGTCAAGGTATACTTAGGTTATAACCAAAGTAAGCCTTTCTCGATCCAACAAAGCACTTCTGGTGGGCCTATAACCACGAAAGGTCGGACTTAAGCTCCTTGACCATGGATCTAGGTTAAGCTGAGTTTTCATACCTACCGGCTCTTCAGATCAACCGTGGCGGACCACACTCAATTCAACGGTCACGGAATCTCGATCAGGTCCACAAGCACTAGGATATGCCTGGGCCAACTATCCTGATCAGAGGGTGAAATTGGGTCAGAATCCAACTGTCAGAATGCTTAAAATCTTTGCGCAAGCGACACGACTCAGATTTCAATAAAAGCTTAATAAATTCCAACCATTCTCACACTCTTCACTCCGAGCTCAATCAAATCGACCCAGAACATCGGATCGACTTGATTTTGAGGTGAAGATCAAGCCCAACTCAGTGACCGCAACAGCCTAAGATCATCGCCATCGGACTTTCGACGCGCGGTCCAGGTCCGATCCAGATCTTCCAAAAATTCCCCAGAACAACTGGATTTTGCGATGGATCCCAGATTTCAGAGTAACGTAGCGCTCATTAATCTACACGTTTAGAGCCATGCAGATACAATTTAAAGTGATTGATGCAGATTTCACAAGCAATCGAGTAAAGCGCTAATTACCCCAAAACAACTACTTAAGGAAAGATTAGCACAAAAAAATTCCAAGGTCGTTACAGCTGTGATAGCGCTATCTTTCATATTTCATTGTTATTGCTTCTCTCATAATTCCTATGGTGAATTCGTCATAATAACCGGCGTCAACGAAGAAAGATTTTACCTCTGTATATGGCTTTGAATCAGCCATCACTTTACAATGGATGCCGTCTTTACAATACTTGAAACATTAGTGAAGGGTTGACCGCACGATGCTATATTAAAGCATCTAGGGTCTTCCTAAAAGGATATTTAATGTTGTTACTGCATCAATAACATGACAAACAACATCTGTTATCAGTCCCCTGATTTCCAGTGTCAACGTGATTTTTTCGAGCACTCTTTGTCCATCTTGGTTGAACCCTTGTATCATCATCCCACTAGGACGCAGATGAGAGTGGCGATATCCGAGTTCACTTAACATCATTAGTGGTAGAAAATTCACTAGAGACCCATAATCTAGCTTATCTGTTTTATTTGTTTACTGCCAACATGGCCTTCAACCATCAGCGATCTATAATGATCTTCACCATAGATTAAGTCCTCGTCAGAGAAAGAAACGATCAGCATACAATTACTTCGCTCATCGTGTTCCATCTTTATAAGCAATGCTCTCCTGATGTTATTATCTGATAAGGCTTGTATTATACTATTTCTAGAATCTTCCGACAATCGCAGCGCATCATATATGCTTAGCCGAGCCGGTATGCCTTTTAAATGATTAACTACATCATATGTCACCCCTTCCACCTTATCTTTTCCTTTTTCTCTGATGTCGTCATAGACCTCTTAGTGTATCTCTTTCCTTATTACCTCTGCGTTCTGTCTGTAGGGACTCTTTACCCTTTTTCGGAACGTAATGTGACCATCGTAACTTTACCCGTTAAGAGGATAATGGTCACCCATTCTTCTATTGTAATTTAAATGCGTACACTCCTATCAAAGATCATGTGCGATTTCGGTTGGTACTTCTCTATAAATAGATTCTATTTTGGAGATGAAAGGGAGGATGTTTCCCCAGTAGAGTCGCCATTTTGTTTCGACCAGAAATGAAATGCATTTGATTTGGGAGAATTTCTTATTTAACATCGATAAGGATAAAACTAAGGGGAATATTCATCAATTTCATTTATTTTGAGTTCATTACATCCTCTTAATCCTCTGATTCCAAGATAAAATCTCTTAACAAAGAAAAAAATACATGAAATTGGATATAATCAAAATGTAAATTTCAACAGCATTCCGGCGCATTTTCATCAAATCTCTAGGGGAGACAAGTTGTGTGGGTTTCCTCTGCTGGGATCCCTTAGAAATATTTGAAATAACTAAAATGGCCTAGCTATATGTCTTAGAGCGGAGGGGGGGGGGGGGGGGTGAATAGGACTATGCCAAATAAAAAAAATTTAACAGCAGAATTTAAATAAAGGAATGATAACACTTTAAACAAATTACAATATGAAAATGTAAAGCAAACTCAAATAAAGAGATTGGTACCAATGTTGTTCTAAGGACAACCTTGCACCATAAAAACCAAAGGTTTATGGCAGGACAACCTTATTTTTAGAACAAATTGAATATCAAAAACTCAAACAGAAAATGAAATAGAAAAAAATAAATTTTGAACTATTACAACATTCTCACAATGCTTAAAAGGTAAATATTACAACATTCACATCCACACATCATCCCACAAATCTGAATGATAAAAGATATAGAAATTAAATGAACATGCAAACCACAAGACAAAGAATTATAGTGGTTCGCATGTGTGTACACCAACTGTTCAACTACAGCCACATAGCTACTCCACTCCTAATATCCTCACAAAGGGGATATCAGCGTTCACTATCAAAATAGGTTTCACAGGTTCACCTAAAACCTTTACAATTGTATCTTTTTAACTTGGGCTTACACAATCTAAAAACCCACTTTCTGAATTTTCTAACTCTCCTCAGATAACCAACACAATGAGATTTTTCTGGCAAATCTCAAAAGAAAACCAAAAAGAATAGAAGATTTACACAAATGTAAAATACTTGGATTTCTCCTTCTGTAGTAGCCCAGTAGAACCAATCGGAGTAGAAGTTTGAATATAGAAGTTCAATGTCCAATACTCACTTTAAAAATGGTTCTAGGATCTAATTGATTTTAAATTAAACCAAATTGGGCATTGCTCTATTTGATTTTGATTCCAAGAAAACGGAATACATCAATTCCTCTTTTCAAATAAGATTGGAATATAGGAACAAAATCAAATAAGAAAAGCTTATAAAAGAGAATATTAAATATGCACAATGTATCTTAAAATGAACACAAACTTATCTAAGAGTGGAGCCTTGAATTTTCTTGAATTGAGTTATGAAACTCTGAAATTCGTGTTCAATTTATAGATGTAAAAATCTCATCTACGACTGGTCTTGGGAACCCTTTGACTGGTCATAGAACTAATGGAATTTTGAATTTTTGAGCGTGATCTTAAAAAAGCATTCTACGACTAGTCTTAGGATTTCTACGACTAGTCTTAGACCACCTACGACCGGTCGTAGTAGACCAAGGACTGGTCGTAGGAAATCAGGATTGGTTGATGTAGTTCGAGTCATAGATCTAAGATTGGTCGAAGGATGAGTCGTGACCATTCCTACGACTGGTTGAACAGTCTTCAAGATTGGTCGTAGAATAACCAAAAAATTGCAACAACTTAGGATTGGTCGTGGAATTTCTTGGACTGGTCGAACTAGTTCTAGGACTAGTCGAACAAGGTCTAGGACTAGTCTTAGAATAGACTAAATACATATAAAAAGATTCAGTTTGAATTATGTATATAAAATGACCTACCCTAAGGTCAATCTAAGGTCATTCATACCTAGGACATGAAGTATGAACATTGAAACTTCATTCTTTCAAATGAAGGTTAACCTTTGAACCTTATGAAGCTTGAGATCTCTACTTGATATAGCTTGATCTTGAGATCTTCTACAGCTTGAATTTAAACTTCATCTTGAGTTACACTTGAGTCTTGAATAAACACTCTTCTTATCGATGCAGTTCTAAACATTGATGCTTACAGAAGAGGACAAAATACATGACCTTCCATTTCTTGAAGTTGATCACCATACTTGACTTGAAACATTGTGATGTCGTGTCTTGAACACACACACAGATATATATATATATATATATATATATATATATATATATATGTATGTATGTATGTATGTATCAACATACAAACACAAGACACAGATAGAGGTTTTGGCACAACAAAATTTGACAACCTAAGGAGCATAAGACCATAGCACTTAAAATCTCCCCCTTTGTCAAATTTGTGACAAAACACACTCCAATAATCCAATAAAATAAGAGAACCACAACATGCACAATAATGAATCATGCACCAGTTAAATAAGAGAACCAGTTACAGCCTGGTTAATGAATCATGCACCAGTTGTCATAAACTAGCACACAACATTCATCTATACTTACTCCCCCTGAGTAGTTGCACACATAGATATCCCAAAAAAAATATAATGCTACTCATATTTATATCACTTTCATATCCATAAGTAATAATATCCATAAGCAATCAAACCAAAACTTCCAAGCTTCAAAAAGCCTTCTCCCCCTTTTTGTCATAAAAATGACAAAGGAAGAACAAATGGACATGAAGAAGAATCAGGAGAGTAAAGTAAGCAAGATATGAAATAAGGTGTATATACCATAAATCATAAACCAGTCAAATCTAAAGACAAGTAAAATAGTCTTGCAAACTGAGAGAGACCAAAATAGTATTAAAGTTATTACAGACCATCAGAGAAAAACATTTAGTCAGATCCAGAAGAGGGAGCAGGAATAGATGGATCAATTTTGTGTAAACCCTTAGTAACGCGCCTCATATACTTGCGCATATAAGAAAATTGAGATGCTTGGGATACACGTATTTCAGCCACCTGTTCCTCAAGAGAACGCAACCTCTCATCAAAGCCAGAAGGCTGATAGTCCGGATCATTTCTAGAGTCTGATTCAATTTCATCAAAAATATCATCGATATTAACATTGTCAGGAGGAAGATTGACAGCTTCTTCTTCATTCCTTGCTTCAGCACCACTACCACCAACATCCACTTGCTCAAGAGTCAATCCCAATTTCATCTTGTTAATATTTAAATTGTTAAAAATAAGATGATGGATAAGGGCCTCTCTCACAGGCATATCCATGAGCATGTGAGTGGCTAAACTAGTCATAAGATAGGCAAAAGGAATATCACTATAACCTGGATGGAGACGAAACTAAATGATAGAATGAAAAATCAAAGAAGATAGACAGATGTTAACACCAGTGATAACAAAATGCAAAACACGAACCATAAAAGCAGTAAGTTCAGTTTTGTTACTAGAACGCGGATACAGATTTGAAATAAAGATTCTGTGAAGAACCCTGTATCTGGGTAACAAATATTTTGAGGGGAGTGCATTCCCTTTATAAGTCCATTACACTTCCATATTACACAAATTTCTAGTGAGCATATGCTTTTCTGATTCTGAGGGTTTTTCAGCTAAAGTATGAATGGGAATACCCTCATCATTAATAGGTATTTCCATGAGGTCAGTAATCAGATGACAATCAACATCAAATGGACCTTCTCTAGTATCAATTTTAAATGTTAAATTTTCACTTGAAAAGTCAAAAATGCATGCAAACATGGATTGAGCAATAGATTGGTATGCAGGTCCACCCCAATGTAAGATGTTATCCCAACTTACAGATTGGAGTAGAGGCAAGATAACAAAATGAACAATATGGTTAAGATCAACTGGATGTTCAACGATGACATTGCACATACGCAAATCCTGCACAAATGAAGGATCATCTTCGGGTGATCGAAGATGGGGCCGAGTGATAGGAGTTGATCTAGAGGATGATGGACCACGAGAAGTTTTCTTCTTCCCTCTAACATCCATTTGCAATATAAGATTCAAGAAAATAAATAGATTCAAAAGATTTGAAGTGGGGTTTTGATAAATCAGATTTGACAATAGAAAATCCCAAACTTGCAATAAAAGATCAAATAGATTACTCCAAGAGTGAAAATGAAGTACTATTAACAAGAATCTACAAGAAAAATGCAAAAGAACTACTAACCTTGAAGAACAATGAAGGTGAGTTTGACTGGTCGGGCGTCGACTCATTGGAGAGAGAAGTGGAAATGAAGAGGACGAAAATTTTTCCCAATTTAAAAGCACCACCGAGTTCCACGACGGGTCGTGGATGTGCTCGACCGGTCGTACCAAGATCGGTCGTGTACATACATGACTGGTCGTGTACCGACTGAAAATTGCAATTTTTATAGAAATTTAAAATTTAAACCATTAAATTATCAAATATAAATACACTATGATACAAGTACGCAAAAATATTCAATTTAAATTACACATACCAAGATCAAATTTCAATTTACTAAACCTATTTTTGTCGAGCGATTTAGTGAAAATGTTAGCAAGTTGAGTCTCGGTCGGAATGTATTCCAAGGATATTAACTTTTCTTCCACTAATTCATGAATGTAATGATACCTAATGTCAATTTGCTTTGTACATGAATGCTGAATTGGATTTTTAGAAATATTTATAGCACTAGAATTATCACAATATAAGACCATAGAATCTTGTGCTATTCCGTACTCACTTAACATACGTTTTATCCAAACAAGCTGAGTACATGCATTTCCAGCTGCAATGTATTCAGCCTCAGCAGTTGAGAGTGATACGAAGCTTTACTTCTTGTTAAACCAAGAAACTAAACAATTTCCAATATAAAAACAACCACCACTGGTTGATTTCCTATCATCGATATTCCCTGCCCAATCAGCATTAGTGTACCCAGCCAACTGAACACTAGTATCATATGGATACCAAAGACCCAAATTTATAGAACTTATGACATATCGAATAATCCACTTAACCACAGTTAGATGTGACTCTTTAGGGTTAGATTGATATCTAGCGCAAATACCAGTACTTAGAACAATATCAGGTCTACTAGTAGTTAAATAAAGTAAACTACCAATCATACTTCTATACAATTTAGGATCCACATCTTTACCTGTAAAGTCCTTTGAGAGTCTTAGAGTTGTACTCATATGAGTATCAAAATTCTTACCATTCTCAAATCTGAACTTTTTAATCAAGTTCAAGGCATACTTGGTTTGAGAAATAAAAATACCATCAGGTTGTTGTTTTACTTGCAACCCTAGGAAATAATTTAATTCCCCAACCATGCTCATTTCGAACGTAGATTTCATTAAATCTGTAAACTCAACAGTCATGTTATTACATGTTGACCACAAGTAATATCATCAACATATATCTGAGCCATCAAAATATCAACGTTATGTTTCTTAACAAAGAGTGTCTTATCGACACTGCCCATTTGAAAATTATGACTTAGTGAAAACTTAGTCAATTTTTTGTACCATGCCCTGGGAGCTTGTTTTAGACCATATAGAGCTTTTTCAAGATGGTATACATGATCAGTATACTTAGGGTCTTCAAACCCTGTAGGTTGTTCAACATATACTTCTTCATGTAAATCACCATTCAAGAAGGTACTCTTTACATCCAATTGATAAATTTTAAACTTTCTAAAGCATGCAATGGATATAAAAAGTCTGATTGATTCAAGGTGAGCAACTGGGGCATAGTTTTAATCATAATCAATCCCTTCTATTTGAGTTTACCCTTGTACAACCAGTCTTGCTTTATTTCGAATAATATTACCAAGTTCATCAGACTTATTTTTGAAAATCTACTTTGTTCCAATAATATGTTTATCTATAGGTCTAGGAACAAAGCACCAGACATCATTTTGAACAACCTGATTAAGTTCTTCCTGCGTAGCTACTATCCAGTTTTCATCAGAAAGAGCTTCTTTTACGTTTATTGGTTCAATATGGGATGTAAAACACACGTAGTTACATATGTCTTCTAATTGTCTACGAGTGGCACACCAATGAGAGGGTTTCCAAGAATTTGAGCGGTTGGATGATCTTTGACAGTCTTTAATTAAGAATTATTTTGACTTGATGAAGTATCTGGTTTGTCAATCAAAAGAACTTCATCATTATCTGAACTAGGGGCAGGTGTATTCAAGTGATCATCAATGATCACATTAATGGACTCTTGAATCACACCAGTCCTATTGTTCAGAACATGATATGCATAACTGTTTAAAGAATATCCTAAAAAGATCCCATCATCACTTTTTGTGTCAAACTTTCCCAGATTTTCTCGGTCACGTAAAATATAGCACTTGTTGCCAAAAACTCGAAAGTATTTGATAGTATGCTTCTTATCAAACCAAAGTTCATAAGCAGTTTTATTATTAGATTTACATGTATAAACTCAGTTGATAATATAGCACGCAGTATTTACGGCTTCAGCCTAAAGATTTCTTGGGAGCTTCATACTATTCAACATTACATTTTCCATTTCTTGAAGCACTCTATTTTTCCTCTCCACAATTCCATTTTGTTGTGGTGTTTTGGGCGCAGAGAATTCATGTGATATTCCCTGATCGATAGAGAATTTCTCAAAACTGCCATTCTCGAACTCAGATCCATGATCACTACGGATCTTACAAACTAGAGAACTTTTTTCAGTTTGGATCCGTTTGAGAATCCTTTTTATTTCATCAAGGGTTTCTGATTAATCCCTTAAAAAGGTTACTCAAGTGAATCTGGTAAAATCATCCACGATTACCAGTATGTATTTTTTACCACTTCGACTCTCCATCTTGGTAGGTCTTATAAGGTCCATATGGAGAAGCTCGAGTGGTCTTGATGTGGTATTGGAGTTCACCTTTTTGTGAGAGCTCCTAGTTTGCTTGCCATACTGGCATTCACCACATATTTTGTCTACTTTTTATAATTTAGGTAGACCTCTTGTTAGTTCTCTCTTGCTCAATCTATATAAATTACGATAGTGTACATGTCCAAGGCATTTATGTCATAATTTTGTTTCATCGGTATGGACTACGTAGCACAATTGATTAGATGAGCTACCATCGTTTACAATACAACAGTTTTCAGAAGTCATGTGACTAGTTAATATTACAGAACCCTTTTTGTTTAAGATTTCACAACCTTTATTAGAAAATTTCACGCTGTGATTGTTATCGCATATTTGAGATACGCTTAACAGGTTGTGTTTTAGCCCCTCAACATATAAAACATTCTTTTATAGAGTTGAACCATACCTTAGCTAATAATCTTGTAGTTGCTACCATCACCAAATGTGACTGACCCATCAGTCATATCTTTAAGGTCAGTGAATAAATCCTTGTCGCCTGTCATATGCCTAAAGCACCCATTATCAAGGTACCACTTTGAATTGCTTGTAGCTTTGAAAGCAGTGTGGGCAACCAACCAAGTAACCTTAGGAACCCATTTCATAACTATATTAGGTTTAGGAGTATAGTTGGTCTTTTTCTGTCTGTTGTTGTAAGAATGACCTACTGAGTTAGATTTTAAGAGCTCCTTAAGCAAATCAACTATTTTTTCAGCTAAAGGATTTTGGTTTTGAGTTTTATAGTTGACATAATTGCTTTTAGGTTTTTAAAAAGTTTTAGCCTTTTTAGAAAAACTTTGATAAGTACTTTTCCCTTTTGAGTTAAAGGTTTCTCCTCTTATAAACTTAGGAGGGATATTCTTCTGTTTAGAAGGTATATTCTTATCATAGCCCAACCCAGATCTATCGCCACATTTCCTAGATCTAAATAAAAGTTTTTAAAACTTTGGATCTCTTTGGGTATACCTCCATGTATCCTTTAAACTTAAAAGTGAAGAGTTTTCAAGCTTAAGTTTATCATTTTCAGATTTAAGTTTTCAATCAGGGAGGTTTTGAATTCTAAATCACATTTAGTCTTTTCAAAACAATCCAAAAAAATGGGATTTTTCTAAAATAAGTGAATTAAAATTTTCTTTAAATTTTAAAAACTTTTCTTTTTGAAGTTTCAGTTTTACGGCAATTTTACAACTTTCTTTGTATAGGGCATTGTAAGCATCTTGTAGATCTTCTTCATTTTCATGATCACTATTTAGATTTTCTTCACTAGTTGAGTCATCATGATCTAAAAAGGTGAACTTGGCTAGAGTCATAAGGGCTTTAACTTCATTGCCCGACTTAGATTCAGAATCTTCTGATTCAGAAGAGGCTTCAGTGCCAGAATATTCATCCCAAGTAGCCAACATTCCTTTCTTTTTAGATTTGTCCTTTTTAAGACATTTGTTTGCTAAATGCCCATATTTTTGGCAATTGTAACATTGACTATCTTTCAAAGATTTTCAAGTTTTAGATTTAGGTTTAGATCTTTTCTTATCATTTGATTTTTAAAAATCAACCCTCTTTTACTTTTTCGCTAAAAGAGACATATTGTCTTCAGAATTTTCTAAATCAGAGTTTTCTTGAGAAATACATTTAGAAGATTTAAGAGCGATCGATTTACCTTTAGGAGCTTTAAAGTTTAACTCATAAGTTTATTATTATTATTATTATTATTATTATTATTAATGATAAAATTCTGATCTTGCATGTGTGGCCCACCTTATAGGCCAACAAAAATCCAGACCAACCATGGAGCTTGGACGCCCATAGCAGTCCATCCTTAGACATGTGGCCCTAAAATCCACCTAAATGGGACACATGCAAGGGGTATTTGATGATGGGAAAGGTCTGGACATTTGTGGGGCCCACTGGGGTGGTCCACCACACAGATTGGTTAAATCCCATGGAAAACAATGTTTATATTTTAATTCTTTCTATTACATGTTGCTGTCCAAATATGTCTGGACAGATTTTTGGGGCGACTTGAGGCCAATATTTAGGGCTTTTGGTGGGGAATTGTATACCAAGTAAAATATTATTTTTGAATATGGGTATCCTACCTATAATCATGCCGAATTTCAGCCCCAATTGACCTCATTTGGGTCCCCAAAAGGGTGGGCCAATATGGGTACTTGCTGGGTTTTCTGTTGTAATTCCAGCAAGGTTGTAATTTGGAAATGTAAAATTTTAAAATAGTTTCTGATCAGGTGAGCTAGTTTGGTAGATCTCAACCTTCTACTACATATATTATAGAATGTTTAAATTTAATTTCCTCAATTTTTGGACATCTAGGGCCCGCCCCATTGGGTGCTCAACCATGATCTATCCAAAATTCTGCACTTAGCAGAAATTCTGGACAAATTGTAATTCCGAATTTAAATAAAATACTTATACAATCTAAAAAATTATAAAAATTTTTAGAGAGGTGACCCACCCATGTTATGACCTACCTGAAAATTTTAGGGCCAATGGACCCCATTTGGGTATCCAAAAGGGTGGGCCAACATAGTGGGTTGCCAGAAATTCCTGCTGTGCAGTCCAGCAGCATAGTTTCATAAAAAAAAAAACATTTAAAATATTTTCTCAGAAGGTGGGACATATTTATAGCTCTCACCTTGTTTTAAGCTTGATGAGGGACCTTGGGTCCAAATTTCAGGAATTTTTGAGGCCCAGAACCCACCCATTTGGATGACCCAAACTCAGGACAATGGACAACTATTTTTCCAGCAACATTCCACCCTTGATAGGTTGGAATTCCAAAATCTATTAAAATACTTTAGGGTTTAAAAAAATTATGAAAATTTACAAGGAGGTGTCATACCCATGATGGGACCCACCTACAAATCTTTGGGTCCATTAGATTGTTGTGCACTCTCTAGCAAGGGCCGGACTGACCCACCACGTTGGGACGTCCAGGTCAGTTAGATTTTTTGGACAGACCGTCTTATTTAAATTAATTAAAATATTTCTAGGTATCTAATAATATTAAAATTTTTTAGACACGTGTCCCACCTATGGAAGTATTATTTTGTAAAATTTTAGAGCCATTGGACCCTTGTACTGGTGGTGGTACGGCCTGGAGTGGCTCATCAAGTAGGGATGCCCAAGCTGGGGCGTCCAGCCTTGGCTAGCCCTCCAGCCTACCTTATGGACCCACCTAGATGTGTTGTATATCCCACCATATTGTGAGGATTTTGTAGGATAATTCATCCCTTTACACCCTAAATTTTATGTTTAATTAATTCATCATTGAGGCCCACCTTGTTTGGGCTATATGGGTATTTATATGTAACCAGATTTTTGGACTCCTTGTAAGCCCAAATGGGTTGGAACCCTTTAGATAGGCCCAGTGGATTCTTGGACTGTATTCTCCATGGTATTCTATTGGGCTAGTGGGATGGAATGTATAAGTGGTTGGGCCCTTGGTTGTCCACTAAAATAACTAAATTCTTGGGCTAGGTTGTAAGGCCCAACTTGCTTATCTTGAATATGATTCTCGCCCATGTGTTGAAGTAATGAGCTGCCCACTATGCCCACCACAATGTATAGACTTAGTGGCCCTTATGTTTGGGCCCTAACCTTCCTTATGGGCCCATATTATTACATGTGGATTTGGCTATATAATGCCCCTATTGGGCCTATGAATTATGTGTAGCCTTGGGCCACTTTATCGAGGCCCAACATGTGATGTATCTATATGTATATAACTGCCCATCTCTTTCTTATGGTGATGCTCGGGCCACGGGCCTTGATCCTTGGCATATTATTATTAGGCCGCCTTCAAGGGACAATGGTGGTTGAATGCCCACCTTGATATGCCCCTCTAGGCCCTTGTTAGGCCCATTCTTGCTTCTATGGGTGGTTAAAGGTCCATCATAGACCATTGATAGGCCCATTCTTATTATTTAGGCCTATGTCATTATCTATCTAGTCTCGTGGGCTACCCCAGGCTATTGGTCCCCCATTGAGGTTGCATTCCTTTTGAGAAACGGTCTAAGTACCTAAACCCTACTAGTGAGGAGGGGAGAACATCTTCATCACATTGTCATTTCTTGTTCATCTTCATGGCCCACTCCCATACACATCATATGCATGCTTGGTTGAGATGTGATTGGTCATGGTTATGCCATTAGGCAGGATATTGTGAGGGATGAAGTTTTCCCCTCTCGAGCACATTGGATGTTTAGGTATGATGCATGGCTGTTTGTGTGATCATGCATCTAACATTGCATAGTATGATCGACATTTGCCCTCACTTCATCAGGGCCTTGCCTCCACAGGGATATTCGTGGATGGCTGGACGTGTGGACACCGAAAATGATGTTTAAGCATACTGGGTGCATAGGATGCCCATGGGTGAAATTTCCAAAACTTTCATGGTACCAAATATCTACTCCAATGCCGTGACCAGGTGGAAACATGAGCGCACAAGGGCCTTACACCTGTAGGCCGTGACTCTCACTATTGTGTAGTCGGTTGGATAGGGATGTGGCCTTATCCGCCTATGAGGGAGGGCATTATTAGGCTAAGTCTGACCAGCTCCTGAAATGGGTCTCCTAACGTCAGGCCTTGTTAGTGATTGGCTGTCCACAGGCAGGTAGTAAGGTCTCTTACGCTCATTTGACTATGCGGGTCTATAGAGTGGCAGTCATTCAACAGTGTGATGGGCCCCGGTGATTTTCTTATGATTGTAAATGTATTTGATATGTGGATTGGATATGAGCACTGGCATTACTTGCATTATATTGGCATTGGCTGTGTAAGCCCCTTCATGCACTGCCTTGGTATGGCGTCCAGTACTCATTGCATATATTCATGATAAGCCTTGGTATGGGTAGTGATATTGAGCATGTTCTTTCCTTATACCTCTTACTTTTCTTCTATGCATCATTGACACACACTTTCACTACCCTCTAAGCTTCTATAAGCTTATGCATGATTAATGCATGCGGGTGATCCTAGGCAGGTGTTATAGAGCGACAAAGTGTGGATTAGAGCTGAGCTTAAAGACCCAGTATTGCTGACTTTTCTCTCTTTTCTTATTATCTGATGTATGTCCTTTTGGGCCTGATGTAAACTTGTAAAAGTTCAAATTCTTGGTGAATTTTGTGATGTGTGCCCTTTGTTATTCTCAAATATACTTGTTGTGATCTTGGGTATGCTCGTATTGGAATGATAATATTGTTATGAAAATCCTCCTTGTAGGATCCCAGGATCGGAACCTGCCTCAGGAGCTGAGAATGGGGTACTATGGAGGCTATTGCGGCCAGAACCGGCCATCGGGTTCCTTGTGAGTCCGGTTACCAAGTCTAGGGCGTGACAAGCCTAATGACTGAAAGACTATCAAAATTTGACATCTTGTATATAGCTTAGATCATTAGCTCAGGAAATAAATCTAAGAATAAAGAAAAAATGAGCTATTTGGCTTTGATACCACTTGAAATGGCCTAGTTATATGTCCTAGAGAGGGTGGGGGGGTGAATAGGACTATGCCAAATAAAAAAAATTTAACAGTGAAATTTAAATAAAGGAATGATAGCACTTTAAACAAATCACAATATGGAAATGTAAAGCAAACTCAAATAAAGAGATAGATACCAATGTTGTTCTAAGGACAACCTTGCACCATAAAAACCAAAGGTTTATGGCAGGACAACCTTATTTCTAGAACAAATTGAATATCAAAGGCTCAAATAGAAAATGAGATAGCAAGAAATAAATTCTAAACTATTACAACATTCCCACAATGCTTGGAAGGTAAATAATACAACATTCACATCCATACATACATTCCACAAATCTAAATGATAAAAGATATAGAAACTAAATGAACATTCAAACCATAAGACACAAAGAATTATAGTGGTTCGCCTGTGTGTACACCAACTGTTTAACAACAGTCACATAGCTACTCCACTCCTAATATCCTCACACGGGATATCAGCGTTCACTATCAAAATAGGTTTCACAAGTTCACCTAAAACCTTCACAATTGTGTCTTTTTAACTTGGGCTTACACAATCTAAAAACTCACTTTCTGAGTTTTTTGGATCTCCTCAAATAACCAACACAATGAGATTTTTCTAGCGAATCTCAAAAGAAAACTAAAAAGAATAGAAGATTTATACAAATGTACAATACCTAGATTTCTCCTTCTGTAGCAGCCCGGTAGAACTAATCGGATTCCTGATAGATTATTTATGGGCTACCTTCTTGGGACAAATAGTGATTGAATGTCCACATTTGTAGCCCTAAGTTAGGCCCACTTGCTTCTATGGGTGGTTAAAGGTCCACCATAGACCCCAACATTGTTAGGCCCATTCTTATTATTTAGGCCCATGCCATTGTCTACCTTAGCCATGTGGGCTACCCCAAACTATTGGGCCCCCATTAGAGGTTATGCCTCTTGTAGGATTTGTCTAAGTACCTAGACTTAGACCCTTCTTGGATGGGAGGAAAGTACAACACCGTACATTGCCACATGGCATATCTTGCTCATCTTCATGACCCATATGCATCATTGTGTGCTTGGATAACATTATGTTGGTCATGGTTGTGCAATTGGGTAGGATATTATGACTTCCCCGAGGGATAGAGTTCCCCTCTTGAGCACGTTAGATGCTTGGAACTGATGCATGGTTGTTTGTGTGATTCATGCATCTGATAGTGCATAGCATGTGGATATTCACCATTGCTTCATCAGGATTGTAGCGTTAACAGGCATATTGTGGATGGCTGGATTTGGACACTGAAATGTTACTTGAGCATTTAGGGCACGTAGGATATCCTTGGGTGAAAGGCTCTAGACCTTCATGGTACCAGGAGACGCCTTAACGCTGAGACCGAATGGAAAACATGAGCACCCGAGTACCTTATACCATTATGCCGTGACTCCCACTATAGCGTGGTCGATTGAGATGGGGTGTGGCCTTATCTGCCTAAGTGAGAGGGCAATAACTAGGCTGATTTTGACCAGCTTGTGAATGGGTCCACTACTGTCGAGCCTTGCTGGTGATTAGTTGTCCATAGGTGGGTAGTGAGGTCTCTTATGCTCGTTAGACTGTGCGACTAGGAGAAAAGCAGTCGGCTGACAGTGTATTTGACCTCGGTGGTTTCCCTAAAGTGGAACTGTATGGATATGTGGACTGGATATGAGGATCGGCATAATCGCATTTGCACTTTACATATGGCATTGGTTATGTAAGCCTCTTATGCATCGCCTTGGTATGGCGCCCAGTACTCATATGTTGCATTACATAGCCTTGGTACGGCTTACTGCATTCATTCTTGGTATAGTATAGCCTTGGTATGGCTGTTGGCATTGATGGTACTCATGGTTCATGTCGCATTTCTGCATTCTCTTGTATTGCTTTCTGGGCACTGGTATTACACACACTTACACCACCCTCTAAGCTTTCTATAAGCTTATGCACGATTGATGCATGCAGGAGATTCGAGGTAGCGGCCGTAGCTGAGGAGGAGTGAGGAACGTGCCAAGGACCTTTTTGGAGTTAACCTATTATTCAGATCTTGTATTTCCCTTTTTATCATTGTACCTTGTATAAATTTTAATTCTTAGTGGATTTTGTGATGTGTTCCCATGGTTACTTTCTATGGTTATAATGTTATGATCTTGGGTATGGTCTTTTGAATCTGATTATATTATAGAAATCTTCCTTATAGGATCTCAAGATCGAAACCTGGTGAATGGGTGTCAGGAGCCGAGAATGGATTACTACGGTGGCTGTCGGCACCAGAATCAGCTATCGGGATTCTTGAGAGTTCCAGTCACCGAATATGGGGTGTGACATGGGATATCACCGGGGTATAGTACAATGCTGTCAGTTATACTAAGGTTATGTGGTGCAAGGCCTACGTGGCCAATGTCATATGCAAGATGCAATACAAGCATGCCAGTCCTCATCAAGATCCACATATCAGTACAATTCATCCCTAGACAATCACTGGGGTCTAGTACACTCCAAACCAGATTGTCACCCTATCACGCTTAACAAAGTGAGTGGAAGAGACCTCATTATCCGCCTCGCCAGTAGTCTGCCAATATTTACTTGGCATGTCGATAGTTGACCCATTCCTCTATCTGGTCAAACTCAACCTAGCTTTGCCCCCTCCTCTCGGGGGGGTAAGGCCATACCCCCTTCCAACAGACCACGACACAGTGGGAAGCGCGGCCTCCTGGTATTCGGCACTTGGCGCTCATGCATCCACTCGGTTTAGATGTTGGAGCAACCTCCTGGTACCATAAGGGTTTAGGGAATTTCTCCTAGGGACATCTACCACGCCCCATGTAGAATCAAAACATTTTTTGTGTCTAATCCTGTCATCCATAATATGCCTTTGGAGGCTACCGCCCTGATGTCGCTAGGGTGTACAGTAATCATGTCACACAAATGCGATATGCATTAGTCACACTAATTAGTCATGCTATAATCCTGCACGTATCATGCGCTCATGTTGGCAACTCCTCCTATTAGGGAGTCCCATAATAATCTGCCCAATGGCATATGCTATGATCAATCACTCCTCATATCAAGCATACATAATCAGATATAAACAATAATCGGCCTAAACACAGGAATAGTGAATGTGACGTGAGGGTTGTCACGCCCCAAACTCGGAAACCAGGCTCATAAAATTTCCGATCGCATGATAGACAACTAAAGCCCCAAAGTTGAAAATCCTCCTTGTACTCCATTCTCGGCTCCCGGCACCCATATACCAAGTTCCAATCCTGAGATCCTACAAGGAGGATTTTCAACATGAATTTAATTCGTAATAATCATAACCATAAGCATAACAAACAAACCATAACCAGAAACATCACCACATATCCACTATGATTAAAAACTTTTTAAGTACAATGCATAAGGGAAATACAATATAATATTGGAACTCCAAGAGCTTGTTGCACGCTCCTACTCCTGCTTGGCTACGTCTGTGTCCTGGCATCACCTGCATGCATATATCATGCATAAGCTTATAGAAAGCTTAGAGGGTGGTGAAAGTGTGTGCGCAAGGTAGAATGCAAGTTTGCAATATCAGAGTAATGCAGAATATGAATGCTATCAGCCGTGCCAAGGCTGTGATGTAAGGCATGAATGCTATCGGCCATATCAAGGCTATGCGATGCAAGGCATGAATGCAATCGGCTATATCAAGTTATGATTTGATGCAAGGCCTACATGGCCAATGTCATATGCAAGGTGTAACTCAAGCATACCAATCCTCATCTAAATCCATGTATCAATCTAACTCATCCCTAGAGCATCATATATCAGTACAGTTCTCACTCTAGATAATTACCGGAGTCTATTACACTCTACGCTAGCTTGTCGCCCATATCCGAGCGCACAACTGGGTAAGTTGAAGAGACCTTACTATTTGCCTGCCAATATCGGGCTTGGCTCATCGATAGTGGACCCATTCCTCAAGCTGGGTCAGACTCAGCCTAGAAATTGCCCCCTCACTCAGGTGGGTAAGGTCACACCCCCTTCCAACTAACCACGACACAGTGAGAGATGCACCCTACTGGTATACGGCCCTCGTACGCTCATGCATCTACTTGGTCTCGACGTTGGAGCATCCTCCTGGTACTATAGGGGTTCAGGACTTTCACTTAAGGACATCATTGTGCCCTAGTGCTTAGAACCAAGTATTTTCGCTATCCAATCCTGCCATCCACGATATGCCTATGGAGGTCATAACCCTGATACTGCTAAGGTGTCACGCCCCAAACCCAGAAATCGGATTCGCAGGAATCCCGATTACTGAATCCGGTGCCGACAGCCTCCGTAGTACCCCATTCTCGAGTCCTAGCGTCCATATGCCAGATTCCGATCCTGGGATCCTACAAGGAGGATTTTTTTTTTTGTATATACATTTAACTCGTAATAAGCATAACCACAAGATTACCCAATTGACAAAGGCAACATCATCATCACATATCCACTAATATAATCATTTGAGTACAATGCTGAAAGGGAAAATACATATATCGAAATCAAAGCTCCAGAATACAACTGCACGCTCCAAGCTCAACGCTGCTGCAACCTAATAACACCTGCACGCATCTATCGTGCATAAGCTTATAGAAAGCTTAGGAGGTGGTGTAAGTGTGTGCACAAGGTAAGTGCCAAGTATTCAATACAATGTCATTATCATAAAAACTGGAAGTACTGGTAATCCATAAATCGTACAATATCGAAATAAGCAAAGATACTAGCAAGATCATGAATTATCTGAGTAAGCAGAAATACTGACAAGAGCAGGAATTATCAGAGTAAACAGAAATACTCACAAGATCATAGATCATACGATAACAGAGTAAGCGGAAATACGAGCAAGTCCATGAGCCAATCAATATCAGAATACGCAATATATCAACTATGCAAAGAAGGAGTCATAAAGAGCCAAATATCAAATGTCGAGAATGCAATGGGGTATATAATTCCTTATTTGTTCACAAATACGTCATCCATATCTAGACCATATAAATGCAGAAGCACAGTAACCCAAGATGTCGTATGTCGCGGATGTAATGCAATATGCGGTGCGAATGGAATGACCATGCTGGAGTGTGAAGTCGGGATGGTAGTGCGTAGTATCACAGGCTATGGGGTCTATCACAAGGGACTTCTATCCAAATCAGTCCCATACCTAAATTTGGATAGTCAGATTCAATGTGGTAAACTCCTGATCTCAGGTTAGTCGCGCGCCCCAACCGAAATCCTGGCCATTGCGAAGGCACACGTAACAACTAGTTGCATACCACCAACCCGAGTAGATAGTGAATGAATAAATGCATGAATGAGTATGCAACTCCTGCTCACTAAATCCACATATCAGTACGGTTCATCTCTGGGATCATCACCGGGGTTTAGTACACTCCAAATGGCACTGCCGCTCTCCCAGCCGCACAGTCCAAGTGAGCATAAGAAACCTCACTATCCGCCTTGCCAATAGTCTGCCAATACCTATCCGGCACGGCATGTCGATAGCGGACCCATTCACGAGCTGGTCAAACTCGGCCTAGTATTGCCCCTACCCTCGGGCAAGTAAGGCCACACCCCCTCCCAACCGACCACGACACAGTGGGAGACGCGGCCTCCTGGTATTTGGCACTCGGGCGCTCATGTATCCACTCGGTCTCGACGTTGGGGCGTCTCTGGCCACGGAGGTTTAGGGATTTTCACCCAGGGACATCTATGGCGCCCGTATGCTAGAACCAAACATTTTCGGTGTCCTATTTGGCCATCCACGATATGCCTGTGGAGGCTACGACCCTGATGTCGCTAGGGCGTATAGTAATCATAATGCGAGATGCATGAGTCATACAATCCAGTCATGCATCAGTCCTGCACATACCGTGTGCTCATGTGAGATAACCTCCACCTACCAGGGAGTCTCATAACAACATGCTCAATGACATATGCAATGATCAACCACCTCTCATAACAAACATGCAGATGATGCGTATGGGCATGTATCATGATGCTATGCTGTCACATACTCATAACTGGTATCCACAACCAGCATCGATAATCGACCTCGACCATGTGGACACTTAACCAACATTGCCCCCAAGGAATGGCCTACATAGAGTCAAACATATAATGGGCCCACGGCCTCACACAAGGGCCTAATATATATACAACACAATGAGTCTTACTCAAAGGCCACATATACACAACAGGTGGACCCTGCTCATGGGTCTAATACATATCACAATGGGCCTTGCCCATGGGCCATGAATACATCACAATGGGCCTTGCCCATAGGCCTCAAACACAGGACATGTGGGCCCTACACATGGGTCTTGAATTCATTAAATGGACCATGCATCATAGGCTTAATACATAACATAATGGCCCTCAACTACGGGTCACATATACATCATGCAGGTCTCGACAATCGGCCATGGCAATCGAATTCGATACTCAGAATCGGCCTCGACAATCGGAACTGGCCAATACAATCGACCTCGACAAATCAACACCGATAATCTACATCGATAATTAGCACCAACAATCAGCTTCGATAATCAACACCGACGACCGGTCACATAGACAAGACTGGGTCCATAGATGAACATCTGATCAATCATAATATAAAGATCAGCCCTCGACCATGGTTTTATCAAATCTGGTAGCATGGAGCCATCCGTCCATGGTAAATGGGGCCCACTTATTTGGATTAACCCACTAAGAGAATGATGAGAATGGGCCTGATAAGGCTTAAGGAAGGGTCACAATGTGGACATCCAACCATCACTGCCCAGCAATGTGGACATTTAACCAACATTGCTCCCAAGGAGTGGTCCACATAGAGTCAAACATAAGATGGGCCCAAATATCCAACAAGTGGGCCTCAAATAGTCAACACAGGTGGGCCTTACACATACAGCACGTGGACCTACACATCACGGTGGGTCGATACATTGGGCCGCACGCCACACCAATGGGCCTCAATTCAACAAGTGGGCCGCATCAATGAGCCAGAAATACATCTCAATGGGCCTCATCACAAGAGTGGGAATATTTCACAATGGCCTCACTAAATGGGTCGGAAACACATCTCAATGGGCCACGACGTATGGGCCGAGTATATATCACAATGGGCCACGACCCATGGGCCGCAACCCGTGGGCCTCAAATACAAGTGGGCCACATTAATGGGGCCCATATATAAACCTCAGGTGGGCCCTGCTCATGGGCTTCAAATACATAATATGTGGGCCCTACCCATGGGTCTTATACGCTTCAAATGGGTCACGCGTCATGGGCCCAATACATGTCACAATAGGCCTTGCATCAATGGGCCGCACTAATGGGCCTCGTACACATCAAGTGGGTTGTATCAAATAGGCAGCACTAATGGGCCTCGACCCTTGAGCCCTGATATATATCATAATGGGGTGCCTACCCTGGATGGCGTGGATAAAAATACATCAAAGTGGGCTTGACAAATGGGCCACAACATACATCAAAGTAGGCCTCATAACATGGTCATACATACATCAAATGGGCCACACCAATGGGCCCCATATATATCAAATGGGCCACACTCAAATATAAGTGGTGATAATGATTTTCACTACTAAAATTTTCAAGGCCCGCCATAACATTTATTTCCCATCTAATCTAATCATAAGGTCTCAAGATTTCAAAGATAGCCGTTCAATCCTCACCGTGCACTATGGTCCACTTGATAAATAAATCTGTATTATTTTCATCCTAAACCTTAAAATCATTTTTCCAAAAATGGTTGGACGGTTGGATGAAACACATGCATCGTGGTGCGTCCCATTGGGATGGAAGGCATAGATAAGTCACATATCCCGCTATGGAGGTCCACAATTGTGGACACAACACATGCATAAATGGGTCTTAAGTAAGACCCACCAAAATGTTTATTTTCCACCCATCCTAGGGCCCAACATACTGTCCATCCAAACTGGGGCCAACATGATGTTTATTTTCCATCCAAACTAATCTGGTGATAGGGTCACATGGGCCTAGGGCCCGCTATAATATTTATTTGCATCCAACCTAGACCATTGTAATATTTATTTGCATCCAACCTGTTGGTAATATTTATTTGCATCCAACCTGTTAATAAGGTCATATAGACCTGGGGCCCACTACAATATTTATTTATTTATTTATTATTATTATTATTATTATTATTTTAACCTGTTGATAGGGTCACACGACATTGGACCCACTACAACATTTACTTGCATCCAATCTGTTGATAAAGTCACATGGGCCAAGGGCCCACCGCAATGTTTACTTGCCATACAACCTCTTTATAAAGTCACGTGGACTAAGCCACCGTAATATTTATTTGTCCACCAAACTTTTGGTACGATTATGTGATCTTGGGGTCCACCATGATGTAGTTCACAAATCCAACCCATTCATTGTGTGTGTCCCACCAATTTAAGGGTCCAAACAGAGTTTCAGGTGGATCCAAGCTGCATGTGGACCCCAACAGTTGATTCCATGTGGCTTGACATACCACCGCATGAAAGATGATGGTGTGGGCCATACGAGAACGTTTTATAACTGATTTTTAGAACCAACGTATCAAATAAAGGGACCTATCAAATGAATGGCGTGGATGTAGAACATACATCATGGTAGGGTCCACCATTGGGGCCAATGGGATCCTCCCTACTTAACGTTGGACGTCCAGAGAGTCTGGACGTCAATGTACATGCATGCATATATATATTTATATATTTTTTTTAATCCTAGGTGGGACCCACATTAACCAGATCTACTCCGTCCATTATATCTGTCCCATAAAGTTAGGGGTCCAAACCAAGTTTCAATCACATCCAAAACTCAAGGAGGCCCCACCAGATGATTTTATATTTTTAGGCATGTTATCACATGATTTTAGATGGTATGGCCCACCTGAGTTCCGTATACAGCTAATTTTTGGGATGGACGGCTGGTCCATGGGGACCCATCAAATGCACGGTTTCGATGTTCAAAATGCATCACGTGGGGCCCACGGCTGGAGCCGTGAGGTCCAGCCAAGCCGTCCGCCCGCCCATGCAGTCTTCTGACAGCAGCAGCGTTGCTGCCTTATGATTCTGTGTTTTTTTTTTTTCTCTAAATCCAATTTTTCTAGGGAATTTCTTAGGTGGGGCCCTCATCAGGAAAATCTATCCTGACCATTGCATCTCACGGCTCAATATTGACCAAACAAGACCAATATTGAGTATTTTTCAACATGTAGAATCGTTGGGTGAGTTTTCAACGGTAAAAAATTTCCATTTCCTACAGTATGGCCCGCTTGATTGTCAGATTAGCCTCATCTTTTGGCTCAACGCCTAAAATGAGATGAGAAGTGAAATGGGCGGCGTGGATTTTATACATACATCAAGGTGGGGCCTGCATGAGCAGCCCACCTCCAAATACTATTCTTCTTCCTCTCCTTTGCTTATTAGTACACCACCATTTCAGTGCACGCACACCACTTTAGCCACTCCCTGTCCAGCGTCCCTTGGACGTTGGACAGCATAGGTATAACACAATCATCATAGTGGGTCCTACGTGTAGGTGGTCCACGTGTCACCAAGGTGGGTCCCACATGAACGTGGCCCACCATATTTAAATCAACTTGATATTTGTGTGTTTCCATCACTATAAAGTAGGGTCCACATGACTTGTACGGTTGGGATAAAACATACCTCAAGATGGGATTCATCCAAGTGGGCCACACATCACAAAAAAAATGAGAGGAAAAGAAAGGAGCACCCACCTCGAGATCTCTTCTTCCTTCTTCCGCCAATGCATGATAGAGCCCCAAAGAAACAATTTCAATGGCGGAGATGATCATTGGATGGTGGAGATGGGAGATAGGGAGGTGGGCCACACTAGCTCTCTCATGGGAGCCATGGACGTGGGTTGCTCCATGGAGGGATTGCTTGGAATGGAGAGAAGTGAAAGAGAGAAATGATGTAAGGGAGTGATGGGAGAGAGGGATGGTGAGGTAATGGGAATTAATGAGTTGACTTATGGGGAAAAGGGAAGGTAAGGTGGTATGGTAGGGTGATGTCACCCCTAGGGTGACATCATAGTAATTAATGTTTTTAGGGAAGTACAACAATAGGGATAGGTGGGTCCCACAATCAAGCGATCAACGGCCTAGATAATGCATGGGCCGGATCTTATAATCTGAGCATCGTATTGACGCACAAGACGCATCGTCGGAACCGCGGCGACGGCACGGTCAAAATGACATAGGTCTCATTTTGAGTCGGCTCGGGTTTACAGGATGTGACTCAAGAGCATGCGCCAATGCTATCTACTCGTCCCGGGTCACCGAAACTCGACTAGAGGGAACCGTAGAAGTTTATGGAATGGTACAGGCTAGGTTACGGGTCTTACAGCTCTCCCCACCAAATAAAAATTTCGTCCTCGAAATTTACAGAACAGACAAGGGAAGATGAAACATCATCAAGTATATATGTTAAGGCTCAATCAATCTACAAAAGGATGAAGATAACGTTCTCTAATCGCAACCTCGCCCCCCAAGGTGCATCATCAACACTATGGTGACCCTACTGATCTTCGGACGGATCAGAGACGATCGAGACTTGAATACTATGCAGCCTCACAATCCCAACGGTAGGGCGCTATATTAGAAAAATTTCTAGGTTATCTGAACTTGGGGATCTAACCATTCTAAGTTCTCAACAATCATAAAGTGTAGGGTAGCTATCAGCAGATATGTGATGTTATTTTCAGGTATTCCCAAGTTATGCTCTGATACCAACTTCTGTCACGCCCAAGAAATCGGATTCGCAGGAATCCCGATTACTGAATCCGGTGCCGACAGCCTCCGTAGTACCCCATTCTCGAGTCCTAGCGTCCATATGCCAGATTCCGATCCTGGGATCCTACAAGGAGGATTTTTTTTTGTATATACATTTAACTCGTAATAAGCATAACCACAAGATTACCCAATTGACAAAGGCAACATCATCATCACATATCCACTAATATAATCATTTGAGTACAATGCTGAAAGGGAAAATACATATATCGAAATCAAAGCTCCAGAATACAACTGCACGCTCCAAGCTCAACGCTGCTGCAACCTAATAACACCTACACGCATCTATCGTGCATAAGCTTATAGAAAGCTTAGGAGGTGGTGTAAGTGTGTGCACAAGGTAAGTGCCAAGTATTCAATACAATGTCATTATCATAAAAACTGGAAGTACTGGTAATCCATAAATCGTACAATATCGGAAATAAGCAAAGATACTAGCAAGATCATGAATTATCCGAGTAAGCAGAATTATCGATAAGATCATGAATTATCGAGTAAACAGAAATACTCACAAGATCATAGATCATACGATAACAGTAAGCGGAAATACGAGCAAGTCCATGAGCCAATCAATATCGGAATACGCAATATAGAACATACGCAAACGAGGAGTCATAAAGAGCCAAATATCAAATGCCGAGAATGCAATGGGGTATATAATTCCTTATTTGTTCACAAATACGTCATCCATATCTAGACCATATAAATGCAGAAGCACAGTAACCCAAGATGTCGTATGTCGCGGATGTAATGCAATATGCGGTGCGAATGGACTGACCATCTTTGGAGTGTGAAGTCGGGATGGTAGTGCGTAGTATCACGGCTATGGGGTCTATCACAAGGGACTTCTATCCAAATCAGGTCCCATACCTAAATTTGGATAGTCGATTCAATGTGGTAAACTCCGATCTCAGGTTAGTCGCGCGCCCCAACCGAAATCCTGGCCATTGCGAAGGCACACGTAACAACTAGTTGCATACCACCAACCCGAGTAGATAGTGAATGAATAAATGCATGAATGAGTATGCAACTCCTGCTCACTAAATCCACATATCAGTACGGTTCATCTCTGGGATCATCACCGGGGTTTAGTACACTCCAAATGGCACTGCCGCTCTCCCAGCCGCACAGTCCAAGTGAGCATAAGAAACCTCACTATCCGCCTTGCCAATAGTCTGCCAATACCTATCCGGCACGTCGATAGCGGACCCATTCACGAGCTGGTCAAACTCAGCCTAGTATTGCCCCCTACCCTCGGGCGAGTAAGGCCACACCCCCTCCCAACCGACCACGACACAGTGGGAGACGCGGCCTCCTGGTATTCGGCACTCGGGCGCTCATGTATCCACTCGGTCTCGACGTTGGGGCGTCTCCTGGCCACGGAGGTTTAGGGATTTTCACCCAGGGACATCTATGGCGCCCGTATGCTAGAACCAAACATTTTCGGTGTCCTATTTGGCCATCCACGATATGCCTGTGGAGGCTACGACCCTGATGTCGCTAGGGCGTATAGTAATCATAATGCGAGATGCATGAGTCATACAATCCAGTCATGCATCAGTCCTGCACATACCGTGTGCTCATGTGAGATAACCTCCACCTACCAGGGAGTCTCATAACAACATGCTCAATGACATATGCAATGATCAACCACCTCTCATAACAAACATGCAGATGATGCGTATGGGCATGTATCATGATGCTATGCTGTCACATACTCATAACTGGTATCCACAACCAGCATCGATAATCGACCTCGACCATGTGGACACTTAACCAACATTGCCCCCAAGGAATGGCCTACATAGAGTCAAACATATAATGGGCCCACGGCCTCACACAAGGGCCTAATATACAACACAATGAGTCTTACTCAAAGGCCACATATACACAACAGGTGGGACACTGCTCATGGGTCTAATACATATCACAATGGGCCTTGCCCATGGGCCATGAATACATCACAATGGGCCTTGCCCATAGGCCTCAAACACAGGACATGTGGGCCCTACACATGGGTCTTGAATTCATTAAATGGACCATGCATCATAGGCTTAATACATAACACAATGGCCCTCAACTACGGGTCACATATACATCATGCAGGTCTCGACAATCGGCCATGGCAATCGAATTCGATACTCAGAATCGGCCTCGACAATCGGAACCGGCCAATACAATCGACCTCGACAAATCAACACCGATAATCTACATCGATAATTAGCACCAACAATCAGCTTCGATAATCAACACCGACGACCGGTCACATAGACAAGACTGGGTCCATAGATGAACATCTGATCAATCATAATATAAAGATCAGCCCTCGACCATGGTTTTATCAAATCTGGTAGCATGGAGCCATCCGTCCATGGTAAATGGGGCCCACTTATTTGGGTTAACCCACTAAGAGAATGATGAGAATGGGCCTGATAAGGCTTAAGGAAGGGTCACAATGTGGACATCCAACCATCACTGCCTAAGCAATGTGGACATTTAACCAACATTGCTCCCAAGGAGTGGTCCACATAGAGTCAAACATAAGATGGGCCCAAATATCCAACAAGTGGGCCTCAAATAGTCATCACAGGTGGGCCTTACACATACAGCACGTGGACCTACACATCACGGTGGGTCGATACATTGGGCCGCACGCCACACCAATGGGCCTCAATTCAACAAGTGGGCCGCATCAATGAGCCAGAAATACATCTCAATGGGCCTCATCACAAGAGTGGGAATATTTCACAATGGCCTCACTAAATGGGTCGGAAACACATCTCAATGGGCCACGAAGTATGGGCCGAGTATATATCACAATGGGCCACGACCCATGGGCCGCAACCCGTGGGCCTCAAATACAAGTGGGCCACATTAATGGGGCCCATATATAAACCTCAGGTGGGCCCTGCTCATGGGCTTCAAATACATAATATGTGGGCCCTACCCATGGGTCTTATACGCTTCAAATGGGTCACGCGTCATGGGCCCAATACATGTCACAATAGGCCTTGCATCAATGGGCCGCACTAATGGGCCTCGTACACATCAAGTGGGTTGTATCAAATAGGCAGCACTAATGGGCCTCGACCCTTGAGCCCTGATATATATCATAATGGGGTGCCTACCCTGGATGGCGTGGATAAAAATACATCAAAGTGGGCCTGACAAATGGCCACAACATACATCAAAGTAGGCCTCATAACATGGTCATACATACATCAAATGGGCCACACCAATGGGCCCCATATATATCAAATGGGCCACACTCAAATATAAGTGGTGATAATGATTTTCACTACTAAATTTTTCAAGGCCCGCCATAACATTTATTTCCCATCTAATCTAATCATAAGGTCTCAAGATTTCAAAGATAGTCGTTTAATCCTCACCGTGCACTATGGTCCACTTGATAAATAAATCTGTATTATTTTCATCCTAAACCTTAAAATCATTTTTCCAAAAATGGTTGGACGGTTGGATGAAACACATGCATCGTGGTGCGTCCCATTGGGATGGAAGGCATAGATAAGTCACATATCCCGCTATGGAGGTCCACAATTGTGGACACAACACATGCATAAATGGGTCTTAAGTAAGACCCACCAAAATGTTTATTTTCCACCCATCCTAGGGCCCAACATACGGTCCATCCAAACTGGGGCCAACATGATGTTTATTTTCCATCCAAACTAATCTGGTGATAGGGTCACATGGGCCTAGGGCCCGCTATAATATTTATTTGCATCCAACCTAGGCCACTGTAATATTTATTTGCATTCAACCGGGGCCACTGTAATATTTATTTGCATCCAACCTGTTAATAAGGTCATATAGACCTGGGGCCCACTACAATATTTATTTATTTATTTATTATTATTATTATTATTATTATTTTAACCTGTTGATAGGGTCACACGACATTGGACCCACTACAACATTTACTTGCATCCAATCTGTTGATAAAGTCACATGGGCCAAGGGCCCACCGCAATGTTTACTTGCCATACAACCTCTTTATAAAGTCACGTGGACTAAGCCACTGTAATATTTATTTGTCCACCAAACTTTTGGTACGATTATGTGATCTTGGGGTCCACCATGATGTAGTTCACAAATCCAACCCATTCATTGTGTGTGTCCCACCAATTTAAGGGTCCAAACAGAGTTTCAGGTGGATCCAAGCTGCATGTGGACCCCAACAGTTGATTCCATGTGGCTTGACATACCACCGCATGAAAGATGATGGTGTGGGCCATACGAGAACGTTTTATAACTGATTTTTAGAACCAACGTATCAAATAAAGGGACCTATCAAATGAATGGCGTGGATGTAGAACATACATCATGGTAGGGTCCACCATTGGGGCCAATGGGATCCTCCCTACTTAACGTTGGACGTCCAGAGAGTCTGGACGTCAATGTACATGCATGCATATATATATTTATATATTTTTTTAATCCTAGGTGGGACCCACATTAACCAGATCTACTCCGTCCATTATATCTGTCCCATAAAGTTAGGGGTCCAAACCAAGTTTCAATCACATCCAAAACTCAAGGAGGCCCCACCAGATGATTTTATATTTTTAGGCATGTTATCACATGATTTTAGATGGTATGGCCCACCTGAGTTCCGTATATAGCTAATTTTTGGGATGGACGGCTGGTCCATGGGGACCCATCAAATGCACGGTTTCGATGTTCAAAATGCATCACGTGGGGCCCACGGCTGGAGCCGTGAGGTCCAGGCCGTCCGCCCGCCTATGCAGTCTTCTGACAGCGCTGCCTCTTGGTTTTGTGTTTTTTTTTTCTCTAAATCCAATTTTTCTAGGGAATTTCTTAGGTGGGGCCCTCATCAGGAAAATCTATCCTGACCATTGCATCTCACGGCTCAATATTGACCAAACAAGACCAATATTGAGTATTTTTCAGCATGTAGAATCGTTGGGTGAGTTTTCAACGGTAAAAATTTCCATTTCCTACAGTATGGCCCGCTTGATTGTCAGATTAGCCTCATCTTTTGGCTCAACGCCTAAAATGAGATGAGAAGTGAAATGGGCGGCGTGGATTTTATACATACATCAAGGTGGGGCCTGCATGAGCAGCCCACCTCCAAATACTATTCTTCTTCCTCTCCTTTGCTTATTAGTACACCACCATTTCAGTGCACG
This sequence comes from Magnolia sinica, assembly GCF_029962835.1. Lineage (NCBI taxonomy): Eukaryota > Viridiplantae > Streptophyta > Magnoliopsida > Magnoliales > Magnoliaceae > Magnolia > Magnolia sinica. The sequence goes on from NC_080582.1 coordinate 54,999,864, forward strand.
CACACCACTTTAGCCACTCTCTGTCCAGCGTCCCTTGGACGTTGGACAACATAGGTATAACACAATCATCATAGTGGGTCCTACGTGTAGGTGGTCCACGTGTCACCAAGGTGGGTCCCACATGAACGTGGCCCACCATATTTAAATCAACTTGATATTTGTGTGTTTCCATCACTATAAAGTAGGGTCCACATGACTTGTACGGTTGGGATAAAACATACCTCAAGATGGGATTCATCCAAGTGGGCCACACATCACAAAAAAATGAGAGGAAAAGAAAGGAGCACCCACCTCGAGATCTCTTCTTCCTTCTTCCGCCAATGCATGATAGAGCCCCAAAGAAACAATTTCAATGGCGGAGATGATCATTGGATGGTGGAGATGGGAGATAGGGAGGTGGGCCACACTAGCTCTCTCATGGGAGCCATGGACGTGGGTTGCTCCATGGAGGGATTGCTTGGAATGGAGAGAAGTGAAAGAGAGAAATGATGTAAGGGAGTGATGGGAGAGAGGGATGGTGAGGTAATGGGAATTAATGAGTTGACTTATGGGGAAAAGGGAAGGTAAGGTGGTATGGTAGGGTGATGTCACCCCTAGGGTGACATCATAGTAATTAATGTTTTTAGGGAAGTACAACAATAGGGATAGGTGGGTCCCACAATCAAGCGATCAACGGCCTAGATAATGCATGGGCCGGATCTTATAATCTGAGCATCGTATTGACGCACAAGACGCATCGTCGGAACCGCGGCGACGGCACGGTCAAAATGACATAGGTCTCATTTTGAGTCGGCTCGGGTTTACAGGATGTGACTCAAGAGCATGCGCCAATGCTATCTACTCGTCCCGGGTCACCGAAACTCGACTAGAGGGAACCGTAGAAGTTTATGGAATGGTACAGGCTAGGTTACGGGTCTTACATAAGGTACATAGTAGCCATATCACACAATCCAATCATGTATCAATCGTACGCGTACTATGCACTCATGAGGGACAAATCCGCCTGTATATAAGGCGGGGTCCATTGAAGGGTAGCAAATCTAATCTATACATGAAGATCGGTCCTCAATTTTGGATATACCAAATCTGATGCCACAGATTCTTCCATTTATGGCAAGGGGTGATGATGTATCCTTCCCCTATCATGGATGGGCCAAGATGGCCTTCCCATATCAAGAATGGGCCTAAGAATGAAGAGTGAGCTTCCAAGTTTGGGTACTTCTACTAAAATCAATAGGAGATCATCAAGGTGGTCCCACGTCCTTGCTGGACAATGTGGGTACACCACATACATCATACGGGCCCCACATCCCATGTCCAGAGATGGCCGTGTGGATATACAATATATATCATCAAGGTGGGCCCCACCCCTACATGTGCAACACGTGTGGGGTGGGTCCCACATCCAAAAATTAGATGGACGGCGTGGTTGTAGATACATACATTAAGGTGGACCCCACCCCACATGTGCAGCATGTGTGGGGTGGGTCCCACGTCCTGAAAACAGACAGACGGCATGGATATAACACATGTATTATGGTGGGTCCTACTGTCCACGTGTGGACAGCGTGGACAGGCACATACACCACAATAGGCCCCACCGTCCCCATATCTGGATGGCAGGGATAAAACATATACATCACGTGGGCCCCACAGCCGCTGGACGATGTGGGTGTACTAATACATCAAGGTGGGTCCACGTGGTAGCCCACCAAAGTTTTTGATCAGCTGGTATTTGTGATTTCCTTCATCCAGGCCTGTCTAAACAAACAGGCAACAAGCTCGTCCACCGAACATGTAGCAAGGTGGGCCTCACAAGTGGACGGTTGGGCAATGTCATCACGAAAGAGAGAGAGAGAGAGAGAGAGAGAGAGAGAGAGAGAGAGAGACGGGTCATGGAGGGGCCTCGCCACTATGGGTCCCTCAATACATGCAGCATACATCATTCATCAAGATAGGTCTCATGCATTGTATGGCCCACAAAATAGTAAATAAAGGTGGGGATGGCATCCCCACCATAAATCAAGGGTCTATATGACTCATCAATAGCATGGATTAACTCAAAACATCATGATGGTGTCCATGGAGAATGGCTCCATCAAGATTCATGCATGCATCAAGGATGGGCCATTGGCCATATCCAAAGGGTCAAGTAGGATCTCCACCATTGATTGGTGGGTCCTACATGATCCTAAGCAATGAAAGAAAAATATCTAAGAAAGATAAGCAAGATCTAGTCCTAAAACAAGCACCCACCTAGGATCTTGAATATTTTCTTCCACCACTAGGCTCCAATGCTCCAAGGGAAGAGATTCAATGGTTGAAATAGGGTTTGGAGGGTTGGATTTGGGGAACTAGGGAGTGGAAGTGGCTGGATATGGAGATGGGTGGGACGTCCATGGCTATTGCAATGGAAGAATGAGAAATGAAAGGGAGAGGGAGAGAAATAAGAGAGAGGAGGGGTAATAATTTCTAGCTCTCTTAGCTAGGCAATGATGATAGCTGTAAGAAAGCATGGTTAGTAAGCCATCATAGCTTGCATGGGGCTATGGGTAGGGTAGGGTGGCTATAGATAGGGTGATGTCATCACCCTCTTAATTACCTAGAGAATGATGCCATATGGGATAGGCTGGTCCCGCAACGTACAATCTATGACCATTATAATGCGCGGGCCACATCTTATGATGTAAGCGTCGAATTGGCACACAAGATGCGGCGTCGGAACCGCGGTAACGGCGTGGTCGTGATGGCTTAGGTCTTAGGCTGAGTCGGCAAGGATTTATAATATGCGACTTAAGGTTGCGCACAAACGGTATCTACAGGTCATGGGTCGTCGAAATTCGACCGGGCAGACCACGAGATCCTATAGAACGGCGAGATGCTAGGACAGAGGCCTGACAAGGGTCCATATATTTAAGTGTCTTTAATAGCACACTAAGGCCCTATGTCTCTTGTGAATACTTAACATATGGCCACCAGGGCTCCTATAACACGCACATATATAAGGTGCATAGGTTATGGTGGTACACAAGTTCTAATATGTATCATCATTATCATAGACATCATTCAACATCAAATTTATACTCATAACATGTATCATGCAATCATGTGCATAGAGTACATAGCATATTGGGATTCACATACATCATTAATATCATGGCCATTATCCAATACTGTCCTTATACATGCCCTAGGCGTCAGTTGTCTATCATGCATAAGGTTATCCTTACGTTCACCAACATCATTTATTTATCATCATCCATATATCAAGCGAAACATAGTTATCTTGTCCACCATGTCGTCACGACAATCAATACATACATTATTATCACTTAGATATCAAGCATGGTAGTCAACTAGCATGTTTTGTCACCATGCATATATATATATATATATATAATCATCATTACCATGAGGATCATTTTCACTTCAGGATTAACATAAACAATGTCATAAGTACTATAAATAATTACTCATCCATCATCAATGCATATGCTATAATTCACTATCCATTAAATCATATCTATCATTTCAACCAACAACTCATAATCATCAGTATTACGTTACCATACATGTATTATCATCTCAACTAAACAACTAAGTAGGCCCCATACACATTCCACCAACTAGAAATAATGCACAATCTCAAACATAAAGGATAACATGCTAACATCTTTCATGTCATATATCATATTGAGCCCACTAGCCACTTACAAAACAAACTAAGAAAAAGCCTAAATATCCAGTTATGCATTGTAAAATAGATCTCTTTAAGCGTGGTCCACTTGACTAGAGGTAGTATGAAAGGCACACTGCTTAGTACGCAATGGGCCTGCCCAACAGGCTCAAGGAAGGTTACCATTGTGGGTTTCTCATTCCCCAACGATTTCACTTAGTATTGAGCCCGCTTGGGCCTTAGGGTTGCATCATTTAGATAGGCTCAAGGCCACCTATGTCTTAAGAGAACATTTAGACAGCAAATTGATCCACTAAATATTTTACAAGTTATACAACACTCATTTACAAAACATGCCAGGTAGACCTTAATACATGAAAGGTAAGGCCCATACAAGGTAGCCCATACTAGATGCCCCACTTAAGGATTTTAAGTGCAACAATATCTGAGAGTAATTTTCTAGAGTTTAGAAACTGCATAAAATGCTTTGGGAAGGTGGTGGACCCCACTGACATGGCCCGACATAAATTTTACATCAAATAGATTTTTGCGCAAATGTTAGTTTCTAGCCATTTTCAATTCAGATTTATATCATGTCGGACCCACATATGGTTAAAGGTCCATCTGGTACTCTATATATGGGCTTTAAAAGGTATAAGGCAAGCCTCATTGGTTTGATGTTTACAATTTACAGTGATGTCCCAAATATGGGTACTTGGAGGAAATGTGTAGGAAACACAGTGCAGAATTAGTTTTAGCCCAATCTTGAGTGCGTCCCATGATCACAGGGGACCACCTTTCAGTGTCCCATTAAGTGCCCTAGGTTGTACTATATATGTACTTCAAAAACTATAAGCTGGGACTAACTGGTTGTGCACACGTAATATTTAGTATAAGGCCAAATATAGGTACTTTGATTTTCTGCACATAATTTTCTGCACAACCATGCTTGGCCACATTTTGGGATCTGCTCCCTGATCATGTGGGGTCTGATTTAGTTCAAGTAAAATATTATTTATTTATTCATTGGTATAGGTTAAAGGTTCCATATGGTGGCCTACTCATATCTCGAGCGTTTGGTCCACTATAGAGGCCCAAAGTTGGTACAAAACATAAATAATCAGATAATTTTCAACAATGGGGTCTATCACAACTTAGGGCCCAATTTTCAAACACTTAGGGATCATTCCTGACAAAAAGGTGGGACATCCCAGCTCACTTATATAAGAATTAAACATCCCCCAAAGTGAGACCCTTAACTACAGAGTGTGGGGCCCACTGCATGCTGTCAAAGAGGCCTACATGCAATACAATCAAGTATTTAGAAAATTTCAGCAAACAGAAAGTGCAAAGGAAATGAAATAGATCAAATGGCAAGTGGGGCCCACATTCTAGCAAACCGTAGATAAGAGACACAAAAAAATATACATGGCTTTCCAGATTGGATGATCTAATAAAATGCATAAATCACAAGTGATCCTACACCCAAGTGGGTCAATAAGAGGATGAATGTTATATGCAACATATATCCAACATGTACATCTAGTAGCACATGAAATATATTGATCAAATCTCTATGATCAAATTCTCTGTTAGAAAATCCAATCCAATAGATGGTTTAGTAATACTGTAACACCCTGAAATTCGAGGGTCAAGCATAACTCAGCTCCCGAGTTTCAAAACATCACTTATGCAACATATGCAATGATGGATGTATGTTGTTCGTATTAGTGTATAAAACATGAAGTAGATTAAGCCAAACTACAAACGTAATCCAGGGATAGGTGAAATATGCAAACGGAAGACTGAAGAAACATATGTGTATATATATAGAAGTCCCTGAGATATGTATGCTCTGTCAGGTCATAATTAGAAGTGTTTGTTTCAAAATATAAGTATCAAAATGAAATAAACCATTACAAAATAAACCCTGAATCCCCGTAGCTCAGGACACGGCTCACATGAACCTGCCTGAGAACTGCTTAGAGGAGAACGTCTCTTCATCATCCTTATACTCCTACTCTGCCTCGTGGGTCGCATCATCATCTGCATCTAAGACAGAGTCTAGTTGGTGTTGAAACATTGTCCCAAAATGTGAGAGTGAATGATCAACTCAGTGGAACTATACAGTAAAAATTAACATGTTATCAATTCAATCAAGCAGTAATAATAAAGCAATACAATCAAACATGTCTTAATTACTCTTGTTAATGCAAGTATGTATGTAGAAATGATGCATGCCCTCGCCTGCACTCCCTCAGCGTCTTCATCTTACGGTAGCCATGACAACCTCCCGCAGTGCTCCACAACGCCAAGGCACATGCAATACGGTGCATGAATATAATTACCAAGTTGTTATTAGTCCTTTTCATACAGTAGGATTGGGAAGCTAAGGTACCTTCCTTATATCGGTTCCCAAATAGTGATCTATTCTAGGGTCGTCAGTCCTAGACAATCTCATACGATATTATGGTTCTAGGTCACTGTAAAGGGCTCATCACCAATCAATGCATGCCTAATCATACCTTAGTTGCTACATAAGGCTCGTCGCCTCAATGCAGTATCAACATATGCTCGAGGTGACTACAAAGGGCTCGTCACCAATCAAGGTAAGCCGACAGCACGAATATAGTGTCCCATACCACTATAATCGACTCACGAGTCTGGATTGCTCATTGATCACTACGGGGAGGCTCGTCACCCTAGCATAGGCCGACAGCTCGATCACAGTGTCCCATACCACCATGCCCGACTCATGAGTCCTAACGGATCGAAGTACCATGGTTAACCGGATTGCACTGGTAAGTTTGGTACCCTAGATTCAAATAGTAACGTTCATACATGGTGAACATCCACCGGGCCAATCGAGTTATTTGACGAGCTCGACTAGCACGAGCGCACGTTGAGTTGAACGACATGAAGTGCGCAAACACTGTGTGGCCAAACCACTGCCGACAACCCTAATACGACTCGGGTTCGTCAAACACGTCCTACGTGACGAATGAATCTCAACCACGATCTCAATGCCTGTTACTGATTGCCTGGACCATAACATGGCCCCATACACATTCAACCATAATAGCAAACATGTTATAAGATGCAAGATAACGGGAATCCATACACATGCATTTCATAAGTAAAGCAGCAAAATTAACAACTTGCATGGAGGAAATCATACACATAGTCAACATGGATGGTTAGACTAAGCAATTCATGGAGGAAATAGTAAACATCAGTAAGGTAATTGGGATTTCATATCTCACCTGCCTCAAAACTCACACCTTACTAATTACGAACTCATTCAGATATTTCCACAAACACTTAGACTACACTTGGCAACATACATCACATATGTCGGCCATGGTACATATTAGGGCAAATCCTTTTGACAAGGAGTGGTCACATAAATAGCAATCATATTCCTATGACAATTAATCATGGCAATCACAATGCCAAATTCCAAACGCATACAAAAATTTCAACAAGCACATGAATCACACTACTTACAACATAGACTATCGATATACGTAAAACGAAACAGATATCGCATTTGGCATGTAAAATGGCACCCATGTCAATAATAAATCATTAACTAACATTGAAAGCTTTGAAAACCATAACCTATATGAATATAGTCCGCACCTTAAATCAGAAAGTGTGCAACAGATCTGATTTAGACAATAAGTCTTCGTCAACGGCGACTAGATAACCTAAGGCATGAATTAAATTAGTTACATCAACACTTAGACTATTCTAAGCTCTAAAATAGGTTAGGGTTTGATTGACTTACCCAAAAATGAGATTAGAATCGCCGGAATAACGATTCAGATGCAATGGATTAGGTACGCAGAGTAACTGGGAAGAATCTCAAGATGATTCACCAACTTCTCTCTCTCTTTCTTTTAGCTAGGGTTTGGAAAATTCGTATGGAGTTTGAGAGTGAGGGTTTAAGGTCTTTATATAGGCATAAAATTGATGGAAATAGCCCCAGGACCAAGGTATACTTAGGTTATAACCAAATCGGGTCTATTTCGATCCAACGGAGCGTTTCTGGAGGTCCTTGTTCTGAGTGTGGTCGGACTTAAGCTCACTAATATTGGATCTTAAGCAAGTTAAGTTTTCAGTTCGATTAGGTTTCCAGATCACTCATGGCGGACCAATTTCAATTCAACGGTCACCGAAACTCGATCAGGGCCACAAGCACTTTGACATGTGTGGGCCATCTTCCCTGATCCAAGGGTAAATTTGGGTCAGAATCCAATGGACATAATGCTTAAAATTGGCGTGCAAGCGACACGACTCAGATTTCTTAAATTCATATTTAATTTCTAAATAATTTCACCTTTCTCACACTCTCTACTCTGGACTCAAGAAAATCGTCTCAGGACATCATCTGGACTTGATTTTTGAGGTGATTGTCAAGCCCAACAAGGTGATCATAATTTTCTAAGATCATCGCTATCGGACTTTTAATTAATGGTGGGCCACACCTTGGCCCCACTATCTCTCACTCTCTCTAAAAATCTCAAATTTTTTCTAAGTATAGGAAACGAATAAGTGCAAGAGAGCTCCTACTCTTATATAGGGAATTGGGGGTTGAGGTGGCAAGATGATGTGCAAGTTTATGGGATCTTATTGGTGTTAAAAGTGAGGTGGAAGGTAATGTATATTATAGGTAGTGGATGGATGAGGTGGATGGTGCTAAGCATGCATTAACAAAGGTGGAAGAAATCTAGACATGTATTAGCTAATGGATGGTTAAGGGTTGTGGGTTGTAGGTGATGCATCGTGGATGATGAAGTGGAGTATTGCAATTAGTTATTTGAAGTGATATGGCGCAAATCAAGACATACATTAGATACATATATATGATGAGGTGGACATGAGCCATGATTAGTTTCTAAGGCATGAGGAGAGAGCTAATGATGAGTTTTGGGACAGAATTCATTTTTGTCTTTTAGTACTATTTATCTAATATGTGCTAGCTTCTTATTTTGTCACATAGCAATTGTCTTATTTGTTGGTAATTTTCATATTCTAAAAGTGGGCTTTAGGCCCACATGGGCTCAAGTCCAATGGGTCTAGCATAATAAAGGTTGCCTGTGTTACTGGATACATAATTTGGGCCTTACATTTGATGAGTCATATCTCACGAACGGAGCGTCAGATTAATGCACGGTTTTCACCATTGCGATCGCAATGACGACACGGTACACATGATAGAGGTCTTAAGATCATCTGGAACAAATCGCTTGGGTGAGTTTTCTAAGTGCACTAGGGTGCAATTTATGGTCTATCAATGGTGCGAGTTGGGACATGTGTGCATACGAGCGATGTTGCAAAAGACGGGGATCCCACATTCTACCCACCTTACAAAAAATTTCATCCTTGAAATTTCTAACTAAGGTCACATTCAATCGTGTTAAACAAATGAACAACCGAATCCCAAAGATCGTTGTATAATCACAATTAATTCATAGCATCTAGATAGGGCACAACAACCAAGAATACCTCAATTGAACATCAAACAAGTAAGAATGATAATCAAGGGGCCAAAGTTCTTCATTTATACTCATCTGTTTTACATACTAGGATAACTAAGTGTTCCTAGGTTTTCAAACATTAGAGTACACACAGGTTTCCCTAAGATTTTTGCTCTGATACCAACTCCTGTCACGCCCCATACTCGAAAACCGGGCTCACAAAATTTTCAATTGCTGAATCCAGCGCTGACAGCCTCCGTAGTATCCCATTTTCGGCTCCCGACACCCATACACCAGATTCCGATCCTGGGGACTTACAATGAGGATTTTTAGTGTAATTTTTTTAATAGTTAATCTGTTTAGGCGATTACACATTTTGTACATGGTATCAACACCTATAGAAGAGACGAACCTGTTCGACATGTCACACATAATATAGTGCACCAGCTCAACAGTAATGAAGAAAACAATAACAAACTCCAACAGCTCTTGTATGCATCCTGAAAAAGTGTAAGTCATACGTATGAGCAAACCACAGCTCGTGAGTCTACTACATGCTGGGAGTAAAATACGTCTTATCAAGGTGCTCCTGTAAAGACATCCAAAACAACCATAGACATGTTATCAACTAATCATATTATCATAGGTGAGTAGGTTATCAATGAATCATAACGTACAACTACATAGGTTATCACGAACATGACATCAATAATAGGCATGTCACTTAGCAAGCGACCATGAATCATTAAAATAGCCAATCATCATGAACAAGATAATCAAATTCTATTTTCTACTATATACATACGATGAAAGGATAATGGCAGAGTTGGCATGTGTAGTCGGGATGATAATACATGGTATTGCAAATTGTGGGGTTCATTACAAGGAACTTCTATTCCAACCAGTCTCATAACTAAATTTGGATAGCTAGAGTCAATGTGGTAAACTCCTGATCTAAGGTTGGTCATGTACCCAACTGAAATCATGGCCATTGTGAAGGTACACATAATGATTTATTTGTGCACCACCAGCCCGAGTGGATAGTGAATGAATGAATGAGTCAGATGTTGAGTACACAACTCCTACTTAGTAAGTCAACATATAATTACCACAACATTTTTGATGTAAGACAAGGTTCCAACCCACTGTATGCATAGCAGCCTGCCAGCATAGTAGTCAACCAACCACTAGTAGCTCACCCAGACCCTTAGGCCCCGCCCACATCAGCGTCTGCCCACGTGTAGAACAGTGACGGGGCATCACAATGTTAGTACTGTACATCTCTGAGATATCACTGGGGTTTAGTACAATGCTATCAGCCATTAAGGCTATGTAGTGCAGGCCTACGTGGCCGATGTCATATGCAAGATGCAATGCAAGCATGTCAATCCTCATCAAGATCCACATATCAGTACAGTTCATCTCTAGACAATCACCAGGGTCTAGTACACTCCAAACCAGATTGCCGCCCCATCACAAGCAACAAGGTGCGTGGAAGAGACCTCACTATCCACCTCACTAGTAGTCTGCTAATATCTACCCGGCACATCAATAGCAGACTCATTCCTCTAGCTGGTCAAACTCACCCAAGCTTTCCCCCCTTCTCTCGGGCGGGTAAGGCCGCATCCCCTTCCAACTGACCACAACACGGTGGGAAGCGTGGCCTCCTGGTATTCCACACTTGGCGCTCATGGATCCACTCAGTTTAGACGTTAGAGCAACCTCCTGGTACCATAAGGGTTTAGGGAATTTCACCCAAGGACATCTATCGCACCCCATGTAAAACGAAAACATTTCCAATGTCCAATCTTGCCATCCACGATATGCCTGTAGAGGCTATGACCCTAATGTAGATAGGGCGTACAGTAATCATGTCACACAAATGCAAGATGCATGAGTCACACTAATTAGTCATGCAGCAATCCTGAGCGTATATGCACTCATGTGGGCAACTCCTCCAATCAGGGAGTCCCATAATAATACGCACAAAGACATATGTTATGATCAATCACTCCTCGTATCAAGCATACATAAGATGCGCATGGGCATGTATCATGATGTTATACTAAGCATATTCTCAGTGTGTCCTACTAGACTAGGTACACTAGCATGACTATTAGATATAAGCAATAATTGGCCTAAACATAAGAATAGCTAATGTGACGTGAGGGTCGATATATTTAAGTGTCTTCAACAGCACACTGAGGCCCTATACCTCTTGTGAATACTTAATAAATGGCCTCCAGGGCTCCTATAACGTGCACATACATAAGGTGCACAGGTTATAGTGGTACACAAGTTCTAACATGTATCATCATTATTATAGACATCATTCAATATCAAATTTATCCTCATACATGTACCATGCAATCATGTGCATAGAGTACATAGCATATTGGGATTCACATGCATCATCAATATCATGGCCATTATCTAATATTGTCCTTATACATGCCATAGGCTTTAGTTGTCTATCATGCATAAGGTTATCCCTACGTTCACCAACATTATATATTTATCATCATCCATACATCAAGCAAAACATAGTTATCTTGTCCACAATATCATCACGACAATCAATACGTGCATTATTATCACTTGGATATGAAGCATGGTAATCAGCTAGCATGTTTTGTCCTCATGCATATATATATATATATATATGTGTGTGTGTGTGTGTGTGTGTGTGTGTGTGTGTGTGTGTGTGTATATATATTATTATTACCATGAGGATCATTTTCACTTCATGATTAACATAAACAATGTCATAAGTACTATTCATCATCCATTAAATCATATCTATCATTTCAACGAACAACACATAATCATCATTATCACGTTACCATACTTGTATTATCATCTCACCCATCACTATGTGCGTCCTACCTAGTGTGACTTCCACACTGGACTTGAACTACATGTAAGGCATGGGGTCGTATAGGTCAAGTGTGAATCCCACTTGGTGAACCAATAGGCCAACCCAAGGGCATAAATGTCCAACCACAATACTTTCAATGGTGTGGATCTAATTTCACAACTAAGTGGGCCCTACATACTTTCCATCAACTAGAAATAATGCACAATCTCAAACATAAAGGATAACATACTAACATCTTTCATGTCATATATCATATTGAGCCCACTAGCCACTTACAAAACAAACTAAGAAAAAACTCAATTATCCAGTTTATGCATTGTAAAATAATCTCTCTATGCGTGGTCCACTTGAATAGAGGTAGTATGAAAGGTACACTGCCCAGTAGGCAATGGGCCTACCCAACAGGCTCAAGGAAGGTTACCATTATGGGTTTCTCATTCCCCAACGATTTCACATAGTGTTGGGCCCGCTTCGGCCTTAGGGTTGCATCATTTAAATGGACCCAAGGTGACCTATGTCTTAAGAGAACATTTGGACAGCAAGATCTGTCCACTAAATATTTTACAAGTTATACAATACCCATTTACAAAACATGCTAGGTGGACCTCAATACATGAAAGGTAAGGCCCATACAAGATAGCCCATACTAGATGGCCTACTTAAGGTTTTTAAGCCCAACAATATCTGAGAGATATTTTTCAGAGTTTAGATGCTACATTAAATGCTTTGGGAAGGTGGTGGACCCCACTGACGTGGCCCCACATAAATTTTCCATCAAACAGATTTTTGCACAAATGTTGATTTCTGGCCATCTTCAATTCAGATTTATGATCATGTGGGACTCACATATGGTGAAAGGAGGGATCCATCTGGTAGCTCTATGTATGGGATTTAAAATTTATAAGGCAAGCCTCATTGGTTGGGTGTTTACAATTTATGATGATGTCCCAAATATGGGTACTTGGAGGAAATGTGCAGGAAACAGTGCAGAATTAGTTTTGGCTCGATCTTGAGTGCATCCCATGATCACAGGGGGCCACCTTTCAGTGTCTCATCAGGTTCCCTTGGTTTTACTATATAATTACTTCAAAAACTATAAGCTGGGACCAACTGGTTGTGCACATGCAATATTTGGTATAGGGTCAAACATAGGTACTTTGATTTTCTGCACAACCATGCCTGACCACATTTTGGGATCCACTCCCTGATCATGTGGGGTATGATTTAGCTCGAGTAAAATATTATTTATTTATTCATTGGTATAGGTTAAAGGTTCCAAGTGGTGGCCTACTCATATCTCCAGCATGCGGTCCACTATAGAGGCCCAAAGTTGGTACAAAACACAAATAATCAAACAATTTTCAATAATGGGGTCTGTCACAACTTAGAGCCCAATTTCCAAACACTTAGGGATCATTCCTGACAAAAAAAGGTGGGACAGCCTAGCTCACTTATATAAGGATTAAACATCCCCCAAAGTGGGACCCTTAACTACATAGTGTGGGGCCCACTACAAGTTATCAAAGAGGCGTACATGCAATATAGTCAAGTACTTAGAAAATTTCAGCAAACAGAAAGTACAAAGGAAATGAAATAGATCCAATGGTAAGTGGGGCCCATATGCTAGCACACCATAGATAAGAGACACACAAAAATATACATGGGTTTCCAGATTGGTTGATCTAATAAAATGTATAAATCACAAGTGATCCCAAACCCAAGTGGGTTAATAAGAGGATGAATGTTATGTACAACATATATCCAACATACACATGTAGTAGTATATGAAATATACTGATCAAATCTCTATGATCAGATTCTCTATTGGAAAATCTCATCCAATGGATGGTTTAGTAATACATCATTTAGGTTGTATATAGGTTTCTAACCATACAAAGCCTTGGATCCATCTGGACCATACAAAACAATTTAAGATTTATCCTTACGAAAGTATCTGTCGGTTCATAATTTTTTAAATTTTATCATGAAAGAGTTTGATCATAAGGACCATATATATGATTATTTACTATCTCAAGTAAGTTAAGAACAAATATCAAATGCATCTGACCGTTATTACGAATATCGATCACACGAGAATGGTCATAACAAGCCCCCAAATACATCTTTCGTATAAGGCCAAGATCTCAGTTGTCCGAACTCCGACTAAGGCTTATTATATACCATTGGAAAGCTAGTTTGATTTTCTACAAATCCAACAGAACGTATATTTTTAATACATTCATTAAAAGAATTACAAATGGGTCCGTTTTAGGCAAATTGGAATCCTGCATGTGCTGCTGCATAGCAGCTAAGTAAACTTAATGTTACGGATGATTGGACCGTTAGATGGCTACGAAATTTGGTTCAAAGTTAGTTCATATTGTGGTTCACCCAAGTTTCAACTCCGATCTTGGCATGATCGATTTTATATGATTTTTAAAACTTGCTGTCCAGATGCTAAAAAAAAAGTATTACATTGGATGGGTGTGGATATGATATTCATCACGGTGGGCCACTTTGCTGACCACCATAGCCATAAATACATGCACACAAGAACTCCACACCAGTGGGGCCCACACATATCAAGAACATAAAAAGAGGAAGAAAGAGGAGGATGACAAGGATGGGAGGAGGGGTGTAGACTCGCCTCAATGGATGGATGGTAGTATGATGATGTGTGGTCCACTACCTCTTTGATTAATGGTGGACCACACCTTAGCCCCACTCTGTCTCACTCTCTCTAAAAATCTCAAAATTTTTCTAAGTATAGGAAAAGTGCAAGAGAGCTCCTACTCTTATATAGGAATTGGGGGTTGAGGTGGCAAGATGATATGACAAGTTTATAGGATCTTATTAGGATCCTATTAGTGTTAAAAGTGAGGTGGAAGGTGATGTATGGTATGAGTAGTGGATGGATGAGGTGGATGGTGCTAACCATGTATTGGCCAAGGTGAAAGAAATCTAGACATGTATTGGCTAATGGATGGATAAGGGTTGTGGGTTGTAGGTGATGCATGGTGGATGATGAAGTGGAGTGTTGCAATTGGTTGTTTGAAGTGATGTGGCACAAATCAAGACATGCATTGGATGCATGTATATGATGAGGTGGACATGAGCTATCATTAGTTTCTAGGGCATGGGGAGAGAGCTAATGATAAGTTTTGAGATAGAATCCAATTTTGTCTTATAGTAATATTTATCTTATACGTGCTAGCTTCTTATTTTGTCATGTAGCAATTGTCCTATTTATTGATAATTTTCATGTTCTAAAAGTGGGCTTTAGGCCCATATGGGCTCAAGTCCAATGGGCCTAGCATAATAAAGGTTGCTTGTGTTACTGGATACCTAATTTAGGCCTTACATTCAGTCTCACTAGTAAGAGAAAAAAAAAATTTACAACATTCACCACAAGAATGAAATAATAAATAACATCCACCACCAAAAGAATAAAGCATTCACCGCTAAGCATAAAGGATTATAGTGGTTCGGTGCTTAAAACAACCACACATACTCCACTCCCAAAATTACTACCCTCGTAATTTAGGCTTTCACTATAATAAGGTTTTCACAGGTTCACTTTCACAACATGATACAGTGTAACACCCTGTACTTTCCAGTACTCGAGTGTTACCATGTAATTTAATTTAATGTAATTACAAGCATAGCGTAAGTGAACACTCCCATTCATTCTGGCCTAAATCCAATCATTAAAAATAATCCTCATCTATATACCAAGTTATTCATCCATTGTCGTTTGAGAAGGGCCATCACATCGTTAGAGGGACTTTTAGGATTCTAATTTCATTAACAGAAAAATCTAACCGACCATCTTAGATTTAGAACTTTGAACATCATGACCGTCTGAATTTGGACTAGGACAACCCACAATACATCTGAAAGGTCTAAAGTCAATCCACCTTGGGTTGAGCCTTAACTTATTGTAATAGGTTTGCGTCTCGTGTAATAATCCAACTTGCATTCTAAGCTAGCCATCGAGGCTTGCGATAGTACATAAGATCCACAACCTGGATAGGATGAATAACCACTTAATTGAATAGGTTAACCATTGGATTACAAATGCAATTGTCAAAAGTTCCCTAAACTAGTACGGGAAATATTAGGTGCGCTTAGGATCAATTTTGAAATTATCCGATCATCAGATTGATCATCCAACTCAGAATATGTAATATGTAATAATTATCAAATATATATAACTTATTACAAATATATTATATAATCTAACTATTTAATAATCATTTATAATAAATATTATAATACAACATAAATATATACACTATGAAATATTATTTATATACTTTATAGATATTTAAAATTTCATACGAAAATGATAAATAATTATAATCCATATTATATTTATACATTTGTAACATCACTTGTATAAATTACAAATCATAAAATTTATAATAAGTAACATATTTCAAACAATTTAACATTTTGTATAAAATTAAAACATAAGACATATATAGCTATACAAATAATATATATAAATAATGTATATTAATCTTTATTTCTTTTTCACTAATATTCATATAATGTATATACATATTAACAATCTGTGATAATATAAATTATATATAACAAATTACATTATTACTTGTTATTAATGTAATATAAAACAATATAATTATATATAATCTGAATTTACTGTTAGATTTCATGTCATCAGCCCTCGAGACCCTAAATAGTTAATTAAACCAAATTAGGAAGAGGATCTAACCATTAAATCTCTGAAGATCGTCGAGGAATGCCATTTAGATGCACAAGTCTAATACTATGGCCCACCTAAGTATGGGATCTACCTCATCCTTGGCCAAATGTCCTAATGGGACCCATAGAACCTGATGTACGGCTTATATCTATCAAGTTCTTCCCTCTGGACCTCACTTAATGGGGTGCGTGTGCACAGCTGGTGCACACTCACTGTGCACGGGTCAAGGGAGCCAGGTCAAAGCAATGCTAACTCGATATTTACATAAAAAGAGAGAATTTCTCTCTTTTGGTTGCTAACCCGCCTGGACGAACGGACAGCATCCGTCTGTGACATTTTTGGCCCACCATCATCATCCGGTTGTATAATCCAGGCCGTCCATCGTGTCCACAACGCGAGGCTGACCAAAACCATGCCAACCATGTGAATTCATGCACACATGCATGCTCACAGGGACGTGCGCAAGTGGTAAATTGTAAAAAGCATGGTTGTGTTTCTAGCTCTGTTAAAGTGGGCCGTTTGTGATCAACGCAAGCCACACGTGCATGTACTTAAACTCGAGCCCTAACAGAGTAGTGTGTAGCAATTTTTCCAAAAATGGAAATCTTGTTCTGCTTGCTGCCAGCTGTTGCGATCCGCGTGTGCCCCTCATCATCTATCTTGACCATTCATTTCAAACCAATCCCAGCCCTTCTGAAAAGGCCGAGCTATGTGTCCTAGGGGAGTGAATAGGACTATGCAAAATAAAAATTAATAAGCGAAATATAGACAACAGATAACGAAAAAGAATGCAAATAACAAAACGAAATAACAACCTCAAAAATCAAGTATTGAGAGGTTGATACAAACTTGGTTCTAAGGACAACTTAACACCAAAAACCAATAGTTTATGATAGGACAACCTTACTAGAACGTGGGTGAGTATCAAAAACTCAAACTCAAGAGGATATGAAAGAAATAGAAACTAATCTATTACAACATTCACCATACAATGCTGAAATAAAGATTACAATATTCACATCCACAAATACATCCCACAATCTTAAACCATAAAAGATAAAGAAATAAATCACACAACCACCAAACACAGAGAATTATAGTAGTTCACTTGTGTATACACCAACTGTTAATAAACAGCCACACAACTACTCCACTCCTAATATCCACTCCCTCGGGATATTAGCGTTCACTAATCAAAATATGTTTTTCAAGGTTTACCTAAAACCTTCACAATTGTATCTTTAAATGGGCTTAGACAATTCAAAAAATCCCTCGCTCTGAGATTTTCTGGATCACCTCAGACAAAACCAAAATAGAGATTTTCTGGAATAATCTCACAAACCAAAAATAAATTGAATTACAGAAAAAGAAAAAACATATCTGTATGACGATTCTGAAGTAGACCAGTAAAACCAACTTGATGACGACGTAGATGTTCAACGTTCAGTCTCACAAGTGTATAGAGTTCTAAGTCTAGATGATTTTTAATTAAATTAGTAAGGGCTTTTTATTGATTTTGATCTCAAGGAAGGGTAAATTAAATATCCCTTTTCAAAATGAGAATGGAATAGAGAATCAAAATAAAAAATAAGAGCTACTTTAAATAATCTTAAATATTCACAAAATAGCTTAGAATGTACTCAAAATTATCTCAGAGTGATTGCTTAAGAATGATAAGAATTGAATAGAAAACTCTGAAATTCGAGCACTATTTATAGGTGAAAAATTGGTTCACACGACTGGCCTTTGGTTAGATACAACTGGCCTTATCCAAACAGATTTTTAAAATTTCTGGTACGATAAGATTTTTCAGCTGCACGACTAGCCTTGTGGGTCCCACGACTAGTCGAGTGGCCTGCTCGACTGTTCGTGGAAACCACACGACCGGTCGTGTAAGTCATGGAAAATGAGTCGAGCACTGCACGACTAGTCGAGAACTATTCACATGACTGGTCGAGCAGTTTCCAGGACTAGTCGTAAACCAACAAAAAAAATTCTAAAAATTCATAACAAATCCTAGACTGGTTGAGGAAATACTAGGACTGGTTGAGCCAGTGCTAGGGCTAGTCAAAGTAACAGAATTTTACACTTATAAAATGACCAAAATGACCGACCGAAAGTATAAAATGATCTAATCATGATATAAGGTCAATCTAGGTCAATCATACCTTACTTGTGAGATAGAACATATGAACCCTTAATCTATTGATCACTTCAGTAGCTTTAATTATTATGATCTTCAAAGCTTGAACTCGACATACCAAACATAATCTTCAACTAGGTCTTGAGTTCTTGGACTTTTTTGGTTTCAAATCTTAAACCTCAATATTCTTAAAAACTCTGTCTTCACTCAATATATGAAATTCTTCACTTTCTTGCAGTTTAAAGATCTTGGTAAGTTCGTCGTAGATATCGGCAAGATAGATTCAGCACGAACAAAATGAACGTCAAAAATTCAATGTGAACAAATGCACAAGCTTGATACAAATCAAAATACAAACTTAAATTGGTTTGTCACACCAAAATTTGACAATACTTAGGGTTTATCAACATAGCACTTTCACCTTCAAGTTAGGGCTCTCTTCCGTAGCCAAACCAAAACAACGACCGATTTTGCATTACCAACCGGTTTTGGGGGTGGTTTCAAACAGATCATATCCCAACCATTTGTTTCGATCCTACGGTCAAGGAGACTTAGGTTAGACATAAAAAGAGCAAGAGATCAAAGCAACTATGCCTTATCTCCTATTCTTGCGGCAACATAAAGAAGATCGGCCGTTTCTTCCTCCCTTCAAACCCACAATGAAAACATCAATGGAGCTCCACTCCGATCATTCTCTGAGCTCCTCTAAGCCTATACACACCATCTAGAACAGTCAGCTCGAAGAAATACCCACCACATTTCGATCCACCATTGGAGGTTGACCTTCTTCCTCATTTGTTGTCACGCCACACTGCACCAAGTCTGTTGGAGTCTGGGTTCATGCGGACCCTCTTAAGCTCCCAAATAAGAAGGAAGAATGTGGAGAGACAAATAGAGAAAGAAGAAGGCAATGAGAGAGAGTGAGAGTTTGAGTTCGGGTCATGCCGCACTGAGGTGCCGAGTCGGAACTCACTGGCACGACTCAGTTTGATTCGTGCTAGGTTAAGTTGCTGCCTAAATATGTCCACATCCCCCTCAAGGGAGGAGAAAAGAGATGGTGGGCGAGCTACACTCACGTTGAGTGTGAGAGCTACCGCACCAGGCTGTTGCACTAGTCCGACCTGGTTGTCGTGCATGAGTCAGGCAGGACCCTGGTGTTGTTGGGCCTTTAGTAGATGAAAGATGAAAGAAAATATGAGAGAAAGAGGGAAGGAAGGGATGAAGGAAGAGAAGGCAATGGGGAAGTGGGTGAGTTCCTACACCAGCTCAAACCGAGTCGCTGGTGCGACTGCTCAACTCGTTGGGTTGAGCTGGGTGATTGGAGTCGGGGTTAACAGTGAGCTGGGTGTGGGTTTGGTCTACTCTAGACCCTGTTAAAGGCTAGGAAGAGAAGAGGAGCATGTAAGAAGAAGAGAGGAAGATTAAGAGGGAGAGAGAACGAGAGTAGGGTTGGTGTGGTTGCACCAACCTGACTCAGTTGGGTCAGGGCTTACTGGGTTTTTTTTTAAAAAAAAAAAAAAGAAAGAAGAAAGGAAAAGGAGAAGGAGAAGGATAGGACGAAAAAGGAGAAGAGAGAAGAAGAAGAAAACAAGAGTGGGAGAGAGAGAGAGAGAGAGAGAGAGAGGAGGGAGAGGGTGTTCGAGTTGAACGATGTCAAGCTGGGTCGAGTTAACTCAACTATGACTCGATGTTAAACTCAGTAGAGGGTCTGGGTTGGTCCCTGGGGCTTGTGGGAGTCCAGCTTGTTGCTAGGTTTGGTACAAAAGGATGGATAAAAGATGGAAGGAGGGAATAAAAGAGACGAAAGAAGAATGAAGGGTGAAGGGGAGGCGGCCATGTGATTCAGTTGCCAAGTCCACTCAGCTCGACTAGGGTTGAAGAAGTGGAGTTGGGTTGAATCTGGTCTATTCCAGTTTAGTTCAATTCTAACTACACCAGGGAACCACATCCGGGTGACTTACTAAGCTTAGTTCGAGTTGGGATCGAATTTGGCTTTTGGTCGAACCGAGTCAACAAAGGTGAGAATTTTCATTTCTTTTTATTAATCAGATTCACCATTAGTTTCTTTTGTTATTAATAATATCTTTATTATTTTCAATCTATTATAATGATTAAAGCTATTTTAAATGTTATTGGCTAGAAATTATAATTAATATTATAATATATTAATTAGTGTTGTTGTTATTATAATCATCAATTATAATTCTACTCTTAATTATCATCATAATGATTATTATTACTATGTTAGCTAATGTAAATTATAACACTAATGCTAATAGTTATCTTGTAATTATTAAGTTTATATTCTAATTAATGATACACCAACTAGGGTTTAAATCCTAGAATCTAAGTTTAGGACTAAACTCAAGGATGAAACCCTAATTCTACATCAAAACCCTAAAAACAAGTAATCCAAACCCTAGGTTATATTAATCTTAACCATGAATACTTTGTAGAAACCTAATCTCACGTACAACTTTACAATCCATGATAGGATTCAATTCTAAGGGTGCACACGCTTCCTAGCAACATCAGTTGGTGATTCAAAGTATAAGGTGATGATTTCTTCCCCTTAAGCTTTCCATCTCTAAATTAGATTAAGGATAACTTTTAAATTGATTATGAATGATGCCTTAGAGCTTAATTAATTATATGATTAGCTTACTTGGATATATGTCTAAGAATTGATCATGAATGTCAAATGCATATGCTAGAGCTTGATTCATTTAATAGCTCTTGAATTGTATTTACACATGTACTTAAGTTGTAGTTTATTAGAATGGTATCCTAGTTCGATACTTGATCTCTATGCCATTTGGATATGTTATTGTATTGTTTGTAAGACACATTTGAATCGAAATCTCTCTAGTCTGTGAGATGAACCTCTATCTATGAAAGAGAGTCCGTACTTTAGGGTATAATAAGATTGATTGTTCTAAGAATAGACCCTCAACATGGAGGTTATGTTTGTAGTAAAAATTATTCATGGGACTTACCATCTATGGGATGATTCCATCTATTTGACTGTGGGATGAATCATTTGATGTTTTTATCATTGTTGCTTATTCGTATTTAAGGCATGCATACCAACTCCTTTTAATCATTGTATTCAGTATCTTTGACATTCATTCTCACTCAACATATGATGATAGCTTCCCATACATTGAGAGTTGATTGGCCACATACTGATGGGTTTTATCAACATCCTAAGGCGGTAGACTCATGGGCCAGGGATGGTGGAAATGAGACACAATCCCTAAGCCATCGGCCTACGCTGGATGACGAACTCCTCATAGTGACCTTGAGTTTTATTAAACCAAATTATTATAATTGGATTAATAATGGTCAGGCTAATCATGCATACATGGCATATTGACGATGACGGGTGGATATTTTTGGATATTATAGCACGTGCCCTCCGATTTATTGGAGGTATCATTTTGCTAGCTGTCAGACCACTAACTATCAATTTACGTACGTGATGTACGGTAGACAATCATTATGCGGTACGTGATGTACGTACGTGATGTGCTTCGCCAATGGCCAGCCTTTGCATGGGAGATGAGGCCAACTGTCGACTGGATGAGCATCCCCATCCATGCATATAATAAGACTGCATTTTGTTATGTTGTGTATGTCTTGTTGCTTTCATACTATACTTGTCTAAGGTGGCAGTGTGTAATCTTAAGAAAAATTCACACTGAGTTGACCACTCATCTATCAATTATTTAACCGTACAGGTAGCATAGGTGACTTATATGATATTTAGGTTTAAACTGATGAGGAGTTGTTATGATTGACAAGGATGCATGGCTTTATCTACCATAAGAAGCTGTGCGATCTTGCAGATTTCATTTATATGCATTTTAATATCTCTCATGTATTAAATTATGTAATTATTGCAGTTGTTAACATAGAGACATTAGTTTGTATAAGTCATTATGGGCAGCCTCTTGTATATTCTAAATGTAAATGTAAATTTCCATTTATGTTGATTTGTCCATCCTACGCTAAGCTGATAACTCTGAAAAAAAAATATGAAATTTGGCTCTCTATAGGTTAACACTCAGGTTTTTGGAAAACGAGTCATATACTCTAGTCCTGAAATCACGGGGCGTTACATATAGTTCATTGTGATTTTCATGGGCTCACCACAATAAAACCCCTTTTGTCATTTTCATAGGCTATCACAAATAAAAATCCCACTGAGATTTTCACAGGCTATCTCAAATAAACCTAAAATGAAATACGATAAGATAATATACTTATCTTCAAATGGAGATTCGAAGACATCAACTTCTTTCTTAAAGATAGATGGCGCAATGCTCAATCAATCAGAAAGAGTTTAGGGTTCTCTTAGATCTCAAAGAAGAGTATAGATTATTCTCTTAGAATAAGATTAAAAAGATATTGAGAAAATGGAATTGAGTAAGTTATAAATTAAATTATAAATACCACATAGATAGCTTGCCGAGGACTTGAGCTTCTTTCTCTCATGCAGAAGAATTATAGTAATTTTTGTTATTTTTTAGAATAAGAGAAAGCCTCAATTTATAGGCGAAGAGGTTGGAACTTCGGCTAGCCTAAGACTGGCTTCGGTTGTGCGGATTCCACTGGATTTGTTCCAATGGCTATCGGATCACACGGGAGAGGATTTATCCAAAATTCAGTTGGCCCAATGTCAAATTCGACTAGTCGAATTCCCGTAAAAATTAAAGATTTGCATTACTGGAATTTAACCTGAACTTTCTCGGGCTAGCCAAATTTCAAGCTTATGCTAACAGAACCAAAACTTAGGCTAGCCAAATTTTTAACAAATTTTGTTATTTTGCTCGAGCTTGAAGTTAGGTTGGTTGAGGAAGTTAGGCTGGCTGAACCAAAAGTTAGGTTGGTCGAATTCCAGAGTAAAAACACTTATGAAAACTCAAGTTAATGAATTTTTAAAAGTACCTAAATCTAAGATCTTTCTAGGGCTATAGCACCTGTGTTTTAGCAAATATATGAGTCACCTTATCTTGAACTTTAACTTTATCTTGTTTTCAATTCGGGCAATGACTTGACGAGAAGATGTGCTGATATTGAGCTGATCATAAGCCGATCTTAGTTGATCTTCAAGCAAGTAGAATAGTTGTGATTTCATACTTATGATTTGACCATGAAGCACTTTTTGTCTTACGAAATTTGACAATCTATGTGTGCTTAACATAACAATACTTACAAGGACTGACAAAGGATCAGGAGCATGGATTATTATAATCAATCTACTTGGTATAAAGCAAGAATTTGTGTTCCAACTTGAGTTCAATTATACCAATAATCAAGATGAATACAAAAATTTGATAACTAGTTTAGAATTGTTGACAATTTAGCTGTATAAGAGGTATTAATTATATGAGATTCTCTGTTAGTAATAAACCATCTCATTGGTTTGTTTAATTGTACAAATACAGCTTTATAGTCATATTATCTATTGGCGATATAGTTCTTAAGTAGATTTGATGAGATTGAGTTAAAGCATGTAACTCGAGAAAACAACATTGATGCCG
This sequence comes from Magnolia sinica, assembly GCF_029962835.1. Lineage (NCBI taxonomy): Eukaryota > Viridiplantae > Streptophyta > Magnoliopsida > Magnoliales > Magnoliaceae > Magnolia > Magnolia sinica. Next base: position 55,024,319 of record NC_080582.1, read on the forward strand.
ATGAAATGACACAATTAGCATCAGGGCTTCAAATCGCTTAAGTATTTGAAGAAAGAATGGTGACTGTTGAGAGGAAGTCATTACCCGCAGTTTTTTGTAGAGGGAATCAACTGACGAAATTTGCCTAGTCAAGGTAAGCATGATGATTAGAGAGATCCAATGATAGAATATTTCTATAAAACCCCATACTTTCAGTACTCGGGTGCTACCGAGTAACCCTACTTAGTATAAGTGCAAACCTAGCTTAAGAGAACATTCACGTGCATTCTAGTTAAAATTCGACTGTTGAAAGTGGTTCCCATCCATATATCAAGCTATCCATATGTTATTCTTCAAGATGGACCATCACATCATTAGAAAGACCTATTCTTAGGATTTTAATTTCATTGATACACAAATCTAACCAACCATCAAGGTTATCATTGTAAGACCCTGAAAGTGCCCTGGTTTGTCAATTAGCGTAAGTGTTGAATCAGCAAGACAAGTGAGCCTCATAGGAAGATTGTTCAAGCGTATGCCTCAGTCAGATGTGGCTTTAAATTTCCACAAAGGTAAACTTAGCCTCACATCCCATGTTCCAAAACACAGGTATATAAAACCCTCAAAATTGGTTAGAACAACATAGGGTTTAAGGTGTGAAAACTGTTTTGCAAAATCAAGAAAATCTTTAAGTTTTCAGCCCTTGTCGATTTATCGATAGTGCTTCGGTGAAATTGGACTCTGTTATTGACGTCCTCGAAACTCACTCGATGTTATCGAAATGAGGACTTCAGATGTCCAACAACCAAAACGACTCTTGGTCTGAATTCTCGATGAATCAATGACAAAATCAATATCATCAACTTTCGAATCTTGAGTTCATCGAAACGACTCAATAAAATTGACATCTAGTCAGTTTGTCTCCAGTAAGTAGTTAAGGAAAATCTTGAGATTTTCAATGACTCGAAGAGAGCCTCGATATCTTTAAATTTCAAATCTCGATGATATCGAAAGACCTTCGATGATATCAGATTAGGACAAAAATTTGTTCAGAAAGCTTTCAGGTAAATTCTTTTAAATGTTCAAGGTATCGAGAATCACTCGATGATATCGATATTCAAAGATTGATCATATCGAGATGTAACGCCCCATGTTTTCAGGACCCGAGTATATGACCCGTTTCCCAAAAAACCTGAGTGTTAACCTCAAAAATTCAATGTAAATTCGAACCGCTTATCGTAAATCAAAGTTAATAGCAGCGAAGCTAGAATAAACCATGCATTGAATAAAAACATTCTGATTATCATAAAATTCTAAATGTAGCGCCCATACAAGACTTCTACAATCACAAATAATCAAGTTCATTAAACATAAGCAGAAATTTATCAACTGTGGTGGAGCTTAATATGGGCTACAGGGACCCCGTCTAGCACCTCAGCTACCCGATCTGCTCTAGCAACCCAGTGAACAGCATCGGCTCACTCTACACCTACATCAACTGTTACAGTTTGATTGCGTCAATGGCTATCGCAGTGAGGAGCACCCTCTAAGATTACGCACTCATCATTCATAATCTAACATAAATCACAATATATGAGAATGGACATTTTAAACAACGCAATTCAAGAATCATGATCATGCATTCAGAATTAAGCCAGTTAACATAATTTCAGCATTAAGGGAATGTAATGAAAACTGCAATGCAAAGGGACGTGTCCGGATAGTCAAAACAGTCAATCTTACGACCTACATACAATGACTAGAAACCAAGCTTCAAACGTCTACTTCACCCACAAATTATATCGTACGTGAACACCACAAGATGGCTAGGAAATCACTAAGTGAACACCCGCTCCACCCGAAAATCATGGTACGACTGAACACCACAAGATGAAGAGACAAGTAATATACAAACTCTAGACCACCTAGAAATCATATCGTACGTGAACACTGCAAGATGGCTAGAAAATTGATAAACGAACACCCGCTCCACCCAAAAATCACAGTACGACCGAACACCGCAAGATGGCTAGCAACCCAACATGTAAAACTCTACTTCACCTGAAAATCATATCGTATGTGAACACCGCAAGATGGCTAGGAGATCACTAAGCGAACATCCGCTCCACTCGGAAATCACCATACGATTGAACGCTAAAAAATTAAGAGAGAATCAACTAGCCATAATACACCAATGTTCCATCAAGGCCACTAAGGGCAAATTAACGGTCCAAGCCACATGGAGTAATTATGCAGTCCAATCCATGTAAGGCAAAGTGTGGTCCAAGCTATATAAGGCAGGTGTGTGATCAAGCCAGTATAAGTCAAATAGGGCCCGCAAGATGGTAAGTCCTTAACATGTTATATTCAATCCATAAGGTAATCACAAACAACATCATTTGGTTAATTAACCAACTCTACAACATATGGCAACCGAATCATTCATGTTACTAGCATTAAAGTGACAAAACATTCATACGTCACATGAACCAATCATGCACCATATTGGCATATTCATGTAATGAAATAAGTAAAGTAAATAATTTAGAGTTACTAACTACATAGAATTAAAGCAACGTTCATGTCTAGGTTGGCGAATTTAAGTGGGAAGCTCAAAGGGTGAGTCCTCACCTTGGTCAATTCAAAATGACATCAACTTGAACCGATCCAATATGCACAAACTCTACGCAGCACCCACACAAAACCGTCTTGGACTTAAGTCAGTTTAAGCAAAGAGGATCTATGCATATGAGATTTGAACCATTACCAATTAAGTAGAGATTTAATAATAACATAGTTAAACATGATTTGACATGAAATTTAAATGAAGTTGGCTCACCTAGCTGAGCTTGACCTGATTTAACTTGATTTGGCCCCTAACGGTCCAACTATGATGATCTTGATGAAGCTTGTCGAGTTAACTTGGTAGTGACCTAGGCAACACTTCCACTCTCTATTCCCCCCTTATCCCTCTTTTATTCCTCTTCTTTCCTACTCAACCAAGCCTGGCCAACTCAACCCGAACCGGGTCAACTCAGATCCACACCAATAAATCTGCTGAATCGGCTCGACAGTTCAACCGAGTTAACTCAGAAGGAGCACAACTTCCCAATCTCTCTCTCTTCTTCCTTTCTCCTTTCCCTCTTCTTTTCTTTTCCGTCTCTTCTTCTTTCTTTCACTCCCAGCTGGGTCTGGACCAGGCCTACGTCTAAGTCAACCCAGTCAGACTCAGATGGACTCGGTTCCAACTGAGTTGACTCGGTTTTGACCGAACAACAACCTTCTCTCTCTTTTCTTCCCTTTTCCTTCTTCCTTTCTTCCCCCATTTCTTCCTCTTCTTCTTCTCACTCCTCTTCTTCTATTAGCACACCCAGCAACAGCTCCAGCCTAAAACAAGGCTTGAGTATCAGACTGAGTCAGGTCAGCGGGTCGGCTCGACCCGCCATCACCTCTATCTGTCTGCCCTTTCTTCCCCTATTTCTCTCTTTCTTTGTTTTTTTTGCTACAACCCGTAGCCCTACCGAGTCAAGCTGGTGCAGCACCAACGTGCTAAATGGACTCAACACCCGAGTAGGTCAGCGGCTTCTTCCCGGGCCGGATTGGTGCGCCAGCAACAGCGGACCAGCACCCCTTTCTCACTCTTTCTCTTTCTCGATCCTCCTCCCTTCTCTGACGATCAGACAGTACAACAATCAAACCCAAACCGAGCTCAGTTCGACCCGGCTGGGTTGAGTTGGGACAGCAAACGCCCCACTCTCTCTTACGTTTCCTCTCTCGTTTTTCTTCCCTGATAATGGCAGATATCTGATCGACGTCCATTTCTTTGAAATGAGGGCATGGGACGACTTAGAATGGTGTCGTGGAGATTAAGGAAGAAGAAAAATGAAGCTCCATTGGGGTTTTGGTGGTGGGTTCAAACGATGACGAAAACGGCTGAGTTTTTGGAGGTGCGGCTGTAAGGAATGGAGCAGCACATCCCATGCGATATAAGCTCCCTGTTTTGATGCCCTGAGTCTCCCTAAGTCATCGGATGGAGATTGGATGGCTGGATTCGATCGTGCTGTTGGATCTCTAGAAACAGCTAGTAGCCGATGGCTTTCTTGCACCGGATTTCTACCAAACCCAATTCGTGTGAATCAGCAATGGATAGCTGAGATAGGCTTGCTCCAACGGCTGAGATCCGTAGATCTAACCTCACGCAAATCGCCAGTGTGGAGCTTTCCGTTTTTGGAAAGGAAAGAAACACAACCATCCCACTTGTGCCTGCGATCGTGGTCACAGGTGTGTGAGAAAGTGGGTGAAACTGGGTAGGGTTTACACGGGTTTAAGTCCTCTACAATATGGACAGTTTGGATTAGCAATAGGGCCCCTGATGGTGGGCCATAAATTGTCGAGAACGGGCTCTGTCTGTCCGTCTGACGAGAATTCAAAAAAAAAAAAAGGAAAGGAGGGAAATCCCTTCCTCTATCGGACGAGCGCGGGTCAACACTTGTCTGACCGCATCTGTGGCCTGGTGCGCCCCAATCGTGTACACATGCTCCTCGTGTGGGGTCCACCATGATGGATCTAGTGAATCCACTCAGTTCATTTGTTTTTTCAGCCCAAGATAGGACCCGACCCAAAGAATAGGGTAGATTCATGGCTTACGTGGGCCATACATGCCAATTTTGTGTTCAATTGGTGGTTTGCACGGCCCATGGTGATCTTAAGTGAAATCTAGTCTGTCCATTAGTTTCAATATTAGTATGGAAATAATATGTATTAAGTAGTAACAATTACATTAGTATATACTATAATATATTTTATCAACATATATACAACTTGTATTACATTTATACTTTATATTAATAATTATTTATTTACTTTGAAATATTATATATACATGTATACATGTACATTTTTCTTATATATATAATATTAATTATTCAAAGTGTACTATAATTAATTAATACAATATTATTATATATACATTATAATAAATATTAGTAAATAATGTTTTAGATTATATATAAAAAAAAATACATTTACATATTTGTTTAGCATAATACATTAATGGTCATAGGTAAGTATTTATTTACAATCATTAATATGTCAAATGTATTTTTGTAAGAATATATAGTTAAAAAATGCAAATATTAGTCAATGTACATCAATTATATGATGATGTGTTGGCATACAATTTATTTTTTATATAGTTTAAATAATATAAATAATTTGAATAATTCAAGTAACATATGTATTACCATAAGCAATTATAAAATTACTTTATATTATAGTATACACATACAATCACATCTCATTTAAAATGAATCATTAGGCTATCAACTTAAGATAGGCTAGAGTGTGAATGTTCACGTAAATCAGGATTATATTTATACTAAGATCAAGTTGTCATGCTAACACCTGAGTATAGAAAAGTACGGGGTGTTACACGAGACCAGGTTGATGTCATTGAATTAGGACGCAAAATGTCCAGCAAGTTTATAGGAAAATTCCTTGAAAAGATCGATGAATCAAAACTGGTATCGATATCATCGATATACAAAACCAGATGATATCGAGGAATGCTCGATCATATCGATGCCTGTTCATTTCCAAAGGCAAGTTTGCTCTCATGTTTTTAAATGTCGAGGAATCAAACTATGGATCGATGAAATCGAAGTTCGAAATCCGATGACATCGAAGGATGTTCGATATCTTCGATCAGTTGGCAAAAAGGTTCAAAAGCCTTTGACAGATTGAGTTTGTGTCATCAAGCGGCCATTCGACGTTATCAAGTGTATACGCTCGATGATATCGAAGCATGCTCAATGATATCGAACTCTGTCAAAAATTATGACTGTTTTATTTCCATTGGAACTTTTTGCTTATTTAATGAGAGTTTGCCTTAAGTTGTTGGAGTGAGAAAAATAAAAAAAGCCTTGAGAGAATCCTACATACTACTTAAGATCTTTTTCTCATGGGAGTTCATCCTCCAACCCACCCCATCATTGATAATCAATAGAGTGGATTGGGGAATGAACTTCCGCATTCAAGAATCATCTAGCTACCACCCTAGTGGCAAATCACTGAGCTGGGATACATGAATGCTTATATGCTTAGAATCACTCCGTCTCTAAAATAGAAAAACATTTAATAGAGTAGGATTCCAACATAACCTTGACCTAATCCATCGCCTTACATTGGAGCATCATAAGTGTTACAGATTAAGGGAGCTGAAGATTCTTCATCATCAAAGAAGGAGATCTTCATTAATGTGCTTAATGGGGCTCATCTACTTATCTGTAAGTCATTAGAGTCCAGAGACCCTGCTGATCATTCCTTTGTGTACGATTGGGTCATAGGTTCTCACACCTTTCAAGTCCTCATAGGAGGCCTCCAACGGGAGAATACGTGTGGGTGTTATGTGTTGACCCTTGCTCTTAGTAAGCATAAACTTAGGTCCTTAGTATAGGCCATTAGCCTGTGTGGCCTAAAACACTTAAAACCCTAGGTGCTGTGTGTTGACCTTTGCTCTTGGGTAGGGCATAAACTCTAGGTTCCTTATGTGGATCGTTGGCTTGTGTGGCCTAAAATCCCTAGGTTCCTTGTGTGGATCTTTTGTTCGTGTGTAGAGCCTAAAACCTGGGTGTTGTGTGTTGACCCTTGCTCTTGAGTGGGGCATAAATTTGTATTTCATGGAGACATGTTTAGGTTCCTTATGTAGGTCTTAGAGTCGATCTTGTATAGATTGTGAAGGTTAGAGGTGAACCTGATTTAAAACCTCCGTTAGTGAGATTCGATACACTCAAGGGTTGAGTGCGTCCGCCGGAAGTGGAGTAGGCATATAGCCAAACCATTATAAAACGAATGTGTTTGGGATTGTTATTTACATACTCTATTATAGTGTATACTTTGAATGATCACATGATGCATGATTATTTAAAACTGATAAGTATCACATCTCACACACAGTCACTCTATCTATCCATCATAAACTAAATTTATGTATTGCTTCGATATTGAATAGTCTTGTGATTGGATCCTCTATTTGGCTTGGAAGCCATTAGAGTTAAGATAAAGATATCTTGATAAATTGTTATATTAGATCAAGATGATGATGATAAGATTTTGAACTGACATAAAATTTTATAAAGTCCTATTCACCCCCCTCTAAGACACTTTAACCTATTCCTACTTCTACTAGAGTAGTCATTATCGAAATTTCAAACCCATCATTCAAAAATTGCAATCGGATTATTCTAGTCCATATTCAATCCCCTTATCACACCTAAACACTCATTAGGACCCTAGGACCATTGATAGTCAAATATTAGTCGATCCAACCATCGGATCATTTAAGTAAAAGATTGAGAATTTGTTAATGTGACATTCGTGTGGGATGGCCCACATCATAGTCAACCAATGAGTGTCCTAATCATCCAAACAAACCCCTAGTGCCCTTTTGGCCATTGATATTCGAATCAGAATCAATCTAATCATTGGATTTACATGGGTCAACAATTTGAAACCAATAAGACCGTAGTATTTCAAAGGCTTGTAATTAACGGCTAGGGATTACAATTAAATCATTTGCGGCCCACTTATTCACATGATCCACCTTAAAATAGGACCTTAGGCTTAAAAATCTTAATTATTAAACTACCAAAACAAATCCAACCATCGAATTAACTTGAGTAAACAAAATAGCTCGAATTGATTGGGTACGGCCCACCTAAGTTATGGATCTACATCATAGTCAGATTAGTGGCCCATCTTAAACTATTTGGACTGATGGACATGGTAGATTTCACATTAACATCTTGGTGGACCACTAACAATTTGTGTGGAGACAATCCATCTATTTGACTAACACTTAAAGCCTAATCTATAAGGTTGTCATGGAGGTTCATGGACTAAGTACCTTTACAGCCGTTGATATCGAACCAAGAGGCCATTTGACCATCAGATCAATGAAAACCCACAATTAGGGATGAAATCTGCATGTGTGGCCCACCTAAGCCTTAGATCTTCCCCACCTTGATCAGATGCCCTAATAGGACCTGTAGAAACTAGATGATCGGTGTGGATCTGTAGAACTAGTCCTGTGGGCCCCACTTTGGGCCATGCGCATGTATAGTACACACACACCGGCATCGCACCAGATAAACCTACTCGGTCAAACATCTTTGACCCGACTCCTTTTGAAAAAGAGGTCCTTCTCCGTTCCTTTCTTCTTGCCAACGACAACGTTTGAAAAGCGTCTTTGGTTGCGTCAATCATGGCCCACTAATGGCTAATCCAAACCATCTATCTGGTAGGTGCGTTGAATCAGTCCAAGCCCCCAGGGTTTCACGTAATGAATCGTACGTGCAGCCATACAAACACAGGTGCAATTAGGCTGTGTGCAACCACCCTTCCAAAAACCGAAAGTTCCATCCATTCTCCTCCTTACACGCTGGCTAACTGCATGCTCACTCCCCTTTGCATCTCGGCCATTCATTGAAGGCACATCTCAGCGCTTCTTTCGTTGCCAAATTCGGGCAAGCACCCGACTGAGAAATGGAGGAGGCGTGGGAGACATCCTCACTTCGAGCAAGTCGTGCTGGCGCGATCCAGGCCTTCCGCCAGGCCACGTGGAGAGATCTCCACCATTCTTATTAGGGCAACAATGTCTCTGTCCAGGGAAAACTTCTCATCTCGTGAGAAGGCGTGAACGGCAGAAATTCTCATAAGAAACCTAGAAACTGCAATGGATGGTGGGATTAGTGGCCCCGGAAGTGATCAAAGGTCTCATCCGAACCATTGAAACGGTTTGGATTGCCCAGTCAGGCCATAGATAAAAATCAGCCATTAACGGCCACTTCATCTTCCCCGCCCAACCCTGAAACCCAACATGGGACAACGGGCCCCGTTTTCTGATCAGAAATGCCCCTTTGCTGGGCCATGGCAGTGGGAATTCATCCCACACTTCGTATCGACACCATGCAGCGGGATGCAGCTGACTCATCCAGGCATTGCAACACAAAAATGAGGCCATTAGATGTGGACCTAAACCTAGCTCTAAAACTATAAATAAGGCCCGTTCGTCTCGAGATTCCCATTGAGAATACAGTAAAGAGAGAGATAGAATGAAAGGGAAAAGAAAGAGAGTGCGAGTTGCGGTGCCGCACTCCACTAGACCGTCCGAGTCACCTCGACTCGGGCTAAGTTTGCACGGGTCCGTGGGTCTTGAGATCGTTTCGAGAGGGTTGAGAAGGAAGAGATAGGGAGAAAGAAAAGAAGAAAGGAGAGGAAGAGAGTTCGAGAGACGGAGTGGGGTGATGTTACATTTCCGTCGAGTGCAAGGGCTCCCGCACCAGCTCAGGATGAGTCATGGAATCGCTCGGGCTCAGCCGGCGCGAGACCTGACCTTGTTGGTCGTTACAATGGAAGGAAGGAAAAAACAGATAGAAGGGGGAAGAAGAAAGAAGAGAGTGGGAGTAGGAACTCGGGGTGCAGCAGGGTGCTGTCGAGTTCAAGGACGAGCCTACCATCTGGACTCCCCAGCAAGGGTATTGTTGAAGGGATTGACAGGGTTGCTGGAGTAAGTGCTAGAACGGCAAACTAGTTTGGCCAGCCCATGAAAATCCTAGGCGGCGTTCGTTTTGATCTGGACAAGTCTTGACTCGTTCCGCTCGAGTTTAACTCCATCCAGACATAGAAAGGATGGAGGGACGGATGGCCAAGATCTGGTGGTCCATCGTCCTCCACTGAGGGCTGAGCTTGGGTCTGTCGAGTCCCAAGTTGACCAAATTTTAAGGCCAGCAAATCATCGTTGGTTCTCTGCTTGTCTAGGAGGAAAGAAGGAAGAAGGGGAGGAGCTTGGTCTGATCCAGGTGATACAGCTGAGTCGACTCGGCCAGATTGACTCGGCTGCCACCCAACTAGCATCAATCCGGCCCAACTCGAGTTCAGTAACACTTCAAGAAGTAAAAATGACTTTTTCAGCCCCTAACTAGGTTAGGTATACCTCCTCATAGGGCTCATTATTCCAATGGGTAGGTTGTGGACTATTATATGCATGAAATGTTAAGTAAGACTAATCTGATTGGTCCATATGGATAGCAACATTAAGGAGGTATGGCAATCTAAATCTCTAGCTAAGTGTGGTCGAATTCATCGCCACTTTAGGACAGCCTCGAACACAGTAAGATGTCTATTCAAAATACCCCACCATTTAGGAATTTCTAAAGTTAAATTGGTTGCCTAAATTCAATACCTTACGTGATTTTGTCTTCATCTAGACAGGAAACTCCCATCCGAAATTGATTTTAAATCAACCACCTTACTCCAATCATAGGGGAGCAAGTAGGGTTGAACTTTAAGAAGCACACACACCCACCTTCTAAGAACAACACCATTAAGAGAAACAACTCCCAAGGTGATGATTTATTTCCCTTAAGATTTCCATTTCCAAATTAGTTTAAGTAATAGTATTTATTAAGAATCACAATTGTTATATCATAGCATGCGACCTCTTACATTAGTTATGAATTCTTAAGACATGATTTACATTTGATTTATAGTTGATAGTTGTGAACCATGAATGCATGTGATTGTTACTTACATAATAACTTCCATTTTAATCGATAGTTCACATCATGACCTATTGTAATTATTATGCTTAACATATGTCTGTCATGCTATAGCTATATGTTTTTACATGAATTGTTGTAAGTCACTTATGAATCTATATTCACTACACCTACTAGTGGGTAAGCCCTCTTGTGTATGTGAACCCATACTTAGGATGTAACAAGATGGAAGTGTGGTAAATGGACCCTCGATTTGGAGGTTATATGGGACATGGAACATTAATATGAGATTTACCATCCATATGTCATACGACATGAGTGGCTTAGGAACAACCTCTTTAACCGCTCTGATTTAAACTTTCCTGACCTCTTTGTTGTCTCGATTTAATGTCTCGAGCACCCTTTTTATCGTTGCGATTTAATATATGTCACATGTTTTTGATGTTGTCTTACATAACTTCGATGACCTATACCATGCGATGGAAATCCCTACTCATTAAATTTGAATGGTCACTGGTCGACGGACATCTATTAAACATCCTAAGATGGGAGAATCTCATGAGCCGGGGATGGTGGAAATGGGATACTATGCCCGAGCTGTCAACCTACGCTGGGTGATGATCCCCCCATAGTGACCATTGAGTTACTCGAACTGGCTGATTGTAATTGGAATAATAATGATTTAGCTAATCATGCATTCATAACATATTGGTGATGACGGGTGGCTAATTCTGGATGTTGTAGCATGTGCCCTTAGATTTAGTGGGGTATCATTTTTCTAGCTCCCAGACCATCGATTATCAACTATCAACCTACATGATGACTTGGTCACTGAACTGTACGAGAAATGCTACACTAGTGACCGGTTACTACGTGATGACTTAGTCACTATGTTGTACAAGATATGCTACGCTAGTGACCAGTCTTTTGCATGGGTGACGATCCCAAGTATGACTGGTTGAGCATCCCTAGGTCGATGTGCATTCACGCATCCATGCATTTAAAAAGGCTGCATCATGTATTGTTTTGATTGCCTTGTTGTTTCTTAACTATGCTTAGCTAAGGCGACAGTATGTAATCTTAAGGAAAATTCACACTGAGTTTGCCACTCATGCATCAAATATATAACTGTACAGGCAGCACAGGTGGCTTAAAAGACACTCATGTCCAGAGTGATAAAGAGCAGGGCACAATTATCAGGGATGTATGGCTATATCTGCCATGAGAAACTGCGCGATCTTGCGGCTCAAGTTTATAAGCATTTTATAATTCTCTTGTGTAAATTACGCAACTTTTGTATTTTCTATCATAAGAGACATTGGTTTGTATAAGTCATTATGGGCAGTTGCTCGTATATTTTAAATTTAATGCAAATTTTCCTTTATGTTTAATTTGTCCATCTTTCGCTAAATTGCTAACTCTGAATGAAAAAGGAAAAAAAAGTATATACATGAATTTGACTATCTTTAAAGGTTAACATTTGGGTTTTTAGAGAAAGAGTCATATACTCGGGTTCTAAAAACTCGGGGCGTTACAATTTCAGCCTCCACAGACGAATGTCGACCGAGATATTAGGAGGACAGCTGTAAATTATGTATTGATAGACGATGAGCTGTATCGAAAAAGAGCTGATAACATGTTATTATGATGTTTGAGCCAAAAAGAGTATATGCTAGCCATGGGTGAAGTACATGAATAAATTTGTGGAGCACACCATGCCAGAAGGAAATTGAGACTTACACTTCGATGATTTGGATATTTCTAGCTGAGAATGTCTGTTAATTGTTATTAATATGTTAAAGGGTGTGAAACATGTCAAAAACATGGGCCGATACAACATGTGCCCATGACCGAGTTGCATCTTATTATCAAACCTTGGTCATTTCAGGGATAAGCTATTAATTTGATAGGAAAAATTTACTCTTTGTCATTTAAGGGACATAATTTCATTATTGTGCTAAACCGATTATTTCACCAAATGGGTAGAAGCAAAGCCATTGTTAGGAATAGATCATCAAGAAATTATTGAGTTCATTCAAACTCATATAATTCATCAGTTTGGAATTCCTAATTCAATCATGATAGATCGTGGAGAAGCATTTACATTCAAGTAGGTTAAGGCAATGGTTGATGAGTGTAAGATTAAGTTGATGCATTCATAACCTTATTATGCTCAAACTAACGGCTAGGCCAAGGCTAGTAATAGGCATATTAAGAATATTTTACAGAAAATGATTGATAAGAATCCTAAACAGTGATATGTTAAGTTGTTAGAGGCTCTTTGGGCATATTGTAATTCACTTCATACAAGTACATGGATGAGTCCATTTAGATTGGTATATCGACATGATATTGTGTTATCATTAGAAGTGATTGTACCATCATTACGGGTAGTATATCAAGCTTATTTAACCACGACCAAGTTCATAAAGCCATGCTAGTTGAAATTTGGATAAAGGCTTTAAATTTTATTATGAAAAACAAGGCCATAGTTGCTCAAGCATACAACAAAAATGTGAAAAAGAAATTTGTGGTGGTGATATGGTTTGAAAAGTAATATTTCCTATTGGGATTAAAGATGTTGTATTTCGTAAATAGTCACATACATGGAATGGACCATACATAGTGGTAAAAGTTCTTTATGGATGAGCTTATGTTCTTCATGACATGGATGGAAAGGAAAATGAAGCCTTTATTTCATTTTAAAAAAAGAGAAAAAGGAAAATGAAGGCTTGACCATAGTATGAATTATGCATACGCAGCTTTCATCTCATCAAATTCTTTAATAGTGTGTTCTCTGATGAGTTCAACTACTTTTCTTTAAGCCTTTCATGATTCTCCACTTTCCAGAACTTGGTCGAGAAAATGTAAGACTTAGTTGATGCGGCGACCAATGACATCAGCTTTATGGTCCGCTTCTCTCTCCTATTCACTACTCTTACATGACCGAGCTTAGTGAAATTGCGGTTATTGGCCACAATGCGTTATGTGTGGAAGTGTCACGCCCCAAACTCCGAAACCGGGCTCACAAAATTCCCGATCGCCGAATCCGGCGCCGACAGCCTCCGTAGAACCCCATTCTCGGTTCCCTAGCGCCCATTTGCCAGGTTCCGACCCTGGGATGCTACGAGGAGGATTTTCAACATCAGTTTGATTCGTAATAAGCATAACCAAAGGCATAACCCACAACAACAACCAAAAACTCCATCACATTTCTACTATGATCAAAAACTTTACAAGTACAATGAGCATAAAAGGAAATACAATGAAGATGAACAAAAACTCCAAAATGATCTGCCACGCATCCAAGCCTCAGCGCTGCTGCGATCCAATGTCACCTGCACGCAACAGTCATGCATAAGCTTATAGAAAGCTTAGAGGGTGGTGAAAGTGTATGCTCAAGGTGGTAATGCATCTATGCAGTATCAGAGTAATGTGGAACATGCTAATGAATGCCAAGAATACCATTAGCCGTACCAAGGCCATGCGGTGCAAAGAATGATGTCGGCCATACCAAGGCCATGCAAATGCTAAATGCAACTCAAGCATACAAATCCTCATCTAAGTCCACATCAATACAGCTCAAAATCTGGGATATCACTGGGTCTAGTACACTCCAAGCCAGATTGTCGCCCCATCGCGCGTAATAAGGTGAGTGGAAAAGACCTCACTATCCGCCTGCCAATATCAGGCTCGGCTCGTCAATAGCAGACCCATTCCTAGAGCTGGTCAGACTTAGCCTAGCATTGTCCCCTACTCTCGGGCGGGTAAGGCCACACCCCCTTCGAACCGATCACGACACAGTGGAAAGCGCAACCGTCTGGTAATCGGCACTCAGTGCTCATGCACCCACTCGGTCTAGACGTTGGAGCAACCTCTTGGTACCATAAGAGTTTAGGGACTTTCACCCAGGGATATCTATCCAACCCCATGTAGAACAGTATTTTCGGTATCCAATCCTGCCAACCATGATACGTCTGTGGAGGCTACGGCCCTGATGTCGCTAGGGCGTATAGTAATCCATATCACACAATGTGAATGCATGAATCACACTATCCAGTCATACAGCAATCCTGCGCGTATCGTGCGCTCATGTAGGGCAACACCCCCTATACGGGAGCCCTTAAACAATCTGCCCGAAGGCATATGCGATGATCAGTCATTTCTTATATTAAGCATACGTATGATGCATATGATCATGAATCATGGAACTAAACATGTTATATAGGATGGATGATTGTAACGCCCTGAAATTCGGGGGTCGAGCATAACTCAGCTCCCGAGTTCCAAAACATCACTTATGCAACATATTTAATGAAGGATGTATGTTGACTGTATTAGTGCATAAAACATGGGATAGATTAAGCCAAAACACAGATATGATTCAGGGATAAGTGAATAAAGCAAGCGGAAGACTTATAGTAAAATGTGTACAAGTGTAAATCCCTGAAGTACATATACAAGCCAGATCGTATGAAAGTGTTATTTAACAAAATTGTAAGTATCAAATTACATCATTTAAGTTCCCAAAAATGATCCCATAATCCCGCGCATCAGACCCAGGCTCACTAGAACCTGTCTGAAAACTGCATATAGGAGAAGGCAGCCTCGTCATCATCCAGCTCCCGCTCTGCCTCAGAAGTCGCATCCACATCTGCAACATCAGAGCCTAAGACAGAGTCTGGTGGGTGTTTAACACCGCCCTAGAAACGTGGGAGTGAGTGATCAACTCAGTGGAACAACAAGGCACTGGTTAACATGTTATCAGTTCAATCAAACAGTAATGATAAAGCAGGACAATTAAATAAATCCTAAGTACTCTTGTTAATGCAATGATGTATGCAATATGATGCGTGCCCTCACACGTACACCCTCAGCGTCTTCATCTTACGTTACACATGACATCGCCTCAAAGTGTGCCACATCTACAAAGCACATGCAAATGCGGTGCATAAATATGATTACCAAGTTGTTATTAGTCCATTTCACAGAGCAGGATTGGGAAGCTAAGATACCTTCCTCATGTCACCATCCAAACAGTGATCTATACTAAGGTCGTCAATCCTAGACATCTCATACGATCATATGTTTGAGGTCGTAGCAAAGGGCTCGTCACCAATCAATGCACGCCTTTCATGCCCTTACTACCACAGTTCGGCTCGTCACCTCATTGCGGTATCCAGGTATGCTCGAGGTCACTACAAAGGGCTCGTCACCAATCAATGTAGGCCGACAGCACGAATATAGTATCCCATACCACCATAATCGGCTCACGAGTTTTGTTGCTCATTGGTCACTACGGGGAGGCTCGTCACCCCAGCGTACGCTGACAGCTTGACCACGGTGTCCCATACCACCATGTCCGGCTCATGAGTCTTAGCGGATCAAGTACCATAATTAATAGGATTTCACTAGTAAGTTCGGTACCCTAGATTCAAACAGTAGCGTCCAATACATGGTGAACATACATCGGACAATCGGGTTACTTGATGAACTCGACTAGCACGAGCGCACGTTGAATTGAACGACATAGAGTGCGCAAACACTCTGCGTGGCCAAACTACTACCGCCAACTCTAATACGGCTCGGCTTCGTCTAATACATCCTACGTGGCGAAAGCAATCTCAACCACGAATATAGGGTCAATTATCGATTTCCTGGACTAAGGCATAGTCCCAAACACATTACACTACTACAGGTACTCATATGGAATGTAAAACAGTGATGGAACAACAACTTAAATCATGGTACATAAGCACTGAAGAATCTCAACTTAACATATATGTAAGCACAAGTACTGCTTGAATTTAAATAACTTGGAATGTAACTGCATAAAGGAAATCATGCGCATCAATAGGAGTATTGAGAATCACTTCTCAACGCCCAAAATTAGTGTAATAAGTTACACTTTAGATCATTCATGCATTTCTACAAACACTTAGCATACATGGAACAACATACATGACGTATGTTGAAATACATGCATTTTGACAATTCCTTTTACCAAGGAGTTGTCATACATGCATCTAGCATACATACATGACAATTAATCATGGCAAACATAAGTGCATATTTTATATGTATACGGTACTTTATAAATACACATAGAATACACAAATCTCAATATAACACATGCATATCAGGAAAGCAATGTAAACGTAACATTTGGCATGTGAAATCTCATCCATAACAAGAATAAATCATTAACTGGCATTGAAAGCCTTGAAAACCATAACCTATACACTTAAAGTCCACACCTTAAGCGAAGAAAGAACCACCGAACTGATTTAGACGAGTTGTCTTCGTCAACGGCGATAGAATACCCTAAAATAAGGATAGAAATGAGATACAGCAACACCAAGACTAATCTAAGCTCTAACACAGGTTAGGGTTAGGTTAACTTACCCCAAAAGGAACTCAGAACCGTCAGAAGAACAATTCAAAGTGAAGGTTCAAAGATGAAGAAGAACAAGGAAGAAACCAAGATGATTCACCAACTTATCTCTCTCACTTCCTCTCTCTTTTCCACTCTCTTTCCAAGCTAGGGTTAGAGAAAAATCGTATGGAAAAAGGGCTAGGATTTAAGGACTATAAATAGGCCTATTCTTGATGAAAATAACCCTAGGGACAAGGTACACTTAAGTTATAACCAAAGCATGCCTTTCTCGATCCAACGAAGCACTTCTGGTAGGCCTATAACCACGAAAGGTCGGACTTAAGCTCACTGACCATGGATCTAGGTCAGGCTGAGTTTTCATATCAACCGGCTCTTCAGATCAACCGTGGCGGACCACACTCAATTCAACAGTCACGGAATCTCGATCAGGTCCACAAGCACTAGGATATGCCTGGGCCAACTATCCTGATCAGAGGGTGAAATTGGGTCAGAATCCAACGGTCAGATAGCTTAAAATCGTCGCGCAAGCGACACGACTCAGATTTTATAAAAGCTAAATAAATTCCAACCGTTCTCACACTCTTTACTCCGAGCTCAAACAAATAGACCCAGAACATCACATGGACTTGATTTTCGAGGAGATGGTCAAGCCCAACACGGTGATCGCAACAGCCTAAGATCATCGCCATCGGACTTTCGACGGGCGGTCCAGGTCTGATCCAGATCTTCCAAAATTTTTCCAGAACAACTGGATTTAGCGATGGATCCCAGATTTCAGAGTAACGTAGCGCTCACTAATCTACACGTTTAGAGCCATGTAGATACAATTTAAAGTGATTGATGCGAATTTCACAAGCAATCGAGTAAAGTGCTAATTACCCCAAAAACAACTACTTAAGGAAAAATTAGCACAAAAAATTCCAAGGTCGTTACAATGATGTTCATAATGAAGGTGGGCCTAGACGGCCTACACATTACACGTACGAGCCTAACAATGGGCCCTAGGAAAAGGCATAATGCGGACATTTAACCAACATTATACTTGCAATGTGGACGTCAAACCAACATTGCTCCCAAGGCATGACTGTCATAAATATTATTACATAAATTATGTTGGGATCACACATTGCAATGGACCTTAGGTACATCCCATTGGGCCTTAAGTTCATCAAATGGACCATATCATATGGGCCTTATATTCATCAAGTGGGCCACATCATTGGGCCGCACCAATGGGCCTTATGTGCATTGTAATGGGCCATAACCCGTGGGCCTTAGAATGCATCAAATGGGCCTAATCTTATGGGCCTTATGTGTAACAAATGGGCCACCCCAATGGGGCCCCAAATGTACATCAAATAGGCCTCAACCCATAGGCCCCAAAACATTTTTAAGGGGCCATAACCCATGGGCCCCTAATACATCAATGGGCCTCGACCCATAGGCCTTACATATATATTAAAGTGGGCCTCAATCATGGGCCACAAGTAAACTGAGACGGGCCTTGAATACATATCAAAGTGGGCCCCGACCACGAGCCACAAGTAAATTGAGATGGGCCTCCCATCACCAGTAGATTATATATAATATAATATATAATATATATATAAAATACATACAATATTATATATAATATAATATTATATATATATATATATACACATGCGTACACACCCACACATGCATGCACGGATCTGTAAGTGCTATAGTTTATATCCCTGTCTGTTGTCAAATTTGTGATGACAAAATCACTGTTATGTTATATATAACTTGCTTAAGTGAAGCTCTTTCAAGGATCAACATTCATGAACAAGCTAAGCTCACAACAAGCAAAGCTCACAAGTACAAGGATCAATCTTGAATGAAAGAACTGCTCACAAGACAAGACTCAAGCTGCAAGACTTCAAGAAGAGTTCAAGGCAGTTTGTACACTTTCAAGATTGAGCTACATCAAGGTTTGATCTACATCAAGACTTCAAGGCTCATACTTCAAGGTCTCTTGTTCCTAATGTTTCAATGTCCATACTTCATGGTTGAGGTTTGATTGACCATAGGTTGACCTTAGAAGTAGGTCATTTCGGATACATAAACCGAATGTTTATTTTACATGTGATTGGTCTATTCTTCGACTAGTCCTAGGCCTTCTTCGACTAGTCCTAGACTTGCTTCAACCAGTCTAAGAAATTCCTTGACTAGTCGTGAGTTTGTTACAAATTTCGGATGAAATCTGTTAGGCTTCGGCTAGTCCAGGAATCTGTTCGACCAGTCGTAGGACCAGGAATCTGTTCGACCAGTCGTTGGAACAGTGTCGACTGCATCTACGACCAGTCGAAAATCTTCGACTCGAATTCCAGCGAAGTTTTACAGGGCCTACGACCAATCATAGGAAAGCTTCGACCAGTCGTAGAATGGTCAGAGCATATCCCGCCGGATTTTTCAAATATCTGTTGTTGCTTTGACTAGTCAAAGAGCTCTCTAGACCAGTCGAAGACACAATCTGCTCACCTATAAATAGTGCACGAATCTCAGAAGAATTCATCGATTTAATTAAAGTATTCAAGCCAATCTTCGTCGAACTTCTGAGAGATAATTCTGTGCTCCATCTAAGCTAAGTGTGCTTATTTAATATTCTCTTTCCTTAGCTTTATTTAATTGATTTTTTTTCTGCTATTCCAATCTGATTTGATAAGAGGAATTGTTATTCCCTTTCTTTGGAATCAAAATCAATTAAGGCAAGCCCTATTTGGTTTAATTTAAAATCTATTAGAATTAGAACCATTGTAATCGAGTACTGGACATTGAACTTGGACATTCAATCATCTACTTTGATTTGGTTCTACCGGGCTGCTACAACGAATGAGATATTTAGGTATTTTACATATTATAAATTCCTTTCTATTATTTTGGTTTCTTTCAAGATTTGCCAGAAAAATCTTGTTATATTGGTTATCTGAGGAAAGCCAGGAAAACTCAGAAGTGGGGTTTTTTTTTTAATTGTGTAAGCCCACATACAAAGACACAATTGTAAGAGTTTTGGGTGAACCTGGGAAAACTTATTTTTAGTGAACGCTAATATCCCCTGTGTGAGGATATTAGGAGTGGAGTAGCTTTTTGTGTGGCTGTTGTTTAACAGTTGGTGAACACACAGGCGAACCACTATAAACCCTTGTGTTTGATTGATTTATTCTTCTATTTTTTAATTATTCTTTTGTGGGATGTATGTATGGTGGTGAATGTTGTAATTATTTAATTCAAGCTTTGTGTGAATGTTGTAATAGCTTAGAATTTATTTTCTGCTATTCCTTTATCAGCTTGATTTTCAATTTCATTTGAAAGTTGTTCCAGCAAGGTTGTCCTACCATTTTTATGGTGTATGGCTGTCCCTAGAACAATACATTTTTAATTACAAGTTATTTCAATTCAGTTTATATTTATTATTGTATTCCTCTTCGGTTTGAGACTTGATACAAAGATCTTTCTAGAAATAAGGTTGTCCTACCATAAACTCTGTTTTTAGTGTAAGGTTGTCCTTAGAACAACGTTTGTATCAACCTCTCAAGATCTGAATTTTGAGGTTATTTTAATTTACTGCATTGTGATTTACTTTGGCTATCATTTTCTTTTTATTTCCGCTGTTATTAGTTTTTATTTGGCATTGTCCTATTCACCCCCCCTATAGCACATATAGCTTGGCCTTTTCAAGTGGTATCAGAGACTAATAGCTCTTCTTTTATTCTTGGATTTAATTCCTGAGCTAACGATTTAAGCTATTTAAGATGTCAAATTTTGATAGCCTTTCAGTCACAAGGCCTCCACCCTTTGATGGCTCCAACTATGCCTATTGGAAAGCCAGAATGAGGATCTTCCTCAAATCAATGGATGAAAATGTGTGGCAAGCCACAGTGACTGAATGGAATCCTCCTATCATGGAAGTTACTGGGGTTGATGGTTCAAAATCAATGAAAGTAACACCATATTACCAATGGACCACTCTTCAGAAAAGTGAGAGTAGTGCAAATGCTAAAGCACTAAATGCAATTACTTGTGCACTATCACCGGATGAGTTCAAAAGAATCATTTCCTGTGATACTGCAAAGCAAGCTTGGGATATATTAGAAATGACACATGAGGGTACTACAATTATAAAAAAATCTAAAGTCCAACCCCTCACAACCAGATTTGAAGAAATTCATATGGAGGAAAATGAAATGTTTATGGACTTTTACACTAGATTGAATGACATTGTAAACTCAATGTGGGGTCTTGGCGATAAAATCCCAGAAAGTAAAGTGTGTGCAAAAATACTACGCTCACTTCCTGAACGGTTCAATTCTAAAGTAACCGCGATCCAGGAACTTTGTGATACGGATAATACGAGAGTAGAAGAACTAGTTGGTTCACTACAAACCTATGGGTTAAACTTTAAAGCTCCTAAAGGAAAATCTATCGCACTAAAATCTTCTAAATATAATTCAAAAGATGATATGGCTCTTTTAGATGATATGGCTCTTTTAGCTAAAAAATTTTACAAGATTTTTAAAAGCAAGAAAAGGGTTGATTTTCAAAAATCAAATGACAAAAAGAAGTTTAGACCCAAATCTCAAAAATCTTTGAAAGATAGTCAATGTTACAACTGTCTAGAATATGGGCACTTAGCAAATAGATGTCCTAAAAGGGACAAACCCAAGAAGAAGGGTATGTTGGCTACATGGGATGAATCATCTGATTTTGAAGGTTCTTCTGAATCAGAAGATTCTGAAACTGAGTCGGGCAATGAGGTTAAAGCTCTTATGACTCTAGCCAAATTCACATTTTCAGATAATGACTCCACAAGTGAAGAAAATCTGAATAGTGAATGTGAAAATGAAGATGATCTTCAAGACGCTTACAATGCCCTATATAAGGAAAGTTGTAAAATTGCTGTCAAACTTAAAATTCAAAAAGAAAAGTTTTCTAAACTCAAAAATTGTTTTGAATCACTTACCTTAGAAAAATCACAAATTTCAGATTGTTTTGAAAAATCAAAATGCGATTTGGAATTCAAAAACTCACTAATTGTTGATTTAAAATCTGAAATTGAAAAACTTAAAACTGAAGTATCTTCTCTTCTGAGTCTAAAGGACACATGGAAATATGCCCAAGGTGATCCAAAGTTAGAGAAACTTTTATCCGGATCAAGAAAATGTGGCGATCGATCCGGATTGGGCTATGATAAAAATTTACCTCCTAAACAAAAGTATACTCCTCCTATGTTTGTTAAAGGAGAGTCCTCAAACTCAAAAGGGAAAAGTACTTATCATGATTTTTCTAAAAATTCAAAAACTTTTCAAAAACCTAGAAACAACCATGTCAACTTTAATCAGAAACGAAATCCACTAGCTGAAAAGATAGTTGATTTACTTAAGGAGCTCTTAAAATCTAACTCTATAGGTCATTCCTACAAATGTACACAAAAGAAGACCAACTATGTTCCTAAACCCAAAACAGTTATGAAATGGGTTCCTAAAGTCACCTGCTTGGTTGCTCACACTGCTTTCAAAGCAACAAGTCATTCAAAGTGGTACCTAGATAGTGGATGCTCCAGGCATATGACAGGTGACAAAGCTTTATTCACCGATCTGAAAGATATGACTGATGGTTCAGTCACATTTGGTGATGGTAGCAACTACAAGATTATAGGCCAAGGTACGGTTCAACTTTTTAATCTTCCTGTGTTTAAAAATGTTTTATACGTTGAAGGCCTAAAGCACAACTTGCTTAGTATATCACAAATATGTAATAATAACCATAATGTTCGGTTTTCTAATCAAAGATGTGAAATACTAAACAATAAGGGTTCTGTAATATTAACTGGATGTAGAACGTCTGAAAATTGCTATATTATTAGTGAATCCAGCTCATCTAATCAAACATGTTACATGGTCCATACAGACGAGACTGATTTATGGCACAAACGTCTTGGACATGTACATTATCGAAATTTATATCGATTGAGCAAACGAGAACTTGTAAGAGGTTTATTCAAACTTCAGAAATTAGAAAAAATATGTGGTGAGTGCCAGATAGGCAAACAAACAAAGAACTCACACAAAAAGGTGAATTCAAATACCACATCAAGACCACTCGAACTTCTCCACATGGATCTGATAGGACCTACCAGAACGGAAAGTCGTGGTGGTAAAAAGTATATCCTGGTAATAGTTGATGACTTTACCAGATTCACTTGGGTAGTCTTCTTAAGGGATAAATCTGAAACCCTTGAAGAAGTAAGAAAAGTTCTCAAAAGGATTCAAACTGAAAAATCTTCTCAAATCAGTAAAATTCGTAGTGATCATGGATCTGAATTTGAGAATAGCAATTTTGAGAAGTTCTGTACCGACCAAGGAATATTACATGAATTCTCTGCTCCCAAAACTCCACAACAAAATGGAATTGTTGAAAGAAAGAATAGGATGCTTCAAGAAATGGCTAATGTCATGTTGAATAGCATGAAGCTCTCTAAAAATCTTTGGGCTGAAGCAATCAACACAGCTTGCTATATTATTAACCGAGTATATACTAGCAAGGATAATAATAAAACGTCTTACGAATTGTGGTTCAATAAAAAGCCTACTGTTAAATACTTTCGAGTTTTTGGCAGCAAGTGCTATATTTTACGTGATCGTTAAAATTTGGAAAAGTTCGATACGAAGAGTGATGAAAGTATTTTTTTAGGATATTCTTTAAACAGTCGAGCTTATAGGGTCCTGAATAAAAGGACTGGTGTGATTCAAGAATCCATTAATGTTGTCATTGATGATCACTTAAACACACCATTTTCTAATTCAGATAATGATGAAGTACTAATCATTGATAAACCCGATACTTCATCGAATCAGATTGATTTTGAGTTCAGGACTGTTAAAGATCATCCAACCACACAAATTCTTGGAAACCCTCTCACCGGTGTTCGCACCCGTAGACAACTTGAGGATATATGTAATTATGTATGTTTTACATCCCAAATTGAACCATCTAACGTAAAAGAAGCTCTTGCTGATGAGAACTGGATTGTTGCGATGCAAGATGAACTCAACCAATTCGTAAGAAATGATGTTTGGTATCTCGTACCAAGACCTAAAGATAAACACATCATTGGAACAAAATGGATTTTCAAAAATAAGTCTGACAAATGTGGAAATATAATTAGAATCAATGCTAGACTGGTGGTACAAGGTTATACTCAAATTGAAGGGATTGATTTCGATGAAACCTTTGCACCAGTAGCACGTCTTAAATCTATCAGACTATTTATATCCATTGCATGTTTTAGAAAGATAAAGATCTATCAGATGGATGTGAAAAGTGCTTTTCTAAATGGCGATTTACATGAAGAAGTCTATGTTGAACAGCCAATGGGTTTGAAAGATTCCAAAAATACTGATCATGTATATCGGCTTAAAAAGGCACTTTATGGATTAAAACAAGCACCTAGGGCATGGTATGAGAAACTAACGAAATTTCTTTTAAGTCATAATTTTCAAATGGGATCTGTTGATAAAACTCTGTTTGTTAAGAAACATAATGATTATATCTTAATGGTGCAGATTTATGTTGATGATATTATTTATGGATCAACTTGTACTGACTTGACTACTGAGTTTGCAGATTTGATGAAATCACAGTTCGAAATGTGCATGGTTGGGAATTGACTTATTTCCTTAGATTGCAAGTAAAGCAACAACCTGAAGGAATATTCATTTCTCAATCTAAGTATGCCTTGAATCTAATCAAGAGATTTGGATTTGAGAATGGCAAGAATTTCGATACTCCTATGAGTACTACCCTGAAATTATCAAAAGACTCTAATGGTAAAAATGTTGACTCAAAACTTTATCGGAGTATGATTGGTAGTTTGTTATATTTAACTGCTAGTAAACCTGATATTTCTCTAAGTGTTGGTATTTGCGCAAGATATCAATCTGATCCAAAAGAATCTCACTTGATTGCTGTCAAGCGAATTATTAGATATGTCGCAAGTACTATAAATCTCGGTCTCTGGTATCCTCATGAAACCAATGTCCAATTAGCTGGTACTCGGATGCTGACTGGGCTAGTAATCTAGATGATAAAAAATCAACCAGTGGTGGTTGTTTTTACATTGGAAATTGTCTAGTTTCCTGGTTTAGTAAGAAACAAAATTCTATATCACTTTCAACAGCTGAAGCTGAGTATATCGCAGCTGGTAATGCATGTACACAGCTTGTTTGGATGCAACGAATGCTAAGTGATTATGGAATTAAACAGGATTCTATGTTATTACATTGTGATAATTCTAGTGCGATAAATATTTCAAAAAACCCTATTCAGCATTCTTGTAGTAAGCACATTGACATTAGATTTCATTATATAAGGGAATTAGTAAAAGAAAAAGTTATATCTCTAGAATATATTCCTACTGAAGATCAACGAGCTGACATTTTCACAAAACCTCTCGATAAAAGCAGGTTCAAAAAGATAAAATTTAATCTTGGCATGTGCATTTTAAATTGATAATTTATGCCTTCTTGTATTATAGTGTATATATTTGCTAGATTGAATTCCAGTTTTTGTTTAAGTTGCAAGAAAATTGAATTTTTTAGGGTTTATTCGACCAGTCGTGAGTATACACGACCAGTCGTACTACGACCGGTCGTAGATACCAACGACCAGTCGTGGAACACGGGTTTCACTTCAAATTAGTGATTTTTCACTTTCTTCCTCATTTCTTCTTTCTTCTTCTTGGAGCCGAACTTCGACTCGTCGAACCCATCCTTCAAGTCCTTCAAGGTTAGTGTTCCAAATTCCGTTTTTCTTGCAGATTTGTGTCAAGATTGTTTCCTTTTCTCTCTTGAAGCTTTCTATTTTGAAAATCTTTGAGATTTGGGGTTTAGATTTTGAAAAATCTGTTTTGAGCAAACCCACTTCTCAATCCTTTGCAACTTCCTATTTTCTTGAAATCCTTGTTGTAAATGGCTTCTAGAGGTAGAAAAACTACTTCACGTGGTCCTTCTTCTTCCTCCAGATCGACCGCTATCTCTAAGCATCATCTTCTTGTTCCTAATGATGATCCATCATATGTTAGGGACATTAGATCTCGTAATGTTATTGTTGAGCATGCTGTTGATGTTAATCACATTGCTCCTTTTGACATCCTTCATATGCTTAAAGCTGTAGGTTGGGTTAACTTATTGCATTGGGGTGGGCCTGCATACCGGTCCATTGCCCAATCCATGTTTACATGTATTAGTGCATTTTCACAGGATAATTTAACTTTTCAAATTTCTACTAGAGAAGGGCCATTTGACGTTGATCGTCATTTAATTTCAGCCCTTATGGCAATTCCTGTGAATGATGAGGGTATTCCTATCCATAATTTAACCGATAAACCCTCAATGGCTGAAAAACGCATGCTCACTAGAGACTTGTGCAATATGGATGTTCAATGGACTCAAAAAGGGAATGCGCTCCCTGCAAGGTATTTGTTACCCAAATACAGAATTCTCCACAGAATCTTTGTGTCTAATCTGTATCCTCGTTCGGGTAATAAATCTGACTTGACTTCGTTTATGGTTCGTGTTATCCATGCTATCTCAAATGGTACTTAGATTTGTTTGCCATCCTTAATCTGTCATTTCATTATTCAGTTTCAACTCCATCCTGGTCATAGTGACATTCCTTTTGCCTATTTTATGACTGTATTGGCTACTCATATGTTAGTCGATATGCCTGTTGATGAAGCACCAATCCATCATCTGATCTTCAACAATACAAATATCAATAAGATGAAGTTGGATCTGCTTCCTGAACAAGGTGGTGGTGGTGGTGGTCCTGAAGAAGCTGGTGTTGACATTAATATGGATGACATTTTTGAGGAACTGGATTCTGACTCAGTAAATGATCCAGATTTTGTACCATCTGATGTTGATGCACGTCTGAGTGCATTAGAGGGTAAAGTTAGGAATATAAATGTTAAGTTGGAAAACATGTCTGTTGCTCATGATTTACAATTCAAGTACATGCGCAAATATCTTAGGCGCTTGAACAAAGGCTGCACCTACTTGATCCCTCTATTCCTGCTCCGTCATCAAGTTCTAGTTCTGACTAGTTTTTATGAGACTTCTGGTCTGTAATAACCTTATTACTTAGCACTTGTTTGCTTGAGTTTGAGTTGGATTTTATGCTGGATATTTGTTTTTGATGTAATATTTATGCTGGATATATGTGATGCTATCTTGAATATCTCTATGACTCTTTTGCTATACTCTCTTACTTCCTCATGTTTCCTCTCATGACTTCCTTTATTTAGTTCTCCTTTGTCATATTGTGACAAAAAGGGGGACAAGGGTTTGTTCTTAATGTGATTATGAGAGGAGTAGCAATGGTTATGTTACTCAGGGGGAGTGGGGAGTCAAGGGGAGTATATGTTTGATCTTGAGTATATGTTTGATCTTGTTGAATGAAACTGGTTGAAACTGGTTGAATGTTGAATATTGAATATTGATTTGCAGGTATTATCAAGTTGTTTTACTCTTGTTTATCTTGATTATGTGTTTTGTCACTAATTTGACAAAGGAGGAGATTGTAAGTGCTATAGTTTATATCCCTGTCTGTTGTCAAATTTGTGATGACAAAATCACTGTTATGTTATATATAACTTGCTTAAGTGAAGCTCTTTCAAGGATCAACATTCATGAACAAGTTAAGCTCACAACAAGCAAAGCTCACAAGTACAAGGATCAATCTTGAATGAAAGAACTGCTCACAAGACAAGACTCAAGCTGCAAGACTTCAAGAAGAGTTCAAGGTAGTTTGTACACTTTCAAGGTTGAGCTACATCAAGGTTTGATCTATATCAAGACTTCAAGGCTCATACTTCAAGGTCTCTTGTTCCTAATGTTTCAATGTCCATACTTCATGGTTGAGGTTTGATTGACCATAGGTTGACCTTAGAAGTAGGTCATTTCGAATACATAAACCGAATGTTTATTTTACATGTGATTGGTCTGTTCTTCGACTAGTCCTAAGCCTTCTTCGACTAGTCCTAGACTTACTTCGACCAATCTAAGAAATTTCTCGACCAGTCGTGAGTTTGTTACAAATTTCGGATGAAATCTGTTAGGCTTCGACTA
This sequence comes from Magnolia sinica, assembly GCF_029962835.1. Lineage (NCBI taxonomy): Eukaryota > Viridiplantae > Streptophyta > Magnoliopsida > Magnoliales > Magnoliaceae > Magnolia > Magnolia sinica. The sequence continues at coordinate 55,052,401 of NC_080582.1, forward strand.
GTCCAGGAATCTGTTCGACCAGTCGTAGGAACAGTGTCGACTGCTCTTCGACCAGTCGTACAATCTTCGACTCGTAGTCCAGCGAAGATTTTCAGGACCTACGACCAGTCGAAGGAAACCTACGACCAGTCGTAGGTGACCTACGACCAATCATAGGAAAGCTTCGACCAGTCGTAGAATGGTCAGAGCATATCCCGCCGGATTTTTCAAATATCTGTTGTTGCTTCGACTAGTCGAAGAGCTCTCTAGACCAGTCGAAGACACGATCTGCTCACCTATAAATAGTGCACGAATCTCAGAAGAATTCATCGATTTAATTAAAGTATTCAAGCCAATCTTCGTCGAACTTCTGAGAGATAATTCTGTGCTCCATCTAAGCTAAGTGTGCTTATTTAATATTCTCTTTCCTTAGCTTTATTTAATTGATTTTGTTTCTGCTATTCCAATCTGATTTGATAAGAGGAATTGTTATTCCCTTTCTTTGGAATCAAAATCAATTAAGGCAAGCCCTATTTGGTTTAATTTAAAATCTATTAGAATTAGAACCATTGTAATCGAGTACTGGACATTGAACTTGGACATTCAATCATCTACTTTGATTTGGTTCTACCGGGCTACTATAACGAAGGAGATATTCAGGTATTTTACATATTATAAATTCCTTTCTATTATTTTGGTTTCTTTCAAGATTTACCAGAAAAATCTTGTTATATTGGTTATCTGAGGAAAGCCAGGAAAACTCAGAAGTGAGGTTTTTTTTTAATTGTGTAAGCCCACATATAAAGACACAATTGTAAGGGTTTTGGGTGAACCTGGGAAAACCTATTTTTAGTGAACGCTAATATCCCCTGTGTGAGGATATTAGGAGTAGAGTAGCTTTTTGTGTGGCTGTTGTTTAACAGTTGGTGAACACACAGGCGAACCACTATAAACCCTTGTGTTTGATTAATTTATTCTTCTATTTTTTAATTATTCTTTTGTGGGATGTATGTATGGTGGTGAATGTTGTAATTATTTAATTCAAGCTTTGTGTGAATGTTGTAATAGCTTAGAATTTATTTTCTGCTATTCCTTTATCAGCTTGATTTTCAATTTCATTTGAAAGTTGTTCCAGCAAGGTTGCCCTGCCATTTTTATGGTGTATGGCTGTCCCTAGAACAATACATTTTTAATTACAAGTTATTTCAATTCAGTTTATATTTATTATTGTATTCCTCTTCGGTTTGAGACTTGATACAAAGATCTTTCTAGAAATAAGGTTGTCCTACCATAAACTCTGTTTTTGGTGTAAGGTTGTCCTTAGAACACCGTTTGTATCAACCTTTCAAGATCTGAATTTTGAGGTTATTTTAATTTACTGCATTGTGATTTACTTTGGCTATCATTTTCTTTTTATTTCTGCTGTTATTAGTTTTTATTTGGCATTGTCCTATTCACCCCCCCTCTAGGACATATAGCTTGGCCTTTTCAGGATCACACCCACCGTCCAGGATGGTGGGGTTAATAAAAACATCACAGTGAGCTCTACCGCAGCCACCGTCCGCCTGGACGGTGGGAGTATAACATATACACCACTGTGGGCTCCACGTGGGGCCCACCAAAATGTCTGCTTTCCATCCAACCCGTTGAGAAGGTCACGCAAACCTGGATTAACGTGGGAAAAACAAATTTCATATTGATCCTAAACTTCTGTGGACCCCAAAAGGGTTTCAAGGTAGAGGTTCAATCCCACTGTTTCATACGGTGTGGGCCACCTGAGTCTTGGATTGACTTGAAATTTGGAGGGTGGTCCACTGACCTTAGGGCCCACCATATGAACGGATTAGATGAAAAATAAAGATCAAGGTGGGGCCCACGGCTACAGTCATGCTTGGCTGTACGTCTGCCAGTCCGTCCGCCCGCTGGCACTGGTGTGCAGGCAACGCTGCTACGTTTCTGACACAGTAGCAGCAACTGCTGTGATGTTTTTTTTATTATTTCTGATTTTCTGTGGTTTTCACAGGTGGGGTCCATATTTTGACAATCCACTCCGTCCAATGGCCTTCCATGGCTCAACACGAGCAAAACAAGTCCAATATTGGACATATTTTGGCGTATAATAATTTCAGGGAAGGCTTCAATGGTGAAAACCACCATTTGATATGGTGTGGCCCGCCAGAACCTCAGATTGACTCTGTATTTCAGTTCAACCCCTGAAATGGGGTTGAGAAGGGAATGAACGACGTGGATTGAATACATGCATCAAGGTGGGGCCTACATGAGTGGACCATCCTCATTAGCTTGGAACCAAGCTATTTGTGTTTCTTTCCAGCAAACGTCCAGCGTCCTTGGACGCTGGACTTAGCATATTCGTTGGAGGTGGGCCCTGCTTAGGTGGGCCACCAAGTGATGGATGGCATGGGTACTACACATATAAGGTGGGCCCCACTTATAAATGGTTTGGATAAAATACCTACCTCATGGTGGGGTCCATTCAAGTGGGCCACACAACCTCATTATCATCACAAAAATAAAATAAAATAAAAGAGAGAGAGATAGAGAGTGAGACCCGCATGATGGAGGGGCCCCGACACTATGGGCCCTCCCTTGCACTAAATCATACATCAAGTGGGTCCCATTACATGTGGGTCCACGAAATCGAAATCCAACGGTGGAGATCCCTTCTCCACTAAAATAGATGGTCTAGATGACCCTAAGTTTGCAAGAAAATAAACATCATGATGGGGTCCATGGAAAATGGCCCCATCATGGAATGATCATGATGATCCAAGTGGGCCATTGGCCACATCTTAGGGTCCAAAGTGAGATCCAAACCATTGATCAGTTGGCCTCACTTGGCCCATCTTAAAAACATCAAAAACTACCCTATCAAAACACCCACCACTTGATCCTCTTGCTCCCTTGGCTTCCTTAGCTCCTTGAGCTTCTCTTTGATGGAGAAAGATGAGAAATGGATGGCTAGGATGGGAGATCTAGGGATGGAAAGGTGGGCCACACATGAAGCTTGGGAGATATGGGGAGAGGCTCATACGTATGAAATTTTTTTTTTGCTTGGGAAAGTTTGAAAATGAGAGAGAGACTTGTAAGGAGAGAGAGAGAGAGAGAGAGAGAGAGAGAGAGAGAGAGAGAGATTGATGGGTGATGGAGTGATGGATGGGAGAGAGAGAGGGATGGGTGTAAGAGCTTCTTTTTTGACTTTTGTGGCAAAAGTTTTAAGAGAGGTAAGGCTTGTGTAAGAACCTTTTGACTTTGGGGCTTGCTTGGAAAAAAGTGAAAGGTGATGTGTACTTGACATGATGGGATTGAGGGTTGATTGATTGATGTGACACCTTGTAGAGATTCTCTCGAGATTCACACACGCAGCGTTTTCCTTGCACCGAACGCTGACCCACATCTCCCGACCAGGGTATCGCCTCGGCGTGTGAGTCGCGGCATCGGAACCGCAGCGTCGACGCGCTCGCTAAGGTATAAGTCCTGAGTTGAGTCGACTCGGGTTGACGACATGAGAATCAGGGTCGCGCGCAAATACCGGTTAAGGGTCGAAGGTTGCCAAAATTCGACCGGGAAGACCGCGGAAGCCTATGGAACGGTACGGTCTAGGATACGGGGCTTACAGCTCTCCCCTCATAGAAATTTCGTCCTCGAAATTTACATAATCATCGCAACTAAGCAGAACTCAAGAGGAGAAGAAACATAACATTACTATATAAAATCAGAGATAACATACAACATACAACACAATCAATCAACAAAAAGATGGGGATAACGCTCTCGAATCTCAGTCTCGCGCTCCCAATAAGCTTCCTCAACAGAATGGTGACCCCACTGAACCTTCACCAACGGAATGACCTTGGTCTGGAGGACCTGCTCCTTTCGATTAAGGATACGCACTGGCTGCTCGATGTAAGAAGCGTCCTCACGAACCTCTAACGACTGCCAATCGATAACAGAAACGATGTCTGACCCACACTTCCTCAACAGTGGAGATCCCTTCTCCACTAAAATAGACGGTCTAGATAACCCTAAGTATGTAAGAAAATAAACATCATGATGGGGTCCAGGGAGAATGGCCCCATCATGGGATGATCATGATGATCCAAGTGGGCCATTGGCCACATCTTAGGGTCCAAAGTGAGATCCAAACCATTGATCGGTTGGCCTCACTTGGCCCATCTTAAAAACATCAAAAACTACCCTATCAAAGCACCCACCGCTTGATCTTCTTGCTCCATTGGCTTCCTTAGCTCCTTGAGCTTCTCTTTGATGGAGGAAGATGAGAAATGGATGGCTAGGATGGGAGATCTAGGGATGGAAAGGTGGGCCACACATGAAGCTTGGGAGATATGGGGAGAGGCTCATATGTATGGATTTTTTTTTTTGCTTGGGAAAGTTTGAAAATGAGAGAGAGACTTGTAAGGGAGAGAGAGAGGGAGTGATGGGTGATGGAGTGATGGATGGGAGAGAGAGGGATGGGTGTAAGAGCTTCTTTTTGACTTTTGTGGCAAAAGTTGTAAGAGAGGTAAGGCTTGTGTAAGAACTTTTTAACTTTGGGGCTTGCTTGGAAAAAGGTGAAAGGTGATGTGTACTTGATATGATGGGATTGATAGGTTGATTGATTGATGTGACACCTTATAGAGATTCTCTTGGGATTCGTACGCGCGGTGTTTTCCTTGCACCGAACGCTGGCCCACATCTCCCAACCAAGGTATCGCCTCGGCGCGTGAGTCGCGACATCGGAACCGTGGCGACGACGCGGTCGCTAAGGTACAAGTCCTGAGTTGAGTCGACTCGGGTTGACAGCATGAGAATCAAGGTCGCGCACAAATACCGGTTAAGGGTCGAAGGTTGCCGAAATTTGACCGAAAAGACCGCGAAAGCCTATGGAACGGTACGGTCTAGGATACGGGGCTTACAGGAAGTATGGCAGACCTAGAGAATGAAGGCTATGTCCTGGGGGGGGGGTGATTAGGACCTATTTAAAATTATGCCAATTAAAAATAGAAATTGGCTAACTTAAACTAATATGAAATTAAACTAAGTAAGACTATAACTCTAAGGCTTCAAGCCAATAGACGGTCCAATCACATAGACTACAAATGATATAAAAATAAGTAACTAGTTTATATTGAAAGTGCATATGTGTGTGTGGGATGTGTTACCTATTCAATCACTATACATTCATATAATCATGCATGTATAATTAAACATTCAAACAAATATACATAATTAAACAAGTGCACAAATGATAATCCCAAATATAATCATATATAGTGGTTTGGCTACTTGCCTACTCTACTACCAGTGGACTCACTCAACCCATGAGTGTACCAGATTTCACTATCGTAGGTTTTAAATTAGGTTTACCTATAACCTTTACAGCCCTACACAAGGACTCTAAGATTTATGCCTTATACAAGAACAGGGGTCCTACTCCTGAACCTGTCAATTTAGGTTCTACTCTCAAGCCAAGGTCGTATATAAGAATCCAAGGTTTTATACCCTACACAAAGGCCAAGGTCCTAACAACCTGAAATATAGACTCCACACTAAAGTAAAGGTACTACACAAGAACTTAAGATTTATGCTCTACACAAGAGCATGGGTCCTACTCTTGAACCTAAGATTTATGCCCTAGACAAGAGTAAGGGTCCTACTCCCGAACCCGACACGTTTACTCCTGCTGGAGGCCTATAAAAGGACTTTGGTTGATTTCTTCTTAGGTTAACCAACAATCTTGGTCCTACACAAGAACCATAGAATTTAGGCCCTGTGGAAGAGCCAAGGTCCTACGAAAGAACTGAGGTGAGTTTGAATACAAACTCTTGCACTCCAACCTACATAAGGAAGGAATACAAACATGAACTCCTACGCATGACAATTACTTGTCAGATTGAGTCTTTTTATACTCCTCTTGGGTTGCTCGATCTTCGCTCTCCCGCTCTTTAATAAGCTCCACAATGCTCCTCCGATCATGTTGTCGTTGCTTCACCTCCAAGATCAATCTCCTTACATTTGATGCTTCTTTTAAATGATCAAGGTTATGTGAGTGGGTTGAATCTCCTACAACTAATGGGTAGTTGTTTATCCCTAGGGATTCAACTAGATGAATCTCCTAAAAGATCTGGATAATGATTTACCAAGATGCTTAAGTCCAATCTCTAGGAAATGGAGGAGTTTAAGCACTCTTCAATGGTTAGGAATCCTCATTAGAGTTGAAATATCAAGGGAGATTGCTCAAAACTCATAGGAATGGAGTCAAGGAAAAGAGAATATGAATATGGGATCACCTTACCTCTGATTGCTCCTAAAACCCATCATCGACCCCAAGAACTGAATACTCTTTATAAAAAGTTTGAGCTCCCATGGTAAAAAAAAAAGGCAGAAAACGGTTCTGTCGATGCAATCGAAAGTCCTTCGATGCCATCAAAGAAACCTTTGATGTCATTAAAGGGTTCCCCGATGCCATTAAAAAATCCAGATGACATGAATGCAATCGAAGACTATTTAATGGCAGCTCGATGCCATAGAACATCACTTGGAATCTGTTATTTTGGGTTATCTTTTACACAATAGATTCACACCTCTTCTAACCTTATTTATCATGTTTTTCTTGGTCTCCTAAGGCCAAGAGATGATAAATTATGTATTCCTATTAGGTCAAGATCATCTAGAGGTCTATGGGTCATTTTGGGTCAAGGGTTAGGGACACTAATGCACCTGTTTAACCTGTTGTTGCTTCATCTTCGCTCGTGTCTTCAATCTTCACTTTTCAAAGGCTCGACCGACTACATGACACAACGAGCCACGTGATTGACAAGCCAGGGTGCAAAAATGAGTGCACTAACACTTGGTAGAGGTCGACTTGAGAATTGATGAAGCTCAGGAGAGTCTAAGAGTAGTCTGGACATCTTCTAGGATAGAGTCATTCAGTCTCTGGGAGATTATCGTTGGTTTCTTTGTGTTGAACTTCAGAGTTCTCAACATCACTTTGTTAATGTGATGTTACTGAGTCCATTGTATGCAATTGTACCTAGCCTAATTGTACTGATAGTAAAGTATGTTTGTCTCCTTATGAATGACAAAATACTCATTCACATGAGCATCAAGTTCTTTCAGATCTTTCTCAGTAAAGAAGTATGTGTCACCAACTCTCTAGAGTTTTGTTAAAGAATCTTGAAGTTTAGTCAAGGGAGCATTATCTTTGGCAATGAAATGAAGGTCGCAAATAAATGGATAAATGTCATATTGAAAGCTAAAATGATAAAAAAAAAATTGATATCCATGGTGATGATTTCTCTCAGAAACCTCTGAGCTCGATCAACAACAAACATGGGGTCACCAGCCATTGAACATAGAAAGAATGCTTGAAGACAAGAAGAAAGGAAATTTAGGAGTGTAGAGGAATAAGCACCATCGTTTCCTTTAAATAGGCATTCAGGATGAATGATCACACCCAAAGATGGGGAGATGGGGCATCGTGTTGGTTGAAGTGCCTCATTAATTGTATGAAATGCTTCTGAAAAGTCGAGCTATCGATATTCTTTTGGGGGGGGGGGGGGGGGGGGTTGAATAGGACAATGCTAAATAATCAAAATAAAAAGTGGAATATATAAAGAATACAAAATCTCAATCGCGCAAATATTGAAACCTTGATTCTAAATAATTCGTATGACAACTTTCACGTAAAATATTAGACAGGTCAACCTTATTTCACAAATGTCTTTAAAATCAATCTTTCAATTAGCAAGAGAAGATAAAATAATTACAACATTCACCACAAGGATGAAATAAATAACATTCACCACAAAAAACAAAAGCATTCACCACAAGGCACATGGGATTATAGTGGTTCGGTGCTTTAAAAAACCACACCTACTCCACTCTCAAAATTACTAGCCTCGTAATTTTATCTTTCATTATAACAAGGTTTTCACAAGTTCACCTTAACAACCTTATATAGTTCCTTGTGATTTTCATGGACTCACCACAATAAAATTCCTTTTGTGATTTTTATGAGCGATCACAATCTAGAACCCACTTTGTGATTTTCATGGGCTATCACAAATCAACCCACTGAGATTTTCACAAGTTATCTCAGAAAATCCTAAAATGAAATAAAATAAATGATGTACTTATCTTCAAACATAGTTTTAAAGATGCAGTAGAAGCTTGTAGCAGAGATCTTCTTTCTTGAATGTAGACGAGACAATATTCACTCAACAAAAAGAGTATAGGATTCTAAAGTATATTAGAAATGAAAAACCCAAATGCTACTTATTCAATTCTCTTAGATCTCAAGAGAAGTAGAGACTACTCTTTAAAAGAATATTGAAATGATCTTGAGAAAGAGAATTGAATAAGTTTAAAAGAATTTATAAATACCACATAATTAGCTTGCCGAGGATCTGAGCTTCTCTCTCACTTACAGAAGGTTTTGAGTGATTTTTCGTTGTTATTTAGAATGAGAGAAGGCTTCTATTTATAACCAAAGATATTGAAAATTCAACTAGCTTAAGAATAGATTCGGCTGGCTGGATCCCACTAGATTTATTCCAGCGACTATTGGATTGCACAGGATAAGATTGATCCAAAATTCGGCTGGCCTGAAGTGAAATTCGACTAGTCGAATTTCACAATTCGGCTTACCGAATTTTCCAATTGGTTGTCCTAATTCCTGCGAATTCCAAAGGATTGCATTGCTGGAATGTGACCCGAACTTCACTCAGGCTGGCTGAACCAAAAGTTAAGCTGGCCAAAATTTCAACAGATTTTGATTTTTTAGCCCGAGCTTGAAGTTAGTTTATCAGAGGAAGTTAGGTTGGCCGAACCAGAAGTTAGGCTGGCCGAACTCCAGAGCAAATACACTATAGATAACCCAAAATGAATGAATTTTTTGAAAGAGCCTAACCTAAGGTCTTTTTAGGCTTATACCTGTTGTTTATTAAATACAGAGTTCAACTAATCTTAAAACCAAGCAACGTCTTCTTGAGATGATATGGCGATCTTGAGCTAATTTTTAAACATGTAGAGTAGTTACGATCTAACAGTTTTTGCGATCTGTCAAGTATCACTTTTGTCTCACGAAATTTGACAACCTTACGTGTGCTAAACATATAAGCACTTATAGCTTCCTAAGGAGAGGAAACAAACAGGTACATGACTTCTCATCAATAGCTTGTTATTAATGTAGTTATGCACATAAGAGGAAAAAAGGGCTAAATACCAAAGACAAAACAATACAGATGAGGAGCAAGTTTTCTGATCGATTGTATTAAAGATAAAATAATTACACAACCGACAATGGACAAGTACAAAGCAATGAGAAATTGAAATACGAGAAATATGCAATTGTTTCTTTAAGGTTTGATCGTTTGACTTCCTATCAATGGAGACCATATTTGGTTTTGGCTTTTGAGTGTGTAATCTTACCAATCAATGGGGTATGTTATTACATGAAAGCACCCAGTCGATTGATTTCAACCTTCTAATCCTATCTATTATCCATTATAGATTTTTGTTCTTCCTTCAACAATCTTAATTTCTCTTCCATGATTGAGATATGAGCCTTTAGATCAATAAAGAACGTATCTAATTCTTTCAGGTTTTATGCCACAACAAGTTGCTCCCTAGTGGATGTGATCGCAATTATTATGAGGAAGATGACCGAATGCTTAGCTTGAAGTCTGTCAACTGCAACAAATGTATCCTGATGTTCATAAATCAACCATAGAAATTCATAAAGTGTAGGTAACGTAGCTGGCATGGATTCATCCGATCGAGTGAGAGTTTTGTATGAGGAAATTAAGTATCTTGACCAATCCTGATGAAATAATGTTAGAGGCACCAGAATGAATGAGGATTCATAATTCTTCCTGTAGTTGATGAATTTCTAATGAGGCATAAGAGACTCGACCACCAAGATGTCACGTGAAAAGGCTTGATAGAAGAAAGATAATATGTCTTCTATAGGAAGCAGTTCCTCCGAGGAAGAAAATAAGGCATGGGAATCATCAGCCAATGCGACCAAAGGAGTGTAGACGTTGACCATTGTGATTTTTGTACTTCGACTAGGAGCAGTTTTAACTAATCGAGATATCTCTTATGTTTTTTATTCATCTAGAAGCACAACCCCATGTTTATCGACTAAAGCAATCACTTGATCAGTCGGTTTTAAAGAAGAAGAAAGCTGAATGGGAGACAAGGTTGTTTGTGCGACTGATTCCATATTTTGTTAATCTTGATCTTATGCGAGTGACGCAGTTATTGATTGCAAAGGAAGACTAAATGACTCCATTGGCTGGTATATTATTAACTCCTCTTTTCCTTAAATTTGATCTGTCGATTGACGAATATCGCTTATGGTCCTTTTTGAATTAGAAACTTCAAGTGTTTCAACCTGGGACTGAGCAATGTTGACCAGAATGTCTAAAATAGACACCTCGCCTTGAAGAGTTAATGTAACAACTGGCTTTTTAGCTGCTAAGAGTTTCCTACTTACTGTAAAAAAGAAAGAAAGTTAGTAAATGGAACTACACATTCATTCTAAAAAAGAAAGGGTGTAATGTTGGAATGACATCCTCTTAGATCTTAGGGGTGTCAATAGGCCGGGCTCGGGCTTGAACAATCAGAAATTTAAATAGGCCCGACCCGATGGCACGGCCCAAAACAATTCAAAATCTGGATTGAAACCTACCCTATGCCCATCCCATTGAAAACCTTATTAGATTTGATCGAATAATAACGGTAACGAATTGGTTATCTACTAGTGAAATTTTGGTAAGATCGATAACCAAATACAGAGCTCGATTGGAGTGAGCAAAATGAGGAAGATTATGATGATATTGCTTGAGATATTAGTCAAAACGTAGATTGTGATTGTTTAATCTTTCCCTTTTACACTGCCATTTATTAAAGACCATATTTAAGTGAGCATATTTATGTATCTTATACTCCTTTTCCATTTCTTAAGAATACTTAGCAGGTGGGATACCTGGTTAGAATTTAGTTTTGTAATACTTCTCAAAGTCTGTGATAGCATTGCCTGAATAGAAAATACTTGAAGTAATTTGACCAAATGTTGTAGGTAGAACAGGGTGAGGTGCTATAAAAGGTCCAAGCTCAGAGATTTTTGAAATGATTGAAGGCATTCTAGGCACGAGAATTGAAGCGTTAATTGGAACCATCTTAGCTTGATATACCACTGCAGTCTTCTGACACTTAAGTTCAGGTTGAATTGGCTCGACTATTTTTATTAAAGAAAAAGAAGAGTCGATCATCTTTATTGGTGATGGAGATGGGATGGTCGGAATGGTTAAAGTTGCCTTCCTTAATCGTGTCTTCTCTAGACAAGAGGGACGACCGACTGAGGAGCAGTCTACTTCTTGGTGTTTTCTTTATTTGTTTTCTTTTTCTCAGACACAAATTTCTCCACCTGTGATGAAGAAGAAAGCCGAATGATTATTAATTCATGAGACCTGATGATAAGAGTCTCATAATAATTCTACTATCAGGAGTGAAATGATTATAGTTGTTGTGGATTGGTGAAAAGGAGTGTGAAAGAGGAATGATGGCCTCAAACCCTTTATGGAGAGTCTGGTAGATTGTGATCGAGTCTACGATTGGTTGATGAGTTAAAGGTTGGTTATAAGTTCGGTGAATAAAAGGAAAATGGATACCTTGAGCCAAACTAAACTGCCGTGCAAGAAGATTGGGGCAATATTGTTCAATTCCGGCATTAGCATTAACGCTTGTGTCTATAGTGCCACCATATGGTAGGTCCCTGCAGAGTAGATAACTTTTCCAAGGTGCATCCTTGAGGTTTGCCGATTAAGTGTCGATCGATTGATATTCTTTAGTGAACCATGTTAGACCAAACTCTTTATCCTTGAAGAACAAAAAGTATGACTAGACTTGTTAAGAGCGAAAGAAAGTAACAAGTTCATATATTCAGCAAATGAATAATTAATCTTGGAGAAGAAAATATTGTGATGGCCGAAGGAAGTGAATTTTATCTCTGATGGAGCGGATTTCATGAATTTAGCTATGATAGAGGTGGTCATCCATTAAAGGGGCAAAGGCAAGCTGTGTCCTTAAGTGAGCCCCATGGATAGATGAATGTATTCCTTAGTGATTTGAAGAACACTCACATACAATATAAATCGATAGATCTACATCAGTAGGAACATTGTGTTCTTGTTCATCAACATCCTCTTGAGATTTTCGTTGAAAAGATATGAATGTATAATATGCCTTATTGGTCCTGTCTAGAAGAGTGAAGGGATGTGGATTATTCAAAGCAAAGCCCAAGAAGACAGGTTCTCCAAAGGGTAGAAGGTGAGTGAATGCACATACATCCATGATCGATGGACCTGTGGGGCCTCATCTAAAATGGAATGTATTGGTTAATCAACTCTAGAAAGTCGATACTCTTGCAAGAAGGGAGAAATTGGCCAGATATTTATGTAGAGAAAAATTGATGCATTTATAAATTTCTACTCGCTTCCATGTATCTCCACATTGTACTTCAACGTGAGCATACCATTCAGCCTAGCCATTCATTAGTTTTGTCCATGCTTGTGAGGAGAACTTCATCAGGGTACTTTGGGAAACTGGGTTCGATTTCACAGAGTTGTTCATAGGTGATTGCTAAATGGAAAGTAGGACCAAGCGTCAACACTGCGATGTCTAGTTCAGTTGAAGTGTTGAATAGAAGATCATTAATCACTATGGATGATAAGACATTAGGGTCTTTGATAAAGGATTCCAAGTGTAAAGCTAGAACAGAAGAAGAAGATATAACAATGATGACTTGAAGAGAGCAAATCAAGAGGAGTTTGATGCAAGAGAAGAAGAGTGAAAGGGGAGAAGCACCAACTTAAGAGTTCCTTATGTATCGGCCACGATAGGTGCACATTAATGAAGAAATTATCATGACTCTTCGTACCATACAATTTTATGCAACAAGTCACATGGACAGCTTGGAAGCATGAGACAAAGGATATCTCTTGATATGACATCGATCGAGTAGAATCAATGGGGAAATAACATGTGGAGTAAGGATCGATTATATTTATGATGTTGGGCAATGAAACAATGTTGTTATTACATTTTTCCTAATGGCGAAGCAATTTTGGGGGGATGTGGTGCCCTATTTCTAATATTCGGAGAAAGCCAATAGGAGGGCGACAAGTGGCGTTGGATGAAGAATAGGAAGTGGATAAAAAGATCTTCAGACATTTAGAACGTTTTTTTCTTTCGCAGATTACATCTGACATAAAGCTAATTCAACACGTCAGTAGTTGGTCAATGGAGTGTTGTGGTCGACATGCAAGAAATGTGGTTGAGCAGTTTAAGATAATAAAAAAGACAATCAATGGCAACTAAACCTTGTCTAATAGAAGTGAAGTAAGCGGCTGAGAGGCATTCAGAAATGGAACAGACAGAGAGACATGTCAAAAAAAGAAGGATTTGGAAAAGTAAGTGGCAGTGGTTCGGACACCATATTAAAGAGAGAAATATGTAGAAGAATTAATACTACATGTCATCAGATGACTGACAAAAGCAGTGCAGCCGATGTGTAGCCGATGAACGATTAGCAACCAAAGCAAGGCTTGGTTAAAAGAAGAGGAATAATTAGGAGAAAGAAATATACTAAAGGAAAGATCTAAAGAAGAGAAGAATCTAGAGAGGCTTTTGGATTATTGTAACCATTGTAGTAATGGAAGAAGGATCTTGAAGAGTAAGTTATAATAAAAATATATAAATAGTAAATGAATGTGATAGAGAAAACAAAATATCCAAATATCCAAAAAACAACCAACTAGTAACAATTAATTAAATCTATCAATTTATCTTTTATCTCAGCTTATTATAGGAGCAATAATAATTCTTAGTCATAATCTTTAATTGTAATCCAAGTATATGCTTATATGTTGGATTTGTTATTTATCTAATATCAATCAATTTTTTTTTCAAGAGGCATTCTTATTATTACTCTTAATGTTTGAGTTTTTTACATCTTGGCTGGTTTGTTCCGGTACTTTTAAGGTTTTTTTTTTTTGTTTCCAAAGGCATGAGGTAACATATCTTCTAAAAAACAAAACCTACCCTTTAATTATTATTTACCTGATCATTATCAGGTTATGCTAGTAGTTAAGTGACTAATCTTCTCATAATTTACTTATACTCATTTATACATGACGTATCTATTTATTTTTGTGCTCGTAGTCAAAGTTAGTCGTTTGGAATGGCCCGCTATAACCATTACGACACCCTTATAATATAAAGCAAACTGAGTGTCAAACACATCCATCACCTAGGGCCCATAAACAAGGAAGCCGATTGGCTGGTGTACCAGCCTCCACACCTATGGTTGGTCTGTGAAAGTGTCAGGCGAAGACAAGCGCCGCTCCTCGAGCTCCGAGTTGTACGAACGGTTCAAAGGTGATCAAAGTTATATGGCCCCAAAGTGATGTATACATGATATCACACCATTCATTCATTTGGCAAGATAATTTTATAGCATGATAAAAAAATTTATTCACATCCAAATCTCAAGTGGACCACATCACAAATAGCACTGGTAGAATGATTCTCACTGTTAAAACATTTTAGGGCCCACCATAATGTTTATTTTCCATCCAATCTATTCATAATGTCACACAGATACGGACAAAGAGGAAAAACAAATATTATATTGATTCAAAACTTCTGTGATCCCAAAAGGCTTTCAATGGTAGACGTTCAATCCCCCACTGCTTTTTGCAGTGTGATCCACTTGATCTTTGAATCTATCTTATTTTTCTGCTCAAGATTTACAACGAGCTCGCCAAATGGACGGACGGTTTGGATATAACACATACCTCATGGTGGGACCCACAGAACATAGTAACGTCAACCCAGCAGCCAGTTCGGTGTTGTGTCGTACACCAGCCAATCCGCTTCCCATAAAACGATAGGTGCTACTAAAACACTTAGTGATCACGGATCCTTTCTATTGAAATCATAGGGATTAATCGTCATATCAAGCTGCCACGTGTCCATTGTATCATGTGTGCCTAGTGACCAAGCGGACGCGGTTTGGCTGATTACCCCATTAACAGCCAGCGAGCTAGTGTAGTTCTGCGGAACCCGCCATGATATCTGTGTTATATCCACGCCTTCCATTCATTTTGAAAGCTCACGTGGTGATTTAAATCTCACGTAAACCACATATTTTGAGCTTCAGAGGTTTTGGACCAAGCTGATATGTCTTTTTCCTTCATCCACATAACTTCATTGGTGTAATTAACTGGTTAGATGGCAAATAAATGCTACAGTGGGTCCTCGTGAAGTTTTCAACGATGGGAGTTCAATCACCACTGTTTCCATCTAGATCTGCCTCGTTTTTTGTGCCCATGCCTTAAAATTAGCTGGAAAAATGAATTCATGGCACGGATAAAACCCATACATCATGGTAGGGCCCACAGCTTTAACACTAGCTAATTGGCTGGCGTTGGGGTCACCAGCCAAACTGCGTCCTGATCAAGCCCAAGTAGTGAAGAACGTACAAAACAAACGGAAGGCTAAAACCAAATTTACAACCGTCTATTTATTTCGGACACTGTGGGCCTGTGGCCCACCTGAGTGAAGCAGCTTTTCGGCTAGTAGCTCTAAAGGGTGATTCACCTGATGGTAAGCTCCGACTCATGCACTGGTGCCATACTGCCACGTGTGCTTGTGTGTGGATGAGCAGATCCTCACCCGCGTGTAGAGAGAGAGAGACGTCCCAGCGTTCTCTAGTTTAAGGGGAGCCATCACAACCACTCATTATAGATAGAATCACACGCCCATGAAACCAATGACATTCCTTTCCCAACGAGCGGTTGTCGTCTCCCCAACAAAACATGGGTGCCATTCGTGAGCTGTTATCTTTTGTACCTCATGTAAAACAATACAAGCAATTTGCAGCCTTTGTCTGTTGTGGTCCATCATCACCAAAACGGAAATATCAACTACTTTTTTTGTATTGTGTCGCTGCTTAGATCACCATCGTCCGTTGCTCCATGTGACCCATATGATGAGATCTTCAGATAACCGCAGGCGTCCTGGCCGTTGATGCATGGAATTGAATGCACTACCAATATTAGTAGCCAGAATCTTCTATTCAGCTTGCGTTTTGGACTGTGGTCCATCCACAGTAAAGACTAGAATATAGACGGTTCGGATCACTCCTATTATCTATGTATGTGGGCCCCATGTGGGTACAAATGCTTATGCACTGTGGTTTATGACTCATAGGCAACGGCTCCATTGGTTTATGACTCAAAATGTTAAGTCGTCCACATTTAATCATTAAAAGTCCATTGCCCTTAACTAGGATCATTTAATTGATATGTTGTTGGGGCCAAGGCGCATCCATGGCTAGACCCAACTTAGGAACGGTCTACATCACACCATGCATGTTGAAGAGGGTGGGCCACACATCATATAATAACAAATTAATTTCTTGGATTCAACACTGAGGTCATGGTATCGATTCCCTAGTGGGGGTGGCTACCAGTGTAGTTTGTACCCCACCAAAAAAAAAAACACGAACTCATTAATTTTTTCTTAGTTCCGTTTGTTCCTTGCAGAAAGACAACCGACACAGTCAGCTTAGGTGGAAACATGCATGGTTTTATTTTATTTTATTTTATTTTTTATTTAAATATATTTTCTTCCGATTGTCATGGTGGCTAACACATGAATCTCCATGGACCAAACCCCAATACCAAACATTTACAACTCTGCACGCTTACAGCTGAGCTAATTAACAGGGCTGGCCCACTATAATTAAGAGCTTAAACATAGATCTACCAACCCAGATTTTTAAATCTCTGATGTGAAATGTAGTGGCCAATGACCGTTAGCGTTATTTAATGGTGACAGGCGTTGCTTGGTAAAAACCCGTCACATCCATCACATTACACCGTTTTAACTGCTGGGATCTCATTTTCCGTTCAAGTGCGGCAACCGTTGTGTGTAACACGGCTGTAGTGTTATTATTTGTACCATTGAAGCTTTAATTTTAAGTTGTGATTTTGGTTATTTAAAACCAGGTTATTAACTCACTTACTAAGCTAAAGAGCATTTTTAGTAATGGCTGTGGTAATTGTTGTGATTTACAGGTAAATAGATAATCATTTTTGTTCACGTGCTTGGAATAGGAAAGAATTCCATCTCCAAAATGGAACAAAACTGTATATCAGCCAAGCATAAAATCAGTGGGTCCCACCACGATGTATGTGTTATATATATATATAAAATCACTTTAGGTTATGAGCTAAAATTGAGGGAGATCCAAAGCTGAAATTGACCACATCACAGAATATAGTAAAGAATGAATCCCTATTGTTGAAAACTTCATTGGGGGGAAGCTGATATTTGTACCTTTCCTTTACCTTTTATCTATGTCTTTGTGCCCTTATCAACAAGTTAGATCTCAAATAAACAGTGGTGGGCCCCACGCATGTTTCTTCGATGGGCATGAATATTCCCCTTGCTTTATCGGCTGCTCCATTTGCTTTTTGTAACTACTTCATTTACGGATTCATGCCCCAAAATGATCTAGCAAGATAAATGGGCAGCGTCAATAAAAACACATATAACAATGAGGGACCTATAGAGTCCGGCTTAGTTTTCTAAATTTGGACCTACCTAAAAGGTATAGAATAGTTGTCACCGTCACACAGCCTCCATTCCAATGTAAAAGGTTAAATTCAACATGATTGTTTTTATTAATACCATTATGGAGATATGGTAACCTAGAAATGGAAAACTATTGACACTAAGAAATTCCATGAGTTTGGTTTGCGATGAAATACTCAAGGATTTATGTAGAAATGTGATTTTAAAAAAAGATCAATGGTAAAATGGTTGATTCATTGCACTTCATCAGTTGGAAATTGACTTACTGACTTATTCTTAGATATTGATATCAGTTTTATTATTATTATTTTACTTTATTTGAAATTTGGGAAACAAATAAGGATTCCACATCTCGTCTCATCTTTTCCTTTCTTTTTATATAGCAAACATTAGAAAAGTAAAATTCTGTAAACTCGTGTTCAATTCGAAAGTGTTGCATAAAAACAACCACAGTCTAGGGGGTTGTTCAAAACAAGATTCCTTAAGAAATGAAAATTTTCCATAAATTTGATTTTTGTTTTCATTGTTTGTATTTTAAAAAATAGATACCTAGAAATTGACTATTATGACTACAGTTTTTGTCACGCCCCAAACTCGGCAACTAGGCTCACAAAATTTTCAATCGTCGAATTCAGCGCCGACAGCCTCCGTAGTACCCCATTCTCGGCTCCCGACACCCATCTGCTAGGTTCCGATCCTGTGATCTTACAAGGAGGATTTTCAATATAAATTTTATTTCACAATAAGCATAACCATAGCATAACCTACGAACAATAACCACAAGAGCACCATCACAAAATCTATTATAATAAAAAAACTTTTGAGTACAAGACGTATAAAAGGAAAATACAATAGTGATAATAACAAAAAATTCCTGAAGCTCTGCGGCACGCTCCTGCTCCTACTCAGCTACGATTACATCCTCGCGTCACTTGCACGCATCCATCGTGCATAAACTTATAGAAAGCTTAGAGGGTGGTGAAAGTGTGTACGTAATATGAGCATGCTCGAAATACAGTATCAGAGTAATACAGAATATATTAGTGAATCCATGAATGCTAACAGTCGTATCAAGGCTATGATGCGATGCAAGATGCAACTCAAGCATACTAATCTTTATCGGAATCCACATAATCATACAACTCATGTCTAGGATATCATCGGGGTCTATTACACTCTACGCCAGCTTACCGCCCCTATCCGAGCGTACAACTGGGTAAGTGAAAGAGACCTCACAATCCGCCTGCCAATATCGGGCTCGGCTCGTTGATAGCGGACTCATTCCTTAAGCTGGTCAAACTTAACCTATATATTACCCCCTCACTTAGGCGGGTAAGGTCACACCCATTTTCAACTGACCACGACACAGTGGGAGACGCGGTCTCCTGGTATACGACCCTCGTGCGCTCATGTATCCACTCAGTATCGATGTTGGAGTCATCCTCTAGTACCATCGGATATAGGAATTTTCACCTAGGGATATCAATGACGCCTCGATGCTAGTAACAATATTTTCGGTATCTGATCCTTCCATCCACGATATGTTTGTGGAAGCCACAGCCCTGATGTCGCTAGGTCGTACAGTAATCATGTCATACAAATGCGAAGTGCATGAATCACACTATCAGTCATGCATCAATCCTGCACATACCGTGCGTTAATGTGGGGCAACTCCGCCTATTAGGGAGCCCATAAACAATCTGCCCGAAGGCATATGTTATGATCAAACACTCCTCATATCAAGTATACATATGATGCGTATGAGCATGAATCATGGAGCTATACTAAACATGTTATATGGTGTTAGACTATATTCATAACGAAGATGGGCATAGACGGCCTACACACTACAAGTATGGACCTAATAATGGGCTCTAGGGAGAGTTACAATGCGGACATTTAACCATATTGCTTGTACAATGTGGACGTCAAACCATCATTACTCCCAAGGTATGGCCGCCATAAACATCATTACATAAATCATGGTGGAATCTCACATCGCAATGGGCCTCATACAACACATTCGACCCCATACAAAGGTCTCTCATATGTCTCATCAAGCCTCACTCATGGTACTTATATATATCACATTGGACCTCAACTCATGGGCCTGAAATACATCTCAATGGGCCTCATATATATCAAGTTGGCCACATCAAATGGGCCAACATACATCAAATGGGCCAACATACATTAAATGGTCCACATTATATGGGCCGCACCAATGGGCCAACATACATCAAATGGGCCGCATTATATGGGCCTTATATAAGATGGACAGCGTGGATATAAAACATATGGACGGCGTTGATATAAAACAGATGGATGGCGTTGTGAAATACATAAATCATGGTGGGGTCCCACCATCCAGGTGGATGGTGAGGAAAAAAATGCATATCATGGTGGGCCACCGTTCCATCTGGACGATGGAGATGAAACATATACATCAGTGGGCCCCACATGTCCAGATGAACGGACGGTGTATATAAAACACATATATCATGTGTGGGGTCCACACCTCCCAAACAAGAAGGACGGACAACCTAGGTCAAACCCACAGAACTTGTTGCATCAGTACAACAACTATATAGCTAGTGTAAGGTACACTAGCCAGTCTGTTCCACAAAGGTGGGTCCCACGTGGGGCCCACCATAACGTTTATTTTCCATTCAATCTGTTCATAAGGTCACAGAGACCTGAATTAAGAAGAAAAACAAATTTCATATTTATCTAAAATTTTTGGGACGCAAAAAGGGTTTCAATGGTAAACGTCAAATCTCAGCTACTTCTTGTAGTGTGGGCCACCTGAGTTCATTATACGACTGATTTTTGGGGTGACCCACTGATTAAAGGGGACCCATCAAATGCACGGTGTTGATGTTCAACTCACATCATGGTGCGGTCACTGACCCTGCGCCAACCAAGCAGCGGACAGTGCTTGCTGCAGTGTCCTTTCGACGTTGACAGCAACAACGTCTGCCGTGTTATGTATTTTTTTTATTTTTCTAAAGATTTTCATAAGTGGGGCCCACATCAAGAGGATCGAGTCCGTCGGATGGGTTCCTAGGCTCGTGACGGGTCTAACAATCCTAATATTAGGTATGTTTTAATGTATAGAAACATCGCAATAGGCCTTATCAATTTCTTACTATTAAAATAATATTTAGATGGTGTAGCCTATCAGAGTTTCGGATTAGCTTCATTTTCTGGCTCAACGCCTAAAATGAACAGGAAATTTGGATGCACAGTATGGATCAAACACATATGTCACGGTGGGTCCCACCGCCCTAGCTGGACAGTGTGGACACCACACGTGAGACATCTCACTGTCTCGGGATGGTGAGAAAACGCATGCATTACGGTGGTTCACACTATCCATAGATGGACGGTGAGGGTAAAACCCACACATCACGGTGGTGCCACGAAGGTTTGGATCAACCTGTTATTTGTGTTTTCCTTCACCTGGGACAGGTCGGTGGGCCACCCTGGACAGTCCAACAAGGTGGGCCCAACATAAGGATGACATGGATATAATACATAATTCATGGTGGGCTACACACACACACTAGGTGGGCCACACACCTCTTCATCATCATCACCATGCAAAGGAAGAGAGAGAGAGAGAGAGAGAGAGAGAGAGAGAGAGAGATGGTGTAGTTGAGGGACCCCGCCACTATGGGTCCCTCATATGATTATAATACATACATCAAATTGGTCCCATCACAAGTGGGCCATCGAATTGAAAATCAATGGTAGATCACCCACCTATATTGTTGAGTTTGACTAGTTTGAGGAATGGGTCCGTTATAGATGAGCCGGACCCGATATTGGTAGGCGGATAGTGAGGTCTCTTCCACTTACCCAGTTATGCGCTTAGATAGGGGTGGCAAGCTAGCGTAGAGTGTATTAGACCCCAGTGATTGTCTAGATGTGAGATCTGTATTGATATTTGATGCTCTAGTGATGAGCTGCATTGATATGTGGATTCAGATGAGGATTGGTATGCTTGAGTTGCATCTTGTATCGCATGGCCTTGATGTGGCCAATAGCATTCATGCCTTGCATCGAATGGCCTTAATATGGTTGATAGTATTCATGCCTTGCATTGCACAGCCTTGGTACAGCTGATAGTATTCATGGATTCACCAGCATATTCTGCATTACTTTGATATTTCAATCTGAGTATGCTTATATTGCGCACACACTCTCACTACCCTTTAAGCTTTCTATAAGCTTATGCACGACCATTGTGTGCAAATGACGCTAGGTAGTAGCTGTTCAGGAGCAGAAGTGTGCTGTAGAGTTTCCAGAGTTTTGGCTTTATTATCACTGTAGTTCCCATTATGCGCATTGCACTCAAAGTTTTTTTTTTTTTATCATAGTGGATTTGTGATGATGTTATTGGTTGTTGTTTGTGGGTTATGCTTATGGTTATACTTAATGCAAATCAAATTCATGTTGAAGATCCTCGTTATAGGATCCCAGGATCAGAACTTGGTGTATGGGTGCCAGGAGCCGATAATGGGGTACTACGGAGGCTATTAGTGTTGGATTCGACGATCGGAAATTTTGTGAGCCCGGTTTCTGAGTTTGGAGGGTGACACTTTTTCATAAGAGCATAACCTTTTATTTATTTATTTAATCTAAAATAGTTGATCCATAATTATTATGCCTAAAAAATAGAGCTCACCCTAACTTCCCTTTTGAGTTGCGACCTGATTTATTTATTTATTTTACAATTGGTTCGATAGTGTTTTCCCTTAACTAGGGTATACAACATTGCAAACAATACATGAAAATAAGCATTCTCATAGGGCTTGAACCCCTTCTCAGGGGGGCATGCGAATTTGGTCCAATTGGGGATTATGCCATTTAGCCTGAACCTATGCCATTGACCACACACACTCATGTGTCGTGCCAGGCCGATTCTGAGCACATGTGTGGACTGAGAGTACACTCACCTAGCAATTTTTCTTCACGAGTATGCTTGCATCATTTGGTTTTACATGAATTTTAAGATAGATACACGTCTATTCGGGTGATCAAACTAGTGAGGTTTAAACCCAACAGGTCTAACCCATTTAAAACGGTGCTTTAAGTACCTAATCATAGTCTATAAACAGACTCACTCTAATCAATTTTCATTAACTCAAAAATCAAGTTTTCTCTGTGTGAGTGCTATTATGTTTAAAGCACATGTTACGCCTGGTTTGTTAAATTTCATCTTGTCAAAACAACTTAACATAGTGTTCTTTAAGTTAAAGCAAGATTATGTTTAAGTTGAAGTCAAGTGTAAATTCGAGCCACATGGATCAAGATGGAAAGTTCACATTCAAGTGTAAGTTCAAGTTCTACTAAAAATGCTAGTAGAAGACCAAGCTTCATCAATAAGTTCAACTGTTACTGGTGAATCAACTAGTATAAGATCAAGCTCATTTGAAAACTTCAAGTTTCTAATTCTATGAAGTTCAGTTCATACATGTATTTTAAACCCTAAAAAAACCTTAGGTTTAGGGGCTTTCAAAACACATTTAAATTAATTTTTTATACTTATAATTGACTGAGTTTCGACTTGAATAAGTTTTGCTTTGATCAGTCTAAGAAATTCCTCGACTAGTTCAAGAAACAGCTGAAGTACAACAAAAATTTTGTTGCGTCTTCGACTAGTCGAGTGGAGTCCTCAACAAGTCAAAGGACTCCCTTTGACTAGTCGAAGGTTCCTCAACTTGAAGTCTAACAACTAAATTCAAGTTAGATTCTGCTTGATCAACCAGTTGAACAGGCTCTTCTACCAGTCGAAGATCTGTTAAATCTTATCCCGATTGAATTCGAAAATTTATTAGAACTGCATACGGTGCTTCGACTAGTCGAAGACTGCCTTAGACCAGTCGAATGAACAGATTTTATGAATATAAATAGAAGTTCTTTCTCAATCTTAAAATACAATTTAAGCCAATCAAAACCCTTATTCAAGAAAGAGAGAAGCCACATTTACTATCAAGCTATCAAGCGGTATTTATAAATTTATTTTACAGCTTTTCATTAATTCGTATATCTCAAAACTCTGTCATTTTGATTTTAAAAAGAGTGTTTACTCTTATTGAGATTTGAGGGAATTAATGCAAGTAGACTTTGGGTTTAAATCTAATTAAAATCAACTAGAACCTTGGACCTTTTCTATTGGACTGAACATCAAACATTCGTCATTTAAAAAAGTGATTTATGACTACAACATCTTCTTCGGTGAAGATATGTATCAATTTATTTTTTGTATTTGATTTTCTTCTGAGATAGCCAGAAAATCTCAATAGAGGTTTTGTCTGAGATAGCCTGAAAATCTCAGAGAGGGGTTTCTTTATTTGTGATAGTGTAGGACCTTACCTGAGTGTGTGCATTTCGTTCCTCTAGGTCTCGTGGTCCTACCGGTCAAATCCTGGTGACCCGTGACCTTCGATTATTATTTGCGGTCATCCTAGAATTTGGTCACGTAGACCCGACTTGGATAGATCCAAGACCTATGCCATCTTATTCGCATCGTCGCCGCAGTTCCGATGCCGCGTCCCGTGCATCCATCCGATGTGTAGATCATAAGTTGAAGGCATTTCATCATTTTAGCCCTTTGATCTGATTGTGTGGCCCACCTAGAGTGGTGTACACGTTTCCCAAGGTGGCCCACTCCATCTACACATTTTTCAACCAACACCACCTAAACCTACATCTCTTACACCACCCACACTACTAACACCACCCACACCACCCAAACCTACCCTACCCAAGCAATATTGTTTGTATCACCATAGGGTATAATGGTTTTCTCTAACCTAGGTGGAGAGAGCAATGATGACTCTCCTACAACTCTCTCTCCCTCTCTCTTTCTTCTCATTCTCTCTATCTCTCTCTCTCCTCTCCCTCTTGCAAGCTTCCAACACTCCAGCCCCCTTCTACTCCATTTCCCTTCAATCCATCCATCAAAATCACATCTCACCCCTTCAATCTTGCTTGCTTGGAGCCTTAGAAGCCTAGAGTTGGAGTTTTGGTGGAGATCTTTGAGGTGGGTGCTCCTCTAGATGTAAAAATCTGATTTATATAGCTTAGAAATTTTCTTTCTTTCATGAGGGAAGTGTAGGACCCACCAATCAATGGTGGAGATCACACACAATCCCATGGTTGTGGCCTAATGGCCCACCTTATGCATGTATGATCCATGCATGAGGCCTTTCTATATGGGCCCCATCATGGTAGTTTCCTTTCATATCATATCATGTTTGGGTCATCTAGACCTTATAACCATGGTGGGGATGGCATCCCCACCATATATTTTAATTGTATGTCATGCATGCGCAAGATCCATGTTGTAAATGTAAATCTATGTATGATGTGTGGGTGTGATTGATCTTGGAAGGGCTCCATAGTGGCGGAGCCCTTTCCTTATGGTCGGATTGTCCTTCTATCTCTCCTTTCCGTCATTTTATTTCCTGATGTGTGTGGCCCATTTGGTGGGCCTGAGACGTCTAGAAATTTCAGCAAGGTGGGATGCCCAAACTGCCCATTGTTTGATTTTGGGTGTCCTACTTGTTGCCTTAATATTGCATGTAAGGTGTGTTGACTTTAGATTATGACCTGGACATTTATGGGGCCCACTAAGGAAGGCCACACCATCCTCTATTAATTTCAAGCCCCAAACTCGAAAAATGGGTTCACAAAATTTTCGATCGCCAAATCCAGCGCCAACAGCCTCTATAGTGCCCCATTCTCGACTCTCGGCTTCAATGCCAGATTCCGATCCTAGGATCCTACATGAAGGATTTTCAGTATGATTTTTTTTTTTTGTAATGAAGCATAACCACAAGCATAACCAAGTCACAAAACAATATCACCACATATCCACTATATCAAAAACTTTAAGTACAATGCGGAAAGGGAAATACAGGGTGATCAAAAGACATCAAAACAATCCGATGCACTCTCGTGCCTCAGCGCTGCTATGATCTAATGCCACCTGCACACAATGGTCATGCATAAGCTTACAAAAGCTTAGAGGGTGGTGTAAGTGTGTGCACAAGACAAGTGTCAAGTATGCAGTATCAGAGTAATGTGGAAGACTGTTGGTAAGTCCATGAATACAATCAGCCATACCAAGGCTATGCGATGTAAGGCATGAAATGCTATCGGACATACTAAGGTTATGCGATGCAAGACATGAATGCTATCGGCCATACCAAGTTCATGCGATGTGAGGCTTTCGTAGCCAAATGTCATATGTGAGATGAAATACAAGCATGCCAGTCCTCATCAAGTACATATATCAGTATAGTTCCCCCTCTGAGATATCATCAGGGTCTAGTACACTCCACACTGACTGCCACCTCCCTAGCTGCATAGCCCAACGAGTGGAAGAGACCACACTATCCGCCTGACCAGTAGTCTGTCAATACCTACCCAGCTCGTCGATAGCGGACTCATTTGTGAGCTGGTCAAACTCATCCTAGCTTACAACCCCCTTTTAACTGACCACGATAAAGTGGGAGACGCGGCTTACTGGTATTCGGCACTCATGTGCTCTTGTATCCACTCGGTCTAGACGTTGAAGCATCTCTTAGTACCATAAAGGTTATGAGACTTTTACCTAAGGACATCCTAAGTGCCAATAGTGCTAGAACTAAGTATTTTCGGTATCCTATATGGCCATCCACGATGTGCCTGTGGAGCCACGACCCTAATGTCACTAGGGCGTACAATGATCATGACACATAAATGCGAGATGCATGAATCACACCGTCAAATCATGCAGCAATCCAGTGCGTACTATGTGATCATGTGGGGCACTCCGTCTCATAAGGAGTTCGATAAATGTCTCAGCCTAACCGGGTTATGCTATGATCAAACATTCCTCATATCAAGCATACATATGATGCGTATGGGCATGAGTCATGGAATTATACTAAGCATGTTATAAGGTGATGAACTATCCTCGTAATGAAGATGGGCCTAGACGGCCTACACACAACAATTATGGGCCTATCAATGGGCCCTAGGGAGAGTTATAATACAGACATTTAACCAATATTATTCTTACAATGTGGACGTCAAACCATCATTGCTCCTAAGGCATGGCCTGTCATAAATATCATTACACAAACATGGTGGAATCACATATTGCAATGGACCTTAAGTACATCTTGTTGGGCCTTGACCCATGGCCTTATATACATCAAATGGGCTGCATCACATGGGCCTTATATTGATCAAGTGGGCCGCATCAATGGGCCGTACCAATGGGCCTTATGTACATTGTAATGGGCTATAACCCATGGACCTCGAATACATCACAATTGGCCCTCATATGGCAAGTGGGCCACATCACATGGGCTATAAGTACATAAAATGGGCCATGCCAATGGGCCCCATGTATATCAAATGGGCCACGCCAATGGGCCCCATGAATGTCAAATGGGCCACACCCAAACATAAGTGGTGATAATGATTTCCACCATTAAAATTCCTAAGGCCCACCATAACATTTATTTTTCATCCAATCTGATCATAAGGTCTTAAGGACTTGGATTAAGAGGGAAAACAATTTTCATGTTGATCCAAAATTTCTATGATACCAAGGGGATTTCAATGGTAGACGTTCAATGCTCACCGTGTCGTGTGGTCCACTTGATAAATAGATCTGTCTTATTTAGTTTCAAGTCTTAAAATGGACTTGCCAAAAGGGTTGGACAGTTTGGATGCAACACATGCATCAGTGTGGCCCCATATAGATGGACGGCATAAATAAAGCACACACCTCATAGTTGGGGGGGGGGGGGGGGGGGGTTCACACAGATGGAAGGTGTGAATACAGTACATACATTAGTGGGTCCCATGTGGGGCCCACCATAATGTTTATTTCCATCCCAACTATTCATAAGGTCACAAGACCTAATAAAATAAATAAATAAATTTTATATTTATCCAGAAGCTTTGTGACCAGAGGGTTCCAATAGCAGACGTTCAATCCCACCATTGTTTGCAGTGTGGTCCACCTAACACAGCATGGATAGAGAATAAATACATCAATAGTGGGGACGGTGGTCCACCTAAAAGACAGTATGGATATAGAATAAATACATCAATAATGGGTCCCACCGTCCAACCATCTGGACGGTGTGAATCCCACACGTATATGATGTGGGCCCATCTAAAAGGATGGACGGTCAGATGGATGGATGGACAGATGCACATACATCATGGTAAGGCTAGTACTGGGACCCACGGTCCTAGCCTCCTCTTCACATCAAGTGCAGCAGGACGCTGTGTGTCCTCTGGACAGCAGCAGCGCCTACTGCATGTTGTTTTTTTAAAAAATGAGTTTTTACATGTTTTTTCACATGTGGGGCCCACATTAGGTGAATCCAGCCCAGTCATTTCACTCTACGGCTCAAGACAGACCCATCAAGCCTAATATTCGATATGTTTTGGTGTGTAGAAAATTTAAAGTGGCCCTTAATGAATTTTAATTGTAAAAATCACCATTTTCTATGTTATGGCCCACTAGAACATCGGATTAACTTCATTTTTCGGATCAACGCCTAAAATGAGCTGGGGAATGGAATGGATGGCATGGATTAGTCTCATACATCAAGGTGGGGCCTGCATGAGCGGTCCACCCAATGTTTCAAATCAAACTGATATATATATATATATATATATATATATTTCTTTTGCCAACACGTCCACTGTCTGTTCACGCTTGACTGAGCCCACGTCCAGCGTCCGTAGACGCTGGACGGTTTGAATGTAACAAATTCTCAAGGTGGGCCCCACCTACATACATGTTGCATGTGGGCCACCAAATGGTTAAATGGTGTAGATAAGACACACATCAAGGTGGGGTCCATCCAAGTGGGCCATACAGCCACATCATCATACGAAAATGAAAGAGAGAGAGAGAGAGGGACATGTGTGATGGAGGGACCCCGACATTATGGGCCCTCCCTTGCATTCAATCATACATCAAGTAGGTCCCATTACACGTGGGCCCATCAAATCGAAAATCAACGGTAGAAATCCTTTCTCCACTAAAATGTAAGGTCTAGATGACCCTTATCAAACTAGAAAGTAAACATCCTGATGGGGTCCATGGAGAATGGCCCCATCATGAAATGATCATGGGAATCATTGTGAGCCATCGGCCACATCTAGGGTCCAAAGTGAGATCCATACCATCAATCGGTAGGCCTCACTTGTCCCATTATCAAAACATGAAAATCTAGCCTATAAAGCACCCACCGTTCGATCTTCTTGGTCCGATAAAACGCCAAACTCCTTGGGGTTGCTTGTACTTGTAACGCCCTGAAATTCGGGGGTCGAGCATAACTCAGCTCCTGAGTTTCACAACATCACTTATGCAACATAGTTAATGATGGATGTATGTTGTCTGTATGAGTGCATAAAACATGGAATAGATTAAGCCAAACTGCAAACATAATTCAGGGATAAGTGAAAGACGCAAGCGGAAGACTTAAAGAAATATATGTGTACATGTGCAAGTCCCTGTAATATGTATACTCTTCCAGGTCATAATTACAAGTGTTATTTTTAAAATATAAGTATCAAAATGAAATCATCTACTACAAAGAAAAACCCAGAATCCCCGTAGATCAGGACACGGCTCACATGAACCCGCCTGAGAACTGCATAAAAGAAAACACGTCCTCATCATCCTCATACTCCTGCTCTGCCTCAGGGGTCGCGTCATCATCTGCATCTAAGACAGAGTCTGGTTGGTGTTGAAACACCGTCCCAGAATGTGGGAGTGAGTGATCAACTCAGTGGAACTATACAGTAAAAGTTAACATGTTATCAAATCAATCATGCAGTAATGATAAGGCAATACAATCAAACACGTCCTAATTACTCTTGTTAATGCAAGGATGTATGTAGAAATGATGCATGCTCTCGCCTGCACTCCCTCAGCGTCTTCATCTTACGGTACGCATGACAACCTCTCGCAGTGCCAACGACGCCAACGCACATGCAATGCGGTGCATGAACATGATTACCAAGTTATTATTAGTCCTTTTCATACAGTAGGATTGGGAAGCTAAGGTACCTTTCTCATATTAAGTCCCAAACAGTGATCCATTCTAGGGTCGTCAGTCCTAGACAATCTCATACGATATTGTGGTTTTAGGTCGCTGCAAAGGGCTCATCACCAATCAATGCATACCTATCATACCTTAGTTACTACCCTAAGGCTCGTCGCCTCAATGCAATAGCAAGGTATGCTCGAGGTCACTACAAAGGGCTCGTCACCAATCAATGTAGGCCGACAGCACGAATATAGTGTCCCATACCACCATAATCAGCTCACGAGTCTGGTGTGCTCACTGGTCACTACGGGGAGGCTCGTCACCCCAGCGTAGGCCGACAGCTCGACCACGGTGTCCCATACCACCATGCCCGGCTCATGAGTCTTAGCGGATAAAGGTACAATGGTTAACGGGATTGTATTGGTAAGTTTGGTACCCAATATTCAAGCAATAGCGTCCATACATGGTGTACATCCACCGGGACAATCAGGTTACTTGACGAACTCTACTAGCACGAGCGCACGTTAAGTTGAATGACATAGAGTGCGTAAAAACCCCGTGTGGCCAAACCACTGCCGACAACCCTAATACGACTCGGGTTTGTCAAACACGTCCTACGTGGCGAAAACAACCTTAGCCACAAATTCAAGCTCGTTACCAATTTTTTGGACTATTTCATAGTCCCAAACATCTTCAATTATATCAGATATTCATACTAACAATTTAGAACAGTAATGGAACAACCATGCTAATCATACGGTATGTGAACATTTGAAGAATATCAACAAAACATGAATTTACACATAAGTAATGCTTGAATTTAAACAATAAAGAATGTAAATTGCATGTAGGAAATCATACACACCAATAGGATAGTTGAGAATCTCTTCTCAACGCCCGTAAATAGAATAATATATTACACGCTAGATCATTCAAACATTTCTACAAACACTTAACTACATATTTCAACATACATGACGTATGTTGGTGATAACACACACTTGGACAATTCCTTTCGCCAAGGAGTTGATACACATACAACTAGCACAAATACACGACAATTTATCATGGCAAACACATGTTCATATTTCATATGTATACGATACTTTCTACCTATACATAGAATACACAAATCTCAATATATCTCATATATATCAGGAACGCAAAATAAACATCGCATTTAACATGTGAAATTACACCCACAACAATAATAAACCATTAACCGACATTGAAAGCCTTGAAAACCATAACCTATACGAATATAATCTGCATCTTAAACCAGAAAAAATACATAGATCTGATTCAGACGATAAGTCTTCGTCAACGGCGACTAGATAACCTAAGGCATGGATAAAATAAGTTACATCAACACTTAGACAAGTCTAAGCTCTAAAATAGATTAGGGTTTGACTGACTTACCCATGAATGAACTTAGAATCGCCAGAATAACGATTCAAAAGTGATGGTTTAGGTATGCAGAATAACAGGAAAGAATCTCAAGATGATTCACCAACTTCACTCTCATTTTCTCTCTCTTTTCCTCTCTCTCTCTCTCTCTTAGCTAGGGTTAGAAAAATCGTATGGAATAGAGATTGAGGGTTTTAAGGTCTTTATATAGGCCTAAAATGGATGAAAATAGCCCCAGGGCCAAGGTATACTTAGGTTATAACCAAATCGGGTCTATTTCGATCCAATGGAGCACTTTTGGTGGTCCTTTCTCCACGTGTGGTCGGACTTAAGCTCACTGACCATGGATCTAGGTCAGTCTAAGTTCTCGTACCGATCGGATTTACAGATCAGCCATGGTGGACCACTCTCAATTCAATTGTCACCGAAACTCGATCAGGTCCACCGGCACTAGGACATGCCTAGGCCATCTTCCCTGATCTGAGGGTGAAATTGGGTCAGAATCCAACGGTCAGAAAGCTTAGAATCGGCGCGCAAGCAACACGACTCAGATTTTATAAATTATATTTAATTTATCAGCTTTCTCACAATCTTTACTCCGAACTCAAGCAAATCAACTCAGGACATCAACTGGACTTGATTTTTGAGGTGATAGTCAAGCCCAACAACGAGATTATAATTGTCTAAGATCATCGATATCGGACTTTCAACGCGCGGTCCAGGTCCGATACAAAGTTTTCAAGTACTCCCGAGAGCAACTGGATTTAGCGTTGAATCCTAGATTTCAGAGTAACATAGCGCTAACGATTCTACAGGTTTTAAGTCCTACATATCACATTTAAAGTGATTGGTGCTAATTTCACAAGTAATTGAGTTTAGCGCTAATTAACCCACACATAACTTCTAAGGAAATATGAGGTGGTACTCGGCTCTTGGCACGAAATTTTTCGGGTCATTACAGTACTTGACATGAGGTGATTGATTGATGATACATGTTGTAGAGATTCTTTTGGGATTGCAAACGTATGGTGTTTTTTCTCAAACTGAACGCGGGTCGACATCTCCCTGCCAGGGTATCAGATCGGTATACAAGACGCAGCGTTGGAACCACAGTGACGTTGCGGTCGGAATGGTATAAGTCTCGGATTAAGCTGAATCTATAGGGCACGACTTAGGGTCACGCGTAAACATTAATTATCGGTCGCGGATTGTCGAAATTCGACGGAAAGGATCACGGAAGTTAACGGAATGGTACGGACTAGGATATGGGCCTTACAGCTCTCCCCACCTAATAGAAATTTCATCCTCAAATTTACACCACCATCGCAACTAATCATAACTTATAAGGAAATAGAAAATATAACATCATCTATGATTAAAACACAATACATCATACAATCAAACATCGAAGAGATGGGGATAATGCTCTCGAATCTTTGCCTCGCACTCCCAAGATGCCTCATCCACACTATGATGGCTCCACTGCACCTTCACCATGGGAATGACCTTGGTTATGAGGATCTGCTCCTTCCGATCGAGGATACGAACTGGCTGCTTAATGTAAGAAGTGTCCTCACGAACCTCCAATGGCTGCCAATCAATAATGAGAATGATGTCTGACCCACACTTCCTCAACATAGAGACATGGAAGATGTTGTGAACACCAGACAATTAAGATGGTAAGGCAAGCCGATAGGCCATGGCGCCAACCTGCCTGGTGATCTTGAAAGGTCCTATAAATCTCGGGGCAAGCTTGCCCTTCACTCTAAAACAAACCACACCCTTCCTGGGTGAGACCTTGAGATACACATGGTCCCCAATGGTAAAATCCAAGGGACGACGTCGACGATCAGTAAAACTCTTCTGCCGGCTCTGAGCTGTGCACATCCTCTGCCTGATGATATCGATAGCCTCTGATGTCTACTACACAAGCTCGAGACCTAGGAGAAGCCACTCTCTAACCTCGGTCCAACAACTCGGACATCTGCATGGTCTGCCACATAATGCCTCAAAAGGAGATAGCTATTGTTGTACGCGAACTCAGCCAACCGCAGATGCTCATCCCAACTACCTGAGAAATCAATCATGTATGCCCAAAGCATATCCTTAAGGATCTAGTTGACCCTCTCAATCTGCCCATCGGTCTGCGGATGGTACACGGTGCTAAACGTAAATCAGTGCCCATCGCTCTCTGAAAGCTCCCCCAAAACTGAGACGTGAACCTCGTGTCACGGTCAGAAACAATCGAGAATGGAACACCATGCAGTCTCACAATTTCCTCGATGAATAACCTTGTAAGCCGGTCCATCGACCAATTCTCACTCATTGTAAGAAAATGTGTCAACTTCGTCAGACGATCGATGACAACCTAGATGGCGTCTTGACCACACTGAGTCCTCGACAAACCCATGATGAAATCTGTTGACACGTGCTCCCACTTCCACATCGGGACGCTCAACGGCTGCAAGGGACCCGGGGGTCTCTGATGATCGGCTTTGACAAACTAGCATGTATCACACTCGGCCACAAAACTGGCTATTTGGCATTTCATACCCGCCCAAAAATACTAATGCCTCATATCGTGATACATCTTCGTCGAGCCAGGGTGGATAGAGAACCGCGATCGATATGCCTCGGTCATAAGATCTTGGCGCAACTCATGAATATCCGGGACATATAATCGGCCTCTGAAGCAAAGTCCACCATTAGAACCAATCTGCCAATCTGACCGACTCTCAGATGCTGCCTCAGCCTGATAACTCTGCACTAACTCATCTACCTGCTGAGCCTCGATCACCGTTGCAATAAGAGAGGGTTGAATCGACATGCTCGATAACTATATAATAGAAGACTGCAAGCCGATCTTAAAGTTAAATGCAGACACATCCTCGAGCATCTTCCACTCTTGAATCATCATGTGTGCCACCAGGCTTCGTGGCTGATGACTTAGGGCATCTACCACCACATTTTCCTTGCCCGAGTGGCACTGAAGATCAAAATCATAGTCCTTCAGGGGCTCCATCCAACGCCTCTACCTCATGTTCAGTTCGGACTGAGAGAACAAACACTTCAAGCACTTGTGGTCGGAGAAGAGCTCGAACCTCACCTCATAGAGATAGTGCCTAGTGCGAAGATCACTACTACCAGCTCCAAGTCATGCATGGGGTAGTTCAGCTCATGGACCTTGAGCTGGCGAGACGAATAAGCCACTGACTTCCCGTGCTGCATCAGGACAGCACCCAAGCACCCCATTCTCGGATCCCGGCACCCATTCACCAGGTTCCGATCCTGGGATACTACAAGGAGGATTTATAATCATTAGTCTGATTCATAATGAGCATAACCAAAAGCATAATCCACGAACAATAACCACAAGAACACCACCACAAAATCCACTATGATCAAAACTTTTGAGTACAATGCGTCTGAAAGGGAAAATACAATGTAATGAAAGAAACAAAACTCCAGAAACTCTGCACGCTCCTGCTGCTACTATGGCTGCGACTGCGTCCTGGCGTCACCTGCACGCATCAATCGTGCATAAGCTTATAGAAAGCTTAGAGGGTGGTGTAAGTGTGTGCGCAATATAGACGTGCTCAAAATGTAAGGTCAGAGTGATGCGGAATCATGATGATGAGCACATGAATGCAATCAGCCGTACCAAGGCTATGCGGTGCAAGATATGAATGCTATCGGCCATAACACGGCCATGCGATGCAAGATGCAACTCAAGCATGCCAATCCTCAACATGTATCAGTACAGTTCTCATTCTGGATAATCACCGGGGTTCAATACACTCCAAATGGCACTGTCGCTCTCCTAGCCGCACAGTCCAAATGAGCGTAAGAAACCTCACTATCCGCCTGACCAATAGTCTGCCAATACCTATCCGGCACGTCGATAGCGGACCCATTCGCGAGCTGGTCAAACTCAGCCTAGTATTGCCCCCTACCCTCGGGCGAGTAAGGCCACACTCCTTTCCAACCGACCACGGCACAGTGGGAGACGCGGCCTCCTGGTATTCGGCCCTCGTGCGCTCATATATCCACTCGGTCTCGACATTGGAGTCATCCTCTGGTACCATCGGGTTTAGGGATTTTCACCCAGGGACATCTATGGTGCCCGTATGCTAGAATCAAATATTTCCTGTCCAATCCTGCCATCCACTATGTATCTGTGGAGGCTATGTCCCTGATTTCGCTAGGGAAAATATTAACTATAATCACACAAATGCAAGTGCATGAGTCACATTATCAGTCATGCAACAGTCTGTATGTACCATGCACTTATATGGGCAACTCCGCCTATCAGGGAGCCCATAAACAGTCTGCCCAAAGGCATATGCTATGATCGGTCACTCCTCACGTCAGGCATACATATGATGCGAATGATCATGAACCATGGATCTATACTAAACATGCATATAGGGATGGGCTCTGCGTATCACAGAAATGGGCCTAGACGGCCTGCAGAGTATAAGTATGGACCTATCAGTGGCCTTAAGGAGTGTGACAATGCGGACATTTAACCAACATTGTCCTTACAATGTGGACGTCAAACCAACATTGTTCCCAAGGCATAGCCCGCCATAAAGTACCATTACACAACCATAGGAAATCACACATTGCAATGGACTAATATACATCTCATTGGGCCTCGACCCATAGTTCTCCAGATACATCAAATGGGCCATCTCATATGGGCCTTATATAAATCAAGTGGGCCGCATTAGTGGGCCTTATGTACATTGCAATGGGTCATACTCCATGAGCCTTTGAAAACATCACAATGGGTCTCGTAACATGGCCCTTATATATATCAGAGTGGGCCTCGACAACGGGCCACCAATACGTCGAATGGGCCTAACCTCATGGGCCTTATATATATATCAAGGTGGGCCTCCCCAACGGCCAGAAATACATCAATATGGCTCCATCACATGGACCTAGGGCCCACCATAATATTTATTTGAAATCCAACCTATTCATAAGGTCACTTGAACCTTGGGTAAGGCCCACTGAAATGTTCATTTGAAATCCAACTTATTCATAAGGTCACACGGGCCAGGGAGGAGGGGAACAACAATTTTCAGCTTGATCTGGAACTTCTGTGGACCCAGAAAGGGGTTTCAATGGTAGAGTTCAATTCACACTGTTTCTTGTGATGTGGGCCGCCCGAGCGCTGGATTGGCCTGATTTTTGAGGGGGGTCCATGTCAAATAGTGGCCCACCAAATGGGCGGCGTGGATACAAAATATACATCATGGTGGGGCCCACGGATGGAGCCGTGGGTCCCTGCCTCTTGGCCGCCCGCCCGTCAGAGCAGCAGCAGCAGCGCTGCTGCTTTAAATTTTATATTATTATTATTATTTTTTTTTGTTTTGGGGCCCACCGAGATGTGATTCACAATCCAGCCCGTCCATTATGTGTGTCCCACTTGACTGAGGGTACAGACCAAGTTTCAGCCGCATCCGAATTTCAGGTAGGCCCCACCAAGTGCTTTTATATGTTTAGACATGTCTTCATATGATTTTAGATGGTGTGGCCCCCCTGAGTTCCGTATAAGGCTGATTTTCGGGGTGGACGTGTAGACTGAGGGGACCCGTCAAATGCACGGTGCTGATGGTCGAAAGGAACCAATGTGGGGTCCACAACAGGGGCCGTGAGCCCAGCGCGCCTGCGCCTTCTGACAGCGGCAGCAGCGCTGCTGCCTCTTTCTTTTCTTTTTTTTTTTGAAAAAGAACGTTTTTGCGGTTTTTCCTAGGTGGGGCCCGCTTCAGTACGATCCACTCCATCCATTGGTCTCTGTGGCTTGATACCAACCCATAGAGTCCAATATTGAGCTTTTCCAGATGTACAGGAGCGTCAGGGAGCAAATCAAAGGTAGGGACACTGTTTCCTATGGTACGGCCCGCCAGAAAATGGGATCAACTTCATTTTTCGGCTCAACGCCTAAAATGAGTTGAGGAACAACATGGACGGCTCGGATCTTACATATACATCAAGGTGGGGCCTGCATGAGTGGCCCACCACTCCTTTCTTCTCTTTCCCTTTTCTTTTAAAGCATTAGCACTTTACGTTGTAAACGTCCAGCGTCCCTGGACGCTGGATGACTTCACAATCACTTCATTGTGGTGGGCCCCACGTGGACGTGGCCCACCAATATAAATAAATAAATATATATATATATATATATATGATATATACCTTATATTATATATGTATATAAATACATATTATATTATATATTATATACATGTATTATATAAAATATAACATATATGTGTATATATATATATATAAAGATGTATTGGGCCCATCCAAACAGTGGATGGTGCGGATCATCACCTATAATAGAGTGGGCCACACCGTCTGATGTAGATGGACGGGGAAGATGTAACACATATTGGTGGGATCCACACCATTACAAAGAGAGAAAGAGAGAGATAAAGGGAGATATACGGTGAGATAGAGGAACCCCGCCACTATGGGCCCTCTTGATTAGATCACATACATCCAAATGGGTCCCACCAACAAGTGGGCCCTAAAATTTAAAATAATGGAAAATCACCCACCTTATCTTCCTTCTCCTTGCTCCCTTGGACTCCTTAGCTCCTTACCTTCACTTTTAATGGAGGTTGATGAAAGATGAATGGTTGAGATTGGAGATGAGAGGGTGGGCCACACTTGAAGTTGAGAGAGTGTGTGTTGGATGTGTGAAACTTCTCATGGGATTTGGAAAATTTGCTAGAGAAAATGAGAGGGAGAGATAGAAATAATGGGTGGAGGGATGGGTGGAGTGATGGTTGTAAGAAAGAAGTGATGAGGGGTATGGTTTAGTTTGAAATTGGTGGAGAAGAGGGATGGTTGAGGTTGAAAATGAGAAAAAGAGGAATGGTGAGGTGGAAAGATGGTGGACTTTTGGAAAAAGAGGGAATGGGTGAAGTACTTTGAGGTATGGTTGCATTTATGGTTAATTAGTGGGACTAATTGTGTAGAGATTCCCTCGAAATCCGCAACGCGCGGTGTTTCTTCGGAATAAACGCGATCGGCATCTTCTTACCTGGTATCGGTTCGGTGCGCAAGTCACGCGTTGGAACCGCGGCGGCAGTGCGATCGCCAAGACATAAGTTTCGAGATCGAGCCGACGTCGGTGCGCGGGACTGGCTCGAACCTCACCTCATAGAGATAGTGCCTAGTGCGAAGATCACTACTACCAGCTCCAAGTCATGCATGGGGTAGTTCAGCTCATGGACCTTGAGCTGGCGAGACGAATAAGCCACTGACTTCCCGTGCTGCATCAGGACAGCACCCAAGCCAACTCGTGAGGCATCAGTAAATACAACAAATCCATCACTCCCAGAGGGAAGAGTGAGGACAGGAGCAGATGTGAGGTGGTCCTTCAGCTCCACAAATGCCCGCTCATAAGCGTCACTCCAAACGAACTCGGCACCTTTCTGGGTCAACCTGGTCAACGGGGCTGTAATATGAGAGAATCTCTCAATGAAACGTCGGTAGTAGCCTGCCAAACCAATGAAACTGCGGATCTCAGATACGTTCGTGGGTTAGCCACACTGACGCATGACATCAATCTTCGAGGGGTCCACTGCGACGCCCTGCCTCGTCACCACGTGACCGAGGAACTTCACCTCCTCTTGCCAGAACTTGCACTTCTCCAGCTTCGTGTAAAGCTGGTGTGCATGGAGGGTCTACAAGGTAATCTCCAGATGTCTCTCATGCTCCTCACAAGTCCTCGAATATATCAGAATGTCATCGATGAACACCAAAATAAACTGGTCGAGATACAGATGGAAGATCTCGTTCATTAACTACATGAATACTGCAAGCGCATTGGTCAGTCCGAAGGACATGACTTGGAACTCAAAATGACCGTAGCACGTCCTGAAAGCTGTCTTTGAAATATCCTCATCTCGGACCTGAACCTGATGATAATTGGACCGCGAGTCTATCTTCGAAAAGAACTGCGCCTCCTGCAGCTGATCAAACAAATCATCGATCCTCGGAAGCGGGTACTTATTATTAATCGTGACTTTGTTGAGCTTGCGGTAATCTCCTCAAAGCCTCAACGAGCCATCCTTCTTCTTCACGAAGAGTACCGACGCTCCCCATGGTGAACTGCTCAGACGGATAAAGCCTAGATCTCGCAACTCATCAAACTGCTTCTGCAGTTCCCGCAACTCCAATGGTGTCATACGATATGGGGCCTTCGAAATAGGAGCGGTACCAGGCACGAGATCAATTTGGAGCTCAGTGTGCCGACGAGGTGGTAATCCCGGAATCTCCTGAAACACGTCGGGAAAACCACAAATGACCAACAACTGGTCAATACTCAAAGCAGCTGACTCCTCAATGGCACACGGCAACATGCAGGAAAGCTGCACTCCTCTAGGCTCAGCGACAAACTGGAACTCTGGCACGCCGGGTATAAAGAATGTGACTGTCCTTACGGAGCAGTCTAATATGGTGTGGTACTCGGTGAGCCAATCCATGCCCAGGATGACAACAAACTCAGACATCGGTAATATGAACAGATCCTTAGGCAAAAAGATATCCCCAATCAGAATTGGGCAAGACTAGCAAAATCGGTCTATCATTGCAATCTTTCCCAAGGGCGTCCACAACGACAAATCCTTGCGGGTAGACTCTATCGGCAAACCGGTCAATCAATAAAAATCACCAGATACAAAGGAATGCGATGCACCAGAATCAAACAATACACGTGCAATGCATGCGGAAACAGGGAGAGTACCCTTGACGACCCCTCCTGATGACTGATGGTCTTGTTGGGTGGCATAAAATCTGCCCTAGGCCTGCTGGGGAGGTGCAAGTCCCCTCTGAGGTCTCTGCTGCTGATGCTGCCACTATGGCGGCCTGACTTGCTGCCTCTACTACTGCGGGGGAGGTACAAGAGGCTGGTGCTGCGGTCACTACTGCTGCTGTGGGGGCTGTCGCGGAGGCTGATACAGTGTCCTTGGCTACTGCTACTATTGATGGTGACACTCATGCCTTCGATGTCCTGTCTTACCGCACCCAAAGCAAGTACCTGAAAACGGTCCTCGAGGTGGTGCTAGGGGTGCCACTGGTGCTCGGAATGCTGGGCGGGTCGTGCGTCGCTGCTGTGGACGATGGTGCTGCTGATGGGAGCTACTAGAGGGCGCCTTCCTCTTCTGATCTCCTCTCTGGTCACGGGCCCTCTGCAAACCAGCCCAATCTGCCTCATAGATCTGGGCCCTCTACACAATCTGCTTAAATGTCAGAACATGTGTCTGACCACACGGCTCCTGAGGGTAGGACGCAAGCCGTTATCAAAACGGCGGGCCTTCCGCCCCTCATCATCGATAAGATACGCAGCGAACCTCGACAGCTCGACGAAATGCCCCTCATACTAGGACATAGACATGTCTCCCTGGATCAGAGTCTCAAACTCTAATGCGTGCTGCTGTCAAACGTTCTCATGAAAGAACTTCCAGTCGAACCAATCTACAAAGTCCTAGGTCCACTCGAAATTGGCCGCTGCCGCTCGGGTAACTAATGCCCAACAGTGCTGGGCCTCGCCCTGGAGAAGAAATACAGCTAACGAGACCCGCTGCTGGGTTATACATCTCATAGTGTCGAATATCTTCTCCAACTTTGAGCGCTATATCTCTGCTACAGTAGGGTCTGACATGCCCTAGAAGTGCGGGGAATCGGGCCGTCGGAAGTCTTTGAGAAGGGCGCTCGCATGCTCCTGGTCTTCCTGGGCTGGCGTAACAATGGGTCACCTGCCCTGCCCCTAAAAGATAGTTGTCATCATCTGTAGCATCTGCTGGAGCTGCTCCATAGTCACGGGTGCTGTCGGGGCTACGACAGGCTCACATGGGGGAGCGAAAGTCGCTCGGGTCGCTCTCCTAGGCGGCATGTCCTATAGGAAGGAATAAGGGCCTATCAGCCTTGAGAATTCTCGAAGGCATAAACGTTAAGGGTCTACATCAAAAAATTATTAAGTTATTCGAACTCGGGACCTATTTATTCTAAGTTCATAATAGGTATGTGATGTGATCCTTAGGTATTCCCAAGTTATGCTCTGATACTAACTTCTGTCACACTCCAAACTCAGAAAACGGGCTCATAAAATTCTCGATCACCGAATCCATCGCTGACAGCCTCCGTAGTGCCCCATTCTCAGCTCCCGGCATCATATGCCAGATTCCGATCCTGGGATCCTATAAGGAGGATTTTCAGTATGATTTTTTTTGTAATAGAGCATAACCACAAGCATAACTAAGTCACAAAACAACATCACCACATATCCACTATATCAAAAACTTTAAGTACAATGCGAAAAGGGAAATATAGGGTGATCAAAAGACTCCAAAATAATCCAATGCGCGTACTCCTACCTCAGCATTGCTGCGATCCAATGCCACTTGCACACAACGGTTGTGCATAAGCTTACTAAAGCTTAGAGGGTGGTGTAAGTGTGTGCACAAGACAAGTGTCAAGTATGCACTATCAGAGTAATGCAGAAGAATGCTCGTAAGTCCATGAATATAATCAGCCGTACCAAGGCTATGCAATGCAAGGCATGAAATGCTATTGGCCATACCAAAGCCAAGCAATGCAAGACATGAATCCTATAGGCCATACTGAGGCCGTGTGATGTGAGGCTTACATAGCCGAATGTCATATGCGAGATGTAATACAAGCATGTCAGTCCTCATCAAGTACATATTTCAGTATAGTTTCTCTCTGGGATATCACTGAGGTTTAGTACACTCCACACTGACTACCGCCTCTTTAGCCAGACAACCCAGTGAGTGAAAGAGACCACACTATCCGTTTAACCAGTAGTTTACCAAAACCTACCCGGCTTGTCGATAGTGGACTCATTTGTGAGCTGGTCAAACTCAGCCTAGCTTACAACCCCCTCACTCGGGCGGATAAGGCCACACCCCCTTCCAATTGACCACGACACAGTGGGAGACACGACTTATTAGTATTCGGCACTCCTACGCTCATGTATCCACTCGGTCTAGATGTTAGAGCATCTCCTGGTACTAAAAAGGTTCTGGGACTTTCACCTAAGGACATCCTAAGTGTCCACAATGTTAGAACCAAGTATTTCTGGTATCCGATATGGCCATCCATAATGTGCCTGTGGAGCCACAGCCCAGATGTCACTAGGGCCTACATTGATTATGACACACAAATGCGAGATGCATGAATCACACCGTCAAATCATACAACAATCCAGCATGTACTTCGCAATCATGTGGGGTACTCCATCTCATAAGGAGTCCTGTAACTGTCTCAGCCCAACCGGCTTATGCTATGATCAAACATTCCTCATATCAAGCATACATATGATGCGTATGAGCATGAGTCATGGAATTATACGAAGCATGTTATAAGGTGATGAACTATCCTCGCAACAAAGATGGGCCTAGACGGCCTACACACAACAATTATGGGCCTATCAAGGGGCCCTAGGGAGAGTTATAATGCGGACATTTAACCAACATTATTCTTACAATGTGGACGTCAAACCATCATTGTTCCTAAGGCATGACCCACCATAAATATCATTACACAAACCATGGTGGAATCACACATTGCAATGGACCTTAAGTACATCCTATTGGACCTCAACCCATTGCCTTATATACATCAAATGGGCCACATCACATGGGCCTTATATTGATCAAGTGGGCCACATCAATGGGCTATACCAATGGGCCTTATGTACATTTCAATGGGCTATAACCCATGGACCTCGTATACATCACAATGGGCCCTCATATGGCAAGTGGGCCACATCACATGGGCTATAAGTACATCAAATGGGCCATGCCAATGGGCCCCATGTATATCAAATGGGCCACGCCAATGGGCCCCATGAATATCAAATGGGCCACACCCAAACATAAGTGGTGATAATGATTTCCACCATTAAAATTCCCAAGGCCAACCATAACATTTATTTTTCATCCAATCTGATCATAAGGTCTTAAGGACCTAAATTAAGAGGGAAAACAAATTTCATGTTGATCCATAATTTCTATAATACCAAGGGGATTTTAATGGTAGACGTTTAATGCTTACAGTGTCGTGTGGTCCACTTGATAAGTAGATCTGTCTTATTTAGTTTCAAGCCTTTAAATGGACTTGCCAAAAGGGTTGGATGGTTTGGATGCAACACATGCATTAGTGTGGCCCCATATAGATGGACGGCATAGATAATGCACACACCTCATGGGGGGTCCACACTGATGGAAGGGGTGAATACAATACATACATCAGTGGGTCCCACGTGGGGCCCACCATAACTTTTATTTCCTTCCCAACTGTTCATAAGGTCACAAGACCTAATAAAATAAATAAATAAATAGATTTTATATTTATCCAGAAGCTGTGGGACCAAAGGGTTCCAATAGCAGACGTTCAATCCCACCACTGTTTGTAGCGTGGTCCACCTAACACATAACATGGATATAGAATAAATACATCAATAGTGGGGACAGTGGTCCACCTAACAGACAACATGGATATAGAATAAATAGATCAATAGTGGGTCCCACCAGCTAGCCATCTGGACGGTGTGGATCCCACACGTATATCATGTGGGCCACATCCAAAGGGATGGACGGTCAGAGGGATGGATGGACGGATGCACATACATCACGGTGGGGGCCAGCCTGGGACCCACGGTCCTAGCCTCCTCTTCACATCCAGCGCAGCAGGATGTTGCGCGTCCTCTGGACAGTAGCAGCGCCTGCTGCATATATATATTAAAAAAAATGAGTTTTCACATGGTTTTTCACATGTGGGGCCTGCATCAAGTGAATCTAGCACAATCATTGCACTCTACGGCTCAAGACAGATCCATCAAGCCCAATATTCGATATGTTTTGGCGTA
Organism: Magnolia sinica; assembly: GCF_029962835.1. Lineage (NCBI taxonomy): Eukaryota > Viridiplantae > Streptophyta > Magnoliopsida > Magnoliales > Magnoliaceae > Magnolia > Magnolia sinica. The sequence goes on from NC_080582.1 coordinate 55,096,471, forward strand.
TAGAAAATTGAAAGTGGCCCTCAATAAATTTTAACGATAAAAATCACCATTTTTTATACTATGGCCCGCTAGAACATCGGATTAACTTCATTTTTCGACTCAACGCCTAAAATGAGCTGGGGAATGGAATGGACTGCGTGGATTAGTCTCATACATCAAGTTAGGGCCTGCATGAGCGGTCCACCTAATGTTTCAAATCAAACTGATATATATATTTCTTTTGCCAGCACGTCCACTGTCTGTTCACGCTTAACTAAGCCCACATCCAGCGTCCCTGGACGCTGGATGGTTTGAATGCAACACATTCTCAAGGTGGGCCCCACCTAAATACGTGCTACAGGTGGGCCACCAAATGGTTAAATGGTGTAAATAAGACACACATCAAGGTGGGGTCCATCCGAGTGGGCCATACAGCCACATTATCATACAAAAATGAAAGAGAGAGGGAGAGGGAGGGAGAGAGAGAGAGAGAGAGAGAGAGAGAGAGAGAGAGAGAGAGAGAGAGAGAGAGAGAGAGAGAGAGAGAGACATGTGATGGAGGGACCTCGACACTATGGGCCCTCCCTTGCATTCATCATACATCAAGCGGGTCTCATTACACGTAGGCCCTTCAAATCGAAAAGCAACAGTGGAGATCCTTTCTCCACTAAAATGTAAGGTCTAGATGACCCTTATCAAACTAGAAAGTAAACATCATGATGGGGTCCATGGAGAGTGGCCCCATCATGGAATGATCATGGGAATCATAGTGGGCCATCGGCCACATCTAGGGTCCAAAGTGAGATCCATACCATCAATCGGTAGGCCTCACTTGTCCCATTATCAAAACATGAAAATCTAGCCTATAAAGCACCCACTGTTCGATCTTCTTATTCCGATGGAACACCGAGCTCCTTGTGTCTGTCTTTGATGAAGAGGATGAGAAATGAAGGGCTAGGATGATGGATCTTAAGATGAAAAGTGGGCCACACAACTCGCTTCTCTCTCATGGAAGAGCTTAGATGTGCACCACCTTTTTTGCTTGGAATGTGAGTTTGAGAAATGAGAGAGAGATGGTGGTTGTAAGGGAGAGGTGATGTGTGCTAGTGATGGATGTGAGTTAATGGGTGTACTTGACATGTATATGTGTGTAAGAGAGAGGGTGAGAGAGAGTTGACTTTGGGGTTGCTTGTACTTAACATGAGGTGGTTGATTGATTGATTGATTGATGGGACATGTTGTAGAGATTCTCTTGGGATTTCAAATGCGCGGTGTTTTTCCTTGAACTAAACGCGGGTCCACATCTCCCTACCAGGGTATCAGATCGGTATACAAGATGCGGCATTGGAACCGCAGCGATAGTGTGGTTGCAATGGTATTAGCCTCGGATTAAGCCGACTGAAATTTAAAGGGTACGACCTAGGGTCGCATGCAAACGTTGATTATCGGTCACGGATTGTCGAAATTCGATGGAAAGGATCGCGAAAGTTAACAGAACAGTACAGACTAGGATACGGGCCTTGCAATTAATGTATTTCCCTTTTTATTTAACTTATTTAATAAATTTTATCCAAGTACATGTTGCTGTCCAGAATTTTCTGGACAGTTTCTGGTTGATTTTGGACCAGATTTTAGGTCTATTTGGGGGAATATTCATACCCATCAAATATACTTTTCTGAAAGGTGAGAATCTCATATTAATGTCCCCCAAATTTTAGTGTCATCTGACCTTTATTGAGGACCCAAAGGTGTGGCCCAAGTGAGGTGGACAGTCTGGATTTTTTGCACTATTCTAACAACATGACAGTTTCAAATTCCTAGATTATGAAATAATTTTTGCATTGGTGGGTCACTTGTGTGGACCCCACCCTATGGTACACATATGAGGGGATATAAAAACTATTTTTCTCCAATTTTTAGAAGCCTTTAAGCCACCCCATTGGAAGCTTAGATCAGGGCCTATAAAAAATCTGCACTAAACAGTCTTTCTGGATAACTAGTGTTCTTAAAATTAAATAAAATACTTTTGCTATTTCAAAAATCAAAATTTTTTTTATAAGTGTGTTCCACCCATGGTAGGACCCACCTACCAATTTTTGGGGCCAACGGACCACTATGTACACTGTGGAAAGGGTTGGATCGGTCCACCATGTTGGGACGTCCAGGTTAGACAGATTTTCTGGAAAGATAATTTTCTTTAAATTAATTAAAATACTTCTAGTTATCCAAAAATTATAATTTTTTTTGAAGATGTGGGCCACCCATGGAAGTACCACTTTGTAAATTTTCAGGGCCTTCTAGCCCCTATACCATCCGTGGTGCGGCCTGGAGTGGCCCACCAGGCTGGGGCGTCCAGCCTTGGTTGACTGTCCAGGCCACTTTTTGGGCCCACCTTAATGATTTTATATCCCACCGTTCATCCATATGGGGTTTATAGGGGACTTGATCATCCTCCCCTTCAGTAGCACCCAATTGAGGCCCATTAGATGAGTTTTTCGGCCAAATACCTAGGCCCATAGGACTGCCCACCATGGGACGCCCAGTCCATTGGGCTGCTGCTGGACGTCCAATGCAGCAGCATGGCCCATCTGACTTTTGTATGCAATCTACTCCCTTCATCTGGTGGACCTCCCCTGTGACATATATGGGTCACCAGGAATTAAAATAAACATATAAATTAATTAATTATGCATTTCCAGCAATGTCAGATTGTGAGTGGGCTGGAATTTTAGCAATAGGCCCAAAGTTGCTGCCCATAAATGAATGTTTTGGGGTAGCATGGTCCACTAAATTTAGGGATATTATTACACATATCTTGCCTTATTTTTAATTAGATTTTGGGCTTAATTAGTGTATATTTAAGGCCCATTCCAATTGGGATCTTATTGGACTAGTCTTCATATTTATTTGTTGGGTTTTCTTACGCCCATTGACTTGAAACTTTCTTGATAGGCCGTTGACCTTTGGGCCATATTTAGTACACTATTGTGATGGGTTTTATGGGCCAAAATACTTTAGTGGCACCCTTGCTTGCCTATTAAAATAAACCCATACTTGGGCCGAGATGTGAGGCCCAACTTGTTTTAAATATAAGGATTACCCATATGTTGGAATAATGGGTTGCTCATTAGGCCCAACACAATATGTGGGTTTATGATCTTCATGGTTGGGCCCAACCTCGCCTACGGGCTCACCATATTGCTTATGTGTTGGGCTTTGTATGTTTACCCACTAGACCCATCATTGGTTTAGGCCTTGGGCCTTAATCTGTATTTGGTTAGAAGTGGGCTACCTCTTGGGAACCAGTTGAGGTTGGATGTCCTCCTGGGTGATCTTAAGACAGGCCCATGGGTTTCTCTATGGGCAGTTTTAAGGCCCACTATAGACCATAGGTCATTTATTTGAGGCTCAATGTGGATATACATGGAGCCTACCTTAACATATGTTTGGTCCAGGCTGTCCAAGCCTTGGATTGCCCGATCTTGGAGGCACTCTCTACCTTGGGTTGCTCTGGACTCATAGTCCAGTAGTAGGCCCACTTGATCTTTTTCATGATGTATACACGCCCTCCATCTGATGGGGCCCCCTGTGAGTATTGTTGGCCTTCATGAGATCATTCCCACATAGTTGACTAATTTCTGGGCTTTAGCAGGTCCAGGAAGTTGAGTGGGCCGAAAGTTTATTAAAGGGCCTTAAATGTACATTATTATGGCTGAAACTTTATTGGATGTGGGGCCCACCATATTGAGAACTTGTGTACGTGTTGCATACATATATTTTATAATCCTTGGGTTTAATTAGTGCATTTTTTTGGGTCACCTTTAGTGATCATATGAGGACCCCATCTTAAGATCAGATTTTTGGGACATCCAATGGGCCCAGAATGGGCAGGGACGTCCCAGCTTGGCCCAGCCATACATTGGGCCGACTTCCACCACTTTAATGGACTTGTGGGCTGAGATAAGGATGGTATTGGGCCCTTGGTTGCCCGCTTAAATTTCTAGTTATTAGGCTGATGTAGTGAGGCCAATTTCATCCAAACTTAAACTTATTTTTTGGACCATACATTGTGTACGCAGGCTGCCCTCCAAGTCTAACTTAATGTATGGAATTCTATGGCCATTAGGAATTGGGCCTTGGGCCTTAATTTCCCTCTTGGGGCCCATGTTGTTGAATATAGTATAGATTCTTTTTCTTATGACCTATTATGAGGGATATATGTATGTGGCCACCTATTTTTATCTTAATTATGGGCCTTGGGCCTTCTATCCATATAGTTCATGGTTGATATGCCTTTTAGGGAATGGTGGTTAAACGTCCCCATTATGGACCCCCTAGGCTCATTAGTATATAAGTGTGATTGAATGCCTATCTTAGACTCTTATTAGGGCCATTTCTACATTATTTAGTCCTGTAGCTTATATGCTTAGTCTCGTGGACTACCCCTGGTAAATGGACCTCCACTGGAGGTTGGTTCCTTATGGATATTGTCTAAATACCTAGTCTTGGTCCCTTCTTGGATATAAGGAATGTAACATATTGTATATCACCGCATAACGCGTTAGATTCATCTTCATGGCTCATGTGCATCATTGTATGCTTGAATGACACTATGTGTGTGGTTATGATTGTGTCATTGGGCATTGCATGATACCTTCCCCGAGGGACGTAGTATCCCCTCTTGAGCACGTTGGATGCTTGGAGTTGATGCATGGTTGATTGTGTGATTCATGCATTTGACATTGCATAACATATGAACATTATCGCCCTTTCTTCATCAGGGCTGTAGCCTCCACAAATACATCATGGATGGCCATGTTTGGACACCAAAAATGTTACTTGAGCATATAAGGTGCATAGGATGCCCATGGGTGAAATTTCTAAAACTTTCATGGTACCAAGGATCTGCTCCAGCGCCGTGACCGGGTGGAAACATAAGTGCACAAGGGCCTTATACCTTTAGGCCGCGACTCCCACTATCGTATAGTCGGTTGGATTGGAGTGTGGCCTTACCTGTCTAAGGGAAAGAGGGTAATAGCTAGGTTGAGTTTGACTAACTCGTGAATGGATTTGCTACGGTTAGGCCTTGCTGGTGATTGGCTATCCACAGGCGGGTAGTGAGGTCTCCTACGCTCGTTTAACTGTGTTGGTCTGTAGAGCGGTAATCATTCTGCAGTGTATTAGACCTCGGTGGTTTCCTTATGATGGAAATGTACTTGATATGTGGGTTGGATATGAGCACTAGCATTACTTCGTATTGCATTTGTATCGGCTGTATAAGCCTTATATTGCATCGCGTTGGCATGGCACCCAGTACTCATTGCATTACGGTACTCATTATGTTATATAGCCTTGGTATAGCTTCCTGCATAATTGTACCACCTTAGTATAGCTCCTTGCGTTCATGACAGCCTTGGTGAGGCTAGTGGTATTGGTATCGATTATGACTCCCTCCTGCATTCTCCATCTTCTTCTAAGTACCATTGTCACACACTTCCACCACGATCTAAGCTTCTATAAGCTTATGCACGATTGATGTGTGCAGGGGATCCTAGGTCGGTGTCGTAGCAGCTGAGCTTGGATTAGAGTTGTGCCGAGGACCCCCAGTGTTATAGATTTTCTTCCTACTTTATTATCAGATGTATTTCTTTTCAGCTATGTACTTGTAAAAGTTCAAATTTATAGTGGATTTTGTAATGTGTCATTTTGTTATTACTGAAATTTAGTTGTTGTGATCTTGGGTATGCACGTATTGGAAATGGTTATACGGTTATGGAAATCCTCCTTGTAGGATTCCAGGATCGGAACCTACCTCAGGAGCCGAGAATGTGGTACTACGAAGGCTGTTGCGGCTAGAATCGGCTATCGGGTTCCTTGTGAGTCCGGTTACCGAGTCTGGGGCGTGACAGATAGCCCTTTAAAATCACAATTATATCAGGTTTTAAGGTGACCCTATGAAAACCTTATTTATAGTGAAAGCCGATATTACGTGGTTAGTAATCCTAGGAGTGGAGTAGGTGTGACTGTTTGAGAACATTTTTGTAACACCAAACCACTATAATTCTTAATGTTTATGGTGAATGTTTTCTTTTTTTGCATTTGTGGATAATGTTTGTAATTTCTTTTATGCAAAAGTGTTAAATGTTTGTAATAGATAGGTTTACTTTCTCTTACTTGGTTTGGGATCTTGATTCTTACAAATGTTCATGAAATAAGGTTGTCCTACCTAAACTTTGTTTTGGGTGTAGGTTGTCTTACGAACTAGTTTAAATCAATTTTTCAATACTAGTGCGATTGAGATTTCTGATTTGTTTATTATTTATGTGCTTTGATCCCCCCCCCAAGGACTGTTATGCTAGCCTTTTCAAGTGGCATAAGAGCCAAGTTGCTCAATTTTGGATTAATTTCCTGAGTTAAATATCTAGAGCTTTAATAATGTCAAATTTTAATAGTTTATCTATTACCAAGCCACCTCCTTTTGATGGCTCCAACTATTCATATTGGAATGCCAGAATGAGGATTTTTCTAAAATTCATAGATGAAAGTGTATGGCAAGCCACTGTGATCAAATGGAAACCTCCCATGACTGAAGTATTAGCAGTGATGGAACTAAATATATGAAAGAAATGGCATTCTATTTATGGGCTGCAACTCAGAAAAGTGAAAGCAATGTTAATGCTAAGGCCTTAAATGTCATAACTTATGCTCTATCGTTTGATGAATTCAAAAGAATTATTTCATATGATACAGCCAAACAAGCATGACATATCCTTAAAATGACATATAAAGTAATTTCTATAGTCAAGAAATCAAAAGTTCAAATCCTTACTACCAGATTAGAGGAAATCCGTATGTAAAAAAGATGAAACTTTGATGGACTTCTATACGAAACTAAATGACATAGTAAATTCCATGTGGGGTCTAGGACATGGAATCCCTGAAAGTAAGGTCTATGCAAAAATACTGTCATCTCTTCCTGAGAGATTCAATTCTAAAGTGTAACACCCCAAACTTTTCAATACCTGAGTATTAAAAGTCCTCGAGTGTTATCATGAATTTAACCTATTATGTACAAATGTACAGTACCAATCTAGCTAACATAACCCTACATCCATCCTCCAACGTGAATCTAACCGATTAAGAATGATCTCCATCCATAAATCAAGTCATCCGACCGTTGATCATATGGTTTGATACATGTACATTCCCTGGACTAAATCGGTGAATAACTCTTTATTCATAATGATTTAGATGTAAGTTCTTTTGTAAGAATTGTTTAGAAATACACATAGAGCCATATAGAACCATTAGATTTTTCAAAACTCTTAGATTATCAATAATTAGGAAAATGCCATTATCCTAGACCCTTGAATTCTAGATCACATGGTTCCCACTATCTGTATAATGTGAAAATTTATACCATGCCTACGTATCATAAATTAACCATACACGTTGAATTTCATCCCTTAAATCATTTAAAAGTGACCCAATTGACAGATCAACCCCTTAACTGTTGATTTTGGTGTAAATCGAGTGAAGAAACCTCGTAGCTAGCCGTAATTGGATATTTTCTTTCATATGAATGATTGGATTGTCCATAATATGGATCGAGTATGAAATATAAAGACCCTACTTTGGTAGGCTTTTCCTTAAGCGTGAAGTTATCCTATCATGGCTTATCAACTCTGTGAAAACCTAGATCTTCAGATCTAGCCACTTCCTATTGATCATCACAACTCAAATTTGGATCACACCTTGGCCTCACTTAACTACGACATCATACAAAATTTGGACCCCGATTTATGATCTTACATCGTTGAACATGGAAGTCAGTTCCTTCCTTCTGATGCAAAAGGTGATATTTTAGATTTACACCAACTTTTGTCCAATTGTCTACCTATCTTGACTACACATTTCCTCCAAATTTGGGACCTGATCATTAAGCATGGACCGTTAATTTAGATTAAGTCCATTTTGGCACCTTCTAGGAGACCTTTCAAGATAAGCTTGTGTAAGGCTCGGATCTACTTCATATTTGGGCTCGTGAGCCAACATGACCTGACTAGAGTAATGAATGAAATAGATTCCCCGAAAATTCATCATAGTGGGCTCCACTAATTCCATACAACTAAATTAAAGTTAAACGAATACCGCATCCAAGATACATGTGCTTGCGAGGAATTTACGTAAATCCTTACTCTAATTGTCACCCACACTTTCACAACATGTGGCCCACTTGGGACTTAGATCAAGCCCATATTTGAGACCGTAACTGAAGGGAACATTGCAAATGTGATGAACGAGATGGATCTCACGAAAGCTATCAGAAGTGGGTCCCACCAACCCCACAACAACCCATTTACGCATGTAACGCCCTGAAAATCGGGGGTCGAGCTGGAGCCCAACTCCTGAGTTCCAAAACATCACTTATGCAACATAGATAATGATGATTAAATGTTGTCTATATTAGTGCCTTAAACATGAGTGAGATTATACTAAACAGCATATCATACTCTAGAGACAATTAATTACGCAATCGGAAGACTGTGATAAGTATATAAAGTATATAAGCAACTGTAAGTCTCCTGAGCATGATCATGTTACCAAGTCAAATAGTTACATGTAAAATTCCAAAATATAAAAATGTGTAATGTCATCTAGTCAGCAACCCAATAATCCCCGTCGATTAGAGCGGTCTACATAAACTTGCCTGACAACTGCATGTAGGAGAACTCCTCCTCGTCATCGTAGAAGTCTGGCTCTGCCTCATGAGCATCACCATAATCTGCATCTATAACAGGGTCTGGTTGGTGTTTAAAGCATCGTCCCAGAACATGGGAGTGAGTGATCAACTCAGTGGAATCATGAAACAAAGGTTAACATGTTATCAAATCAGTCAAGCAATAATGATAAAGCAGTAAAAAATCATGTCTTAAGTACTCTTGTTAATGCAAGTATGGTATGTTATAATGATGCATGCCCTCGCCTACACTCCCTCTTGCAACAACATCTAATGACCGCGGCATGCACCACTCCCAGTAAACGTGCACTTCCTTACCAAAGCATCGTGCAATGCGATGCATGATCTGTGTTATTCAAGTTCTTAGTTAGCCCTTTTTCATACAACAAGATTGGAAAACTAAGGTACCTCCCTTATATCACTTCCCAAACAATGATCTATTCTAGGGTCGTCAGTCCTAGCTAATCTCATACGATGTTGCGGTTCCAGGTCGCTACAAAGGGCTTGTCACTTCAATGCAGGCCTAGCTTATACTCTAGTTGCTACAGAAAGACTCGTCGCCTCAGCGCAGTCTCAGAGTATGCTCGAGGTCACTACTAATGGCTCGTCACCAAGTTGTAGGCTGACAGCTCGAATACAGTGTCTCATACCACCGTATTCAGCTCACGAGCTTAAGCTGTTCACTGGTCACTACGGGTGGGCTTGTCACCCTGGCGTAGGCCGAGAGCTCGACCACGGTATCCCATACCACCATGTCCGACTCATAAGTCTTAGCAGATCGAGGTACTAAGGTTAACGGGATTTTCACTGGTGGGTTTGGTACCTTAGGTTCAAGTAATGGCGTCCATACATGGTGAACATATATCGGGTCAATTGGGTTACTTGACGAGCTCGACTGGTACGGGCACACATCGAGATGATCGACATGAAGTGTGTAAGCACTCCGTGTGGCCTAACTACTGTCGACATCCAACGTACGGCTCAGATTCATCGAACACGCCCTGTGTGGCGAAACAATCCTCAACCACTAACTTGGAAATCATTACTGATTGCCTGGGCTTCTTCGTTGCGCCAAACACAATACAAATAATAGTATACGCAGGTATTAAATAAGGACAGCATGTGAAAGGTAAAATCAAATATAAATCTTACTCTAAGCAATTCAACAAAACACATACTACACATGTATCGTACAATAGCATTTCATCCTTAATTCACATAGTAGTAAAATAGGCTATATAAAGGATTCTATAACCATAGATAAAGGAGTTGAGAATCTCATCTCAACACCCTCATTACAAGCTTTTAAACATGCATTTTCACATTCAGGCATTTTATCAAACACTTAGGCTACACATATCATATACATGTATTAAAGTAATTATAACATGTATTATAGCAAATCACTATTTCAAAATCACCATACGTACAACAATCATGTATTGTTAGTCAATAAACATGGCAACCATAAATCACAATTCCATAGTCATTCAAACATTTCAACAAACACATGGAATGTGTTAAAAGCAACATAATTAACACATATACGTATTATATGGAAAATATCGTATCTATGCACATGTGACAGCAATCAAGTCAGTCATAAATCATTACTGACATTGAAAATCTTGAAAACCATAACCTAAACATTTATAATCCGCACCTTTCACCGGCAAACTTATAACGAACTCAGTTCGTTCTCTAATTTGTCGTCTACGACACAACGGCAACCTAAAGTATGAAATAGGTTAGCTAATTCATCAATCACTCTATTTGAAACCTTAAAATAAATTAGGGTTAGGTTTTCTTACCCAAGTACGAAGTCGGAATCACCGGTATAGCGATACAAACGTGGTGGTTAAGCACGTGGAGCGGTAGGGAAGAATCTCTGCAGCAAACCCTAGCTTTCCCTCACGCTTTCTCTCTTTTCTCTCTCTTCTCTCTCTTAGGGTTAGGAATTCGTATGAAATGAGAGAGGGGCATGTTTAGGCCTTTATATAGGCCCAGAACTGATGGGAATGGCCCCATGGCCATGATATACTTAGGTTATAACCAAAAGTGGACTATTTCGATCCAACGGAGCTTTTCTGGAGGCCCCTTTTCACATAACATCGGACTTAAGCTTCCTGACATTGGATCTAGGTTAGGCTAAGATTTCGGTCTGATCGGGTTTACAGATTGGCTGCAGAGGACCAGTTTTAGTTCAACGGTCACCGGTACTCAATCAGGGCCACAAGTGCACTGACATGTGTTGGAAATTTTCCCTAATCCGAGGGTATAATTGGGTCAGATTCTGACGGACTGAATCCTTAGATTTGGCCTGCAAGTGAAACGACTCAATTCACTTAAGTGCCAGTTCATTTTTTAAAGATATTCGCATTTCTCACACACTTCGCTCCGGGCTCAAGTTGTGCGTTTTTTGATATAATAGGACTTGATTTCTGAGGTAGTGGTCAAGTCCAACATAGCGGTCATAACTATATGGTTTCGTAGTAATCAGACTTTCGATGCGTGGTCCAGGTCTAATATGGAGTCTCAAGGTGCTCCCGAGAGCAACTGGGGTTAGGGATTGATTTTAGATTTCAGGGTAAAGTAGCGTCAATGATTCTACACGTTTTGGGTCTTACAGATCATATTTAAAGTGATTAGTGCTAATTTCATAGGTGCTCTAGTTTTGTACTAGCTAATTCTCGTCTAATTTCTAAAGGATTTGGTCCTGAGTGATTTCTGCCTGAGGTGATACTCGGGTCTTTGTATGGATTTTTCCGAGATGTTATAATCTACCCCCCTTAAAGAAAAATTTCATCCTCGAAATTAGTACCTTTCGTACTCCTCGAGAATCTGAGGGTAGCTCTTACGGACCTCGGCTTTAGTTTCCCAAGTATCCTCTTTCTCAGTGTGATGCGTTCAAAATACCTTCACAAGTGGGATAACCTTGTTATGCAATACCTGCTCCTTCCTGTCTAAGATCCGCGTTGGTCGCAGTACATATGTAATGTCCTCACTCAATTGTACCTGCTCCCATTTGATAATGTGGAAAGGATCAGGAATGTATTTCTTCCGCATAGATACATGAAATACGTTGTACACGCCTGTGAGTAGTGTGGGCAAAGCAAGACGGTACGCCACCACACCCACTCGATCTAGTATCTGGAATGGGCCAATAAATCTCAGTGTGAGCTTTCCCTTCTTGCCAAACCGAAGCACTCCCTTCATGGGGGAAATTTTCAGAAACACATGGTCCCCGACCTTGAACTCTAGTGGCCGCTGCCTCGTATCGGCATAACTCTTCTATCTCCTCTGTGCTGTCTGAAGTCGACGCCTAATAATGTCGATCTTCTCTGAGGTCGCTTGAACTAACTCTGGCCCAATTAGGCTCTTCTCGCCAACTCCTACCTAGCAATGCGGTGCTCGACAGGGATGCTCATATAATGCCTCATAGGGAGCCATACCAATACTCGCTTGAAAATTATTGTTATACGTGAACTTTGCATAAGGAAGACAGTCATCCCGACTGTCCTTGAAATCCAGCACACAAGCTCGCAACATATCCTCCAACACCTGGTTTACCCGTTCCGTCTGCCCATCAGTCTGTGGGTGGAACGCGGTACTGAACTTCAATTTCACACCCATTGCTTCCTGGATACGAGTCCAGAAAATAGATGTAAATCGTGTGTCTTAGTCCAACACGATCTCCAGAGGAACTCCATGCAGACATACAATCTCCTTAATGTACAACCTAGCCAACTCGTCCACTGAGTTTGAAACTCTGATAGGGAGAAAATGAGCCGATTTTGTCAATCGATCCACGATCACCCATATGGAGTCATGCCCCTTCCTCGTCTTCAATAGCCTATAGATGAAATCCATAGAGATGAAATCTCATTTTCATTCATCTATGGGCATGGGCTGAAGCAGTCCAGGAGGTCGGCGATGTTCGGCCTTGACCTGTTGGCACGTGAGACAATGTGATACATACTCTGTTATGTAGGCCTTCATGTTGTCCCACCAGTACGATCTCTTCATATCTTGATACATCTTCATACTTTCAGGATGCATCACTAATTTTGAACTATGTCCAGCCTCGAGAACCTCCTGTCTCAAGTCATGAAGATCTATGACGCATAGGTGGCCATGGTAACGTAAGCCCCCATCCATACCAACTCTCCACTCGGCGTCCTCATCGTGCTAGCCTGCTCTTGAAGCTCAGACAATCGTCCATCATCCTTCTGGGCCTCAATGATCCTATCATCAATAAGTGGCCGCACACAAATGTGCATGACGCTCTCGAACGACTCCTCCATAGTGAGTTTCTGCTCGAAGTTTCGTACAAACTCTACCATACCCCATTTTGCCACCATCAGCGGAGTCGCAAACACTATGGTCTTCTTGTGGCTCAACGCGTCAACCACAAGGTTAGCCTTGCCCGGATGGTAGGAAACCTTGAACTTGAAGTCTTTCAAGGTTTCCACCATCGCTGCTGCCTCATATTCAGGTCCCATAGAGTGAATATGTATCTAAGGCTCTTGTGGTCGTAAAAGAGCTTGAACTCCTCTTTGTAGGGGTAATATCTCTAGAGCTTTAGTGTAAAGATAACGGCTGTCAACTCTAGGTTGTGTGTAGGGTAGTTCTCCTCGTGTTTCCTCAACTATCTCGAGGCGTAAGCAATCACCCTATCCTTCTGCATAAAGACACAACCCAGACCAACGCGAGACGCGTCGGTGTATATAGTATATCTAACCCCTTGCTCTGTAAATACTAGCACAGGGGTGGACGTCAGCTTGTCCTTCAGCTCTTGAAATGCTGCTTCTGTCTTCTCATTTCAGGCAAACTTAAGATCCTTCCGAGTCAACTGAGACAAAGGTCTGGCTATCTTGGAAAAATTTTGAATGAAACGTCGATAGTAACCTGCTAGACCAGGAAAACTCCTCACCTCAGTAACCGAACTGGGCTGCTCCCAGTCTTGAACTGCGGCTACCTTAGCAAGGTCCACAGTTATCCCTTCCTTGGACACCACATGTCCTAGGAACTTGACTTCTTCTTTCCAGAAGTCGTACTTCTTGTACTGTGCGAACTACTGGTTCTCCCTGAGAGTAGTAAAGACTGCCCGCAGGTGCTCCTCGTGCTCTTCCTGACTCTTAGACTATATCAGAATGTCATCTATAAAGACGATGATGAATCGGTACAAGTATGGTCGAAATACCCGGCTCATCAGGTACATGAACACGGTTGGTGCATTCGTGAGTCCAAATGACATCACTAGGAACTCGTAGTGCCCAAAGCTGGTCCTAAAGGCTGTCTTCTGTACATCTTCATCTCTGACGGGCAACTGATGATACCGTGACTGCAAATCGATCTTCAAAAATACCGCGCCTCCTTCAACTGATCAAATAGATCATCTATCTTTGGCAAATGATACTTATTTTTTACTGTCACTTGATTTAACCTGCGATAATCAATACACAATCACAGTGAACCGTCTTTCTTCTTCACGAACAACACGGGAGCTCCCCAAGGAGACACACTGGGTCGTATGAAGCCCAAATCTAACAAGCTGTCAATCTGTCTCCTTAACTCCTCCATCTCACATGGAGGCATGCGATATGTCGGTAATGAAATGGGTGTCGCACCGGGCGCCAAGTCGATAGTAAAGTCGATCTCGCGCTGAGGAGGTAGTCCAGGTATCGCCCTGAACACGTCCTCAAAATGTCAAACTACGAGCGTGGTTTCAAGTGTTGGGCCATCAACATTCTTCAACAAGGAAGCGTAACAATGCAAGCGGCAGGGCAAACTGACTTGAACTGTAAAAGTAAAGGTCATGCCCTCAGGTGCATGAGATGTCACCACTCTGGTATTGCAATCGATCTCAGCCTTCATCTCGGTGAGCCAATCCATACCGAGGATAACGTCGTAATGCTATAATGGGGCAACAATCAGGTCGACGAGAATTGTCTTGCCCCCTAAGTCTATCGAGCAATCCTTACACATCTTGGTAATGTCTGAAAAAGTCCCTATGGCGGCAAGAAGTCTCACTCCCTTCGTAGGACTAGTTTCTAACCCCAGTTGCTTGACTGCTGCGCATGATACTATAGAGGTAGTGGACCCAATGTCCACTAATAAGAAGACCGGTATACCTTGTATATGCGCTGTGACTTCGAAAGCCGGTGGTGCCGTAACTGTCATCTCAGATGCCTCAGTTGAAAGTGAGTGCACCCAGCCTGTTGTGAATGGTTCTATTGCAGTGCCTTAGGTCACTGAGGCTGCCTAAATCGAGGGGCAGGTGGTCGAAAGGATGGATGTGTTGGTGCTGACCGCAGAGGTGGGGCTAAAATAGCCTGAGGAAGTTGACGGTTAATCCTCTGAGGTGGTGAGAAGCCGTTGTCCCTCATCCTAGTGAAGTAATATGTGTCAGTGTGGCCTGGCCTCTTGCAGTAGGTGCACAATAAGTCCAGAAGCCTAGGAGGTGAATCTGCATGTGGTCTCTTACCGAGGAACGGCCTGCTCCGCAGATCTGGTCACAGCCTAGGAACTATAGGCCCACGAGTGCAGGATAACATATCCCCATCCTGCTCCACTCGCAGAGACATGCCTACTAGCTCAACATAGGTAGATATGCTGGCGCAACACATCTTTGAGCGTATCTTGGGTCGCAGGCCCTCAGAAAACTGCCGCATCTGCATCGGCTGGTCTGCCAATATCAGGGGAGCATATCTGGCCAGCTCCGTGAACCGGTTCTCATACTCTACTACCGTAATCCCTCCCTGATGGAGGTGAAGAAACTCACTCTCTTTCTCATGCCGGTACATGAGAGGGAAATACTTCTCGTGGAAGCACGTCCCAAAGGCTTCCCACGTCCACACAAAACTAGCAGTAATGGTCCTGAGGACGCTGTCCCACCATAAGCTGGCCTCCTTTTTAAACATGAAGGTGACCAACTCCACCTGCTTTGCTTCAGTGCAGTGCAGTGGCCTTAGCATTTTAGAGATGCAGTCAAGCTAATACTCGATGTCCTCGGGTCGGTGAGTACCCACGAAAGTAGGAGGCCCCAAGCGCTAGAATCGCTCGAAATGGCCGCTAGCACCTGCATTCCCATCAGGGTGCATAGGTGATGCAGGTGGAGCCACACCCATACTCTGGGCAACGACCCCTGTCATAGTAGCCAGAAACTGCTACTGCTGCTGCTGTTGCTATACCTGCTGCTGCTACAACAACAACATCATCTGCTTTAGCCTATCTGGAGGCAGAGCGGACTGTGGTATGTAAGGCGTCGAGGTAGACACACGGTTCTTCTCAGGAACCGATGGTGTGACAAGTGGTACCACAGGTGGTGCCATAGGCGGTGTCATAGGCGTCGACCCAGCAGTGGGGCCAGTGGTCGGCTAAGAATCCGGCATAGTCTCGTGGATCAGACCCAAGCTAGGGTTCGTATGGCTATCACTTACGGGAGGTGCCCCATCAAACGATTCGCCCAGTGAGAGACGTGCCGAGCTCCACGAGCTCTTAGGTGGCATCCCCTATATACAACATAGGGTGCAACCCAGGTCAGATTCAACATACTCACAAACTCAACTACACAGCATTCACAAACAACTCAAAGAAACTTCAAGCATTTCATTTAACAAAATCGTCACAATATATGAGATGTAGTCTTACATGAATCATAATAGAAAAAAGCATGTGGGCTAATACAATCAAGACTTCAAACCCTAAAACATACTACCAAACTACCACACTACTAAGCCTATCAAGGCTACACATAGAAACAAACAAACAAACAACAAACAAACTAAAAGACGACTATATGCCCGACTAGTCGTCAGAATCCGGCGATGGTGGAGGTACATTCTTATCCTGCACATAGCACAGGATAGCCCTCAAAGCACGAGACATCTTGTTAAACTCATGAAAGCCTAGGTCTCATCAACCTCTTGTCGCAGGGCAACCTGGCCCTCCTTAAGTTGAGCCAAGCGGGCTTGTATTCCTTCCCGATCACTATCGCGGCTCCATGCAGTAGGAGGAGAGCCCTCATCAGTGTCTTGGGCCTCCTCTTCTTCCTCTCCCTGCTCTTCTTCTATTTCTTCTCTACCTTCTTCATCACTCTCTTCCCCTTCACTTTCCATTTCATCCTCACTCTCATCGAGTTGGGCTTGACGCTATCGTGGCCCAATCTCCATGTTGTTGAGAGTGGTGTCATTGATGAAATGGATTAGCACAAGAAGTTCTGCGCCAAGTCTGAAGCCAAATTCACATGCAAGCTTGCATATAAGTCGGCCAAAGGGGAGTGAAATGGACGTCCTAGAAGAGCGCGTAGTCTACACTATTTGTAGCAGCACATACGTAGGCACACACAACTTCTCTCCCTGCCGAGCTTGGTATAGAAAGTATACCATCAGGCGTGTGCACTCGCTGCGATTGCTCCACTTGGGGTACACGTTGTATGTGAAGATGTGGTGGAGCAGGTGGAAGTCGTCAGTCATATTGGATGCCAGGAGACTATTGTTTGAATTCCAGTGGGTTAGTTGGCTACAAAGGAATTGCGTGCAGCGATCTCTTTTACGTGCACTCCGAAGATTCTTCTCGTTAGCATGGACCTCGCCAAGCAGCACTCCCATCAGTCGGGCTCTCAAGCCAGCATTGACTGTGAGATCTTGCCTTACCGTGGGAAATTTAAACTGTAAAGGTTCCAGTGTTGGCTCTCGAATGTGCGCGTAGAAGGATCGGACAGTGTTCACATTCGCACGAGACTTGCCCTCAAATACGGGACCCCACTCAGCCTTGACCAGGCAGTTCATCACCAGATATTCTCCAAAGAGCTTCTCATCCACACGTGCTTCAAAAAAATCCTATGGCCCTGGAATCATCCATGTTACAGATCCGCCAGTAGGGCCCTCTCGAGGGGAGCCTAGGGATTGAGGTCCCGCTTTGTCCTTATCTCTCGATCGATGCTTGCACTAGCGGTGGCGCCTCTTGGTCTCCTTGAACGAGTAGGGCGACTAGGCCTGGCCTCATCCGTAGGAACCCTCTTCTTCCCCATGAGGGAAAGAAGTGTGGAAAGTGAAAATAGGGCCATCACAAGCTCAAAAAGAGCCATTAGAGAGGAATAAAACGGGGAAATAGGATGGGTTGTTGGATCTCAAGATTTTTGAGGCACAAAGTGGTGTTTGTGTGCTCAAAATGAGAGGAAATGAAGGAAGTGGGAGAGGGGTTTTGGTAATAAATAGTGGAGGGGCGTAAGTCTTGTAGGAAAATGAGAAAATGGGAGAATGGAGGGGAGATTTGAGAGAGAAAAAGGGTTTTTGGATAGAAAAGAAAGCTTGGAGGGGTGAGAAATGAAAGAGGGGAGCAAATGGATTAAATAGGAGGGGTCTCATATGATTCCGTGGGCCGTACAGCGTCCCACTTGCATCAGCCCGCCCGGCCCGTGCCGTCCTGACCGGTGAGGCCTCGGGCGATCCGGCGATGCCATCATCGGTCCTTGGACTGTCCGGTGATGGCTCGCCCCCTGGGCGATGCCATCCCCCCGGGGTGCCAGAAACATGCGGGGTCCACTCTGGGTCCCCCCGATTTGTATGATTTTGGCCCCAGAGTCCGTTCGAGTCATTTCAGGTCCTATCTCATGTACATTCGCATTTTTCGGGTTGTTTGAGGTTGAAATAGGTTAAATCTTCATCTAAACCCATCAATTGCCGATCTAGAAGTGATCCGGGATCGCCTCAAGTGATCACGGGTGTGTACGGGCCCGCTCTCGACGGTCGATCTCGGTTAATTTTGCCGATTGGCAAAACTGGGAATCCTATACCTGTTCCTACGTTTCAATGCTCCCTCCTAAGTCAAAGTACATCAGTGTGCATTGTGTGACCATAACTCAGGCTCAGTTTAATCCAAATCATGCTCTGATTCTAACTTGTAATGCCCTGAAAATCGGGGGTCGAGTAGGAGCCCAACTCCTGAGTTCCAAAACATCACTTATGCAACATAGATAATGATGATTAAATGTTGTTTGTATTTGTGCCTTAAACATGAGTGAGATTATACCAAACAGCATATCATACTCAAGAGATAATTAATTACGCAAGCGAAAGACTGTGATAAGTATATAAAGTATATAAGTGACTGTAAGTCTCCTGAGTATGATCATGTTAGAATATACAAAATGTGTAATGTCATCTAGTCAGCAACCTAATAATCCCCATCGATCAGAGCGGTCTACGTAAACCCGCCTGACAACTGCATGTAGGAGAACTCCTCCTTGTCATCGTAGAAGTTCAGCTCTGCCTCATGAGCATTGCCATAATCTGCATCTATAACAGGGTTAGTTGGTGTTTAAAGCACCGTCCTAGAATGTGGGAGTGAGTGATCAACTCAGTGGAATCATGAAGCAAAGGTTAACATGTTATCAAATCAGTCAAGCAGTAAAACACTCATGTCCTAAGTACTCTTGTTAATGCAAGTATGGTATGTTATAATGATGCATGCCCTTGCTTGCACTCCATACTGCGACAACATCTAACGATCACGGCATGCACCACTCCCAGTAAACGTGCACTTCCTCACCAAAGCACCATGCAATGTGATGCATGATTCGTGTTATTCAATTTCTTAGTTAGCCCTTTTTCATACAGATGGATTAGGAAACTAAGGTACCTCCCTTATATCACTTTCCAAACAATGATCCATTCTAAGGTCGTCAGTCCTAGCTAGTCTCATACGATGTTGCGTTCCAGGTCGCTATAAAGGGCTCGTCACCTCAATGCAGGCCTAGCTTATACTCTAGTTGCTACGGAAAGACTCGTCGCCTCAGCTCATTCTCAGAGTACGCTCGAGGTCACTACTAATGGCTCATCACTAAGTCGTAGGCCGACAGCTCAAATACAGTATCCCATACCACCCACCGTATTTAGCTCACGAGCTTAGGTTGCTCACTGGTCACTACGGGTGGGCTCGTCACCCCGGCGTAGGCCGAGAGCTCGACCACGATGTCCCAGACCACCATGTCCGGCTTATGAGTCTTAGCGGATCGAGGTACCAAGGTTAACTGGATTTCCACTGGTGGGTTTGGTACCCTAGGTTCAAGCAATGGCGTTTATATATGGTGAACATACATCGGGTCAATCGGGTTACTTGACGAGCTCGACTGGTATGGGCGCACATCGAGATGATTGACATGAAGTGCGTAGGCACTCTGTGTGGCGTAACCACTGTCGACATCCAACGTACGGCTCGGATTCATTGAACACGCCCTGTGTGGCGAAAAAATCCTCAGCCACTAACTCAGAAATCATTACAGATTGCCTGGGCTACATCGTTGTCCCAAACACAATACAAATAACAGTATACGCAGGTATTAACTAAGGACAGTATGTGAAAGTTAAAATCAAATATAAATCTTACTCTTAAGCAATTCAACAAAACACATACTACACATGTATCGTACAATAGCATTTCATCCTTAATTCACATGGTAGTAAAATAGGTTATATGAAGGATTCTATAACCATGGATAAAGGGGTTGAGAATCTCATCTCAACACCCTCATTACAAGCTTTTAAATAAGCATTTTCACATTCAGGCATTTTATCAAACACTTAGGTTACACATATCATATACATGTATTAAAGTAATTATAACAGGTATTATAGAAAATCCTTTTTTCAAAATCACCATACGTACAATGATCATGTATTGTTAGTCAATAAACATGGCAAACATAAATCACAATTCCATAGTCATTCAAACATTTCAACAAACATATGGAATGCGTTAGAAGCAACATAATTTACACATATACGTATTATATGGAAAACAATGTATCTATGCACGTATGTGTAACATCTCGAAAAAATCCGCACAAGGACCCGAGTACCACCTCAGGCGGAAATCACCCAGGACCAAAACCTTTAGAAATTAGGTTAATATTAGCAAGTGCTAAACTAGAATACTTGTGAAATTAGCACTAATCACTTTAAATATGATCTGCAAGATCCAAAACATGCAGAATCATTGACTCTACATTACCCTGAAATCTAGAATCCATCTCAAACCCCCTTGCTCTCGAGAGCATCTTGAAACTTCGTATCAGACCTGGACCGCATGTCGAAAGTCCGATGAACGCAAAACTATACAGTTATGACCATATTACTGGATTTGACAACCCCCTCGGAAATCAAGTCTTGATTGTGTCTAGAAATGCACAACTTGAGCCTAGAGCAAAGTGTGTGAGAAACGTGAAAATATTTAGAAATAAAATCTGAATTTAAGTAATCTGAATCGTGTCCCTTGTGGGTCAAATATAAGGATTCAGACTATCAGAATCTGACCCAAATACACCCTTAGATCAGGAAAAGTGTCCCACACATGTCGGTGTACTTGTGACCCTGATCGAGTGACCGTGACCGTTGAACTGAAATAGGTCCGCCACGGTCGATCTGTAAACCCGATCGGAACGAAAACTCAGCCTGACCTAGATCCATGGTCAGGGAGCTTAAGTCCGACCACACGTGGAAAAGGGGCCACCAGAAGTGCTCTGTTGGACCGAAATAGTTCGTATTTGGATATAACCTAAGTATACCTTGGCCCTGGGGCCATTTTCATTAGTCCTGGGCCTATATAAGGACCTTAAACCCTCTCTCTCTCACCTCATACGAATTTGAGAAACCCTAGGAGAGAGAGAAGAGAAAAGACAAAGGAAAAGAGGGAAAGTGAGAGTGAGAGTTGGAGATTCTTCCTGGGATTCGATCCCGCTACTCCACGCACTTAACCGCTAGTCCTATATCGTTATACAGGCGATTCCGACTCCGTACTTGGGTAAGAAAACCTAACCCTAACTTGTCTTAGGATTTTTGACTAGCGTGATAGATGAATTAGCTAACCTATTCCCTGTTATAGGTTATTGTGGTGCCGTAGACAAGACTTAACTTTTAAAACTGAGTTCGCTACGAGTCTACCGGCGAAAGGTGCAGACTATAAATGTATAGGTTATGGTTTTCAAGGATTTCAATATAAGTTAATGGTTTATTACTGATGTGGGTGCTATTTCACATGCCAAATTCGATGTTTGTTTCTCGTTTCAGATATGTATGAACTATGTGGAGTTTAGTGTATTCCATGTATTTGTAGAAAAGACCGTATACGTATGGAATTTGAAATTACGTTTGCCATGATTAATTGTCATGTGATTATGCTAGTTGTATGTGTAACAACTCCTTGATGAAAGGATTTGCCCAAATACATGTTATCCCAATATACGTTGTGTATGTTAAAAAGGTATAGTCTACGTGTTCGTGAAAATGTCTGAATAAGCAAGCACTTGGCATCAGGTACTTTATTTGGGTGTTGAGATAAGATTCTCAACTATCTTAACTATATGTACGATTTCCTCCATGCAATTTATATTATATTATCTGTTTTACTTATCAAATGCCCATGTGTGAATTCCTGTGTATCTTGTACTCAAATGGTTGTAGGATTGAAATTATATGTTTATTACTTCTTTGACTATTTCATACGAATACTTGTTATAATTGAATGTGTTTGGGACTACGATATAGTCCAGGTAATCGGTAACAGGCCCTGATTTGGTGGTTGAGGTTGTTTTCGCCCCACAGGATGTGTTCGATGAGTCCGAGCCGTACTTCAGTTGTCGACAGTGGTTAGGCCACACAGAGTACTCATGCACTTCATGTCGATCAATTCAATGTGTGCTCGTACCAGTCGAGCTCGTCAAGTAACCCGATTGACCCGATATATGTTCACCATGTTTGGACGCTACTGCTTGAATCTAAGGTATCAAACTCACCAGTGAAAACCCTTTTAACCTTGGTACCTCGATCCTCTAATACTCATGAGCCGGGTATGGTGGTATGGGACACCGTGGTCGAGCTATCGGCCTACGCTGGGGTGACGAGCCTCCCCGTAGTGTCCAGTGAGTAACACAGCCTCGTGAGTCGAATATGGTGGTATGAGACACTGTATTCGAGCCGTCGGCCTACATTGATAAGGTGACGAGCCCTTTGTAGTGACCTCGAGCGTACCCTAAGACTGTGTAGAGGTGACGAGCCCTTACGTAACAATAAGAGTATACTAGGCCTGCACTGATAAAGTGACGAGCCCTTTGCAGCGACCTAGAACCATAATATCGAATGAGAATTGTTAGGACTGACGACCCTAGAATGGATCATTGTGTGAGAATTGATATAAGGGAGGTACCTTAGCTTCCCAATCTTGCTATATAAAAAGGACTAATAAGAACTTGGTAATCACGCTCATGCACCACATTGCATGTGCCATTTGGCGATGTGTAGAGAGCACGAGGAAGTGACTGACATGCGCGACCGTTAGAGGAAGATTGCTGAGGGAGTGCAGGCGAGGTCATGCATCATTTACTCATACCATTCCTATATTAATCAGAGTACTTAGGGATGTTGATTGTATTGCTTTATCATTACTGCTTGACTGAATTGATAACATGTTAACCTTTGCTTTATTGTTCCACTAAGTTGATCAATCACTCCCACATTACGGGACGATGTCTTAAACACCAACCAGACTCTTTTGTAGATTCAGATGATGGCATAGCCTGCGAGGCAGAGCCGGACTTTAAGAATGATGAGGAGGCATTCTCATATATGCAGTATTCAGGCGGGTTCTCGTAGACCATTCTGAATCGACGGAGCTTCAGGGTTATACTTGTAGTGGACTATTATATTTTGATATTTTGAAATTTGAACAATACATGTAATTATCGACCGGGCAAATGCATACATACTTCGGGGACCTATACTGAGTTATAACACTATACCTATTTGAGTAAGTCTTCCGCTTGCATATTACAACTGTCCCTGGATTTTGTATTGCTGATTTAACTTAATATTATTCATGTTTTATGCACTAATACAGACAACATTAAATCATCATTAATTATATTGCATAGGTGATGCGTTGGAACTTGGGAGTTGGACTTCTACTCGACCCCCGATTTTCAGGGGGTTACAATGTGACAGCAATCAAGTCAGTCATAAATCATTACTGACATTGAAATCCTTAAAAACCATAACCTAAGCATTTATAATCCACACCTTTCGTAGGTAAACTTGTAACGAACTCAGTTCGTTCTCTAATTTGTCGTCTACGGCACAACGGCAACCTAAAGTAAGAAATAGGTTAGCTAATTCATCATTCACTCTATTTGAAACCCTAAAACAAATTAGGGTTAGGTTTTCTTACCCAAGTATGGAGTCGGAATCGTCGGTATAGCAATAAAAACGTGGTGGTTAAGCACGTGGAGTGGCAGGGAAGAATCTCTGCAGTAAACCTTAGCTTTCCCTCACATTTCCTCTCTCTTTTCTTTCTCTTCTCTCTCTTAGGGTGAGGAATTCGTATGGAATGAGAGAGGGGTGGGTTTAGGCCTTTATATAGGCCCAGAATTGATGGGAATGGCCCTAGGGCCATGGTATACTTAGGTTATAGCAAAAAGTGGACTGTTCCGATCCAACGGAGCTATTATGGAGGCCCCTTTTACACATGTGGTCGAACTTAAGCTTCCTGACATTGGATCTACATCAGGTTAAGACTTCGGTCCGATCACATTTACAGATCAACTGCGGATGACCAGTTTTAGTTCAATAGTCACCGGTACTCGATCAAGGCCACAAGTGCACTGACATGTATTGAAAATTTTCCCTAATCTGAGGGTGTAATTGGGTCAGATTCTGACATTTTGAATCCTTAGATTTGACCTGCAAGTGAAACGACTCAATTCACTTAAGTACCAGTTCATTTCCTAAAGATATTCGCGTTTCTCACACACTTCGCTCCGGGCTTAGGTTGTGCATTTTTGGATACAATTAGGACTTGATTTTCGAGGTAGTGGTTAAGTCCAACATAATGGTCATAACTGTATGGTTTCGTAGTAATCAGACTTTCGACGTGCGGTCCAGGTCAAATACAGAGTCTCAAGGTGCTCCCGAGAGCGACTGGGTTTAGGGATTGATTCTAGATTTCAAGGTAAAGTAGCATCAATGATTCTGCACGTTTTGGGTCTTGCAAATCATATTTAAAGTGATTAGTGCTAATTTCACAGGTACTCTAGTTTAGCACTAGCTAATTCTCGTCTAATTTCTAAAGGATTTGGTCCTGAGTGATTTCTACCTGAGGTGATACTCGGGTCTTTGTACGGATTTTTTCGAGACGTTAGAACGCATCCAACCTACCCTCACATACAAGTACGTATTTGAATGAAACTCCTCTCCCTAAATTTCTAATTTAGGAAGAATCACTTCAAAAGTGAATGTCTTCAGCTATTTCAGATCGTGTGGTCCACCTGATTTATGGATCTTCCTCATTTTCAACCCCATGTCCCAACTTGATACAGAGAAACAAATGATGAAGCGGATCTTCACAAGGACCATCACAAGTGGACCCCACTTAGCCAGTATGTATGTTACGTCCAGATAAAAGAAAGAAGAGTCGATTATGTAAGTAACATCTCATGGTAACTCTCACACATTGTTGCAATGCATGGCCCATCAAGAGCTCGGATCAACCTCATAATTTGACTCCTAGACCAATACATCACAGTGGATCTAATCGAAGGACTAGATTACCTGGAAATCCATGGTAAGGGACCCCACCTAATGATGAAAATCAAACTGAAAATATATAAATTCTGCCCATTGTAAAAGCGAATGATAAAAATGGGATATATAGAGAGAACTTGGTTGGAACTTCCAATTACAGAAGATCCCTTCGATCTTAGTCGTTCAAATCTCAGGGGAGGTAAAACCGACCATCCCAGAGATTCCAGAAAGCCGGAGAAAAGCCGGTCACACTGAGGATTTCTGGATTGGTCAGATGCTCACGCAAACTGTGACAATTCGTTCACACTTCAAACTCCCACTATGCAAGATAGCTGAACATGGATCATCACACTAGATCCGAACCATCCAAACCACATAGAGAGGGAATCCGAACCCTTCCACGATGGCAGAGTAGGAAGAAAGGTTTTAACGAGATTATGACTTCCCAGTCTTTCCAAATAAAACAACTGCAAATCAGGGATCTGTAGGGCCACCATCTGATCAGGGACGTTCTTGCACCCAAGAACACAACCACGAGCTTCCGCTTGTGGACCCCATTCAGAATGACCCTAATATTGACAGAACAGAAAGGAGGAAAGAACAGGATGGTTGTATAAAATAAACTCTACGCATGTCTTTCATAACCTGTTTGCAGAAAACCTCTTCTGCATATAACTTACACTAGAATATTCTGGATAATCCAGACTTGTATAAAAACCCCACACCCTACTATGGATAGGTACAACAAGAGAGAGAGCAACGTCCAGCTCCTTGCTGGATGTGGCAGCAACAAAAGGAAGAAGAAGAAAAGAAAGGAAAGGAAAAGAAAAGAGAAAGAAAGAGAAAGAAAGAGAAGGAGAAAGAAAGAGAAAAAAACAAAGAAAGAAAAGAAAGGCAGGTGTAGGGTCTCGTTTGGCCGATTGGACTCATTTTCTCAATATGAGTTGTAGGTATTAATCAAGGTAAGTTGCCTTCTTATAAGATAACGTAAGTTAAATCCCTAAATTAGACTAGTAATTTGTTTAACCTGGATGTAGATGAAGGATGAAATGCTAATAATGTAATTTATATACTTTATAGTTGAAGTTGAAACTAAAGTACATGCACTAAGTTCTAACAATGCAGGAGGACGCTTTGACAACTAAGGTGAGGGTTTTATCCTTCAGGTTTACATTAATTTAAGTTATTATATTTACCTTGCCCTTACATGCCATCCTGTTATTTCTTCTTACCTTTACATGCCTTTACGTTATTTCTATCTTACCTTTAACATCCCTTCGTGTTACTTTGAATTCTTCCTACAATTATATATTTTACCATCAATTATTTACCCTTTGAGATTATAGTACAATGTTGTTTACAAGTGATCTTTATAAATTTATGTGAGGTGATGGATACAAGTCTTGCCCTTGCCTTTATCAATTTATTGAGTTGGCCTTTGCCACTCTCCTCTTTATTGAGTCAGTTATTACCACTCTCCTTATCTTTGAGTTGGCCATTGTCACTCATCTATTTGTTGAGTTAGCCATTACTACTCTTTTTTTATTGAGTTGACTATCGTCACTCTCCTCTTTATTACATTGGCCATTACCACTTTTACCTTTGCTGAGTTGGCCATTGTCACTCTTCTCTTTATACTATTGGCCTTGCGTTATCTATCTTTAAAGGACTTGGGCATGTGTCTTGATATTCCTGAACTCCCATGATTCAATGGATTTCCCTTTTTGGTGCAAGTACTATGTTGGGTATCCCTCTTTTAGCGATCAAATAATTATCGTGGACGTAATGCGTTTTCTGTTGTGGGCTTAGGGAGACATGTAATTCCATGTTTCATGGGTGATGGTGCACAAATTGGTGTATATAAATCATTATATGTGTTACATCAATTCTTTTCTTTTGGGGGGTTAGATGTCACTATTAGTCGCTCCAATCCAGGTTGCGTAATTCACTCGGTCATGTGTTGTGTTCATCTTGTGATAACCATATAAATCTATGTTAAACGTGGGACATGTCAACGAATCTCCATATTATGGGATGTGGGGCGAGTTGGATAACTATAATCGTATTCCACATTATGGCGATCGCTAAGTGTGATAAACCGCATATACTTTGTTAGGCATGCATCTCATATAGATTTCTTATACATTGATACCTATTGTAATTGTGGAGTACGGGATGTATTAAAACCTTACAGTGCTTTTATGAATCTCTTGAATTACTGTTAATCATAAGGGATGACCATCACTATGAGTAGGGCATTAATCCTCTCTCAACCATACTGATGATGCAGGTGATGTACCGTTTGAAGACCTAGAAGACCATCTCCCTATAGAAGACTATACAGAAAGAATATGAAGATAGTTTCATTATTTAGTTTTATACTTTCGTTGTGAACTCGATTAATGTAATAAGCTTCTATTGAGAAGGCATTTGATTATTTATTAAATTTCTTTACTCTGATGAAATAATCAATCCAGTCAATTTTATTCTTGTGAATGTTACCTTTATGAATGTATCCGAATGCAATTTTATTTTTTAAAAAGTGCGATTTCTAAAGCATCCAAGTTTTATACTATTAACTCCTGATTTTCTTGGGCACGAGTATAAACTCTTGCCGTGAATATTCGGGGTGTTACAGTACTGTAACATTCTGAATTTTTCACGGCCAAAGTTTGTTCTCGTGTCCAAGAAAATCGGGTGTTAATAATATATAAATTGGATGCTTTAAAAATTGTACCTTATTTTTTTTTTCATTTGGATCACATCTACATACCTTCATAAAGGTAACATTCACAAGATTAAAATCAAGTATATTGATTATTTTATCAAAGTAAAAGAATAACCAAGTGCCCTCTCAATGGGAGCTTATTATATTTATCGAGTTTGTAGTGAAAGTATGAAACTAAATAGTAAAACTATCTTTCTATTCTTTCAGTATGATCTTCCATAGGGAGATGATCCTCTAAGTCTTCAATCTGTACATCACTTGCATCATCGGTACAGTTGGGAGAGGGTCAATGACTTACTCATAATGATGGTCATCCTTTAAGATTAATAGTAATTCAAGAGATTCATAAAAGAAATATAAAGGTTTTGATACGTCCAGTATTCCACAACTACAAGAGGTATCAATGTGCAAGCAATCTATATGAGATGCATGCCTAGCAAAGTATATGCAATTTATCATACTTAGTGATCGTCATAATGTGGAATATGATTATAGTTATCCGACTTGCCCCGCATCCCATACTACGGAGATTTGTTGGCGTATCCCACGTTTAACATGGATTTATGCAGTTATCCCAAGACGAACATAACACATAACAGGGTAAATCACGCAATCCAGATTTAAGTGATTAATTGCGACATCCAACCCCCAAAAGAAACGACCAAATTGGAGCGACTAAATGCGACATCCAACCCCCAGAAAGAAAAGAATTGATGTAACACATATAACGATTTACATACACCAATTTGTGCATCATCACCCATGAAACATGGAATTACGTGTCGCCCTAGGGCCGCTATCGAAAACACATTACATCCACGATATATATTCGATTGCTAGAAGAGGGATACCCAACATAGTACTTGCACCAAAAAGGGAAATCCATTAAATCATGGGTGTATTGAAATATCAGGACACATACCCAAGCTCTTTAAAGATAGATAGAACAAGGCCAATAACATAAAGAGAAGAGTGACAATGGCCAACTCAGCAAAGATAAAAGTGGCAATGGCCAACGTAATAAAGAGGAGAATAACAATGGTTAACTCAACAAAAAGAGAGTGGCAATGGCCAACTCAAAAAAGAGAAAAGTGGCAAGGGCCAACTCAATAAATTGATAAAGGCAAGCAAGGGTAAGACCTGTATCCATCGTCCCACATAAATTCATAAAGATCATTCGTAATCAACATTACACTATAATCCCAAAGGACAAATAATTGATGACAAAACATATAATTGCAGGGAGGATTCATAGTAACATGAAGGCATGTAAAAGGCAAGATAAATATAACAACTTAAATTAATGTAAGCTTAAAGGATAAAACCCTCACCTTTGATGTTTGTTCCTTCTTAAGCATAGGTTAATGATGAGGGTTGGAGCTTTAGCCTAAATCCCTTATCTTAATATTTCTTGATCAAGTTGACTCACCTTGACGCGGTCCTAGGTCCTTTGGCTTAAGCTAGTGGAAGAAAGGGAAAGGAAAGAGGAGCCTAAGAAGAAAGAGGAATATGGGAGAGATATACCTCTAACTGATTTCTCGATTCAACGACTCAATGAGTCGCAGGTGACTCTTCCACGCCTTGATGGTGCGGCTGCCCTCTCATCTTCTTCTTCCCTTCTTCTTTCTCTCCTTTCTCTCTTGTGTTGTTTTCTATCAAGAATTTATAGACTCGTCTTATGGATTTCTAGAATTTGCTTGCGTAAAAACTTGTGTATCTGGGTTTGTTTGGCCAACCCTTTGTGTTAGCGTCTTTCGACAGGGGAAATGGTTTCGCTCGGCCGACGAGTGTGATGGCATTTCACATAAGGTGGCTTCATGGTTTTCATTATTTGATTTGTTCGACCTTGCTGGATGTCCTTTTTCTACCGATTGAGAGTCTGTGTTGGGGCCATTAGATCAACGGCTGGATTGTGAAACATCTTTGAACCAGCGATCACGATTCCCTGCTTGATCATAGAGATAAGCTCCGTTTTAATGACAGATCTTATCTTTGCCATTTTTTACTTGATCAGAGCCCTCAATCGGCATAGATTATTTACTTTATGCTTCCCAATCATGGGATCAATGGTCCAGATGAAGTCTGACGTGATATTCCCGAGAAATTCAATTCTAAAGTTATTGCCATTCAAGAATTGAGAGATACTGATCTTATGAGGGTTGAGGGGCTAGTTGGCTCTTTACAAATATATGAGTTGAATTTTAAGGCTCCAAAAGCTAAGTTTATTGCTCTTAAATCTTTTAAATGTATTTCAAAAGAAACTAATTCTAATTCTGATTTTGAAGAAAAAGAAGATGATATGACAATGTTAGCTAAAAAGTTTTATAGAATTTTCAAAAACAAGAATATATCAGATTTTCAAAAATCAACAGATAAAAGAAAAAGAAAATCTATTTCTTGGAAATCTAAAATTAAGGATATTCAATGTTTCAACTATCACAAATATGGGCATTTAGCTAATAAATGTCCTAAAAAGGATAGGTAAACAAGAAAGGGCTTGATTGCCACTTGGGATGAATCATCCGACTCTGAAAACTCTTCTGAGTCTGATGAATCAGAACAAGAGTATACAAATACAAATGATGTAAAAGCTTTTATGAGCTTAGCTAGAGTCACTTCCTCAGATAGTTGTAATCTATCTGACAATGATCTCAAGGGTAACCCTGAAAATGAAAATGAAGATGATCTTCAAGATGCCTACAATGCTCTATATAGAGAGAGTTGTAAAATTGCTGTCAAATTGAAAATTCAAAAAGAAAAATATGCTAAATTAAAAGAAGAACATGAAAATACAGTTTTAGAAAAATCTCAATTTTCAGATTGTTTTGAAAAAATAAAATTAGATTTAAGTTTTAAATCTTCTGAATTAGAAAAATTCAAAACAGAAAATGATAAACTAAAACTTCCTTTTGAGTTCAAAGGACACTTGGAAATATATCCATGGTGACCAAAAGCTTGAAAAATTGTTAACCTCATTTAGAAAATGTAGTGACAAGTCAGGTCTGGGATATATTAAAGGCAACTCATCAAAATCCAAAGTGTCTATTCCTATTTTTGTAAGAGGAGAATCTTCTAACTCTAAAGGTAAGACTTTAAGAGATTTTAATCATAATGATTTCAAAAACTCAAAACCCTTTCAAGTTCCTAAAAATAATAAAACCATTAACTATAAATATCAAAAAGAATAATAGATGTCACTTAGATGAAAAAATAATGGACCTACTTAAAGAACTTTTAAAATCCAACTCAAATATTTGTGAAGTTTATAGAGAAAGGAGAAATCACAACCCTCAAATGCAGCGAAACTCAAAAGTCACTCCTAAACCTAGAACCATTATGAAATGGGTTTTAAAGGTCAAGTGTCTTGTAGTCCATACTGCTTTCAAAGCCATTAGCCATTCAAAATGGTTCTTGGATAGTGGATGCTCAAGGCATATGACAAATGACAAGGCGATATTTATGAATATCAAAGAAGTTAATGGTGGTTTAGTTACTTTTAGTGATGGAAGCAACTGCAAAATAATAAGCCAAGGTATTGTACAACTTCATAACCTTCCGCCCTTTAAAAATGTGTTTTATGTTGAAGGTTTAAAACACAACCTTCGAAGCATATCTCAAATCTGTGATAATAAGCATAGTGTGAAATTTTCTAATCACGGATATGAAATAATTAATGAGAAAGGTAATGTGATATTAAATGGTCGCAAGACTTCTGAAAATTACTATATTATCGATAACTCTTGCTCATCTAACCATTCATGTTATATGGTCCAAACAGATGAAACTGAACTTTGGCATAAACGTCTTGGACATGTTAACTATAGAGATCTGTATAAGTTGAGCAAAAGAGATTACTTACGAGGCTTACCTAAACTTAAAAAGATAGAAAAAGTATGTGGCGCATGTCAAATTGGTAAATAAATTAGGAGTAGTCACAAGAAAGTGAACTCCTTAACCACAGCCACACCACTAAAATTACTTCATATGGATCTATTATGACCAACTATAACTGAAAGTAGAGGTGAAAAGAAGTTTTTTCTAGTCATTGTTGATGATTATACCAGATATACTTGGGTAGCCTTCTTAAGAGAGAAATTGGATACTTTTAATGAAGTCAGAAAAATTCTAAAACGAATTTAAACTGAAAAAGAGATATCTGTGATCAAAATTAAAAGTGATCATGGCACAGAGTTCGAAAATAACAATTTTGAGAAGTACTATGATGATCATTGTATATCTCATGAGTTTTATACTCCCAAGACGCCTCAACAAAATGGAATTGTTGAGAGAAAAAATAGAGTTTTACAGGAAATGGCTAGTGTAATGTTAAATAACATGAAACTACCAAAAAATTTATAGGCTGAAGCTGTTAATACTGCATGTTATATTATAAATCGAGTTTATATTAGAAGATCAAAAAATAAAATAGCTTATGGACTATGGTTTAATAAAAAGCCCACTCTTAAATATTTTAAGACTTTTGGAAGTAAATGTTTCATTTTACGTGATCGAAAATTTTTAAAAAAGTTTAAAGCTAAGAGTGATGAGGGAATATTCTTGGGTTATGCTCTTAATAGTCGAGCATATCGTGTTCTTAACAAAAGAACAGGAGTGATTCAGGAATCTATTAATGTTGCAATTGACGATCACCTGATCATACCCACACCAAGTAAAGATGAAGATAAAGCTAATATAATTGATATACCTGACTCTTCATCAAAACTCAATTGATACTGAACTAAGATTAGTCAAAGACCATCCGACTGATCTAATACTTGGTAACCCTAACACTAGTGTATAGAATAGAAAACAATTAGAAAATATTTGTAATTATGTCTGTTTCACTTCCCAAATTGAACCATCTAATATAAATGAAGCACATACTGATGAAAGTTGAATAATTGCCATGCAAGAAGAACTAAATCAATTTATCAGAAATGATGTATGGTACTTGGTTCCTAGACCTTCTGATAAACATATAATTGAAACCAAATAGATTTTTAAAAATAAAACTAATGAATTAGGTAACATTATCATAAATAAGGCTCGACTGGTTGTATAAGGGTACACGCAAATAGAAGGCATTGATTACGATGAAACATTTGCATCAGTTGCTCGCCTTAAATTCATAAGATTATTTATTTCGATTGCATGTTATATGAAATTCAAAATATATTAAATAGATGTTAAAAGTACATTTCTAAATGGTGACTTACGTGAGGAGGTTTATGTTGAACAACCTTATGGTTTTGAGGACCCCAAATCTCCAAATCATGTATATCGTCTTTAAAAGGCACTTAATGGTTTGAAACAAGCTTTAGAGCATGATATGGAAAATTGACTAAATTTTTACTTAGTTATAACTTCAATATGAGTAGCGTTAATAAAACTTTATTTGTCAAAAAATATAACGATCCTATACTAATAGTACAGATCTATGTTGATGATATAATTTATGGATCTACATGCACT
This sequence comes from Magnolia sinica, assembly GCF_029962835.1. NCBI lineage: Eukaryota > Viridiplantae > Streptophyta > Magnoliopsida > Magnoliales > Magnoliaceae > Magnolia > Magnolia sinica. The sequence goes on from NC_080582.1 coordinate 55,129,964, forward strand.
AACTTATCTATTGAGTTTGCAGATCTGATGAAATCCAGGTTTGAAATGAGTATGGTTGGTTAACTTAACTACTTTCTTGAATTACAAGTTAAGCAACATAAGATGGTATATTCATTTCAAAAACCAAATACGCCTTAAATCTTGTAAAAAGGGTTTGGATTTAAGAATGGAAAGAAGTTTGATACTCCAATGAGTACAAGTCTTAAAATCTCAAAAGATGAATTAGGTAAAAGTGTAGACTCCTATTTATATCGAAGTGTGATTGATAGTCTCTTATAATAACTACTAGTAGACCTGATGTTGCATTTAGTGTTGGAATATGTGCCCGTTATCAATCAAATTCTAAAGAATCTCATCTAATTGTTGTGAAGCGGATAACCAGATATGTCGCAAGTTCAGCTAATTTAGGACTTTGGTATTCACATGATACATCCATACAAATTGTCAGATATACTAATGCAGACTGTACTGGAAATATTGACAATAAAAAATCTACCAGCAGTGGATGTTTCTACGTAGGAAACTGTTTAGTTTCATGGCTCAATAAGAAACAAATCTCTGTATCACTCTCAACTGTTGAAGTTAAATATATTGCAGCTGGTAATGCTTGCACTTAACTCATTTGGATGAAAAAAATGTTAGCCAATTATGGAATTGCGTATGATACAATTACATTGTATTGCGAGAATTCAAGCACAATTAACATTTTAAAAAATCTAATCCAACATTCTCGTACAAAACATATTAATATTATATACCATTATATTTGAGAACTTGTTGAAAATAAGAGTGTTGTGGTAGAATATATTCAAATTGAAAAGCAACTTGCTGACATTTTAACTAAATTGCTCGATAGGAATAGATTCTCAAATTTAAAGAATGATATTGGTTCATGTGTTATTAATTAAGTATTTATCCATTTGTTTGTTTCTTGTTTTATTTAATTAAATGCATATAATATTAATACATAATGACAATTTTTTTTAAAAAAAATCACCTTTTTTAGTTCTTTGACTGGTTATGGACATGCTGAACCAGTCGAACCCTCGACGGGTCAAGTACGCTGCTCAACCGGTCAAGGACCGCGGGATTTCATTTCTAAAAAGTGAAAAATCACTTCTTTTTTTGTCTTCTTCTTCGACTCATCGGTGGCCCTCTCGTTGAACCCATCTCCAAATCTAGCTTGTAAGTGGTTGTTTTTCTATTTCTTTTAAGATTTGAGTACTTCCTTGCTAGCTAATCTATTGTTTGGGATTTATTGTTGATTTCAAACCCTTTTTGGTGTGGGATTTGTGAAAAATCTTATATATCCGCAATCACACTTCTCTCTTTAGTTATTTCTTGAGCAAACATTAAATGGAGCATCGTACTAAACGTGGACTACTCAAAAAACTCGTGGTAGTTCGTCATTTAGGTTGACTTCATCTAATGTGAGAACCTTAAGGGGTTTCGAAGAAAATTCGTTCCAAATTGGGGATTTCAGCTCAAGAGACATAACTATTAAGCGTAGTGTAAATGTTGCTCACATTGCTCCATTCAATCTTGTTCATTTACTTTTTAATGTTGGTTGGGGAGGCATTTTTGTTTGGGGAGTGTCACGCCCCAGAGTCGGTAACTGGACTCACAAGAAACCCGATGGCCGGTTCTGGCCGCAACAGCCTCCGTAGTACCCCATTCTCAACTCATGAGACAGGTTCTGATCCTAGGATCCTACAAGGAGGATTTCCATAACAACATAATCATTTCCAATACGAGCATAACCAAGATCACAACAAGTACATCTGACAATAACAAAGGCACACACTACAAAATTCACTACAAATTTGAACTTTTACAATCATCCATAAGGTCCAAAAGGACATACATGAGAAAAAAGGAAAAGAGAGAAAGGTCAGCAACACTTAAGTCCTCAAATGCTCAGCTCTACTCCACGTTCTGCTATTATGACGCCTTCCTAGAATCTCCTGCACCATCAATCGTGCATAAGCTTATAGAAGCTTAGAGGGTGGTGTAAGTGTGTGACAATGGTGCATAGAAGAATAAGAGGAGGTAAAAGGAAAGAACATGCTCAATGAGAATATCACTATCATTACCAAGGCTTATCATGAATACCATGCAATGAGTACTGGAAGCCATACTAAGGCAATGCATGAAGGGGCTTACACAGCCAATGCTAATGCGATACAAGTAATGCCAGTGGTCATAACTAAACCATATGTCAAGTATATTTCCAATCAAAAGGAAATCATCGGGGTCTATTACACTACTGAATGACTGCCGCTCTACAAACCCCGCACAGTCAAACGAGTCTAAGGGACCTCACTACCCGCCCATGAACAACCAATCACCAGCAAGGCCTGATAGTAGCAGACCCATTTACGAGCTGGTCAGACTCAGCCTAGCAATGCCTCCTCACATTAGGTAGGTAAGGCCACAACCCTATCCAACCGACTACATGACAGCAAGAGCCCCAGTCTAACGGTATAAGGCCCTCGTGCGCTCGTATAGTCCACCCGGTCACGGCGTTGGAGCATATCTTTGGTATCATGGAAGTTTTGAGAATTTCACCTATGGGCATCCTATGCACCCGGTATGCTCAAGTAATATTTTTTGTGTCCACACATGCGGCCATCCACAAATGTCCCTATGGAGGCAAGGCCCTGATGAAGCAAGGGCGGTATCATCATGTAATGAGATATCAATGTATGAGTTGAACACACAGATCATGCACAAGTTTCAGGCACTCAATGTGCACAAGGGGAGAAACTCCATCCCTCAATGACCACCATACAATGCAATCAATTCATACAGATGATGCATATGAGTCACAACGATGTAAGTGTGCTACATGTAGAATGTATTTCTCTGTCCTAAGGAGGATTGGGGTTTAGGAACATAGACAGGTGGTCTAAGGAGAAGAAAATTCCTCTAGTGGGAGCCCAGTACTTTAGGATGGCCCACAAACTAAGAGAGTCAAAATCTTAAGGAGGAACGGTCCTAACCAGGCCCAAGGTGGGCCTTCAACCACCTATAAGGGCCTCTATGGACCTACCTTAGGGCCACCAAGGAGGACATCAAACCTCAACTAGGTCCCAAAAGGTAGCCTGCTACATATGCAAAGAAAGGTCCAAGGCACAATCAATCTATGGCCTAGTGGGCCATACACTAAGCCCTAAACAAAGGCAACTGGTGGGCCCTTAAGCAAGTTTAGGGCCCAACCATAAGGGTCATGGGTTCACTCATTGTGGTGGGCCTAATGGGCAACCCATTATCCCAACATATGAGAAATCCTTATATTTTTAACACAAGTAAGTTGGCCCTCACATCTCGGCCCAAGTATGGATTTATTATAGTGGGCAAACAAGGGCCCAACTACTTGAGTATTTAACCCACAAGTCCATCAAAATGGTGGAAGTCGGCCCAATGTATGGTTGGGCCAAGCTAGGATGTCCCTGCCCAATCTGGGCTCACTGGATGTCCCAAAATTCTGATCTTAAGATGGGGTCTTCATAAGATCACTAAAAGTGACCTAAAAGAATGCACTGATTAAGCCCAAGGATTATAAGAAAGCATAAGCATGTAACACGTACACAAGTTCTCAATATGGTGAGCCCCACAGTTAAATAAAGTTGTAACCATAAAATTGTACATTGAAGGCCCTTTGATAAACTTTTGGCCCGTTTGACTTCCTGGGCCTGCTAAGGTCCAGAAATTAGTTGAGTATGTGGAAATAATCTCATGAAGGCCAACTATACTCACTGGGGAACCGCACCAGATGGAGAGTGTGTATATATCATGAAAAGATCAAGTAGGCCTACTACTGGATTGTGAGTCCAGCAACAACCCAAGGCAGAGAGTGCTTCCACAATCGGGCGATCCAAGGCTTGGACGGCCTGGACCAAACATGCATTAAGGTAGGTTCTACATACATGCATATTGAGCCTTAAATAAATAGCCTAAGGTCTATGGTGGGCCTTTAACCACCCATAGAGAAACCTATGAGCTTACCTTAGGATCACCCAGGAGGACATCCAACCTCAACTGGTTTCCAAGAGGTAGCTCACCACTACCCATATAATGAAAGATCTAAGGCCTAAGCAATGCGTGGACTAGTAGGCCATACACCAAGCCCAACTCATAAGCCATATAGTGGGCCCTCAAGTAATGTTTGGGCCCAACCACAAAGGTCATAATTCCACATATTGTGGTGGGCTTCATGGGCAGCCCAGTAATTCATTTACATGGGCAAGTTTCACATTTAACACAAGTGAGTTGGGCCTCACTTTTGGCCTAAGTACAGGGTCAGTTTAATGGGCAGCCAAGGGCCCGACTTCTTGTGTATCATTGCCCCTAAGCCCATCACAATAGATAGGAGAGTATAGGCTCAAGATCAATGGGCCTATCCAAAAGAACTGAGTCCACAAGGCCTACTTGCTAACACAAACATGCATATACTATATCACATAATGGGCCCTAAAGAAATAGCCCAAAACAAAAGTCATCCAATTCATACATTATGGTGGGCTTGAGGGCAGCCCATAAACCCAAGAATACACATAGGCAAGGCCTATACTGACAGTGTGGGCCTTGCCACATCAGCCCAAAGACTTAGCAAGGCCCTCCACACTATACATTTATGTGGGCCCCGCAAGTCAGCCCATAATTAAGCATTTCATGAGGGCATCACGGCTAATAAATACACACGGTCAGCCTGTAGACGGCTCGTTGGGCCCGTGAAACAATAAGGTCAGGCCCTACACGATCTTGGGCTCAAGAAATAGGTTTCCAGCCCATTGGGCCTACAAACTACCAAAAATCTGGTTAAGGCTAACCCCCAACATCACCACAAAGGTGAGCCTTAAGAGCCACTAATTACGGCCAAAAATATCTAAGGAAATAAGGCAAGGAGTGTGTGCAATACTCCCTTAAATCTGGTGGGCCACAACAACTCCAAAACAATCCACTATGGAGCAAATTTGGGCCCCTTGTTGGAATTCCAGCCCACCCACTTCCTGGGCCTGCTGGAATCCAGAAATTTATTTAATTCAGATGGGTTACTGGCCCATGGTGACCCACACATATCACAGTGGGTCCCACCAGATGAGAGGGGAATACACAACACACATTAGAAGTGGGCCATGCCGCTGGAATACAGGCCCAGCAACCGCCCAAGGTAGGGGCTTCCCGTGGTGGGTAGTCCTACGGGCCTGAGTATCTGGCCCAAAACTGACCCAAGTTTGCAGCCACACCACGATCAGTACAGGGGCCCGATGGCCATGAAAATTTACAAGATGGTCCTCCCATAGGTGGACCACGAATCCTCAAAATTTTGTGATTTTTGGACGATCAGAAGTATTTTAATTAATTTAAATAAATCAGACCATTAAGAAAATCTGGTGAATCGGGACACCTGGACGTGGTGAGCCATTCCAGCACTTGTCACGGTGTACAAAGGGCTCCATTGGCCCCAAAAATTTGTAGGTGAGTCCCACCATGGGTGGACCACCTCTCTGTAAATTTTCATGATTTTAGGATACTCAGAAGTATTTAAATTAATTTAAAGAATACAATCTATCCAGGGTAAAATATTGCTGGAATATAACTGTCCTGAATTTGGGCCATCCAATGGGTGGGTTCTGGGCCTCCAAAATTCCTGAAATTTGGACCCAAGGTCCCTCATCAAGCCTAAAACAAGTTGGCATCCAGAAATATGGCCCACCTTCTTAGAAATTATTTTTTTAATATTATTTTTATGGGACTATGCTGCTGGACTGCACAGCAGAAATTTCTGGCAGTCCAGTATGTTGGCCCACCCTTTTGGATGCCCAAATAGGATTCTTTAGCCCTGAAATTTTGTGGATAGGTCCTACTATGGGTGGGACACCTCCCTACAAAAATTTAAGATTTTTGGGATAGTAAAAATATTTTATTTAACTCATGCAATTTATGGACAGCAAGGTCCAGATTTTTATTTTCCTGCTGCAGCAATGCTGCTGTCCCTGACTTTAGCACCCCATTTGAGTGGGCCCAGGTCTATGTAAGTTTGGAAAAATACAAGGCCAACCTTCCTATACAAGTATACATTAAGGTGGGGTCCACAAAGGTGGCCCAGCATTTCAAAATCAGGCTGATATTTATGAGTTTCCAGCAAACAGTGTAGCTGGACAGTCCAGAAAAATCTGGACCGTCCACCCTCCTTGGCCCACCCTTTTGGGTGATCAAATAGGGACATTTGAAGCTGAGGTTTAGCATACTTTTAGGTGGGGTCCATACCTCAAAGAGAAGTCTAAGAAATCAGGAAAAATGAGACCACAAACAAGGCCTACAACACATACATTACAGCATAAAAAAATTCCAGCAATCTGGACAGCAACATGTTGCTGTCTAGATCAGCCCCAAAATTTAATAAATGGGAAATAAATCATAGATTCCATAAGGTGAGGTCCACCCTGATGTGTCACACAACTCCCAGGCCCAGCCTCTCCCCAAGAAAATCCATAAAATCAGGCCCAAAGGCTTTCCAAATCAAGCAGCAAAACTAGGCAGCACAGTTGGGCCTAGGTGTCCAACAACTTGGGCCTGGATGTCCCAAAAATTTAAAAATTCTAGTTGCATGGCACATCAGGTGGGCCACATAATCATTACATCCAAACCATAGAAAGTGGAGAAGAGAAGAATAAAGGAAATCTCATCAAGATGGGGTCCATGGAGAATGGCCCCATCAAGATCACATGCATGCAAGAGATGGATAAAAAAAAACTTATCCAAGGAGTGGTGGACCTTCACCATTGATGTGGTGAGTCCTACACTCTCCATATGATGCAACAAAAGATCTATGACAATAAGAACCATGCAATCTATCCTACATGCTCACCCACTTGTTGGATCTTCAAGATTCTTCAACCACCATGCTCCTTAAGCTTCAAGGAAGGGGGGTTCAATGGTGATGATGGATCTTTGATGGTTAGATCTAGGGGGAGAAGAAGAGGATAGAGGGCTGGAAAAATTCAGCAATGGAGGACATTTGCAAAGAGGAGAAGAGAGAAATGAAGAAAGAGAGAGGGAGATGAGAGAGTTTCTAAGGTTGAAATGATTACTTTCTTAGAAAAAGATGAATTTTGAAAAGAGAAAATAATCATTGCTCATGGGATAGGGTGGCTCATCATTGCCTAGAGAAGCCAATCTCATCATGGTTTTCTTGAGAAAAGAAGCCATCATTGCTAGCCTAAAGGTGGCTTACATGGGGAATAGTGCACATGGGGAAATGTGCAATCAGGCGGGTCCCACCAAAAATGAAATCAACGGTCCAAATAATGCGCGGCCCATAACTTTTGATGGACATGCCGGATTTACGCATGAGACACGACGCTGGAACCGCGGCGATGATGCGGTCGCAATGGCATAGGTCTTGGGTCAATCCGAGTCGGGTCTACGTGACCAAACTCGAGGGTGACCGCAATCACTATCCGAAGGTCGCGGGTCGCCAAAATTTGACCGGTAGGACCGCGGGACCAAAATACATGAGATGCATACTCACACACACAAATGCACACATGCGAACTCAGGACAGGTCTCACATAATTGAAACCAAATAGATTTTTAAAAATAAAACTAATGAATTAGGTAACATTATCATAAATAAGGCTCGACTAGTCATACAAGGGTACACGCAAATAGAAGGCATTGATTACGATGAAACATTTGCATCAGTTGCTTGCCTTAAATTCATAAGATTATTTATTTCGATTGCATGTTATATGAAATTCAAAATATATTAAATAGATGTTAAAAGTACATTTCTAAATGGTGACTTACGTGAGGAAGTTTATGTTGAACAACCTTATGGTTTTGAGGACCCCAAATCTCCAAATCATGTATATCGTCTTTAAAAGGCACTTAATGGTTTGAAACAAGCTTTAGAGCATGATATGGAAAATTGACTAAATTTTTACTTAGTTATAACTTCAATATGAGTAGCGTTAATAAAACTTTATTTGTCAAAAAATATAACGATCCTATACTAATAGTATAGATCTATGTTGATGATATAATTTATGGATCTACATGCACTAACTTATCTATTGAGTTTGCAGATCTGATGAAATCCAGGTTTGAAATGAGTATGGTTGGTTAACTTAACTACTTTCTTGAATTACAAGTTAAGCAACATAAGATGGTATATTCATTTCAAAAACCAAATACGCCTTAAATCTTGTAAAAAGGGTTTGGATTTAAGAATGGAAAGAAGTTTGATACTCCAATGAGTACAAGTCTTAAAATCTCAAAAGATGAATTAGGTAAAAGTGTAGACTCCCATTTATATCGAAGTGTGATTGATAGTCTCTTATAATAACTACTAGTAGACCTGATGTTGCATTTAGTGTTGGAATATGTGCCCGTTATCAATCAAATTCTAAAGAATCTCATCTAATTGTTGTGAAGCGGATAACCAGATATGTCGCAAGTTCAGCTAATTTAGGACTTTGGTATTCACATGATACATCCATACAAATTGTCGGATATACTAATGCAGACTGTACTAGAAAAATTGACAATAAAAAATCTACCAGCAGTGGATGTTTCTACGTAGGAAACTATTTAGTTTCATGGCTCAATAAGAAACAAATCTCTATATCACTCTCAACTGCTGAAGTTAAATATATTGCAGCTGGTAATGCTTGCACTTAACTCATTTGGATGAAAAAAATGTTAGCCAATTATGGCATTGCGTATGATACAATTACATTGTATTGCGAGAATTCAAGCACAATTAACATTTTAAAAAATCTAATCCAGCATTCTCGTACAAAACATATTAATATTATATACCATTATATTTGAGAACTTGTTGAAAATAAGAGTGTTGTGGTAGAATATATTCAAATTGAAAAGCAACTTGCTGAAATTTTAACTAAATTGCTCGATAGGAACAGATTCTCAAATTTAAAGAATGATATTGGTTCATGTGTTATTAATTAAGTATTTATCCATTTGTTTGTTTCTTGTTTTATTTAATTAAATGCATATAATATTAATACATAATGACAATTTTTTTTAAAAAAATCACCTTTTTTAGTTCTTCGACTGGTTGTGGACATACTCAACCAGTTGAACCCTCGACGGGTCAAGTACGCTGCTCAACCGGTCATGGACCGCGGGATTTCATTTCTAAAAAGTGAAAAATCACTTCTTTTTTTGTCTTCTTCTTCGACTCATCGGTGGCCCTCTCGTTGAACCCATCTCCAAATCTAGCTTGTAAGTGGTTGTTTTTCTATTTCTTTTAAGATTTTAGTACTTCCTTACTAGCTAATCTATTGTTTGGGATTTATTGTTGATTTCAAACCCTTTTTGGTGTGGGATTTGTGAAAAATCTTATATATCCGCAATCACACTTCTCTCTTTAGTTATTTCTTGAGCAAACATTAAATGGAGCATCATACTAAACGTGGACTACTCAAAAAACTCGTGGTAGTTCGTCATTTAGGCTGACTTCATCTAATGTGAGAACCTTAAGGGGTTTCGAAGAAAATTCGTTCCAAATTGGGGATTTCAGCTCAAGAGACATAACTATTAAGCGTAGTGTAAATGTTGCTCACATTGGTCCATTCAATTTTGTTCATTTGCTTTTTAATGTTGGTTGGGGAGGCATTTTTGTTTAGGGAGTGTCACGCCCCAGACTCGGTAACTGGACTCACAAGAAACCCGATGGCCGGTTCTGGCCGCAACAGCCTCCGTAGTACCCCATTCTCGACTCATGAGACAGGTTCTGATCCTAGGATCCTGCAAGGAGGATTTCCATAACAACATAATCATTTCCAATACGAGCATAACCAAGATCACAACAAGTACATCTGACAATAACAAAGGCACACACTACAAAATTCACTATAAATTTGAACTTTTACAATCATCCATAAGGTCCAAAAGGACATACATGAGAAAAAAGGAAAAGAGAGAAAGGTCAGCAACACTTAAGTCCTCAAATGCTCAGCTCTACTCCACGTTCTGCTATTATGACGCCTTCCTAGAATCTCCTGCACGCATCAATCGTGCATAAGCTTATAGAAGCTTAGAGGGTGGTGTAAGTGTGTGACAATGGTGCATAGAAGAATAAGAGGAGGTAAAAGGAAAGAACATGCTCAATGAGAATATCACTATCATTACCAAGGCTTATCATGAATACCATGCAATGGGTACTGGAAGCCATACTAAGGCAATGCATGAAGGGGCTTACACAACCAATGCTAATGCGATTCAAGTAATGCCAGTGATCATAACTAAACCATATGTCAAGTATATTTCCAATTAAAAGGAAATCATCGGGGTCTATTACACTACTGAATGACTGCCGCTCTACAAACCCCGCACAGTCAAACGAGTCTAAGGGACCTCACTACCCGCCCATGAACAACCAATCACCAGCAAGGCCTGACGGTAGCAGACCCATTTACGAGCTGGTCAGACTCAGCCTAGCAATGCCTCCTCACATTAGGTAGGTAAGGCCACACCCCTATCCAACCGACTACATGACAGCAAGAGCCCCAGTCTAACGGTATAAGGCCCTCGTGCGCTCGTATAGTCCACCCGGTCACGGCGTTGGAGCATATCTTTGGTATCATGGAAGTTTTGAGAATTTCACCTATGGGCATCCTATGCACCCGGTATGCTCAAGTAATATTTTTTGTGTCCACACATGCGGCCATCCACAAATGTCCCTATGGAGGCAAGGCCCTGATGAAGCAAGGGCGGTATCATTATGTAATGAGATGTCAATGTATGAGTTGAACACACAGATCATGCACAAGTTTCAGGCACTCAATGTGCACAAGGGGAGAAACTCCAACCCTCAATGACCACCATACAATGCAATCAATTCATAAAGATGATGCATATGAGTCACAACGATGTAAGTGTGCTACATGTAGAATGTATTTCTCTGTCCTAAGGAGGATTGGGGTTTAGGAACATAGACAGGTGGTCTAAGGAGAAGAAAATTCCTCTAGTGGGAGCCCAGTACTTTAGGATGGCCCACAAACTAAGAGAGTCAAAATCCTAAGGAGGAACGGTCCTAACCAGGCCCAAGGTGGGCCTTCAACCACCTATAAGGGCCTCTATGGACCTACCTTAGGGCCACCAAGGAGGACATCAAACCTCAACTAGGTCCCAAAAGGTAGCCTGCTACATATGCAAAGAAAGGTCCAAGGCACAATCAATCTATGGCCTAGTGGGCCATACACTAAGCCCTAAACAAAGGCAACTGGTGGGCCCTTAAGCAAGGTTAGGGCCCAACCATAAGGGTCATGGGTTCACTCATTGTGGTGGGCCTAATGGACAACCCATTATCCCAACATATGAGAAATCCTTATATTTTTAACACAAGTAAGTTGGCCCTCACATCTCGGCCCAAGTATGGATTTATTATAGTGGGCAAACAAGGGCCCAACTACTTGAGTATTTGGCCCATAAGACCCATTAAAATAACATGGTAAATATAGGACCCAAGATTTTAATGGGCCTATCAAAAGTTCCAGCCCAACCAAGGTTAGAAGGCCCATACTTAACTAAGAGACTAGCCCAAGAAGAATCTCATTTGGGATGGGCCTTTAATCATGCACTAATTAAGCCCAAAAAAATATATAATTAAGATGGTAAGATACTGACTTAAATCCTCCTCAAATCTAGTGGGCCATATTACCCCAAAAGAACATCTATAAGCAACAATTATTGGGCTCAATGCCAAATTCCAGCCCACCCAAATTTCTAGGTTGGTTGGAGTTCAATAATAGAAGTATTTCTTAGTATAATTAATTTTTGATAGCCCACACACATCACTTTGGGCCCCACCAGATGAGAGAGGATGTGCAACGCATATATCAAATGGGCTAGGCCATTGGAATGCAGTCCCAGCAGTAGCCTAAGGCAGGGATGTCCCATGTGTAGGCGGCCCTATGGGCCTAGGGTATATGGCCCAAAAATCCACCTAATGGGTCTCAATTGAATAGAAAAAAAATGAGGATGATCAATCCCCTAAGTAACCCACATGGATGAGTGGTGGGATATACAACACATCAAGGTGGGCCCACGAAGCAGGCTGGACGCCCCAGCCTGGGCGTCCCTGCTTAGCAGCCACTCCCGTCCACACCATGGCCAACTCAAAAGTCCGTTGGGCCTAAAAATTTTTAAGGTGATAATTTCATATGTGGAACACACTCCTACAAAATTTTAGAATTTTTAGATATTCCTAACTATTTTAATTAATTTAAATAATACAGTCTGTCCAGAAAATCGGACAGACCTGGACATCCCAAACTGGTGGGCCAGTCCGGCCCTCGCCACGATGTGCACAGGGGTCTATTGTCCCTGAAATTTGGTGGGTGGGTCCTAAAATGAGTTAAACACAGTTTCAAAAAATTTTAGAATTTTTAGACATTTATAAATATTTTAATTCATTTAAATAAATCAATCTGTCCTGAAACTCGGACTGATCTAGGCACCATATTATAGTGGGCCAGTCCAGCCACTACCATGGTGAGTAAAGGTGTCCATTGGCTCCAAGATTTTGTAGGTGGGTCCTATCATGGGTGTTACACCTCTTTGAAAAATTTTACACATTTTGGAGTAGTGGAAATATTTTTTAATAATTCATACAATTTATGGACAGCAATATTGCAGAACAATTACAGATTGCTATCCCCTTTTAGATCACCCAAGGAGTGGGCCTATGCTCATCAAATCAAGGGAAAAAGAGAGGCAAGGGTGCCTCCATTACTGTAAAATAAGGTAGGGTCCACATCAGTTAGCCACCTTCCCAAAATCAGATCACACTGGGGTCTTTCCCTCTTCCTCTAACATGGTTGGACGGTCCCATATGTTAGACCGTCCAGGCCCTTAGGCCAAGTCCCTAGATGTCCCAAAAAGAGCTGCATGGGATAGGTTTTCAGCATGTATCAAGGTGGGGTCCATATACCAATAACCCACCCTTATCTTCTTCAAAACAAAGCAACACATGGGCCCAAACAATTAACAACATGGCCCTAAAAAAAATCTGGACAGTAAGGTATATAAACTGCCTAGTGCAGTCCACCATTAAAGTTCCAGCAAAATAATCTTCATGCACATCAAGGTGTGGCCACCTACATAGGCCACACACATCTGAGATATACTCCCGAATGATCCAAACCTTGCATGTGTGAATGGACAGCAAGGTGGATCTCCACATGTTTAGAAAATGGGACATATGGACGTCCTAACAAGGATGGACGGTTGGATGTGCCTTGCACATCAGGTGGGTCACCATGACCAACAATTATTTAAGGAGAAGGAATAAAAGAGTTAGAGAAAATAAGAGGAAGATATCAGTCATTCAAGAGGGGTTTCGCCACTAAAAACCCCTTATGTACAAAGAAGATTCAACCATACAATTGCTCATCTATGGATCTATGGATGCATGGACCTCCATAGTAAAAATCTGAGGTGGGGATGCCATCCCCACCATAAAACAGAGGTCTAAATGACCATAGGAGGGCTGAGATCATGAAACACATCATGATGGGGTCCATGGAGAATGGCCCTATCATGGATTAACACATGCATGATGGATGGCCAATAGGCACATCCAAAGGGTTAGATGGGATCCCCACCATGGATTGGTGGGTCCCACTTGTTCCCTACATGAAGAAATAAAATAAATAAGAGAAGGAATGGAGGTTAGCATTTGTGAAAAACACCCACCTTAAATCTTCAAGCTACCACTAACACTAAGTACTCCAAGCTCCAAGCTTTAAGGTTCAATGGTCAAGATGAGTTTGTGGTAGCTAGATGGAGGAAGAAAGGAAGGGAAAGTTGCTGGAAATAGGGAAAGGGAGGGCTGGACATTCCACCATGGAAGAGGAAAATGAGAGAATGAAGGAGTAGAGAGAGAGAGGAAGGGAGGGTTGTAGGAGAGTCATCATTACTCTCCCTCCTTGGTTAGAGAAAAAAATCATGACCTATGGTGATATAAACAATGCTTGCTAGGGTAAGTTAGGTGTGGGTAGTGTTTATTTCATGGGAATTGTAGTGTGTGTGGGTGGTGTGCATGGGAACTTGTGCCATGAGAGTGGTCCATACGCTTTTGTACAAAAAGTAGGCCACATGATGAAATGCTCACAACTTTTGATCTATAAGTCAGATGAACACACAAGACATGTCGTTGGAACCGCAACGACGATACGAATGAGATAGCATAGGTCTCGGGTCGATCCGAGTCGAGTCAATGTGATCGGACTCAAGGATGACCGCAAATGCTACCCAAAGGTCACGGGTCACCGGGATTCAACCGGTAGGACCGCGAGACCATGAGAAATGAAATGCATATCTAAACATACACATGCCCACGCAAGAACTCGAGTCGGGTCTTATAGGGAGGCAAAGCTTACCGTTCCATTGTGCAATGCATGTATGCATCAATTTGTGAAGTTTCCCATGAGAATCTAACCTTTACAGTTAAATTTGTGGAAGGGAACTTCACTGTAGACTGTTATCTAATCTCAACTTTAACTAGGATTGCTATTGCAGAGGATGGAATTCCTCTTGACAATCTAACTGATAGAATGTCCCATACAGAATGGCTAGCAGTTACACATAAATTGTGTCGATTTAATGCGGAATGACATTTGGGTAATGCATTGCATGCCAATCAAATGCTGCCTCGATTTCGAGTTCTTCAGTGTATCTATACATCCAATGTGTATCCTCGATCAAGGAATAAGTTAGAACTTACTCCCTTCCTGGCAAATATTCTTCACTCTATTGTTTCTAGGGTATAAGTGTGTCTTCCTTTGCTTATTTGCTATATCATAATTCAGTTTCGTCGTCATCATGGTCATATTTCTATTCCTTTTACATGTCTTATGACTTGTATTGCCTTACATTATAATGTTCCTATTCCTATGTCTAAGGCGTTTGAGTTAGTATTACCATTCGATGACGCTAATATTCACAAAATGAGTCTAAAATATCTTTCGGGCCAGAGAGATGAGGAAGAAGAGGAAGCACCTGCACCACCAGAAGATACATCTATGAACGATATCTTCATTGAACTTGATGACTCAGATGATCTAGATGATTTAGATTTTTAGCCTTCACAAGGTGATGATCGATTCAAATCACTAGAAGAGAAGGTCATGGCATTACAGGTTACACAAAACAACCTAGCATAAACTCAAAAATCCTCTATGAAGTACATGAAGAAGTACTTCCACCGTATTGCGAGGAGTTTACATCAGATGGATCCTTCCATGCCTGCTCCTTCCTCCTCAGGATCTGATTGAGTTCTTTTTACTCTTTTTTATTTATTATTTTTCATGTTTTACTTATGGGGCTGTATATCTAATATTCTACTTGGTTTGTTGGTTAACTGTTCTTAACTCTGCTTGAATGTTTGTTGGCTACTTCATATGTTACCTTAGACATTTTTATATGCTACTTCATATGCTTTCATACATATTCCTATGATTATAAGCTTTTCTTGATGGTTATCATCCCTCTTCCCTTGTCAACTTGGGACAAAAAGGGGGAGAAATATGAATATATGATTAATTGGAATGTTGAGAATATATGATGTATGAGAATGTTGAATGTCATATTTGCTTGGAGAATACTTATGGTTATATGAACAGGGAGAGTACAACTTGAGGGGCAGTACAATTTTATTTTATTTTATTATTTTTTTTACAATCTTCAACTACGCCATGACTTCAAGAATATAGGGCTACATTCTGATTCATGTATCACTACTAAGTGTTTTGTCATGAAATTGACAAAGGGAGAGACTGTAAGTACTATTATGTTTAAAGCATATGTTACATGTGGTTTGTCAAATTTCATCTTGTCAAAATAACTTAGCATAGTGTTTTTCAAGTTAAAGACAAGCTTATGTTCAAGTTGGAGTCAAGTGTAAGTTCAAGTCACGTGGATCAAGTGGAAAGTTCACCTTCAAGTATAAGTTTAATTTTATTAAAAATACTAGTAAAAGATCAAGCTTCATCGACAAGTTCAACTGTTACTGATGAATTAACTAGTAGAAGATCAAGCTCCTTTGAAAACTTCAAGTTTCTAATCCTATGAAGTTCAGTCCATATAGGTATTTTAAACCTTAGAAAGACCTTAGGTTTAGAGGCTTTTAAAACATATTTAAATTGGATTTTTATACTTATAATTGACTGAGTTTCGACTTGAATAAGTTTTGCTTCGACCAGCCTAAGAAATTCCTTGACTAGTCTAAGAAACAGCCGAAGTATAACAGAAATTTCGTTGTGTCTTCGACTAGTCAAGTGGAGTCCTCAACTAGTCGAAGGTTCCTCGACTCGAAGTCCAACAACTAAATTCAAGTTAGATTCTACTTGCTCGACTAGTCGAAGATTTGTTAAATCTTATCCCGCTCAAATTTGAAAATTTGTTGGAACTGTATCCGGTGCTTCAAGCAGTCAAAGATTACTTTAGACCAGTCGAAGGAACAAATTTTCTAACTTTAAATAAAAGTTCTTTCTCAATCCATAAATACAATTTAAGCTTATAAATTCCTTATTTAAGAAAGAGAGAAGCCTCATTTACTGTCAAGCTATCAAGTAGCATTTATAAATTTATTTTATAGCTTTTTCATTAATGCCTTTATCTCAAAACTCTATCATTCTAATTTTAAAAAGAGTGTTTACTCTTATTGAGATTTGAGGGAATTAATGTAAGTAGCCTTTGTGTTTAAATCTAACTAAAATCAATTAGAACCCTGGACCTTTTCTATTGGACTAAACATTGAACATTCATCATTCAAGAAAAACAATCTACTGCTACCACATCTTCTTCGGTGAAGATAAGTATCAATTTACTTTCTGTATTTAGTTTTTCTATGAGATAGCCAGAAAATCTCATTTAAGGTTTTGTCTGAGATAACATGAAAATCTCAGAGGGGGGTTTCTTTCTTTATGATAGCCCTTTAAAATCACAACTGTATCAAGTTTTAATGTGACCTTGTGAAAACCTTGTTCACAGTGAAAGCCGAGATTACGAGGTTAGAAATCTTGGGAGTGGAGTAGGTATGGTTGTTTGAGAACAGTTGTTGTACACACCGAACCATTATAATTTTTGGTGTTTGTGGTGAATGTTTTGTTTTTTGCATTTGTGGATAATGTTTGTAATTTCTTTTATGCAAAAGTGGTGAATGTTTGTAATAGATAGTTTTACTTTCTCTTGCTTGGTTTAAGATCTTGATTCTTATAAATGTTCGTGAAATAAGGTTGTCCTACCTAAACTTTCATTTGGGTGTAGGTTATCCTACGAACTAGTTTGAATTAATTTTTCAATACTAGTGTAATTGAGATTTCAAATTTGTTTATTATATATGTGCTTTAATTTTTATTTGGCACAGTCCTATCCCCCCCCCCCCCCCCCCCCCCCCCCCCAAGGACTGTTAAGCTCGCCTTTTCACTTTGTCTTTCAAATTGTCTTTGGACTTTTGCAACTAAGTTCGCAGTCGAGTTAACTCACTTTGGGTTTAAGTTTTGCATGCTTGTTCGAACTTGTGTACAATTAGTGCACCATTGGGATTGGGTCATAGTCGTTGTATCTTGGAGACCAACTATCTAAGAATCTTGCTGCACTTAGGATGTGGTCCAAGGAGGGAAAATTTGGTTTCAAGCTAAGTGACTCAGTCACGCCTTGAATCAAACAAATAAGTCATCTTTTCTTATTTATTTTTCTATTTTTTCAAAATTTATCTACTTTTTTCAGCATATATTTTCCAATAATCTTGAAACCAAGCCCAATTTGTTTGAAATAGTATACCATTGATTCATTATCTGTTCGAAAAATAGAAATTCATTTTTCTTCTTTTTTTAAACCTTTTCTATAACAAGTGTTCAAACTCATCTTAAAACTAGTTGTAAGCTATATTGCAATCAGAAATAGATGATCGAAAACTGTAAATCATGGCCACCATCACAGTCAACCCTATAACTGAACAGTCCAAAATCGAACTCTTCGCTGGACATAATTTTAAACGGTGAAAATAAAAAATCAATTTTGCGCTGGAAACTCTAAAGGTATTTTACATTCTTTCGGATTCATTTATATTTAATCCAGCTAACAAAAATGAATTTAGAGATGTCAATAAAGGTAAACATTATATTCTCAATACCTTGTCCAATTAATTATATGACATCTATGTTTCTTATGAACATAATTAAGGTCATTTGGACCACATTAGAAAAGAAATGTCCTTGAAGATGCAAGATTTAAAAAATATTTTATTACAAACCTCCTTCATTATGAAATAACAGACAATAAACCTGTCATGAACAAGATTCACAATTATCAAAATCTAATACATGAACTGTTGGTTGAGAGAATGAAAATGGATGAAGTATTCCTATTGGGAGCGCTAATTGAAAATTAAGCTACCTCCGTCTTGGAAAGATTACAAAAACAGAATGAAAGATAAGAAAAATGCAATTTCTTTAGAAAACATAATCGTACACATAATGATAGAAGAGGCTAACAAAAACAAAGACCAAATTAAAAATGCAAACGAGTCAGTATTAAAGGCTAACCTAGTAGAAACAAGTTAGACACAAAAGGGTAAAAAGAAAAGGAATTGTTATAACTGTAGAAAGCCTGGACATCACTATAAGGAGTGCAAGCTCAGAAAGAAAATAAATGGCCAATTCAAGAAAAAAAGGGGCCTTGTAACTACTGTAAGAAGACTGGACATTATGAAAATGAATGTAAGCTTAATAAAAAGAAAACTAAATCTTGAGTCATTTTTGTTAAAACTAAAAAGATCCAGACATGTTTGTCGTTGTAGTTTTTGAAGTGTTCCTAGTAAACAACATGAAATGAATATTTGACACTAGGGCAACTCAGCATGTATGTATGGATAAAAGCATGTTTACTTTGTATCAGGAGACAGGAGATGGGAAGTAAGTGTTCATGGGAAATGCTCGATCATTTCTAGTTGTTGGAAAAGAAAATGTTCTTCTGAAGCTCACAACGGGAAATACTTTGATGCTAAAGAACATGCTATATATGCCTGACATTCCTCGGAACTTGGTCTCTAGTTCACTCATCGGCAAGGTTTAAGTTAAACTAGTATTTGATTCTAATAAGCTTATAATGACCAAGAATGAAACTTTCCTTAGAAAGGGTTATTGTAGTATTAGAATTAGTGTAGTATTAGGTTTAGTTTTTCACTATATTTTAAGGTTAAGATTTTTTGACTTATTAAATACTAACATTGTAAGGCCCGTATCCTAGTCCGTACCGTTCCATAGACTCCCACGATCCTTCCTGTCGAATTCCGGCAACCCTTAACTTGTAATCGACGTTTGCATTCGACCCTAAGTCGCATCCTGTAGGTCTATGTCAACTTAACTTGAAACTTATACCCTAGCAATGCGCTGTCACCACAGTTCTAACTCCATGTCTCATGTGCCAATGCGATACCCAAGCCAAGAGTTGTGGACCCACGTATTTTTTGAAGAAACGTCATGTGTTGCTAATTCTAAGAGAACCTCTACCCTAAACATTACATCAATCCATCAATCAAAGTCAAGTACACAACCTTACCTAGCCCATCCCTCTCCCATTCCTAAAGTCAACTCTCTCTCCACCCATCCCTTTCTTACAACTCCATCACTCCACCCATCACCTACCACTCCATCCCATCCCATTCTCCACCAAAATCCCAAGCAACCATGAGAGTAAAATCCTAAGGAGAGGAGAAGATAGGTGTGGCCCACTCCCTACCACCCAATCCCTCATCTCAACCCTTCAACCTTCATCATCTACCATCAGAGGAGCCAAGGAGCTTAGCTTGCCATAGATCCAAGAAGAAGAGTAAACATTGGGTGATTTAGAATATCCAACCATTGATTTTCATTGAGGGCCCACTTGTGATGGGACCCATCTTGATGTATGTACATGGTGGAGCTCATAGTGGTGGAGCTCCTCCCATCTCTGTCGTTTCCTTCTCTCTCCCCCTCCCTTTTTGTGATAGAGTGTGGCCCACCTGATCTAGTTGGTGGAGCCCACATTGTTGTTCATGGCAGGACAGGTCCGGATGAAGGAAATCACAAATATCAGCTTGGTCTAGCTGATAGCCCACCTACGTGGACCCCACCCACATGATTTATGTGTTAAATCTGCACCATGAGCTGGTGTGGGCTAGTAAGTCTGGACGGTCCAGATGCTGGTACCATCCAACAGGTCTTGACAAATGGAAAAATACAAATATCTACTAGATTCATTGCAAATGCTAGGCCACACATGTGGACCCACCTGCTTTATGGTTTTTTATCCATACTGTCCACCGTCCATCAAGGATGGTGGAGTCCACGTGAGGCATGGGTCTTATCCTCATCGTCCAGTAAGGACAGTGGGACCCACCGGATGTACTGTTTCATTCAGTTGTCCATCTGTGGGACGACTGTGATATATGTATTGTATCCCACCGTCCAGGGAAGTTGATTGGCTGGAGTACATCACACCAGCTATGTACGTGCTATGAAACACCAGCAAGTTCTGGGTCCCACCTTGATTGCATGTGTTATGTCCCAACCGTCCATTTGGATGGTGGGAACCTTGCAGCAATGCTGCTGCATTGACGCCCGCAACTTCAGTGGGTCTGATCATCGAGGTATGTGTTATCTCCACAACGTCCATCCATGTAGCGTGTGGGGCCCATCTCACACGTGTTGCACGTGTGGGATGGGACCCACCTTGATGTAAGGGTTTTATATCCACACCGTCCATATTTGGACAGTGGTAGGTGTAGCCCATCGTGATGTTTTTGTTTTTTAATTCAAGCCGTCCGTTTTTTAGGGCGTGGGGACCCACCTCACGCGTGTGGCATGTGTGAGGGTTGGGCCCACCAGATATATAGGTCTAATCCACACCGTCAATAAGTGCAGGACGCACCATGCTGCATGTGTTGTATTCATACCATCCAACCTTTCGTAGAGACCGTTTTAGGGTCATGGAAAGAGAATGAGATAGATGTAAATTTCAGGTGGGGCCCACCCTGCACGTGCTGCACGTGTGGTGGGACCCCACTGAAATGCATTTCATCTAGCCGTCCATCCAGTTTTCCAAATTATTTTAAGGGCTGACCCACCTTGATTATATGTGTTTTATCCAGCCCATCCATCTGGCTGAGGTGGATTGGTGGGCTGGCCCCTCTCCTCGGTGGCCCACGCCTTGGTGGGGCCCACTGTAATGTTGTATTGGGCCTGTACTGCCCTAGGGGTTGGCCCAAATACCAGGCAGGCCCATCGTCAATTGGGCCAGCAGTCAGCAAATTTGTTGTGTACACCATGATGTATATGTTTCATCCTTGCCATTTAGCCATTTCGTGGCCCACCTAGACAGGGACCACCTTCTGGTGACCCATGTCTAGGTGGGGCCCACCTAATCTATGTATTTCATCTACACCATCCATCTTCTAGATGCTGGGCCAACAGCCCAAATCTCCAGTTGCATCCAAATGTTGTATGTCATCAGCAAGTTATATGGGCCACCATGTTGTACATGTTTCATCTATGCCGTCCACTTATGCGGCCCACCTTATGTTGTGTTGTATATTCGTACCATCCATCCACGTGACCCCTATGTGGTGTACGTATTTGATCCAAATTGTCCATATGATGCGGCCCACTTGATGTATATGAGGCCCATTGGTGTGGCCCATGTGATGTGGGTCACTTAATGTATATGAGGCCCATATGATGAGACCCGATGTGATGAATACGAGGACATGACTGAGACCCAATATTATGCATATGTGGCCCATGAGGTGTGGCCCATTGTGATGTATATTGGACCCTTGTGAGCGGCCCATTGTGACGTATGTTGGACCCGTGTGAGTGGCCCATTGTAATGTATATTAAGCTTATGAGATGCAGCCCATTGCGATTGTAAGGCCCATGTGATGCGGGCCATTGTGATGTATTTGAGGCCCAGATATCAGGCCCAATGTAATGATACAAGACCCATATGGTGAGGCCAAATGTGATGTATATGTGGCCCTTAAGTGAGGCCCATTGTGATATATGTTAGGCCCTTGTGTGTGGCCATGGGCCCACTATATGTTTGGCCCTATGAAGGTCACTCCTTGGGAGCAATGATGGTTAAATGTCCACATTGATGGGCAATGATAGTTAAATGTCCACATTGTGGCCTTCCCTTAGGCCCTTTGTTAGGCCAATTATTGAGGTCGATTGTTGATGCCGATTATCGATGCCTGTTATCGATACTGATTATGAGAATGTGACAACATAGCATTATGATACATGCCCATACACATTATCCGCATGTTTGTTATGAGATGTGGATAACTATTGCATATGCTGCATTGCAGGTTGTTTATGAGACTTCCTGATAAGTGGAGTCGTCTCACATGAGCGCACGGTATGTGCAGGATTGATGCATGATTGAACTGTGTGACTCATGCATCTCACATTTTGGAAAATGACTACTGTACGCCCTAGCGACATCAAGGCCATGGCCTCCACAGACATATCATGGATGACCAAATGGGACATCGAAAATCTTTTTCTACATGAGGTGCCATAGAAGTCCCTGGGTGAAAGTCCCTAAACCTCGGTGGCCAGGATATGCTCCAACGTCTAAACCAAGTAGATACATGAGCCCCCGAGTACCGAATACCAGTAGGTCGTGTCCCCCACTATGTCATGGTCGGTTGGAAGGGGGTGTGGCCTTACCTGCCTGAGGGTAGGGGGCATAGTTAGGCTGAGTTTGACCATCTTGTAAATGTGTCCGCTGTCAATGTGTCGGGTAGATATTAGATGATTACTTGCTAGGCGGATAGTGAGGTATCTTTCACTAGCATGGTTGCGCGTCCAGTGGGCGGCTATCACGTGTAGAGCGTACTAGACCTCGGTAATGATCCCAGAGATGTACAATACTGATATGTGGACTTATTGAGTAGGAGTTGCATACTCAACATTTTACTCATTTATTCATTCATTCACTATCCACTCGGGCTGGTGGTGCATAACTAATTGTTATGTGTATCTTCACAATGGCTAGGATTTCGGTTGGGGCGTGCAACTAACCTAAGATCAGGACTTTACCACATTGAGTCTAACTATCCAAATTTAGGTATGGGACTAATTTGGATAGAAAACCCTTGTGATGGTGTAATGCCCCAAAAATCGGGGGTCGAGCAAAAGCTTAACTCCCGAGTTCCAATGCATCACTTATGCAACATAGATAATAATGATTAAATGTTGTCCATATTAGTGCATTAAACATGAATGGGATTATACTAAAGTAGCATATCATACTCCAGAGATAATTACGTTAAGCAAGCGGAAGACTGAGATAAGTATAAAATGTATAGAAGTGTTTCTCAATCTCCAGAGTATGAATGTATTACCAGGGTGAATATATACATGTGTTAATTCAAAATTTACAAAATCCAAAATGTGAAAGTCCAACTAGATCATATAATCCCTGTGATCCCATTGATCAGTACATGGTCTACATGGACCCGCCTGATAGCTGAATGTAGGAGAATTCCTCCTCCTCATCTATGAATTCTCAATCAGTGACGTAGGCATCGTTGCCACCTACATCTACAACTGAGTCTAGTTGGTGTTTTAAAACACCGTCTCAGAGTGGGAGTGAGTAATCAACTCAGTGAAGCAATAAGGCAAAGGTTAACATGTTACCAATTCAGTCAAGCAACAATGATAAAGTAGTACAACACTCATGTCCTAAGTACTCTTGTTAATGTAGGAATGATATGCTATAATGATGCATGCCCTTGCATGTACTCCCTCAGCGACACCATCTGATGGTCGTACATGCTACTCCCACTGTGCTCTTCCTCGCCAAAGCCACATGCAATGCGGTGCATGGTTGTGTTAGCCGAGTTCTTAATTAGACTTATCCATACAGTAAATTTGGGAAGCTAAGGTACCTCCCTTTATATCATTTACCCAAACAATGATCCATCTAGGGTCGTCAATCCTAGTTAATCATATACGATAGGTAAGTTATAGGGCAACATCACTCCTGATTTGAAAAGTAGTGGATATGCAAGTTCAGGTCACTATGGGAGGCTCATCACCTCGACACAGGCCTAGTTTATACTTGAGGTCACCATGGGAAGACTCGTTACCTTAGCGTAGGACGACAGCTCGAATACAGTATCCCATACTACTGTATTTGGCTCACGAGTTTGGGTTGCTCACTAGTCACTACGGGGAGGCTTGTTACCCGAGCATAGGCCGACAGCTCGACCATGGTGTCTCATACCACCATGCCCAGCTCATGAGTCTTAGCGGATCGGTACCATGGTTGAAACGGGCTTTACTTAGGTAAGTGGTACCTTAGATTCAAGCAGTAGCGTCCATACATGGTAAACATATATTAGGCCAATCAGATTATTTGACAGGTTTGATTGGTACGAGCGCATGCTGAATTAATCGACATGGAGTGCATAAGCATCCACGTGGCCTAACCACTGTCGATAATCGTCGTGCGACCCAAATTCCTCGGACATATCCAGTATGGTGAAACTAATTCGGTTACTCGATTAGAAACCGTCACCGATTCCTGGACTATGTATTAGTCCTAATCATACTCAAATACAATAGGCATTCATATATGATAGTCAAAAACAACATTTAACAACAAATTGAAATATAAATCTCATTTGAGCATTTTAACAAACACATAGTGAGCATATTATCATACATATGTATTTCATCCATAAATCACGTAGTAGCAATGTAGATTACATGAAGGAAACTGTAACTATAGAAAAGGTGATTGAGAATCCTATCTCAACACCTTTATGAAATGACATACATCAAACCATTTCTCATTCAGGCATTTTATCAAATACTTAGACTACTCATTACTACATACATGAAGTAAATCAGTTATGACATATATTAGGGCAAATCCTTTCACAAAGGAGTTGTCATACGTACAACGAACATGAATTCTAGATTAATAGTCATGGGAAGAATAAATCATAATTTCCTATTCATTCAAACATTTCAACAAACACATGGAATGCATTTTAGTGTACAACCTAGTTTACACATACATATATATAAAAAATGTTGTAACTAAGACTACATGGCAGCAATCAAGTCAGATATAAATCATTGCTGACATTGAAAGCCTTGAAAACCATAACCTAAACATTTATAGTCCACACCTTTCGTTGGTACGCTTGTTACGAACTCAGTCCGTACACCACATCCTTGTTTACGGCACGACAACCACCTAAACATTGAAATAGGTTAGCTATTTCACCTATTTCTCTGTTTGGATTTCTAAAATAGATTAGGGTTAGGATTTCTTACCTAAAAATGGAGTTAGATTCGACGATGTAGTGACATGAAAGAGGTGATTCGGTACGTGGAGTAGTGGGAATGAATCCCAACAACAATCCACAGATCTCTCACACTTTTCCTCACTCTTTTCTCCTCTTTTCTCTCTTCTCTCTCTCCTAGGGTTAGAGAATTCGTATGGAGTGAGAGAGGGGTGGGTTAAGGTCCTTATATAGGCCAAGAACTGATGCCAATGGCCCCAGGGCCATGGTATACTTAGGGTATAGCCAAAGGATGGCTGTTTCGAGCCAACGGAGGTCATCTAGAGGTCCATTGCTTGCATACGGTCTGAAGAAAGTTCCCTGACCATGGATCTGCTCCAAATTAAGATTTCAGTCCTATCAGATTAGTGGATTGATCATGGAAGACCCGTTTCAGTTCAACGGTCATCGTCATTGATCAAGGCCATGAGTATACTAATGGGTGCAAGAAATTTCCTTGATCCAAGTGTGTAGTTGGGTCAGAATCTGATGGTCTAAAACCTTAAATTTGGCCTGCAAGCGAACGGCCCAATTCACTTAAGTTTGAGTTCATTTCCTGAGGATATTCACATTTCTCACGCACTTTGCTCTAGGCTCAAGTTGTGCATTTTTGGATACTATCTGGGTTCAATTCCTTTGATGCTTGTCAAGCCCAATAAGACGGTCATAACCTTATAGTTTCACGGTAATCAGACTTTTGACGTGTGGTCCATGTCCGATACGGAGTTTCAACGTGCTCTCGAGAGCAACTGGGTTTTGAGATTGATCTTAGGTTTCTAAGTAATGTTGGGTTAACGATTCTAATGGTTTTGAGTCTTGCAGTTTGTATAGATAGTGATTCAAGATAATTCACCGATTAATTTAGTTTATTACTTAAATAATTTTTGTCTAATTTCTAAAGGATCCGCTCATTAAGGATTTTTTCCACCTCAGGTCTTTGTACGGATTTTTCCAAGACGTTATAGATGGACCTTATAGCTTATGATACTACGTACTATAATCCCGACTTCACACTCCAGTTTGGTCATTTCATTCGCACCACATATTGCATTGCATCCTCAGCACATAACATTTGGTTTACTATGCTTCTATTTTGGCATGGCCTAGATACAGCTAATGATATTCATGGACTCGTCAGGATTTACATATTGTATTGCTTCCTCGATATATGATATTGGCTTATTATGTTTTTGCATCGCATAGCCTGGATAAGGTTGTTGGTATTTATGAACTTACTGGCATGTTTCCGCATTACTCTAATATTACATGCTTGACACTTATCTTGTGCAGACACTTACACCACCCTCTAACTTTCTATAAGCTTATGCACGATAGATGCATACAGGTGGCGTTAGGTCACAGTAGCGTTGAGCTTAGAGTGTGCAGCGGTCTTATGAAGCTTTAATTTTTGATATATGTATATTTCCCTTTCAACATAGTATTCAACTGTTTATATTAGTGGATATGTGATGATGATGCTTCCTTTGTGATTTGGGTAGACTTGTGGTTATGCTTATTACGAGATAAATGTATGTTTGAAAATCCTCCTTGTATGATCCTAGGATCAGAATCTGGCGTATGGGTGCAAAAAGCCAAGAATGGGGCACTACGGAGGCTGTCAACGCCGAATTCGGCGATCGGGAATTCTGTGAGCCCGGTTTCTGAGTTTGGGGCGTGACCAACATTGTTATTTTATTTTGTAGAATATAACCTAAAATCACCAATTTTGTGCTATCTTTCCAACCCTCTTGCATGAGTATTTCTGATTCTTTATTTTTTTGTTTTTATTTTAGTAGAAATAGGTTTAGTTTAGAACTAGGTCTAAGAGTATTTCATGCCCAAGTAGGTTCGTGACAATACTTTACGCCTTTTAAGTGAATGAGGATTAGTTGAAGGTTTGACTACCGATCACCAGATTAGACAACACGTAAGATCCTTTGAGTTGGTAGAAAATATGGCTGAAAGTCAACCTCATCAACTTGCCAAGGAATAACAAGACAAGAACGATGTACACAATATTCCTCCATGTAGTACTCTATGTGATTATTTGCAACCAGTGAGGACAAGCACACCTTCCTGTATAGTCTTTCCACATACTACAGGAAATGTGGATTTCAAACTAGGAGTGATCCAACTACTCCTAAAAGTTTCATGGAATAGATTATAAGAGTCCATACCTATATCTCAAGGAATTTGATGAGATTGTAGCAACCCTACACTTCCTTAACGTGTCCGATGACACCTTAAGACTAAAATTATTCCCTTTCTCTTTGAAGGAGAAAGCCAAGTTATGGCTTCACTCCTTGAGACTGAGATTGATTGGGACATAGGATGAGATGACCCGAGAGTTTCTTAAAAAGTTCTTCTCAGTTCATAAAACCAACACCCTTAGGAGGGTGATCATGATTTTTTTCTCAGAAAGAGGAAGAAACCTTCTTCTAATTCTAAGAAAGACTCAAGAATCTTATAAATGCTTACTCACATTGTGGTTACGAAATTTGGTATGTCATAAGCTTTTTCTATGATGGACTGACTTCATCTATGCGTCAGTTCATAGGGATGAGCTTTTTCTATGATGGACTGACTTCATCTATGCTCCAATTCATAGAGATGATGTGTAATAGAGAATTTATGAACAAAGATCGTGTGACGCTTGAGACTATTTTGATATGCTTGCTAAAAAATGCACAATTATGGGATACTTCGGCCAAGCCCACCAACCCCAAAAACAACTCAGTCTAAGGAGAAGGGAGAAATGTACGTCTTAAGAATGGAAGACGACATTAACGCAAGGGTGTCTAACCTCACAAGAAAGGTTGAGGCCATGGAACTTAAAAAAGTAGAAACGGTTAAACTCGACGAGACCGTTGAAGTTGTTTATGATATATGTCCTAGCAACATACACTTGACACATGATTGTCCTACAATTCCAGTGTTTCAAGAATTGTTACCTGAACAATCTAACGCCGTGACTAATTATCAAAAGGTCGTTCAACACTCCCATCTTAAACATGTACAATTCTAGTTAACGGAACCACCCAAACTTCAGTTGGAGGAATGGACAGATGACCAATACAGACAGAAATCCTCAATGGGCTCTTCTTTCAATCTTTAACCCATTATTAAATTAGAAAAGACCCCAAGAGAATATGGTTCAAAAATATATCCAGAATTAAGAGCAATTCAATCAAAATAAATTGTAAGCATTCCAAGTTATTAAAACATCATTGGGAGTGTTTGCAATGTCCATTCAAAGAATCGAGTCACAACTTGCAATTAGGGAGAAGGGGACTCTTCCAACCCAACCTCTAACTAACCCAAAACCACAATATGAAATAAGTGACCCAAGCTCTTCAAATCAGCATGTATAGCATGCAAAGTCCATCACAACTCTTAGAAGTGAAAAATAATTAACAAAAACATCCTAACGAGGGTTGAGAAGTCTAAGGGCTCAAAAGAATTTGAAAGAGATGATGGGCTTAGTAACACTACACATGAGAAAAAACTAAAAAAACAATACAAGCCAATTGCTCCATTCCCATTAAAGGTTGATCTCACCAAAACTTTTGCCAAACACTTAAGATATCTTAGAGGTTCTAAAACAGGTGAAAATCAACATCCCTCTATTGGATGCCATAAAACAAATCCCGTCTTATGCCAAGTTCCTGAAACATTTATGTGCGAACAACAGACGACAAAACAACTAGAAAAAAATATTTTTAACAGAGAAAGTGAGTGTCATCCTAAAACAAAATGTGCCCTAAAAATACAAAGATCCTAGTAGCCCAACCATCTCTTGTGTCATTGGGCATCACCAGATGAACATGCACTCTTGATTTAGGGGCAAGTGTAAATTTGACCCCATACTCGGTCTACGAACAACTTGACCTAGGTGACTTAAAACCCATCAAGACCACACTTCAACTTTCTGATAATTTGATTCATATACTAAGAGGGATGATAGAGGACGTACTTCTCCATGTGGATAAATTCTACTACCCAGTAGATTTTATTGTTTTGGATACACAACCCATCATCGATGCTAACACTCAAATTCTTGTCATCCTTGGCCGACCATTCCTAGCCGCATCAAATGCCATATTCAATTGTAGGAATAGGATTATGAAATTATCTTTTGGGAACATGACACTTGAGTTGAATGTGTTTAATATGTGCAAACAACTAGAGGATGGTAATGATGCCCACGAAACAAACTTGATTGACTTATTTCTGAAAGATAAGTCACTTTTGACTTAGTGCTCCGACACTCTAGAGATGTTCTTGATCCACTCCACTAATTTAGATGATGACATAATTACGGAGATGAATGCCTTTCTTGATGTTATGTGGTACTTAAAACTAACCGAAAGAAGCCCGAATTTGAAAGATCACCTCAAACGGACTCACAGCCTCTATCGTCTAATGTCAAGGCACCGAAGCTTTACCTAAAACCATTGCCTGTTGATCTCAAATATGCTTAATTTGGTCAAGATGAGATATATCCTGTGGTGATTTCTTCCCTTTTGGATGAGGAACAAGAGAGTATGTTGATTTCTACTATAAAAGAACATAAAGGAACCCTTAGATGGACGATTGCAAACCTCAAGGGAATTGATCATTTGATTTGTACTCATCGCATTTACCTCGATGACAATGCAAAAACATCGAGACAACCACAACGCCAGTTAAATCCAAACATAAAGGAAGTGCTTAAAACCGAGGTGTTAAAGCTATTAGATGTGGGTATCATATACTCTATATCTGATACCTAATGGGTGAGTCTAACTCAGGTGGCACCTAAGAAGTTTGGGATCACCATCATAGCCAATGCATATAATGAGCTCGTGCCAACCAGAGTCATTGCTAGTTAAAGAATCTATATTGACTACCACTTTTACAATGATCTAAGCACTAAAATTTGACGTAAATGGTTAATTTATGATAAATAGGTATGATATAAAATTTTACATGAAACGGATCATGGGAATCATGTGATCTAGAATTCAAAGGTATAAGTTAATGGTATTAAGTATTTACGATTTTGCCATCTTTTATTTCTTCAACTTCCACCATCCGTAACATCAGATTACACCATCCAAATGCATTGAAATTTCACAGACATTCTTTATTTTTCATTTTCTTTCTATCGCTCCATTTTATGCTTTGATCACTTACAGATAACCAAGATATTTTTTTAATGGGTTATACCGCCCCGAGGTTTAAATCAACGCTTTCATATATCTAATAGAGAAGTCAGCTGGTAGTTGTGGCATCTACCTTATATCTTCAAACTGAGATGTTCATTCTGATATTTAGGCGGCCATTTGGCAGATCTAAATATGATGGACGGTTAGATAACATGTTAAAAATAGAAGAACTTGATAGTTAGTACTCTGATCATGTACGTAGGTGGTTATACGGTCGATTTTGTAAACGGATAAACACAAGTAGATTTTTGGAGTGATCAAGAGGTTAAATATATATACCGTTACATTCAAGTGATTTGTCTACATATGTAAGTTTCTCAGATAGTAATTCTGATGGTGGGTTAAGCATATTCATAGGGGTGGACAAGATGAATGGATTAGAATCTCAATTTGATATGTGTTCTAACGAATGCAGATATCAAGTAGTTAGTTTACTATGATCGAGTGAGTCCAAACTCAAAGTGGACGGTCATATATTTTTGCCTATCGGTAGATAGTTGATTTAACGGTTGGTTATGATGAATACTTAAACATATGATGATCTTGTCTTAAATCAACGGTCAGATGGCTTAATCTATAGATGAAGATCAATTTCAATTATTAGATTCATATTGGAGAATAGACTTAAGGTTAGGATAACTAAATTGGTATCATACACATGTACATATTAAGTTAAACTTTATGGTGACGCTCGAGAACTTTCAATACTGGGTATTAAAAAGTTCGGAGTGTTATATAACCGTAGGCCTTGGTTGGCATTAAACTTAAGCTCTCATGTCAACCTGTAACACCTTAGAAATTCAAAACTCAAATACAATAACCTTGATCCAAATTCTAAGATTTGAGCTAAATTATATGCATTTATACATTATATTCACATTCAATGCACCATGTACCCAAACTAAATAGCTATTTAATTATCTAATGAAATTATCCACCAGTTAAATTTTAAAATAAATAAATTCAAAATATACTTAATTATTACGATCATAAGTCTCTATTTTGATTTATTACAATTGTTTAAATAAAATAAACTAAAAACAAAACTATTATAAAAGTAATTATCTAAGCATTATTCGTTTCTTTGTTATTCTGCTCTCTCCTTACAACGTTACCAAACTCTTCACAGTAAATTATGTTGCACTCACCAGTACTTCTCTTCGTATACACAAGCACCGACCCCTTCACGATGCACTTCTTCACAACCCTCACGTTAGCCTACTCACGTGAGCTGACACGAGATCCCTAACACCCACGCAAGTTTAGACCAGCAATCTCACGTTTCCAACGTCTTAAGACATCACTCCTAGTCACATACAAGTCACTCGCATTCCCATCTATAAATGAAGCACCGACCTCCCCCCTTCACAGGTGTGTAACACACGTGTGAAGCTTACGCATACCATATATCGACTTCAAAAGAAAACCGACGTGAACACGGATGCTGCACTCCCACCTTTTAAATAATAATAAAATAATATCGACAACAACCTCAATTTTAAAATAATAATAATAAAATAAAATCTGGCAACAGCTACTAACGTTGCACCTCCATCTTCTAAATATAATAATAATAATTTCAAGGCAACACAGCAAACCAGAAAAGGACTACTTGGTGCCACGTTTACACGTGTAAATCATTAGGGGACGACATACGTTTGGAAATTGGTAGTTGGTTTGAGGATTTCGCCGATGCACGGATCAAATTAACGGCTGGGAAGCTGGTCGATCACAACGGTTCAATACACGCTCCACACTGCAGACATGGCCATTTTCACACACGTGCAGTACGTCGAATCAGATTGGTCAGATCTGGTGGTTGGATGAACGCTGAAGCAGCTGTTGGACGGTTTGATGATTCTGCCGGACTGCTTCGCAGGTATGCATTTTTTTTTTTTTTTTTGTCCTTTTCCTTTTTAAACAACTACCTGCACATGGATGGTTGAGGATCTGACTGATGAGCGGTCCCAATGGACTAGCGGCTGGCTATTGGCCATACGGATGTACGGTTGAATGGCCATATGATCCTTTCCCAGTTTCTTCTTCTTCTTCTTCTTTTTTATTTTTTTAATTTTTAATTTTTTTATTTTAATGACGTCGCTGTACAGAGTCAGAGTTCAATGACTTCCGTTCACTTGACACTTATTTTCACTTTGAAATTTTAAAATGCACCTGGGTTTGATTTACACCGTCCGTTCGGGATGAGATGGATGAGATTTGATCACTACTCGCCATTTGACGAGCTCTTCCCAACGACCTCAATATTGATATACGATCTTTGGACGGTCATCAAAATAAGTTTCAATGATTTCAGGAGGAAAGGTTCAACGATTTCACCAATTCCTGATCCCAAGCAATGTATGTGTTGCTGGGGGACCATGGAAGCTCACGTAGACGAATGCAAAGTACTCCAATCCTTTCAGAAAAAAAAACCACAGCACGAAACAAAGACTCATGAATTATGAAATAGAAATATAAGGGATAGTGTTACCGATTCAATCAATCCTCAAATCCTCTTCATAACCCAAGCTATGCCATTAAATCCCATAGGAATGAATTAAAAAGTTTGGAACACCTCTCCTACCAAATTCTGATTATATATATATATATATATATATATATATATATATATATATATATATATATATAGCATCATATAGTTGTTTGTACCCATTTCGGCCATGTCCTGTTTCGGCCAATCATAGTCATTCATATGTGATTTGTACAAATACATATGGGGGTAATTAGAAGATTTCTTACAGATATATGCGGTAATGTTTCGAAAAGCAGAGCCATAGCCTATTAGATACAATTGAGCATTACTAAAGCGATTGAAAGGATAAGCGATCAAATTTAGATGAGATGACAGGTAACAAGCGATTGAGTTTGCATGATAGTTTGATAGCTCGCTAAAAGAGAAGCAAGAAAAGTAGAATGTGGGGAACATCTAGAAGCAACATAATGGGAAGCGGTTACCATAACCTATGGAACGTGGGAAGAATCTAGAATGGTTGATTAGAGTTATTGTAACACCCCAGTTCTCGAAACTCGAGTACACTACTCGTTTCCCAAAAACCAAGTGTTAACCTTTACGATATTCCAAATTTCACGTACATTTATATATATATATATATATATATATATATATATATATATATATATATATATATATATATATATATCAGAGTTAATAATCTAGCGGAATAGAAACAAATCAAATATAAGAGGGAGTCCAAAATATATATAATCAAATATTCGACTGGCTACCCAAAAACTTATAATAACCAATGTCTTAAGTTTTTAAATTACATGATGGTACAAATTAAATACAAATGAAATCAGGAATAGAGAGTCGCAAGATCATCTGGATCCTCCTATTCCACATGAACACCAGCATGCGCATCATATACGTCTCCTACACACTAAATACGGTTTGATAGCGTCATGACTATCCCAGTGAGGTATAACCCCCAAGATTTATCGAGACACCAAGATAATTAAACATAGTTTATCAGGAATAGTCTATAATGAACATTTCAGTATAATCATCAATATAATGAGACAAAGTTCATCACATACACATACATTAAATAAATTTCACAAAGATTTTCTTGTTTAAATGCATGAATGCATGTACCTATTCACAAACCTGGGGATGCACATCCAGCTGACAAAAAGGTCGCCCAAGGAGAACTAACCACCCGGAAAAGTATTCAAAGGTACGCCATAAGGAGAACTAGTCATTCAAAAAA
This sequence comes from Magnolia sinica, assembly GCF_029962835.1. Lineage (NCBI taxonomy): Eukaryota > Viridiplantae > Streptophyta > Magnoliopsida > Magnoliales > Magnoliaceae > Magnolia > Magnolia sinica. The sequence continues at coordinate 55,164,304 of NC_080582.1, forward strand.
GACCATGCAACGAGGACACCCAAGGTGAACTAGTCTCCCGAAAAAGTACTTAAAGGTACGCCCTAAGGAGGATTAGGCACCCAGAAAAATCCATGTAACAAGGACAACTCATAGTGTTCGAATGCACACAATAATAACTTAGGATCACTCGGTAAAATACTCTATAGTACGGCCCATAGTGATCTAAGAAACTCCCGTGTCTTACATCGACTACCCGGTAAAGTCCATATGCCATGAAAATACATGATTAGTCCAACCGTTATTATTCAAATTTCAAACAATTGTTTTAAGAAAGCTCAAAGGTCACTATGGGGAACTCGTCACCCAGCATAGGCTGACAATTTGGGCATAGTATCCCATACCACCATCCTCGACTCATGAAACTCTAACAAATAGTATGTTTAAAGGTAACCTACTCAACTAGTGGCTAATTATAGTTCTACAAGTGGAACCAACCATTGTAAGGTTATGTCAAGACAATCTATTAAAGCCACATAGGGAAAATATTCTATCAAGCCGCATAGGGCAAACAGTCTACCCAAGAATGTGATAAAAAGGGGTTGTCCCAAAAGCCACTCAGGTAACAAATGATCTATAAGATGGTAAGTCCACCATATAATTTTATTTAATCCATTACATCAATGGCCACTAATTCGAGGACCTCTAAATACACCACAAGGTAATCACAATGGGTGAAACAAGCACGTACAATGTTAATAACACTTATCTATATAAGATGTTTCATAGAGATATTTCGGATCCATAACATGTTTAGATACTTGAATATAAATATGACGACCAATCATTTATAAAGAATTCACTTAATTATAAACTAGCATTCATCATCATTTTGACTGAATATTAAATTAAGCAATTAATGAAATAAATGAACAAAATTAATTATCATGATGTAGAAAAGCTTGAAGGTAATCCTCACCTTTCAAGAGACGTTTCATCTCCTGATGGTGCTAGAGTTAGTTGTACACACCCTAGGATCAAAATCTAACAAAATTAGAATACTCTGAGCAGTTAGATTACAACTTTATGGAATTTACACAATTAGGATAAAAACTTAAGGTTTAGATCATGTAAAATTTTAGGGCTTCATCCTGCAATCTAAATCTAAGTGTTAGTTTTAAAATTCGAACTCAACTTTTGTACAAAGAATAAAATAATATTACTAATGATAATTTGTGAATTGGTATTATTTTTTTCCAACAATATCTAATGTCATTATTATAAAAATAAAGGTTTAGTAAATGTTACAAATAATAATAAAATTAATAATGATAGAATAATTATTAACAATAATCAAATACAAACTAATATTAATAATCATAATAATCCCATAATGGAAAAATGATAATATTATCTAATAATGATGCAATAGCTAATGAACCTAGTCATACTAATTCTTCTAATAATAATAATAACACAAAAAATAATAACAAGAGATTAACATCAACTCACCTTGTTGCGAAACTCGATCCGACTCAACTTAATTTCAACTCGATCCTAACTCGAGTTTCCTCAACCCATTGGTGTCACTGACTTCCTAGAAAAGCCTTAGGACTGCTTATTAGAACAAGCCTGAACCAGGTCAAACCTGACATCTGGACCTGGTGAGTGGCTGAGTCAACTGGGTAGGGCCACTTCCCTTTTCCATTCTTTCTTTCTTTCTTATTTTCTACTTTTATTTCTCTTTCTTCCTCCCTGGACCAGACGGTGTATGGACTTGATTAGATTTGCACTTGGACCAGACCGACTCAGTCCACGCTCATTGACTCGGACTCGCAATATAAGCGAGTTGAAATGGTGCAACACACCAGCTCACTCTCTCTTCCCTTTCTTCTTCTTTCTTCTTTTATTCTCCTTTCTTCTTCCTTCTGCTTCTGCATCATCTGCTCAAGGCTGCTAAACCCAACTTGACTCGGCATTAGACTCACAATAGTGACTCGGACCAGCAAGGTAGGCTCACCTTAGTGACTCGGTCCAGATTTGGACCTCGTCCTTGACTCTTGAACCCTCTCTTGTTTTCTCTTCTCTTTTTTTATAAGACTCAAACTGAGTCGGAACTCAGTCCAGACATAATCGACTTGACCCAGCAAGTTAGACGAGCCAAAACAGTGCAGCTTCACTGATCTTCTTCCCATATTTCCTTCTTTACTCTCTCTCTCTCATTTTCTCTTTTCTCTATCTTACTTTGTTGGATGAAGGTTGGACTCAGCTTGGACTCATAGCAAACTAGACCAAGTCGACTCAACTCAATACGACACCACAAACGGTGCCTTTTTCTTCTTTCATTCTGGCTTTCCTTTTTTAGAAAGGTTTACCCTAAATGGCAACCTTTTATAGAGTGTATTAGTTCTCTTCTATAGGATTCAAATGCTGACTAATCTTTTGGATTAGTTGCAGTTTGGTCGGAATGATTAACGGACAACACACCCATCTCCATTCAAATGCAGCTTAAACTAACTTGCATGGTTGTGATCTAACATTTCAAATGATGTTCTGGTAATATGGCCCACCAGATGAATGACACTGATCAGGAAATGGAGTCTATTGCCAAATGGTGGGTTTTCAGGTCAAACAGAGAGGATGATGGGTCCGATCACGGCAACTACCCATTCGATGGTTAATCCTTTGATCCAAGAGTTATGAACAAACTAGATCGATCCCACAAGGCTTGTGGCACCCACTTTTTGGATGGATATCGACAAAAACCCAGTGGGTTCTTAGTTTCTAGGTTGCAGCGGTTTTTTCATTGCGATGGAAGTCCTAACTTGTGTGGAGAGGAATTGATGGTTAGGATTGTCTTACGCTGAGGGTTAGGATTGAGGGAGAATCCCGCATGTAGTTACCAGCCTAGCAGCAATAGAAAGTTTCCATTTTCGGAAACAACCACACTTGTTTTCACCAGAAACTATGCACATGCATTCATGCTTCATGGTGCGGGAAAGACATGAGTTTAGTCAGATCCTTGTCATGGACATGATGGACAGCTCAGATTTCTTATACGGGTTCATATAGTGGCCCAATCTGGATTAACCGCTTGTTGTCCGCTATCCTAGTTGTTGAAGCTCGAATTTGTGTGTTCATACATGAGCAGTAACAATAAATTCCAATAGGGTTTTGGTCAGATTTGTCTGCCCTTCCAGATGGATGATTTGGATTATCCAAACAAGGTTAGATGGGGGCCCACTGATTAAAATAGTGGATGGTTGTCCATCGCTAGCGGAAAAGACTCGAAAGGAGAGATTTCCTCCTTTAGGGTTGAGTTAAACCTATTTTGACTGGGTCTTAGATTTTGTGGTATGCGGGTGTACACCCGCTGTTGTACACACAACGTAATTACGAGGTCCACTATGATTTTTATTTTAATCTAATCCACTCATCAAGTACTATTGTTCTTAGTGGGATATCTGTCCAATGATCGAGCAAATCTAAGGAGTAGATGGCCTGCTTCCAATAACCTTTAGTTCTAATTGTCTATTAATGACCATCCAATAGTCGAATCTTTTGTTTTGGGATCTTGTGACTATTGATAGGCATCAGCTATCATGAATAACGACCAATCCTTCAATTTGATGGTTAGACTTGTGCAACTATCGAATAGGTCATTGTTTACAACCCAAGTGTAGGGTCGTGATGTAGTAATAATCTCGGTAAGACCGAGGTAGAATCCACAGGGACTGAACTTATGTGTATTTTAAATTTAACTAGAACTAGAACTAGAAAAAGATGAAAACCTAAATCTGGAAGTATAGTGTAACACCCTGTACTTTTCAGTACTCGGGTGTTACCATGTGAACAAAGTCTCGTAGATCAACGGATAGAATTATCAAAATAAGTTTAACTCTACTATTGAAGCTACGTTTTAAAACTGTATCTAGCCAGTGGGAAGAAGGCATCGACCTTGGAATAATCCATTCATTGATTTTCAAAATAGTGTACGTTACCTGGAGGACCTATTTCTTTAGTAAACCTAACCATCCACTAGTAACCTATAGTATTGAATCGTCCAATCCATTAATCCTTACCCTTAGAAATGGGTCATGAATGATACACGATTAAACTAAAGGAATTGGGCTTCAAATCCAGTCATAATCAATAGGCGGATGGTCCTTAGGCCCCTAAAGTCCTCAGATCAATGATTATCAAGTCTAAGAGAAAATATGACCATCGGATTTATAAAAATCGATAGTGATCATGAAATCACAAGTGTGGTCGTAAGACGCAAGGCCCCAAAATCTATTTCATACACTGGATAACTTTTGGTTGTAGGTCCATTAGCCCCGAGAATGTTTTGACTTGATCATAATGTTGTTCTGTTATCAAGCCACAAGCCGTATTTCAACCCGATGTCCAAATTTTAATATACAGACTTAAAATTAAACAATCTGAGAAATAACAATTATGTCCTTATTTTATCTGGTGGAGCCCCATCATAGATTTTTTAAAATCCATTAGGTCCGAGAGCCTAACCATTGTAACCGTAGTTGAGTTACGAAGTTACTAGCAAAAACGACATATCATTAGGACACTCGGATTATAAGTTATGAATAGATATGCACATGTATATTTTGATAAAATAACTCAAATGACCTCGATGTTTTGAAAATCCTTGGAATACGTTAGTTCAAATTACTTAAATAACATTCTTATTTTGTTACCATAAGCTTACACTTTTCAAAAACATCACAAAATACCTCTCAAACCTTCTTTTTAGATAAAAAACTAATTTTAAAACCAATTTCAAGTCCATAAACATAAAAACCCTCTTTCAACATCCCATTTCCAGCACTCTCTTTCTTGTTGAGTGTGAAGTTAAGAAGAAGAAGAAGAAGAAGAAAAGGAAATAGATCCTCTGATAGTTATAGGTGAGTGCATAGATTAGGAGCACGCATATATGTGCGTTGGGGTTTCCTTGAAAACCCTATTGCTGAATTTTCTGATTTAGGGTTAGGTTATTACTGGATTTTCCTTGAAAGCCCTATAAAAGACTAGATTTTCTGATTTAGGGTTAAGCTATTGCTGGATTTTCCTTGAAAGCCTTATAAAAGATTAGATTTTCTAATTTAGGGTTAGGTTATTACTAGATTTTCAGATGTAGTTGGTTAACTTATTGCTGGATTTTCCTTCAAAGCCCTATAGAAGACTAGTTTTTTTTATTTAAATTGGTTAGGTTATTGCTAGATTTTCTAAGTTAGTTGGTTAGGTTATTAATGGAAGATTAGATGATAGAGATGATTTAGTTTTGTTTAAATTCATACGTATTTCCATCTGTTTCTCTCTTTATCCCTTACAAAGTCCGCCCGCTACTTGTCTGATAAAACGTTTGAAAGAATTATCCTTCATCCTTTTGATGTAATTAATTCTTGTGAAAAAGCATGCTTATAGCATGAAGTTTTATAGTGGAATGAATCTCAGATTGGATTTAGATTGGCTAAGTCATGTGCATATCATATGCATGGTTCATAGTTGTTATATCAATGTATGATTGAGAGTGAATGATTCATATCATGGTATGGTAATCATAGTGGGTTGTGTTGCGACAGATAATGTGTCTATGATTAGTATGTGAACCGTCTACATACAGGATGAATTACATGAGACCCCTACAAGAAATTTAAAATTCATGAGGAGACCACATGTCACACCCCAAACCCGTAAGTCAGATTTATAGGAATCTTGATTGCCGAATCCGGTGCCGACAGCCTCCATAGTACCCCATTCTCGGCTCCAAGCGCCCATATGCCAGTTCCGATCCTGAGATCCTACAAGGAGGACTTTCCAACGTACATTTATCTCGTAAGAAGCATAACCACAAGTTTACCCAAATCACAAAGGCAACATCATCATCACTTATCCACTAATTTAAACATTTGAATACAATGTTGAAAGGGAAATACATATGTCAAAATCAAAGCTCCAGAAGTTAGCTACATACTCCAATCTCCACGCTGCTGCAACTTAACATCACCTGCATGCATCTATCGTGCATAAGCTTATAGAAAGCTTAGAGGGTGGTGTAAGTATGTGAGTAGTATATGCGTGCTCAGAATGTAATATTAGAGTAAACGAAGATACTAATAAGTCCACGAACCATACAATATTAGAGTAAGCAAAACAAATCAGCTATGCAAATAAGGAGTTCAAGAGAGTCAAATATCAAATTCCGAGGGTACAATGCAATATGTAAATCCTGTTGAATCCGTCTAGGCTATATAAGTGCAGAAATATAACAACCCAAAATGACATATGCCTACGAATGTAATGCGATATGCGATGCGAATGAAATGACCAAGCTGGAGTGTGAAGTCGGGATGATAGTACGTAGTATCTAAAAAGGCCGACCTATATGTCCTAGAGGGGGGGTGAATAGGATTATGCCAAATTAAACTTTTAACAGCGGAAACTAAAGAATATGATAGCCAACAAAAGAAATGAAAGAAATCACAATACAGAAATGTAAATCAACCTCAAATTCAAGTCTTGAGAGGCTGATACAAATGTTGTTCTAAGGACAACCTTACACCATAAAAACTAAGGGTGTATGGCAGGACAACCTTACTAGAACGATAAGTATCAATACCCCAAACTGAAGAGGAATAATAAAGGAAAATAACAGAAAGTAAAGTCTAAACTATTACAACATTCCCACAATACTTGAAATGTAAATATTACAACATTCACATCCATACATACATCCCACAATTTTGAATGATAAAAGATAGAAAATATTAAACGAACATTCAAACCACAAGACAAAGAATTATAGTGGTTCGCCTGTGTGTACACCAACTGTTAAACAATAGCCACACAGCTACTCCACTCCTAATATCCTCACACAGGGGATATCAGTGTTTACTATCAAAATAGGTTTCACAGTTTCACCTAAAACCTTCACAATTGTCTTTTATATGGGCTTACACAATTCAAAAACCCCACTTTCTGAGTTTTCTGGCTCTCCTCAGATAACCAACACAATGAGATTTTTCTAGCTTAACCTCAAACAAAACCAAAATAATTAAATTTATAATAAATATAAAATACCTAGATTTCTCCTTTTGTTGTAGCCTGGAAGAACCAATCGGAGTAGAAGTTTGAATGTGAAGTTCAATATCCAATACTCACTTTGATATGGGTCTAAGTTCTAATTGATTTTAAATTAAACCAGTTGGGCTAGCTATATATGATTTTGATTCCAAGAAGAAGGAATACAACAATTCCTCTTTTCAATTTAGATCAGAATATAGAAACAAAATCAAATTAAATAAGCTAACAAAAGAGAATATTAAATAAGCACAATGTAGCTTAAAAATAAACACAAACTTATCTCAGAGTGATGCCTTGATTTTACTTGAATTAAGTTATCAATCTCTGAAATTCGTCGTCTATTTATAGATGCAAAAATCTTGCCTACGACTAGTCCTGAGTACTCCACGATTGGTCGTAGATGAAATGGATTTTTGAACTTTCAAGTGGGATTGAAACAGACGGTTACACGACCGATCGTAGGGTGTCTATAATTGGCCATAAGACCTCTACGACTGGTCGTAGGACTCAAGGATTCGTTGTTATAGTTTGAATCGAAGAACTAGGACTGGTCGAATGACTAATCGACACTGTTCACACGACCGGTCGAACAGAGTCCAGGACTGGTCGTAGATGAAAAGAAAATTCTGAACAATTACAACAAAATTAGGACTGGTCCTGAATTTTCTAGGACTGGTCGAACCAGTGCTAGGACTAGTCGAACAAGGTCCAGGACTAGTCTTAGAACAGACCAAATACTTATAAAGTGATTCAATATGAATAATGTATTCAAAATGACCTACCCTAAGGTCAATCTAAGGTCTATCATACCTGAGACATGAAGTATGAACATTGAAACTTCATTCAATCAGATGAAGGTTGACCTTTAAACCTTATAAAGCTTGAGATCTCTACTTGATGTACCTTAATGTTGAGATCTTCTACAGATTGGATTTGTGTTCTTAGAATGTACTTCATTTTTTAACATCATCTTTAGATTTGAACAAGTGCTCTTCTGATTAATGTAGTCCTAAACATTGAAGCTTACAGAAGAGGATCAAGTACATGACCTTACATTTCTTGAAGTAGATCACCGTACTTGACTTGAAGCATTGATGTAGTGTCTTGAACATCCATACAACAACAAAATACACAAGACACATATAGAGGTTTTGGCACCTCAAAATTTGACAACCAAAGGAGCATGAGACGATAACACTTACAATCTCCCCCTTTGTCAAATTTGTAATAAAACACACTCTAAAGAAGAGAAGCACAACTCATAGATAAAAGAACTAGTTATAGCTTGATTAAAGAATCATGCACCAGTTGTTAACTTAACGAATTATGCACCAGTTGTTAATAAGCATAAATATTATAGCCTGGTTAATGAATCATGCACCGGTTGTTAACAAGCACACCAGTTGTTAACAAGCACAAATATTACTCCTCCTAAGTAGTACATATAAATCCAAAAGAAATGCTTATGCTACTACTTCCACAAATATCAATTTATATACTCAATAAATTCTCCCCCTTTTTGTCACAGTATGAGAAAGGAAGAAATAAAAGGATAATTAGCAAGAGAGTAAGTAATGGATGAACTAGTCAAGATATAAGCAAGTTAAAAAGTCCACACACCATAAGCTAGTTCAAACAAAAAAAAACTGTTACTTAAGGTTCATACACCACCAAAAGTAAAAAGTAATAAAGTCAATATAATCACTTAATCAGATCCTAAAGAAGGAGCAGGAATAAAAGGATCAAGTTGAAGAAGGCCCTTGTTTATACGCCTGAGATACTTGTGCATATATTTAAACCTTAAATCATGGGCAACATTCATATTTTCTACCTTCTCTTCCAAAGCACGTAAACGCGCATCAAACTCAGATGACTCATAATCAGGATCATTTCTAGAGTAAGATTCTATCTCATCAAAAATATTGTCCATGTTAATATCATTAGGAGGAAGATCACTAGCATCTTCTTCATTCCCAACTTCAGCTCCACTTTTACCAACATCCACTTGGCCAGGAGTCAATCCCAATTTCATCTTATTTATATTAGAATTGTTGAAAATGAGATGATGGATAGGAGCCTCTCCAATAGAAATAGCCACTAGCATATGATTAGCTAAAACAGTCATAAGATATGCAAACAGAATATCACTATGACTTGGATGGAGACAAAACTGAATAATTGAATGACATATCAAGGAAGGCAGACAAACTTTAGTACCAGAAATGACAAAATGCAAGACCCGAACCATAAAAGAAGTTAGTTCAGTTTTGTTACCTGAACGAGGATACAAATTTGAAATAAAAATTTTATGAAGCACCCTGTATCTGGGTAACAAATACTTTGCGGGGTGCACATTCATATTACATAGATCTCTAGTTAACATATGTTTCTCTAATTCAGAGGGTTTTTCAGTTAAAGTATGAATAGGAATACCCTCATCATTAACAAGAATATCCAGAAGGGCAAATATCATATGACGATCTACATCAAATGGCCCTTTTCTAGCATTAATCTTAAATGATAAATTTTCAGTAGAAAAGTCAGAAAGACATGCAAACATGGCCTATGCAAAAGATTAGAATGCTGGCCCACCCCAATGTAAGATGTTATCCCATCCTACAGCTTGGAGTAGAGGTAGGATACTAAACTAAGCAATATGATTAAGATCAACCGGACGTTTGACAATGACATTGCGCATACGCAAATCCCGCACATATGAGGGATTATCTTTAGCAGACCGAAGATGTCGCCGAGTTAAATTTGACCTAGAAGAGGAAGCACCACGTGTTGTTTTTCTTTTCCCTCTAGAGTCCATTTGCAACAAGAAACTCAAGGAAACAAGAAGATACAAAGGATGTAAAGTGGGGTTTTGGTAGATCAGATTTTTCAAAATAAAACCCCAAAATTGTAATGAAAGATCAAATAGATTACTCCAAGAGTGAAAATGAAGTAATATAGACTAGAATCTATAAGAAAAATGCAAATAACGCACTAACCTTGAAGATCTAGGTCGGTAGCTTCGACTGGTCGGGCGTCGGCTCGTTGCAGAGGGAATAGGAAATGAGGAAGATGAGATTTTTCCCCAAATTATAAAAGACCCAACGCACTCCATGACCGGTCTTGAGTTGTCCTCGACTGGTCCTACCACGACCTGTTGAGTACAACCACGACTGGTCGTGTACAGGAAAAAACATGTATTTTTTCATAAAAATTTATAATCTAACCACATAAAGTATTAAATATATATATATATACAATATGATACATACATGCATGAATAATTAATTTTAAATGCACATACCAGGATCAAATTTTAATTTATTAAACCTGCTTTTGTCGAGTGATTTAGTGAAAATGTCAGCAAGTTGATTCTCAGTTGGAATGTATTCTAAAGATATTATTTTTTCTTCCACTAATTCATGAATATAATGATACCTAATGTCAATGTGCTTGGTACATGAATGTTGGATTAGATTTTTTAAAATATTTATCGCATTGGAATTATCACAATATAATATCATTGATTCCTATGCAATTCTACAATCACTTAACATACATTTCATCCAAACAAGCTGAGTACATGCATTTCCTGTTGTAATGTATTCAGCCTCAACAGTTGAGAGTAATATAGAACTTTGTTTCTTGCTGAACCAAGAAACTAAATAATTTCCAATATAAAAACAACCACCACTGGTTGATTTCTATCATCAATATTACTAGCCCAATCAGCATCAGAGTACCTAGCCAATTGAACACTAGTATCATATGGATACCAGAGACCCAATTTAGCAGTACTTGTAACATATCTCATAATCCGCTTGACCGCAGTTAGATGTGACTCTTAGGGTTAGACTGATATCTAACGTAAATACCAACACTTAAAGCAATATCAGAGGTCTACTAGCAGTTAAATAAAGTAGATTACCAATCATACTTTTATACAGTCTAGGATCCACATCTTTACTTGTAGAGTCCTTTGAGAGTCTTAAAGTTGTACTCATAGGAGTATCAAAGTTCTTACCATTCTCAAATCCGAACCTTTTAATCAAGTTCAAGGCATACTTGGTTTGAGAAATAAAAATACTATCAGATTGTTGTTTTACTTGCAACCTTAGGAAATAGTTTAATTCCCCAACCATGCTCATTTCGAACTTAGATTTCATTAAATCTGTAAACTCAATAGTCATGTTAGTACATGTTGATCCATAAATAATATCATCAATATAGATTTGAACCATTAAGATATCATCATTATGTTTCTTAACAAAGAGCGTCTTATCGACACTACCCATTTTAAAATTATGACTTAGTAAAAAATTAGTCAATTTTTCATACCATGCCCTGGGAGCTTATTTTAAACTGTAGAGAACCTTTTTAAGGCGATATACATGATCAGTATTCTTAGGGTCTTCAAAACCTATTAGTTATTCCACATACACTTCTTCATGTAGATCACCATTTAAAAAGACATTCTTTACATCCATTTGATAAATTTTAAACTTCCTAAAGCATGCAATGGATATAAAAAGTCTGATTAATTCAAGACAAGCTACTAGGGCAAAGGTTTCATCATAATCAATACCTTCAATTTGAGTGTACCCTGGTACAACTAGTCTAGCCTTGTTTCGAATAATATTACCAAGTTCATCAGACTTATTTTTAAAAATCCACTTTGTTCCTATAATGTGTTTATCTTTAAGTTTAGGAACTAGATACCAAACATCATTTCTCACAAATTGGTTAAGCTCTTCTTGCATCGCAACTATCCAGTTTTTGTCAGAAAGAGCTTCTTTTACGTTAGCTGGTTCTATCTAGGATATGAAGCACACGTAATTACATATATCTTCTAGTTGTCTATGAGTGCGTACACCAGTGAGAGGGTTTCTAAGAATCTAAGTAGTTGGATGATCTTTAACAAACCTCTGTTCAGTATTAGCTTGATTTGATGAAGTATCTGGTTTGTCAATTAAACGAACTTCATCATTATCTGAACTTAGGGCGGGTGTATTCAAATGATCGTCTATGACCACATTTATAGATTCTTGAATCACAGTAGTCTTTTTTTTCAGTACGCGATATGCATGACTGTTTAAAGAATATCCTAAAAAGATTTCTTCATCACTTTTTGTATCAAATTTTTTCAGATTTTCATGATCATGCAAAATATAGCACTTACTATCAAAAACTCGAAAGTATTTGACAGTAGGCTTCTTATCAAACCAAAGTTCATAAGAAGTTTTATTATTAGATTTACATGTATAAACTCGGTTAATAATATAGCACGCAGTATTTTTTGCTTCAGCCTAAAGATTTCTAGGGAGCTTCATGCTATTCAACATTACATTTCCCATTTCTTAAAGCACTCTATTTTTCCTCTCCACAATTCCATTTTGTTGTGGTGTTTTGGGAGCAGAGAATTCATGCGATACTCCCTGATCACTACAGAATTTCTCAAAACTACTATTCTCAAATTTAGATCCATGATCACTATGAATTTTACTAACTTGACAACCTTTTCAGTTTGAATCCACTTGAGCACTCTTTTTTACTTCATTAAGGGTTTCTGATTTATCCCTTAAGAAGGCTACCCATGTGAATCTGGTATAATCATCCACGATCACCAGAATGTATTTTTTACCACCTCAACTCTCCGACCTAGTTGGTCCTATAAGATCCATATGAAGAAGTTCGAGTGGTCTTGATGTGGCATTGGAGTTCACTTTCTTATGAGGGCTCCTTGTTTGTCTGCCAATCTAGCATTCGCCACATATTTTGGCTACTTTCTGTATTTTAGGTAGACCTTTTATTAGTTCTCTTTTGCTCAATCTATATAGATTACGGTAGTGTATATGTCCAAGGCATTTATGCCATAATTCCATTTTATTGGCATAAACCATGTAACACAATTGATTAGATGAGCTACCATCGCATACAATATAGCAGTTTTCAGAAGTCCTGCGACCATTTAATATTACAAAACCCATTTTGTTTAAGATTTCACAACCTTAATTTGAAAATTTCACACTATGATTGTTATCGCATATTTGAGATATACTTATCAGGTTGTGTTTTAGTCCCTCAACATATAAAACATTCTTAAATAAGGGAAGATTATAGAGTTGAACCGTACCTTCGCCAATAATCTTACAGTTGCTACCATCACCAAATGTGACTGACCCATCAGTCGTATCTTTAAGATCGATAAATAAAGTCTTGTCATCTGTCATATGCCTAGAGCATCCACTATCTAGGTACCACTTTGAATGACTTGTAGCTTTGAAAGCAGTGAGGGCAACCAAGCAAGTAACCTTAGGAACCCATTTCATAACAGTTTTGGGTTTAGGAGAATAGTTGGTCTTCTTCTGTTTGTTGTTGTAAGAATGACCTACTAAGTTAGATTTTAAAAGCTCCTTAATCAAATCAACTATTTTTTCGGCTAAAGGATTTCAGTTCTGATTTTTATAGTTGACAAAATTGCTTTTAGGTTTTTGAAAAGTTTTACCATTTATAGAAAAACCTTGAATAGTACTTTTCCCTTTTGAGTTAGAGGTTTCTCCTTTCACAAACTTAGGATGAGTATTCTTTTGCTTAGAAGGTATATTCTTATCGTAGCCTAACCCGAATCTGTCGCCACATTTTCTAGATCTGGATAAGAGTTTTTTAAACTTTGAATCTCCTTGGGCATACCTCCATGTATCATTTAAACTCAAAAGTGAAGAGTTTTCAAGTTTAAGTTTGTCATTTTCAGATTTAAGATTTTCAATCAGGGAGGTTTCGAATTCTAAATCGCATTTAGTCTTTTCAAAATAATTTGAAATATGGGATTTTTCTAAAACAAGAGACTCATAATTTTCTTTAAGCTTTGAAAATTTTTCTTTTTGAAGTTTAACTTTGACAACAAATTTACAACTTTCCTTATATAGGGCATTGTTAGCATCTTGAAGATCATCTTCATTTTCACAATCACTATTCAGATTTTCTTCACTTGTTAAATCACCATTATCTGAAAATGTAAATTTGGCTAAAGTCATAAGAGCTTTAACTTCACTGCCCGACTTGGTTTCAGAATCTTTTGATTCAGAAGAGGCTTCAGAATCAGAAGATTCATCCCAAGTAGCCAACATACCCTTCTTTTTGGATTTGTCCTTTTTAGGACACTTGTTTGTCAAATGCCCATATTCTTGGCAGTTGTAACACTGACTGTCTTTTAATGATTTCCAAGATTTAGATTTAGGTTTAAATCTTTTCTTATCATTTGCTTTTTGAAAATCAACCTTCTTTTTACTTTTGAAAATTTTGTAAAACTTTTTCGCCAAAAGGGCCATATCATCTTCAGAGTTTTCTAAATCAGAATTTTCTTGAAAATTATTTTTAGAAGATTTAAGAGCAATTGATTTTCCTTTTGGAGCTTTAAAAGTTAACTCATAAGTCTGTAAAGAGCCAACTAATTCCTCTACCCTCATATTGTCCGTATCACGAAGTTCTTGAATCGCAGTTACCTTAGAATTGAACCGTTCAGGAAGTGAGGGCAGAAACTTTGCACACACTTTACTTTCTGGGATTTTATCACCAAGACCCCACATAGAGTTCACAATGTCATTTAATCTAGTGTAGAAGTCCATAAATATTTCATTTTCCTCCATATGAATTTCTTCAAATTTGGTTGTGAGGATTTGGACTTTAGATTTCTTGACGATTGATGTACCATCGTGTGTCATTTCTAATATATCCCAGGCTTGCTTTACAGAATCACAGGATATAATTCTTTTGAACTCATCTGGTGATAGTATGCAAGTGATTGGATTTAGTGCTTTTGCATTTACACTACTCTCACTTTTCTGAAGTGTGTTCCAAGAAAAATAAGTTGTTATTCTCATTGTTTTTGAACCATCAATACCAGTCACTTCAGTGGTAGGAGGGGTCCATTCATTCATTGTGGCTAGTCACATACTTTCATTTATGGATTTAAGGAAAATCCTCATCCTGGCTATCCAATAGGCATAATTGGTGCCATCAAATGGTGGAGGCCTAATGACTGAAAGGCTATCGAAATTTAACATTTTATATATAGCTTAGATCGTTAGCTCAGGAAATGAATCAAAGAATAAAGAATTAAAAACGAGCTATTAGGCTTTGATACCACTTGAAAAGGCTAAGCTATATGTCCTAGAGGGGGGGTGAATAGGACTATGCCAAATTAAACTTTTAACAGCGGAAACTAAAGAATATGATAGCCAACAAAATAAATGAAACAAATCACAATATAGAAATGTAAAGCAACCTCAAATTCAAGTCTTGAGAGGCTGATACAAATGTTGTTCTAAGGACAACCTTGCACCAAAAAACCAAGGGTTTATGGCAGGACAACCTTACTAAAACAATAAGTATCAATATCCTAAACTGAAGAGGAATAATAAAGAGAAATAGCAGAAAGTAAAGTCTAAACTATTATAACATTCTCACAATGCTTGAAACGTAAATAGTACAACATTCACATCCACACATACATCCCACAATTCTGAATGATAAAAGATAGGAAATATTAAATGAACATTCAAACCACAAGAACAAAGAATTATAGTGGTTCGCCTGTGTGTACACCAACTGTTAAACAACAGCCACACAGCTACTCCACTCCTAATATCCTCACACAGGGGATATCAGCGTTCACTATCAAAATAGGTTTCATAGTTTCACCTAAAACCTTCACAATTGTGTCTTTTATATAGGCTTACACAATTTAAAAACCCCACTTTTTGAGTTTTCTGGCTCTCCTCAGATAATCAACACAATGAGATTTTTCTGGCTTAACCTCAAACAAAACCAAAATAATCGAATTTACAATAAATATAAAATACCTGGATTTCTCCTTTTATTGTAGCCTGGAAAAACCAATCAGAGTAGAAGTTCGAATGTGAAGTTCAATGTCCAATACTCACTTTGATATGGTTATAAGTTCTAATTGATTTTAAATTAAACCAGTTGGGCTAGCTATATTTGATTTTGATTCCAAGAAGAAGGAATACAACAATTCCTCTTTTCAATTTAGATCGGAATATAGAAACAAAATCAAATTAAATAAGCTAACAAAAGAGAATATTAAATAAGCACAATGTAGCTTAAAAATAAACACAAACTTATCTCAAAGTAATGCCTTGATTTTACTTGAATTGAGTTATCAATCTCTGAAATTCGTCATCTATTTATAGATGCAAAAATCATGCCTGGGATTGGTCTTGAGGACTCTATGACTGGTCGCAGATGAAATGAATTTTTGAACTTTCAAACGAGATTGAAGCAGACGGTTACACGACCGGTCATAAGGTGTTTATGACTAGTCGTAGGACCTCTGCGACAGGTCGTAGAAAATCCACAATTGGTCATAGGACTCAAGGATTCGTTGTCGTAGTTTGAGTCGAAGAACTACGACTAGTTAGATGACTAGTCAACACTGTTCACACGACCAGTCGAACAGAGTTCAGGACTGGTTGTAGATGAACAGAAAATTCTGAACAATTGTAACAAACTTAGGACCGGTCCTGGATTTTCTAGGACTGGTCGAGTTAGTGCTAGGACTAGTCGAACAAGGTCCAGGACTAGTCTTAGAACAGACTAAATACTTATAAAGTGATTCAATATAAATAATGTATTCAAAATGACCTACCCTAAGGTCAATCTAAGGTTTATCATACCTGAGACATGAAGTATGAACATTGAAACTTCATTCAATCAGATGAAGGTTGACCTTTAAACCTTATAAAGCTTGAGATCTCTACTTGATGTAGCTTGATCTTGACATCTTTTATAGTTTGGATTTGTCTTTTTAGAATGTACTTCATTTTTTAACATCATCTTTAGATTTGAATAAGCGCTCTTCTGATTGACGTAGTTCTGAACATTAAAGCTTACAAAAGAGGATCAAGTACATGACCTTGCATTTCTTGAAGTAGATCACTGTACTTGACTTAAAGCATTAATGCAGTGTCTTGAACATCCATACAACAACAAACTACACAAGACACATATAGTGGTTTTGGCACCACAAAATTTGACAACCAAAGGAGTATAAGACCATAGCACTTGTAGTATTGCAGGCTATGGGGTCCACCACAAGGGACTTCTATCCAAACTAGTCCCATACCTAAATTTGGATAGTCAAACTCAATGTGGTAAACTCCTGATCTCAAGTTAGTCGCGCACCCCAACCAAAACCCTGGCATTGCGAAGGCACGCGTAACAAATAGTTGTGCACCACCAGCCCGAGTGGATAGTGAATGAATGAATGAATGAGTATGCAACTCCTGCCTAATAAGTCCACATATCGGTACTGTTCATCTCTGGGATCATCATCGAGGTTTAGTACACTCTATATGCAAATCGCCGCCCACTGATGTTCGACCATATAAGTGGAAGAGACCTCACTACCCACCTGACCAGTAGTCAGCCAATATATACCCAACACGTCAATAGCGGACCCATTCATGAGATGGTCAAACTCAGCCTAGCTATGCCCTCTATTCTCGGGTGGGTAAGGCCACACCCCCTCCCAATCAACTATGACACAGTAGGAGACACAACCTCCTGGTATTCGGCACTCGAGCGGTCATGTATCCACTCGGTCTCAACGTTGGGGCGTCTCCTGGCTACGGAGATTTAGGGACTTTCACCCACGGACATCTAAAGTGTCCAGATGCTCGAACCAAATATTTTCGGTGTCCCATCTAGTCATCCATGACATGCCTGTGGAGGCTACGGCCCTGATGTCGTTAGGACGTAAAGTAATCTCAACACACAATGTAAGATGCATGAGTCATACAATCCAGTCATGCATCAATCCTGCACATACTATGCGCTCATGTGAGACAATCTCCGCCTATCAAGGAGTCTCATAACAACCTGCCTAATGACATATGCAATGGTCAACCACATCTCATAATAAACATGCAGATGATGCAAATGGGCATGTATCATGATGCTAGGCTGTTACATTCTCATAATCAGTATCAATAACTAGCATCGACAATTGACCTCGACAATGTGGACATATAACCAGCATTGCCTCCAAGGAATGGCCCACATAGAGCCTAACATATAGTGAACCCATGGCCTCACACAAGGGCCAAATATACAACACCATGAGCCTCACTTAAGCTTAATACACATCATGATGGGCCTTTTACATGGGCTTAAAATACATTACAATGGGCTCCATTGCCTGGCCCTCAAATGCGTCACAATGGGCCTCATCACGTAGGCCTCATATACATCACATTGGGCCTTAATCACGAGCTAAATACACATCACAATGGGCCCTAAATACGGGCCACATATACATCACATTGGGCCTCAAACATGGGCCGAATGCACTCACAATGGGCCTCAAATACGGGCCGAATGCACATCACAATGGGCCTCAAATATGGGCTGCATATACATCATATTGGGCCTCAAAAATTGGAATCAGCCTCAATACTCGACCTCGACAATCAAAATCGGCCTATACAATTAGCCTCGACAAATCGGAATCATCCTCGATACTCAGCCTCGACAATCAGAATCGGCCTATACAATCGGCCTCGACAATCGGAATCGACCTCGAAAATCAGAATCGGCCTATACATTAGGCCTTAACAATAGGAATCGGCATTGATACTCAGCCTTGATAATTGGAATTAGCCTATATAATCGGCCTTAACAAATCAAAATCGGCCTCGACAATTAAAATCGACCTATACAATTGGCCTCGACAAATCAGAATCGGCCTATACAATCGGCCTCGACAAATAGGAATCGACCTTGACAATTGGAATCAGCCTATACAATCGGCCTCGACAAATCAGAATCGACCTCGATACTCGGCCTCGACAACTAAAATCGGTCTCAACAAATCAGAATCAGCCTCGATACTCGGCCTCGACAATTGGAATCAGCCTATACAATTGGCCTCGATAAATCAGAATCGGCCTATATAATCGGCCTCGACAATCTGAATCGGCCTCGACAAATCGAAATCGGCCTTGATACTCGACCTTGACAATCAGAATTGGCCTACAGAATCGGCCTCAACAAATCAGAATCAGCTTATACAATCGGCCTTAACAAATTGGAATTGGCCTTAACAATCGGAATCGGCCTTGACAATCAGAATCGGCCTCGACAATTAGAATTGGCCTATACAATCGGCCTCGAGAAATTGGAATCGGCCTCAATACTTGGCCTCGACAATCAAAATCGACCTATACAATTGGCCTTAAAAAATTAGAGTCGGCCTCAATACTCGGCATCGACAATCGAAATCGGCCTATACAATCGGCATTAACAAATCGGAATTGGCCTCAATACTCAGCCTCGATAATCGAAATTGACCTATACAATCGAAATCGGAATCGGCCTCAACAATCGGAATCGGTGAGAATGAGCCTAATGAGGCCTAAGGGAGGGTCACAATGTGGACATTCAACCATCATCACTCCCAAGCAGTGGCTACCATAAACATCATTAAATACATCATGGTGGAATCTCACATCACAATGGCCTCATATACATCACATTCGGCCCACACAAAGGCTTCACATATGTCTCATTGGGCCCACTCAAGGTCCTTATATACATTACATTGGGCCTCAATCCATGAGTCTGAAACACATCACAATGGACCTCGCCCATGGGTCTAATACACATCACAGGTGGGCCCTACACATGGGCCTCACACACATTAAGTGGGCCGCACTAATGGTCCTCATAGATGGGCCACAAATATATCAAGTGGGCCTCATAGTATATCGCATTAGGCCGCATACAAGAGCCTCGTAGTAGGTGGGCCCTACATAATTAGCAGGTGGGCCTGCACCTTCCAAATGGGCCCACCAGATGAACAACATGGATGTACAATACATTTATCAAGTGGGCCACAAGTCTAACAGACTGGATGACGTGGCTAAAACACATATATCAAGGTGCACCCGTCAAATGGATGGTGTGGATAAACACTAACATCATGGTGCTCACAGCAGATTTGCTCGTCCAATCACTACAAGAAATTTCACTTTTACCTACGAAAAATTTCGTAGGTAAATGATATTTTTTCGTAGGCAAAGAATTTTACCTACGAAATATTTCGTAGGTAAATTCGTTGGTAAAAAGCCGTGGCTAAAGACTTTTACCGACGCAAAAATGTCATCGTTGGCAATGGGAAGACTTTTACCAACGAAATTAAAAACTTTGTTAAGACTTTAGCTACGAAGTGTTAAAACTTTTCCCTACGAACATTTCGTAGCTAAAAACTTTGTTAAAACTTTTACCTACGCACATTTTCGTAGCTAAAAACTTTGTTAAAATTTTCACCTACGAATTTTTTCATAGGTACAAACGGTGTTAGGACTTTTACCTACGAGCATTTTCGTAGCTACAAACTTTATTAAAACTTTTAGCTATGATATGTTTCGTAGGTACAAACTGTATTAAGACCTTTACCTACGAATGTTTCTGTAGCTATAAACTTAGTTGAAACTTTTACCTACGAATTTATTCGTAGGTACAAACGGTTTTCAGACTTTTACCTACAAACGTTTTCATAGCTACAAACTTTGTTAAAGCTTTTACCTATGACATATTTCGTAGGTACAAACTGTATTAAAACTTTTACCTACGAACGTTTTCGTAGCTAATAACTGTGTTAATACTTTTACCTACAAAATTTTGCGTTGGTACAAACGGTGTTAAGACTTTTACCTACGAAAGGTTTCGTAGGTACAAACTGTGCTAAGACTTTTTACCTACGAAATTTGACGTAGGTAAAACTGTTGATGAAACTTTTACCTACGAAATGATTCATAGGTAATAAAATGTGAATGAACTTTTTACCTGCGAAAAAATTCATAAGTAAAAATGTTGATGAAACTTTTACCTACGAAAATTTTCGTAGGTAAAAGTCTCTTTTTTTTTTTCTTTTTTTTTTTTTTGCAAAAATTCTTGTTATACACCTGTTACAATATATTTCATTATATTCATATTTCCATTTTTTCAAATAAACATAAACTACATCCATCCAAACACAAATCAATCCATACATACACAAATAGTCTTATCCACATTACATTCATCCGCGCACAAATACATATAAGTTTAACATTCTTATATAAAATAAATCATAAATAAAATATGACAAATCACAAAGATGAAGGCGGAGGTGGTGGGGCATCGATGGATAAGCGTGCAGCAAGAACCTGTAATATCTCCTGCATCCGTCGCTCATGCTCCACCCGCATATCCTCCATCCTCCTCTCTTGCTCCTCTCTCTGCCTCTCCTGCTCCTCCTTTTGCCTCTCATGCTCCTCCCTCTGCCTCGCCAGTTGGTCTTTGATCTCGTCGACGGTGCCCCGTAAATGTTGAACCTCTTTCTCTACGATATCAGCTCGGCGTATGGCGCTCTCGCCAGCGACGGATCGGCTGGATGCAACTCTAGCGGGTGCCATGAGCTTGGCACCATGGCCAAGCCCACGCACATATCCAGAACGTGTGCCAAGCACCTCGCTCAGGATCTCTGGCTCACTCCGCTAAGTACCATCGGGAGTGGGCTGACTGCGTATGGCGTCCATCGCCGCCTTTGATGAAAACATGAATTTTCATAACAAATAACATTATTATAATTCAATGCAATTAAATTTTACAATGTAACAATTTTTACCCAATTCTCGCTAGTTATAGGATGTACTCAAGATCCCTTCGCCTGCCGACAATGAGTCTCTCTATAGAACTCTACTGGTTCGGGCTCCTAGCCAGTGACGGAATCTCGCTGCACAATCAAAATGACAATAGAGCTAATATAAATGCATGGAAAAATATATCAACTTAATAATAACCAGTAACTTCTTACCATGTCGCGACGAAGTTGTACAAATGACTTTGAACCAGCTATATGGTTCACTTCCAACTTTCCCCTGTTCGCAGAATTTATTTTGCTCCTCTTCTGAACACATTATTCATACTATATTATTATTAATTACGAATTTAATTGTTACCTTAAGATATCGTAAATATGTAAATATTACCTGAAAAGACTCAGACGAAAATCTCTCACAGAGTATCCGCCAATCGTCAATGGTCACGTGCGGCGGTGCGGTCAATACGGCCTCCTCGAGGCTCCTGCACTGCTTGTACCGCTGGTGTAAATCACTGCGGTACTCCTTAAACCGCTCCTTGATCATGTCATCGACGGCATGGGAAATGTACGGAACACTCAAATCCAAGATAAATTTATCCTGTAATTTTGTAAATAATGGATTAAGGTAATAAACTTATTAAGAAAATAACTTAACCATAAATTAAATTTTACAAAATAAAATTTAATTTACTAAATTTTACTGTAAGGCGCTGACGGATGTGCTGCCGCACATCATCTGTCACGTCTACCCAACTGGGGGTGGTGGTAGGGATCAAAGATCGACATAAGACACCGACCTCCGATGTAAACAACCTGGCATTGTCCCCAACAGGTCTAAGGCAGTCCTGTAATTTGACGAGTGCCCATGTCGACATCTTCTTCACCCGCCACCTCATCAGCAACAAGCCTCTCATGTATCCTGAAGAGAGCATCCTGGGCCGGGCAAACAAAGTCACCACTATCTTCAAATGCATTAGTTTCCTGGCTTGAACTAAAGATAGTTACAACGCGCTCCTCACAGCCCGGCACAGACTCGCCAATCCTGATCTTGGATTGGCTCTCCTGCCTCAATTGCTTAACAATCTCGCCACCCCTCCCGATGATGCTTCCTATCTTCCGCCCAGGACACAAGTAACGGTAGACAGTATCATCTGGCCCCGGAGCATATTGTTCTCGCTCCTCGCCAGGATTCCTTCTCTTACTTCCACCATTGTCGGAATAGTCAGATTGAGAGTGGGATCGTTTACCATAGTTATTTCTTTGTCCAGCCATTCTAACTTACTTCTGTATCAGATAATTGATTTATTAAAGTCACATTTAAAAGGTAAAACAGTACATAAAAATACGCAGAGGTCTACTTAAGAGCTGTACATAGCTGATGAATAAAACCTCCTAGAGCTATACTCGAGCAAGTAGGGTACCAATCATATCACTGCAATGCATACCGCAAGCCAGATCTGGCTCTTCCATTTTATAGGTCACCCTGGATATCTACCTTTACACCAAAATCAGGCAGCTCAGCTCAGCACAGCAGGCTGCCCACATGCATACAGAAAGAATATACAGTTTTGAAAAGGCTGACCGACAGTCCACATTCAACTTAAAGTGTGGTCCGCCCAGTCAACATGGTGCCCTCGGGCACAAGGTCAGCTGCCCAGATATTGCACGTGTGTCACAGCAACATATGTTCCTGGGTTGCATTTGTACCATACCTGCTCGATCAGCATTTCCATTTCCTCTTGAGGAAGAGAATAGCAATGATGTATTCACGTTGAAAATACATATAGAATATCTAAGTTCTAACTAATACAGAAGATAAACTCAGTCTTCAGAAAAAGATGGAGGATGGTAACAACCCCAATGTGTTGTGTTGTGTCGCACTACGGACCACCCATATTTTCTAATAGATGTCCCTTATAAAATGGAAATTGTTACATCGGACAGCATCTTGTGGATTTCTTCTCAATGTTAAAAAGAAAAAAGAAAAAATAGCAACAACCTTTTGTTACTAATTGCATAAAAGAAACCAACTTCATCAATAATGAGAAATATTTACTTATCTAGACTAACATAATCACAAATCCAATAGTGCATTTTAGAAAGGGAAGAAAGAGAGAGGGATGAAAGAAACAAAGACATTTCGAATCTAAAATGTAAGATTAGAGGAAGGGGACAGAAAACACTAGATTCCATATGCATCTTTACATAGTAGCAATTAAAGCTGCAAAGAGTTCAAAATATAATAGAAGAACGAGATTTACCTTTGAGGGTTTTCCACAAACCCTAGAATGGAACCAGAGAGGGACGGAGAGATAGAGAGTCTCTCTTCTTCGGACACATGTGCTAGGGCTAATGAATGGGAAGTGAATATATGTTTACAGGGGCTTTTGATTGTTCTAGGGTTTTTTACTGCATTCCTCAGCTACAACAGCTCATCGCACTTGTACCACCACATGTGCCGGGATGCGCGAAACTCGGACCTATTTTTTAGCCCAATAATGTCTCTCTTGAAAACAGGCTAGGCCGGGCTCCAGCACGGGCCTAACCAAGCCCAAACCATAAAGCAACACCTAGAACTAAGCCCAACCCTTGACAAGCCAGAACATATAAGCATCAGCCCCAGCCTAATATGTATTCGGCTAGCACAAGCCCAGAGCCCCGTCCCATGGCCGCCAATCAGCCGATTAGCATCATCTATTCCATGTGAGAGCCATGACCAACTTTCAGGTAGAATTTTTATTAATGTTTATATGATTTATTAAATAGTTATGATTGTGCAAGGATTCTATTAAGGATGATTTCCTACTCCCCTCTTCATTAATGAAGAAAATTAGGGACATGTCCGAGGCGCCCTTGTCGCGGGACATGTTATAGAGAAGTTGTAATGGATCATGACTCTTATTTAGTGATTGCTAGTTGTAAAGGGAAATAATGTAATATATGTGGTGGACACGTCCTTTGGATACCATACATTGGTTTTAAAGACATGTTGCAATCTCGTGGTGCAATCTCGTGGTCTATCACATGGTATAGACAACAACGATTGCTTGTGCGGGAAAATGATGTTTTCCAATAAAATAGACAAGAGGTTGTACAATACCTTTAGATTCTCGGCTTATTCTATGATGTTGTGTGTGGGGCCCGCCGTGATGTAGGGTCCAAATCCACTCCATACATAAGGTGCATCTCTTCAATTTAACACCGTTTAATAAAAATCAGGCCGACCCAAAACATGTGTGTGTCACTCCACAGGATAAGGCTGGGACATTGACACCCACCATTAAAACATTTCAGATTGTGTTTGGGCTCCACTGTGTTTTACATATGCCATTCAACCCATGAATAAGATTTATCCCATCCGGATGAATGAGTACTCCAAAAATCAGGCCATTTCAAAACTGAGGTTGGCAATACCACTTGGTTTTACAGGTTTTGGGTATGATTTTACATGTTGTGGCCCCACCAACGCTTTAGATTGGTCTGATTTATTTGGATCTAAAGAGGACGTGAGGATTGCATATGATGGAAATTTCGGTGCCGGCACTTATCATTGCATGATGCCATTTGATGAGTCCAGTTCACAAGACAGACCAGATTTCTCTCTGAGATAAATTGCTTACTGCACAACACAAATTTTAATGTGTAGAACTTCTTCATGCCCACCATGATTTTTGTGTTTGATTCACACCGTCCAACAATTTTCTAAGATAATTTTAAAGCATGATCCCAAAAAGGAGTTACATCCAAAGCCCAAGTGGACCACACCACAGAAAAAATAGATTGATACAGTCCATCCATTTTTTTCTCATATCTTTTAGGGCATGTGACAAAAAAAGAAGAAGAAAGGGACTGAAGTGAATTTAAAGATGATGTATGTCTCACGCCCTATTCAATTTCAACGCTCACTCACCATACGATCAGGTCAGATCATGAGGAGGTGGGCCTACCAAGCCAACTGAAAATTGTAATTCCTCTTTCATTTTTCTAAGTTGAAACTCAAGTGAAAATATATGTACCTGAAAAATCTTCACTCCCATGGACTTGAATTCCTGTAGTAACTCTAGCCTGGATTGTTATCATTGAAGGGGAGAGGATGCGTGAGAGAGAAGGCCGAGAGAGACAGAGAAAGATAGAGGATGCGTGAGAAAGGACCGAGAGAGAGAGAGATAAGCGAGGAGTCGCTGATGAAGACGAACGGACGCGGATTTCCAATTTTGCACAAAATTCTGTGTGGGTCCTACTTAGTTGTTTGTGTGAAATCTAACCCCTCTATCCGTTTTTTAAGCTCATTTTATGACGTGGGACCAAAATCTAGGAGGATCAAAAACTCAAGTGGGCCACACGAGAGGAAACAGTGGATATTTAGTGACCACCGTTGAAATATTTATATGTCTATAAAAGTTTTTGACGATATAATTTTTTTGGTTTTTTCACTTTATCTGAGTGAAAATGACCTTATAAACGGTTTAGATGTTGTAAACGGTTTATATGGCATATATACAGCAAGGTAGAGCCTAGGAAGGTTGCAACGGTAGGCATTCCATTCCCCACTGTTTCATCTCCTATGGCCCACTTGAGTTTTGGATCCTAGTCATTTTTGGTAGAATAGCTTAAAATGAGGTCGGAAAACAGATGGACGGCTTTGATTTCTCACAAACATCGCAACGGGCCCCACCTAGAATCCTTGCGCCGGAAGCCATGCGAAAGGCTTCCGCTGGAAATCCGCCCGAGGCGGATTGGTTACTCCCGCTGGCACCGGCCCTGTTGCTGGTGGTCGGTACTCTGTGAGACCCACCATGATGTATGTGTTTCATCCATTCCGTTCATCCATTTTTACAGATCATTTTAGGGCTTTATACAAAAAATTATAGAGATAAAAATCTTAGGTGGACCACACCATAGGAAAAAAAAAATGATTGGATATCTATCATTAAAATCCTCCTAAGGCCCAATGTACTGTTTATTTGACATCCAATATGTTGATTAGGTCGTACAGACTCAGATGAAGGGAAACAATAAAAATCGGCCTGATCCAAAACTTTTATGGCCCCCAAAACATTTTTAATGTTCAACGTTCATTCAACACTGTTTCCTGTAACGTGGTCCGCTTGAGATTGAGATATACCTCATTTTTTCTTTCATGCCATAAAATGATCTATAAAAATAGATGGACAGAATGGATGAAATACATAAATCATGGTGGGGCCCACAGACCACCGACAACCAGCCAATTGCTGGTGGCAGGGGAGTAGCCAATCCGTTTCCGTCGCTGACAGTGGGCGTCTCTTGGACGCCCTACGTCAGTGACGTCACCAAGTTTTGTGGGCCCCACTATGATATATTTGTTATATCCACACCGTCCATCCATTTTGAGATATCATTTTAAGTCATGATCTAAAGAATGAGGCAGATAAAAATCTGTAGTGGACCCCACCATAGAAAACAGCGGGGATAGTAATTTCCACTGTTGAAACTATCTTAAGTCCCACCATAATGTTTATTTGAAATCCAACCTGTTCAAAAGTATAAAAATACATGAAATATGAGAAAACACAAATATCATCTTCATATAAAACTTTTACTGCCTTTAGAAGTTTTTAATGGTGGGCGTCACTGTCCCACTGTTTTCTGTGTGCTGGGGTCTACTAGAGCTTTAGATTTAACTCGTTCTTTGGATATTGCCCTAAAATGATCTCTACAAATGGATGGAAGGTGTGGATTAAACACATACATCATGGTGGGGCCCACATAGCACCAACCACTAGCCATTAGCTAGTGTCAGGAGAAGTAGCCAATATGTTCCCCTTCTTTGTAGTGCGGTCCATTTAATCTTTGGATATGATTTATTTTTTGGATAATTCTCTAAAATGATCTCAAAAAATGGATGAACAGTGTGGGTTGATCCCAAATTTTCGGTAAATCCAAAACTCAAGTAGACCATGCCACACGAAACAATGTGAAATAATGATTTCCATCATTAATACCTTCCTTGGGCCCACAATAATGTTTATTTGTCATCCAACCTGTTCATAATATCAAAAAGATATGAATGAAGAGAAAACACAAACATCGGCTTGATCCAAAACTTCTATGGCCTCCAAGAATTTTTTCAATAGTAGAGGTTCAATCACACTATTTCTTGTGGTGTGGTCCACTTGAGCTTTGGATATGATTCCTTTTTGTTCTTTAGATCCTAAATCATCTATTAACATGGATGAACAGAGTGGATAAAATAAATAATTAATGGTAGACGCCACAAAGTTAACTCAGGGTAATTAGTAAATCAGCTAAATAGAGTGGAGAGGGGTTTCCTTTCATAATCATATATTGGGTTAACCTAAATGTGATTCAGATATCCAACCCACTCATTATGTGTGTCCCACTTGGATGAGGGGTCAGACCACATGGGCCCCACCAAGTTCTTTTATATTTTTTAGGATGTCTTCACATGGTTTTAGATGGCATAGCCCACCTGAGTTTCGTATACGGATGATTCTTTACATATCTCATAACCTGAAGGGGACACATTAAATTCATGGTGTTGATGTTCGACACACATTATGATGGGGCCCACAAAACTTACATCAACACTTAGGTTCTCATGAGGTCAACAAAGTTGGTCACAATTTTGACCAAAATATTTGCCCCATTTTACCTGTCTAGTCTATTCACTCTATTTTTCTGATCAATACTCAATTTCACTAGTTATTCGTTCCGATCAGGTTACATATGAAAAAGATATTAAGCATACAAGATTGATCAACAATTTTAATGAAATTTGATTTAAACATTTAAAGTTATTTACTCTTCAATCTAGACTGATTAGATTTTCCAAAATTGGTTGAAGGTACAATTAGTGGATGTGCCTAATAATTTAGTAATTTTTTTTTCATACATAAATTTTAATTTCCATTTAAAAATAACATTCTTTTATAAAATGTATATTTTTGAAAACATTTTAACAAAAAAACATTTTTATTATAAATTATTTCAAAAAAAAATAATACAAATTCTGAATTTTTATTTTCAAATTTTCAAAATATTTTCTCAATAATTTCAAAATGCCAATTTTCTTTTCTTCAAAAGCATCATTTTATTTTCAAAATTTTTCTCAAACATTGTTAAAATTTTAAACTTCTCAATATTCTTTTTCATATGATATTACAAATCATTTAAATATTACTTTTTAATTATAAAAAACATAAAAATTTCCACTCATATGATATAAAAACTATATATATGAGTAATGCTCACACACAACTAGTTGGACAAATCAAATTGGTCCAACTAGCTGTGCATTTAATAGCAAAAAATTACTTTCTATCCCAAGTGATATACCACATGTGAGATCCGTAATATCAAGTTTTACATAAGTATGATAGAAATTATATGTCAAAGATCCGGCCTGTCCATTAAATAAGGCCTATTAATTATATTTTATCTATTAAAATTTAATAAACGATCATCATCAATGAAGCCACAAATACAAGTTAAATGTATACGGCTAAAATGAATTTCTAATATCTCCATTTTTTTTGTAAATAGATATCATACTATTAATCATTAAAAATAATAATTTATGTCCTTCACACGTTTAAAAGAACTCCTACCTAATTAATGGACTAGATTTCATTTACATTTACTGCATGCATAAATATATTACATGTGTGCAGCTTCCTAATTCATCCCATTTTCTCTTGAAATCCATTGCCTATTTTGGATATCAACTAATGTTAATAAATCCACTTCAACCATTAAGATGACACACTAAAAATCTATGCCTAATGTCCAAAAATTAGGGGCATACGTGATTCAGGTGGGCCAAACCAATGAAAATAGTTTGGAGAGTGAGTTTTACTTGCACATTGTTTTCAATCATGTGGTCCATTTGAACCATAGATGATGCTGATTTTTTAACCCATGGTTCTAACACCGGGTGACTCACCGGATGGTTGGGGTGGATTTCACTTTAACACTAAAGTGGGACCACCACTGGTGTCTACTTTTCCTCTTAAAAATAACTTTTCTTAATATTAAATAGCATTAATTGCTCCTTGAATTCATCAACTAGTTGGACGAAAATGCAATGTCCAACTAGTGTGTGTGAGCATTTCTATATATATAATAAAAACAAAGGATTATTACCAATGGCTTCTGTTTGTCGGTAAAAACATTAGCGACGGTTATCTGCCGTCGGAAAAAATTTAAATATTTATTTTTACCAACGTGGGAACCTTTTCCCGACGGTTTTAGTTCGTTGGAAAAAACTGACATATTTTGGCGGAACCTTTTTCCGACGGTTTTAGTTCGTCGGCAAAACTGTCATTAGCGGGAACCTTTTCCCGACGGTTTAAGTTCGTCGGCAAAACAATCATGCCATGGTAGGAACCTTTTCCCGACGGTTTTAATTCGTCGGCAAAACTGTCATACTTTCGGCCAAGGCGGGAATCTTTGGTCCCTGACGGGAACCTTTTTCCGACGGTTTTAGTTCGTTGGCAAAACTGTCATACTTTCGGCCAAGGCGGGAATCTTTGGTCCCTGGCGGGTAACCTTTCCCCGACGGTTTTAGTTCGTCGGAAAAATTAACATGCTTTGGTAGGAACCTTTTTCCGACGGTTTTAGTTCGTCGGTAAAACGGTCATGCTTTGGGCTACAAATTTATGGGATTTATTCCGACGGTTGATATCCGTCGGAAAACATATTTTTACTGATGCCTGTCCATCGGTATTTACATCCTACCAGATTTTTTCCGACGCTTCAAGTCCGTCGGGAAAACACTGTTACTAACGACTAGTGCTTTGCGTTGATTATAAAATTGTATAGGACTTTTGCCGACGATTGATGTCCGTCGGTAAAAACACATTTGCCAATGAAACTATTTCATCGGTGCTAACAATGTACCAGATTTGTGCCAACGTGTCATGTCCGTCGGGAAAAACACTTATACCAACGAAGATGTATTTAGTCGGTAATTAGATCATACCAGATTTTTGCCGACGGTTTATGTCCGTCGGGAATAACACTTTTACCTACGAAAATTGATTTTTGTTGGTAAAAGAAAATTTTTCGTATTTTTTTTTTCAAAAAATAAAAATAACCATTACCAATGAAAAGTTACGTTGCTAAAAGTTTACTTTTACCTACGAAATTACAATTTTCATCGGTAAAAGTAGACTTTTCCCTACGAAATTAGGATTTCGTAGGTAAAAGTAAACTTTTACCAACGAAAATCATTTTCGTTGGTAAAAGTCCTTTTTACCTACGATAAACACTAACATCATGGTGCTCACAGCAGATTTGCTGATTGCTGGCCCAATTGACGATGGACCTGCCTGGTATTTAGGCCAGCCGCCAAGGAATGCGGGCCCAAAACAGCAACACAGTGGGTCCCACCAAGGCGTGGGCCAGCCCACCAGTCCACCTCAGCTAGATGGACTGGCTGGATAAATCGCATATAATCAAGGTGAGCCAGCCCTTAAAATAATTCGGAAAATTGGATGGACGACTGGATATAACACATTCCTCACAGTGGGGCCCACAGAACTAACTGACATTAATACATATAGCTGGTGTGAGGTATCCTAGCCCATCCGTCCAGTAGGTGGGTCCCACATGGGGCCCACCACATACATGTATGTAGTATAATATAATATTATATTATATTGTTTATTATATATATATATATATATATATATATATATATATATATTTGAAAGCAAACTCCTAGCATGCAGACCTTGAACGCTAGACAAATGACATGCATCAAACACATGCATCCTGAGGGTCCCACCGTCCTGAGTAAATGGACCATGTAGATATACTTCACACCATCAAGGTGGGTCCCATCCCACATGTGTGGGGTGGGCCACGTCAAAATGGATGGACGGATTGATCAAATACATAAATCATGGTGGCTACTCAAAGCTCCTGCCCGTCCTAGCAAGATGGATGGATGGTTGGATGGAAAACATACATCACGGAGGTCCAAGTGTTGTACTCAGCACGTCACCAAGGCGGGCCCCACGTCCCCTTTCAAAATGGGCGGTCTAGATAAAACACATCTAGCATGGTGGGCCTACGCACATGAACAAACGGTGGGGATATGATAAATACATTAATGTGGGCCCCACCCGTCCAGAACAGACGGACGACTAGGATATGGAATTTAGGGTGGACCCCACCTCCACACGTGTGGGGTGGATCCACGTGCATGTACTGGACATAGCACACTGCATCATGGTGTTTCCACAGAACTTAGTGATGTCAACGCAACTATGTTGCTGCCGTGGGGTCCACACGTGTGGACGATGCAGATACAGCACCTCCATCAAGGTGCGACCCACGTGTGGATGGAACGTACATCACGGTGATCCCCACCATCCCAAGCATTTGGATGGTGGAGGATATACAATGCATACACCATTGTGGGGTCACGTCCCATGTGATGGATGATACTGATGAAGCATACACATCATGCTGGTGGACCCACCTAACTTGTTGACGTATGCACAACAGCAGTTAGGTGCTGCTCTTCAGATGGGTGGTGCAATTAAAACACTCA
Source organism: Magnolia sinica (assembly GCF_029962835.1). Taxonomy (NCBI): domain Eukaryota; kingdom Viridiplantae; phylum Streptophyta; class Magnoliopsida; order Magnoliales; family Magnoliaceae; genus Magnolia; species Magnolia sinica. Next base: position 55,196,586 of record NC_080582.1, read on the forward strand.
CAATAGGGCGGTTTCCACCTGAGATTTGAATCCACTTCATTGGATGGACGGTGTGGATACACACGTCCATCAGGTGGGTCCACGTGTGAGCAACACACTTCATCCTTACCATAAAGAAAGAAAGAGAGAGAGAGAGAGAGAGAAAAACAAAACGGATGGAGGAGAGGCCCCGTCACTATGGGCCCCTCAATACAATGCATACATCATGGGTCCCATTATGTGTGGGCCCTCAAATCATCAAAATCTCACAAATCAAATCATAAAAATACACCCACCTTTGATCTCCTCTTCCATCTTCCGCCTATAGCCTCTAGAGCTCCAAGGGGACGATTTCAACAGTCGAGAAGATCTTTGGATGATGGGGATGGGAGGTAGGAAGGTGGGCCACACAAGCTCTATCCATGGAACTTGCTTGGACATTAGAGTCTCATGGGGTTTGCTTGAAAATGAAGAAATGAGAAAGAGAGAGAGGAGTAGTGAGGTGGAGTGATGGGATGAGATGGCATGGTGCTTGTTGACTTGAGATAAGAAATGAATGGGATAGGTATGGGTTGTGTAAGAGAGAGTTGACTTAGGGAATGGGAGAGGGATGGGCTTGGTAAGGTTGTGTACTTGACATTGATTGATGGATTGATGTGACGTGTCGTAGAGATTCTCTCGGAATCCCCAACGTGCGGTATTTCATCGGAAAATACACGAGCCCACATTTCCTGGCCCAGGTATTGGATTGATGCGCGAGTCGCAACGTCAGAACCTAGGCGAGGCGCGGTCGCTAGGGTATAAGTTTTGAGTCAAGCCGACTCTGACATACAGGACACGACTCAGGATCGCGCGCGAACACAGATAATAGATCGTGGGTCGCCGGAATTCAATCGGGAGGATTGTGGAAGCTTATGGAACAGTATGGTCTAGGATACGGGCCTTACACATGAGGAAGGTCATCCTATGCTTGTCTTGAAGAACATACTATATTGTGATTGTGTGTGGACTCATGCATATAGTGATTATAAATGTGATGAAACATACTTTGTTATGACTTGAGTTGGACACCACACCGAAAATGTGTAATTCAATAGGACATGATTAGAGGATCCGTGGGTGAAAGTGCCTATACCCTGATTGGTACCATTGGGAGTAACCAATACCTAGCTCAAGCTTTCCTTTCAATTTATATTTTACAGGTGAGAGTAGGGAGCTATAGGAGTAGAGGCTACAGACTCTAGTTGTCCTTTTTGTTTTGTACATATCACTGTATATATATTTTTGTAATACCCTGAATATGTACATCAGATATAGTAAATATGATATGGTTTATGTTTTGGCTTTGCCTTGATGTGCTCAATTGTACACAGTAACATATGTTGAATATGATGAAATTTTGAGAAATGATATGTGTTTGTCGTCTTTACTTTCGAAAATCCTCCTTTTGGAGCCCCGCTTATGGGACTTAGTATGTGATAGTTGGAAGTCCTAAAATCGGAGTTCTACGGAGGCTGTCAACCAAAATTTAGTGTATAGTAATCATGGATTACCAACACTAGATTTAGGGTCGTGACAGAAAATGGTATCAGAGCATGATCTGGGAAATATCTGCATAAATCATATAATGTATGTACTATATGTTATTACGTTAAAGTTGTTAGGTTCATGCTTTACAAAGTAGAAGAGTTGTTTGGTTATTTAGTATTATGTATATTGTATAGGTTTACTTTTTCTTTTTAGGCTAATTCAGTGTTTTATTTATAGGATGCTGCCTAGAAAAAATCCTGTTCAGACTCCTCTAGTGCAACCCAAGTCTAAGTCAAAATCTATGTCAAAATCTGTTCCAGATCCAGTTATACCTATTCCTGCAACACAACTTCAACAACTGTTGCAGACTATGTCAATTATAACGGCTAATCAAAAGTAGCGATCTAGTTATACTCTTGAGACATCAGTGCAAGAGTGGGCCAGTGCTCTTTTTATGGATTTTAGATGTCTATATCCACCATGTTTTTCTGGCAAGTCAGACCCTATGGCAGCCAAGATATGGAAGTCAGAAGTAGAGAAAATTTTCAAGTTATGGGTTGTACTTCCAAGCAATGTGTTACCTTAGCGACTTATCAGTTGCAAGGAGAGGCAGAACAATGGTGGAAGCCAGTTGTTCGTTCAATAGATCCAAAATTTGTATGGACATGGGAAGCATTTAAAGGACAGTTCGATCGTAAGTTTTTCCCCATAGTTGTTCGTCGTCAGAAAGCACATGAATTTGATTCTTTGGTTCAGGGTGAGATGTCTGTTGCTGACTATGACGCTCGTTTTATAGAATTATCTCATTTTGCTCCACATTTAGTAGTCAATGATGATTTGAAGGTGAGTAAATTTGAGGATGGTTTGAGTTCTAGTTTGCGATCTCGAGTTAGAAGGTTTGAGTTGTCAACTCTTGAGGGAGTAGTAGCGAAGGCATATATTTTTGAGTCTGATTGGAACCAACAACAAAGTACGCATCCATCTACTTCTAATAAGCAAAGGAAGAGGAGATTTATTTCAGAGAGTGGTAGTAGTTTTCAGCCCTTTTCATCCCCAAAGAGGCCTACAGTTAGATATGATAATGTAATCAGACCTGATGTAAGACCCCTAGTATCACCATCTGTTCCTCAATGATAGTTTTTAGCTAGACCTGATGTTAGATCCCCAGTATCACCATCTGTTCCTCAGCGGCAGTTTTTTGGAGCCTATTATAATTGTGGAGGTGTAGGGCACTGTAAAAAGGATTGTTCCAATCCACAGAAATAGCAGCCATATTAACCACTTAGACATCAACAGCCCCAACAGCAAAAGCCAACATATAAGACACATTATAGGCCCCAACAACAACAGTCTCAACAGTAGTCACGGCGGTAGCAAGGTAGAAAACCCTTACCCCTTCAGACGCAACCTTGTGTTTATGCAATCCAGAAGAGAGATTCTCAGACTAAGGGAGGAGTCCTAGAAGGTATACTTGTAGTACCATCCCTTTTTGCACGTGTCCTTTTATTCTAGTGCATCACATTCATTTATAGTAGATAACTTTTGTCAGTCGTTGGAATTGCTGAGAACATCGATGACCAAGGGATTAGAGCTCTTGACTCCTTTAGGGAAAAGAATGGTGTTGAGTTCTATATGCTAGGACTGTCCTATTTACATAGAAGAGTATGCCCTTCCAATCGATTGTTATGTTTGGTATTGTTAGAGTATGATGTGATTTTGGAAATGGACTAGTTATCCAAGTACCATGCAGTGTTGGACTGTACAGCTAAGACAGTCACCTTTTCTATACCTGACCAGCCTTGATTTCAGTTTGTGGCTAATTCTAAAGATAAGTTTATAGAGACTTTGATGTCCTGTATTCATAAAGAGTCCAAAGGTGTATGTAATGAATAGTTGCTGGTAGTACGTGATTTTCCAGATGTTTTTTCAGAAATTCTAGGTTTACCACCCATTAAACGTATAAAATTTCGAATAGATCTTATCCTTGGCACTGCCCCTATATCCAGAGCCCCTTATCGTATGGCACCATTAGAGTTACATGAGTTGCAAAGACAGATAAATGAATTATGTCGTTTGGAGTTTATTCGCCCAAGTACTTCACCTTGGGGAGCGCCCATGCTTTTTGTAAAGAAGAAGGATGGTTCTTTACGGTTGTATGTCGATTATAGAGGACTTAATAAGGTCATGATTAGAAACAAGTATCCGCTCCCAAGAATAGGTGATTTATTCGATTAGTTGAGTAGTACGCAGTATTTCTCGAAGATAGATTTACAGTCTGGGTATCATTAGATTCGGGTTCAGGAGGAGGATATCCTGAAGACAACTTTTGTGACTCATTATGGACAATTTGAATTTCAGGTCATGCCATTTGGTCTGACTAATGCACTTGCAGTATTTATACAGTTGATGAATGAGGTATTCCATCCTTATTTGGACTAATTTATTGTTGTTTTTATTGATGATATTTTAATATATTCAAAGACAAGGGAAGATCATGAGTGTCACTTAGAGATAAAGTTGTAAACCCTTCGTACTCACTAGCTATATGCTAAACTAGAAAAATGTGATTTTTAGCAGGAAGAAGTAAAATTTTTGGGGCACACGGTTTCGAAGAATGGAGTTTTAGTTGATCCAGCTAAGGTTGAAGTAATTTTGCAATGGAAATAGCTGAAGAATGCATCTGAGATTCGTAGTTTCTTAGGTCTAGCAGGGTATTATAGACGTTTTGTTAAAGGATTTTCTTGTATAGCTACCCCACTGACTCGATTAACTCGAAAGGATGCAATGTTCGTTTGGAATGGAGCCTGTGAGCAGGCATTCGCAGAACTGAAAACTCGTCTTACGATGGTACCGATTCTCACTCTTCCATCTGGGAGTGAGGGATTTGTTGTTAATACAGATGCCTCACTTATAGGTTTGAGGTGTGTCCTAATGCAACAGGGCAAGGTAGTAGCATATGCATCTCACCAACTTAGGCCTCATGAGAAGAATTATCCTGCACACGACCTAGAGTTAGCAGCGATAGTTTTTTCCCTCAAAGTATGAAGGCATTACTTGTATGGGGTTAGATTTGAACTCCTTTCGGATCATAAGAGCCTGAAATACCTCTTTTCCTAAGCCAAGTTGAATATGAGGCAGAGATGTTGGATGGAATTGATGAAAGACTATGATTTTGATCTTCAGTACCACCCAGGAAAGGATAATGTAGTGGTGGATACTTTAAGTCATCAGCCACAGGCCCAAATGGCACAATTAATGATGCGAGAGTGGAAAATGGTAGAAGATATAACTGAATTTGATTTTGAGATGACTCTACAGTCCTCTTTTGTACAATTAGCAAACTTGACAATTCAGCCCTCTTTGATATCCCAAGTAATAGAAGCCTAATAGTTTAATCAATGGGTGTTGTTTTGTAAAGATGTGAATAATAAGGAAAAGTCAACCGGAGTGGTAGATAAGTTTGGATGGACTTCAATTTCAGGGCAGATTATATGTTCTAGATATCTCATAATTGAAGAAGGCCCTTATGGATGAGGCACATCGCACTCAATTTACTATTCACCCAGGATCTACAAAGATGTATAAGGACATGAAAAAGGTAATTTTGGTGGACTGGAATGAAACGTGAAGTTGTTAGGCATGTGTCAGAGTGTGATGTTTGCAAACGAGTAAAGGTAGAGCACCAAAAGCCTATAGGGGAATTGCAACCTTTGGAGATACCAGTATGGAAGTGGGAACATGTAACTATAGCTTTCATTGTGGATTTACCAAGAACCTTACGTCGACATGATGCTATATGGGTTATTGTAGACCGTTTGACAAAGACAATCCACTTTCTTCCTATTTGTATTTCTTGGTCTAAAGATCGGCTCACAATTTTGTTTATAAATGAAATTGTTAGATTATATGGTGTACCTATTTCTATTGTATCTACTGAAATCTGAGGTTTACATCAAAGTTTTGGAAGAGTTTTCAAAAAGCAATGGGGATGACTTTAAGATTTAGTACAACATATCATCCACAAACAGATGGGCAGTCCGAAAGAGTTAACCAGATTCTTGAGGACATGCTCAGATCATGTGTATTAGATTTCTCTGGTAGTTGGGATGACCACTTGCTTTTAGCAAAATTTGCGTATAATAATAGTTTTTAGGCTACTATTGGCATGGCTCCCTATGAGGCGTTATATGGTAGACCTTGTAGGTCTCCAAGTTGTTGGGCTGAAATTGGTGAGTGATGTCTTTAGGTCCTGATGTTGTACAAAAGACATCTTAAAAGATTGATCTTATTCGATAACATATGCTTATAGCTCAAAGTCGGCAGAAGAGTTTTGTAGATCGCTGGCGTAAACCCTTAGAGTTTGTCGAGGGAGACCGTGTATATCTCTAAGTTTCACCAGTGAAAGGTGTAGTATGATTTGCTGTTAAGGGAAAGTTAACCTCGAGGTTTATAGGGCCCTTTAATATTGTCGAATGAGTTGGCACCGTAGCTTATTGTCTCGCTCTGCCACCTCAATTATCTGGAGTTCATAATGTTTTTCACGTCTCGATGCTCCATAAATGTGATCCGAAGATAATAGCACCTGTTATTGACTAGCAATCCTTAACAGTTCGAGAAGATGCATCCTATATCGAGCAGCCAATTTATATTGTGGATAGAAAAGAACAATTTCTTCGTACTAAAGTCATTCCCTTAGTTAAAGTCCAATGGGGTTATCATTCTATAGAAGAAGCAACCTGGGAATGGGAAACAGAGATATGCAATCGTTACCCTCATCTATTTGATTCCTAGGTATGTATAAATATGATATAGTTATTGTTGTATTGTACTGATATAACCGAATATGTTTTGAAATTTTGAGGATGAAATTTTTTTAATAAGGGGAGAGTTGTAAGACTCGAGGCCCTGAAATCTGGTTCGTACACTAGATAGCCATTAGCTGTAGGTCCATTGACCCCGAGAATATTTTGACTTGATCATAATGTTGTTTTGTTATCGAGCCGTAAGCCGTATTTCAACCCAATGTCCGCATTTTAAGATACGGACTTTGAATTAAACAATCTGAGAAATGACAATTATGTCCTTATTTTATCTGGCGAAGCCCAATCATCGAGTTTTCAAAATCCATTAAGTCTGAGAGCCTAACCATTGTGACCGTAGTCGAGTTATGGAGTTACTGGCAAAAACGACATGCCAATAAGACACCCGGATTATAAATTATGAATAGATATGCACATGTATATTTTGATAAAATAACTCAAATGACCTCGATGCTTTGAAAATCCTTGGAATATGTTAGTTCAAATTACTTAAATAACATTGTTATATTGTTACCATATGCTTACACTTCTCAAAAACATCACAAAACACCTCTTAAATCTACTTTTTAAGAAAAAACTAATTTTAAAACCAGTTTCAAGTCCATAAACATAAAAACCCTCTTTCAACATCCCATTTCTAGCACTCTCTTTCTTATTGAGTGTGAAGTTGAGAAGAAGAAGAAGAAGAAGAAGAAGAAGAAGAAAAGGAAATAGATCCTCTGATAGTTACAGGTGGGTGCATAGATTAGGAGCACGCATATATGTGCGTTGGTGTTTCCTTGAAAACCCTATTGCTAAATTTTCTGATTTAGGGTTAGGTTGTTGCTGGCTTTTCCTTGAAAGCCCTATAAAAGACTAGATTTTCTGATTTAGGGTTAGGATATTGTTGGATTTTCCTTGAAAGCCCTATAAAAGATTAGATTTTCTGATTTAGGGTTAGGTTATTGTTAGATTTTCTGATGTAGTTGGTTAACTTATTACTGGATTTTCCTTCAAAGCCCTATAGAAGACTAGCTTTTCTGATTTAAATTGGTTAGGTTATTGCTGGATTTTCTAAGTTAGTTGGTTAAGTTATTAATGGAAGATTAAATGATAGAGATGATTTAGTTTTCTTTAAATTCATACATATTTCCATTGGTTTCTCTCTTTGTCCCTTACAAAGTCTGCCCACTACTTGTCTGATAAAACGTTTGAAAGAATTATCCATCATTCTTTTGATGTAGTTAATTCTTAAGAAAAAACATGCTTGTGACATGAAGTCTTATAGCAGAATGAACCCCGGATTGGATTTAGATTGGCTAAGTCATGTGCATATCATATGCATGGTTCATAGTTGTTGTATCATTGTATGATTAAGAGTGAATAATTCAAATCATGGTATGGTAATCATAGTGGGTTGTTTTGCGACAGACGATATGTCTATGATTAATATGTGAACCGTCTAGATATAGGATGCATTACATGAGACCCCTATAAGAAACTTAAAATTCATGAGGAGACCACATGAGGAAGGTTATCCTATGCTTATCTTGAAAAACATGCTATATTGTGATTATGTGTGGACTCATACATACAGTGATTGTAAATGCGATGAAACATACTTTGTTATGACTTGAGTTGGACACCACACTGAAAATGCGTAATTCAATAGGACATGATTAGATGGTCCATGGGTGAAAGTCCCTAAACCCCAATTAGTACCATTAGGAGTAACTAATTCCTGGACCGGGTGGAAGAACAGAGCGCTAGAATGCCGAAATACTAAAGTAGGCAGCGACTCACACTGACGCATGTCGATTAGTTGAGAGGTTTGATCTGACCTGCTTATGGGCAAGCAAAGATAGGTTGTGTGTAACGAGCTCGTAAATTGTCTGCTATCATTTTTCCAGGCGACTTATGACTTCGCTGGTAGGCAGATAGTGAGGTTCAACACAAGTGGGTTAGACTAATTCGTCCTGTAAACTATGCAGTCCCACTTCTGTAGTTGACCACGATGGAAAAAGTCTATACAAGTGGGTAGTAATCATATGCGAGTCCCACCTCTGTTTCAGACCTTAGTGATCCAATTGGAAAATGTGAAAAGTTGTGGAAACGTTGAAAGGGTACATATGTTACAAGTGGATAGAAGTCCCACCTTTATATATAAAAATGATTTAGAACATGAAAAGTGGCATAATATATCATATCTTTATTTTATTGTTATCGGTCCAGCAGGACTGTGCATTATATGAGCATGACATGAAACATGCATTTTCACTGCACACACGCACTCACTGGGCTTAATAGCTCAAGCTTTCCTTTCAATTTATATTTTAGAGGTGAGAGTAGGGAGCTGCTGGAGTAGAAGCTACAGACTCTAGTTGTCCTTTTTGTTTTGTACATATCAGTGTATATATTTTTTTGTAATACCCTTAATATGTACATCAGGTATAGTAAATATGATATGGTTTATGTTTTGGCTTTGCCTTGATGTGCTCAGTTGTGCATAGTTACATATGTTGAATACAAAGAAATTTTAAGAAATGATACGTGTTTGTCGTATTTACTTTCAAAAATCCTCCTTGTGGAGCCCCGCTTATGGGACTTAGTATGTGATAGTTGGAAGTCCCAAATCGGAGTTCTACGGAGGCTGTCAACCAAAATTTGGTGTATAGTAATCATGGATTACCAACACTAGATTTAGGGTCGTGATAGTGGCCCACCCAGTCCTTGTATTTACATCATCCTTTGTGTTGGTTCAAATTAGAGTTGAAAAAATAGATGGAAGGAGTAGATCAGCTAAAATCGTCAATATCGGACCCTGAATTTATAGATCCACCATCCATCTAATGTACAATTGATATCAAGTGATCTAACACTGGAATACTACACTTAAATCGCCTTATCAATAAGAGTGCCATTAAGGATAATCTAAATTGGGATGGGAACCGTCAAAATCAAATTCGGAGTCAATCCGACCATCGAATTAACTCAAATCAACAAAATAACTCGAATTGATCGAGTATGGCCCACCTAAGCTTTAGATCAGCCCCATTCTTGGACTCAAGGCCCTATACGTATTAAGGAATCAAATGGATGGAGCAGATCCATCAAAAACATCCTTGTGGGCCCCATCCTTAATGCATGTGTATGACCCATGCGTTCACTCGCTGTGCACTAGACTAGGAATCCATTTAATCGGGTTTGACTTGATGAAAGTGGTAAGAAAGTAGGGGACTTTCCCGCCTTCAGCACCTTTAAACGGACAACGTTCATTTGGATGCGATATGGCCCACCATCATGGATCAGTCCCCTAATTTGAATTGTCCATCACTATTAGGCAGAGAGTCTGACCACCCTGACTATTCTCACTTAATGAGGTACTTATACAAGATCACCAACCTGACCACAAACCGAGTGCGTGCAGCTAGCTTTTTCAAAAATGGAAACTGTCAGCACCTCGCTGGCGATCTACGACAGCATGTCTCGTTCGATCATAACCCTCCACCTCAGCAAATCTCAGCCCTTCAAAGTAGGGCTTCCTCAGCTATTGCTTGAGGTCTTCCACCACCGTCATACGTCGAACCCAAGCCCATTAAGTAAAATCATTAATCACCGTCTGTTTGGAGGGTCCCACAATGATCATGAGACCTATCCACACCATCCATGTGCCTCAGATCGATGGATGGGCCACCTGATCAAAATCCTCCATGATTATGGCCATCATCTTCTATGGTTGTCCAGAAAACCCACCACCTTCTAGTGGGCCCCATCCTCTGATCTAGGATGACCATTCGATGGGCCATGGCATCAGGACTCCATCTGTGGCTCTAGATTACTACCATGCCAATGCATTTAAGTTATATCACCTCAAAACTCGTCGAGGTGGTGTAATTAATCTCGCAACTAATCCCATGATTAGTTGAAACCGGAGCTCTAGAAATAGGTTAGAAGAACTATATAAACTCTGCCTTTTAGGGCAGCCGTTGCCCAAAAGAAAGAAAAAAATGAGAAAGAGAAAGAGAGAATCGTGAGCACCATTTCTCTGTTGCCGCACCATCTCGAGTCAAGCTGACTCATTCCAGGCGTTGCTGGAAGTAGCAGAGGGAGAGAGTAAGAAAGAAAAGAGAGAAAGAGAAGTCCAGAGAGAATATAAAGAGAGAAGAGAGAAATGAGAAAGCGAGAGAGAGGACGTTGTGCTCCTTGCTGCTGCTACCACGGCACCAAGTCCAGCCATGGGCTGCTTCACCAAGCTTCGGTCCAAGTCTGGGCCGAATCCAGGCCCTTGTTGGCTGTGAGATGAGGCTCGGAGAAGGTATAAGAGAGCAAGAAGAGAAGTGAAGCCACGTTTTATGTCGAGTGTTGAGGCTACTGCACCAAATTGATTGAAGCTGCGTTGCGGACTCACTTAAGCTTGGCCGAGTTGAATCCTGGCCCTGTTGTCATTGCAAACGGGAGAGAAAGGAGAGAAAGCAAGGAAGGATGAGGAAGGAGAGTAGAAGTTGACCCCTTCCTCGGGTGGCTGCCACATCAGGTGGGAGTACCCAAGCCAAGTTGTTGCCCCAACGTTGTCCAGCGAAACTCAATCTAAGTCCATGCGTTGCTAGACGTTCCAGCAGTAGGAGGAGGTAGAGGGAGATAGAAAAAAAAGAGGTAGAGAGAGGTGGAAGAAGAAGGAGGAGGAGCAGGAGGTCGATTGTAGTGTTGGTTGCCGAGTTGAGTCTGAGTTGACTCAGTCCAGACCCTTGTTAGACCTTCAGCAAATGAAGAGAGGGAGAGAGAGGAACTAAAGAAGAGGAAGATAGAAAAAAATGAAGAAGAAGAGAGAAACAGAGGAGGAAGAGAGTGTGTTTGAGTCGAAGGCCCCACACGAGTTGATTCGGTTGTCTTGCGGGTTTAATCTAGGTTGGGGTTAGTCAAAGATGAGTCGACGACTAGGGGAGTTGACTCCCTAATCACCTTCTATTAGTTAAAAATATATTTACATATATATAGTCATAATAATAAGATAGGTTATTAATCTTCTTGTGTTGGTTGTGTATAGGCATTCAGTAAAGGCTACTTTAAATCTCTCCTGTTGAAGTTAAGTCGGTGTGGACATTGCGATTGGATTCAAGTTGATTCCATCTAAGGTGAGGACTCACTCTTTGAGCTTCCCACTTAATTTCATCAATCTGGACATAGATGATGATATGATTTCTCTCGTTAAGTTATTTACCTCAATATGTGAATATGCTAATTCGTTGCGTACTTGATTCATGTGTTAGATAATGAACATATCTATTTAAATATAACAAGCATAAATGGTTGATGATAATATGCTATCTTTAATTATACATTTATTAATTAACTATATGTTGTCACTTATGCTTAAATGATGAAATGAATGGAACCTATCATAGACTTACCATCTTCCGGTCCATATTTGACTTAGGTGGCTTGGATCGCACATCTGCCTTACATGGCTTGAACCGCATATTTGCCCTATGTGGCTTGGATCGCTTATTTATCCTTCATGGCTTCGATGAAACATTGGCACCCTTTTGTGGCATATTGGTTATTTTACATATCTTGTTGGTTTTCTAGCCATCTTGTTGTGTTCAGTCATATTATAATTTCTAAGTGGAGCGGGAGTTTGCTTATCGATTTTCTAGCCATCTTACAGTGTTCACATACGATATGATTTTCGGGTAGTCTAGGTTTTGTGTGATATTATCTCTTCATCTTGCGGTGCTCAATCGCACTGTAATTTTTGGGTGGTGCGGGAGTTCATTTATCAATTTTCTAGCCATCTTGCAGTGTTCACGTACGATATGATTTTCGAGTGAAGTAAATGTTTGTATGTTGGTTTCCTAGACATCTTGCGATGTTCAGTCGTACCATGATTTATGGGTGGAGTTGAAGTTCATTTATGAATTTTCTAGTCATCTTGCAGTGTCCACGTACGATATGATTTCTGGGTGGTATAGAGTTTATATGTTGATTATCTCTTCATCTTACGGAGTTCAATCATACCATGATTTTCGGGTGGAGCTGAAGTTCGCTTATCGATTTTTTAGTCATCTTATGGAGTTCACGTATGATATAATTTTTGGATGAAGTAGATATTTGTATGTTGACTCTCCCTTCATCTTACGGAGTTCGGTCGTACCATGATTTTCGGGTTGAGTTGAGGTTCACTTATCGATTTTCTAACCATCTTGCAGATTCACATACGATATGATTTCCAGGTGAAGTAGAGCTTTGAAGGTTGATTTTTTATTCACCTTACGGATTTCACTTGTACCATGATTTTCGGGTGGAGCTGAAGTTCACTTATTAATTTTTTAGCCATATTGCAAGGTTCATGCACGATATGATTTCCAGGCGAAGTAAAGGTTTAAAGGTTGATTTTCTATTCACCTTATGGATTTCACTTGTCCCATGATTTTTGGGTGGAGCTGAAGTTTGCTTATTGATTTTCTAGCCATCTTATGGAATTCACGTACAATGTGATTTTTTAGAGCAATAGAAAGTCGTATGACTGATTATTTGATTATCTGAACATATTCCCTTGCATTACGATTACTATTATATTTTGCTTATGATGAGATTGTGTGAATTGGCTTAATTTTTGAGTATATGATCATAATTATGCATTGCACTATTTAATATATTCATTCTTATGACTTGCAATCTATTCTCGATTATGAATGATGAGTGTGTAATCTTAGAGGGTGCTCCTCACTGCGATAACCATTGACATTATCAAACTGTATCAGTTAACGTAGGTGTAAAGCGAGCCGTTGTTGTTCACTGGGTTGCTAGAGCAGATCGGATAACTGAGGAACTAGATGGGGTCCCTGCAGCCCATATTAAGCTCTATCACTAGATGATATATTTTTATTTTTGTTTAATGAACGTCATTATTTGGGATTTTATAAGTCCTATACGGGCGATACATTTGGATATTTATGGTAATCGAAATATTTTTATATAATGCATGGTTTATTCCACCAACATTTGCTACTAACTCTGATTAATGATAAGCGGTTCAAATTTAGACTGAATTTTAAAAGCTAACACTTGGGTTTTTGAAAAATGAGTCATGTACTCGGGTTTCAAAAACCGGGGCATTACAAATTGGTATCAGAGTGAGTCTAAATAAAGCAGGCCTTAGGAAAAACAGGACTTATATGAATTCCAAATATTCCAAAGTTATATTGATGAAATTAGAGACTTGAAACTAGGCTTACTTCCCTTAGTTTTAGGGTATCTTGTGAATATAGAAATCTAAATTTTAGGCTCCCTTCAAATGTTTTGATTTAACCATTTGAAATCAGAAACAAAAACCTAAGTTCCTTAGTAAATTATGATTGCTGAATTCAAGAACTAAACTTAGGTACTGTAGGGAAACAAATTCCCACTGCATTGTACATTAGATCAAACATAAGCATTCTCTAAACTTAATAATCCATATTAGGAATTATAATTTAAATTTGCATAATGATTAGATAATCAAAGTGCGCAGTGAAAGCATAATAGGCCACATACACTTACCCCTTATAAAAATAGAAAACTATATGATATTCCACAGGAACCCAAAATAATCGGGATCATGGACTGATGAAATCACGTTTAAGTAAAGTGTACGTGATCTGATCTGAATTCTAAATCCTAGTAAATTTCAAAGATCTAAATGCCCTGATCAAGTAGAAGATCGAAGTTCACTAGGATTAGGAATGGATATTATCTCTGCTACAGTAGGGTCTGGCTCACCCCGGAAACGTGGAGGATCGTGCTGTCGGAAGTCCTTGAGAAGGGCGCTTTCATGCTCCTGCTCAGCCTCGGCTGGTGTAACAATGAGACGCCTGCTCTGCCCCTGAAGAATAACGGTCATTACTTGCAGCATCTGCTGAAGTTGGGTGGCACTCACAGGTATGGTTGGATCCACACCGGTCACAGGTAGAGGAGTGGCATCCTCAGGCTGGAAAGCAGGAATATATGGTGGTGGAGCGAGAGTCACAGGTGGTAGAGCGGGAGTCGCAGGTGGTGGAGCGGGAGTCGCAAGTTGTGGAGAGGGATTCGCTTAGGTCGCTCTTCTAGGCATCACGTTATACAGGAAGGAACAAGAGTCTATCAGCCTTGAGAATTCTCGAAGGCATAAACGTTAATAGTCTATGTCAAAAAATCGCTAAGTTATTCGGGATCAGAACCTATTCATTCTAAGTTCATAGTAGATATGTGATGTGATCCTTAGGTATTCTCAAGTTATGCTCTGATACCAACTTCTATCACGCCCCGAACTCAGAAAACGGGCTCACAAAATTTTCAATCACTAAATCCGACGCCGACAGCCTCCGTAGTGCCCCATTCTCGGACCCCGAAACTCACATGCCAGATTCCGATCCTGGGATCCTACAAGGAGGATTTTCAGTATGATTTTTTTTTAATGGAGCATAACCACAAGCATAACCAAGTCATAAAACAACATCACCACATATCCACTATATCAAAAACTTTAAGTACAATGCGGAAAGAGAAATGCAGGGTGATCAAAAACTCAAAATAATCTGATGTGCACTCCTACCTCAGTGCTGCTGCGATCCAATGCCACCTGCACGCAATGGTCATGTATAAGCTTATAAAATCTTAGAGGGTGGTGTAAGTGTGTGTGTAAGGTAAGCGTCAAGTGTACAATATCAGAGTAACACGAAAATATGCGGTAAGTTCATGAATGCTATCAGCTGTACCAAAGTTATATGATGCAAGGCATGAATGCTATTGGCCATACCAGGCCATGTGATGCGAGGCCTATGTAGCCAAATGTCATATGCGAGAAGCAAAGCAAGCATGTCAGTCCTCATCAAGTACACATATCAGTACAGTTCCTCTCTGGCTATCACTGGGGTCTAACACACTTAACACTGATTGCCTCCTCCCTAGCTGCACAGCCAAGCAAGTGGACCACACCATCCGCCCGACCAGTAGTCTGTCAATTCCTACCCAGCTCGTTGATAGTAGATTCATTTTCAGCTGGTCAAACTCAACCTAGCTTATAGCCCCCTCACTCGGGCAGATAAGGCCACACCCCCTTCCAACCGACCACGACACAGTCGGAGACGCGGCCTACTGGTATTCTACACTCAGGCGCTTGTGTATCCACTCGGTCTAGACGTTAGAGCATCTCCTGTACCAAAAAGGTTTCAGAATTTTCACCCAAGGACATCTTAAGTACCCACAATGCTAGAGCTAATATTTTCAGCTGTAAGCTTGATATGAAGAATGTTCGATCATACATAAGCCGTTGGGCTGAGACATTTACAGGACTCCTCACGAGATGGAGTGCCCCACATGATCGCGCAGTACGCGCAGGATTGCTGCGTGACTGACGGTGTGACTCATGCATTTCACATTCTGTGTCATGATCACTGCACGCCCTAGCGACATCAGGGCTGTGGTCTCCACAAGCACATCGTGGATCAATGCTGAAAAGAAATACATGAATATAATAAAATCTCCACAAAGCTCCGCCTCCACACTCCTGCCTCAATGCTACTACGACCTATTGTCACCTGCATGCAACGGTCGTACATAAGCTTATAGAAAGCTTAGAGGGTGGTGTATGTGTGTGTAATGCACGTGCCAAGCATATAGATACCAGAGTAAGTGGAAATACTGGCAATTTCATCAATATCATCAGACTTATCCAGACTATGCAATGCAAAGACATAATAAGGCAAAGTCATATGCTGAGGAAGCAATGTAAATCGATTACGTAATGCGGAGATATAGTAAGCCAAATGTCATATCTAGGCCGTACAGTGTAAAATCATAGTAAACCCAATGTCATAAGCTAAGGTTGCAGTGCAATATGCAAATGCAAAAGAAATGATAAAGCTGGAGTGTCACGCCCCAAACTCAGAAACCGGGCTCACAAAATTCTCGATCACCGAATCCGATGTCGACAACCTCTGTAGTACCCCGTTCTCGGCTCCCAGTGCCCATACGCCAGATTTTCGATCCTGGGATTCTACAAGGAGGATTTTTCAACGTACGTTTATCTCCTAAGAAGTATAACCATAAGTTTACCCAAATCACAAAGGCAACATCATCATCACATATCCACTAATATAACAGTTGAATACAGTACTGAAAGGGAAATACATATATTGAAAATCAAAGCACCAGAAGACAGTTGCATGCTCCAAGCTTAACACTACTGCGACTTAACGCCACTTGCATGCATCTATCGTGCATAAGCTTACAGAAAGCTTATAGGGTGGTGAAAGTGTGTGCTCAAGGTAAGTGCCAAGTACGCAATATCGGAGTAACGCGGAAACATGCTGGTAAGTCCATAAATACCATCAGCCTTGTCCAGGCTATGTAATGTGAAAAAATAATAAGCCAATATCATATACTGAGGATGCAATGTAGATCAGCTTTGCAAGGCAGAGACATAGTAAGCCAAATATTAGACACCAAGGATGCAATGCAATATGCAAATCTTAATGAGTTCACGAATACCGTCAGCCTCATCTAGGCCATATAAATGCAGAAACATAGCAATCAAAATGTCATATGCCACAGATGTAATGCAATATATGTTGCGAATGAAATAACCAATCTGGAGTGTAAAGTCGGGATGAAAGTATGTAGTATTGCAGACTATGGGGTCCATCACAAGGGACTTCTATCCAAACCAGTCCCATACCTAAATTTGGATAGTCAGCCTCAATTTGGTAGACTCTTGATCTCAGGTTGGCCGCTCGTTGTAACACCCTATACTTTCCAGTACTCGAGTGTTACCATGTAGATTAATTTAAATATAAATACAAATATATACATATATAAATAATGCAACCTAAATATATACACTATGATATGTATATACTTTGTAAAGATTTATAATTTTATGTTAAAACGACATATAATTACAATCCATATTTTATTTATACATTTGTAACCTCATTTATATAAATTACAAATCATAAAATCTATACGACGTAAATTAATAAGAATTTATAATAAATAACATGGTTCAAATGACTAAGCATTTCATATAAGATTTAAAACAAAAGACAGATATAACTACAAAAATAATACCCAAATAATATATGATAATCTTCATTCTTTCTCACTAATATTCATATAATTTAAATATGTTAACAATCTGGGGTAATATAAATTATATATAACAAAATTCGTTAATGTAACTTTAGTAATGTAAGACAACGATAGTAATGGATGGTAATAGTAATATTAGTAATTAGTAATCTGTTATGAAATGAGCCATTAGGACCTTTTCAACCGTTGACGTTCAATCCCGGGATGATCCGATCATTGGATCGGTGGGAATCCACCATTAGGGCGTGACATTTAAGAGTATGGCCAACTTGGACCTTGGATCTGCCCCATCTTTGGTCAGAGGGTATGATAGGGCCTACCTAGCATAATATATGGTGTGGATTTATCACAAACATCATGGTGGGCCCCACACAAGGTGCGAGTGCACCTAGGGTACTCGTACCCACAGTGCACCGAGCAAGCCAGCTCAGTCAGCAGCGTGCTGACCCGCGTTTTACTAAAAAAAAAAGAGGGGCATCTCTCTCTCTGCGTTTTTTCCAGTGAACAGACGCCATCCATTTGGGACATGCTAGGGCCCACCTTGAGGGGTCATCTCAATGATCAAAATAGTCCATCTGATCAAGATGGTAAAGCTAACCAAAACCCCTAAGTCCCAAGTGATTCCACACATGTACATGCACATAGTCCTCGCTAAAAACTGACCCTACAAAACCTTATTTCCAAAATTAGCAACTGTCCTCCTTGCCACGAGGGCAATCCGTGTGATCTCCTCTCAGCCCATCCTAGCCGTCCCAAAGGAAGCCATCTCAGTCATCTATCTCGCTTAGGGTTTTTCAAACGAAACCGTGGCCGGTTTCGATTTTCTTTGCACACTGTATTTTTAAAAATAGTTTCCACCGGATCAGATCTGGTTCATTTGTTGTTAAACGGACGGCTCTGGGATGTTAGGGTTAGTGAATAAAATGGGATGTATCGAGCAATAACAGCTCGCCCTCCATTCTTGCAGCCGTCCATGAAAAATCGTTATTTCCTTCCTCTAGCGAACCCACCGCCCAAATCTCTCCCGAGCTTCGAAAACCCTTACCTATAAGCTTCCTAGGATCGATATAAACCTTCCTAAAGGAGTGGATTGGAGGAAGGAGAGGAGGTTTTCAAGACACCATTAATTACAAGTCTTCTTCCACGTTTGAAGTAGAGCCGCACCACACCGAGCCGCAGTAAATCGACACAACTCGATCGGTTTGATCTCGGTCTTCTAGTGCTATTGCTAGACCGAGTCCAAGCTTTTTCAAAAGTAGAAAGGAGACAAAAGAGAGGAGGGAAAGCATTCAAGGGAGGAGCGATCACCACAGTTGTTGTGATGGGTACTGAACTGCATGACTTAGGCCGAGAACGGACCTGGTTCTACTGAGTTGGACCACGACTGAGGTGAGTCCAGCCACCTCTGGACATTTCTGGAACCTTAAAGAAGAAGAAACAGAGAAATGAAAGAAGAAAGAGGTTAGTTGCTTGATGCGGCAGCAACTCAACCGAATTGAGTTGGGCTGGGTTGTTGGCTAACTCATTGCCGAGTCAGGTGGTCTCGAGGTATGGAATGGTCAATCTCCCTGCTAGAGTTTCCCCAACAGTATGAGCAGAAGAAAGAAGAAGAAGATGGGAAGGAAAGAATGAGAGACAAAGAGGGTGAGACGAGCCTAAGTTATGGACTGACTCGTTGCCGAGTCAACTAGGTCGAGTTTGGCCTGAGTAGGCCTGTTTCAGTTGGGTTGGGTCTGGTATAACCCAGCCAGCTTGTTGGGCCTTAGATTTTAATGAAAAATGGGATGAGAGAAGAAGGAAGAGAGAGAGAGAGAGAGAGAGAGAGGGAGTGTGCGGCTGTTCTAGCCAAACTGAGTCAACTCGATCCAAGGCCGAGTTAGACTGCTGGCCCATGTTTGGGGTCAAGTTGGGGCGGCCCAGTTGCGTTGAGCTACCATGTTGACTAATGTAAGACGACCCTTCTCCCTAAATTAGATTATTTAACTTACCATAAATTGTTATTGTAGAAATTATGATGATTATTAAACATGATTGGCCATTGGTAGACTAACTAGACTTGCATTAAATATTATAAACGTAATTACAATTATTAAATGGCAGTATTTTATTTACCACCCTTACATATTATCATGGACAGTAGATCATACTATTTTATTACCATCACAATGGTTATGGTCATCAGGTTAGCTAATATTAATTATCATCGTTGTTATTATTATCATTTTCTTTGGGTTATTAAATTTAGATACAATTAACCATTAGTAAATTATCCATACTGATATTGGTTAATACATATAAAAATTATCATTATTAAAATATTAGTATTCTACTTTGCCATTCTTGAAATATTAACACTGACGTTAGAACATACTATTTATTTCACCAAAATAATTATTAGTGTTGTGTTAGTTAATATTAAGAATATTGTTAGAATAGATAATTGTTAGGAATTATTAGCACAACTATTTATCATGGGTTGTTGTTAGACAATTTAATATGGTAGTAGGCATTATTAAAATCCCTAAAAACTAATAACTAATCTATTTAATTATTTTTATTAATTCATTATTCCCTTTAATAATATCGTTAATGGCCACACAAAATAGGGTTCGGATTCCATAATCAACACTTGAAATCTAAACCTAAAACTAAACCCTGAAGATGAAAATCCTAATTCTACATTAAAACCCTAAGATAGATAACTCAAACCCTAGGCTATGATCTTAAACCTAGGTAGTGTGCAGAACTTGGGCCTAATTGTACAAGTTCATGATTTGTGATAGGATACAATTCTAAGGGTGCAAGTACTTAGCGACACTAGAAGGCAATTTAAAATATAAGGTGATGATTCTTCCCCTTGAGCTTTTCATCTTCTCAGTAGCCTAAGTTATAGTTTTTATTTTAATTTATAAATGATATCTCCATTCTATAAGCACATGTGTTAATTGTTAAAATTGAATTGCTATATTACATGCTTTATGTTCATCCTGTATATTTGTTCATGCTTGTGGATTATTTGTGGATTGCTTATGGACTTTAAACTGGTACATTAGTGGGAAACCCCCACCTATAAATGTACACCCATACTTGGGATGTAACCCGAATGATTATAATTGGAATGGACCTTCGGCTTAGAGGTTATTAAAGGATGGTTTAAATTGACCATTGATGTGGGCCTACCATCCAGGGTTGTTGTGTCCAATGGTTTTCAAGGATGGTCTTTTATCACATGGTTTTGATACTCACCCTATGTGGCCTATTTTAGTACTCGCCCTATATGGCTTGCTTTGCTATCGCTCCATGTGGCTTTGTCCTAGTATTTTTCCTATATGGGTTCGATGTTTTATACCGTGCAACCATGCGATGGTAAGCCCTATATATTGTAATATGATTGGCCACTAGTCGACAGGTTTCTATTAAACATCCTAAGATGGTAGTCTCATAAGCCGGGGATGGTGATATGAGACTTATGCCCAAGCTGTTAGCCTATGCTGGGCTCTGAGCTCCCCGTAGTGACCTTTGAGCTTATTAAAATGGCTGGTTATAATTGGATTAATAATGGATTGTCTAATCATGCATACATAGCACAGACCAGCATCTATTGTTATCGTACTTGATGTACGTATTATTCCGACTGGATGATGTTTCCTAGATTCAATGATTCCAACTAGATGATGTTTCCCAGGTTCAATGATTGCATGGGTGACGGCTCACTATCCGCATTGATGAGCATCCCCGGAGCGATGATTGCATTCACGCATCCATGCATCTAATAAGACTGCATTTACTCTATTTTGGTTATCTGGATGTTTTATAAATATGCTTACCTAATGCGGCGGTATGTAATATTGAGGGGAGTTCACAATGAGTTAGCCACTCATCCATCAAATAAATATAACTGTACAAGTAGCACAGGTGGCTTAAGTGATTTTCAGGTTCGGGCTGATGAGGAGTCGGGTTCAAGTGCCAGAGTTGCATGACTGTATCTACCTTGAGAAGCTGAGGGGTCTTACGGCTCAAATTTACGTGCATTCTACTATTTCTTATGTATTATATTATGTAATTCTTGTATTTGTTGATTTTGGAGAGATTTGTTTGTATAAGTCATTATGGGCAACCACTTGTATATTCTAAATGAAATTTGAAATTTTCCTTTATGCTTACTTGTCCATTCTACGCCCATTTGCTTACTCTGACTCTGATAAAAGAAAAATTTGTACTCGACTTTGACCATCCTTTAAGGTTAACACTTGGATTTTTAGGAAACGAGTCATGTACTCAGGTCCTGAAGATTTGGGGTGTTACACGCGCCCCAACTGAAATTCTAGTCATTGCGAAGGTACACAACAATTAGTTGCGCACCACCAGCCCGAGTGGATAGTGAATGAATGAATAAATGAATGAGTAAAATGTTGAGTATACAACTCCTGCTCAATAAGTCCACACATCAATATCATACTTTTCTGAGATCATCACCAGGGTCTAATACACTCTGCACCATATGCCGCCCCATTAAGCGCACAACTAGGTAAGTGAAAGAGACCTCATCATCTGCCTACCAATATCAGTCCGGCTCGTCAATAGCGGATCCATTCCTCAAGCTGGTCAGACTCAGCATAACATTGCCTACTCCCTCAGGCAGGTAAGGCTACACCCCCTCCCAACTGACCACGACACAGTTAGAAGCGTGGCCTCCTGGTATTTGGCATTGGGCGCTCATGTCTTCCACTCAGTCTAAACGTTGGAGTATCCCTGGCCATGGGAGTTTAGGGACTTTCACCCACGGACATCTAAAGTGCCCATATGCTCAAACCAAATATTTCCAGTGTCTCATCTAGCCATCCACGATATGCCTATGGAGGCCACAGCCCTGATGTCGCTTGGGCGCCAAATGATCATGTCATAAAATACAAGTCACATGAATCATACCATCCAGTCATGCATTAAACCTCCGCGTACCGCGCGCTCATGTGAGGTAACTCCATCTCTCAGGGAGTCCCATTAACAATCAGCCTAACGACACATACTATGCTCAATCACTCCTCATAACAAGCATACGAATGATGCATATGGGCATGTATCACGAAGTATACTAAGCATGATTATAATCACATACATCATGGTGGGCTTGTATAAGGCGGCCCATGGCCCGTAATAATGAACAAGTGGCATGTACACAATCAAGTACACATGATAGGTCTCACACATCACAATTGGGCCTTGCACATACAAGGAGCTTCACATAATCACAATGGGCCTCATATAATCACAATGGGCCTCATACAATCACAATGGACCTCATATAATCATAATGAGCCTCATATAATCGTAATGGGTCTCATACAATCACACAATGGGCCCCATACAATCACGATGGGTCTCACATAGTCACAATAGGCCTTATACAATCACAATGTTTTGCTAACACATACTTAGTGCGTATACCAATCATAGTCATAATCAATAATTGGCCTATCATATATCGGGGTTCATAGAAGGATAGCAGATCTAATCCATAACATGAGGATCGGTCCTCAACAGTTCCATAACATGAGGATCGGTCCTCAACAGTGGATATACCAAACCTAATACCACTGATTTTCACCTACGGTGATGATGTACTCTCCTCATATCAAGGATGGGCCTAGATGACCTACTCATATCAAGAATGGGACTAAGAACAAGGAGTGGGCTTCTTTGCCTGTTCCATCATATAGCAATCTGAGCTTCCTAAGGACTCAATAAGCACAAGGTGGGCCACATTCCTTATGGAAGGCTCAGTATGAACACAAGATGGGCTCCAAGGCTTGGGTGGTCCTACAGGTATGGTGGAAAGCATCATTATCAAGTGGGGGCCCAACGGATTGGGATAGCCTAATTAAGGAAAAGATGGGTAATATAATCATCAATGGGGGGCCTAACAGTTTGGGTTAGCCCATTAAGGGGAGATGAGAAAGGGGCCTAACAACGGGCCCTAGGGAGAGTTACAATGTGGACATCTAACCATCATTGCTCATACAACGTGGACATTAAACCATCATTTCTCCCAAACATGGCCCATTTAATATCAACTATGAACATAGATGGGCATCAAAAACATCATTACATACATGCTAGTGGAATCACACATTACAATGGGCCTCATATACGTCACCTCAGGCTTCACACAAGGGCTTTATAGACATCGAATTGGGCCTCACTCATGGGCCTCATATAGATCACAGTGGGCCTCATACTTGGGCCTTTAATACATCACAATGGGCTGCATCACATGTGCCTAATACACATTACAATGGACCGCATCACATGGGCCTAATGAGACAACCACAATGGCCACATACATTCGCAATGGGTCTCATGCAATCATAATGGGCCTCATATAATCACCATGGGCCTAATCACATGGGTCTCGTATACATCACAATGGGCCTCATCACATAGGCCTCACATACATCACACTAGGCCTCACATATCACAATGGTCCACATCACATGGGCCTTTCTAGATGGACCACAAATATATCTTGTTGGGCCTCACTAAATGGGCCATAAATATATCATAATGGGCCACATCCCATGGGCCTACATTACATACATCTCGGTGTGCCTAATACACCACAAAATGAGCCTAATGGGCAGCCCATAATCCAGGAAAAATGGATGGGCAACCTGGATGTGCAACGCATTCATCAGGGTGGGCCGCTGCCTTGGTCGATGTGAATACACAACACATATATCGCGGTGGCCTCATGCCCCATAGACGGTGAGGATATACATCATGGCGGGGACACGCCAAGGATGAATGACATAGATAAAATACGTACAGCATGGTGGGCCCATGTCCAACCCGATGGACGGTGGGAATATACAAAACATCAAGGTGGGCCCCACCCGACCAATAAACAGACGGTGTGGAGGAGACCCATACATCACGGTCGGTCCCACACAGCACCGTCCAGAGATGGACGATGTGGATACAAAGTACATACATTAAGGTGAGCCCCACCTACTGCTAAAATAGATGGACAACGTGGTGAACATGTACGTTATAGGGGATCCCATGTCCAGCTAATAATGGACGGTGCTAGATGCAGCACGTCAGCAAGGTGGGTACCACAGCATGGATAAAACACTCTCATCAAGTGGGCCACACCACCCTCAGCTGGACGGTGTGAATGAATCACATACATCATGGTGATCCCACGTGCTGGGTACAGCACAGTAGGCTCCACTTGAAATTTGAATCTGCCTCATTCCAGGCCCATGGCCTGGGATGGTGTAGATGTAAAGCACATAAGTCCAGGTGGGGTCCATGTCAGTGTGGCCCACCTTGTTTTGAATCAAGCTAATATTTGTTTCTCCTTCATACAAGACTGTCCGATCAGACAACCAGTTGTACAGCAGGATGGGCCTAGCTCGCTGGACAAACGGTACTGCTGGGCCGCTGGCCCTTTTATGGGCTGGACGGTGTAGATTTAAAACACATATAGCATACATCATGTGGGCCACATCCACAGAACTTGCTGACGTCACTACGGTGGGCCCACCGTCCTAAAAACTGATGGAAGGTTGGGATGAAATACATATACCAAGGTGCGTCCCATCCCACACGTGCAACAGATGTAGGGTGGGCGACACACGTCCAAAAATAGATGGACAGGTATGGATATAACATATACCTTATGATGGAGCCACATAACTTATTGACATCATTGGGCAGCATTAAGTTGCTGGCCGTCCAATAGATGGATGGTCCAGATATAGAGTACATGCACGAGGTGGGTCCACACATGTGGGACCCACCAGCTTTGGAAGAAGCTGATACTTGTATTTTCCCTTCACCACATCTAGGCGTCCTGGACGTCCAGTGGACGGATGACCTGGATGGAAATCAATGATCTCACATCCTTGGTTTGGATGGACAGCCTGGAGGTGAAATACATGCATCACATGGTCCCACGTACTGCACCCAGCACGTCATCAAGGTGGGTCCCACATCCCATGCATGGACGAGGTGGATTTTTAATATAAACATTATGGTGGGTCCATGTGGTGGCCCACCAAAGCTTTGGATCAACTTGATATTTGTATTTTCCTTCATCCAGGCCTGTCCCAACGGACAAGCAACAAGGTGGGCCTCACGAACGAACGGTTTGGATTATGTGGGCCACACGCCATCACACAAAGAGAGAGAGAAATGGCATGCGATGGAGGGCTCCGCCACTATGAGCCCTCCCTTGCAAAACATACATCAAGTGGGTCCCAATATATGTGGGCCCTAAATCAAAAAGATCAAAATCTAGCTCTATGAACACCAACTGATTTTGCTCCTTCTTGGCTCCTTGGACTCCTAAACTCCTTGGCTTTCCCTTTGATGGAAGTTGATGAAGGTTGGATGGCTAGGATGGGAGATTGGGTGGTAGGAAGTGGCTCTTTTCTCTCCTTAGCTTGGACATCCACACTCTCATGTCACTTGCGAGTGAAGAGAGAAATGAGAGAGAGAGAGAGAGAGAGTTAACTTTAGATAAGAGAGGTATGGGTTTCCATGCCTTGTTGGTAAGAGAGGGATGGGTGTTGTACTTGGTTGATTGATGGGATTGATTTGATAGATTGTAGAGATTCTCTTCTCGAAATTTGCAACGTGCTGCATTTTCTCTAAATAAAAGTGGGCCCACAACTCCTGGCTTGGGTATTGCATCAATATGCCAGATATAGCATTAGAACCGCAGCTACAGCGTGGTCGCAAGGGTACAAGTCTCGGGTCGATCTGACTCAGATCTACAGTATACAACTTAAGGTCATGCGTAAATGTCGATTAGAGGTCGCGGGTTGCCAAAATTTGATGAGGAGGATCGCGAGAGTCTATGGAATGGTACGGACTAGGATATGGGCCTTACATGGAATGTGTAATCGGGATGATAGTACATGGTATCGCAAGCTGTGGGGTTCATCACAAGGAACTTCTATCTAAACCAGTCCTATACCTAAATTTGGATAGTGAGACTCAATGTGGTAAACTCTTGAACTCAGGTTGGTCGGGTGCCCCAATCGAAATCCTGGTCATTATAAAGGTACACATAACAAATTAGTTGCGCACCACCAGCCTGAGTGGATAGTGAATGAATGAATCAATCAATCAAATACTGAGTACGAAACTCCTACTTAGTAAGTCCACATATCAGTACCGTACATTTATGGGAATATTATCGGGGTCTAGTACACTTTACGCCAGCTTATCGCCCCTCAAGCACAGAACTGGGTAAGTGGAAGAAACGTCACTATCCGCCTGCTAAGATTAGCCCGGCTCATCGATAGCGGACTCATTTATAAGCTGATCAAACTCAGCCTAACATTGCCTACTCCCTTGGGCAAGTAAGGCCACACCCCCTTCCAACCGACCACGACACAGTGGGAAGTGGGCCTCCTCGTATTCGGCATCGGCGCTCCTTCATCCACTTTGGAGAGTCCTCTGGTACCAAGAGGTTTTAGGAAATTTCACCTAGGGACATCTATAGTACCCCATGTAGAAAAAGATTTTCGATGTCTCATCTGGCCATCTACGATATGCCTGTGGAGGCTACGGCCCTTATATCACTAGGGTGTACAGTAGTCATATCACACAAATGCAAGATGCATGAATCACATTATCAGTCATGCAACAATCCTACGCGTACCACGCGATCATGTGGGGCAATTCTGTCTCACAAGGAGTCCCATAATAAACCAACCCAATGTCATATGCTATGATCAATCACTCCTCATAACAAGCATACATATGATGCGTATGGGCATGTATTATAATTTAGTAAAGTACATAAGCATGATTATCTGATAGGGCAGACAACAATACTCCACAATCAACCATTACTAGCTTGTCACATACTACGAGTATAAACTGAACGACGTACTCCTTCTACAACTATAGAAGCCTATGCAGTATGTCTTACGTTAACCTTCCGAGGCTCTGCATGATCCAAGACGGGGACAACAGGTCTAGTCCATACGTCAAGATAGGTTCTACATAGTGGATATACCAAACCTGATATTACATAATCTTCTATCTACAGTAAAGGGTGATGATGTACTAAGAAATGGATAGCCTAGATTATACACTAATGTCCAAGATGGACCTCGCACTTGTCTCAACAAAGAGATGGACGGTGCAGATGAAATGTACATGTCACGAGGTCCTAGTAAATGGGTACGAGGGTAGGATAAACCTCTCGTGGTGAGTCAAGTGAGTATATGACGAGGTGAGTTCACAAGGTAAGCTAACAAGGTAAATGACTGGGCTTGCTAAATCTCTATATCATGTAATAAACTAGGCTTTCCTATGTGAAGCCCAATACATACACAAAGTGGGTTTGGTGGAGTACTTACACTTAGGACTATGTGTCCTTCCAAGCAATTTGGTAGCCCGCTCAACACTTAAGTGGGCCTTGGGTATGGTCACTAAACTTGGGCAAAACATACATCTAGATGTGCCACCTTTCTATGGAAGGCCTAGTGTGAACACAAGGTGGGCTTCAAAATTTGGGTAGTACTACAAGGCATGTGGGAAGCACCATCATTAATGGGGGCTCAATGGTTTGGGTTAGCCCACTAAAGGAGATGAGAATGGGCCTAACAACAGGCCCTAGGGAGAGTTACAATGTGGACATTTAACCATTATTACTCTTACAATGTGGACATCTAACCACTATTGCTCCTAAGGCATGGCCCATTTAGGATCGGAATCAAAATCATAAAGGGGCTCTCGACCCTCTAATTATCTAGGAAATGGATGGACAGCGCGTGCCCATCACTCATACATGGTGGGCCTACATAAGGCGGTGGGGCCCACAACCTATGAATGGATAAATGGTGTGTATATAACACATACGCCATGGTGTGTCTCACACACATAATGGGCCTCACTCATATAATGGGCCTCATATAATCACAATGGGTCTCGTACATATAATGGGTCTCATATAAATCATAATGGGCCTCGCACACGGGCCTCATATACATCACATGGGCCACAACCCATGGACCTCAAATATATCACAATGGGCCACATCCCATGGGCCTCAAATACATCACAATGGGCCACATACCTGGGCCTTAAACATGTCACAATGGGCCTCATATCTGGGCCTTAAATACATCCCAATGGGCTTGATACAATGGGCCAGCATGAATATACAACGCATTCATCACAGTGGGCTGCCTGATGGATGAACAACGCACTAGTGTCCAGGCTTAGCTGGGTGTCTAGCAAATGGACGGTGAAGATGAAATGCATACACTAAGGTGGGGGTCCCACAGAACTACTGGACAGATGGTGTTGATAACACATACATCAGAGGTGGGATTCCCACTGTCCCAAATAGTGGATGGTGTGGATAATCACATGCACCACCGTGGGTCACACCATCAGATGGACTGTGGAAATAAAACACATATATCACTATGATCCCCACTGTCCAGATGGACTGTGGGAATAAAATACATGTATCATGGTGGTCCCACGTGGATGGACGGTTTGGATATAACAATACCTCATGATCAAACCTACTGAACTTGCTGACGTCAATACAACAGCTATATAACTGATGTAAATACACCAATCAATCCGCTCACACAAATGTGGGTCCCACGTGGGGCCCACCAGATACACACACACATATATTATATTATATTATATTATATTATATGCATATATATTTTATTATTTTTATTATTTTATCTTTTTTTATAATAGATCCAGCGTCCACCCTAGATGGGCGGCCTAGATATGTACATCCTGGTGGGCCACACCATCCAGGTGTACAGCGTGGATATACAACACAACAAGTGGAGTCCACGTCAGCGCAGCCCACTCATTTGAATCAAGCTGATATTTATATTTTTCCTTCATCAGGGTCTGTCCAAACGGACAGTAAGGGCGGGCCCCGGTTGGACAGTGGGGATAGCCCACTAGATGGATGGTCTAAATATATCATACATTGAGGTGGCCCATAGTGAGGAAAGGAGAGAGAGAGAGAGAGAGAGAGAGAGAGAGAGAGAGAGACATGTAGGGGAGGAGCTCCCCCACTATGATCTCCTCTAGCAATTACAACACATACATCAAGTGGGTCCCATTTCATGTGGCCCCACCAATCAAAATCAACGGTGGAGATCCCTTCTCCACCAAAGATGCAAGGTCTAGATGACCTTTCCATAAATGGGAAAAATAAACATCACGATAGGGTCTATGGAGAATGGCCCCATCATGGGATGATCATATGAATCATGGTGGGCCATCAGCCACACCTAGGGTCCAAAGTGAGATCCATACCATTAATCGATAGGCCCCACTTGGCCCATCATTAAAACACAAATCTAAGCCTATAAAACACCCACTGATTGCTAATCTTCTTAGTTCTATGGCTTCCTTAGCTCCTTGGCTTCAATTTAGACAGAGGATGATGAAGATTAAAGGGTTGGGATGAGAGATGAGGGGATAGGAAGTGGGCCACACTTAGCTCTCTTCGGGAAGAGGTTGGACATTTTCTCCCTTAGGAAATGGATTGAGAGAGAGAGAGAGAGAGGTGATGGGATGAAAAGGGATGGGTGTCATGTCCCAAACTCGGAAACCGGGCTCACAAAATTCTCAATCGCCGAATCTGGTGCCGACAGCCTCCGTAGTACCCCATTCTCGGCTCCCAGCGGCCATACGCCAGATTCCGATCCTGGGATCCTACAAGGAGGATTTTCCCAACTTACATTTAACTCGTAATAAGCATAACCACAAGTTTACCTAAATCATAAAGGCAACATCATCATCACATATCCACTAATATAAACATTTGAGTACAGTGCTGAAAGGGAAATACATATATCGAAATCAAAGCTCCAGAAGTCAGCTACATGCTCCAAGCTCCATGATACTGTAACCTAACGCCACCTGCACGCATCTATCGTGCATAAGCTTATAGAAAGCTTAGTGGGTGGTGAAAGCGTGTGCACAAGGTAAGTGCCAAGTAAGCAATATCAGAGTAATTAGATTAAGCAGAAATACTGACAAGATCATGAACCGTATGATATCAGAGTAAGTGAAAATATACTGGTAAGTCCATGAGTGCTATCAGTCGTACCAAGGCTATGCGATGCAAGGCATAATAAGACAATAACAAATGCTGAGGATGCAATGTTATATGCAAATCCTGACGAGCCATGAATACCATCAACCTCATTTAGGCCATACATCAAACTTGTGCCTATCGCGCGATCATGTAGGGATAACTCCATCTCATAAGGAGTCCCATAAATATCTCAGCCCAATGGCATCTGCTTTAATCAATCATCCATCATAACATGCATACGAATGATGGGGGTCGACAGAAGGACGACGGATCTAGTTCAAATATCAAGATAAGCTCACTGATTTAAAACGTGTCATGATAGTTAAGGAAAGAATCCAACTTATAGTCACCATAACATCGGATGATGCAACTAATGTAGGACAAAGTTCTGCCTTTACTGTATGCACATAGCCTACCAGCACAGTAGCCTGTCAATCATTGATAGCTCGCTCAGGCTCCTCAGACCCTGCCCACATCAGTGTCTACCCACATGTGCTTGCCCACATGTGATCACAGTGATGGAGCATCAAAATATCCCCCACCGAGGGTAGATCCTAGCCTAAGCACAATAAGGGGGCTTCCTTACCCTCTCTATCGCACAATAAACTGGACTTTCCTATGGGCCTAATATATACACAAGGTGGCTCTAAGGTGTAAGTATCATGATGTTATGCTATCACATACTCATAATCGATATCGATAATCAATATTGATAACCGGCACTAATAATCGGTCTCGACAATCGGCCTTGGCAATCGGCCTCGGTAATCAGCCTTATCAATCGGAATCTGCCTCGATAATCGGAATCGGCCTAAGGGAAGGTCACAATGTGGACATTTAACCATCATCACCCATCAATGTGGACATTTAACCATCATTGCTCCCAAGGCACGGCCTGTCATAAACATCATTACACAAACCATGGTGGAAGCACACATTGTAATGGGCCTTATGTATATCACATTGGGCCTTAACCCATGGGCCTCAAATATATCATATGGGCCTTAACACATGGGCCTCATATATATCAAGGTAGGCCTCAACAACGGGCCTTATACACATCAAGGTGGGCTCAACAATAGGCCTCATATATATCAAGGTGGGCCTCAACAATGGGCCTCAAATACATCAAGATGGGCCTCATCACATGGGCCCCATATGTATCATGGTGCGCCTCAATGAATGGGCCACAAATACATCAAGATGGGCCTCATAAGGCAGCCCATGATTTGACAAAAATAGATGGACAGTGGGTCAAACACATACATTATGGTCGGTCCCACATGCTACGACGGACGGTGTGGATAAATCATGCATCATGAGGGGTCCACAGCCACTGGACGGTGTGGATATATGCCACATGAATCAAGGCAGGCCCCACAGACCTTGGTAACATCACTCTAGCAGCCATTTAGATGGAGTGAGGTCCACCAACCATCCCACCTCCCACACGTGGGGATGGTGAGGATAAAACACTTACATCAGTGGGTCTTATGTGGGGCCCACCATAACATTTATCTACCATCTAATCTGTTGATAAGGTCACACAGACCTTGATAAAGAGGAAAAATAAATTTCATAATGATCCAAAACTTCTGTAACCATAAAAGGATTTTAATGGTAGACGTTCCATCCCACACTGTTCATCGTGACGAGGGCCACCTGAGTCGTATACGGCTAATTTTTGGGAGGGGGCCCACCGCCCTAAAGGGCCATAAAATGCACAATGTTGATGTGCATCACACACCACAGTGGGGCCCACGGCTAGGACTGTGGTCCCTGCCCGTCCGTCAAATGCAACAGGACGCTGTTGCTGACGTCCTCAGCAACAGCACCTACATGTTATATTATTTTTTATTTTTCTTGAAAATTAGTATTTTCATAGTTTTTTGTAGGTGGGGTCTGCATCAGGTGAATCCACTCCACCCATTGGATTCTATGGCTCGAGACAGACCAAACGAGCCCAATATGCGATATGTTTTAGCGTGTAAAAAATTTAAAGGGGCCCCTAATTGATTTGAATGGCAAAAATCACTGTTTTCTATGCTATGGCCCACCAGAAAGTCACATTGGCTTCATTTTTCAGCTCAATGCCTAAAATGAGCTAGAGAATGGGATGGACGGCGTGGATTAAACTCATAACTCAAGGTGGGGCCTGCATGAGTGGCCCACCCAAAAGTTTGGAATCAAACTGATATTTATATTTTGCTTTTCACGTGAGTACACCCACTCACGGTTCACGCTCCAGCAACCACATCCAGCGTCCTTGAACATTGGACAGATGGCATGGATATGTCATCAA
Source organism: Magnolia sinica (assembly GCF_029962835.1). Lineage (NCBI taxonomy): Eukaryota > Viridiplantae > Streptophyta > Magnoliopsida > Magnoliales > Magnoliaceae > Magnolia > Magnolia sinica. The sequence continues at coordinate 55,229,410 of NC_080582.1, forward strand.
GGTGGATCCCACGTGGACGTGACCCATTTGATTGGATCAATCTGATATGTGTGTTTTCCCATCATCTAGAGGGTAGGGCCCACATGGCTTGGATGGTTTGGATAAGACATACATCAAGGTGGGGTCCATCCGGGTGGGCCACGCAGCCACATCATCACACAAAATAATGGAAAAGAGAGGGAGAGATAGAGAGGAGGAGACATGTGCAATGGAGGGACCCCGACACTATGGGCCCTCCGTTCCATGCATTCAATCATATATTAAGTGGGTTCCAGTATATGTGGGCCCACCAAATCAAAAATCAACGGTGGAGATTCCTTCTCCACCAAAATGGAAGGTCTAGATGACCTCTTTCAAACTTAGAAAGTAAACATCATGATGGGGTCCATGGAGATTGGCCCCATCATGGAATGATCATGTGAATCATAGTGTGCTATCGGCCACATCTAGGGTCCAAAGTGAGATCCATACCATCAATCGGTAGGCCTCACTTGGCCCATCATAAAAATATGAAATCTAGGCCTATAGAAGCACCCACCATTCAATCTTCTTAGTCCGATGGAACGCCAATCTCCTTGTGTCTCACTTTGATAGAGGGTGATGAGAAATGAAGGGCTAGGATGATAGATCTTGGGGCGGAAAGTGGGCCACACACATCTCACTTTCTCTCTTAGAAATGCTTGGACATCCACCACTTTGGTGTTGCTTGGAAAGTGTGTTGAGAGAGAGAGAGAGAAGGGTTCATTGTAAGAGAGAGGTGATGGATGTGAGTGATGGATATGAGGTGATAGTTGTACTTGACATGTATGGGTGTGTAAGAGAGAGGGTGAGAGAGAGTTAACTTGGTAGGTTGCTCTTGTACTTGACATGAGGTGATTGATTGATTGATTAAGTGATTAATTGATGGGATATGTTGCAGAGATTCTCTTGGGATTGTAAACGCATGGTGTTTTCCTCAAACTAAACGCGGGTCCACATCTCCCTACTAGGGTATCGGATCGATATGCAAGACGTGGTGTTAGAATCATGGTGACGGCGCGATCACTAGGGTACAAGTCTCGGGTCGAGCCGACTCTAAAATACGGGATATAACTCGGGGTAGCGCATAACTATAGATAAAAGATCACGAGTTGCCGAAATTCGACCAGGAGGATCGTGAAAGCCTACGAATGGTACGGGTTAGGATACGGGTCTTACAATGGATGAGTGATGGGTGTGAGTGACATGAGGGTTGACTTTAGGGATAGCTTGTGTAAGAGAGAGATGGGTTGTGATCGGAGGTGTACTTGACTAGTATTGATTGATTGATGTGATGGATTGGGTAGAGATTCTCTCGGAATTCGCAATGCAGGATATTTTTCTCGAGATGAACGTGGGCCCATAACTCCTGGCCTGGGTATCGCATCGGTGCGCAAGGCGCAGTGTTAGAACCGCAATGACGGCGCGGTCACAATGGTAGAAGTCTAGGGTTAAGTGGACTTAAATCTACAGGATGCGACTTAGGGTTGCACGCAAATACCGATTATAGATCGCAGATTGCCAGAATTCGACAGGGAGAATCGCAGGAGTCTATGAAATGGTACGGACTAGGATACGGGCCTTACAATAGTGAAATTCAAATATATACAACAACAATAATAAAACTCTTTCTTAAGTTGTGTGAGCAAACCCTTGATCTTAGTTGATACCAAAAGAAATTAGGATGAGTATAAACGAATCTCGTGGGCGAGATTCTTCTTTAGGGGTTAGATTGTAACAACCCCAGGCTTAGTAGACAGCCATGAAACACTTGCTCATACAAACATACTTCACAGGGAAAATGGTGAATGCTTAGAGATATGAAAAATGGATTATATTCATTCCCATTTAAGATAGAAGTAATGAATTTCGGGGACGAAATTCTTTTAAGGAGGGTAGATTGTAACACCCTATACTTTTCAATACTCGGGTGTGACCATGTGAACGGAGTCAGATCAAAGGATAGAATTATCAAAACAAGCTTAACTCTACTGTCGAATCTACGTTTTAAAACTGTATCTAGCCAGTGGGAAGAAGGCATTGACCTTAGAACAATCCATCCATTGATGTTCAAAATAGTGTCATGTTACTTGGAGGACCTATTTCTTTAGTAAACCTAACCATCCACTAGTAACCTATAGTATTGGATCGTTGAATTCATTAATCCTTACCCTTAGAAATGGGTCATGAATGATACATGATTAAACTAAAGGAATTGGGATTCAAATCCAGTCATAAATCACTAGGCGGATGATCCTTGGGCACCTAAAGCCCTTAGATCAGTGATTATCAAGTCTGAGAGAAAATATAACCATCGGATTTGCGAAAATCGATTGTGATCATGAAATCACATAGTGTGGCCTACCCAGGCCTTATATTTACCTCATCCTTTGGGTTGGTCCAAATTAGAGTTGAAAAAATAGATGAAAGGAGTAGATCAGCTGAAATCATCAATATTAGATCCTGGATTTATAGATCCACCATCCATCTAATGTACAATTGATATCAAGTGATCTAACACTCGAATACTACACTTTAATAGCTTGATCAATAGGAGTGTATTAAGGATAATCTAAACTGGGCTGGGAACCCCTCATAATCAAATTTGGAGTCAATCCGACTGTTGAATTAACTCGAATGAATAAAATAACTCGAATTGATTGAGTATGGCCCACCTAAGCATTGGATAAGCCCCATTCTTGGACTTAAGGCCCTATACGTATCAAGGAATCAAAAGAATGGAGCAGATCCATCAAAAACATCTTTGTGGGCCCCATCCTTAATGTGTGTGTATGACTGATGCGTGCACCCATTGTGCATTAGACTGGGGAATCTAATTGATCAGGTTTGACTCGATGAAAGTGGTAAGAAAGCAGGAGGCTTTCCCGCCTTCAGCACCTTTAAATGGAAAACGTCCATTTGGATGTGATATGGCCCACCATCATGGATCGGTCCCCTGATCTGAACCGTCCATCATGATTAGGAAGAGATTATGACCCCACTCTGATTGTTCTCACTCAATGAGGCACTTATACAAGATCACCAACTAGACCACAAACCGAGTGTGTGCAGTTGGCTTTTCTGAAAATGAAAACTGTTAGCACCTCGCTGGCGATCTGTGACAGCCTGTCTCGTTCAATCGTAGCCCCCCACCTCAGCAAATCTTATCACTTAAAAGTAGGGCTTCCTCAGCTATTGCTTAAGATCTTCCACCGCTGTCGCACATTGAACCCAAGCCCATTAAGCAAAATCGTTAATCACCATCCATTTGGAGGGTCCCATAGTGATCATGGGACCTATCCACACCATCCATGTGCCTTAAATCAATGGATGGGCCACCCGATCAAAATCCTCCATGATTATGGTCATCATCTTCTACGGTTGTCCAAAAAACCCACCACCCTCTAGTGGGCCCCATTGTCTAATCTAGGACAACCATTTGATGGGCCATGGTGTCAGGACTCCATCTGTGGCTCTAAATTACTGTCATGCCAATGCAATTAGGTTAGATCACCTCAAAACTCGTCGAGGTGGTGCAATTAATCTCACAAATAATCACGTGATTAGTTGAAATCGGAGCTCTAAAAAGGGGTTAGAAGGGCCATATAAAATTTGCCTTTTAGGGCGGCCATTATCCAAAAGAAAGAAAAAAAAAAGGAGAAAGAGAAAGAGAGAACCATGAGCGTCGTTTCTCCGTTGCCGCACCAACTTGAGTCGGGCCGACTCATTCCAAGCGTTGCTGGAAGTAGCAGAGGGAGAGAGTAAGAAAGGAAAGATAGAAAGAGAAGTCAAGAGAGAAGATAGAGAGAGAAGAGAGAAATGAGAAAGTGAGAGAGAGGACGTTGTCCTCCTTGCTGTCGCTGCTGCTGCTGCCGCCACACTAAGTCGAGCCATGGGCTACTGCACTAGGCCCTGGTCCAAGTCTGGGCCAAATCCAAGCCCTTGTTGGCTGTGAGATGAGGCTCGAAGAAGGGATAAGAGAGCAGAGAAGAGAGGTGATGCTACGTTTTCTGTCGAGTGCCAAGGCTGGCGCACTAACTTGATTGAAGCTGGGTTGCGGACTTGCTCAGGCTCGGCCGAGTTGAATCATGACCTTACTGGTCATTGCAAACGAGAGAGAAAGGAGAGACTAAGGAAGGATGAGGAAGGAGAGTAAATGTTGACCCCTTCCTCAGGTGGCTGCCACATCGGGTAGGAGTGACCCGAGTCGAGTTGCTACCACAACGCTGTCCGGCTGAACTTTATCTGAGTTCATGCGTTGTTGGACATTCCAGAAGTAGGAGGTAGAGAGAGAAAAAAAGAGATAGAGAGAGGTGGAAGAAGAAGAAGAAGGAGGAGGAGGAGGTTAGTTATAGTGGGTCTAACTGAGTCAAGCGCTGGTTGCCGAGTTGAGTCTGAGTTGACTCGGTCCAGCCCTTATTAGACCTTCAGCAACTGAAGAAAGGTAGAGAGAGGAACTAGTGAAGAGGAAAATAGAAAAAAATGAAGAAGAAGAGAGAAACGGAGGAGGAAGAGATTGCGTTTGAGTCGAGGGCCACCACACGAGTTGACTCGACTGTCTTGCGTGTTTAATCCAGGTTGGGGTTATTCGAAGATGAGTCAACGACTAGGTGAGTTGACTCCCTAATCACCTTTTATTAAAAATATAATTACATATATATAGTAATAATAATAAGATAGGTCATTAATCTTCTTGTATTGGTTGAGTACAAGTATTCAGTGAGGCTACTTTAGATCCCTCCTGTTGAAGTCCAGTCGGTGTGGACATTGTGATTGGATTCAAGTTGATTCCGTTTAAGGTGAGGACTCACCCTTTGAGCTTCCCACTTAATTTCATCAATCTTAACATAGATGATGATATGATTTCTCTCATTAAGTTATTTACCTCAATATGTGAATATGCTAATTCGTTGCGTACTTAATTCATGTGTTAGATAATGAACATGTCTATTTAAATATAACAAGCATAAATGATTAATGATAATATGATATCTTTAATTATACATTTATTAATTAACTGTATGTTACCACTTGTGCTTAAATGATGAAATGAATGGAACCTATCATGGACTTACCATCTTACAGTCCATATTTGACTTACGCGGCTTAGATCGCACATATGCCTTACATGGCTTGAACCGCATATTTGCCCAAGTGGCTGGGATTGCTTATTTACCCTTCGTGGATTTGATGGAACATTAGCACCCTTTGTGGCATATTGGGTATATTTGCATATCTTGTTGGTTTTCTAGCCATCTTGCTGTGTTCAGTTGTATTGTGATTTCCGAGTGGAGTGGGAGTTCGCTTATCAATTTTCTAGCCATCTTGCGGTATTCACATACGATATGATTTTCGGGTGGTCTAGAGTTTGTATGTTGTTATCTCTTCATTTTGCGGTGTTCAGTTGTACTGTGATTTTCGGGTGGAGTGAGAGTTTGCTTATCGATTTTCTAGTCATCTTGCGGTGTTCACATACGATATGATTTTCGGGTGAAGTATATGTTTGTATGTTGGTTTCCTAGCCATCTTGCGATGTTCAGTCGTACCATGATTTTCGGGTGGAGCTGAAGTTCACTTATCGATTTTCTAGCCATCTTGCGGTGTTCACGTATGATATAATTTCTGGGTGTTCTAGAGTTTGTATATTAATTATCTCTTCATCTTGTGGAGTTCAGTCATACCATGATTTCTGGGTGGAGGTGAAGTTCGCTTATCGATTTTCTAGCCATCTTACGGAGTTCACGTATGATATGACTTTCGAATGAAGTAGATATTTGTATGTTGACTCTCCCTTCATCTGACGGAGTTCAGTCGTACCATGATTTCTGGGTGGAGCTAAAGATCACTTATCTATTTTCTAACAATCTTGCGGAGTTCATGTACTATATGATTTTTAGGTGAAGTAGAGGTTTAAAGGTTAATTTTCTATTCACCTTACGGATTTCACTTGTACCATGATTTTCGAGTGGAGTTGAAGTTTGCTTATCAATTTTCTAGCCATCTTGTGGAGTTCACATACGATATGATTTCCAAGTGAAGTAGAGGTTTAAAGGTTGATTTTCTATTCACCTTGCGTATTTCACTTGTACCATGATTTCCAAGTGGAGCTGAAGTTCACTTTTCGATTTTCTAGCCATCTTGCAAAGTTCACGTATAATGTGATTTTTGAGTGCAATAGAAAGTCGTATGATTGATTATTTGATTATTTGAACATATTCTCTTACATTGCTATTATATTTTGCTTATGATGAGATTATATTGATTGGCTTAATTTTTGAGTATATGATCATAATTATGCATTGCGCTATTTAATATATTCATTCTTATGACTTGTGATCTAATCTGGATTATAAATGATGAGTGTGGAATCTTAGAGGGTGCTTCTCACTGCGATAGCCATTGATGTTATCAAACTATATCAATTGACACAGGTGTAGAGCGAACCGATGTTGTTCACTGGGTTGCTAGAGCAGATCGGGTAGCTGAGGAGCTAGATGGGGTCCCTGCGGCCCATATTAAGCTCTATCACTAGATGATTTATTTTTGTTTTTATTTAATGAACTTTGTTATTTTGGATTGTATAAGTCCTATATGGGCGGTACATTTGGATATTTATGGTAATCGAAATATTTTTATATAATGCATGGTTTATTCCACCAACATTTGCTACTAACTCTAATTAATGATAAGCGGTTCAAATTTAAACTGAATTTTAAAAGCTAACACTTGAGTTTTTGGAAAATGAGTCATGTACTCGAGTTTCAAAAACTGGGGCGTTACAGATAAAGAGTAATTGTGAGAGATTTAATGAAAAACTTAAGAAATTCAAAGGTGAGAACTAGGGTTTCCAAGGATCCACTTGTAGCAATTGGGACGCTACCTTGCATGATTCAAGGACACAACTGGAATCAGAGTTCTATTCTATCCAATTGGTAAGAAGAGATTTGTCAGATCTTTGAACTTCTCATAGATCTAATCATCAATGGATGCAAGTGGTGAAGATTTGGAAGTGAATCCGCTACCTAACCATGCCCAGGAGACAAGGCAAACAACAGGATTTACCAATCTCACAACCAATTATAAGAGAATTGTGAAAGTTAGGAAGGATTCCATCATCTTACCATGCTCAAGGGACAATGGTGAACAACAGGAATTCCTAGTTTCGCAATCTCAATTCAAGAAAAGAAGATATCTCAAGCTATCGCAGATCTATTGTAATTTGTCACAACAAACCATTAAAAACTAAAAATATCCCTTCATAATCAAACTAGAATCCAAGAGAGTTCAACAAAACATGAATCAAAACAAAGCAAACATCCCAATCACGCTATAAGCTTCACCTCTTAGCCCTAACTAATAGGTTTAGTCAACTATAAACATGATTGAACTAAAGACCCTTAATATAAAACAAAAAGACCAACTAAAGAGGAAGAAGAACAACTCCCAAACGGCAGCTCCACCCTTTTCCTCCACTCCTCAAACCCTAGAAGATGCCTAGGAACATCTTAGGGACCCCTATTTATAGTTTCGCAACTCCAACTTTCACACTGAGTTGGAAAAATCCGAAACCGTCTCAAATTTATGCAATTCGTGTGCTGTCTGCGTAACCTTAAACCGGTCAAAGACAACCTTCGACTAGTCGAGGGTCACCTTCGATTGGTCAAGGGTTTCCTTTGACTGGTCAAGGATAATGGGAATTTCGAGGATTTTGTCGCTGGAATTCGAGTCGAGGAATCTTCGACTGGTCAAGTAGGATCCTTCGACTGGTTAAGGATGGGCTTAGACTAGTTGAGGGATGCCAATTTTTAGGGTTCCTTTTCTTCACTTCAAGTCTTCAATGCTCTTCATTCCTCACTTGGTTTTCTTAGATCTTTGACATGTGAATTCTTCATTCTTGGTCTCATAAGATCCATCCTTGGCTTTGGTGATTCTTGAGCGTTAAATCCATGCTTTTACCATCCTTTTCAATCCAAACCCTTAAATTCACCTTGCAACACAAACATGATTCAAATAGAACATTAAGCATTATCATGTTCTTAAAACCAAATAATAAATGGGGGATAATATGCAATATTTGACCCTCAACACAATCCCCAACCAGCATTTTGCTAGTCCCAAGCAAAGTATGCAAAAAATATTTTGAGAACCACATGACAATTTCTATAAGCTCAAGTAGTTTTTAAAAATAATCCAATTAATAGAATTCTAAAAAACACATCAATGTTGAGCATCACCTTCTCCTTAACTCTAGCACTCAGTAAATTTCACAATCTAGTTCAAAGTATTAATCCTCTAATTGGAACCATTCCAAACATTGAGTTCCATGGGTGTATAATGAAGCTTAGGCTTATCACACTCAAAGGTTCAATTCTCCATTTTCATGATAATATTGATAATCAAAAGAGGATTCATGATAACCAAAACCTAAACCACAACTTGCCTTATAGTTTAGTTTAATTTTTTTATTCTTTCAGCTTTTTATTTTTCCATCGATGGCTTTCACGCTATATTCAATCTTTTCAATGATCTTCAATAGGTAGCCGTTTTATATAACAACTATTTTTTAGTTGGGTATTTATTTATTTTTCTTTCTTTTAATTCTTCTTATTGACCATGATGGACAAATTCCCTAGGTTGGTTCCTTACGTGCTTAATAATCACCAAGTTAACAATTCAATATCAAACTAACAACTTAATGTGTAAGCTAGATGTGACGTGTGAAATCATAACTCAATCAATGTTTAAAACTTCTAATCATGGATTAATAATTTGAAGTTAACTGTGAAATCTAACAAGTAACTAAATCCATGAGTTATAAATCACCAACATTAAGTATCTTATACTTCTAAATCATGGATGAACTTCAAAATCACTGGAATTTACAAAATTTTCAGAAAATTTTTCACTATTTTTGCTGAAAGACTAAGAAAACACTGATTAGTTTGCCTAATCCACACCCCCCAACCTAAAATCTACATTGCCCTCAATGTAAAAGATATAAGCATGCAATGCACATGAGACAACAAAAGTAAAGGAGAAGTGATGGAAAGGTAGTACCTGATGAAGGAATCTAGAGGCTTTTCTAAGGGTCTCAAAGTGAAGATGGGTTAGCAAGAGGACTCAACAGATGATAAACAAACTATCCTAAAATAGAAGAAACAAACTACCCTAGTCCTATGAAAGCAATAAATTAATCTTAAACTAGGAAGGGAATGGAAAAGCTACTTATTCATGCCACAAGGTTCCTCCTCCAGCCAATATCTTGATAAATTTCATGGTAGGTTTTTCAATAAGATCATCCAAAAGCCTTTTTTGCAAATAGGCTTGGATGCCCTAGAGCATGAATTTCCAGATAAATTTATGGACCTTAATATAAGGTTTCCTTTTAATCTCCTGAGGTGTCCAAAGTATATATGATTCACCTGTGACAGCGAAAGTTTCAGAGTTAGTACTCCATGGTGAATCAGAGACTACAAGTAGATAAAATTCAGAAAAAATCTTAGCAGATGATATAGTCCCGACACATTCCAAAGTTTCAGACTCTGGTTCAATTTCCAGCTCCTCCTCCTTTAATGGTAAACATTTATAATCTGGGGAAGGAGGGGCTTCAAAATAAAGGTTCTCTCAGTCATTGACAACTATTAAGGTATTATCTTACGAGGCATTCACTACATCTTGTATTATGGGATCGTTTGAATCTGTACAGTGTGCCAAGCAATCTTCCGAAGAGTTGGGAAATTCAGTTGAGAGTAGGTCATTCTCTACATTGAAGTTTGTGATGATCTGCCCAAGGATTCCATCGTCTGTGAAAGTGGATGGACACATGCTCTCTTGCTCTTGCCCTTCACAGACAAATTGAGGATCAATAGGTGAAGCATTGATGTGAAGACTCTATTCATTGAAGCTTCTCAGTAGAGGCATTGAATCGTCAAAAGTGTACAGCTCAGATGATGGCCTCAAATGGAAGGTTTCAAATTTCATATCAAGCAACTCATCCATCTCCCGAATCATATTATCATTCAATTCAAGGGAGTAGTCTAAACATACCTCACAAAGGTTGGAAGGGTTAGTTGAAAGTGATTCATCCTCTACATTTAAATTGGTCATGTCAGATGAGTGGAGTAGATCACTATGGTCAACAACTTCATGAACCACTTGATCATTGATATGGGTCAAACTTGAGATTGAATCCAAGAGGATTTGATCTATACATTCATGATTGTCATCCCAATACTCATCATCTTCCAATTCAGTATAGTACACATGGAAAAGGATCGTTTTCCTCACATTCTATTCCTAGATTGGGTTGAGGTTCGAATAAACTAACCTCTTCCTCATCATTGGAACCAAGTGTGTCATGTGAGTGAAGTGTGTCAGTATCATTATATTTGAAAGAAACCCACGTCTCTTGATCATTCCTTTGGACCGCTATCAAGATTGACTCTTGCTCATTAACACAATCCAACTCTTCATTCTCAATTTCAGTATTCTCCATAATCGCATCATGTGAACTCCACTGTTGTATATCTTTTATAAGTTCTTGAAATCTTTAGAGTGTATTTTGTTAGATGAGCTCTAGAGTTTGTATGGAATTCTAAAGTGAATTCTCTTAGATCGTTTCTTGTTGGATCTCAAATATATAGGACCCAAGAGAATTGTCACTATGATGCATTGTTGATTCAACTTTCCAATCTTGATGTTTCCACTAATCATAAGTAGAGAGTTAGGACCAAAGAATTGGATTGGGTTAAGGCTGTGGTGAACTAGCCTCCATTAGCTTATCAAGGGGCGATTCAAGTGCTTCTATCATTCTTCTGATGCCAGTAAAATCGTCTGTGTAACCCTGAAGTGACTCCTCTTGGATCGTTTCTAATTGAGTTTCAAAGGTAGAGGACCCAAGAGAATTATCACTATAATATATTGCTGGTTTATCTTCCCAACATTGATGTTTCCACTAATTATAGTCATACGGGTCATAGGTGGGAGAATCTGATAGTTGTTGATACATATTATCACCCATAATATAATCACGCATTGTTTTCTTCTTATCTGATGGGTGATAATAGTTCTCACTCCCATAATTATGATAACCCCAACATTCACGTACTATTTTCTTAATCTGTGGGGTGTATTTATTCTCCTACATATGCTCGCATAAGGATTTTGTAACCGATGGAGCATTGTATTCCGTTTGGTTCTCAATGACGTTTCTAGAAAGATTTTGAGATGTAAGTTATTTTCTAAAATAATAATCTGTCTGCCCTTCACAATTTTTTGCATTCCCTAAAACTAGCTCAGCATATTGACGTTCCCACTCTTACATATACATGTTGAAACCCTAATCCTAAACCTAATCCTAAAAGAGAAGAATAAAAGAAAAATCCTACAGCAATATGAAATGTAAGTAAATGAGAAGTTAGAAAGAAGTTACCAGATTGGAGAAGATTTATGTTAGGATCCTGCAAAGAAAAAAGAAAGTGAATTAGTTTCTAAAATTTTTTTTTAAAAAAGGCAACCTAGTTTCTAAAAACGAAGAAGGAAAGTTTCTAAAAAAAAAAAATAGAAAGTTTCTAAAAAGAGAAAAAGTTAATTTCTAAAAACAAATTAGGAAAGTTTCTAAACCTAGAATTAGAAGTTAGTTTCTAAAAACAAAAAAGGAAAGTTTCTAAACCTAAAATTAGAAAGCAAAGTTAATTTCTAAAATAAAATAGAAAAACCCTAATCTTAAAAATAAAAAGTAGAAAAACCCTAATCTTAAACTAATTCCAAAACTAGTTAATCTCAGAAAAATGCAACCTTTAGTCCCCGGCAACAACGCCAAAAACTTGTTCACAACCCGAAGTGTAAGGTCGCGATGTAGTAATAATCTTGGTAAGACCGAGGTCGAATCCACAGTGATTGAACTTGTGTGTATTCTGAATTTAACTAGAACTAGAACTAGTAAAAGATAAAAACCTAAATCTGGAAGTATAAAGAGTAATTATGAGAGATTTAATGAAAAACCTAAGAAATTCAAAGGTAGGAAGTAGGGTTTCCAAGGATCCACTTATAGCAATTGGGAGGCTACCTTGCATGATTCATGGAGACAACTGGAATCAAAGTCCTATCCTATCTAATTGGTAAGAAGAGATTTATCAGATCTCTGAACTTCTCATAGATCTAATCATCAATGGATGCAAGTGGTGAAGATTTGGAAGTAATTCCGTTACCTAACCATGCCCAGGAGACAAGGCAAACAACAGGATTTACCAATCCCACAACCAATCATAAGAGAATTGTGAAAGTTAGGAAGGATTCCATCATCCTACCATGCCCAAGGGATGATGGTGAACAAAAGGATTTCCTAATTTCACAATCTCAATTTAGGAAAAGAAGATATCTCAAGCTATTGTAGATCTATTGTAATTTGTCACAACAAACCATTAAAAACTAAAAATATTCCTTTATAATCAAACTAGAATCCAAGAGAGTTCAACAAAACATGATTCAAAACAAAGCAAACATCCCAATCACGCTACAAGCTTCACCTCTTAGCCCTATCTAGGAGGTTTAACTAACCATAGACATGATTGAACTAAAGACCCTTAAACAAAACAAAAAGACCAACTAAAGAGGAAGAAGAAGAACTCCCAGACGGTAGCTCTACCCTTTTGCTCCACTCCTCAAACCCTAGAAGATGCCTAGGAACATCCTAGGGACCCCTATTTATAGTTTTGCAACTCCAACTTTCGCACCGAGTTGGAAAAATCTGAAAACCGTCTCAAATTTATGCAATTCATGTACTGTCTGCGTAACCTTAGACTGGTCGAGGACAACCTTTGACTAGTCGAGGGTCACCTTCGACCGGTCGAGGATGACGGGAATTTTGAGGATTTTATTGCTAGAGTTCAAGGCGAGGAATCTTCAACTAGTCGAGGATGGGCTTAGACTAATCGAGGGATGCTGATTTTTAGGGTTCCTTGTCTTCACTTCAAGTCTTCAATGCTCTTCATTCCTCACTTAGTTTTCTTTGATCTTTGGCATGTGAATTCTTCATTCTTAGTCTCATCAGATCCATCCTTGGCTTTGGTGATTCTTGAGCGTTAAATCCATGCTTTTACCATCATTTTCAATCCAAGCCCTTAAATTCACCTTGCAACATAAACATGATTAAAATAGAACATTAAGCATTATAATGTTCATAAAACCAATTAATAAATGGGGGGTAATATGCAATATTTGACCCTCAACAGTCATCTCACGTTTGATGTGGGTTATCCATAACATAATGGATGGTGGATCTTATAGATTAGGTTTGATAATCTGAAACGAATGGTTAGTTTATCCATATAGTAGATTAAGGTCCTATGGATAAGTTTTCTCAGATAGTGTGATGGTTCATCTTCGGGATTAATGAATGGATGACTCGAGTTGTTGATGCCGATTAATCCAGTGGTTAGATCTATTCCATATTTGACTCACGTGGGTTCTTAGGTCCCTAAGAATTGCGAATTTGAAGTCCAATATCGATTCAATGATCTAGTGATGGATTGGAAAATCAGGCATTATGGACTTGATATATAAATGTAGATTAACATTAGTGGCTAAATTCAGGCTAAAATGTGGGTTTCGTGATGGTTTATCTTTAAAATCAATAGTTGGATAGCTCGATCTATAGATGAAGATCATTCCTGTGGTTAGATTTTTATTAGAGTGTAGGTTGTAAGTGCTATAGTTTATAGCCCCTTTTTGTTGTCAAATTTGTGGTGCCAAAGACACTGTTATAAAGCTTACATATGTGAAGAACAAAGCTCTACTCAAGATCAGCTTTGATTATCAAGCACTATTCACAAGTCAACACTCGAGAAAGTGAGATTGTTCAACTTAATTTAAGACAATGATAATGCAAAATCTCAATAAGCTTTCAAGTTCAACCTCAAGATCTCAAGAAGCTTTCAAATTTGAGCTACATCAAGACTTTAAGCTTCATTACTTTTAAAGGTCACTCGTCTCTAAGTTTCAATGTCCTTACTCCTCTATTGAGGTATGACTGACCTTAGGTTGACCTTTAGAGTAAGCCATTTTGGATACATAATTCATATGTTTTATATAAGTGAGTTTAGTCTGTTCTAAGACTAGTCCTGGACTTTGTTCAACTAGTCCTAGCACTGCTTCGACCTGTCTAAGAATTTCCTAGATCAATCATAAGTTTGTTGCAAAATTTAAAAATTTTCTGTTAGGCTTCGACTAGTCTTAGGGACTGTTCGACTAGTTGTATGAACTGTGTCGACTATTTCTTTGACCAGTCGTAGTCCTACGACTCAAAGTACAGTGTTGAAATTCGGCTAGCTTCAACTAGCCATGAGCAACCTATGACCAGTCGAAGGAGACCTACGACGTGAAACTGCCAGATCTTATAGTGCCTGAATTTTCAAATATTTGTTGGTTCTACGACTAATCATAGAGATCTTTAGACCAGTCAAAGACGTGATTTGCTCACCTATAAATAGAGCACAAATCTCAGAATAAAATACGAAATTCAAGCTAATTTAATTCAGCCTTCTGAGAGATAAGTCTGTGCTCCATTTAAGCTAAGTGTGCATGTTTAATATTCTCTTTCTTTAGCTTTTAAAATTAATTTTGTTTCTTGTATTCCAATCTAATCTGAAAAAGAGGAAGTTTCATTTTTTCTTTTTCTGGAATCAAAATCAATTAGAGCTAGCCCCATTTGGTTTAATTTAAAATCTATTAGAACCTAGAACCATTATAAAGTGAGTATTGGACATTGAACTTTGACATTCAAATCTCTACTCTGAGTTGGTTCTTCTAGGTTGCTATAACGAAGGAGAAATTCAGGTATTTTACATTTATGTAATTTACTTTCATTTGATTTTCTTTTGGAATTTGTCAGAAAAATCTCATTGTATTGATTATCTGAGGAGAGCCAGGAAAACTCAGAAGAGAGGTTTTTTTAATTGTGTAAGCCCACAAGAAAGACACAATTGTGAAGGTTTTGGGTGAACCTGGAAAACCTATCTTTGATAGTGAACGTTGATATCCCCTGTGTGAGGATATTAGGAGTGGAGTAGTTGTGTGGCTATTTATTAACAGTTGGTGTACACACAGGCGAACTACTATAATCTCTTGTGTTTTGTGGTTGTGTGGTTTATAATTCATATCTTTAATTATTCATTTGTAGGATGTATATGTGGATGTGAATGTTGTAATCATTTTATTTCAAGCTCAATGGGGAATGTTGTAATAGTTTAAATTTATATTTCTGCAATTTATCTCTTGTTAGCTCTTCATTAGTTTGAGCTTCAGTTTCTTTATTTGTTCTAGTAAGGTTGCCCTGCCATTTTTATGGTGCATGGTTGTCCTTAGAACAATCAATATTTTGAGATTGCATTCAGCATTGTGTATTGATTTATTTATTTGGCTATCTCTATTTCTTTATTTTCGCTGTATTTATTTTAAATTTGGCATAATCCTATTCACCCCCCTGTAGGACATATAGCTTAGCCATTTCATAGGTGAATGGTTTAGTAAGCTAAGAATTTATGGTAACACCCGAACACTAAGAGTACGTAGTTTTACAGCTATAAATAGAAGAAGATTGCAGCAAAACAATTCGTCTCATACGAAACCAAACTTATCTTTCAATTATCTTGTCAATTTACATTTCATAGTGTAATCCTTCGCTCATTCTGTCAAGCAAATTTACATTCTATAACATAATCATTTACTTTTCAGCTCGTTGTTTACATTTCGTAGTATAATCTGTAGTGATAATCAAGTAGTCAATAATCTTTAGCTGTAATTGGAGTTTACGTTCTCGCGTTGAATTTCATACGATCATTGAAGAGGCATCCTTCAATTGTTCACATTGGCCAACTGTAAGGATTTCCTTCTTATTTCATCTAATCTGTATCGAAAAGTCCTTTCGCACGGAAGGTAAAGGTGCAATCCATCATCAAAGGATGAACCTCACCCTCTGAAAATCGCCTTATCCATCTACACGTTGAGCGAGTGGCTGAATCGGCGACCAATCTCCCCAGATCTCGTTCATAATCTGTCTACCTATCTTGGCGCTCAGGGTCATTATTGTTCGGTTCGAATTGGAGCCGTAAATCTAATTTTGGCATGCCCACACATTTTGTAAGAAAACAACGGTTGAACAATTTCCTGGCATGCATGGTGGGACCCTATCTGTTGACTACCGACTTCATTGTTGCCAAAAATGCAAAGAAGAAGTGCCCAAATTGTTCGGGCCGAACCTTCGACACCAACCGCACCACCTCCAGGTGATGATGTATAGGTCCAAGTGCCCATAGAGGTGCTTAATTTGAATGTTAACCCAACCAAAAATCAGGCTGGACCATCCACGTCTCGAGCCATACTCCCAGACAAGGCATCTGTCGTGCTTCGAGATATTCAAATGAGCATCTAGATGGTGCAGGAATATGAAAGGGCCCATTTGGAGCAATTACATGTCTAGGCCGAGACCACCAATCATTACATGGCCAACCATATGAAGCTATGCAGTGGTTGTTAGTCATAATAATAGAACGAATGCCTTTGGTGTCACAACATAATAGAAACTCGGTCGGTAATGCAATCCCATTACCACCTATGTCACCGTTACAACATAACCCACCATCGAACCCTCCTCCAGAGGTCAGGATTGTGCCTCCTTCTATCGAAGTCAGGTGACCTGAATGGGTGGCCAGGGAATTCATGACAGAAAATAGAAATCATGGACCTCCAGTTGGATTCAATCTGTTGCAAGTCCCTAGATTTCAAGATAACCTTAATCGATTTAGGCCAGATCAACCGTTAGTCGTAAAACCTTAGCAGATAGATCAAGATCAGATAATGCAAATCGTTCAAGAGGTTGTTAGCCAAGTGTTAGGCTGCAACACTATCCCCATTTATCACAAACCATACCCAGAGTGGGTAGGTCGACAACATCCATTGTCGATGAATTATCGACCGAATTTTGCTCTGTTTTTTAGTGAACCCGGTCAGTCGACTATCGAACAAGTTAGCCGATTAACCATGTAATGTGGAGAGTTAGCTAACAATGATTATCATAAGTTACAGTTATTTGGTCACTCATTAAATACCGCGGCCTTCACATGGTATTCAAACTTACCGCCAGATTCAATACATAGTTGGCAGGAATTATAGGAGAAGTTTCATGCTCAATTCTTCTCCAGAAACATGAAAATAACCATGGCCGATCTCGTACAATTCCGACAGTTTCCTGGGGAATCATGCGAGATTTATTTCATGCAATTTAAGCTATCTAAAAGTCACTATAAAATAGTCATGACTGAGGACGAATTCGTGTAGCTCACAGAAGACGGTATAAAATACAAGCTCTGTAAAAAGTTCATAGGCACAGAGTTTATGGATTTATATGATCTAACTAAAAAAGTTTCTCAATATGAGGAATTGCTCCAAGAACGAACTAGACAAACAAATTCATCATTAGGGATGTAATACAATGACCCTAACTATGAAATTGCAATTGCTAAAGTAGCGGCCAAGAAGCCATTGGTATGCTCCGCATTGGTCAAAGCGGAATCGACTACCCCGACCATGCAAAAGGCTCAGAAGGTATATGTCACGCCCCGAACTTAGAAACCAGGCTCACAAAATTCCCGATCACCGAATCCGGTGCCAACAACCTCCGTTGTACCCCATTCTCGGCTCCTTACGCCCATTCGCCAGGTTCCGATCCTGGGATGCTATGAGGAGGATTTTCAATATCAATTTGATTAGTAATAAGCATAACCAAAGGCATAACCCACAAACAACAACCAAAAACTCCATCACATTTCCACTATGATAAAAAACTTTACAAGTACAATGAGCATTAAGGGAAATACAATAACAATAGACAAAAAGTTCCAAGATGATCTGTTATGCACTCCTGCCTCAGCGCTACTTCAGTCCAACCTCACCTCCATGCAATGGTCGTGCATAAGCTTATAGAAAGCTTAGAGGGTGGTGAGAGTGTATGCACCAGGTAGTAATACAGTTATGCAGTATCAGAGTAATGGAGAACATGCTAATGAATCCATGGATACCATTAGCCGTACCAAGTCTATGCGATGCAAGACATAAATGATGTCGGTCGTACCAAGGCCATACGATGCGAGGCATGAATGATGTTGGCTGTACCAAGGCCATGCGATCCAAGATGTAAGTCAAGCATACGAATCCTCATCTAAGTCCACTTACTAATGCAGCTCAACTCTGGAATATCACTGGGGTCTAGTACACTCCAAACTAGATTGTCGCCCCATTGCACGCAATAAGGCGAGTGGAAGAAACCTCACTATCCGCCTACCAATATTGGGCTCAGCTCATTGATAGCGAACTCATTCCTCAAGCTGGTCAAACTCAGCTTAGCTTTGCCCCCTCCTCTCGGGCCTTCCAACTGACCACGACACAGTGAAAAGTGCAGCCTTCTGGTAATCGACACTCGACGCTCATGCACCCACTCGGTTTAGACGTTGGAGCAACCTCCTAGTACCATAAGGGTTTAGGGTCTTTCACCCAAGGATATCTATAGCACCCCATGTAGAACTAAATTTCTGGTATCCAATCCTACCAACCACAATACACCTGTAGTGGCTACGGCCCTAATGTCGCTAGGGCTTACAGTAACTATTTCACACAATGCAAGATGCATGAATCACGCAATCCAGTCATACAACAAATATATGCATATCGCATGCTCATGTAAGGCAACTCCGCCTATCAGGGAGCCCATAAACAATCTACTTGAAGGCATGTGCTATAATCAATCACTCATCTCATCACAAGCATGTAGATGATGCGTATGGATATGTATCATAATGCTATGTTGTTACATAATCGATAATCAAAATCGATCAATCGCATACGGCGAATGGGGCCCACTTATTTAGGTTAACCCACGAAGAGATTGGGCCTAACAAGGCCTAAGGGAAGGTCACAATGAGGACATCTAACCATCATTGCCCATCAATGTGGACATCTAACCAACATTGCTCCCACGGCATGACCACCAAAAATATTATCACATACATCATGGTGGAATCTCAATCAAATGGGCCGAATCAATGGGCCGCATCGAATTGGGCCGAATCAATTGGCTGAGTCAAATGGGCTGAATCGAATGGGCTGAATCAATTGTGCCGAATATATATATCAAAATCGGGCCCACCCCTATGCATTTTTTTGAGATCTAACCTATTCATAAGTTAGCATAGAGATAGATGAAGTGAAAACAAATATCAATTTAATTAGAAACTATTGTGGTTCATAGGAGTTTGAACGGTGGATGTCACAGTCCACTATTTAAATGGTGGGGCCCACTTGAACTTTAGATCAGACTCACCCATTTTCTCATGCTGTAAAATGACCTAACAAATGGTTGGACGTCATGGATACAACACATGCACCATGGCGGGCCCCACTGTCCAAACAGTGGATGGTGTAGATAAAGCACATACATCATCAGGGCCCACACCACAAGGATGGAGCACATACATATGGAGTGGGTCCCACCGTCAAATGGACGGCGTGGGATACAAAATATACATCAAAGGTGGGCCTGCAGGTTGCTGACGTCAAGAGAGCAGCTGTATAGCTGCAGCACGTGCAGCCTTGCTGCCTAAAAAAGAGAGGTGGGTCCCACGGACCCCACCATCATGTATATAAGATATATATATATATATATATATATATATATATATATATATATATATATATATATATATATATATAACATATAATATAATAATATATATATGTTACATGCAGCATTGTTGCCTTAAAAAGGGAGAGGTGGGTCCCACGTAGGGCCCACCACGACATGTAATATAATATATATATATATATATATATATATATATATAGATATATATATTAAAAGCCAGCTGCTGCATATGCAGCTTTTATGCATTAAAGGTAGAGGTGGGTCCCACATAGGGCCCACCCTCATTAGATAATGCATGGTATTATATAATATTATAATATATTACATCATACATTATATTAATATAATATAATATACTAATATTATATTCATAACATGCCACATCCAGGCCCTGGATGGCCTAGACATTCACACACATTAAGGGAGGCCCTACACGTGGGGTGGGTCCCACCATGCCTACCACTGGATCTATGGGTCTGGATGTGTCAGGGAGGGCCCTACACGAACGTGGGTCCCACCGTCCAGGGGTGGTGGATGGTCTGGATAAAGCACATACACCATGATGTGGCCTATCAAAAAGGATGGACGGCGTGGATGGGTGTCATGGACCCCATTGTCAGTACACACTTCACTGCTACCACTGTCTACTCACACACCACTGTCAGCCACCCCACTTGTCAGTCCACACTTCATTGCTACCACGTCCAGTGTCCAGGGATGCTGGACGGTCATGGATATAACACAACATCATGGTGGGTCCTACATGGACGTGGCCCACTAGATTTGGATAAATCTAATATTTGTGTTTTCCCTTTCACCCGGGCCTTTGTGACCGTTCGGTCATGCAAGCCCCAAACAGGGATCAAGGTGGCCCACCAAAATGGATGGCTTGGGTAAAATACACACATCATTGGTGGACCATGATCATAGAAAGAGAGAGAGAGAGAGGGAAGAGATCGGTGACGACGGAGGGGCCCCGCCACTATGGGCCCCTCTAGTATACAAATAAACATCAAGGTGGGTCCCACCATATGTGGACCCTTAGATCTAAAAAAATAATTACAAAAGAATAGAAATGTGGGTCCGAGATCACCCACCATCTACTTCTCCTTAACTCCTTAGCTTCGATCCTAACAGAAGAGATGGAGTTTGGATGGTTGAGATGGGAGATGAGAGGATTAGGAAGTGGGCCACACATAAAATCTTCTCATGGAGGTTTGGGAAAAGCTTGGATGTGGGATTATTTTTCTTGTGGTTTGGGTTGCTTGGAAAGGAAGGGAGAAATAAGAGAGAGAGAGAGAGAGAGAGAGAGAGAGAGAGAGAGAGAGAAGATGGGATTGAGTGATGGATGGAAGAGAGAGGGATAGGTGGTGTAAGAGTTTGTTGACTTTAGGGGTAGGTTGTGTAAGACGGGGTATGGGCTTGTGTAAGAACTTTTGACTTTAGGGGTTGCTTGGGGATGGGTGTGAGGTGATGGTGTACTTGGTCCTTTATGGGATTGATTGATGGATTGAGGTGATATGTTGTAAAGATTCTCTTGAGTTTTGTAACGCGCAGCATTTTTCTCGAACCAAACGCGGGCCCACATCTCCTGGCCTGGGTATCGCTTTGGTGTGTGAGACGTGGAATCAGAACCGCAGCGACGGCGTGGTCGTTAAGGTACAAGTCTCTGGTCGAGCCGACTCTGGTTGACGACATGCATCTCAGGGTCCCGTGCAAACGTTAGATAAAGTCGAAGGTTGCCGAAATTCGACTGGGAAGATCGCGGAAGCCTACGAAAGGGTATGGACTAGGACATGAGGCTTACAGTGTAGATGTTCGATATCACTCGAGCCGAAGAAATATTTGATATATTGTTGATGAAGAAGTTCATTAAGGTTCCTATAAATCATAAGTTACCTCATGTCGATGAATTGCAAAAGATTGAATATTGCAAATGGTATGAATCTTGGTCCCACTCCACTAACAAGTGTGTTGTTTTCAAGAACGTCATCTAGGACCACATCGACCGTGGTCTATTGAAGTTCCCGAAGAAGGATAAAGAGGCGATGTTGATTGATACTGATCCATTCTCAACTAATATGGAGGTGAACATGGTCACGGCCAATATGAGGGATCGCCCAAAGCTAAAGATTGATCTTAACCCAGGTGACCCATGAGGAATGAGCGCCCAACCTACACAAAGACATTACTGGACCCCTTGTCCCTGAAATGATCGACCAACCACCATCCGAGGTAGGCACCAAGGTCCTCGAATTTGCAATCGATGTGCACGAAAAATTGGGTCTCGACCCAAAAACCCTCCCGAAAGGGAATGAGAATATTGCAACAATGGTCGAGACAGCTATCGGTCAACATACTTGACCTCCAATCATCATTCACGTTGGGGACCATCTCTAACAAGGATGGTCAAGCCTCCCACCACACAAGAGGGAATATGGAAGTGAGTTATTCACCTAAAGTTTTCAGCAATACCGAAAGCTCTGACAAAAACTTAAAAGCATCAATGGCAAAGGCAGAGGGCTACTGCAATAAGAGAAATGGAAGAGAAAGGAATGCTCCCTCACTCGGAAGCTAAACTTCCTCGTCCGTTTATGAAGGTCCTTGTGTTTGATAAGCGAATGGCAATAAATGCAGTCGAAACTATAATACCAATTGGGACACAGAGAAGCCAAGATGCATGCAATAACATAGCTCTATCAGGAGATCTCAAAGAGGAGGATAGTTGCGGTAACCAATTGGATTACCTCAGTGAAGATTACTTTGCGCTAGAGGAGTGGTTAGCTAATGAACTCTCGTCGACCGCGGATGCTTAAGAGAGTTTCCCAACTGTCAACCTCTCAGCCGAACCCATGGCTAAAAAACACCCTAGTTAGGTCGAAGAAATCGAATCTGAAACATTAGGGGGATAAGATTTGAGTGGTAAGATTGTATTTGGTTCATTGTCGCCGGTGACATTCCATTGTAACATAGTTTTCACGTTGCCATTCAGCTTTCAGGCACAACCCACTCAACCAAACATGATGCCAGGGGATGAAGAAGAATACGCTCCCTCAATAATCATATAACATGCTTCCTTTCCATTTGAAAAAAGAAAAGAAAAGGAAGCTAAGATTAATAAATCATCACATGTCAACACGGTCACCATTACAACCGACGATGCATCTGAAAGAGTAATTATCGATAAACCCACGATGATATGACACAGCACCTAAACTATTATATATATCGGCCCACTTGGATGGGTTTCCCATTACTAGAATTTTGATGGATAATGGGGTCGCAGTAAATTTGTTACCAACAAGGATGGTGGCTAAGTTAGGAAAGACCGTTGCTAATCTGATCCCATCAAAAGTGCATGTTAGTAATTTTGTTGGCCATGTCACGAACACACACAACATCTTACCAGTTGACCTGACCGTGGGAATTAAGACAGTTCTAGCACCGTTTTTCATAGTGGACACCTCCTCAAGCTATAACGCGCTATTGGAAAGGGATTATATCCATTCATTTGCATGTATCACATCTCTCTCCATCATTTTGTGATTTTCTGGAACCAGGATAGAGTCGAGTTGGTCTTGGCCGATAATAAACCCTTCTTGGCCACATCGAATGCCAATGAAGCTTATTATTACGACAAAGAAGTGGCACCCATCAGATTCACTGGGTGGAACAAGCTCGGCCATCCTACTGGGATCAAAGTGAAAAAGAATCTAGGTAGTATAATGCAAGCTATGCTAGAAGTAACCCGGGCTAATGATGCTCAGCCGAAGGACATCGCCCCTTATCGGCCGACCGCTCGCTGTGTCATTGAGGAGATCCCATGATCAAGACATCAAGGAGAGAAGTCCATGGGGCCGACTTTACGGTCAGAATAAGGAGGCTTGAAGAAAGCCTAAAAGAAACCGATGAAGGAAGTTTTGTGAACTCGGTCAAGATAGATGAAGTGATCGAAGAAGACAACATTCAAATCGAACAACTATGACCCCAAGTACCAAGATAGGTAGATACATTGGAAATCGACTGTATATGACCGAGTTCTAATAAGATCATTCGCCGATTCAATTCTAGCACACCCGCACTAATCACGTGATTGAGATTGAAATAGGAGCAACATCTTCTAACATGCCTGATGGGACACCCAAAAGAAAGAAAAAAAAACTAATTAGTTGTCAGAAATATTCATTGAACATTGGTCGTGCAACAATTTTGGCTAGCAGCAACATCTCCGAGCATGCCTGGTGGGACTGAAAACATAAGCCCGTATAAAAGTAATGAGAATGCGAGATGGCTGATAGATCTTTTTGAGATAATGATGGTTGGGCTATGTGATATTCAAATGGCGAATCAATGTATGGTAGAGCAGTTATGAGCTCAAGTCAAGCAGTCACGAATTCAGGCCGAGACCTTTAACAAATGAATCGTTAGCTATGTTGAAAGCCTACGTATGATGTTTTATTAAAGAATACTTATCGTGCCACAGCAAAATGTGCCTCAGCTAATTGTTGATATTAGTTATGTCGAAAATCTAGTGTTAATACCGTTAACACCGCAACTACCACTTTCATAATCGAATATTCATATGGATCCAATCTAGGAGATACTGAACGCTCTGCTGTCCACCGAGTTTAAGCGACCAGAGCGGGAGATTGAGAATTTTATCTTTGAATAAGGAAACCAAGATATACTTGGGGGAAGCCCTTCCTTGGGAATCCACCATATCATGGAAGACAAAACCCAATAAGCCCTAAAATACCTTTAATGAACAAATTATGCTATTTGAATCGTGACCAAATTATTTGAATGATTAAGAAAGTAATAGGCCAAGTTCGCAACCGTATTACTGCCTTAGTTAACCATAAGACCTATTCGAAATGGATTGACCAACAATCTCCATTATCACAGCCGATTTTGTCATTTTTCAATTAGGATGGCCAAGTTCGACCAAGATGGCCAAATTTGTTGTCACTCCATCAAGATGGCTAAGTTCGATTAGGACAACTAATTTTGCCATTTTTCGATCAAAATGGTCGAGTTAAACCAAGATTGCCAAATTTACCATTTTTTTGACCAAGTTGGCTAAATTTTCTATTTTTCGATTAAGATGGTGAAGTTCAACCATGTTGGCCGACTTTGATGTTTTCCGATCAAGATAGTCAAGTTCGACCAATATTACCGAAATTGATTTTTTACATGTCTGAGAAATCACATTTATTACGCCAAATAATGAATTAACATTGCATTCACCTTTTACCAAAGGCAAAGCGATCAATGTTGTATCATGTTTCTAACCGTTCGTGGAAAACCCAATTACAAATGACATATGTTATACCAAGAGAAGGATATACCATACTAAAAATTTTCAAGGATGCTTAGAGTGCTTTTTACAAAATCACAGCTGACAGGATGATAAGACAACGAGCAATTATAAGGAATTTAAAATCAAACCAAATGACCAAGAGTCATTGAAGAGGTCAACTAAGAGATCATGTCGAATGAGATCGAATTAGCAAGGAGGCCTAGAACAGTTACTAAGACATGCAGCAAAGAAGTCTTTAGAAGATCATGTAGTGCTGAAATGATTATAACAACCGTCGGAATATGAGAAGTATACAAAAAGTTAGTAGTCCTGAAATGGTTATAGCAACCGTTAGAACATAATAAGTATCTAGAAGATCAATAATGCTGAAACGGTTACAGCAACCATCAGAATATAAGAAGTATCTACAATGTCAATAATGTTGAAATGGTTATAGTAACTGACAAAATGTAAGAAGTATCTAGATGGCTAAGTTAAAGCTATAAATGGCAAAAGAAGTCAGTAGGAGAAATCCTCACATACCAACTAAACCAAATCAAATCTATCTTTCAATTATCAGTCATTTACATTCCTTAGTGTAATCCTTATATTTATTTGTCATTTATATTTTGTAGTGTAATCATTTACCTTTACCTTGCTATTTAAATTCATTAATGTAATCCGTAGCAGTAATCATGAGTTGTTAACCTTAGTTGTAATTCGACTTTATACTCATATGTTAGATTCATTTTGAATATCAAACAAAGTTTCCTATCCAGAGAGGGGTTATGTAGTTGCTCTATGTGGCTTACTGTAAGAATTTAGTATTTATTTTATTTGTATTAAAAATAAAAAGTCTTTTAATACCAAAGGTGGAGGTGTGATCCATTTTCAGAAGACAAACCCTACATTCTTACTATTGCTTGATTATCCTAAGCAATAATGTGCAAGTGGTTGAATACACGACCAATCCTATTAGATCTTGGATAGATATGTTCAATTTCTAGACGTATCTGCCTATTTCGAGACATGTGGCCACCGTGGAGCTTAGAAAGGTAGGTGTTGGGTTTAAATTTTACCTTACATTCAATTCTAGCACCCCATCACTAATCTAAGTGATCCATATTGTATTAGCAGCAACAATTGTAGGAAATTCCCATCCTGAGTTGTTCAATCACAAAAGTTGTTTATCCCTTGTTGCAAAAATTTTGTGCACGTTGTCGGACCACCTATCTGGGAGCGGATGAGCTGTTAAACGGGTAACACTTGAGTGTTTCTGTGTACGTGGGGCCACCTTAATTTATGTTTTTATATATCCATGCTATCCATTTTTTTATCTCATTTGAGGGCATATGTACCAAAAATGAAGCAAATTCAAATCGAGTCACTTAACACCCGCGTTAAAAACTTCCAAGGGCCCACTATAATGTTATCTTCCAACGAACCTGTTGATACACAGACCTGAATGAAGGGAAAGCACAAATACAGCTTCATCCAGAACTCTTTTTGTCCAATAAGTTTTTAATGGTCAAAGACAACTGTTTCCTGTAGTGTGGTCTACTTGAGATTTGTATGTCTCATTTTCGGGTCATGCCTAAATGATCTGAAAAAATTGATGTACGGTGCAGATATATAACAGGAAACGGATTGGCTACTCCCCCTGCCACCAGCCAATGGCTTGTGGTAGGTGCTATGTGGGCCCCACCATGATGTATGTGTTTCATCTATGCCGTTCATCTGTTTTTCTATATTATTTTATTGTATGAGACCAAAAATGGGATATATCCCAATCTCAAGTGGACCACGTTACGGGAAACAGTGGCTAATGAATGTCAACCATTAATTTGTTTTTGGGCTATAAAAGTCTTGGATCAAGCTGATCTTTGTTTTTTTTTTTTCCTTCATATGGGTCTGTATGACCTAATCAACAGATTTTGGATGTCAAGTAAACAGTACAGTAGACCTTAGGATGATTTTAATGGTGGATATCCAATCAGCATTGGTTTCTTGTGGTGTGGTACACCTGAGATTTATATTCCTCTCATTTTTGGGATCAAGCCTTAAAATGATCTGTGGGTACTAAAAAAATTTCAACCGTGGGCATTCAAATCACACTGTTTCCTGCGGTGTGGTCCACTTGGGCCTTCGATCTGCCTTTTTTTTTTTTTTGGATCATTACCTAGAATAATCCATTGAAATGGATGGACAGAATAGATAAAATACATACATCACAGTGGGGCCCACCGAGCGCCTAACAGGATCGTCCGTCACTGGCGAGATCTTGGTGGATGGAGAACTCAATCTGCATCCCCACCGTAGGGGTAATATGGCCCAATCTCAATTGTCAGAGAAGTGAGCTGCAAATGGACAGGAAAACACAACCGTCTACGTTGGTTGAATAAAAGAGATGCAGATCTCTTGGCTGGAGTCTGGAGATGAGAAGATCCAAAAGTCCAGAAACATATTGCGCGCGTAAGGACAGTTTCATAAATAACAGCATCTCGAATATTCGTAAGGAATTTTCTAATGCAAAGACAAAAACTTTTTAGACACTGACGTACTGCAATGGATGATACACATGCACATGGAAAGTACCTGTACTTAGAAATTGCGGACGTGGAACCTTGACAAAGTATTATACTAATTTGATCATGTGACTGTCTAATTGTAGATATTAATTGGATGGTGGAAAAATGAACATTCTCATAATACTATTTTAATTAAAAAGTATTTACAAATCAGAGGTTAGGATTTTTCAACAATCTGATTTGGGAATGTGACTTAATGGGTCCCACAATTTGGTTGTTTGGTTGTTGTAATTTGAGTTATGCTTGCGGGAAAGTTCTCGGTGAGCAAAGATGGCCCACCTCCTGATGCATTTCTTCGTTGATTTGGCAAAGAGTTTCCTATATGCTAAAGATGTAGTTGCCATTAGCCAATGAAGTTCAAAATTTATGGCCAGTTATACACCGTAGAATTACTTTAATTAGGGAATTAAAGACTTTAATTAGAATGACTATTGTGGGTGGTCCATGACTAAAAATTGCAAGGACCTCTTGATGGAGAATGAATGAGTTCGGCACTCTTGTTTGCCCGCACTCATGTGCGTTGTGTGTCAAATTCAAAATCCGAGTAACGTAACTCTAGTCTCAAGCTCCAAAGTATGAACTAAGCTTCTTGCATCCTTAAACCAACATTAACATTCAAATCAGCATTTATCCCAAATACACAAAAATTAAATCATCCAAGGATGATTAAATAAAACTTAAATTTGAAATTTAAATTCTGTGAATCTGTAACTAAAAATCCTTTCTAACACGACTCTCTACTTCAAGTTCTATTACAAGTTTTCAAATAAAAAATGAACATTTAAAATTAAATTCTAATAAAAATATCCATCAAAATATTCCAAGTCCTCTATACATTCTTCTTCCTGAAACCTGCATGTGTTGTTAATTTGGTGAGCTACAAGCCTAATAAGATCATGTCTACCACAAGTTTGATATAGACTCGATAATGAAAAGAAAAACACAACTTAACATTGTTATGACAACCCCAAGTGGATGTAGTAATAACTCGGTGACTTGCTATTATATGATTTCTAAAATACGTTAGAACTAAAACTAGATTCTAAACTAACTATTAAATTCTTGTTTAAAATAGTAATTGTGAAAGAAACTATCAGAAATAGAATACTAGAATGCCAAGAATCCACTTCTAGCTTCCTTAATGTTATTTTACTTAATTCAATTATACCACACAGCTGAAATCGAAGTCATATCCTATTCAGCCGGATAATGGAGCAATTAAATCATCATTCATACTTTAAAATAAATTTGAACTTCATTGAATTGGTTCCCTCATAAAGCATCAACATATTGATCGTAGGGAATTCAAAGCATTTATCATGCCCGAAATCAATGATAAATAAAATTATTGCAAAATATGTAAGAGAATATTCATAGTTTTCCTAAGCATCCAAAGTACTCAGAGTCAACAATAGATCAAAGTAAATTGAAAATACTTCTTCATTCAAACCAAGTATCAATGAATTGTTTAATATGAAAAACAAACATCTTGAATCAAAGTAAAATAAATATTAAGAAAAATTACAAGTTTCATCTAGCTAAGAGATTAGCTAACCATAGACATGATTAAACTAAAACTCAAAAAGAAAAATATAAAAACTAACTAGAACCGAAGGATTGAAGAGGAGAGAGGACTCATCTTGCTCCAGTGGTAGACTCTTAGGAGTTTCAACACCCAATCAAGGGTTTGAGTATCCAGAGTGTGCGTGTGCGTGTGTAAAAAAAAAAAAAAAAACCTTCACAACTCCTTTCTCTACTCCTTCTACTCTGATTCGTATTTAAAAACTCCTAAAACATCCATTTATATAGATTTGATTCGCACTGACTTCAAAACTGACTTGATTTTATGCAGTTATCGCACCTTCGATGGCATCGAGCTCCTATTAAAGATTTCGGATGAAATAAGGAAACCAATAACGAACTTTCAAATTTGTATATTTTCTCAATGTCATCAAACCTTCTTCGATGGGATTAAACTTGGCTTCAATGGCATCAAAGAATAAACAAATATGTCCAGCAATAAAATTGGATGTTCTGAATTTTTATAATGGAATCGAAGTGGCTTCGATGACATCGACGCTTACTTCGATGTCATCGACGCTTACTTAAACGTAATCGAAGGTGTCATCGATGTTATCAAATGGTTAATTTTTGTACTTCCGATTTTCTACAATTTGACTCTTCGATTTTCTTCATTCCTTGCTTGGTTTCCTTAGAGTTTTAACTCTTGAACTCTTTAATCTTGCTTCCATAGATCCAATCCTTCACTTGGTAATTCTTTAAGTATTAAATTCATGCTTTAATCATCCGTGTATATTTGCAAAACTAAACCACAATGGGGACCCTGGTTGTTGTAGGAGACCGTTTGATGCCAAAGTTAGAACAGACACTCTGGGTCTAGTAGAACCAGGGTTTTTGTGCATACATTCTATCGTGGGTAGGGCTCTTATTTATAGCCTTGTGGTGCTAGTTACATATATGGAAATGAATCTATCGTACAGTCATGTATCATGCGAGGAATCATCCTCAGGATTTAAGGCGTTGTCCTCGACGCAGTTCTCAGCGAAGATCTCAAGGAGGTAATCCTCTCCGTATACGAGGGAGTCATCTCCTGCTGGTCGGCATCCGAGGACATCATGGCCGATAGCTGATGCCAACCTCTAAGTTGTATTAGCCGAAGTCTTGCAGAGTGAGCTTAATAATTGATCGTAGTTGGGGTGTATAATGGAGGTTGGGTCGGTACCTAAAGTCATTCGTCGGTCATACAAGACATTGAAGCTGAGATCACTATTGGCAGTCTACACTAGAGCTGTTCATAGTGGTCATGCTTGGCAATCGAGGTGAGCTCATCTCCTTTTCTATGCTTTGTGTTCTCTCTCAGTCGGATTCCTTGATCAGTTCGATTTTTCCCATAACAAATTCCACGCATAATTGTTGTATCTCGCCACACAATTTGATCCTCCTTGCATCCACACACCTACACGTGTGGGGTCCTCAATGCAAACTGCTCTTCAATGTGTTGGCTCATCTCCTCTCCTTATATGATAGATATGTGAGAACCTTCTAAGTTGAAGGTGTGACATCAATATTCTAGACAGTTTTCAACAGTGATGATCAAGTAGTAGTCATTATTGTAAAATTCTTTTATTTAAACTTTTATAGAAATCTGATAATATCTAAACAATGATATTAAGAGCTTAGTTATTAAATTTAAACCTCTGTAAAAACTTATATTTTCTGCCCAGTTTTGAAAGCTTAACAAGAACTATCCTAATGCAAGTGGAAGCCATTATTTTACTTCTAAAATCAAAGTGGCCATGGGTATTTTTTTTATAGGAAAAACCTAAGGTAGTGGGCTTGCTTTGTGGATTAGATTGGTGCTTCTTGTCGTTCTTTCTTTGTTTTTCCTAATGTTTGAAAACTTCGAAACTCAACTCGTTTAAAATTCGGGTGAGAGGGAGTGGGTCGGTGACTTGGGCAAGTCACCTCACCTCGCAAGTCAATACGAAAATAAACAAAAATATTAAAAAAATATATATACAAAATAGGTAAATAAAAAATATGAAGAATCCTATCCCTTCAATTTCTAACCTTCAAATAGATAATACAAAAGGACAAGAAAAAAAAAAAAAAAAAAGCAACAGCCCACATTAAACAGAAAAAACCCTCTAACATTGGTGGCTAAAATCTAAAAATCTAGATATGTTCACGTCATGGTCAATCCACGGTAGGCGCAACAGACCAGTGTTCTGAATCAACAAACCAAGTCCTAATTAACAAAACTAAAATCCCGAGGACATTATATACTATCCTAAGAACTGTATAGACACGTGTAACTATCCTTCCAAAAAGAAAGGCTCATCTCATGAATATAGAGAGTGATATGCTTGAATATTTTATGAAGACGTGGTCTACGATTATAGGCTGGATTAAAGAGAGTGCGCTTTCGAGGGAGAAAACAGCTTGACTGATTTGTTTTTAGTAACTTGATAGAGCCACGGTTAAAATCAAGTCCAATCAAGTGCGAGTTTGGGGAAATCTAGCCAGCCAGTCCACCACCAATCCTAGTAATTATAAGTAACTATTACCTTTTCGCATTGTTTAAAAATGTGAGAGTAATTCCACTTTGATACAAAAGTGTTGACTTAAATTTGTCGACCCCACCATAATGTATATGATATATCTGCACCGTCCATCTATTTTATTAGAACATTTTGGGGCATGAGCCGAAAAATGAGATAGATCCAACACTCAAATGGCTCACACGAAAGGAAACAATGACTTTAATTTGTCCACCTTTGAAAGTTGCTTCCGTCATTGGGTCCACATTGAGGTTCTTTCATCATCTAACCTGTTCATAGGGTCACATAGACAGGTATAAGGGGAAAACACAAATATCAGCTTGATTATAAACTTTTAAGGGCCCCAAAAAGTTTTTAATAGCCAGCGTGTTCAATTTCCGCTATTTCCTGTGGTGTGGTTCACTTGAGCTTTGGATTTGCCTCATTTTTATTTTTTTTTTGCTCATGCCTAAAATTCAGCGGGCATAACAAATGAGCGGTGTAAGTCGCATACATCACGATGAGCCCCACATTTTGTAAATTTTTGGATTTAAGTGTTAAAAAAGTAAGTTGTCACCTAATTAATATTGGACCATTTTACCCTCATAATGAGTTTTTAAGAAGAGTTATAAAACTTAAAATTAGAAAGGACCTGGTAGGGAGTTCCAATTTTACTATATATATATATATAGTAAAATGCTCATATGGAAACGGGTTCTCATGAAAACTTATGAGCACTTTTTGACATGTGATGTATAAACAAAATTTGAATAGTCTATTAGATGACTCACCTTATAAAACTCCCAAAGTCCCAAAGTAAGCATGATCTAAAAACCTGGTAGGCAATAGCAAAATAAGAGGTAATTTACTACTTTGATTTGACTCTCACTTCATTATGGCCTACTAGATTTTTGGAACCGGCTAAATTTTGGACCATAGGAATTTCATGAGGTGCCTCATTTAGTGGACAGTTAGGATTGCATATACACATCATGTGAGATGAGTTCTCAAAAAGTGTTCACGAATTATCATGAGAAGTGGTTCCCAGTGAGCATTACGCTACACACACATGGAAACGCTACTAAGAGGTCGAGTTGTGTGGGCCCCACCGTGATGTGTTTCAAACATTTACCCCAGATGCACCATTCCATGGTGAGCTACAAGCTTAAAAATCAAGTCAATCCATGACTTGGGTGAGCCACACCACATACAATAGTTGAGAGGGGGTCATCCACCCATTAAAATATTCATAATCATATATTGGGACCACTGAGATGTGGTTCACAAATCCAGCCCATCCATTGTCTCTGTCCCACTTGGATGAGGGGTTTGACCAAGTTATAGCCGCATCCAAACTTAGGCGGACCCCACCAAGTGCTTTTATAAGTTTTAGGCATGTCTTCACATGGTTTTAGATGGTATGGCCCACCTGAGTTCCATGTATGGTTGATTTTTGAGATATCCCATGACCTAAAGAGGACTCATAAAATGCACGATGCTGATGTTCGACACATTATGATGAGGTCCACAAAGCTTGACCTATGTGTCTACGTGGAAAATGGTACTATGAGGTCGACTTCACGGGAACTTCTCATGAGGTCGAGCTATGTGTCCCACCGTTATCTATGTTATCTATGTTGGACATCCACCTCATCAATCAAATGAACCCCTTCCGTAGTGGGCCATGGGCCTAAAAATAAGGCCAATCAATGACTTAAGCAGATGTGCTTCAGACATTCACTTCATGGTGTGTGTGTGTCTATATATATATATATATATATATATATATATATATATATATATATATATATATATATATATATATATATATATATATATATATATATATATATATATATAAAACCTAAAACATTAGATGAGTGTTAGATTAGAAAATAGGGTGCAATATGAAAACGAGAAGATAAAATTATATCAAAGGGTGTCACACGGTACCCTGGTTTTCTCTGTCCATATGAAGGCTATGCTTACTTGACAGGCAAACACCAGGTCCAAGTCGGGAGCGGATTGGCTGTTACCTGGGAGTAGCTGAGTGGGTGTTATGCCTACCGTGTACGGCTCACCAGGGTGAATTTCTTTCAAATCCCCACTGTCCATCCTTTTATCAGCCCATTTAAGGTTGTTATTCAAAAACTTCAGCATATCGAAATATCAAGTAGACCACACCACTAGAAAAAATGGTGAATGAGCATTAAAAACTTTTTGTAGGCTCCAAAAGTTTTGGATCAAGCTATTATTTGTATTTTTTCTGGTTATCCTTATCAAGGTGTTTTGGATGGCAAATAAACATTATGGATCTGCTTACAATGGACCTTGGAAATATTTTAACGGTGAGCGTTCAATCATCACCTTTTCTTGTAGTGTAGTCTAACTGAGATTTGGATATGCTTAATTTATGAGAAATTGTCTTAAAATAGCTTATGAAAAAAGCAGATATACAACGTATGATCGCCACGGACCTTAAGATAAGGGTAACACCCGCTGAGCTGTTACTCAGGTAACACCTAATACGCGCCCATCCGAATTAGAGTCTTGGTTTGACAAACACGTACTACGCTATTTTAAAGCTGGGCCTTTATCGTGAAGGCCACATGGCGCAAAAAATCAGGATGGTCTATTTTTCCTGTGGGTCACACCTACTTTGGGTCAGATCTTTAGCCATCCATTGATTTCAATGGTGTGGCCCACCACTGATTTTACATCAGGTGATCTTCAAAACAGCCCGTCCTTTGTACATATTGGATTTCCTTCACGTGACACGTTAGCGCGTTAGAAAAGTAGCATGGTCAACCAAGCATCTTTTGTGATTGCCGTTATGTAATCATTCCTCGTATTGTAACTCTAGCTGTTCCCATCCATACTACCGTCGCACGAGGCCATAATGATCTCTTGATTGATGACCGTTAATAGCCCACACGCCTACAAGGTAGCCCATTTAAGCGCGTGCCAACATTGCACACGTACGTGAGACTGAAGCCGTCCAATTAGGTAGGCCGGCCCTGGCCAAAAATAGATCGGGCACAGTTAACCAAATAAATGTGCGGCTGAAAACTTGCAGCTTAATAGTTCTAACATTCTCGCCTACCTGATTAGTGGACCACCTAAAATTTGTGCCAGATCAGCTCGGTCAGACCCACCCGTTGGATCATTTGAATCTTTCCCCATGTGCTACGTCAGCACATGTGGACCTATACACGCTTGTAGGCTTTACGGGGGACCTCTGACGACGTTGAAATATATACGTGCCAACTTAGCTCGTGCATGGAAATCAAGCCCGTCCGTTCATCAGGTGGTCACTTGTACACGTTGAAATTACCATTGGCGATTTCGTTGGACCGTCGGCACGCCAACCCGTCTCATGAGTGGACGAGACTGATCTTGGGACTAATCATCTACGGACCGGAATCTCCTCTAAAACCTGCTTCACGGTGCGTAAAACATCTAAGCTCTTTGAGGTCGTCCAGTTTGTATATTTGAAATCCACTCCGTCTATTAGGTGAAAACCAATATATTCCAGGTCAACCCACCTCCGCCCAATTAACCCAACTCAACACAGTAGGCCTAGTCAACCCACCTGTCATGCCCCAAATTCAGAAATCGGGCTCACA
Organism: Magnolia sinica; assembly: GCF_029962835.1. Taxonomy (NCBI): domain Eukaryota; kingdom Viridiplantae; phylum Streptophyta; class Magnoliopsida; order Magnoliales; family Magnoliaceae; genus Magnolia; species Magnolia sinica. The sequence goes on from NC_080582.1 coordinate 55,264,695, forward strand.
AAATTCCCGATCACCGAATTCGGTACTAACAGTCTCCGTAGTATCCCATTCTCGGCTCCTGACACTCATATGCCAGATTCCGATCCTGAGGTCCTACAAGAAGGATTTTCAGCATGATTTTTTTTTGAACGGTTAATCTATTTAGGCGGTTACACATTTTGTACATGATATCAACGTATATTGAAGAGACGAACGTATTCGACATGTCACACATAATATGGTGCACTAGCTTAATAGCACTGAAGGAAACAATAGCAAACTCCAACAGCTCTTGTATACAACCTGAAAAAGTGTAAGTCATACGTATGAACAAACCATATCTCGTGAGTCTACTGCGTGCTGGGAGTAAAATACGTCTTATTAGGGCGCTCCCGTAAAGACATCCAAAACAACCATAGGTATGTTATCAACTAGTCATGTTATCATAGGTGAGTAGGTTATCAATCAAGCTTGTCGCATAACTATATAGGTTATCATGAACACGACATCAATAATAGGCATGTCACTCAACAAGCGACCATGAATCATTAAAATAGTCAATCATCATGAACAAGATAATCAAATTCTACTTTCTACTATATGACATACGATGGAAGGGAAATGGCAGAGTTAGAATGTGTAGTCGGGATGATAGTACGTGGTATCGCAAGCTGTGAGGTTCATCACAAGAGACTTCTATCTAAACCAGGCCCATACCTAAATTTGGATTGCTAGACTCAATGTCGTAAACTCCTGATCTCAAGTTAGTCGTGTTCCCAACCAAAATCATAGCTATAGCGAAGGTTCACATAATGATTTAGTTGCGCACTACTAGCCCGAGTAGATAGTGAATGAATGAATGAATGAGTCAGATGTCGAGTACGCTACTCCTACTCAGTAAGTCTACATATAACCACCACAACGCTTCCAATGTGAGATAAGGTTCTGCCCCACTGTATGCATAGTAGCCTGTCAACCATTGGTAGCTCGCCCAGGCCCTTAAGCCCCGCCCACATCAGCGACCGCCCATATGTGCCCGCCCACGTGTGCAACAGTGATGGGGCGTCACAATATCAGTACCGTATATCTCTGAGATATCACCGGGGTATAGTACAATGCTGTCAGCCATACTAAGGCTATGCGGTGCAAGGTCTACGTGGCCGATGTCCTATGCAAGATGCAATGCAAGCATGTCAGTCCTCATCAAGATCCATATATCAGTACAATTCATCTCTGCAATATCACCGAGGTCTAGTACACTCAACACCAGCTTCCCGCCTCATCTAAGCGCACAACTGGGTAAGTGGAAGAGACCTCACTATCCGCTTGCCAATATCGGGCCTGACTCTTCGATAGCGGACCCATTCCTCAATCTAGGTCAGACTCAGTCTAGTCATTGCCCCCTCACTCAAACGAGTAAGGCCACATCCCCTCCCAACCGACCATGACATAGTAGGAGACACGACCTACTGGTATCCGACCCTCTTGCGCTAATATATTCACTCGGTCTCGATGTTGGAGCATCATCTAGTACCATAAGGGTTTGGAGACTTTCACCCTGGGACATTTATGGTGCCCCTGTGCTAGAACAAGTATTTCCCGTATCCAATCTTATCATTCATGCTATGTCTGCAGAGGCTACGGTCATGATGTCGCTAGGGCGTATAGCAATCGAATCATATAATATAAGGTGTATGAATCACACTATCTAATCATACATCAATCATGCGCGTACCGCGCACTTATGTGGGGCAACTCCGTCTCTTAGGGAGTCTCATAAACAACCATCCCAATGACACATGTTATGATTAATCACTCCTCATAACAAGCATGCAAATGATGCGTATGGACATATATCATGATGCTATACTAAGCATATTCTCAGTGTGACCTACTAGACTAGGTACACTAGCATGACTATCAGATATAAACAATAATCAGCCTAAACACAAGAATAGCCAATGTGACATAAGGATCCATATATTTAAGTGTCTTTAATAGCACACTGAGGCCATATACCTCTTGTGAATACTTAACAAATGGCCACCAGGGCTTCTATAACACGCACATACATAAGGTGCATAGGTTATGGTGGTACACAAGTTTTAACATGTATCATCATTATCATAGACATCATTCAATATCAAATTTATCCTCATAACATGTATCATGCAATCATGTACATAGAGTACATAACATATAGGGATTCACATGCATCGCCAATATCATGGTGATCATCCATCACTATCATACATGTCCTAGGCATTAGTTGTCTGTCATGCATGAGGTTATCCTTACGTCCAGCAACATCATTTATTTATCATCATCCATACATCAAGCAAAATATAGTTATCTTGTCCACAATATCATCACGACAATCAATACGTGCATTATTATCACTTGGATATTAAGCATGGTGGTCAACTAGCACGTTTTGTCATCATGCATATAAATATATAATATCATCATCATTACCATGAGGATCATTTTCACTTCATGATTAACATAAGAAATGTCATAAGTAACACAAATAATTACTCATCCATCATCAATGTAAATGCAATAATTCACTATCCATTAAATCATATCTATCATTTCAACCAACAACTCATAATCATCATTATCACGTTACCGTACATGTATCATCATCTCACCCATCACTAGGTGCGTCCTACCTAGTGTGACTTCCACACTGGCTTGAACTACATGTAAAGCATGGGGTCGTATAAGTCAAGTGTGAGTCCTACTTGGTGAACCAATAGGCCAACCCAAGGGCATAAATGTCTAACCACAACGCTTTCAATGGTGTGGATCTAGTTCTACAACTAAGTGGGCGCCACACATTCCACCAACTAGAAACAATGCACAATCTCAAATATAAAGGATAACATACTAACATCTTTCATGTCATATATCATATTGGGTCTACTAGCCACATACACAACAAACCAAGAAAAAGCCCAATTAAAATAGGTTTCTCTAAGCGTGGTCCACTTGACTAGAGGTAGTATGAAAGACACGCTACCCCAGTAAGCAATGGGCCTGCCCAATAGGCTCAAGGAAGGTTACCATTGTGGGCTTCTCACTCCCCAATGAATTCTCTTATTATTAGGTCCGCTTGGGCCTTAGGATTGCAACATTTAGATGGGCCCAAGGCCACCTATGTCTTAAGAGAACATTTGGACAGTAAGATCTGTCCACTAAATATTTCACAAGTTATACAACACTCATTTACAAAACATGCCGGGTGGACCTCATTACATGAAAGGTAAGGCCCATAGAGATAGCCCATACTAGATGACCCACTTAAGGTTTTTAAGCCCAATAATATTTGAGAGTTATTTTTCAGAGTTTAGATGCTGCATTAAATGCTTTGGGAAGATGGTGGACCCTACCGATGTGGCCCCACATAAATTCTATAAAAAACAGACTTTTAGTACAAGGTTAGTTCTGGGTCATTTTAAAGTCAGATTCATGATCACATGAGGCGTACATATGATGAAAGAGAATAACCACCTGGTAGCTCTATGTATGGGCTTTACAAATTATAAGGCAGGCCTCATTGGTTGGGTGAGTACAATTTACGATGATGTCCCAAATATGGGTACTTGGAGGAAATGTGCAGGAAACACAATGCAAAATTAGTTTTGGCCCAATCTTGAGTATGTCCCATGATCACAGGGGACCACCTTTCAGTGTCCCATCGGTGCCCTTAGTTGTACTATATATGTACTTCAAAAACTATAAGCTGGGACCAACTGGTTATGTAAGGCCCCTATCCTGTAGACAGCGTTTGCGTGCGATCCTAAGTCGCATCACGTAGATCTTATTCGACTCGACTCGAAACTTGTGTTAGTGCTATGGTTTCTTGCTCCTTTGATTATCAAATTTTGTAGTGCCAAAACCATAATATGTGTCTTGTGTAGGACATTGATATATCTGTTCAAGGCAATGCATCACATGTACAAGGACAATGCTTTAAGTCAAGAACAAAGATCTACTTCAAGAAATGAAAGATCAAGTACATTGTTCACTACTTTAAACTTCAAAGTTCAATGTTTTAAAGCAACATTGAAAGACAAGTCAACTGTTCATATTCAAGACTCAAGCTGAAGTACAACTCATGTACTACAAATTCAAGCTTCAAAAGATCTCAAGTTCAAGCTTCATTATGTGTCAAGATCTCAAGCTTCATGAACTTTAAAGATCGCCTATCATCTGAAGAAAAGAAAGTTCAATGTTCATACATCATGTCCAAGGTATGAAAGACCTTAGATTGACCTTAGGGTAGGTCATTTTGAATACATAATTCAAATTAAATCATTTTATAAGTGTTTGGTCTGTTCTTTAACTAGTCCTGGATTCTGTTCGACTAGTCCTAGCGTTGACTCGACCAATCCAAGAAATTCCACGACCAGTCCTAAGTTTGTTTAAAATTTTTAAAATTTTTTGTTAAGCCACGACCAGTCCTGGAGACTGCTCGACCGGTCATGTGAACAGTGCTCGACTCGTTCACGACCAGTCCTGCAGCTACGACTCAAAGTCCAGTAACTATTCTAGGCTCCACATGACAAGTCGTGGATGGCCTATGACCAGTCGTGGAACGGTTTTATCCGATCGCGCTCAAAATTTTAAAAATCCGTTGGTCTTACGACTAGTCGTAGTGTCCACAGGACCAGTCGTGAACGTGTTTTCTACAACTATAAATAGACAACGAATTTCAGAGTTTTTCATTCAATTAAAGTTAAATCATATGTCACTCTGAGAGATAATTTAGTCATTTATTTAAGTTATATTGTGCTCATTTAATATTCTCTTTTAGTAGCTTTCTTTACATTTGATTTTGAATTTTCACATTCCAGTTATATTTGAAAGAGGAATTGAGGTATTCCCATTTCTTAGAATCAAAATCAAATCAAGCTAGCCCAAAGTGCTTTAACTCTAAAATCAATTTAGAACCTAGAACCATTTCATAAGTGAATTTGGACATTGAACTTCTACGTTGAAATTCTACTCTAATTTGGTTCTTCCAGGCTATAATAAAAGGAGAAATCCAAGTATTTTACATTATTGTAATTTCCATTATTTTGGTTTCTTTTGAGGTTGAGCCAGAAAAATCTCATTCTTTTGGTTATCTGAGGTGATCCAGAAAACTCAGAGTGTGGCGGTTTTTGAATTGTATAAGCCCACTTGAAAGACACAATTGTGAGGGTTTTAGGTGAACCTGGAAAAACCTATTTTCATACTGAACGCTAATATATACTATGTGAGGATATTATGAGTGGAGTAGTTGTGTGGCTGTTGTTTAACAGTTGGTGTACACATTGGCGAACTATTATAATTCTTTGTGTTTTGTGGATGTGTGGTTTATTTTCTATATCTTTTATCATTCAAGATTGTGGGACGTATTTGTAAATGTGAATGTTGTAATATTTTACATTTCAAGCATTGTGGGGAATGTTGTAATAGCTTAGATTTTCTTTCTTGCTATTTCCTTTTATTCCTATATATCAAGTTTGAGTTTTTGATACACAGACCTTTGTAGGAATCAGGTTGTCTTACCATAAACCTTTGGTTTTTGGTGTAAGGTTGTCCTTAAAATAACATCTGTATCAATCTCTCATTACTCGTACATTTGAGATTGTATTTATATTTCCATATTGTGGATTGTTTATAGTGTTATCTTTCCTTTAATTATTTATATTTCGCTGTTATTATTTTAATTTGGCATAGTCCTATTCACCCCCCCTCTAGGACATATAGCTCGGCCTTTTCAAGTGGTATTAGAGCCTAATAGCTCATTTTTAATTATTCTATTTGAATTTATTTCCTGAGCTAATCTATCTGAGCTACTTAAGATGTCGAATTTTAATAGTCTTTCAGTCATTAGGCCTCCACCATTTGATGGCTCCAATTATGCCTATTGGAAAGCCAGAATGAGGATTTTTCTAAAATCCATGGATGAGAGCATGTGGCAAGCCACAGTGACTGAATGGACCCCTCCTACCACTGAAGTAACTGGTATCAATGGATCCAAATCTATGATAATTACACCTTATTTCTCTTGGACCACTCTTCAGAAAAATGAGAGTAGTGCCAATGCAAAGGCTTTAAACACCATAACTTGCGCACTATCACCGGATGAATTCAAAAGAATTATATCCTGTGATACTACAAAGCAAGCCTAAGATATTTTAGAAATGACACACGAGGGAACATTAATTATTAAGAAATCTAAAGTCCAAATCCTCACAACTAAATTTGAGGAGATATGTATGGAAGAAAATGAAATGTTCATGGACTTCTATACAAGATTAAATGACATTGTGAACTCTATGTGGGGTCTTGGTGATAAAATCCCAAAAAGTAAAATTTGTGCAAAGATAATATGCTCACTTCCTGAATGGTCAATTCTAAGGTAACTGCGATCCAGGAATTTTGTGATATGAATAATATGAGGGTAGAAAAATTAGTTGGCTCTTTACAAACTTATGAATTAACTTTTAAAGCTCCTAAAGGTAAATTTATCGCCCTTAAATCTTCTAAATGTATTTCTCAAGAAAATTCTGAAGATGATACGGCCCTTTTAGCTAAAAAGTTTTACAAAATTTTCAAAAGTAAAAAAAGAGCTGATTTTCAAAAGTCTAATGATAAGACTAGATCTAAATCTAAAACTCGAAAATCTTTAAAAGACATTTAGCGTTACAACTACCATGAATATGGGCATTTAGTAACCAAGTGTCCTAAAAATGACAAACCTAAAAAGAAAGGAATGTTGGCTACTTGGGATGAATCTTACAGCTCTGAAGCCTCTTCTGAATCAAAAGATTCTGAAACTAAGTCAGGCAATAAAGTTAAAGCCCTTATGACTCTATCCAAGTTTACTTTTTCAGATAATGATGATTCAACTAGTGAAGAAAATCTGAATAGTGATCATAAAAATGAAGATGATCTTCAAGATGCTTATAATGCCCTTTACAAGGAAAGTTGTAAAATTGTTGTTAAATTAAAACTTCAGAAAGAAAAGTTTTTGAAACTTAAAGAAAATTTTGATGCTCTTGTTTTAGAAAAATTCCACATTTCAGATTGTTTTGAAAAATCGAAATGCGATTTAGATTTCAAAACCTCCCTTATTGAAAATCTTAAATCTGAAAATGAAAAACTTAAACTTGAAGTCTCTTCACTTTTGAGTTTAAAGGATACATGGAGGTATGCCCAAGGTGATCCAAAGTTAGAAAAATATTTATTTGAATCAAGAAAAAGTGGCGACTGATCTAGTTTGGGCTACGATAGAAATATTCTTCCTAAACAGAAGAATACTTCTGCTACGTTTGTGAAAAGAGAGTCTTCAAACTCAAAAGGGAATAGTTCAAATCAAAATTTTTCTAAAAATACTAAAACTTTTTAATCTTTTAAACCTAAAAGCAACCATATCAACTATAAAAATTAGAACCGAAATCCTTTAACTGAAAAAATAGTTGATTTACTTAAGGAGCTCTTAAAATCTAACTCAGTAGGTCATTCTTATAACAACTACAATCATAAAAAGACCAACTATACTCATAAACCCAAAACTGTTATGAAATGGGTTCCTAAGGTTACTTGTTTGGTTGCCCACATAGCTTTCAACGCTACAAGCCATTCAAAGTGATACCTAGACAGTGGTTGCTCTAGGCATATGACAGGCGATAAGGGTCTATTCACCAATCTTAAAGATATGACTGATGGGTAAGTCACATTTGGTGATGGTAGCAACTGCAGGATTATTGGCCAAGGTATGGTTCAACTTTCTAACCTCCCTTTATTCAAGAATGTCTTATATGTATAAGGTTTAAAACATAACTTATTAAGCATTTCTCAAATATGCGATAAAAACCATAGCGTAAAATTTTCTAACCTAGGGTGTGAAATATTAAATGAAAATGGTTCTATAATATTAACTGGTCGCAGAACTTCTGAAAACTGCTATATTGTAAGTGACTCTAGCTCATCTAATTTATCGTGTTATATGGTCCATACCGATGAGACCGAATTATGGCATAAACGCCTTGGACATGTACACTACTGCAACTTGTACAGATTAAGCAAAAGAGAACTGATAAGAGGTTGACTTAAATTACAGAAAGTAGACAAAATATGTGGCGAATGCCAGATTGGCAAGCATACTAAGAGTACTCACAAAAAGGTGGACTCCATTGCCACATCCAAACCACTCGAAATACTTCACATGGATCTTGTAGGACCAATCAGGACGGAGAGTTGAGGTGGCAAAAAATACATACTGGTAATCGTGGATGATTTTACTAGATTCACTTGAGTAGCCTTCTTAAGGGATAAATCAGAAACCCTTGATGAAGTAAAAAGAGTTTTCAAACGGATCCAAAAGGAAAAAGGTTCTCAAGTCTGTAAGATCCGTAGTGATCATGGATCAGAATTTGAGAATAGTAGTTTTAAGAAATTCTATAGTGATCAGGGAATATCACATGAACTCTCTGTACCCAAAACACCACAACAAAATAAAATTATTGAAAGAAAAAATAGATTACTCAAGAAATGGCAAATGTAATGTTGAATAGTATAAAGCTCTCTAGAAATCTTTGACTGAAGCTGTAAATATTGCCTGCTATATAATCAATTGGGTTTATACAAGTAAGTCAAACAATAAAACGGCTTATGAAATGTGGTTTGATAAGAAGCTTACTGTCAAATACTTTTGAGTTTTTGGCAGCAAGTGCTATATTTCACGTGACCGTGAAAATTTGGGTAAGTTTGACACCAAAAGTGATGAAGGGATCTTTTAGGATATGCTTTAAACAGTCGAACGTATCGAGTTCTTAATAAGAAGACCGGTGTGATTCAAGAGTCCATCAATGTGGTCAATGACAATCACTTGAATACACCTGTCTCGAGTTCAGATAATGATAAAGTTCTTCTAATTGACAAACCAGATACTTCATCAAGTCAAAATAACTCTGAACTGAGGACTATTAAAAATCATCCAACCACTTAGATTCTTAGAAACCCTCTCACTGGTGTGCGCACTCGTAGACAACTAAAATATATATGTAATTACGTGTGCTTTACTTCTCAGATTGAACCGGCTAATGTAAAAGAAGCTCTTACTGATCAAAACTGGATAGTAGCGATGCAAGAAGAGCTTAATCAATTTATTAGAAATGATGTTTGGTATCTTATTCCTATACCTAAGGATAAACATATTATCGGAACTAAGTGAATTTTTAAAAATAAGTCTGACAAACTTGGTAATATAATTAGAAATAAGGCTAGACTGGTTGTACAAGGGTACACTCAAATTGAAGGAATCGATTATGATGAAACCTTTGCCCTAGTAGCTCGAATCAATCAGACTATTTATATCTATTGCATGTTTTAGAAAGATCAAAATATATTAAATGGATGTAAAGAGTGCTTTCTTAAATGGCGATCAGCATGAAGAAGTGTATGTTGAACAACAAATGGGTTTTGAAGACCCTAAGAATGTTGATCATGTCTACCGCTTAAAAAAGGCTCTCTACGGTTTGAAACAAGCTCCCGGGGCATGGTACAAAAAATTGACTATGTTTCTGCTAAGTTATAATTTTCAAATGGGAAGTGTTGATAAGACTCTTTTTGTTAAGAAATATAACAATCATATCTTAATAGTGTAGATCTATATTGATGATATTATTTATGGATCTACTTGTACTAATTTGAGTGTTGAGTTTGTAGATCTTATGAAATCTAAGTTCGAAATGAGCATGGTCAGGGAATTGAATTATTTCTTAGGGTTGCAAGTTAAACAGCAACCTGATGGTATCTTTATTTCTCAAACCAAATATACTCTGAACTTAGTTACAAAGTTTAGATTTGAGAATGGGAAAAAATTTAATACTCGTATGAGTACACATTAAGACTCTCAAAGGACTCGACAAGTAAAATTGTGGATCCTAAATTATAACGTAGTATGATTGGCAGTCTACTTTATTTAACTGTAAGTTGACCTGATATTGCATTTAGCGTAGGGATTTGCGCTAGATATCAATCTAACCCTAAAGAGTCACATTTAACTGCTGTTAAGCGTATTATGCAATATGTCGCAAGTTCTGCTAATCTAGGTCTTTGGTATCCACATGATACTAATGTTCAATTAGCTGGGTACACTGATGCTGATTGGGCTGGTAATGTCGATGATGGAAATCAACCAGTGGTGGTTGTTTCTATGTTGAGAACTGTTTAGTTTCTTGGCAGAGTAAGAAACAAAGTTCCTATCGCTATCAATTGCTGAGGCTGAATACATCGCAGCTGAAAATGCATGTACTTAGCTTGTATGAATGAATAGAATGTTAAGCGATTGCGAAATTGCACAAGATTCAATGGTTTTATATTATGATAATTTCAGTACAATTAATATATCTAAAAATCCAATCCAAAATTCATGAACCAAGCACATTGACATTAGATATCATTAGATTCATGAATTAGTGGAAGAAAAGACAATTTCATTGGAATACATTCCGACTGAGACTCAACTTGTTGACATTTTCACTAAATCGCTCAACAAAAGCAGGTTTAATAAATTGAAATTTGATCTTGGTATGTGCAATTTTAAGTGATTATTCATGCATTTTTGTATTATAGTATATGTATTTGTTAATTTGTTTGTTTAAATTTCAAAATTATGTATAAAATGCTTCTTCTTTTTTTTGCTGTGCACAACCAGTGGAGGACGTACTCGACCAGTCATGGCACGACCGGTCAAGGACGTGCTCGACCAATCATGTAGCGTGTCTGGTGCTTTTAATTTAAGGAAAAACCCTTTTTCTTCCTCATTTGCTCTTCCTCTCCAACGAGTCTAAGCTTGACCGGTCGTACCCAACTTCTTGATTCTTCAAGGTTAGTGCATTATTTCAGTTTTTCTTGCAGATTCAAGTGCATATTACTTCATTTTCTTACTTGGAGTGATTTATTTCTTGTTTCCTTGAAGTTTTTGGGGTTTTCTTCTCCATAATCTATTTTTAAAGAAACCCACTCTTCATCTTTTGCAACCTCTTGATTTATGATATTCCTAGTTGCAAATTGATGCTAGGGGTAAAAAGAAAACTTTCTGTGGTGCTTCAACATCCAGATCATCACCTATCACAAGGCCACCTTCGGTCACCCGAAGATGATCTCTTCAATGTACGAGATTTACGGTTGTGCAATGTGATAGTTGAACGAACTGTTCATCTTGAACATATTGCTCCTTTTAGTCTCATTCCTCTTCTCCAATCTGTAGGGTGGACTAACATTCTACATTGGGGTGGGCCGGCATACCGGTCTATTGCGTAGGCTATGTTTGCTTGCATTTCTGATTTTCCATTTGAAAATTTAACGTTTATAATAGCAACTACCTGTCAATGAAGTAGATCGACATTTGATTTCTGGCTTAATGGACATACCTGTCAATGATGAAGGTATTCCAATTAGCTCTCTAGTTGATAAACCTTCTAAATCAGAAAAATGCGTGCTTACTCAAGCATTATGCAACATAAATGCGTAATGGAGTCAAAATGGGAATGCGCTCACTTCAAAGTACTTGTTACCTAGATACAGGGTTCTTCACGGGATATTTATTTCAAATCCGTATCCTCGTTTTGGGAACAAAACTGAACTCATCTCTTTTATGGTTCGGATTTTGCATTCCATCATCTCTGGTAAAAATCCTGTCTTCCTTCTTTAATCTGTCATTCCATTATACAATTCCGTATCTATTCTGGACATTGCATATCTTATGACTGTGTTAGCCACTCATATGTTAGTAGATATGCCTGTTGGAGAGGCTCCTATTCATCACCTTATTTTCAACAACTCCGATATTAACAAGATGAATTTGAGGTTGGCTGCTGGCCAAGTGGATGATGGTGGTGCCGCTGAAGCAGTGAATGAAGAAGAAGGTGACGATTTACCTCCAGATGATATAAACATGGATGATATCTTTAATGAGCTTGAATCAAATTCTGAGGCTGACCCTGACTATTAGCCTTCTGATTTTGCTGAGAGGTTGCATTCTCTTGAGGAACAGGTGACTCAGATTCGTGTAACCCAAGATTCTCAATTTTCTTATATGCGTAAATATATGAGGCGCATTAACAAGGGTTTATACCAAATTGATCCATCTATTCCTGCTCCCTCTTCTGGATCATATGACATGTAATAACTCTTATGATACATTGCTTTCTTTCAGTGTGTGCAACTGACTTTGGATGAACTTGGTTCATGTTGATTACTTATATGTGAACATCATTTGCTTATATCTTTCATCTCTTAACTAGTTTGCTCCCTTATTCCTCTTTTGTTTATTTTCCTCTTCCATATCTTCCTTGCTTCCTTTGTCATATTGTGACAAAAAGGGAGAGAATATTTTGTTGCTTATGCATATGGATATGGAGTGTGGGTAGTAGCTTTTATTTTTGATGTGTGCTACTCAGGGGGAGTAAGTAAGAAAGTGATAAGTGTGTTTTGGTTATTGAGATGGTGCATTATAGTTTTTTGTATATATAGGGTGCATGATTCTTTATTGAGCATGTAATGTTTCTCATATTTTTAATGGAGTGTGTTTTGTCACTAATTTGACAAAGGGGGAGATTGTTATTGTTATGGTTTCTTACTGCTTTGATTGTCAAATTTTGTAGTGCCAAAATCATAATATGTGTCTTGTGTAGCACATTGATATATCTGTTCAAGGCAATGCATCACATGTACAAGGACAATGCTTCAAGTCAAGAACAAAGATCTACTTCAAGAAATGAAAGATCAAGTACATTGTTCACTACTTTAAACTTCAAAGTTCAATGTTTTAAAGCAACATCAAAAGACAAGTAAACTGTTCATATTCAAGACTCAAGCTGAAGTACAACTTATGTACTACAAATTCAAGCTTCAAAAGATCTCAAGTTCAACGCTCATTATGTGTCGAGATCTCAAGCTTCATGAACTTCAAAGATTGTCTATCATCTGAAGAAAAGAAAGTTCAATGTTCATACATCATGTCCAAGGTATGAAAGACCTTAGATTGACTTTCGGGTAGGTCATTTTGAATACATAATTCAAATTAAATCATTTTATAAGTGTTTGGTTTGTTCTTCGACTAGTTCTGGACTCTGTTTGACTAGTCCTAGCATTGGCTCGACCAATCTAAGAAATTCCACGACCAGTCTTAAGTTTGTTTAAAATTTAAAAAAAAATTGTTAAGCCACGACCAATCCTGAAGAGTCCTCGACCGGTCATGTGAATAGTTCTCGACTCATTCACGACCAGTTCTGCAGCTACGACTCAAAGTCCAGCAACTATTCCAGGCTCCACATGACCAGTTGTGGAACGGCTTTATCCGATTACGCTCAAAATTTCAAAAATCCGTTGGTCCTATGACCAGTCGTAGTGTCCACAGGACCAGTCGTGAACGTGTCTTCTGCAACTATAAATAGACAACGAATTTTAGAGTTTTTCATTTAATTAAAGCTAAATTAATACATCACTCTAGAGATAAGTTAGTTATTTATTTAAGCTATATTATGCTCATTTAATATTCTCTTTTAGTAGCTTTATTTACATTTGATTTTAAATTTCCACATTCCAATTATATTTGAAAGAGGAATTGAGGTATTTCCATTTCTTAGAATTAAAATCAAATCAAGCTAGCCCAAGGTGCTTTAACTCTAAAATCAATTTAGAACTTAGAACCATTTCATAAGTGAGTTTGGACATTGAACTTATACGTTGAAATTCTACTCTGATTTGGTTCTTTCGGTCTGTAACAAAAGGAGAAATCCAGGTATTTTACATTATTGTAATTTTCATTGTTTTGGTTTCTTTTGAGATTGAGCCAGAAAAATCTCATTCTTTTGGTTATTTGAGGTGATCTAGAAAACTCAGAGTATGGGGGTTTTTGAATTGTGTAAGCCCACTTGAAAGACACAATTGTGAGGGTTTTAGGTGAACCTGAAAAAACCTATTTTCATAGTGAACGCTAATATCCACTGTGTGAGGATATTAGGAGTGGAGTAGCTGTGTGGCTGTTGTTTAACAGTTGGTGTACACACAGGCGAACCACTATAATTCTTTGTGTTTTGTGGATGTGTAGTTTATTTTCTATATCTTTTATCATTCAAGATTGTGGGATGTATTTATGAATGTAAATGTTGTAATCTTTTACATTTCAAGCATTTTGGGGAATGTTGTAATAGTTTAGATTTTCTTTCTTACTATTTCCTTTTATTCCTCTGTATCAAGTTTGAGTTTTTGATACACAGACCTTTCTAGGAATCAGGTTGTCCTACCATAAACCTTTGGTTTTTAGTGTATGGTTATCCTTAGAATAACATCTGTATCAATCTTTCAATACTCGTACATTTGAGGTTGTATTTACATTTCCGTATTGTAAATTGTTTATAGTGCTATCTTTCCTTTAATTATTTATATTCCACTGTTATTATTTTAATTTGGCATAGTCCTATTCACCCCCCCTCTAGGACATATAGCTCGGCCTTTTCAACTTGTACCCTAGCGACTGCGTCGTTGCCGCGATTCTAACGCCGCATCTTACACTCCAATGTGATACCCAAGCTAAGAGTTGTGGGCTTACGTGTATTTCGAGAAAATGCTGCGCGTGGTAAATCTCGAGAGAATCTCTACCACCTTTCACATCAATCTATTAAGTACACAACCCATCAGCCACCGATACCTCTCTCTTCACCAAGTCAAATGAACCCATACCTAGCCCATCCCTCTCTCATCCAATAGTCAACCAAGTCTATACCCTCTATGTCATTCTTCTTACAACACCCATTCCTCCCATCCCATCTCCCTTACACAACAAATCCTCCTCTCTCATTTCTCTCTCTTCATTTTCCCAAACAATCTAAGAGAGTGGACATCCAAGTAATTCCAAAAGGAGAGCCAAGTGTGGCCCACTTCCTCCCCCCTAATCTCCCATCTCCACCCTTCAATCCTCATCTTCCACCATCAAATAAGGAGTCCAAGGAGCTAAAGAAGAAGACTAATGGTGGGTGATCTTAGGATTTCCACCATCGATCTTGATGATTTCAGGGCCCACATGTGGTGGGACCCATTTGATGTATGTTTATATGTTGCAAAGGGAGCTCATAGTGGCGGAGCTCCCTTCACCACTCGATTCTCTCTCTCTCTCTCTCTCTCTCTCTCTCTCTCTCTCTCTCTCTCTCTCCCATGTTTGTGGCCCACCATGATGCATAAATTTTATCTACGCTGTCCACGAGATGGCCCACCTTGCTAGACTATCCAGCGGACGGGCTTGCTACCTGTCTGTCTGGACAGGCCTAGATGAAGAGAAAATATAAATATTAGTTTTATTTAAAGCTATGGTGGGCCACCACGTGGACCCACCTTGATGTTTATGTCATCCTCACCATCCGTGGATAGTGGGATCCACATGAGGAATGTGTTGTATTCCACACCGTTCATCCAACTAAATGAGGCAGATGCAAATCTCAGGTGAAGCACACCACGTGAGGCCCATCCATACGTGCTGCACGTGTGGGATGGGGCCCACCGTAATGTATGTATTTTGTATCAATGTCATCCATCTATATGGACTCCACCCTAGCTATTTAGCTGCTGCATTGACGTCAGTAGGTTCTGTGGGTCGGATCATGAGATATGTGTTATACCCAACCGTCCATTTGGACAGTGGGGACCCCACCAGCCATAGCTATTGTTTGATGTTAGTAGTTCTATGGGTCTTATTACGCCGCAAACTCAGAAACCGGGCTCACAAAATTCCCAATCGCTGAATCCGGTGCCGACAACCTCTATAGTACCCCATTTTTAGCTCCCAGCATGCATACACCAGATTCCGATCCAAGGATCCTACAAGGAGGATTTTCTAACGTATATTTATCTCGTAAGAAGCATAACCACAAGTTTACACAAATCACAAAGTCAATATAATCATCACATATCCACTAATATAAACAGTTGAATACAATGTTGAAATGAAAATATATACAAATGTCAAAAATCAAAGCTCTAAAAGACCGCTACACGCTCTAAGTTCAACATTGCTGCAACCTAACGCCACCTGCACGCATCTATCGTACATAAGCTTATAGAAAGATTAGAGGGTAGTGTAAGTTTGTGCGATGCACGTGCCAAGCATATAAATATCAGAGTAAGCGAAAATACTGGTAATCCATAAATCGTACAATATCAGAATAATGCGAAAACATGCTGGTAAGTCCATAAATACCTATCAGCCTTATCCAGGCAATGCGATGCAAAAACATAATAAGCTAATATCATATACTGAGTATACAATACAATATGCAAATCCTGACTAGTCCACAAATGCCGTCAACTTCATCTAGGCCATATAAATGCAGAAACGTAGCAACCCAAAATACCATATACCGCGGATGTAATGCAATATGTGGTGCGAATGAAATGACCAAGCTGGAGTGTGAAGTCGGGATGATAGTACGCAGTATCGCAGGCTACGGGGTCCATCACAAGGGACTTTTATCTAAACTAATCCCATACCTAAATTTGGATAGATAAACTCAATGTGGCAAATTCCTGACCTCAGGTTGGTCGCGCGCCCCGATTGAAATCCTTGCCATTGCGAAGGTACACATATCAATTAGTTGCGCACCACCAGTCTTGAGTGGATAATGTATAAATGAATGAATGAGTATGAAAAGGCCTAGATATATGTCCTAGAGGGGGGGTGAATAGGACAATGCAAATAAAACTTATAACAGCGGAATTAAAAAGAATATGATAGCCAAAATAAATCACAATGCAAGAAAGTAAAATAACCTCGAAATTCAGATCTTGAGAGGTTGATACAAATGTTGTTCTAAGAACAACCTTACACCAAAAACCAGAGTTTATGGTAGGACAACCTTATTTCTAGAAAGATCTTTGTATCAAATCTCAAACCGAAGAGGAATATAGAAATAAATACAAACTGAATTAAAATAAATTGTAATCACAAATGTATTGTTCTAGGGACAGCCATACACCATAAAAATGGCAGGGCAACCTTGCTGGAACAACTTTTAAAGGAAATTGAATATCAAGCTGATAAAGGAATAGCAGAAAATAAATTCTAAACTATTACAAAATTCTCACAATGCTTGAATTAAATGATTACAACATTCACCACCATACATACATCCCACAAAAGAATAATTAAAGATCAGAAGTATAAATCATTCAACCACAACACAAGGGATTATAGTGGTTCACCTGTGTGTTCACCAACTGTTAAACAACAGCCACACAGAATGCTACTCCACTCCTAATATCCTCACACAGGGGATATTAGCGTTCACTAACAAAATAGGTTTTCCCAGGTTCACCCAAAACCTTTACAATTATGTCTTTATCTGTGGGCTTACACAATTAAAAAACCCCACTTCTGAGTTTTCCTGGCTCTCCTCAGATAACCAATACAACAAGATTTTTCTGACAAATCTTGAAAGAAACCAAAACAGAAAGGAATTTATAATTAAATGTAAAATACCTGATTATCTCCTTCGTTGTAGCAGCCCGGTAGAACCAAATCAGAGTAGATGATTGAATGTCAAAGTTCAATGTCCAGTACTCAATTACAATGGTTCTAATTCTAATAGATTTTAAATTAAAGCAAATAAGGCTTGCCTTAATTGATTTTGATTCCAAAGAAAGGGAATAACAATTCCTCTTATCAAATTAGATTGGAATAGCAGAAACAAAATCAATTAAATAAAGCTAAGGAAAGAGAATATTAAATAAGCACACTTAGCTTAGATGGAGCACAGAATTATCTCTCAGAAGTTCGACGAAGATTGGCTTGAATGGATTAATTAATTCGATGATTTCTTCTGAGATTCGTGCACTATTTATAGGTGAGCAGATCGCGTCTTCGACTGGTCTAGGGAGCTCTTTGACTAGTCGAAGCAATAACAGATATTTGAAAAATCAGGCGCGATAAGCTTTGACCATTCTACGACTGGTCGAAGGTCTCCTTCGACTGGTCGTAGGTCACCTTCGACTGGTCGAAGGTCTCCTTCGACTGGTCGAAGAACCTGAAAAACATCGCTGGATTTTGAGTTGAAGATTTTCGACTGGTCGAAGATGCAGTCGACACTGTTCCTTCGACTGGTCGAACAGATTCCTGGACTAGTCGAAGCCTAACAGATTTTATCCGAAATTTGTAACAAACTCACGACTAATCGAGGAATTTCTTAGACTGGTCAAAGCAACTCTAGGACTAGTCGAAGAAGGCCTAGGACTAGTCAAAGAACAGACCAAACTTATGTAAAATAAACATTCGAATTATGTATCCAAAGTGACCTACGTCTAAGGTCAGCCTAAGGTCAGTCAAACCTCAACCATGAAGTAAGGACATTGAAACATTAAGAACTAGTGACCTTCAAGTATGAGCCTTGAAGTCTTGATGTAGTTCAATCTTGAAATCTTGATGTAGCTCAATCTTGAAAGTGTCTTGAGTTCTTTACAAACTGCCTTGTACTCTTCTTGAAGTCTTGCAGCTTGAGTCTTGTCTTGTGAGTAGTTCTTGCATTCAAGATTGATCCTTGTACTTGTGAGCTTTGCTTGTTGTGAGCTTAGCTTGTTTATGAATGTTGATCCTTGAGAGAGCTTCACTTATGCAAGTTATATATAACAGTGATTTTAGCACCACAAATTTGACAACAGACAGGGATATAAACTATAGCACTTACAATCTCCCCCTTTGTCAAATTAGTGACAAAACACATAACCAAGATAAACATAAAGTAAAACAACTGGTTAAAGAGTTATGAACCAGGTCATATCAACTGGCTTACCTGCAAATCAATATTCAACATTCAACATTCAACATTCAACATTCAACCAGTTTCATTCAACTAGTTCAAACATACTCCCCCTGAGTAACATAACCAATGCTACTCCTCTCACAATCACATCGTTAAGAACAAACCATTCTCCCCCTTTTTGTCACAATATGACAAAGGATACAACAATAAAGGAGAACTAAATAAAGGGATATTTGAGAGTAAACATGAGGAGTTATGAGAGTATAGTAAAACAGAGATAGAGATACTCAGCATAGCTTTACATAGAATAAATATCCAGCATAAAACATAGATAATATCCAACTCAAAATCAGTCAACCAAGTGCTAAGTTATAAAGTTATTATAGACCAGAAGTCTCATATAGACTAATCAGAACCAGAACCAGATGATGGAGCAGGAATAGAGGGATCAAGTTGGTGCATGCCTTTGTTCAATCGCCTAAGATATTTGCGCATGTACTTGAATTGTAAATCATGAGCAACAGACATGTTTTCCATCTTTACATTTATATTCTCAACTTTATCCTCTAATGCACTCAGACGAGCATCAACATCAGATGGTTCAAAATCTGGATCATTTGTTGAGTCAGAATCCAGTTCCTCAAAAATGTCATTCATATTAATGTCATCACTAGCTTCTTCATGAACACCACCACCACCACCACCTTGTTCGGGAAGTAGATCTAGCTTCATCTTATTGATATTAGTATTGTTGAAGATCAGATGATGGATTGGTGCCTCATCAACCGGCATATCGACTAACATATGTGTAGCCAATACAGTCATTAAATAGGCAAAAGGAATGTCACTATGACCAGGATGGAGTCTAAACTGAAGAATGAAATGACAGATTAAGGATGGTAAACAAATCTGAGTACCATTGGAAATAGCATTGATAACACGAACCATAAACGAAGTCAAGTCAGTTTTATTACCCGAACGAGGATACAGATTAGACACAAAGATTTTGTGGAGAATTCTGTATTTGGGTAACAAATACCTTGTGGGAAGCGCATTCTCTTTTTATGTCCATTGAACATCCATGTTGCACAAATCTCTAGTGAGCATGTGTTTTTCAGACATTGAGGGTTTATCAGTTAGGTTATGGATAGGAATACCCTCATCATTCACAGGAATGTCCATAAGGGCTGAAATTAAATGACGATCAATGTCAAAAGGCCGTTCTCTAGTAGATATTTTAAAAGTTAAATTATCCTGTGAGAAAGCACTAATACATGTAAACATGGATTGGGCAATGGACCGGTATGCAGGCCCACCCCAATGTAATAAGCTAACCCAACCTACAGCTTCAAGCATAGGAAGGATGTCAAAAGGTGCAATATGATTAACATCAACAGGATGTTCAACAATAACATTACGTAATCTAATGTCCCTAACATAAGATGGATCATCATTGGGAACAAGAAGATGACGCTCAGAGATAATGGTCGATCTGGAGGAAGAAGGACCATGGGAAAGTAGTTTTTCTACCTCTAGAAGCCATTTGCAACAAGGATATCAAGGAAATAAGAAGTTGCAAAGGATTGAGAAGTGGGTTTACACAAAACAGATTTTTCAAAATCCAAACCCCAAATCTCAATGAAATCCAAAATAGAAAGCTTCAAGCTAGAAAAGTAAACAATCTAGACACAAGTCTGCAAGAAAAACGTGATTTGGAACACTAACTTTGAAGAACAAGAAGGATGGGTTCGATAAGTCGAAGCACGGCTCCTTAGAGAAGAAAAATGAAATGAGGAAGAAAGCAAAAATCCCTAAATTTTAAGTGATTCCTGAGTTCTACGACTGGTCGTGGATATCTACGACCGGTCGAAGGTCGACTGGTCAAGTATACTCATGACTGGTCAAAGAATGCCCAAAAAATTCATATTTCTTGCAAAATATACAAAAATTAGAATTCAATCTAGCAAATATATACACTATAATATAAGTAGGCATAAATAATCATTTTAAAATGCATATGCCAAGATCAAATTTCATCTTTTTGAACCTACTTTTATCGAGAGGTTTTGTGAAAATGTCAGCTCGTTGATCTTCGGTAGGAATATATTCTAGAGATATAACTTGTTCTTCTACTAATTCCCTTATATAATGAAATCTAATGTCAATGTGCTTAGTATGAGAATGCTGAATAGGATTTTTTGAAATATTTATCGCACTGGAATTATCACAATGTAATAACATAGAATCCTATTTAATTCCATAATCACTTAGCATTCGTTGCATCCAAACAAGCTGTGTACATGCATTACCAGCTACGATATACTCAGCTTTAGCTGTTGAAAGTGATATAGAATTTTGTTTCTTACTAAACCAGGAAACTAGACAATTTCCAATGTAAAAACAACCACCACTGGTTGATTTTCTATCATCTAGATTACCAGCCCAGTACCCAACTAATTGGACACTGGTCTCATGAGGATACCAGAGACCGAGATTTACAAAATACTTGCGACATATCTAATAATTCGCTGGACCAGGAATCAAGTGAGATTCTTTTGGATCAGATTGATATCTTGCGCAAATACCAACACTTAGAGAAATATCAGGTCTACTAGCAGTTAAATATAACAAACTACCAATCATACTCTGATAAAGTTTTGAGTCAACATTTTTACCATTAGAATCTTTTGAGAGTTTCAGGGTAGTACTCATAGGAGTATCGAAATTCTTACCATTCTCAAATCCAAATCTCTTGATTAGATTCAAAGCATACTTAGATTGAGAAATGAATATTCCTTCAGGTTGTTACTTTACTTGCAATCCATGGAAATAAGTCAATTCCCCAACCATGCTCATTTCGAACTGTGATTTCATCAAATCTGCAAACTCAGTAGTCAAGTCAGTACAAGTTGATCCATAAATGATATCATCAACATAAATCTGCACCATTAAGATATGACCATTATGTTTTTTAATAAACAGAGTTTTATCAACAGATCCCATTTGAAAATTATGACTTAAAAGAAATTTCGTTAGTTTCTCATACCATGCCCTAGGTGCTTGTTTTAATCCATAAAGTGCCTTTTTAAGCCGATACACATAATCAGTATTTTTGGAATCTTCAAAACCCATTGGCTGTTCAACATAGACTTCTTCATGTAAATCGCCATTTAGAAAAGCACTTTTCACATCCATCTGATAGATCTTTATCTTTCTAAAACATGCAATGGATATAAATAGTTTGATAGATTCAAGACGTGTTACTGGTGCAAAAGTTTCATCAAAATCAATCCCTTCAATTTGAGTATAACCTTGTACCACTAGTCTAGCCTTGTTTCTAATTATATTTCCACACTCGTCAGACTTATTTTTGAAAATCCATTTTGTTCCAATGATGTGTTTATCTTTAGGTCTTGGTACGAGATACCAAACATCATTTCTTACGAATTGGTTGAGTTCTTCTTGCATCGCAACAATCCAGTTCTCATCAGCAAGAGCTTCTTTTACGTTAGATGTTTTATTTGGGATGTAAAACAAACATAATTACATATATCCTCAAGTTGTCTACGGGTGCGAACACCGATGAGAGGGTTTCCAAGAATTTGTGTGGTTGAATGATCTTTAACAGTCCTCAACTCAGAATCAGTCTGATTCGATGAAGTATTGGGTTTATCAATGATTAGTACTTCATCATTATCTGAATTAGAAATTGGCGTGTTTAAGTGATCATCAATGACAACATTAATGGATTCTTGAATCACACCAGTCCTTTTGTTCAGAACCCTATAAGCTCGACTGTTTAAGGAATATCCTAGAAAAATACTTTCATCACTCTTCGTATCGAATTTTCTCAAATTTTCACGATCACGTAAAATATAGCACTTGCTGCCAAAAACTCGAAAGTATTTAATAGTAGGCTTTTTATTGAACCACAATTCGTAAGCCATTTTATTATTATCTTTGCTAGTGTAGACTCAGTTAATAATATAGCAAGCTGTGTTGACTGCTTCAGCCCAAAGATTTTTAGAGAGCTTCATGCTATTCAACATGACATTAGCCATTTCTTGAAGCACCCTATTCTTTCTTTCTACAATTCCATTTTGTTGTGGAGTTTTGGGAGCAGAGAATTCATGTAATATTCCTTGGTCGGTCTCGTCTGTATGGACCATGTAACATTCAGATCCATGATCACTACGAATTTTACTGATTTGAGAAGATTTTTCAGTTTGAATCCTTTTGAAAACTTTTCTTACTTCTTCAAGGGTTTCAGATTTATCCCTTAAGAAGACTACCTAAGTAAATCTGGTAAAGTCATCAACTATTACCAGGATATACTTTTTCCCACCACGACTTTCTGTTCTGGTAGGTCCTATCAGATCCATGTGGAGAAGTTCGAGTGGTCTTGATGTGGTATTTGAATTCACCTTTTTGTGTGGGTTCCTTGTTTGTTTGCCTATCTGGCACTCACCACATATTTTATCTAATTTCTGAAGTTTGGGTAAACCTCTTATAAGTTCTCGTTTGCTCAATCTATATAAATTTCGATAATGTACATGTCCAAGACGTTTGTGCCATAAATCAGTCTCGTCTGAATGGACCATGTAACATGTTTGATTAGATGAGCTAGATTCGCTAATAATATAGTAATTTTCAGACGTTCTACGTCCAGTTAATATTACAGAACCCTTATTGTTTAGTAACTCACAGCTTTGATTAGAAAACTGAACATTATGGTTATTATCACATATTTGAGATATACTCAGCAAGTTATGTTTTAAGCCTTCAACATATAAAACATTTTTAAACACAAGAAGATTAAAAAGTTGAACCGTACCATGGCCTATAATCTTGCAGTTGCTACCATCACCAAATGTTACTGAACCATCAGTCATATCTTTCAGATCCGTGAGTAAAGCTTTGTCACCTGTCATATACTTGGAGCATCCACTGTCTAGGTACCACTTTGAATGACTTGTTGCTTTGAAAGCAGTGTGAGCAACCAAGCAGGTAACTTTAGGAACCCATTTCATAACTGTTTTGGGTTTAGGAACATAGTTGGTCTTCTTTTGTGTATATTTGAAGGAATGAACTATAGAGTTAGATTTTAAGAGCTCCTTGAGTAAATCAACTATCTTTTCAGCTAGTGGATTTCGTTTCTGATTAAAATTGACATGGCTGCTTCTAGGTTTTTGAAAAGTTTTTAAATTTCTAGAAAAATCTTGATAAGTACTTTTCCCTTTTGAGTTTGAGGACTCTCCTTTAACAAACATAGGAGGAGTATACTTTTGTTTAGGAGGTAGATTTTTATCATAGCCCAACCCGGATAGATTGCCACATTTTCTTGATCCAGATAAAAGTTTCTCTAACTTTGGATCACCTTGGGCATATTTCCATGTGTCCTTTAGACTCAGAAGAGAAGATACTTCAGTTTTAAGTTTCTCAATTTCAGATTTTAAATCAATAATTAGGGAGTTTTTGAATTCCAAATCGCATTTTGATTTTTCAAAACAATCTAAAATTTGTGATTTTTCTAAGACAAGTGATTCAAAACAATTTTTGAGTTTAGAAAACTTTTCTTTTTGAAGTTTAAGTTTGACAGCAATTTTACAACTTTCCTTATATAGGGCATTGTAAGCGTCTTGAAGATCATCTTCATTTTCACATTCACTACTCAGATTTTCTTCACTTGTTGAGTCATTATCTGAAAATGTGAATTTGGCTAGAGTCATAAGAGCTTTAACCTCATCGCCCGACTCAGTTTCAGAATCTTCTGATTCAGAAGAACCTTCAGAATCAGATGATTCATCCCATGTAGCCAACATACCCTTCTTCTTGGGTTTGTCCCTTTTAGGACATCTATTTGCTAAGTGCCCATATTCTTGACAGTTGTAACATTGACTATCTTTCAAAGATTTTCGAGATTTGGGTCTAAACTTCTTTTTATCATTTGATTTTTGAAAATCAACCCTTTTCTTGCTTTTGAAAATCTTGTAAAATTTCTTAGCTAAAAGAGCCATATCATCTTCTGAATCAGAATTTTCTTCTAAATTACTTTTAGACGATTTTAGTGCGATAGATTTACCTTTAGGAGCTTTAAAGTTTAACTCATAGGTTTGTAGAGAACCAACTAGTTCTTCTACCCTCATATTATCCGTATCACGAAGTTCCTGGATCGCGGTTACTTTAGAATTGAACCGTTCAGGAAGTGAGCGTAATATTTTTGTACACACTTTACTTTCTGGGATTTTATCGCCAAGACCCCACATTGAGTTTACAATGTCATTCAATCTAGTGTAAAAGTCCATAAACATTTCATTTTCCTCCATATGAATTTCTTTAAATCTGGTTGTGAGGAGTTGGACTTTAGATTTTTTGACAATTGTAGTACCCTCGTGTGTCATTTCTAATATATCTCAAGCTTGCTTTGCAGTATCACAGGAAATGATTCTTTTGAACTCATTCGGTGATAGTGTGCAAGTAATTGCATTTAGTGCTTTAGCATTTGCACTACTCTCACTTTCTGAAGAGTGGTCCATTGGTAATATGGTATGACTTTCATAGATTTTGAACCATCAACCCCAGTAACTTCCATGATAGGAGGTTTCCATTCAGTTGTTGTGGCTTGCCACACACTCTCATCCATTGATTTGAGGAAGATCCTCATTCTGGCTTTCCAATAGGCATAGTTGGAGCCATCAAAGGGTGGAGGCCTAGTGACTGAAAGGCTATCAAAATTTGACATCTTAAATAGCTTAAATCGTTAGCTCAGGAATTAAATCCAAGAATAAAAAAGAGCTATTAGGCTCTGATACCACTTGAAAAGGCCTAGCTATATGTCCTAGAGGGGGGGTGAATAGGACAATGCCAAATAAAACTTATAACAGCGGAATTAAAAAGAATATGATAGGTAAAATAAATCATAATGCAAGAAAGTAAAATAAGCTCAAAATTCAGATCTTGAGAGGTTGATACAAATGTTGTTCTAAGGACAACCTGTGAGACCCGACCCGAGTTCGCATGTGTGCATGAGTGTGTGTAAGTATGCATTTCGTCCATCTTGATCCCGCGGTCCTACCAGTCGAATCTCGGTGACCCGTGACCCTTGGATAGTGTTTGCGATCATCCGTGGGCCCAGTCATGAAGACCCGACTCAGATCGAGTTGAGACCTATACCATTGTGACCGCATTGTCGCCGCGATTCCAACGACGCATCTTGTGCATCCATCCAATGTGTAGATCGTAAGTTGGGTGCATTTCATTTTCTAAGCCCTTGATCATGATCATGCGGCCCACCTAGGGGTGGTGTGCATGGATTTCTAGGTAGGTCCCATCCCTTGAAACTATTTTCAACACACACTACACTATTTCCAACACACACTACACACACACGCTACCTAGGCCCTATCCCTACACCACCCATCTCTAAAACACCACCCACTAACCTAAAAAGTCTACTAACCCTACAACATTGTTTCTAACTCCCTATTACCATGATTTCTCTTCTCTGTCCTAGGTAAGAAACTCATAATTACTTAGCTTAAAAGAGATTTTTCTCTCTTTCCCTCTCATTTCTCTCTCTCTTCTCTTCTTCCCTAGCAACATTCCTCCAAAAAAATTCCAAATTCTCCAGCCCCTTCTCCTCCTTTTTTCTTTTAATCCATCCATTAAAAACACATCTCATCCATCTGTCTTGGTTCCTTGGAGCATTTGGAGCTTGGTGATCCAAGTTTTGGTGAAGATATTTAGGTGGGTGCTTCTTTATTCCATGCAATATCCCTTCCATAGTGTAGATCTTCTTCTTCTTTTATTCGAAAAGTATAGGACCCACCAATCAATGGTGGAGATCCTACACAATTCCTTGGATGTGGCCAAATGGTCCATCTTATGCATGCATGTTCCATGCATGAGGTTTCCTCTTGATTGACCCCATCATGGAGGGTTCTCCACATTCCATAACTTGATGAGTCATCTAGACCCTTGCATCATGGTTGAGATGGTATCTCATCCATTCATCTCAAGTGTAGATTATGCATGATGAAGATCCATAGTGAAATATAAATGGAAATATAATGTATGGGTGTGATTGTTTTGGGGAAGGCTCAATAGTGACGGAGCCTTCTCCCAATGGCCGGAATATTTTTATTTCTCTTATTCTACCTTTCTTATGATTTCTGATGATGTGTGTGGTCCACTTGGTGGGCCTGGACAGTCCAGAAAAGTCCAGCTAGGGTGGGACATCCATACCCACCTACACTATGGTTGGGTGTCCCATTTGCTGACCTTTATTGATGCATGCAAGTGTGGTAACCTTGGGATTTGTTTTGGACATTTGTGGGGCCCACTAGGGAGGGCCATAGCACCTAGTTCTTGGAGTATTTCCCTTTTTATTTAGCTTATATAATTAATTTTACCCAAGTACATGTTGCTGTCCAGAATTTTCTGGACAGTTTTTGGTTGATTTTGGACCAGATTTTGGGACTGTTTGGGGGACTATTCATAACCACCAAATATACTTTTCTAAAAGGTGGGGATCTCATCTTGATGTCTCCCAAATTTCAACCCAATCTGACATTCATAGGGGTCCCAAAGGTGTGGTCCAAGTGAGGTGGACAGTCTGGATTTTCTGCACTGTTCCAGCAGCAATCCACCCTGGACAGGTTAGAATTCCAAAATTTATTAAAATAGTTTTGGGTGTGCAAAAATTATAAAAATTTACATAAAGGTGGACCACCCATGGTAGGACCCACGTACAAAGGTTTGAGGCCAATGGACACCTGTACACACCATAGTGATGGCTGGACCGACCCATTATAACATGGCGTCCAGATCAGTCCGATTTTTAGGACAGATGGATTTCTTTAAATGAATTAAAATATTTACAGATGTCCAAAAATTTTGAAATTTTGTGGGAGTGTGTCCCACCTATGGTAGTGTCATTCTGTAAAATTTTAGCTCCAACGGACCTCATTTGGGCGTCCAAAAGAATGGGCAAAGATAGTTGGACTGCCAGATTTTCTGCTATACAGTCCAGCAATATGCCTTAATAATATTGTGTTGGGTTAGTGGGCCATTTTTACCATAATATTGTGTTGGGTTAGTGGGCCGAATTACACAAGTAGATGGGCCCTTGGTTGCCCACCAAATCAACTTTAATACTTGGGCTGGGTTGTAGGCCCAACTTACTTGACTAAGAGCATGACATTTGCCCATGTGGTTTGAGCAATGGGTTGCCTACTAGGCCACCATAATATATGGGATTAGTGGCCTTTATGTTGGGCCCTAACCTTTCCCCTATGGGCCCATAGTGGTACATATGGGTTGGGCTATGTGTGTTTCCCATGGACCCATGTTGTAGATAGGCCTTGGGCCGCCTTTCTGAAGCCCAACATGAGTATTTGTGATATGATTATGGCTGCCCGTTTCTTATTTCTGATGTTGCGTGGGCCTTGGGCCTTGATCCATGATCAATTAGAGATGGGCTACCTCTTGGGGACCAATTGTGGTTAGATGTCCACATTGGTGGCCCTAAGGTAGGCCTACGGGCTTCTATGGGTGGTTAAAGGTCCACCATAGACCCTTCCTAGGCCCGTTTCATCTATTTAGGCCATTGTTCTCCTTAGTCTCGTGGGCTACCCCAGGTGTATGGGCCCCCACTAGAGGTTGTATTCCTTATGAGGAATTGGTTAAGTACCTAAACCCTTCATTGTTAAGTAGAGAGTTCATCTTCACCTCATCGGCACCCCTATTCATCTTTATGGCCCACTCCTATACGCATCATATGCATGATTGGTTGAGGTATGATTGGCCATGGCTGTGTCATTGTGTAGGACATGTTACTATCTCCTTAAGAGATGGATACTTGGAATTGATGCATGTGTGATTGTGTGATTCATGCATCTGGCATTGCATATCTTGTGGATATCTGCCCTTACTTCATCAGGGCCTTGCCTCCACAGGGGTATTCGTGGATGACCGTATGTGTGGACACCGAAAATATTATTTAAGCA
Source organism: Magnolia sinica (assembly GCF_029962835.1). Lineage (NCBI taxonomy): Eukaryota > Viridiplantae > Streptophyta > Magnoliopsida > Magnoliales > Magnoliaceae > Magnolia > Magnolia sinica. The sequence continues at coordinate 55,293,496 of NC_080582.1, forward strand.
TACCGGGTGCATAGGATGCCCATGGGTGAAATTTCCAAAACTTTCATAGTACCAGGATCTGCTCCAACGCCGTGACCGGGTGGAATACATGAGCGCACGAGGGCCTTATACCGTTAGGCCACGACTCCCACTATCGTGTAGTCAGTTGGATAGGGGTGTGGCCTTACCTGCCTGGTGTGAGGAGGCATTGCTAGGCTGAGTCTGACCAGCTCGTAAATGGGTCCGCTACCTTCAGGCCTTGTTGGTGATTGGTTATCCATAGGCGGGTAGTGAGGTCTCTTTCGCTCGTTTGACTGTGCGGGGACTATAGAGAGTAGTCATTCAGCAGTGTAATGGACCCCTGTGATTTCCTTATAATTGAAAATGTACTTGACTTATGGTTTGGATATGAGCACTGACATTACTTGCATCGCATTAGCATTGGCTGTACAAGCCCCCCTTCATACATTGCCTTGGTATGGCACCCATTACTTATTACATCGCATTCATGTGAAGCCTTGGTAAGATTAGTGATATGTTCATTGATCATGCTTCTCTCCTTATACCTCCCGCTATTCTTCTGTACACCATTGTCACACACTTACACCACCCTCTAAGCTTCTATAAGCTTATGCACGATTGATGCGTGCAGGTGACTCTAGGTAGGCGCCGTAGCAGCATAGCGTGGAGTAGAGTGGAGCAGTGAGGACTCCAGTGTTGCTGATTTCTCTCTCTTTTCCTTTTATTCTCATGTATGTCCTTTTGGACCTTTTGGATGATTGTAAAAGTTCAAATTTATAGTGGATTTTGTGATGTGTGCCTTTGTTATTCTCAGATGTACTTGCTGTGATCTTGGGTATGCTCCTATTGGAAGTGATTATACTGTTATGAAAATCCTCCTTGTAGGATCCCAGGATCGGAACCTACCTCAGGAGCCGAGAATGGGGTACTACGGAGGCTGTTGCGGCCAGAACCGGCCATCGGGTTCCTTGTGAGTCCGGTTACCGAGTCTGGGGCGTGACAGGAGTTGGTATCAGAGCATAGCAGGTAATTCTGGAATGACTAAGGATGACATCACAGGTCTGCTAAGAACTTGGGACAAGTAGTGTCCCTAGATCCTTCCTTTCGCTCTGTATTAAGCCTGTAATTGTCTTGATTCCTTGCGTCATCATTATTTTGTAGACGATGCCGCGTGGACGTGGCTCCCGTGGTCGTGGCACCCATGGTCATGGTGCCCGTGGACGAGGCGCCCGAGTTACCCCGTCTACTTGAGCACATCCTGCTCCCGTTGTTGAGGATCCGATTCCTGAGGTCCAGATCCGGCCTGTTCCTCCAGTTGAGCTCATAGCGCCCATACCTCCAGTTGCTCCGGTTCCCCTACCTATTCCCCCTACTCAGCCTACTGCTCCAGTTACTGAGGCTCCTGCTCCTCCGGCCGCACCCGTGCCTCCGCCTGAGGCGAGTGCCGCCCCTGCCATTCCGACAGTACCTATAGGAGCCGAGCATTTTCAGCAGTTGATGCAGCTTGTTGCCACCGCATTGCAGACCCGTCAGCCAGCTACCACTGAGGTTCCTAGGCAGTCTGACTTACCACAAGCTAGTGCGATAGCTCGAGAGTTCCGGCAGCATGATCCCCCGAGGTTCAGTGGTGACCCTGACCCTTCTGCCGCCGAGGCTTGGTGCACTAAGGTTGCGAGGATTTTTAACACTATTCAATGTCCTGCGGGTCAGAGAGTATCCCTTGCGACCTATCTTCTTCAGGGTGAGGCCCGTCATTGGTGGTCATCTGTATCTAGGATGGTCGAACCTTAGTTTATTTGGTCATGGGAGGAGTTCGTGGTCCGTTTCGACCAGAAGTTCTTCCCTGAGCATGTTCAGATCCAGCGAGCGATCGAGTTTGAGACCCTAGTGCAGGGTGATATGACCGTATCTCAGTATGAGGCCCGTTTCTTGGCCTTGTCTAGATTTGCTCCTCATCTCACCAGTGATGAGAAGATGAGGGCTCGTCGTTTTGTGGCTGGTTTGCGTCCTGCCCTTCGCAGTCGTGTGGTAGGGCATTGTTTGGAGACGTTTGACCAGGTCGTTCATCGGGCATTGGTTTATGAGGAGGACTGGGGTATGACCCAGAGGTCGAGAGAGCAGAGTTCCGGTGGAGGTCGGAACAAGAGGGCACCAGCCGACAGTTCCAAGCAGCACCGTCAGCAGAGACGAAGGGGCAGGTCAGGATTTCAGCAGCCTACGATTCAGACAGTAGCTTCATCATCATCGTCAGCACCATCCTCCGGCCCCTTTTCTGGTGTATGCTTCGGCTGTGGACAGGCCGGGCATCGGAGGCGTGAGTGCCCTCTCCCCATTCAGCAGCAGAGGCCACCGCAGTTGCCTCCTCCTCGTCCTCCTCAGCAGCAGTAGAGAGCTCAGCTTCCACCCACCGTTCTTAGGGCTCCTCAGCAGCAGAGGCAGCCAGGCAGACCTCCTCAGCAGCGACAGCAGCAGCCGCAGCACCAGCAGAGGGGATATCCGTATGTCCGGACAGACTCAGGACCCTCAGCCTTCCGGGTTGCTTCCTCTACCAGCTCAGGGCCGCTTCTATTCTACACAGCAGGCGTCAGGCCAGGACCCGCAGTCATCGACCGATGGAGTAGTCGAGGGTATTCTTCTTGTTTCTTCCTGCATTGCTCATGTTTTATTTGATTCTGGTGCCTCCCATTCTTTTGTGGCTGAGCAGTTTTGCCGATTAACTGGTATTCCATCGGAGTCCGTGTCTGAGGCTTTAACCCTTTCGACTCCTATGGGAAAGTCTATGATGTTGACCCTTCGCTATCCTTCTTGCCCGGTGTTAGTGGGCGAGATGTTCCTTCCTGCCGATCTGTTCGTGATGCCGATGTCAGGTTTTGATGTGATTTTGGGTATGGACAGGCTTGTGGAGTATGGTGCCGTCTTAGACTGTGCTGTGAGGACAGTTACGTTTTACATTCCAGGCTTGCCAGTGTTCCAGTTCGTTGCTGAGCCCAGAGGAGAGCCGTTATCTAGTTTCTTGGCTTTAGTCGTTGAGGATTCTGTGGTAGAGAATATTGAGCAGCTGCCTGTTGTTTGTGAGTACCCGGATGTGTTTCAGGAGATTCCGGGTTTGCCTCCACGTCGGCAGGTGGAGTTCCAGATTGATTTGGTGCCCGGTACTGCGCCCATCTCGAAGGCCCCCTACGGGATGGCACCATTGGAGTTGAGGGAACTGCAGGAGCAGTTGGATGAGCTTCGGGAGATAGGTTTCATTCATCCCAGTAGTTCACCTTGGGGAGCCCTGGTATTGTTTGTGAAAAAGAAGGATGGTTCATTGTGACTCTGTGTAGATTATCGTGAGCTCAACAGAGTCACCATCAAGAACCGATACCCACTTCCCCGTATTGATGACTTGTTCGATCAGTTGCAGGGTGCACAGTATTTTTCCAAGATAGACTTGCGTTCTGGTTACCATCAGATTCGGGTCCGAGAGGAGGACATTCCGAAGACGGTTTTTCGGACACGTTATGGTCACTTCGAGTTCCTGGTCATGTCATTTGGACTGACCAACGCGCCCGCTATATTCATGCAGCTGATGAATGAGGTTTTTCGACCGTTCCTTGATCAGTTTGTGGTGGTATTCATTGATGATATTCTTATATATTTGAGGACTCGAGAGGACCATGTTGAGCACCTGCGGATTGTGCTTGAGACCCTCTGTGCCCACCAGCTGTATACGAAGCTGGAGAAGTGTGAGTTTTGGCAAGAGGAGATGAAGTTCCTCGGTCACGTGGTGACGAGGGAGGGTGTCGCTGTGGACCCCTCGAAGGTTGATGCAGTGCGTCGGTGGGGCCAGCCCACGAACGCGTCCGAGATTCGCAGCTTCCTTGGTCTAGCAGGATATCACCTGCGGTTTATCAAGAGTTTCTCCCGTATTGCAGCACCGCTGACCCGGTTGACGCGGAAGGGCATCGAGTTCGTCTGGAGTGACGCTTGCGAAAAGGTATTTACAGAGTTGAAGGACCGCCTCACGTCCGCTCCTGTTCTCACTATTCCTGATGAGAGTGAGGGTTTTGTTGTTTTTACTGATGCCTCCAGAGTTGGCTTGGGTGCTGTACTGATGCAGCATGGGAAGCCAGTGGCGTATACCTCGCGCCAGCTCAAGGGTCATGAGCTGAACTACCCCACTCATGATTTGGAGCTCGCAGCAGTTGTCTTCGCACTGAAGGTGTGGAGGCATTATCTATATGGGGCTAGGTTCGAGTTCTTCTCAGATCATAAGAGCTTGAAGTATCTATTTTCGCAGTCCGAGTTGAACCTGCGACAGAGGCGATGGATGGAGTTGCTGAAGGACTGTGCTTTTGACCTTCAGTACCACCCAGGCAAGGCAAACGTGGTGGTGGACGCACTCAGCCGCCAGCCACGAGGCCTGGTGGCACAGATGATGGTGCGTGAGTAGCAGATGCTTGAGGATGTATCAGAGTTTGACTTTGAGTTCGGTCTGCAGTCTTCCATTGTTCAGCTTTCGAGCTTATCAATTCAACCCTCCTTAGTGGCCAGGGTGATCGAGGCTCAGCAAACGGACGAGTCACTTCAGGAGTATCGAGCAGAGGCCGCATCCGTGGAGCAGTCAGATTGGCAGATTGGTTCCGATGGTCGATTACGATTCAGAGGCCGATTGTGTGTCCCGGACGTTCCAGAGTTGCGTCGGGATCTGATGACCGAGGCACACCGATCGAGACTTACTATCCACCCGGGCTCCACGAAGATGTATCGTGATATGAGAAGGCAGTACTTCTGGCAGGGGATGAAGCGCCAGATTGCGAGTTTTGTGGCCGAGTGTGACACATGCCAACGTGTCAAGGCCGGTCATCAGAGACCCCCTGGTCCCTTGCAGCCGTTGAGCGTTCCAGAGTGGAAGTGGGAGCATGTATCGATGGACTTCATCGCAGGTTTGCCGAGGACTCAGCACGGTCACGATACCATCTGGGTCATCATCGATCGTCTGACGAAGTCGGCTCATTTCATTCCAGTATGTGCTTCCTGGTCTATGGACCGGCTAGCGAAGATATTCATTGAGGAAATAGTGAGACTGTGCGGCATCTCAGTTTCGATCATTTCAGACCGAGACTCCAGATTTACGTCTCAGTTTTGGAGGAGTTTTCAATAGGCATTGGGGTTCACTTTGCATCTCAGCACCGCATATCATCCGCAGACAGATGGGCAGACCGAAAGGGTCAACCAGATCCTTGAGGATATGCTCAGGGCTTGTGTGATCGACTTTGCAGGCAGTTGGGATGATCATATGCGCCTCGCCGAGTTCACGTACAACAATAGCTATCAGGCAACTATCGACATAGCTCCTTTTGAGGCACTTTATGGCAGACCATGTAGATCTCATAGTTGTTGGACCGAGGTTGGAGAGCATCGTCTCTTAGGTCCCAAGCTTGTGCTGCAGACGTCAGAGGTTATTGATGTTATCAAGGAGAGGATGCGTACAGCCCAGAGCCAGCAGAAGAGTTTTGCTGACCGTCGGCGTCGACCCCTCGGGTTCACAGTCAGGGACATGGTGTATCTCAAGGTCTCGCCTATGAAGGGCGTGGTTCGCTTTGGTGTGAAGGGCAAGCTTGCCCCGAGATTCATCGGACCTTTTGAGATTACCGAGCGCGTGGGCGCTGTGGCCTATAGGCTTGCCTTACCTCCTGAGTTGTCTGCAATCCACGACGTGTTTCATGTTTCTATGTAACGGAGATGTGGGTCAGACACTATTCCTGTGATTGATTGGCAGCCACTTGAGGTTCGTGAGGATGCTTCTTATATTGAGCAGCCAATTCGTATCCTTGATCGGAAGGAGCACGTCCTCAGGACCAACGTCATTCCCTTGGTGAAGGTGCAATGGGGTCATCATTCAGAGGCCGAGGCGTCTTGGGAACGCGAGGCCGAGATTAGAGAACGTTATCCCCATTTGTTTGATGATTGATTGATATATGATTGTTTGTATTGCCTTCCTTATATGATGATTGCTATATGATGGTGGTGTTTTATCTTTTATTTTGTCTAAGGTTGTTTAATTTCGAGGACGAAATTTCTTTGTTGGTAGGGAGGGTTATGAGACCCGACCCGAGTTCGCATGTGTGCATGTGTGTGTGAGTATGCATTCCATCCATCTTGATCCCGCGGTCCTACCGGTCGAATCTCGGTGACCCGCGACCCTTGGATAGTGTTTGCGGTCATCCATGAGTCCAGTCATGAAGACCCGACTCGGATCGAGTTGAGACCTATACCATTGTAACCGCATAGTCGCCGCGGTTCCAACGACGCGTCTTGTGCATCCATCCAATGTGTATATCGTAAGTTGGGTGCATTTTATTTTCTAAGCCATTGATCATGATCATGCGGCCCACCTAGGAGTGGTGTGCATGGATTTCTAGGTAGGTCCCATCTCTTGTAACTATTTCCAACACACATACACTACCTAGGCCCTATCCCTACACCACCCATCTCTAAAACACCACCCACTAACCTAAAAAGTCTACTAACCCTACAACATTGTTTCTAACTCCCTATTACCATGATTTCTCTTCTCTGTCCTAGGTAAGAAACTCATAATTACTTAGCTTAAAAGAGATTTTTCTCTCTTTCCCTCTCATTTCTCTCTCTCTTCTCTTCTTCCCTAGCAACATTCCTCCAAAAAATTTCCAAATTCTCCAACCCCTTCTCCTCCTTTTTTCTCTTAATCCATCCATTAAAAACCCATCTCATCCATCTATCTTGGTTCCTTGGAGCATTTGGAGCTTGGTGATCCAAGTTTTGGTGAAGATATTTAGGTAGGTGCTTCTTTATTCCATGCAATATCCCTTCCATAGTGTAGATCTTCTTCTTCTTTCATTCAGAAAGTATAGGACCCGCCAATCAATGGTGGAGATCCTACACAATTCCTTGGATGTGGCCAAATAGTCCATTTTATGCATGCATGTCCCATGCATGGGGTTTCCTCTTGATTGACCCCATCATGGAGGGTTCTCCACATTCCATAACTTGATGGGTCATCTAGACCCTTGCATCATGGTTGAGATGGTCTCATCCATTCATCTCAAGTGTAGATTATGCATGATGAAGATTCATGGTGAAATATAGATGGAAATGCAATGTATGGGTGTGATTGTGTTGGGGAAGGCTCAATAGTGACGGAGCCTTCTCCCAATGGCCAGAATATTTTTATTTCTCTCATTCTACCTTTCCTATGATTGCTGATGATGTGTGTAGTCCACTTGGTGGGCCTGGACAGTCCAGAAAAGTCTAGCTAGGGTGGGACATCCATACCCACCTACACTATAGTTGGGTGTCCCATTTGCTGACCTTTATTGATGCATGCAAGTGTGGTAACCTTGGGATTTGTTTTGGACATTTGTAGGGCCCACTAGGGAGGGCCATAGCACCTAGTTCTTGGAGTATTCCCCTTTTTATTTAGCTTATATAATTAATTTTACCCAAGTACATGTTGCTGTCCAGAATTTTCTGGACAGTTTCTGGTTGATTTTGGACCAGATTTTGGGACTATTTGGGGGACTATTCATAACCACCAAATATACTTTTCTAAAAGGTGGGGATCTCATCTTGATGTCTCCCAAATTTCAGCCCAATCTGACATTCATAGGGGTCCCAAAGGTGTGGTCCAAGTGAGGTGGACAGTCTGGATTTTCTGCACTGTTCCAGCAGCAATCCACCCTAGACAGGTTAGAATTCTAAAATTTATTAAAATAGTTTTGGGTGTGCAAAAATTATAAAAATTTACATAAAGTTGGACCACCCATGGTAGGACCCACATACAAAATTTTGAGGCCAATGAACACCTGTACACACCATAGTGATGGCTGGACCGGCCATTATAACATGGCGTCCAGATCAGTCTGATTTTCAGGATAGATGGATTTCTTTAAATGAATTAAAATATTTACAGATGTCCAAAAATTTTAAAATTTTGTGGGGGTGTGTCCCACCTATGGTAGTGTCATTCTGTAAAATTTCAGCTCCAACGGACCTCATTTGGGCGTCCAAAAGAATGGGCAAAGATAGTTGGACAACCAGATTTTCTGTTGTACAGTCCAGCAATATGCCTTAATAAAACCATAATTCAAAAATATTTTCTCTGATGGTGGGCCACCTTTTTGGGTTACCTCTCATTGTATGCATGATGAGGGACCTTGGTCCTCAATTTACAGAGTTTTAGAGGCCCTGGACCCACTTCAATGGAGTGCCCAAATTTAAGACAGCAACATGTTATAATTATGTTTGGCCTTTGGGCTGAAATTTTGAGGAGTGAGGCCCACCACATTGTGAAGATCTTAGAGGAAATAATTTATACTTTTGGTTCCTTAAATGCTGGGCTTAATAAATGTACTTTTGAGGCCCACCTCAGTTGAATTTTAATTTGGGTCCGTGAATGTAGCTAGTTGTTGAACTCTTTAGGCCCAATTGGGCTGGGACTTTTCAGATAGGCCCATTGAACTCATGGGCCATTTTTACCATAATATTGTGTTGGGTTAGTGGGTCGAATTACACAAGTAGATGGGCCCTTGGTTGCCCACCAAATCAACTTTAATACTTGGGCCGGGTTGTAGGCCTAACTTACTTGACTAAGAGCATGACATTTGCCCATGTGGTTTGAGCAATGGGTTGCCCACTAGGCCACCACAATATATGGGATTAGTGGCCTTTATGTTGGGCCCTAACCTTTCCCCTATGGGCCCATAGTGGTATATATGGGTTGGGCTATGTGTGTTTCTCTTGGACCCATGTTGTAGATAGGCCTTGGGCCGCCTTTCTGAAGCCCAACATGAGTATTTGTGATATGATTATGGCTGCCCGTTTCTTATTTCTGATGTTGCGTGGGCCTTGGGCCTTGGGCCTTGATCCATGATCAATTAGAGATGGGCTACCTCTTGGGGACCAATTGTGGTTAGATGTCCACATTGGTGGCCCTAAGGTAGGCCTACGGGCTTCTATGGGTGGTTAAAGGTCCACCATAGACCCTTCCTAGGCCCGTTTCATCTATTTAGGCCATTGTTCTCCTTAGTCTCGTGGGCTACCCCAGGTGTATGGGCCCCCACTAGAGGTTGTATTCCTTATGAGGAATTGGTTAAGTACCTAAACCCTTCATTGTTAAGTAGAGAGTTCATCTTCACCTCATCGGCGCCCCTATTCATCTTTATGGCCCACTCCCATACGCATCATATGCATGATTGGTTGAGGTATGATTGGCCATGGCTGTGTCATTGTGTAGGACATGTTACTATCACCTCAAGAGATGGATACTTGGAATTGATGCATGTGTGATTGTATGATTCTGGCATTGCATATCTTGTGGATATCCGCCCTTACTTCATCAGGGCCTTGCCTCCACAGGGGTATTTGGGAATGACCGTATGTGTGGATACCGAAAATATTAGTTGAGCATACCGGGTGCATAAGATGCTCATGGGTGAAATTTCCAAAACTTCCATGGTACCAGGATCTGCTCCAACGCCGTGACCGGGTGGAATACATGAGCGCACGAGGGCCTTATACCGTTAGGCCGCGACTCCCACTGTCGTATAGTCGGTTGGATAGGGGTGTGGCCTTACCTGCCTGGTGTGAGGAGGCATTGCTAGGCTGAGTCTGACCAGCTCGTAAATAGGTCCACTACCTTCAGGCCTTGTTGGTGATTGGTTATCCACAGGCGGGTAGTGAGGTCTCTTACGCTCGTTTGACTGTGCGGGGGCTGTAGAGCAGCAGTCATTCAGCAGTGTAATGGACCCCGGTGATTTCCTTATGATTGAAAATGTACTTGACTTATGGTTTGGATATGAGCATTGACATTACTTGCATCGCATTAGCATTGGCTATACAAACCCCCCTTCATACATTGCCTTAGTATGGCACCCATTACTTATTACATCGCATTCATGTGAAGCCTTGGTAAGATTAGTGATATGTTCATTGATCATGCTTCTCTCCTTATACCTCCCGCTATTCTTCTGTACACCATTGTCACACACTTACACCACCCTCTAAGCTTCTATAAGCTTATGCACGATTGATGCGTGCAGGAGACTCTAGGTAGGCGCCGTAGCAGAATAGCGTGGAGTAGAGTGGAGCATTGAGGACTCCAGTGTTGCTGATTTCTCTCTCTTTTCCTTTTATTCTCATGTATGTCCTTTTGAACCTTTTGGATGATTGTAAAAGTTTAAATTTTTAGTGGATTTTGTGATGTGTGCCTTTGTTATTCTCAGATGTACTTGCTGTGATCTTGGGTATGCTCGCATTGGAAGTGATTATACTATTATGAAAATCCTCCTTGTAGGATCCCAGGATCAGAACCTACCTTAGGAGCCGAGAATGGGGTACTACGGAGGCTGTTGAAATAACCTCAATTCAGATCTTGAGAGGTTGATACAAATGTTGTTCTAAGGACAACCTTATACCAAAAACCAGAGTTTATGGTAGGACAACCTTATTTCTAGAAAGATCTTTGTATCAAATCTCAAACCGAAGAGGAATATAGAAATAAATACAAACTGAATTAAAATAAATTGTAATCACAAATGTATTGTTCTAGGGACAGCCATACACCATAAAAATGGCAGGGCAACCTTGCTGGAACAACTTTTAAAGAAAATTGAATATCAAGCTGATAAAGGAATAACAGAAAATAAATTCTAAACTATTACAAAATTCTCACAATGCTTGAATTAAATGATTACAACATTCACCACCATACATACATCCCACAAAAGAATAATTAAAGATCAGAAGTATAAATCATTCAACCACAACACAAGGGATTATAGTGGCTCACCTGTGTGTTCACCAATTGTTAAACAACTGCCACACAGAATGCTACTCCACTCCTAATATCCTCACACAGGGGATAGTAGCGTTCACTAACAAAATAGGTTTTCCCAGGTTCACCCAAAACCTTTACAATTGTGTCTTTGTCTGTGGGCTTACACAATTAAAAAACCCCACTTCTGAGTTTTCCTAGCTCTTCTCAGATAACCAATACAACAAGATTTTTCTGGCAAATCTTGAAAGAAACCAAAATAGAAAGGAATTTACAATTAAATGTAAAATACCTGATTATCTCCTTCGTTGTAGCAGCCCGGTGGAACCAAATCAGAGTAGATGATTGAATGTCCAAGTTCAATGTCCAGTACTCAATTACAATGGTTCTAATTCTAATAGATTTTAAATTAAACCAAATAGGGCTTGCCTTAATTGATTTTGATTCCAAAGAAAGGGAATAACAATTCCTCTTATCAAATTAGATTGGAATAGCAAAAACAAAATCAATTAAATAAAGCTAAGGAAAGAGAATATTAAATAAGCACACTTAGCTTAGATGGAGCACAGAATTATCTCTCAGAAGTTCGACGAAGATTGGCTTAAATAGATTAATTTATTCGATGATTTCTTCTGAGATTCGTGCACTATTTATAGGTGAGCAGATCGCGTCTTCAACTGGTCTAGGGAGCTCTTCGACTAGTCGAAGCAATAACAGATATTTGAAAAATCAGGCGCGATAAGCTTTGACCGTTCTACGACTGGTCGAAGGTCTCCTTCGACTGGTCGTAGGTCACCTTCGACTCATCGCCGATTTTGAGTCGAAGATTTTCGATCGTCGAAGATGCACGACACTGCTCTTCGATCGTCGAATGATTCTGGACTAGTCGAAGCCTAACAGATTTTATCCGAAATTTGTAACAAACTCACGATTGATCGAGGAATTTCTTAGACTGGTCGAAGCAACTCTAGGACTAGTCGAAGAAAGCCTAGGACTAGTCGAAGAACAGACCAAACTTATATAAAATAAACATTCGACTTATGTATTCAAAGTGACCTACTTCTAAGGTCAACCTAAGGTCAGTCAAACCTCAACCATGAAGTAAGGACATTGAAACATTAAGAACTAGTGACCTTGAAGTATGAGCCTTGAAGTCTTGATGTAGTTCAATCTTGAAATCTTGATGTAGCTCAATCTTAAAAGTATCTTGAGTTCTTTACAAACTGCCTTGTACTCTTCTTGAAGTCTTGCAGCTTGAGTCTTGTCTTGTGAGCAGTTCTTGCATTCAAGATTGATCCTTGTACTTGTGAGCTTTGCTTGTTGTGAACTTAGCTTGTTTATGAATGTTGATCCTTGAGAGAGCTTCACTTATGCAAGTTATATATAACAGTGATTTTGGCACCACAAATTTGACAACAGACAGGGATATAAACTATAGCACTTACAGAGTAAAATGCTGAGTAACTCCTGCTTAATAAGTCCACATATCAGTATTGTACATATCTGGAATCATCACCAGGGTCTAGTACACTCCAAACCGGATTGCTGCCCCATCGCGTGCAATAAGGTGAGTGGAAGAGACCTCACTATCTGATTGGCCTGTAGTCAGCCAATATCTACTCGGTACATAAAAAATGGACCCATTTATGAGCTGGTTAAACTCAGCCTAGTTTTGCCCACTATGAATCGGGCGGATAAGGCCACACCCCCTTCCAATTGACCACGACAGAGTGGGAGACGTAGCCTACTGGTATTCGGCACTCGGGCGCTCATGTAATCCACTCGGTGTCACGCCTCGAACTCAGAAACCGGGCTCACAAAATTCTTGATCACCGAATCTGGTGCCGACAGCCTCCGTATAACCCCATTCTCGGCTCCCAGCGCCCATTCACCAGATTCGGATCCAGAGATGCTACGAGGAGGATTTTCAACACCAGTTTGATTCGTAATAAGTATAACCAAAGGCATAGCCCACAAACAACAACCAAAAATCCCATTACATTTCCACTATGATAAAAAACTTTATAAGTACAATGAGTATAAAGAGAAATACAATGAAAATGGACAAAAAGCTCCAAGATGATCTGTTATGCGCTCCTGCCTCAGCGCTGCTATGGTCCAACGTCACCTGCATGCAATGGTCGTACATAAGGTTATAAAAAGCTTAGAGGGTGGTGTAAGTATATGTGTAAGGTAGTAGTTATACAGTATCAGAGTAATGCGGAATATGCTAATGAATCCAGGAATGCCATGAGCCGTACCAAGGCTATGCGATGCGAGGTATGGATGATGTCGGTCATACCAAGGCCATGCGGTGCGAAATGCAACTCAAGCATGCGAATCCTCATATAAGTCTACATATCAATACAGCTCAACTTTGAAATATCACCGGGGTCTAGTACACTCCAACCAGATTGCCGCCCCATCACGCGCAATGAGGTGAGTGGAAGAGACCTCACTATCCACCTGCCAATATCGAGCTCGGCTCGTCAATAGCGGACCCATTCCTCGAGCTGGTCAAACTCAGCCTAGCTTTGCCCCCTCCTCTCGGGGGGGTAAGGCCGTACCCCTTTCCAACCGACCACGACACAGTAGAAAGTGCGACCGTCTGGTAATCAGCACTCGGCGCTCATGCACCCACTCGGTGTAGACGTTGGAGCAACCTCCTGGTACCATAAGGGTTTAGTGACTTTCACCCAGGGATATCTATATGAACCCATGTAAAATAAGATTTTTGGTATCCAAACCTGCCAACCACGATACGCCTGTAGAGGCTACGGCCCTGATGTCACTAGGGCGTACAGTAACCATATCACACAGTGCGAATGCATGAATCACACTATCCAGTCATATAACAATCCTGCGCGTATCGTGTGCTCATGTAGGGCAATACCGCCTATCTGGGAGTCCTTAAATAATTTGCCCGAAGGCATATGCTATGATCAGTCACTTCTCATATTCAGCATACATATGATGCGTATGATCATGAATCATGGAACTATACTAAACATGTTATATGGTGATGGACGCTGTTCGTAATGAAGATGGGCCTAGACGGCCTACAAGTATGGGCCTAACAATGGGCCCTAGGGAGAATTATAATGCGGACTTTTAACTAACATTATTCTTACAATGTGGACGTCAAACCAAAATTGCTCCCAAGGCATGACTGCCATAAACATCCTTACACAAACATGGTAGAGTCACACATTATAATGGACTTGTGTACATCCAATTGGGCCTCAACCCATGGGCCTTAGATACAACAAATGAGCCGTATAACATGGGCCTTATGTATATCAGGTGGGCTTCAACAACGGGCCTCGTACATCATATCGGCCTAACCAACTGGGCCCCAAGTACATCACATCGGGCCTAGTCCAAAAGGGCCGAATCAATGGGCCGAACCAATGGGCCGATTTAAATGGGCCAAGTCAAATGGGCCTCATGTATATCAAATCAGGCCCATCCTCACATATTTTTGAGATCCGTCCCGTTCACAAGTTACCATAGAGATACATGAAATGAAAACAAATATCAACTTAAATTGGAAACTACTGTTGCCCTTAGAAGTTGAAGGGTGGATGTCACGGTCCACTATTTAAATGGTGGGGTCCACTTGAACTTTAGATCTGACTCATCCTTTTGCTCATGCCATAAAATGGTATCTCAAAATGTTTGGATGGTATGGATACAGCGTGTGCATCATGATGGGCCCCACCGTTCAAACAATGAATGTTGTAAAATACATACATCAATGTGGGGCCTGTGGGCTTGCTGCCGTCAAAAGGGGCAGCTATATAGCTGTTGCACGTGCTGTAGCTGCACTAGGAAGGTAGAGGTGGGTCCCACATAGGGCCCACCACCATGTATGTATTATATAATATATATAATATAGTATATACTATATATAATATAACATAATCCACGTCCAGGCCCTGGACGGCCTGGACAGTGATATATACCATATATAATATATAATATAATATATACCGTATATCATATATATATAATAACATATAATAAAATTATCATCTTCCAGGCCCTGAATGGCCTGGAAGCACATATATTAGGTGTAGCCCCACATGGGGCCCACCGAAATGTTTAATTTGCATCCAAATCTGCTGAGAGTGAGGACCCAAATGGATTTCAATGGCAGCCACTCAATCCCACTGGTTCCTATCGTGTGGGCCACCTGAGCTTCGGATGTGGTTGATTTTTGGAGGGGGCCCACTTCAGGAAGGGGCCTACCCAATGAACGGGTTGGATGACAGATATACATCATGGTGGGGTCACAGCTAGAGCCGTGGGTCCCTGCCTGTGGACGTCCAGCGCACTAGGACGTACACGCGCTGCTGCTGCTGCTTATTTATTTTATTTTATTTTTTTTGAAAAATGGGTTTTTCTAAGGTTTTTCGCACGTGAGGCCCGCATTGGAAGAATCCAACCCCGCCATTACTTCCCATATCTTAGGACAAGCTAAACAAGCCCAATATTCAATATATTTTGGAGTATAGAAATGACAGGGGGATATTTCAATGGTGAACCCGCTGGTTGCTATGCTCTGGCCCTCCCGGAAGTTGGATTGGCCCCATCTTTCGGCTCAACGCCTAAAATGAGCTTGGGAAAGGAATGGATGGTGTGGATTGAATACATACCTCAAGGTGGGGCCTGCATGAGCAGCCCACCATAAAGTTTACATTTTAAACTGATACTTGTGTTTTCAGTGGCTGGACGGTACGCAAACCGTCAGCTCACACTTCACTCTTTAGCCGTGTCCAGCGTCCCTGGACGCTAGACGGCCTGGGAAACACATACATATAAGGTGGGCCCCACCTACAGACGTGCCATAAATGGGCCACCAAATGGCTGATGGTGTGGATACAACCCATATATAAAATGGGCCCCACATGCAGATGGCTTGGATAGAATACATGCTTCGTGGTGGGGTCCATCCGGGTGGGCCACACGGCCACATCATCACATAAAATAGGAGAAAAAGAAAGAGAGAGGGAGAGAGAGAAAGAGAGGGACACGTGTGATGGAGGGCTCTGCCACTATGAGCCCTCCCTTGCAACAAATCATACATCAAGTGGGTCCCAATACATGTGGGCCCACCAAATCAAAGATCAACGGTGGAGATTCCTTCTCCACCAAAATGGAAGGTCTAGATGACCCTCATCAAACTAGATGGTACTCTTATCAAACTAGAGGGTAAGCATCATGATGGGGTCCATGGAGAATGGCCCCATCATAGGATGATCATGAGGATCAAGGTGGGCCATCGGCCACACCTAGGGTCCAAAGTGAGATCCATACCATCAATCGGTAGGCCTCACTTGGCCCATCTTAAAAACATGTAAACCTAAGCCTATGAAGCACCCACCATTCGATCTTTTTGCTCCCTTGGCTTCCTTTGCTCCTTAACTTCGATCTTAACAGAGGAGATGAGGTTTGGATGGTTGAGATGGGGGATGAAAAGGTAGAAAAGGTGGGCCACACTTGTAGCTTGGAAGAAATAGGGAGAGGCTTGGACATGTGAATTTTCTTGCTTGCTTGGGAAGTGAGTTGAGAAAAGAGAGAAAGAGAGTTGTAAAGGGAGAGAGAGAGAGAGAGAGAGAGAGAGAGATGGAGAGAGAGATGGGTGATGGATGATGGATGTGGTGAGTGATATGTGTAAGAGCTTTTTGACTTTTGTGGTTGCTTGGTGTAAGAAAGGCATGGGTGTGTAAGAGACTTTTTGACTTTAGGGGGGTTGCTTGGGAATGGGTGAAAGGTGATGTGTACTTGACATGATGGGATTGATTGATGTGACAAGTCGTAGAGATTCTCTCGAAATTCACACACGGCGTTTTCCTCGCACCAAACGCTGGCCCACATCTTCTAGCTAGAGTATCAGATCTGTGCGCGAGACGCGGCATCGGAACCGCGGCGACGGCACGGTCGCAGGGGTACAAGTCTTGGGTTGAGTCAACTCGGGTTGACGGCATGTGAATCAGGGTCGAGCGCAAATGCCGGTTTAGGATCGAAGGTTACCAAAATTCGACCAGGAAGACTGCGGAAGTCTACGGAATGGTACGGTCTAGGATACAGGTCTTACACTCGGTCTAGACGTTAGAGCGTCTCCTGGCCACGGAGGTTTAGGGATTTTCACTCAGGGACATTTATAGCGCCCATATGCTAGAACCAAACATTTCTGGTATCCCATCCAGCCATCCACGATATGCTTGTGGAGGCTACGTCCCTGATATCGCTAGGGCGTATAGTAGACATATCACACAAATGTTAGATGTATGAGTCATATCATCCAGTCATGCATTGAACCTGTGCGTACAACATGCTCATGTGGGGCAACTCCGCTTATCAGGGAGTCCCATAAACAACCTGCCTAATGGCATATGCAATGGTCAACCACATCTTATATCAGGCATGCAGATGATGCATACGGGCATGTGTCATGATGTTATATTATCACGTACTCATAATCAGTATCGATAATCAGCCTAACAAAGGGCCGAAGGGAAGGTCACAATGTGGACATTTAAGCATTAATGTTCATCAATGTGGACATTTAACCAACATTGCTCCTGGCTCACATAGCGCCTAACATATAGTGGGCCCATGACCTCACACAAGGGCCTAATATACATTACTTGGGCCTCATATAAGGACAACATATACATCACGATGGGCCTCATCACATGGGCCAAATACACATCACAATGGGCCGTATCACATGGGCCAATATACATCGCATGGGCCGCATCGCATGGGCCTCAAATACATCACAATGGGACACATCATATGGTCTGAAAATTCATTATAATGGGCCATGTGACATGGGCCTAATACACATCACAATGGGCCGCATGACATGGGCGTAATACACATCACAATGGACCACATGACATGGGCCTAATACACATCATAATGGGCTGCATGGCCCTAATACACTTCACAATGGGCTGCATGACATGGGCCTAATACACATCATAATGGGCTGCATGACACATGACATGGGCCCAATATACATCACAATGGGCCTCATCATACGGGCCTCAAATACATAACAAGTGCGCCCTGCACATGGGCCATAAATACATCACATCGGGCTTCATTAAATGGGCCTCATCATATTTATAGTGGGCCTGATGGGGCGGCCCATGGAACAACAAAACAAATGGGTATACATCAAGGTGGCCCTACACATATAGCAGGTGGGCCTACACCTCCAAATGGGCCCACCAGATGAACAACTAGGATATACAACACATATATCAAGTGAGCCCCACGTCCAGTGGACTGGACGGCCTAGATAAAACATATACATCAGGGTGTGTACCACAACAATGGACAGTTTGGAGAAAGACATGCCTCATGGTCAGCCCACAGCTGCTGATGTCAACAGCAGCATGAGCTGTTGGATGACTCAGATATATGACACATCATAAGATGGGATGCACCATCTAAAACAATAGACGGACGGTGCTATATAGCACATATGAGCCCCACAGGATTTGTTAACGTTAATCCAGAAGCCATCTGCCGCTGGATGGACGGCATAGATAAACATATATCAGGGTAGAGCCCCACCAGCACCATCCAGATGGACGATGTGGATAAAACATACATTACAGGGTGGCCCACCGTTCTTGCTGACGTTGCACAATAGATGAATGGTTTGGCTATAACACATCCCTCACGATGGGGCCCAGCGTCCAGTCAGTGGATGGCTAGGATAAAATACATAAATCAAGGTGGCCCACGTGCTAGACAACACTTATCTCAGGTGGGTACCACCGTCCAGGGCATCTGGACGGTGTGGAATAACATATATATCACGGCAGTCCGCACAGGTGGACGGTGTGGATCAACAAATACATCGTGGCAAGTCACACCATCTAGAAACACTGGATGGTGCAGGTTTACAACACATGCATCATGGCCCCACATCCAGGGGGCGGACGTCTTGGATAAAACACCTACATCATGTGGGGTCCACATGTACAATAGGTACATCAAGGTGAGACCCGCAAAGATGGACGGTCTGGATATCACATCCCTTAATCAGACCCACCTACTGACGTTAATATGGCAGCCAATCCACTACCATGCATGTGGATCCTATGAGGGCCCACCATATTACATATATATATATATATTAAGGTGGGTCACATCGTCCAGGAGACCGGACGGTGTGGAGTGAGGTACGCTAGCCAATCAACCTCCATCTCATCGTCCACAAATGGATGGTGAGGATAAAAATATATATTAGGGTGGGTCCATGCATGTGGCCCACCAGCTGGACCAAGATGGCAACGTCCGCTGATGGACGGCCAGGATTTAATATATATATATATATATATATATATATATATATATATATATATATATATATATATATATATATATATATATATATATATATATATATATATATATATATAAACACACATCTGGTGGGGTCCTACGGACGGTGCTCCAGCTGAGATTTGAATCTGCCTTAGTCGAGGGCCAAGCCTAGATGGACAGTGTGGATGACCCACACATGTAGCAACAAGTGTGATCCACGTGAGTGTGGCCCACCAGAATTTCTAGATCAAGCTGATATTTCTGTTTCCCCATCATCCAGCATCCAGGCCTGCTCGACGGTCTGGACAGCAGGCCTTCTAACAAGCCCTGGCCCATGGCCATTGGGTCTGGTCAATGCAGGTAAAACCCATACATTACAGCGGGGTCCAAGTCAGTGTAGCCCACCCGTTCTAGATCAAGATGATATTTGTGTTTTCCCATCTTCCAAACGGTCCAACCGGACTGACTGTCCAGTAGGGTGGACAGCAAGACCGTCCCACCTGCTGGACAGTCTGGATCATTCAATCAGCCCTACATCAAGGTGGCCCACGATCAGAGAAAGGAGAGAGAGAGAGAGATAGAGGGAGAGATCGGTGAGATGGAGGGACCCCGCCACTATGGGCCCCTCATATGATTACAACACATACATCAATTGGGTCTCATCACAAGTGGGCCATCGAATTGAAAATCAATGGTAGATCACCCACCATTGGATCTTGGACTCCTCCTTCCACCAGTGCATTCTAGAGCTCCAAGGGATGAATTTTAACTGTTGAGATGAAGCTTGGAGGGTGGGATTGGGTAGTAGGAAAGTGGGCCACACAAAGCTTCTTTCTCCATGGAAGCTTAGACATGCACCTCTCTCTCATGGGTGTTGCTTGGGAGATGGGTTTGAGAAAGAGAGAGAGACACAGAGAGAGAGAGATGTAAGAGAGGGAGAGGAATGGTGAGTGATGGGTGTACTTGACATGTTGGGTTGTAAGAGAGAGAGTTGACTTTGGGGATGGGTGTTATACTTAGGGATGAGTGTTGTACTTTGACTAGTGATGTGATTGATTCGAAGGGTTCTCTTGGGTTTGCAAATGCATGGCATTTTTTCAAAATAGACGCAGGCCCACATCTCCTAGCCTGGATATCGCCTCGGCGCACGAGACGCGGCATCAAAACTACGGCGACGGCGAGGTCGCTAGGGTATAAGTCTCGGGTCGAGCTGACTTGGGTTAACAAGGTATGACTTAGGGTTACGCGCAAATGCTATCTATGTGTCGCAGGTTGCCGGAATTTCATCCTTAAAATTTACACTATCACACAACTAACTGGAGCTCATAAAAGAGGGAAATTATTTCACTATGCAAAAATTAAAAGCACAATACACACATGAAATCACGTATTGACAAGGGGATGGGGATAATGTTCACGAATCTCAGCCCCTCGCTCCTAAAATGCCTCATTCATGAGCAATCTAGCAAGAGGTGCAGGGGTCAAGTCGGACGAATTGTTGATGATTCCTCCTAATGCCTAAGGATCTTACTGTTGTTGTTGCCGCTACTGGGGTCTTAGCGGCAGCTACTGTTGTCGATGCTGCTGCTGAGGACGGGGACACTCGCTCCTACGATGCCAATTCCACCACATCTAAAGTAAGTACCTGTGAACTGACACAGAGGAGGTGCTGGAAGTACTACTGGTGCTCACGGCTACTGCTGCTGCGGTTAGGGACACTCCCACCTACTGTGTCCTATCCCACCGCATCCATAATAGGCACTGGGAAGCTACCTTTAAGGTGGTGCCGGGGGTACTGCTCGTGCTCTGGTGGATGGGTGACTCCTGTGCCTCTGAGGCCACCGATGCTGTTGGGAGCTACCGGAGGGGGCTCGCCTCTTTCGGCCTCATCTCTGAAGGATGGCGGTTATCGCTTGCAACATCTGTTGCAACTGGTCTGCACTCACGAACTCTGTTAGTGCTGTGCTAGACTTGGACGGGGCTGCAGAAGTCTCAAGTGGGGGAACGGGAATCTCAAGTGGGGAAGCGGAAGTTGTTCGGGTCACTCTCTTAGGTGCCATGTCCTACAGGAAGGAACAAAGGCCTATTATCCTTGAGCACTCTTGAATATACACACGATGGGGAGCTATATCAGAAAATTTCTAAGTTATTTGTACTCGGAGACCTAATCATTCTAAGTTCTCAACAATCATAAAGTATAGGGTAGCTATCAGCAGATATGTGATGTTATCCTCAGGTATTCCTAAGTTATGCTCTAATACCAACTTCTATCACACCTTAAACTCAAAAACCGGGCTCACAAAAAATACCCGATCACCGAATCCAGTGTCAACAGCCTCCGTAATACCCCATTCTCGGCTCCCAGTACGCATACGCAAGATTCTAATGCTGGGATCCTACAAGGAGGATTTTCTAACTTACAATTATCTCGTAAGAAGCATAACCACAACTTTACCCAAATCACAAAGGCAACATCATCATCACATATCCACTAATATAAACAGTTGAATACATTGCTAAAATGAAATATATACATATGTCAAAAATCAAAGCTCCAGAAGACCGCTGTACACTCCAAGTTTAAAGCTGATACAACTTAACGCCACCTGCACGCATCTATCGTGCATAAGCTTATAAAAAGCTTAAAGGGTGGTGTAAGTGTGTGCGATGCACATACTAAGCAATAGATATCAGAGTAAGCGAAACTACTGATAATCCATAAATTGTACAATATCATAGTAATGCGGAAACATGTTGGTAAGTCCATAAATACCTATCGGCCTTATCCATGTTATGCGATACAAAAACATAAGAAGCCAATATCATATACTGAGGATACAATGCAATATGCAAATCCTGACGAGTCCACGAATGCGTCAACCTCATCTATGCCATATAAATGTAGAAACGTAGTAACCCAAAATACCATATGCCGTGGATGTAATGCAATATGCAGTGCGATTAAAATGACTAAGCTGGAGTGTGAAGTCGGGATGATAGTACGTAATATCACAAGCTATGGGGTCTATCACAAGAGACTTCTATCTAAACCAGTCCCATACCTAAATTTGGATATATAGACTCAATGTGGTAAACTCCTAACCTTAGGTTGGTCGCACACTCTAACCAAAATCCCGGCCATTATAAATACACATATCAATTAGTTGCATACCACCAGTCCTGAGTGGATAGTTTATGATGAATGAATGAGTAAAATGCTGAGTATGTAACTCCTTCTTAATAAGTCCACATATCAATACTGTACATCTCTGGGATCATCACCGGGGTCTACTACACTCCAAACCAAATTGCCACCCCCATCACGCATAATAAGGTGAGTGGAAGAGACCTCACTATCTACCTGGTCAGTAGTCAGCCAATATCTACCCGACACATCAATAGCGGACCCATTTATGAGCTGGTCAAACTCAGCCTAGTTTTGCCCACTACGAATCGGGCGGATAAGGCTACACCCCCTTCCAACCGACCACGACACAGTGGGAGACGCGGCCTACTGGTATTTGGCACTCGGGTGCTCATGTATTCCACTCAGTCTAGATGTTGGAGTGTCTCCTGGCCATAGAGGTTTAGAGATTTTCACCTAGAGACATCTATGGCTTCCGTATGCTAGAACCAAACATTTCTGATGTCCCATTCAGCCATCCACGATATGCCTGTAAAGGCTACGGCCCTAATATCGCTAGGGCATATAGTAGACATATCATACAAATGCGAGATGCATGAGTCATATCATCCAGTCACGCATCAAACCTGCGCGTACTGCGTGCTCATGTAGGGCAACTCCGCTTATCAGGGAGTCTCATAAATAACCTGGCTAATGGTATATGTAATGGTCAACCACATCTCATATCAAGCATGCAGATGATGCGTATGGGCATGTGTCATGATGTTATACTATCACGTACTCATAATCGGTATCGATAATCGGCCTAATAAAGGGCCTAAGGAAAGGTCACAATGTGGACATTTAACCATCATTGCCTATTAATGTGGGACATTTAACCAACATTGCTCCCAAGGAGTGGCCCACATAGAACCTAACATATAGTGGGCCCATGGCCTCACACAAGGGCCTAATATACATCACTTGGGCCTCATGCAAGACTACATATACATCACGATGGGCCTCATCACATGTGCCAAATACATAACATAATGGGCCGTATCACATGGGCCACATATACATCAAGTGGGCCGCATCGCATGGGCCTCGAATACATCACAATGGGCCACATCATATGGGTTGGAAATTCATTATAATGTGCCACATGACATGGGCCTAATACACATCACAATGGGCCGCATGACATGGGCCTAATACACATCACAATGAGCTGCATGACATGGGCCTAATACACATCATAATGGGCCGCATGACATGGGCCTAATACACATCACAATGGGCCACATGACATGGGCCTAATACACATCATAATGGGCCGCATGACATGAGCCTAATACAAATCATAATGGGCCGCATGACATGGGCCCAATATACATTACAATGGGCCTCATCGTACGGGCCTCAAATAAGTAACATGTGGGCCCTGCACATGGGCTATAAATACATCACATCCGGCTTAATTAGATGGGCCTCATCATATTTATAGTGGACCTGATGGGGCAGCCCATGGTACAACAAAATAGATGGGTATACATCAAGGTGGCCCTACACATATAGCAGGTGGGCCTACACCTCCAAATGGGGCCACTAGATGAATAACTTGGATATACAACACATATATCGAGTGGGCCGCACGTCCAGTGGACTGGACGGCGTGGCTAAAACATATACATTAGGGTGTGTTCCACAGCAATGGATGGTTTGGAGGAACACATGCCTCATGGTCAGCCCACAACTGCTGACGTTAATAGCAGCATGAGCTACTAGATGACTTAGATATACAACACATCATAAGATGGGGCCCACCATCCAAAACAACAGATAGACGGTGCTATACAGCACGTGTGGGCCCACAGGATTTGCTAACGTTAATCCAGTAGCCATCTACTGCTGGATGGACAACATAGATAAACACATATAACAAGGTAGGGCCCCACCAGCACTATCCAGATGGACGGTGTGGGTAAAACACACATTACAGGGTGGCCTACCGTTCTTGCTGACGTTGCACAGCAGAGGAACAATTTGGCTATAACACATCCCTCACAATGGGGCCCACCATCCAGTCAATGGACAGCTGGGATAAAATACATAAATCAAGGTGGCCCACGTGCTGAACAACACTTATCTCAGGTGGGTACCACCATCCAGGCCATCTGGATGGTGTGGAATAACATATACATCACGGCGGTCCACACAGGTAGACGATGTGGATCAACAAATACATCATGGTAAGTCCCACCATCTAGAAATGCTGGACGGTGCAGGTTTACAACACATGCATCATGGCCCCTCATCCAGGGGGTGGACGTCTTGGATAAAACACCTAAATCATGTGGGGTCCACATGTACAATAGGTACATCAAGGTGGGACCCGCATAGATGGACGGTCTGGATATCACATCCCTCAATCAGACCCACCTGCTGACATTAATATGGCAGCCAATCAACTGGCATGCATGTGGGTCCCATGAGGGCCCACCATAGTATTATATTAATATATATACATATAGATATATTATAAGGTGGGTCACACTGTCCAGGAGACTTAGACAATGTGGAGTGAGGTATGCCAACCAATCGGCCACCATCTCACTGTCCGCAGATGGATGGTGAGGATAAAAATATATATCAAGGTGAGTCCACGTGTGTGGCCCGCCATCTGGACCAAGCTGACAATGTCCGCTGATGGACGACCATGAATTAAAATATTATATATATATATATATATATATATATATATGTATATATATAATATACATCTAGTGGGGTCCATGACCTACGGACGGTGCTCCAGCTGAAATTTGAATCTGCCTCAATCCAGGGCTAGGCCTGGATGGACGGTGTGGATGACCCACACGTGTAGCAACAAGTGGGGTCTACGTGAGTGTGGCCCACCGAAATTTCTGGATCAAGCTGATATTTTTGTTTCCCCATCATCCAGTGTCTAGGCCTGTTGGACGGTCTGGACAGCAGGCCGTTCAGCAGGCCCTGGCCCATGGTCATTGGGTCTGGACAGTGCAGGTAAAACCCATACATTACAGCGGGGTCCACGTCAGTGTGGCCCACCTATTCTAGATCAAGATGATATTTGTGTTTTCTCGTCATCTAAACGGTCCAACCGGACTGACTGTCTAGTAGGGTGGACAGCATGACCGTCCCACCTACTGGACGGTCTGGATCATCCAATCAGCCCTACATCAAGGCGGCCCACGATTAGAGAAAGGAGAGAGAGAGAGAGAGAGAGAGAGAGACAGATCGATCGGTGAGATGGAGGGACCCTGCCACTATGGGCTCCTCATATGATTACAACACATACATCAAATTGGGTCCCATCACAAGTGGGCCATCGAATTAAAAATCAATGGTAGATCACCCACCATTAGATCTTGAACTCCTTGCACCAGTGCGTTCTAGAGCTCCAAGGGATGAATTTCAATGGTTGAGATGAAGCTTGGAGGGTGGGATTGGGTGGTAGGAAGGTGGGCCACACAAAGCTTCTTTCTCCATGGAAGCTTGGATGTCCACCTCTCTCTCATGGGTGTTGCTTGGGAGATGGGTTTGGGAAAGAGAGAGAGAGGATGTAAGAGAGGGAGAGGGATGGTGAGTGATGGGTGAGTGAGTTATGGGTGTACTTGACATGTATGGGTTGTGTAAGAGAGAAAGTTAACTTTAGGGATGGGTGTTGTAATTTGACTAGTGATGCATTGATTTGAAGGGTTCTCTTTGGTTTGCAAATGTGCGGCGTTTTCTCGAAATAAACGAAGGCCCACATCTCCTGGCCTGTGTATCACCTCGATGCATGAGATGCGGCATCCGAACTGTGGCAACGACACGGTTGCTATGGTACAAGTCTCGAGTCGAGCCAACTTGGGTTGACAGGATATGACTCAGGATTTCATGCAAATGCTATCTATGTGTCGCGAGTCGCCGGAATTCGACCGGGAGGACTGTAGAAGTCTATGGAATGGTACGATCTATGATACGGGCATCACAGGTCTGATCAGAGGTATGCGTTATATCCAAACCACCCATCTATATGGCCATCAGCAAGTTGTGAGGGCCTGATCAGAGGTATGTGTTATATCCAAACCATCCATCCACTTGGTGAGATCGTCTTAAGGCTTGAGATGGGAAATTAGTCAGATTTGTCTATCAAGTAGACCACACTGCAAAACTAGTGGAGCATTGAACGTCTAGAATTGAAACCAATTTGGGGTCAGAAATGTTTTGGATCAATATGAAATTTATTTTCCTCTTAATTCAGGTCTTTATGACCTTATGAACAAATTGGATGGAAAATAAACGTTATGGTGGGCCCTGTGAATTGTTTAACAGTGAAATCATTATCTCCAATACTATTTGTGTTGTGGTCCACATGATATTTCGATATGGTTCCTTTTTTTTGGGTAATGTTCTAAAATGATCTGTAAAAATAGATGAATGGTGTAGATATAATAATAATGTTTTATCCACACCGTCCAACTAGGATGGTGGGTCTCACTTGATGTACATGAGGCCCATGAGTGAGGCCCGATGTGATGTATATGTGGCCCATGTGTGAGGCCCGATGTGATGTATATGAGGCCCATGAGTGAGGCCATGAGGCCCATATAATGAGGCCCAATGTGATGTATACGAGGCCCATTGTTATGTGGGAGGCCCAATGTGATGTATACGAGGCCCATTGTGATGTGTGATTCCATCATGGTGTATGTAATAATATTTATGATGCCCATTCATCTTCCTAGTTGGATCTAAATGGGCCATGCCTTGGGAGCAATGATGGTTTAAAGTCCACATTGTAAGGGTAATGGTGGTTAAATGTCCGCATTGTAACCCTCCCTAAGGCCCATTTTAGGGCCATTCTCATCTTCCCTTAGTGGGTTAACCCAATCCGTTGGGCCCCCATAATTGTTAGGCCCATTCTTGATATGATAGGCCGTCTAGGCCCATCCTTGATATGAGGAGAGTACATCATCATCATCATATAACATGCTTAGTATAGCCCTATGATCTATGCCCATGTGCATCATATGCATACTTGATATGAGGAGTGATTGATTATAACACATGCCATTGGGTGGATTATTTATGGGACTCCTTGATAGGCGGAGTTGTCCACATGAGCACATGGTACGGGCATGATTGCTGTATGACTGAATAGTGTGATTCATGCTTCTCACATTTGTGTGATATGATTTTTATATGCCCTAGTGATATCAGGGTCATAACCTCCACAGGCTTATCTTGGATGGCAGGATTGGACACTAGAAATACTGTTACTAGCATCAGAGCGCCATAGATGTCCCTGGGTGAAAATCTCTAAACCCGATGGTACCAAAGGATGACTCCAACGTCGAGACCGAGTGGATATATGAGCGCATGAGGGCCGTATACCAGTAGGTTGTGTCTCCCACTGTGTCGTGGTCGGTTGAAAGGGAGTGTAACCTTATCCGCCCAAGGGTAGGGGTCATAACTGACTGAATTTGACCAGCTCATAAATGGGTCAGCTATCGATGTGTCCCGCCAACATTGGTAGGTGAATAGTGAGGTCTCTTCCACTTGCATGGTTGCGCATTTAATGGGCGGTGAACTGGTGTATAGTGTACTAGACCCCGGTGATATATGTATATATATATATATATATATATTCCTGAGATAAGTTGTATTGATATGAGGATTCAGATGAGATTTGGTATGCTTGAGTAGCACCTCGCATATGACATTGGCCCTGTAGGCCTTGCATTGTATAGTCTTGATATGGCCGATAGCATTCATGCCTTACATCGCATAGCCTTGGTATGGATGTTAGCATTCATGGACTTGTCAATATGTTTCTGCATCACTCTGATATTGCATCCTGAGCACGCTTATATTGCGCACATATGTACACCACCCTCTAAGCTTTCTATAAGCTTATACATAATTGATGTGTGTAGGTTACGCTAGGCCATAACTGAGCTGGAGCAGGTGCGTATCGCAGAGCTTCTAGAGTTTTGATATTATTATCATTGTATTTTCCTTTATGCGCATTGTACTTAAAGGTTTTTATTATAGTGAATTTTGTGATGGCGCTCTGGTTATTGTTTGTGGGCTATGCATGTGGTTATGTTGAAACAAATTATATTGAAAATCCTCCTTGTAAGATCCCAGGACCAGAACCTAGTATATGGGTGCCAGAAGCCGAGAATGGGGTACTAAGGAGGCTGTCGGCACCAGATTCGGCGTTCGGAAATTTTGTGAGCCCAGTTTCCGAGTTTGAGCTGTGACAGGTTATGCACACGTAATATTTGGTATAGGGCCAAACGTAAGTGCTTTAATTTTCTACACAACCATGCCTGACCACATTTTGGGATCTACTCCCTAATCATGTGGGGTCTAATTTAGCCCAAGTAAAATATTATTTATCTATTCATTGGTATATGTTAAAGGTTCCAAGTGGTGGCCTACTCATATCTCCAGTGTGTGGTCCACTACAGAGGTCCAAAGTTGGTACAAAATATAAAAATAATCAGACAGTTTTCAGCAATGAGGTCTGTCACAACTTAGGGCCCAATTTCCAAACACTTGGGGATCATTCCCGTGACAAAGGTGCAACATCTCAACTCACTTCTAGAAGAATTAAACATCCCTCATAGTGATACCCTTAACTACAAAGTGTGGATCCCACCACAAGGTGTTAAAGAGGCCTACATGCAATGTAGTTAGGTACTTAGAAATATTTCAGTAAACAGAAAATGTAAGAGAAGTGAAATAAATCCAATGGAAAGTGGGGCACACATGCTAGCAAACCATAGATAAGAGACACACAAAAATATACATGGGTTTCCAGATTGGATGAACTAATAAAATACATAAATCACAAGTAATCCCACACCCAAGTGGGTCAATAAGAGGATGAATGTTATGTACAACATATATCCAACATACACATCTAGTAGCACATGAAATATATTGATCAAATCTCTATGATCAGATTCTTTATTGGAAAATCTGATCCAATGAATGGTTTAGTAATACATCATTTAGGTTGTATATAGGTTCCAACCATACAGAGCCTTGGATCCATCTGGACCATACAAAACAATTTAAGATTTATCCTTACGGAAGTATCTGTCGGTTCAGAATTTCTTAAATTTTATCATGAAAGAATCTAACCATAGGGACTGTACTATGATCAATAACTATCTTAAGTTAAGAGAAAACATCAAATAAATATGATTGTTGGAATTACGGATATGGCCCACACAAGAATGGTCATAACAAGTTCCCAAATACATCTTTTGTATAAGGCCAAGATCTCAGTCGTCTGAATCTGATTGAGGTTTATTATATACCATTGGAAAGCTAGTTCAATTTTCTAAGAATCTAACAGAACATATATTTTTAATACATTCATTAAAGGAATTAAAAATGGGTCCGTTTTAGGCAAATCAGAATCTTGCATGTGCTGCTGGACAACAGCCAAGTAAACTTGATGTTACGGATGATTGGACCATTAGATGGCTATGAAATTTGGTATAGAGTTAATTCATATTGTGGTTCATATTGTTCCTAAGTTTTAACTTTGACCTTAGCATGGTTGATGTTATATGATTTTTAGAACTTTCTGTCCAGATAATAAAAAAAAACCAGGATTACATGTGAAGGGTG
The DNA here is from genome assembly GCF_029962835.1 of Magnolia sinica. Lineage (NCBI taxonomy): Eukaryota > Viridiplantae > Streptophyta > Magnoliopsida > Magnoliales > Magnoliaceae > Magnolia > Magnolia sinica. The sequence goes on from NC_080582.1 coordinate 55,323,447, forward strand.
TGGATATGATGTTCATCGTGGTGGACCATGCTGACATGGGCCACTTTGCTGACCACCATAGCCATAAATATATGCACACAAGAACTCCACACCAGTGGGGCCCACACATATCAAGAAAATAAAAAGAGGAAGAAATATGAGGATGAGGAGGATGGGAGGAGGGGTGTAGACTCACCTCAATGGATGGATGATTAGATGATGATGTGTGGTCTACTCCCTCTTTGATTAATGGTGGGCCACACCTTAGCCCCATTCTCTCTCACTCTCTCTTAAAATCTCAGAATTTTCTAAGTATAGGAAAAGAATAAGTGCAAGAGAGCTCATACTCTTATATAGAAAATTGGGGGTTACGGTGCAAGATGATGTGGCAAGTTTATGGGATCTTATTAGTGCTAAAAGTGAGGTGGAAGGTGATGTATGGTATGAGTAGTGGATGGATGAGGTGGATGGTGCTAAGCATATATTGACCAAGGTGGAAGAAATCTCGACATGCATTGGCTAATGGATAGATAAGGGTTGTGGGTTGTAGGTGATGCATGGTGGATGATGAAGTAGAGTGTTGCAATTGGTTGTTTGAAGTGACGTGACACAAATCAAGACATGCATTGGATACATGTATAGGATAAGGTGGACATGAGCCATGATTAGTTTCTAAGGCATGGGGAGAGAGCTAATGATGAGTTTTGGGATAGAATCCAATTTTGTCTTATAGTGCTTGTCTTATATGTGCTAGCTTCTTATTTTGTCATGTAGCAATTGTCCTATTTGTTGGTAATTTTCTAAAAGTGGGCTTTAGGCCCACACGGGCTCAAGTCCAATGGGCCTAGCATAATAGAGGTTGTTTGCGTTACTAGATACATAATTTGGGCCTTACATCAATGGGTCATATCCCACTAACAGAGCATCAGATTGACACACTGTTTTCACCATTGCGATCGCAACGACGATGTGGTCCACATGATAGAGGTCTCAAGATCATCTGAAACAAATCACTTGGGTGAGTTTTCTAGGTGCACTAGGGTACAGTGTATGGTCTATCAATGGTGCGAGTTGGGACACGTGTGAACACATGTGATGTTGCAAAAGACCGGGATCCCACAGCACCTCCGCCCAATTAACCCAGTTAGCTCAGCGTAGAAACAAGCTAAAATCCATGCCCATACCCTAGACCCATTAATGCCCAGAACTGTAGAGATACCACCCCATAGGACCCAAGGCTGGCATGTCATCGTGGGAGACCTACTGGGCGGCACCTTGGGCACCTCCCACATCCTAGCATCTCTCCTACATCGGAAGGAGAGGTTGTAAAGTATGTATGGGTGCTCCAGGTCTAACAACAAGCATTTGGGAAGTGGAAAAGACCATGCGGTCCTCCCCTTTGGCCAAAATTACGCCCTTATCTATCAATCTACTCAATAATATTTCACCATATGGCAATCTCAAATCCCAACCCTTGAAGCATATTTAAGTTGTGAACACCCACGCGCACCCATGGGGCGCCTGCTCTGATTTAGACCCTATCACACGTGTGTTTGAAAGGACGAGCTATAGATGTCCTAGAGGGGCATTGAATAGGACTATACAAAATATTTCGATATAATGCGGGAAAACAACTACTCTTAATTAGTTAGAGTATTGAAATCTTGATTCCAAATAGTTCATAGGATAACCTTCACCTAAAATATTTAGGCTCGACAACCTTATTTCATGACGTATTTTAGATCAAAATATCAAACTTTAGAACAAGACAATCAACACAAGGTAAGCAATAAACAAATAATCAATCACCACCAATGCACAAAGAGTTATAGTGGTTTAGTGCTTAACCCCACGCCTACTCTACTCCTAAAATTACTACCCTCGTAATTTTAGCTTTCACTATTTCAAGGTTTTCACAGAGTCACCTTAACAACCCGATACAATTCTTATTATTTTCACAGGCTATCACAACAAAACCCACTTTGTGATTTTTACGGGCTCACCACAAAACAACCCATTGAGATTTCCAGGCTATCTCAAAGAAACTCAAATGAAATAAAGAAATATATAGTACTTATCTTCAAATACCGAGTCAAAGACGTAACTGTAGCCTGATTGCAGCGATCTTCTTTCTTGGGAGATTAATGAAGTCGTATGTGTTCAACACAAAAATAATATAGGGATCTAATGTATTTTCAATGTAATAAACAGAATTACCACACAAATAGCTTTAGGAGGCCCTAACTTTCTCTTTACGCTTGAGGATATTGCTCATAAATTTTCATATCTCAAATGAATAAGAGAAGGCCTCTATTTATAGCCAAGGGATTTGGAAATTCAGCTAGTTTGATTTTCAGTTCGGCTAGCCAAATTCCTACGATTACGTTCCAATGACACTCAAATTTTGCAGGATAAGATCTTTCAAAAATTCGATTGGCTTGAGCCAAAATTTGGCTGGCTGAACATAGGGTTTGGCTAGTCGAATCTCCATGAGATCCAAAATTTTAACATTGCTAGAAACTTGACCAAACACAAGTGGGCTGGCCCAATGAACAGGTTAAGCTAGTCGAACTTGACATGGGAAAAAGCTATCTTGTTGTATACTTGCCCGAATTGTGTTGGGTTGGCCAAAGGTGGTTAGGCTTGCTGAACATGAAGTTGGGTTGGCCTAACTTCAGTGTATTTTTCTTAGAATTATATATTATTATGTCACCATGTGAAATATACCTAACCTAGGGTCATTCTAAAGTTGTACCACCTGATGGTTGACACATACAGAGTGCTTCGGTCTTTGAACCATGCATAACCTTTAAGACTTAAGATGTTGAATCATCCTTGAGATGTTGATCCAGTCTTCATGTAATCTTCGTGAGTTGCCTAAGAACATCTTTATGAGTGCTTGTGATCCATCCGGGATTACAAAATTTGATAACACTGAGTGTAGTTTAAGTATAAGCACTTACAATCTCCCCCTTTGTCAATTTCATAACAAAACACAATCATACACAACTCATCATACAATATTGCAACATCTCATAGATTCATCATACTATTATGAGCTCTAGTTCAAAAGAACATCTGTACACCACATGTAGTACCATAAGTTGAAGTTTTTACTTGAGGCACCTCGGAATAATCATTAGTGGCTCCCCCTGAGCACTTTAGTAAAAAAAAAATATATCCATTCAATCCAATTCTTTTTCACGTGCAAACAAAAATATATATATATATAATTCATCCATTCATCATTCATATCATATCATGCATGAAAATGTGGTCAAATATATGTATCCTGATATCCATATTCTCCCCCTTGTTGTTAAAAGTTGATAAAGGAAGAAATAAATAAAAAAAATATACGTAATAGAAAGAATGAATATCAAGGATAAGAACATAGAGAATAATGATTTAAAATCATCCAAGTTCATAAAGACTAAAATTTGAATATTCTAAGAGAAACCAAGCAAGTGTGCAGGTAATCCAAAGAGAGATGAAAGTACTTTTTAACATACTTCATATGTTGTTTCTGAGTTTGAAATAATAAGTCATGGGATACTTACAAAACATCCACCTTCTTCTCTAAACTATCCAATCTATTAGAGATTAAGAATGTTGAAAATCAGAATCATTTGTATATCTAGATTATTCCAAATCAGCAAAAATGTCATCTGTGTTGATGTCGCCTTCACGAGCTTCTTCCTGATCACCTTGTTGCTCAGGAAGCGGAGTTAACTACATCATATTCAGATTTGCATTACCAAAAGGGAGTTCGGATTCCGGTGCTTCAATTGTAGGAATTTGAACATTATAATGTAAAGCAAGGGAATTCATAAGGAATGCAAAATGAATAGACCTATGACGAGGATGCGGGCAATATTGAATTATCAAGAAAGAAATCAAAGATGGAAGACAAATGCGAATACCAGATGCAATAGCATGCATAACTCACATCATGGAGTAAGATCGGTCTTATTCCCTGCCCTAGGATAGACATTTGAAGTAAAAATGTGGTGCAGGACATGGTATTTTGGAATAAATTATAAGTAGGGAGAGAGTTACAGGACCTCCATTCTGCATTATATCCACACAACACACGAGTAAGAGAAGTTCTTTCTAAATTGTCCATATCTTCAAAATGTGTAGCAATTAGTATCCCGTCATCTGCCATTTCAATGTCCTTTACAGATGATATGATGGAGGGGGGTATTATTGTGATGGTTTCTTCCAAAAATTGAATATTAAATGTTAAATTTTCTAAAGAAACCTCATTGATGGATGCATACATCCCTTATGCGATGGACCGGTAAGCCACTCTGCCCCATTTCTGAATTTTCTCCCATCCTACCTCAGAGAGGAGTTTAAAAAAAAACCATATTGAGCGATATGATCAAGGTTAACTGATCGCTCAATGATAATACTCTAAGATCAGAAATCCCGAACATTTTTTCAGATCATCCTCTACTATCCGTATGGACTGTACAACTCGAGGAACAGAGCGGGATGAGGGACTAGCATGAGATCTACAAACAGAACGTTTGTATCTTGGTTCCATGGAAGAAAATAAGTAAGAGATTACAAAACAGAGGATGGGTTTTGAGAAGATCGGATTTTTGAAGCAAACCCACCAAAAATAGAAATCTAGATTCAAAAAAAATACAAAATACACAAATAATATGCAACTAGAAGCTTAAATCTAGAAGAAAAATGCAAACAAACATCTTACAAGGAAGTTAGAGTGATGGGTTAGACAAAGGAAGTACCGGCTAGCTGAAGAAGAAGAAGTGAAAATGAGTCATTTGGGGTTTTTCCCCCTTTTTGATTCAATCCACGCTCGATTCGACTGGCCAAGTATGTCCTTGGCTGGCTGAATTGGTTGGTTAGCTATGGCTGGTCGAAAATCCCAAATTTTTTATAATATTCTCATTTTTCCTTTTATGCAAAAAAAAAAAAAAAACAAAATGCAATAAAGGAAGATTAATTAAAGACACCATAATCAATTAACAGAGCATAATCCAATGTCATGCTTTAAATTAGATAATCTGACACTTTCTAGAGGTTTTGTCAGAATATCTATAAGCTGCTTCTCAGTTTGAATGTATTTTAGCACGACAATCTTATATTCAACTAATTCTCAGATATAATGATATCGTATGTCGATGTGTTTTGTACGAGAATGTTGAATAAGAATTTTAGATATGTTTATAGCACTGGTATTATCATAATATGGATTTATAGTATCTTGATTAATACCATAGTCAGCTAACATGCGTTTTATCCACAAAGCATGCATCCATTTCCTACCGCAATATATTTAGCCTCTGCAATAGATAATGATACTGAATTTTGCTTCTTGCTCATCCAGGATACAAGGAAGTTTCTAATATAGAAACATCCTCCACTTGTGATTTTTTTGTCATCAACATTACCTGCCCAGTCAGCATCAGTGTATCGAGCTATTTGTAGTGACGTATCGTGAGAATACCATAAACCTAAGTTAGCAGTACTTGCAACATAATTGATTATTCTTTTGACAATAGATAGAGGAGATTCTTTAAAGTTAGATTAATATCTAACACACATGCCTACACTGAAAGAAATATCAGGTCTACTTGTAGTTAAGTACAATAGACTACCAATCATGCTACAGTAAAGACGAGAGTCAACACTTTTACCTGATTCATCTTTAGATAGTTTGAGTGTTGTACTCATGGGTGTCTGAAAATTTTTACCATTCTCAAAACCAAATCTCTTCACTAGGTTCCTAGAATATTTGGTTTAAAAGATAAATATCCAATCTTTGAGTTGTTTCACTTGGAGGCTGAGGAAATAATTTAGCTTACCAGCCATACTCATTTCGAATTCTAATTTCATCAAATCTGCAAACTTAGAGGATAGGTCAGTACAAGTTGATTCATAGATAATATCATCTACATATATATGAACAATCAACATATCTTCATTATATATATATATATATATATATAAAAATAAGGTTTTATCAACACTCCCCATTTTTAAATTTTGACTAAGTAGAAATTTAGTCAGTTTTTCATACCATGCTCTTAGAGCTTGTTTTAAACCATATTGAGCCTTTTTAAGACAGTATATATTATCAAGAAGTTTGGGATCTTCAAAGCCCTTACATTGTTCAATATAAACTTCCTCGTTTAAATCATTGTTTAAGAAAGCACTTTTGACATCCATTTGATATATTTTGAAATTTTTATAGCATGCAATGAAAATAAATAATCTGATCAACTCAAGACAGGCAACTGGTGCAAAGGTTTCATCATAGTCAATCCTTTCAATTCGAGTGTAACCTTGTACAACCAATCATGCCTTGTTTCTTATAATATTACCTAGTTCATCAGATATATTTTAAAAAATCTATTTGGTTCCAATCACATGTTTGTCATAAGGTCTGGGAACCAGATACCAAACATCATTTCTAACAAACTAATTTAGTTCATCTTGCATGCCTAAAATCCAACATTCATCTACTAAGGCTTCATTTACGTTAGTTGGTTCTATCTAGGAAGTGAAGCAAACATGATTGCATAAGTTTTGTAATTGTCTTTTGGTTTGAACATCAGTGTGAGGGTTACCAAGTATTTGATTAGTCGGATGATCCTTGACTAGACTTATCTCAATTGAATCTAATTTTGATGATGGATCGGATCGATTAGCTATGATGGTTTCATCATCTTGATCATTTTTGGGTGTGATAGATTGATCATCAATAACAACATTTATGAATTCTTGTATCACCCCAGTTCTTTTATTTAGAACGCGATATACTTGAGTATATAGATCATATTCCAAAAAATTCCCTCATCACTTTTAGCTTTAAACTTTCTCAAATTTTTTCGGTCTTGTAAAATGAAACACTTACTTCTAAAAGTACGAAAATATTTCACAGAAGGTTTTCTATCAAACTATAGTTCATAAGCTGTTTTATTTTTAGTTGATCTTATATAAACACGATTAATAATATAGCAAGTAGTATTAACAGATTCTACCCACAAATTGTTAGGTAATTTCAAGCTATTCAACATTACACTATCCATTTCTTGTAAAACTCTATTTTTCCTTTCAGCAACTCCATTTTGTTGAGGAGTTTTAGGAGCAGGAAATTCATGTAATATCCATGGTCATTATAGTACTTCTCAAAATTGTTATTTTTAAATTCAGAATCATGGCCACTTCTTATTCTGGTTACAGATAGTTCTTTTTCAATCTTGATGCGTTTAATTAACTTTTTGACTTCATAAAAAACATTTGACTTTTCTCTTAAGAAGACTACCCATGAATATATAGTGTAGTCATCTACTACAACTAGAAATTATTTCTTTCCACCTCTACTCTCTGTTCGAGTTGGTTCAACTAAGTCCATATGGAGTAGTTCGAGAGGTCTTATAGTAGCCAAGGAGTTCACCTTTTTGTGGCTACTCCTAATTTGTTTGTCTATTTGACAGGCACCACATACTTTATTTTCTAGTTTTTTCAATTTGGGTAGACCACGTATATGATCTCTTTTGCTCAATTTATGTAGGTCTTTGTAGTTTATAAAGATATTGATGCCAAAGTTCGGTTTTATTTGTTTGGTCCATGTAACATGAATGATTTGTTGAGCAAGAGTCATCAATGATATAGTAATTTTCAAAGGTCCTAGTATGCATTCCGTCCATCTTGATCCCGCGGTCCTACCGGTCGAATCCCGGCGACCCGTGACCCTTGGATAGTGTTTGCGGTCATCCGTGAGCCCAGTCATGAAGACCCGACTCGGATCGAGTTGAGACCTATACCATTGTGACCGCATCGTCGTTGCGATTCCAACGACGCGTCTTGTGCATTCATCCGACTTATAGATCAAAAGTTGTGAGCATTTCATCATGTGGCCCACTTTTTGTACAAAAGCATATGGACCACTCTCAGGCACAAGTTCCCATGCACACCACCCACACACACTACAATTCCCATGGAATAAACACTACCCATCCTAAACACTACCCACACCTAACCTACCCTAGCAAGCATTGTTTGTATCACCATAGGTTATGATTTCTTTCTCTTACCAAGGAGGGAGAGTAATGATGACTCCCCTACAACCTTTCCTTTCTCTCTCTCCTCCTTCATTCTCTCATTTTCCTCTTCCATGGAAGAATTTCCAGCCCTCCCTCTCCCAATTTCCAGCAATTTTCCCTTCCTTTCTTCCTCCATCTAGCCATCACAAACTCATCTTGACCATTGAACCTTTAAGCTTGGAGCTTGGAGTACCTAGTGTTGGTGGTAGCTTGAAGATTCAAGGTGGGTGATTATAATTGTTGATCTTATTTTCTAACCTTTGATCTTTTTCTTTCTAGATGGATCATATGGGACCCACCAATCCATGGTGGGGATCCCATTTGATCCCATGGATGTGGCCCTTTGGCCCATCCTACATGCATGTCATGATCCATGATGAGGCCATTCTCCATGGACCCCATCATGATGTATTTTATAATCCACTCCATCTTAAGGTCATCTAGACCCTAAGGATCATGTTGGGATGGCATCCCAACCATCCATAACAATTATATATCATGCATGTAGTGATTTTATGTTGCATGTAAAATCAATGTAGTTGTATGGGTATGATTCACTCTTGGGAGGGCCCACTAGTGGCGGGGCCCTACCCCCATGGCCGGATTACTCTCTTTCCTTCTTCTCTTTTCTCTGATGTATGGATGATAGTGTGTGTGTGGCCCATTTATAGTGGGCCTTGGATGTCCCAAAATAAATAAAAATAAAAATCCAGCAAGGTGGGATGCTCTTATCACCTAACTCCATGATCATCGGACACCTTAATCAAATGCATGCAAGTGTCCTAGTTCTAGTATGTGATTTGGACTTATGTGGGGCCCACTGAGGAAGGCCACACACCTTTTTATGGCTGGGATTATTGAGATATAGGCTGATGTGTCCAGCCATGTATTGCTGTCCAAAAACTTGGACTGTTGCATGGATTGTCATGTTCAATCTTTGGCATGGATTTTTGGATCATGATTGTCATTATTTTCTTTATAAGTATGGAGTGTAATGAGAAGGTGTGGACCCCACCATGAGGTGTGATGGGTCATACCTCAGATGGTCCATGATATGGTACCCAAAAAGGAGGCCCATAGGGGTGGGCGGTCCACCTTGTTGGGCTGTCCAACCCACATGTATGGAGGGAAAACATACACTTCAGCTTGGTTTCTCTGAAGGATGGGCCACTTTTATGGACCCCACCTTACTTTATTTTATGAAGAAAATACTAAACCTCCATTTTTCCCCTCTTGGATGAAGGTTGGGCCCACCTTATTGGGTAAACAATGCATGGACAGCAACATCCCTTCCTGGACAGATTGAAATTCTTAATTTAATTAAAATATTTATGAGTATCCAAAAATCATAAAATTTTACAGAGAGGTGGTTCACTTATGGTAGGACCCACCTACAAAATTTTGGGGCCAATGGACACCTGTACACACCATGGTGGTGGCTGGACTGGCCCATTACAATACAGTGTCCAGATCAGTCCGATTTTTAGGACAGATTGATTTCTTTAAATAAATTAAAATATTTATATATGTCTAAAAATTCTGAAATTTTATGGAGATATGTTCCACCCATTCTAGGACCCACTTACCAAATTTTAGGGCCAATGGACCTCTGTGTACACCGTGGCAAGGGCCGGACTGGCCCACCACGTTGGGACGTCCAGGTCAGTCCGATTTTCTGGACAGTCTATTTTATTTAAATAAATTAAAATATTTCTAAGTGTCCAAAAATCTTAAAATTTTGTGGGGGTGTAGATCACCTATGGAAGTATCATTCTGTAAAATTTCAGATCCAAAATACATTTGAGTTGCCCGTGGTATGGCTGGAAGTGGTCTACTAGGCAGGGACGCCCAGGCTGGGGCATCTAGCCTGCTTCGTGGGCCCACCTCGATGTGTTGAATGTCCCACCACCCATCCATGTAGGGTCCTTAGGGGATTGATCATACTTACCCCCTTTTTATTCAATTAGAACACATTAGGTGGATTTTTGGGCCATATACCCCAGGCCCATAGGACTGCCTACACATGGGACATCCCTGCCTTAGGCTACTGCTGGGCTTGCATTCTAACAGTCTGGCCCATTTCATATATGTATTGTATATCCTCTCTTATCTGGTGGGGCCCACAGTGATGTGTGTGAGCCATCCAGAATTAATTATACTAAGAAATACTTCTAATGCTGAACTCCAACCAACCCAGAAATTTGGGTGGGCTGGAATTTGGCATTGAGCCCAATAATTGTTGCCTATAGATGTTCTTTGGGGCAATATGGCCCACTAGATTTGAGGAGGATTTATGTCAGTATCTTATCATCTTAATTTTATTTTTTGGGCTTAATTAGTGTATGATTAAAGGCCCATCCCAAATAGGATTCTTCTTGGGCTAGTCTCTTAGTTAAGTAAGGGCCTTATAGCCTTGGTTGGTGGAACTTTTGATAGGCCCATTGAACCCTTGGGTCCTATATTTACCATGTCATTGTGATGGGCCTTATGGGCCAAATACTCAAGTAGTTGGGCCCTTGTTTGCCCACTATAATAAATCCATACTTGGGCCGAGATGTGAGGCCCAACTTACATGTGTTAAAAATTTAAGAATTTCCCATATGTTGGGATAATGGGCTGCCCATTAGGCCTACTACAATGAATGAACCTATGACCCTTATGGTTGGGCCCTAACCTTGCTTAAGGGCCCACCAGGTTGCCTTTGTTTTTGGGCTTAGTGTATGGCCCACTAGGCCATGGGTTGATTGTGCCTTGGACCTTTCTTTACATATATAGTAGGCTACCTTTTGGGACCCAGTTGAGGTTGGATGTCCTCCTTGGTGGCCCTAAGGTAGGCCCATAGAGGCCCTTATAGGTGGTTAAAGGCCCACCTTGGGCCTGGCTAGGACTGTTCCTCCTTAGGATTTTGACTCTCTTAGTTTGTGGGTCATCCCAAAGTACTGGGCTCCCACTAGAGGACTTCTCTTCTTCTTAGAATACCTGTCGATGTGCCTAGATCTTGACCCTCCTTGGGACAGACGATTTCATATTCCTCAGGTAGCACACTTACATCGTTGCAACCCATATGCATCATCTGTATGAATTGATTGCATTGTATAGTGGTCATTCAGGGATGGAGTTTCTTCCCTTTTTGCACATTGAGTGCCTGAAACTTGTGCATGATTTGTGTGTGCGACTCATGCATTGGCATCGCATTTCATGAGGATACCGCCCTTGCTTCATCAGGGCCTTGCCTTCACAGGGACATTTGTGGATGGCCGCATGTGTGGACACCGGAAATATTACTTGAGCATACTGGGTGCGTAGGATGCCCATGGGTGAGATTCCCAAAACTTCCATGGTACCAAGGATCTGCTCCAACGCCGTGACCGGGTGGAATACATGAGCGCACGAGGGCCTTATACCGTTAGGCCGCGACTCCCACTATCGTGTAGTCGGTTGGATAGGGGTGTGGCCTTACCTGGTGTGAGGAGGCATTGCTAGGCTGAGTCTGACCAGCTCGTAAATGGGTCCGCTACCTTCAGGCCTTGTTGGTGATTGGTTGTCCACAGGCGGGTAGTGAGGTCTCTTACGCTCGTTTGACTGTGCGGGGTCTGCAGAGCGGCAGTCATTCAGCAGTGTAATGGACCCCGGTGATTTCCTTATGATTGAAAATGTACTTGACTTATGGTTTGGATATGAGCACTGACATTACTTACATCGCATTAGCATTGGCTGTACAAGCCCCCCTTTCATACATTGCCTTGGTATGGCACTCATTACTTATTGCATCGCATTCATGGTAAGCCTTGGTAAGACTAGTGATATGTTCATTGATTATGCTTCTCTCCTTATACCTCCTACTAATCTTCTGTGCACCATTGTCACACACTTACACCACCCTCTAAGCTTCTATAAGCTTATGCACGATTGATACGTGCAGGAGACTCTAGGTAGGCGCCGTAGCAGCAGAGCATGGAGTAGAGTTGAGCAGTGAGGACTCCAGTGTTGCTGATTTCTCTCTCTTTTCCTTTTATTCTCATGTATGTCCTTTTGGACCTTTTGGATGATTGTAAAAGTTTAAATTTTTAGTGGATTTTGTGATGTGTGCCTTTGTTATTCTCAGATGTACTTGCTGTGATCTTGGGTATGCTCGCATTGGAAGTGATTATATTGTTATGAAAATCCTCCTTGTAGGATCCCAGGATCGGAACCTACCTCAGGAGCCGAGAATGGGGTACTACGGAGGCTGTGGCGGCAGAACCGGCCATCGGGTTCCTTGTGAGTCCGATTACCGAGTCTGGGGCGTGACAGGAGTTGGTATCAGAGCATAGCAGGTAATTCTGGAAAGACTGAGGATGACATCGCAGGTCTGCTAAGAACATGGGACAAGTAGTGTCCCGAGATCCTTCATTTCGCTCCGTATTGAGCCTGTAATTGTCTTGATTCCTTGAGTCGTCATTATTTTGTAGACGATGCCGCGTGGACGTGGCTCCCGTGGTCGTGGCACCCGTGGTCGTGGTGCACGTGGACGAGGTGCCCGAGTTACCCCTTCTACTCGAGCACATCCGGCTCCGTTGTTGAGGATCCGATTCCCGAGGTCCCGATCGGGCTGTTCCTCCAGTTGAGCCCGTAGCGCCCATACCTCCGCTTGCTCCGGTTCCCCACCTATTCCCCTACTCACTGCTGTTCCGATTCGAGGCTCTGCTCCGCCGGCCGCCCCGTGCCTCCACCGAGGCGAGTGCCGCCCGCCTTTCCGACACCTATAGGAGCCGAGCATTTCCAGCTTGATGCGGCTTGTTGCCACCGCATTGTAGACCCGTCAGCTAGCCGAGGTTTCTGGGAGTCTGACTTACCGCGTGCTAGTGCGATAGCTCGAGAGTTCCGACATGATCCCCGAGGTTTAGTGGTGACCATGACCCCTGTCGGTGAGGCTTGGTGCACCGAGGTTGCGAGGATTTTTACACTATTCGGTGTCCTGCGGGTCGAGAGTATCCCTTGCGACATATCTTCTTCTGGGTGAGGCCCGTCATCTGGTGGTCATCCGTATCTAGGATGGTCGGGCCTCGGTTTGCTTGGACATGGGAGGAGTTCGTGGTCCGTTTTGACCAGAAGTTCTTCCCCGAGCATGTTCGAGATCCAGCGGGCGATCGAGTTTGAGACCCTAGTACAGGGTGATATGACGTATCTCAGTATGAGGCCCGTTTCTTAGCCTTATCTAGATTTGCTCCTCATCTCACCTGATGAGAAGATGAGGGCTCGTCGTTTGTGGCTGGTTTGCGTTGCCCTTCGCAATCGTGTGGTAGGGCATTGTTTAGAGACGTTTGACCAGGTCGTTCATCGGCACTTGGTTTATGAGGAGGATCGGGCTATGACCCAGAGGTCGAGAGAAGAGTTTCGGTGGAGACCGGAAGAGGAGGGCACCAGCCGGCGGTTCCAAGCCTCCGTCAGCAGAGGAGGAGGGGCAGATCAGGATTTCGGCAGCATGCGGTTCAGTTAGTAGCTTCTTCATCATCATCGGCACCGCCAGCCACTTCATCTTCCCCCTTTCTGGTGTATGCTTCGACTGTGGACAGTCGGGCATCGGAGGCGTGAGTGTCCTCTCCCCATTCAGCAGGAGAGGCCACCGCAGTTGCCTCCTCCTCGTCCTCCTCGGCAGCAGCAGAGCTCAGCTTCCACCCGCCGCTCCTAGGGCTCCTCCTCGGCAGCAGAGGCAGCCAGCCTAGGCAGCCAGGCAGACCTCCTTAGCAGAGACAACAGCAACCGCAGAGGGGATATCCGCATGTCCGGTCCCTGGGTCCAATATGTATCGCAGCCCAGCACAGACTCGGGACCCTCAGTCTTCCGGGTTGCTTCCCTACCAGCTCAGGGCCGCTTCTAGGACCCGCAATCATCGACCGGTGGAGTAGTCGAGGTATTCTTCTTGTTTCTTCTGCATTGCTCATGTTTTATTTGATTCGGTGCCTCCCATTCTTTTATAGATGAGCAGTTTTGTCGATTGACCGATATTCCATCGAGTCCATGTCTGAAGCTTTGGCCGTTTCGACTCCCATGGGGAAGTCTATTATGTTGACCGGTCGCTGTCTTCTTGCCCGGTGTTAGTAGGCGAGATATTCCTTCTGCCGATCTGTTCGTGATGCCGATGTCGAGTTTTGATGTTATTTTGGGTATGGAGTGGCTTGCAGAGTATGGCGTCTTAGACTGTGCCGCGAGGAAGGTTACGTTTCACATTCCAGGCTTGCCAATGTTCCAGTTCGTCGCCGAGCCCAGAGAAGAGCCATTATCTAGTTTCTTAGCCTCGGTCATTGAGGATTCTGTGGCAGAGAGTATTGAGCAGTTGCCAGTTGTTTGTGAGTACCCGGATGTGTTTCAGGAGATACCGGGTTTACCGCCGCGTCGGCAGGTGGAGTTCCAGATTGATTTGGTGCCCGGTACTGCGCCCATCTCGAAGGCCCCCTACCGGATGGCACCATTGGAGTTGAGGGAACTGCAGGAGCAGTTGGATGAGCTCCGGGAGTTAGGTTTCATTCGTCCTAGTAGTTCACCTTGGGGAGCCCCGGTATTGTTTGTGAAGAAGAAGGATGGTTCGTTGCGACTCTGTGTAGATTATCGTGAGCTCAATAGAGTCACCATTAAGAACCGATACCCGCTTCCCGTATTGATGACTTGTTCGATCAGTTGCAGGGTGCACAGTATTTTTCTAAGATAGACTTGCGTTCTAGTTACCATCAGATTCGGGTCCGAGAGGAGGACATTCCGAAGACGGCTTTCCGGACACGTTATGGTCACTTCAAGTTCCTGGTCATGTCATTTGGACTGACCAATGCGCCCGCTATCTTCATGCAGCTGATGAATGAGGTTTTTCGACCGTTCCTTGATCAATTCGTGGTGGTATTCATTGATGATATTCTTGTATATTCGAGGACTCGAGAAGACCATGCTGAGCACCTGCGGATTGTGCTTGAGACCCTCCGTGCCCACCAGCTGTATGCGAAGCTGGAGAAGTGTGAGTTTTGGCAGGAGGAGATGAAGTTCCTCGGTCACGTGGTGACGAGGGAGGGTGTCGTTGTGGACCCCTCGAAGGT
The DNA here is from genome assembly GCF_029962835.1 of Magnolia sinica. NCBI lineage: Eukaryota > Viridiplantae > Streptophyta > Magnoliopsida > Magnoliales > Magnoliaceae > Magnolia > Magnolia sinica. The sequence continues at coordinate 55,338,574 of NC_080582.1, forward strand.
TGATGCAGTGCGTCGGTGGGGCCAGCCCACGAACGCGTCCGAGATTCGCAGCTTCCTTGGTCTAGCGGGATATTACCGACGGTTTATCGAGAGTTTCTCCCGTATTGCAGCACCGCTAACCCGGTTGACGCGGAAGGGCGTCGAGTTCATCTGGAGTGACGCTTGCGAGAAGGCATTTATAGAGTTGAAGGACCGCCTCACGTCCGCTCCTGTTCTCACTATTCCTGATGGGAGTGAGGGTTTTGTTGTTTTTACTGATGCCTCCAGAGTTGGCTTGGGTGCGATACTGATGCAGCATGGGAAGCCAGTGGCGTATGCCTCGCGCCAGCTCAAGGTCCATGAGCTGAACTACCCCACTCATGATTTGGAGCTCGCAGCAGTCGTCTTCGCACTGAAGGTGTGGAGGCATTATCTATATGGGGCTAGGTTCGAGCTCTTCTCGGATCATAAGAGCTTGAAGTATCTATTTTCTCAGTCCGAGTTGAACCTGCGACAGAGGCGATGGATGGAGTTGCTGAAAGATTATGATTTTGACCTTCAGTACCACCCGGGCAAGGCAAATGTGGTGGCGGACGAGCTCAGCCGACCGCCACGAGGCCTGGTGTCACGGATGATGGTGCGTGAGTGGCAGATGCTCGAGTTTGACTTTGAGTTCGGTCTGCAGTCTTCCATTGTTCAGCTTTCGAGCTTGTCGATTCAACCCTCCTTAGTGGCCAAGGTGATCGAGGCTCAGTAGACGGACGAGTCACTTAAGGAGTACCGAGCAGAGGCCGCATCCATGGAGCAGTCAAACTGGCAGATTGGTTCTGATGGTGGATTATGCTTCAGAGGCCGGTTGTGTGTCCCGGATGTGCCAGAGTTGCATCATGATTTGATGACCGAGGCACACCGATCGAGACTTACTATCCACCCGGGCTCCACGAAGATGTATCATGATATGAGGAGGCAGTACTTCTGGCAGGGGATGAAGCGCCAGATTGCGAGTTTTGTGGCCGAGTGTGACACGTGCTAACGTGTCAAGGCCGATCATCAGAGACCCCCTGGTCCCTTGCAGCCATTGAGCGTTCCAGAGTGGAAGTGGGAGCATGTATCGATGGACTTCATCGCAGTTTGCTGATGAGCGCGGTCACGATACCATCCGGGTTATCGTCGATCGTCTGACGAAGTCGGCTCATTTCATTCGATGCGTGCTTCCCGGTCTATGGACCGGTTAGCGAGGATATTCATTGAGGAGATAGTGAGGCGCACGGCATCCCGTTTCGATCGTTTGACCGAGACTCGCATTTACGTCTCGATTTTGGAGGAGTTTTCAACAGGCATTGGGGGTCACTTTGCATCTCAACAGCACCGCTTATCATCCGCAGATGGATGGGCAGAAAAAGGGTCAACCAGATCCTTGAGGATATGCTCAGGGCTTGTGTGATCGACTTTGCGGGCAGTTGGGACGAGCATATGCGCCTCGCCGAGTTCGCATACAATAACAGCTATCAGGCGACTATCGGCATGGCTCCTTTTGAAGCACTTTATGGCAGACCATGCAGATCTCCTAGTTGTTGGACCGAGGTTGGAGAGCGTCGTCTCTTAGGTCCCGAGCTTGTGCTGCAGACGTCAGAGGTTATTGATGTTATCAGGCAGAGGATGCGCACAGACAGAAGAGTTTTGCTGATCGTCGGCGTCGACCCCTCAAGTTTGCAGCTGGGGACATGGTATATCTCAAGGTCTCGCCTATGAAAGGCGTGGTTCGATTTGGTGCGAAGGGGAAGCTTGCCCCGAGATTCATTTGACATTTTGAGATTATTGAGCGTGTGGGCGCTGTGGCCTATAGGCTTGCCTTACCTTCTGAGTTGTTCGCGATGTACGATGTATTCCATGTTTATATGTTGCAGAAGTGTGGGTCAAACATCATCCCTGTGATTGATTGGCAGCCCCTAGAGGACGTAAGGATGCTTCTTACATTGAGCAGTTGATTCATATTCTTGATCAGAAGGAGCAGGTTCTTAGGACTAAGGTCATTCCCTTAGTGAAGGTGCAATGGGGTCATCATTCAGAGGCCGAGGCGTCTTGGGAACGTGAGGCCGAGATTAGAGAGCGTTATCCCCATTTGTTTGATGATTGATTGATATATGATTGTTTGTATTGCCTTCCTTATATAATGATTGCTATATGATGGTGGTGTTTTGTCTTTTTTTTTGTCTAAGATTGTTTAATTTCGAGGACGAAATTTCTTTGTTGGTGGGGAGGGTTGTGAGACCCGACCCGAGTTCGCATGTGTGCATGTGTGTGTGTGAGTATGCATTCCGTCCATCTTGATCCCGCGGTCCTACCGGTCGAATCCTGGCGACCCGTGACCCTTGGATAGTGTTTGCGGTCATCCGTGAGCCCAGTCATGAAGACCCGACTCGGATCGAGTTGAGACCTATACCATTGTGACCGCATCGTCGTTGCGATTCCAACGACGCGTCTTGTGCATTCATCCGACTTATAGATCAAAAGTTGTGAGCATTTCATCATGTGGCCCACTTTTTGTACAAAGCATATGGACCACTCTCAGGCACAAGTTCCCATGCACACCACCCACACACACTACAATTCCCATGGAATAAACACTACCCATCCTAAACACTACCCACACCTAACCTACCCTAGCAAGCATTGTTTGTATCACCATAGGTTATGATTTCTTTCTCTTACCAAGGAGGGAGAGTAATGATGACTCCCCTACAACCTTTCCTTTCTCTCTCTCCTCCTTCATTCTCTCATTTTCCTCTTCCATGGAAGAATTTCCAGCCCTCCCTCTCCCAATTTCCAGCAATTTTCCCTTCCTTTCTTCCTCCATCTAGCCATCACAAACTCATCTTGACCATTGAACCTTTAAGCTTGGAGCTTGGAGTACCTAGTGTTGGTGGTAGCTTGAAGATTCAAGGTGGGTGATTATAATTGTTGATCTTATTTTCTAACCTTTGATCTTTTTTTCTTTCTAGATGGATCATATGGGACCCACCAATCCATGGTGGGGATCCCATTTGATCTCATGGATGTGGCCCTTTGGCCCATCCTACATGCATGTCATGATCCATGATGGGGCCATTCTCCATGGACCCCATCATGATGTATTTTATAATCCACTCCATCTTAAGGTCATCTAGACCCTAAGGATCATGTTGGGATGGCATCCCAACCATCCATAACAATTATATATCATGCATGTAGTGATTTTATGTTGCATGTAAAATCAATGTAGTTGTATGGGTATGATTCACTCTTGGGAGGGCCCACTAGTGGCGGGGCCCTACCCCCATGGCCGGATTACTCTCTTTCCTTCTTCTCTTTTCTCTGATGTATGGATGATAGTGTGTGTGTGGCCCATTTATAGTGGGCCTTGGATGTCCCAAAATAAATAAAAATAAAAATCCAGCAAGGTGGGATGCTCTTATCACCTAACTCCATGATCATCGGACACCTTAATCAAATGCATGCAAGTGTCCTAGTTCTAGTATGTGATTTGGACTTATGTGGGGCCCACTGAGGAAGGCCACACACCTTTTTATGGCTGGGATTATTGAGATATAGGCTGATGTGTCCAGCCATGTATTGCTGTCCAAAAACTTGGACTGTTGCATGGATTGTCATGTTCAATCTTTGGCATGGATTTTTGGATCATGATTGTCATTATTTTCTTTATAAGTATGGAGTGTAATGAGAAGGTGTGGACCCCACCATGAGGTGTGATGGGTCATACCTCAGATGGTCCATGATATGGTACCCAAAAAGGAGGCCCATAGGGGTGGGCGGTCCACCTTGTTGGGCTGTCCAACCCACATGTATGGAGGGAAAACATACACTTCAGCTTGGTTTCTCTGAAGGATGGGCCACTTTTATGGACCCCACCTTACTTTATTTTATGAAGAAAATACTAAACCTCCATTTTTCCCCTCTTGGATGAAGGTTGGGCCCACCTTATTGGGTAAACAATGCATGGACAGCAACATCCCTTCCTGGACAGATTGAAATTCTTAATTTAATTAAAATATTTATGAGTATCCAAAAATCATAAAATTTTACAGAGAGGTGGTTCACTTATGGTAGGACCCACCTACAAAATTTTGGGGCCAATGGACACCTGTACACACCATGGTGGTGGCTGGACTGGCCCATTACAATACAGTGTCCAGATCAGTCCGATTTTTAGGACAGATTGATTTCTTTAAATAAATTAAAATATTTATATATGTCTAAAAATTCTGAAATTTTATGGAGATATGTTCCACCCATTCTAGGACCCACTTACCAAATTTCAGGGCCAACGGACCTCTGTGTACACCGTGGCAAGGGCCGGACTGGCCCACCACGTTGGGACGTCCAGGTCAGTCCGATTTTCTGGACAGTCTATTTTATTTAAACAAATTAAAATATTTCTAAGTGTCCAAAAATCTTAAAATTTTGTGGGGGTGTAGGTCACCTATGGAAGTATCACTCTGTAAAATTTCAGATCCAAAATACATTTGAGTTGCCCGTGGTGTGGCTGGAAGTGGTCTGCTAGGCAGGGACACCCAGGCTGGGGCATCTAGCCTGCTTCGTGGGCCCACCTCGATGTGTTGAATGTCCCACCACCCATCCATGTAGGGTCCTTAGGGGATGGATCATACTTGCCCCCTTTTTATTCAATTAGAACACATTAGGTGGATTTTTGGGCCATATACCCCAGGCCCATAGGACTGCCTACACATGGGACATCCCTGCCTTAGGCTACTGCTGGGCTTGCATTCTAACAGTCTGGCCCATTTCATATATGTATTGTATATCCTCTCTCATCTGGTGGGGCCCACAGTGATGTGTGTGAGTCATCCAGAATTAATTATACTAAGAAATACTTCTAATGCTGAACTCCAACCAACCCAGAAATTTGGGTGGGCTGGAATTTGGCATTGAGCCCAATAATTGTTGCCTATAGATGTTCTTTGGGGCAATATGGCCCACTAGATTTGAGGATGATTTATGTCAGTATCTTATCATCTTAATTTTATTTTTTGGGCTTAATTAGTGTATGATTAAAGGCCCATCCCAAATAGGATTCTTCTTGGGCTAGTCTCTTAGTTAAGTAAGGGCCTTATAGCCTTGGTTGGGCTGGAACTTTTGATAGGCTCATTGAACCCTTGGGTCCTATATTTACCATGTCATTGTAATGGGCCTTATGGGCTAAATACTCAAGTAGTTGGGCCCTTGTTTGCCCACTATAATAAATCCATACTTGGGCCGAGATGTGAGGCCCAACTTACATGTGTTAAAAATTTAAGAATTTCCCATATGTTGGGATAATGGGCTGCCCATTAGGCCTACTACAATGAATGAACCTATGACCCTTATGGTTGGGCCCTAACCTTGCTTAAGGGCCCACCAGGTTGCCTTTGTTTTTGGGCTTAGTGTATGGCCCACTAGGCCATGGGTTGATTGTGCCTTGGACCTTTCTTTACATATATAGTAGGCTACCTTTTGGGACCCAGTTGAGGTTGGATGTCCTCCTTGGTGGCCCTAAGGTAGGCCCATAGAGGCCCTTATAGGTGGTTAAAGGCCCACCTTGGGCCTGGCTAGGACTGTTCCTCCTTAGGATTTTGACTCTCTTAGTTTGTGGGTCATCCCAAAGTACTGGGCTCCCACTAGAGGACTTCTCTTCTTCTTAGAATACCTGTCGATGTGCCTAGGTCTTGACCCTCCTTGGGACAGACGATTTCATATTCCTCAGGTAGCACACTTACATCGTTGCAACCCATATGCATCATCTGTATGAATTGATTGCATTGTATAGTGGTCATTCAGGGATGGAGTTTCTTCCCTTTTGCACATTGAGTGCCTGAAACTTGTGCATGATTTGTGTGTGCGACTCATGCATTGGCATCGCATTTCATGAGGATACCGCCCTTGCTTCATCAGGGCCTTGCCTTCACAGGGACATTTGTGGATGGCCGCATATGTGGACACCGGAAATATTACTTGAGCATACTGGGTGCGTAGGATGCCCATGGGTGAAATTTTCAAAACTTCCACGGTACCAAGAATCTACTCCAACGCCTTGACCGAGTGGAATACATGAGCGCACGAGGGCCTTATGATAGGGGTGTGGCCTTACTTGCTTGCAGTGAGGAGGCATTGCTAGGTTGAGTCTGACCAGCTCATAAATGGGTCCGCTACCGTCAGGCCTTGCTAGTGATTGGTTGTCCACAGGCGGGTAGTGAGGTCTCTTCAACTCATTTGACTGTGCGGGGTCTGTAGAGCGGCAGTCATTCAGCAGTATAATGGACCCCGGTGATTTCCTTATGATTGGAAATGTACTTGACTTGTGTTTTGGATATGAGCACTAGCATTACTTGCATCGCATTAGCATTGGTTGTACAAGCCCCCCTTTCATACATTGCCTTGGTATGGCACTCATTACTTATTACATCGCATTCATGGTAAGCCTTGGTAAGACTAGTGATATGTTCATTGATTATGCTTCTCTCCTTATACCTCCTACTAATCTTCTGTGCACCATTGTCACACACTTACACCACCCTCTAAGCTTCTATAAGCTTATGCACGATTGATACGTGCAGGAGACTCTAGGAAGGCGACGTAGCATGGAGTAGAGTTGAGCAGTGAGGACTCCAGTGTTGCTGATTTCTCTCTCTTTTCCTTTTATTCTCATGTATGTCCTTTTGGACCTTTTGGATGATTGTAAAAGTTTAAATTTTTAGTGGATTTTGTGATGTGTGCCTTTGTTATTCTCAGATGTACTTGCTGTGATCTTGGGTATGCTCGCATTGGAAGTGATTATATTGTTATGAAAATCCTCCTTGTAGGATCCCAGGATCGGAACCTACCTCAGGAGCCGAGAATGGTTTATAAAGATGTTGATGCCAAAGTTCGGTTTCATTTATTTGGTCCATGTAACATGAATGATTTGTTGAGCAAGAGTCATCAATGATATAGTAATTTTCAAAGGTCCTGCGACCATTTAATATTATATGACCTTGATTATTGATTATCTCATATCTGTGATCTGAAAATTTTACACTATGATCATTATCACATATTTGAGATATGCTCAGCAAATTATATTTTAATCCTTCAACATATAACACATTTTCAAAGATACGTAGATTGGGAAGTTTTACATTACCTCTTCCGATGATTTTATAGTTACAACCATCTCCAAAAGTAACTGAGCCACCATCGATTTGATTGATGGCAGATAGAATCACCTTATCACTTGTCATATGTATAGAACATCCACTATCCAGGTACCATCTTGAATGGCTACTTGCTTTGAAGGCTATGTGGATGATAAGACACTTAACCTTTGGAACCCATTTCATTATGGTTCTAGGTTTAGAAAGATCCCTTACGATTCATTGTGTTTGGGAGTAAGAGTTTTTCTTATTTCTACTTACTCTATTATTTCCAGAGTTGGATTTCAAGAGCTCTTTAAGCGAGTCCACTATCTTATCCACTAGAGGAGGATTATTATTTCTCCTTTGATATTTATGGTAGTTGGCATTAGTTTTTATATTGAAAGTTTTTTTTTCAAGGATTTTACATTCTTTTTTGCTTCTTTTAGAGTTTCTCCTTTAGACTTAAAAGATTCTCCTTTTACAAATATGGGAGCAAAATTTTTAGATTTTTCTGTGCAACTTTTAATATAACCCGAGCCAGATTTGTCACCACTTCGGTGAGATGTAGTTAATAATTTTTCAAGTTTCTAGTTTCCTTAGGTGTATTTCCAAGTAAATTTGAAGTCTTACGGGAAGAAACTTCTATTTTTAGATTCTAATTTTCAGATTTGAGATTTTGTATTTTAGAAAATTTTAAGTTCAAATCCAATTTTTTTTTCTTAAAACAATCAGAAAAAATGAGATTTTTCCAAAACGGCTTTTTCAAGTTCTAATTGAAATTTGGTACATTTTTCTTTTTGAATTTTCAGCTTCGCCGCAATCTCACAACTTTCTTCGTATAGGGCATCATATGCTACTTGGAGATCATCTTCATTTTCAGAATCACTTTTAGGAGTTTCATAATTAGAAGTTTCACATACATCTGACGAAGTGATTCTGGCTATAGTTATAAAAGCCTTTTGATCTTTCAAGGTTTCTTGGTCTGAATCGTCAGATTCTGATGATTCATCCCAAGTGGAAATCATGCCTTTTCTTCTAGATTTATCCTTCTTAGGACCATTTAAACATATTGACTTTTTAAAAAAATGTATTTTTTTTATATACATTTTTGATTGAAGTGATTCAAAAACTAAAAAAATAAAAAAGTTTGATGAGTCTAGTTTTAGGAAAAAATAAATAGAAAACAAAAATCAAACTTGAATGGGAATTTTGGAACTATTTATAAAATTGTCAGTTTGAGGCAGTTGGTACTTCTAGAATTTTAATATATATTTTTTTGGAACTCGGAATGACATGAAATTTTATATGATTAAATTAGACTTAATGATGAATGATAAAAAAAAAATAAATTAAAATAATTCAATTATTAAAAGTACCAAAAACATATTACAAGCAACAAACATGTTGGAAACTGGAATTTTCTATAAACACAAGTTGCCGGTGGATAGGACAAGTTGCCAACGAACCAGGAATCATTCCAAAAAATCATGATTCCACATTTTTGAATCAAAAATTTCCCTCCTTAGGCTTCAATATACTAACTTAGGTTATCCTAAGATAAATTGAAGTATACTAAGGTATTTCACACACGACAATCCCAACCAAGGTTGTCCTAGTGTTCCAATTTCTAAGTTCAAGTTAAAAATAATCAAACAATTGGGAATTTGATCTTAGAGTCTATCATTTTTAAGTTCATAACCCTAACTACATCAGTGTGTAGCTTATTGTGTGTCCTCTAAACCACTGGCTCAGTTTATATATTAATTCATGGTCTGATACCAATTTGTATTGCCCCAAAATCCAATGGTCGTGTACATCCATGATTCTGAATTCCTGAGTGTCACTAATACATGCAGAAATGTAGTTTAAATGTTAAATTAATTGGCATCAACTAACTTATTAAAATTTAAACGAACTAGTGCATAATAGCTTAAATTTAAATGATAAATACAATTACACTAGTGTCCACACCATCATTCATATATAACCAGCAACTTCAATTAATGAAAATATCAAATTTTATGCCTAAAAGCAATTTCATAGCTTAATACTTCTGTATAACACTCCAACAATGATTTGGAAATCTAAGAGAGTCAGAATAATCATGATCATTGATCACGACCATCTTAGTAATACCTACATACATGAGATATGGTTAGTGTAACGCCCTGAAATTCGGGGGTCGAGCATAGCTCAGCTCCCGAGTTTCAAAACATCACTTATGCAACATATTTGATGATGGATGTATGTTGTCTGTATGAATACATAAAATATGGAATAGATTAAGCCAAACTGCAAACATAATTCAGGGATAAGTGAAAGACGCATGCAGAAGACTTAAAGAAACATATATGTACATGTGTAAATCCCTGAAATATGTATACATGCCAGGTCATACTTACAAGTGTGGCTATCAAAATACAAGTATTAAAATGAAATTCATCTATTCCCAAAAGAAAACCCAGAATTCCCGCCCATCAGGACATGCCTCATAAGAACCCGCCTGAGAACTGCATAAAAGAAAATGCGGCCTCATCATCCTCGAACTCTTGCTCTGCCTCAGGGGTCGCATCAATATCTGCATCTAAGACAGAGTCTGGTTGGTGTTTAAACACCGCCCCAGAACGTGGGAGTGAGTGATCAACTCAGTGGAACAATAAAGCAAAGGTTAACATGTTATCAATTCAATCAAGCAGTAATGATAAAGCAGAACAATCAAACATATCCTAATTACTCTTGTTAGTGCAAGGATGCATGTATAAATGATACATGCCCTCGCCTTACTCCCTCGGCGTCTTCATCTCACGTTATGCATGACATCCTCCCGTAGTGCCAACGACTTCCACGCACATGCAAATGCGGTGCATGAACATGGTTACAAGTTGTTATTAGTCCTTTTCATATAGCAGGATTGGGAAGCTAAGGTACCTTCCTCATATCAATTTCCACACAGTGATCCATTCTAGGGTCGTCAGTCCTAGGTAATCTCATACGATCTTATGGTTTTAGGTCGCTGCAAAGGGCTCGTCACTAATCAATGCATGCCTATCATACCTTCGTTACTCTAAGGCTCGTCGCCTTAATGCAGTATCCAGGTATGCTCGAGGTCACTACAAAGGGCTCGTCACCAATCAATGTAGGCCGACAGCACGAATATAGTGTCCCATACTACTATAATCGGCTCACGAGTCTGATGTGCTCACTGGTCACTACGGGGAGGCTCGTCACCCCAGCGTAGGCCGACAGCTCGACCACGGTGTCTCATACCACCATGTCCGGCTCATGAGTCTTAGCGGATCAAGGTACAACGGTTAATGGGATTTCATCGGTAAGTTTGGTACCCTAGATTTAAAGAATAGCGTCCATACATGGTGAACATACATCGGACAATCGGGTTACTTGACGAACTCGACTAGTACGAGCGCACGTTGGGTTGAACGACATAGAGTGCGCAAACACTCCGTGTGGCCAAACCACTGCCGACAACTCTAATACGACTCGAGTTCATCAAATCACGTCCTTCGTGGTGAAAGCAACCTCAGCCACGAACTTAAAGCCGATTACCGATTTCCTGGACTATTTCATAGTCCCAAACACATTCCATTACATCAGATATGCATATACAATTTAGAACAGTAATGGAACAACAATTCAAATCATGTAGTGTATGAGCATTTGAAGAATATCAACTTAACATGAATTTAAACATGAGTAAAACTTGAAGTTAAACAACAAAGAATGTGACTTGCATGTAGGAAATCATACACACCAATAGGAGAGTTGAGAATCTCTTCTCAATGCCCGCAAATGGGATAATGTATTACACATTAGCCCATTCAAACATTTCTACAAACACTTAGACTACATAGTTCAAATACATGACGTATGTTGGAATACACGCATTTGGACAATTCCTTTTACCAAGGAGTTGACACACATACAATTAGCACAAATACACTACAAATAATCATGACAAACACATGTTCATATTTTATACGTATACGATACTTCCTACATATACATAGAATACACAAATCTCAATATAACACATACATATCAAGAACGCAATGTAAACATAGCATTTGGCATGTGAAATTACACCCACAACAAGAATAAACCATTAACTGACATTGAAAGCCTTGAAAACCATAACCTATACGAATATAGTTCGCACCTTAAACCAGAAAAAGCACACCGAACTGATTCAAACGATATGTCTTCGTCAACGGCGACTAGATAACCTAAGGCAAGAATAGAAATGAGCTACAATAACATATAGACTATTCTAAGCTCTAAAACAAATTAGGGTTAGATTAACTTACCCAAGAAGGAACTTAGAATCGCCGGAATAACGATTCAAAAGTGATGGCTTAAGGATGTAGAGTAACAGGAAAGAAGCTTAAGATGATTCACCAACTTCTCTCTCACTTTCTCTCTCTTTTCCTCTCTCTTTCTTAGCTAGGGTTTAGAAAATTCGTATGGAAAAGAGAGTGAGGGTTTTAAGGTCTATATATAGCCTAACATTGATGAAAATAGCCCCAGGGCCAAGGTATACTTAGGTTATAACCAAATCAGGCCTCTCTCGATCCAACGGAGCACTTCCGGTGGTCCTTTTTCCACGTGCGGTCAGACTTAAGCTCACTGACCATGGATCTAGGTCAGGCTGAGTTTTCGTACCAATCGAATTTACAGATCAGCCGTGGCGGACCACACTCAATTCAACGGTTACCGAAACTCGATCAAGTCCACAAGCACAATGACATGCCTGGGCCATCTTTCCTGATCTGAACGTGAATTTGAGTCAGAATCCAATGGTCAAATTGCTTAAAATCGTTGCGCAAGCGACACGACTCAGATTTCATAAAATCATATTTAATTTCTCACCGTTCTCACACTCTTCACTCTGGACTCAATTAAATCGACCCAGGACATCATCTGGACTTAATTTTTGAGGTGATGGTCAAGTCCAACATGGTGACCATAACTGTCTAAGATCATCGCTATCGGACTTTCGACGCACGGTCCAGGTCCGATCCAAAGCTTCTAAAAATTTCCAAGAGCAACTGGATTTAGCGTTGAATCCCAGATTTCAGAGTAACATAGCACTAACGATTCTACAGGTTTTGAGTCATGCAGGTCAAATTTAAAGTGATTGATGCTAATTTCACAAGCAATCGAGTTTAACGCTAATTAACTTACAAATAACTTCTAAGGAAAATAGAGGTAGTACTCGGGTCTTGGCACGAAATTTTTCAGGTCATTACAGTTAGTGTTTTAAAACACCATCCTAGGTGGGAGTGTGTAGCTAACTCAGTCTTATTATTCCTTAAGTTATAACAAAATTAACATGATCAAGTTTATATAATGAAGCACAACATCGCAAGAAGTTCCTAAACTAGTTGATTAATGCATGTATATAATTATATGTATGCATGTTTTGGAACTTTTAACGTGGGGTTCTCTCACCTACCACGATGTGGGGCTCTCTCACCTTCCACATTATTCTAGGGTAGGGGTTGAGTTATCCTCAAAGGTTCTTGTCAAACAACAAAGCACTTGATAACACTTGTGAGTGCTTATGCAGGTGAATGCATTATTACCAAGCCTTTATTAATTCATATTCAAACAGTAGTATCAGCAAAGACATATTACCATAATGATAGTACAAGTCACCTAATGTCCAGAATAATCAATTTCATAGGTATTGGCATTCACCCAAGACATAAATTAATAATAAAATGGATATCATCACCCAAAATCATAGATGGCAAGCTCGTCACCTCCATCGGCATTTAATACTCTTTGTAAGATTCTCTCACCTACGCATGTCGAAGACATCACAGATATAATGTCCCATACCACCGTGTGTGGTACATGAGCTATAACGAGTAGCTCGTTGAAATACATATACAATGACTATGAATGTTGACTTTATATCAATGGCAATCATGGTATTATGGATTCACAAGATATTCAGTAACATTCACAAAATAATGATTATCCCTAAGTTGGACTAATCCAATGGATAGAGAGAACATTGAATAGACCAGCCTTGGGTGTAAAGCAACCCACAAGTAGCCCAAGCTAGAGTCGGTCAGTCGTGTTCTACCCTAAGCAGTCGAACAAGCCTATAACAACCAAACCTAATGAAGGCAATCTATATTTTATAACTATTTCCACAGACTAATCCATAACATCCTAAACATGGTTAAAAACTCAAAATACAACATTTCTTTAAAAGATCTCATAAAAAAATATAATCAAACACTTAGTGTGCCAAATAATCAATTTCTTATTTCCACAAAATCAAGCCCAAATGAATATTATATTCATACAACCCAAGAAACATGTTAACAATTCAACACACATATCATATGAATAACGACTAAATAATAATTCTAATATTTGAATACATATAATTTCAATCAACATACAAAATTCACCAACCGAAACCATCAAGGGTTAATAAAAGCTAACTTAGAAGAATAGTCCCCACCTTAGGATACGATTCCATGCATTAACAATGACTCGGATCTAGAATCGAGAGAAAACCTTAAAATCCTATATGAATTTCAAATGAAATTCAATTAAAACAAAGAAAACATGATTCCGGTTTCCTAAATCAGGTTTATGGCATATACTCACATCCGATTACTAATAAATTGCAATTATATTAAAGGAACGGTGGCAGAATTGATGAATTCCAACAAAACCCTTAGAAAAAACCCTATGAAAACCTCAAATTCTGAATTCTAACCTAAATTTTCAAATGAGTTTCCTTATAAAGTTTTCAAGAAAATTGACGTAATTCACACAACTCATTCTCCCGAGTCTTAATATATGTTTTGCGATTCAGGGTATGATCTCAAACATCTGATCTAAGTGAAATGTTAAGTCTAATAAGGTGAATGTATTTCCATTATTTCTTGATCATTGGCCCACCAATGAGCTGTCTAGATCTCTTTTAGGCATTTCGGCCACATTTAAGGTGATTTAAAGATTAATATTTCATAGAACTAGGTAATAGGTTTGTAGTGTGCATTATCAAGCATAAAATGTAACTTACAAGGTATATTTATTTTACTATCTAAGGGCATTTAGTTGAATCAGGATGGTTCTCATGTCTTAATGATAATTTAGTCAATTATGCTCCTGGACTTGTGGAAATTAAATTCTAAGCCATTAGATAAGTAGGTTCTTTGGTGGATCTCCATTCTGATTTAGTTGGTTCGATCACTGATGGTTTCCTTAGATTGTGAATTTAGATTTATAAATCATAGAGTGATCAGGAGAAATTAGTGGCTTTTTGAGGGTATCAAATCAAATTTGTATGGTTAGATTTGTGTATCCAAGCATTCCACGTGGTTCTAATGGCATCGAGATTTTAGAATCAAAGTTTCATATACCAATTCCCAAAGTTTTCAAGTCTTAATTCAGACGTATGTATACGTTTATGTCTACTTAATCGAAAAAGTTTCTAGTGTTGCCCAAGTACATTTCATACTCAAGTATCGAGAAATTTTAGGATGTTACATTTAGTTATGGAGAACGAAGGGGTGAGGCACCATTTTCCGCCCGTGCAACACACAATCTCTACTTTATGGGGTGTATAGTTTTTTAAGGGGACTAAGGGTGCTTCTAATAACCTATATAATTAAATAGAAACATAATTGCTTATAGGGCCTAAATAAGCAGAAAATTAGAAGAACTCAAGCAATGTAAATGTGTGAGTAAGTAAAAAGTAAACTAGAGACACATGCAATCCTGAATTCTTGGTTGTTCTTTTAAACCACATTTTCTGATACAAAAGATCCCCAAAAGGAGCAACTGTAGAGCATACTGATCGCTACAGAACTTCTCAAAACTGCTATTACCAAATTCGGAACCATGATCATTGCGGATTTTAAAAACATGTGATTCCTTCTCAGTCTAGATACGCTTGAGTACCCTTTTCACTTCATCGAGAGTTTCAGATTTCTCTCTCATGAAAACTACTCATGATATCTAGTAAAGTCATCTACTATAACCAGAATATATTTCTTTACCGCATCGACTCTTCGTTCTAGTCGGTCCAACGAAATCTATGTGTAAGGAGTTCAAGGGGTTTGGATGTGGCATTGGAGTTCACTTTCTTGTGAGCATTCCTAGTTTATTTTTCAATCTGACATTTGCCACAAATTTTATCCATTTTCTTTAACTTGGGTAGACCTCTTATTATTTCACCTTTGCTCAGTTTATAAAGATTACGGTAGTGTAGATGTCCTAAGTGTTTATGCCATTGTTCGATCTCATTGGTTTGGACCATGTAACACGATAACTTAAACGAGTTTGAATCACTAACTATATAGCAGTTCTCAAATGTTCTGTGACCAGTTAATATCACAGAACCGTTCTCATTAGAAATCTCACACCCTTGGTTGATGAATTTGACGCTATGTTTATTGTCACAAATTTGAGAAATGCTTAAAAGGTTATGCTTAAGACCTTCTACAAATAAGACATTCTCAAATGAAGGAAGATTAAATAGTTGAAGCATACCTTGGCCAACAATTCTACAGTTGCTATCATCACCAAATGTGACTGAACCATTAATCATATCTTTGAGATTGGTGAAGAAATCTTTATCACCTGTCATGTGTCTAGAACAACCACTGTCTAGGTACCACTTTGATTGACTCGAAGCCCTGAAAGCAGTGTGGGCAACCAAACAAGAAACCTTAGGGACCCATTTCATTACTGTTTTGGGTTTTGGAGCATAGTTGGTTTTTCTATGCTTGTATTTGTTATATGTTGTACCCTTCGAGTTAGATTTTAATAGGTCCTTGAGTAAATCAACAATTTTCTTAGCTAAGGGATTGTGATTTTGATTTCTATAATTGATATGGTTGCTTTTAGGTTTCATAGCCTAAAAAGTTTTAGAATTTTTGAAACTATTTTGATTCAAACTTTTCCCTTTTGAGTTAGAGGACTCCCCTTTAACAAATTTAAGAGGAGTGTTCTTATATTTAGGAGGCGTATTATTATCGTAGTCCAGTCCAGATCTATCGCCCCATTTCCTTGATTCAGTTAACAATTTTTCTAGTTTAAGATCACCCTAGGCATACCTCCAAGTATCCTTCAAACTCAAGAGAGAAGAGACTTTGAGTTTTAGCTTTTCATTTTCTGATTTAAGGTTTTCAAATTGGGATGTTTTGAAATCTAAATCACACATAGCTTTTTCAAAACAATCATAAAAATAAGATTTTTCTAAAACTAAGTTATCAAAATTTTCTTTTAACTTTAAAAACTTTTTTTTTTAAGTTTTAGTTTTACAACTATCTTGCAACTTTCCCTCTATAGGGCATTATAGGCATCTTGTAAATCATCATCATTTTTAGGATCACTTCTCAGATTTTCATCACAAGTTGAATCACAATTGTCTAAGTGACTTTGGCTAGAGTCATTAAGGCTTTAACCTCATTAGTAAACTCGGGTTCAGAATCTTCTGACTCAGAAGAGGCTTCAAAGCAAGACGAATCATCGCAAGTAGCCAACATGCCTTTCTTTTTAGATTTATCCCTCTTTGAAAATTTGTTTGCCAGATACCTGTATTCATGACAGTTGAAACATTAGCTGCCTTTAATAGATTTTCAATTTTTAGATCTAGTTCTTTTCTTTTCTGAAGGTTTTTGAAAATCTACCCTCTTTTTACTTTTAAAAATTTTATAAAACTTCTTGGCTAATAGTGTCATATCATCTTCAGAGTTTTCATAATCAGAATTACTAGCATTTTCATAAGAAACATTTTTAGAAGACTTAAGAGTAATGGACTTACCTTTAGGAGCCTTAAAATTTAACTCGTAGGTTTGTAAAGAACCAATAAGCTCTTCAACCCTCATACTATCCGTATAACGAAATTCCTGAATGGCGGTGACCTTAGAATTGAACCTATCAGGTAATGAGCGCAATATATTTACATAGACTTTGCTTTCTGGGATATTATCACCAAGACCCCACATAGATTTGACTATGTCATTTAACTTAGTATAGAAGTCCATGAAAGTTTCACTTTCTTCCATATGTATCTCCTCAAACCGAGTGGTGGGGATTTGATGTTTAATTAGATTTCTTGACAATAGTCGTACCCTCGTGTGTCATTTCTAGAATGTCTCAGGCTTGCTTTGCAGTATCACAAAATATAATTCTATTGAATTCATCCGGTGATAGTGCGTAAGTGATTGCATTTAAAGCCTTTGCATTGACACTACTGACATTTTTCTGAAGTGCGGCCCATGAAAAATAAGGTGTAACTTTAACAGATTTAGTTCCATCAGTGCCTAGAACTTCAGTTATGGGTGGGTTCCATCTAGTCACTGTGGCTTGCCACACGCTCTCATCTATGGACCTTAAAAAGATCCTCTTCTGCCTTTTCAATAGGCGTAATTGGAGCCATCAAAAGGTGGAGGCCTAGTAATTGAGAGGCTATCAAAATTTGACATCTTATAAGCTCAGATCGATTATCTTAAGAAGTGAATCCAAATATATATAATAAAAAAAAGAGCTATTCAGCTCTGATACCACTTGAAATGGCTAAGCTAAACATCCTAGGAGGGGGGGGGATGAATAGGACTATGCCAAATTAAAAATAAATGTGAAATATAAAGATAGATAGCATAATAAAAAAAAAAAAGGAAAGAAGCACAAGTAAATAGCAACCTTATATGTACTAGTCTTTAGAGGTTAATACAAACTTAGTTATAACGACAACCTAACACCAAAAACCAAAGGCTTATGGCAGGACAAGCTTACTAGAACGTTTGTAAGTATCAAAAACCCAAACCAATAAAGAGGCAAAGAAAATAAACTAATTTATTACAACATTCACCACAAGTGCATAAAATAAATTACAACATTCACACACATAAGCACATTCACTCGTCCACCACAACTCCAAGAATTATAGCGGTTCGTTTGTGTATACACCAACTGTTAGAAAACAACCACACAACTATTCCACTCCCAATATCTACACCCACGGGATAGTTGCTTTCACTATGAAAAAGGTTTTCCAAGGTTCACCTTAAAACCTTCACAATTGTGTCTTTTGTTGGACTACACACAATAAGTATGGGCCTATCAATGGGCCCTAGGGAGAGTTATAATGCGGACATTTAACCAACATTGCTCCCAAGGCATGGCCCGCCATAGATGTCATTACTAACCCACAGTGGAATCACATTACAATGGGCCCCAACCCATGGGCTCCAAATACATCACAATGGGCCTCAACCCATGGGCCCTATACACATCACAGTGGGTCTCAACCCACGGGCCTTTATACATCACAATGGGTCAAAACCCATGGGCCCTAATACATCATAATGGGCCTCAACCCATGAGCCCTAGAATACATCAAAATGGGTCTAATCACATGGTCCTCATATAAGTCAAGGTGGCCTCAACAACGAGCCGCATACACATGACGGTGGGCCTCAACAACGGGCCCTCATACACATCAAGGTGGGCCTCAATGACGAGCCCTCATACACATCAAGGTGGGCCTCAATAACGGGCCCTCATGCATATCAAGGTGGGCCTTAATAACGGGCCTTGAATACATCACAATGGGCCTTGCCAAATGGTTGGATGGTTTGGATACAACACATACATCACAGTAAGGGTCCACATGAACTATGGATCTAACTCATTTTTAGCTCATGCCATAAAATGAACTCTCAAATGGATGGACGGTTTTGGATGCAACACTTGCATCATGGTGGGTTCCACCAGATAGGTGGATCTGACTCATTTTTAACTCATGCCATGAAATGAACTCTCAAATGGATGGACGGTTTTAGATACAATACTTGCATCATGGTAGGTCACATACCTCATGGTAGGGTCCACATGTGTGGCCCACCAGATGGAAGGACGGTTGGATATAACACAGATATGGTGGGGCCTACTGGCCGTCCAGCAAACGCCTGGACGGTATTGATAAAACACATGCATCATGGTTTCCACCGTCCACAACCGTGGACGGTGTGTGAACAAAACACATACATCATGGTGGGTCTCACGTGGGGCCCAACATAATGCTTGTTTGTAATCCAACTCGTTGGTAAGGTCACACGGACCTGGATGAAAAGGAAAGACAAATTTCATGATGATCTAAAACTTCTGTGACCCAGAAAAGGGTTTCAATGGCAGACGTTCAACCTCACTGTTTCCTGTGGTGTGGGCCACCTGAGTAACGTATATGGCTGATTTTCGGTGGGGGCCACTGCCCCGAGGGGGCCCACAAACTGGACGGTGTGGCTGTTCAACATGCATCATGGTGGGGCCCACATATGGGACCCACCTGGTTGTCGTCCACCTGCAGCAGGCGCTGCCTGCGCGCCTCTGGCAGCAGCAGCGACCTATTACAAATTTTATATATATATATATATATATATATATATATATATATATATTTGTTTTCCTTTAAAACCCATTTTTTCGAGGTTTTTCTATCGTAGGGCCCGCATCAGGGGAATTCACCCTACCCATTGGATTCTACAGCTCAAGATAAGCCAAATGAGCCCAATATTCACTATATTTTTAGCGCATCAAAACAACAGGGTGGATTTCAATGGTAGACACACTGTTTGCTATGCTATGGCCCACCTGAGAGACAGATTAACCTCATTTTTCGGCTCAACGCCTAAAATGGTATGGGGAAAAAGATGGATGGTGCGGATTAAATTTTTACATCGAGGTGGAGCCTACATGGACAACCCTCTCTAAAGCTTGAGAATCAATCTAATGTTTCTTTTTCCTTTCACGTCCAGCGTCGATTTGAGCATAACACATGTACAAAGGTGGGCCTTGCTCAAGTGGGCCACCAAGTGCTGAATGGTGTGGGTACAACACACATGTAAAGTGGGTCTCACCTACAGATGGCTTGGAAAAATACATGCTTCATGATGGGGTCCATCCGGGTGGGCCACACGGCCATATCACACAACAATAAAAGAAAATGAAAGAGAGGGAGAGAAAGAGAGAGAGAGAGAGAGAGAGAGAGAGAGAGAGAGAAAAGGTGGGACACACGTGTGATGGAGGGACCCCGACATTATGGGCCCTCCCTTGCATGATTTAAAACATAGAACAAGTGGGTCCCATTTCATATGGGCCCACCAATCAAAATCAACGGTGGAGATCCTTTCCCCACTGAAATAGAAGGTCTAAATGACCCCTTTTCAAGCTAGAAAATAAACATCATGATGGGGTTCATGGAGAATTGCCCCATCATGGAATAATCATGAAGATCAAGGTGGGCCATCAGCCACATCTTAGGGTCCAAGTGAGATTCATACCATCGATCGGTAAGCCTCACTTGGCCCATCATAAAAACATGAAAACTAGCTTATAGAAGCACCCACCGTTCGATCTTCTTGATCCGTTGGAACGCCGGTCTCCTTGTGCTTCACTTTGATGGATAGGATGAGAAATGGATGGGTAGGATGAAGAATTTTGGGATGGGAAAGGGGGCCACACAAAATCACTTTTCTCTCACACTTGGGATGCTTGGACATCCATATTTTTCTCTCCTTTGTTGCTTGAAAATGTGTGAAGAGAGAGAGAGAGAGAGAGAGGGTTGTTGTAAGAGAAGTGATGGTTGATGGATGTGAGGTGATGGTGTACTTGACTAACATGGGTGTGTAAGAGAGAGGGTGAGAAAGAGTTGACTTTGGGGTTGCTTGACTTGAGGAGAAAGAAAGCATTGATTGACTGATTGATTTGAGTGATTGATTGATGTAACGCCCTGAAATTCGGGGGTCGAGCATAACTCAGCTCCCGAGTTCCAAAACATCACTTATGCAACATATTTAATGATGAATGTATGTTGACTGTATTAGTGCATAAAACATGGAATAGATTAAGCCAAAACACAGATATGATTCAGGGACAAGTGAATAAAGCAAGCGGAAGACTTATAGTAAACTGTGTACAAGTGTAAATCCCTGAATTACATATACAACCAGATCGTGTAAAAGTGTTATTTAACAAAATTATAAGTATCAAATTACATCATTTTAGTTCCCAAAATATAATCCCATAGATCCCGCGCAACAGACCGAGGCTCGCCAGAACCCGTCTAAAAACTGCATATAGGAGAAGGCAGCCTCGTCGTCATCCAGCTCCCGCTCTGCCTCAGACGTCACATCCACATCTGCAACATCAGGGCCTAAGACAGAGTCTGGTGGGTGTGTAACACCGCCCCAGAAACGTGGGAGTGAGTGATCAACTCAGTGGAACAATAAGGCACTGGTTAACATGTTATCAGTTCAATCAAACAGTAATGATAAAGCAGGATAAGTAAATAAATCCTAAGCACTCTTGTTAATGCAGATATGAATGCAATATGATGCGTGCCCTCACACGTACACCCTCAGCGTCTTCATCTTACGTTACGCATGACATCGCCTCAAAGTGCGCCACATCTACAAAGCACATGCAAATGCGGTGCATGGATATGATTACCAAGTTGTTATTAGTCCATTTCACACAACAGGATTGGGAAGCTAAGATACCTTCCTCATGTCACCATCCAAACAGTGATCCATTCTAGGGTCGTCAATCCTAGACATTTCATACGATCATACATTTGAGGTCGTAGCAAAGGGCTCGTCACCAATCAATGCACGCCTTTCATGCCCTTACTACCACAGATCGGCTCGTCACCTCCTTGCGGTATCCAGGTATGCTCGAGGTTACTACAAAGGGCTCGTCACCAATCAATGTAGGCCGACAGCACGAATATAGTGTCCCATACCACCATAATCGGCTCACGAGTTAAGTTGCTCACTGGTCACTACGGGGAGGCTCGTCACCCCAGCTTAGGCCGACAGCTCGGCCACGGTGTCCCATACCACCATGTCCGGCTCATGAGTCTTAGCGGATCAGGTACCATGGTTATTAGGATTTCACTGGTAAGTTCGGTACCCTAGATTCAAGCAGTAGCGTCCATACATGGTTAACATACAACGGACAATCGGGTTACTTGACGAACTCGACTAGCACGAGCGCACGTTGAATTGAACGACATAGAGTGCGCAAACACTCCGCGTGGCCAAACCACTGCCGACAACTCTAATACGACTCGGGTTCGTCTAATACGTCCTACGTGGTGAAAGCAATCTCAACCACGAACGTAGGGTCGATTACCGATTTCCTGGACTAAGACATAGTCCCAAACATCTTACACTACTACAGATAATCATATGGAAGGTAAAACAGTAATGGAATGACAATTCAAATCATGGCACAAACGCATCTGAAGAATATCAACTTAACATAAATGTAAGCATAGGAGATGCTTGAATTTAAATAACTTGGAATGTAACTGCATAAAGGAAATCATGCGCATCAATAGGAGTATTGAGAATCACTTCTTAATGCCCACAATTAGTGTAATCAGTTACACTTAGATCATTCATGCATTTCTACAAACACTTAGCATACAAGGAACAACATACATAGCGTATGTTGGAATACATGCACTTAGACAATTCCTTTTACCAAGGAGTTATCGTACATGCATCTAGCATACATACATGACAAATAATCATGGCAAACACAAGTGCATATTTTATACGTATACGGTACTTTATAAATACACTTAGAATACACAAATCTCAATAAAGCACATGCATATCAGGAAAGCAATGTAAACACAACATTTGGCATGTGAAATGTCATCCATAACAAGAATAAATCACTAACTGGGATTGAAAGCCTTGAAAACCATAACCTATACACTTAAAGTCTGCACCTTAAGCGAAGAAAGAACCGCCGAACTGATTTAGACGAGTTGTCTTCGTCAACGGCGCTAGAATACCCTAAAATAAGGCTAGAAATGAGATACAACAACACCAAGTCTAATCTAAGCTCTAACACAGATTAGGGTTAGGTTAACTTACCCCAAAGGAACTCAGAATCGTCAGAAGAACGATTCAAAGTGAAGGTTCGAAGATGAAGAAGAACAAGGAAGAAATCAAGATGATTCACCAACTTATCTCTCTCACTTTCTCTCTCTTTCCAAGCTAGGGTTAGAGAAAATTCGTATGGAAATGAGAGCTAGGGTTTAAGGACTATAAATAGGCCTTTTCTTGATGAAAATAACCCTAGGGACAAGGTATACTTAGGTTATAACCAAAGCACGCCTTTCTCGATCCAACGAAGCACTTCTGGTGGGCTTATAACCACGAAAGGTCGGACTTAAGCTCATTGACCATGGATCCAGGTCAAGCTGAGTTTTCATACCGACCGGCTCTTCAGATCAGCCGTGGCGGACCACACTCAATTCAACGGTCACGGAAACTCGATCAGGTCCACAAGCACTAGGATATGCCTGGGCCAACTATCCTGATCAGAGGGTGAAATTGGGTCAGAATCCAACGGTCAGAATGCTTAAAATCGTCGCGCAAGCGACGCGACTCAGATTTCAATAAAAGCTTAATAAATTCCAACCATTCTCACACTCTTCACTCCGAACTCAAGCAAATCGACCCAGAACATCGGATCGACTTGATTTTCGAGGTGAAGATCAAGCCCAACTCGGTGACCGCAACAGCCTAAGATCATCACCATCGGACTTTCGACACGCGGTCCAGGTCCGATCCAGATCCTCCTAAAATTCCCCAGAATAACTGGATTTAGCGATGGATCCCAGATTTCAGAGTAACGTAGCGCTCACTAATCTACACGTTAGAGCCATGCAGATACAATTTAAAGTGATTGATGCGAATTTCACAAGCAATCGAGTAAAGTGCTAATTATCCCAAAACAACTACTTAAGGAAAGATTAGCACAGAAAATTCCAAGGTCGTTACAATTGATGGGACATTTATTAGAGATTCTCTCGGAATTACAAACATGCGGTGTTTTCTTCGAAATAAACATCGACCCACATCTTTCGGCCAAGGTATCGCATCGGTACATGAGTCGCGACGTTGGAACCGAGGTGACGGTGCGGTCGCAATGATATAAGTCTCGAATTAAACCAATTCAATTCTACAGGATACAACTTAGGGTCGCTCGCAAACGTTGATTATACGTCGCAGGTTGCCGGAATTCACCGGAAGGATCGTGAGAGTCGACGGAACAGTACGGACTAGGATACGGGTCTTACAACGCATTTCTCGGTACTGCCTGTTATCGAACTGCTTTCCGTTATCAGATATAATAGTCTAAAGTATTCCAAATCGGTAGATGATGTTTTTTCAGACAAAGTCTATGATCTTTTGTTCGGTTATCCTAGCCAATGGCTCGGCTCAGCCTATTTTGTGAAGTAGTCTACTACAACGACGACAAACTTGGTCTGTCCTTTCCCCAAAGGGAGCGGTCTGATGATGTCGATTCCCCACTGTGTGAATGGCTAAGGACCGGTCATGGGAGTCAGTTCTTCAGGAGGTTGTCTCGGAATGGCTGCGAATCATTGGCATCTATCGCAACTCTGGACGAGTTTGTGCACGTCATACTAAATGGTCGGCTAGTAATATCCTTGACGTAGGACCTTGTGCACGAGTGATCGTCCTCCTAAGTGGTTTCTGCAATACCTTCGTGAATCTCTCGCAATGCATAATCAGCCTTATTAGGATTTAAGCATCATAGCAAGGAAGCGAAAAATCTTTTTTCATACAATACTCCATTAAGTATGGTATAACAAGAGGCTCGGATCTTCAATCGTCGAGCCTCGGCACAATCCTTAGGCAACTCTCCACTGCCGAGATATCGAACGTCGGGTCGAGCCAAGTAGGTTCCCGATCGATTGTATATACGGACAAGCTAACCGGATCATCGATACTCGGTTTAACAATGTACTCGATCGGGACGGACCTGGTGAAAAGGCCTAGCTATATGTCCTAGAGGGGGGGTGAATAGGACTATGCCAAATTAAAACTTTAATAGTGGAATATAAATGAATAAAGTAAAGATAGCACTTTAAACAAATCACAATACGGAAATGTAAAGCAACCTCAAATAGAGAGATTGATACCAATGTTATTCTAAGGACAACCTTGCACCATAAAAACCAAGGGTTTATGGCAGGACAACCTTACTAGAACAATTTGAATATCAAAAACTCAAACTGAAAGGAAATAAAGGAAATAGCAAGAAATAAATTCTAAACTATTACAACATTCCCCACAATGCTTGAAATGTAAATATTACAACATTCACATCCACACATACATCCCACAAATTTGAATGATAAAAGAAATAGAAATTAAACAAACATTCAAATCACAAGACACAAAGAATTATAGTGGTTCGCCTGTGTGTTCACCAACTGTTAAACAACAGCCACACAGCTTGCTACTCCACTCCTAATATCCTCACACAGGGGATATTAGCATTCACTATGAAAATAGGTTTCTCAGGTTCACCTAAAACCTTCACAATTGTGTCTTTCAAATGGGCTTACACAATTCAAAAACCCCAACCTCTGAGTTTTCTGGCTCTCCTCAGATAACCAACATAATGAGATTTTTCTGGCTTAATCTCAAAAGAAACCAAAATAAGGAAATTTATAATAACGTAAAATACCTGGATATCTCCTTTTGTAACAGCCCGGAAGAACCAATCGGAGTAGAAATTCGAATATAGAAGTTCAATGTCCAATACTCACTTTGAAATGGTTCTAAGTTCTAATTGATTTTAAATTAAATCAAGTTGGGCTAGTTCTATTTGATTTTGATTCCAAGAAGTGAAATATCCTAATTCCTCTTTCAAATTAGATTGGAATGCAGAAACAAAATCAAATAAGAAAAGCTAACAAAAGAGAATATTAAATATACACAATGTAGCTTAAAACGAACACAAACTTATCTCTCAGAGTGATGCTTTAATTTTACTTAAATTCGATATAAAACTCTGAAATTCGTGTTCTATTTATAGTTGCAGAAATTACATCTACGACTGGTCCTGAGGATATTACGACTGGTCGTAGAACGAACTGCATTTTGAAATTTTGAGCACGATCGGATAAAATCATTCCACAACTGGTTGTAGGCCTTGCACGACCGGTCATGACACCTCCATGACTGGTTGTGGCCATCCTACGACTGGTCGTGAGGCACCAGGTTTGTTCGTTATAGTTTGATTCGTAGATCTTAGACTAGTCGTAGGACTAGTCGTGCACTGTTCAGATGACCGGTCGCACAGAGTCCAAGACTAGTCGTAACTCAACCAAAAAAATTTGAAAATTTGCAACAAACTTAGGATTAGTCTTAGAAATTCTTAGACTGGTCGAGGCAGTTCTAGGACTAGTCGAACAAGGTCTAGGACTAGTCTTAGAACAGACCAAACACTAATAAAATGATTCAATTGACTTATGTATACAAAATGACATACCCTAGGTCATTTATACCTTAAATGTGAAGATGGACATTAAATCTTCATTTCTTCAAATAATGGTTGACCTTTGAAGATTATGAAGCTTTGAGATGTCTACGTGACGTAGCTTGAACTTGAGATCTTGTCGTTCTTGAGTTGTACTTGATCTTAAGTTGAACATTATCTTGAGTCTTGAACAAGCACTCGTCTTTTCGATGTAGCTTTAAAAACTCAGAACATTGAAGCTTACAAAAGTGAAAAAAGTATTTGACCTTGCATTTCTTAAAGTAGATTACCATTCTTAACTTGAAGCATTGTGATGCAGTGTCTTGAACATATAAATCAAGATGCTACACAAGACATAGATTGTGTTTTTGGTACCATAAAATTTGACAAACTAAAGGAGCAGGAAACCATAGCACTTACACCTGGGTATGTCGTCCTTGTCAGTAGAGGCAAGTTTTGCCAAAAGGTCAGCTTTAGCATCTTCTGTTCAAGGTATTCGAGTAACAATACATAGCTGAAAGCCTTCGATCAACTTTTGGCTTTCTTCATGTACGCTTTCAGCTGCTCTTTTCATGTCTGATACACACTATTGACCTGATTGACGACCAATTGCGAATCGCTGAAGACGTTGAGATGAGTCACGCCCAAACTGGCTGCGAGTCGGAGGCCGAGCAACAAGGCTTCGTATTCTGTTGTATTGTTTGATGCTTGAAATCCAAGTCTTATGGCATACTGCATGTAGGCTTGATCAGGAGTTTTTAAGACAACTCATGCCCCGCTTGCCTTAGAGTTGGAAGAGCCATCGACATACAGCTTCCAGGGTTTTGAGTTGGGCGAGGATTCGGGAGAAGCTGCCGTCGATTGATTAATTGATTCATCTCTAAGCTCGGTAGGTGGATTGACCGGTGGTGTCGCTTCGGCTATGAAGTCGGTTACAGCCTGTCCCTTAATAGCTACTCTCGACTTGTATAAAATGTCGAATTCGTTGAGCTCGATCGCCCACTTTGTTAGTCGGCCAGACGCTTCTGGTTTCTAATGGATCTGGCGCAGTGGGAGGTCGGTCTTAATGGTGATCGTGTGAGCTTGAAAGTATGGCCGAAGTCATCGCGAGGAGATGACTAAGACCAAGGCCACCCTCTTCAAAGGCGGGTATCTTGTCTCTACCGGTAACAATGCTTTGCTGACGCAATAGACCGGTAGTTGCTTTCCTTCGTGTTCACGTAGTATCAAAGCCGAGTTAACAGCTGCGTCGGATATGGTCAGGTATAGTAGCAGAGTTTCTCCTAGCTTGGGTTTTGACAAGAGAGGCGGGGATCCGAGATAAGACTTCAATTGTTGCAACGCTACTTTACATTCTTCCGTCCAATCTAACATTTGCCGTCCTTTCGACTGTTTGAAGAATAGGAGGCATTTGTCGATAGCTCAGGAGAGGAAACGGTTGAGTGCAGCTATCCGTCCGGTCAGCCTTTGTACGTCTTTGATTGTTCTCGGGGACTCCATATCGAGCAGTGCTTTGATTTTCTCTGGGTTCACCTCGATCCCTCGCTGACTGACAAGGAATTCAAGGAAGCTTCTCAAGCTTCGCCAAAGGCACACTTACTCAGATTTAACTTCATTTGGAACTTGCAAAGGATTAAGAACATCTCTTCTAGGTCGGCTATATCATCGGCTACGTATATACTGTTGACAAGCATGTCATCAATGTATACTTTCATGGTTCGACCGATCTATCGAGTAAACATTTTATTCACCAATCATTGATAGGTCGCTACAGCGTTCTTTAAACCAAATGGCATCACACGGTAACAATAAAGTCATTTGTTAGTGACAAAGGTAGTCTTAGATTTATTAGATTGATGCATTACAATTTGATTGTATCCAGAATAAGCATCCATAAAGCGAAGGAGTTCATGCCTTGCCATGCTATCTACCAGCTGATCGATTCTCGGAGGAAGGAAGTTATCCTTTGGGCAGGCTTTGTTTAGGTCAGTATAGTCAATACAGACCCGCCACTTTCCATTGGCTTTTTTCACAAGTACGATATTAGCTACCCATTCCGGATAGTATATCTCATCTATGAATTTGGCCTTGAGGAGCTTGCTAACCTCTTCTTCAATGATAGTGTACCTTTCAGGGCCGAGGGGACGTCGCTTCTATGGGATCGACCAGTAGGTCAGATCAATGTTGAGTCGATGAGTCATCACCAAAGGATTAATTCTCGGCATGTCTTCATGGCTTCATGCAAATACATCAGTATATCGTTGGAGTAGAGCTATCAGCTTGTCTTTCAAGGGAGACTGCAAAGACGAGCCAATCTGTACTGTTTTGGACTCGTCTGTCTCGACTAAAGGCACCAGGATAAGGTCCTCTACCAGTTGTCCTCGCTCGTGGGTCTCGGTACGAGGATCCAATGATTCAATCGTGGATACCTCGGCTGGAGCTTTCATGGCCGTGGTATAGCAGCGTCTTGCGTCCTGTTGGTCGCCTTTAACGATTCCTACTCCTGACTCGATCGAAAATTTCATGGAAAGGTGGTAAGTCGACACCACAGCTTGGAGAAGGCATAGAGAGGGTCGGCCAAGTATTGCATTGTAAATTGATAGTTGATCGACTATCAAAAAGTTGACCATTACTGTTGCTTGATGGGGAGGGTTTCCCGCAGTGAGAGGCAACGAAATGACTCCTTCAGGGAGTGTTCGTCCTTCCGAGAAATTGATCAATGGGGTGTGAACTGGCCGCAAAGCTGATCGTTCGATTCCCATTTTGTCGAACGCTTGAGTGAACAGTACATCTGCAGATGACCCTATATCGACGAGAATGCGCAATACCTTTCGGTTTGTTATAGTCAGCGTGATGACCAATCCATCATCGTGCGGATGATAGATGCCTCGGGCACCTTCATTGGTGAAGGATATGCAATATCTCTCCCTTTTCTTCTCATTCGGGGACCGAGACAGGATTAGGATTTTGGACTCGGGTCGACTGATGTTCCTAGCATGATTTTTCCGAGCATTGTTTGAGTGCCCCCACCTTGGGGACTACCTACAATTGTTCGGATTTCCTCAGTAGGTCGATTATCACCCCGACGCTCGTCCGTTGTCTCGGTCCTCTTAACATGCTCTCTGAGTTGGCCTTCTTGGATGAGCCTCTCGATTTTTTCTTTTAAGTGATAACAATCACTTGTATTGTGGCCATGATCGCGATGGTAATGACAATATTTGTCCTTACTCCGTCGGTTTGGATTACTTCGGAGTTTATTCGGCCAATTGACGAATCCTTCACTCTTAATTTCCAACAACACCTGCTCTTATGGTTTATTGAGTGGAGTGTATGTCGAAAACTTGTGATCGGGTCGCTTACCCAACCTACGCTCATCATGTGCCCGATCTTCCTTATGCTTCTTTCCACCGGCCGAGTCAACTTCATTTTTCGCTGACTCTTTGGTCGAAATTTTTGCGTTCTGGGCAGCTTCGCGCATGATTCGGGTTTCCTTGGCATCTATATACTTATCTGACCGGGCCATGAATTCAGCCAGAGTCGGGCGAATTTTTGTCCAGGGATGCTAAGAACGGCTTGTCCCTAACGCCTTGCATGATCGAGTTAAGGGCTGTTTCATTTGAATGCTTCCAGACTTAGAGCGGACTCAAATTTGAAACGCTTAATAAAATCTTTTAGTAGTTATCTCTCCTTCTAAACTATGTTGTTCAGATGCGCAGGCGGATTCAGTTTCTTTTTCCCACCAATGAAATTAGTGAGGAAGGCGTTGTTGAGTTCCGCGAATGAGCTGATGGACTTCGGTTTTAATTGTTTGAACCAAAGTAGAGCTACGTCGACCAGAGTAAGAGAGAAGGCTCAGCACATCACGGCATCTGAGGCGTCATGCAGTTCCATATATGTTATGAAGGATTCAATGTGCTCGGTCGGATCGGTCTTACCGGTGAAGGGTATAATCCGCAGGAGACGGAATCGTTCGGGCAACTGATCTTGCATCATTTTTTCTATGAATGGAGACGCTTTTGCCTCGGGCCTCGTCTGGTGTGCATCATGACCTTGTTTTATGTCTGCAATCTCTTCTCGTACTTCCCTCTTGAAGTCCTAGAGGCAGGCTTTCCAGGGCTCGTCACTTTCTGCAGTCCCCTCAACCTAAGGCCTGTTACGTCTTCTTCGATCTATTTCATGTCGAAGATCGTTATCAAGCAGCGAGGCGGTCACGGAATGAGCGGGTACTAGCTCGGCCGGGCCATGGTGCCGACTTTGCTGAGGGGTAGATTGCGGAGCAACAGGCTGGGGATCGGTGAATTACTGTGGAGCGTTTGTCACCTGACCTTCTGTACGCGACGGTAACGGGAGTTGCTGGGGATGAATTTGTTCCAACATTTGCTGCATGACGTTTATATCAAATCTGAGTTCCTGAACCTCCCTGTCTAACTGTCCATTGTTTCAGTTCTTCTGGGTATTCCTAGTCGCAGCAGAGGTTGCCGGACGAGCAGCGGAACCCTGGCGATTGTTGGGTTGATTATGAGCTCCTTGGGCTCCGTCGTACCAGGTGATCCTTCGGTTGCAGGCGGTCCAGTGACAGCGACCTCATTTAGTTCATATTGAATAGTCCTTCTAGTTCTCGCCATTAAAACTCATTTAAATCTTCTGGATAGAGTCTGGAAAACGATTTTTCGTATCGCTTCCCTCAGACGGCGCTAATTTGTTGATGCAAAAAACTGTTGTGTCCTCTTCCCACGTCCTACCACCTGCACAAAAAGGAGACAAGGGAGACCCTAGCTCAAGCCGGGGAACCTCCGATGTTAAAGTCAGCGATAAGACTGTGTAAGAGAAGGGTTTTTGAGAGAGTTTTCTGCGTACCTTTTACCGTAGAGATTTCCTATTTTTATAGGAATGGGAGGGTCCCGTTGTGTAGGGATTCTCTTCCGAGTATCTCGGAGATTTGATGTAGTTGTAATCTGTTTATGGATTTTACCTGATCCCGAGATCTTTGGAGCTAAGAATCCTTTCACACATTTTCGAGACGGTATTTGTGTTTACACCATTTTTTCGTTGCTCGGCTCGGCCTTAACCGACTTTGGTAATAACCGAGTCTCGGCTGACTGCAAGGATGGGGCTTTTTGCCTTCTGTCGGATGAGATAGGGTCAGTCTATAACCGATATCCTTTCTTAATCCAATAGCCAACACTGTAACCGACCTAATTTGGGACGGTTTTATGGTCGGTCGGGAGACTTCTAGCATTTGGTCCTTAATCGGTCCCTTTAGACGTTGCTGCCTCGTTATCCAAGTCAACTTTATGCGTCTTATATATTTTGCCTATGGCTCATGGCTCTGTAGACCTCGGTCGGAGTTTGTTCCTCACTGTCCGAGCCAAGTCTCTCCTTGAGGTATTCTTTTCCCTCGGTCGTGCTGATTGCCTCGGAATCCCAGGCAGTGTAAATAGAGTTGGTCCATTCTATAACTGGGTCTCCGGACTTACCATATTTTTCCCCAACAGCTATCATCGTCAAAAGAAAAGTCATTGATTCCAATGCAAATAGATCAAATTTTGAAAGACTAGCCCTCTTATTTTAAATTCATCGGATCGTTGTAACAAGTGATGGCCAAACAATTAGGACAATCTTCACATATTTGGTCCTAATCCCACTAGTTCGGCATTATGACTCAAAAGCGTTCAACCAATTCAAGTTAAACACAACTCTAATTGTATAATATTATATTTAATTGCACACAGTTAATTGAATACGAGACATTTGTAACTTGTGTGGCTACATGTCCAAATCTAACAATAACATCAAAAAAGTTTTTAAATGTGACTATTCAATCAGTACTGTTTCCAGTTGCGTCGGCAACCTGATATATGGATATTCTTCGTTTTCATGATCATGCCCTAAAATGAGCTATCAACATGGATGGACGGCGTGTATGTAAGGCTCATCGATGACAGTGGCCCCCACAGTTAGGGATCTCTACTGAAGCCGGGTCCACTGTGAAGAGCATCGACGACACATACAAGCATAGTACGTACAAAAAAGATCTGGGCCATTCATCAGACGGCCCAACCAAGAGCATTGCTTGATCCAAGAGATCAGGCCATTCAGCCTATGAGATGGGCCACTCATTAGCGATAAGAAATGGACAGTCGACTCAAAACCACGAACAATGGCAACATGATGAGACGACCAGCCTGATCTTGGCCGAGGGAATGTTCGCGGTGGGTCCCACCTGATGAACGGCCTAGATCTAGCATTTCTCCAAAACACCTACAGCTCACTTTTCCATCTCATAAAGCGGTGGTTGATAAGTTGGATACAGTCTCAGTTTCTCGTGATAGAACAACACACAGCTCTTAAATTGACCATCAGTATTCCCCAACCCTAGGTTGGTGGATGTGTGCCGGTTTTCATTCGTCTAACCCAAGTGGGCCCCACAAAACCATCCGTGAGAGTCGAGTCTCAACCTCCCACGCCCTCTTCTCATTCAAGACAGCCCCAACAAAACCCACAAAATGCAAGCCAGCAAATGAAATCAAAGTCCAGAAAAAGTCCAGAAAAGATAAGGAAATGACGGCGCTATGTTCTCTACCGAGTTTCCGACGCATCATAACTTCCATGTCTGGCATGGATCTGGAGATCCCGACCGTCCATCTAGTGCTCCGTGCCTTAGATGGCCTAAATTTCAGAAGCCACACGGATCAGATGTTCATTCCCTTTGAGTTTGTACCGAAAGTCGTATGTAATCTCGTCCATTAAATTCTCTGGCCACATTTCATCCATGTGATGTAACGTTCAAGAGATTTTTTATCTGTTCATTTTTGAACTGTCGACAATCCTCTTAAAATCAGAAGATACTGGCCCAGATCATCCTTCCACATGTATATTTGAATCGACGGTGTACGTTATCTTATTTAGAAATACGTGTACTAAAACAAAAAATCCGACGGTAGCAGAAACAGTATTATCCGTTGGGAGAGACATGCACGCCAACCAAAGATTGGTTCGCTCCACGAGCGTGACGTCAGGAGCCTCGCAAGCCATTCGATAAATCTCCCTCATATCCGCAACTAAAGAGAAACGCAATGGAACTCGCGCGAGTGACACGGGGAAAGGTATTCGACGCACACGTGGAAACTCAGCAATCTTTTGATAGATCCGGTCCATTCACAAGTAGGGCTGTTGGACTGGGCTGGTTCACGGACTTTCTGGCCTGCCCTGCCTTGGATTGGGCTTGGGCTTAAAATTCAGACTCGTTGCTCAATCGAGAATTGTTTGGACCGTGTACATCACGCCTTCAGCCCGACCTGAGTCCCGTTCAGTCAGCTCATCGGGGTTTTCAAGGGCTGCTCATGTTTTCAACCATAACTATTGCTGCTCGTTATGGTCCAAGTAAGGGTTGAGTAAGCTTTAAAAAATGCAGACGCGGATTGCGTCCTACCCCCGCCCGGACGATAATCCCGCCAGGCAGGGCTCTGTGGGGCCTACCTTGATATAAGTAATTTATCCCCACTGTTCAATATTTTCTCGTATCATTTTAAGTTACTAAACTAAAAATAAGGCAGGTATAGAGCTCTAGTGGACTACGCTAAAGGAAGCTGCACTGATAATGACACCCACCGTTGAAACCTTTCTAAGGGCGAACGTGATGGTTTTTTAACCATCCAACCATTCATAAGGTCATGTACATGTGGATGAAGTGAAAGCACAAATATCATCATGATCCGAAACTTCTTCAACGGTCAAAAAGTTTTTAACGGTGAAAGTTAAATCCCTACTTTGTTATCCACTTAAGCCTTGGAGTTTCATCATTTTTTGGTTCATATCTTAAAATGATTCGAGAAAATTGTTGAAGTGGATAAAACACTTACATTATAGTGGGCCCACAGAGCCCTACCCTAACAGATTAGCATCCGGGCCGGGGTATGACACAATCTGCGTCCGAAAATTGCAGACGAGAATTAGACATAACTTAGCTGGCTCTAACCCAACTTTGGGGAAGCGAGTTGGCTAGTATACCTCACACCAGCTAGTCAATGTCAGCAATCTTTGTGGGTCTGATCATAAGGTATGTGTTATATCTAAACCATCCATTCAATTGGCGAGTTAGTCTTAAGGCTTGAGACTAAAAATAAATAGATCTAACTATCAACTGGACTACACTGAAAAAAGTAGTGGGAGATTGAACATCTACCATTGAAATCCTTTTTGGGGTCAAGGAAGTTTTGGATAGATATGAAATTTGTTTTTTCTCTTAATTCAGGTCTTTGTGACCTTATAAACAGATTGGATGGAAAATAAACCTTATGATGGGCCTATGAATTGTTTAACGGTGGAAATCATTATTTCTGCTGATTTTTATGGTGTGGTCTGTAAGATCTTTGGATATGATTCATTTTTTGGATAATGCTTTAGAACGATATATAAAAATATATGAACGGTGAAGATATAATAAATACACCCCTCTGGGGCTATATAACTTTGATCTACTTTGAATAGTTTGTACAACTCGGGGCCCGAGAAGTGTCCGTGCTCGTCTTTGCACGGCCCGTACCTACAGCAGCTATATATATTTGGTGTGTGGTTCACCAGCCAGTCCGCTTCACCAACCAATCCATCCTTTAATTTTGCAAGCTGGTTTTTAGGTTGAGCAATACAAATAAGAGGGACCCAAAGAACAAGTGGACTACACGGCAAAAAGCAACAGGGGAAATGAACGTCTACCAATGAAACCCTTCTGGGTCATAGAAGTTTTGGATCCATACGTTATCTATTTTTCTTCTTCATTTCGGTCTTTGTGACCTTGTTAACCAATTGTATGAAAAGTAAATATTATTGTGAGCCCTGCAGATGTTTTAGTATAGAGAATCATTATCACACTGCCATTTGTGATGTGGTCCACTTAACCTTTAGATAAGAATCGAATTTAGGTTTGTTTCATAAAATGATTTCCCAAAATAAATGAATGGTGTGGATTTAGTAAATACATCGTTTAGAAGCCCATATAAACTTGATCTCTTTTGAACCGTTCCTAAAATTTACAGCTCAAAAGTTTCTGCCCACACCAGCCAGATCGGTGGTGTATGGTAGACAGCTAATCTGCTTCCTCTAGCTCTGCTCAAACGATTCAAACGAGATCGAAGTTACGTGGCCCCGTAACAATATATTTATTACATCCGCGCTATTTATCCATTTAGAGGGATCATTTCAGAGTACGAGGCAAAAAATAAGTCATATCTACTGTAAACAGAAGTGGGAATAATCACCATAAAAAGTAGGAATACTAATTCTGACAGTTAAAACATTAATAGATCCTACCATGATATTTATTTTCCATCAATCGACTCATAAGGTCATATAAACCTTGACAAAGAGGATAAACACTTAATATTGGTCCAAAACATCTATCACCCTAAAAGGATTTCAACGGTGGAGGTCCAATACCTCACACAGAACTTACATTTTGAATATAGCAGATAAACCATAGGACTCGCTGATGTCAACATACAAGCCAGATGGGTGGTGCAGTACTCTTCCACAATTCACGGTAATTAAGGGTCATGTATCTCTGTGCCGGGGGCTGTGTGGGGTAAAAGAGATTTTCTTTACAAAATCCACTCCATCCATCTATTTTAAAAGATTGCAATAGGATAGGAGCGTATAAATCAGGCTGAAGCAAAACTCAGGTGAGCCATACCACAATAAACAGTAGAGATTGAACGTCTGACAGTGATTGAAGTTTTCTATCAGGATAATATTTATGCTTACAGTTTATCGGAGTGGTAATAACCCCATGAACGGTTTGGATGGAAAATAAACATCATGGTCAGTTCTAGAAAGGTTTAACGGTGTATTTTTCCCTTCCCACTTTTTTCTTTTGTGGGATGGCCCACCTGAGTTTTGAATCCGTCTGAATTTTAGGCTTTTTGATCTATTTTAGTCTTTTAAGGTCACAGGCAATCAGCTCCCACTCATTCCACCCAGAATCATGGGAGATATAACAACGAAAAGATGATGATATTTAGTAGGTGCACAAGTATATTTTGTCCGTGAGCCATTAGATTTTTTTAGTCGTCCATTTTTTTTTTTCAAAAGAAAAAAAAATGAACGGACCAGATCTCCGGCAACAAGCCACGTAGACACACGCTCGATCGTGCGATTCCGTTTGTACAGATCGCGACGCCCATCGATTAAATTCTTTAGAAAAAGACGATAACAGAAGTAAAAGAAAGAGACGAACCATTGAAGATAGAACCGTTCGACTCTATAGTAGACAGTAGAATTTAAAGATAGAATCCGTTCATCAGGTGTGACCCACATTATAGATATTTTGATGCTAAAATCAGGTGGTTGGGAT
This sequence comes from Magnolia sinica, assembly GCF_029962835.1. NCBI lineage: Eukaryota > Viridiplantae > Streptophyta > Magnoliopsida > Magnoliales > Magnoliaceae > Magnolia > Magnolia sinica. The sequence goes on from NC_080582.1 coordinate 55,375,435, forward strand.
CATCAGATCGGCCATATATTTAGAAAATAAATGGATGGTTGAAAGATCTTAACCATCAGTCTTCATTATTTGTTAATTGTTTCTTATAAAATAAATCGAACCGCCTAATATTTTATCAATAGAAATAAAACTTTGTAGTACACGTGATGAACGGTTCTGATCTTATATGCGTGTGCTAGGTAGCGCATATAAGAGATGTGCACGAGTGCAATTTTTAAAGGAGGGGAGATGAAAAGATCGATTCGGACACGAAATCGCGTTTAAAATACGCCTCATGGTTATCCAATACGCCCGTCCGGTGGAAAAAGCGGATGAGAGTATTTTTCACGCTCCTCCTTTTGGTGGTCCACCTACCTACCCAGTCATACGGTCACATGGCCCACCGGTTAGGTAGGTGCCATATCATCACCGTTCAATGAGTAAGCCGCTGTGTTTTTTGTCAGGACAGAGACCTTATGAAATATGGATATGTAAGACATAGGGTAACACTAATTGATGACGGCATCATGCCAGCCAGTCATTTGGTAGACCTCGTAGGTACCGTGTCCCACGCTCGCATGGCCCAACATGGCATGCAAGAGTCCCTCGTCCTCTTTGTAGGCCGAAATTATTACTAATCCGCTGATCGTCACCGTCTAACTGGTGACCTCAAATGGATGGTTAAAACGTGGATGGTCTGATGCGATTATAAAGGTACAGTTCTGTGGCCCATGGTGTATCAGTTGGCATAGGTCCATGCCACATGTACGGCGGATGGGAATATTACTATTCAATCAAAAGTGGAGGGATGCAGACCCGCAGTCAGCCATTTCACAGGACCATAGTTACAAGTGGGTGGGCCCCATAGTTTGGAGGCCGGAGGTCCAAAGGATTTAATGGTCCAGCGGACTATTTTCTTTTTCAAGCCTCTTCCCATACACGGATCTGTAACCTCGGGATAGGACTCGCGCGAGTGACCCGAGAAGCAGCCTCGCGGATTGCGTCCTCCCCTGCCTGGACGAACTCGTGATGTATGGGTTTTAAGCAGGTGGCGGTTCTCACGGGTACATCGTGATGTATGGCTTTTAATCATGCAGTTAATAGAAAAAATTCATTTTAAGTATAGCCAAATATATATATATATATATATATATATATATATATATATATATATATATATATATATATTTGGGGCGTGACTCTTGATTTTTCCGGGGTCCACTGCGATGTTTTATAACTTATGGTGATTTTATTTGCCATCCATGGGAATATAAATATCAGTTCGTCTATTCATAAGTTCTTAATGATGAGGAGTCCAATTGAGCCTTATATATATATATATATATATATATATATATAAAAGTTCATAGCCTTGAAATAATAAGCCAAAATAGATCAACACGTAAATAAAGCCCACATATGTGTCCATCAATTTTACCACGTAATTTTACGATATAAACAAAAAAAAAACAAATTCAAAGCTAAAGTGGCCTACACCATATGAACCAGCAGAGATGGTAAAGCTCATGATTGAAATCTTCTTAAGGCGTGTACTATAATATTTATTTACTATCTAGTTTGTTGATAAAATCACAAAAGCTTCAATGAAGAAAAACACAAATATCAACTTAATTAAAAACTTTGGTACTCTAAAAACTTTTCAACAATAAGTTCACACTAGATGATTAAGTAGAACTTTAGATTTGTTTATTTTTTATCTTATACTCCAAAATAATATAGCAAAATGGATGATCAACGTGAATAAAACTCATGCCCTTGGAGGCTCAGCCTTGCCAGCAGGGATTCGCTAATGACATTGTTGGTACCAAATTTGTTACCTCAATGAAGTAATGTTATCAAGTTTTGTGGGCCCCACTACAATGTATGTGTTGTGTTTACACCGCCCATGCATTTACCAATGTTATTTTAGGGCATAAGTTGAAGAATGAGACAGGTCCAAAGCTCATATAAACCCATCACAAAAAAGAGATAAGAGGAGATTGCACGCCAACAATTAAACATCTCTTATGAGCAAAAGATTTGTTCCATCATGCTGATATTTGTGTTCTTAATTCATCAGGTTAGTGTTAACCTATGAGCATCTTAGATCTCAAATAAACATCATAACGAGCCCAAGAATGTTTTAAGGTGGGTGTCATTGTATCTATTGGTTTTTTGTGATGGGTTCCACTTGAGCTATGGATCTGCTCTTTTTTAAAAAAGGAAATTTTTTGCTAATATCCAAAAAATGATCTCTACAGATATATGAATAGTGCCAATATGCGTCAGGATAGTGCGAATACGGTGCTACCCTAAGCTCAGTACACTGGGTAGCACCGTATCCGTGTTGATGCCAAAGGGACCTGAAATGGGACTCGCTCTAACTCAAACGCCTCTCCCCACTCATCGTGTGGGCCATCCACAAATTTTCTAAAGCTAAAATGGACGAGTAGACGCACCTATTCTTATTCCAGGATGGTCGCCAAGAAAATGAACGTCCTCTGATCTGGCACGCTTTGTGGCGTTTTGGCACGTACGAGGCGAGTCCTCTTACTTATTTCACTCGCGCGAATTCCTTCGATAACAGCACGGCATCCCCCTGTACGTCTCTTCTCTTCAAAGCCAGTAGCGGCGATTGGTATGCGTATATAAGGAGGAGCGAGGCATTGGAAGCACAGCACCAAAACGCAAACCCTGCCGTCCGTTCCGTTACGTTACCTGACGGAGAAACTCCGTCCATTTCGTTTCCCTTCCCTTCCCTCTCTCCCTAACCCACCATGGGAGCGGTGATTCTTTCAGATCTCTTAACGGAGATACTGATTCCAGTCGCTGCCATTATCGGCATCGCCTTCTCTCTCATCCAATGGCTAATAGTGTCCCGCGTCAAGGTCTCGCCGGAGCGCCAATCTCCACCGCCCGCTAACAACAGCAAGAACGGCTACTCTGACTACCTCATCGAGGAGGAGGAAGGCCTCAACGACCACAACGTTGTGGTTAAATGCGCCGAGATACAGAATGCCATCTCCGAAGGTTCGTTGTGGTCGTTTTTGTAGATCTCTCTTTGACTGTTACTAGATCTGCTAGTGTTAGTGCTCGATATCGTTTTTTTAATCGTAGATCTTGCTTGTATATGTCTTTTATTTTTATTTTTTAACTTATATTCTCCTGTATGGTGTTCTTCGTTGTGGTAGACATGTTTCCTGCATTGAGGGGGCATTTGGATGTCCGTGAGTTTTATTAAGTTGTAAAGGGTTACAGGTAATTCACTTACGGGTGCTGTTTGGACTGGAAATTTCATCTCTTAAGTGAGTTAGAAGCTTTTTAGCGGATTTGAAATCCTAAAAAACAGAAGAAGTGATTTCACTGTTGTGGTTGTTGTTGTTGTAGCTACTTTAGGGGAAAGTATTGGTAGTCTGCTCTTGCGAATTGGTCATCTGTCCTAATCTCCACACTCTCCATATGTATGCCCTGTTTATGCTTACTGAAGCCGTTATTGGGACAGGTGACGGTCCACGGCCCATTACCACTCATCGGACATTTGTTCCTGTCTGAGGGCTTTTGGCTGCTGAATGTGATCTGATGGCTGTTGCTAGTCCGACGTTCTGTAGTGGGCCTTTGATCTGATGGTTAAGATTCTCCAGAAGGTTGGTGGGTTTTTCTCGAGAAGGTTGGTGGGTTTTTCAGGCCTTGGCCTGTCCATTATGTAGCCCTCTGAGTGAACCATGAGGAGGTGCAAACCACCATTTTGGGTTGTACAGCATGTTAGAAAATGGGTCCTCTTTTGTGTATTTTGCTTGCCGTTATCGTTATTACTGTTTTAGATGCCGAGCCCAGCCTCTGTGGAGCCACAAGTTTCAAACAGTGGATTGTTGGACTTTGGGGAATCCCTAAAGGATGGTAGCAGTACTAGCAATTGTAATGATCGCCGCCACCATGTTACTTAAAAAAAAAAGGCCACCACCATACTGATCTGCTAGCTTCATTATTGTTTAAATGATTATTTTATTTTATTTTGAGCTTTGCTCTGTTTGGTTCTGGAATCATGTACCCATGTTTTATTTTAGATAAGTGATCTTGTATCCAAATTTCTTATCAAGCGATTAACAGTATATTCATGCTTATGGCATTCGTGTACAAGATCTGTGTTGTTGCTATGTGGATAGGACTGACTGTTCATCTGCACAACCCTACCATGGATGAGTTGTGCCATGAAAATCACACTGATTGTATTAGACTTTTGATGATTACAAATGGATAGTTAGGAGAGTCTGGCAAATGTCAGTGTTAAATCAGCCAAAGACCTCCAGCCAGCTGCTAGGATTGACTGAGTGGTGCGACTTTGGGGTATGGCTCTTCTATGGTAGGCCTGATAGGCTGACTGTTTTGCATATCCTCTTTTCTCTTTAGTGCAAATATTTATGGAAAAAGGGATGAACAGTGGATCTTGTACATGTGCCAGATGTATGGAGCTAGAGTGCTTGTTAACTTTTTTTCTAAGTTGCAAAAGATTGGTTTCTCAGGATCTTGTACATATATCAGATGTACAAGATGTATGGAGTTAAGAGTGCTTGTTAACTTCGACGAATGCATTAAGCTCATATCTGTACCTTTTTTTCTATTCTAAGTCGCAAAAGATTGGTTTCTCATAGCCAGTTTTATACTATTCAACAACTTTTAATGTACATGTGTTTTTCTTGTAACTATTGTTCAGAATTAGCTGATTATATTAGTTCTCCCTTAGTTTGGTCATCTGCATACACACACACAGGTAATAATCACATGGTAATGGTACCACCATAATTGTGAAGTGACATGTGTGGGCCCCATCGTGCTGTGTTCATAGACATTCATTCCAACCATCAGCAATACCCTCCCCTATTGGGCCTTGAGCACTAAAATTAGGGCAATCCACGGCTCAGGTTGGCCATAGAATGGGGAACAGATGGGAGGGGACACTGACCACTGGTCACATGGAGAGCAACTAATGTGTGGTGTATATTCCATCCATTCCATTCATCTGATGCATCCATCCTAGTTGAAGGGACGCCTCAAAAGAAAGCCAGGCCATTTTGGAAACTCAGATGGGGCCCAGCGCAACGAATAGTGACCATTGTGATGATTTTTGTGCCCCTAGTCAAACGTCAGGGGGGAGCAACTGATGGTCGGACTCAACATAATGAACACATCTTGGTGTGGTCCACACAGGTCGTTACTGCCACAATTGTGGTGTTGGCATTACCATGTGATCATTACCACACACCTGTGGTGGATTATGCTGATGTTTCTCATTCAATAATTCATAGCTATCTGATTATGGATTTCATGTGTGAGTTAATACTCACTGCATGAATTTTTGCAAGTTATTAACAGAAGTGTATGATTCTCTGATCTCTGTGTGTATGGGAATATGGATGTAACAGGAGCGACTTCCTTCCTTTTCACTGAATATCAGTATGTTGGGGTCTTCATGGTTGCTTTTGCCATTCTGATCTTCCTATTCCTTGGCTCTGTGGAGACCTTCAGCACGAAGAGCCAGCCATGCACATATAGCAAGGACAAGATGTGCAAATCTGCTCTCGCCAATGCCATCTTCAGCACCATAGCCTTCTTGCTTGGTGCGATCACTTCGGTGGTCTCTGGTTTCCTTGGGATGAAAATTGCTACCTATGCAAATGCTCGAACGACTCTGGAGGCAAGGAAGGGTGTTGGGAAAGCATTTATCACTGCCTTCAGATCTGGTGCGGTTATGGGCTTTTTGCTTGCTGCCAGTGGCCTTTTGGTGCTTTACATTACCATCAACCTCTTCAAGCTGTACTATGGTGATGATTGGGAAGGCCTTTTTGAGTCCATTACTGGTTATGGCCTTGGTGGATCTTCTATGGCTCTGTTTGGGAGAGTTGGTGGTGGTATCTACACGAAGGCCGCAGATGTTGGTGCTGATCTTGTGGGTAAGGTTGAGAGGAACATTCCGGAGGATGATCCAAGAAACCCAGCTGTGAGAAACTTTAGTTCTTCTCTGAACATTTGTGTTTGTTAGCTGTTAATGTCGTGTTTGAAATCGCACTAATCTTCTTATCTTCTTTCAGGTGATTGCTGACAATGTTGGTGATAACGTTGGGGATATTGCTGGTATGGGATCTGATCTCTTTGGCTCGTATGCTGAGTCTTCTTGTGCAGCCCTTGTTGTTGCATCTATTTCCTCTTTTGGAATCAACCATGAATTTACAGCAATGTGCTATCCGTTGCTCATTAGCTCCATGGGTATCATCGTTTGCTTGATTACAACTCTTTTTGCGACTGATTTCTTCGAAATCAAGGCAGTGAAGGAAATTGAGCCAGCATTGAAGAAGCAGCTTATCATCTCCACTGCTCTGATGACCATAGGGATTGCGATAGTTAGTTGGATTGGCCTCCCATCTAAGTTCACAATCTTCAATTTTGGAGTCCAGAAGTCTGTGAAGAACTGGTAAGCCATCTACATAATCCTTTCTGTTTATGCAAGATAATCAGATATTAATGTCCCTTGAGTTAAATTTTGCAGGGAGCTGTTCTTCTGTGTTGCCATTGGTTTGTGGGCTGGATTGGTTATTGGGTTTGTAACTGAATATTACACTAGCAATGCATACAGGTAATTATCTAAAGGATTCTGTATTCTTCTCATGTATTTTTGCACAATATTTCCTTTTGTAATTTGAATGATCCCTTTTTTTTTTCTGCAGCCCTGTGCAAGATGTTGCTGATTCCTGCAGGACTGGAGCAGCAACTAATGTTATCTTTGGGCTTGCTCTGGGATACAAATCTGTCATTATTCCCATTTTTGCCATCGCAGTCAGCATTTTTGTGAGCTTTAGCCTCGCTGCCATGTATGGTATTGCAGTAGCTGCCCTTGGAATGCTTAGCACCATTGCTACTGGTTTGGCCATTGATGCATATGGTCCCATCAGTGACAATGCTGGAGGTATTGCAGAGATGGCGGGCATGAGCCACAGGATCCGTGAGAGAACTGATGCCCTCGATGCTGCAGGAAATACTACTGCTGCAATTGGAAAGGTATAGTATGTTATAATCTTGAATTATTAATCTTCCACTTGCGGTGTGACTTGTGTAATCTGGTAGTGATGTGCCTGTAATCTGTTTTTGTTTTTTTTTTATTCTCCGAAAATTTTAAGTATTGTTTTCTCTTTAATGATTGATTTTCCTGAAAGCTATTGAATCATTTATTCTATATGACAAATTTGCCATTGATCATTGATGTAGTTGGAATTTTATATTATCGTATTGTTGTGGTTGCTACATAATGTTTGTGCATGTGACATGCACATAGACATCCATTGGGTTTGCCAATGTGAAGGTATTGTGGCTCATCATTCTTGAAAAATGAGAATTTATCTGAATTTTTTTTTTTTTATTTATAAAATTTTTAACAACTGTGAGTGGTGTTATATGATGCCATGAACAAGTTGGTGCACAAGCACCCAGTTTTTTAGGGAAAATGGCAGTATCACAATTAAGGATCCCCTTGCATAAAGCACAGTGCTGTGGATTGTCAGTTTTTCTTAGTCCTTGCACTTTGGGGCTTATTTGAGTATGTGGAATCTGCTGAAAAAGAAAACGTTTTTTTCCTTGATAGTGCATTTCTTCTGTTTGATATGTAAGGAAAACTATGGGATCCACATAGTAATAGCATCAATGACAATTCTTTGCCACAAGATTCAAGTTGACTGTTGTCTAATGAATGTAGGATTTCCACTTTCAAATCAAACATATCCCTCATTTTGGAATCCACTGGTTAGTGCTGGAAAAGTTACGCTTATGTATTTTTCCTTTCTTTTCCATGCAATCAAGACAGCTGCCCCTTAAATTGACTTCAAGTTTGCTTATTTCCTATACATATTTTCATCCTATCAATCTAAAGCACATACACACTGAAATAATTATATCATAAGATGTTTTGCTGATTTTCCTTGTCATTTTTCCAAGTCTTTCATGCTTTTAGTAATGGTAAGCTGAGTTTAAAGTATCTTTATTTCAGATATAAATGCTGGAATTTCTTTGCTGTTTCATTCTCCTGCATATCATTTCCTGACTATTAACTACAATTGGTTTCACTTCCTCCTGATTCTTCTAGGGCTTTGCTATTGGATCAGCAGCCTTGGTGTCTTTGGCACTTTTCGGTGCCTTTGTGAGTCGTGCAGCAATTTCGACAGTAGATGTTCTGACCCCAAAAGTCTTTATTGGGTTGATTGTGGGTGCAATGCTCCCATACTGGTTCTCGGCCATGACAATGAAGAGTGTGGGTAGCGCCGCACTGAAAATGGTGGAGGAAGTGCGCAGGCAGTTCAACACTATACCGGGTCTTATGGAAGGTCTTGCCAAACCTGACTATGCCACATGCGTCAAAATCTCCACAGATGCATCGATCAAGGAAATGATCCCACCTGGTGCCCTGGTTATGCTGACACCGCTCATTGTTGGCACGTTTTTCGGTGTGGAAACTCTGTCTGGTGTCCTAGCAGGCTCCCTTGTATCTGGCGTACAGGTAAGAACCATTGAACAAATTGTGCCTGCAATCTTGTGTTGTGCATTTTGCTGTGATTTGGTTCTTGGATTCTCTTCTCAGTAGTTATTTTCCTTTTTCCTTTTTTCTTTTTTCTTTTTTCTTTTTTTCCCCTTCTCCTTTTCACTCTGTTTGACAGATTGCAATTTCTGCATCCAACACTGGCGGTGCATGGGATAATGCTAAAAAATATATTGAGGTAAGTTTTCTTCTGTGTGTGTGTGTGTGTGTATTCCTGTTTTATCCTATTGAAGTAAGTTGCATGGGATTTTTTATTCCTGCTTTATCATTATTTAATATTTACTCATATATATATATATATATATATATATTTCTTACTTGGTAACCATCTCATTTGAGCCATCCTTCTCAGTAATTCTGTGATTGGAAGGCCCTTTTCCTCTTTCTCAAAAGAAATAAAGTAAAACCCAATTTATTTGTGCGATGGGTGCATTCGAAGTTGGAAATGGGAATTGGTGATTGAAGTACATGGAGTATTGTCAATTTGATCTTTCTGCAATTAGAAAACTAACTGGTCCGAGTGTCTCATTTGAGCCATCTTTCTCAGTACTGAGATTGGAAAGCCTTTTTTCTCTTCCCAAAAGAAATAAAGTAAAACCCAATTTATTTGTGTGATGGGTGCATTCGAAGCTAGAAATGGGAATTGGTGATTGAAGTATGTGGAGTATTGTCAATTTGATCTTTCTGCAATTAGAAAACTAACTGGTCCAAGTGTCTCATTTGAGCCATCTTTCTCGGTACTTCTGAGATTTGAAAGCCCCTTTTCTCCTCCAAAAGAAATAAAGTAAAACCCAATTTATTTGTGTGATGGGTGCATTCAAAGTTGGAAATGGGAATTGGTGATTGAAGTACGTCGAGTGTTGCCAAGTTGATCTCTGTAGTTAGAAAACTAACTTGGTCCAAGTTCCCATACGTTGGAAAGCTAATGTTCTGAGTTCCTTTCTTCCTTCCTTTCTTTGCTTTTTCTTTTTCTTGGAGACTTGAGTTTCCTTGTGAACATTGTTCGTTCTCATTGAGTTCCTCTTTCTATAAACACCAAATCCTTGTACCGGCTATTTGAGTCATCTTCATTGATTCTATTGTAAGAGAAGAAGGCTTCATTTCTCTTCTCAGTTCCCACCCACTTGCATGCAAGTCCCATAATGGGTGCAAATCAGCTGGGAATATCTTCTTTGTTTCCTAAGCATATAAGGGTGTGGTTGTCTATTGTTGAGCTGTAATATTAGCCATAATTTGACATTAAAAAAAAAAAAAAAGCATCATCCTTATCTTGGCATGATCCAAACTAAACGCGGTTGGCTACATGAATGGTGCTTTTGTATGTTTTCAGGCTGCTCTAAAACACATCTCACATCATAGGAACAATGTGAGATCACACCGAACACCTATCAAGTCCAAAGTTTAAAGTATCATCCAAAACTGGTACCTGATACATACCAGTATCGCCAGTGAATGATATGGCTGTATTGGCCTGTATCAGGCTTGAAACAGCCCAATTCAGGGGTGATATGGGGTGATTCGGGGCTGTGTCAGTGATGGACGATATGGCTATATTTCTGTTTCAGGCCTTAAACAGCCTAATACAGGGGCTATAAGGGTGATACAGGACCGTATCAGTTGTGAACGATATGGTATACTATACAACAATTTAACACCTTAATTCATGCAGTGCAGCCTCACCGAGTCTTTGATCAGGCTGTTTTCTGGGATTTTGGGATCACCCATGGTATTCTGTAATTGTAATGGTGGCCGTAATCGGCCACCACTGTTACTGTTACAATATGGGCAGTAATGGCCATTATTGTTTTTCTTTTTATTTACAAAAAACTGAAAAAACCTGTATTGGCCCCTTACATTAGAGGGCTACTACGGCACACCCTGGGGATCACCAGATGAAATGTTTGAATGGCGTACAAAAACATGGTGAGCTCTAGGAAGGTTTCTGGGGTGGGTTATCCTGTCCCAACTGTACCTTATGGTGTGGCAAACTTGAGTTTTGGATTGGCCCCAATTTTTTTGGGCCTAGGTCCTAACATGAGGTGTGACAACTGATGAATGGAGTGGATGTTTTACATCATAGTGGGCCCTCATGCTCGGATTGTCACTCTGTTATGTAACAGTAATTGCCTGTTAAACAACAGCTGTAATGTGCTGATAAACAACAACTGTAATTTGCTCCATAATGACTTTATATAACAAAATACCAGCCCATTTTACATAGGGTATTCAAAAGTGTTGGATTGTGTAATATAATGCTTTTTTGCTGGTACCCTGGTGTTTCCTTTTTTTTTTTTTTTTTTTTGGGGGGGGTGTGGGTTGTTACGTTGCATAGCAGCAACTTCTGTTTATTTATTTATTTTCAAAAAACATTAATTGCAGTAACTTCTGTTGACTATCGTGAGGTCACAAAACTGTTTCTGAACCTTGACTTTGGAATGGCTAGACATTGGTTATGAGGGGGGGGGATGCTATTACTACGTTGCATAGCAGCAACTTCTGTTTATTTATTTATTTTATTATTGTTATTTAAAAAGAAAAACATTAATTGCAGCAACTTCTGTTGACTATCGTGAGGTCACAAAACTGTTTCTGAATCTTGACTTTAGAATGGCTAGACATTGGTTATGACTGGTTTGTAACCAACATGTTTTCGCTTCCTGTGTCTGTTCAATCAAGGCATTCCTTTTCACATCTTGTGTGTATCTCTGCAATAAGCTTTCCATGTGAGGTTACTCTTTATGTATTTCCAGAAGACTTCTCAGTTAAAGGAGAAGTGTATATGTTTTATATCCATGGTTGCTTCTATAATTTTTTTAACCTGTTACTGATGTTTTGGAATCACTGTCAGGCTGGTGCTTCAGAGCATGCTAGGACCCTTGGCCCAAAAGGTTCTGACCCACACAAAGCTGCCGTTATTGGTGACACCATTGGGGACCCGCTCAAGGACACATCCGGGCCATCCCTCAACATCCTCATCAAGCTCATGGCAGTGGAGTCACTTGTTTTTGCTCCGTTCTTTGCCAAGCACGGAGGCTTGCTCTTCAAGATCTTCTAGAGCAAGGTGACGCAGACAATGACTACCAAGTTTTTAGTTTTGTCCTATCAACAAATGTGCACTTCTCTCTCAAGGTCTTCACTTTTATATCCTTTATAATTTAGATATTTTGTTCTCTAATTGCAAGCATCAGTGTATGATGTCTTTCTTGCTTTTGAGATTAGCAAGAAAAATTTTCCTCCCTTATCTCTTTTTCCATTTAATAGATAGATGGAGATGATGTGTGATTATTCTTGAATGGAGTGGCTGTCTTTTTCTAAAAGAATGGATGGGGTCCATTTTCTTTGTAACCGTTTATGTGGGTCTCTTTCCCTTGAAAAATGGAGAAACTTGTCCGAAAATATCTGATGATGCCTCTTTCTTTTTGTATTTGTTAGATTGGTAGTGATGCAGATGGGACGTTAAAATGATGGAGGATGAAAAGGTGGGCCCCATGATATTAAAGGTATTACCATCTGTCATTTAGGGGGCGTTTGGATCTTAAGTAGCTTAAGATAAGCTACTTATTCCACAAGTAGCTTATCTTAGTTTCTACTTATCAGCTTCTCCTCCCTTTGGTCTCTCCTGATGCCTCTCTTCAGCAACTTATGAAAAGTAGAAAAGCTAAAAAAAAATTTAACTGAAGTGATTATGCACTTTAAGTAAGAAAGTTATAACTAATTATCTGAATTAAGTCACTTATCTACTTCTGTTAAGTAGAAAAAGTAACTTATTTGGTGGTGTATACAAACGGGCCCCTAGTGTTGTTGATGTTTGGGGAAATTGAGTGCATGGTTGAATCTGTTGTCTTGAATCCACATCTGTGGGGACCATGCCCAAGTGTCTTGACGATGGATATGGGACTCCAGCAAAACAATTAATGGTCCACCATGGACGGAAAAAGAGCCAGATACTGGACAATCTACCAGTGTTTCATGTTAAAAGGCAGGAGGATAACCGTGCATGGTCAAAAGCATACGGAGCATATAAGTTCTCTTCTTTTGTGGCGTGATGAGTGATGGGTATCCATCATAACTAAATGAGGAATTCATGAAGTCCCGACTTAACTGACATGCATCATGTGTGATGGGAAAAAGAAAAAGAAAATCATCGTTTACTAACAAGGAGAAATTAAGAGTTCTTATTCCTCTTTCTAGTAAAAAGAAAGCAATAATTACCAAGACCACCTAGACAGGGCACCCCTTGCTGTAGTAAAAGCCATCGGCAGAGTCCTTTCCTTTGCCAGTCATGAGTCTGCACAACCTGATTTGGACTCACCACCACAACTTTTACTGTAGCCTTGTTCTGGCTATATGACCTCCACGGAGAAAATGCATGGCTTTTATCGGCTTTTACTATTCTGGTGCCTGAAGCAAGTCTTGGATTTGCTTCTACCTCCATAGGATCCGTGAGGACAAGAAGGCTTTGAAGCCTGGTCATTTGTAAGGAGGATAAGAGGAGCTACAGGATCCTCCAACTGATGACGTGTATAGTTTGGAGGTGGTGAGGCTCAGCTCATCATGGTTGGGTAACCAGATATTGATGTGATGAGCCCGCACTGGATTCATCGACTCTCCTCAAAGGAACAACTAATCCTTCTTCTATTGGAATGTCTTTAGGCTCATCATGGTTGGGTGATTAGACATTGATGTGATAAGCCTGCACTGGTTTCATCTTATTTAAGGATTCTCCTCAAAGTAACAATCTAACCCTTCCATTGGAATGTCTTAGGCTCATCATGGTTGGGTCATTAGACATTGATGTGATGAGCCCACGATGGATTCATCTTGTTCCGGGACTCTCCTCAATGGAATAATCTAACCCCTCCATTAGAATGCCTTCATGCATATTATGGCCAGAAAAGAACAATACCACAAATAATGGTGCTGGCACCTTTAGGTGACGGTTCTCAAAGAGATACATCTGAGAAAATTGTTGAAAGCCAGATCTTCCATCCACAGTAGAGTGGGGACTTTAGAATGACTGAAACACATGGAGCTGTTAGATTTCTATGATAGTTCTCCACCATTTGAATGGTGGTGGCACCTTCAGTCTTATGCAAGGGCTTGTCGGATGTCAATCCAGCATGTCTCTGACCCAATGGCAAAAAAAATATTACACTGATGAGATGATATTAACATCTGATTTTGTCCTCTTTATCTGTTATGATAATCCAGTCTGTTGTGATGCCAGATTAATGGACAACCCAGATTAACCACTGGACCATTCAACATACAACTAATTTTTATCAGATCGTATTCCATTATCTTTTGTTCCCCTTCAAAATACCCATCCTACCTCACAACTCACTGCTGAAACAACCATATCTCTACGATATATTACACCACATACTTTGAAACTTTTCAAACTTTGGCCCAATCGATTGATCTCTTTCCTTGCAAAGAGTTTCGGTAGAAGACTTCAAGATATTCTTTCACCTTCAACTTCTTGTACAATCTCGGCTGCCCCTTGTCCTCATCAATCAATCCATCTGCAGGGCCGATCTCTTTTTCCCCATCAACTACTAAAAACATGACCAAAGAGATCCTTTCCTTCTCTGAATTTGTCACCACTCGATGCACCGGGCTCTTGAAAATTCCATTGCTCATTATCTGCAAACAGAAACCATGACAAACAACCCCATCACTGATTATTTCCTTCTTAAATTAAGATTGAGAAAATGCAAACATAATTGCATCATTGGCCAGGATGCTATTTCGTAGGGATATAGAAAATATGATCACTCTGATCATGATGAACCTTCAACCAGACAATAGGGCCCACCAAACTGACTCATCCTCCACATCAGCGAGTGATATGGTGATCAGTACACAAAAAAAGAGAGTACCTCCATTTGGTCGCCTACATTGATGATGAGAGCATAGGGAATGGCATGAACGTTGACCCACTGGCCATCTTTGAGGACCTCAAGACCGTCCACCATTTGATCCGGCAAAAGAATGGTGATTCTGCTTCCATCCGAATGGGATTTGATACCAAGAACAAGATCAGGCCGCGAACAACGTGGGTAGTAGTTAAACCTCGCGAACGTTGTAGCCTTGTCCCCGATCTGCTTTATAAAGTAGTCCTCTTCCAAATCCAACAACTTTGCCATGGCTTTAAGGGTTACCTCAATCACCACCTTTATCTTCTTTGTATATTCATTCAAGATTTCCCTAAAACATTTCTTTCGTTTGGTAAATAAAAGTAAAAAAGCATTAATCATCAAGAGAATGAGTAAGGTCACTCTTGATAGGTCTACAGAGAGAAGGCCAAAAACAAAGAAAGAGAATCAGGCATAAGACGAAACTAATCTCTTGGGTGCCAACAGGTAGGTGCTTGTCAAGTGCTATCACTGTTTAATCAAAGATCAAATGGTAAGAAGAAGGCGGGCCACTGTCTTTGAACTTTTGGTGAGTGCATTTTGTGTATAAATGGTACAAAACACTTGAGATAGCTTACCAAACTTGCATTTTAATGCATGGAATGGATGAAACTTGCAATAAGGGTTGAGAGAATAATCTCTTCTCTGACTTCATTGAAGAGAGAAAAAGGTTATGTATATACAAATACAATTATCACAGTGGCTAAACTACTCTTGATGCAGTAGTAGAGTATGATCATCCATGCGCTTTGTACATGGCCATTGCATGTGTCATGCTTATAACTTAGTCTGAACCATCGAAATCAGAGGCACCCACAAGAGAAATTTATGAGATTTGCACCGTGAAGGGATTTGCAACCATACGGAAGTCTACATTCCAAATTCGACAAAAAAAAAAAAAAATCTCATTTAATCAATCTAATTTTGAAGCCATGCTCGATTGATAATGGTCCAATGATTTCGATAGTTTGAATTGAGGGAATGCCATGTCTACAATGACTGTGTGCATGTGAATAGATTATCATACTTTGCAGGCATGTGCCTGGTTCATTGCCAAGAAATGATATCATTGTATACAAATGAAGCGTGCTCGATTGGCACACATTGGCGGGGCTCTCCAAATGAAGACGCATGAGTGGACATGATGAACGGGTCCTTCTAGAGTACACTCACCATGAATCTCTGATGTGTGCCCATTCTTCATCATTCCCACCTAAATCATACTTCTAGTAAAACATTACTTGTGAAATGATAAGACAAATTTAAGGAGAGATTGAAGAGGCAGTCCGCAGCACAAGCATCAGATTCACACGCTTGTGCAAGATCCAGTTCACTCATAAGGTGAGGCCCACCACGAACATGTCCTGATTCAAAAAAATCAATCCAGTCCACACGTGTACAATAAATATAGATTTCTGATAATCCTTTTCTAATTGTCCATATTTCTCATGCATATGCACACAACCTGATAAGTGGACTGGCCTGACTTTTGGGCCAGTTCATTTCCATGGGATCTCCACCCGATGAATAACTCCAATCTAATACATGTGTGCCAAGTTAGAACACAATAAAAATTGCCTCTTCGATCTATCCTTGCACTTATCGCCTTATTATTTCTTGGAAATCTTTCAACAGTAAGATTCTAATACTTGGTACATTCTCCATTGATCTTTCAAGGCTAAAAGTAAGAAAAATACCTGAGAGAGCTTGGATTTTCAGGCCAACACGACAAATCCCTCTCATCTTCTGGTAGTACCTGTAAGTAAAGGTGGTCACACCATTCAATGACTTGGCCTTCTATAGCAATTTCATCAGTCTCATTTCCTTCACGCCAAACTGCTTTAGAGTACTTTCTTTTCTCCTCTGTTGGAAGATGAAAGAATTCTCTTGCTATTTTACCCACATCATCGATTAATGAACTCGGAATTCCATGACCAATTGCCTGAAAGCCCAAAACCCAATACATTATTTTGTAGGTGCTTATGAGATCAATGTTTGAAATTCACAAAAATAAAAAATAAAAAGTTATAGATGTCGTCAAAAATATCGTTTAATAATTGGTACCAACCCAACAAACTATTGATGGTGCGATTTGGCAATGTATTCAGACCATAGCGTGAGAATGCATCTATTGGAAATTTATAACTACTCGATCCATCACAAGCTCTAAAAGAAGGGTCTACAGATTGAATGGTTAGAAGTGGGTAACAACTGTAAACTTTAACCATTGGAACATCCATCTATGAATCTGATTAGAAAGTAGCCTTGGTCATTGAGGGTTGGTGCCATTGGGCTAGTGATCATTGTGGATAGAAAGATTTTCAAGAGGTGATTTTTGGCCTTAGTCGTTGTCTCACATTCAGTTAATTTTTTCTTGTACTTATAGAGGCATTCCCATTGTCTTGATAAAGAATTTTTTGTCCCATGGTTGAAAATGCACCCCAATAATCATCGATTAGCCTTTAACAAATTCTTAATCACTAATGAAACCCCTATAGTGGGACTTGATCCATGGCCTTCGCTAGGGCTGTACACGAACCAAGTTAACTCGCTCAACTCGACTCGAAAAAGCTTGATTCGAAGCTGAGTTCGAGCTGAGTCAAGCTGATTTTTTGAGCTTGAAAATGACTTCGAGCTGTGTCAAGCTGATTTCTTGAGCTCAAAAATGAGTTTGAGCC
Organism: Magnolia sinica; assembly: GCF_029962835.1. Taxonomy (NCBI): domain Eukaryota; kingdom Viridiplantae; phylum Streptophyta; class Magnoliopsida; order Magnoliales; family Magnoliaceae; genus Magnolia; species Magnolia sinica. Next base: position 55,392,588 of record NC_080582.1, read on the forward strand.
GAGTTCGAGCTGGCCCCATCTCGACTCGAATCGAACCCAGCTTGAATCAAACCAATTTAGTGACTCGATTACTTTGATATTGATGTTGCTCACCAAGTGTTTGATGAAATGACACAATGAAGTGTCGACTAGTGGCAAGGAAGGTACGTATATGAAACAAATATCTTTTTTTTTTCTTGATTTTGATGTTGTCTATAAGGTGTTTGATGAAATACCTGTAAACAGCTGCTGTTGTTTTACATACAGTAAGAAATTGAAAGTGCACTCCATGTGTTTGTGAAAATGTCGCATAGGCTCAATCTTGGCTCGAACTGGCCCAAGTTGCTGACCAAACCGAGTCGAGCTGGCCAATCAAGCTTGAGGACCGAGCCGAGCTGTGCCAAGCTTGACTCGTGTACACCTCTAGCCTTCACTCCAAAGTGGGTGACTTTAGCTGGTGATCACTGGCCTTAATCATCTCTCACATTTAGTCCTTTTTTTTTTTGCAATGTATATCATTTTCTTCCTTAATGTTTTGTTTATCGCTCATTATTATTGTGTATATATGGAATGGATATGATTGTGATGAATTTGTTAGGAGACTTCATCAAGATTTCTATATCCCTAGTAAATGAAGTGCAACAAGTTTAATATAAAATGCATTATGAGGCCTAACTTGTATAGTTTTTCATACACTTAAAATATTGTTATGGCAAATGAATAAGTCGGAATAGCTTAATTTTTGGGCCACTATACATGGTGTGAGTGTTTTGTGTATGGTGATTCTCTACCATGGGACATTGTTCACACATATAGGTGTGTGTAGTGTACATAATGACTGATTTATGAAGTTAGGCTTAATTGTTTGATATTAGCTTGTGCTTCTTATGCTTGATACACTTATCCTTAAACTTGAGAGAACTTAGGATCCTAGTGAGAATTTAATTCATTGCTTTGATTCGCCAATATGCGAGCATCTTAGTAAATTATGGTAAATTTCATGGTTGATCATATCCCCATAAGAATTAGAATTTCAAAAAATGATCAATAACCAATATGGGATTATCCTTATATCAGGAATCAAAATGATTGATCAACATGACTAGCTAAACCATTTGTGCAAATTGTTTTACTTAAACAATTAATTTCAAGATCATCATATGCATTTTTTTTTAATAAAATCAACAGTTCAAAACTTTTAGATGGTCAATCGTTATTGTGGGATATGGTAGGCCTAAGACAGTGGACCTTCTTAAGGCAGTTCATAAAAGGATATGAATATGATAACATAATAGATGGTGATCACATACATTTATGCGATGTACACGTGGAAACGTCCAAACTTGGATGGGTTTGTTCAAAGTTCTTGTGTAGTTAAGTAAGTATATTATGAATGTTGTTTATAGGTTAAGTAACCTATAAGGATTGTTGTAGGGAGATCTCTATATAACATGGAAAGCTTGATGACAAAGGCTTATGAGTCTATAAATACATAAGAGCAGCTTATGAAGCTCTACAAAAATTTTATGCCTCAAGAAAGTTTTCTTAACACAGAGTAGAAACTCTAGAATGGTTGGTTTAAGAGAAAAAAGAGAGAGAGAGAGAGCAAGTGTCGATCGTCTTCTATTCTCCATAAAATGTATCCTTTATTTTAAGTTCATATTAATTCACACTTAAAAGTAAATGGTATTTGATTTGTTTCGCTTCCTTCGTGCATAAACGCTTTCAAAGCAGTATTAACAAAAAGAAAAATACAATGTAGATTTTTACAAAACCTATCTCTTTTAAAACCTCCAAGGAAAGGACCCTATCCAACTTATCAGAGTCAGAATTTGCACCCCTTACATGCAAGAATAGGTTGTACACACCTGGTTAATTAGTTCTTATGTTGGTTTTGCTTTTGAACTGAGCTCGTGTGAACATATATACATAACGAGTTATTGAATAGAAATCATATTACTATAAAACTTGAATGGTCAACTAAACTTTAATTAATCATATGTAATTATAATGTCTGTATATTCTTACTGGTCCAAAATATCATATAGAAGATAACACTTTGATTATCAAGTTAATAAAAATCTACAAACACTTAATAATTATTAATCATCTCATTATATGACAATGAACTTTAATCTTACTCTTTTGAACGATATAAATCATTGTTGTTATTAAGAAGAGTAATGTATTGCAATGCTCAATACCTAACTTCAAGGTAGGTGTTAATATTTATTTTTAACAAATCCAACAACTTTGCCATGGCTTTAAGGGTTATAATGTCTTCCATGTTATGAAAAAAAAATAAATGAAAAGTGAACTTTACAATAATGATGCATTCAACATTATCTAAATTGTATTATGTATGTCATATTCTTTGTCACCCTTTTGTATATACACACTTAGATTCACTATATCTCACAAATATTTTCACTATATAGATTCATTTAACCGAGTTTAAGCATGACTTTTCACAACACTAAAATTAACTCCCAATATTCTCATATTAATTAATTGAGTAAAGAGTTATTTATTATAAAAACATTCTTTGTTTCTCAGAAAGATTTTCAGATTGTGTTTATCATGGCTTTTTAAAATCCTTAAAGAGTTATGATATTGTATGGATATTTATATGATTTTCTCTAATGTAATAAGGGAAATGACAATTTTTAAAAGTAATCACTTTTTTTCATTCAAATCATATATATTTGTATATATCACTTTTGAAAAGTTAGAAACTTAATAATTTTTTTAATTACTTTTATTCATATTTGCTATTTATATGTTATCATTCACATCTATATTTCCATGTATAATCGATATTTAAATAAAAAATAAATTTTTTTTTTTTTTAAAATAAATAAATAAATAAGTAATGTGATAAAATCTTATAAAGATGTTTTAATAAAGTTGAAAAATATAATAACTCCAATATTTTAAAAGAAAATTAAAGTTTCTAGCATTAATTTTTTAATTTATTATCATCCTATATGATCATGTAATACTTTTTATTAGCTTATCATGAAATTTAAGACATAAACATTAACATTGAATTAATGCATTATAAATACTTATATTATTAATTGAACTTAATTTTCTTCTAGACAAGAGTTTTATATTTATATTTATACTTTTGAAACCATAATTTATATCGATGATACTTTTTTTTAAGCAACCCTGGTGATCAGTTCACATTAAAAGTCAACCATCAACGCAATGAAAGCTAACCCCAAGATAATTCTTTCTAACTATGCAGCAAAACTAAAATCATTCAATGGTCCGATGTTAAGCTAAGAACATACCAACCAACAAAAATATTAATATGGGAAGCAACTAAACTAGATTTATAAAATTCAGCCCTCATCCGTGATTAAATCGAGCAAGTGATTAGGTCCAGATCAACATCTCCACTAATTTATCCTTCGTATCACTTTATACGCCAATCATGTGAATTTTATATTTTTAATCATGTGGGGCGCACTTATCATTGGACTTATTACTACCCATTAGAGGTAGTGTACCTAAAATAAACTACGAGTAAATGGACCCACATTTTGATATGGGTTTGGCTTTGTACATTGGCCCTTAGTGGCAGAGATGGATGATTGTTGTGGCTCAAAGGTTCTAGTAAATGAGACTTAAGGTAATGATAGATGCCACATCACACTAGTTGTTAGTCATGATATGTTAATGCCTAAAATGAATGAGTATAGGCTCAGATATCAAACCAATATATCAAGCCAATAATTGTTCATATTTTAGAGAATCTCTTTCAACATAATCCTAAAATTCATTCCACTATTCAAATATGACTACAGCTAAAAGAACGGAGAGAAGAAATATTAGGATGCATTCCACTATTGATAGATCTCATTTCAGATGGTTGTCATCATATTAAGTTTTAATATTACATGTTATTTTGCTATGTATTTCAACATGTTGTGATTCATCATTTTTGCTGAAGTTGAAGCTTTGTCGAGATAATAAATAATCATGATCTTTCACTCTGTCTTACCAAGTATATGATGAGATTATCACATTTAAAATTTAGTTAGTTGACATAAGATCATATCTTCTAATATATATAATTTGAATGTCAGTGAAAAACCTCACTCGTTATCGAATTCTACCATTGATCTCATAACTATGAAGCCTCTCCTTATCAGAAGAGATGATGAGACCCGTTGCTATTACAATACCTTAATTATTATAACACTCTTCAAGTGTAAATTATAACCATACTTACCGCATTTCTATGGGCCGCACCTTATGCTCATTTGATTAATACAAATTATTCATTATACTACTTACATTATTGATGTAATATGTAAAAGTGCTTTGGTTTGTCAAATTACGTGAGTGTTGAGTTAGTCTTACAAATGAGCCCCAAGCTGAAGATTACAATATCAAGAACTCAACTAAGAAGAAGTTCGACTGCTCCAAATAAGTAAATGAAGCTTCACTTCCCTAACCAAACCCTTGAGGTATATGACCCCATTTAACTTAGTCTTACCCTTAAAAATCATCTTTGGTAAGCTTAAGTTTTGAACACTCAGAATAGTAGAGGAGTAAACATGAACTATACAGACAATTGATTACATTGATTTGAAATCAAAGACATTTTCAATTCTATTGAATATGGTTCAATTGCATCAAGAAATAGGCCCATTTTATTCAACAATAAAATGACTATCTGCTGAGAAATATCAATTATATCGAATAGAGTTCGATGATATCGAAATTCAAATTTTAATAGCATCGAACCCGCTTCGATGACATCGACTAAGGGCACTCCCTTTATGTAGAAAATATTCTCTAAGTGTTCATCGACATGATCGAGTCACCTTCGATCACATCGAGAGTAAGTTCTCGATGGAATCGAAGACTATTCGATTACATAAAAAATAAGGAATATTTTGTCCAGTAAGCCATCCAGGTATATCCATCTTTTTCGATTACAATGAAGACCATTCGAGGTCTCTTCGATATAATCGAACTTCATAATTTGATAGCTTCGAATGATGATCGATTGTATCGAAAATTTGGAAAAAATCTTCTAGTAATCAGAGCTAATTTTTCTAAAGAGAATCTAATGGGATCGAACCACCTCTCGATTACATTGAAGTGCATGTCGATGGAATCGAAGGGTGCTTGATAAGATCGAACAGAATTTGTTCTACACAAAATGAATATATGTGTGTAGGAAGTCGATGCAATCGAATAAGGCACAATAACATCGAAGTTCCAATTTCGATGGAATCGAAGACTACTCAATAACATCGACAATGATAGATTTCTACCCTTTTTTTACCGTTGGTTTCTTCTTTATATATATCAGTGGGTTGTTTCTAAGTAAACAGAGTAAGAATTGAAAGAATCTTGAGAGAGTTATTGTAACAAATCATACCCTCATCCTCAAGCTTTCTTTTCCTATAAGAGTGAAAGTGCCCTGATTTATCAAGTTACGTGAATGTTGAGTCTGTCCTTAAGTGACTCACAAGATAAAGATTTCAAGATGAAGACTTCAACTATAGAGAAGCTCGACTACTCCAAACAGGTAATAAAGCCTCACTTCCCTAAACCAAACTTTAAAGTATATGATCCCTATCTAACTTAAAACTTACCTCTAAAATCATTAGAAAATACTTTGGTAAGCTTAAGTAAGGAAAAAAAATACTTAGAATGTTACAGGATTGAAAAATGCATTATACTGGCAAGTCGATTACATCGATTTGCAATTGAAGGCATCTTCGATATTATCGAAGATGGTTCGATACTATTGAAAAATAGTCTCATTCTGTCCAGTAGCAAAATGAACTATATGCTGGAAATCTCGATAACATTGAATACAGTTCGATACTATCGAGATTCAAACTTCGATAGATATTGAACCCCATTTGATTATATCGACTAAGGGACTTCCTTTAAATAAAAGACATTTTAAAAAGTATTCATCGATAACATCAAGTAACCTTCGATTATATCAAGAGTAAGTTCTCGATAATATCGAAGGGTGCTCGATAACATCAATTAATTGGAACATTTTGTCCAACAAGCTATCTATACAGATTATTCTATCGAATGACATCAAAGATCAATCGATATTATCGAAATTTAAATCTCAATAATATTGAAGGTGGTTCGATAATATCGATTTATTGGACAAAATCTTCCAGCAACCTAAGGTACATTCTTTAAGAAGAATCCAAGTGGGATCGAACTAACCCTCGATAACATCGAAGTGCACATCGATGGAATCGAATGGTATTCGATAAAATCGAGCAGAAGCCGTTCTACACAAACTTAAATACTTATGTGTAGGAAGTTGATACAATTGAGTATGTCTAGATAACATCAAAATTCAAATTTCGATATTATCAAAGACTGCTCCGTAGTATTGACAATGACAGTTTTTCTGCCTATTTTATTACCATTGAGATTTGTCTTCAGTGTTCCTGACTTTTCTTTCTTCTTCTATTATCTTATGTATGTCTTTTTGAACATTTTAGATATTTGTAAAAGTTCAAATTCTTAATGAATTTTGTGATGTGTACCTTATTATTCTCAGATATACTTGCAGTGATCTTGGGTATGCTTACATTGTAAATTATTATATTATTATAGAAATCCTCCTTATAGGATCCCAAGATTGGAACCTGCCTCAGGAGCCGAGAATGGGGTATTATGGAGGCTGTTGCGGCCAGAACCGGCCATCGGATTCCTTATGAGTCCGGTTACCGAATCTGAAGCGTGACATATAGCGAATACAATATAACATCAACCTAGATGCACGGAGAACCGATATATCAGGCATCAATATATTTGTTGTCTCTATAATACAATGGTTCTTCTTTTCAACCTTCTCATTTTGCTTAGGGGTGTCAAAATAGGTCTTTTGATAAATAACCCCACAACCATGGAGATATGTAACAAATTTCAAATAAATATATTCCTCCATGAATCAGAACGTAAAACTTTAATTTTCTTGTCAAATTGAGTATCAGTCATAGAAGAAAACTGCCAGTACATCTTTAGAACTTGTGACTTGGAATGCATGAAATAAATTCACATAAACCATGTAAATTAATCTATAAATATAACATAATATCATAATATTCCATATTTAGATAAAATAGAAGAAGAATCCCAGATATCAGTATGTACCAAATCAAATATAGTAGAAGTATGGGGGTTACTTAAAAGAAAAAGAAGCATCTTTACTCTTTTGATAAATAACATGAAAAATAAGAAAAAAATTCAAAGTAGATTTATTGATGTTTAATTTATTTAATAAACTAGATGAAAAAAATTGTAAAGTTTATTAAAATGAGGATTTCTAAGATGACAATGCTAAAGTCATTACAATTTATTAGTACGAAAAATATCCAAAGCAGATGGAGTGAAAAAGCAAGAGGTTAAAGTAACATCAGAAGGAAACTCTAACATGGAGATGTGACTAGTCTTCCTACCCCTCCCAACTACTTTTTTCGTTGTTGGATCCTATATAACAAAAAAATTACAAAGTAAAAGAACCAAATAATTATTTTCAATAAGTTAACATATATAAGTCAAATTAGAAGATAATTTAGGATTATGAAATATAATTTTCAAAATAAAGAACCGATTAACAGTAAATGATAATTATAAAGTACCAATTGACTTAATGTGCAGTAGTACACCATCAGCAGTAGAATAACTCGATTATTAGTATAAGGACTAATATTATAAAGGTAAGTATAATTTGATGCACCGGAATCGATATACCAAGGAGATGACAAGGATATATCTGAGAGGCCTACAACAGAAAGGGCTTGTATAATCTGTTGAACTATTTCAAGGGTTAGAGGAGAGGAATAAACAAAGCTAGTAGAGTCACTAGAAACAGTTCTAAGCTCAAGAATAGTAGGGGCATCAACAAAGGCACGACCATGACCACGTCCATGGGTACGACCACTATGTACTAGATATCAGAAAATAATAGCAAAATCTTTTCTTTATATTCAGAAATGTCATGACCAATTTAGTAACAGTAAGAGCACCGCTCCTTACACCATGAGACCAGATGTCCCACATTGTTGCAGTCAAAGCACGTCATAGTACGAGTATTATGAGTACTAGATGAAGTTACCAGAGCTGTATCAGAGAAGCCATGAAACTGAGAAATCAATGAAAGAACCTTAAGCCGTTGTTCCACCAACAAATCATTGATCACAACATTCATGGATGGAAGATGACCACGGTTCAAGAAAGCAACCCGACAATGCTTGTACTCTGGGAGTAATTTAATATAAAAAAAATGCCAAATATATGTCTAGTCCTACAAATCCTGATAAATTTGAAGATTATTTAGGAAACTCTGGATCCAACATTGTCATCTCAATTTAGATGACCACAATATCATTGTAGAATGCTTGAATACTTTTATCACTTTGGAAAATGTATACCAAATCCTACCCTAAATAATATAGACAGGCTTCATTGCTTTGTTAGTATATCACCCATAAATGATCTTAGATAGCTTTAGTCATTCAATTATGGAGTCAACCCAATAATAATAGATTTCTCAATCGAATCCAAAAGATAAGTTGTTATTTGATCATTCTTCATCTCCCAATCAACCAATTTCTCAACATATATCAATTTTGGAGTCTGAACAGACACATATATTAGCTTTCAAAAATCATGACCCTTCAAAGGCCATAATTGGTACCATTAAAGATACACTAAGGAGCATTACTGTAAAAAAAAAAAAAAAAAAATTCTCTCTATAATCATAAAAATATACACATTAAGATGCAAAATTGCAGCATAGAAATCACCAATGAATAGATTGCAAAACACATAACAACTTCAATAATCTACCAGATTTTTTCTAGCATAGGTATGACTTACAACCAAACAAAAGATTTTTTTAACAGACCAAGATTCGAATATCGCAACTAGCATCTGATCTTGCTTTGAACACCATGCGATAGAAATCAATTAATCGTATGGTTAAAATTTATTTTCAGATTAGATCCATATGAACATACGGCACCTAAGAACCCTATAAGGGAACTATGAAATTTAAAAAATACTTACCAACAGATAAAGATCAAATCGTGAATAACACCATATATGATCTTCTTAGATCATCCGCTCTGATACATGATAAGTTTGAAAAAAACCAAGAGAAATCACCACACATAATAAAAATTAAGATTGGTGATCTTTGCCCTATCTCAAACTCTCAAAGAAAGCAACAATATATATTAACTAAGAAAGAGAACAATATTAAAGAATACCCATATATAGACATAGCCACCTAACATGGGTCAAGTTGAAGGGACAAATCCCTTCACCATGGTCATCCAACCATACAACCTAGCCACGTGCGGGAAGTGTGGTATGTGCAATCATATATGTCGAACAGATGATACATTTATGAAAGTACCATCTTAAAGTACGAGTGTTGGATTGTTGGAATGTATGCCCTTTTGGTGCAATAAATTATATTTCTTTAGTAATGTTTTATTTATTGTTCATATCATTATGTATACATGGAATGAAAATTATTTAGACATATTCATTAGGAGACTTCATCGAGAACTATATATTCTTAGGAAATGAAGTATGACAAGTTTAATGTGGAATACATTATGATGCTTAACTTGTTCGATTCTTCGTAGACCTAAAATATTATCATGGCCAACAGATAACTCAAGTAATTATATATAATGTGAGTGTTGTGTGTATGGCATGTAACATTGTCCCAACGCGTGCGTAAATTTGTGCATGTGTACTTAATTGGATTTTGGAGTCAATTTGGATTTTACTATTGGGTATTAGCTTGCACTTCTTGTGCTTATTACGCTTATTCTTAGACTTAAGAGGACCTAGAGTTATAGTGGAGATCTAATCAATTGCATTGATTCTCCAATATGTGAACTTCTTAGGTGGATCATGGTGAGTTGGGTGATTGATCATGTTTTCATAGGGATTAAGATCCTCATTAAATGATTTACGATCTCTATGAATTTAGCATTATATCAAGAATTTGAATGATTGATCAATATGGCTACCCAAACTAGTTTTTACAGATAACTTTCATTAAACAATTGATTTTGAAATCATTATATACATTAATTTGTAAAATCAATGATTAGATTTATTTTTGACTTGTGAATAATGGTTGTGGGATGTAGTGGGCCTCAAGGTGGTACATAGAAGGATATGTGTATTGTAGCATGAAACACGGTGATCAAATACATCCTTGTGTATCCATATGTATACATATGGAAACATTCAAATTTGTACATGTTTGATTTGGTTAAAGTTTTTGTGTGGTTAGAAAAGTATATTGTGAATATTATCTGCAGTTTAAGTAACCTACAAAGATTACCCCAGAAAGATTCCTCTATGATAAGGAAAGCTTGGTGGCAAATGTTTCTACATTTATAAATGCACATGAGTAACGTATGAAACCCTACAGAGTTTTACATCCTAAGAAATCTTCCTTAATACATAAAGTAGAAACCCTATGGTAATTGGTTAGAGAGAGAGAGAGAGAGAGATAGATGGATAGAGAGAGAGAGAGAGAGAGAGAGAGAGAGAGAGAGAGTTCCGACCGTCTTTTATTCTCCATAAAAAAGGTATGTATACCTAGACGTAAATCCGATTTAATCTCTCTCTCTCTCTCTCTCTCTCTCTCTCTCTCTCTCTCTATTTATCAGCTTAACTCGAACGAGTTCCTCATTTTGATATATATAATTGTTTGAAAATAGAAAAATTTTTAATTCCAAAATTGAGATTTGTGGTTTTGATTTGCAAATTGGAAGGTTTGGGGGTCAGGTTGGGGACGTTGAAATAAGAAGTTACATCCAAAATGAATATATATATATATATATATATATATATATATATATATATATATATATATATATATATATATATATAGACACAAACACACACACTTGCCTCAGCTCGACACAGCTCGCTTGGCTCGACTCGAACCTAGCTCAATTAGCTCGAACAATTAAGCCGAGCTAAGCTAGCATTTTGAGTTCAAGGGTCGAGAGCCAAGGTTAAGCTGAGGTAGTCATGGGATAAAGCTAAGCCAAACATAGCTTGACTCGGCTTGATGTATAGTTCTAGCCAACACTCTCCTCTCATCTTCATCACCAAAGGAGAATAGCTTTTCCATTGCTTCCTGAAAGCGGATTTACCATTCCAGGAAGCTTCATCTCTCGCATTGTGTTGTAAGTGAATTTATTTATAGCTACTGGATATGGACTTTTCTCTTGGCGTCTATTTGATAAATGAGAACCCATGGAAAAAGAAAAGAAAAGATGAAGTTCTGCATTACTATGTTTTTTTTTTTTTCATGCTTGATTAGTAAAGAAAATCATAAATTCTATAGTATAAACATTATAGTTTTCAATTTTACAATTCTCAGACACAAAATTCAAGATGACATTTGTTTATGACTTATAAATTTTTACTTGCAAATAAAACATAACAAGAAAAATGGAATATACTTAAATTCATTTTTCAATGTACCTTCGAAAATAATTACTAAATAAGGATTACGAATTCCTTGTTTATTATTATTAAAAAAACAAATTCTGGCTTATCAAACAGGCCCTTAGTACAAAGAACTTCTCTACGCCCCCACTTACTTCGAACATGTGTGGCTATGATTTGGTGATCCACACGGTTTAGCTTGTGGCTACCATGACGGACGGACCATACTCAAATAAGCTCTTTAGATTGGATGGGTATATAGATCGAAGCATTTTAGTTGAACATGAACAACCGTAGCAGATGGCAGAAAATTCGGATTGGCGTGATTGGTTCATGGCTCAAAAGTCAGATGAGTAGGATGATCCTAACCAATCATTTAGGAGAGATACGCTTCTAAGTCTGTTTGATAGAGCTGTTGGGACCCACCCAATTGACCTATTTTCTGCAAAGGAGGCCTTTGGTTGGGCCTGTGGCTGGCGGGCGGTGCAGATCTTTTATGCCTCTGGCTACATAAACCCCATGGGAACTGTTCGGCAAGGTTAGCTCTGGAACGTAGCTGGGCTGGACGGCTTATATGGTTCCATGGGTTGTGGTCCAATTGATATAAGGCTGCCTGGACCTGGATTGAGATCAAACCACATTTTACATTGAGAAGAGCCAGAATGACCCATGGGCCATGGTCCAGGCCTTTAAATGATATGGGTTGGACCTGGAGCTGAGTTTCAGACCGATGAATAGATTTACATGATCCGGCGTGAGGTTTAATAATAATTTCAATTAAGGCCATTGAAGGCGTTGGTCCAGCCCAGTGAATGGCATATGGTTGTGCCTGAACATGAATTTGAGGTCTGATTAGTGAATAGCCAATCATCGCCCAGCATCACCCATCAGCTGACGCGGAGAGCAGATTAGGTGAGACCCCGCCTCACCCAGGACCGTGGGGCCCACTTTGATGCCGTCCATCCTTTTTTCCAGATCAGTTTAGGGAACTATACAAAACCCAAGCAGATCCGATTTTTAGGTGGACCATACCTTAAGAAACAGTCGTGATTGACCATCCAATCCGTTGATAAGGTCACATAAGTCTGGATGAAGGGAAAAAACAAATATCAGCTTGATCCAAAACTTTTGTAGCTCATTAATGGTCAATAATACTGTTTCTTATGGCATGGTTCACCTGATAATTGGATCTGTTTCATTTTTCTGACAATGTCATAAAATGATCTGGAATGACGGATCGACGGTGTCGTTACATAATAAATACATCAAGGTGGGCCCCACGGAAAGGGCCGCACCGTCTTGGGTGAGGCCAGGGTCTCACCTAATCGTCTCTGAAGCCCAAGCCCAAAAAATTGGTTGGGCCCCAATCAACCCGACCCTACCCAACCTAGCCCAAAAATTAATCAAGTCCCTATTTCTTGAGATGAATGCTCATAATCCGTATGTTGGTCAAGTGGGCCACACAAGTAGAAAGAAATAGAGATTTAGAAAAATGGAAACCAACAATCTACATGAAACATGCATTTGTTGCCTAACCAATGATTGGAGCGGGTATTTGTAAAATACAACTTGTCTAGACATTAATTCGGGCCTTTATGTGTCAGACTAAAATGATTAGAGCCCAATTCTGTCCAACGCCCAGTCCAAACCCAGGCCCATGTCACCCCCCTGGCATAAGGTTCGGACCCACAGCAGGACATGGTCCGAACCGTGCGCAAGATTGCATCTACCGCACTAAGATGACATACTAACAAACCAGGCTTATGATAATCTCGTAGGACACTTATGATGACTATAAACAGTTCAACTTCAACAAGACTTGCTCATGATCTAAACTCACTGCGTGCACACGTGTTCGGTACCGGATGAGTAGATCAAAGCGTGGGCCACGTTATGGACGGGCCAGATGTTCCACATAACACCTAGGTTGGCACGTGTGCTGAGTGTGGGGGCCAGCAAAGCACATGAGGTTAAAAAATTGTGTGTGTGTGTGTTTTTACCTGAAACAAGCCCCACGAATGGAGAGCAGATCTCAGCTTGTACATCTCACTCGTCTGTGAATCACCATCCGAGGAGAAAAGCAACTCAAGATCTACGGCTGGGATGGGAGAAGCCGGAGAAGAAACATTCGTTGGTCTGTCATCTTCCCTTGCGATGTATGGAAGGGGTGGATCTTGTCCATTCCTGGCAAGCTCTTGGACAAACATATTCTCCACAACACCGTAAGAAGCCATGACCGTTGAATCAGAGAAATAAAGGATAAGGGAGAGTTATCTTAAATAGAAAAGCACCTAAGAAACATCGGTCGCTCGCTCCAAGAGATACTTTTGTTGACTTCAATGGGATTGTTACGTTGGTGTGAGTTTCTTATCATTTATGAAAGAAATATAGCGTCCCACTTTGAATTGGGCCATCCTAGTAGACGGCTGTTAGATGAGAATTTCGTGCTACTAGTTACGTGAGTGGCTCACCATGGTGACGGGGATCAGGTGGTGTTGCCAACACCACCCCCAGCGGTGGTGTTGATGTGTTGGGCGCTGTGGGGCCCAACGTGATGTATATGTTTTATATCTATGCCGTCCATCCAATTTTCCAGATCATTTTACCATATGAACCCAAAAATGAAGCAGATCTGAAGCGCAAGATTACCACATTACAGGAAACAGTGGGGAAAATGACACCCACCGTTGAAACCTTTCTAAGGCCCACTGTAATGTTTATTTCTCATCGAATCTATTGATAAGGTCACTCAGACCTGGATGAAGGAAAAATTTAAATATCAGATTGTTCCAAAACTTTTGTAGCCCCGTGAAGTTCTTAATGGTGGGCGTTCAATCGCCACTTTTTCCTGTGGTGTGGTTCACTTGAGCTTTGGATGTTCTTCATTTTTTGGATTTATGCCCTAAAATGAAGGCTGAAAGTGGATGGACGGTGTGGATATAAAAAAAATATACAAAGTTGGGTTCCAGTGCCCAACACATGGACACACCATTCCGGGGTTCGTGTTGGCAACAGCACCTGATCCGTGTCCCCGTCATGGTGTGCGTTTGGTGCCAAACCCGTCCAGAAGCGTTGCATCACCACGAAAATAAGACACTCCAAGAATATAAAATCCAGGCCAATCGAATAATCAGAAGAACCCTCCGTTATTTCTACAGTTTGGCCTCTGAGTCCATTGGATCTTTCTTATTTTTGATGTGTCCGATTTTCATTGTAGGGGTGACTCCGTTGAACGGTTTGGATGCTTAGCTAATTGCATGAAATTGTCATCAACAGCCTTTGCAGAGTTCTGCCGGGGGCTGAAAGTCGGGCGGGTTCAACCTGGCTAACCCATGACCGAACCGACATTGGGTTGGGCTCGGACAGGATCTACTGGATTTGGTCTCATACTTGGGCTATATAAACCCTGATCTATAGCTCAAGTGGCTGACTGAAGTGAAAGATACCCGTTTCAACACCGAGGTCTTGGTGTCGATTCCCTAGTGGGGGTGGCTAATAGTGAAGTGTGAATTGACAGTGGGTGTACTAACAAGCTAACAAAAAAAAAAACACTAATATGATGAAGTTTGCGTGGGCTTAGGTGTATTAGGTCGCCCGATCCAACCCAAACTGATCGATAAATGAGTTTCTTATAAATTATAATTGAGTGTGGATCATCCGTGTTGAAGGCATGGAAAATTTCACTGCCCTCGGGTTTCATTGGTCCACCCCATTTCCGATGACTCAAGCTAACATGATATGCTAGATTTCTCTCTTCCAAATAGGTTGCATACTACACAACATGACTTTTAAAAGAGTAGTTGTCTTATATTTTATCTTATTACATTACTACATGTATACTTAATAAAATCATATGTACAAAAAATAAGATGTGTATTGAAATAAAATAAGTTATTATAATAATAAAAATGTTAGCATGTATCTACCCCGCTAACCTGACCAAGCCCGCTTGGGTTGGGGTCCCAACCCAAGGTTGGGTTGAGAATTCCCAACCCATGGTTGGGTTGGATTGGGTTGGGTTAGGGTTGAGGTATAGGAACCTTGGGTTGGGCTAGGGTTGAGCACCAACCCAACCCAACCCAACCCAACCTAACCCAAACCGCGGGACTTTCTGCCCTAAGTTCGGCAGCCTCAATTTTCACATTTAACCTTGCACAACGGGATACAAATACAGGTGTTGGTAAGTTTACGTTAAAATACAAAGGCCATTATTGTCTTTTCACCCAGAAAATCATACGGTTAAGAACTGCAATTCAGAGAGTAAAATACCTCGTTATGTTATCAAGTTACAGGCATACCCCTGGAATCTCTGTTCCACTTTGAAGTTTGAAATGGGCCCATCTTCATTAATTTGAGTGATCGGCACCGTCTATCCATTTTCTCATCTTCTTTTAGGATATAGATATAAAAATGCGGCGGATTTGAGTGATACTAAGTCTTAACAGTGTGTAATTTTCAGATCATTAAAAGTAATATGGCCGGTTTGGTCCAATTGATCTTTTGATCCACCTCGATTTTTTAAGAATTTCATAATATTAACAGTAAATTTCAATAGATGGAATGGATCATGAAAATAAAAAATAATGGCTTGTACTTATCTTCCCACGTATAAGTGCCCTAGTTGAGTATTGCTGCATGAGTACAGGAACGAGTTTGGTGCACCCACTACCCTAAAAATTTTGTGCTTTTCTTTCCCTAGTAGTTGTTTTTGGGGTAATTAGCGCTATACTCGATTGCTTGTGAAATTCGCATCAATCACTTTAAATTCGATCATGGCTCTAAAGTTGTAGATTAGTTAACGATGTTAAAAATTCATCGCTAAATCCACGGATTGGAGGGTTGTTGCGGTCAATCACCTCAAAAATCAAGTCCGGTGATGTTCTCGGTCGATTTGATTGAGTTCGGAGTGAAGAGTGTGAGAACGGTTGAAAATTTAATAAGATTTTATGAAATCTAAGTCGTGTCACTTGCGAGCCATGGCCCAATCATGTCCTTGTGCTTGTGGACTGATCGAGATTCTGAATTGGGTGTGGTCCGCCATAGGGTTAGTGAGCTTAAGTCCTACCTTTCGTGGTAATAAGCCCACCTAAGTGCTTCGTTGGATCGTGAGAGGCCGGTTTGGTTATACCCTAAGTATACCTTGGCCCTGGGGTTATTTTCATCAATGTTAGGCCTATTTATAGACCTTAAAACCCTAGCTCTCTTTTCCATACGAATTTCCTAACCCTAGCTAAGAAAGAGAGAGGAAAAGAGAGAGAAAGTGAGAGAGAAGTTGGTGAATCGTCTTAGATTCTTTCCTGTTCTTCTTCATCCTTAAACCTCCACTTTAGAATCATTATTCCGGCGATTCTGAGTTCATCCTTGGGTAAGTTAACCTAACCCTAATCTGTGTTAGAGCTTAGAATAGTCTTTGTGTTGTTGTAGCTCATTTCTCTTCCTGTTTTAGGTTATTCTGTCGCCGTTGACGAAGACAACTCGTCTAAATCAGCTCGGCGGTTCTTTTCTGGCTTAAGGTGCGGACTTTAAGTGTATAGGTTATGGTTTTCAAGGCTTTCAATGCCAGTTAATGGTTTATTCTTGCTATGGATGAGATTTCACATGCCAAATGTTATGTTTATGTTGCGTTCCTGATATGCATGTGATTTATTGAGATTTGTGTATTCTATGTGTATGTATGAAGTACCGTATGCGTATAAAATATGAACATGTGATTGCCATGATTAATTGTCGTGTACTTATGCTTATTGTATGTGCGGTAACTCCTTGGTAAAAGGAATTGTCCAAATGTGTGTATTTCAACATACGTTATGTATGTTGTGTTATGTATTCTAAGTGTTTGTAGAAATGTCTAAATGATCTAAAGTGTGATATATCAACCTAGTATGGGCGTTGAGAAGCGATTCTCAACTCTCCCACTAGTGTGTATGATTTCCTTCATGCAAGTTACATTCCTTGTTGTTTAATTTCAAGTCTTACTTATGCTTAAATCGAAGTTAAGTTAATATTCTTCAAATGCTTACATACCATATGATTTGAGTCGTTGTTCTATTACTATTCTAAATTGTAGATATGAATATCTGTTGTAGTGGAATGTGTGTGGGACTATGCATTAGTCCAGGAAATCGGTAATTTACTTGTGGCTGAGGTTGTTTTCGCCACGTAGGGCGTATTAGACGAACCTTGAGTCGTATTAGAGTTGTCGGCGGTGGTTTGGCCACGAGGAGTGTTTGCGCACTATGTTGTTCAACCCAACGTGAGTCGAGTTCGTCAAGTAACATTGTCCGATGTATGTTCACCATGTATGGACACCGAACTTACCGATGACATCCTGATAACCATGGTACCTTGATCCGCTAAGACTCATGAGCCGGACATGGTGGTATGAGACAGCATGCCTGGATACCGCATTGAGGTGACAAGCCTTAGTGTAGTAGCGAAGGTATGATAGGCGTGCATTGATTGGTGATGAGCCCTTTCAACCATATGATCGTATAAGATGTCTAGGGTGACGACCCTAGAATAGATCATGATGATATGAGGAAGGTATCTTAGCTTCCCAATCTTATATGAAAAGGACTAATAACAACTTGGTAATCATGTTCATGCACGCATTTGCATGTGCTTTAAAGATGTGGCGCACTTTGAGGCGATGTCATGCGTAACATAAGATGAAGACGCTGAGGGTGTACGTGTGAGGGCACGCATCATTTTACATACATCCTTGCATTAACAAGAGTACTTAGGACATGTTTGATTGTTCGCTTTATCATTACCGCTTGATTGAATTGATAACATGTTAACTGTGCTTTATTGTTCCACCGAGTTGATCACTCACTCCCACGTTGGCGGTGTTTAAACACCCACCGACTCGATGTTGATGCGACTTCTAAGGTAGAGCAGAGATGGATGATGATGAGGTGCTTTCTCTTTTATGCATGGGTTCTAGTGAGCCTTGTTCGAATGCGCGGATTCTGGGATTTCTTTTGGGAATTAAATGATGTAAATTGATACTTGTAATTTTGATAGCAACACTTACATTTCAACCTGGTATGTGTATTTCAAGGATTTGCACATGTACACACATATATTTCTTTAAGTCTTCCGCTTGCTTTCTTCACTTATCCATGAATTATATCTGCACTTTGGCTTAATCTATTCCATGTTTTATGCACTAATACTGACAACATACATCCATCATTAAATATGTTGCATAAGTGATGTTTTGGAACTCGGGAGTGAGTTATGCTCGACCCCGAATTTTGGTGCACCCACTACCAAGCCGAGGACGATCCTGCCCCTTACCATAGGGCCCACCTTGATGTATGTATTCTGCATCCACTCTCCATCCATTTTTCTACATCATTTTAGTGGATTTGGTAAATAATTAAAAAAAAAACCCAACTATCAAGTGGACCATACTGTAGAAATCAGTGGAGATTAAGCATTGCACTATTAAAAACTTTTAACGGCTCCCGTAAATGTTTAATTGTCTTATTTTCTGCTATAGATTTTCAAATCTTTCGAGCCATTTTTTCATCCTTTGTATTTGGTTTCCTCAAATCTTTGGCATGTGAATTCTTCATTCTTGGTCTCCTAAGATCCGTCATTTACCTTGGTAATTCTTGAGTATCGAATCCATGCTTTTATTACAAACCCACTTGAGCATGAAACACTCTCAGCCTTTAAGTAACTAACCAACTAAACCTAAAAAGAAAACCAGAAAAACTAAAATAAATAAGAGAGAGAGAGAGAGAGAGTTGGAAAAAAATTACCGAATAAGAGTTGCTATGTTACAATCCTACAAAACAAAAAACAATATTAGTTTCTAAAAACAATTTCAGAAAAAAATCCTATCCTAGAAGCAGAACAAAAAGTTAACTCTAATCTTTAACTAATTCAAAAAATAATCAATTTCAGAAAAACGTATCCTTAGTCCCCGGCAATGATGCCAACAACTTATTCATAACCCCAAGTGTAGGGTTACGATGTAGTAATAATCTCGGTGAGATTGAGGTCAAATCCATCGGGACTAAACTTGTACATATTCTGAAAACAATTGGAACTAGAATTAGAAGAAGATCTAAACCTAAATCTAGAATAAGAGGGGGTAATTATGAATGTTGTTGATTAAAACTTAAGGATTCAAAGGTGGGAACTAGGGTGCCAAGGATCCACTTATCGATATCAGGATGTTGCCTTACTTGACTCAAGGAACGCAATTGGAATTAGAATATTATGCTTTCCAATTGGAAGATATTCTAATTTAAATCAAATTTAAACTTTCATTGACCTAATTCTCAATGGAGGATAATTGTGAGGATTAGAATGGATTTCATCACCCTACCATGCCTAGGAGACGATGGTGAACAACAAGATTTACCAATCTCACAATCTCAACACAGGAAAAGAAGATATCCAAAGCTATCATAACATCTATTGTAATTTGAGTCACAATAAATCATAAAAAACTGAAAATATTCCTTTAAAATCAAATTAGAAATCAATGAGGTTCATTAAGAACAAGAATTAAAGCAAGAAAGTCATCCAAACACGCTACAAGCTTCACTTCTTAGCCCTAGCTAAGAGGTTTAGCCAACCATAGACGTGATTGGATCTAAAACCCTAAAAGAAAGTATTAAAAATAGGAAATAAAGTAAGAAAAACTCTTAGGAGGTTGCTCAACTCTTTTGCTCTAC
This sequence comes from Magnolia sinica, assembly GCF_029962835.1. Lineage (NCBI taxonomy): Eukaryota > Viridiplantae > Streptophyta > Magnoliopsida > Magnoliales > Magnoliaceae > Magnolia > Magnolia sinica. Next base: position 55,412,762 of record NC_080582.1, read on the forward strand.
TTCTTGAAACCCTAGATATCCTTAGAAGTCCTTAGGAAACCCATATTTATAGCCTTGTCCGCACGGATTCACAAAACCGCCTCAAATTTACGCACTCTGCGTAAATTCTGCGTAATTCTTCGATGTCATCAAAGAATGTATCCAATTTTTTTCGGCAACTAAACTCATTTTCCTATATTTCTTTGACGTCATCTAACAGTGTTCGATGTCATCGAAGACTAGTTTCAGTGTCTTTGAACAACCTTCGATGACATGGAAGCTCAGATTCTGTGAATTTCTACACTTCCTTATCAACTTGGTTTTTTTTTTTAATCTAAGGGTCTTAAAATCTCCAATCTTAGTCTCCAAAGATCCATTCTTTACTTTGGTTATTCTTGACCACCAAATCCATGCTTTTAACATTCTTTTCATTCCAAGCTCTTAGACTCACCTTATAATACAAACATATATAAAATATACTATTAAGCATTATCTTGTCCATAAAACCAAGAGGTAAATGAGGAAAAATATATAATATTTGACACTCAACACACTCCCCAACCGGCATTTTGCTAGTCTCGAGCAAAACATGCGTGAAGGAATCCTCAATATCAATGTTCAAATTATTTTCAGAAAATAATATTTTATGCAATCAAGTATGAATGAGTACAATCCAAAGATGTGAGAGTGAAACATTGAAAACCTGGAGCTGAATTACCTGAGAAATCAATCAAAAAGGTTCTTTATCAATCCTTTAAGAGCATAAGTTCATATATCAAGTTTTTCCATTGTACTTAGTGAGTTCCATTTACTTTCCATAACATACTATTATTTCATAATGTTAGCCATGCTTATCATCTCAAGACTAATTGAAATACCAAGTATTGATTCCAAATTTATCCCCCTCTTCTTCTTTTTTCAGTTTTTGATTTTATTTCGACGGTCACTTTTATTCATTCATTCTTTTCAGATTTTTTTCATCTTTATTCTTTTTAGAATTTTCATTTTTTTTTCAAACTTTTCCAATCTTTTCATCATACATGACCTTTTGTCCATCTCGTTATTTTTTAACTGGTTCTTTTCATCTTTTAAGGTGGATAAAATTCTTCAGACTTAATTCTCAACATCTATCAATGATACTCATACTAACACTTAGCAATTCTAGCATCATCCAAGAAAGCAAATTCTTCATGTCTTGTGATTTAAATTAACATGATATTCAAACATCCTCCTAATCAATTTAAATGTAAGAACTTAGACGATAGTCTATTTGGTTGATCAAACTCCAATAATTCAAAATTCAATCTTTGTCTTATCATCATACTTAATACATTCTTAACTACTCTAACTTTTGTTTACCGAATAGGTTTTTGATTTGAAAAATTAAAAAATTTTAAAATTTTTGCTCAAAGACTAAGAAAATATTGATTAGTTTACCTAATCCACACCCCAAGCCTAAAATCTACATTGTCCTTAATGTAAAAGATATGAGCATGCAATGCACATGAGACAATGAAAAAAAAAAGGAAGTGACGGGAAGATAATACCTGAAGAAGTAGAATTGAAGCTTTTTCAAAGTTCTCAACATGTAAATAGGTTAGCAAGAGGACTAAACAAAAATTAAAATAATTATCTTAATCCTAGGAAAGTAAGAAATCTAATCCTAATCTAACGATTATCCAAAGGCAACGGTTCTTCCTCTGGCAAATATCTCAATAGATTTCTTAACAAAGTTTTCAACAAGATCATCCAGGAACCTACTTTAGAGTAAGTTTGGATGTCCTGGACTGTCATCGGCTAGAGAAATCTAAGCACCGCATTAAAGAATTTATTCTTTACGTCTTTAAGTGTCCAAATAGTGTATGTTTCACCTGTAGTAGAAAAATATTCAATGTTAGTAAGCTGCAGTGAATAAGAGACCATAAACAATTGAATAACAGAAAATTTGTTTGCAGTTGTCTCTTTAAAATCTGAAGTCATAGACTTCAATTCAGAAAGCATCTCCTCCACATGAAATGGTAAGAATTCAATGTTAGTGGAATGAGTGTTATCAACTTCCTAGCCAATATTAGGCATCATGACATAATCTCACAAGGCATTCAATATGTCTTGTATCATAAGATTGTTTGAATCCGTAAAGTGTGCCAAGTAGACTTCCAGAGATTCAGGAGTTTCTGTTGAAAGAGGCTCATCATCTTCAAATGTATCAATCAAGTTTATCTCATGGATCAGGTCTTCATCCTCTTGTGGTTTGTGTAAATGAAATACATTGAATTTTATAGTCATATTCCCAAAAGATATTTTCATTATTCCATTCGGGCAATTTATGATGGCATTGGTAATGGCCAGGAATGGACGGCCTAATATTATAGGAATTTGAGTGCCCACATTTAGAACTGAGTGTGTGTCCTAGATGATGAAATCTACCTGATAGTAGAATCTATCAACTTGGACCAACACATCTTCTATCATACCTCTCAGTATTATAGTCGAGCGGTCAGCTAGTTGTAATGTTGTTTTGGTGGGTTTTAACTTACAAAGGCCTAACTGTTCATATACCAAGTATAGTATTAGGTTAACACTTGCCCCAAGGTTTAGAAGTGCTCTATTAACCTTGAAGTTTTCTATCACACATGAGATCATGGGGCTTCCAAGATCCTTATATTTTAGGGGAGTGTTTTGATTGATTATGACGCTCACCTGTTTAGTAAAAAATGCTTCTTGTGTACGTTCATCTTTTGCTTTGTTACACACAGATCTTTTAAGAATTTAACGTAAGATTGGAACTGTTTAATTGCATCCAACAAGGGGATGTTGATCTTGACTTGTTGAAAAACCTTTAAAATATCCTGATTCTCACTTGACCTTTTTGATGTGATGAAACGTTGGGGAAATGAGACCACGAGTTTATATCCCTGCGATGGCTCTTTGTTATATGGAGCATTTCTAGATTCACCACCATCCTTTGAATTTTTAGACTCCTTAGTTTTCTCAACCTTCTTCGGAATCTCCTTATCTATTTCATTTTCACTTCTTAGGGTAGTGATGGCTTTAACATGTTCCACATGTTGAGTTGAAGAGTTGAGATCACTTATCTCAAATTGTCCTTTTGGATTAGGTTGAGGCTAGGTCGGAAAGGTCCCGATCTCCCGAACATTTAGTTGTGTCTCAAGTCTTTCAATCGAAGTTTTAAGTTCATTCATAGCCTGTAGTTGCCCTTGCCTAAATGCATCTAATGTACCCTCAAGGGTTCTCATGGGTGGAGGTCCACTAGATGGCCCTTGTGGATAATTGGTTACATTTGTAGTTGGTTCACTTCTCCAACTAAAGTTCCACCGATCAAGAGTGTGCGTGTCAGAATTTGGTGCATTAAGTAGTCATTGATACACATTTGTAGTATCTGCTTGAATGTGAAACACCTCTTGAAAAGTTGGGATTGTAGGTCAATCTTTAATTAGGTGTACAACGCTCTCATAATTTTCACATATGGTTTCAATGACTGTTTTGGACTGAGTTGATTCCTTCCTAGATTCAAAATCCTCAATTTTTTGTATGAGAATTGCCAACCGTACATTAATATAATCCTCCTCCTTGAGTACATGTACTCCTATCTCTAGTGACACTTCCTTGGGATTACTAGCTTGATTTGATGTGTCTCATGATTGGGCATTTTTAGCTAGCATATTAAAGTAATCCCAGGCATCTTCTGGTTTCTTATCCATGAACTCTCTATTACACATCATTTGTACGAATTGGCATATGTTCAGACTAAGTCTGTCATAAAAAAGATCAATTATTCGCCAAGTTTCGTAACCATGGTGTGGGCAAGTGAGAAGTAAGTCTTTGAACCGTTCTCAACATTCAAAGAAGGTCTCATTGTTTTTTTGGGAGAAGTTCATTATTTCCCTTCTAAGAGCGTTGGTTTTATAAGCCGGGAAGAACTTTTTAAGAAACTCTTAGCTCATCTTTGCCCATGTGCCAATGGATCTAAGCCTTAATGAATGAAACCATGATTTGACATTTTTTTAGAGAGAATGGAAATAATTTAAGGCTAATTGTATCAGAAAGAACATCATTAAAATGTATGGTTGTAACGATCTCTTCAAATTCTTTAATATGCATATATAGATTTTCTGAATCAAGTACATGAAGCTTAGGAAGTAATTGGATCATCTCAGGTTTGAAGTCCACGTTTCTTGTATTGATTGGGAGAATTATGCGGGAAGGTGTACTTGTTCTCACCAGCTGTAAATAATCTTGTAAAGTTCGAACTGGTGGAACTTGATGCACTTTATTCTCATCACGCAACGTCCTAAAAGGTAGTGTGTGATGCACATGATCTTCATCAACATAATGTTCTTGAGCTATGCTCTTAGCTGATATTTTAGGAATATTTGGGGGTTTTCTAACTCGTCGATGGATTTTTCAACCAAACCTCCTTCTGTCAAAAGTCTTAAAGTATGGTCCCTTACCTACTTGGGCATGAACCACCCCAAATTTTAATTTTATTTCCTAATTCCTACAACAAGTATGAAAGGCAAGTAGAGGGAAGAAGTTACCAAAAGAGAATAACTAAAATTAAGGATCTTACAAGATAACAATCAAACTATGTTAGTAATGTTAGAAGAGGAAAGAGAGGAGAAAAAATTAGACGAATCCTATAAACAAATTTTAAAAACTAAAAAATCCTAAAAAATAACCTAGATTAGAAAATTCTAGAAAACAAGAAAAATCTAACCTAAAATAAAAATCAAAGCTAGAAAACCTAAACCTAATCATGTTCAACGCCACTCCCCGGCAACGGCGCTAAAAACTTGTTGACAACCCCAAGTGCAGGGTCGCGATGTAATAATAACTCGATGAGAACGAGGTCAAATCCACAGGGAATGGAGAACACGGTTTAGAACTAATTTAAATCTAATTTCGTTGGTATATGTTTTTAATCCAGTGATTTAGAAAAATGTTTTAAAAAATAAAGATAAAAAGTCTAAGGATCCAGGAATCCACCTATAGTAATCTCAACATTAATTTACTTGATTCAATAATAACTCAATTGAAATCGAAGTCCTATCATATGCTATTGAATGATGGAGTAGTTAAAACACAATCTGAACTTTTCATTAATTTGGTTCGTAAATATCCATCTAATTGCAATGATGGTATGAGATTCAATATCCTACCATGCCTAGGAGATGATGGTGAACAACGACTTCTACACATCACACAATTCTAAAGTCAATAAGATGATATTAAGAGCTTTCACAACATCTACTACAATTTTAGTTATAAAAAATCAAAGAAAACTGGAAATATATCTTAATTCAAACCAAAACTTAAAGGAAGTTCAACATATAGTTAAATCAAAGTGAACTAAACATCAAAATAAACTATAGGTTTCATCCCTTAGCTTTAATTAAGAGATTAGCCTGAGAAAACTAACATCCTAGAAGAAAAACAAAAAAAAAACTATAAAGATCTACTAGAACCATGAAGAAATCGAAGTGGAAGAACGTTGTCAGCGCTCCACCTAGGCTTTCTCTCCCTTTCCAAACCCTAGAAGATGGTTTGGGTTATCTTAGGGACTCTTATTTATAGTTGTGAAACACTATCTTTCGCACTGCCTTGGAATTTCTGCAAACCGACCTTAAAATCGCCTCGAATTTACGCAATCACGTTATGCATCGGTCAGACCAAAGTCACCTTTGGTCGAACCGAAGTCAAGTTCGAATCATGATAAGATTCGGTCTTAGTATTTGCCCGATTTCAGTCACACTGAGCTTGGATTCAGTCGGACCGAATTAATTCTCGATTGAACTGAATTAACTCCAAAATTCATGGTTATTCACTAGAGCTTTTTGTGTACTTTCGGTCACACCGAATCCTTCATTCGATTGGACCAAACTTGGGTTCAGTCTGACTGAATTATCCTTCGGTCGAACTGAATTAGCTCTGAATTTCATCGTTAGTTGATGGACTATTTTGTGTGATTTCGGTTGGACCGAACTTGGGCTCGGTCGGACCGAATTGTCTTGTTTTCTGCTCTGGATTTTGAAATCTTTTGAGCCCTTTCTTCATCCTTTGTACTTAGTTTCCTTGGATCTCTGGTATGTGAATTCTTCATTCTTGGTCTACTAAGATCCATCCTTTGCTTTGGTAATTCTTGAGCATCAAATCCATGCTTATCAGAATCACCTCGCAATACAAACATATATAAAATATATAATTAAGCATTATCATGTTCATAAAACCAAGAGGTACAAGGAAAAATATATAATATTTGACATTCAATAGTCGGGCTTAGTGTCTGAAGAGGAGGTGAGCGCCCTGTTAGGGATGTGTCCAGACCGCCTCCTTAGGATGATGACAACCACCGCTATCAAGGTATATCTATCATTGGTATGTCACACAATTTCTTCTTTTCTTATTTTCCTCCTCAGTCCTCGAATTTTTTTCTATTGTAGGAGGCCCTTGGCGCCCTTATGGTCCGTCAACTTGTGATCGACCTAATGGGTTAGGTCAAGGAGGCCAAATGTCAACTGTGCACAGCTAAGACCGACCATACTATCAAGGCCTACAAGCTGTAGGCGGTCATAAAGGTTCAAGAGGCTTTCTGGGCTGAGGCTGAGGCGGAGAAGGAATATCTCCCTGATGCCTTGAGTGAAAGTGCCCTGGTTAGTTAATTAGTGTGAGGATTGAGTCTGTAAGACAAGTGGGCCCCATGTGAAGATCATCAAACGTCTACTTCAACTGGATGTACACTCCGAACTTGTCAAAGGTAAATTAAGGCTCACATCCCATGGCCCAAAACACTCAGGTATATGAAGCGTTTAAAAACATTAAAACAACCTAGGATCATATGTTTGTAAACTTAAATTTCAAAATAGGAAAATCTTCCAAGTGTTACAGATTGTATTCGATGATATCGAGTACTCAACAATGGCATCGAACACTCAGGATTGATGATATCGACAACTACTCAATATCATCGAATTAGGCCGTTCTATGTCTAGCAACCATAAAGTATTTTGGATAATATGTTTGATAATTTGAAAAACATTTTGATGATATCGACATTCAAATATCGATAAAATCGAATGAGAATCGATAATATCGAATTACCTTGAGCTTTGTCCAACAACTTTTTGAAAATGTCCTGACATTTCTCAAGTAATCGAACCATCTTCGATATCATCTGAATTCAAACTTCGATGATATCGAGATGAGTTCGATATCATCGAATTTGGTTAGGTTTTGTCCAGTAAGCCTAAAAGGAAAATCACCTAGAAAGATCGAGGACTCGAAACGCTAATCGATATCATCGAATTTCAAATCTCAATGATGTCGAAAGTATATTGATACGATCGAATCTCGACAAAACTATTCCAACAATCTTATAAGGTAAACCATATGGGAATGACTGAGGAATCGATGATGTCTCGATATGATCGTAACTAAAAAATCGATGAAATCGATATATGTTCGATATCATCGAAATTGATCAATTTTTGTTCAGTAAGCTCTTCTGAAAATCATGTGGAAATGATCGATGTATCGAATAGACTGTCGATGAAATCAGAATTCAAACTCCAATGACATCGATGCACACTCGATTGCAGCGATCCTCGTAGAAAGTTCCAGGGATATTCTTTAGTGGAGTTCGTATCATCGAACCTTGTTTCGATATAATCGAAAGTATACTTTCGATGACATCAAAGCAGGCCCGATGATATCAAACTCTGTCAGAATCTGACATCTTTATTATCGTTGGATCTTTTTATCAATTTAAGGAGAGCTAGTTCTTAGTTGATGTATTGAGAAAAAGAGAGAGAGCTTTGAGAGACTAACTACATATCATCTTCCCTCAGCCTTTTTCTCATGAGAGTTCATGCTTCAATCCACCCTCATCATTGATATTATTTAGAGTGGATTAGGGAATGAACTTCCGTACTCAAGGATCATCCAGCTACCGCCTTAATGGAAAATCATTGAGCTGGGATCCCTTGAATGCCTAAGACCTTGGAATCTCTCCATTGCTTTAATAGGTAATATTTATTAGAGTAGATTCCGAGATAACCTTGACCCAACCCGTCACCTTTATTGGTACATCTTTGAGTGTTGTGGATCAAGAGGGCTGAAAAATCTTCATCAACAAGGAGAAGATCTTCATCAACGTGCTGAACGAGGCTCACCTACTTATCTGTTAGTCATTAGAGTCCAGAGACCCTTTTGATCATTCCTTTTGTAGGTTCGGGTCAAAGGTACTTCTCACCCCTTTCAAGTCCACATAGGATGCCTTCGATGGGAGAGTACGTGTGGGTGTTGTGTGTTGACCATTGCTCTTATATAGGGCATAAACTTAGGTCCTTAGTGTAAGTCTTTGGCCTATGTGGCGTAAAAGTTAGGTTCATTATGTGGATCCTTTACTCTTGTGTAGGGCATAAAACTTAGGTACTATGTGTTGACCTTTGGTCTTATGTAGGGCATAAACATTAGGGTTCGTGTGTGGATCCTTGGCTTGTGTGGCTTAATACCGTAGGTTCCTTATGTGGAGCCTTTGTTATTATTTAGGGCATAAAACCTGGGTGCTGTGTATTGACCCTTTCTCCTGTATGGGGCTTAAACTTGTGTGTCGTGGAGACATGTCTAGGTTCCTTATGTAGGTCTTAGAGTCGACCTTGTGTAGGTTGTGAAGGTAGAGGTGAACTTGATTTAAAACCTCCATTAGTGAGATCTGGTATACTCAAGGGTTGAGTGTGTCCATCGAAAGTGGAATAGGCACGTAGCTGAACCACTATAAACGATTATATTTGGGATTGAATTTTCACTTTACTATTTGTATTTACTTTGAACACTCATATAAAGCATGCTAACATGATAATTTAAAACTGATAAGAATCACATCCCACACACATACACAGTCGCATCGTTCATACATCATAGACTAAGATCGCATACTGTTTAAATACTAGATATCCTATGTTTGGATCCTCTATTTGTCTTAGAAGCCATTAAAGTTAAATTGGGGTCATTTTGATAGTTGTTTGTTCAATCAGGATTATGATAATGGGATTTTAAATCATCATAAAATTGATAAAGTCCTATTCACCCCCCTCTAGGACACTTTGACCTATTTTTACTTCTACTAGAGTGGTCATTACTGTAATTTAAATTGGTATCAGAGAGGGTCTCTCTTAAGGGCTTAATCACCTAGAGAGTGATCTTGACTGAAGTTGGAAATATGGCCAAAGGAGAGGGCTCATCTGTAACTAGATCTCCTATATTTGATGGGTCAAACTATGCTTACTGGAAGACTAGGATGCATTACTTTCTAAGATCTTTGGATCATGATGTTTGAGACATTGTTGAAAATGGATATGTGCCCCAATCAATCAAGTGGTACTTGAAAATGGCACAACTATCTCCAAACCAAAATCTAAAGAAATGTGGACTGCATTTGATAAAGAAAAGCAAACCGCTGAAGCTAAAGCAATGAATGTTATTTACTGTGCTATGTCTCAAGAAGTATTTAATCAGATCAGTATGTGTGGAACTTCTAAAGAAGCGTGGGACTTGTTAGAAACAACTCATTAGGTAACCAGCACAGTAAAAAGATCCAAATTGCAGCTCCTAACATCTTAGTTTGAAAATCTCAGAATGGAAGAGCATGAGACCTTCATGAAATTCTTCACAAAACTGAACATTATTTACAATTCCATGGGTGGATTAGGAGAAAAGTTCCAATCTCAAAAATCTATAGGAAAATTCTGAGATCCTTACCGGAATAGTTCAACTCAAAAGTTACAACCATTGAAGAGTGTAGAAACAAGGAAGAAATGAAAGTAGAAGAACTAGTAGGTTCCCTAAAAACATTTGAACTACACTTCAAGCAAACTCCTAAACCCAAAAATACTGTCCTCAAAACTTCAAAGCACACTACTTGTGAGGAAGAGGAAAGTGAAAGGATAATAAGGATGATGAAGTAGCTCTCTTACCTTAAAGGTTCAAAAAAATTTTCAACAAAAATCGTGGCCGGCCATACAGAGGCAAACAGATGGACAACAAGCACAATCTAGGCAAACCTTCCAAAAAGTCTAGAGAACCTCAGTGTAACAATTGTAGGAAATTTGGACATTTGTCCACTGAATGCACTAATAGAAAAACTAAAGGAAAGGCCATGGTTGGCACTTGGGATGACACTGAAGAATTAAACTCAGACTTCAGTGATTCAGAGAGTGATGGAGACAAAAAATCCTTGAAAATCCTTATGGCCTCTACATCCTCCAACAATCCCATAGAGACTGAGAAAATCAAAGAACCTCAAGCCACGGGATCTTCTCCATCTGATGATGAGGAAACAAAGAAAGAAGAAGAAGAAAAGGATAAATTACAGGATGCCTATAATCAACTTTACATACATAGCATCAACATTCTTAAAAGACTTGGGATTAGTGAAAATCAGAATAAAGTACTGCAAATGGATCTAGATAAAACTTTAGAGACCAATACACACATAATTAATGATCTCCAGCAATACCACTCAGATAATGATAAGCTTGAAAGAATTAATTCATTTCTGAAATCTGATCAGTGAAACTAAACAAACAGATTGAGTTATTGAAAGATGAAAACATGCGTCTTAAGAATGAAAATCACACACTCATGTTTGATGCAGAAAAATCCAAAAAATCTGTTGAGTTGAGTTAGAAATTCTCCCAAAGCAGTGAAAAATTAGAAAAACTTCTGGGAATGGGGAGACCACAAAAGGACAAAAAGGAATTCGGATATGAAAACTTCAAACCAATTCCCACCTCTGTAGCAACAACAACTAAGAAAACAGCTGCTTCAGGAAGTAATATGAGGGTTACTCCTATTTGTCACTTATGTGGAGATTCAGGACATTACAAATTTTAATGTCATACCTTTGATTGGACTCATCCTGATTCCAGTTTAAACTGTAAATATAAACTAACCGGAAGAACTGTGCAAAATGTTAAAAGTCCACCAAGGTTCATACCCAAAGTAAGACATTTCCATCTCCACCTTAAATGACCAAGAAAATGGGGGAACTACTAAGTCAGGTGGCTTAATTGAATCAGAAAACAAATGAATTGATGAAACAAGGAAAAGTGATTCAGTTACCCAATATACCCAAACAAGTTCCTTGCAAAATAAAAGAACCATCCTCACGAAAACTTGCCACAAAATGGGGTAGTCACCTTTGGAGATGGAAACACCGCTAAAGTATTAGGGCATGGAAATATCGTTGGATTAGAGATGCTAAAAAATGAGAATGCCTAAATGTAAAAGGTCTAACACATAACCTTCTAAGCATTTCTCAAATATGTGACAACAAGCATGTGGTTACATTTGACAAGCTAAAGTGCAAGATCCTGGACTTATCAGAAAAACCAGTTATGGAGGGTTTTCACACCAATGACCACTGCTATGTCATTAAAGGTAATGGAAAGGTTGATCTATATGCCCAGTAACAATTGAGTATGAAAAACAAGTCCCAGTCATGGCATCTAGACCTAGGTGGATGTGTGAAATGATGCATTCATAACAATTATCATGACATATCTGAGGTTTCTATACCTCAAAAACTCTTTTTGTATATAAGCATGGCTGATGTTTATAATTTTAGTGTCACAACTTTTTGTACAAATTTTGTTGTGTATATAAGCTGATATGAAAATGCTTTATGATATGCATATCGAAGTCTGGAGATAAAATGGCTTACTCTTATCCTCGATAAGTTAGTCGTCATATCAAATGAGTTGTCGTTATTATCGAAAACAAATCGATATCATCGACGACCTCTCAGAATCAGAAACATCGGTCCGAATTGTCAGTTATCTAACTCCTTTTCGATAAAATTGAATGAGACATGTCGATATCATCAAATCCAACTTTGATGATATCGAAGTTTTTCGCCCGATAAAAAAGTGGGTGAGCGGGAAAAATCTACGTTTTACTTCTCTCTTTATGGTTCATCTTCTCCAGTCATTCTTATCCCCTTTCCGTAGTAAGCAGTTTATCATCACTTAAAACCAGTAATTTCTTACACATCCTCTTGATCCCTCAAGGTATACTTTAGTATTTTGTGTCTTTCTAGATTGGTTGACAAATTTTAGTTGGGAAATCTCTTGTGGGTGCTCATAGCTTTCAATCTTTTATCAAAATCCTTTCCTCTATCATTCCTTTTTAGTCGTTGGTTGTCCAAATGAGTAAAGACAAAGGAAAAGCACCTGTCATAGGGAAATCCTCTAGAACTACCAGGTAGAAATCCCTAACCCCAAAGGATAGGGCTAAGGCATCGGTTCAGATGTCCTCAACATGCCAACGGAGCACCACTACTCGATAAATGTCACGTGGTGAGGCTCCGGTTGCTGCACCAGCATCCCCACCTGCTGTTGTAGGGCCTCCACCACATATTCTTAAAAAATACATTGGAAGGTGCCTGGTGCTTGAATGAAGGGTTAACAGGGAGTGCATCAAACCCTTCAATTTGGACCCCTATTGGATGCGATCGATTGACTGCCCATTTTAGACTTCGGAGGTCTGTGTCATGATGACAGGACCTACCATTTTCTTGCATATTGTCATTCTCCAGTTCTAGATCCACCATCCATTACTGTCACTGTCGGGGATGATAGCGTTGAAATTACTACGGAATCCATTGCCAATATTTTCAGTCTTACCTTGTCTCCAGTCGGCATGTCTGATCTTGATTTTGAGGACCCAATCACTTGCTCTAGGATAAAAAAAAATTCTTATGCCAGGAAAGAGATATCTCGTGGTACCAAGGGAATGCATTAAAACCCAAATATATGATCTCTAAGTACCGAGTCATTCACAAAATTTTCTCCACAAATGCATACCCTAGAGGAACGAATAGATCCGATCTTACTGGGTTCATGGTCATGGTCATGTACTGTGTTGCAACTGGTATCAAGTTATGTTTGCCTACTTTAATTCTTCACTAGTTGGCGAGTGTCATCCACATGTCTAGAGAAGTCCACCTGCCTTTTCCTCACATCATTCACATGTTATGCGATAAAATCGGTCTTCCCACAACAGATGATCCTGACCGTCCACTACAACATTTCAACAAGGTCAATATTTGAAAGAAGGACCTTAAGTTTCATCCATATACGGAAGGCCAACCTTAGGAAGAAATTCATGGAGAAGAAGAGATAGAAGAAGGAGCAATGCCAACAGGAGGAGATCCACAAGAGCCTCAACCAGTTCCAACTCCAACAGATTCCGCACAGACCCAACGATTCAAATTTCATCAAGATAGGGTTGGGGCGACATTGCGTGAATGACTTGAATAGAGGATAAGCTAGAAAAGCATGATAAGCGGTTCTCAGCTTTGGAGAAAATGGTGTTTGGAGTTGTAAGTGTTATATTTTCTAGCTCCTTTGATTGTCAAATCTTGTAGTGCCAATACCTCTTGGAATCTATGTCTTGTGTAGCTCATCTACAAGTTTAAGACATTGCATCTCATGTACAAGATCAAAGGTCTTTACTTCAAGAACTTCAAATGCAAGATTACATGTTCATGTTCAAGTACGACACCAAGTGTGAATTCAATCTTTCAAGCTTCAATAGTTCAAGTTTTAAAAGCTTCGTCCAAGTCAAGACAAAGTTCTTTACTTTGAACCTCAAGCTCAAGCTTCAATGTTAGTCATATTCAAGCTTCAAAAGTCTCAAGTTCAAGCTTCATGTCAAGCATCGTGAACTTTAAAGAACGACTATCAACCGAAGCAAAAGAAGATTCAATGTTCATACATTACTTATAAGGTATGAATGACCCTAGATTGACCATAAGATAGGTCATTTTGAATACATAATTTAATTGGGTCATTTTATAAGTGCATAGTTTGTTTTTCAACTAGTCTTAGACTAAGTTCGACTAGTCCTAGCACTGGCTCGACCAGTCCAAAAAATCCTCGACCAGTCCTAAGACTGATACTTATTTTCAAGATTTTTTGTTATTGCCTCGACCAGTCCTGGAGACTGCTCGACCGGTCGTGTGAACAGTGCTCGACCAGTCCTGCAGGCTCGACTCAAAGTCCAGCAACTAATTTGAGTTCCACATGACCAGTCATGGACAGGACTCGACCGATCGTAGAGGCCGCTCGACCGGTCAAGCAGGTCCTTCGACCAGTTGTGTAACGGTGTGATCTGATTGCGCCCAAATTTTTAAAAGTTTGTTAGTCCTTCGACCAGTCGTGCCGACCTCAGGACCATTTGTAGATGCAATTTCTGTACTTATAAATAGAGCACGAAATTCAGAGTTTGATATCCAATTCAAGCAAAATCAATACACCACTCTGAGAGATAAGTTAGTGATATTCTTAAGCTATTTAATACTCATTTCATATTCTCTTTAATTAGCTTTTTGTATTTGATTTTGTAATCTGCATTCCAATTATATTTAAAAGAGGGATTGAAGTATTCCCATTTCTTGGAATTAAAATCAAATCGAGCTAGCCCAACTTGATTTAATTTAAAAATCATTTAGAACTTAGAACCATTTCATAATTGAGTGTGGACATTGAACTTCTATGCTACACTTCAACTCCGATTTGGTTCTACGGGGTTGCATCAAAGGAGAATATCCAGATAAGTCTATTTACTTTTTTGTAAATTTCTGTTTTGGTTTTTGAGACTGTGCTAGAAAAATCTCTGTTTTGGTTTATCTGAGGTGATCCAGAAAACTCAGAGTGTGGGGTTTTTGAATTGTGTAAGCCCACTTGAAAGACACAATTGTGAGGGTTTTAGGTAAACCTTGAAAAACCTATTTTCATAGTGAACGCTAATATCCACTGTGTGAGGATATTAGGAGTGGGTAGTTGTGTGGCTATTTTTCTAAATAGTTGGTGTACACACAAGCGAACTACTATATTTTTTGGTCTTGTGGTGATTGATTAAATATTTCATTTTATGGATGTTGTAATTTCCCTTTATGCATTTGTGGAGAATGTTGTAATTTCTTTTATACAAGTGTGGGAATGTTGTAATAGCTTAGTTATTTCCTTTGCTATTTATTTCTTTATTCCTCTGTATCGGTTTGAGATTTTGATACACAGACCGTTCTTGGAATCAAGTTGTCCTACCATAAGCCATTAGTTTTTGGTGTAAGGTTGTCCTTAGAACAACATCTGTATCAGCCTCTCAATACTTGTACACTTGAGGTTGTTTTATGTTTCTGCATTGTGGATTGTTTAATTGCTATCTTTATTTGTATTTGTTTAAATTTAGTATTTAATTTTTAATTTGGCATAGTCCTATTCACCCCCCCTCTAGGACTCTTAGCTCGGCCTTTTCAAGTGGTATCATATCCTAATAGCTCGTTTTAATTATATTTCTTTTGAATTAATTTCTTGAGTTAATCGATTTGAGCTTTGTAAGATGTCAAATTTTGATAGCCTTTTAGTCACTAGGCTTCAACCATTTGATGACTCCAATTATGCCTATTGGAAAGCTAGGATGGGGATTTTCTTAAAATTTATGGATAAGAGTATGTGGCAAGCGATAGTGACTAATTGGACCCCTCCTATCACAAAAGTAACTGGTACTGACAGATCCAAAACTATGAAAGTCACACCTTATTTATCTTGGACCACTCTTTAGAAAAGTGAGAGTAGTGCCAATGCAAAGGCTCTAAATGCAATTACTTGCGCACTATCACTGAATGAATTCAAAAAAGTTATATCCTGTGATACTGTAAAGCAAGCCTGTGATATTTTAGAAATGACACACAAGGGAACAACAATTGTCAAAAAATCTAAAGTTCAAATCCTCACAACCAAATTTGAGAAAATACATATGGAAGAAAGTGAAACTTTCATGGACTTCTATACAAGATTGAATGACATTGTTAACTCTATGTGGAGACTCGGTGATAGAATCCCAGAAAGTAAAGTCTGTGTAAAGATACTACGCTCACTGCCTGAACGGTTTAATTCAAAGGTGACTGCGATTCAGGAACTTTGTGATACGGATAATATGAGGGTAGAAGAATTAGTTGGCTCATTACAGACCTATGAGTTAAACTTTAAAGCTCCTAATGGTAAATCCATCGCTCTTAAATCTTCTAAATGTATTTCTCAAGAAAATAGTAGTAATTCTGATTTAGAAAATTCTGAATATGATATGGCCCTTTTAGGTAAAAAGTTTTATAAGTTTTTTAAAAGTAAAAAGAGGGTTGATTTACAAAAACCTAATGAAAAGAAAAGATCTAAATCTAAAACCTGGAAATCTTTAAAAGACAGTCAATGTTACAAATGCCATGAATATGGGCATTTAGCAAACAAGTGTCCTAAAAAGGACAAACCGAAAAAGAAAGGTATGTTGGCTACTTGGGATGAATCTTCCTGCTCTGAAGCCTCTTTTGAGTCAGAAGATTCTAAAACCGAGTCGGATAATGAAGTAAAAGCCTTTATGACTCTAGCCAAGTTCACTTTTTCAGATAATGATGATTTAACTAGTGAAGAAAATCTAAATAATGATCATGAAAATGAAGAAAACCTTCAAGATGCTTATAATGCCCTATACAAGGAAAGTTGCAAAATTGCTATAAAACTAAAACTTTAGAAAGAAAAGTTTTTAAAACTTAAAGAAAATTTTGATAATCTTATTTTAGAAAAATCTCACATTTCAGATTGTTTTGAAAAAACTAAGTGTGACTTTAGATTTCAAAACCTCTCAAGTTGAAAACTTAAAATCTGAAAATGAAAAGCTAAAACTTGAAGTCTCTTCACTTTTGAGTTTAAAAGACACTTGGAGGTATGCCCAAGGTGATCCTAAGTTAGAAAAACTCTTATCCGGATCCAGAAAATGTGGCGATCGATCTAGATTGGGCTACGATAAAAGTATTCCTCCCAAATATAAGAATACTCCACCTAAATTTGTGAAAAGGGAGTCTTCAAACTCAAAAGAAAAAAGTCTGAATAAAAACTATTCTAAAAATGATAAGACTTTTCAAACCTTAAAACCTAAAAGCAACCATATCAACTATAAAAATCGGAATCGGAATCCTTTAGCTGAGAAAATTATTGATTTACTTAAGGAGCTCTTAAAATCTAACTTAGTAGGTCAGTCTTATAATAATTACAAACATAAGAAGACCAACTATACTCTTAAACCCAAGATTGTGATGAAATGGGTTCCTAACGTTACTTGTTTTGTTGCCCACACTACTTTCAAACCTACAAGCCATTCAAAGTGGTACCTAGATAGTGGATGCTCTAGACACATGACTGGTGACAAAGGTTTATTCACCAATCTTAAAGATATGACTGATGGTTCAATCACATTTGGTGATGGTAGCAACTGCAAAATTGTTGGCCAAGGTATGGTTCAACTCTTTAACCTTCCTTTGTTTGAGAATGTTTTATATGTAGAAGGGTTAAACACAACTTATTAAGCATCTCCCAAATATGCGATAATAATCATAGTGTAAAATTTACTAACCAAGGGTATGAAATTCTAAATAAAAATTGTTCTGTAATATTAACTGGTCGTAGAATGTCTGAAAATTACTAACATTATGAGTGATTCAAGCTCATCTAATCTATCGTGCTACATGGTCCATACCGATGAAACTGAGTTATGACATAAACACCTTGGACATGTTCATTACTGCAACTTGTATAGATTGAGCAAAAGAGAGTTGGTAAGAGGCTTACCCAAAATACAGAAAATAGACAAAATATGTGGTGAATGCCAGATCAACAAACAAACCAGGAGTACTCACAAAAAGGTGAACTCTAATGCCACATCTAAACCACTGGAACTTCTCCACATGAATCTTATTAAACCAACCAGAACGGAGAGTCGAGGAGGCAAGAAGTACATACTGGTAATTGTTGATGACTTTACCAGATTACGTGGGTAGTCTTCTTAAGGGACAAATCAGAAACTCTCGATGAAGTAAAAAGGGTACTTAAACATATCTAAACGAAAAAAGGATCTCAACTCTGTAAGATCTGTAATGATCATGGATCAGAATTTGAGAATAGCAGTTTTGATAAGTTTTGCAGTGATCAGGGAATATTACATGAATTCTTTGCACCCAAAACACCACAACAAAATGGTATAGTAGAAAGAAAAAATAGAGTACTTCAAGAAATGACAAATGTAATGTTAAATAGTATGAAGCTCCCTAAAAATCTTTGGGCCAAAGCCGTAAATACTGCTTGTTATATAATTAATCGTGTTTATATTAGAAAATCAAATGGTAAAACGGCTTATGAAATATGTTTTGATAAAAAGCCTACTGTCAAATACTTTCGAGTTTTTGGTAGCAAGTGCTACATTTTCCGTGACCGAGAAAATCTAGGTAAGTTTGACACCAAAAGTGATGAAGGAATATTTTTAGGGTATGTTCTGAATAGTCGAGCATGTTGAGTTCTTAACAAGAGGACTGGTGTAATTCAAGAGTCTATTAATGTGATTATTGACGATCACTTAAATACACATGTCTCAAGTTCAGAAAATGATGAAGTTCTTCTAATTGATAAACCAGACTCTTCATCAAGTCAAAATAACTCTGAATTGGGGACTTTTAAAGACCATCCAACTTATCAGATTCTTGAAAACCCTCTCACTGGTATGCGCACTCATAAACAACTGGAAGATATGTGTAATTACGTATGCTTTACATCTTAGATAGAACCGGCTAACATAAAAGAAACTCTTACTGACGAAAATTGGATAGTTGTGATGCAAGAAGAGCTCAATCAATTTGTTAGAAATGATGTTTGGTACTTAGTTCCTACACCTAAAGATAAACACATTATCGAAACAAAATAGATTTTTTAAAATAAGTCTGATGAACTTGGTAATATTATTAGAAATATGGTTAGGCTGGTTGTATAGGGGTATACTCAACTTGAAGGCATCAATTTATGATGAAACCTTTGCTCCAGTAGCTCGTCTTGAATCAATTAGAATATTAAAATCCATTGCATGCTTTAGAAAGTTCAAAATATATCAAATGGATGTAAAGAGTGCTTTTTTAAATGACGATTTACATGAAGAAGTGTATGTTGATCAACCAACGGGTTTTAAAGACCCTAAGAATGCTGATCATGTATACCGCCTAAAAAAGGCCCTTTATGGTTACAAGCTCCCAGGGTATGATACGAAAAGTTGACTAAGTTTTTACTAAGTCATAACTTTATAATGAGAAGTGTTGATAAGACATTGTTTGTAAAGAAACATAATGATCACATTTTAATAGTGCAAATATATATTGATGATATTATATATGGATCTACCTGTGCTAACATGACTGTTGAGTTTACAGATCTTATGAAGTCTAAGTTCAAAATGAGCATGGTTAGGGAATTGAATTATTTCATAGGGTTGGAATTAAAACAGCAACTTGATGGTTTCTTTATCTCTTAAACTAAGTGTCACGCCCCAAACTCGGAAAATGGGCTCACAAAATTTTCGATCGCCGAATCCGGCACCGACAGCCTCCGTAGTGCCCAATTCTTGACTCCCAGTACTCATATGCCAGATTCTGATCCTGGGATCCTTCAAGGAGGATTTTCAGTATGATTTATTTAATGGAGCATAACCACAAGCATAACCAAGTCACAAAACAACATCACCACATATCCACTATATCAAAAACTTTAAGTACAATGCTGAAAGGGAAATACAAGGTGATTAAAAGACTCCAAAATAATCTGATGCGCGCTCCTGCCTCAGCGCTGCTACGATCCAACGTCACCTGCACGCAATGGTCATGCATAACCTTACAAAAGCTTAGAGGGTAGTGTAAGTGTATGCGTAGGGCAAGTTCCAAGTATGCAGTATCAAAGTAATGTAGAAATATGTTGGTAAGTCCATGAATACTATCAGCCGTACCAAGGCTATACGATGCAAGGCATGAATGCTATTGGCCATACCAAGGCCATGCGATGTGAGGCCTACATAGCCAAATGTATTTTGCTTGCCGTTATCATTATCTAAGCCCAACCTCTGTGGAGCCACAAGTTTCAAACAGTGGATTGTTGGTCTTTGGGGAATCCCTAAAGGATGGTAGCAGTACTAGCAATTGTAATGATCGCCGCTACCATGTTACTTAAAAAAAAGGGCCACCACCATACTGAGCTGTTAGCTTCAATATTGTTTAAATGATTATTTTATTTTATTTTGAGCTCTGCTCTGTTGGGTTGTGGAATCATGTACCCATGTTTTATTTTAGATAAGTAATCTTGTATCCAAATTTCTTATCAAGCGATTAACAGTATATTCATGCTTATGGCATTCGTGTCCAAGATTTGTGTTGTTGCTATGCGGATAGGACTGACTGTTCATTTACACAACCCTACCATGGATGAGTTGTGCCATGAAAATCACACTGATTGTATTAGACTTTTGATGATTACAAATGGATAGTTAGGAGAGTCTGGCAAATGTCAGTGTTAAATCAGCCAAAGACCTCCAGCCAGCTGCTAGGATTGACTGAGTGGTGCGACTTTGGGGTATGGCTCTTCTATGGTAGGCCTGATAGGCTGACCGTTTTGCATATCCTCTTTCCTCTTTAGTCCAAATATTTATTGAAAAAGGGATGAACAGTGGATCTTGTACATGTGCCAGATGTATGGAGCTAGAGTGCTTGTTGACTTTTTTTCTAAGTTGCAAAAGATTGGTTTCTTAGGATCTTGTACATATACCAGATGTACAAGATGTATGGAGTTAAGAGTGCTTGTTAACTTCGACGAATGCATTAAGCTCATATCTGTACCGTTTTTTTTCTTTTCTAAGTCTCAAAAGATTGGTTTCTCATAGCCAGTTTTACACTATTCAACAACTTTTAATGTACATGTGTTTTTATTGTAACTATTGTTCAGAATTAGCTGATTATATTAGTTCTCCCTTAGTTTGGTCATCTGCATACACACACACAGGTAATAATCACATGGTAATGGTACCACCATAATTGTGAGGTGACATGTGTGGGCCCCATCGTGCTGTGTTCATAGACATCCATTCCAACCATCAGCAATACCCTCCCCTATTGGGCCTTGAGCACTAAAATTAGGGCAATCCACGGCTCAGGTTGGCCATAGAATGGGGAACAGATGGGAGGGGACACTGACCACTGGTCACATGGAGAGCAACTAATGTGTGGTGTATATTCCATCCATTCCATTCATCTGATGCATCCATCCTAGTTGAAGGGACGCCTCAAAAGAAAGCCAGGCCATTTTGGAAACTCAGATGGGGCCCAGCGCAACGAATAGTGACCATTGTGATGATTTTTGTGCCCCTAGTCAAACGTCAGGGGGGAGCAACTGATGGTCGGACTCAACATAATGAACACATCTTGGTGTGGTCCACACAGGTCGTTACTGCCACAATTGTGGTGTTGGCATTACCATGTGATCATTACCACACACCTGTGGTGGATTATGCTGATGTTTCTCATTCAATAATTCATAGCTATCTGATTATGGATTTCATGTGTGAGTTAATACTCACTGCATGAATTTTTGCAAGTTATTAACAGAAGTGTATGATTCTCTGATCTCTGTGTGTATGGGAATATGGATGTAACAGGAGCGACTTCCTTCCTTTTCACTGAATATCAGTATGTTGGGGTCTTCATGGTTGCTTTTGCCATTCTGATCTTCCTATTCCTTGGCTCTGTGGAGACCTTCAGCACGAAGAGCCAGCCATGCACATATAGCAAGGACAAGATGTGCAAATCTGCTCTCGCCAATGCCATCTTCAGCACCATAGCCTTCTTGCTTGGTGCGATCACTTCGGTGGTCTCTGGTTTCCTTGGGATGAAAATTGCTACCTATGCGAATGCTCGAACGACTCTGGAGGCAAGGAAGGGTGTTGGGAAAGCATTTATCACTGCCTTCAGATCTGGTGCGGTTATGGGCTTTTTGCTTGCTGCCAGTGGCCTTTTGGTGCTTTACATTACCATCAACCTCTTCAAGCTATACTATGGTGATGATTGGGAAGGCCTTTTTGAGTCCATTACTGGTTACGGCCTTGGTGGGTCTTCTATGGCTCTGTTTGGGAGAGTCGGTGGTGGTATCTACACGAAGGCCACAGATGTTGGTGCTGATCTTGTGGGTAAGGTTGAGAGGAACATTCCGGAGGATAATCCAAGAAACCCAGCTGTGAGAAACTTTAGTTCTTCTCTGAACATTTGTGTTTGTTAGCTGTTGATGTCGTGTTTGAAATCGCACTAATCTTCTTATCTTCTTTCAGGTGATTGCTGACAATGTTGGTGATAACGTTGGGGATATTGCTGGTATGGGATCTGATCTCTTTGGCTCGTATGCTGAGTCTTCTCCTGCAGCCCTTGTTGTTGCATCTATTTCCTCTTTTGGAATCAACCATGAATTTACAGCAATGTGCTATCCCTTGCTCATTAGCTCCATGGGTATCATCGTTTGCTTGATTACAACTCTTTTTGCGACTGATTTCTTCGAAATCAAGGCAGTGAAGGAAATTGAGCCAGCGTTGAAGAAGCAGCTTATCATCTCCACTGCTCTGATGACCATAGGGATTGCGATAGTTAGTTGGATTGGCCTCCCATCTAAGTTCACAATCTTCAATTTTGGAGTCCAGAAGTCTGTGAAGAACTGGTAAGCCATCTACATAATCCTTTCTGTTTATGTAGGATAATCAGATATTAATGTCCCTTGAGTTAAATTTTGCAGGGAGCTGTTCTTCTGTGTTGCCATTGGTTTGTGGGCTGGATTGGTTATTGGGTTTGTAACTGAATATTACACTAGTGATTGTTGTGATTTTTTTTTTAGAATAAAAAATAAATTTCAAAAATAAAAGTTATTTGTAGAAAGTAAATAAATATATTAATTATTTAAACTTTCCATAAATAGTGTGTATAGCCAGTCGGTAAGAGAAGGGGTTTTTGCTTATGCAACCAGGGTTCAAATCTCCTCGATTCGCACCGTCCGCGCGCGCGTGGCGTGGGCTGTAGGGCTGCTTGGGCGCTTTTTGGCGCTTTATTAGGCGTACTTAGCACACGGTTCAATTTTTTGGGCCATGGTACCCTGTTGTTTTATTACCTTTTTTGCTAATTGAGAGTAATTGTGACATGATTGTACATGTGGCACCTATGCCATGTGTCGCTTATGTGGATACAGTTTTTCCTGTTGGAATAACTGCTCCTGTCTGAATGGGTACAGAAATAACTACCATATGGCATAGAGTCATATCTTTTCATGGAAAGGCAATAATTTGCTGTGAATGGGTATGGATTTCTTGAAGAGGCTCATAAGCACCTCTTCAGGAAGAAATCCATGACCCTTCAGTTGATATAAATCCTGGATATAATCCAGAAGCGAATACACTCTTAATACTTGATATTATATCATCTTCTGTGCAATTACTCTCGACCTAATCTCTTGTTGAATATTTTCTGAATGTCTTAAGGCATATCAGTGTCAAAACTAGAGATCTGTTCGACACTTAAATGTACAAATTTTCGTGTTGAAAAACGGATTGAGAGTTCATTGTATCCTGAAGACAATTTGCAGATTTCCTTCGTTTGCACTTGCTGGAATTTCCAGAAAAAGGGCAGCAAATCTGTCTTGAGAAATTGACTATTCAAGTCGAGCCTTGAACCCGTTAGATCTGATCGTTTTCTTCTATCCTCCGTTGTGTATTGAAATTACTAACAGCAATGCATACAGGTAATCATCTAAAGGATTCTGTATTCTTCTCATGTATTTTTGCACAATATTTCCTTTTGTAATTTGAATGATCCTTTTTTTTTTTTTTCGGCAGCCCTGTGCAAGATGTTGCTGATTCCTGCAGGACTGGAGCGGCAACTAATGTTATCTTTGGGCTTGCTCTGGGATGCAAATCTGTCATTATTCCCATTTTTGCCATCGCAGTCAGCATTTTTGTGAGCTTTAGCCTTGCTGCCATGTATGGTATTGCAGTAGCTGCCCCTGGAATGCTTAGCACCATTGCTACTGGTTTGGCCATTGATGCATATGGTCCCATCAGTGACAAGGCTGGAGGTATTGCAGAGATGGCGGGCATGAGCCACAGGATCCGTGAGAGAACTGATGCCCTCGATGCTGCAGGAAATACTACTGCTGCAATTCGAAAGGTATAGTATGTTATAATCTTGAATTATTAATCTTCCACTTGCAGTGTGACTTGTGTAATCTGGTAGTCATGTGCCTGAAATCTGTTGTTGTTGTTGTTTTTTTTTTTTTTTTTTAATTCTCTGAAAATTTAAAGTATTGTTTTCTCTTTAATGATTGATTTTCCTGAAAGCTATTGAATCATCTATTCTATGACAAATTTGCCATTGATCATTGATGTAGTTGGAATTTTATATTATCTTATTGTTGTGGTTGCTACATAATGTTTGTGCGTGTGACATGCACATAGACATCCATTGGGTTTGCCAATGTGAAGGTATTGTGGCTCACCATTCTTGAAAAATGAGAATTTATCTGATTTTTTATTTTTTTATTTTACTACTGTTGAGTGGTGTCATATGATGCCATAAACAAGTTGGTGCACAAGCACCCAGTTTTTTAGGGAAAATGGCAGTATCACAATTAAGGATCCCCTTGCATAAAGCAGAGTGCTGTGGATTGTCAGTTTTTCTTAGTCCTTGCACTTTGGGGCTCATTTGAGTATGTGGAATCTGCTGAAAAAGAAAACGTTTTTTCCTTGATAGTGCATTTCTTCTGTTTGATATGTAAGGAAATCTATGGGATCCACACAGTAATAGCATCCATGACGATTCTTTGCCACAAGATTCAAGTTGACTGTTGTCTAATGAATGTAGGATTTCCATTTCAAATCAAACATATCCCTCATTTTGGAATCCACTGGTGAGTAGTGCTGGAAAAGTTACGCTTATGTATTTTTCCTTTCTTTTCCATGCAATCAAGACAGCTGCCCCTTAAATTGACTTCAAGTTTGCTTATTTCCTATACATATTTTCATCCTATTAATCTAAAGCACATACACACTGAAATAATTATATCATAAGATGTTTTGCTGATTTTCCTCGTCATTTTTCCAAGTCTTTCATGCTTTTAGTAATGGTAAGTCTTTCATGCTTTTAGTAATGGTAAGCTGAGTTTAAAGTATCTTTATCTCAGATATAAATGCTGGGATTTCTTTGCTGTTTCATTCTCCTGCATATCATTTCCTGACTATTAACTACAATTGGTTTCACTTCCTCCTGATTCTTCTAGGGCTTTGCTATTGGATCAGCAACCTTGGTGTCTTTGGCACTTTTCGGTGCCTTTGTGAGTCGTGCAGCAATTTCGACAGTAGATGTTCTTACCCCAAAAGTCTTTATTGGGTTGATTGTGGGTGCAATGCTCCCATACTGGTTCTCGGCCATGACAATGAAGAGTGTGGGTAGCGCCGCACTGAAAATGGTGGAGGAAGTGCGCAGGCAGTTCAACACTATACCGGGTCTTATGGAAGGTCTTGCCAAACCTGACTATGCCACATGCGTCAAAATCTCCACAGATGCATCGATCAAGGAAATGATCCCACCTGGTGCCCTGGTTATGCTGACACTGCTCATTGTTGGCATGTTTTTTGGTGTGGAAACTGTCTGGTGTCCTAGCAGGCTCCCTTGTATCTGGCGTACAGGTAAGAACCATTGAACAAATTGTGCCTGCAATCTTGTGTTGTGCATTTTGCTGTGATTTTGTTCTTGGATTCTCTTCTCAGTAGTTATTTTCCTTTTTCCTTTTTCCTTTTTTTCTTTTTTCTTTTTTTCCCCTTCTCCTTTTCACTCTGACAGATTGCAATTTCTGCATCCAACACTGGCAGTGCATGGGATAATGCTAAAAAATATATTGAGGTAAGTTGCATTTCTTCTTCGTGTGTGTGTGTGTGTGTGTTCCTGTTTTTCCTATTGAAGTAAGTTGCATGGGATTTTTTATTCCTTCTTTATCATTATTTACTACTTGCTCTTCCAAAAAAAAAACATTATTTCTTACTTGGTAACCATCTCATTTGAGCCATCCTTCTCAGTAATTCTGTGATTGGAAGGCCCTTTTCCTCTTTCTCAAAAGAAATAAAGTAAAACCCAATTTATTTGTGAGATGGGTGCATTCGAAGTTGGAAATGGGAATTGGTGATTGAAGTACATGGAGTATTGTCAATTTGATCTTTCTGCAATTACAAAACTAACTGGTCCGAGTGTCTCATTTGAGCCATCTTTCTCAGTACTGAGATTTGAAAGCCTTTTTCCTCTTCCCAAAAGAAATAAAGTAAAACCCAATTTATTTGTGTGATGGGTGCATTCGAAGCTAGAAATGGGAATTGGTGATTGAAGTACGTGGAGTATTGTCAATTTGATCTTTCTGCAATTAGAAAACTAACTGGTCCAAGTGTCTCATCTGAGCCATCTTTCTCAGTACTTCTGAGATTTGAAAGCCCCTTTTCTCCTCCAAAAGAAATAAAGTAAAACCCAATTTATTTGTGTGACGGGTGCATTCGAAGTTGGAAATGGGAATTGGTGATTGAAGTACGTTGAGTATTGCCAATTTGATCTCTGTAGTTAGAAAACTAACTTGGTCCAAGTTCCCATACGTTGGAAAGCTAATGTTCTGAGTTCCTTTCTTCCTTTCTTTCTTTGCTTTTTCTTTTTCTTGGAGACTTGAGTTTCCTTGTGAACATTGTTTGTTCTCATTGAGTTCCTCTTTCTATAAACACCAAATCCTTGTACCGGCTATTCGAGTCATCTTCATTGATTCTATTGTAAGAGAAGAAGGCTTCATTTCTCTTCTCAGTTCTCACCCATTTGCATGCAAGCCCCATAATGGGTGCAAATCAGTCTTTTTCTTTTTATTGGAGACTCGAGTTTCCTTGTGAAGATTGTTTGTTCTCATTGAGTTCCTCTCTCTATAAGCATCATATCCTTGTACCAGCTATTTGAGTCATCTTCATTGATTCTATTGTAAGAGAATAAGCCTTCATTTCTCTTCTCAGTTCTCACCCACTTGCATACAAGTCCCATAATGGGTGCAAATCAGCTGGGAATATCTTCTTTGTTTCCTAAGCATATAAGGGCGTGGTTGTCTATTGTTGAGCTGTAATATTAGCCATAATTTGACATTCAAAAAAAAAAATCATCATCTGTATCTTGGCATGATCCAAACTAAATGCGGTTGGCTACATGAATGGTGCTTTTGTATGTTTTCAGGCTGATCTAAAACACAGCTGCATCACATCATGGGAACAATGTGATATCACACCGAACACCTATCAAGTCCAAAGTTTAAAGTATCATCCAAAACTGGTACCTGATACATACCAGTATCGCCAATGAATGATATGGCTGTATTGGCCTGTATCAGGCTTGAAACAGCCCAATTCAGGGGTGATACGGGGCGATTCGGGGCTGCGTCAGTGATGGACGATATGGCTATATTTCTGTATCAGGCCTTAAACAGCCTGATACAGGGGCTATAAGGGCGATACAGGACCGTATCAGTTGTGAACGATATGGTATACTATACAACAATTTAACACCTTAATTCATGCAGTGCAGCCTCACTGAGTCTTTGATCAGGCTGTTTTCTGGGATTTTCGGATCACCCATGGTATTCTGTTTATTTATTTATTTTATTTTTATTATTCAAAAAAAAACAATAATTGCAGCAACTTCTGTTGACTATCGTGAGGTCACAAAACTGCTTCTGAATCTTGACTTTAGAATGGCTAGACATTGGTTATGACTGGTTTGTAACCAAAATGTTTTTGCTTCCTGTGTCAGGTCAATCAAGGCATTCCTTTTCACATCTTGTGTGTATCTCTACGATAAGCTTTCCATGTGAGGTTACTCTTTATGTATTTCCAGAAGACTTCTCAGTTAAAGAAGTGTATATGTTTATATCCATGGTTTCTTCCATAATTTTTTTAACCTGTTACTGATGTTTTGGAATCACTGTCAGGCTGGTGCTTCAGAGCATGCTAGGACCCTTGGCCCAAAAGGTTCTGACCCACACAAAGCTGCCGTTATTGGTGACACCATTGGGGACCTGCTCAAGGACACCTCCGGGCCATCCCTCAACATCCTTATCAAGCTCATGGCAGTGGAGTCGCTTGTTTTTGCTCCGTTCTTTGCCAAGCACGGAGGCTTGCTCTTCAAGATCTTCTAGAGCAAGGTGACGCAGACAATGACTACCAAGTTTTTAGTTTTGTCCTATCAACAAATGTGCACTTCTCTCTCAAGGTCTTCACTTTTATATCCTGTATAATTTAGATATTTTGTTCTCTAATTGCAAGCATCAGTGTACGATGTCTTTCTTGCTTTTGAGATTAGCAAGAAAAATTTTCCTCCCTTATCTCTTTTTCCATTTAATAGATAGATGGAGAGATGTGTGATTATTCTTGAATGAGTGGCTGTCTTTTTCTAAAAGAATGGATGGGGTCCATTTTCTTTGTAACCGTTTATGTGGGTCTCTTTCCCTTGAAAAATGGAGAAACTTGTCCGAAAATATCTGATGATGCCTCTTTCTTTTTGTATTTGTTAGATTGGTAGTGATGCAGATGGGACGTTAAAATGATGGAGGATGAAAAGGTGGGCCCCATGATATTAAAGTTATTACCATCTGTCATTTAGGGGGCGTTTGGATCTTAAGTTGCTTAAGATAAGCTACTTATTCCACAAGTAGCTTATCTTAGTTTCTACTTATCAGCTTCTCCTCCCTTTGGTCTCTCCTGATGCCTCTCTTCAGCAACTTATGAAAAGTAGAAAAGCTAAAAAAAAAAACTAACTGAAGTGATTATGCACTTTAAGTAAGAAATTTATAACTAATCATAAACCAAACTTATCTGAATTAAGTCACTTATCTACTTCTGTTAAGTAGAAAAAGTAACTTATTTGTTGGTGTATACAAACGGGCCCCTAGTGTTGTTGATGTTTGGGGAAATTGAGTGCATGGTTGAATCTGTTGTCTTGAATCCACATCTATGGGGACCATGCCCAAGTGTCTTGACGATGGATGTGGAACTCCAGCAAAACAATTAATGGTCCACCATCAACGGAAAAAGGGCCAGATACTGGACAATCTACCAGTTTGTTTCATGTTAAAAGGCAGGAGGATAACCGTGCATGGTCAAAAGCATACGGAACATGGAACATGTAAGTTCTCATCTTTTGTGGCGTGATGAGTGAGGGGTATCCTAAAAGAGGAATTCGTGAAGTCCTGACTTTACTGACATGCATCATGTGTGATGGGAAAAAGAAAAAGAAAATCATCTTTTACTAACAAGGAGAAATTAGAGTTCTTATTCCTCTGTCTAGTAAAAAGATAGCAATAATTACCAAGACCACCTAGACAGGGCACCCCTTGCTGTAGTAAAAGCCGTCGGCAGAGTCCTTTCCTTTGGCAGTCATTAGTCTGCACAACCTGATTTGGACTCACCACCACAACTTTTACTGTAGCCTCGTTCTGGATATATGACCTCCACGGAGAAAATGCATGGCTTGTATCAGCTTTTACTATTCTGGTGCCTGAAGCAAGTCTTGAATTTGCTTCTACCTCCATAGGATCCATGAGGACAAGAAGGCTTTGAAGCCTGGTAATTTCTAAGGAGGATAAGAGCTACAGGATCCTCCAACTGATGACGTGTATAGTTTGGAGGTGGTGAGGCTCAGCTCATCATGGTTGGGTAACCAGATATTGATGTGATGAGCCCGCACTGGATTCATCGACTCTCCTCAAAGGAACAACTAATCCTTCTTCTATTGGAATGTCTTTAGGCTCATCATGGTTGGGTGATTAGACATTGATGTGATAAGCCTGCACTGGTTTCATCTTATTTAAGGATTCTCCTCAAAGTAACAATCTAACCCTTCCATTGGAATGTCTTAGGCTCATCATGGTTGGGTCATTAGACATTGATGTGATGAGCCCACGATGGATTCATCTTGTTCCGGGACTCTCCTCAATGGAATAATCTAACCCCTCCATTAGAATGCCTTCATGCATATTATGGCCAGAAAAGAACAATACCACAAATAATGGTGCTGGCACCTTTAGGTGACGGTTCTCAAAGAGATACATCTGAGAAAATTGTTGAAAGCCAGATCTTCCATCCACAGTAGAGTGGGGACTTTAGAATGACTGAAACACATGGAGCTGTTAGATTTCTATGATAGTTCTCCACCATTTGAATGGTGGTGGCACCTTCAGTCTTATGCAAGGGCTTGTCGGATGTCAATCCAGCATGTCTCTGACCCAATGGCAAAAAAAATATTACACTGATGAGATGATATTAACATCTGATTTTGTCCTCTTTATCTGTTATGATAATCCAGTCTGTTGTGATGCCAGATTAATGGACACGCCAGATTAACCACTGGACCAATCAACATACAACTAGTTTTTATCAGATCATATTCCATTATCTTTTGTTCCCCTTCAAAATACCCATCCTACCTCACAACTCACTGCTGAAACAACCATATCTCTACGATTTATTACACTACATACTTTGAAACTTTTCATACTTTGGCCCAATCGATTGATCTCTTTCCTTGCAAAGAGTTTTGGTAGTAGACTCCAAGATATTCTTTCACCTTCAACTTCTTGTACAATCTTGGCTGCCCCTTGTCCTCATCAATCAATTCATCTGCAGGGCTGATCTCTTTTTCCCCATCAACTGCTAAAAACATGGCCAAAGAGATCCTCTCCTTCTCTGAATTCGTCACCGCTCGATGCACCGGGCTCTTGAAAATTCCATTGCTCATTATCTGCAAACAGAAACCATGACAAACAACCCCATCACTGATTATCTCCTTCTTAAATTAAGATTGAGAAAATGCAAACATAATTGCATCATTGGCTAGGATGCTTTTTGGTAGGGATATAGAATATTTGATCACTCTGATCATGATGAACCTTCAACCAGACAATGGGGCCCACCAAACTGACTCATCCTCCACATCAGTGAGTGATATGGTGATCGTTAGTACACAAAAAAAGAGAGTACCTCCATTTGATCGCCTACGTTGATGATGAGAGCATAGGGAATGGCATGAACGTTGACCCACTGGCCATCTTTGAGGACCTCAAGACCGTCCACCATTTGATCCGGCAAAAGAATGGTGATTCCGCTTCCATCCGAATGGGATTTGATACCAAGAACAAGATCAGGCCGCGAACAACGTGGGTAGTAGTTAAACCTCGCAAATGTTGTAGCCTTGTCCCCTATCTGCTTTATAAAGTAGTCCTCTTCCAAATCCAACAACTTTGCCATGGCTTTAAGGGTTACCTCAATCACCACCTTTATCTTCTTTGTATATTCATTCAAGATTTCCCTAAAACGTTTCTTTCGTTTGGTAAATGAAAGTAAAAAAACATTAATCATCAAAAGAATGAGCAAGGTCACTCTTGATAGGTCTACAGAGAGAAGGCCAAAAACAAAGAAAGAGAATCAGGCATAAGGCGAAACTAATCTCTTGGGTGCCAACAGGTAGGTGCTTGTCAAGTGCTATCACTGTTTAATCAAAGATCGAATGGTAAGAAGAAGGCGGGCCACTGTCTTTGAACTGTTGGTGAGTGCATTTTGTGGATAAATGGTACAAAACACCTGAGATAGCTTACCAAACTTGCATTTTAATGCATGGAATGCATGAAACTTGAAATAAGGGTTGAGAGAATAATCTCTTCTCTGACTTCATTGAAGAGAGAAAAAGGTTATGTATATGCAAATACAATTATCAGTGGCTAAACTACTCTTGATGCAGCAGTAGAGTATGATCGTCCATGTGCTTTGTACATGACCATTGTACATGTGTCATGCATATAACTTAGTCTAAACCATCGAAATCAAGGCACACGCAAGAGAAAGGTCATGAGATTTGTAACGTGAAGGGATTTGCAACCCTCGTTCATTGCCAAGGAATGATATCATTGTATGGAAATGAAGTGTGCCCGATTGGCACACATCGGCAGGGCCCTCCAAATGAAGACGCATGAGTGGACATGATGAACGGGTCCTTCTAGAGTATACTCACCATGAAATCTCTGATTTGTGCCCATTTTTCATCATTCCCACCTAAATCATACTTCTAGTAAAACATTACTTGTTGTGAAATGATAAGACAAATTTAAGGAGAGATTGAAGAGGCAGTCCGCAGCACAAGGATCAGATTCACGCGCTTGTGCAAGATCCAGATCACTCATAAGGTGAGGCCCACCACGAACATGTCCTGATTCAAAAAAATCAAGCCAATCCACACATGTACAATAAATATAGATTTCTGATAATCCTTTTCTAACTGTCCATATTTCTCGTACATATGCACACAACCTGATAAGTGGACTGGCCTGACTTTTGGGCGAGTTCATTTCCATGGGATCTCCACCCGATGAATAACTCCAATCTAAAACATGTGTGCCAAGTTAGAACACAACAAAAATTGCCTCATCGATCTATCCTTGCACTTATCGCCTTGTTATTTCTTGGAAATCTTTCAACAGTAAGATTCTAATACTTAGTACATTCTCCATTGATCTTTCAAGGCTAAAAGTAAGAAAAATACCTGAGGGAGCTTGGATTTTCAGGCCAACACGACAAATCCCTCTCATCTTCTGGTAGTACCTGTAAGTAAAGGTGGTCACACCATTCAATGACTTGGCCTTCTAAAGCAATTTCATCAGTCTCATTTCCTTCACGCCAAACTGCTTTAGAGTACTTTCTTTTCTCCTCTGTTGGAAGATGAAAGAATTCTCTTGCTATTTTACCCACATCGTCGATTAATGAACTCGGAATTCCATGACCAATTGCCTGAAAGCCCAAAACCCAATACATTATTTTGTAGGTGCTTATGAGATCAATGTTTGAAATTCACAAAAATAAAAAATAAAAAGTTATAGATGTCCTCAAAAATATCATTTAATAATTGGTACCAACCCAACAAACTATTGATGGTGCGATTTGGCAATATATTCAGACCATAGCCTGAGAATGGCATCTATTGGAAATTTATAACTACTCGATCCATCACAAGCTCTAAAAGAAGGGTCTACAGATTGAATGGTTAGAAATGGGTAACAACTATAAACTTTAACCATTGGAACATCCATCTACGAATCTGATTAGAAAGTAGCCTTGGTCATTAAGGGTTGGTGTCATTGGGCTAGTGATCATTGTGGATAGAAAGATTTTCAAGAGGTGATTTTTGGCCTTAGTCGTTGTCTCACATTCGGTTAATTTTTTCTTGTACTTATTGAGGCATTCCCATTGTCTTGATAAAGAATTTTTTGTCCCATGGTTGAAAATGCACCCCAATAATCATCGATTAGCCTTTAACAAATTCTTAATTGCTAATGAAACCCCTATAATGGGACTCGATCCATGGCCTTCACTAGGGTTGTACACGAACCGAGTTAGCTCGCTCGACTCGACTCAAAAAAGGTTGATTTGAAGCTGAGTTCGAGCCGAGTCGAGCTGATTTTTTGAGCTCGAAAATGAGTTCGAGCTGAGTCGAGCTAATTTCTTGAGCTTGAAAATGAGTTCGAGCCGAGTTCGAGCTGGCCCCATCTTGACTCAACTCGACTCGAATTGAACCCAACTTGAATCAAACTAGTTCGGTGACTCGATTACTTTGATATTGATGTTGCTCACCAAGTGTTTGATGAAATGACACAATGAAGTGTCAGCTAGTGGCAAGGAAGGTATGTATATGAAACAAATATCTTTTTTTTTCTTGATTTTAATGTTGCCTATAAGGTGTTTGATGAAATACTTGTAAACAGCTGTTGTTGTTTTACATACAGTAAGAAATTGAAAGTGCACTCCATGTGTTTGTGAAAATGCCGCATAGGCTCGATCTTGGCTCGAACTGGCCCAAGCTGCTGACCGAACCAAGTCGAGCTGGCCAATCAAGCTCGAGGACCAAGCCGAGCTGTGCCAAGCTCGACTCGTGTACACCTCTAGCCTTCACTCCAAAGTGGGTGACTTTAGCTGGTGATCACTGGCCTTAATCATCTCTTAGATTTAATCCTTTTTTTTATAATGTATGTCATTTTCTTCCTTAATGTTTTGTTTATCGCTCATTATTATTGTGTATATATGGAATGGATATGATTGTGATGAATTTGTTTGGAGCCTTCATCAAGATCTCTGTATCCCTAGTAAATGAAGTGTAACAAGTTTAATATAAAATGCATTATGAGGCCTAACTTGTATAGTTTTTCATACACTTAAAATATTATTATGGCAAATGAACAAGTCAGAATAGCTTAATTTATGGGCCACTATACATGGTGTGAGTGTTTTGTGTATGGTGATTCTCTACCATGGGACATTGTTCACACATATAGGTGTGTGTAGTGTACATAATGACTGATTTATGAAGTTAGGCTTAATTGTTTGGTATTAGCTTGTGCTTCTTATGCTTGGTACACTTATCCTTCGACTTGAGAGAATTTAGGATCCTAGTGAGAATTTGATTTATTGCTTTGATTCGCCAATATGCGAGCGTCTTATGTAAATTATGGTAAATTTCGTGGTTGATCGTATCCTCATAAGAATTAGAATTCTCAATAAAAGATCAATAACCAATATGTGATTATCCTTGTATCAGGAATCAAAATGATTAATCAATATGACTAGCTAAACCATTTGTGTAAATTGTTTTGCTTAAACAATTGATTTCAAGATCATCATATACATTTTTTTTTTGTAAAATCAACAGTTCAAAACTTTTATATGGTCAATCGTTATTGTGGGATATGGTAGGCCTAGGACAGTGGACCTTCTTAAGGCAGTTCATAAAAGGATATGAATATGATAGCATAATAGATGGTGATCACATACATTTATGCGATGTACACGTGGAAACGTCCAAACTTTGATGGGTTTATTCAAAGTTCTTGTGTAGTTAGGTAAGTATATTATGAATGTTGTTTATGGGTTAAGTAACTTAAAAGGATTGTTGTAGGGAGATCTCTATATAACATGGAAAGCTTGATGATAAAGGCTTACAAGTCTATAAATACATAAGAGCAGCTTATGAAGCTCTACAAAATTTTATGCCTCAAGAAAGTTTTCTTAACACATAAAGTAGAAACTCTATGATGGTTGGTTTAAGATAAAAAAAGAGAGAGAGCAAGTATCGATCGTCTTCTGTTTCCCATAAAATATATACTTTATTTTAAGTTCATATTAATTCACACTTAAAAGTAAATGCGATTTGATTTGTTTCGCTTCCTTCGTACACAAACGCTTTCAAAGCAGTATTAATAAAAAGAAAAATACAATGTAGATTTTTACAAAACCTAGCTCTTTTAAGACCTCCAAAGAAAGGACCCTATCCAACTTATCAGGGTCAGAATTTGCACCCCCTACATGCAAGAATAGGCTGTACACACCTGATTAATTAGTTCTTATATTGGTTTTGCTTTTGAACTGAGCTGGTGTAAACATATATGCATAACGAATTAATGAATAAAAATCGTATTACTATAAAACTTGAATGGTCAACTAAACTTTAATTAATCATATGTAATTATAATATCTGTATACTCTCACTGATCCAAAATATCATATAGAAGATAACACTTTAATTTCAAGTTAATAGAGATCTACAAACACTTAATAATTATTAATCACCTCATTATATGACAGTAAACTTTAATCTTACTCTTTTGATCGATATAAATCGTTGTTGTTATTAAGAAGAATAATGTATTGCAATGCTCAATACCTAATTTCAAGATAGGTGTTAATATTTATTTTTAACAAATGAAGCCATATGTCATTGTATTACACTATTCTATGTAATGTCTTCCATGTTATGAAAAATAAAAAATAAATGAAAAGTGAACTTTACAATAATGATGCATTCAACATTATCTAAATTGTATTATGTATGTCATATTCTTTGTCACCCTTTTGTATATACACACTTAGATTCACTATATCTCACAAATATTCCCACTATATAGATTCTTTTAACCGAGTGTAAGCATGACTTTTCACAACACTAAAATTGACTACCAATATTCTCATATTAATTAATTGAGTAAAAAGTTATTAATTATAAAGACATTCTTTGTTTCTCAGAAAGATTTTTAGATTGTATTTATCATGGCTTTTTAAAATCCTTAAAGAGTTATGATATTGTATGGATATTTATAGGATTTTCTTTAATGTAATAAGGGAAATGATAATTTCTAAAAGTAATTTCTTGTTTTCATTCAAATTATATATATCTGTATATCACTTTTGAGAAGGTAAAAACCTAATAACTTTTTTTTTTAATTACTTTTATTCACATATGCTATTTATATGCTATCATTCACATCTATATTTCCATACATAATCAATATTTAAATAAAAAATAAAAAATATTCTTTTTTAAAAATAAATAAATAAATAAGTAATGTGATAAAATCTTATAAAGATGTTTTAATAAACTTGAAAAATATAATAACTCCAATATTTTAAAAAAATTAAAGCTTTTAGCGTTAATTTTTCAATTTATTACCATCCCACATGATCATGTAACACTTTTTATTAGCTTATCATGAAATTTAAGACATAAGCATTAATACTGAATTAATGCATTATAAATACTTATATTATTAATTAAACTTAATTTTCTTCCAGACAAGAGTTTTACATTTATTTTTATACTTTTGAAATCATAATTTATATCGATGATAATTCTTTTTAATCAACCCTGGTAATCAGTTCACATTAAAAGTCAACCATTAACGCAATGAAAACTAACCCTAAGATAATTCTTTCTAACTATGCAGCAAAACTAAAATCATTCAATGGTCCGATGTTAGGCTAAGAACATACCAACTAACAATAATATTAATATGGGAAGCAACTAAACTAGATTTATAAAATTCAGCCCTCATCCATGGTTAAATTGAGCAAGTGATTAGGTCCAGATCAACATCTTCACTAATTTATCCTTCGTATCACTTTATACGCCACCCATGTGGATTTTATATTTTTGATCATGTGGGGCGCACTTATCATTGGACTTACTACTACCCATTAGAGGTAGTGTACATAAAATAAACTACGAGTAAGTGGGCCCACATTTTGATATGGGTCTGACTTTGTACATCGGCCCTTGGTGGCAGAGATGGATGATTGTTGTGGCTCGTCGGTTCTACTAAATGAGACTTAAGGTAATGATAGATGCCACATCACACTGGTTGTTGGTCATGATATGTTAATGCCTAAAATGAATGAGTATAGGCTCAGATATCAAGCCAATAACTGTTCATATTTTAAAGAATCTCTTTCAACATAATCCTAAAATTCATTCCACTATTCAAATATGACTACTGCTAAAAGAACGGAGAAAAGAAATATTAGGATACATTCCACTATTGATAGATCTTATTTTAGATGGTTGTCATCATATTAAGTTTTAATACTACATGTTATTTACTATGTATTTCAACATGTTATTTAGCTCTGATTCATCATTTTTGTCGATGTTGAAGCTTTGTCGAGATGATAAATAATCATGATCTTTCACTCTGTCTTACCAATTATATGATGAAATTATCACATTTAAAATTTAGTTAGTTGAGAGAAAATCATATCTTCTAATATATATAATTTGAATGTCAATGAAAAACCTCACTCGTTATCAGATTCTACTATTGATCTCATAACTATGAAGCCTCTCCTTATCAAAAGAGATGATGAGACTCGTTGCTATTACAATACCTTAATCATTATAATACTCTTCAAGTGTAAATTATAGTCGTACTTACCACATTTCTATGGGCCGCACCTTATACTCATTTGATTAATACAAACTATTCATTCTACTACTTACGTTATTGATGTAATATGTAAAAGTGCCCTGGTTTGTCAAATTATGTGAGTGTTGAATCAGTCTTACAAATGAGCCCCAAGCTGAAGATTACAATATCAAGAACTCAACTAAGAAGAAGTTCGAGTGCTCTAAATAAGTAAATGAAGCCTTACTTCCATAACCAAACCTTTGAGGTATATGACCCCATTTAACTTAGTATTACCCTTAAAAATTATATTTGGTAAGCTTAAGTTTTGAACATTTAGAATAGTAGAGGAGTAAACATGAATTATACAGGTAAAATTGATTACATCGATTTGAAATCGAAGATATCTTTGATTCTATTGAATATGGTTCAATTGCATCAAGAAATAGGCCCATTCTATCCAGCAATAAAATGACTATCTGCTGAGAAATGTCAATTATATCGAATAAAGTTCGATGATATCGAAATTTAAATTTTAATAGCATCGAACCCGCTTCGATGGCATCGACTAAGGGCACTCCCTCTATGCGGAAAATATTCTCTAAGTGTTCATCGACATAATCGAGTCACCTTCGATCATATCGAGAGTAAGTTCTCGATGGAATCAAAGAATGTTCGATTACATCGAAAATCAGGAACATTCTGTCCAGCAAGCCATCCAGGTATATCTATATTTTTCGATTACAGCGAAGACCATCGATGTCTCTTCGATATAATCGAATTCCATAATTCGATAGCTTCGAATAATGATCGATTATATCGAAAATTTGAAAAAAATCTTCTAGCAATCAGAGGTAATTTTTCTAAAGAGAATCAAATGGGATCGAACCGCCTCGCGATTACATTGAAGTGCATGTCGATGGAATCGAAGGGTACTTGATAAGATCAAGCAGAATTTGTTCTACACAAAATGAATATATTTGTGTAGGAAGTCGATGCAATCGAATAAGGCATAATAACATCGAAGTTCCAATTTCGATGGAATCGAAGACTACTCAATAACATCGACAATGACAAATTTCTACCCTTTTTTTACCGTTGGGATTCTTCTTTATATATACCAATGGGTTGCTTTTTAAAAAACAGAGTGAGAATTGAAGGAATCTTGAGAGAGTTATTGTAACAGATCATACCATCATCCTCAAGCCTTCTTTTCCCATAAGAGTGAAAGTGCCCTTATTTATCAAGTTACGTGAATGTTAAGTCTGTCCTTAAGTGAGTCACAAGATAAAGATTTCAAGATGAAGACTTCAACCATAAAGAAGCTCGACTGCTCCAAACAGGTAATGAAGCCTCACTTCCCTAAACCAAACTCTAAGGTATATGACCCCCATCTAACTTAAAACTTACCTCTAAAATCATTAGAAAATACTTTGATAAGCTTAAGTAAGAAAAAAAAAATATACTTAGAACGTCAGAGGAATGAAAAATGCATTATACTGGCAAGTCGATAATATCAATTTATAATCAAAGGCATCTTCGATATTATTGAAGATGGTTCGATACTATTGAAAAATAGTCTAATTCTGTCCAACAACAAAATGAACTATCTGTTGGAAATCTCGATAATATTGAATATAGTTCGATACTATTAAGATTCAAACTTCGATAGATATTGAACCCCATTTGATTATATCGACTAAGGGACTTCCTCTAAATAGAAGACATTTTAAAAAGTATTCATCGATAACATCGAGTAACCTTCGATTATATCAAGAGTGAGTTCTCGATAATATCGAAGGGTGATCGATAACATCAATTAATTGGAACATTTTGTCCAATAAGCTATCTATACATATCATCCTATCAAATGACATCGAAGATCAATCGATATTATCGAAATTTAAATCTCAATAATATTGAAGGTGGTTCGATAATATCGATTTATTGGACAAAATCTTCCAGCAGCTTCAGATACATTCTTTAAAAAGAATCCAAGTGGGATCGAACTAACCCTCGAGAACATCGAAGTGTACATCTATGGAATCGAATGGTATTCGATAAAATCGAGCAGAAGCCGTTCTGCACAAACTTGAATACTTATATGTAGGAAGTTGATACAATTGAGTAGGTCTCGATAACATCGAAATTCAAATATCGATATTATCGAAGACTGCTCGATAGTATTGACAATAACAGTTTTTCTGCCTGTTTTATTACCATTGAGATTTGTTTTCAGTGTTGCTGACTTTTCTTTCTTCTTTTATTATCTTATGTATGTCCTTTTGGACCTTTTGGATATTTGTAAAAGTTTAAATTCTTAGTGAATTTTGTGATGTGTGCCTTGTTATTCTCAGATATACTTGCAGTGATCTTGGATATGCTCGCATTGGAAATGATTATATTGTAATAAAAATCCCTATTGTAGGATCCCAGGATCGGAACCTGCCTCAGGAGCCGAGAATGAGATACTACGGAGGCTGTTGCGGCCAGAACCGGCCATCGGGTTCCTTATGAGTCGGGTTATCGAGTCTGGGACGTAACATATAGCAAATATAATATAGCATCAACGTAGATGCACGAGGAACCGATATATCAAACATCAATATATTTGTTGTCTCTATAATACGATAGTTCTTCTTTTCAACCTTCTCATTTTGCTTAGGGGTGTCAAAATAGATCTTTTGATAAATAACCCCACAACCATGGAGATATGCAACAAATTTCAAATAAATATATTCCCCATGAATCAGAACGTAAAACTTTAATTTTCTTGTCAAATTGAGTATCAATCATAGAAGAAAATTGCCAGTACATGTTTAGAATTTGTGACTTGGAATGCATGAAATAAATTCACATAAACCATGTAAAATAATCTATAAATATAACATAATATCATAATATTTCATATTTAGATAAAATAGAAGAAGAACCCCAGATATCAGTATGTACCAAATCAAATATAGTAGAAGTATGGGGGGTACTTAAAGAAAAAGAAACATCTTTACTCTTTGATAAATAACATGAAGAATAAGAAAAAATTCAAAGTAGATTTATTGATGTTTAATTTATTTAATAAACCAGATGAAAAAAATTGTAAAGTTTATTAAAATGAGGATGACTAAGGTGACAATGCTAAAGTCATTAAAATTTATTAGTACGAGAAATATTCAAAGCAGATCGGGTGAAAAAGCAAGAGGTTAAAGTAACATCAGAAGGAAACTCTAACATGGAGATGTGACTATTCCTCCTACCCCTCCCAACTACTTTTTCCGTTATTAGATCCTACATAACAAAAAAATTACAAAGGAAAAGAACTAAATAATTATTTTCAGTAAGTTAACATATATAAGTCAAATTAGAAGATAGTTTATGATTATGAAATATAATTTTCAAAATAAAGGACCGATTAACAGAAAATGACAATTGTAAAGTACCAATTGACTTAATGTGCAGTAGTACACCATCAACAGTAGAATAACTTGATGATTAGTATAATGACTAATATTATGAAGCTAAGTATAATTTGATGCACCAAAATCGATATACCAAGAAGATGACAAGGATATACCTGAGAGGCCTACAACAGAATGGGCTTGTATAATCTGTTGAACTATCTCAGGGGTTAGAGGATAGGAATAGACAAAGCTAGTAGAGTCACTAGAAATAGTTCTAGGCTCAGGAATAGTAGGGGCATCAACGAAGGCACGACCATGACCACGTCCATAGCTATGACCACTAGGTCCTACATATCAGAAAACAATAGCAAAATCCTTTCTTTATATTCAGAAATGTTATGATCAATTTAGTAACAGTAAGAGCACCGCTCCTTACACCGTGAGACCAGATGTCCTGCATTGTTGCAGCTAAAGCACGTCATAGTGCGAGTATCATGAGTACTAGATGAAGCTACCAGACCTGTATCAGAGAAGCCATGAAATTGAGAAATCAATGAAAGAACCTTAAGCCGTTGTTCCACCAACAAATCATTGATCACAACATTCATGAATGGAAGATGACCACGGTTCAAGAAAGCAACCCGACAATACTTGTACTTTGGGAGCAATTTAATAAAAAAAATGTCAAATATATGTCTAGTCCTGCAAATCCTGATAAATTTGAAGATTATTTAGGAAACTCTTGATCCAACATTGTTATCTCAATTTAGATGACCACAATATCATTGTAGAATGCTTGAATACTTTTATCACTTTGAAAAATGTGTACCAAATCCTACCCTAAATGATATAGACAGGCTTCATTACTTTGTTAATATATCACTCGTAAATGATCTTAGATAGCTTTAGTCATTCAATTATGGAGTTAACCCAATAATAATAGATTTCTCAATCGAATCCAAAATCTAAGTTGTTATTTGATCATTCTTCATCTCCCAATCAACCAGTTTCTCAACATATAT
Source organism: Magnolia sinica (assembly GCF_029962835.1). Lineage (NCBI taxonomy): Eukaryota > Viridiplantae > Streptophyta > Magnoliopsida > Magnoliales > Magnoliaceae > Magnolia > Magnolia sinica. Next base: position 55,454,900 of record NC_080582.1, read on the forward strand.
CAATTTTGGAGTCTGAACAGACACACATATTAGCTTTCAAAAATCATGACCCTTTAGAAATGCCTGGAAGTAAAGAGATCAAAGGCCATAATTGGTGCCATTAAAGATACACTAGGGAGCATTACTGTAAAAAAAATAAAAATAAATTCTTTCTCTATAATCGTAAAAATATACACATTAAGATGCAAAATTGCATTATAAAAATCACCAATGAATAGATTGCAAAACGCATGACAACTTCAACAATCTACCAGATTTTTTTTTTCTGGCATAAGTATGACTTACAACCAAACAAAATATTTTTTTAACAGACCAATATTCGAATATCGCAACTAGCATCTGATCTTGCCTCGAATACCATGCGACAAAAACCAATTAATCGTATGGTTAAAATTTATTTTCAGATTAGATCTGTATGAACATACGACACCTAAGAACCCTATAAGGGAACTATGAAATTCAAAAAATACTTATCAACAGATAAAGATCAAATCGTGAATAACACCATATATAATCTTCTTAGTTCATCCGCTCTGATACATGATAAGTTTGGAGAAAACCAAGAGAAATCACCACATATAATAAAACTCAAGATTGGTGATCTTTGCCTTATCTCAAACCCTCAAAGAAAGCAACAATATATATCAACTAAGAAAGAGAATAATATTAAAGAATACCCATATATAGACATATCCACCTAACATGGGTAAAGTTGAGGGGACAAATCCCTTCATCATGATCATCCAACCATACAACGTAGCCACATGCGGGAAGTGTGGTATGCGCAATCATATATGTTTAACAGATGATACCTTTATTAAAAGACCATCTTAAAGTACGAGTGTTGGATTGTTGGAATGTATGCCCTTTTGGTGCAATAACTTATATTTTCTTTAGTAATGTTTTATTTATTGTTCATATCATTATGTATACATGGAATGAAAATTATTTAGACATATTCATTAGGGGACTTCATCGAGAACTATGTATTCTTAGGAAATGAAGTATGACAAGTTTAATGTGGAATACATTATGATGCTTAACTTGTTCGATTCTTAGTAGACTTAAAATATTATCATGGCCAACAGATAACTCAAGCAATTATATATAATGTGAGTGTTGTGTGTATAGAGAGTCTACCATGTAACATTGTCCCAACGCGTGTGTAAATTTGTGCATGTGTACTTAATTGGATTTTGGAGTCAACTTGAATTTTACTATTGGGTATTAGCTTGCACTTCTTATGCTTATTATGCTTATTCTTAGACTTAAGAGGACCTAGAGTTATAATGGAGATCTAATCAATTGCATTGATTCTCCAATATGTGAACATCTTAGGTAGATCATGGTGAGTTGGGTGATCGATCATGTTTTTATAGGGATTAGGATTCTCAATAAATGATTTACGATCTCTGTGAATTTAGCATTATATCAAGAATTTGAATGATTGATCAATATGGCTACCCAAACTAGTTTTTACAGATAACTTTGATTAAATAATTGATTTTGAAATCATTATATGCACTAATTTGTAAAATCATTGGTTTAGATTTATTTTTGACTAGTGAATAATGGTTGTGGGATGTAGTGGGCCTCAAGGTGGTATATAGAAGGATATGTGTATTGTAGCATGAAACACGGTGATCACATACATCCTTGTGTGTCCATATGTGTACATATGGAAACATTCAAATTTGTACATGTTTGATTTGGTTAAAGTTTTTGTATGGTTAGAAAAGTATATTGTGACTCTCTCTCTCTCTCTCTCTCTCTCTCTCTCTCTCTCTATTTATCAGCTTAACTCGACCGAGTTCCTCAGTTTGACTTGACCGACTTGGAACCTGCCCATTCGGCTGTTCAAAGTTTATCATTTTTCTTTCTCTTCACTCAGAAGTAATATATACTTCTAATCATTGATTTTTTTTTCTTTTTGATATATATAATTATTTGGAAATAGAAAAAATTTTAATCCTAAAATTTAGATTTGTGGTTTTGATTTGCAAATTGGAAGGTTTGGGGGGGGGGTCAAGTTGGAGCTATGTTGGGTCAAAATGAAAAATAAAAAATAAAAAAATAGACAAAGCTCGGCTCGACTTGCCTTGGCTCGACACAACTCAGCTCGACTCGCCTCATCTCTACACAGCTCGCTTGGCTCGACTTGAACCCAGCTCAATCAGCTCGAACAATTAACATGAGCTAAGCTAGCATTTTGAGTTCAAGGGTCGAGAGCCAAGGTTAAGCTGAGGTAGTCATGGGATAAAGCTAAGCCAAACAGAGCTTGACTCGGCTCGATGTATAGCTCTAGCCGGCACTCTCCTCTCATCTTCATCACCAAAGGAGAATAGCTTTTCCATTGCTTCCTGAAAGCGGATTTACCATTCCAGGAAGCTTCATCTCTCGCATTGTCTTGTAAGCGAATTTATTTATAGCTACTAGATATGGACTTTTCTCTTGGGGTCTATTTGATAAATGAGAACCCATGGAAAAAGAAAAGAAAAGATGAAGTTATGCATTATTATGTTTTTTTTTTTTTTTTCTTTCCACGTTTGATTAGTAAAGAAAATCATAAATTCAATAGTATAAACATTAAAGTTTTCAATTTTACACTTCTCAGACACAAAATTCAAGATGACATTTGTTTATGACTTATAAATTTTTACTTGCAAATAAAACATAACAAGAAAAATGGAATCTACTTAAATTCATTCTTCAATGTACCTTCGAAAATAATTACTAAATAAGGATTACGAATTCCTTGTAGTTGTTTATATATATATATATATATATATATATATATAAAACAACAACAAATTCTGGCTTATCAAACAGGCCCTTAGTACAAAGAACTTCTCTACGCCCCCATTTACTTCGAACATGTGTGGCTATGATTCGGTGATCCACACGGTTTAGCTTGTGGCTACCATGACGGACGGACCATAGTCAAATAAGCTCTTTAGATTGGATGGGTATATAGATCGAAGCATTTTAGTTGAACATGAACAACCGTAGCAGATGGCAGAAAATTCGGATTGGCATGCTTGGTTCATGGCTCAAAAGTCAGATGAGTAGGATGATCCTAACCAATCATTTAGGCGAGATACGCTTCTAAGTCTGTTTGATAGAGCTGTTGGGACCCACCCAATTGACCTATTTTCTGCAAAGGAGGCCTTTGGTTGGGCCTGTGGCTGGCGGACCGTGCAGATCTTTTATGCCTCTGGCTACATAAACCCCATGGGAACTGTTCGGCAAGGTTAGCTCTGGAACCTAGCTGGGCTGGACGGCTTATATGGTTCCATGGGTTGTGTTCCAATTGATATAAGGCTGCCTGGACCTGGATTGAGATCAAACCACATTTTACATTGAGAAGAGCAAGAATGACCCATGGGCCATGGTCCAGGCCTTTAAATGATATGGGTTGGACCTGGAGCTGAGTTTTAGACCGATGGATAGATTTACATGATCCGGCCTGAGGTTTAATAATAATTTCAATTAAGGCCATTGAAGGCGTTGGTCCAGCCCAGTGAATGGTATACGGTTGTGCCTGAACATGAATTTGAGGTCTGATTAGTGAATAGCCAGTCATCGCCCAGCATCACCCATCTGACGCGGAGAGCAGATTGCAGATTAGGTGAGACCCCGCCTCACCCAGGACCGTAGGGCCCACCTTGATGCCGTCCATCCTTTTTTCCAGATCAGTTTAGGGAATTATACAAAACCCAAGCAGATCCGATTATTAGGTGGACCATACCTTAAGAAACAGTCGTGATTGACCATCCAATCTGTTGATAAGGTCACATAAGTCTGGATGAAGGGAAAAAACAAATATCAGCTTGATCCAAAACTTTTGTAGCTCATTAATGGTCAATAATACTGTTTCCTATGGCATGGTTCACCTGATAATTGGATCTGTTTCATTTTTCTGACAATGTCATAAAATGATCTGGAATAACGGATCGACGGTGTGGTTACATAATAAATACATCAAAGTGGGCCCCACGGAAAGCGCCGCACCGTCTTCGGTGAGGCCAGGGTCTCACCTAACCGTCTCTGATGCCCAAGCCCAAAAAATTGGTTGGGCCCCAATCAACCCGACCCTACCCAACCTAGCCCAAAAATTAATCAGGTCCCTATTTCTTGAGATGAATGCTCATAATCCGTATGTTGGTCAAGTGGGCCACACAAGTAGAAAAAAATAGAGATTTAGAAAAATGGAAACCAACAATCTACATGAAACATGCATTTGTTGCCTAACCAATGATTGGAGCGGATATTTGTAAAATACAACATGTCTGGACATTAATTCGGGCCTTTATGTGTCAGACTAAAATGATTAGAGCCCAATTCTGGCTTATAACTGCCAATCCAACGCCCAGTCCAAACCCAGGCCCATGTCACCCACCTGGCATAAGGTTCGGACCCATAGCAGGACATGGTCCGAACCGTGCGCAAGATTGCATCTACCGCACTAAGATGACATACTAACAAACCAGGCTTATGATAATCTCGTAGGACACTTGTGATAACTATAAACAGTTCAACTTCAACAAGACTTGCCCATGATCTAAACTCACTGCGTGCACACGTGTTCCGTACCGGATGAGTAGATCAAAGCGTGGGCCACGTTATGGACGGGCCAGATGTTCCACACAACTCCTAGGTTGGCACGTGTGCTGAGTGTGGGGGCAGCAAAGCACATGAGGTTAAAAATTTGTCTCTGTGTGTGTGTGTGTGTGTTTTTACCTGAAACAGGCCCCACGAATGGAGAGCAGATCTAAGCTTGTCCATCTCACTCGTCTGTGAATCACCATCTGAGGAGAAAAGCAACTCAAGATCTACGGCTGGGATGGGAGAAGCCGGAGAAGAAACATTCGTTGGTCTGTCATCTTCTCTTGTGATGTATGGAAGGGGTGGATCTTGTCCATTCCTGGCAAGCTCTTGGACAAACATATTCTCCACAACACCGTAAGAAGCCATGACCACTGAATCAGAGAAATAAAGGATAAGGGAGAGTTATCTTAAATAGAAAAGCACCTAAGAAACATCGGTTGCTCGCTCCAAAAGATACTTTTGTCAACTTCAATGGGATTGTTACGTTGGTGTGAGTTTCTTATCATTTATGAAAGAAATATAGCGTCCCACTTTGAATTGGGCCATCCTAGTAGACGGCTGTTAGATGAGAATTTCGTGCTACTAGTTGCGTGAGTGGCCCACCATGGTGACGCGGGTCAGGTGGTGTTGCCAACACCACCCCCAGCGGTGGTGTTGATGTGTTGGGCGCTGTGGGGCCCAATGTGATGTATGTGTTTTATATCTATGCCGTCCATCCAATTTTCCAGATCATTTTACAGCATGAACCCAAAAATAAAGCAGATCTGAAGTGCAAGATTACCACATTACAGGAAACAGTGGGGAAAATGACACCCACCGTTGAAACCTTTCTAAGGCCCACTGTAATGTTTATTTCTCATCGAATCTATTGATAAGGTCACTCAGACCTGGATGAAGGAAAAATTTTAATATCAGATTGTTCCAAAACTTTTGTAGCCCCATGAAGTTCTTAATGGTGGGCGTTCAATCACCACTTTTTCCTGTGGTGTGGTCCACTTGAGCTTTGGATATTCTTCATTTTTGGAATTTTTCCCTAAAATGAAGGCTGAAAATGGATGGGCTGGATATAAAAGAAAATAATACAAAGTTGGGTTCCAGTGCCCAACACATGGACACACCACCCCGGGTTCGTGTTGGCAACAGCACCTGATCCGTGTCCCCGTCATGGTGTGCGTTTGGTGCCAAACCCGTCCAGAAGCGTTGCATCACCACGAAAATAAGACACCCGAAGAATATAAAAATCAGGCCAATCGAATAATCAGAAGAACCCTCCGTTATTTCTACAGTGTGGCCTGTGAGTACACTGGATCTTTCTTATTTTTGATGTGTCCGATTTTCATTGTCGGGGTGACTCTGATGAACGGTTTGGATGCTTAGCTAATTCAATGAAATTGTCATCAACAGCCTTTGCGGGGTTCTGCTGGGGGTTGAAAGTCGGGCGGGTTCAACCCGGCCAACCCATGACCGACCTGACATTGGGTTGGGCTCGGGCAGGATTTACCGGGTTTGGTCTCATACTTGGGCTATATAAACCCTGATCCATAGCTCAAGTTGCAGACCGAAGTGAAAGATACCTCGTTTCAACGCTGAGGTCTTGGTATCGATTCCCTGATGGGGGTGGCTAACGGTGACGTGTGAACTGACAGTGGGTGTACTAACAAGCAAACCAAAAAAAAAAGCACTAATGCTATGATACTTGGGCGGGCTTAGGTGTATTGGGTCGCCCGATCCAACCTGAACCGGTCGATATATAAGTTTCTTATAAATTATAATTGAGTGTGGATCATCTATGTTGAAGGCACGGAAAATTCCACTACCCTCGGGTTTCATTGGTCCACACCATTTCCGATGACTCAAGCTAACATGATATGCCAGATTTCTCTCTTCCAAATAGATTGCATACTACACAACATGAATTTTAAAAGAGTAGTTGTCTTATATTTTATCTTATTTGTTTAGAAAAAACAAAGTTCTTTACGATAAATTATGAAGCAGGAGGTCGAGCACCGTCTTCCTCAAGAGGATAAATATTCCGAATCCACAAAACTTCTCTGGACTCCTCACGGAGACTTCTCGAATCCACAAGGAAAGAAAGCAGAAAATAGAAATAAATTCTAATAAATTCGAAATTAATTAATGAAATTTTAAAAAAAAAATGAGTTCACAACCCTTTAAATAGGGGTACCAACCAATGGGAAAGAAATTAGAATCAAACTACAACTAAAACTCCTAGAATTCGCGACTTACTATAAATAGTAAACTTACTATTTATAAACAGTCGTGATGTCTACTAGTGCGCAAGGTTTTCGGCCAAAAATAGTAAGTGTCCTATTTGGCTTCACCAAACCGTTCTCCTAATTATTCTAAGCTCTCTTCACGTTGGGCGCAACTCCTAAAGCTCGACGGATGAAGAGTTATAATCAAACTAAAACTTACTATTTATAGTAAAACCGAAATTAAAACAGGGAAACGACCGTCTATCCAGGGGTTGGTTGGCTAAAGTAGCTCGTTCTACCCCAAAATCATCTATTTTACGTCAGATAACTCATCCCGGATTGCGAGATACACCCGATCTAAGGTCCGATGGTCCAAATCACTTCTGTCGTCGACCGGGCCTTTTCTGATCCATCTTGGCCATGAAACTGCCCGCAACCCGCTCTACATCAGTCCCCTCCACTTCAAAAGAACTCGTCATCGAGTTCTCATCCTGCGCTGGTTCATGATACTCGGTCAGGTCCATCCGTAAGATCGCCATGTCATCTGGAAGATCAACAACATAAGCGTTATCATTGATCTTTCGGATGATTGGCACCAGTCCAATCTTTTTATTCTTCAACTTGTTATACGTTTCGGTCGGAAATTGTTCTTTGTGCAGATGGACCATTACTTGGTCGCCCACCTCGAACACTTTTTGTCGCCGATGTTTGTCTGCTTGCTCCTTGTACTTTTCGTTCAAGGTATGTAGCTTGGTTTGTACCTCTGTATGAATGCCCATAATCTTGTCAGCCATATGTTCTGCTGCAATGCTCATGCCTGGGAGCTTAGGCAGAGGGACCAAGTCTAGTGTGTGGCGAGGTACTCGTCCGTAAATAACTTGGAACGGGGATTTTCCTGTCGAGCGGTTCATCATGTTGTTGAATGCAAACTCCGCTTGAGACAAAGCCAAATCCCACTGCTTCGATTTTTCTCCTGAAATACATCGAAGGAGGTTTTCCAACGTGCGATTCACCACCTCAGTTTGACCGTCAATCTGTGGGTGGTAGGCGCTGCTGAACTGAAGTTGTGTATCAAATCAAGTCCACAAAGTCCACCAAAAGTGGCTTATGAACTTCATGTCACGGTCAGAAGTAATAGTCTTGGGAACCCCGTGTAGCCACACGATTTCTCTGAAGAATAGATTTGCCACGTGTGTTGCATCAAGAGTCTTCTTGCATTGAATAAAGTGCGCCATCTTGGAGAAACGATCTACTACCACGAACACCGAATCCATGCCGCGTTGTGTTCGTGGAAGACTACGCACGAAGTCCATAGATAAATCCTCCCAAGGACCGTCAGGTATGGGTAACAGGGTATAGAGGCCCGTATTATGAAATTGCCCCTTGGAGGTCTGACAAATATAACAACGTTGGACTACCTTTCCTACATCACGTACCAATTGCGGCCAGTAATACCGTTCTTCTACAAGAGCTCGCGTCTTGTCTCGCCAAAGGTGTCCACTGAGGCCACCTCCATGTAGCTCTTGGATTATCTGTTCCCTTAGCGAACTGTTTGGGATGCATAGTCGATTTCCCTTGAAAAGGAACCCGTCTTACATATGTAAGTCGCCGGGGTGACATTCTTGACATCTAACCCATGCGTCCTTGAAGTCATCGTCATCAGCATATATGTCTTTGAGGCGCTCGAACCCGACAACCTCATTGCTCATAGTAACTAACAAAGTTACACAGTGACTCAGTGCATCAGCTACTTTATTCTGTTGCCCTGACTTGTGTTTTAGTACGAACATGAATTCGTGCAAAAACAGATCCATCTAGCATGCACACGGTTAATGTTAGCTTAACTATTAATGAATTTGAGAGCTTGATGGTCCGTGTAAAGTATGAATTCCCTCTGAATCAAATAATGTCATCAGTGTCGCAGTGTCTAGACCACCGCGTATAACTAGATCTCATATGTAGACCACTTCTTGCGTGCATTACTAAGTTTCTCACTGTAGAAGGCTACCGGCCTACCTTCTTGAGACAAAACTCCCCTAATTCTGAAATATGAGGCATCACATTCGACTTCAAACAGTTTGTCGAAGTTGGGAAGTACAAGAACCGGGGTCGTGGATAACCTACGCTTGATTTTGGCAAAGCTCCTGTCGGCTTCGTCAGTCCACCGAAACTGCCCTTTCTTCATGCAATCTGTGATTGGTGACACAATGGTACTGAAATTTTTCATGAACCAACGATAGAATGTCGCCAGTCCATGAAAACTTCGCACTTCATGAATATTTGTGGGAACCGGCCATTCTCTGATTGCCTTCACCTTTTTCCTCATCCACCCGAATGTCCATGAATGTTACGATAAAACCCAGAAACAATAGGCTATCAGTCATGAAGCTGCACTTTTTAAAATTGAGATACAGTTTATTTTTAGTGAGTACTTGAAGGACCTTCTCGAGGTGTTCCATATGGGTGGTTTCGTCTTGACTGTATATCAAAATAAACCACAACGAACCGCCCACTGAAAGGTTTCAGAACTTGGTTCATCAATCTCATAAATGTGCTAGGCGCATTCGAAAGACCGAAGGGCATAGTCATCCATTCGTATAATCCTTCCTTGGTCTTAAAGGCCATTTTTCACTCATCATCCGGCCATATTTGAATCTGATGGTAGCCGCTCCTTAAGTCCAATTTAGAGAATATTTTTGCACCCTCTAGTATGTCCAGCATATCGTCCAACCGTGGTATAGGAAACCTGTATTTTATGGTGATTTTGTTGATGGCTCGACTATCGACACACATGCGCCAACTCCCATCTTTCTTTGGAGTTAATAGAGCCGGTACAGCACACGGACTCATGCTTTCTCGAATAAGACCCTTACAGATCAACTCCTCTACTTGTCCCTGTAGAATCTCGCACTTATTCGGACTCATTCGATAATAGGGACGATTAGGTAAACTGGACCCAAGGACAAAGTCGATATGGTGTTGGATATCTCGCATGGGGGGTAACTCATCAGGAAGGTCATCGGGCCAGATTTCTTTGAATTCATGTAGCAGGGGTCGTAGTCTTTCAGGGATGTTGGTAGGCTTGAATTCTTCCCCTTTTATAATTAATGCATAAGTCTGTCCTGTTTCCTTGGATTCTTTCACGAAGTCCCGTATGGTTAAGAGAAAATGGCCCTCTACTTTAGAAGTTTCAGGTGGTCCCTCTAGATCTATAGGGGCCAATATGGTCTTCCGGCCGTCCTTGACGAAGATATATATATTATCTCGCCCTTTATGAGTGGCGTCATGGTCAGATTGTCAGGGCCGACCGAGTAGTATGTGACATACTTCCATGTCAACCACATCGCATACTACTTCATCCTTATAATATTTGCTAATTGAAAAGGATATGGTGCACCGTTCAGTTACGCGGAAGATGTTATGCTGCTGTAGATGCACTTATTTTCTTGGCGCATATAATAGTCGCCCCACGACGAGCGACTCGCCGTGATCTTACTAAACCTAACTTAAATCATCTGCCTCATCCTAGGTGGTATGCTCCTGTTCTTCAATATCTGAATCTTCATAGGCGTTATCAGCACTACCATCATTGATGGCGAGGTTTGCCACTTTTCGCTGGGGACAAGTATTTGATAGGTGGCCCAGTTGGCCATAACAATAGCAGTTATCGGGCCTTAGCCGAGCATAGGAGTTCGGGATTCTACTTAGACCAGTAGCAGTCGATACACCCCTTTGGGGTCTAGTTTGCCTGCTTCCCTGATCTCGGTTCTCAAACGTAGGAGGTTGAGTGCGTGCTCCTATGGGCTCCTTCCCCTTAGGCTGTGCATTTCTCTGGGGTAGACCTGCCACAGGGATTCTTGTAGTAGGATAGGTCTGTGTGTTAGGACGCTCAAGTTGCGCTTCTGCCCGAGTAGCCAACTTGATCGCATCATTCATCGTCCAGACGAACTGCATCTGGACCCGATCCTGGATAGCCATACACAATCCATCGTTGAATCGGGCGACTTGCTGTGATTCAGTCTCGACCAAATCGTTATGTGCTGCCAGGCGGTAAAATTCTTCTGCGAATTCTCTCACCGACTGACTACCCTGTCGACAATTTTGGTATTGTTGGAATAATACCTGATCGTAATCGCTAGGGAGAATCGGGCACGTAGTAACTGCTTCATCTGCTGTCAGGTGCGGATTGGTGCTTTCGTCTGCTTGGTTCGCGGAGTTGCAGTTGTTCCCACCAAGCTGAAGCTCCTCCTTTCAACTTGTAGGCCACAAGCTTGACTTTCTTTGCTTCAAGGATATCCATATAGTCGAAAAATCGCTCAAGCGGGTCAACGAGGGTTCAATGGCTGTTTTAGCTGAAAAAGCGAGCTTAAGACACACCACCAAAATTACAATTTCAGACCGCCTACGTCTTTCATCTGGGTACGGTTGAATGCCGTTTCAAATTTGGATCGGTTTTAAACCGTTTCTGATTTGGATTGACTTTTGTGAGACCCTGACCTCACGCAAAACGGTGCTGACCAGGCCCTTCACATTCTCTTCTCTCCAGCAAATTCTAAGAAATGTCATTCCCTTTTCTCCCTCTCTCTCTAATAAACTTTGGAAAATGCAATTACTTCCGATGCTGCATTTTGGAGAAATCCCCAAAATCCCATCTTTCTCGCTCTCCCCCTTTTTCTTTTTCAATTCTCACTACAGCTACAACAGCTGTATGTAGAGAGAGAACGATGTGTAGGAGGCCCCCCTCCTCACGCGATTGAGATGGATATGCCCGATCGGAGCCAAATCGCCACTCCCCTCTCTAAATTGGAGGTCCTCTCTCTCTCTCTCACACACACACACACACACACACACACACACACACACACATTTCTTCCTTTCTGCCTTCCGATTTCTAGGGTGTTGTTTCGATCTCCACTGTCTGGTCTACTGCATTTACTTTTCAATCAGGGTTTCTAGTTGTTCATGTTTCCATTTTTTTTCTGTGGTTTGTGATTGAAGAGATGTTTGCTCATTTTCGAGTTGTTTGGAAGCTGATATTTAAACCCAGCCTGATTGATTTGCAAGCACTCGTTCTTTTTTCTTTTTCTTTTTTACTATTTTGCATTGTACGAGGGGTTATAATGTTTGCATTATGTCTCTACAAAACGAGAAGTTGTGCTTTGATTGTAGAGTCTGCGCCAATTGCAGAGAGAGAGAGAGAGAGAGAGAGAGAGAGAGAGAGAGAGAGAGAGAGCGAGGAACTGATGCTGCTGTAGGGATGGTGGGATTATCTATCGCAGAGAAGCATTTTACACAGGGAGGGATTGCACAAGACCTTCGATTGATTGCTGTAAAAGACTGCATTATTGACCGATTTCAGTTAAAACTGGAGTCATTCCTCAGGAAAATGGTTCCGCACATGTTAGAATGGGTGCAATGGATGTTATTGTCAGTGTGAATGGGACAGAAGGTGAAGAGTTGTCAGAAGAGCTCTCAGTTTCACTTCAGAGATGTTTATTGGGTGGTAAGAGCGGAACAGGAGCGGGAATTGATCTCTCCTCTCTGATGATTGTGGAAGGGAAGTTGTGTTGGGACCTATATAATGACAGCCTTGTTCTCAGTTCAGATGGAAATCTCCTTGATGCATTAGGTGTTGCTATCAAGTTAACATATGCTTGCATATGCATTTCATAGCAGAAGGCTTTTTCCTCCCTTTCTTTTTTAATCCAAGTATGTCACCACAAAATGGTGGATTCCAGCTCTTTGCTTTGAAATTTAGAGACTAAAGTTGTGTTTGGAAACTAAAGTTGTGTTTGGATGCAAAAAAAAAAAAGTCACTACAAAACAATAAATTCTTACAGAGACGAAGTATGAACTACAATGACTGGTGGAACTGACAGTTATTTTAGAGCCTAAAATTCATCTTGGTCTGACATAATTTGCAGAGTGCTTGCTCTTTCCTCCACATGAACAATGATCAGATACATAAGGTCAAAGGCTCAAGAAGCCCTACCAGTGAGGATTCTACCTTCAGTGATCAGCTAATCTATCTTCTGACATGGTTGCTAGGTGACTTGTTCAGGTGTTGATTCATATTTTTGCATATATTTTCTGGCTTTCATGTTGTATGTAAGGATTAAGTTTTTTTTTTTTTGTAATAGCTATTTGGTCTCTGCTATTTTTGCATCAGTTCCTATAGCACTAATTTATTCAGTTGTATAAGCTAACTATGGGATTGATCACAGGATTGGATCATAAGATCAGTAATGTTTCTACCATATCTGTGCTTGGTATTAAAATTTTGTGTTGGTTGTTTCCCTTTATATTTTTGAACTAAAACCTATGAGTTATAGTTAATTAGCTGTTTTATTCTACTTTGAAATGAATGAGGTTCTTCTAAGATCTGGGTGCATCCAACCTCCATGAGGCAGAATGGAGCAAATTCATTCCTGAGTGTTGAGCCTGGACTTCTAAGTTGACTAGAATTATTCTAATTTTGACATTTCTAAATAATTCTTTCTTCTTTTTTTCGGTAATTTTATTTTCTTAGTTTGTTTTCATTGGCATTTGGTTGGCTTACTTCTCTTTGTAGCCAAAGCAACCCTAGGTAGATTCTAAGAGTTCGGTAGTTTCATTGCTTGTAATGTTTTACCTGCCTATTAGCTATCGACAATATGCCAACTTTATCGATCTTTGGTGTAGAGATTCTACATATTGCCAACTCCTTCCATATGATGTAGGCCCACGCCCGCACCTAGGCCCACAAGGAGCCTACATGTGCTGATTTTGGACTCTTTTTTTATTTTATTTTTATTTTTTATTTTTTAAAATTTTATAAATAGATTTGGAGCATAAATATCAAGATTTACTATTTACTATTTGTGGAAAAATGAGGGCATAAATATCAAGATTCCATTTAAGCACATATCCTTTAGCAAGGGGCTAAGGTTCCTTACACTTACATAATCTCCTTTAGCAATGATAGGATCTTGAACATGATATTCAGTTACTGAATGTCAGACTCGGCATATCCACTTGCACTAAACCATGCACATAGATATAGAGGTGGTGGGAATCCTGCAAACATTTTAAAATGCAAAATTTGAAACGCCTGTTTTGGAATGGAATGCATGCTAAGATTTCTGCCCAGTGCGTATTCTCTGGAATGATTCCCATAATGTTATTGTGGTTCCCATAATTTGAGTTTGCTTCCCTATGTACATGAAAGCGGAGAAACGCTAGTGCGTCGAACATTTATGGAATTGGTGTTGGTTCTGCAACAATCATGGAAAACAGAAATTTCACCAGTTGAAATTCCGATTTTGACTCTGTTCTGAAATCGCAGTTGGATAAGAATGGGATGCTTGTGATTTGGGCAATGCATCCCATTTGTTCCAAATCTAGAAGCTCCTTTTCTTTCTAGGAACTACTTCCTGGAAAGGGATTCATTGTGACCAAACTAATGAAGATGGGTGTGGATATCAGTTTCTTTCTTGCCGACAAAAAACAAGGTAATCTGATTACGGGGGCTGTTTGGATATATGGATAAATTCTCCATATTTTGCTAGGCCTTTTCATATCCAATGATTCAATTTAATTAATCTCAGATCTATCTTAAATTCTGTTGAAAAATATCAAATAATTTTATCCTTACATGAATGCTTCGTATCGTACTAAGTTTCTTTAGATCTAGTGTTTTTGTTGTCTTGTTTGCTGTTTCTCCAAACAATGGATTTCCAAATCTAGGGTTTTCATTACATTTTGCACAATCTTAGGGCTTGTTTAGTAGATGCCTAAAAAACGAGCTCATCTCATTTTAGTTAATCATAGTTTTGTGTTAGAGATCATATTTCTTTTTTAGGATAAAAAAACTTAAAAAACCAACAATCATGATTTCTAATTTGTAATAATGATTAACTAGAATGACTTGAACTAGCCTTTTGGCTTCTATGAAACGGGCCCTTAATTTTTGTATGTGAAGGGGCCATGTGGCTCCTGGAATTCAAAGGTGCATAAAGAATTTGTTTATGTTGTCTTGTTTCGGTAGTAGGAATTTAATTCTGTGTAATCTCATGTTTGGGTACCGGGAAAGAATTCACTACAATTCTACTGTACTTGCACTATTAATAAAATGATTGTTGAGCATTTTGTCGAAAATTGCCAGCCAGGCATTATGGAAGATAAGCAATTCCCTTAAAGGCTCCCAAGTAGATGATCCTAGCCCTTAGATTGTCAAATTGGTGATTGACATAATTTGACCAAAAAACAAACAAGTATTTGTAGTTTGAAAACTTAGTTTTACATAATTATGTGGTTGTTTATGGCGAGTGCGTATTCTCTCATATTGCGCTTTCTTTTTGCACGTTTTGTTTAAGCATCTGCAGGAGAAGCTCATCATTACTGAGGTGCACTATGTAGATTTCAAGTCCTTAAAAAAATATCAGGATGTGATACTGATAAAAAAAAATCACGATGTGATACTGATTAGCTATTCCAATATTTATCTGTGATATGACTGCTGGCATCCTTGATTTTACTAAGTTGATTTAAGGGCCATTTTTGTTTATCATTTTTGTTTTTTGTTCCATTGTCGTTATCATCTTGCACATCAAATAGCTAGCATCCTTTTACAGATTTTTAATACGGCCTTGTATTTACATTCAATGTTACAAGCAAAGTTAAAGGAGTCTCAGTATCAATTAGCCCCATGGCGTTCAAATGTAGTGAATAACTCTAGTTTTGCACCTGAGTCTCTGTCTCATTCCTTTAGTGTAACGTCCTGAAAATCGGGGGTCGAGCAGAATCTCAATTCCCGAGTTCCAACGCATTACTTATGCAACATAAATAATGATGATTAAATGTTGTCCATATTAGTGCATTAAACATGAGTGGGATTGTACCAAATCAACACAACATACTCCAGAGACAGTTAAATTACACAAGTGAAAGACTGTGATAAATATATAGAGCATATAAGTGATTGTAAGTCCTCAGAGTATGAATGTCACCAGGTTAAATAATTACATGTATAATTCTAAAATTTACAAAATGATAAAGTGTAATGTCGTCTAATCTATATCCCTATAGCCCCAGTGATGCAACTCCAGATCTATATTGACCCGCTAGAGAATTGCAGATAGGAGAACTCCTCGTTGTCATAGAAGGCCGGCTCTAACTTGTAAGCCGTAACATCATCTGCAACTACAATAGAGTTTGGTTGCTATTTTAAAACACCATCCCAAAGTGGGAGTGAGTGATCAACTCAGTGGAGCTATAAGGCAAAGGTTAAAATGTTATCAATTCAGTCAAGCAGTAATGATAAAGCAATACAAAAAGCATTACTAAATACTCTGGTTAATGTAAGGATGATATATATTAATGATGTATGCCCTCGCTTACACTCCCTCTGTGACATCATCTCACGGTCGTGCATGCAACACTCTCGCTGTGCTTAACTCCAATGCCAAAGGCACATGCAATGCGGTGCATGTGCGTGATTAGCCAAGTTCTTAATTAGACCTATTCATATAATATGTTTGGGAAGCTAAGGTACCTTCCTTTATATCATTGATCCAAACAATGATCCATCTAGGGTCGTTAATCCTAGTTAATCACATACGATAGGCAAGTTCATGAGTTTACACTATAGGTCACTAAGGAAGGCTCGTCACCTCGGCGTAGGCTTAATTCTCACTCGAAGTCACTACGAGAGGCTCGCCACCTGATCGTAGGCCTATTTTATACTCATGTCACTACGGGAAAGGCTCGTCACCTTAGCGTAGGCCAACAGCTCGAATACAGTGTCCCATACCACCATATTCGGCTCACGAGTTTGGTTTGCTCACTGGATACTACGGGGAGGCTCGTCACCCCAGCATAAGCCAACAACTCGACCACGGTATCCCATACCACTATGCCCAGCTCATAAGTCTTAGTGGATCATGGTACGAAAGTTAAACGGGTTTTTTTAATTGTAAGCGGTACCTTAGATTCAAACAGTAGCGTCCATACATGGTGAACATACATTAGGCCAATCGAGTTTCTTGACAAGCTCGACTGGTACGAGTGTACGTTGAATTAATCGACATGGAGCGCGTAAGCACTCCGCGTGGCCTAACCACTGTCGAAAAACGGCATACGACTCGGATTCATCGAACGTGTCTTGCGTGGCGAAACGCACTAGTTTGGGAATCATTACCGATTGCCTGGACTACACAGTAGTCCCAATCATATTCAAACACAATAAGCATTCATATTGGATAGTCCAAGCATCATGTGACAACCAATTTAAACATAAATCTCACTTGAGCCTTTCAACAAACACATAGTGCACATGTTAATATACATAGACATTTTATCTATAAATCATATAGTAATAAGAGAGATTTCATAAAGGAAACTATAGCTATAGATAAGGTAATTGATAATCCTATCTCAACACCCTCATTAAATACATTTCAACAAGCATTTTCTCATTCAGGCATTTTATCAAACACTTAGACTACACATAACACATACATGAAATAAAATTATTATAATGTATATTATAGCAAATCTTTTCACAAAGGAGTTGTCACACATACAACAATCATGTATTTACAATTAATAATCATGACAAGCACAAATCTAAATTCTATATTCATCCAAACATTTCAACAAACACATGGAATGCATTATAATCAACGCAATTCATATATATATGTAATACACAGGAAACATCGCATCTAAGCATATGTGATAGCAATCAAGTCAGTCATAAATCATTAACTGATATTGAAAGTCTTGAAAACCATAACCTAAACGTTTATAGTCCGCAGCTTCTGTCGGTAAACTTATATTGAACTCAATTCAAACATTACGCCTTTGTTTACGGCACAAGGGCTACCTAAATCATGAAATAGGTTAATTATTTCACCGATCTACCTATCTGGATACCGAAAGCATATTAGGGTTAGGATTCCTTACCTAAAAGTGGAGTCGAAATCACCGGTATAGTGACACGGATGAGGTGATTCAGTACGTGGAGTGGCAGGATCGAATCCCAGCAACTATCTCTCGCTATGTCTCACTTCTCCTCACTTTCTCCTTCTCTTTTCTCTCTTCTCTCACCTAAGGTTTAGGAAATTCGTATGGAATGAGAGAGGGGTGGGTTTAGTGTCTTATATAGGCCCATAAGTGAAGTCAATGGCCCCAGGGCCATAGTATACTTAGGTTATAGCCAAAAGTCATCTGTTTCGGGCCAACGGAGCTCATCCAGAGGCCCATTTCCTGTATATGGTTCGGAGAAAGTTCCCTGGCAATGGATCTACGCCAGGTTGAGATTTTAGTCTGATCGGATTTATGGATCAACCGCAGTGGACCAGTTTCAGTTCATCGGTCATTGACACTCGATCAGGGCCACAAGTGCATTGACCTGTGTATGGAAATTTCTCTGATCCAAGGGTGTAGTTAGGTCAGAATCTGACGGTCAGAAACCTTAAATTTGGCTCGCAAGCGAACGGCCCGGATTACTTAAGTTTAAATTTATTTTCTAAAGATATTCGTGTTTCTCACACACTTCGCTTTGGGTTCGAGTTGTGCGTTTTTAGATACTATTTGGACTTGATTTCTGGGAATATTGTTAAGCCCAGTAAGGCGGTCATAACCGTAGAGTTTCGCGGTCATCGGACTTTCGACATGCGGTCCAGGTCCAATACGGGGTTTCATGATGCTCTTGAGAGCAACTGGGTTTTGAGATTGATCCTAGGTTTTTAAGTAAGTAGAGTTAGCGATTCTACTGGTTCTGGGTCCTGCAGTTCGTATAGAAAGCGGTTCAAGCTAATCTACTGATTAATTCAGTTTAGTACTTAATTACTTTTCACTAATTTCTAAAGGATTTGATCCGTAGTGATTTCTGGCTGAGGTGGTACTCGGGTCTTTGTATGGATTTTTTTGAGACGTTACATTTGGTACTGCACTAAATACTTTAGTATGATCATTTCTTGTTTCTTTTTCCCTTCTTGGAGGATGGTTTCCTGAAATTTGTGTGTTGATTTCTCATAACAGAAGTCTTGAAATCATGCCTCCGCCAACATGTGCCCATGCACATACACCAATTTCATCTCCTTTCAATGCTCAGACAACAAGTCAGAGAAGCCATTTTTTCTTTGTTGATGGTTTTTGTTTTCTTTGCTCTCATCAAAAAGTCAGAGTGAAGCCAATCTCATGATTCTTTAAATGTGTGTTTGGATGCTCAAGTTTGACCGGATTTATATAGGCAATGACCAAAATGGAGGGAAGCCATTTTTTTAATTTCATAGTGACAACATGCACCTATTTCCATTTCATGCACTTGTTCATGTAGGGATTCAAAATGAGCTTATTTGTTAATGGGAGAGTACTTCATGGACTGTCTTTTCACATGAGCCATAATTTGTATTTTCTTCTCTCTTTTAGAACTGCATGATTAACATAAAGTGAACCTGTTTGACTGGAATTGTATATTTCCCGGTAGCTCTATGCATACACAGTCACTGTCTCGATGGGAAATATAGTTGGCTCATTTATTTCAGGCTTCTTTAAAGTTGTTAGTACTTTATTTTGGAGCTCCGCTCGACTTTCTCGCAGGCAAATCTTGCAGGTAAGCATTAAGTGACTTTGCCTAAAATTTCCTTTCTTAGGAGTTCATTTCGAAATTCATTTTACGGGTTGCCATTCAATGCATCCTGGATAAGCTGCCTTTATTTCAATTGCCTGTTACTCTCTTTACGGTATTTCATTACCTCACAATTCTTGGTTGATACCCATGCTAAAAAAGGCTTGAAAGATAGAACTGGTTAACCAGGCTGAGCCAACTTGGAACTTTGTGAGTCAATTAATTTAATTTTTAAATTTTCAAGAAGAACATAAGCTATAGGAAGTGAGGAAAAAAAAGGGTAAAAAATAAAAAGAATATGGGCCTAGCTTCTACAAGTTGCACTACCAAAAAACAGGGTAAAGACGATGGACTTGGGGTGGTTTTAGCTACGGCTAAAAGCCGTCAGTGAAGCCCAATAATCCGTTGGATATACTCAGGTTTTGAATGGTGGACGTTCAACCGTCCAGCATGTTCTCATTTTGTGGTCAACTTGAGAATTAATGAGGGCTCAATTTTGGCGATCAATCCCAAAATGATTTGGAGAAATGGATGGACGGCGTGGATGAATCAAATGGTCATGGTGGGGCCCATAGAGCCACACCAGGTCCAAAGCTAAATTCAACGTTTTCATTGTTCTGTTTTTCACTGTGAGTTTTGCATTTGATGTAAAATAGTGGTGACTTGTTAATAACAATAGTAGCTAAGATATAGAGTTATCCAGACCATCCAAATAATCGGTCTAGTTGTAAATGGTAAATATTTATAATTTTTATTATAAATACATCTTAACCATTCAGAAACTGGTCCCATTCGTGTACGGTCGTTAATAGAGTTTGTGTTATTGTGTAGTAGAAAGCTCACAAGATACGGTTATTTGAGAGAGGATTTCCAAATCCATCAAGCGCCTTTCCTCTTTTCCCTCTTTTCCTATTTTCCCTCTTTCATCTTCCATCAAGAAATCCTCCATCGAGCGTCATCTTCAATCGAGAAATCCTCCATCGAGCGTCATCTTCCATCTTGCAGTCTGATTAGAGGTAGATCTACTCGTCCAAAAGCCTGTAATCCGATTTACGGTCATTCAAACGGCCCCTTAGATTTCTCTCCTCTTTTTTCCTTTTCTTTAATGAGTCTCTTCTCTTCTTTTATTAGATCACGAAACATTGCAGAAAGTAGCAGTCTCCCTCTCTGCTACTGTGATGCTGTGGTGCTGCCGTTGCTGAGAAAAGCAATTCAAAATGGAACAAAGGCAGCAGAGATGCATAAAAGAGGAAGGAATCTGATGTGGGTATCTCTCTTTTTCCTTCTACTTTTAGTTGGGTTCTTTGGTTTCTAAGGCCTGATTGATTTTGGGGTCTTTGGAATGGGCTATTTTGATATCTGAAATCAATGTGTTTCAATCCATCCGGATGCATGATCAGATCGCCTTATGAGATTACACTCCCAAGTATAATCACTTGCATAGTCGCATGAGTTGGACGGTGAGATTGCTAGTACACGTGGAAATGTACGAGACATATACGGGATCCTAGCCATTCAGCAGTCATTTCCCACTGTGACCAATCCAAGGCCCGAAAATGATGGCCTAATCCACTCCTGATCGTCCATTTTCTTACACAAGTGTGGCTTGTTTATTTTTGGGCAATGGCATGTCAATGGTGGGGACCACTTGAGGAATCGCCCACATCTCAAATGCATGTGCCATGAACATGGTAACACATTACTGGTTAATAGGGAGTATATCTCAGACAACCTGACTATAATCCTGACAGTCCATTCAGGTAACATTGGAATAGACTTTCATCCTACATCCATACAGTAAATGGAACATTTTGGTAAATTGAAGAGTTAAAACACATTACAGAAATATCATATGTTCCCAGAAATTTTCGGGTAAAAACCACTAAAATAAATCATTTCATATCTTCCTATATTTTAAACTAAAATTTATTAAGTTATAATCAATAATTTTTAAATATTTTATTTTAAGGGAGATCTTTTCAATAACACTGCAAGAAAAATGTGAAATATTGAAAATAACTAAACAAATTCATGGATGAGAAATTGCCAAGAACTAGATTTGTCACCGTGATGAAGCTATATGGACAGCCTTGTTTGATTTCTATTTTACATGTCGTCTCGTCACACGACTGTGTTGATTTTGCTGAGATCATTGGACGATAAGTGGAGTAAAATTTATGAACAGAACTGGTGACACAATCTTGAATGAGCATATGGAAACCCGCTACTGGCTGGTCAAAATTTTAAAAAAAATGTTAATTAGAATAAAAATATAACATGCTTGTTACTGTTTTACAAGATCATTTTACCTAGGAAATGATGCGATAAAATATCCATAGACCATTTCCCATAAATCATACTGATCAGATGATCCTCACTATCTGGTTTCAATCATTGAATATGGGCTGCAGACCATTATCTCTTTCAAACAGTTAAGCCCACGATCTGGATGGAATGGCCCAGTTTCTGTTATTTCTTGAGTAAATGATTTATTATTATTTGATTAGCTTTTTTATTGGATTTCTTCATTCAATGATTTGAATATATTTTCTCATAATTGATGAAACTAGAGGAAAATTCACTTGTAATTTTGTTTAGATCTTGAAACATTTTAGAATCCAAACTCGATATTCAGCTGTGATGATGATGATAATCTGGGGGGCGCAGGTGAATGGGCTTACAGAATGGATGGTCTTACCAATTACATGAGTGCCATGGGTACATTGGAGATGTTCTCATGTCCCACTTACAGGTGATTTGTGTTGCATCTCCACATCAACCTTAGATCTGATTCTCATAAAGTGGAGTTAGGTTCCACTTCTAGGGAGTTCAATCTATGGTCTCCCTGTTTTGAATCTATGGTTTTTACTTGATTCTAATTTTTTTTTTCTTTTTGTTTTCTTTCGCATTTCTAACACCTTCAAATTTGGACTACTCACTATTTACTTTTGACCATCTACTTGATATCCATCAATTGGATAGTAAGGATTGCTTGATCAGTGTGATTTTTGAGATGCTCCACTCATAATGAGTTATGAGACCCACAATTTCGATGATCTGTAGAACTGCACATCAGATGTTTTTGGGTTAGATTCGGGCAGTTTTGGATATTCTATTTATGTGATTTTAGTGTTGCAGCAGGTAATTAGATTGTTTTGGGGGTATCATCAATGTGCCTTTGTTATTGACCCAGAAGATATTGACAATGGCTTCAATGGATTGGTTTTGCATATTTCAACGGACAATATCCTGGCTTATTGTCTATTCAAGCTTCTAAATGAGGTGGGTGAGATTATGTTTTGCATTACCGAAACATCTGTTGGACAATCCATGCATTTCCTTTTGTGACAAAAGATTAGGTAGACAGTGGGGTGTGTACTAACAGGCTAACCCAAAACATCTTCCTTCTTCCTTCTTCATTCATTTATTATTATTTTTTTTTTTGTTTTTTTGCTTTCTTTTTTGGTTTTGTGCTGTGTGCGTGCACGTGCACATGTGCCAGGATGTACATCAGCCAATATGTGCACAATGCATACTGGTTTCGACTGATACTTTACACCTTGCTGACATATGAGATTGAGGGGATGGAATCATTAACTGAAGTGAAGTAAGCCAAAGATCTTAAATCAACAATGTAGTGAATGCATCCACCAGAGTTGCATAGTTAACAAAAGCTTTGTGTTATCTATTATTTTTATACGTAATTGAGCTCAAGTGTGGTATGGGTATGGGTTAGGAAATGCTTTGTTGACTGAGATTGAATGCATGATAACTAAGATCTTAGCATGCCTAACCAGATACTCATTCTGGTTTTGTTTTCTTTACATGCTTCTTTCTTGTGTTGCAGGCACAATTGTTCCAATGCTTGAAGCTGTGATAGCTGCTGTCCATGTTAAGAAGCTTGCTGTACATTTCCATGACACATATGGGCAATCTCTTTCAAATATTCTCATTTCCATCCAAGTAAGCAAAACTTGAATAAATTTGTTGTACTAATGCAAATTGGTCAATTTGTGAAGATAGTTTCTTATTTGATATGTGGCGCAATGCTGAATGATTGAGAAAAAATGGGAGTTACGAAGATGACTGCTGGGATTTTTAAAAGTTCAGGTACAGTTAGGATTATCCAAAAGCTTTGGCACTTGTTTATGGATGCTTGGCCATTGAACTCTTGATTCTTGTAGTATTCTTTTAAACACCATAATAGCTCTCTTATTAGAAAACTGATCACCTACAACTGGAAGTATGGTATGACGATTCTTCCGTATTCCAAATTTTTTATTTCTACTTTTTTCCCTTGAAAATCTTTTATATTTTCAAGAGAAAATGTTTATAGGAATGGATTTTAAGCTAACCTACAGCCAGTTGTCGGTGCAGTCTTTTTATTTTGCAAAAAAAAAAGAAGAAAAAAAAGTACTTATTCACTTGTGCATATTCTTTGGTAGTTATGGAACGATGGCTTTGTACCTTAGCTTGTGGCTGCATTTGCCAAGGATTTCCAATCCATGCATCAGGTAGGCCTCACCATATGGATGACATTAACCCTGACCTTAGATGGATGACAGCCATAACATAAAAGTTCTCAGATGGGAATTTTCTAACCATTTGATTATTTGACTCCTTTCCTTTGGAGTTTGGACATGGACGACCTCCTTAACTTTTGAATCAAAGAATTGCCCCTGTGGAATGCATGCGATTTTGGGTTATTTGTTGGGCTTTTCTTGATAAACAACCCAGATATCCCATGTGTGCCATGTTGGCATATGTGGGATACCAACATTTGGCAGTTGTAGATGCACATCTATAGGTAGCATTTTCCCAAGCAATTCTAACATGAGAAAACATAAAATCTTAAAGTGATGTTGTGGTTTTGTTGGTCATTGGTTGACACTGGTTATGTAGCCAACCTCATGAAAAGAGAGCATATATAGCTTTGGTTTGGTTGTTATTGCAAAGATATATCACACTCATCTCTCACAAGAGAGTAGACAAGGGAGTACCAACTAGACCCCTTGTAGTGTTGGGGCTTGAAATTCACGGTAGGGATTCTCCCATATCAGTCATAAATGGCCATGGGCTAGGTTTGGGTTTCAACAGCAATGCTGTTGAACCTTATACTTGTTCGGCATACTTAATAATCAAGTCTTATTTCAAGCTCATGCATAGTCTTTGGGACCTACCCACATAAAGAGTGAAGCGGTACAGTTGAGGAAACTGCTCTGTTCTTATTTGCCCACACATTGTCAACTACTCTTCTTCTTGGGGCAATTATATCATGGGGTTTTCTTTGGCCGTTCATCAGTAAACGTGCTGGTGATTGGAACCTAGATAACCTTGTTATAGCAATGACTTCAAAGGTCTCTACGGATACAAGCAATAGTAAAATCACTTTTTTGGTAGTGAATGTATAAATTCCACCAATGAAGTTTGCTAAAGAAACATATTGATGTATAAATTCTTATTATTTTTTCCTTTCCTTTCCTTTCTTCCTTTTTTTTTTAAAAAAAAAAATTTTAATTTTAAATTTTTTTTTTTTTTTTCATTTTTTAAGATCTAGATGAACTCATTTTGGATATACTAGTTAATCTCTAGTTTTGAACCTCTGATTTGTGACCTCTGATTTGTGGACAAACTATAAGATATTTTTCATTTCTCAATGTTATATATCATCTATCACACCCTACCAGAGTATCGAACTGAATTGACTGAGGGTAAACTGCAGAAATGCATGGAGAGCAAAATTGTGATTATAATATTTATATCAACATCAAGCTTAGAAGTTCTTGCACCTTTTCTCTTTCATAAGGTCATCTACAAACTGCAGAGTTTTGAGATTGAGGAATTAAACAAAAAAGCTATATAATAAATTATAAATACCACTTGATAGCTTGACAATAAATGAGGCTTCTTTCTCTCTTTTATAAGGACTTTGATAAGCTTGAATTGTATTTTCAGATTGAGAAAGAACCTCAAATTATAGGTAGAAAGTTTGTTCCTTCGATTGGTTTAAGGGAGTCTTTGACTGACCTAAGCACTGGATTCAGTTCTAATAAATTTTCAATTTCGAGTGGGATAAGATCTAACAGATCTTCAACTGGTCGAAGGTCCTGTTCGACTAGTCGAAGGTGGTCTTCGACTGGTCGAGGAAATTAAATCCCAGCTGATTTTTGTTGCTGGACTTCGAGTCAAGGAACGAAGGTGCAACAAAATTTTTAGATTGGTTGAGGCAAAACTTAGGTTAGTTGAAACTCAACCAACAATAAGTATAAAAATCCAGTTTTAAATATGTTTTGAAAGCACCTAAACCTAAGGTCTTTCTAAGGTTTATAATACCTATATGGACTGAATTTCATAGGATTAGAAACTTGAACTTATCAAAGGAGCTTGATCTTCTACTTGAACTTTTAGTAGAACGAGCTTGGTCTTCAACTTAAGCTTGAGCTTAATCTTGAGCTTGAACTCGAGCTTGAACTTCAACATGAGCTTGACTTGAAGATTGCTTGCTAAGTTGTTTTGACAAGTCAAAATTTGACAAACCAGTGCTTTAAACATAATAGCACTTACATTGACTGGCTCATATTTGGCTCACAACTGGTATCAAGTCTCTTAGGTTCGTGTCTGATGTGTCAACAAACTTTTGGCTGGAACAAGGCTCGTTTGAGGTGCCAAAACCTCTTAGGCCCGATTTTAGCTCAATTGGGGTCAACTAAGGTTTTGTGGCTATAGGTGGCTTGAATTTAGCTCAAAACTTGTTTGCCTCTTGGAACCACTTTCGATGTATTAAAAAAAGTTAGTCAAAATATGCTCATTTAAGGTGCCAAAACAGAGTAGACTTGGTTGCACGTGGTTGGGGTCAAGTGAGGTCAATTAGGGTTTTGTGGTCGTAACTGGCTTGGATTCGGCTTGAAATTGGTGTCCTAACTCATAGGACCATGTCTAACATGTCCGAAAAATTTTAACTAGAACAATCTCGTTTGAGGTGCTGAAACAGGGTAGACCCGATTCTGGCTCATTTAGCATCAAGCGAGGTCAACTAGAGTTCTGTGTCCTTAACTCGATAGGATTCAACTCAAAACTGGTATCAGGCCTCCTAGCTTCATGTCTGACATTTCAGAGGAGTTTTGTTTAGAAGGTCACTCATTTAAGGCGCTGGGATGGAGTAGACCCACTTATGGCTCGGTTGGGGTTAAGAGAGGTCAACTAGGGTTCTGTGGTCGTAACTAGCTCAGATTTGGCTCAAAACTGGTGTCGTTGTTTGTAGGATCACATGTGATGTGTCAGAAAATTTTTAGCCAGAATAGGGGCTCAATTAACATGCCAAAACGAAGTATACACAATTACAACTTGGTTGGGTCAAGTGAGGTCAACTAGGGTTCTGTGGTTGTAACTAGCTCGAATTTAGCTCAAAACTTGTGTTAATCCTTCTAGGACCATATCTGATGTGTCAGAAAAATTTGAGTTGGAACATGGCTCATCTGAGGCACTGAAAAAGAGTAGACTCGTTTACAACTCTATTAGGGTTAATTGAGGTCAACTAGGGTTCTATGATCGTGATTGGCTCGGATTTGGATTGAAACTAATGTCGAGCCTTCTAGGACCACATCTAACGTGTTAGAAAAAAATGATCCAGAATGGGACTCGTTTGAGGTGCTTAAATGGAGTAGACCTGATTATGGCTCGGTTAGGGTCAGGTGATGTCAACTAGGGTTATGTGGGTGTAATTGGCTCAGATTTGGCTCAAAACTAGTGTCCTATCTTCTACCACTAAGTTTGACGTATCATGTAAAATTCATCCAGAATGGGGTGCATTTGAGGAGCTAAAATAGAGGTTTCAATGGTGGTTTGCCACCATATTAGGGGCTAGTTGATGCAAATCATCCACTATCATGAATCTCGCGGAGGTTTAAACGGTGGTCTTTTCTCAACGATGTTTCCTATTATACGACCCACCTGAGTATTTTTCTCTACTTGATATTTGAGCCTAAGCCGAGTTTAACCTTCTAGATAGATGGATGCAGCATATTCCATTTTATCACCTCAGTAGACCCCACACTTCCATCCCAACTAACAAAAGAAGAAAATAAAAGAAAAGAAAATCCGCTGCTAGCACTGAAGCGCTGACTGTTGACTCCCATTACTAGAGAAGCAGGAACACCCTCCCTCCACCAGCTTCATCTCCTCTCTCTCTTCTTCATTTTGAACACAGCCGCATGTTGCACCATCTGCCTCAAATCTATGCTGAAACATGGGCCATCGACTTGTCGATAGTCTAGTTGACCGGTCGAAGGATATTGAAAATATTTAGTTTTTTTGGAAAAAAACTCTCTAGATTATTTTTGGAGTTTTCGACCGGTCAACTGATTGCACAGTTTTGCGTAGTTTGTTTATATATATATATATATATATATATATATATATATATATATATATATATATATATATATATATGGGTGTAATCAGGATTAGGGTTAAATTAAACATGCTTAAGGGTTTGAGAGGGTTTTAGAGAGAGATAATCTAGGATTTTTCTCTTGGGGCTTTGAATCATTAAGGTTCCATCTCTTGTAACTTTGTTATTCAGAGTGCATTATATCTTTTTGCCATGGTTTTTTCCCGAAAGGGTTTTTCCACGTAAATTTGGAGTGTTCTTTGTTGGATTTGCATGTGTGATTATAATTACTTTGTTTGATTCTATTCTGTGTACTTTCACGAGTCCCAACAAGTTGTATTAGAGCTAACGTTGGGAAGAAAATCGAATTTAAAGACAATGAATATATCCCATCTAGCATGAAGTTTAATGTAGAGAAGTAATTCAAGAAAAATAACTTTGAACTATGGAAGGTGAAGATGAAGGGTCACACTCCTTGGAAAGAGAGCGAAAACTATGAAAGAAGAAGAGTGGAACAAGTTAGATGAAAGAGCCAATATCTTAATCCAGTTGTGTTTAACGGATGAGGTCCTTTATAATGTTATCAGAGAGAAGACTGCGACTGATACATGAGCGACGTTAGAGAACATCTTCGTGAAGAAGTCTCTTGAGAATAATTTCATCTTAAGCTACAATTATTTAATCTGAAGATGGGTGAGGGGCTGACATTGAGACCCACATTAGTAACTTTAATAAACTTGTTTGTAAATTGTTGTGTGTAGATGAAGCGATAAAGGATCAAGATCAAGCTTGTATTCTGTTGCATTCTCTTTCAAAATTGTATGAGTTATTTAAATACTCTTTGTGCACTGGTAAGATGACCATTAACGTTGAGGCCGTTATCTTAGCTCTTCAGTCGAATGTGATGAAAAATAAAAGTGGTGACGTGATTGCTTCTATAGATGCACTGGTTACGAGGGTTAGAAGTTCTAAATAGGATAAAGGATATTCACAATCGAGATCTAAATCTAAGAGAACAGATAACGGCAAGCCAAAGTGCTGGAGTTGTGGCATGACCGGGCACATGAAGAAGGATTATCAGAATCCTAAGTCTAGGAAGGCGAGTGAGAGTGACATGATGATGCATTAAAATCTGGGTATTTTGATGATGGATAGATTTTGGATATGGAGGCTTCGTATCACATTATCCATCAGTTCACAAGGTATAATGAGTGCGATGGTGGCCAGATGTTTATGGGTAATAACAATGTCTATAATGTGGTTGGTGTTTGATCGGTATGCATCAAGATGTTTGATAACATTGAGCGTATCTTGACCGATGTGAGACATGTTCTTGAGTTGAGGAAGACTCTGATGTTTCTGGGTGCATTCAAGGCACTTGGGTGTAAATTCACCGAGTTCGATTGTATCCTTAAGGTTTCAAAGGAGGCACTCATAGTCATGAAAGTACAGAGCAATGGTAACCTTTGTAAGTTGATTGGGAGCACTTCATCGAGTGGAGCTGTAGCCTCTGTAGAGGATTTTACATCTGCATGTATGGGGCAAGTGCACCTAGGCCACATGAGCGAGAGAGGAATGAAGGTACTTTCTGATCATTGTTTGATCACACCTTTTAAAAACATTGATTTGAGTATATGAGAACATTATATATGTGGTAAATAATTAAGGTTATCTTTTAAGTTTATGAAACATATTTCAAAAGGGGTTTTGGATTATGAGGATTATGATATATGGGGGCTATCACCATAGTTTCTGGTGGAGGTTTGTCGTGGTTCGTTACGTTCATTGATAACTATTTGAGAAAGTTGTGAGTTTATTTTTTGAAAAATAAATATAATGTTTTCATTAACTTCAAACAATAGAAGGTGATGGTGGAAAAATAATCAGGCTGAAAGGTGAAAGTGTTGAGGGCATATAATGATTGAGAATTCACTTATGGGGAATTCAATCATTTTTGTAATGATAAAGGGATCGTGAGGCAAAACACAATGTGCCACACATTAGAGTAGAATGGTGTAGCTAAGCGGATGAATCAGACCCTCATGGAGATGGCCCGATGCATGCTAAGTGATGCTGAGTTGGGCAGGGAAATGTGGACTGAAGCTGTTAAATGGTTTGTTACTTAGTGAATCAATTCCTTTTTATGTCTATTGATTGTAAAATTTCAGAGTAAGTATGGAGTGGTCAGCAAATAAATTACTCAGGACTACGATATTTGGTTGTGATACTTACTCTCACATACCATCAGTTAAGAGAGATAAATTGAATCAAAGAGTAAAAAAGTACATCTTTGTTGGTTATGGTGATGATGTGAACGGGTGTAAGCTATATGGTCGGGTCACACGGAAAATCACCCTTAGTTATGACATCCAATTTGATGAGGGATCCTTGTTTCGTAAGGATAAGCACAAGGAAGCGAAAAAGTCGGTTGTGAATATTCAGATAGATAGAGATGAGACACAGGTTGATATTAAGACATAAACAGAGGTACATGAGTAGGTGAAGCAACCAGATGTGAGAAGGAATTCACCAAGGGATCATAGGTTACTAGCGAGATACATGGATGACTTGAATGTTGCATTTGCCCTCATTACAAATGATGGAGATCCGTATAGTTTTTAGGAAGCTCTTGATGATGTAGATGCTGAAAAGTGAAAAGTGGTGATGTATGACGAGATGGACTTCTTGTAAATGAATGAGATGTGGGAGCTGAGGGAGCTTGCCGTTGGCCGTAAAGCGTCGGATGTAAGTAGATCTTTATGAAGAAACAAGATAGGTATAAGGCAAGGTTGGTAGTGAAGGATATGTCAGAGAGAATGTGTTGACTTCACTAAGATCTTCGCTTTTGTGGTGAAACAAGTATTTATCAAATTTGTACTGGTGCTGGTTGCCTAAAACAATCTTGAGCTGAAATAAATAGATGTAAAGACTGCTTTCCTGCATTGGGAATTGAAAGAGCAGATTTACATGAAATAACTATAATGATTCGAAATACAAGGGGCAAAGAACAAGGTTTGCAGGTTGAAGAGGTTGTTGTATGGTATAAAACAGTTGCCTAGGTGGTGGTATAATTTTTTTTTTTTTTCATGATGAGTAAGAGGTTTACTAGGAGTATGTATGGTCATTATGTATATTTCAAGATACTAAGTGATGGGAAGTTCATTATCTTGATATTGTATATTGATGACATGCTTATCGCTAGTCATAACATGTCTGAGATCGACATACTAAAGGTTCAACTTTCAGAGACATTTGAGATGAAAGTATGGGGGTTGCAAAGAGGGTTCTTAGCGTTGACATACAAAGAGACGGGAAGAAAAGCATGCTATGGTTTTCTGAGGCTAAATACCTTGAGAAGGTATTAGTGAAGTATGGGATGGAAAAGGTAAAGCCGACCAATGTTCCCCATGCGGCTCATTTTCAGCTTTCTTTTGAGCAGTGTCTTGAAACAGATGAACATAAGTAGGTTATGTCTCGCGTGCCTTATTCAAGTGCAGTTGGCAACTTGATACACACACACACACACACACACACACACACACATATATATATATATATATGCCATAGTCTGTATAAGACCGGATATTTCACATGTGGTGGGTATTGTTAGTAGATATATGTCTAATCCTGGCAAGCAATACTAGAAGACAGTGAAATGGCTACTTCGATATATTTGAGGTATGTAGGACTATGTCTTGATATTCAAAAAATAAGGGGACAAGTTAGTAGACTATGTGGATTCAGATTATGAGAGCGGTGTGGATAATAGAAGTTCAACTTCCGGTTACTTGTTTGTGTTAGCGGGTTGAGTCATTAGCTGGATGTTGAAGCTTCAATATGTGATAGCTCTTTCCACAACCAAAGTTGAGTATATGGCAATGACGGAAGTATTCAAGGAAGCTATTTGGTTGAGGGGAATGATAAATCAGTTGGGGCTTCAACAGGAGGTTGTGCCGGTTAATTGTGACAGCTAAAGCACGATCAATTTGGCAAAAATCGATTTACCATTCTAAACAGTGTGACTCTCGAGACGTGCGTCATCATTTTATCTGGCTGGTGCTAGAGGAAGACAGTGTGACTCTTGAGAAGATGCTTTTGGGCGTGAATCCGACGAATATGCTTAGCAAGGTGGTTCTTATAGAGAAGTTCAAATTCTGTGTGAGTTCTCTAGGTTTGGCAAATATAGAATGGAGACGGAGTGTGCACGAGAAGTGATGATTGTAGAGTTCTGTTAGAAATGAAGTACAGATGGAGGTTCAAACATGGCATGTTACAACATGAAGATTAGAGCTATGATAGAGATTGTTGAAAATCGGATGCCTCAAAGCTATGTTGAAACATGAGCCATCAACCAGTTGATAGGTCTAAGGATATAAATAATTAATATTCATTTTTTTTTGAAAAAAATTTCTAGACTATTTTTGGTTTTTTTGACAGATCGAAAACTCTAGTCGGCAGGTCGACCCGATCAATCGATGCATCTTGACTAGTCGATTCGACAGGTCGACAGATTGCACAAATTTACGCATTTTTGCGAGGTTTATTTCTATTTATACTTTTACTTGTATATGTGGGTATAATTGGGATTAGAGTTAAGGCTAGACGTGCTTTAAAGTTTTAGCGGGTTTTAGAGACAGAAAAAGCTAGGTTTTTCTCTTGGAGCTTTGAATCGGTAGGGTTCCATCTCTTGTAATTTTGTTATTCATAATACATTATTGCTTTGCACTGTGGTTTTTCTCGCATGTGTTTTTCCATGTAAATTGGAGTGTTCTCTGTTGAATTTGCTTGTGTAATTGTGATTACTTTGTTTGATTCCACCCTTTGTGCTTCCACGAGTCCCAATAGTGTCTTCTACCGTTTATCTAGGTGGGACACCCCTATTTGATCAAAATCGTTTATTAGACCTAGATTTCTAGAAAACCCCAGCTGTTAAATTTCTCTGCCTGAAATCTTCCAGCGTGGCCCATTTGATCATCTAATCTACTTCATTCTTGATCTTTCATTCAAACTTGAATTACCAAACCTATAAATGTCTTAGATCGGTCCCAAATATCACAGTGGACTCCACCTAGCCTCCACTGCTCAACCAGCTTTCGCAAGCTATTATTGCATTTTACTCGACAAAGCAGCACACGATACAACGTCTGTTCTTAGCAATCCATGTGAAATCTTCTCAAATGTTTAAAGGAATTAAATTCCTTCTACCTAACGGCCTTCGACTCTCCAACACCCCCATCGTCGAAGAACCAATGAGGATGCTTTGAATATCCATTTTCTATCAAGAAACCTGAAACCCATTGTGCAGCTGCTGTGATCCTATATCTTTAAAACCACTGAGTAAAATTTGTTAGTCCTCTGTTCTATGGGGCCCACAAGCTCCATGAGGCCCCATAACACCCACTTCAACCGTCCATTTTGAGGGAAAAAAAGCATCAAACCCGAATCTGTCATGATCATCTTTTATAAGCTCGTCGTGAATCCACCATTGCTACCACTCAATCAAAAGCCTTTCGTTGTGCCCAATTTGTTCTAGAAAGTCAGGATTTGATTACTTGGTTATCAAAACAACGATTCAATCAATTATAAAACTCCTTTATTCTTCTGCACAACTGTGTGCAACTATAACATTGACCTTGCTTATTGAGATAATTGGCTTCATTTATAGCCTTTGCACATATAATCTTCAAGAGATCAGAGAATATTCAAAAACCCAGCGAGAGAAATAAAATAGAGAGAGAGAGTGGTGTGACCGATGGAGGGAGTTTTTCATTCGGCAACGGGGTTGGTTCATCTAGCGGTTTGATTTCGCCAAATTTCACACCGTTTTACCAAGTTTGGATTGATGCTACAACAAGGACTTCTACCGGCGCTCAAAAGCAACGATAAAAGCCCCACAAAGCGCCGACACTAGTTTTCTCGGTGCTAGGCTAGCTTTGGAAAATGGGGGTGTCGCTAAAATGTTGCCGGCGCTAGTAGATTTTCAGCGGCGCTTGTCTTAGCGTCGGCAATTGTATTGCTGGTATTTCTGAAGCGCTGCCAAAATTTAAAAAACGCCGCAAAGTCTAACCAAGAGCCGGTAAAAGTATTCCAAAGCAACACTTTTAATCATGGAAAAGCGCCGATAAAATCTTTAGAAGCGCCGCTAAAGTCTTCATAAGGGCTTTCTCGCTCCTACCTCAGGCCAGTAATTTTTTAAAATATAATTAAATTGAAACCTATATTTTTTTAATATTTTATACATAAAAAATGTTGCAATACAATTAAAACTGAATATTAAACAAAAATTATATTACTTCACAAAAAAATATAATATTTACAACAATAAGTTGAAAATGGTCTTAAATAAATAAATATTAATAAAAAACAAAAGTAAAAAATCCTCTATGTGGTCTACTCTTAGCATGAGTGGCGTCATAAGAGTGAAGTTCTTGTAGGCCTAAATTTAGGCACAATTGATTAAAATCCTGCACACAAGGGGGGAAAAAGAGTAAAAAAGTAGCATTCAACGAAGATAGAATAAATGAATTAAAAAATAAGCCATTAATTACAAGGTTGAAACAATATAACAGAGTTATCAATGGCTAGATGGGCCATTCAACAGACAACATTCAACTTATAGAAATTGCATCGACACTCGCGAATTTTTTCCAACTTGCCTCCACTCCTGGTGGCTTAATTTGCCCTATGGTTTTCTTTTTCCACAACTATCAAATATATTGTCAATGCAAAGAAGCCTTAATGTCAAACCTGCAATAATACAAAGACAAAAATGTTAATTCACATGACCATCATTAGAACCTTGTCCCACCTATTTACAATCAACTGGAAAAAAATACTGATATATGAACAAAAGATCTAATTAAAAACGGAAAGCAACAGTCCATGGAAATTAAAATCCATTGATAGCAGATCTTTTACAAGTTTCTGCTTTCACTGAATTCAGCACAAAATGCATCGCACGCCCACAGAATAGATGGATGGGATTGATGGGTTTTATTTCTTTTATTTTTGGATTCTTTTTGTCACTGCAAAACATACGGATAGCATAGCTCGTTTTCTTATATGACTAGTAAGAAAGATGAGTTTATTTCATATATTCCTATCCCTGGTGGTATCAAACTTGCTGATGGGTCATTCTCCAGTGCAATTGAAAAAGGGACTCATCAACTTTCTTAGTCACTGTCATTACCTTCGACTGCACACGCTTCTTTATTTCTTAGTCAATTCATTACCTTTTATCCTTCCTATTGTTTTCCTTGTGGAAAAGCCACACCCGTAGTTTTGGTTTCCTTTTTTTGAACATTTTCTGAGAGATCACATAACTTTGTTCTTCCATTTTGAACATATCTTTACAATTAATCATTTAGAAAATAATGATGACAAAACTTGTATAAATAACATGCAAGGCCGCTAATGTTAGATGTTTAACTAGGATATTGGCTCTGGCCTGTGGCAAATTTGTTGTATTTGTGCACAGGCATCAAAGCTTCTAGTTAATTGTATGTAAAAGGACTGGGAACGATACCAAAAATAAAGAAGATAAACAGGAACTCGTATTTATTTTCCTTGGATTTCCTTACTCAGCACTCGTAATATTCCAAAGCTCACTTGCATGCAGTCAACTATTAGTGAAAGAGGGAGACAAGCATATCTGCAAACAGCTCGAACATCAACCTCTAAAGCTATATCCGCAAATAGCTCCTGCAACAAGTTGAGTCACTGACCAAGTTCTTGTCCAACAGTGAGTTTCCATCACCAATGACTCTTATGCGTGGGGCAAACCCAAGGCATTCAATAATGGTAATGGTAGTCGTAATGGCCAGCTTTATGGCTGTTACAGTACCAGCCCTTACCGCCCTGTAATGGTTAAAATTTTTCTTAAAGAAGAAAATGTATTGGCCCCGTATTGGCCTGCTATATGCCATTTTTTTTTCCAGAAAGGAATGGCTATTACAGCCCTGTATTGCTTAACAGCTCCCACCATTACCATTACATAATAGACATTACATAACCATTTTTCAAAAACCATTGGCACACCACCCAATTGTTAGGTGATGGTGATCATCTTTACCCAATATAGAAGCTATGAAAAAGCCAGATTAGCTGCAACCACAATTCAAGCCAAAATTTGGTGTGGCTCATGCAACATCATTCCCCTTCTTTATTTCATTCCTTACTTGTCATACTGAGCTTTTCTTTATATATTTTTTAATTTTTTTTTTGGTTTTTGATGAATACTTTGTCATACCGAATTTAGAACTAGAGACAAGACTAACCCTTTTCCAAACTATCTATTTTCACAATCAACAAGATCTTGTTCTTATTTATATGGACATGTTTTGACAGGTGGATAATGTAGCAGGACAAACTTGACAGTTACCAAGAAAAAATGTGACTTAGGGCACTGGCAATGCTATATTGGAGTTCCAAATTTCAATTGATGAAAACTGCTACCCTGTAGAAAAAGAAGAAAGAGAAGGAAAGAAAAGAAGAAGAAGAAGAAGAAGAACTCCCATCATTATCACTAGCATCGTCCCAGATATCTGGGGTATGCTTTTTCTCGTGATTGCTATATTTCCATACATTATATATAACGTACTCTTATGCATAAGATATGTAGCACTACATTCTCCAAAAAAAAAAAAAAAAGAGTGCAAAATATGTAGTCAGGAATTATAAGTGTTCCAAGATGCATCAGAATGTACAGTCCTTATGCATCTATTTTGTAAGTGTGGGGACCATGTTTTGGTCATCTAGACTATAGATACGAAGGAATCCACCATACATGGATAACGTTCCCAAGATTTCCAGATTAGATGATCCTATCCATCTCATCTATGGCTGTTATTTCGGACTGTTAATGTGTTTTTCGCTAATTGTTTGTTATTAGGCTGCTTATCCAAGGG
Source organism: Magnolia sinica (assembly GCF_029962835.1). Classification (NCBI taxonomy): domain Eukaryota; kingdom Viridiplantae; phylum Streptophyta; class Magnoliopsida; order Magnoliales; family Magnoliaceae; genus Magnolia; species Magnolia sinica. The sequence goes on from NC_080582.1 coordinate 55,491,632, forward strand.
CCAGAATTGTCTATTTTGGAATAACTTTTAAGAACTACCATTTTTTTTTTTTGGGTTCCTTCTAATCAACAGCCTGAATTACTGAGCTAAGGAAGGATCTTGCATGTGCAAATTGACCCATCAGGACACTTTCACATCTTGATCCATTAGGGCCCAATGTGATTGGTTGACTGCCTAGCCTAGAAACCCTACTTTGAATATTCTGTTGCTTTTTGTACATTGTTGTGTGCTGAGATGTGTTCTGAGTGTATTGTGAATAGAAAAAGTCTTAAGTGGCTGAATGATAAGTTCTAATGAGTCTATCAGTCATTTTACCCTGCTGTTTTACTTTGTGGGTTATGTGGGACTGGTTCATTAGATTCAAACCTAAACATTCAAAGAAGAATTTATGATCTAACAAAGAAGATTAGAATATGTATATATGTATATGTGTGTATGCATACATGCATGTATCCTTGCAAACATTCAAGCCCATGTACTTCCCAAACAGAAAATTGTGCATGAAAAGAAAAGTTGATTAGCATGGATTTGTTGTTGTGTGAAAAGCACCTTACCTGTGAAGATATACAAGCAGTGAGGTGATAAAAACCTTTATTATCTTCAACTGGTATCCCAACAGATTCAACCAGTCTATTGTCCTCCAACTTGATCAATATCTGAAATTCAATCAGAGATTAACCAAAAACTGCAGGAAGTTATTTTTCTTGCACCCACCAACTCAAAGATCAGAGTCGCCAACTAGTCACCTAGTAAAGTTTGAAATTAACATCAAACCATATCAACTCTACTAATTATTATGTTTATGAATAAATGATTTGTAGTAAAAAAATACAATAAATAAAACATTCCATAATCATCATCATCATCATCATCTAAGCATTATCCTAACTTTAATAAATAAAACATATTGATGAATAAATTAGATTATAGAGCACATAAAGCAAAATATCAACTCAAAACTTGAGAATCAAAATATTTGCTAAAGGAGAAAGATAAGCATAAGAGCAAAAGGGATTCGAAGAATTTAGAAACATAGTTGGAAAAATAAGATGTTTCGCATGTCAAACATTACTTACATTTCATAACATATAAGGCCTCTGTTCTGTTTCCTTCAATCAAACCTGTACGAGTATAGATTCGAACTTGTGCAAGGATGACAAATCTTATAAAGTTTGAATGGGGGCTATGTGGGGATTCCATACAATGAAATGTGGACCAACATCAAAATGATATAGCAGAATGATAGCAACAACAAATGAGTGCAGGTCAAATCTTTGTGAAGGTAGAGATATGATATGGAATGTGAACAATCCACAGATGATTGGGGATTCACTTGGTGGCGGTAATTATTTTTTGAATAGAACTGCTGTCTATAACAGGCCTATGCAATCTATCAATAGCTTTCGCAAATATCATTTAAAAAAGCAATTTGTTGACGAATGGACCTCGCAGTAACTTCAGCTAAAAGACAGACTTTGTCTAAAATGAAATTTTCCCTGCCATTCAATAAAAAACAAAAACAAAAACATGTGAATAGATTGAAAGAACAACAATCCACTATCAAAACAGTGTGAAAAGTATACTAAGAAGCAAAGGAACGTGAATGCCCATTCCACCATGCATTCATATGATATCAACCAAAAACCAAAAATTAAGAAGATTCAAGTTCTTATGCTCAATCAAATTTCGTTCAAAGTCAATAAAAGAATCCTCATTCTCAAAAGTCAACAAATATAAAAGAAAATCCACACTATTTTACCATCACACATTCATGCCATGTCTAAATTGTGCAATGAATAAACCACTGCCATTTAAAAAATGATGGAAAAGGCACAAAGAATTGATCGAAGGAATAAAAGAAGATCAGGGAAATTCCATTACCTTAAGAAGGTTTTGAATGTATTGCCTCATGGGTGAAGATAGATGATCTCCAGAATCAGACTCCAAGTATACTGACAAGCCTAGTCATTGAATGACAGTTAGTTAAATTTCCCCTTTTTTCCTTTCTGTCCCTTTTCTATTAATAAGCCTATAATATCTTGAAGAGCTAGAAGCCATGCAAAGGACATGAAGCAGAATCACAGGTCCGACAAAGCCCAATACTCAATATACCGAATAGATGCACAATTGAATAAAATGAAGAGAATATGAAATGACCTCAACAAATGAAGACTGCAAACTGTAATTGATTGGACAATGAGTAAGGAGAAATCACATAAAGTCCTGTGCCTCATAAGATAGATAGCTTTCGGATATGCAGGATACATTGTACAGAAACAGTAACCTTTGAACTGATGGCTTACCATGGATGAGGAATAGCTCCAAGGTATCATAGGTTGGAAGAACCAAACATCCAATCATTGGCCTATTTCCCTGAACATAGTTGGTTCACATATTTTTTTTCTTAGCAGTTTATATGCAGATCAACAATCAAATGTTAGGACCTTACAACCAACGTTTTCAATATCTTGCGAAATCATCGATATATCCCATGATATATCAGTTATCCAAGTTGGGCGATACGAAACTCAACTTTAATATCAATTTTTCATGGTATCCTAGAGTATATCGCATGATATCGCAATATCATGCGATATATCCACACTCCCACTTTATAAATTCTTAATGTATCGTGCGATACATTGACACTGAGTGCAATATTAAAATGAATAAAAGGAAACCAATGCTGTTTTGTCTAGAAAATCCTAAAAAAATCTTCTAAGTACATAGGAAGGTGATTTCAACTAGTCCACTCTAATTTGTTGGAAGAAAATCTTCTAAATTTCTCCAAAATCATAATCGAAAGCTTCTTGGGAGGCTTCACCAAACATTAGACAGCTTCGGTTTGGAAAAAAATGTCAAACAAAAAATAAACTATACACAGACAAGTCAAAACCAACAACTCCTTTTTTCGTCAGATTTTTTCTTCATGGAACAACCAAGTCAAAACCAAGCAATGAGTTTTAGCAGAGGAGTAAACCCTAATTTGTAATAGCAGCAACATTGAAAATTTCAACAAGTAGTAGACAAGGGAAAAGGAAAAGCAAAAGATTCCAGAAATTATCTAGTTGGGTTATGCGATGGGGCCCAAAGGATACATATTACAATGAGTAATAAATAAGTATGCAAGGACGTTCCAAAAAGCTGGGATGATCCAAGCTCTTTCCCACAACTCGCTCAAGGGATCTGATGCATTGAAGTACAATTGCATTTTCACAAGTACAAGAAGCTCGGATCATTAGTACTCATGAGTATTAAAAATAATAACAAAACAGAATCTAAAACCCCAGATCTGCATTGAAAATTTGTTGTAACTTGAGAGAAAAATCCAAATCTGTTTTGGAAAGATCGAGAGAGAAAAACCTAGATCTGGTCTGTAAAAGACACAGAGACAGAGAGAGAGAGAGAGAGAGAGAGAGAGAGAGAGAGAGAGAGAGAGGAACCCTAGAGGAGTAGAGATGGATTGAGAAAGGGGAAACAAAGAGAGATGGTCGATTGAGAGGGAAAAGGGGAAATAGAGAGAGAGGGTCGATTGAGAAAGGGATAGTAGAGGTAGAGATGGCGATGGCTATCGCTGCATCTAAAGGGGGAGAGAGAGAGACTCGGGACGGAGAGAGAGTTAGAGAGAGAGCGTCGAGGGCAGTGAGAGAGAGAGGGAGAGTCAGGAGAGGGGAGCAAAAGAAGTAAAAGAGGCTTAGGGCTTTTCGTACGATATTTATACCCGATTGCAAACCGACACCACCTTTTAATTAGCACTGGTAATTAGCCAAATACATCACGGCTAATCCCGCTTTTGTTGTTGTGTGTCCTTGGAGTTAATCATATCCATCCGTAGCATTGAGGTAGGTTTCCCTCCTTTAGTTTAAGGTATTTTGAGCATACTAGCATTATGGTTTTGCCAAATACCCTAGAAATTAGCAGGCTTAAATAAATTCCATAAGTAGTCTCCTGACACATTTAAAAAAATTTTCAGATGATTTTACCTCTGCTAGGAGCTTTGCGTCCAGGAGCTAATGATGTCTTTAGTGTTTTTGGAAGTGTACAACATAACTCAGTTCTGTGTGAGTTTGTGGGGTCACTGGTTAAAGTGTTTTATCTGCATTGTCCATCCGCCTTACAAGCTCATTTTAATGTAGGACCCTCGAACTGAATCGTATTTAAAGATCCAGTGGACTAGCCCACAGGAAAACATTGCAATCTCATACTATCGTTGAAAATTCTTGGTGGGCCACAGACCCTTTGGATATGTTTGAATTTTTGGACCATGCCTTAAAATAAGTTGTAAAAACATATGTACGGCATGGATCAGACACATACATGGATGGCCCTATAGAATGTAGTGTGCAGGAGTTTTGTTCATCACATGTTTGTACAACTAAGATTACGTGCATCAGAAGCTTCGAAAGAAGCTCTTCCCCATATTTATAAACGAAGCCCTTCATGATCACAAGGCCCATTGTAAGGTAGATCCAATCCATTGATAATGTTCATGGACCTGGGTTTCTTTAGAAAGATGTCATCGTCAAGCTGTTATGAGCTATATGTGGCCCACAACAAGAAAAAACTCTTAACATTGGCTAGAACAATATCTACTATTTCTTTGTGGTGTGGTCCACTTGGTAGAAAGATGACAGTAATTCTCTAGGCAGTGTACTTCCTCATAATTCTGGCGAGAATGGAAGGAGTGAATTTGATTGAAAGGGAAAGATGTGACGTACATACAGTGTACGAATATCACTTATGTAGGGCCAAAGTCAAGCCAGGGTTCCACTTTCAATCCCGACCTCGAGCATTACATTCCCTTTTCGAAGCTTCTTCTCCGGGACTCACCACCACCCTGTCCAGTACCCTTTTTCAATGTCATCTTCTTCAGTGTCATCGAAGAATCATATTCTTTAGCATCAACTTCGGCCAAAAAAGTGAGCATATTTACAGTTGATTTTTTTTTTTTTTTTTTTTTTTTTGGTTGTGGGTTGAGGGTTGCAGTTGGGGTTTTTATAGTGAAAAAAGTGATTTTGATAAGGGTTTTGAAGTTAATGGAGGAAGAGTGGTGATTTTTCAATGGAGATGGTGAAGGAGATGAACGATGTTGGTTGGTGTAAGGGTGAAGGAGATAGCCGAGGTTTCAAGTGCAAGGGTAGAGATTATTATCCAATAAGGGTCAAGGTTGTCAACCTGTTTGGATGACAACCTCAACCCTTACTGGATGATAATCTTGACCATTGGTAATAGATTGTCAACCTTGACCCATAATGGTTGATAACCTCGACCCGTAGTGGATAATAACCCCAACTCTTGAGTTGTAGTGGATATAACCTCGACCCTCAATCCTTAGTGGGTGACATCCTCGACCTATCATTACTGGTTGACAACCTTGACTGGTTGGGCCAATGTATTGCAGGTCTTGAAGAAACATGTGAGAATACCTGCGCAGTTTTCCCGAAGTGCTTTGTCAAGTTTTTGAAGGAGTACATGTTGGAAGATTTTGCCAACTCTTCTATTAAAAGAGAGATGTTCAGGAAGTGTTGTTTTGGATATTTGTTGGATTTTCCGATGGGTGGGTGGAAAGATCATGGTTAAGTAATCCACTGCCGTATGTAGAGGAGTATTGGTGACTTTCGATATTCCGAGCACCATTATGAAATTAATCGAGATGGACTTCGCAATCATTATGGGACTTAGGTGTGTATCCTGTAGATTAAAGGATTCTGAAGTGGGTTAATCAATAGAGCTAACAAGGGGAAAGAAAATGAAGAGCATTACAGAGAAATATTTTCTGATAGGACCTGTTTTTGAGAGATGCTTTTCTCTTACTTCGTAGGAGAAATAATCTCCAGGATACAATGAAGTTGATACTTTTGATTTGTGTGGAAAATTTGGCAATTACAACTCCAAGTAAGAATAGTTGTGTACATAAATAAATACAAATGGTTAATAACATGGAATAGTTCACTAGGTACCCTTAGGGAACTGTGGGGTACAAGTATTTGAAAGAAGGGGCTAATACTGTAACAGAGGGTGAGCACCTCAAGTCGTACAACATATGCGATGCATGTATGCATTGCAAGTAACTTATTGTTGTCCCCATTCATTAAGGGTATTTTGATGTTTGTTTTTAAAATTTTAAATATTCAATACATGTCCTGACTAATGTGTAATGTATCATTTTACGAGTTAAACAGATATGGGCATATGAGCGACTCCTGCAACTGTTTGCCGATAGGGGATGTGTTGTAAGAAAAGCTCTTGTTTGAATTCCCCGAATTCTAAATTGAAGGCCATATAAAGTAGGCCAGTATCCAAATATATTGATGATCTTCACAACCTTGCTGATAAGGGTGATTCTTTATTATTGCGTGATAGATCATTATTAGATTTTCGAATATTCTTGATGATCTGCATTAACAAAAGTTACATCGGATATATGTATATCAAGTGGAATGATATCAGATGGAGTAATGAAAGTATCTAGTAGAGATTGTATTGGATGAGTTGATGATGAAGGAATATCTCGATATTGTTCATTGACCGGTAAATGTTCATTTAAGTTTATACGCTGCAAATTGAAATGAACTAAGGGATCAAGACACGTAGCATTGGTGGAAGGGATGTGGATATTTTAGTCGTCAACTCTTCCATCTTGACATTGATCATTGGTCAAAGGTTAAAAATATATGTATTGTACTCACTACTTGTAAGTGCTATGGTTTCTTGCTCCTTTGATTGTCAAATTTTGTAGTGCCAAAACCACAATCTGTGTCTTGTGTAGCACATTGATATATCTGTTCAAGGCATCACATGTACAAGGACAATGCTTCAAGTCAAGAACAAAGATCTACTTCAAGAAATGCAAGATCAAGTACATTGTTCACTACTTTAAGCTTCAAAGTTTAATGTTTTAAAGCGACATCAAAAGACAAGTCAACTGTTCATACTCAAGACTCAAGGTGAAGTACAACTCATGTACTACAAATTCAAGCTTCAAACGATCTCAAGTACAAGCTTCATCATGTGTCAAGATCTCAAGCTTCATGAACTTCAAAGATCATTTATCATCCGAAAAAAAGAAGGTTCAATGTTCATATGCCATGGTTAAGGTATGAAAGACCTTAGATTGACCTTAGGATAGGTCATTTTGAATACATAATTCAAATTAAATTATATTATAAGTGTTTGGATTGTTCTTTGACTAGTCCTGGACTTTGTTCGACTAGTCCTAACACTGGCTCGACCAGTCCTAGAAATTCCAAGACCAGTCCTAAGTTTGTTGCAAATTTTTAAAATTTTTTGTTAAGCCAGGACCAGACCTTGAGATTGCTCGACTGGTCATGTGAACAGTGCACGACTCAAACTCTAGTAATTATTTCTGGTTCCACACGACCAGTCGTGGACAGGTCACGACTAGTCATGGAGTTCCCACGACCATTCGTGAAGGGCCTATGACCAGTCGTGGAACAACTTTATCTTATCGCGCTCAAAATTTTAAAAATCCGTTGGTCGTAAGACCAGTCGTAGTGTCCATAGGACCAGTTGTGAATGTGATTTCTTTACCTATAAATAGAGCATGATTTTCAGAGTTCGGTATTCAATTCAAGTATAATCGAGACATCACTCTGAGAGATAAATATTGTGCATATTTAATATTCTCTTTTATTAGCTTTTTATATTTAATTTTGTATTCTGCATTCCAATCTGATTTGAAAAGAGGGATTGAAGTATTCCCACTTCTTAGAATCAAAATCAAATAGAGCTAGCCCAATTTGATTTAATTTAAAATCAATTTAGAACCTAGAACCATTTCATAAGTGAGTGTGGACATTGAACTTCTATATTCGAACTTTTACTCTGATTTGGTTCTTCCGGGCTGCAGCAAAAGGAGAATATCCAGGTATTTTACATTATTGTAATTTCCTTTGTTTTGGTTTCTTTTGAGATTGAGCCAGAAAAATCTCATTCTTTTGGTTATCTGAGGAGATCCAGAAAACTCAGAGTGTGGGGTTTTTTGAATTGTGTAAGCCCACTAGAAAGACACAATTGTGAGGGTTTTAGGTGAACCTGGAAAAACCTATTTTCATAGTGAACGGTAATATCCACTGTGTGAGGATATTAGGAGTGGAGTAGCTGTGTGGCTATTGTTTAACAGTTGGTGTTCACACAAGCGAACCACTATAATTCTTTGTGTTTTGTGGATGTGTGGTTTATTTTCTATATCTTTTATCATTCAAGATTGTGGGATGTATTTATGGATGTGAATGTTGTAACTTTACATTTTAGCATTGTGGGGAATATTGTAATAGCTTAGATTTCCTTTCTTGCTATTTCCTTTTTATTCCTCTTCAGTTTGAGTTTTTGATGCACAAATCGTTCTAGTAAGGTTGTCCTGCCATAAACCCTTGGTTTTTATAGTGTAAGGTTGTCCATAGAACAACATTTCTATCAACCTCTCAATACTAGAATTTTGAGGTTACTTTACATTTCCGTATTGTGGATTGTTTATAGTGCTTTCTTTCCTTTAATTGTTTTATTCTGTTGTTATTCTTAAATTTGGCATAGTCCTATTCCCCCCCCCCCCTCTAAGATATATAACTCGGCCTTTTCACTACCCAGCAATTGAAACAACGATATATTGCAATTGTCGAGTCCTCGATCATGAGATGTATCATTACTTTAAGGTTCAGGTATATCGTAATCGTCGAGTTGTCGATTATCACATGTATCATTCCTTGAAGGGCCATGTATATCGTTATTGTCGAGTCATCAATAATGCTATGTATCATTCCTTAAAATGTGAGGTATATCACAATCGTCAAGTAGTTGATCATGACATGTATCATTCCTTGAAGGGTCATGTATATCGCAATCACTGAGTCGTCGATCATTGCTTGAAGGCTGCAAATCAGGAGACCATATGTTTGAATGTAATTTAGAGTGTATGCTCCTTCCTTGCACAAGAGGTCACTTTCCTTATACATAGTGGTATCTGAGTTAGTTAACTCTGTCCTCAGAAGAGTAATATGCCTCAAGATCTTCACAATCTTTGATTGTATGTGGAGGGAGTAATCCACGTATTGCCTTGCTGTACACAACCTTCATTCTCAAATCAAATTCATCTAGTGTTGTCTTTATAATCTGATATATTTTATCTAGGAGATCCTAATACATAATATCATCCCTTGAGTTGAAAAAGTTCTCTTTTCGTATACACCCCTTCCCATCATAATAGGATGGACCAATGAGCCCTAATCTTCTAATATGGGTTAACCAACAATAAAAATGAATGGGTACAAGTTGTCAAATGTGAAGGGTCAAGGTTGTCAAAATGTTAAGGGTCTAGTTTGTCATTTGTTAAGGGTTGTGGTTGTCAAATGTGAAAGGTTGATGTCTTGGTTGTTAAATGTGAAGGGTATAGGTTGTCATCAACTAGGAGTCGAGGTTTGACAAAGTGAAGGGTCGTGGTTGTCAAATGTTAAGGATTGAGGTTGTCAAGTTTTCCAGTTATTAACCTCGACCCTTCACACCGCCCAATCTTGACCCTTCACATTTTGACTATCAAGCTCGACCCTTGCTAGATGGTAACCATGACCCTTATTGGATGATAACCATGACCCTTAATGGATGATAACTGTGACCCTTATTGGATGACATTTTACATTGTTACCACTTCTTTACTTCGACCCACCTTAACACAATACCAAAACACATCACAACCTTGTCTCTTAAAAAGACATTAACAATGCCAAGGTTTAAGGTTTTATTTACCTTAAAAAAATGACTAACACCATAATTTACTATAGTAGTAGGGACATCAGAGAACTGCTAGATAGACGCCAAATGACGTCGGAGAATGCTACAATCATGTTGGTGGGAGTAGTGGATGAAACTTCAACGAAGATGAGTTTTGGGATGAATGCCAGAGAATGCTAGATAGACGCCGGAGGAGAGAAATGAATGACTTTAAAGAAGAGGATTTTTCAGATGAATGTTAAAGAATGCCAGATGCATGATAGATGAGAGAAATGCCGGAGAGAAGCGAAGGTGGGAAAGTCATAGTGGGTGTAAGTGTTAAGTTGTAAATCTAGCACCCTTAGTTGTCAAATTTTATCATGCCAAAATACTTCAGTATGGTTGACTTGTTTTGATAGATGAAAAGTTCACCTTCATTCGAAGATAAGCGTGGTGTTATCTACATCGATGTTATATGTGCTACAAGTACGCATGTTCAACTACAACAATAAGTTGAAGATCATCAAGTTGAGGTACTCAAGCTCAAGTGCATCATTATTTTAATTTCAAGCTTAGAGTTCAAGCTTATCTTAAAGCTCAAGATCAAGTCTTAAGAACAAGCTTAAGTACATTTGCTTAAGTCTCAAGAGACAAGTTCGAGACAAGTTCAAGAATTCAAGGTCAAGCTTCATGTACTTCAAAGTGTCCTATCTACTGAAATGACCGATGGTTCAATTTCGATACTCACATTTAAGGTATACATGACCCTAGAAAGACCTTCGGATTAGGTCATTAATATTATGTATTTAAGTTGGGTCATTGTACTTAATTTAGGCTTTGCTTCGACTAGTCTTAGTCTTTGTTCGACTAGTCCAGACACTGGCTCGACTAGTCCAGGGTTTTTCTCAACCAGTCCAGATTTAAATTCAAAATTTTAAAATTTTCTGGTAGGTCTTCGACCAGTCGAGTATCTTGTTCGACCCATCATGGAGATTGTTTCGACCAGTCGAGTGTGGCTCCACTCGAACTCTAGCAACGCAATTTTTATTCACTTGACCAGTTGAGCGCTCTGCTCGACCAGTTGAGCTGGCCACTCGACCAGTCGAGGGTCTGTTTTATCCGATCGCGCCAGAAAATTTGAAATTTTGTTCAGCTAGGACCAGTCGAGTCGAACCTAAGACTAGTTGAGTGAACCAATTTGTAGCCTATAAATAGCGAATTTTTTTTAAAATTTTTCATTCATTCCAAGCCACTTCAAGCCACCACTTTGAGAGATAAATCACCACTATTGTGAAGCTATTGTGAGGTATTTAAAATTTATTTTAATAGCTTTTTGGTTATTTAATTTCTTGATCTCTTGATTCCATTCTATTAGAATTAAAAAGGAGATTTTTATTTAACCCTTTGTGAGATCCAAGAAATTGAATCCAAGTAGCCTAAGGTTGGATTTAATTTAAAATTCATCTAGACGTAGAACCCCTTCTTCTATGAAATTGAACATTGAACATTATCATCTATAAAGAAGCAGTTCTACTGGCTACATTGAAGAACATTTTTCAGATAAGTATTATATTTCAATTTTCTGTATTTTTGGTTTGTGAGATTCAACCAGGAAAATCTCTATTTGTGGTTTTGACTGAGATCAACTAGGAAAATCTCAGCGTGGGATTTTCGATTGTGTAAGCCTATTGAAAAACACATCTGTAAAGGTTTTAAGGTGAACCTTGAAAAACCTTCTTTCTTAGTGAAAGCCAAAATCCGGTGGGTGTGGATATTGGGAGTGGAGTAATTGTGTGGCTGTTTTCGAACAGTTGGTGTACACACATGAACCACTATAATTTTTAGAGTTATGGTGGATGATTGTATTTGATTATGTGTGTGAATGCTGTAATCTATTTTATGCTTTTGTGGTGAATGTTGTAATAGCTAGGTTTATTTCTTTTGCTTCTATATCAGTTTGAGTTTTTGATACTTACCGACGTTCTAGAAATCAGGTTGTCCTACCATAAGCCATTGGTTTTTGGTGTAACGTTGTCCTTAGAACAACATTTATATCAACCTCTCAATACTTGTTCATTTGAGGTTGCTTTAGATTTTTGCTATTTGAGTTTATTTTTCACATTTCATTTTTATTTGGCATAGTCCTATTCACCCCCCTCTAGGACTTGGAGCTTGCCCTTTTCAAGTGGTATCATAACCTAATAGCTCATTCCATTGGATTAATTTCCTGAGCTAAGCAATCTCGAGCTCCTAATATGTCAAATTTTGATAGCCCCTCTATTACTAGGCTACTACCGTTTAATGGCTCCAATTATGCTTATTGGAAAGCCCAGATGAGAATCTCTCTGAAATCCATTGATGAAATTGTGTGGCAAGCAACGGTTACCAAATGGAAACCACCAATGACTGAAGTTCTAAGCAGTGATGGAACCAAGTCTAGGCAAGTATCGCCTTATTATTTATGGACCACACCTCAGAAAAATGATAGTAGTGCCAATGCCAAAGCTTTAAATGCAATCACTTGTGCACTATTACTAGATGAGTTCAAAAGAATTATATCTTGTGATACTTCAAAACAAGCTTGTGATATCTTAGAAATGACACACGAGGGAACGACTATTGTCAAAAAGTCTAAGGTTCAAATCCTCACCACTAGGTTTGAGAAAATACGTATGGAAGAAAATGAATCATTCATGGACTTCTATATTAAACTGAATGACAAAGTCAACTGAATGTGGGGTCTTGGAGATAGCATCTCAGAAAGTAAAGTTTGTGCAAAGATTCTGCGCTCACTTCCTGAGAGGTTCAATTCTAAGGTGACAGCCATTCAGGAACTTTGAGACACGAATATATGAGGGTGGAAGAGCTTGTTGGTTCTTTATAAACCTACGAGTTAAATTTCAATGCTCCTAAAGGTAAGTCAATAGCCCTTAAATCATCTAAATGTATTTCTCAAGATAATAGTATTAATTCTGATTGTGAAAACTCAGAGGATGATATGGCCTTATTAGCCAAGAAGTTCTATAAGATTTTCAAAAGTAAAAAGAGAGTTGATTTTCAAAATCATTTGAGAAGAACAAGGGTAAAACTAAAAATTGGAAATCACTTAAAGACTGCCAATGCTTCAACTGCCATGAATACGAGCATCTAGCAAACAAGTGTCCAAAAAGGGACAAAGCAAAGAAGAAAGGCATGTTGGCCATATGGGATGAATCGTCCTCCTTTGAAATTTCTTCTGAGTCGGATGATTCAGAACCCGAGTCTTCAAGTGAAGTCAAAGCCTTAATGACTCTAGCCAGAGTCAGTTCCATAGATAGTTGTGATACATCTGAATATGAAAATCTGAAGTGTCACCTTAAAAATGAAGACGATCTTCAGGATGCCTACAATGCCTTATACTGGGAGAGTTGTAAGATTGCTGTCAAGCTTAAACTTCAAAAAGAAAAGTTTTTAAAATTAAAAGAGGATTTTGAAAAATTAGTTTTAGAAAAGTTGCATATTTCTGATTATTTTGAAAAAAACTAAATGTGATTTAGATTTCAAAACATCTCAACTTGAAAACCTAAATTCAGAAAATGAGAAACTAAAATTGGAAGTCTTTTCTCTCTTGAGTTTAAAGGATACTTGGAGGTATGCCCAGGGAGACCCTAAACTAGAAAAATTACTTAACCAAATCAAGAAAATGTGGAGATAGATCGGGTCTGGGCTATGATAAAAATATGCCTCTAACATGTAAGATTACTTCTCCTAAGTTTGTTAAAGGAGAGTCCTCCAACTCAAAAGGGAAAAGCTTGAATAAAAAAGGTTTTAAAAATCCTAAAACTTTTCAAGCTACCAAACCTAATATCAACCATATCAATCTTACAAATCAGAATTATAACCTCTTAGCTAAGAAGATTATTGATTTACTTAAGGAGCTTCTGAAAACTAACTCGAATGGTAGAATTAATAATAACTACAAGCGTAGAAAAATCAACACTGCTCCAAAATCCAAAATGGTGATGAAATGGGTCCCAAAGGTTACTTGCTTGGTTGCTCACACCGCTTTGAAGGCTTTAAGTCAATTAAAGTGGTACCTAGACAGTGGTTGCTTTAAACACCTGACAAGTGACAGAGATTTGTTCACCAATTCTAAAGAAATGACTGACGCGTCAGTCACATTTGGTGATGGGAGCAACTGCAGAATAATTGGCCAAAGTACAGTTCAACTTTTCAATCTTCCTCCTTCTGAGAATGTTTTATTTGTAGAAGGTCTTAAGCACAATCTCTTAAGCATTTCTCAAATCTGCGATAATAAACATAATGTAAAATTCACTAATCAAGGTTGTGAGATTTCCAATGAGAAAGGTTGTGTGATATTGAATGGTCGCAGAACATCTGAAAATTGTTATATTGTAAGTGATTCTAGCTCGTCTAAATTATCTTATTACATGGTCCAAATCAATGTGACCGAGTTATGGCACAAATGCCTTGGACATGTAAACTACCAGAATCTATATAGATTGAGCAAGGCCGATCTAATAAGAGGTCTACCCAAATTGAAGAAAATAGATAATATTTGTGGTGAATGTCAAATCAAGAAACAAACAAGGAGTAGTCTGTTGAGGCATAAAAGAAGAAGGATAAAGATCAAAGATCAAGAAGGTAGAAGAATAGAAGAAAAATGGGAAAGAATGCCATTTTATGAGATCGAACGAGCTGCGCAAAGGAAATATTAATTACGCGAGCCGCGCAAAGGGAAATATTAGTTGCGCGAGCCGCACAAAGGATTTATTGATTGCGCAACTCGTGCAGATGATCCTGTTGGTTGCGTGAACCGATCAAAGGGATCAAAGTGCTATTTTACACGAATGGTCAGATCTTATGAGAGGTGAGCCCCATGACACAAAAATTGAGGGTTCGCATGTGTGGAGGCCTATAAATACCCCACTTCCCCTCTCATTTGGGGATTGGAAGAATTTTGGAAGAAATTCAAAGCTCCAGAATAAGCTAAAGGTAGGAGAAGGGAGGTTGCAAAGGGTTTGCGTGACCCGCGCAAACCATCTTGGTTGTGCGAGTCGCGTAACCAGGATGTTATACAACTATTGAAGATAAGGGTCTAAATGCCATTGAAATCATTAAGGCGGGTTTTCACACTCTCTAATTCTCCTTTTGCATAAAGATATGAGCTCAAGACAGGGAGATCAGATGATCAAACCCACACAATATTCCTCTTAAAGAGATGATCGAACTACAAGCCGAAATGCTGTCAAATTTGACATTCAGATTCAACATTTGAACTTTGTCAATTTTTATATCTTAAATAATCTATCTCAGAATCAAGGGATATTCAATGATGTAAATGAACTCAATATTAATGATACGATGATTGTTCTTCATACACTCTCTCGGTTACATTTGAATAAGAGAATTTTCCAAATCAAATGCATTTGTTTCTTGTTCGAAAAAAAATGGCAATTCTGTTGGGGACTTTCTATCTTATTTAATTTTAACATTGAGAAGGTTACAGGACTTTCGTTGTAGTTTCTCGTCTTTTCTGACACCAAAATGGTGACTCTTAGTGGGAACATCCTCCCCTTCATCTCTCAGATAGATTACATTGTTATTTAAATAATAATTATAATTTCATGTTTTATTTTGAAGGTAAAAAGATAAAATTGTGACCTACAATCAAATGACAAACTTAATGAGAAAGGTGAACTTTTATTTCACTACAATTGGATTCATAGTGGAATATGCATCAGATTAGCCTCCAAGGTGCAAAACTCAGTCTCCCGTAAGCAAAAATGACTTAACCTGAACAACGGTTGGAGTCATGTCTGCTTCACCTCGAGCACTGGAAGGTGATGAGGACTGGACTGTTGTGACATCTTAAAGGATGAGAGCTCGAAATGCAAGAAGCTTCAGAATAGGTCTACCTTCGCTAAGAGCTAATGGACCAATAACACGGAACGCTTGTAAAAAGAATCCTAAATTAGCCCCTCCTGCAATATATCCTGGGCAAACAGTTCCGTAGTTGGCATCACGTGACTTCCTGGCTTTGATTGCTCCAAGAATCCAATGGACAAAAGAATATAAAGGAAATGCACTATTCGTAGGATCACCTACTTGTGTATCACCTCAATCAATCAATTACAGTGGTAGTGTAGGAAAATCAAATGAGACTCCCCTCTTCGTAAGCCCCATCACACCAACATATTCTCATCCTACTCCGACTACAGCTTCATCAACAAGTGGGGAAGCTACAGTACACATGGCCAGAACAAATCAAGGAACTATGCCAACCACGAAAGACCGTATGAATGAAATAGTACAAGCACAAAGAACACTGATGGAAGAGCGTAGAAATCTCAGAGAGGCTTTGGCAACTCTCACACACAA
This sequence comes from Magnolia sinica, assembly GCF_029962835.1. NCBI lineage: Eukaryota > Viridiplantae > Streptophyta > Magnoliopsida > Magnoliales > Magnoliaceae > Magnolia > Magnolia sinica. The sequence continues at coordinate 55,507,736 of NC_080582.1, forward strand.
CATGGCCCAGATAGCAGCTCTTCCAATGATGAGCATGATGAATGGACAGGAACACCAACCTGAAAGCCTTCAGCCATAAGGGGTAGGATCACTCGGATTTACTCTAGCACTGAGACCATAACTCAAGAGGAAGTACGTCAAGTTGTTGAGCAAGCTATTAGGATAGAAAGGGAGCATGAGAATGTCGGCCGATTTAGATATAGAACACCATATCCAAGGGAAGTGGAAGATGTCCCTTTTCCAGTTAACTTCAAGCATCCAAACTTTCAAAAGTTTAACGAGGACAGATCGCCAGAGGAACATTTGATGCATTTCATCACCAGCATGGAAAATTTCTCCACGATACCACAATATTGCCTATGATTATTCGGATCTTCTCTGACAAGTAAAGCATTCCGATGGTATTCTAGTTTGGCTCCAGGATCGATACACACTTTGGAACAAATGCAAGATGCTTTTATGTCGAACTTCTTCTCATCGGAACACGATGTTAGCATTATGTGGTCAGCTTCTGTGCAGTAGAGAGAAGGAAAACCTGTGGAGAAATTCATAGACAGTTGGATGACATTGGGAGCTTCTTGTAGGTAGTTGCCAGAAGAGAAAGAGCAGGTTAAGATGTGCTTGAACTCCATGGAAATAGGAATCGCGTTCGGGCTTACCATTGATCTGGCTACCAAAGCCCTCACCTTAGAGCTGATGACCCGAAAAATGCCAGCGTTTCACTATGAAACAGCTAGAAGAGGACCCAATAGGTTGATCACAAATACTGTGGACCATGAGAAAAGAAGTCAGGAAATGAGAGATTCAGGAGAAAAAAAGGACAGCGGAAGGAAGAATCAAGTCGTCCTAGAAACAGGTTCAGTGGAAAAAGACCCAGATCACTTAATTCTCATGAAGGGTTTGCGTTCGATAAAGAAGATGTTGTTCCCGTGATGAACCAACTGTTGAAAGCTAGTACGATAAAATTACCCACGTCCAAACGCCGTGAAGGTGCAACAAGAACAAGAGAAAGAGATTTCTACCGCTATCATCGTCTGGTAGGGCATCTAACAGAAAATTGCTACACATTAAAATGCATAATACAAAGAATGATAAACAAGGGCGAAATAGTGATTGGAAAAGAAAAAGAAAGGGACATAAAGGCAAGGGTGAACGTACTGACAATTCGAAAAAATACTCTTGAAGGAGTAGGGAAAGAAAATCGTAAGATCACAGGGAAGGCCGCGGTAATCATGCTATAGTCAGGGAAAAGAATGATAAGTCCCCCAAGGTAGAAAGTCGGGACTACAAGAACAGAGATAATCAGGGATCAACATGACAGTGATAAGAGAGAAGAAAAGAATGAAGCAGCGAAGGTGACTTATGACATAGTAAGTCACTTGAAAGGTATACCGGCTCGATTAGGCATTTATGACGCATTAAAGTTATCAGAGGACTTTAGGTAGAGTCTGATTCAAGCATTGTTCGACCATAATGTCAAAGAAATGTTGCTTGTGGAAATGGAAATTAAAGAACGCAAAGAACGAGAGGATTGCATGCCAGTAGTTTCCTTCTCTGATTATAATCTAACCTGTGATACAGGGCACGACAGGCCACTAATGATAGTAGGCCACATCCGCGAGAGAGAAGTCAAATGGATTATGCTCGACAATGGGTCCGTAATGAATCTGCTACCACTAATAATGTTGAATAAATTAGGTTACCGTCTTTCTGATCTGTGCCCTAGTGATATGATGATACAGGGCTTTAATCAAGACGGGCAGCACGCACTCGATAAAATTGAATAAAGGAGAAATGCCAAGTATATTGTCAAAGACTACATATCGGTGATTTCTTAAAATAGAGTAACCGTCATTGTTGTCATCAAACATGCATTGTTGAAACTCGTTGAAATTGGTATCATCACCAAGCTGTTATATTATTATAAGCGTAGTGCGAACATCGTCAAAAGACATTATCAGCAGTGGTGATATATCAATTAATACACCTATTACTATTACGATAAAGATGACAGCTTATCATCATTTAAGGCAGCCTAGCCAAGCCTATACAACCAACTACACATAATGCCTATTGCCATTCAGGCAGCAGTGAGAAGCCAGTGGCCCTAAAAAGCCCGTGAATGCCATCATATGCATACCCATGTGGGCAGCGGATGGAGCCAGCGACTGAAAGCCTTAAAATGCCAAGAAGTCCTCAACGGCCAGTCATGCATAACACTAATGCCATCTGTATAGCTTTTTGACAGCGTCACGGGGAACAGATGAAATTGCCCTCCTGTGAATGGGTCTAGCCTTGTAGACGAAGAAAATACAGGTTGCAGTGTGCGCTCTTTGGCCATTGTCCATAGATAGGCCAACCATGCATAAGACCCCCCAAATCCTTGGATTGATTTCAGTAGTAACTCATGAGGAAGGGCCTAAACCTACTCATCGATGGACTGGTGGCCCTAAATTTGGTACCACTAAAGGTCGCCTTGTGCGCCCTGTGAACTCTAGAGAGTTACTGTGGCCAACCCTGTGCGTAAATCCAACCGAGTTCACGGCCCCGGTAGCTTCACTGGGCCCCTCTGATGGATCGCAGTTTGTAAACTCACTAGGCTTTGAAAAGTTTAGTGAACTCATGAGAGTTACAGAGACTATCACGTGAGACCCGACTCTACTACTCAAGAGTCTAAAAAACTGTGTTGCTCCACTACTGAAGAGCTTAAACTGTGTGTGATTATCTAACTAAATTGAAATCTAGTGCCGTCTATCAAAAAAAAATCATATAGGAAATCCCATACTAACAATCATAATATGTTAATATTTTTATCTCAACTCTTCATTAAATATCATGTTGAGATGATTGCATAAATGAACATGCTTGAAATGATCCATGATTTAGAAATTTATGAAGAAGCAAATTGTCTCAAGATATCATTATGTCTTCATTGATATGTACTGAAAATCAAAAGAAGTTGCATGTTCTCAAAAAAATAAAAAATTCTTTATAGCTCATCTGAATTCCTAATATTCCCAGATATTTTTGCAAATCTTCCTTCAACTGAATTTGAGCTGCGACATGCTTTGATTTTTCTTCGAGAATGATCTTTCCCTGATCAGGAATTTCAGCTAGCTTGCTCTCTAAGGATGCGATTATCTATTCATTTTTGATTAATTCAGATTTCTCAACATCGACAGATTGAATACTAATTCACATTTTCTCTTCTATCTCCTTCATGGTTGATTCCTTCGTACGGTCTTTCAACTCCAGCTATGAAATTTCTTCCTTTAGGAGAGCTATGCGGTTCTGAATAATCGTCCTATTGTCAGCACAAGCCTTCAACTATTCCTGAAGAGTTGATCGCTCTTGATTGAACTCAGAAATAATAGAAGTGATGAGGGAAGCTTTCTCTTTAGAAAGAGCTAATTATTTTCCATATTCCAATATCTCAGGAGCGATGGTGACATTTTTTGTTGATGCTAGAGAAGTTATCGAATCATGAAATCTGAGCAGAGAGTCATGTAGGATGGAAATATTAATCTTTGCCATCCTTACGGTGCTTTTCGGGATTTCAATAGCGATGTCCAGATCCGACCATTGCTTAGGATCTTTGAAAATGTGAGCTATTGATGACATAGAATTCCTCATCAAAAGAAATTTATGTGCAAGAATCTTCTCGAAAGATATTAGAGAAGACACAATAATTACAGATTCAAAGCTTGCTGCACCGCTACGAGGAGGAGTTCCTGTAATATAAAGAAGAAGAGAAATTAGGATAATGATAATAAGGCTATAAGATATGGAAATTTCAATAAAGCAACTGATATATATACCTACTGCAAAAGTATGGGTGACAGGAGGTTGAACTTCCTGAATAGAAGAAGGGCCAGCTTCTAACATATCAGCAAAGGAAGGTGCTTTGGCCTCTGTGTTCGAATCTCTAGTAGTCGGAGTTGGTAGATCAGTGGTCTCCACTTGAAAAATGATTTCACGAGCTACCGCCTTGATGCTACCAAAGGAGTCAGAGGGAGCCTCGGTGAAACCACTGGTGCACTTGGAGGAAATCTGTTGGGGGAGTATCACCTGTCCTAGTATTGACAATATGAGCACCTGAAATAAAGATATATATAACAACAATAATGAGATAACTATTACAAGATGTGTATATATATATATATATATATATATATATATATATATATATATATAAAGAAAAGAAAAGAAAAGAAAATTCCTTGGTGAATATCCATATTTTTCATAATCTAGATGCTTATCTTCTTCTTCCTCTATCATTGTAGGAGTCTCTGTTGGAATAATAGTACCGGGAAGAGCTTCAGAGGTTGGCGGAAGATGTTCTTTGTCAATAAAAGTACCTTTTGCAATGACATCTTCCTCGCCGTCGATGTCAACCTCTCACTCCTTAAAGTCATCATTTTCATCATCTTCAGCATCTTCATACTCAACAGAATTGGTGCCTTCAGATGAAGAGGCTGAACCTGTGTCCTCTGAGTCTTCTGCATCTATTTCTTCAATCATAACCTGTTTCCCGTTAGAGGGAGAGGGCCGGCTACCTCCTGGCTGAGAATCTTTATTAATTGGGACTGAAGAAGATGGAGAGGCCTGGTTAGCCCCTTTTTGAGGAGGAGGGGAAGCTTGAGAGCATGTTCAAGACCTTGCTATTAGAGGAGATGGACTAGGATGAACAGTTCGAGGAGCAGGAGAAGGGGCTGGTTGATCCTGAGGTTCAACAACATTTTCGTGAGTAGGAGAAGCCTTTGTTACCTCTTCGATCACTATCCCAGAATGATCCCGTGGGACTTTCTCAAAGTCCCTGATGACCCATGAGCTATGAACCCTTCTAAAGTATTATCGGGTTTTCATTCGTGAATGGGATCATCCACATATATCTTGATGTAAAGATGTCCAGGAAAAGAGGCATGACTCGTCCTAGGCATGAAGCCTACTCCTTCAAACTTACGGCTTTTGAGCTTTGGAGGTGGAACCCAAACAGGTGCAGTCACAGGTAGGCATTTATTCACTAGATATGACTGATGAACCCACCATCTCATATGACTATATGAGGCACGAGGGATGTGATTGTAACCTGGGATAATGAAAGAAGATTTGACTCGACCACCCAGGAGTTGTTTCCAAATCATCGCCCAATTGTACGGACCTATCCCGTAACTTCACATTCGCCGGTTCATTAACCCGTAATCTTCTGGAACAGCTTAGTCAAAACCAAATTGACTAGAAAAACAGCTCAGGTAGTATGGTTCCCTTCAAAACTCTACTCCCTCTCTCAACGGGAGACTGCAGGATCGGATCGACAGATAAAATGCCCTCTCCCTTGGGGTAAGTGATCCAGTGTCTATTTTATCTGTATCCTCTATGTAGCGATACAGGCAGAAATGGAAGTAGTCGATGTTGCCATCGGAAGAAATTGCATCAATGACCCAATCATAAGATCTTTTTGCCATAGCTCTCTTCTGGAAAAACTAGAGTGGAATATGGGCGGGATGAATATAAGCCTTCTCAGAAACTTCAAAAGTCCATGGAAAATATACACCGAACCAGCTGGTTAAATAATGCCATGGAGCGTAGGTAGAGGCAGAGCCAACAGAAAGACTTTTCACATTTGAAGTAATCTCTCTAAAAGCCCTATAAATCGAGCATAGAATCAAAGGAGTGAGGGAATATTTGAATCCTTCAGCCATCGTGCCAACAACCACAAATACTATGGGACGAATGACATCTGCCCATTTCGAGCTAGGCAAGGCTACTATACTTAGCCAATACACAAGAAACACTGCAAGTTCCCCGCAAAGAGAATACTCTGGACGTTCTTTTATATTTTCGCGGAAGTCTTCCAATTCTTGCGAACAGTTGTCATTGAACCTAAGGAGAGGAGAAAAGGTGAATAATAAGAAATATGTATCTAGATACAATAAGAAGTTGATAGTTTGCAAGAAAGAAAATTACAAAGAGCTCTACTGAAGTGCTCGAGCCATTGTAAAGGGGAGATCTTGTGAACGTTTGGGAATTTGGACATCTCCTTAAAAAGTTTGGCGGTCATTTCTAAGATAGAAGCAATGCGGCCTGGTGAGGAAATGTAAGCCTGTTCTTCATTTGTTGGCACAAACTCATCTTACAATTTCCCAGTTAGATCGGCGATTCGATGAAGATCTTAGAGCGTGATACTCATCTCGCCCGCTGGAAGATGGAAGGAATTAGTTGAGGGACACCAATAATTCAGGAAGCCTTTTAGAATGGTTAGTTCCTTATAGAAATGTTGTGATGTGGCTTCTATCGCATTGTAGAGATCAATCTTCATAAAAAATTTTGATTGCTTGGCTAAGATTGTGGCTGCCCATCCAGGAAAGTAGTCACAAGAAGTCAAGAGGCCTCTCGTCTTGAATTCTTCTGGACTCCAGATCAGTTGACGCTCTCTAAAACGTTGTTAAAGCGTCTCATAAAAATGAGTCGGGAATAGGTTGTGCGGATTATGAGAAGAGGTGAGGAAGATCATCTAGTGAACATCACCAATCTGTTGTCTTGGCTTCTTCGGCAGCAAGATGCCTTCCAAAATTCTAGGTTCTCTTAATGACCAAGATTCTATGAAGGCCAATTTCTCTCCTTCCATTTGATTTGTAGGCTCACAGTTAAGGAGAGACTGATGGCGGTGAAGGCTCAATGGGATTACTACCATGCCTTGCCTATAAGGGTTATTAAATTTCATAATACCCTCAATGACTTTGACCCCTTCCCAAGAGTTCTGGAGTTTCTTTTTCTTTTGTTCTTTGATTTTCTCCTGGAACTCCTCTACTTTGTTACGGCGGGTCTTCTTCGACCTGGATGGTGGAGGAGTGTCTTCTCTCATTGGTGACTTTTGACTCATTGTCAGCAAATGAGTCGTTGTCTTTAGCCACTCATCCCAATCGCAATCTCGACCGTGTTGTTGTGGTCATTCGATCTCACTTATAAAGATTGCCCTGTGAATAAGAGAACGCAATGTGGCTATTCGATCAACGAAATAAAAGGTAGGAAGCACAGGTTCCTTTATATAGGTCAGGCACTTGCTAGTGGTTTTGAAGCATTTGCGTGATGGTTGGGAAGGAGATGATGATGGTTCAGTAGCTTGGGAAGACGGAAGATTGGGTAATTCCTGATGAGAAGGTTGAGCGGTTGAAGGTTCGATGAGGAAGAAGGTCCTTTTAGTGCGGGCCATTTTGAAAAAGTTCAAGTTCCAGGAAACAAGTTGAGAAAAAAATCTAAGTCAAGGAAATTTTGCAAAGTGTCGGTTGCGCGGACCGTGCAAACAAAATCAGTAGCGCGAACTCGCGCAAAGTACTAGTAACTTGCGCAGACGGATTGTCCTGTTGCGTGGGTTGTGCTATCAATATTGATTGCGTGGGGAAATGACAGATGGACAAAGCTTCAGTACAGGAGATGGAAAGTGAAGGAATAAAGGGAATTCTAGTATTTATAGAGGATGAGGCCCAAGTATAGAATTCAGACACCTGTTGCGCAGGTCACGCAAACACTTGTAGAATTGTAAAAGAGAGATTGATCTTGATTCTTTGATTTAAAAGAACAAATAAAGGATCAAGGGGGCATCTGTTGAGGCATAAAAGAAGAAGGACAAAGATCAAAGATCAAGAAGGTAGAAGAACAGAAGAAAAATGGTAAAGAATGCCATTTTATGAGATCGCGTGAGCCACGCAAAGGAAATATTGAAATGGCTAAGCTATATGTCCTAGATGGGGGGTGAATAGGACTGTCAAATTAAATTTAAATACTGCGGAATATGAAACAAAGAATAGATATATACCAACCATAGAATAAGAATGGAAAGCAACCTAAAATTGAGAAATAGAAACACAAATTGTTCTAAGGACAACCTTACACCAAAAACCAAAGTTTATGGTAGGACAACCTTATTTCTAGAACAAATATAGAAACAGAAGCTCAACGTAATAAATAGATAGCAAAAAATATAATGCTGAAATGTAACTCTAAATTATTACAACATTCCCCACTGAGCTTGAAATGTAAAATTTACAACATTCTCATCCACACATACATTTCACAATTCTGAATGATAAAAGATAGGAAATATAAGTCACACATCCACAACACAAAGAATTATAGTGGTTCACCTGTGTGTTCACCAACTGTTAAACAACAGCCACACAGAATGCTACTCCACTCCTAATATCCTCACACAGGGGATATTAGCATTCACTATCAAATAGGTTTTCACAGGTTCACCCAAAACCTTCACAATTGTGTCTTTTTCAAAGGGCTTACACAATTCAAAAACCCTCACTTCTGAGTTTTCTAGCTCTCATTAGATAACCAACAACTTTGAGATTTTTCTAGCTTAACCTCAAACAAAACCAAACAATGTAAATTACACAAATTGTAAAATACTTGATTTTCTCCTTCATTGTAGTAGCCCAGAAGAACCAAGTCGGAGTAGAGATTTAAATGTCCAAGTTCAATGTCCAATACTCACTTTATAATGGTTCTAGGTTCTAATAGATTTTAAATTAAAACAAAAGGGCTAGTTCTAATTGATCTTGATTCCAGAAAAAGGAAAACAACAATTCCTCTTTTCAGATTAGATTGGAATACAAGAAACAAAATCAATTAACAAAGCTAAAGAAAGAGAATATTAAATATGCACACTTAGCTTAAATGGAGCATTGACTTATCTCTCAGAAGACTGAATTAATTTAGCTTGAAATTTTTGTTTTATTCTGAGATTCGTGCTCTATTTATAGGTGAGCAAATCACACCTTCGACTGGTCTAAGGACCTCTACGACTGGTTGTACAACCAACAGATATTTGAAAATTTTGGGCGCGATAAGATTTAGCGGTTTTACGACTGGTCGTAGGTGATGTACGACTAGTCGTGGGTCTCCTACAACTGGTCGTAGGTTTCACACGACTAGTCGATGCAAGTCGAATTTCAGCGCTGTACATTAAGTCGTAGCTCTACGACAGGTCGAAGATGCAGTTGACACTGTACCTACGACTGGTCGAACAGTCCCCAGGACTAGTCGAAGCCTAACAGAAAATTTTCAATTTTTGTAACAAACTTACAACTGATCCATGAATTTCTTAAACAGGTCGAAGTAGTGCTAGGACTAGTCGAACAAAGTCCAGGACTAGTCTTAGAACAAACCAAACTCACTTATAGAAAATATATGAATTATGTATCCAGAATGACCTCCTCTAAAGGTCAACCTAAGGTTAGTCATACCTCAGGAGTGAAGTAAAGACATTGAACATAGGAGACAAGTGACCTTTGAAAGTAGTGAAGCTTGAAGTCTTGATGGAGCTCAAACTTGAAAGCTTCTTGAGGTAGAACTTGAAAGCCTTTTTGAGATCTTGAGGTAGAACTTGAAAGCTTCTTGATATTTTTGACTTGTGAACAGTGCTTGTTAACCTAAGTTGATCTTGAGTAGAGCATTGTTCTTCACAGATGCAAGCTTCATAACAGTGTCTTTGGCACCACAAATTTGACAACACTAAGGGCTATAAACTATGGCACTTACAATCTCCCCCTTTGTCAAATTAGTGACAAAACACACTTTCAAGATATGTTTCATATTAAAGAATCATGCACCAGTCGTTATCAACTGGCATCTTGCAGACTTGTAAATCAATATTCAGTCCACCTCTTCACATACTCCCCCCCGAGTAACATACTCATAAAACACGATACAATACAATCTCCCTCCTCATGACAACATCCATATCCATAACATATTCATAACATATCCATACTCCCCCTTTTTGTCACAATAGGATAAAGGATGCACAAAATAGATGACTGAGGAGAAATAATCAATGAGAAATATGAGAGGTAACTAAGTCAAGATATAAGAACATAGTATAAGTAACACACATAATTCAAAGACTGAGCTAAGTTAAAGAGAGTGGCAAACTCAAAAACTAGTTAGGAGTAATAAAGTTATAACAGGCCAGTAAACTTAAAAATACTAATCTGACCTAGATGAAGGAGCAGGAATGGAAGGATTAAATTGATACATGCCTTTGTTCAAGCGCCTAAGATATTTGTGCATATATTTAAACTGTAAATCATGGGCAACAGACATGTTTTCCATTTTAACATTTAGACCCTCAACTTTATTTTCCAATGCACTTAGACATGCATCAAATGAAGAAGGCTCATAATCTGGATCATTTGTAGAATCGGACTCAAGCTCTTTAAAAATATCATCCATGTTAATACCAACAGGAGGAAGATCACCAGCTTCTTCCTCATGTTCAGCTTCAGCATTGCCAACACCATCACCTTGGCCAGGAAGGAAATCCAGCTTCATCTTATTGATATTGGAATTGTTAAATATTAGATGATGGATAGGGGCCTCTCCAACCAGCATGTCAACTGACATATATGTAGCCAACATAGTCATCAAATATCCAAAAGGAATGTCACTATGACCAAGATGGAGACGAAACTGAATGATGAAGTGAAAAATCAAGGATGGTAAACAAATGTTAACACCTCTAACAACAGAATGAAGAATACGAACCATGAAGGACGTCAATTTAGATTTGTTATCCGACCGAGGATACAAATTAGACACAAAGATTTTGTGAAGAATTCTGTATTTGGGCAACAAATACCTTGAGGGAAGCGCATTCCCTTTATGCGTCCATTGTACATCTAAATTGCATAAGTCATTAGTCAACATACATTTTTCAGCGACAGAGGGTTTATCATATAAAGTATGGATAGGAATACCCTCATCATTCACTAGAATATCCATAAGGGTTGAAATCAAATGTCGATCAACTTCAAATGACCCTTCTCTTGTGGAGATAGAAAAAGTTAAATTTTCCAGTGAGAAAGCACATATGTATGCAAACATGGATTGGGCAATGGACCGGTATGCTGGCCCACCCCAAAGCAATAAGTTATTCCAACCTACAGATTGAAGCATAGGAAAAATATCAAAAGGAGCAACATGATTAATATCAACTGGATGCTCAACAATAACATTACGCAATCGGATGTCCCGAACATAAGATAAATCGTCCTTAGGAGCCCTAAGATGACGCTCAGTGATAGGGGTTGATCTGGAAGAAGAAGACGGATCACGGGACATTGATTTTCTTCCTCTAGAAGCCATATGCAATAATGATTTCAAGAATATAAAGAGTTGCAATGGATTCAGAAATGGGTTTTCTCATATCAGATTTTTCAAAAGAAAATCCTCAAATCTCAACTAAATTCAAAATAGACAACACCAAGAGAGAAATAGAAGCAATCTAGACATAAATCTACAAGCAAAATGTAAATGAAACACTAACCTTGAAGATTTTGGAAGATGGGTTTGACTAGTCGTGTGTTGGCTCGTTGGAGAGAGAAGTTGAAATGAAGAAGAAGATGACTTTTTCAAAATTTAAGTGAATCCACGTGATTCACGACTGGTCGAGTACTGGCCAAAAAATCTGATTTTTTGCATATTTATCAAGATTTGAAAACTAAACTACCAAATATATACAATATGATACAAATAGGCATAATTTATCATTTTAAAATGCACATGCCGAGATTAAATTTAATTTTGTTAAACCTGCTTTTTTCGAGCGGTTTAGTGAAAATATCGGCACGTTGATTCTGGATAGGGATATATTCCAAAGATATAACCTTTTCTTCAACTAATTCCCGAATATAATGAAATCTAATATCAATGTGCTTAGTACGAGAATGCTGAATTGGATTTTTTGAAATATTTATAGCACTGAAATTATCACAATATAATAACATAGAATCCTATTTAATTCCATAATCACTTAGCATACGTTTCATCCAAACAAGCTGTATACACGCATTACCAGCCGCGATATATTTAACTTCATCTGTTGAAAGTGATATAGAACTTTGTTTCTTGCTAAACCAAGAAACTAAACAGTTTTTGATATAAAAACAACTACCATTGGTTGATTTTCGATCATCAAGATTACCAGCCCAGTCAGCATCCAAGTACCCAACTAATTGAACACTAGTCTCATGAGGATACCAGAGACCGAGATTAACAGTACTTGCGACATATCTTATAATTCGCTTGACAACAGTCAAGTATGACTCTTTAGGTTCAGACTGATATCTAGCGCAAATACCAACACTTAGAGCGATATCGGGTCTACTAGCAGTTAAATATAATAGACTACCAATCATACTCCGATATAGTTTCGGATCCACATTTTTACCTACAAATCTTTTGAGAGTTTCAAGGTTGTACTCATAGAAGTATCAAAGTTCTTACCATTCTCAAATCCAAATCTCTTAATTAAGTTCATAGCATATTTAGATTGAGAAATGAACATTCCATCAGGTTTTTGTTTTATTTGCAACCCGAGGTAATAATTCAATTCCCCAACCAAGCTCATTTCAAACTGAGATTTCATCAAATCTGCAAACTCAATAGTCATGTCAGTACAGGTAGATCCATAAATGATATCATCAACATAGATTTGTACTAATAAGATGTGATCCTTATGTTTTTTAATAAACAGAGTTTTATCAACACATCCCATTTGAAAATTATGGCTTAATAGAAACTTTGTTAGTTTCTCGTACCATGCCCTAGGAGCTTGTTTTAAACTGTAAAGTGCCTTTTTAAGACGATACACATGATCACATTTTTGGGGTCTTCAAAACCCATTGGTTGTTCAATATAGACTTCCTCATGCAGATCGCCATTTAAAAATGCACTTTTCATATCCATTTGGTAAATCTTAAACTTTCTAAAACACGCAATGGATATAAAGAGTCTGATTGATTCAAGACATGCTACTGGTGCAAAGGTTTCATCATAGTCAATACCTTCAATTTGAGTGTAACCTTATACCACTAGCCTAGCCTTTTTTCTAATTATATTGCCAAGTTCGTCAGACTTATTTTTGAAAATCCATTTGGTTCCAATGATGTGTTTATCTTTAGGTTTAGGTACGAGATACCAAACATCATTTCTCACAAATTGGTTATGTTCTTCTTGCATCGCAACAATCTAGTTTTCATCAGCAAGTGCTTCTTTTACATTAGATGGTTCTATCTGGGATGTAAAACATATGTAATTGCATATATCCTCAAGTTGTTTACGGGTACGAACACTAGTGAGAGGGTTTCTAAGAATCTGTGTGGTTGGATGATCTTTAACAGTCCTCAGTTCAGAATAAGTCTGATTAGATGAAAAATCAGATTTATCAATTACTAATACTTCATCATTATCTGAAGTTGAGACATGTGTGATTAAGTGATCATCAATGACCACATTGATGGATTCTTGAATCACACCGGTCCTTTTGTTCAGAACCCTATAAGCTCGAATGTTTAAAGAGTATCCTAAAAAGATCCCTTTATCACTCTTCGTATCAAACTTTCCCAAATTTTCACGATCTCGTAAAATATAGCACTTGCTACTAAAAACTCAAAAGTATTTGACAGTAGGCTTTTATCGAACCACATTTCGTAAGCCGTTTTATTATTACCTTTACTAGTGTAAACCTGGTTAATAATATAGCAAGATGTATTGACTGCTTCATCCCAAAGGTTCTTAGAGAGCTTCATACTATTCAACAAGACATTAGCCATTTCTTGAAGCACTCTATTTTTCCTTTCAACTATACCATTTTATTGTGGAGTTTTGGGCACTGAGAATTCATGTAATATTCTCTGGTCGCTACAGAACTTCTCAAAACCGCTATTCTCAAACTCAGATCCATGATCACTACGAATCTTACTGACTTGAGAGCCTTTTTCAGTTTGAATCCTTTTGAGAATCTTTTTTACTTCTTCAAGGGTTTCTGATTTGTCCCTTAGGAAGAGAACTCATGTATATTTGGTAAAGTCATCACTATTACCAAGATATATCTTTTGCTACCTCGACTTTCCATCCTGGTAGGTCCTACTAGATCCATATGGAGAAGCTCGAGTGGTCTTAATGTGGTATTGGAATTCACCTTTTTGTGTGAGTTCCTTGTTTGTTTGCCAATCTGACATTCACCACGTATTTTATCTAATTTTGTAGTTTGGGTAGACCTCTTATAAGTTCCCATTTGCTCAATCTATAGAGATTTCGGTAGTGTACATGTCCAAGACGTTTGTGCCACAAATCAATCTCGTCTGTTTGGACAATGTAGCATGATTGATTAGATGAGCTGGATTGGGTAATAATATAGCAGTTTTCAGACGTTCTACGTCCAGTTAGTATAATTGAACCCTTGTTGTTTAGAATCTCACAGCTTTGATTAGAAAATCGTACACTATGGTTATTATCACAAATCTGAGATATGCTTAAAAGATTATGTTTCAGTCCTTCAACATACAATACATTTTTAAACAAAGGAAGGTTATAAAGTTGAACCGTACCTTGGCCCATAATCTTGTAGTTGCTACCATCTCCAAAAGTGACTGAACTGTCAGTCATGTCTTTGAGATCGGTGAATAAAGCCTTGTCGCCTTTCATATGCCTGGAGCATCCACTATCTAGGTACCACTTAGAATGACTTGTTGCTTTGAAAGTGGTGTGGGCAACTAAGCAAGTGACCTTTAGAACCCATTTCATAACCATTTTGGGTTTAGGAGGATAACAGGTCTTCTTGCGATTGTAAGAGTTATAAGTATGACCTAGTGAGTTAGACTTTAGCAGCTCCTTAAGTAGAATAACTATCTTTTTTGCCAAAGGACTTTGGTTTTGCTTTTTATAGTTGATATGTCTTTTAGGTTTTTGAAAAGATTTAAAGTTTTTAGAAAACATTTGATCTTTCCCTTTTGAGTTTAAGATCTCTCCCTTTACAAACGTGAGAGAAGTATTCTTCGGTTTAGGAGGAACACTCTTATCATAGCCCAGACTGGATTGATCACCACATTTTCTCAATCCAGATAAGAGTTTTTCAAATTTAGGATCACTTGGGCATATTTTCAGGTTTCCTTTAAACTCAAGAGAGAAGAGACTTCATGTTTTAGTTGTTCGTTTTCAAATTTAAGATTTTCAAACTGAGAGGTTTTAAAATCTAAATCGCATTTTGTCTTTTCAAAACAGTTTAAAATATGGGACTTTTCTAAAACAAGAGATTCATTAATTTCTTTGAGTTTAGAAAACTTCTCCTTTTGAAGTTTCAATTTCACAGCAATTTTACAACTTTCCTTGTATAGGGCATTGTAAGCATCTTGAAGATCATCTTTATTTTCATATTCACTATTCAGATTTTCTTCATTAGTCGAGTCATCATTATCTGAAAAAGTGAATTTGGCCAGGGTCATATGGGCCTTAACACACACCCTGACTCAGTTTCAGAATCTTCTGATTCAGAAGAGACTTCAGAACTAGAGGACTTATCTTAAGTAGCCATCATACTTTTCTTTTTTTACTTGCCCTTATTAGGACATTTGTTAGCCAAATGCCGATACTCGTGGTAGTTGTAATAGTGACTGTCTTTTAAAGATTTTATAGTTTTAGATTTAGGTTTCTTTTTATCAAATGCTTTTTAAAAATCAACCCTCTTTTTACTTTTAAAAATTTTATAACACCTTTTTGCCAAAAGAGCCATATCATCCTCAGAGTTTTCTAAATCTAAGTTTAAATCATTTTCAGAAGTTTTTAAAGCAATAAATTTACCTTTTGGAGCTTTAAAGGTTAACTTATAAGTTTGTAATGAGCCAACTAATTCCTCAACCTTCATATTATCCGTATCACGAAGTTCCTGGATTGCGGTTACTTTAGAATTGAACCGTTCAGGAAGTGAGCGTAGTATTTTAGCACATATCTTGCTTTCAGGAATTTTATCGCCAAAACCTCACATAGAGTTTACAATGTCATTTAATCAGGTATATAAGTCCATGAACATTTCATTTTCTTCCATACGTATTTCCTCAAATTTAGTTGTGAGGATTTGTATCTAAGATTTCTTGACAATTGAAGTACCCTCGTGTGTCATTTCCAATATATCCCAAGCATGTTTTGTAGAATCACAAGATATAATTCTTTTGAATTCATCCGGTGATAGTGCACAAGTAATTGCATTTAGTGCTTTAGCATTTGCACTACTCTCAGTTTTCTGAAGTGTGGTCCAAGAGAAATATGGTGTAATTTTCATAGATTTTGAACCATCAATCCTGGTTACTTTAGTGGTAGGAGGGGTCCATTCATTTACTATGGAAAACCACACACTTTCATCCATGGATTTGAGGAAGATCCTCATCCTGGCTTTCTAATAGGCATAGTTGGAGCCATCAAAGGGTTGAGGCCTAGTGACTGATAGGCTATCAAAATTTGACATCTTTTATATAGCTGAGATCGTTACCTCAGGAATTAAATCCAAATAAAAAGCCATGAGAGCGAGCTATTAGGCTTTGATACCACTTGAAATGGCCAAGCTATATGTCCTAGAGGGGGGGTGAATAGGACTATGCCAAATTAAATTTAAATACTGCGGAATATGAAATAAAGAATAGATATACACCAACCACAGAATAGGAATGGAAAGCAACCTAAAATAGAGAAATAGAAACATAAATTGTTTTAAGGACAACCTTACACCAAAAACCAAAGTTTATGGTAGGACAACCTTATTTCTAGAACAAATATAGAAACAGAAGCTCAACATAATAAATAGATAGCAAAAAATTTAATGTTGAAATGTAACTCTAAATTATTACAACATTCCCCACTGAGCTTGAAATGTAAAATTTACAACATTCTCATCCACATATACATTTTACAATTCTGAATGATAAAAGATAGAAAATATAAATCACACATCCACAACACAAAGAATTATAGTGGTTCGCCTGTGTGTTCACCAACTGTTAAACAACAGCCACACAGAATGCTACTCCACTCCTAATATCCTCACACAGGGGATATTAGCGTTCACTATCAAATAGGTTTTCACAGGTTCACCCAAAACCTTCACAATTGTGTCTTTTTCAAAGGGCTTACACAATTCAAAAACCCTCACTTCTGAGTTTTCTGGCTCTCCTCAGATAACCAACAACTTTGAGATTTTTCTGGCTTAACCTCAAATAAAACCAAACAATGTAAATTACAAAAATTGTAAAATACCTGATTTTCTCCTTCGTTGTAGTAGCCCAGAAGAACCAAGTCGGAGTAGAGATTTGAATGTCCAAGTTCAATGTCCAATACTCACTTTATAATGGTTCTAGGTTCTAATAGATTTTAAATTAAAACAAAAGGGCTAGTTCTAATTGATTTTGATTCCAGAAAAAGAAAAACAACAATTCCTCTTTTTAGATTAGATTGGAATACAAGAAACAAAATCAATTAACAAAGCTAAAGAAAGAGAATATTAAATATGCATACTTAGCTTAAATGGAGTACCGACTTATCTGTCAGAAGACCGAATTAATTTAGCTTGAAGTTCTTGTTTTATTCTAAGATTCGTGCTCTATTTATAGGTGAGCAAATCACACCTTCGACTAGTCTAAGGACCTCTACAACTGGTGGTAGAACTAACAGATATTTAAAAAATTCGGGCGTGATAAGTTTGGTAGTTTTACGACTGGTCGTAGGTGGTCTACAACTGGTCGTGGGTCTCCTACGATTGGTCGTAGGTTTCACACGACTAGTCTAAGCAAGTCAAATTTCAGCGCTGTACTTTGAGTCGTAGATCTATGACAGGTCAAAGATGCAGTTGACACTGTACCTACGACTGGTCGAACAGTCCCCAGGACTAGTCGAAGCCTAACAGAAAATTTTTAATTTTTGTAACAAACTTGCGACTGATCCATGAATTTCTTAGATAGGTTGAAGCAATGCTAGGACTAGTCGAACAAAGTCCAGGACTAGTCTTAGAATAGATCAAACTCACTTATAGAAAAAATATGAATTATGTATCCAGAATGACCTACTCTAAAGGTCAACCTAAGGTCAGTCATACCTTAGGAGTGAAGTAAGGACATTGAACATAGGAGAAAAGTGACCTTTGAAAGTAGTGAAGCTTGAAGTCTTGATGGAGCTCAAACTTGAAAGCTTCTTGAGATCTTGAGGTAGAACTTGAAAGCTTTCTTGAGATCTTGAGGTAGAATTTGAAAGCTTCTTGAGATTCTTGACTTGTGAATAGTGCTTATCAACCTAAGTTGATCTTGAGTAGAGCATTGTTCTTCACAGATGCAAGCTTCATAACAGTGTCTTTAGCACCAAAAATTTGACAACATAAAGGGCTATAAACTATGACACTTACAAATATTAGTTGCACAAGTCACACAAAGGGAAATATTAGTTGTGCGAGCCGCGCAAAGGATTTATTGATTATGCGACCGCACAGATGATCCTGTTGGTTTCGCGAATCGAGCAAAGGGATCAAAGTGCTGTTTTGCATGAATAGTTAGATCTGATGTGAGGTGGGCCCCATGAGACAAAAATTGAGGATTCACACGTGTGGAGGCCTATAAATACCCCACTTCCCCTCTCATTTGGGGATTGGAAGAATTTTGGAAGAGAGTCAAAGCTCCAGAAGAAGCTAAAGGTAGGAGAAGGGAGGTTGCAAAGGGTTTGCGCGACCCGCGCAAACCATCTTGGTTGTGCGAGTCATGCAACCAAGCTATGATACAACCATTAATGATAGGGGTCAAAATGCTGTCAAAATCATTAATCTAGGATTTCATAGTCTTTAGTTCTCCTTTTGCACAAGGATATGAGCTCAAGATAGAGAGATCAGATGATCAAACTTGCACAATATTCCTCTTAAAGAGATGATCGAACTATAAGCTGAAATGCTACCGAATTTGACATTCAGATTCAATATTTGAACTTTGTCAATTTCTGTATCTTAAATAATCTATCTCAGAATCAAGGGATATTTGAGGATGTAAATGTACTCAATATTAATCATACAATGATTGTTCTTCATGCACTCTCTCTGTTACATTTGAATAAGAGAATTTTCCAAATCGAATGCATTTGTTTCTTGTTCGAAACATAGTTACAAGCAAGTGAACTCCTTTGCCACATATAAACCCCTTGAACTCCTCCACATGGATCTCGTTGGACCTACTAGAATGGAGAGTCGAGGTGGAAAGAAATATTTTCTAGTAATTATGGATGATTTTACTAGATATACATGGATAGCTTTCATGAGAGAGAAGTTTGAAACTCTCGATGAAGTGAAAAGGATACTTACGCATATCCAAACTGAAAAGGAAATGAATATTTCTAAAATCTGAAGTGGTCATGGATCAGAATTTAAGAATGACAATTTTGAGAAGTTCTGTAGCGATCACGGGATATCGCATGAATTTTCTGCACCTAAACACCTCAACAAAATGGGGTTGTTGAGAGGAAAAACCATGTGCTTTCAGAAATGACTAATGTTATATTAAATAACATGAAGTTACCTAAAATCTATGGGCTGAAGTTGTGAACACTACATGCTATATAATTAATCATGTTACATCAGAAAATCAAAAGATAAATCAACATATGAACTGTGGTTTAATAAAAAGTCCAAAATTAAATACTTTCGAGTTTTTGACAGTAAGTGTTATATTTTGCATGACCACGAAAATTTGGGGAAGTTCGACATTAAAAGTGATGAATGGATCTTCCTAGGGTATGCTCTAAACAGTTGAGCGTATCGTGTTCTCAATAAGAGGACCGGTGTCATTCAGGAATCCATAAATGTTGTGATTGATGATGACCTAAATACACCACCTCCAAGTTCAGAAGATGATGAAGTCAATTTTATTGATAAACCTGACTCTTCATCTAGTCAAGTCAACACTAAACTTTGATCAGTTAAAGACCATCCTACTGATCAAATACTAGGTAACTCTCTCATTGGTGTGCGTAGATGATAACAATTGGAAAACATATGCAATTATATGTGTTTTACTTCCCAAATTGAGCCGGTTAATGTAAAAGAGGCTCTCGCTAATGAAAACTGGATTGTAGCCATGCAAGATGATCTGAATCAATTCATTTGAAATGATGTGTGGCATTTGGTTCTTAGACCGGCTGATAAACATATCATTGGAACCAAGTGGATCTTTAAAAATAAATCTAATGAGTTAGAGAATATTATAAGAAATAATGCTAGATTGGTTATACAAGGGTACTTACAGATAGAAGGGACCGATTATAAGGAAACCTTTGCCCCAGTAGCTCATCTTGAATCCATCAGATTATTCATATCTATTACTTGTTTCAAAAAAATTAAAATTTATCAAATGGATGTCAAGAGTACTTTATTGAACGGTGATCTACATAAGGAAGTTTATGTAGATCAACCAAAGGGTTTTGAAGACCCCAAACACACTGATCATGTTTATCGCCTGAAAAAGGCACTATGGTTTAAAACAAGCTCACAAGGCATGGTATGAGAAGCTGACTAAGTTTTTACTAAGTCATAACTTCGAAATGGGGAGTGTTGATAAAACCTTATTTGTTAAGAAAAATAATGAACACATACTTATAGTGCAATATGTTGATGACATTATCTATAGCTCTACATGTTCTAACCTATCTATTAAGTTTGTAGAGTTGATGAAGTCTAAGTTCGAATTGAGCATGGTTAGAGAACTGAATTACTTCTTAGGTCTGCAAGTAAAACAACTTAAAGATGGTATTTTCATTTCTTAAACCAAGTAATGTCTAAAGTTGGTTAAGAAGTTTGGTATTGAAAGTGATAAGCATTTTGATACTCCTATGAGTACAACTCTTAAGCTATCTAAAGATACAATATGTGAGAGCATAGATCCTAAGTTGTATCATAGTATGATTGACAGTCTGTTATATTTAACTACGAGTCGACCTGATATTGCATTCAAAATAGGAATCTGTGCTAGATATCAATCTAAACCTAAGGAATCCCAGCTGATTGCTGTTAAGTGGATTATTAGGTATGTCGCAAGTATAGTTAATTTAGGTCTATGGTATCCACTTGATACTAATGTTCAATTAGCTGGATACTCAGATGCTGATTGGGTTAGGAATATAGACGATTAAAAATCCACTAGTGGTGGTTACTTTTATGTTGGGAACTATTTGGTTTCCTGGCATAGCAAGAAAAAAAGTTCCATATCCATATCCATAGCTGAGGCTGAATATATTGCAGCTGGAAATGCCTGCACTCAGCTTGTATGGATAAAAAGAATTTTGAACGATTACTTGATTGCGCAAGACATAATGATTCTATATTACGATAACTCTAGCGTAATCAATGTCTATAAGAATCCCATCCAGTATTCTCGTACCAAACATATTGACAAGGTATCACTATATTCAGGAATTAGTGGAGGAGAAAATTATTTCATTAGACCATGTGTAGAATGCAAACCAACTTGCTACATGTTCATTAAACCACTTGACAGAAACGGTTTTTCAAATTAAAATTGGATATTGGTATATGTAATTCTTCTTGAAATGTTCATGATTACTTGTTTGTACTATTGTGTATTTTTGTGTAATTTTATTTTATTTTAAAATTTTATATATATATATAGATGATTTTTGTGCTCTCACGACCGGTCGAGAACATACTTGACCAGTCATAGCACGACCGATTGAACATGTACTCGACCAGTCGTGGTGCATGGGCCAAACCCCTTTTTAGGGTGAAAAATCACTTTTTCTCCAAAATCTTCATCTTCCTCACTCGGCCCTTCTTCGACCCATCGAACCCACCTTCGATTCATGCAAGTGGTCCATTTTCAATTTCCTTTTGAATTTAGGCTATTTAGGTCTCATCTTGCTTGAATCTTACTTTTATTTCAAGTTCATTGTGGTTTATTAGGTTTTTTACCTAAAAATCTGTTGGGTTTGCATCCGATACCTTCTTTGCTTGATTTTCTTGTCTTATCTTGGTATGGAAGGCCGTTCAAAGACAACAAAAGCTTCCGGCTCTCAGACATCTACTGTTAGGGTTAGAACCCCATGGCCTCCCGGTGATAATCTCGATTATGTGCGGGATTTTCATCTAAAGGAGATCATAATGGAAAGGCCGGTGAATGCTAATCATCTTACTAAGTTTGAAAACATTCCTTTGCTTGTCGCTATAGGATGACAAAATATCTTGAATTGGGGCGGACCTGCATACTGTTCCATTGCGCAGGCCATGTATGCTTGTATTACCGACGTCTCTGTTGAAGATTTGACCTTCACAATCTCTTTCAGAGAAGGTTTGTATAAAGTAGGTAGATTTATTATCGCTGACCTTCTGGATGTGAGTGTCAATGATGACGGCATTCCTATTTCCGTCTTAGCTAAAAAAATCACTGAATCTGAGAAGCAGACATTGACTTGCAGACTATGCAACATGGACTCGGAATGGGAGTATGGAAATGCACTCCGGGCCAACCATATGTTGCCCAAATACAGAGTACTACATTGTATTTTTGTTTCCAATGTGTATTCCAGATCTGGGAACAAAACTGAGTTAACTTGTTTCATGGTTCGCATTCTGCATTCTATCGTGTCTGGCATTCCTGTTTGTCTTTCTTCTTTGATATGTCATATTATTATCCAATTCCGTCTTCATCCCGGTCATAGTTACATTCCTTTTGCCTACTTGATGACCGTTCTGGCTACACACTGTGATGTGGCCATGCCAACCGGTGAAGCACTTCTTGTACTTCTTCCATTCAACAATTCCAATATAAAAAGATGAATATGAAGTTAGCTCCTGGTCAAACGGATGGGGAAGCTGAGGGACTTGGAGAAGAAGATGCATTGCCCACAGACACCATGATGGATGATATATTTGATGAACTTGAAGAAGATGACCCTAAGGCTGATCCTGATTATCAGCCTTTTAAATTTGATGAGCGCCTTCGCTCACTAGAAGAGAAGGTGGATGGAATGAAAATTTTCCAAGATAACTAAATAAAATATATGCGTAAATGCCTTAGACGCATAAACAAGGGATTGCACTAGATTGATCCATCCATTCCACCTCCCTCTTTATCTAGTTCTAATTAGTTTGTTTACTTTTGTTGGACTTGTAATACTTTACTTTGCTTGGTAAATCCTAATTTTGGACATGTTTAAGTTAGTTTGATGTTAATACTCCTTTTACTATGGTTTAATTTGCTAACTTTCATACTCTTTTTTACTCTCTTCACTTATTAGCTACCACATTTACATATTTTTATCTTTTCTTCCCTTGTCATTTTGTGACAAAAAGAGGGAGAAATTGGGGAATTGATGGCTTATATCTTAATCTATTTTATGATAATATAGTTATTTAAATGAGATGTAGAGATGTGGATATGCATGTACTGTGTGGAGATTTTTTTTTTGAAAATGTATATGTATCTCCTAATATAGGTCTCTACTGAGCTTACCTGAGGGGGAGTTGATTGAGGAGGAGTTTGTGGTTGGTAGATTTTGTTTGAACTGAGGGGATTTGTGTATTAAAATAGTTTAATCTTCTGTAAGTTGGTTTTGTCACAAATTTAACAAAGGGGGAGATTGTAAGTGCTAAGTTGTAAATCTAGCACCCTCAGTTGTCAAATTTTGTTGTGCCAAAACACTTTAGTATGGTTGACTTGTTTTGATGGATGGAAAGTTAACCTTCAAGTTCAAATTGATGGAAAGTTTGCCTTCATTTGAAGATGAGTGTGGTGTTGTCTACATCAACGTTATATGTGTTACATGTACACATGTTCAACTACAGCAACAAGTTGAAGATCCTCAAGTCGAGGTACTCAAGCTCAAGTGCATCATTACTTCAATCTTCAAGCTTAAAGTTCAAGCTTTTGTTAAAGCTCAAGATCAAGTCTTAAGAACAAGCTCAAGTACATTTTCTCAAGTCTCAAGACACAAGTTCGAGACAAGTTCATGAACTTAAGGTCAAGCTTCATGTGCTTCAAAGTGTCCTACCTACCGAAGCGACCGATGGTTCAATTTTAATACTCACATTTAAGGTATAGATGACCCTAGAAAGACCTTAGGATTAGGTTATTAACATTAGGTATTTAATTTGGGTCATTGTACTTCATTTAGTCTTTGTTTCGACTAGTCCTAGTCTTGGTTCGACTAGTCCAAGAACTGGCTCGACTAGTCCAGGTTTTTTCTCGACCAGTCCAGATTTAAATTCAAAATTTCAAAATTTTCTGGTAGGTCCTCGACTAGTCGAGTACCCTATTCGACCGGTCGTGGAGACTGGTTCGACCAGTTGAGTGTGGCTCGACTCGAACTCCAGTAACGCGATTTTTATTCACTCTACCAGTTGAGCGCTCTGCTCAACTAGTTGAGCTAGCCACTCGACCAGTCGAGGGTTTGTTTTATTCGACTGCACTAGAAAATTTGAAATTTCATTCGGCTAGGACTAGTCTAGCCAAAGCCAGGACCAGTCAAGTGAACCGATTTACAGCCTATAAATAGTGGACTTTTCTCAGAATTTTTCATTCCTTCCAAGCCAATTCAAGCCACCATCTGAGAGATCAATCACCACTATTGTGAAGCTATTGTGAGGTATTTAAAATTTATTTTAATAGCTTTTTGGTTATTTAATTTCTTAATCTCTTGATTCCATTCTATTTCATTTAAAAAGGGGATTTTAATTTAACCCTTTGTGAGATCCAAGAAATTGAATCCAAGTACCCTAAGGTTGGATTTAATTTAAAATTCATCTAAACATACAACCCCTTCTTATGTGAGATTGAACATTGAGCATTATCATCTACAAAGAAGCAGTTCTACCAGCTACATCGAAGAACAATCTTCGGATAAGTATTATATTTCAATTTTCTATATTTTTGATTTGTTAGATTCAGCCAGGAAAATCTCTATTTGTGGTTTTGACTGAGATCAGCTAGGAAAATCTCAACGTGGGGTTTTTGATTGTGTAAGCCCATTAAAAACACATCTGTAAAGGTTTTAAGGTGAACCTTGGAAAACTTTCTTTTTTAGTGAAAGCCAATATCCCATGGGTGTGGATATTGAGAGTGAAGTAGTTGTGTGGCTATTTTCGAATAGTTGGTGTACACACACGAACCACTATAATTTTTGGAGTTGTGGTGGATGATTGTATTTGATTATATATGTGAATGCTGTAATCTATTTTATGCTTTTGTTGTGAATGTTGTAATAGCTAGGTTTATTTCTTTTTCCTATCAGTTTGAGTTTTTGATACTTACCGACGTTCTAGAAATCAGGTTGTCCTACTATAAGCCATCGGTTTTTGGTGTAAGGTTGTCCTTAGAACAACGTTTGTATTAACCTCTTAATACTTGTGCATTTAAGGTTGCTTTAGATTTCTACTATTTGAGTTTATTTTTCGCATTTCATTTTTATTGGGCATAGTCCTATTCACCCCTCCTCTAGGACTTGGAGCTCATCCTTCTAAGTGGGTCCCATGATCTTTAGTTTTTCAGGAAAGGACTTTTGTAAAAGTGAAAGAAGGTAACGTTGGGCCTTTCTATTGGCATTCATACATCCTCTATGGGGTCCACCATTACATATGTGTGGAATCTACTCCATCCATTAACCTCAGAATTTCATGGAAGGCCATGGTTGGAAGCATGATCAACATCCTCCACTCACAATGACCACATCACAAGAAATAGTTGTTATTAAACTGACACCATTATAGTTTATTAGGTTTTATGAGCCACATAGAGATCGTGTCAGCAACATCGGGGCTTAGAACTTGAGCTCCTTAACTAGGGTCGCTTGATCACAACTTACTGACCAATGGGACTATAAGAGGTTGGTCTTTGGCAAGCTTTTGCATCGGTTTGGCTTGACTCTAGTGGGCAAGTTTCTTAGCTCGAAAGCTTTCTCTAATTAGACGGTGGTTCCCTAACTGAGTTTTCTTTGTCTTTCATAGAAATGTCTAATCTTCCCAAGATGAAGAAGGGGGATCCTATCAGGGGTGAGCTAGATAAGTTGAGATTTGCTGCAAAGAAGGTGGCTCCTTCTCTTTCCCCTCAACATTTGAGGCCACTGTTGCTACTACTGTTGCTCTTGCTCAATTGTAGGAGGCAGCTGATCTTAATACAACCCCCAGAGGGTCAAGCATGCTTGAACGAAGGAGGCTCCGGGTGCAGAGGATGCTTTTACCATAGCTTGCCTCCTAAGGGTGCTACTGTGGGGAGACCCTCATCCTTGTTTATCCCAAGGCACTTGGCCGTGCTCCTTAACTAGGGTTGGTGTTCACAACCCCAAGTTTAGGGTTGTAATGTAGTAATAACTCAGTGAGAACGAGGTCGAATCCACAGGGAATGGTGAGCATGGTCTAAAACTAATCTAAGCCTAACTTGGTTGCTCTGGGTTTTTAATCCAGTGATTTAGGAAAAAGGTTTTGAAAATAAAGATGAAAAGTCTAAGGATCTAGGAATTCACCTATAACAATCTCAACATTAATCTACTTGATTCAATGATAACTCAATTGGAATAGAAGTCCTATCCTATCTAATCGGATGATGGAGTAGTTAAAACACAATATGAACTTTCCATTAATTTAGTTCCCAAAATATCCATCTAGTTGCAATGATGGTAAGGGATTCAATATCCTACCATGCCTAGGAGATGATGGTGAACAACGACTTCTACACATCACACATTTCCAAAGTCAATAAGATGATATCAAGAGCTTTCACAGCATCCATTGTAATTTCAGTCACAATAAATCATACAAATCTGGAAATATATCTTAATTCAAACCAAAACTTATTGGAAGTTCAACATATACTTGAATCAAAACAAACTAAACATCAAAATAAACTATAGGTTTCATCCCTTAGCCTTCGCTAAGAGATTAGCTTGAAAAGACTAACATCCTAGAAGAAAAACAAAAGAAAAGCTAGAAAGATCTACTAGAACCATGAAGAAATCGAAGTGAAAGAATGTTGTCGGCGCTCCACCTAGGCCTTCTCTCCCTTTCCAAACCCTAGAAAATGGTTTGTGACGTCCTAGGGCTCATATTTATAGTTGTGAAACATTATCTTTCGCAACGCCTTGGAATTTCCACAAACTGACCTTAAAATCGCCTCAAATTTATGCAACCATGTTACGCATCGGTTGGATGAAAGTCACATTTGGTGGGACCGAAGTCGAGTTTGAATCATGACAGGATTCTGTCTCAGCAGTTGCTCGATTTCAGTCACTCCGAGTTCGGGTTCGGTTGGATTGAACTTAAGTTTTAGTCGGACCGAATTATTTCTCGGTCGAACTGAATTAACTTCACAATTCATCAGTCTTTGCTGGAGCTTTTTGTGCACTTTTGGTCACACTGAATCCTTCATTCAGTCGGACCGAACTTAGGTTCGGTCGGACTGAATTTTCCTTTGGTCGAACTGAATTAGCTCTGAATTTTATCGTTAGTTACTGGACTATTTTGTGCGATTTTGGTTAGACCGAATTGTCCTATTTTCTATTATAGATTTTGTAATCTTTCGAGCCCTTTTTTCATCCTTTGTACTTGGTTTCCTCAAATCTTTGACATGTGAATTCTTCATTCTTGGTCTCCTAAGATCCATCCTTTGCCTTGGTAATTCTTGAGCATCGAATCCATGCTTTATCACAAACCCACTTGGGCATAAAACACTCTCAGCCCTCAAGTAACTAAGCAACTAAACCCAAAAAGAAAATTAGAAAAACTAAAACAGATAAGAGAGAGAGAGAGAGGGAGAGAGAGAGAGAGTTGGAATGAAATTACCGAATAAGAGTTGCTATGTTACAATCCTATAAAATAAAAAACAATGTTAGTTTCTAAAAACAATTTAAGAAAAAAAATCTTATCCAAAAAGCAAAACAAAAAGTTAACCTTAATCTTAAACTAATTCAAAAAATAATCAATTTTAGAAAAACGTATCCGTAGTCCCCGGCAACGACGCCAACAACTTATTCACAACCCCAAGTGTAGGATCACGATGTAGTACTAATCTCAGTGAGATTGAGGTCGAATCCATAGGGACTAAACTTGTACGTATTCTGAAAATAATTGGAACTAGAACTAGAAGAAGATCTAAACTTAAATCTGGAATAAGAGGGAGTAATTGTGAATGTTGTTGATTAAAACTTAAGGATTCAAAGGTGGGAACTAGGGTGCCCAGGATCCACTTATAGCTATCAGGATGTTGCCTTACTTGACTGGAGGAACACAATTGGAATTAGAGTCTTATGCTTTCCAATTGGAAGATATTGCAATTTAAATCAACTCTGAACTTTCATTGACCTAATTCTCAATGGAGGAGAATTGTGAGGATTAGAATGGATTTCATCACCCTACCATGCCTAGGAGACGATGGTGAATAATAAGATTTATCAATCTCACAATCTCAAAACAAGAAAAGAAGATATCCAAAGCTATCACAACATCTATTGTAATTTGAGTCACAATAAATCATAAAAAACTAAAAATATTCCTTTAAAATCAAATTAAAAATCAATGAGGTTCATCAAGAACAAGAATTAAAGCAAGAAAATCATCCAAACATGTTACAAGCTTCTCCTCCTAGTCCTAGCTAAGAGGTTTAGCCAACCATAGACATGATTGGATCTAAAACCCTAAAAGAAAGCATTAAAAATAGGAAAGAAAGTAAGAAAAACTCTTAGGAGGTTGCTCCACCCTTTTGCTCTACTTCTTGAAATCCTAGATATCCTTAGAAGTCCTTAGGAAACCCATATTTATAGCCTTGTCCGCATAGATTCACAAAACCGCCTCAAATTTACGCACTCCGAGTAAATTCTGCGTAATTCTTCGATGTCATCAAAGAATGTATCCAATTTTTTCCAGCAACTAAATTTGATTTCCTATAATTCTTTGATGTCATCTAATAGTGTTTGATGTCATTGAAGACTAGTTTCAATGTCTTTGAACAACCTTCGATGACATGGAAGCTCAGATTCTGTGAATTTCTACACTTCCTTATCCACTTGGTTTTTTTGAATCTAAGGGTCTTAAAATCTTCAATCTTGGTCTCCAAAGATCCATTCTTTTCTTTGGTAATTCTTGACCATCAAATCCATGCTTTTAACATTCTTTTCAATCTAAGCTCTTAGACTCACCTTGCAATACAAACATCTATAAAATATACCATTAAGCATTATCTTGTCTATAAATCCAAGAGGTAAATGGGGGAAAATATATAATATTTGACACTCAACACACTCCCCAACCGGCATTTTTTTAGTCCCGAGCAAAACATGCGTGAAGGAATCCTCAATCTCAATATTCAAATTATTTTCAGAAAATAATATTTTGTGCAATCAAGTATGAATGAGTACAATCCAAAGATGTGAGAGTGAAACATTGAAAACCTGGAGCCGAATCACCCGAGAAATCAATCAAAAAGGTTCTTTATCAATCCTTTAAGAGCATAAGTTCATATATCAAGTTTTTCCACTGTACTTAGTGAGTTCCATTTACTTTCTATAACATACTGTTATTTCATAATGTTAGCCATGCTTATCATCTCAAGACTAATTAAAATATCAAGTATTGATTCTGAATTTATCCCCCTCTTCTTCTTTTTCCAGTTTTTGATTTTATTTCGACGGTCACTTTTCAGATTTTTTTCATCTTTATTCTTTTTAGAATTTTCATTCATTTTTTTTTCAAACTTTTCCAGTCTTTTCACCACACATGACCTTTTTCTCGATCTCGTTATTTTTTAACTAGTTCTTTTCATCTTCTAAGGTGGATAAAATTTTTCAGACTTAATTCTTAACATCTATCAATGATACTCATACTAACACTTAGAAATTTTAGCATATTCTAAGAAAACGAATTCAACGTGTCTTGTGATTTAGATTAAGATGATATTTAAACATCCTCCTAATCAATTTAAATGTAAGAACTTAGACGATAGTCTATTTGGTTGATCAAACTCCAATAATTCAAAATTCAATCTTTGTCTTATCATCATACTTAAAACATTCTTAACTACTCTAACTTTTGTTTACTGAATAGGTTTTTGATTTGAAAAATTAAAAAATTAAAAATTTTTTGCTCAAAGACTAAGAAAATATTGATTAGTTTACCTAATCCACACCCTAAACCTAAAATCTACATTGTCCTTAATATAAAAGATATGAGCATGCAATGCACATGAGACAATGAAAAGAAAAGGGAAGTGATGAGAAGATAATACCTGAAGAAGTAGAATTGAAGCTTTTCCAAAGTTCTCAACATGTAAATGGTTAGCAAGAAGACTAAACACAAATTAAAATAACTATCTTAATCCTAGGAAAGTAAGAAATCTAATCCTAATCTAACAATTATCCAAAGGCAACAGTTCTTCCTCCAGCAAATATCTCAATAGATTTCTTAACAAAGTTTTCAACAAGATCATCCAGAAACCTACTTTGGAGTAAGTTTGGATGTCTTGGTTTGTCATCGGTTAGAGAAATCTAAGCACCTCATTAAAGAATTTATTCTTTACGTCTTGGGGTGTCCAAATAGTGTATGTTTTTTGTAGCAGAAAAATATTCAATGTTAGTAGGCTGCAATGAATAAGAGACCATAAACAATTGAATAACAGAAAATTTATTTGAAGTGGTCTCTTTAAAATCTGAAGTCATAGACTTCAATTCAGAAAGCATCTTCTCCACATGAAATGGTAAGAATTCAATGTTAGTGGAATAAGTGTTATCAACTTCCTAGCCAATATTAGGCATCGGGACATAATCTCGCAAGGCATTCACTATGTCTCGTATCATAAAGATTGTTTGAATATGCAAAGTGTGCCAAGTAGACTTCCAGAGATTCAGGAGTTTCTATTGAAAGAGGCTCATCATCTTCAAATGTATCAATCAAGTTTATCTCATGGATCAGGTCCTCATCCTCTTATGGTTTGGGCAAATGAAACACATTGAATTTTATAGTCATATTCTCAAAAGATATTTTCATTATTTCATTCGGGCAATTTATGATGGCATTGGTAATGGCCAGGAATGGACGGCCTAATATTATAGGAATTTGAGCGCCCACATTTGAAACTGAGTGTGTGTCTAAGATGATGAAATCTACCTGGTAGTATAATCTATCAACTTGGACCAACACATCTTCTATCATACCTCTTAGTATTATAGTCGAGCGGTCGGCTAGTTGTAATGTTGTTTTGGTGGGTTTCAACTTACAAAGGCCTAACTGTTCATATACCAAGTATGGTATTAGGTTAACACTTGCCCCAAGGCTTAGAAGTGCTCTATAAATCCTGAAGTTTCCTATCGCACATGAGATCGTGGGGCTTCCAAGATCCTTATATTTTAGGGGAGTGTTTTGATTGATTATGACGCTCACCTGTTCAGTCAAAAATGCTTCTTATGTGCGTTCAACTTTTGCTTTACCGCACATAGATATTTTAAGAATTTAATGTAAGATCGGAACTATTTAATTGCATCTAACAAGGGGATGTTGATCTTGACTTGTTGAAAAACCTTTAAAATATCCTGATTCTCACTTGACCTTTTTGATGTGATGAAACGTTGGGGAAATGGGACCACGGGTTTGTATCCCTGCGATGGCTTTTTGTTATATGGAGCATTTCTAGATTCACCACCATCCTTTAAATTTTTGAACTCCTTAGTTTTCTCAACCTTCTTCAGAATCTCTTTGTCTATTTCATTTTCACTTCTCAAGGTAGTGATAGCTTTAACATGTTCCACATGTTGAGTTGAAGAGTTGAGATCACTTATCTCAAATTGTCCTTTTGGATTAGGTTGAGGCTAGGTCGGAAAGGTCCTGATCTCCCAAACATTCAGTTGTGTCTCAAGTCTTTCAATCGAAGTTCTAAGTTCATTCATAGCCCGTAGTTGCTCCTGCCTAAATGCATCTAATGTATCCTCAAGGGTTCTCTTGGGTGGAGGTCCACTAGATGGCCCTTGTGGAAATTGGTTACATTTGTAGTTGGTTCATTTCTCCTATTAAAGTTCCATTGATCAAGAGTGTACGTGTCAGAATTTGGTGCATTAAGTAGTCATTGATACACATTTGTAGTATCTGCTTGAATGTGAAACAACTCTTAAAAAGTTGGGATTGTAGGTCAATCTTTGGTTAGGTGTACAACGCTCCCACAATTTTCACATACAGTTTCAGCGATTATTTTGGACTGAGTTGATTCCTTCCTTGATTCAAAGTCCTCAATTTTTTGTGTGAGAATTGCCAATCGTACATTAATATCATCCTCCTCCTCGAGTACATGTAATCCTATCTCTAGTGACACTTCCTTGGGATTACTAGCTTGATTTGATGTGTCTCATGATTGGGCATTTTTAGCCAGCATATTAAAGTAATCCCAGGCATCTTCTGGTTTCTTATCCATAAACTCTCCATTACACATCATCTGTACGAATTGGCGCATGTTCGGACTAAGTCTGTCATAAAAAAGATCAATTGTTCTCCTAGTTTCGTAACCATGGTGTGGGCAAGCGAGAAGAAAGTCTTTGAACCATTCCCAACATTCAAAGAAGGTCTCATTGTTTTTCTGGGAGAAGTTCATTATTTCCCTTATAAGAGCGTTGGTTTTATAAGCCGGGAAAAACTTTTTAAGGAACTCTTAGCTCATCTTTTCCCATGTGCCAATGGATCTAAGCCTTAATGAATGAAACCATGATTTGGCATTTTCTTATAGAGAGAATGGAAATAATTTAAGGCTAATTGTATCAGAAAGAACATCATAAAAATGTATGGTTGTAACGATCTCTTCAACTTCTTTAATATGCATATATATATTTTCTGAATAAAGTTTATGAAGCTTAGGAAGTAATTGGATCATCTCAGGTTTGAAGTCCATGTTTCTTGTATTGATTGGGAGAATTATGCAGGAAGGTGTACTTGTTCTCACTAGCTATAAATAATCTCGTAAAGTTTAAATTGGTGGAACCTGATGCACTTTATTCTCATCACACATCGTCCTAAAAGGTAGTGTGTGATGCACATGATCTTCTTCAACATAATGTTCTTGAGCTATGCTCTTAGCTGATATTTTAGGAATATTTGGGGGTTTTCTAACTCGTTGATGGATTTTTCAACCAAACCTCCTTCTCTTAAAAGTCATAGAGTATGGTCCCTTACCTGCTTGGGCATGAACCACACCAAATTTTAATTTTATTTCCTAATTCCTACAACAAGTATGGAAGGCAAGTAGAGGGAAGAAGTTACCAAAAGAGAATAACTAAAATTGAGGATCTTACAAGATCAAAACAATCAAACTATGTTAGTAATGTTAGAAGAGGAAAGAGAAAAAAAATTTAGACGAATCCTAAAACAAATTTTAAAAACTGAAAAATCCTAAAAAATAACCTAGATTAGAAAATTTCAAAAAATAAGAAAAATCTAACCTAAAATAAAAATCAAAGCTAGAAAACCTAAACTTAATCATGTTCAATGCCACTCCCCGACAACGGCGCCAAAAACTTGTTGACAACCCCAAGTGCAGGGTCGCGATGTAATAATAACTCGGTGAGAACGAGGTCGAATCCACGGGGAATGGAGAACACGATTTAGAACTAATTTAAGTCTAACTTCGTTGGTCTATGTTTTTAATCTGGTGATTTAGAAAAATGTTTTAAAAAATAAAGATAAAAAGTCTAAGGATCCAGAAATCCACCTATGGTAATCTCAACATTAATTTACTTGATTCAATGATAACTCAATTGGAATTGAAGTCCTATCCTATCCTATCAGATGATGGAGTAGTTAAAACACAATCTAAACTTTCCATTAATTTGGTTCCTAAATATCTATCTAATTGCAATGATGGTAGGGGATTCAATATCCTACCATGCTTAGGAGATGATGATGAACAATGACTTCTATACATCACACAATTCTAAAGTCAATAAGATGATATCAAGAGCTTTCACAACATCTACTGCAATTTCACTCATAAAAAATCATAGAAAACTAGAAATATATCTTAATTCAAACCAAAACTTAATGAAAGTTAAACATATACTTGAATCAAAGTGAACTAAACATCAAAATAAACTATAGGTTTCATCCCTTAGCTTTAGTTTAGAGATTAGCTTGAGATAACTAACATCCTAGAAGAAAAACAAAAGAAAAACTATAAAGATCTACTAGAACCATGAAGAAATCAAAGTGGAAGAACATTGTCGGCGCTCCACTTAGGCCTTCTCTCACTTTCCGAACCCTAGAAGATGGTTTGGGATATCTTAGGGACTCCTATTTATAGTTGTGAAACAATCTTTCGCACCGCCTTGGAATTTCTGCAAACTGACCTTAAAATCGCCTCAAATTTACGCAATTGCATTATGCATCGGTCAAACTAAAGTCACCTTCAGTCGAACCAAAGTCGAGTTCGAATCATGATAAGATTCTGTCTTAGCAGTTGCCCGATTTCGGTCACACCGAGCTTGGATTTGGTTGGACCGAATTAATTCTCGGTCGAACTGAATTAAGTCCAAAATTCATCGTTATTCACTAGAGCTTTTTGTGTACTTTCGGTCACACCGAATCCTTCATTCGTCAGACCAAACTTGGGTTTGATCTAACCGAATTATCCTTCGGTCAAACAGAATTTGCTCTGAATTTCATCGTTAGTTGCTGGACTATTTTGTGTGATTTCGGTTGGACCGAATTGTCTTGTTTTCTGCTGCGGATTTTGAAATATTTTGAGCCCTTTCTTCATCCTTTGTACTTGGTTTCCTTGGATCTCTGGCATGTGAATTCTTCATTCCTGGTCTCCTAAGATCTATCCTTTGCCTTGGTAATTCTTGTGCATCAAATCCATGCTTTTATCATTCTTTTCAATCTAAGCTCTTAGAATCACCTTGTAATACAAACATATATAAAATATACAATTAAGCATTATCATGTTCATAAAACCAAGTGGTACAGGGAAAAATATACAATATTTGACACTTAACAGTCAGGCTTAGTGCTCGAAGAGGAGGTGAACGCCCTGTTAGGGATGTGTCCGGACCGCCTCCTTAGGACGATGACAACCACTGCTATCAAGGTATATCTATCGTTGGTATGTCACACAATTTCTTCTTTTCCTATTTTCCTCCTCAGTCCTTGAATTTTTTTCTATAGTAGGAGGCCCTTGGCACCCTTATGGTCCGTCAACTTGTGATCGACCTAATGGGTTAGGTCAAGGAGGCTAAACGTGAATTGTGCACAGATAAGACCGACCATGCTGCGAAGGCCTATGAGCTGTAGGCCATCATAGAGGTTCAAGAGGCTTTCTAGGCTAAGGTAGAGGCAGAGAAGGAATATCTCCATGATGCCTTGAGTGAAAGTGCCCTGGGGATTGAGTCGGTAAGACAAGTGGGCCCCATATGAAGATCATCAAATGTCTGCCTCAACTGGATGTGCACTTCGAACTTGTCAAAGGTAAATTAAGCCTCACATCCCATGGCCCAAAACACTCAGGTATATGAAGCCTTTTAAAACATTAGAACAACCTAGGATCATATGTTTGTAAACTTAAATTTCAAAACAAGAAAATCTTCTAAGTGTTACAGATTGTATTCGATGATATCGAGTACTCAAGAAAGGCATCGAACACTCAGGATCGATGATATCGACAACCACTCGAAATCATTAAATTAGGCCATTCTATGTCCAGCAACCACAAAGAATTTTGGATAATATGTTTGATAAATTGAAAAACATTTCGCTGATATCGACATTCAAATTCGATCAAATCGAATGAGAATCAATAATATCGAATTACCTTGAGCTTCGTCCAACAACTTTTTGAAAATGTCCTGACATTTCTCAAGTAATTGAACCATCTTCGATATCATCTGAATTTAAACTTCGATGATATCGAGATGAGTTCAATATCATCGAATTCGGTTAGGTTTTGTCCAGCAAGCCTCAAAGGAAAATCACCTAGAAAGATCGAGGACTCGAAACGCTACTCGATATCATCGGATTTCAAATCTCGATGATGTCGAAAGTATATCGATACGATTGAATTTGGACAAAACTATTCTAGCAATCTTACAAGGTAAACCATATGGGAATGACTGAGGAATCGATGATGTCTCGATATAATCATAATTAAAAAATCGATGAAATCGATATATGTTCGATATCATCGAAATAGATAAATTTTTGTTCAGCAAGCTCTTTTGAAAATCTTGTGGAAATGATCGATGTATCGAATAGACTGTCGATGAAATCAGAATTCAAACTCCAATGACATCAACGCACACTAGATTGTGTCGATCCTCGTAGAAATTTCCAGGGATATTCTTTAGTGGAGTTCATATCATCAAACCTTGCTTCTATAAAATTGAAAGTATGCTTTCGATGACATCGAAGTAGGCCCGATGATATCGAACTCTTTCAGAATCTGACATCTTTATTACCATTGGATCTTTTTGTCTATTTAAGGATAGCTTGTTCTTGGTTGATGTATTGAGAAAAAGAGAGAGAGCTTTGAGAGACTAACTACATATCATCTTCCTTAAGCCTTTTTCTCATGAGAGTTCACCTTCAATCCACCCTCATCATTGATATTATTTAGTGTGGATTGGGGAATGAACTTCTGCACTCAAGGATCATCCAGCTACCACCTTAATGGAAGATCATTGAGCTGGGATCCCTTGAATGCTTAAGACCTTGGAATCTCTCCATTGCTTTAATAGGTAATATTTATTAGAGTAGATTCTGAGATAACCTTGACCCAACCCGTCACCTTTATTCATACATCTTCGAGTGTTGTGGATCAAGAGAGCTGAAGAATCTTCATTAACAAGGAGAAGATCTTCATCAACGTGCTGAACGGGGCTCACCTACTTATCTTTAAGTCATTAGAGTCCAAAGACCCTTTTGATCATTCCTTTTGTAGGTTTGGGTCAAAGGTGCTTCTCACCCCTTTCAAGTCCTCATAGGAGGCCTCCGACAGGAGAGTACGTGTGGATGCTGTGTGTTGACCCTTGATCTTGTGTAGGGCATAAACTTAGGTCCTTAGTGTAGGTCCTTGGCCTGTGTGGCCTAAAAGTTAGGTTCATTGTCTGGATCCTTTGCTCTTGTGTAGGACATAAAACTTAGGTGCGGTGTGTTGACCTTTACTCTTGTGTAGGGCATAAATTTTAGGGTCCGTGTGTGGATCCTTAGCTTGTGTGGCTTAAAACTCTAGGTTCCTTATGTGGATCCATTGCTATTATTTAGGGCATAAAACCTAGGTGCTGTGTGTTGACCCTTGCTCCTGTGTGGGGCATAAACTTGTGTGTCATGGAGACATGTCTAGTTTCCTTGTATAGGTCCTAGAGTCGACCTTATGTAGGTTGTGAAGGTAGAGGTGAACCTGATTTAAAACCTCCATTAGTGATATGCGGTACACTCAAGGGTTGAGCGCGTCTGCCGAAAGTGGAGTAGGCACATAGCTGAACCACTATAAATGACTGTGTTTGGGATTGAATTTTCACTTTACTATTTGTGTTTACTTTGAATGCTCACACAAATTATGCTAACATGATGATTTAGAACTAATAAGAATCACATCCCACACACATACACAATCGCATCGTTCATACATCATAGACTAAGATCGCATACTGTTTAAATACTGGATATCTTATGTTTAGATCCTCTATTTGGCTTGGAAGCCATTAGAGTTAAATTGGGGTCATTTTGATAGTTGTTTGTTCAATCAGGATTATGATAATGGGATTTTAAATCATCATAAAACTGATAAAGTCCTATTCACCCCCCTTTAGGACACTTTGACCTATTCCTACTTCTACTAGAGCGGTCATTACTATAATTTTAATTGGTATCAGAGAGGGTCTCTCTTAAGGGCTTAACCACCTAGAGAGCAATCTTGACTGAAGTTGAAAATATGGCCAAAGGAGAGGGCTCATCTGTAACTAGATCTCCTGTATTTGATGGGTCAAACTATGCTTACTGGAAGACTAGGATGCATTACTTTCTGAGATCTTTGGATCATGATGTTTGAGACATTGTTGAAAATGGATATGTGGCCCCAACCGATCAAGTGGTACTTGAAAATGGCACAACTATCTCCAAACCAAAATTTTAAAAAATGTGGACTGCATTTGATAAAGAAAAGCAAACTGCTAAAGCTAAAGCAATGAATGCTATTTACTGTATTGTGTCTCAAAAAGTATTTAATCAGATCAGTATGTGTGGAACTTCTAAAGAAGCATGGGACTTGTTGGAAACAACTCATGAGGGAACCAACATAGTAAAAAGATCAAAACTACAGCTCCTAACATCTCAGTTTGAAAGTCTCAAAATGGAAGAGCATGAGACCTTCATGAAATTCTTCACACAACTGAACATTATTTACAATTCCATCGGTGGATTAGGAGAAAAAGTTCCAATCTCGAAAATTTAAAGAAAAATTCTGAGATCCTTACCGGAATGGTTTAACTCGAAAGTTACAACCATTGAAGAGTATAGAAACATGGATGAAATGAAAGTAGAAGAACTAGTAGGTTCCCTAAAAACATTTGAACTACACTTCAAGCAAACTCCTAAACCCAAAAATACTGCCCCAAAACTTCAAAGCACACCACTAGTGAGGAAGAGGAAAGTGAAAAGGATAATGAGGATGATGAAGTAGCTCTCTTACCTCAAAGGTTCAAAAAAAAATTTCAACAAAAATCATGGCCAGCCATACAAAGGCAAACAGATGGACAACAAGCACAATCTAGGCAAACCTTCCAAAAAGTCCAGAGAACCTTAGTGTTACAATTGTAAGAAATTTAGATATTTGTCCACTGAATGCCCCAACAGAAAAACTAAAGGAAAGGCCATAGTTGGCACTTGAGATGACACTGAAGAATCAAACTCAGACTTCAGTAATTCAGAGAGTGATGCAGACAAAAAATCCTTGAAAATCCTTATGGCCTCTACATCCTCCAATAATCCCATAGAGATTGAGAAAATCAAAGAACCTCAAGCCACAGGATCTTCTCCATCTGATGATGAGGAAACAGAGAAAGAAGAAGAAGAAAAGGATAAATTACAGGATGCCTATAATAAACTTTACATACATAGCATCAACATTCTTAAAAGACTTGGGATTAGTGAAAATAAGAATGAATTACTGCAAATGGATCTAGATAAAACTTTAGAGACCAATACACACATAATTAATGATCTCCAGCAATACCACTCAGATAATGATAGGCTTGAAAGAATTAACTCATTTCTAAAATCTGAGTCAGTGAAACTAAACAAACAAATTAAGTCATTGAGAGATGAAAACATGCATCTTAGGAATGAAAATCACACACTCATGTTTGATGCAGAAAAATCAAAAAAATCTGTTGAATTGAGTTACAAATTCTCCCAAAGTAGTTAAAAATTAGAAAAACTTCGAGGAATGGGGAGACCCCAAAAGGACAAAAAGGAACTAGGATATGAAAACTTCAAACCAATTCCTACCTCTGCAGCAACAACAACTAAGAAAATAGCTGCTTCAGGAAGTAATACAAGGGTTACTCCTATTTGTCACTTATGTGGAGATTCAGGACATTACAAATTTGAATGTCATATCTTTAATTGGACTCATCCTGATTCTGGTTTAAACTGTAAATATAAACTAACTGGAAGAACAGTGCAAAATGTTAAACGTCCACCAAGGTTCATACCCAAAAGTAAGACATTTCTGTCTCCACCTTAAATGACCAAGAAAATGGAGGAACTACTAAGTTAGGTGGCTCAATTAAATTAGAAAACAAATTAATTGATGAAATAAGGAAAACTGATTCAGTTACCCAATGTACCCAAACAAGTTCCTAGCAAAATAAAAGAACCATCCTCACGAAAACTTGCCACAAAATGAGGTAGTCACCTTTGGAGACAGAAACACCGCTAAAGTATTAGGGCATGGAAATATTGTTGGATTAGAGATGCTCAAAAATGAGAATGCCATTGTGTAGAAGGTTTAACACTCAACCTTCTAAGCATTTCTCAAATATGTGACAATAAGCATGTGGTTACATTTGACAAACTAAAGTGCAAGATCCTGGACTTATCAGAAAAACCAGTCATGGAGGGTTTTCGCACCAGTGACCACTGCTATGTCATCAAAGGTAATGGAAAGGTTGATCCATATGCCCAGTAACAATTGAGTATGATAAACAAGTCCTGGTCATGACATCTAGACCTAGGTGGATGTGTGAAATGATGCATTCGTAACAATTATCATGACATATCTGAGGTTTCTATACCTCAAAAACTCTTTTTTGTATATAAGCATGGCTGATGTTTATAATTTTAGTGTCACAACTTTTTGTACAAATTTTGTTGTGTATACAAGCTGATATGAAAATGCTTTATGATATGCACATCAAAGTCTGGAGATAAAATAACTTACTCTTATCCTCGATAAGTTAGTCGTCATATTGAATGAGTTGTCGATATTATCGAAAACACATTGATATCATCGACGACCTCTCAGAATTAGAAACGTCGGTTTGGATTGTCAGTTTTCGAACTCCTTTTCGATAAAATTGAATGAGACATGTCAATATCATTGAATCCAACTGCAATGATATTGAAGTTCTCCGCCTGATAAAAAGTGGGCGAGCGGGAAAAATCTACCTTTTACTCCTCTCTTTACAGTTCATTTTCTCCAGTCATTCTTATCCCCCTTTTGCAGTAAGCAGTTTATCATCACTTAAATCCAATAATTTCTTACACATCCTCTTGATCACTTAAGGTATACTTTAGTATTTTGGGTCTTTCTAGATTGGTTGATAGATTTCAGTTGGGAAATCTCTTGTGGGTGCTCATAGCTTTCAGTCTTTTATTAAAATCCTTTCCTATGTCATTCCCTTTTAGTTGTTGGTTGTCCAAATGAGTAAAGACAAAGAAAAGCACCTATCGTAGGGAAATCCTCCAGACCTACCAGGCAGAAATCCCTAGCCCTAAAGGATAGGGCTAAGGCACCGGTTCAGAGGTCCTCAACACGCCAACGGAACACCACTACTCGACAAACGTCGCGTGGTGAGGCTCCGGCTGCTGCACCAACATTCCCACCTGCCGCTGTAGGGCCTCCACTACATATTCTTGAAAAATACATTGGGAGACGCCTGGTGCTTGAATGAAGGGTTAACAGGGAGTGCATCAAACCATTCAATTTGGAACCCCTATTAGATGTGATCGATTGATTGCCCATTCGAGATTTCGGAGGTTCGTGTCATGATGAGAGGACCTACCGTTTTCTTGCATATCGTCATTCTCCAGTTCTAGATCCACCATCTATTACTGTCACTGTCGGGGATGATAGCGTTGAAATTACTACGGAATCTATTGCCAATATTTTCAGTCTTACCTTGTCTCTGGTCGGCATGTCTGATCTTGATCTTGAGGACCCAATCACTCGCTCTAGGATAAAAAAAATTCCTATGCCAGGAAAGAGATATCCTGTGGTACCAAGGGAATGCATTGAAAGC
Organism: Magnolia sinica; assembly: GCF_029962835.1. Taxonomy (NCBI): domain Eukaryota; kingdom Viridiplantae; phylum Streptophyta; class Magnoliopsida; order Magnoliales; family Magnoliaceae; genus Magnolia; species Magnolia sinica. The sequence continues at coordinate 55,549,082 of NC_080582.1, forward strand.
CAAATATATGATCTCTAAGTACCGAGTCATGCATAAAATTTTCTCCACAAATGCATACCCTAGAGGAACAAATAGATCCGATCTTATCAGGTTCATGGTCATGGTCATGTATTGTGTTGCAACTGGTATCAAGTTATGTTTGCCTACTTTGATTCTTAACCAGTTGGCGAGTGTCATCCACACGTCCAGAGAAGTCCATCTGCCTTTTCCTCACATCATTCACGTGTTATGTGATACAATCGGTCTTTCCACAACAGATGATCCTGAGCGTCCACTCCAACATTTCAATAAGGTCAATATTTGAAAGATGGACCTTAAGTTTCATCCATATACGGAAGGCCAACCTGAGGAAGAAATTCGTTGAGAAGAAGAGATGGGAGAAGGAGCAACGCCAACAGGAGGAGATCCATAAGAGCCTCAGCTAGTTCCGACTCCAACCGATTCCGCATAGACCCAACGATTCAAATTTCATCAAGATAGGGTCGGGGCGACATTATGTGGAATGAGTTAAATAGAGGACAAGTTGGAAAAGCATGATGAGCGGTTCTCAACTTTGGAAAAATGGTGTTCGGAGTTGTAAGTGCTATATTTTCAAGCTCCTTTGATTGTCAAATCTTGTAGTGCCAAAACCTCTTGGAATTTGTGTCTTGTGTAGCTCATCTACAAGTTCAAGACATTGCATCTCATGAACAAGATCAAAGGTCTTTACTTTAAGAACTTCAAATGCAAGATTACATGTTCATGTTCAAGTACAACACCAAGTGTGAATTCAATTTTTCAAGCTTCAATAGTTCAAGTTTTAAAAGTTTCGTCCAAGTTAAGACAAAGTTCTTTACTTTGAACCTCAAGCTCAAGCTTCAATGTTAGTCATATTCAAGCTTCAAAAGTCTCAAGTTCAAGCTTCATCATCTCAAGCTTCGTAAACTTCAAAGAACGACTATCAACTGAAGAAAAAGAAGATTCAATGTTCATACATTGCTTATAAGGTATGAATGACCCTAGATTGACCATAGGATAGGTCATTTTGAATACATAATTTAATTAGGTCATTTTATAAGTGCATAGTCTGTTTTTCGACTAGTCTTAGACTAAGTTCGACTAGTCCTAGCACTGGCTCAACCAGTCTAAGAAATCCTTAGCCAGTCCTAAGGCTGTTACTTATTTTTAAGGTTTTTTGTTATTGCCTTGACCATTCCTAGAGACTGCTCGACCGGTCGTGTGAACAGTGCTCAACCAGTCTGCAGGCTCGACTCAAAGTCCAGCAACTAATTTGAGTTCCACATGACCAGTCGCGGACAGGACTCGACCGGTCGTGGAGGCCGCTCGACCGGTCGAGCAGGTCCTTCGACCAGTCGTGTAACAGTCTGATCTGATCGCGCCCAAATTTTCAAAAGTTTATTGGTCCTTCGACCAGTCGTGCTAACCTCAGGACCAGTTGTAGATGCGATTTCTGTACTTATAAATGGAGCACGAAATTCAGAGTTTGATATCCAATTCAAGAAAAATCAATACACCACTCTGAGAGATAACTTAGTGATATTCTTAAGCTATTTAGTGCTCATTTCATATTCTCTTTAATTAGCATTTTTTATTTGATTTTGTAATATGCATTCCAATTATATTTGAAAGTGGGATTGAAGTATTCCCATTTCTTGGAATTAAAATCAAATCAAGCTAGCTCAACTTGATTTAATTTAAAAATCATTTAGAACCTAGAACCTTATCATAATTGAATGTGGACATTGAACTTCAACGCTGAACTTCTACTCCAATTTTGTTCTACCAGGCTACATCAAAGGAGAATATCCAGATAAGTTTATTTATTTTTCTGTAAATTTCTGTTTTCGTTTTTGAGATTGTGCCAGGAAAATCTCTGTTTTGGTTTATCTGACGTGATCCAGAAAACTCAAAGTGTGGGGTTTTTGAATTGTGTAAGCCCACTTAAAAGACACAATTGTGAGGGTTCTAGGTGAACCTTGAAAAACCTATTTTCATAGTGAACGCTAATATCCACAGTGTGAGGATATTAGGAGTGGAGTAGTTGTGTGGCTGTTTTTCTAAATAGTTGGTGTACACACAAGCGAACCACTATAATTTCTAGTCTTGTGGTGATTGATTGAATATTTCATTTTGTGGATGCTGTAATTTCCTTTTATGCATTTGTGGAGAATGTTGTAATTTCGTTTATGCAAGTGTAGGAATGTTGGAATATCTTAGTTATTTCCTTTGCTATTTATTTGTTTATTCCTCTGTATCGGTTTGAGATTTTGATACACAGACCGTTCTAGGAATCAAGTTGTCCTACCATATGCCATTGGTTTTTGGTGTAAGGTTGTCCTTAGAACAACATCTGTATCCTAATAGCTTGTTTTAATTATTATTTATTTTGGATTAATTTCCTAAGCTAAGCGATCTGAGCTTTATAAGATGTCAAATTTTGATAGTCTTTCAGTCACTAGGCCTCCACCATTTGATGGCTCCAATTATGCCTATTAGAAAGCTAGGATGAGAATTTTCTTAAAATCCATGGATGAGAGCTTGTGGCAAGCCACAGTGACTAATTGGACCCCTCCTACTACTGAAGTAACTAGTACCGATGGATCCAAAACTATGAAAGTCACACCTTATTTCTCTTGGACCATTCTTCAGGAAAGTGAGAGTAGTGCCAAATCAAAGGCTCTAAATGCAATTACTTGCGCACTATCACTAAATGAATTCAAAAGAATTATATCATATGATACTGCAAAGCAAGCCTGTGATATTTTAGAAATGACACATGAGGGAACAACAATTGTTAAAAAATCTAAAGTTCAAATCCTCACAATCAAATTTGAGGAAATACATATGAAAGAAACTGAAACTTTCATGGACTTCTATACGAGATTAAATGACATTATCAACTTTATGTGGGGACTCGGTGATAGAATCCCAGAAAGTAAAGTCTGTGCAAAGATACTACGCTCACTACCTGAACGATTCAATTCAAAGGTGACTGCGATCCAGGAACTTCGTGATACGGATAATATGAGGGTAGAAGAATTAGTTGGCTCATTACAGACCTATGAGTTAAACCTTAAAGCTCCTAAAGGTAAAGCCATCGCTCTTAAATGTTCTAAATGTATTTCTCAAGAAAATAGTTGTAATTCTGATTTAGAAAATTCTGAACATGATATGGCCCTTTTAGCTAAAAAGTTTTATAAGATTTTCAAAAGTAAAAAGAGGGTTGATTTTCAAAAACCTAATGAAAAGAAAAGATCTAAATCTAAAACCTGAAAATCTTTAAAATACAGTCAATGTTACAAATGTCATGAATATGGGCATTTAGAAAACAAGTGTCCTAAAAAGGACAAACCGAAAAAGAAAAGTATGTTGGCTACTTGGGATGAATCTTCCTGCTCTGAAGCCTCTTCCGAGTCAGAAGATTCTGAAACCGAGTCAGGTAATGAAGTTAAAGCCCTTATGACTCTAGCCAAGTTTACTTTTTTAGATAATGATGATTCAACTAGTGAAGAAAATCTGAATAGTGATCATGAAAATGAAGAAGATCTTCAAGATGCTTATAATGCCATATACAACGAAAGTTGCAAAATTACTGTAAAACTAAAACTTCAGAAAGAAAAGTTTTCAAAAATTAAAGAAAATTTTGATAATCTTATTTTAGAAAAATCTCATATTTTAGATTGTTTTGAAAAAACTAAGTGCGACTTAGATTTCAAAACCTTTCAAGTTGAAAACTTATAATCTGAAATTGAAAAGCTAAAACTTGAAGTCTCTTCACTTTTGAGTTTAAAAGACACTTGGAGGTATGCCTAAGGTGATCCTAAGTTAGAAAAACTCTTATCTAGATCCAAAAAATGTGGCGATCGATCTGGATTGGGCTACGATAAAAGTATTCCTTCAAAACATAAGAATGCTTTACCTAAATTTGTCAAAGGGGAGTCTTCAAACTCAAAAGGAAAAAGTCTGAATAAAAACTATTCTAAAAATGCTAAGACTTTTCAACCTTAAAACCTAAAAGTAACCATATCAAATATAAAAATTAAAATCATAATCCTTTAGCTGAGAAAATTGTTGATTTACTTAAGGAGCTCTTAAAATCTAACTCAGTAGGTCGGTCTTATAACAACTACAAACATAAGAAGACCAACTATACTCCTAAACCGAAGACTGTAATGAAATGAGTTCCTAAGGTTACTTGCTTGGTTGCCCGCAATGCTTTCAAAGCTACTCGACATTCAAAGTGGTACCTAGACAGTGGATGCTCCAGACACATGACTAGTGACAAAGGTTTGTTCACCAATCTTAAAGATATGACTGATGGTTCAGTCACATTCGGTGATGGTAGCAACTGCGGAATTGTTGGCCAAGGTATGGTTCTACTCTTTAACCTTCTTTTATTTGAGAATGTTTTATATGTATAAGGGTTAAAACACAACTTATTAATCATCTCTCAAATATTCAATAATAATCATAGTGTAAAATTTACTAAGGGTGTGAAATTCTAAATAAAAATGGTTTTATAATATTAACTGGTCGTAGAACGTCTGAAAACTGCTACATTGTGAGTGATTTAAGCTCATCTATTCTATCGTGCTACATGGTCCATACCGATGAAACCAAATTATGGCATAAACGCCTTGGACATGTTCACACCGCAACTTGTATAGATTGAGCAAAAGAGAGTTGGTAAGAGGCTTACCCAAAATACAGAAAATAGACAAAATATGTGGTGAATGCCAGATCGGCAAACAAACTAGGGGTACTCATAAAAAGGTGAACTCCAATGCCACATCTAAACTGCTCGAACTTCTCCACATGGATCTTATTGGACCAACCAGAACGGAGAGTTGAGGAGGCAAGAAGTACATACTGGTAATTGTTGATGACTTTACCAGATATATGTGGGTAGTCTTCTTAAGAGACAATCAGAAACTCTCGATAAAGTAAAAAGGGTACTTAAACGTATCCAAACGAAAAAAGGATATCAAGTCTATAAGATCCGCAGTGATCATAGATCAGAATTTGAGAATAACAGTTTTGAGAAGTTTTACAGTGATCAGGGAATATCATATGAATTCTTTGCGCCCAAAACACCACAACAAAATGGTATAGTAGAAAGAAAAAATATAGTGCTTTAAGAAATGACAAATGTAATGCTAAACAGTATGAAGCTCCCTAAAAATCTTTGGGCTGAATCCGTAAATACTGCTTGTTATATAATCAATCGTGTTTATACTAGAAAATCAAATGGTAAAATGGCTTATGAAATATGGTTTGATAAAAAGCCTACTTCAAATACTTTGGAGTTTTTGGTAGCAAGTGCTACATTTTACATGACCGAGAAAATCTGGGTAAGTTTGACACCAAAAGTGATGAAGGGATATTTTTAGGGTATGCTCTGAATAGTCGAGCGTTTCGAGTTCTTAACAAGAGGATTGGTGTAATTCAAGGTCTATTAATATGGTTATTAATGATCATTTAAATACACATGTCTTAAGTTAAGAAAATGATGAAGTTCTTCTAATTGATAAACTAGACTCTTCATCAAGTCAAAATAACTTTGAACTCAGGACTGTTAAAGACCATCCAATTAATCAGATTCTTGGAAACCCTCTCATTTGTGTGCGAACTCATAAACAACTGGAAGATATGTGTAATTATGTGTACTTTACATCTCAGATAGAACCGGCTAACGTAAAAGAAACTCTTACTGACGAAAACGGGATAGTTGCGATGCAAGAAGAGCTCAATTAATTTGTTAGAAATGATATTTGGTACTTAGTTCCTAGACCTAAAGATAAGCACATTATCAGAACCAAATGGATTTTCAAAAATAAGTCTGATGAACTTGGTAATATTATTAGAAACAAGGCTAGGCTGGTTGTACAGGGGTACACTCAAATTGAAGGCATTGATTATGATGAACCCTTTGCCCCAGTAGCTCGTCTTGAATCATTCAAACTATTTATATCCATTGCATGCTTTAGGAAGTTCAAAATATATCAAATGGATGTAAAGAGTGCTTTTTTAAATGGCAATTTGTATGAAGAAGTGTATGTTGAACAACCAATGGGTTTTGAAGACCCTAAGAATGCTGATCATGTATACCGCTTAAAAAAGGCCCTCTACGGTTTGAAACAAGCTCCCAGGGCATGGTATGAAAAGTTGACTAAGTGTTTGCTAAGTCATAATTTTCTAATGGGAAGTGTTGATAAGACTTTATTTGTTAAGAAACATAATGATCACATTTTATTAGTGTAAATTTATGTTAATGATATAATTTATGGATCTACCTATGCTAACATGACTGTTGAGTTTGTAGATCTTATGAAATCTAAGTTCAAAATGAGCATGGTTGGGGAATTGAATTATTTCCTAGGGTTGCAAGTAAAACAACAACCTGATGGTTTCTTTATTTCTCAAACCAAATATGCTCTGAACTTAGTTAAAAAGTTCAGATTTGAGAATGGGAAAAATTTTGATACTCCTATGAGTACTAATTTGAAACTCTCAAAGGACTCTATAAGTAAGAGTGTGGATCCTAAACTATATCGAAGTATGATTGGAAGTTTACTTTATTTAACTGCAAGTAGACCTAATATCACATTTAGCGTTGGAATTTGCATTAGATATCAATCTGACCCTAAAGAGTCACATTTAACTGTTGTTAAGAGGATTATGCGATATGTCGCAAGCTCTGCAAATCTGGATCTTTGGTATTCACATGATACTAGTGTTCAATTAGCTGGTTACACTGATGCTGATTGGGCTGGTAACATTGATGATAAGAAATCAACCAGCGGTGGTTGTTTCTATGTTGAGAACTATTTAGTTTCTTGGCAAAGTAAGAAATAAAGTTCCGTATCACTCTCAACTGCTGAGGCTGAATACATTGCAGCAGGTAATGCATGTACTCAGTTTGTATGGATGAAAAGAATGTTAATCGATTACGGAATTGCATAGGATTCTATGGTTTTATATTGTGATAATTGCAGTGTAATTAATATATCTAAAAATCCAATCCAGCATTCACGAACCAAGCACATTGATATTAGATATCACTATATTCATGAATTAGTAGAAGAAAAGACAATTTCTTTGGAATACATAGCAACCGAGACTCAACTTGCTGACATATTCACAAAATCGCTTGACAAAAGCAGGTTTTCTAAATTGAAATTTGATCTCAGTATGTGCAATTTGAATTGGTTATCCAAGCATTTCTGTATCATAATGTATATATATTTATTATATATGTTTAAAATTTCAAATTTCATGAAAATTGCTCATTTTTTGCTGTGCACGACCAGTCGAGTACATACTCGACCAGTCGTGGCACGATCGGTTAAGCATGTACTCGACCAGTCGTGTAGCGCGGGTTTGACCTTTATTTGGGAGAAAAATCTCTTTTTCTTCATTTTGTGCTTTTTCTCCAACGGGGCCTAAGTCGACCAGTCGAACCCATCTCCTTGTTCTTTAAGGTTAGTGCTTTATTTCTATTTTCATTGTAGATTCAAGTTCATATGACTCCTTTTCCATCTTTGGTGTGATTTATTTCTTATTTTATTGAGGTTTTTGGGGTTCTCTTCTCCAAAAATCTGATCTTGAGAAATCCCACTCCACTTCTTTTGCAACCACTTGGTTCCTTGATTTCCTAGTTGTAAATGGAAGGTAGAGGCAAAAAGAAAAGTTCATGTGGTCCTTCTTCTTCTAGATTGACACCTATCATAGTGCGGCACCTTCGGTCACCCGAAGATGATCCCTCTTATGTGCGGGATATATGGTTGCAAATGTTATAGTTGAACGTCTTATTCATGTTGAACATCTTGCTCCATTTGAAATCCTTCCTCTTCTCCATTCTGTAGGATGGGATAACATTCTACATTAGGGTGGGCTGGCATACCGGTCCATTGCACAAACTATATATGCATGTATTTCTGATTTTTTAACTGAAAATTTAACATTTATTATTGCTACTAGAGAAGGTCCAGTTGAAATAGACCGACATTTGATCTCTAGTCTAATGGACATACCTGTTAATGACGAAGGAATTCCTATTAGTACTTTAGTTGCTAAACCATCTGAATCAGAAAAACGTATGCTTACTAGAGAATTGTGCAATATAGATGCGCAATGGAGTACTAATGGAAATGCGCTTGCTTCAAAGTATTTGTTACCCAGATATAGAGTCCTTCACAGGATATTCATTTCTAATGTTTATCCTCGTTCTGGTAACAAAACCAAACTCACTACTTTCATGGTTCGAATTCGTCATTCCATCGTCTCTGGTACTTCTGTATGTCTTCCTTCTTTAATCCGTCACCGCATCATTCAATTCCGTCTCCATCTTGGACACAGTGATATCCCTTTTGCTTATCTGATGACTGTGTTACCAACCCATTTATTAGTGGTTATGCCTGTTGGAGAGGCTCCCATTCAATAGTTAATCTTCAACAACTCCAATATAAACAAAATGAATCTGCGGTTGGCCGCAGGCCAAGTCAATGCGGGTGTTGGAAGAGCTACTACAGTGAATGAAGAAGAAGGTGATTTACCTTCAGATGACATTAACATGGACGATATTTTTGATGAGATTGAGTCTAACTCAGCAGATGATCCTGACTATCAGCCATCTAACTTTGATGCGCGGTTGCGCTCACTTGAGGAGAAGGTAGAGAATATGAATGTGTCCCATGATTTGCAGTTCAAATATATGCGTAAATATCTTAGGTGCCTAAATAAAGGACTTCATAAACTTGATCCTACCATACCTGCTCCTTCTTCGGGATCTGATTAGTGTTTTCTCATATGGTTTGTAATAACTCTTATGATACTTAGCTTCCTTTCGGTTTGTGGGATTGAATTTGGTTGAACTCTGTTGATGTTGGTTTATTTTGTTTGAACCTTACTTGCTTATGAATTTAATCTCTTGACTATCTTGATCCATTATTCCTCATTGCTCGTCTTATTCTTCCTTGTTTATCTATGTCCTGTTTCATGTATTGGTTTCTTCCTTTGTCATATTGTGACAAAAAGGGGGAGAATTTTGTCATGCTTGATATATGGTGTTTGTGATATATGGCATGTGGATTGTGGATATGTAGCCTTCTTTGTGTAAGGGGGAGGAGTAAGTAAGGGGGAGTATTTTTGGAGGCATTGATGCGAATTAATTAATGCAACCTGTATTACTGGTGCATGATTCTTTAAAACTAGATTGACTGGTTTATATTAATAACTGGTGCATGATTCTTTATGCGTATAATGCTTATATTATTAATGTTATTATGAAGTGTGTTTTGTCAAAAATTTGACAAAGGGGGAGATTGTAAGTACTATGGTTTCTAGCTCCTATGATTGTCAAATTTTGTAGTATTAAAACATCTTGAAATCTATGTCTTGTGTAGCGCATCAATATATTCAAGACAGTGCAAGGACAATGGTCTTTACTTTAAGATCTTCAAATATAAGACTACTTGTTCATGTTCAAGTACAACATCAAGTGTGAATTCAAGATTTTAAGCTTTAAAAGTTCAAGTTTCAAGGCTTTATATAAGTTAAGAAAAAGTTTCTATACTTTGATCCTCAAGCTCAAGCTTCAATATGTCACAAATTCAACCTTCAAAAATCTCGAGTTCAAGCTTCTACGAATGACAAGATCTCAAGCGTCGTGAACTTCAAAGAACATCTATCAACCGAAGGAAAAGAAGTTTTAATGTTCATACATCATGTTTAAGGTATGAATGACCCTAGATTGACCATAGGGTAGGTCATTATATATATATATAATTTAAAGTGAGTCACTTTATAAGTGCATTGGTTGTTTCTCGACTAGTCTTGGACTACGTTCGACTAGTCCAAGCATTGGCTCGACCAGTCTAAGAATTCCTCGACTAGTCTTAAGGTTGTTACTGATTTTTAAGAATTTTTGTTAAAGCCTCGACCAGTCGTGTGAACAGTACTCGACCTGTGCTTGACCAGTCCTGTAACCTTGACTCAAAGTCCAGCAACTAAAAATGGTTCCACACGACCAGTCGTAGACAGGACTCGACCGGTCATGGAGGCCACTCGATCGGTCGAGTAGATCCTACGACTAATCGTGGAACGACTTTATCCTATCACGCTCAAAATTTCAAAAATCTGTTGGTCCTACGACCAGTCGTGCCGACCTCAGGACCAGTCGAGAGTGCGATTTCTGCAACTATAAATAGAGCATGAATTTCAGAGTTTTATATTCAATTTAAGCTAAATCAATATGCACTTTGAAAGATAAGTTAGTGATATTCTTAAGCTATTTAGTGCTCATTTTATATTCTCTTTAATTAGCTTTCTTTGTATTTGATTTTGTATTCTGCATTCCAATTATATTTTGAAAGAGGGATTGAAGTAATCTCATTTCTTAGAATCAAAATCAAATCAAGCTAGCCCAAGGTGCTTTAAATCTAAAATCTACCTAGACCTTAGAACCATTTCATAAGTAGGTGTGGACATTGAACTTCTACTCTGATTTGGTTCTTCCAGGCTGAATCTAAAGGAGGATATCCAGGTATTTTACATTATTGTAAATTTCTATCTTTTGGTTTCATTAAGATTGTGATAGAAAAATCTCTCTGTTTTGGTTTTTCTAAGGTAATCCAGAAAACTCAGAGTGTGGAGTTTTTTGAATTATGTAACCCCATTTGAAAGACACAATTGTGAGGGTTTTAGGTGAACCTTGAAAAACCTATTTTCATAGTGAACGCTAATATCCACTGTGTAAGGATATTAGAAGTGGAGTAGTTGTGTGGCTATTTTTCTAATAAGTTGGTGTACACACAAGCGAACTAATATAAATTTTGGTCTTGTGGATTGATTGTTTATTTCTTTTTGTGAATGTTCGTAATTTCTCTTTTTTGCATTTGTGCAGAATGTTGTAATTTCTTTTATGCAAGTGTGGAAATATTGTAATAGCTTAGATTTCTTTCCTTGTTATTTTTTCCTTATTCCTCTGTATCAGTTTGAGTTTTTGATACACAGACCTTTCTAGGAATCAGGTTGTCCTACCATAAACCTTTGGTTTTTGGTGTAAGGTTGTCCTTAGAACAACATCTGTATCAATCTCTCAATACTCGTACATTGGAGGTTGTATTTAATTTCAGCATTGTGAGATTGTTTATTGCTATCAGTATTTATATTTGTTTAAATTCCACTATTATTTTTTAATTTGGCATAGTCCTATTCACACCCCCCCCTTCTAGGGCTTAATAGCTCGGCCTTTTCAAAACCCAAAACCTTGTGAGGGAGAATGGATGACTGATATTTACTCATTTGGATGGTCGAGATTTGAGAATCTCCTACTAAGCGGATTGCAAGCGTGGCAATAGTGGTTCAGAGTTTCCATTTTTGGAAATACTGTGCATGCAAGTCTTGTTTGCATCAAGAATCATGTGCAAGCACATGTGCTCCCAAGTGTGTGATTAGGTGGGTTATGGTCAGAACTTGCGTCTGCACTAGATGGACAATTCAAATCATGGAAGTGGGCCTTGGTTTGTGGGCCACAATCGAAATCACGGACATCTGTCCGTTTAAAGCAAAATCGAGCGGGAAAAGAGAAAGAAACCTCTTTATTTTGAGATCTATCGGGTCAGCCATGTTTGACTGGGTTGGCAAGTCCGGTGCACAGTGGATGTACCACAACCTGGTGTACACACATCGCAAGTGTGGGCCCATCGTGATGTGTTTGGCAAATCCACTCCATCCATTCCACTTGGTGGGCCCAATCAAAGACTTTGACCAGAGATCAGGTGGGTTCAAAGCTCAAGTGGGCCATGCAAGTAGAAATAGGTCCTTAATTGTGGATTTTCATCAATCTGATGGTTAGATTAAATCCAAACTTATCAATAATGGAAAAAAGGTTCTAATGGGCAATGTGTATGTTCAAGACCTTCATAATATGTTTGTAACCAAACAATAGTTTTAATATTAATTTTATTATTACCTTATTACGAATTATTATTATCTAAATTTAGAATCATAGGGCCTACTTCTAAATAGATCCGCCCTTGTGGTAGTTCAAAATCTACGAGTCATGCGTCTAGCTCTCAAAGTATTTTAATTGTTAAAATGGGCCACACCACATGAATGTCTAGTTATCAAATCTCGGTTCCCTGGCTATTCCAACAATCCGATAGTTAGATTGACTCTAATTTAGCTATTGATAACCTTAGGGATCCTAAAGCATTTTTAGGTGTGATTTGGGAGCTGGATATGAAGCTAGATAATCCGATTTGTGTTTTTAAATGATGGATCATCCTACGGGACGTTGTAAACTTGGTGAATGGTGGATTTCATTATTTAGAGTTCTAATCCAAAATGGTCTGCTAGATTTATCCATCAATGAAATTTAGATCCTAAAAATAAGTCTCTCTGGTGGCATGATGATCCATCTTGGATGGATAGCTTAATATATGGATGAGGATTGTTTTCAATGGTTGAATTTAGACTAGAATGAACGTGAATGTTCACTTAAGCTATGTTTGTATTTATACTAAATTAGATTATATGGTAACACTCGAGTACCGGAAAGTATGGGGTGTTACAGCGGCATATAAACGGTGATCTGGCGGTTGGTATCCTGAAAGAAGAGGTGGCCGCGATGGAAGCCTATAAGGCCTCTGAGGACCATAACGCCGAGCTGGATGAGTTCTTCAATCTCGACTATTTTAACTTTTGGGACAAAGTTTAAAAAAGGTTCTCTAAGCTTGACTTATCATGGATGGATGATGAGGTTGGCTCGGGAGCTCAGGATGTTGCTGAACCAGAGTGGCAAGCCGCTGGCGAGGAAGGCATTGTTGGGGTCACCATCGAGTAGGAAGGGTCCACACCTTGATAAACTATGTCGATGCTTGCCGCTTCATTTTTGTGGCCTCTTTTAGCTTTCTGGTTGTTGACTGTCAAATATTGCATATTTTTCCCTGTTTATTTCTTAGTTTTATGAATATGATAATGCTTAATGGGTTTATTTTATACATGTTTGTATTGAGAGGTGAATTTGAGAGCTTAGATTGAAAAGAATGTTAAAAGCATGGATTTGATGCTCAAGAATCACCAAGGTAAGGGATGGATCTTAGGAGACCAAGATTGAAGATTTCAAGACCCCAAGATTCAAGAAAACCAATTGTTGAAGGAAGGAAGTCAAAAGTGTAATGTGTAGAAATTCAGAGAATTTGAACTTCACTGTCTATAACATCGATCACTAGTCGATGACATTGAAGCAAGTATTCAATGACATCGAACAGGGGTTGATGACATTGAGAATTACATGAAAATTAAGTTTGGTTGCTGGACAAATTGGATGCATTTTTCAATGACATCGAAGCCCTGTTTGATTGCTCATAGATCTGTTCGATAAATCGAAGGACGTTTTATGACATCAAGATTTTTGAGATTTTCGGAGCAACTTGCTGGAACATTTTGGATACTTTTTTGATTACTCGATAACTCTTCAATGACATCGAAGGACTGTTCAATGACATCAAAGGAATGTTTGATGACATGAAGAGTTATGCATTGTGAAAGGCTACGTAGTGCGAAAAGGAGTGACTTCTGAATTCGATTTACATTCATTGACATCAAAGGCGTTACGCAGAGTGCGTAAATTTGAGGCATTTTCCAAAAACGGTCGGACAAAGGCTACAAATATGGGTTCTTTGAGGAGTTCTAGACATGAATTAGATTTCAAGGAATAGAGCCAAAGGGTAGAGCAGCCTCCCAAGAGTTTTTCTTCTTTCTTAATTTATTTTTTATGTTTTTTAAGGGTTTTAGTGTTAATAATGTCTATGGTTATTTAAACCTCTCAGCTAGGGCTTAGAGGTAAAGCTTGTAGTGTGTTAGGATTTTTATCTTGTTTTGATTCTTATTTATGTTGAACTTCATTGATTTCTAGTTTCAATTTAAGGAATATTTTCAATTTTCTCTGATTTATTGTGACTCAAATTAAAATAAATGTTGTGATAGCTTTGAATATTTTTCTTTTTATTTTAAGATTGTGAAATAGGTAAAATTTGTGATTTACCATCGTCTCCTGGGCATGGTGGATGCTTAAATTCCCTTCCAATCTTCACAATACTCCATGTGTGAACTAATTCAATGAGAAGTTCAGATTGTGCTTTAATTGCTTCATCTTCCAACTGGATAAGATAGGACTTCGATTCCAGATGTGTTTATTGAATCAAGTGAGGTAGCATCCTGATAGCTACAAGTGGATCCTTGGAGATCTAGTTACCTTTTAGATTGTTGATACTTTATTCATAATTACTCTCGTTTATTCCAGATTTTAGTTTAGATCTTAATCTAGTTCTAGTTCTAGTTATTTTCAGAATACGTACAAGTATAGTCCCTGTGGATTCGATCTTAGTCTCATCGAGTTATTACTACACTGTGACCCTGCACTTGGGGTTGTGAACACTAGTCAGCCTGGTAAAAGTTCTATATTGTAATGAAAAATCTTTATTTTTTATTCGCTTGTGTTTTCTTCTTGTTTGTATATCTTGTAAACTTGTGTTCTTGGTGCCCCTACTTCCGAGCTTGGCATTCTCGAGCTCGGAAGTGAGATCTTTGGGCGGGATTCTAACTTCATGTAGTGATATTTGTCGTTTATTCCCCACCCACTTTATCGAACTAGGCTTATTGCTCATTGAAGGGCAATAATGGTCGAATTCTGTATGAGTCTCCTCTAGACATATCTTAGACTATCTTCGAGTGCTCATGTCAATATGGATGGTGCCTTCTCTGGCCTATCTTCCTTTGATCGTTACCTAATCAGGGCTACGTACTCAACTAGAGGGTGCCCTCTTTGACATTTTTCTCACCTCAATGCTATTGTCCGACCACCTAGGTCAATATAGAAGGTGCCTTATCTGGCCTATTTTCCTCTGATCATTACTTAATTAGGGCAATCTGCTTAGTTGGAGGGTTCCTTCTTCGACCTTTCCCTCACCTCGGTTCTTTTGTTTGATTAGGAAAATAGGCACTGAGTATTTTTCAATCAGAGGGTGCCTACTCTGGCCTCACCCTTTCCTCAGCTCTCTAGCCACTGCGCTTATCACTTAAAGATAATAGAATAGTCGTCAATGTAGGAAAAATGATAGTTAATTTATGAAAAATCATTATAAATGACTAACACCTGAGGTCTTTTGTTGAAAATGGAGCGCCTGAAGCGTTAGTAGTGTAAGTGCTTATATTTTTAGGACACATGAGTTGTCAAATTTCGTAAGACAAAAGTGTTTCAAGTTAGATCACAAGTATGGAATCACAACTACTCTAAATGTTTGAAGATCAACTCAAGATCGACTTATGATTAGCTCAAGATTGGCACATTGTCTCGAGTAGTCGTCACATGATTTCAAGATAAGATCAAGTCAAAGATCAAGACAAGTTTTCCCATGTATTTGTTAAAACACAAGTGGTATAACCCTAGAAAGACTTTAGATTAGGATATTTTAAAAATTCATTTATTTTGAATTTTAAATAGCGTTTGACTATGGAATTCGGCCAGCCTAACTTCCTAGGCTAACTTGACTTTAAGTTTGGGCAAAATAACAAATTCTGTTAAAAATTCGGCCAGCTTAAGTTTTGGTTCAGCTAGCCTAAGCTTGAAATTCAGCCAGCTCGAGTGAAGTTCGGGTCAAATTTCAGCAATGCATTTCTTTGGATTTTATAGGAATTCGACCAGCCAAATTGTAATGTTCAGCCAGCTGAATTTAACTTTGGGCTAGCTGAATTTCGGATAAATCTTATCATGTGCAATCCAATAGCTGTTAGAATGAATTCGGTGGAATCCAGCTAGCCGAAGCTATTCTTAGGCTAGCCGAATTTTGAATATTTTTTGCTATAAATAGAGGCCTTCTCTCATTCTAAATTACAACAAAAAATCACTTCAAACCTTCTGCAAGTGAGAGAGTAGCTCAAGCCCTCAGTAAGCTACTAGTGTGCTATTTATAATTTATTTTTTGCTTATTCAATTCCCTTTCTCAAAGTTCATTTCAATCTTATTCTAAAGAGTAATCTATACTTTTCTTTTGAGATCTAAGATAATTAAATCAAGTAGCATTGGGTTTGTCATTTCTAAAAATCTTTAGAACCCTATACTCTTTCTTTTGAGCAAATATTGTGTCCTCTACATTCAAGAAAGAAGTTCTTCTACTACAAGCTTCTATTAAATCTTCAATCTACATTTGAAGATAAGTTATTTACTGCTTTATTATTTTAAAGTTTTTTTTTTGAAATAGCCTACGAAAATCTCAATGGGTTGATGTAACATCCCGAAATTTTTGCGGCCCGAGTACATACTCGTGCTCGAGAATTCCGAGTGTTAATAATGTATAAATTGGATGCTTTAAAAATCACACATTATTATTATCTTTTTCATTTAGATCACATCTAGTTACATTCATGAAGGCAACTATTCGCGAGAATAAAATCGGTTGTATTTATTATTTCATTAGAGGGAAATAATTTAACAATTTATTAAATTCCCTCTCAATGGGAGCTTATTATATTATCGAGTTCGCAGCAGAAATATAAATAAAACTAAGTCGTAAAACTATTTTCTTATTCATTCAGTATAATCTTCCATAGAGGGATGGTTCTCTGGGTCTTCGATCTGTACATCACCTGCATCATCTGTACAATTGGATAGGGTCAATGCCCTACTCATAATGATGGTGATCCTTTAAGATTAACAATAATTCAAGAGATTCATAAGAGTAATGTAAAGGTTTTGATACGTCTTATATTCCACCATTACGAGAGGTATTAGCATGCGCAACCAATCTACATGAATGCATGCCTAGCAAAATGTGAGCGGCTCATCATAATGTGGAATATAATTCATAGAAAACCTGATTCACCCCGCATCTTGTAACTATAGAAATTCATCGGTGTGTCCAACGGTAATATGGATTTATGCGAACATCTTAAGGTGACAAAATAATGCGGTTGGGGGATTTACGTGACATGATGTGTTCATAAAGCAATTATTTATGACATCCAATTCCGAGAAGTGATGTAACATGCATGGCGTAAATACTTACATCGATTGTGCACCATGCCAACTAACTCATGAAATTACATGCCGAATAAGAAGGCCGTTACATGTAATGCATTATGTCTAAGATAATTATTTGAATCACTAGTTGTGATATCTTTAACACATCACTTGCATTGATATAAAAAAAGATTGAATCATAGGAGTTTTGGCATTGCAAGACACATGCCCAAGCCATAAATGAAGGTATCACAATGATAAAATAATAAAGAAGAAGAGTAGCAATAAGCTTATTCAACAAAAGAGAAGAGTAGTAATGGCTAACTCAGCAAAAGAGGACAATAGTAATGGCTAACTCAACGAAAGAGGAGAGTAGCAATGGCTAACTTAACAAAAAAGGTGAGTAGTAAGGGCTAACTCAACAAAATTAGTAAAGGCAAGGGCTCTGCTTGTATTATGACCTCACATAAATTAATAAAGATCACGCATAATTAAAATCATGCCTTAACCATAATTCTCAAAGGATAAATAATTGATGGTGATAAATCAAATAATTGCGGGGAGAATTCACAGTAACATGAAAGCAAGTAAAAGGCAAGATAAATCATATCAACTCAAATTAATGTAAACGTAAAGGAATCCCTCACCTTAGCCTTAAATCTAAACGCTAGGTAGATATCCATGTAGCAAAGCTTCTACATGGATCACAATTTTGCTTGAGCAAGAGGGAGATACCATATGTTTAGAGAAGGAAGTGGATGGACGTTTAGGCTTCTCTTTCTCTTTCTCTCTTTCTCTCTCTTTCTCTTTCTTTCCTTTTTTTTTCTTTTTCTTTCTTGTTCTCTTTTTTCTTTCTCTTTCTCTTTCTCTCTCTTTCTCCTTGGACATTTGGCAGTTGAATGGAGAGATGAACGCACACCCCTTTTTAAAAGGAGTGGGCATGTGAGAGGGGTGTGTTACACATCCCACTTAGATTGGGTTTCTCCAATTTTCCCATTTCTAACAATCTTTCTTTAAATCTAATGCGTTCATTGTGTCAGGGTTGTTGAATAGAGCCGTGGTATATTATTTTCTTGGTGATCTGAAATTTAGATTGGCCTATCATGAAAATTCTCTTAACGGGTGCCAAAACGAACTTGATCTCAATTAACGGTCCACACTTAATTATCAGGGCCCAATTTTGAAAAAAAAAATTATAGTTAGGATAGGCAAACGATTGCACAAAATTTGGTGGTTAGTTGATGGTGGAAAAAGCCTAAATTTAAATTTTCATATTTTATACCAAAGGGAAGGAACTGACTTCAACCTTCAACGGGGTAGGATCATAGATCAGGGTCTAAATTTTATATAACCTTGTAGTCATATGAGACCAAAGTTTGGTCCAAATTTGAGTTGCGATGGATGACAGAAGGTGGTTAAATTAGAAGATCCATATTTATAAGGAGTTGACAAGTCTTGAAAGAATAACTTCGCTCCTAAGGAAAAGCCTACCAAAGTGGAGTTTTTATATTTTATACTTTGTTCATATGATGGGCAATCCAAGTCATTCAGATGAAAGAAAATATCCTACTATGACTACCCACGAGGTTTCTTCACTCGATAGACACCAAAATCAACGGTTAAGGGACTAATTTGTCAATTGGGTCACTTTTACAATGATCTAAGGGCTAAAATTTGACAAGTATGGTTAATTTATGATACATAGGCATGGTATAAAATTTTACATCAAACGGATCATGGGAACCATGTGATCTAGAATTCAAGGGTATAGGTTAGTGGCATTTTCGTAATTATTGTTAATATGAGAGTTTTAGAAAATCTAATGGTTATACATGGTTATCGGCACATTTCTAAGTAATTTTTATTAAAGGACTTATATCTAAGTCATTATGAACAAATAGTTATTAACCAAATTAATTAAGGAATGTACATATATCAAACCACACAATGGATGTCAGATGACATGTTTAAAACAGAAAAACTTGATGGTTAGTAATCTGGTCATGTATGTAGGTGGTAGTATGGTCGGTTTTGTAAGCGGATGAACACAAGTGAGTTTTTTGAGTGATATAGAGGTAGAACGTGTATACCGTTAGATTTAAGTGACTTGTTCACATGTGTAAGTTTCTTGGATTGTAGTTTTGATGCTGTGTTAAGCATATTCTTAGGTGGTAAACAAGATGAATAGATCAGAATCTCAATTTGATATGTGTATGAGCAGATGCAAATATGAAGTAAGTTTATTATGATCGGGTGGTCCAAACTCAAAGTGGACGGTCGATATCTTTACTTATCGGTGGATAGTTGATTGAACAGTTAGTTATGATGGACAAGTGGGAATACTTAGGTATATGATGATCCTATCTCAAAATCAACGGTCAAATGGCTTAATCTATGGATGAAAATTATTCCTAACGGTCAGATTCGTGCTGGAGAATAGATGTAAGGTTAGGATAGCTAGATTGGTATCGTTCACATGTACTTAATAAGTTAAATTTTGTGGTAACACTCAAGAACTTTCAATACTTGGGTATTGAAAAGTTTAGGGTGTTACAATTGATTTGTGATATCCCATGAAACTCACAAAGTGGGTTTTGTCTATGATAGCCTGTGAAAATCACAAAAAGGGTTTTATTGTGGTGAGCACGTGAAAATCACAAGGAGCTATATTAGGTTGTTAAGGTGAACCCGTGAAAACCTTGTTATAGTGAAAGTCAAAATTACGAGGGTAGTAATTTTAAGAGTGGAGTAAGTGTGGATGTTTTAAGCACTGAACCACTATAACTCCTTATGCCTTGTGGTGAATGTTTATTTTCTTTTAGTGGTGGATGTTATTTATTTCATTCTTATAGTAAATGTTGTAATTATTTTATATTCTCTTGCTAGTTTAAGAGATTGGTTTTAAAGATATTCGTGAAATAAGATTGTCTTGCTTAATATTTTAGGTTAAGGTTGTCCTACGAATTATATGGAATCAAGTTTACAATACTTTGGCAATTGAGATTCTATATTTTTTTATATTCTGCATTTATTCTGATTATTTGGCATTGTCCTATTCACCCCCCTCCCCCCTAGGACATTGCTAGCTCTTCATTTCAAGTAGAGCTTGACCCGATCAGTCTTTATGATAGTAGATCTTCAAGTGCACTATATTCCAAAGATGGGGCAGAGCTCATCCTTCCAAGTCTTCTAGCTAGTATGTCCCTGATTGGACTATATTGGTGATTTGTAGGGTCCTTCCCCGCTCGGTCCTAAGGCTGCCTAGCCGGGTTCTTTCGTGCTTAAGGAGACTTCTCGAAGAACTAAGTCCCCCACTCTAAAGCTTCTTTACTTCACTCTTGAATTGTAGTACCAAACATCTCTTTGCTAATACAAAACGACTTTCACTTGTGCATTGTCTCCAAGTTCTTCGAGCAGGTCGAGAGTTAGCAAGATTTGACCTTCATTTTCTTCTGGCTGGAATAGCTTGGTTTGGCATGAGGGCATTCCATCCTCACCTAGAATCACTCTTCGACACCGAAGGCTAGTGAGAAGGGTGTTTCCCTGATAGTTGTCCTAATTATAGTTCAAAACGCCTATAGGACATGTGGTAATTCTTCTACCCATGTCCCCTTGAAACTCTCGAGCTTGGTCTTGAGGTTTTCCTTGATGATTTTTTAGACTACTTTCACTTGACCGCTGGCTTGAGGGTGTCGAGGTGAGGTAAAGGCATTGCGAATGCCAAGCTGCTCGCATAGATCTCAAAATCTAGAATTGTCGAATTGTCAGCCATTGTCAGTGACGATGGTGTGGGGTATGCCAAATCTATAGATGATGAATTTTCAAATGAAGTCGGTCATCTTCTACTTAGTGATCCAAGCTAGGGGCTTGACATCAGCCCACTTTGTGAAGTAGTCGACATCGATGATGGCGAACTTGGTTTGTCCCCTACTTCTGGGCAAGGACTCGAGGATGTCGACCCCCCATTAAGTGAAGGGCTAAGAACTGCTCATTTGGGTCAGCTGTTTGGGTGGCTGTTGTGACACCACCATGAATTGCTGGCACTTGTCACATTTTCTTAGGAATTGCTTGGCATCCTCATGCATGGTGGGCCAGTAGTACCTGTAACGCCCCGAACATTTCAATACACGAGTATTGAAAGTTCTCGAGCGTTACCAAGAAGTTAACTTAATATGTACATGTGCAGGACACAAATCTAACTACCGTAACCTTACATATATTCCCTGACATGAACCTAACCATTGGGAATGATCTCCATTCATAGATCCAACAATCCATTGATTTTGAGACAAGACCATCCATCATGTAATTTGAAGTGCATACCTTCCCTTAAAGGAATTAGTGAATAACTCTTCATCCCTAAGGATTTAGATGTAATTTCTTTTGTAAGAATTGTTTAAAAAAGGCACATACAACCCCGTAGAACCATTAGATTTCACAAAAGTCTCAGATCAATAACAATTATGAAAATGACATTAACCTAGACAACTGAATTCTAGATCACATGGTTCCCATGATCCGTTTACTGTGAAATTTTACACCATGTCTATGTATCACAAATTAGCTAGACATGTCGAATTTCAACCCTTAGATCATTGTGCAAGAATCCCAATATTCAAATCAGCCCTTAACCATTGATTTTGGGTATTCATCAAGTGAAGGAAGGTCATGGGAGAATATTCTCCTTTCATCTATGTCTGTAGGATCTTATACGCAGGTTGGATGACAAACAAACATCACTATAGGGTTTGAAAAGGATTTAACGGTAGAAATCATAAATACCCCATTTCATGTAGTATGATCCACTTGATCTTTGGATATACTTTAATTTTGGGCTCAACCCCTTAAATTAGATGGAGAAACGAATGGATGGTGTGGATTCCTCAAGGAACATCCCTGTGGACCCCACATATGATCATGAGTGTGCACACAGATGTGCACCAGCCGCGCACCCAAAGAGAGATCGGGTCAAACATAGTTGACTTGATGAAAACCTGTATTAAGCAAGGAAACTCCTTTCTTCCTCCCGCATTTGATGGACGATCGTTTGCATGGATGATGGTGGGCCACCATCATCACCCTCATGACTGATCCAAAGTGTCCATCCTGTCTGGGAGGTGGTTTCGACCAAAACCTTGCCAACCATACACACCCATGCACGCACACATGCCTACAACAACCGTTACAAGAAGTCCTAGCCACACGAACTCAAACAGAGAGCATTCCGATCACTGTTACTGTGGCCCACCTCGATCGTCTGAGAGGATAATCTGAACCTTCCATCTTGAATTTAGATTAAAACTGAGCAAACCAATGTTTGCTTCGCATAGAGTTAAGCATGCACGGGGACACAAGTCCGATCACAACCGGACTATGCACGGAATGCGCATGAAAGAAAAACCAAAACTGTTCAGTTTGCTTCATTAGCAAACCACGCTTTTAACATTGATCTCTTGATAGAAACCATCCAACCTATAAGGACACCCTTTCCGATCCTTTCGATGAAGGAGGAGTAAGGCTGAATAGGGAGGAAAGACGTGGTCTACGTCTCTCTCCAACACTTCCACCTTACGGAAGAATGTTCGCAAGGCAACTTCGATAAAATCATTTAGGCCATCAATTCTAAGAGCCAGAGATTAGCGGATGGTAGATCAGAGTCGTCCAGAGGATCTGATCAGGCAATACATAATCATGGCCAGATCTGTCATCAAAACAGAGCCATCCACTGAACTTACACTAGATGGTTGGCATTGGTTCTTATAGCGATCTTTGATGATTAAAAAAAACTGTTGTTCGATGGTCACTCAAAGATTATAACAAGAGAATAGATCAAGATCTCGATCAAACCAGCATGCGCACCACGATCAGCGGATCATGTGGATGCTTATGACCACGATGCGTTGCGTAATCGAATTATCATCCCATCCTTACGAAGGAAGATTCCAGAATCAGGTGAGTAACAAATTTCTGGAATCGAATTGGTTATAAAAAGCCCGTCCATTCCGTAAAGTGAGAGAATAGAAAGAGAAAGATTGCAAAGGAGAGAGAAGAAAGAGGATTGTTCCCTGAGCAAGAAGAAAGAAAGAAAAGAGAAAGAAAGGAAAGAGAGAGAGAGAGAGAGAGAGAGAGAGAGAGAGAGAGAGAGAGAGAGAGAGAGAGAGAAAGAAAAAGAAAGAAAAAGGAAAGGGAAAGAAAACAAAAGAGAAAGGAAAAAGAAAGAGAGCGTTTAGTTTCAAGTCAACTCGCTGTGTCCTAGACTGAGTCAGGGCTAGATTTGAGTCGAGCTTAAAGTGAGGGTTTTATCCTTTAGGTTTATATTAATTTAAGTTATTATGTTTACCTTGCCCTTACATGCCATCCTGTTGTGTTATCTTACTTTTACATGCTTTCGTGTTATTTCTACCTTACCTTTAATATGCATTTGTATTGCTTTGAATTCTTCCTGCTATTATATGTTTTACCATCAATTATTTACTTTTTGAGATTATAGTATAATATTGCTTATAAGTGATCTTTCTGAATTTATGTGGGGCCTTGAATACAAGCCTTGCCCTTGCCCAATCAAATATATTTGAGTTGGCCCTGCCACTCATCTTTTTATTAAGTTGGCCATTGCCACTCTCCTTATCAAAGAATCGGTTGTTGCCGCTCTTCTATTTATTGAGTTGGCCATTGCCACTCTCCTTAATAAAGAATCAATGATTGCCGCTCTTCTATTTGTTATGTTGGTCATTATCACTGTTTGAGTTGACTATTGTCACTGTTCTCCATATTAGCCTTGAACTATTTATCTTCAAGGCTTGGGCATGTGTCTTGATATTCCAGAACCTTTATGATTCAGTTTGTATCCTCTATAAGCGCAAGTACTATATTGGGAATCCCTCTTCTAGCGATCGAATAAATATCATGGATGTAATGCATTTTCGGTAGCGACTTTGGGATGACACATAATTCCATGTTTCATGGGTGATGGTGCATTAATTGGTGTATGTAAATCGTTATATATATGTGTGTGTGTGTGTGTTATATCAATTCCTTTCTTTTTTAGTGGTTGGTTGTCGCAATTAGTCACTCCAATCTAGGTTGCGTGATTCACCCGCTCATGCGTTGTGTTCGTCTTGGGATAATCGCATAAATCTATGTTAAATGTGGGACACGCTAGTGAATCTCTGTAGTATGAGATGCGGGGCGAGTCGGATAACTCTAATCATATTCCACATTATGGCAATCACTAAGTGTGATAAACTATATATACTTTGCTAGGCATGCATCTCATATAAATTATTTGTGCATATTGATACCTCTTGTAGTTATGGAGTACGTGACGTATCAGAACCTTTACATTGCTTTTATAAATCTCTTGAATTACGGTCAATCTGAAAGGATAAGCATCACTATGTGTAAGACCCGTATCTTAACCCATTTCATTCCATAGGCTTCCGCGGTCCTCCCGGTCGAATTTCGACAACTCGCAACATATAATCAGTAGTTGCGCGTGACCTAGAGTCGTATCCCATATTTTGAAGTCGGCTCAACCTGAGACTTGTATCATTGCGACTGCGCCGTCGCCGCGGTTCCAACACCGCCTCTTGCGCGCTGAGGCGATACCCAGGCTAAGAGATGTGGGCCCGCCTTCAGTTTGAGGAAATGCTGCTCAATTGTAAAATCCTAGAGAGAACAAGTCAAATCAATCCCATCAATCACCACATCATGTCAAGTACAACCACCCCTCCCCTAAAGTCAACTCTCTCTCTTACAAACCCATCCCTTACATGTCAAGTGCACATCACCTATCACTCACACCCATCCCTCTCTCTCTCTCTCTTTACATACCATCTTCTCTCTCTCTCTCTCTCTCATTTCCCCCCCTTTTTTCAAGTAAGCAACCGTCCATACATGAGAGCTCCATGAGAGAGCTTTGTGTTGCCCGCTTCTTACCCCCTATCTCCACCATCCAACCGTCCAATGTCCATCATCCTCCATTAAAGTCGAAGGCAAGGAGTTGGGCGTTCCATCGGACCAAGAAGAAAACCAATCGGTCGGTGATCTTGCATTTGTCTTTTGTGATTTAATGGCCCATGTCACGCCCCGAACTCGGAAACCGGGCTCACAAAATTTTTGATCGCCGAATCCGACGCCGACAGCCTCCGTAGAACCCCATTCTCGGCTCCCGCCACCCATTCACCAGGTTCCGATCCTGGGATACTACAAGGAAGATTTATAATCATCAGTCTGATTCATAATGAGCATAACCAAAAGCATAACCCACGAACAATAACCACAAGAACACCACCACAAAATCTACTATGATCAAAATTTTTTGAGTACAATGCGTCTGAAAGGGGAAAAATACAAGATAATGCAAAAGATAGAAACTCCAAAGCTCGTCTGCACGCTTCTGTTGCTACTATGCTATGATTGCGTCCTAGCGGCACCTGCACGCATCAATCGTGCATAAGCTTATAGAAAGCTTAGAGGGTGGTGTAAGTGTGTGCGCAATATAAGCGTACTCAGAATGCAAGATCAGAATAATGCGGAGTCATGGTGATGAGTACAAGAATGCGATTAGCAGTACCAAGGCTATGCGGTGCAAAATATGAATGTTATCGGCCATAATACGGCCATGCGATGCGAGATGCAACTCAAGCATGCCAATCCTCATCATGTATCAGTACAGTTCTCATTCTGGATAATCACTGAGGTTTAGTACACTCCAAGAGGCACTGTCGCTCTCCAAGCCGCACAGTCCAAATGAGCGTAAGAAACCTCACTATCCGCCTGGCTAATAGTCTGCCAATACCTATCCGACACGTCGATAGTGGACCCATTCACGAGCTGGTCAAACTCAGCCTAGTATTGCCCCCTACCCTCTGGCGAGTAGGGCCACACCCCTTTCCAACAGACCACGACACAATGGGAGACGCGGCTTCCTGGTATTCGGCCCTCGTGTGCTCATATATCTACTCGGTCTCGACGTTGGAGTCATCCTCTGGTACCATCGGGTTTAGGGATTTTCACCCAGGGACATCTATGACGCCCGTATGCTAGAACCAAATATTTTCAATATCCAATCCTGCCATCCACGATGTGTCTGTGGAGGCTATGGCCCTGATGTCAATAGGGCATACAGTAACTACAATCACACAAATGCAAGTGCATGAGTCACACTATCAGTCATGCAACAATCCTGCGTGTACCATGCACTTATATGGGGCAACTCCGCCTATCAGGGAGCCCATAAACAGTCCACTCGAAGGCATATGCTATGATTGGTCACTCCTCACATCAGGCATACATATGATGCGGATGATCATGAATCATGGATCTATACTAAACATGTATAAAGAGATGAGCTCTGTGTATAACGGAATGGGCCTAGACGACCTACTTACCACAAGTATGGGCCTATCAGTGGGCCTTAAGGAGAGTTATAATGCAGACATTTAACCAACATTTTCAATGTGGACGTCAAACCAGCATTTGCTCCCAAGGCCTGGCCCGTTATGAATGTCAATACATATGCTATGGTGGAGTCACACTACAAGGGACATTATGTACATCCTATTGGGCCTCGACCTATGGGCCTCTAATACATCAAATGGCCTCATACATGGGTCTCACATATACATATCAAGGTGGGCTTCAATGATGGGCCACAAATGCATCAACATGGGCCTAGTCGCATGGGCCTTGCATACATCACAATGGGCCTCATAATATGGGCCTTATACAAATCAAGGTGGGCCTTGTATGTATCAAGGTGGGCCTTAATGAGTGGCCCACAAACATACCAAGATGGGCCTTATCACATGGCATAAAAATATTTTCCAAATGATTGGACGGTTTGGATGAAACACATGCATCATGGTGAGGCTCACCCTAATGGAGGGTGTGGATTGCAATACATACTTAAGTGGGTCCCAAGTGGGCCTACCATAATGTTTATTTTCCATCCATCCCATTAACAAGGTCATTCAGACCTGGGGCCCATTGAAATGTTTATTTTCCACTCAACTTGAGCCCACTGTAATGTTTATTTTCCATACAACCCGTTGATAGGGTTGTGTGGACCAGGGGCCCACTGGAATGTTTATTTGCACCCAACTCGTTCATAGGGCCGCGCGGTCAGGGAGGGGCCCACCGTAATGTTTATTTTTCATCTAACCTGTTGATGAGGTCCGTGGGAGTCACGTGGACTAGGGCCCACAGTAATGTTTATTTGCCATTCAAACTGTTAATGAGATCACGTGGACTAGGGCCCACCGTGATGTGGTTCACAAATCCAGCCCATTCATTGTGTGTGTCCCCAAATTTAAGGGTTCAAATCAAGTTTCAATCACATCCAAAACTCAGGTAGGCCCCACCAAATGATTTTATATGTTTTAGGCATGTCTTCACATGATTTTAGATGGTATGGCCCACCTGAGTTCCGTTTACGGTTGATTTTTGGGGTGGACGGCTGGTCCGTGGGGTCCCACCAAATGCATGGTTTTGATGTTTGAAACACATAACAGTGGGGCCCGCAGCTGGGGCCGTGAGGCCCTGCTCGCCGTCCGCCCCCCCTCTGACAGCGGCAGCAGCAGATGCTGCTGCCTCTTATTCTATTTTTTTTTAAAAAAAAACCAAAGATTTGATGGTTTTTGATAGATTGGGCCCACCACAGACGAATCTATCCCAGCCATTGGTCCCTGTGGCTCGATACAATCCCATCGAGTCCAATATTGGGTGGTTTTTGATATACAAGAGCATCAGGGAGGTATTTTAATGGTAGGAAATTTGTTTGTTATGTTACGGCCCATCATAAATTCGGATTGAGATCATTTTTCGGCTCAACGCCTAAAGTGATCTGGGAAATAGGATGGTCGGTTTGGATTATATAAAAACGTCAAGGTGGGGCCTGCATGAGTGGCCCACCACTCCCTTCTCTTTGGCTAGCTCGTTAGTACACTCCATGTCAGTTTATACTTCACTGTTCGCCAACGTCCAGTGTCCAGGGATGCTGGACGGCGTGCATAAACACCTTATTGTTGTGGGTCCCACGTAGATGTGGCCCACCAACATATATACATATAATATATATATTATATTATATAT
Source organism: Magnolia sinica (assembly GCF_029962835.1). Taxonomy (NCBI): domain Eukaryota; kingdom Viridiplantae; phylum Streptophyta; class Magnoliopsida; order Magnoliales; family Magnoliaceae; genus Magnolia; species Magnolia sinica. The sequence continues at coordinate 55,577,199 of NC_080582.1, forward strand.
ATAATACATATTATATTATATTATATTATATATATATATATATATATTATAAAATATAACATAAAAAAAGAGATGTATTGGGCCCATCCAAACAGTGGATGGTGTGGATCATCACCTACAATAGGATGGGCCACACCATCTGATGTAGATGAAGGGGTAGATATAACACATATTGGTGGGATCCACACCATCACAAAGAAAGAGAGAGAGAGAGATAAAGAGAGATATACGGTGAGATAGAGGAACCCCGCCACTATGGGCCCTCTTGATTAAATCACATACATCCAAATGAGTCCCACCCACAAGTAGGCCATAAAATTTAAAATAATGGTAAATCACCCACCTTATCTTCCTTCTTCTTGGTCCCTTAGGCTCCAATGCTCCTTGCCTTTGCTTTGGACGGTGAATGATGAGAGATTAATGGTGTGGATAAAAGATGAGAGGGTGTAGATGGAAGATGAGAAGGTGGACCACACTTGTGGTTTGGGAGAGAGGGGTTGGACGTGTGAATTTTTGCTTGGAAGAAATGAGGGAGAGAGAGAAGTGATGGGTGATATGAGGTGATGGAGTGATGGGTGATGTAAGGAAAGGTGATGGAAGGTATGGTTTGGGTTGAAATTTTGGGAAAAGAGGAATGGGTGAAGAGAGAGAGAGTTGACTTTGTGGAGAAAGAGGGATGGGTTGTTGTACTTGGGTAAGGTGTGACTTGACTTGTACTTGACATTGATTGATTGATTGATTGATTGGACATATCGTAGAGATTCCCTCGATATTTGCAACGCGCGGCGTTTCTTCAAAACAAACGCTGGCCTGCATCTCCTAGCCTGGGTATCGGTTCGGTGCACAAGTCACGGCGTTGGAACCGCGGCGACGACGCAGTAGCTATGATCCAAGTTTCGGGTCGAGCCGATGTTGGTGTACGGGACCTGGCTTAAGATTGCTTGCAAACGTCGGTTATGGTGCAAAGGTTGCGGGATTTGACCGGAAGGATCGCGGAAGCTAACGGAACGGTACGGACTGGGACACGGGTCTTACAGCCCACATTGGTGAGACCCATCTTGGTGTATGCGTTGTATAGGGAGGGCCCATAGTGGCAGGGTCCCTCCCTCTATCTCACCGCCTCTCTCTCTCTCTCCCTCTCTCTCTCTCTCCTCTCATGTGTTGTATGCCCTCACCGTCCAAATGTGACTGGTGTGTGGCCTGCCTTGATGAGGTGTGGCATCCACACCGTCCAAACACGCTGGACGTGGGAGCCCGCGACGATGCCTACATTTCATCTATGCTGTCCACCGTCCGGACCCTAGGACGGTGGGACCAGCCATGGGGTATGTGTTTTATCCTAGCCGACCGTGGACCCCACACCATGTGAGGAGCACATCCAGGCTGTCCATCCATTGCAGGATGTTGAACGCTGGAGCCTTCCTTGATATATATCTTTATAATATATATTATTATATTATATTATGTTAGGTGGGCCCCACGTGGGACCCGCCTTGATGGGGTGTTGATCCACACCATCTGTAGAAGGTTAGGACGGTGGGCCCCTTACAGAGAACGCTGCTTGCTGGATTGATAAATCCACTCCGTTCGTCCATCTTGATGGACTGGTGGGCCACACGTGTGGACCCACCAGATGTAGGTGTTTTGCATCCACGCCGTCCAATTGTCGAGCTCAGGACGTAGACCCTCACCATGGCAGCTGATCCAAAATGGGTGGGCCATATCCACCCAACCATGATGCATATGTTTTATCAATACCGTCCATCCTTTTTTATTTTATTTTATTCTCTCTGATGAGCCAGCAGCCAGTAGCTGCAGCTACTATTTTAATGTAGCAAGCCTTGTGGGCCCCATCACGAGGTACGATTTTATCTGCACCGTCCACCCACTACAGCCCTCTATGATGATGTGCATCATCCAGCTGTCCGTGTGGACCCCCACCATGATGTGTATGTCTGCACCGTCCAGTTGGGACGGTGCTGCACGTGCTGGGCATGCTGGACATGCTGTACGTGACACGTGGGATCCACTTGTATGTGTTCGATGCACAGCCGTCCACACGTGGGGTCCACATTCATCTGTTGCATCCATGTTACCCATCTGCTGGATCCACCATATCCGCACGTGTGTTGTATCCAGCACATGGACCCCACCCTCGTGGCCCACCTTGAATGATGTATTCTATATCCCAGCCATCCAGCAGCGGCTGGGCGATGGGTACCTTCCATGACGTGTGTGAGGTGCTGTGGATCGCACCATGTTGCATGTTTTTCATCCACACCGTCCACAGTGTTTGGACGGTGCTGGGTAGAGTTTTGGACGGTGTTGTGGGGCCCTGCAATGATGTATATGTTAATCTACATCATTCGTCCAAAGGGCCCCACGTGATGTATATCTTTTATCCAGGCTGCCCGTCTAGGGCTGGGCACTGGAACAGATGCTTATATAATATTATAATATATTATATATATTTGTATATATATGAAACTTATATATATATATATATATATTCAGGTACATATCTGGTGGGCCCCACGTGGGACCCACCCACTGCGAAACGGATTGGCTGATCTACCGCACACCAGCTATATAGCTGCCATGTGCAGAGTGTGGGTGTGATCCACACTGCCCACCTATGTGGCCCACCTTAATGATATGTTGAATATCCGCTCCGTCCATGGCAGGTGGGACCCACCTTGATGTATATGCTCTATATCCACCCGTCCATCTGGACGAGTGGCGTGAGGCCACCATGATAGCTGGTGTATGCAGCGTGTGGGTGTGATCCACACCACCTACCAGTGCAGCCCACCTTATTGATATGTTGAATATCCGCTCCATCCATGGCAGGTGGGACCCACCCTCATGTATATGCTCTATATCCACCCGTCCATCTGCACGAGTGGCGTGAGGCCACCATGATGTATTGTTATATCCAATCATCCGCACGCTTAAGGATGTGGACCCCACTTGAATGTATGTGGTTCTCTAACCGTCCATCTGTCCATGGTGGTGTGGGAACCTGCCGTGATGTATGTATTTACCACACCACCCATCGGCATGTGGGGCGCACCATGATGAACATGTTTCAACTACGTTGTCCATTTGTTTTACTAAATCATGGGTTGCCCCATTTGGCCCACTTAATATATATGAGGCCCACCTATTGTATGAGGGCCATACGATATATTTGAGGCCCGTGTGATGGGGCCCACCTATTTTGTATTTGAGTCTCATGTGCGGGGCCCACTTATTGTGTATTTGAAGCCCATGGCTTGTGGCCCATTATGATCTATTCGACGCCCTTGGGCGAAGCTCAATGTGATGTATTCATGGCCTATGGGCAAGGCCCATTGTGATGTATTCGAGGCCCATGGATGAGGCCCAATGCGATGTATGTATGGCCCGTAACATTGTGTATGAATCCTTTGCATGGGCCACTCCTTAGGAGCAATGTTGGTTAAATGTCCATATTGATGGGCAATGATGGTTGGATGTCCACATTCTGACCTTCCTTTAGGCCTTGTTTGGCCCATTCCGATTCCGATTATCGATTTTGATTGTCGAGGCTGAGTCCGATTGACGAGGTCGATTTCGTTAGTTGAGGCTAATTCCGATTGACGTGACCGATTTGTCGATTCTGATCATCGATCGATTTTGATTGTCATGATCGATTGCTGATTCCGATTGATGTGACCGATTTACGATTCTGATTATCGATCGATTCCGATTGTCATGACTAATTGCTGATTTCGATCGACATGACTGATTTGCCAATTTTGATTATCGATTGATTTCGATTGTCGTGATCGATTGCCGATTTCGATTGACGTGACTGATTGCCGATTCTGATTATCGATCGATTCCGATTGTCATGATCAATTGTCGATTCCGATTGACGTGATTGATTTGCCGATTCTAATTATTAATTGATTTCGCTTCTCGTGACCGATTGCCGATTTCGATTTTCGTGATCGATTTGTCGATTCTGATTGTCGATTGATTTCGATTGTCGTGACCGATTACCGATTTCAATTAACGTGACTGATTTGCCGATTCTGATTATCGATTGATTCTGATTGTCGATTAGCGATCGAGGCCGATTCTCATGACCGATTGTCGATTTCGGTTGACGTGACCGATTTGTCGATTCCGATTATCGATTGATTCTGATAATCGAGGCCAATTCTAATTGTAGAGGCTGATTCTGGTTGTTGAGGGTGAGTATTGAGGCCGATTCTGATTTGTCGAGGCTGATTGTATAGGCCGATTCCGATTGTAGAGACCGAGTGTCAAGGCCGATTTCCAATGTCGATTCCGATTGTTGAGGCCGATTTCGTTTGTCGAGGCTGATTTTGATTGTCGAGGCCGATTGTGAAGGCCTATTTGATGAGACCCATTGTGATGGAGCCTATTGTGATGTATGTTAGGCTCATGTGAAAGGCCCATTGTGATATGTATTAAGCTATTATGTGAGGCCCATGGTGTTGTATATCAGGCCCTTTGTGAGGCCATGGGTCCACTATATGTAAGGCTCTATGTGGGCCACTCCTTGGGGGTAATGTTGGTTAAATGTCTACATTGTCGAGGCTGATTGTCGATGCTGATTGTCGGTGCCAGTTATTGATACTGATTATGAGTATGTGACAGCATAGCATCACGATCCAGAGGTTGCTCCATCGTCTAGACCGAGTGGATGCATGAGCGCATGAGAGCCGTATACCATTAGGCCGCGTATCCCACTGTGTCGTGGTCAGTTGGAAGGGGGTACGACCTTAGCTGTTCGAGAGGAGGGGGCAATGCTAGGCTGAGTCTGACCAGCTCGAAGAATGGGTCTGCTATCGACGAGCTGGGCCTGAATTGGCAGACGGATAGTGAGGTCTCTTCTACTCACCTTATTGCGTACGATGGGGCGTCAACCTGGTTTGGAGTGTAATAGACCCCGGTGATTTTCCAAAGAGGAACCATACTGATGTGGACTTATTAAGTAGGAGTTGCATACTTATGCATTCATTTCATTCACTATCCACTCGGGCTGGTGGTGCGTAATTAATTGTTGTGTACCTTTGCATAGTCAGGATTTTGGTTGGGCGCGTGAGTAACCTGAGATCAGTGATGTACCACATTGAGTCTGACTATCCAAATTTTGGTATGAGATTGGTTGGGATAGAAGTCCCTTGTAGTGGACCCCGTAGCCTGCGATACTACGTACTATCAACTTGACTTCACACTCCAGCTTGGTCGTTTCATTCGCATCACATATTGTATTGCATCCTCAACACATAGTATTTGACTTACTATCTCCGCATTGCATAGCTGATCTACATTGCTCACTCAGTATATGATATTGGATTATTATATTTTTGCATCGCTTGGCCTGGATAAGGCTGATAGTATTTATGGGCCTATCAGTATGTTTTCTCATTATTCTGATATTGTATTATTATGGGCTTGTTAGTATTTCTGCTTACTCTGATTACTCTAATATTGCTTACCTGGCACTTACCTTGTGTACACACTTTCACGACCCACTAAGCTTTCTATACGCTTATACGTGATAGATGCGTGTAGGTGGCGTTAGGTCACAACAGCATTGAGCTTGGAGCGTGCAGCGGTCTTCTGGAGCTTTATTTTTGATTTATTTATTTCTCTTTCAGCATTGTACTCAAATAATTATATTAGTGGACATGTGATGATGATGTTGCCTTTGTGATTTAGGTAATCTTATGGTTATGCTTATTACGAGATAAATGTACATTGGAAAATCCTCCTTGTAGGATCCCAGGATCAGAATCTGGCGTATGTACGCCGGGAGCTGAGAATGGGGTACTAAGGAGGCTGTCAGCACTGAATTCGGCGATCGAGAATTTTGTGAGCCCGGTTTCTGAGTTTGGGGTGTGACAGAAGTTGGTATCAGAGCATAACTTAGGAATACCTGAAGATAACATCACATATCTGCTGATAGCTACCATGCACTCTTTGATTGTTGAGAACTTAAAATGATTAGATCCCCGAGTTCGAATAACTTAGAAAGTTTCTGATATAGCTCCCTACTATGGAGATTGTGAGGCTACATAGTATTTTAGTTTCGATGGTTTCTGATCCGGGATCCGAGGATTAGTGGGGTTATCATATTATAGATGAGGCGTCTTGGGAGCAAGAGCCTGAGATTCGCGGGTTTTATTCCTATCTCTTAAGTGTTCGATTATGTTGCTATGTTTTGCGATAGCAATCCCCTCCCTTGGTTAGTTCTGTATTGATTGTATTGTGGTTTAAATTTTGAGGATAAAATTTTTATTAGGAGCAGAGAGCTGTAAGACCCGTATACTAGCCCGTACCGTTTCGTAGGCTTCTGCGGTCGTCCATGTCAAATTTTGACAACTCGCGACATATAATCGGCAGTTGCACGTGACCCTAAGTCGTATCCTGTATTTCGGAGTCGGCTCAACCTGAGACTTGTATCATTGCGACCGCACCGTCGCCGCGTTTCCAACACCGCGTCTCGCGCGCTGAGGCGATACCCGGGCTAGGAGATGTGGGCCCGCCTTCAGTTCGAGGAAATGCCGCTTAATTGCAAAATCCTAGAGAGAACATGTCAAATCAATTCCATCAATCACCACATCATGTCAAGTACAACCACCCCTCTCCTAAAGTCAACTCTCTCTTACAAATCCATCCCCTACATGTCAAGTACACATCACCCATCACTCACACCCATCCCTCTCTCTCTCTCTTTACATCCCATCTTCTCTCTCTCTCTCTCTCTCTCTCTCTCTCTCTCTCTCACTCATTTTCCCCCTTTTTTCAAGCAAGCAACCGTCCATACATGAGAGCTCCATGAGAGAGCTTTGTGTGGCCCACTTCTTACCCCCCATCTCCACCATCCAATCGTCCAATGTCCATCATCCTCCGTTAAAGTCGAAGGCAAGGAGTTTGGCGTTCCATCGGACCAAGAAGAAGGCCAATCAGTGGGTGATCTTGCATTTGTCTTTTGTGATTTAAGGGCCCACATTGGTGGGACCCATCTTGGTGTATGCATTGTATAGGGAGGGCCCATAGTAGAGGGGTCCCTCCCTCTATCTCACCACCTCTCTCTCTCTCTCATGTGTTGTATGTCCTCGCAGTCCAAACATGACTGGTGTGTGGCCTGCCTTGATGAGGTGTGGCATCCACACCGTCCAAACACGCTAAACGTGGGTGCTCGCCACGATGCCTGCATTTCATCTATGTTGTCCACCGTCCGGACCTTGGGACGGTGGGACCAGCCATGGGGTATGTGTTTTATCCTAGCCGACCGTGGACCCCACACCATGTGAGGAGCACATCCTGGCCGTCCATCCGTAGCAGGATGTTGAACGCTGGAGCCTTCCTTGATATATGTATTTATAATATATATTATTATATTATATTATGTTATGGTAGGCCCCACGTGGGACCCACCTTGATGGGGTGTTGATCCACACCATCCATAGAAGGCTAGGACGGTGGGCCCCTTACAGCGAACGCTGCTTGCTAGATTGATAAATCCACTCCGTTTGTCCATCTTGATGGTCTGGTGGGCCACACGTGTGGACCCACCAGATGTAGGTGTTTTACATCCATGCCATCCACTCGTCCAGCTCAGGACGTGGACCCTCACAATGGCAGCTGATCCAAAACGGGTGGGCCATATCCACCCAACCATGATGCATATGTTTTATCAATGCCGTCCATCCATTTTTATTTTATTTTATTTTCTCTGATGAGCCAGCAGCCAGTAGCTGCAGCTACTGTTTTGATGCAGCAAGCCTTGTGGGCCCCATCACGAGGTACGGTTTTAACTGCACCGTCCACTCATGGCAGCCCTCCATGATGATGTGCATCATCTAGCCGTCCGTGTGGACCCTCACCATGATGTGTATGCCTGCACCGTCCAACTGGGATGGTGCTGCATGTGTTGGGCATGCTGGACATGCTGTACATGACACGTGGGACCCACTTATATGTGTCGTATGCACAGCCGTCCACACTTGGGGTCCACATTCATCTGTTGCATCCACGCTACCCATCTGCTGGATCCACCCTATCCGCACATGTGTTGTATCCCGCACATGGACCCCACTCTCATGGCCCACCTTGAATGATGTATTCTATATCCCAGCCGTCTAGCAGCTGCTGGGCACTGGGTACCTTCCATGACGTGTGTGAGGTGCTATGGATCGCACCATGTTGCATGTTTTTCATGCACACCGTCCATAGTGTTTGGACGGTGTTGTGGGGCCTTGCAATGATATATGTGTTGATCTACACCGTCCGTCCAAAGGGCCCCACGTTATGTATATCTTTTATCCAGGCTGCCCGTCTAGGGCTGGGCGCTAGAACAGATGTTTATATAAGAATAATAATATATGTATATATATTTTGTATATATATGAAACTTATATATATATATTCAGGTATATATCTGGTGGGCCCCACGTGGGACCCACCCACTGTGAAATGGATTGGCTGATCTACTGCACACTAGCTATATAGCTACCATGTGCAGCGTGGGTGTGATCCACACCGCCTACCTTTGCGGCCCACCTTAATGATATGATGAATATCCGCTCCATCCATGGCAGGTGGGACCCACCCTGATGTATATGCTCTATATCCACCCGTCCATCTGGACGAGTGGCATGAGGCCACCATGATAGCTGGTTGTGCATCGTGTGGGTGTGATCCACACTGCCTACCTGTGCGGCTCACCTTAATGATATGTTGAATATTCGCTCCGTCCATGGCAGGTGGGACCCACCCTGATGTATATGCTCTATATCCACCTGTCTATCTAGACGAGTGGCGTGAGGCCACCATGTTGTATTGTTATATCCAATCTTCCGCACGCTTAAGGACATGGACCCCACTTGAATGTATGTGGTTCTCCAATCGTCCATCTGTCCAGGGTGGTGTGGGAACCTGCCATGATGTATGTATTTACCATGCCACCCATCGGCATGTGGGGCGCACCATGATGAACATGTTTCAACCACGCTATCCATCTGTTTTGTTAAACCATGGGTTGCCCCATTTGGCCCACTTAATATATATGAGGCCCACCTGTTGTATAAGGCCCGTGTGATGGGGCCCACCTATATTGTATTTGAGTTTCATGTGTGGGGCCCACTTATTGTGTATTTGAAGCCCATGGGTTGTGGCCCATTGTGATGTATACGAGGCCCATGGGCGAGGCTCAATGTGATGTATTCATGGCCTATGGGCAAGGTCCATTGTGATGTATTCGAGGCCCATGGTTGAGGCCCAATGCGATGTATGTTTGGCCCGTAACATTGTATATGAATCCTTTGCATGGGCCACTCCTTAGGAGCAATGTTGGTTAAATGTCCACATTGATGGGCAATGATGGTTGGATGTCCACATTATGACCTTCCCTTAGGCCTTATTAGGTCCATTCCGATTTCGATTGTCGAGGCTGAGTCCGATTGACGAGGTCAATTTCGTTAGTCAAGGCTGATTCCAATTGATGTGACCGATTTACCGATTCTGATCATCGATCGATTCCAATTGTCATGATCGATTGTTGATTCCAATTGACGTGACTGATTTGCTATTCTGATTATCGATCGATTCTGATTGTCATGACCGATTGGCGATTCCGATCGACGTGACTAATTTGCCGATTTTGATTATCGATTGATTCTGATTGTCGTGACCGATTGCCGATTTCGATTGACATGACCAATTTACCGATTCTGATTGTCATAACCGATTGCCGATTCCGATCGACGTGATTGATTTGCCGATTTTGATTATCGATTGATTCCGATTGTCGTGACCGATTGCCAATTTCGATTGACGTGACTGATTTGCCGATTCTAATTGTCGATCGATTCCGATTGTCATGACCGATTGGCGATTCCAATCGACGTGACTGATTTATCGATCTTGATTATCGATCGATTCTGATTGTCGTGACCGATTACCGATTTCGATTGACGTGACCGATTTGTCGATTCTAATTATCGATCGATTTCGATTCTCATGGCCGATTGTTGATTCTGATTGACGTGACCAATTTGCTGATTCTGATTATTGATTGATTTCGATTGTCATGACCGATTACTAATTTCGATTTACGTGATCGATTTGCAGATTCTGATTGTCGATTGATTCCGAATTTTGTGATAGATTACCGATTCAGATTGACGTGACCGATTTACCGATTTTGATTATCGATCGATTCCGATTGTCGTAGCCGATTGTTGATTAGCGATCGAGGCCGATTATCATGACTAATTATCGATTCCGGTTGACGTGACCGATTTACCGATACCGATTATCGATTGATTTCAATAATCGAGGCCAATTCTAATTGTCGAGGCCGATTCTGGTTTGTCGAGGCTAAGTATTGAAGCCGATTCTGATTGGACGAGGCCGATTGTATAGGTCGATTCCGATTGTCGAGACCGAGTGTCGAGGCCGATTTCGAGTGTCGATTCCGATTGTTGAGGCCGATTTCGTTTGTCGAGGCTGATTTTGATTGTCGAGGCCGATTGTCGAGGCCTATGTGATGAGACCCATTGTGATGCATTTAAGGGTCAGGCGATGGAGCCCATTGTGATGTATGTTAGGCCCATGTGAAAGGCCCATTGTGATGTGTATTAAGCTCTTGAGTGAGGCCCATGGTGTTGTATATCAGGCCCTTTGTGAGGCCATGAGTCCACTATATGTGAGGATCTATGTGGGCCACTCCTTGGGGGTAATGTTGGTTAAATGTCCACATTGTCGAGGTCGATTGTCGATGCCGATTGTCGGTGCCAGTTATTGATACCGATTATGAGTATGTGACAGCATAACATCATGATCCATGCCCATACTCGTCATCTGCATGTTTGTTATGAGATTTAGTTGACCATTGCATATAACATTGGGTATATTATTATGAGACTCCCTGATAGGCGGAGATTGTCTCACATAAGTACACGGTATGTGCAGGCTTGATGCATGACTGGATTGTATGACTCATGCATCCTGCATTGTGTGTTGTGATTACTATACGCCCTAGCGACATTAGGGTCGTAGCCTCCACAGATATTTCGTGGATGGCCAGATGGGACACCGAAAATCTATTCTACATGGGGTGCTATAGATATCCCTAGGTAAAAGTCCCTAAATCCTCTTGGTCCCAGAGGTTGCTCCAACGTCTAGACCGAGTAGATGCATAGCGCATGAGGGCTGTATACCGTTAGACTGCGTCTCCCACTGTGTCGTGGTCAGTTGGAAGGGGGTACGACCTTACCTGTCTAAGAGGAGGGGACAATGCTAGGATGAGTCTGACCAGCTCGAGGAATGGGTCCGCTATCGACGAGCTGGGCCTGAATTGGCAGGCAGATAGTGAGGTCTCTTCCACTCACCTTGTTGCGCGTGATGGGGCGACAACCTGGTTTAGAGTGTAATAGACCCCGGTGATTTCCCAAAGAGGAACCATACTGATATGTGGACTTATTGAGTAGGAGTTGCATACTCATGCGTTCATTTCATTCACTATCAACTTGGGCTGGTGGTGCGTAATTAATTGTTGTGTACCTTTGCATGGTCAGGATTTCGGTTGGGCGCACGACTAACCTGAGATCAGGGATATACCACATTGAGTCTGACTATCCAAATTTAGGTTTGGGACTGGTTTAGATAGAAGTTCCTTATGGTGGACCTTGTAGCCTGCGATCCTACGTACTATCAACTCGACTTCACACTCCAGCTTGGTCGTTTCATTCGCATCACATATTACATTACATCCTCAACACTTATATTTGGCTTACTATCTCCACATTGCATAGCTGATCTACATTGCTCACTCAGTATAATATATTGGTTTATTATATTTTTGCATCGCATGGCCTGGATAAGGCTGATGGTATTTATGGGCCTATCAGCATGTTTTCTCATTATTCTGATATTGTATGATTATGGGCTTGTTAGTATTTCTGCTTACTCTGATTACTCTGATATTGCTTACTTGGCACTTACCTTGTGCACACACTTTCACCACCCACTAAGCTTTCTATAATCTTATGCACGATAGATGCATGCAGGTGGCGTTAGGTCACAACAGCGTTGAACTTGGAGCATGCAGCGGTCTTTTGGGGCTTGACTTTCGATTTATGTATTTCCCTTTCAGCATTGTACTCAAATGATTATATTAGTGGACATGTGATGATGATGTTGCCTTTGTGATTCGAGTAATCTTATGATTATGCTTATTACGAGATAAATGTACGTTGGAAAATCCTCCTTGTAGGATTCTAGGATCGAAATTTGGCATATGTATGCCGAGAGTCAAGAATGGGGTACTACGGAGGCTGTCAGCACCGGATTCAGCGATCGGAAATTTTGTGAGCTCGGTTTCCGAGTTTGGGGCGTGACATATGAGTAGGGCATTGACCCTCTCCCAACCATACAGATTATGCAGGCGACGTACAGATTGAAGACCTAGTAAACATTCTCCCTAAGGAAGATTAAGTTAAAAGAATAAGAAGACAATTTATGATTTAGTTTTATACTTCCGCTTCGAACTCGATAAATGTAATATGCTCCTATTGAGGAGGCATTTGATTATTCTTTTACTCTGATGATCGATACAGTTGATTTTATTCTTGTGAATGTTACCTTCATGAATGTATCGAGATGTGATCCAAATGGAAAAAAATAAGGTGTAATTTTCAAAAAGATCCAAGTTTATACATTATTAACACCCGGTTTTCTCGGCACAAGTATGAAATATGGCTGTGAAAATTTGGGATGTTATAGCACACCCTTGTTGGATTGCTTTGTGTGCCAATGCTTTTCCTCCTGAGTGAATTCCACATACCTTCGTGGATTTCTCTCATGACATACTTGGCTTCTTCTAGTCGTAATCACCTTAAGTAAGGTAACAAGAACCCTTTCTTATATAAGACATCTTCCAGTATAGTATACCGAGTAAACCGGTACCTGATTTTCTGTACTTAAAACTTATCCTCTGCCAGCTCACCATGTTTGAGGTAATAGATTATCGAGTCCATCCAGCTTGGCCCATTGCTAACTGGGAGGGCCTTTTTCAACTCGTGCTAACTAATATTCGGTTCTGGCATGAAATCTATTGGAACAGTTCTGCCAAGGTCAGTATCGATTATCGAGGCTAACCTAGCCAGTTGCATTCTCGAATCTCGGGACCTGCATGATCTTGTATCCTTTAAATTTCTCAAACAGGTCATGGACCCTGCTCAGGTAGGCGATCATCTTCTCACCTTTGGTTTGGTATTTGGTGGTCACTTGATTGATAGCCAGTTGCAAGTCACTGTAGATTTTTAGCTTTGTGCTCCCAATACTTTGGCTAGTTGTATGCCTAATAAGAATGCCTTGTACACAACTTTGTTGTTGGAAGCTCTGAAGTCGAATTGTAGCACTCACTCAATCTTGATCTAGTCAGGGGAAGTCAAAATTAACCCCATCACACTCCTTTGCGCACTTGAGGACCCATGTAAGAGGGTCCATGTCAGCATTGTTCTGCCAAGGTCAGTATCAATTATTGAGGGAATACTTCGAGAGTGGGTGAATTTTGTAATGAAGTTAGCGATAACCTATCCCTTGATGGTCATCCAAGGTTGATATCTTATATAGAACATGTCAAGCTTAATTGCTCACTTGGCAAGCTGACTTGAAGTTTTTAGAAACTATAGCACTTATCGAATGGGGTGATTGGTTGGGACGACGATAGTGTGTGCTTGGAAGTAGGGCCTGAGATGTTAAGATGACATTACCAGTGTCAGGGCCAGTCAACAACAGCCTGTCAACTAATATTCAGTTCTGGCGAGAATTATATTGGAACAGTTCTGCCAAGGTCAGTATCAATTATTGAGGGAATACTCCAAGAGTGGGTGAATTTTGTAATGAAGTTAGCGATAACCTATCCCTTGATGGTCATCCAAGGTTGATATCTTATATAGAACATGTCAAGCTTAATTGCTCACTTGGCAAGCTGACTTGAAGTTTTAGAAACTATAGCACTTATTGAATGGCGTGATTGGTTGGGAGGACGACAGTGTGTGCTTGGAAGTAAGGCCTGAGATGTTAAGATGACATTACCAGTGTCAGGGCCAGTCAACAACAGCCTGTCAACTAATATTCAGTTCTGGCGAGAATTATATCGGAACAATTCTGCCAAGGTCAGTATCAATTATTGAGGCTAACCTAGCCAGTTGCATTCTCAAATCTTGGAACCTGTATGATCTTGTATCCTTTAAATTTCTCAAGTAGGTCATGGACCCTACTCAGGTAGGCGATCATCTTCCCACCTTTGGCTTGGTATTTGGTGGTCACTTGATTGACCGCCAGTTGCGAGTCACTGTAGATTTTTAGCTTTATGCTCCCATGGCCTTGGCTAGTTGTATGCCTAATAAGAATGCCTCGTACACATCTTTGTTGTTGGAAGCTCGAAAGCTGAATTGTAGCACTTAATCTTGATCTAGTCATGGGAAGTCAAAATTAACCCCATCACACTCCTTTGCACACTTGAGGACCCATGTACATAAAGGGTCCACGTCAGCATTGTTGGGCTTTACTCTTTCCCCTAATCCATTAGGGGGGAGGGGGAGGGAATACTCTAAGAGTGGGTGGATTTTGTAATGAAGTTAGCAATAACCTATCCCTTGATGGTCATCCAAGGTTGATATCCTATATCAAACACTCCAAGCTTAATTGCTCACTTGGCAAGCCAACTTGAAGTTTTTGGAAACTATAACACTTATCGAATGGGGTGATTGGTTGGGATGACGATAGTGTGTGCTTGGAAGTAGGGCCTAAGATGTCAAGATGACATTACTAGTGTCAAGGCTAGTCAACGATAGCCTGTCCCTTGATGGTCGTCCAAGGTTGATATTTTATATCGAACACACCAAGCTTGATTACTCACTTAACAGGCCGACCTGAAGCTTTTGGCTACTATAACACTTATTGAAGGGACTAATTGGTCAGGATGACGATAATGTGTGCTTGGAAGTAGGGCCTGAGACATCAGGATGACGTTATCGGTGCTAGGACCAACTTCTCAATCTCGGGGTAGTGCGTCTCAGCATCAACCATTGCTCTACTTATGTATTAAATGGGTAGCTAAGCACCCTCATCTCTCCTGATCATGGTCGAGCTAATTGCTATTGGTGAGACGACTAAGTATAACTGCAACTCCTCCCCTTGCAGAGGTTTTGAGGGTAGGGGTGGAGACCCCAAGAAGGCTTTAAGCTATTGGAATGCCTGCTCTCACTCCTCTGTCTAGGTTTGCTTTTTTACTTCCCTTCATTTGCTTGAAGAAGGGTAGACACTTATCTGTGACTCTAGAGATGAACCTATTTAGTGTTGCCACTCTACTTTTGAGGCACTGAATTTTCTTTGTGGAGCTAGGTGATCTTATCTCTGTGAGAGCTCAAATCTTGTCAGGGTTTGGAACGATCCCTCTCTAATGGACCATAAAACCCAAAAACTTCCCCTAGCTGACACCAAAAGCGCACTTGCTTAGGTTGAGCTTCATCTTTTACCTGCTAAGGATATTGAACGTCTCTCATAGGTCGACTATGTGGTTGCAGCCTCGATGCTTTTGACAATTATGTCGTCAACATAGACCTCCATAGTCTTTCTAATCTTCTTAGTAAACATCTTGTTCACCAATCTCTGGTATATTTCCCTGGTGTTTTTCAAGCCAAATGACATGACCTAGTAGCAGTACATACCTCTATTTGTAATAAAAGTAGTCTTCTTCTTGTCATGCTCGTGTATGATGATATGATTGTACCCTAAATATGCAACCATGAAACTGACCAGTGCGTACCTAGCAGTGGTGTCCACCAGTTGGTCGATCCTTGGTAGAGGAAAATTGTCCTTAGGGCAAGCTTTATTTTGATCGGTGTAGTCGACATAGACCTACCATTTCCCATTGGTCTTCTTCACCAGCACAACATTAGCGAACCGATCGGGGTAGTGGACCTCTTCAATGAAATTGACTTGAAAAAACTTGCCGAACTCCTCATTGATTGTGATATACCTTTCCACATCGAAAGCTTGTCTCTTTTACCAGACGAACTTATGGTCAGGATCCACATTAAAGTGGTGGACCATGATTCTCGGATCTGTCCTAAGCATGTCCTAATGAGACCATGCAAACATGTCAGTGTTCTCTCTCGGAAGATCTGTCATCTTAGCTCGGAGTTGGGAATCGAGCAATGACCCGATCTGAAATGTCCTTGATAGGTCTTTCTTACAGAGGTTTATAGGGATCATATGTTCCAAGAGGTAATATGCATTTCTCGTTGTTGTTATGCTTTACCTCAGAGAGTTGTTGAGTAACATCGTCGGCATTCATGTTGGTTGCCCCTGACTTTGTCGACTTGGTGCTCGGTCAAAAACTTCATGGTCAGGTGATAGATGGAGACTACAATCGTTGCGTGTCAAATATCACATATTTTCCCCCATTCATCTCTTGGTTTTATGAACATGATACTGCTTAATGTTATATTTTATGCATGTTTGTATTGCAAGGTGAATCTGAGAGCTTGGATTAAAAAGAATGCTAAAAGCATGGATTTAGTGCTCAAGAATCACCAAGGTAAAGGAGGGATCTTAGGAGACCAAGAACGAAGAATTCTCATGCCAAAGATCCAAGGAAACAAAGTACAAAGGATGGAGAAAAGATTGGCAAAAGCACAAGTTAAACAGTAGAAAAACAGAATAATTCGGTCCCACCTAAGCCAACTTCGGTGCCATCAAAAGTGCAAAAAACAGTCCAATAAGAAAACAACTTAATTCAGTGCCACCTAAGTCAATTTCGGTACCACTTAAGTACTCTGCACATACAATTTCATATGTGATAAATTTTAGATATTATTTCGGTGCCACTAAACCAACTTCGGTGCCACCGAAATTGCGTTGAATCGTAATGCGGGGCCGACGTGAATTACATAATTTGAGGCGGTTTGTGGAAATTCCAAGTTGGTGTGAAAGGTGGAGCTTTATAACTATAAATAGGAGTCCCTAGGATGTTCCTAGGTATCTTCTAAGGTTCAAGGAATGGATTAAAAGGGTGGAGCCACCGTCCGAGAGCTTTCTTCTTCATTCTTTAGTTTGTTTCATGCTTTATTTGAGAGACTTTACTTCAATCATGTCTATGGTTGGCTAAACCTCTTAGATAGGGTTAAGAGGTGAAGCTTGTAGCGTGATTGAGATGTTTACTTTACTTTGATTTATGTTTATATTTGAACTTCATTGAATTCTAGTTGATTCTAATGAATATTTTCAGTTTTTAATGGTTTGTTGTGACTTAAATTACAATAGATTTGTAATAGCTTTAAATATCTTCTTTTCTATTTGAGATTGTGGATTTGGTAAATCTTGTTGTTTGCCATCGTCTCTTGGGCATGGTTAGGTGATGGAATCCCTTCCAATTCACCACAATTCTCCTCCATTGAGGCTAGATAAATGAGAAGTTCAGAGATTTGACTATCTCTTCTTCTAACTAGATAGGATAAGACTCTGATTCTAGTTAGATCTCTTGAATTGAATAAGGTAGCATCTCAATTATTATAAGTGGATCCTTGGCACCCTAGTTCCCACTTTTAATTGATACTTTACTCATTACTCAAAATTACTCATTTAAATTCAAATTTCTTCTTTAGTTCTTTATCTAGATCTAGTTCAAGTTAAATCTAGAAGACATACAAGTTTAGTCCCTGTGGATTCGACCTCGGTCTCACCGAGATTATTACTACATCACGACCCTACACTTGGGGTTGTGAACAAGTTTTTAGCATCGTTGACGGGGAATTAAGGTTAACTTTTTGTTTTATTTTTGGGTTTGGAATTTTTTTGCTTTGTTTTATAAACTAACTTTGTTTTTTGTTTTGTAGGGTCCTGACCTAACATCTCCTATCTGGTAACTTCGTTCTAACTCTCTCTTTTTTTACTTCTTATTTGCTGTAGTTTTCAATTATTAGATTTAGGATTAAATTCTGAACTTGAAGGCTGTGAGTGTTTCATGCCCAAGTGGGTTCGTGACAACACTCGACGTCTTTTAAGTGAAGGAGGATTAGTTGAGGTGTTATTTATCCATCACAGGATTAGACATCACTTGAGATCCTTAGAGTCAATTGAAGTGATGACTGCCAATCAACCAGCCAATCAACCTGCAATTCAACCTCAACCTCCGGTTGAGAAAATTCAGGATGAGAATGAGGTGCATCAAGCACCCCCACCTCACACTTTGTGAGATTATTTACAACCGGCCGGGGTAAGCATACCATCTTGTATGATTTTTTCAGAAAATATAGGAAACATAGATATCAATCTAAGAGTAATCCAACTCCTTCCAAAGTTTCATGAACTTGAATATAAAAGCCCATAATTACACATGAAAGAGTTTGATGAGATAATTGGCACTTTATACTTTCCTAATGTGTCTGAGGACACGGTTAGGCTGAAACTCTTTCTCTTCTCCTTAAAAGAAAAAGATAAGATGTGGTTGCACTCACTACATCCACGATCCATTGGTAGATGGAATGAAATGATAAGGGAGTTCATAAAGAAATTCTTCCCATATCATAAAACGAACACCCTTAGAAAGTCAATCATGAACTTCGCCCAAAAGGAAGATGAAACATTTTTCCAATGTTGGGAGTGGTTCAAGGATCTTGTCAGTTCATGTCCACAGCATGGTTTTGAAACATGTCGCATAACAAGTTTCTTCTATGATGGACTGACATCTTCCATGCGCCAAATGGTTAAGACAATGTGCAATGGAGAATTCATGAGCAAAGATGTCAATGATGTGTGAGATTATTTTGACAAGCTTGCTAAAAACACACTATCATGGGACATCTCCTCTATACCCAATACCACTTCTAAGCCAACTCAAATAAAGGAGAGGGGTGGAATGTATGCTCCGAGAGAAAAAGATGATGTAAGTGTTAAAGTGGCCAATCTCACAAGGAAACTCGAGGCCATTGAACTTAAGAAGGACAAGGCTAAGGAAGTAGTTTGCAGTATTTGTGCTTGTAACGTTCATACGACTGAAAATTGTCCAACAATACCTGCCTTTCAAGAAATATTGAATGAGCAGTCGAATGCCATAAACAACTACCAGAGGCCTTTCAAGGGAACCACCTCAAACATATACAACTCTGGCTGGAGAAACCATCTAAACTTCAGTTGGAGGAATGGGCAAATTGCTACTCCTTAAGGGATCCTTAACCAATTTTTGGATCAAAAGAAGCCTCAGGAGGATCCAGTTTTGAAACACATTCAAAATCAAGAGCTTTTTAATTAAGGCACACTACAAGCCTTTCAAGATCTTACCAAGGCTGTGCAATGAATTGAGTCACATTTGACGATTGGAGAGAAAGGGTTGCTTTCAGCCCAACCTCTCCCCAATCCTAAACCATAATATGAAGTTAGTGACCCAATCTCTTCAAATTAAACGGAGCATGTCAAGTCTATCACTACTCTTAGGAGTAGGAAGACCATTGACAAAACCATTTCGGTTAGGGCTGAAAAACCTAAGGACCCAGAAGAGGACAACAATGATAGATCTATCACTGCTCCATAAGATTTTGAATCGGAACCTCAAGGTAAGCCAATTGCTCCATTCTCCCAACAATTGGTCGCACCAAAATCTCTGTCTAACTCCCAGGTGCTTGAACAAGTAAAGATCAACATCCCTCTACTGGATGTCGTTAAACAAATTCTTTCATATGCTAAATTCCTAAAAGATCTATGTACTACCAAAAGATTGCAAAACATACAAAAGAAGATCTT
Organism: Magnolia sinica; assembly: GCF_029962835.1. Taxonomy (NCBI): domain Eukaryota; kingdom Viridiplantae; phylum Streptophyta; class Magnoliopsida; order Magnoliales; family Magnoliaceae; genus Magnolia; species Magnolia sinica. The sequence continues at coordinate 55,597,014 of NC_080582.1, forward strand.
TTTTACAAAAAAAGTGAGTGTCATCCTAAAACAAGATGTGTCATAAAAATACAAGGATCTCGGTAGCCCAACCATCACTTGCGTAATTGGGAACTACCGGATTGAACATGTACTTCTTAATTTGGGAGCGAGCGTAAACCTGATTCCTTATTCAATTTACGAACAACTAGGCCTTGGTGAATTAAAACCCACCAAAACTACATTGTAACTCATTGATCGCTTAGTTCGTGTACCGAGAGGGATAATAGAAGATGTGTTGGTCCAGGTTGACAAATTCTACTATTCAGTAGATTTTATCATCCTAGACACTCAACCCATCATGGATATGAGCACTCATATCCTTGTCATACTTGACCGTCCATTCCTTGCTACATCAAATGCAATCATTAATTATAGGAATGGGGTCATGAACTTATCTTTCCGAAATATGACATTGGAGACGAATATATATTTCATACAGGCAAACAGTCAGAGGATGATGATGATTCCCACGATATTAACCTGATCAATTCTTTCGTAGAAAATAGAGCACTCCTGACTCTATACTTTAACCGTCTAAAGATGTGCTTGGCCCACTCCCCTGATTTAGTTGATGATATGATTAAGGAGATGGATACCTTACTTGATGCTACACCGGTACTTGATGTTAACTAGTGGAGGCCACAATTTTATAAATTGCCCTGAATCGATGTAGTGTCTCTACAAGCTAGCTTCAAAGTACCGAAGCTTGACCTAAAACCTTTTCCCAGTGGTGATTTTTTCCCACATGGAGAAAGAATAAGCGAGTATGCTTATTTCTACTCTCATTGAGCATAAAGGAGCCCTTGGATGGCCGATTACGGACTCAGGGGAATTGACACTTTGATTTGTACTCACCGCATTCATCTGGAGGATAATGCGAAGACCTCCCGACAACCACAACGCCTATTAAATCCAAACATGAAAGAACTATTTAAGGCTGAGGTCCTTAAGATGTTAGATGTGGGTATCATATACCCTATATCTGATAGTCAATGGGTGAGTCCAACTCAGGTGGTTCCTAAGAAGTCCGGAATCACCATCGTATCCAATGCTAAGAATGAACTCATGTCAACTAGAGTCACTATTGGTTGGAGAGTATGCATTGACTACATGTAACGCCCTGAAATTCGGGGGTCGAGCATAACTCAGCTCCCGAGTTCCAAAACATCACTTATGCAACATAATTAATGATGGATGTATGTTGACTGTATTAGTGCATAAAACATGCAATAGATTAAGCCAAAACACAGATATGATTCAGGGATAAGTGAATAAAGCAAGCGGAAGACTTATAGAAAAATATGTGTACAAGTGTAAATCCCTGAAGTACATATACAAGCCCGGTCGTATGAAAGTGTTATTTAACAAAATTATAAGTATCAAGTTACATCATTTAAGTTTCCAAAAATAATCCCAGAGATCCCGCGCATCAGACCAAGGCTTGTTAGAACCCGTTTGAAAACTGCATATAAGAGAACGCAGCCTCATCATCATCCATCTCCCGCTCTGCCTCAGAAGTCGCATCCACATCCGCAACATCAAAACCTAAGACAGAGTCTGGTGGGTGTTTAACACCGCCCCAGAAACGTGGGAGTGAGTGATCAACTCAGTGGAACAATAAGGCACTGGTTAACATGTTATCAGTTCAATCAAACAGTAATGATAAAGCAGAACAATTAAATAAATCCTAAGTACTCTTGTTAATGCAAGGATGTATGCAAAATGATGCGTGCCCTCACGCGTACACCCTCAGCGTCTTCATCTTACGTTACGCATGACATCGCCTCAAAGTGCGCCACATCTATAAAGCACATGCAAATGCGGTGCATGGATATGATTACCAAGTTGTTATTAGTCTATTTCATATAGCAGGATTGGGAAGCTAAGATACCTTCCTCATGTCACCATCTAAACAGTGATCCATACTAGGGTCGTCAATCCTAGACATCTCATACGATCATATGTTTAAGGTCGTAACAAAGGGCTCGTCACCAATCAATGCACGCCTTTCATACCTTTACTACCACAATTCGACTCGTCACCTCCTTGCGGTATCCAGGTATGCTCGAGGTCACTACAAAGGGCTCGTCACCAATCAATGTAGGCCGACAGCACGAATATAGTGTCCCATACCACCATAATCGGCTCACGAGTTTAGTTGCTCACTGGTCACTACGGGGAGGCTTGTCACCCCAGCGTAGGTCGACAGCTCGACCACGGTGTCCCATACCACCATGTCCGGCTCTAAGTCTTAGCGGATCGAGGTACCATGGTTATTAGGATTTCAATGGTAAGTTCGGTACCCTAGATTCAAGCAGTAGTGTCCATATATGGTGAACATACATCGGACAATCGGGTTACTTGACGAACTCGACTAGCATGAGCGCACGTTGGGTTGAGCAACATAGAGTGCGCAAACACTCCGCGTGGCCAAACCACTGCCGACAACTCTAATACGGCTCGGGTTCGTCTAATACGTCCTACGTGGCGAAAGCAACCTCAACCACGAACATAGAGTCGATTACCGATTTCCTGGACTAATGCATAGTCCCACACACCTTACACTACAACAGATATTCATATGGAATGTAAAATAGTAATGGAACAACAACTTAAATCATGGTACATACGCATCTGAAGAATATCATCTTAACATAAGTGTAAGCACAAGTAGTGCTTGAATTTAAATAACATGGAATGTAACTGCATAAAGGAAATCATGCGCATCAATAGGAGTGTTGAGAATCACTTCTCAACACCCGCAATTAGTGTAATAAATTACACTTTAGGTCATTCATGCATTTCTACAAACACTTAGCATACATGATACAACATACATGACGTATGTTGAAATACATGCATTTAGACAATTCCTTTTACCAAGGAGTTATCATACACGCATCTAGCATACATACATGACAAATAATCATGGCAAACATAAGTGCATATTTTATACGTATACGGTACTTTATAAATACACATAGAATACACAAATCTCAATATAATGCATGCATATCAGGAAAGCAACGTAAACACAACATTTGGCATGTGAAATCTCATCCATAACAAGAATAAATCACTAACTGGCATTGAAAGCCTTGAAAACCATAACCTATACACTTAAGGTCCGCACCTTAAGCAAGGAAAGAAACACCGAACTGATTTAGACGAGTTGTCTTCGTCAATGGCGATAGAATACCCTAAAACAAGGATAGAAATGAGATACAACAACACCAAGACTAATCTAAGCTCTAACACAGGTTAGGGTTAGATTAACTTACCCCAAATGAACTCAGAATCGTTAGAAGAACGATTCAAAGTGAAGGTTCAAAGATGAAGAAGAACAAGGAAGAATCCAAGATGATTCACCAACTTATCTCTCTCACTTTCTCTCTCTTTTCCACTCTCTTTCCAAGCTAGGGTTAGAGAAAATTCGTATGAAAAAGAGAGCTAGGGTTTAAGGACTATAAATAGGCCTATTATTGATGAAAATAACCCCAGGGTCAAGGTATACTTAGGTTATAACCAAAGCATGCCTTTCTCGATCCAACGAAGCACTTCTGGTGGGCCTATAACCACGAAAGGTTGGACTTAAGCTCACTGACCATGGATCTAGGTCAGGCTGAGTTTTCATACCGACCGGCTCTTCAGATTAGCCATGGCGGACCACACTCAATTCAACGGTCACGGAATCTCGATCAGGTCCACAAGCACTAGGATATGCCTGGGCCACCTTCCCTGATCAGAGGGTGAAATTGGGTCAGAATCCAACGGTCAGATAGCGCAAGCGACACGACTCAGATTTCATAAAAACTTATTAAATTCCAACCGTTCTCACACTCTTCACTCCGAGCTCAAACAAATCGACCCAGAACATCACATGGACTTGATTTTCAAGGTGATGGTCAAGCCCAACTCGGTAACCGCAACAGCCTAAGATCATCGCCATCGGACTTTCGACGCGCGGTCCAGGTTCGATCCAGATCTTCGAAAAATTCTCCAGAACAACTGGATTTAGCGATGGATCTCAGATTTCAGAGTAACGTAGCGCTAACTAATCTACAGGTTTAGAGCCATGCAGATACAATTTAAAGTGATTGATGCGAATTTCACAAGCAATCGAGTATAGCGCTAATTACCCCAAAAACAACTACTTAAGGAAAGATTAGCAAAAAAATTCCAAGGTCGTTACACTACAGGAAGTTGAATACCATCATAAGAAAGGACCACTTTCCTTTGCCCTTCATTATCGAATCTTAGAAAGGCTAGCTAGTCACTCTTACTACTGCTTCCTCGGCGGGTATTCAGGCTATAATCAGATAGAGATACCCCCTAAAGATCAAGTGAAAACTACATTTACATGCCCTTATGGCACCTTTGCTTACCGATGGATGTCATTCAGGCTGTGTAATGCCCCTGCCACTTTTCAGTGATGCAAGTTGAGTACTTTTTCTGACATGGTGGGGCAATATCTAAAAGTCTTCATGGACGACTTCTTTGTATTTGGTCTATCCTTCGGCGAGTGTCTGAAACATCTAAAAAATGTGTTGAAGCGATGTAAGAAAAAGAATTTGATACTAAATTGAGAGAAGTGTCATTTCATGGTTCCTAAGGGAATTGTTCTTGGACACATAATTTCGTCTAAGGGAATTAAGGTAGACAAGGCTAAAATTAATCTTATCTCCAACCTACCTCCCCCTAAGAGCATACGAGACGTATGCTCCTTCTTATAACATGTCAGATTTTATAGAAGATTCATAAAGGACTTTAGTCATCTCTCTAGTCTTTTATGCAATCTACTTCAGAAGGATGTACAATACGAGTGGACTGAGCAATGCCAAGAAGATTTTACCAAGCTCAAAGGTAAGGCATATTGACTACCGCACCTATCATGCAGCCACTTGATTGGAATATCCCTTTTGAAATTATGTGCGATGCATCTGACTATGTTATTGGGGCGGTATTAGGCCAGAGAAAAGAAAAGAAGCCCTACATCATCCATTATGTAAGTAGAAATCTAAATTCTGCCTAAGTGAATTACTCTATTACGAAGAAGGAACTCCTAGCCATAATGTTCGCCTTGAACAAATTTAGGTCCTACTTGATCAGGTCCAAGATTGTTATTTACACTAACCATATGGCACTGAAGTATCTTATTTCTAAGAATAATGTAAGACCCGCCTGATACGATGGATCCTCCTACTCTAGAAATTTGATCTAGAAATAAAAATAAAAAGGAAGTAGAGAACATAGTGGCTGACCATTTTTTGAGACTTGATCTCCCTGATTTCCTTGAGATGACACCCATAAATGACATGTTCCCTGATAAACAGCTGTTTAAACTCTCCTACTTACCTTAGTTTGTTGACATTACAAATTATCTTAGTATAGGTTTCACATCGATACATTGGATTGCGCAAGATAAAAAAAGTTCTTCGCCGAGGTACGTAAGTTCTTCTGGGACGATCCATACTTGTTTAAGTACTGCCTAGACCAAATTCTAAGGAGATGTGTGCTATACAATGAACACCAAAGTGTCATCTCCTTTTATCACTCTCAGGCCTATGGTGGTCACTTTTCTGCTTAAAAGATTATGGCTAAAATTCTGTAGTGTAGCTTTTATTGGTCCACTATGTTCAAGGACACTCATGAGTTCTGTTAAGCTTGTGAGTGTTGTCAGAAATTGAGAGCATCGTCTCGTCAAAATATGATGCCTCTAGACCCCATTTTGATCATTGAAGCATTTGATTGTTGGGGCATCGATTTCATGAGACCATTCCCCCAATCTTTTGAGAATTTATACATTCTGCTAGCAGTAGACTATGTCACTAAATGGGTTGAAGCGATCCCGTACCAGAACAATGACCATCGGACAGTCATTAGATTCTTAAAAGAAAACATCCTTTCCTGTTTTGGTACACCTTAGGACATCAATAGTGATGGAGGTTCACATTTCTGTAATAGGCCATTTGAGAACTTAATAAAGAAATATGACATCTCACATAAATTGAGCACTCCATACCACCCACAAACAAGTGGGCAAGCTGAGATTTCGAACAAAAAAATTAAACACATTCTGGAGAAAACGGTTAACCCTGACTGTAAGGATTGGTCAATCTAATTAACCAATGCTTTATAGACTTACCGTACTACTTTTAAGATCCTCATTAGAATGTCTCCCTTTAGACTTGTCCATGGGAAAGCTTGCCACTTACCTATGGAATTGGAAATAGAGCTTACTGGGTTATCAAAAACATGAATTTTAACCTAAACACTGCTGGGTCGCTGTGCAAACTTTAGTTAAATGAACTTGAGAAAATCTGGAATGACGCGTATGAAAACTTGAGAATTTATAAGGACGGGATGAAGGTGTTTCATGACAGGAACATCCTTCGAAAATCATTCTTGACTGGTCAAAAGGTCCTTTTATATAATTTTCAGTTACATCTTTTTTCGGGTAAACTCCAATCTAGTTGGGCCGACCCTTTCATAGTTACTAATGTCTATCCTTATGGGGCCTTTGAGATAAATAATCTAAACAATGACAATGCTTTTAAAGTGAATGGACATCGTTTAAAGCCATTTGTTGAGAAATTTGATTAAAAGGACATGTCCATACCTTTGATTAATCCTGTTTACCATGATTGACCTTCTAGTCTGATGGAGGTGTAGTTAAGTTTTATTGCTTTCATAAGATTTAGGACTAGGATAGTTTTCTTTCCATTGTTTAGTCTGTGTGCTAGCCCATCTTCGTATTTAGATCCTTGGAAAAGTTGTAATTCGCCTTCTTCAGGTACTTTCTTTCCTTTACTTCTTCTTTATTTTCGTTGCCCCATATACATTGCATGCTTATATCTTTTACATTGAGGACAATATTGATTTTAGGTTGGGGGTGTGGATTAGGTAAACTAAACAAGTGTTTTCTTAATTTTAAGCAAAATTTATGAAAATTTTCAATTTTTCAAGATAAAAACCTGTTGGAAAATGATAATTTGTGTATTTAAGAATGCTTTGAGTATGATGATGAGCCAGAGATTGAATTTTGAATTGCTGGGGTTTGATCAACCAATTAACCTATCACCTAAGTTCTCGTACTCAATTGATTAAGAAGAAGTTTAAATATCATGGTAATCTAAATCACAAGACACATTCAATTTGCTTTCTGTGGATAGTATTGGAATTTTTTATTATTAGTATGATGATCATTAAAAGATATTGAGAATTGAGTCTAAAGAATTTTATCTACCCTAAAAGATGAAAAGAACTAGTTAAAAAACAATGACGACAAAAAGGTCATGTATGGTGAAAAGACTAAAAAAGCTTGAAAAAGAATGAAAAATCTGAAAAGATGAAAAGATGAAAAAACTGAATGAATACAAATGACCGTTGATATAAAATCAAAAACCAAAAAAATAAGAAAAAGGGGATAAGTTCGGAATCAGTAGTTAAAATTTCAACCAATCTTGAAGTGATGAGCATGGCTAACATTATGAAAAGATAGTATTTTTATGGGAAGTAAGTTGATTTGCATTGAGCACATTAAAAAACTTGGTATATGAACTTATGCTCTGACTTAAATGATAAAGAACCTACTTGATTTATTGCTTATGTGATTTGGCTCTAAGTTTTCAAAATCTCACTTTTCTCACCTTCATTCTACTCATTCATACTTGATTGCACAAAAGATTATTTTCTAAAAGAGGTTTTAAACATTGAGGATTGAAGATTATTTCATGCATGTTTTGCTCAGGACTAGCAAAATGCTAGTTGGGGAGTGTGTTGAGTGTCAAATATCGCATATTTCCCCCATTTATATTTTAGTTTTATGAACATGATTCTGCTTAATGTTATATTTTATGCATGTTTGTGTTGCAAGGTAAATCTGAGAGCTTGGATTGAAACGAATGCTAAAATCATGGATTTAGTTCTCAAGAATCACCAAGGCAAAGGAGGGATCTTTGGAGACCAAGAACAGATAATTTGCATGCTAAAGATCTAAGAAAACTAAGTACAAAGGATGAAGAAAAGATTGGCAAAAGCATAAGTTAAATGGCAGAAAAATAAGACAGTTCGGTCCCCACCTAAGCCAACTTCGGTGCCACCGAAAGTACACAAAACAATCTAACATGAAAACAACTTAATTCAATGCCACCTAAACTTAATTCAGTGCCACCTAAGCAAATTTCGGTGCCACCTAAGTACTCTACACATATAATTTTAGATGTAATAGATTTCAGATACAACTTCAGTGCCACCGAACCAACTTCGATGCCATCGAAATCACGTAGAATCGTAACACGGGGCTAATGCGGATTTCGTAATTTGAGGCAATTTGCAAAAATTCCAAGTCGATGCGAAAGCTAGAGCTTCACAACTATAAATAAGAGTCCCTAGGATGTTCCTAGGTATCTTTTAAGGTTCAACGAGTGGAGCAAAAGGGTGGAGTCGCCATCCAAGAGCTTTCTTTTTCGTTCTTTAGTTTGTTTTATGCTTTGTTTGAAAGACTTTAGTTCAATCATGTCTATGGTTGGATAAAACTCTTAGCTAGAGTTAAGAGGTGAAGCTTGTAGTGTGATTGGGATGTTTACTTTGCTTTAATTAATTCATGTTTATGTTTGAACTTCATTGAATTCTAGTTGATTCTAAGGAATATTTTCAGTTTTTAATGGTTTGTTGTGACTCAAATTGCAATAGATCTTCAATAGCTTTAAATATCTTTTTTTCTATTTGAGATGATGGATTTGGTAAATCCTATTGTTTGCCATCGTCTCCTAATCATGGTTAGGTGATGGAATCCCTTCCAATTCACCACAATTCTCCTCCATTGAGGTTAGGTCAATGAGAAGTTTAGAGATTTGACCGTCTCTTCTTCCAACTAGATATGATAAGAATCTGATATTTCTAATTGGATCTATTGAATTAAACAAGGTAGCATCTCAATTGCTACAAGTGGATCCTTGGCACCCTAGTTCCCACTTTTAATTGATACTTTAATCATTACTCATTTAAATTGGGATTTCTACTTTAGTTCTTCATCTAGCTCTAGTTTTAGTTAAATTCAGAAGACATACAAGTTTAGTCCCTATGAATTCGACCTCGGTCTCACCAAGATTATTACTACATCGCCACCTTACACTTAGGGTTGTGAACAACAACCTACATGGTATCTAGGGATGGTCTACCCAAGATTGCATTATACACCAAAGGAAAGTCTACTATGAGGAAATCTATCATGGTGGTGACCTTATTGTAGCCCTCTCTTATTGTGATTGGTAGTAGGATGTTCCCTTCTGAGGTCACACTCTCTCTTGCAAAATGAAGCAAAGGAGTTTGCATGTGCACGTAATCTCGACCTCCCTATTCCCATCTTGTCAAAAGAGTTGCATATAGGATGTTTGCTAAGCTCCTTGTGTCGATAAGCATTCAGTGTACTTTGTGGTTGTCTATAATCATGGCTACCACCTGCGCATTATTGTGGGGGTGGTAGATCCCCCTTTCATCTTCCTCAGTAAAGGCTATCATACATGAATCTATCCTGTCTCCTTCCCATGATGGCTGATGAGATGCACTTGATAAAAATTATCAGTACATTTTGCACTTAGAGCATGAGCTCGAAGTGCTCGGTTCAAATCTCCTTCATCGACGGGTCCACCAAAAATGGTATGGATTTTCCCTACCATCTCGTTCTCATTGTGCTTCTCTCGTTGTACTTACGAAGGAGTTGGTTGGTCTTCCTTATGCCTAGCAATGAACTCGTACTGGTAGCCCCTCTAGATGAGGGACTCAATCTCCTCCTTAAGGTCGAAGCAATTGGCCGTGTTGTGGCCATGATATTGATGAAAGTGGCAATATCTTAACCTATCTCTTTTATTTAGAGTAGACCTAATATTGTTTGGTCACTTCAAAATTCTCTTATCTCTGACCTCCATGAGAACCTATTCGAGCATAGTGTTTAAGTGGAGTATATCGGTGAAATTGGCTCTCTATAATTTGAGGAGCCTAGGGATTGCCGCCCTGGTCATTATCTCTCTTTTTGTTAGGGTTAGCGTTGGGTCCCTCCTTCGGCTCCTTTCTCCTTTTATCTTTTACTGAGCTACTCTCACCCTTGGCATCTTTTCAGGCACTAAACAGTTCCTCGGCATTTGTGTACTTCTGAGCTCAATTCATCAGGTCAGCTAGGGTTTTTGGGGGGTTCTTGTTGAACGAGAAGAGGAACCTCCCAAGCTCAAGTCCAGCGATCATGGCCATGAGGGATACCTCGTCGGAGTAGTCCTTAAATTGGACAGCCTTGGTATTGAACCGAATGATGTAATCCTTCAATGACTCATCATCTTATTGAGTCACTATAAGAAGGTGAGTCGCCGACTTGTGAATGTCTTTGCCTTCGATAAACTATGTGGTAAAGGCTCTGCTGAGCTAGGTGAAAGAGCTGATCAACTTTGGCTTCAGGTTCCTTTACCACTTCTGCGCTACCCTGTTGAGTGTTAGGGAGAATGCCCTACACATCATAGGTCCTAAAGCACCATGGGGCTCCATCCATGCTCGGAACGACTCTAGATGCTCGGCAGGGTCATCCAAACCCAAATAGAGTTGTATCTGAGGCATTCTAAATATGTGTGGTAGATGAACCCGTATGATATCATCAACGAACGGTGGGTCCGTCTGCTCAAGGAGGGTGTCAACAGATACCAGGCCTTTTCTCAGTATTTTTGTTGGATATTATCGAGCTAGTTCCATATCTCTTTGATGTTCTCCCCCAAGGGACCTTGTTTTCTACCATGGCTTTTAGGGCTTTCTTTCCCTGAGCCCGTCGCTTCTCATTGAGGGTATGGCACAAGTCAAATTCAATGAGCTTTGTAGTCACCCGTGTCCGGACTAGGGCGGTGAGGCTTTCTCTAACTCGTACTTTTCCCTGATGTTGCTTAGAGCATGATTGTTTAGGGCGGGACTGCTCGATCATCACCTTTGTTACTTCCTATTGGTTAGCTAGGGACTCTTACTGCCTCTCCAACAATCTCATGATACGATCCACGTTGTTAGTGAATGTTACGACCTGGTTCTCGATGGAATTAAGTTAACCTCCTCGGTTTTACGATTTCTAGACTGTGGCCTATGAGGGCAGATGGAAATAGGGGGGGGGGGTGACCACATGAAACTTTCTCCTCCCCAGATGGGGCCCGACTAGTGGACTCAACTATGGCTAGGGCCTTCCCTTTTCTCTTTGCCATTGGAGGGAGGACTAGGAACTGTTGTAACTACTTAAGACAGTGAGAACATGGCTCAACATTCCCACAAACGGTGCCAATCTGTCATTGCCTGAATATGGCCAGCATATGAGGTTGATGTAGAGTTACACCCTCGATTGGATTTGTAAAAATTAGAGAAAATATGAGCAGCAGGGGGGGGGGGGGGGGGATTGGGACTATGGACCCTTTAATGCCTAAGTCAGGCTTGTAGAAGATGATCACAAGGAGGTACATTAAGGCTTAGATGCATCACCTCTTTTTTCCTCTCTCCTCTCAGTTTAGAGTTTGTGGTCACATATATAAGGCGCAGAGCAAGGTTTTGGACCTCTGAATCCCACTATGCTATGCTGGAGGTCCCCTTATCTGGCAAGATTCTTATCTTGAATGTGTTGGAGTAATCTTTGGCCAAGATCAGGTTGGATCCTTATCTCTTTCAAATCCTAGTGAGATTCGCTCTGGATTTCTCATACTACCTATCTAGAAGTGGTCTACCTGTCAGCTTGGGATGCTATGGAACTCGGGGCTCAGAGCCCGACCTCCTTCCCCACGGATTCCTTATTCATTACTAATGTTATAGACATTCCTGATAATGTAAGTCCTCTCCTATCGAGCTTTGTCCTCTGATGGCTCAACTCTGCGGCTCATCTCTAAGTTGAAGGAATTACCCATCCCATGCCGATGGCCCTTCTGCTCTGACCTCGGTCACCCCATTTCGAAGGGTCCTCCTCAGATCAGAAGCATATCACTTGTAGATAACTGTTGCTCTTCCCGTGTGAGGGATCAGTTCAGTTTTTCCCACAATAATTTGTATTAGCAACTAGAGCAATCAGTTGGATGCAAAAGCTTCAGTAAGTGGTTCTTCTTTCCACAACCGAAGCTGGGTATATGGCATTGACAAAAGTATTTAAATTATGATTGATGAATGGGCTTGGGCTTCAACAGAATGTCGTGCTGATTAATTGTGACAGTGAAAGCGTGGTTAATTTGGTAAAGAATTCAGTTTACCATTCTTGTACTAAACATATTAATGTTCGTCATCATTTTATCTAACATGTGCTTGAGGAATGTAGTGTTACTCTTAAGAAGATCCACCAAGTGTGAATTTGAAGGATATGCTTACAAAGGTGGTTCCCACAGAGAAATTCAGATTATATTCGACTTCTCTGGGCCTAACATCGAAATAATATGAAGATAGAGTGTGCACAAAAAGTGACAACGATAAAATTATGATGGAGAAGATTAGAGATGGAGATGGAGCTTGGAGTTGTGGTTCATGATGATTGAAGCCATGGTGGAGATTTTTGTCTAATGTCTTCAATTTATGCAAAAACATGGGTCTCGATTGATCGAACGGACTGCTTGATTGATCGAACAGACTTCTCAATCAATTAAGTGAACATAGGATTTAATATATTTGTCTCTGGACAGTTATGGACAGGTTCAATCAATTGAACTTGGGGGTAGATCGATCGATAATATTCAAAAAAATTATATTAACTCTCTGTACACTTTTGAGCATGTTTGATTGCTCAAACATGGGGAGGCTCGGTCGATCGAGGGTTACTCGATCGATGTCGATCAATCGATGCTTAGATCGACGGCACACACAGTGATGTGTAATTACATGAATTCTTTCCTATTCCAAGTGCAACGCTATATATATGGGTGTAATGTGGGATTAGGGATTATTAAGTATTGAAGGGCTAGTACTTTAAGGAGAGGTTAGGGTTTCAAAAGGGTTTTTCACATTTATAAGTGGTTCTATTTCTTGTACTTTTGTTTTTATGATGGATTTGTTTGTCGCTTTGCGCCGTAGTTTTTTTCCACAAGAATTTTCCATGTAAAAGTATGTGTACTTGTGAATGTTTGGTTTGCAATTATCTTTCGTTGTGTGATTCGAATTCAGAGTTTGCGTGATTCGAATTCAGAGTTTGCTTGCACGTTCCCAATAACTCCGCTAATTTTTGCTCCATTCTTTCCCAACATGGAGTCTTGCCCTTCTAGTTCTTCTAGAACAATGTGATGAAGGCAACGAGGACCCAATTTTAGTTCCTTTTCCCTAGCAACAAATGTGCACTTCTCTTAAGATATTTTCTTCCATATCCTTTATAATTTAGATATTTAGTTCTCTAATTGCAAGCGTCACTGTCTGATGTCTTTCTTGCTTTTGGGATTAGCAAGAAAAATTTGCCTCACTTACCTCTTTTTTACATTTAATTGATAGATGGTGACGAATTGTGATTATTCTTGAATGAGTGGCTGTCTTTATCTGAATAGAACGGATGGGGTCCATTTTCGGTGTAATCATCTACGTGGGTCTCTTTCCTTTAATAAATGGAGAAACTTGTCCGAAAATATCTGACGGCGCCTCTTCGTTTTGTATTTGCTAGATTGGCATTGATGCCGATGGGGTGTTTATAAAATGATGGGGATGAAACAGGCTAATGGGGTCACCCACCTATTTTGACAAAAGTGGGCCCCGTGATATTAAAAGTATTACCATCTATGTTTTGTTGTTGTTGATGTTTGTTGATTATCATGAATGCATGACTGAATCCGTTGCCTTTGATATTTGGTGAATTTGAATGCATGGGCATCGCTGAATCCCGGCCGTTGCCTTAAATGCACATTTGTGAGGGACCATGCCACAGTGTCTTGACTATAGATATGTGATGTAGAGCGGGTAGCGGACAATTTCATGGCCAAGATGGATCAAAAAAGGCCTGGTCGACGATAGAAGTGATCCGGACCGTCAGACCTTAAATCGAGCATATCTCGTAATCCGGAATGAGTTATCGGACGTAAAATATATGATTTTGGGGTAGGACGAGTTACTTTAGTCATCCAACCTTGCGATGCGAAATACCATCATATCGACGGCTGTTTCCCTCTTTTAATTCCGTTTTTACTATAAATAGCAAGTTTTAGTTTGATTATAACTCTTCATCCGTTGGGCTTTAGGAGTTCCGCCCAACGCAAAAAGTGCCTAGAATAATTAGGAGAACAACGTGGTGTAGCCAAATAGAACACTATTTTTGGCCAAAAACCTGGTGCACTAGTAGACCTCACGACCACATAAATAGTAAGTTGCGAATTCTAGGAATTTTAGTTGTAGTTTGATTCTAAAATTCCTCTCATTGCTTAGTATCCCTATTTAAAGGGTCGTGAACTCGTTTATTTCATTCATCAATCAAATTACAAATTTTATACAATTTATTTCTATTTTTCTTGATTTTTCCCTGTGGATTCGAGAAGATCTGTGATGAGTTCAGAGAAGCTTTGTGGATTCAAAGTAGTTATCCTTGAGGAAGACGATGATCGACCTCATCACATTCGTCCCTACGTCAATATGGGACTCCAGCAAGGCAATAGAGTAATAGTCCACCGTCAATGAAAAAATGGCCAGATAGTGGATGGCTATAATCTACCAGGGTGTGTCACGTTATAAGGCAGGAGGATAACCGTCCTTATTCAAAGCATATGGAACATGAAAGAGGAATTCGTGCAGAGTCCTGACTTTACTGATATGCATAGCCTATGATGGAAAAGGGCACCCCTTATAGAAAAGTCATGAACTGAGAGTCCTTTGCCAGTTATGATCCTGCACCAACCAGATTCGGACTCGCCACCGCAACTGTTACTGTAGTCATGAAGAAATGCATGGCTTTCTCGGGTTTATTTTCGTTCACGAGACAACTTTCCTAATTTATTTTCTCAATTTACTCATGGAGGATTCTACGTCCATGGGATCTGTATGGAGGAGAAGAGGGTTTGAAGCTTCATGATCTTCGACCTGATAACAGGTGTTGTTGGAGGCGGCGAGGCTCATCTTGGTTTGGTAGTACTAGACATTGATGCGATTAACCCACAGTGGATTTGCCTTTTTCGGGACTCTCTTCAATGGAACAATCTAACCCTTTCATTGGAATGTCTTAGGATTATCATAGTTGAGTGATTAGACATTGATGTGTCATGAGTCCACAGTAGATTCATCTTGTTTCAATATTCTATTAACCTTTCCATTGGAATGTCTTAACCAGGCCTTTAAAATCATAATAAATCCAACGAAATGATGATTCAAGTTGACCGTTACCTATTCTCCTTCATCTAATCTTGGCTTCCTCTTTCTTTCTTTTTTATTTTATTTTATTTTATTTATTTATTTATTTTTGGGAATGTTGTTAATCAAATGGTTAGATAATCTAGTTAGTGGCGATGCCTGCAATTAATGTGGCTTGCCAAGGGTGAGCTTGAATGACTGGAAAATCCAAATTAACCATGGGAACATTCGGCATACAATTAGTTGCATCAGGTCACATTCCATTATCTTTTGTTCCTCTTCAAAATGCATATATGATATGTAACGACCTTGGAATTTTGTGCTAATCTTTCCTTAAGTAGTTGTTTTTGGGGTAATTAGCGCTCTACTTGATTGCTTGTGAAATTCGCATCAATCACTTTAAATTGTATCTGCATGGCTCTAAACGTGCAGATTAGTGAGCGCTACGTTACTCTGAAATCTGGGATCCATCGCTAAATCCAGTCGTTCTGGGGATTTTTTGGAAGATCTGGATCGGACCTAGACCGCGCATCGAAAGTCCGATGGCGATGATCTTAGGCTGTTGCGGTCACTGAGTTGGGCTTGGTCTTCACCTCAAAAATCAAGTCGATCTGATGTTCTGGGTCGATTTGATTGAGTTCGGAGTGAAGAGTGTGAGAACGGTTGGAATTTAATAAGCTTTTATGAAATTGAGTCGTGTCGCCTTTTGCGACGATTTTAAGCTATCGACCGTTGGATTCGACCCAATTTCACCCTCGATCGGGATGGTTGGCCCAGGCATATCCTAGTGCTTGTGGACTGATCGAGTTTCCGTGACCGTTGAATTG
The DNA here is from genome assembly GCF_029962835.1 of Magnolia sinica. Lineage (NCBI taxonomy): Eukaryota > Viridiplantae > Streptophyta > Magnoliopsida > Magnoliales > Magnoliaceae > Magnolia > Magnolia sinica. Next base: position 55,613,168 of record NC_080582.1, read on the forward strand.
AGTGTGGTCCGCCACGGTGATCTGAAGAGCCGGTCGGTGCGAAAACTCGGCTGACCTAGATCCATGGTCAGTGAGCTTAAGTCCGACCTTTCGTGGTTATAGGCCCACCAGAAGTGCTTCGTTGGATCGAGAAAGGCGTACTTTGGTTATTACCTAAGTATACCTTGACCCTGGGGTTATTTCCATCATTTTAAGGCCTATATATAGTCCTTAAACCCTAGCTCTCATTTCCATACGAATTTTCTCTAACCCTAGCTTGGAGAGAGAGTGGAAAAGAGAGAGTTAGTGAGAGAGATTGGTTGGTGAATCATCTTGATTCTTCCTTGTTCTTCTTCACCTTTGAATCTTCACTTTGAATCGTTCCTCTGACGATTCTGAGTTCTTTTGGGGTAAGTTAACCTAACCCTAACCTGTGTTAGAGCTTAGATTAGACTTGGTGTTGTTGTATCTCATTTCTATCCTTATTTTAGGGTATTCTTGCATCGTTGACGAAGACAACTCGTCTAAATCAGTTCGGCGGTTCTTTCTTTGCTTAAGGTGCGGACTTTAAGTGTATAGGTTATGGTTTTCAAGGCTTTCAATCCCAGTTAGTGATTTATTCTTGTTATGGATGAGATTTCACATGTCAAATGTTATGTTTGCATTGCTTTCCTGATATGCATGTGCTATATTGAGATTTGTGTATTCTATGTGTATTTATAAAGTACCGTATACGTATAGAATATGCACTTATGTTTGCCATGATTATTGGTCATGTATGTATGCTAGATGCATGTATGACAACTCCTTGATAAAAGGAATTGTCTAAGTGCATGTATTCCAACATACGTCATGTATGTTATTCCTTGTATGCTAAGTGTTTGTAGAAATGCATGAATGACCTAGGTGTAACTGATTACACTAAATGTGGGCGTTGAGAAGTGATTCTCAATACTCCTATGGATGCGCATGATTTCTTTCTGCAGTTACATTCCAAGTTATTTAAATTCAAGCATCTCCTATGCTTACATTTATGTTAAGTTGATATTATTCAGATGTGTATGTAACATGATTTGAGTTATTGTTCCATTACTGTTTTACATTCCATATGAATATCTGTCGTAGTGTAGGATGTTTGGGACTATGCCTTAGTCCAGGAAATCGGTAATTGACCCTTTGGTCGTGGTTGAGATTGCTTTCGCCACGTGAGACGCATTAGACGAACCCGAGTCGTATTAGAGTTGGCGGCAGTGGTTTGGCCACGCGGAGTGTTTGCGCACTCTATGTCGTTCAATTCAACGTGCGCTCGTGCTAGTCGAGTTCGTCAACTAACCCGATTGTCCGATGTATGTTAACCATGTATGGACGCTACGCTTGAATCTAGGGTACCGAACTTACCAGTGAAATCCTAATAACCATGGTACCTGATCCGCTAAGACTCATGAGCCGGACATGGTGGTATGGGACACCGTGGTCGAGCCGTCGGCCTACGCTGGGGTGACGAGCCTCCCGTAGTGACCAAAGTGAGCAACTAAACTCGTGAGCCGATTATGGTGGTATGGGACACTATATTCGTCTTTGTCGGCCTACATTGATTGGTGACGAGCCCTTTGTAGTGACCTCGAGCATACCTGGATACCACAAGGAGGTGACGAGCCGATCTGTGGTAGTAAGGGCATGAAAGGCGTGCATTGATTGGTGACGAGCCCTTTGCTACGACCTCAACTATATGATCGTATGAGATGTCTAGGATTGACGACCCTAGTATGGATCACTGTTTGGATGATGATATGAGGAAGGTATCTTAGCTTCCCAATCTGTATGAATTGGACTAATAACAACTTGGTAATCATATCCATGCACCGCATTTGCATGTGCTTTGTAGATGTGGCGCACTTTGAGGCGATGTCATGCGTAACGTAAGATGAAGACGCTGAGGGTGTACGCGTGAGGGCACGCATCATATTGCATTCATACTTGCATTAACAAGAGTACTTAGGATTTATTTAATTGTCTTGCTTTATCATTACTGTTTGATTGAACTGATAGCATGTTAACCAGTGCCTTATTGTTCCACTGAGTTGATCACTCACTCCCACGTTTCTGGGGCGGTGTTTCACACCCACCAGACTCTGTCTTAGGCCCTGATGTTGCAGATGTGGATGCGACGTCTGAGGCAGAGCGGGAGCTGGATGACGACGAGGCTGCCTTCTCCTATATGCAGTTTTCAGACGGGTTCTAGCGAGCCTCGGTCTGTTGCGCGGGATCTATGGGATTACTATTTTGGGAACTGAAATGATGTAACTTGTACTTATAAATTTTGATAAATAACACTTTTACACGATCTGGTTGTATATGTAATTCAGGGACTTACACTTGTACACATATTTTACTATAAGTCTTCCGCTTGCTTTATTCACTTATCCCTGAATCATATCTGCGTTTTGGCTTAATCTATCCCATGTTTATGTGCTAATACAGTCAACATACATCATTCATTAATTATGTTGCATAAGTGATGTTTTGGAACTCGGGAGCTGAGTTATGCTCGACCCCCGAATTTCAGGGCGTTACAAGTTGGTATCAGAGCATGATCTGGATTAAACCGGACCTGGGTTATGGTCACACACCGCACGTTGTCGCCACTATAGTGTAATTGGGTGCGGGTCTATCATCGCTTTGTGTTTGTGCTCCGTAGTTTCTATCGGCGAAAGTTTCCTGAAAACCTTTACCGAGATCGAGTCTGTACCCTTACACACACAGCGACCCGAAACCTGTTCTAGACCCTCTATTAATGAGTGTAGATGGTCTACCCTCCCATTATTCAGTTTAAACCTTCCAGAAATCGCTGTTTGTATCAGATTTCTGTCAGAATGACCCGATAAGCTTCAAATTACACAAGGGGCCAATCGGGGCATTTTCTGTGGGACCCAGGGGGGAACCACATCATTTGGACCAAGGAGGACCAGGAGGACCTCGCCAAATCGGCGAGGCATCGCCGATATGTCCAGAGACCGGCGATGCCATCGCCGGTTCGGCGAGGGATCGCCGGTCAGCGGGCTTGGCGGGCCGGGCCGACGCGGGCCGATCGTCCATAGGCCTTGTGTGGCCCACCCCTCCACGGTTTTCATTTTAAAACCCTTCCTTTCATCTATTTCCTTCACAAAACCCTCTTCCAAGCTCTCCTTTTCTTCAACAACCTCTCCAAACTCTCTCAAATCTCTCCCAAATCTTCATCTTCCTTCCATTTTCGTGCAAACCCATCACCCCATTCTCAAATCTTCCATTCCATTGCTGATTTCTCCATCTTTCCCTCCCATTTGAGCCCTTTCATTCCCTTTTTGGCTCATAGTTGTGTGGAAGCTTCACCATCTTCCTATTTCTCTCTTTCTCTCATTTCTCATGGCCCTCTTTGAGATTGTGACGGCCATCTTTTCCATTTCTTCCCTTCTTTCCTTGATGGGGAAGAAGAGAGCGCCCGTGGATGAAGCCGGGCCGAGCCGCCCAACCCGTGCACGGAGGCCGAGAGGTGCCGCCGCTAGCACGTCCGCCACGCGCGAGTTCCAGACGAAGCGGGACCTCGATCCTCGAGCTCCTGTTAGTAGGACCTTGTTGGCGGAATTGTCGCATGGAGTCTATGAGGGGCGTAGAGTCCTTTTTGAGGCTCATGTTGATCCGCGGCTCTTTGGTGAGTTCTTTTTGTTGGAGCGCCTAGAAGGGGCTGGTTGGGGTCCCTTGTTCGAAGGCGAGTATCGCGCGAATGCTAGCACTGTTCGGGCCTTCTATGCCAACATTCTGGAGCCTTCGCTGGATCCTCTGCAGTTCAAGATTCCCTGTGGTAGCGGTCGAGTTGGAATTGTCAATGTTGCTTTGATATCCCGACTCTTGAAGGTGCCACTTGGGGAAGTGCATGCCAGCGAGAAGAATGTGGACAGTGTGCGCGAGAGGGATCGTCGCACCCGATCCTTGTGTGGTCGTCTGGTCGAATGGCAGCCGAATAGGAGTCTTTTGGCTTCTCACATGACGGACGACTTCCGTTTGCTTCACCACATCTTTACGTTCAATGTGTATCCCAGGTGGAGCAACCGCAGCGAGTGTACGCGCCTGATGGTAGATTTTCTATATCAGGTGGGGCAGGATGCGAAGTTGTGTGTGCCGACGTACGTCCTGCGTCAGATTATTCTCATCGCTCGTTCGAGTAGACGGACCGAGTCTCTTCCCTTTGGCCGCCTCATTTGCAAGATCGCACATGAGTTTGGCTATAGGCTTGGAGCTGAGAAACCGGTCCCTGTTCGTCATCTCAACTTGAGGACCCTTAAGCTGATGGAGGTTGGTTCTGGTCGGCTTGCCTCTGAGGGTGAGGCCGGGTCTGAGAGTGATGATGAGAGTTATGCTGAAGGTGGTGCGGAGTCTGAGGAAGAAGCAGAGCAAGACGAGGAAGAGAGTGGGGCACAGGATTCGAGTGATCGCTCTCCTCCTGTGGTGCCAGAGCAGGGCGCAGAGCAGGTTGCCAGAGATGCCCGTCTTACACGGCTTGAAGAAGGGCAAGCTGCTTTACGCCAGGAGATGGTGGATCTTCGAGGCTTGGTTAAGCACAAGTTCAAGAAGATGTCCCGGACTTTGAAGTCTATCCTGTGTTGCTTGCAGGATAAGGGTGCTCCGCCTCCGTCTCATGACTCCGAAGATTAGAATAGTAGTTTCAGTATTTGCTTTTTTTGGTTTTTATTTATGTGTGTAGCAGTTGTTGGCTTGTAGTTGGAGTTGTTGTAGTGTGGTAGTGTTAGTGGTTGTAGTAGTTGTGGTTGTTTGTAGTGTTAGATGTTGTTGTTTTCATGCTTTCCTAGTCGTGATTCATGTATTGCTGCACTACTTGTATTGCGACGATTTTGATTAATGGAATGCATGTGGTTTGTTTTGGTGTTGTGCTGTGTTGTTGTTGTGTGGATGGATTATGTGACTTAGAATCTGACAGGTTGCATCCTTTGATTTAATGTAGGGATGCCTCCTAAGGGTTCGAAGGCTTCGGCCCGTCTTTCTCTGATTGAGTCGCTTGTTGGGGTTCCTCCCTTGAGCGATAGCCGGTCAGATCCACAGACGGGTCCATCTCGTGTTGGTGTTGGGTCGACACCTATGGCTCCTCCATCACACCCTCGGTTCTGAGCCGAGCCATGCACCTTCTTACGCTTCACTGTTGATAGGTTTGGCGAGATGATGTTGTTGATGCGGAGCAGATTTGGCAAAGGCCAGCGGCAGCGGCAGCAGGAGTTCCTCTCCTCCATGGTGGCATCTTTGCTCAGTCGATGGAGACTCCAACTGTTTCACCTATGCCTCCATCAGGGAGCGCCAGTGCCAGCGGTACTTTCGAGCGACGAGCGATTCCAGCGCTTGAGACCTCCTACTTTGCGGGTTCTCATAGACCGAGGAGGCCGAGTATTGGATTGACCGCATCTCTAAGATCCTAAAGCCGCTACACTGGCTCTGAGGTCGAGCAGGTTGAGCTTGTCACCTTCATGTTTGAGAAGGAGGCCAGTTTGTGGTGGGACAGTGTGCTTCGCACTGTTGAGGAGGACTTCGTGTGGTCGTGGCAGGCGTTTGAGGCGCGCTTCCACGAGAAGTATTTCCCGGTGACGTATCGACATGAGAAGGAGAGTGAGTTCCTTCGCCTCCGCCAGGGAGGGTTGTCGGTTACGGAGTATGAGAACCGGTTTACTGAGTTGGGGCGGTATGTTCCTTTGATCCTGGGTGATCAGCCGATGAGGATGCGGTGTTTTTCTGAGGGGCTGCGACCTGAGATCCGATCGAAGATTTGCTGTGCCAGCATTTCTTCATATGCGGAGCTAGTGAGCATGTCCTTGCGAGCAGAGCAGGACGGAGATAGAGCGTCCCGCATGCGAGCACCGATGCCTCCTAGGCCGAGACCGGATTTCAGGGTGCACCTTTCCTTGGCAAGAGGCCGCGTGTTGATTCTCCTCCTTGGCGTTCAGCGCCGCCCGCTCAGATGAGAGCTGATCTGAGATGTTCTTATTGTGGGAAGGTTGGGCACTTGGACCGTTTTTGCTTTTCCTATGCGAGCCGGTGGTTTTACTCCACCGCAGAGGGTTAGCCGTCCGATGCCTCGGTTATTTCTCCTCCTCCTCTTCGATCGGCGCCGGCTCATCCATCCTTCAGATGCAGGTCCTAGCTTCAGGCCACCTCGGCGGCCCATGGTTCCTCGCCGAATCGTTAGGGAGGCTCGTGTTCATGCGCTTTCAGTTGAAGCGCCTATGTCTGACTTGGTGCCGAGGTCCTTTGAGGTGACAGCGCATATGGAAGGTATTCCCGTTTCTGTGCTAGTGGATACAGGTCCACTACTTCTCTTATTTCTTATGCGGCGATTAGGCGTTTGGGTTTGAGATCTGTTCCTATGCAGGAGTGACGCTTACTACCGCTACGGGGATGTCCTGCCTGGGGCAAGCGTTCTATCGATTGACTGGTCGATCCGGGAAGTGGATCGATCCGTGTTGATTTGCTAGTCGCACCGCTTTATCACTACGATGTTATTATGGGTATGGATTGGCTCACGAGGATGCGAGCTGAGATTGATTGTGAAGCGAGATCAGTGACGATCCATGGACCTGAGGGCGAGATTGTTACTTTCCCAGTTCAGGTCAGTTACCCAATTCGTATTGATTTTTATTCTTCTCTGTTGGAGAGTTCGGCCGAGTCGGCGTTGGTTAGTACGCCGGTAGTTCAGGAGTTTGAAGATGTGTTTGAGTCGATTCCTGGATTACCTCCTCAGCGTGAGATTGATTTTGCTATCGATCTTATGCCTGGTGCGGCGCCCATTTCTTTACCCACCTATCGGATGAGTTGAGGAAGCAGATAGATGGTTTGCTAGAATTGGGTTTTATTCGGCCCAGTGTGTCTCCTTGGGGAGCACCTGTTTTGTTTGTGAAGAAGAAGGATGGTTCCTTGCGATTGTGTATTGATTATCGCGAGTTGAATTAAGGTAGCTGTGAAGAATAAGTACCCCTTGCCCGGATTGATGATCTGTTTGATCGATTGAAGGGGGCACGGTACTTTTCGAAGGTTGATCTGCGATCGAGGTATCATCAGTTGCGCGTCAAGGATGGGGACGTGCAGAAGACCGCTTTCAGGACCAGCTTCGGTCATTATGAGTTCCTTGTGATGTCGTTCGGTCTGACGAACGCACCGGCCGTGTTCATGGATCTGATGAACAGGGTATTTCGGCCTTTCCTGTTTCGATTCGTCATTGTATTTATTGATGACATCTTGATTTATTCGGCGAGCCGGGCAGAGCACGAGGAGCACTTAAGAGCGGTTTTGGGTACTCTTAGGGAGCATCAGCTTTTCGCACAGTTCAAGAAGTGTGATTTCTGGAAAGAGGAAGTCAAGTTCCTGGGACATGTGGTGTCCAAGGAAGGTATAGCCGTCGACCTTGCCAAGGTAGCTGCAGTGCAGGTCGACAAACATTCTTGAGGTGAGGAGTTTTCTTGGCCTTGCAGGTATTATCGACGCTTTATTCAGGACTTCTCGAAGATTGCCGGACCGTTGTCGCGGTGACACGGAAGGATTTGAAGTTTGCTTGGAGTGAGCGGGCGGAGTTATTTTCAGGAAGTGAAGGACAAGTTGACGTCCGCCCCTGTGCTAGTATTGCCGAGCAAGGGGTTAAGTATATTATTTATATCGATGCCTCTCGCGTTAGTCTGGTTGTGTCCTTATGCAAAAAGGACGGGGTGATTGCTTATGCTTCGCGTCGATTAAGGAAACACGAAGAGAATTACCCTACGCACGACTTGGAAGTGGCCATCATCTTCGCATTAAAGCTTTGGAGACATTACCTTTATGGTGAGGAGTTCGAGCTCTTTTGCGACCACAAGAGCTTTAAGTATATTTTCACGCAGCGTGATTTGAATATGAGGCAGCGCAGATGGATGGAAACATTGAAGGACTTCAAGTTCGATGTTTCTTACCATCCTGGTAAGGCGAACCTTGTGGCAGATGCGTTGAGTCGCAAGAAGGCTTTGGAGTTTGCGGCTCCGCTGATGATAGCAGAGTGGGAGATGTTGGAGTTCGTGCGCGATTTTGAGCAGAAGCTTACGGTGGTTGAGCCGTATGAGGTTATCGCACACATTCGTGTACACCCTTATCGACGAGAGGATCGTTGCGGCTCAGGCGGATGATGAGCTTTTGGTGAAGATGAGGCGGCGGGTTGAGTACAGATGAGAACTCCGATTGGAGTTTAGTTCCGATGGGGGCCTACGTTTTCGTGGCGGTTATGTGTTCCTAACTCCCTGACTTGAGCCGTGAGGTTCTCGAGTTAGCCCATAGTTCTAAGCTTGCGATGCATCCAGGTAGCACGAAGATGTATCAGGATATGAAGAGGTCTTATTGGTGGGACAATATGAAGGTCCAGATTGCTGAATTTGTTTCTCGTTGTCTCACGTGCCAGCAGGTCAAGGCAGAGCATCGCTGACCTCCTGGGTTGTTGCAGCCCATGCCCATAGCTGAATGGAAGTGGGATTTCATCTCTATGGATTTTATTTCTGGGTTACCGAGGACGAGAAAGGGATTTGACTCTATTTGGGTGATCGTCGATCGATTAACGAAGTCGGCGCATTTCTTACCGATCAGAGTCACTTACTCTGCAGACGAGTTGGCTAGGTTGTATATCAAGGAGATAGTGCGTCGACATGGATTCCCCTGGAGATTGTGTCGATAGAGACACGCGTTTTACATCTATCTTCCGGACTCGTATCCGAGAAGCGATGGGTGTGGCGAAGTTCGACCGCGTTTCATCCGCAAAGCAGATGGGCGACGGAGCGCGTGAATCAAGTCTGGAAGATATGTTGCGAGCTTGTGTTTTGGATTTCAAAGACGGTTGGGATGATTGTGCCTCACCGAGTTCGCGTATAATAATAGTTTCCGGGCGAGTATCGGTATGGCTCCCTTCGAGGCGTTGTATGGTCGCCGTGCAGAGCACCACATTGTTGGCCAGATATTGGTGAGCGTAGTTTGCTTGGCCCGAAGTTGGTGCAGGTGACTTCAGAGAAGGTCGACATCATTCGACGTCGACTTCTAGCAGCACAGAGCAGGAGAGTTATGTCGATACGAGGCGTCGACCGCTTGAGTTCGTAGTGGGAGATCATGTTTTTCGAAGGTCTCTCCTATGAAGGGAGTTTTGCGGTTCGGTAAGAAGGGAAGCCGACGCCGAGATTTATTGGTCCATTTCAAGTTCGGATCGAGTGGGAGCGGTAGCTTACCGCCTTGCTTTGCCCACACCTCTTGCGGGCGTGCATAACGTATTTCATATCTCTATGTTGAAGAAGTACGTTCCTGATCCTTCGCATATTATCAGTTGGGAGCAAGTGCAGTTAAGTGAGGATGCCACTTATGTACTGCAACCAACACGTATTCTGGATAGAAAGGAGCAGGTATTGCGTAGCAAGGTTATCCCTCTCGTGAAGGTGTTATGGTCGCATCATGGCGTAGGAGAGGCTACTTGGGACTCTGAAGCTGAGGTCAGGAAGACCTACCCTCTGATCCTTGAGGCTTATATGAAGGTATGAATTTCGAGGACGAAATTTTCTTTAAGGGGGTAGATTGTAACGACCTTTGAATTTTGTGCTAATCTTTCCTTAAGTAGTTGTTTTTGGGGTAATTAGCGCTCTACTTGATTGCTTGTGAAATTCGCATCAATCACTTTAAATTGTATCTGCATGGCTCTAAACGTGCGATTAGTGAGCGCTACGTTACTCGGAAATGGGATCCATCGCTAAATCCGGTTGTTCTGGGGAATTTTTGGAAGATCCGGATCGGACTGACCGCGCATCGAAAGTCCGATGGCGATGATCTTAGGTTATTGCGGTCACCGAGTTGGGCTTGGTCTTCACCTCAAAAATCAAGTCGATCCGATGTTGGGTCGATTTGATTGAGTTCGGAGTGAAGAGTGTGAGAACGGTTGGAATTTAATAAGCTTTTATGAAATTGAGTGTGGTGCTTGCGCGACGATTTTAAGCTATCTCACCGTTGGATTTCGACCCAATTTCACCCTCGATCAGGATGGTTGGCCCAGGCATATCCTAGTGCTTGTGGACTCGATCGAGTTTCCGTGACCGTTGAATTGAGTGTGGTCCGCCACGGCCGATCGAAGAGCCGGTCGATGCGAAACTCAGCGACCTAGATCCATGGTCGGTGAGCTTAAGTCCGACCTTTCGTGGTTATAGGCCCACCGAAGTGCTTCGTTGGATCGAGAAAGGCGTACTTTGGTTATTACCTAAGTATACCTTGACCATAGGGTTATTTCCATCATTTTAAGGCCTATATATAGTCCTTAAACCCTAGCTCTCATTTCCATACGAATTTTCTCTAACCCTAGCTTGGAGAGAGAGTGGAAAAGAGAGAGTTAGTGAGAGAGATTGGTTGGTGAATCATCTTGATTCTTCCTTGTTCTTCTTCACCTTTGAATCTTCACTTTGAATCGTTCCTCTGACGATTCTGAGTTCTTTTTGGGGTAAGTTAACCTAACCCTAACTGTGTTAGAGCTTAGATTAGACTTGGTGTTGTTGTATCTCATTTCTATCCTTATTTTAGGGTATTCTTGCGCCGTTGACGAAGACAACTCGTCTAAATCAGTTCGGCGGTTCTTTCTTTGCTTAAGGTGCGGACTTTAAGTGTATAGGTTATGGTTTTCAAGGCTTTCAATCCCGATTAGTGATTTCTTCTTGTTATGGATGAGATTTCACATGTCAAATGTTATGTTTGCATTGCTTTCCTGATATGCATGTGCTATATTGAGATTTGTGTATTCTATGTGTATTTATAAAGTACCGTATACGTATAGAATATGCACTTATGTTTGCCATGATTATTGGTCATGTATGTATGCTAGATGCATGTATGACAACTCCTTGATAAAAGGAATTGTCTAAGTGCATGTATTCCAACATACGTCATGTATGTTATTCCTTGTATGCTAAGTGTTTGTAGAAATGCATGAATGACCTAAGTGTAACTGATTACACTAAATGTGGGCGTTGAGAAGTGATTCTCAATACTCCTATGGATGCGCATGATTTCTTTCTGCAGTTACATTCCAAGTTATTTAAATTCAAGCATCTCCTATGCTTACATTTATGTTAAGTTGATATTATTCAGATGTGTATGTAACATGATTTGAGTTATTGTTCCATTACTGTTTTACATTCCATATGAATATCTGTCGTAGTGTAGGATGTTTGGGACTATGCCTTAGTCCAGGAAATCGGTAATTGACCCTTTGGTCGTGGTTGAGATTGCTTTCGCCACGTGAGACGCATTAGACGAACCCGAGTCGTATTAGAGTTGGCGGCAGTGGTTTGGCCACGCGGAGTGTTTGCGCACTCTATGTCGTTCAATTCAACGTGCGCTCGTGCTAGTCGAGTTCGTCAACTAACCCGATTGTCCAGTGTATGTTAACCATGTATGGACGCTACTGCTTGAATCTAGGGTACCGAACTTACCAGTGAAATCCTAATAACCATGGTACCGATCCGCTAAGACTCATGAGCCGGACATGGTGGTATGGGACACCGTGGTCGAGCCGTCGGCCTACGCTGGGGTGACGAGCCTCCCGTAGTGACCGTGAGCAACTAAACTCGTGAGCCGATTATGGTGGTATGGGACACTATATTCGTCTTTGTCGGCCTACATTGATTGGTGACGAGCCCTTTGTAGTGACCTCGAGCATACCGGATACCACAAGGAGGTGACGAGCCGATCTGTGGTAGTAAGGGCATGAAAGGCGTGCATTGATTGGTGACGAGCCCTTTGCTACGACCTCAACTATATGATCGTATGAGATGTCTAGGATTGACGACCTAGTATGGATCACTGTTTGGATGATGATATGAGGAAGGTATCTTAGCTTCCCAATCTGTGTATGAATTGGACTAATAACAACTTGGTAATCATATCCATGCACCGCATTTGCATGTGCTTTGTAGATGTGGCGCACTTTGAGGCGATGTCATGCGTAACGTAAGATGAAGACGCGAGGGTGTACGCGTGAGGGCACGCATCATATTGCATTCATACTTGCATTAACAAGAGTACTTAGGATTTATTTAATTGTCTGCTTTATCATTCTTGTTTGATTGAATGATAGCATGTTAACCAAAGGCCTTATTGTTCCACCGAGTTGATCACTCACTCCCACGTTTCGGGATTCTGAACACCCACCGGACTGTCTTAGTTCATGATGTTGCAGATGTGGATGTGACGTCTGAGGCAGCGGGAGCTGGATGACGACGAGGCCGCCTTCTCCTATATGCAGTTTTCAGACGGGTTCTAGCGAGCCTCGGTCTGTTGCGCGGGATCTATGGGATTACTATTTTTGGGAACTGAAATGATGTAACTTGTACTTATAAATTTTGATAAATAACACTTTTACACGATCTGGTTGTATATGTAATTCAGGGACTTACACTTGTACACATATTTTACTATAAGTCTTCCGCTTGCTTTATTCACTTACCCCTGAATCATATCTGCGTTTTGGCTTAATCTATCCCGTGTTTATGTGCTAATACAGTCAACATACATCATTCATTAATTATGTTGCATAAGTGATGTTTTGGAACTCGGGAGCTGAGTTATGCTCGACCCCCGAATTTCAGGGCGTTACATGATACCAATCTAATGGGCAAGAAAATAGAAAATGTAAGAAATTAGTAGAGAGAAGAAAACAGAAGATGATTGCTTTGCTTGAGGATAGATGTAACAATACATTATAAATGACTTAGGGATTCACTCACTTAAGGTTGGGATTCACTCACCCAAATACAAGAAGACTAACTGTAACACCTCGTACTTTCAAGTGCTCGAGTGTTACCATGTGACCTATCTTAATGTAAATACAAGCATAACTTAAGTGAATGCCCACGTTCATTCCGGCCTAAATCCAGTCATGGAGAACAATCTTCATCCATATACTAAGCTATCCATTCGGTGTCATGCGAGGAAGGCCATCACATCGTTAGAAGGACTCTTAGGAATCTAATTTCATTAACAGAAAAATCTAACCATCAATGACACTTTTCATCCATAGTTTAAGTCATCTAATCGATTTATTCTCTAGATGGACCTCTACACTAAAGAAGAAATATATTTTCAAGATTTTCATATCCTGGTTAAACCAACCTAAACATTTATCTTAGGTTTACAAGTCTGAATCACAAGATCCATTGTTCATTAGGTCCACAATGCTCTGTCGACCAATCTAACACTTGATTTTCCCTAAGTCAACTAACGGGTTAGGAAATCAACTTTTAGGTTGCAATTAGGCAATCCTCTAAACCATCGAAACCATTCAATGTGGACCATGGAAGGCCTTGACGACAAATCATCTTAAAGATGAGACCCAATTCATGAAATCCATTGATCTAGCATGACCTTCATTCATAGAACAAGCTGCCCATCCAAGTGATCTTTAAATAATCCATCACCACTTCAAAGGCACCTATTTTAGGATTTCAATCCCCTTGGTAGACAAACCTAACCGTCCATTTTCAATATCATACTCTGTATGGCCATAGGGCCAAGGACCTATGATATGAGTTAAGTACATCCTAAACAAGTAAGTAAACCATCATGCTTCCTCTAAACTAGGTGGGAAACCCCAGGGATCATTAATGATCAAATCTGAACGAAATCTGACCGTTAAATGGATGGATATCACCATATGGAATGCAAATCACCAAATAAGGCCCACCTAAGACTTAGATGTGCCTAATCTTTAGTCAGGGGACTCATTTAGACCACTAGAACCTAATGGACGGAGTGGATTTCCCACAAAAATCACCATGGGCCCCACATTGGTGTGCATGTGCACTAGTGCTAAAGCACCCGCAGTGCACTGGACGACCTAGCATGGTCAAACCGGCTTGACCCACAATTCCTTTAAGGGAAATTGACTGTATTCGCCTCAAAGTTTGGGTTAATTACCTCGATCGCTACGACACTCCATATATTCCCCAAAGGGCCTTCTGATAGCTTTTGGATTTTCCTTCGGACGAAAATGCCCCCGACCTTGGTTTAGGTCATGTATGGTCTTGGCGTGAAGCATAAGTCACCCGCTGTCTTAACCCTCGAGAAACAGATGGATCGGCTACTCCCTGGCACACCGTCCAATGGCTAGTGCTCAGTGCTCTGTGGGCTCCACCACCAAGTACGTGTTTCATCCATGCCGTCCATATATTTCTACGGATCATTTTATGGCACGAGACCAAAAACCAAATGATCCAATAATGGCGAGCCTAGGGGGATTTTAATGGTGGATATCCAATAACTATAATTTCTCCGCAGTGTGGTCCACTGGAGAGTTCTATCACTCTCTTTTTCTGGTTCAAGCCATAAAATGATATTTAAAACCGGACGAAGCACGTACATTATGTTAGGGCCCACAGACCACCGATCACCTGCACCGCGAGTTTCGGAAGGGGCTAATGTCACGCTTATGTACATTTGAAAGACCCTCTCCTTCCTCTTCTCTTGTTTTCCTAGAGAAGCCAAGATCTAGGGACCAAACAGCCAGAGAACGACGTCGTTTCTCCTCAAAGTTTCACTCATCTAAAACCCTCTTCCACTTCAAGGTTAGTATTTTATTCTGTTTCAACTGCGGGTAGGCATCTGCCAAGGTAAAGGAAGGACAGAATCGAGAAGCCCAAGTACTTTGCTGGTCATGCGAAAGGGAGTGTAACGACATTCATGCATTTATCGGCTCTTTCATTTAAAATAATGGAGCAGATAATCGAAGAAACCATAGAGCCCCTATCATGTTCTTCCTTTATTCGTGATCCCTTCTCCTTCCTCAGGGACATTCACGATTTTCCTGAAGCTCAATGGCCTCTACAGGAAGTTCTGAAGACAAATTCAAAACTGCGCCAACTCGATAATTTCAACAGGCACCCAACTAGTGGAAAAAGGGTTAGCTACTTCTATTTCCTTCTGCCCTGTCCTTCGTAGCTCTTGCATTTCTTCGGAATCATCGCCGTTGAGTTGAAATACTTCCCATACAATATGACAACCGCGACCACTGTAGCATGACATCCTAGACCATAATCTCAACACAATGGGAAGAACAATCTCTTCAACCATCACTGGTTGCCGGCTGAAAGTAGATCTTCTTCCTACTATAAATGTCATTATGGTCATAGTTGTCATGTTAAATCGGTCATAGCTGT
This sequence comes from Magnolia sinica, assembly GCF_029962835.1. Lineage (NCBI taxonomy): Eukaryota > Viridiplantae > Streptophyta > Magnoliopsida > Magnoliales > Magnoliaceae > Magnolia > Magnolia sinica. The sequence goes on from NC_080582.1 coordinate 55,628,368, forward strand.
CTTGTTGGAAAGGAGGCCAAGATGCATTTATGATGTTTATCATGTTAAATGGATCGTGGCTTGCATGCTGCGTGTGACGCTTATTCCGGACATTGCTCTAAATCCGAAGGAAAGGGTCTTAATTTTTTGAGCACCGAAGATGAGAGTGAGAAGGATGATAATATCCCCATTTGTAAGCTAAGGTGGGAGAAACTTGCAGAGTCTTGGCTTGCATGCCGAGCTTCTATTCTGAAAGTCACTGTATTATATGGGTCGTGGTTGTCATGTTGTATGGATTGTAGTTGTCATGGATCATTTGTTTAACTTTACAAGGGATCATGATGTTGAGATTATATGGGTTAAGCGTAGCTTGCCCCAGTTTAGCCGCCCGCATATTGTCCTCATCCACCTGTTAAAGATGAGCCTTTGTGGTTGTCAGTTCAGAGTCAGCCGAGTCCAAATGAGACTAAATTGGCCTTCTCCAGGAGCATCATGTCCCTTAGTTAGCCTTCTCCTACCAGGCCCTTCAGATTGTCTTGTTCCTCGGTAGAAGTCTTCAGGAGCTCTTCCAGCTTGGCCTTCTCCTTTCAATCTTAGTCATCACCTCCAGCCTCTCCCGAATCAACTGTAACGTCGGCTGTGCCTGAGAAAGAAAAGATCTAGAAAGTATAAATCGACAATCAGAGCCAACAAGTCGAGTAAGCTTGAAAGCATACCGTATAACAGACCGAGGCTTAGTCATTGATGAACGTCTCGGGAAGGCGAGTAAGAGTATTGGCGATTGATTTGCCGCCCAATCGACTAGGAGAGACCTATGATAGTCAGGTGACAGTGATACTCAGATCCCAAGGGGGGTCATGGTTTGTAATGTAATATGGGATGTATTTGTCACGTCATATAAATAACAACAATATTCTCAAACGGGCCCCAGCGAGGTTTGGTCGTGGATAGCATGGCAGGTTCGTCGTGAAGATGACATGGGTCGTGATTCACATGAACAATGGGTCGTGTTTGTCACAGCATATGGGTCGTGGTTGTAATTTAATTCGACGATCCACTATTCATAATAACCACGACACTACGCAATGCATAATCACGACCCACTCGTGTTTCGTGGTTATAATGTTGTATAGGTCATAGCTGTGATGAAATTTGGACCCTTCATGTAATTACGAAAGGGTCGTGGTTGGCCTGTTATACGGACCATGATTTTCATGTATCATTGTTCATAGTTGTCATTTTGAAATGGGTTTGTATTAATCGTTTTGCATGGTCGTTGTTACCGAATGTTCATGTGTCGTTGTTGACAACCACGGCATTGTTTTTTCGCACTACCCATTTACATGACAACTACGATCATTATATCATGAAAACCACGACCTATTGTATGTACACGATTGCCATGTGTTCATGGCTCAGATACATAAAGGCTCGTTATTATCATCCACCTTGGGTCGTGGTTGTCATGAAACACGGTTCGTGACTGACATTGTATAGGTATTTGTTGTACACACAACCCATATAACATGACAACAATGACACATATATCATACCATTCATGGTCCATGTATCATGACAACCACGACCTATACATCCTTACAACCACAACCCATATACAATGACAGTCACTACCCATGTACCATGTTAATCGCGACCCACATATTGATGATAATCATGAGCCTTTATGCATATAAACTATGACCCAAGTATGGAAATAGTGTATGTAACAATATGTCGTGGTTTTCGGGATTCATGTGTCATGATTGTCATATTAAGGTTTCTTGCTTTCATTCAGTGCCTTTGTTGAACCACGACCCAGACAATGACAACGACGATGCATTCTAAATATTGAAATACGGCCCATGCAATATGACAACCACGATCTGTATAACATGACAACCATGTCGAATGACATCTGTGATCAAAGCTTCACCTCAACCACGGATCATATAACAAGACAACCACGATTTTTATTACACAACAAGCACGATCCATATATAATTACATTCTAGATCCATATTTCAGGACAACCACGACCTTTACAAACTTACAACCACGAACCATTATCATTGACAGTCACGACCCATATATCATGTTTCGAGCGCAATCATAGGTCTTGTCTCTATCTGACCACGACCTTATAGTCTGAATCCTTCCATCTTAGCTCTGCTGAGTTCCAGGTTGATGTAAAAGCCTTGCAAAAGAAATTGATATTTTGTGGATGAGCACCTACTAGGATTGGCAGACTTGGCGTGTAATGGCTTCTTCGGGATTCCAGCCTAATAACAACGGTCTCTATAATACAACAGAATGAGAAATTTTCACCATATTAGCAAGCAATGTAAAGTGTATGGAAATAATCCAAACACTTTCAAGAGACAGAATGAGAACCATTTGAAAAGTTCTATCCAGGTCTTGCAAGAGTTATGTCTGTAAAAAAGGATACTAAATACTCCAACAATGGCGCGAAATAGTCCCTGTAATACTTGCAAACCCAAAACATGCAATAAGCTAAAAAATGTTAATGTAATAGTGATTAGTATAAAAGGATGTAGTGGACATGCAGGAAGTCCTTAAACACATTTAGTTATTCTTATGAAAGTAAAAGCCAGATGGTTACTCAGCATGATAACAACGATCCGCATAATACGACAACAACAATCCATAAAACATGAAAAGCATGACCCATAGCAACCGACACCATGACCCATGTAAATTTGACAATCATGATCCATGTATCATAACAACCACGGTTAAATTTACATGAACCACACGGTAAAGGAAAACTGTCAACAACGATCCTTTGTCTGGGTCGTTTGTTAACAACATGAAGGATCGTGGTTGTCATATACTAGGGGTAGTGTTTATCATCCTGTGGAAGGTTGAGATGACTTTGATCAAGGTGTGCCCTACAGTAAGCTCCCTTCACTTGACCGTGAAAGCCTTTACCATACCATGTTTGATCTTCGCGATCTGTAGCAAGTGTCTACAAGAAGGTCCCATAAATAGATACATCCTTGTATAGGGAAACAGACCTTTTTCACTGGTAAATCCAATACATTAATTCTCTGTATGGGGAACAGTAGTTTTCCTTTTTCACGAACATTCCAGGAATGGGGAAACGGTCGTTGTATGATGGAGTTTGGGTCGTGGTTGTCATGTGAATGGATTCGTGGTCGTCGTGTTAATGGGTCGTGGTTGTGATGGAATATGGTTCGTGATTTTCGTGATAATGGGTCGTGGTTGTCATTTAATTGGCTTGTGGTTGCTAACGACCCATGTCATATTACAATCACGATCCTTCAACATGCAAACCATGACTCATATAACATGACATGAACGAGCCATATCTACTGGAACCCACGAACCATAATCAGTCACAACCACGACCCATGTTCAAGGGACCGTGTTGAAGCTCAATTCTTCGACCCAGAAGTATGTATCATGGTTATTACGATACATGGTCGTGTTGTTAATGTTCGATGGGTCGTAGTTGCCATGACCATATATATATATATATATATATATATATATATATATATATATATATATATATATATATATATATTGGTTGTTTAGAAAGTAACGCTGGTCCTGTTAATATTGGTTGTAGTTGTCGTGTTAATATTTTTGTGGTTCGTATATGTAATCGTTCATGGCTGTCATCAATGTTGGATCGTCGCTGACAACCATGAAACTAAGAGAAACACGCTCCATACGTCAATGAAACCACGATCAATACGTCATGGCAGCTACGATCCCCATGTCATGGCAACCACGACTCGTTAAAGTGGTTATAAGGGCCTCGTATTCTTGTTATATTTGTAAACTTAAGTGAAAGAAACTAGCACAGTCTTTCGCATCACTGAGCTTCACTTCTGGCTGTTACATGGGTCGTGTTTGTAAGGTGTAAGGGTCGATGATTCCTTTTTATATTTTCGTGATTGTAATGTTATATGAGCTATATTTGACATGCTATATGGATCGTGGTTGTAATGTTGCCTTGATCGTGGTTGTGGAGCGCAAGATTCTGCAACTTGTATGGTCGTGGTTCTCATGACACCTGGAGTGGTTTCCTTGTTGTATGGGTCGTGTTCCTCATAAGGTCGTGGTTGTTGAATACGATCCAACATGGACGAGAACCATGATCCATGACAATTGTGCGCCACGACCAATTTAACAATTATATTGTTATTCATGGTGTTATAACATGTATAGGGATCGTAGTTCTGGTGTCATATGGGTCGTGGTGCGCATGTTGCATTGGTCGTGGTTTTAGGGTCATATGCATCGTGGTTCTCATGTATTTATTCATGATCCACTGTGGATGTTAATCACGATCACACGAAACGGTCGTGGTTGTCAAACACACCGGTCGTAATTGTCATGTTATACGTTGTTGTTACGTTATATGGTCATGTTTGTCATGGGTCAGGGTTGTTATGGGTCGTGGTTGTCATGTAATATGTCTCGTTGTAATGTAATATGGGTAGCGGTTGTTGCATGTTCACCACGACCCATATTGTATTGTAATTATGGTCGTGGCTGACAACTCTGGAAACATCGCCACATTCTTCTTCTTCACGCAATCACACTAAAGTCGGTACTTCCCCGTAAAACATTGGTCACCGAGCGCGACCCTTCGTTATCCGTGCGACCGCACCGAATCAACGCGACCCTTCGGAATCGACACCTTGACCATTGAATGGCCATCCTATAAGAGTGGTACTTTGGTGATACTTTCACAAGCTAATTGATGCATTTATTTGCCCTCTCGTTCAAAAAAATGGAGTAGATATTCAAAGAAACAATAGAGCCCGTATCGCGTTCTTCCTTTATTCCTGATCCCTTCTCCTCCCTCAGGGATGATCACGATCTTCCTGAAGCTCAACGGCCTCCACAGGAAGTTATGAAGACAACTTCAAAACTCCGCCAACTCGATAATTTCAACGGGCACCCAGCCAGTGAAAAACGTTAGGACATGGCATACGTGGATATCAAGTTCTCCCATTCTTTTGATCCCAATCAATATCCCTTTCCTTGCCCCGTAGGCTTTTGAAGAGATGTTCATTAGCAATGCACCAATTGGGATCAAAATAATGGGGGAACTTGATATAAAACCATTCAAGGCTGCATAAATCTTAGGTTGGCCACATAAAATGAAATACTAGGTGTTGATGCCGATTTTTGATACACCTCCTTCCTCATCTCCACCTGCACAAGGAAGACGCAAAAGGGGACCCTGGCTAGAGCCAGGGAACCTCCGATGCTTAAGTCAGTGACTGGACAAAGAAGAAGGTCTTTAGTGGGAGATTTTTTTCGTACCTTTGATCTTAAAGAGTCCTTCTTTTATAGGAGTGGGAGGTCCAGGCGTGTGGGGATTCTCTTCCCTATTTTCAGGAGATTTGATTTGGTTACAATCTATTCATGGATTCTGCCCAATCCCGAGATCTTCAAGGTCGAGAATCCTTTTACAAGATTTTTTGGACGGTATTTGAATTTACACCGTCTCTTCCTTACTTGGCTCGGCCACAACCGACTCAGTTAATAACTGAGTCTCGGCTGGCTACAAGAGTTGTGCTTTTTTATCTTCTGTCAGACGGAATAGGGTTGGCCTATGGCAGATATCCTTCCTTATTCTAATAGCCGACACTACAACCGGCCTAACGTGTGTCAGTTTTATAGTCGGTCAGGTGGCTTATAGCATTCGGACCTTAATCAGTCCCTTTCGACGTTGCTGTCTCATTAACTGAGTCAACTTTATGTGTCTTATTCATTTTGCCCATGGCTTTTGACTCTTTTACTCTCGGTTGGGATTCATTTCCTTCGATCTGAGCTAAGTCTCTCCTTTAGGCTTTGTTTTCTCTTGGTCTGCTCCTCCCTCAGATTCTTGGGCAGTGCGAGTAGAGTTGGTCCACATTCCATAACTGAGTCTTCGGACTTGTCATATATTTTCCCAAACACTAGGTATAGAAACATCCACCGCTGAAGCTTCTCGAAGCTGACAATGATGTCGATATGAAATCTGAACCGTTCATAGGGTTATTTTCATATGAGCTAGCAGTTTCGGCCTAGTCCTCATTTATGTCCTTGTGATCTGATCTTTTGGCATGTCAGTGTTGGAATGACGAAGCAGAGAGATTAGTTTTGGCTGAGAAGCACAAAAGGGGAGTAGCAGCAAGGCGAATTAGATCAATCAAGAAAGCAATATCTGCAAATGGAGGTTCGGTGTAAGATTGCTGGCTGAAGAGAGATCTTCTTCCTACTGTAAATCTCATCATGGTCGTAGTTGTCATGTTAAATCAGTCGTGGCTTTTGTTCATGTAGCAGAAATTAGAACTATGGAGTTATTTTTCCCTATTGCATGTAAAATGGGTCGTGGCTTGCATGCTACATGTGGCGCTTATTCTGGAAGCTCGCTCTGAATCCGAAGGGTCGTAGTTTTGAACCATCAAAGATGAGAGTGACTTTCAGTTAAAGCGGTTGTGGCTGTTATAATGTTCGTAGTTGACAGGTTAAACAGTTCGTGGTTGTTACGTTATATGTTCTTGTCCATCAGCAGCTGCCACGTCTCTCTTCTGGCAGTGACAGAAGTCAGATTGCAACTTCATGTTAATGGGTCGTGGTTGTAATGGGTCGTGGTTGTCATGTAATCTGTGTTGTTATTGTAATGTATTATGGGTCTCGGTTATTGCACGTTCACCACGACCCATATTTTGTTGTAATTATTGTCTTGGAGGACAACTACGTACTTCTCTTTAACGTACTCAATGAAATTTATGATACATGGTGAAAATATGATTCCTTATCAGATGGATGCAATGGATCCTATATAAACATGTTCCCTCATTGCCACCCGCTTAATTCCATGTTTTCTTCTTACTATCACGATCCATTAAACAATCACGACCCAATGTGCAAGAGAATCATGATCACACGTAACTATCGTCGTTGCCATATAAATTGGGTTGTGATTCCCAACCACTATCAATGTGGAAGACAACCACGACCCAGATAACACGACAACAACGACCCATATGATATATCATTCATGGTCGTGCTTCCACGTCCCAAATACAATGACAGTCACGACCCATGTATTATGTTAATCACAACCCATATATTGATGATTATCACGAGCATTTGAAGCACGATCCAAATATGGAAATGGTGTATATAACAATAGGTTGTGGTTTCCGTGATTCATGGGTCGTGATTGTCTTGTTAATGCGTATTGCTTACTTTCAGTCAGTGCCTTTTTTGAAACACAACCCAAACATTGACAAGATGACTCATTAAAAATGTCGACTACGATCCATGCAACACGACAACCACGATTTGTATAACATGACAACTGCGGTCAACGTTTCATGTCAACCACGAACCATATAACACGACAAACATGATTTTTATTTCACGACATCCATGACCCATATATCATTACATTCAGGAACCATAAATGAGAATAACCACGACCTTATTACAACCACGACCCATATGCAACGACAGTCGCGACCCATATATCTTGCCTCGACCGGGATCATAGGGCTTGTATATGTCTGACCACGACATTATAGTCTGAATCCTTCTATTTTCGTTTTACTGATTCTCAGGCTGATGTAAAAGGCCTTCAAAAGAACTTGGTACCTTGTGGATGAGCACCTACTTGCTGTCGGCGGACCCTTTTTTTAACACACGCACACACAAAAATTTCACCACCTATGGGTACTCGAACCCTTGGCCGGGAGTTAAAACTCCTGAGAGTCTACCACCCGAGTTAGAGTTAGGACCCTGGTGTCGGCGGACCTGGTGTGTAATGGCTTCTTCAGGATTCCAGGCTGATGTAACCTGCTTCTTCCAGGTTCCAGGTTGACGTCAAAGCTCTACAAAAGAACTCGTTATTTTGTAGCATGACAACAACCATCTGTGTAATACGACAAGAACGATCCGAAAAAACATGAAAACCATGACCAATAGCAACAGACACCACGACCCATGTAACTTTGACAACCACAATCCATATATCATAACAACCACAATTCATTTCACATGAAAAAATATGGAAAAAAAAAACAGAGTCAACAACGATCATGTTCCTAGGTTGTTTCTTGCCCATGTGAAGGATCGTGGTTATCATCTACGAAGTGTCGTGTTTGTCATTGTGCAAGGTAGATATGACTTTAAGCAAGTTGTAATAATGAAAGCCCTCACCATATCCTGTTTGAAGCCCGAGTCCTCGGCTCAGAACTCTGTATTGTGATTATTATGTTATACGGGTCGTTGTGTTAATGTTCGATGTGTCGCAGTTGACATGATGATATATGTCGTCGTTTTCATTATATATGGATCGCTACAGTTATGGATCGTTGTATTCGAATTTTATGAATCAGTATGCCCTCGACACGTAAACAGAGGTAACGATGAAAGGTGAGGTTGGCGCCGTATTTGTGTTGTGCTTGTATGTCTCATAAGATTTTGGTTATCAGCTGGCCCTGGGACAGATCTTATGTAAATTTTCGATCTGCACCGATTGTTAGTTGTTAGAGTATGTACTAATCTTTATCCAAAAATTTGAACCTTACAGGCGGAGATGATCACATCGAATCAACCATTATAAGGCGTTGAGAACTACGTGTACCGCACATCAGCCTGGTTAAACTTATTTTTATGTTAATGCCTTTATACACGGTCATTACAGTACGATGGTCAGTTTAGATGACATATATATCACTATGGACCCCACACATCTTAGTTCGTACAGAATATGCATGTACATATTAGGCGTGCTAAAAAGGTAGAAGTTCACTTTCGGTTCCAAATGCAGTTGAGCAATCGTCGATCACCTGGTTCAAGTCTATGGTCCCATCATAAATCGAATTTAATCCGTTAGAATTGTTCATGGATGATGGATTTCTTCGAAAAATTGTATAGTGGCACCTATTGAGCCGTCAGTGGTCCACACTGCGTAAAGATGACAAATCATGGGCTTTTACGAAAATTATTGGCTTGACTATTGTGGTCCATTGGATTCGAATATTTTATCCATTTTTTAGGTTTCTTGATGTTACAAATTAAATGAACGATGCGGATCAGAGAATTTCTGCAGTTCAATGTGACAAATTAAATGGTCGCTTACATTTCCCAACGCAGAACATCAACAGGCTGTCCCCAATGTGAATCACCGACTATATCTTGGAGCTTCTTCTCTCGGCCCCCCTCACTTTATCCCTTCACTTTTTATCCCTAATCCTTGTTTTTTGATTTTTACTGGCTTTGAGTCTTCTTCGCTGGGCCCCTCCATCGCTAGTCAACGAGCACATCCACAAGTTCAGTACATCTCAGTGCAAAGCAAGGTAATGGTTGAGAGGGTCGGTGTATGGAGGTTATTATGTTATGTGGGTCGTGTGTGTGAACCATGACCCAATGCATATGACTATAACGAAATGTATAGCATGACAATCAACACCCAATAGATCGTGGTTGACATGGTCAGTGTATCGTGGCCAACTTGTTAATGTGCGTCGTGGCTGTGAATCATGCCTCAATGTATATGACATGCTCGATATGCATGGTATGACAACCGTGATCATGGTCGTCATCGTGGTTTGTTGCATAATAGATTGTGCTTGACAAACGAGGCGTCAGGTACACCATTAAAGAAAGCATACACTGATTTGATGTTGAACGATGAATTGATTTGTTGCATTCGATGTTTCTTCTACTTATTATTATCGTCTATAATGGGTTGGTGAATGAGATGGGTCGTAATTGTTCGCTAACAATTGGAAGTTGGTTGACATGCACAATAGATCGTTGTTATACATGGGTGGTTGAATGTGGTGCCAAACAAGATCCATATATCGTGAAAACCACGACCCATGTAACATCAAAACCACGATGCATATCATCTCACCACCACAATCCATCCAACATCATAATCACGACCCATCTAAAATGAAAACCATGGTGCATAACAACAACGACACGGTCTGTATGACAACCACGAAACTGTCACATGATCTGATCCCGTCGTTCACATGCATGTTAGATCGTGGTTATTGTCCACGTTGGATCATGGTTATTGTCCATGTTGGTTCTTAGTTCACAACCAGGGCCCTAGTCTCGTCCCATGATAACGTACCATGAAGTACATGTATTACAGTTCAAATGACATTTCACAAACAATGTAAATTTTAAACCAACATATTAAGTCATCATCAGCCCCAGCCTCAGCCAGTAGGGATGAAAGTGCATCGACGCCAGTTGTGACCTATTTGTTTGCATCTAGAGCATTTGGGTGTTGTCCCATCTTCAGTGGGCCGTGGCTGTGAATCATGGTAGTAGTGCCATATTGGTTGTGGTTATGACAACATAGATCTTAATAACAACCACAATATCATTGTTGTAATTATTTATCAATATTCTGATTTGTTTTTTTTTGTTAAAAACTGAGTGTAGATATGTCGTCATCTCACCCATCGTCAGACATTTGGGTCTACGCTTCCCTTGTTGAATCACCACCAAGATTTGGAAAAACAAAGATCAAGTGTGGTTTGTGTGGGGCAAAGTTTGTGAACAATACTAATCGGTTTCGGTTACACTTGTCATGTCGAGGTGGTAATGCAAAACCATGCCCCAATGCCCCCAACGATGTCCGAAAACTTTTTCAAGCCTTGTTAGATTCGAATAAAAAACCTTCCACTCCATCCAAACCATGTGCTTCTGGATCTAGTACACGAATGGCAATCACAAAAGACACAGAGGAGGATGCCAGATTAATAGCTTTGAAGGAAGAACAAGTCCAACTTTCCTTAAAACGCAGTATGGAAGAAGTTTTTAGACCTTAGCAATATTCGAGTCAAAGACAACACGATGTTGAAGCCGGATCGAGTGCGACAAACAAGAAGAAGAAAAAGAGTAACAAATTCAAATTCCTGATCCGTCTTAGTGAATTTTATAGGGCATTGGGTACTACATACAATTCTTCACATAAAGAAAGTTAAAAAAATCTAGTTCAAAGTGTAAAAGAGCATGAAGGAGATATCTCTTCACCTTCCGACTCAGATGAAGTGAACCAATATGTATAAGGAGATATCTCTTCGCCTTCCGACTCAGATGAAGTGAACCAATTGTATATGAAAAAATAGATAGTAGTTCTGATTGATTAGATGACAATACAGGGGGTTATTAGTTGTAAATTGTCAGTTTGAATAATGTAAATATGAAATTATGGAAGTTCTTGTAATCGTAAATTGAGCATTATATACATATATATATATATCTATATATATATATTATCACCTTGTTCAGCTTCGAATTTGACAATCGAGTGGTTAATGTCAGTGGGATGTCCTGTGACTATTAGTTTTTCGATGTTAGAAATACCTCCTTTTTAACATTGCAACTACAAAGCACATAACGTTACAATCACGACCCATATAACCTGAAAATCGTGACACTATAACAAAAATACATATATCTTACAACCACGATCCGTCGAACATCATAAACACGACTCGGCTGAGATGAAAACCATGATCCATAACAACAACTCCAGTCTGTATGACAAAACGAAACTGTCATGTGATCTGATCCCGTAGTTCACGTGCATGTTAGATCGTGGTTATTGTCCACGATCATTCTTGGTTCACAACCACGAAATGTGTACACGACATGGCTCACATGGATCGTGCTTATGTGTTTTGTCCATGATGTACATAATCAATAAAACATTAAAATCATGACCCATATAACATGACAAACACGACCCCTTTGTTCAAGACAAACACGACCCATAAAACATGACAAACACGTTTCATGTAACATGGGACTACGACCCAAGCAACCCACAGCCCATATAACATGGAAATTCACAAGGCATATAACATAAACCCCACGACCCACTGCTTAGTGACAGCTGCTCTTCTTACAATCACGATCCATGCAACATAATGACGATCACACAGATCAATCGTTGTTGTCATGCACATTGGGTTGTGATTCCCAACCACTATTGATGTGGAAGACAGCCTCGACTCTTTGTGCATCCCATCCATGACCATTCCCTTGGAATTTCGCCCGACCCTCCAAAAACAGTGCCCCAATCCTCTTCTCCATGAAATCACGCTAAAGTCACTACTTCTCTGTAATCCATTGGGCATCGAGCACGACCCTTCGTTCTAAGTGCGACCATACCTAATTACGGGGACCCTTTGAATTGGTACCTTGACCATTGAATGGCCAGACTATAAGAGTGGTACTTTGGTGATACTTCCATGATCAAATTCATGCATTTCTTTGCCCTTTCATTTAAAATCATGGATCAGATATCCAAAGAAAAAATAGAGCCCTTATCATGTTCTTCCTTCATTCGTAATCCCTTCTCTTTCCTCATGGACTTTCACAACCAGCCTAAAGCTCAAAGGCCTCCACTGGAAGATCGGAAGACAACATCCGAACTCTACTAACTCAACAATTTCAATGGGCACCCGACCATCGAAAAAACATTAACTACTCCATTTCCTTCTGTCTCATCTCAGTGAGTCTTGCGTTTCTTTGGAATCATCACGCTACCCTTGTTACGCCCCATACAGCATGACAACCACGATCCTTGTGACATGACAATAATGCCATGACTAGTTTCTTCAACAGGACCTAGGGAGATCCATTGAAGAACACTTGCAAGTATGTATTGTTTAAGCCTGACCTTCTCAATATAGTTTTGTTCGGGCAAAACAAGTCATCGTATATAGTATTTTTCTGCATCACTGGTTGCCGATGGAGAGAGATCTTCTTCCTATTCTAAATGTCATCATTGTCGTAGTTGTCATGGTAAATCGGTCATGGCTTTTGTTTATATAGAAGAAATTAAACAATGGAGATTTTGTTTATATAGCAGAAATAAGAACAATGGAGTTACGATCCTACTGTATGTTAAGTGGCTCGTGGTTTGCATGCTGCATGTGGCATTTACTCCGGACACCTGCTCTGAATCCGAAGGATAGGATCGTAGTTTGTAACCACCGAAGATGATGTCATTATATCCTTTAATATGGGTCATGGTTGTAATGTTTTATTAGTATTGGTTGTGGTGAATTAGATCCTTAATGTAATAATGAAAGGGTTGTGATTGTCCTGTTATACGGACAATGGTTTTTGTGTATATGGTTTGTGTTAATCGTTTTGCATGGTCATTGTTGCCTTGTTTCATGTGTCGTCGTTGACAACCATGACACTTTTTTTTTCTGCACTACCCACTTACATGAAAACCACGACCAATTGTATGTACACGATTACCACTTGCGTTCATGGCTTAGATGCATAAAGGCTCTTTATTATCATCCACATTGAGTCACAGATGCATAAATGCTCGTTATTATCATCCACCTTGGGTTGTGGTTGTCGTGAAACAAGGGTCGTGTCTGACATTTGAAAGGTATTGGTTTCGTGATACATGCAATGCATTGATACGTAGGTCATTGTTGGTGTTTTAAAAATATACCTAGAGCATTGGTCGTTGTTAATCTAGGTCGTGTTTGTAGTGTTAAAATGGTCGTCGCAAAAAACGACGATCTTAAGAGATACCCGACATTGGCAAAATGAGAACCACTATCCACCTATCATGGGTGCCACGACCCGTCGCTAAGCCTACCATTTCCTTTATGGGTCATCGTTCAAATGTACAAGAGGACCATCTTGGAATGACTGTGGCGGTTGTGGCTACTTTGCTACAAGGTCGTTCATGTTATGTTATATGGATCGTGGTTGTTAAGTTATATTAGTCAGGGATGTTTATAAAACACGATACATATAAAGTAACAACCATGATCCATATAACATGGTTCGTGGTTCTCGTGATGTATTGGTCGTTGTTATAATCTTATATGGGTTGTGGCTGCTATTTTTTTAACGATCCACGATGAAGGTTTGGAAGACAACGACGATGCGTAAAGGATAAAAACTATGATCCAGTGTGCATGTGAACCATGATCGGTTCGGTTTTTGGTTCGGGTAGGCTCGAAACCCAATTAAAATATCTATCTTATCATTCAATGGTCAATGTTCTTATTTTGGAGGGTCGTGCATGATTCTGAATGGTTGCCGGTTCCCAACGGATTGCAGGGAGGAAGCGACATTAACGTGATTTCCTGAAAATATTGGCGGTTGTGGCTATTGCGTTACACGTGTCATGGTTGTTTTGTTATATGGATCTCGGTTGTTACTCTAAATGGGTCTATTGTGGATGAATCAGTTCAAACGTTTAAGTAGAACAGGAAGAGAACAAGTTAAAAGCTACAAGCACGATCAAGAAAATGCGACAATTACGATCCATATAACATGGGAAGTAATAACCATATAGAATTACAGTCACGACCCATATATCATGAAATCAACTATCCTTACAAAATTGTAACGACGACATATTCAACACAGTAACTGCCAGAAGAGAAGCTCAGTGATGCGCAAGACATTGCAAGTTTTAGAGTTATTCTTTTGTAGAGATCCAACTAATAGATTCTCAACAAATATTATTAGAGCCAGCTTCATCGCGTCCATATGTTCGTCTTTATCGGTGAGTGACAGATAGGCTTCTTTCAGTTTTTATTTACTAATACCCCCAGCTCTCAGGTAGGTCTCCCTAATGCCTTTTCCTGCCTCTACACTTCCGGCCTCGGCACGACCGCCACCATCTATGTTAATTGGTCCAAACGTCAGACCCATTGTTAGCGCAAAATCGAGCTCTGTAAATCTTGTCTTAGTGCTCTGAACATTGAATTTCAGATCACCAACATGCCTTTGCATCAGGCAATGCAATATTTAGGAGTGTGCCTTAAAACCAGCCAATGGAAAGCTAAGAAGAAATCCAAAACAACTGTCTCTAAATATACTCTGTCTATCAGGATTCTTCTCCATATCTATAATCATATGCTTCAAAAAACTGGCTGAGCACTTAGGAGAGACCTGTGCCTCTTCGAAGTCTAAGTAACTGGTCATCATCGGCTTCCCTCAACCTACATTCTAATATGGTCACTGACTATTGATCAATCAA
Organism: Magnolia sinica; assembly: GCF_029962835.1. Lineage (NCBI taxonomy): Eukaryota > Viridiplantae > Streptophyta > Magnoliopsida > Magnoliales > Magnoliaceae > Magnolia > Magnolia sinica. Next base: position 55,643,396 of record NC_080582.1, read on the forward strand.
TAATAATGTCCTGTAAAATCTATCACGATCATGACTGAACTATCTAGTTGATCGCTGATGTAACCAACAAAAGGTTGCAGTTATCACGTGTTCTAAAGGATCATGGTTGTCATGCAGCATGGTTCGAACTGCACGACATATTTAATATAGTAACTGCCAGAAGAGAAGCTTACTAATGCTTAAGAATCTGCAAGTTTCTTCAACTTAAGATTGCAAATGGGGAATCATTATACTTTAGTATTCCTTCCACGTCAGATTTAATGCGACCATTCGGAATCAGCACCACATTCAGTATGTAAGCCACGACCGGCTCGATGTTCAGGGCACCATTATAAAATTTTAACTTATTATGCGGCCCGCTAATTCCACATGGTCGTGCTGATTCCACGGAGAAGCTAAGTAGTTGCATGTCATTGCAGAGAACTAATCTTCAACATCATTTTTTCCGCTGGCTAGGTGCCCGTTGAACATGTCGAGTTGCAGGTGTTCGAAACTGTCTTCAGAACTTTCCGAAAAGGCCATTGCGCTCCTGGAAGGTCGTCAACATTCCTAATGAAAGAGAATGGATCACTTACAAAGGAAGAACGCGAAAGGGACTCAATGGCTTCTTCGAATACCTCCTCCATTATTTTGAAGGCGATGCTAAATAAGGATTCTCATTCAGATTGGCTTGTGGAAGTACTAATATGAAGCCCAAGCACCACTTTTATAGGTTGGTCATTCAATAGTCAAGGCGCTGATTCCGAAGAGTCGCGCTGAATCTGAATGGTCACACAAATTCATATTTCTCGCGTAGTGTTCCCAACGGATTGCATGGAGGTAACTACATTAATACGATTTCCTGAAATGAATGGGGCAGTTGTGGCTAGTTATATGGACAGTGGTTGTTACGCTATATGTGTCGGGATGTCATAACATAAATTCACGACATGATTAAAGTAACAACCACGACCCATATAATACGGTTCATGATTCTCGTGCTATATTGGTCATGTTTAGAATGTTATATGGTCATCGTTTCCATTCCTTTTTTTAACGATCCATGACCCAACGTGGAAGAAAATATGGATCCAGTGTGCATGTGAATCACGATTCAACATGTAAGATAACCATGACCAAATATTGATCATATCCACGACCATTCCCTTCAGACTGAGCGCGATTCTCTAGAAACAGCGCCACATTCTACTTTTTTCACGAGAGGACATTAACTCGCTACTTCCCCGCAATCCTTTGTGCAACGGGCACGATCCTTCACTATCCGTGACCCTTCGGAATTTGCTGTATCATTCAAATTAATGAAGCAAATATTTTTTGAAGAAACCATAGAGCCTCTATCACGTTCTCCCTTTAATTGTGATCCCTTCTCTTTCCTCAGTGACGTTCACGATCTTCTTGAAGGTCAACGGCCTCCACATGAAGCTCAATGGCCTCCACAGGAAGTTCTCCATCAACTCCACTAACTCCTCAATTTGAACAGGCACCCAGCTATCAGAAATACGTCAACTGCTTCATGGCTTTTGTTTTAATGGCAGAAATTAGAACAATGGTGTTATGTTCCCTATTGTATGTTAAGTGGGTCATGGCTTGCATGCTACATGTGGCCCTTATTCCGGACGCTCGCTCTGAATCAGAATGAAAGGGTCGTAGTTTTTTAACCACCAAAGATGAGAGTGATTTTTAGTTAAATTGGTCGTGGCTGTCTGACAATGGATCGTGATTTTCAGTTTATATGGGTCGTGGTTTGTAATGCAATATGGGATGTATTTGTCATGTTAGATCGATCGTGTCTCTCTTAACATAAACAATTCTCTTCAACATGCACCCAGCGAGGCTCGGTCGTGGTTTGCATGGCAGATTGGTCGTGAAGATGACATTGGTCATGTTTCACTTGAATAGTGGGTTGTTACTGTCACGGAATACGTGTTGTTGTCCTCATTGTACAACAACAAGCCGCTATTCATCAAAACCATGACACAACACAAGGGACAATCATGACCCACGGTTGGTCAAAGTTTCATGGTCGTGGTATCTTTTGATATGGGTCGCTATTGTAAGGTTGTATATTATGTCTTGTTTCTGAGAAAATTTGGATTGTGAATGTAAGTATCAGGGGGTTGTCATTGTCTTCTTTAACCGATTGTTGTTTTTGTGTAATATGTTTCGTAATTGATGTGAAGCATTGATCGTAGTTGTAATTTGATATGGTAAGATCTTAGATTCTTGCACTGATTTTTTGCACTACCCATCTACAACCACGACCATTATATCATGAAGACCACGACCTATTATATTTGTACACTATTTTCCATCTTTCTATTCTTGGCTCACCTGCATAAAGGCCAGTGATTATCATCCACGTTGGTCGTGGTCGACATGAAACATGGTTCATGCTTGTCACTCGATTGGTCTTGGTTGTCACGATACATGGATCCTGAAATGGATTGGTACATATGTCATTGTTGACATCTACATTGAATCATGTTATACATGAATCATTGGTGGCAGTTGATCTGGTTCGTGGTTATTGTGTTAAATTGGTCGTGGTTCTCTGTAGTAGTTGTTCGTGGTTGTCGTCAATGTTCGATCGTCGCAAACAACCACGATCTTATGTGAAACACGACCAATGGATTGTTGTCTTAATGCTATACTTGTCATGGTTTTCATGTTATATTAGCCCTTATTTGTAATTTTACATGGCAGTATACACTAATAATGTTACGTGATTCTAAAAATCGTGGTTGTAAGCCGATATTGGTCGTGGTTTGAAAGGCATGAGGGTCGTGAATATGATATGGGCCGTTCTTGTCTGCTAAATTTGTGTGGTGTGACTAGCCTATATGGGTTATGGTTGACGTGTTATATTGGTCGTTCTTGTCATTCTATGTGGGTCGGGTTTGTTACCTTACTTGGCTCATCTTTGTCTGCTGATTTCATGTGGTGTGGTACACCATATATGCTGGTCACACCACAGGAAAATCTGCTGACAAATACGACCCATATAAATGGTTCAGGGATCTCGTCTTAAAAAAATCGTGGTTGTCATTCCACTTCACTCCGATCCACGATCCAAAGTTGGACAATAAACACAATCAAACTAGATAAAACCACGATCTACTATACATAAAACTACTAACAAAACCTTTTCTTATGCAACACCTAACGCATTTTTTAATTGGCGATCGCTTTGCTCTTCAAATCGAAATAATGAAGGAGATATTCAAAGAAGGTAACTACTCCATCTCGCTTTCTTCCTTCACGGGTGATCCCTTCACCTTCGTCAACGATCTCCACGAAGCTCTGCTTCCTCCACAGGAAGTTCTGAAGACAATTTCTGTGCTCCAGCAACACGACAATTTCAACAGGCACCCATCCAGCAGAAAAAATGTTGCTAAAGAATGGGGCTAGCTACCTTCTCTTTGGCAGCTCGCCACGTGATTATAACTACTTCCCATATATATTCTCATCAACGATCCAATGTGCCTATCAAGTATGAGATCCAATTATATGGTCATGGTTGTGATCAACAATCCAGTGTGGATGAAGACCCCTTTCCAACGAGGGTGAAACCCACAGACTGTTGCTGGAGGTGGTATAAGCAATACAACGATAGGGTTGTGGCTGACACACAATGGATTGTGTTTTTGAACAACTACCCATTATGCATTACATCACCGCCCAATGTTCGTCACATCTATGAACAATCAAGTTTGTCATTGTTCTAATGCTACATAGGTCGTGGATGTCACGATATATGGATCGTTCTGGCATTACACGTTCAACCACTCATACACAACAACGATCCCTTGTGGATGTCAATCAACTTGGCTGACAAGCACGATCCAATGTGCATCTGAGCCACGATCACAGAACGGGGTTGTTGCTGTCATGCAAACTTGGCGATGGTTTCCGGTGATGATGGATTCTGTATGTTAATCATGACACGTTGGTCGTCATATCCATGACCCATATCATTCACTAAATCATAATGGAAAATATTTAGAAGATACGTGAAATACACCAATCCATCCAGCATTTACTTATTAATAAAAAATTTGACTCTCTTCGGTGGTTACACATCCTCTCAGCTGCATCTTCTGACTTTGTTAACTGTGGATAGTCGTATGCAATTGTTTTTCGAAACTTAGGAATGTCCTCCTACAGAAAAGGAACATACTAGTATTAAATTAAAGGACATAACGATAAATATTTAATGTAGACAGATACACACACACACACACATACATACCTTCGTGAAGTCAATTTTGTGCATGCTGCTCAAGAAGTCTATATATTTCAGCATTAGTACGCCACAATCATCCGAGTTGTCTTGCCCCGGTCTGTCACTGACTGTCTTCAAACTCCATGGCTTCTCCCAAATTTTAGATCCATTATCAAGAATATGGAATAGCCATCTCAGTCCGTGCATAACTTGTGTGACAATCAACTCGTTGTTCTCTTGCAACTCGGTACTCACGTCGTCGTACACATTGACCTCTTTCTTCTTGGTATTAACAATGGCCAGGAACCAGTGTTGGCCCCTCGCGTTGAGTGGGATGTATAACTGTCAATCACAAGAAATATAACAACATTTAAAAGACTTGTCTTTCCAAAACAAATAATATCATTTAAGTTCACGTATATGTTCAAATAAATAACCTCTTACCACTTCATACTTCCATAGAGGCTTCGATCTACCCCGACCTTTGACTAAATCTATAAGTAGTTCATTCAATTTTTTGTTCTTGATGATGTCCTGTCGATCCTTATGGTTGCCAGCTCCATAAGTTTGCAAATCGCTGAGTTAGACTTCCATGATTTACTATTGATATAGTGGAAAGGGTCAGAAACATATATAATTAATGATGTTTTAAAGATAACTATAGTCCTCAGTTTCAAGTTACCGTAAACAGTGACGGGACAAATGTGAAGTCCTGACTACGTCGTGGTCCCTTTTCCTGACGCACTGATAGGTAGCGTAGGTATCTATCGATGGCCTACACAACGAGCAAGTTGTGTGATATAAATCATACATCGATTTAATTTATAAATAAAGTCAATATGTAGATACTTACGTCGGAGTCGACCCATGATTTTAGGTCACAGATGCTCGTCAGCCAGACAGGTGAATCCGATGATGATCTGACAACTCTCAGCTCATTGTCTTCGGCTTCAATTAGCTCTCGGTGTGGATCCATGTACCCCTGATGACTCTCCTTTACTGGTAGAGCTCAGTTGGGTTCCGCTATATCACGTCGTGGTATTCTTCCTCACACACTTGCGAAGTACAGATGTTGAGCTGAAAAATATGATATATTATTATCTATGCAATTCACCACATAATGTCCATTGAAAGCCATGATCCAAATGCAGTTTCATGTACAATTTTCTTATTAGCTTCATTCTTTAATAAATTCATATCCTGGCTCAGTGAAGCGTGGAGCTCCTTCAGGTTCAGAATTTCTGCTTCGGTGCATTCCAATGAAGTGATTTTCTCCTGTAACATAAGCATATTATTTGATTTTTATGTGTTGACATGCTGTCATCCACTGGGTGACCCAGATCGTGGTTGTTGTCCACGTAAGGTCGAGGTTCACAGTTAACATGGTTCGTGAATTGTGTTTGTCATCCATACTGTGTCGGTGTTCATACACATCTACTCTGGCCAACACCCACGACCAAGTATTACACGATAACCATGACCAATATACCATAACAACGACCCGAAATGATGACAGCGACCACGGTCCTCATTGGATCGTGAATGTCATCCTTTTAGGGCCGTACACCAACCACCCAGGACCCGCTGTGGCTGGAAACCACGATCCACTATTGAGCTAGCTCATCCCAGCCTCAACAGTGGAGCTATTGACCTATTATAAACCTGTATAAACATTAGACGCATGGTGACTTGTTAAATATTAATCCAAAGGCAAACCACGTATATAGTCTGCATGTGGTATCTTGTATCGTCAACATTGGGATGTAATGTCAACCACGACCCATATGGACGATAAACACAACCAATTACACATGATAACAATGATCTGACCTTCACAATGATCACGATTGAACTTGGAACACAACTACCACCAAAGTTAAATTTCATATACCTTTATTGCTTGCATCTCCTCTTCAATACGCTTCATCTGCTCATTCATGTACGCGTTCTCTTCCTTGAGATCGCTCACTGATTGGACATGGGCCTGTCACAATGACCCGCACTGTATCATAACCACGACCCAAAGAGGGACACAACAATGACCGCTAAGATTCAGGAAAACTTAAGCTTCATATACCTGTATTCCCTGCATCTCATTTCCAAAATGCTTCATCTGCTCCAGCAGCGAAGCAATCTCTATGCTTGGAGGGCTGCTCGAAGGGACATTGTCCTGTAATAAAATCATGCACCAGATATTAGCCAAAACGGGATAGAACAACGACCAAATAAGGTTCAGGATAAATTGATAACTTCAATTTCATGTACCCTCATTGCCTGAATCTCCTTACTAAGTTGCTTCACCTGCTCTTGCAGTGAAGCATTCTCTCCTACGACAGGGATGATTGAAGCAACGAATTCCTGTAATGGAGTACTATATTATTATGTATGTCCCATATGAAGTGTAACCACGACCCATACTTCATAGAAACCACGACCCATCTTACACAGAAACCATGATGCTGGGCTGAAAGGTGGTTGCCACCAAGGTCGGGTCGTGTATGAGGCACGACCCAATGTGCATGGCAACCATGACCTTTACTAGATGGTATCAACGATCATACATGGATGATAACCACGATCCATTTTTTAATTACCTTCGTTGACTAAACTCAATAATTAGCTGATTCATCTGCCCCCGCAGTGAAGCAATGTCATCCTTGAGATGGCTCATCCCATCTTCCAAACGTTTGACGTGGTCCATCCCATCATCAACAGTTGTTGTTGTTGTTGTTGGTTTGTTGACCTATATTTATCATTATATAAGATAGTACATTCACAGAGACCTATTAACAACTAATAAATCAGGGTTACTATCGTCTCTCAACGTCTTCACTTCTTCGTGCAAAGAAGCATTATCCGCCTTGAGGTTCTTTATTTCTTCGCCAAACTCTTCCTTTATTCTTTCCACTTCAGTGATAAGGAACCTAATCCGCTTATTACATTTCTTTCTTGCGGATCTTGATTTTTTATTATCTCTCAGCACGTTGCTAATATCTTCCTGGATGGAGGTTCTAATCTCGGCCCCAAGTTCATTTCTCAATTCCAAGAGGGAGGCTGTAATTTTAGCCTCCACTTGATTTCTTATTTCACCCCCCTCCAACACCGTTGTCACTGTCGTGGGTGCTGCCCACCGAGCCTTGTCATTCGTACAATGCCCGTCGGTTATACTCCTGACAACCTCAGTCTCTACTTCTTCGACCGTCGGTTGAAGCTCTGAAGCTAGCATCACCTGCATGGGTAGGATTGCTTCATTTATTAATTATAAACACACTGTATAATTAAAATACACTACTATTTAAATAACTCTTACCGGTACAGTTGTGAAGATGGTCGATAAGGGGCAGTATCTGCCTGCTTTCTTCAGATTCCAATTTATGATTCGAGGAATCATTGTAGGCTGTCTTCTATATGCCCACCCATTGTCACCAATGAGTTTTGGGAATCGTTCATAGGCCCATATCTACTTAAGATCAATTATCATGGATTACATAATGATTGACATGTATGGAGTACAAATTCAAACTTAAAATATGAAGTAGGACAAGAATAACGTACTTGCAGGGCAAACGCGCAACCGCATATGTTATATGATCTGGGGTACTGGCCAGACACCCGAATAATGCCAGACGTAGCATTAACCCCTCTCTTCAGATAATCATACCCCACACTTCCCCAAGGGTAGTTATTAAAATAATCCAAGTCATCGACTATGTCGATATACTTATCAACACAGTTATTCCTTTGCGGAGATCCAACTAATAGATCCTCAACGCAAATTATTAGAGCCAGCTTCACCACGTCCATATGTTTGTCTTTATCGACGAGTGACAAATAGGCTTGTTTCAATTTTGCTTTACTAACACTACCTGCTCCCAAGTAGGTCTCCTGAATACCTCTTCCTCCCTCTACTATTCCGGCCTCGGCACGACCGTCACCATCTATCTTAACTGGTCCAAACTTAAGACCCATTATTAAAGCAAAGTCGAGCTCAGTGAATTTTACCCTGGTGCCCTAAACATCGAATTTCAGATCACTAACATGCCTTTGCATTAGGCAATGTAAGATTTGGGAGTGCGCCTTAAATCCAGTCAATGAAAAGTCAAGAAGAAATCCAAAACAGCTGTCTCTAAATATAGTCTGTCTATCAAGATTCTTCTCCATATCTACAATCATATGCTTCAAAAAACTGACTGAGCACTTGGGAGAGACCTGTGCCTCTTCGAAGTCTAAGCAAGTGGTCATCATCGGCTTCCCTCGACCTGCATTCCAATATGGTCATTGACTGTTGATCAATCAATAATAATGTCTTGCAAAATCTAACACGGTCATGACTGAACTACATAGTTGATCGCTGATGTAACCAACAAAAGGTTGCGGTTATCACATGTTCTAAAGGATCGAGTTTGTCATGCAGCACGGTTCGTTGTTGTCCTCAACTCTGGGTCGGTCAAGACCACCCACCTACCCACAATGTGATCCACAATCCACCGCGCTGTCAACCACAATCCAATGGGCAAACTAACCACCCACATAATATCATGTCATAACTCACCACGATCGTGATTGTCACGTCGTACATATCGTTGTAGTCATATACAATAGGTCATGGTTCACATCCACTACCGACATAAACTTTCCCTGTCAACCACGATCCATTGAGTTGTGGTTCACATCTACAACCCACATAACATGTGAGCCACGATCCACTGGGAACATCAACAATGATCACAACCACGGTCATGCTTGTCATGCTATACAAATTGTTTTTGCCGTTTCCAATGAATCGCAACCACGATCATGGTTATCATTCTATACAGTTCATTTTTGTCATCTATGTGGGCATAACTACTTCTCATATAGCCTAACTACCATGTCTCACAGCCCCGACCCAAATTACATGTGAGCAATGATCCACTGTGCTTGTCAACAATGATCCATTGAGTTGTGGACTTGTGGTTCACATATACGACCCACATAACATGTGAGCAACGATCCACTGTTCTTGTCAACAACGATCCATTGAATTGTGGTTCACATCTACGACCCACATAGCATGTGAGCCACGATCCTCTGGGCACATCAACAATGATCAAACCCACTATCGTGATTGTCATGCTATACAGATCATTATCGTCATTTACAATGAAACCCAACCACGATGATGGTTGTCATATCACATGGTTCGTTGTTGTCATCTATGTGGGCATAACTACCCATATAGCATGACTATCATGACTCACAGCCCCGACCCAAATAACATGTGAGCAATGATCAAAACCACTATCATGATTGTCATGATATAAAAATCGTTGTCGTCGTTTACATTGAATCACAACCACGATGGTGGTTGTCATATCACATGGTTCGTTGTTGTCATCTATGTGGGCATAACCACTACCCATATATGGATGACTACCATGACTCACAGCCCCAACCCAAATAACATGTGAGCAACGATCAAAACCACTATCATGATTGTCATGCTATACAGATCGTTGTCGTCATTTACAATGAATCACAACCACGATGGTGGTTGTCATGTCATACGGTTCGTTGTTGTCTTCTATGTGGGCATAACCACTGCCCATATAGCATGACTACCATTACTCACAGCCCTGACCCAAATAACATGTGAGCAACGATAAACTGCACTTGTCATCCACGATCCATTCGGCATATCAACCACGATCACAACCACGATCATTGTTATCATGCTACACAAATCGTTGCAGTCATATACACTGCACACGTAACATGTGAACAATGTCATACCGTCCCTGTCAACCATTACCTTGCTTTGCCATTTATAAGAAATGAGCTGCACTATAATTGTATAGATGTACTCACTGAGTGGGGATGAAGGGGCCCAGTGAAGAAGAATCAAAACCAGTAAAAAAAGGGTAGAGATAAGAAGTGAAGGGGTCCTAGAGAAGAAGCTCTAAATATATAATTATATAAATAAATAAAATAAAATAAAATATATAAAATCAAATTTTCCTATGGGGCAAAGCCGGTGCTTTACACTGTATACATTCCAAGCTCGGTCGTTTCTAAGCCACATCGAACCGCCTTTATCATATCCGCACCGACCATTCTATTTGTAACGATAAGAAACAAAATTACCCAAAGAATGATAGGAATATTTAAATCCGATGGACCACAACAGTTTAAATGCGCTGGTTCCGTAAAATCCTACAATTTGTCATCTTTACACAGTGTGGGCCAATGATGGCTCAATACGTGTCGCTATTAAACTTATCAAAGGAATCCATCAGCCATGAACTATTCCAACGGATTAGATCCGATTTATGATGGGCCCATGGTGTTGACCTGGATGATTGACGATTGATGTTATGCGTTGGGAATCGTATGCGAACCTGGCGCCCTTAACACGCCATTTTAATGTAATGTATGTACATGCGACATATTTTTTCAGTGCAAACTAAGATTGTGGGTTGTGGTCCCACCGTGATGTTTGAGAGAAATCAACTCCGTCCATCCACTTCTTGAGCTCAGTTTAGGGCTTGGAACCATAAACGAACCGGATCTGAGGCTCAAATGTGCTGAAAACGTGAGGATTGAACTTCCATGGCTGAAATATTTATGGGGCAGCCAAAGTGTTGAGTCAGGACAATATTTGGGTTTTCACTTCATCCCATTAGGAAATCAGTTATGAACGGTATGGATGGCATGTAAACATAACTGTCGACCCCAGAGAAGTTTCAACGGTTGGAATTTTCATACCACATTTTCCTTAAATGCTGTCGACTTGAGTCAGCGATCCTGCTCACTTTTTGTCTCAAGCCCTAAATTGATCTCAAGAGGTGGATGAACGGGATAGATTCATCGCAAATATCAGGGTGGGGCCCACTTGGGATTCCAGCGAAGTAACTTCCTGTCAAAGGCATTCGCAGGGAAGCGCGCCCGTGCCAACTTTACATTTTCATCATTACATCTTTTGGTGTATCGATGGCGTATTGGTCAGTAAAATTCAAATACACGATCCATATATCGTGACTACAGCGAGCCATATACAATGAAAACACGATCTAAATCGTTATGTCAACTACGACCCATTGAACATTAACACCACGACCATATAACATAGTTACATAGTTGTGGGCCAAAGAATTGGGCTTCAACATGCCCCCCTGAACATGGGTCATGGTTGTGACGGAATATGGATCGTGGGTTCTGGTCAATACGACTCATTCATGTCATGTTATATGAGTAGTGGTTTGCATGTTGGAAGGAACGTGATTGTAAGACAACAACCATTACCCATTATCAAGACAACCACGAACCCATTAACATGACAACCACGAACCATGCAAACAGTAGACAGCCACGATCCCATTAACATGACAACCACGAACCAATTAACATGACAACTACGACCCATTAAGACGACAACCACGAACCCATTCACATGACAACCACGATCCAAACTCCGTCATACAACGACCGTTTACCCATACATGGGATGTTCTGGGAAAAAGGAAAACTACCGTTTCCCATGTAGGAAATGTAATGTAATGGATTTACCAGTGGAAGAGGACCGTTTCCCTACATGGGTGTATATATTTATCGGACCTTCTTGTAGATAAATAAGACAACCACGAACCCATTAACATGACAACCACAAACCATGCAAGCAATGGACATAGCCACGATCCCATTAACATGACAACCATGAACCAGTTAACATGACAACTACGTCCCATTAAGACAAAAACTAGGAACCCATTCACATGACAACCACAATCCAAACTCGGTCGTACAATGACCGTTTACCCATACATGGGATGTTCTGGGAAAAAGGAAAACTACTATTCCCTATCCAGGAAATGTAATGTAATGGATTTACCAGTGGAAGAGGACTGTTTCCCTACAGGGGTGTATATATTTATCAAACCTTCTTGCAGATAAATAAGATAATCATGAACCCATTAACATGACAACCACGAACCGTGCAAGCAACGGACACAGCCACGATTGCATTAACATGACAACCACGAACCAGATAACATGACAGTTATGTCCCATTAAGATGACAACCATGAACCCATTCACATGACAACCACGATCCAAACTCGGTCATACAATGACCCGTTTACCCATACATGGGATGTTCCGGGAAAAAGGAAAACTACCGTTCCCCATGTAGGAAATGTAATGTAATGGATTTACCAATGGAAGAGGACCGTTTCCCTACGGGTGTGTATATATTTATCGGTCCTTCTTGCAGATACTTGATACGTATCGGGAAGATCAGATATCGTATGGTGAGGGCTTCCGTGCTCAAGTGAAGGAAGCTTACTGTATGGGTCCCTCAAGTGAAGGGAACTTACCATATGCGACGTAGACGAATGATCGTTGTGTACGGTTTTTATTTATCGTGCCTTTCATGTAAATTTAATGGTGGTTGTTATGATATATGGATTGTGGATTTCAAGTTAAAATGGTAATGGAGTCGGTTGCTAAGGGTCGTGGTTTTCATGTTTTATGGTTCGTTGCTGTCGTATTATACAGATCCGTCCGGCAAGGATCTGTGCAGGAAATCCAAATGTTTTTGTTTTCTTTCATGTCATTATAATGTTAGATACAAAAATTGAGGCAGGTCCAGGGCTTAAATGGACCACAAAGCGGGGGATTTAACGTTCACCATTAAAAGCTTCTTGGGGGCAGGAAAGAAGATCGTGAATCAATTTATGTCTTATATCTTCAAATGTTCCTATAAAAGCAATGAACGACGTATATAGAACACTTACATCACAGTGGGCACCACAGATCCCTGCCTGGAGGAGGATTGAATACGCTTTTGATCATCCCAATCGATAGAAGGGACACGAAGTGGTCGTCTTATTTCCCCAGTCATCTACTCTCTAAGTCCGAGCTCCAATTAGAACTCTAAGAGTAGGGGGCTTCTGTTATGGGGTCATTCAACTCAACGAACCATAAAACATATGAGCCACGATCCACTGGCCACATCAACAGTGATCACAACCACAAAACATGCGAGTTATGATACATGAAGTATGGATCATGAATGTAATGAGAAATGTGTCATGCTTGTCGCCTTATAAAAATCATGGCTGTCACATTAAATGGTTTGTGGTTGATGTGATGCATTGATCGTAGTTATCATTCGACATGGCTATCGTGTTACACAGAACGTGGTTGTCATGATACACAGACCCTGAATGATATGATATATGGGTCGTTGTCATCGTGTTATATGAGTCGTCATATACGTGACGAACGGGTCGTCGTTGATACGGGTCGGGATCTCATGTTAAATTGGTCGTCGTTCACAGCTGTAACGGATCATGGTCCTCATCTATGTTGAATCGTGTTCGACAACAACAACCGTATGAGGAACACAGACATACAACATGGAAACCACGATCCATATATACTGAGAACCACGATCCGTTGTTAAGTCCCTCATCCATTGTCAACGATAGCCATGACTAATTCATCTTGTAGAACCTTGCTTACCTCAACAATGATCCAGTCATCATGACGGCCACAATTCGTAAAGCATGGGAATTACAACCCATATAGCATTACAGTCACGATAATGTAGCTTGAAAACATCGATCCTTATAACATTGCAACCACGACTCATATAACACAGTAACTGCCAGAAGAGAATCTCATTGATGCGCAAGACTCTGCGAATTTCTTCCTCTGAAGTTTACAATATAACAAGAAGACGTGGCCTTTATAACCACTTTAACCAGTCGTGGTTGCATGACACGGGGATCGTTGTTGCCCTTACATATATATCGTGGCTTCCATGAAGCATGGATCGTGGTTCAATCACGATAGTGGTTTTGACACATGGATCATGTTTCTCTAAAGGCCGTTGTTGACAACAACGATCGAGCATGGATGACAACCACGATCTATTACATATATGAACCACGATAATATTAACACACAACAACGACATATATTAACATGACCATCGCTCCAGTTGTTCTTTTTACAAATATCTCAAAAACTACTCTCACGGCAACCATAAATTCACCGATGAACATGTCCTCCTCATGTTCATACCTACCACGCATATATATACATGGGATATTTGATATCTACGTATGCCATATCCTAACTTTGATGGACAGTTTTCCATACACTTATACGAGAACAAATCAAACACATTTACATACTCTAACCCATTAGATAATTTATCTCAACCACACCTTCCTATAAATAAATACGACGGCGGTAGAAAACTATCCACCCCAAAGATCGGTCACGAGATCCATAATGTATTAGTGATTGTAGATGGCTAATATTCACATAACTCTCAGGTTTCACCAGCAATGGGCTGTCTTTCGAAAATTTGTCGACAAAGCTGACCTTCATACTAAGCCACTCCATGAAAAATAATGCAGACACTTCACCTCTACTAAGGTATGCACCAATTAGTGCTTCAACAACATCAGCAATTACCTTCCTCTTTATATACGCCTTGTTCCCTTGTTATAAATATGCTTGGAAGTGGGATTGAACATTTCATCCTCCAGAAAGATCTCCAGGCACAGTCCAACGTTTAAGATCAAAACACTCATTATGAATAAAGCCCTACAAATGAGAAGCAATGTCAAATAAATAGAGAGAATCAAAAAATGGATCAGACATTCGACCAAACAATAGAGCCCCTATCGTGACCCATATTACATGAAACCCATGACCCTTGTAAAATTGCAACTAGGACATATTTAACACAGTAACTGCTAGAAGAGAAGCTCAGTGTTGCGCAAGACTCTGCAAGTTTCTTCCATTTAAGTCTGCAAATGGGGATATATCATATATTCCTTACACTTAGGATTCAGTGAGACCCTTCGAATCAGCGCCACATGCAGCATGCAACCGACGACCCTCTAGATGTCAGGGCAGAATGATAAAATTTATCATGCGGCGTACTGATTCTAAAGTGTAGCATTGCTGCCAAGCTGAAGGTAAGTAGAAGAAAGAGGTAAGTAATCCCATGTCATTGTAGAGAACTCTTCTTCACAACCTTTTTCCGCTGGCTGGGTGCCCGTTGAAATTGTCGAGTAGCCGGAGTTCTGAGATTGTCTTCGGAACTATTTGTGAAGGCCATTGAATGATTGGAAGATGCATTAAATAAGGATTCTGGTTCGGGGTTTCTTGTGGAAGTAATATGAAGCCTAAGTACCACCTTTATAGGCTGGTCATTCAATGGTCAATGTGCTGATTCTGAAGGGTTGCGCTATGTTCCCAACGGATTGTGTGGGGATCGTACGACATAAAACTACGACACATATAAAGTACCAACAATGACCCATATAACATGGCTCGTGGTTCTCTTGTTATACTGGTCGTGGTTAGAATGTCATATGGGTTGTACTTATAATTCCTATTTTTAACGATCCACGACCCAGTGTTGGATGACAACCACGATCCACCGTGGATAAAAAACATGATCCAGTGTGCATGTGAATGACGATCCACCATGGATGATAACCACGACCATTTAATAGTCACATCCACGACCGTTCCCTTCAGATGCAGCCCAATCCTCCGAAAACAGCGCCACGTTCTACCTTTTCAGGAGAGGACATTAACTCACTACTTCCTGCAATCTGTTGGGCAACGAGCGTGATCCATTGAAATCTGCGTGACCGTTCAAAATCAGCGCAACCATTCGGAATCAGCGCCCTGACCATTGAATGACTCGCTACTTCCCCGCAATCCGTTAGAGACCAAGCGTGATCCTTCGGAATCCATGCGATCGTTCAGTATCAGCTCAACCCTTCGGAATCAGTGCCTTAACAATTGAATGACTCTCTATTTCCCTGCAATCCGTTGGGCACCGAGGGCGATCCTTTGGAATCTGCACGATATTCAGAATCAGCGTGTCCCTTCAGAATCGGTGCCTTGACCATTGAATGACCACCCTATTAGAGTGGTACTTCTTCCACATACCGATCCGAAGCCATCAAAATAATGGAGGAGAAAGTCGAAGAAGCATTTCCCCATTGCCTCCTTCCTTTAAGGGTGATTTCGTATCTTTCCACAGGGATTTGATGATTTTTCTGCAGCCACACTGCCTCTGTAGGAAGTTCTAAAAAAGATCTTCGCATATATTTTTACCCTTAGTAATCAGCGCACCCCATGATAATAAGTTCTTGTTATATAACATGACAACCACGACCGCTATAACATGACAATCAGGAACATAATCACAATACATTGGGAAGGACAGTCTCTTCAACGGGACTCAGCGAGCTGGAAAAAACATTGGTGATAATGTCTTGTTTAAGACTGACCTTCTCAACAGAGCTTTAGATCAAGATAAAATAGGAAATTCTCGACAGAGTTTTTTCCGCTGACTAAGTACCCATTGAAGAGATCCGCTCTTTGAATTGTCACCGTGGTTATTGTCTTGGTTGTCATGTTAAATCAGTCGTGGTTGCCATACTTGAAAGGGCGTAGTCCGATGATTCATTTATCGTGGTTGTCATGTTAAATGGGTCGTGGCTTGCATGTTGCATGTGGCGTTTATTGCGAAGGGTCGGGGTGAAAATTAACGGAGTTGTCGCGCTGAATCCCAAGGGAAGATCGTAGTTATTGATCATGTTATATGGATTGTACTTATCATGGATTGTTGTTTTATTGCTATATTGGTCCCGATTTTCATGTTATATGGGTCCTTATTTGTAATTTTGCATTGCAGTATACATCAACAATGTTATGAAATTATAAGGATCGTGGTTGTCATCTGATATTTGTCGTGGTTTGAATGGCAGAAGTGTCATGAAGATGACATGGGACGTGGTTGTCCGCTTATTTCATGTGCTTCGACCAGCCCATATGGTCATGGTTGATGTGGCCTCCATGACGTATGGATTGTGTTTCTATTAAGGCATAACCACGATCTATTACATATATGAACCACGAAAATATTAAGACACAACAATGACATATATTAACACGACCAACGATCCAGTTGTTCCTTTTACAAATATTTCAGAAACTACTCTTGCAGAAACAATAAATTCACCGACGAACATGTTCTCCATATGTTCATAACTGCCTCACACACACACACACACACACACACACATATATGTATATATGCACATGGGATATTCGATATCTACGCATGCCATGTCCTAAAAAAATACGCGTTCGGTAGAAAAATATCCACCCCTTCAGAGAGAGAGGACGAGTGACCTTGCTGTGTTTTCTATGGTACTCCATCCTCAGTTGACCATTAAATGACTAGCGCATTGAATGACAATATAAATGGTCATGGATTGTTAATCAATAATATGAATTTATTACAAAATATAACATGATCATGATTATACTACATAGTTGATCGCGACCCTTTACCAGCAAAGGGTCGAGGTTATCACTAGTTTTAAAGGGTCGTGGTTATCATCCTACACGGTTCGCTGTTGTCGTCTATGCTGGGCTGAAGTCAAAAATCAAGACCATCCACCATCTGATCCACGAGTTTTTGTGCTGTCAAACACGAACGTGATTGTCATGCTATAGAGATCATTGTTGTTATCTACATTGAGTTGTGGTTCACATCCACGACCCAACATTCGTTCTATCCACGACCATTCTCTTTGGAATCAGCACCACATTCAAATCTAAGAAATCGCATTCATGACGATAACTACCCAGGATCCTTCATAATCAAAGCGACCCTTTGGAATCACCACCCCCACATTAACCACTGGTTGAACATCCTATAAAAGTGGTACTTTGGTTACATTTTCTTAGAAGCCAATCCGAACCACAAGTCCATCTCGCGTTCTTCCTTCATGGGTGATCCCATCACTTTCTTCAGGAACGTTGACGATCTTCCTGAAGATCAATGGCCTCTACCTGAAATTCTGAAGACCGTTCGTTGCCCATGGCAGATCAACGACTCCTTCTCAACAGATGTCTTCGACTCCCTGGGTCTCCTTCGAAGAGAATTGTTCTTCATCATTGTGGCTTATAGTCATCGTCAGCGATTTCAAGATAAACGTCTCTATCCCACACTATCTCCTGCTTAATTCCATGTTCTTTTTGGAGATCTCTCAAACTCTATTCTCATGGCAACAATAAGTTCACGACTTTCGGACCAGAGAAGTGAGAGTGCGGATTTCATGGGTTGTGGTTGTCCTGTAACATTGGTCGTGGTTATCATGTAATATGGCCATGATTGTCATGTTACATGGGCCACCTTTATTGCATGTTCACCACAATCTATAACATGGGATATTCGATATCTACGTATTCCATGTCGTAACTTTGATGGTCAGATTTCCATCCTTCTTAACTATTACAAATCAAACTATGGATGGGAAGATTTCCATACACTTATAGCTCATAACATCATTTCTCAGCCACACCTCCTCTCTATAAACACGACGGCGGGAAGAAAACACTCTCTCCATCCATAGGGAGAGAGGGAGTAACCTTGGCGTGTTTTTCATGGTGTTCCATCCTCGTCCATCAGTGTGATCAACTCGTTGATCTATGAAGGACCAGATCGTTGAATGACCATTGAAACATCACGACCCATATTTCATGATAACCATGACCCATAAAACATGACAATAACGACAATAGTTAAAATACAATGTGAAGAACTATTCTCTTCGAAGGGCACCAGCGAGCTGCAAAGCACTTTTGGGAGTGTGTTGTTTAAGCCTCACCTTCTCAATAGAGTTGTTGGTCAGGCTAAAACAAAACACTCCCAAAAGAGTTTTTTATCTCGCTAGGTGCCCTTCGAAGAGAACAGATCCTCACAATGTATTTTAAATATGGTCGTGGTTATCATGTTTTTTAAGTCGTGGTTGTCATGAAATATGGGTTGTGGTGTTTCAATGGTCATTCGACGATCCAGTCCTTTAATGGTAAACGAGTTGATCATAAGACAGCTGAGGATGCAGCACCATGAATAGCACATGAAGCTTACTCTCCCTCTCCCTCTGAAGGATGGCCGTCGTGTTTATAGAGGAGAGGTGTGGCTGGATAAATGATGTTATGAGCTCTGAGTGTATGGAAATTTGCCCATCCACATAGTTTGATCTGTTTGCGTGGACAAGTATGGAAATCTAGTTCTTCAAAGTTAGGACATGGCATACGTAGATATTGAATATCTCATGTTATGGATCGTGCAATAAATGTAGCCATTCATAATATTGCAATTGTTTTTACATGGTGCTCATTGGCCATTGTTATCACGTTATGTGGGTCGTAGTGAACATCGGTCGTGGTTATATTGTAGTATGGGTCATTGTTATCATGTAATATTTGTCGTGGTGGTAATGTAACATGCATCATTGTTCTCAATGTAATATGGGTCATGATTGTAATGTAATATGCATCGTGGTTTTCATGTATTATGGATCGTGATTGACATGTGAAATGGATCATGGTTCTAACGTGAAATGGGTCTTAGCCCTGAAATCACAAGACAAACGGATGGGCGACACAGACACTAATCATACTTCAATCCGGGCCCGTATGGGTCATGGTTGTCATTTTAGACCCATTCGCGGTTGTTATGTCTCCACTTCTAACAGTGTGTTCCATTATCCCCATTGTTTTCTATGATTGCCCCTGTCACAAGCCATCTGCTCCAACCATGATATCTATGTTACATCCATTCTGTTCATCTGCATCCATAGTGAAAGGCACAATCATTTGTCAGCTTGTACAGATCATTTGTGTGCTTGGTCACGAAAAATGAGAGGGATCATTTTAATGGTATACGACAGTCAATCACCACTGTTCCATGTAATGTCCACCGCCCGTAACTAGAGTATCGTTCTTTTTAGACTCCTACCATTTAATCATCTGGAGAAACATATGGATGACATGGATGAAACACATACGTGGTGGTGGGGCCCACAAAGCGCCGAGCACCAGCCATTGGCCGGTGTCCTTGGGAGTAGCCGATCCGTCCGTTTTTCGGGGTTGTAATAGCACGTAACCTCTACTTCACTCTAGGTCATCGCGCCTCCTGAAAAGAGGTCAGGGCATATTCGTCAGGCACGATCGTGAATCTATTCTGACAAAACATTTTAGGGCTTGATCTCAAAAATAATAACGATCATCGACGACGCTCATTCACCATTGTTTCCTGTGATGTGGTCCACTTTCTATTCTATTGGGATATTGAAATGGCCAAGCAATATGTCCTAGAGGGGGGGTGAATAGGACTATGCCAAATTAAATTTAAATATTACGGAATATGAAACAAAGAATAGATATACACCAACCACAGAATAGGAATGGAAAGCAACCTAAATAGAGAAATAGAAACACAAATTGTTCTAAGGACAACCTTACACCAAAAACCAAAGTTTATGATAGGACAACCTTATTTCTAGAACAAATATAGAAACAAAAGCTCAACGTAATAAATAGATAGCAAAAAATATAATGCTGAAATGTAACTTTAAATTATTACAACATTCCCCGCTGAGCTTGAAATGTAAGATTTGCAACATTCTCATCCACACATATATTTCACAATTCTGAATGATAAAAGATAGGAAATATAAATCACACATCCACAACACAAAGAATTATAGTGGTTCGCCTGTCTGTTCACCAACTGTTAAACAATAGCCACACAGAATGCTACTCCACTCCTAATATCCTCACACAGGGGATATTAGCGTTCACTATCAAATAGGTTTTCACAGGTTCACCCAAAACCTTCACAATTGTGTCTTTTTCAAAGGGCTTACACAATTCAAAAACCCTCACTTCTGAGTTTTCTGGCTCTCCTCAGATAACCAACAACTTTGAGATTTTTCTGACTTAACCTCAAACAAAACCAAACAATGTAAATTACACAAATTGTAAAATACCTGATTTTCTCCTTCGTTGTAGCAGCCCAGAAAAACCAAGTCGGAGTAGAGATTTGAATGTCCAAGTTCAATGTCCAATACTCACTTTATAATGGTTCTAGGTTCTAATAGATTTTAAATTAAAACAAAAGAGCTAGCTTTAATTGATTTTGATTTCAGAAAAAGGAAAACAACAATTCCTCTTTTCAGATTAGATTGGAATACAAGAAACAAAATCAATTAACAAAGTTGAAGAAAGAGAATATTAAATATGCACACTTAGCTTAAATGGAGCACCGACTTATCTCTCAGAAGAGCGAATTAATTTAGCTTGAAGTTCTTGTTTTATTCTGAGATTCGTACTCTATTTATAGGTGAGCAAATCACACCTTTGACTGGTTTAAGGACCTCTACGACTGGTCGTAGAACTAACAGATATTTAAAAAATTCAGTCACGATAAGATTTGACAGTTTTACAACTGGTCGTAGGTGGTCTAGGACTGGTCGTGGGTCTTCTATGACTGGTCATAGGTTTCACACGACTAGTCGAAGCAAGTCGAATTTCAGCGCTATACATTGAGTCGTAACTCTACGACAGGTTGAAGATGCAGTCAACACTGTACCTATGACTGGTCGAACAGTCCCCAGGACTAGTCGAAGCCTAACCAAAATTTTTTGATTTTTGTAACAAACTTACGACTGATCCATGAATTTCTTAGACAGGTCGAAGCAGTGCTAGGACTAGTCAAACAAAGTCCAGGACTAGTCTTAGAACAAACCAAACTCACATATAGAAAACATATGAATTATGTATTCAGAATGACCTACTCTAAAGGTCAACCTAAGGTCAGTCATAACTCGGGAGTGAAGTAAGGACATGAAACATAGGAGACAAGTGACCTTTGAAAGTAGTGAAGCTTGACCACTGCCAACACCATCGGACTCAAGCTCTTCAAAAATATCATCCATGTTAATATCAATAGGAGGAAGATCACCAGCTTCTTCCTCATGTCCAGCTTCAGCACTGCCAACACCATCACTTTGGCCAAGAAGGAAACCCAGCTTCATCTTGTTGATATTGGAATTGTTAAATATCAGATGATGGATGGGGGCCTCCCCAACCGGCATGTCGACTGACATATGTGTAGCCAACACAGTCATCAAATATCCAAAAGGAATATCACTATGACCAGGGTGGAGACGAAACTGAATGAAGTGACAAATCAAGGATGGTAAACAAATGTTAACACCTCTAACAATAGAATGAAGAATACGAATCATGAAGGAAGTCAATTCAGATTTGTTACCTGACCAAGGATACAAATTAGACACAAAGATTTTGTGAAGAATTCTATATTTGGGTAACAAATACCTTGAGGGAAGCGCATTTCCTTTATGCGTCCATTGTACATCCAAATTGCATAAGTCATTAGTCAGCATATGTTTTTCAGCAACCGAGGGTTTATCATATAAAGTATGGATAGGAATACCCTCATCATTCACTGAAATATCCATAAGGGCTGAAATCAAATGTCGATCAACTTCAAATGGCCCTTCTCTTGTGGAGATAGAAAAAGTTAAATTTTTCAGTGAGAAAGCACATATGCATGCAAACATGGATTGGGCAATGGACCGGCATGCTGGCCCACTCCAAAGCAATAAGTTATTCCAACCTACAGATTGAAGCATAGGAAAAATATCAAAAGGAGCAACATGATTAATATCAACTGGATCCTCAACAATAACATTACGCAATCGGATGTCCCGAACATAAGATGGATCGTCCTCAGGAGCCCTAAGATGACGCTTCGTGATAGGGGCTGATCTGGAAGAAGAAGATGGACCACGGGACGTTGATTTTGTTCCTCTAGAAGCCATATGCAACAATGATTTCAAGAATATAAAGAGTTACAATGGATTGAGAAATGGGTTTTCTCAAATCAGATTTTTCAAAAGAAAATCTCCAAATCTCAACTAAATTCAAAATAGACAACTTCAAGAGAGAAATAGAAGCAATCTAGACACAAACCTACAAGCAAAATGCAAATGGAAGACTAATCTTGAAGATTTTGGAAGATGGGTTCGACTAGTTGTATGTCGGCTCAATGGAGAGAGAAGTTGAAATGAAGAAGAAGATGACTTTCCCAAATTTTAAGTGAATCCACGCGATTCATGACTGGTCGTGGGTATACACGACCGGTCATAGCACGACTGGTCGTGGATACTCACAACTGGTCGAGTACAGGCCAAAAAAAATCTGATTTTTTACATATTTATCAAGATTTGAAAACTAAACTACCAAATATATACAATATGATACAAATAGGCATAATTAATCATTTTAAAATGCACATGCCGAGATCAAATTTCATTTTTTTAAACCCGCTTTTGTTGAGCAGTTTAGTGAAAATATCGGGATGTTAATTCTCGGTAGGGATATATTCCAAAGATATAACCTTTTCTTCAACTAATTTCCAAATATAATGAAATCTAATATCAATATACTTAGTACGAGAATGCTGAATTGGATTTTTCAAAATATTTATGGCACTAGAATTATCACAATATAATAACATAGAATCCTGTTTAATTCCATAATCACTTAGCATATGTTTCATCCAAACAAGTTGTGTACATGCATTACCAGGTGCGATATATTCATATTCAGCTGTTGCAAGTGATATAGAACTTTGTTTCTTGCTAAACCAAGAACTAAACAGTTTTCGATATAAAAGCAACCACCACTGGTTGATTTTTTATCATCAAGATTACCAGTCCAGTCAGCATCCGAGTACCCAGCTAATTGAACACTAGTCTCATGAGGATACCAGAGACCGAGATAAACAGTACTTGCGACATATCTTATAATTCGCTTGACAGCAGTCAAGTGCGACTCTTTAGGTTCAGACTGATATCTAGCGCAAATACCAACACTTATAGCGATATCGGGTCTACTAGCAGTTAAATATAATAGACTACCACTCATGCTCCGATATAGTTTCAGATCCACATTTTTACCTACAGAATCTTTTAAGAGTTTCAAGGTTGTACTCATAGGAGTATCAAAGTTCTTACCATTCTCAAATCCAAATCTCTTAATCAAGTTCATAGCATATTTAGATTGAGAAATGAACATTCAATTAGGTTGTTGTTTTATTTGCAACCCGAGGAAATAATTCAATTCCCCAACCAAGCTTATTTCAAACTGAGATTTCATCAAATCTGCAAACTCAATAGTCATGTTAGTACAGGTAGATCCATAAATGATATCATCAACATAGATTTGTGCTAATAAGATGTGATCTTTATGTTTTTTAATAAACAGAGTTTTATCAAGACATCCCATTTGAAAATTATGCCTTAATAGAAACTTTATTAGTTTCTCGTACCATGCCCGCAAAGTGCCTTTTTAAGACGATACACATGATCAGCATTTTTGGGGTCTTCAAAACCCATTGGTTGTTCAACATAGACTTCCTCATGCAGTTCGCCATTTAAAAATGCACTTCTCATATCCATTTGGTATCTTAAACTTTCTAAAACACGCAATGGATATAAAGAGTCTGATTGATTCAAGACGTGCTACTGGTGTAAAGGTTTCATCATAGTCAATACCTTCAATTTGAGTGTAACCTTGTACCACTAGCCTATCCTTGTTTCTAATTATATTGCCAAGTTCGTCAAACTTATTTTTGAAAATCCATTTGGTTCCAATGATGTGTTTATCTTTAGGTCTAGGTACGAGATACCAAACATCATTTCTCACAAATTGGTTAAGTTCTTGCATCGCAACAATCCAGTTTTCATCAGCAAGAGCTTCTTTTACGTTAGATGGTTCTATCTGGGATGTAAAACATACGTAATTGCATATATCCTCAAGTTGTCTACTGGTATGAACACCAGTGAGAGGGTTTTCAAGAATCTCTGTGGTTGGATGATCTTTAACAATCCTCAGTTCAGAATCAGTCTGATTACATGAAATATCAGATTTATCAATTACTAATACTTCATCATTATCTGAACTTGAGACAGGTGTGCTTAAGTGATTATCAATGACCACATTGATGGATTCTTGAATCACACCGGTCCTTTTGTTCAGAACCCTATAAGCTCGATTGTTTAAAGAGTATCCTAAAAAGATCCTTTCATCACTCTTCGTATCAAACTTTCCCAAATGTTCAGGATCTCATAAAATATAGCACTTGCTGCCAAAAACTCGAAAGTATGTGAGAGTAGGCTTTTTATCGAACCACATTTCGTAAGCCGTTTTATTATTACCTTTACTAGTGTAAACCCGGTTAATAATATAGCAAGCTGTATTGACTACTTCAGCCCAAAGGTTCTTAGAGAGTTTCATACTATTCAACATGACATTAGCCATTTCTTGAAGCACTCTATTTTTCCTTTCAACTATACCATTTTGTTGTGGAGTTTTGGGCACTGAGAATTCATGTAATATTCTCTGGTCACTACAGAACTTCTCAAAACCGCTATTCTCAAACTCAGATCCATGATCATTACAAATCTTACTGACTTGAGAACCTTTTTCAGTTTAAATCCTTTTGAGAACCTTTTTTGCTTCTTCAAGGGTTTCTGATTTATCCCTTAAGAAGACAACCCATGTATATCTGGTAAAGTCATCTACTATTACCAAGATATATCTTTTGCCACTTCGACTTTCCGTCCTGGTAGGTCCTACTAGATCCATATGGAGAAGCTCGAGTGGTCTTAATGTGGTATTGGAATTCACCTTTTTGTGTGAGTTCCTTGTTTGTTTGCCAATCTGGCATTCACCACATATTTTATCTAATTTTTGTAGTTTGGGTAGACCTCTTATAAGTTCTCATTTGCTCAATCTATATAGATTTCGGTAGTGTACATGTCCAAGACATTTGTGCCATAAATCAATCTCGTCTGTTTGGACAATGTAGCATGATTGATTAGATGAGCTGGATTCGGTAACAATATAGCAATTTTCAGACGTTCTACGTCTAGTTAGTATTACTGAACCCTTATTGTTTAGAATCTCACAGCTTTGATTAGAAAACCGTACACTATGGTTATTATCACAAATCTGAGATATGCTTAAAAGATTATGTTTCAATCCTTCAACATACAATACATTTTTAAACAAAGGAAGGTTATAAAGTTGAACCGTACCTTGGCCCATAATCTTGCAGTTGCTACCATCTCCAAAAGTGACTGAACCGCCAATCATGTCTTTGAGTTCGGTGAATAAAGCCTTGTTGCCTGTCATATGCCTGGAGCATCCACTATCTAAGTACCACTTAGAATGGCTTATTGCTTTGAAAGCGATGTGGGCAACCAAGAAAGTGACCTTTGGAACCCATTTCATAACCATTTTGGGTTTAAGAGGATAGCAGGTCTTCTTTCGATTGTAAGAGTTATAAGTATGACCTAGTGAGTTAGACTTTAGAAGCTCCTTAAGTAGATCAACTATCTTTTCTGCCAAAGGACTTTGGTTTTACTTTTTATAGTTGATATGTCTTTTAGGTTTTTGAAAAGATTTAAAGTTTTTAGAAAACATTTGATCTTTCCCTTTTGAGTTTAAAATCTCTCCCTTTACAAACGTGAGAGAAGTATTATTTGTTTTAGGAGGAACACTCTTGTCATAGCCCAGACCGGATCGATCGCCACATTTTCTCGATCCAGATAAGAGTTTTTCAAATTTAGGATCACCTTGGGCATATTTCCAGGTTTCCTTTAAACTCAAGAGAGAAGAGACTTCATGTTTTAGTTGTTCGTTTTCAGATTTAAGATTTTCAAACTGAGAGGTTTTAAAATCTAAATCGCATTTTGTCTTTTCAAAACAGTCTGAAATATGGGACTTTTCTAAAATAAGAGATTCATAAATTTCTTTGAGTTTAGAAAACTTCTCGTTTTGAAGTTTCAATTTCATAGCAATTTTACAACTTTCCTGGTATAGGGCATTGTAAGCATCTTGAAGATCATCTTCATTTTCATATTCACTATTCAGATTTTCTTCATTAGTCGAGTCATCATTATCTGAAAAAGTGAATTTGGCTAGAGTTATAAGGGCCTTAACATCACACCCTGCTCAGTTTCAGAATCTTCTGATTCAGAAGAGACTTCAGAATCAGAGGACTCATCCCAAGTAGCCATCATACTTTTCTTTTTTGACTTGTCCTTATTAGGACATTTGTTAGCCAACCATACTCATGGCAGTTGTAACATTGATTGTCTTTTAAAGAATTTCTAGTTTTAGATTTAGGTTTCCTTTTATCAAATGCTTTTTGAAAATCAACCCTCTTTTTACTTTTAAAATTTTTATAAAACCTCTTTGCCAAAAGAGCCATATCATCCTCAGAGTTTTCTAAATCTGAGTTTAAATCATTTTCAGAAGTTTTTAAAGCAATAGATTTATCTTTTGGAGCTTTAAAGGTTAACTCATAAGTTTATAACGAGCCAACTAATTCCTCAACCTTCATATTGTCCGTATTATGAAGTTCCTAGATTGCGATTACTTAAGAATTGAACCGTTCAGGAAGTGAGCGTAGTATTTTAGCACATATCTTGCTTTCATGAATTTTATCGCCTAGACCCCACATAGAGTTTACAATGTCATTTAATCTGGTATAGAAGTCCATGAACATTTCATTTTCTTCTATACATATTTCCTCAAATTTAGTTGTGAGGATTTGTATCTTAGATTTCTTGACAATTGAAGTACCCCCAAGCATGTTTTGCAGAATCACAAGATATAATTCTTTTGAATTCATTTGGTGATAGTGCATAAGTAATTACATTTAGTGCTTTAGCATTTGCACTACTTTCAGTTTTCTGAAGTGTGGTCCAAGAGAAATATGGTGTAATTTTCATAGATTTTAAACCATCAATCTCGGTTACTTCAGTGGTAGGAGGGGTCCATTCATTCACGGTGGATAGCCACACGCTTTCATCCATGAATTTGAGGAAGATCCTCATCCTGGCTTTCCAATAGGCATAGTTGGAGCCATCAAAGGGTGGAGGCCTAGTGACTGATAGGCTATCAAAATTTGACATCTTTTAGATAACTGAGATCGTTAGCTTAGGAATTAAATCCAAATAAACAACAATAAGAGCGAGCTATTAGGCTCTGATACCAATATGTCCTAGAGGGGGGTGAATAGGACTATGCCAAATTAAATTTAAATACTGCGGAATATGAAACAAAGAAAAGATATACACCAACCACAGAATAGGAATGGAAAGCAACCTAAAATAGAGAAATAGAAACATAAATTGTTCTGAGGACAACCTTACACCAAAAACTAAATTTTATGGTAGGACAACATTATTTCTAGAACAAATATAGAAACAGAAGCTCAACGTAATAAATAGATAGCAAAAAATATAATGCTGAAATGTAACTCTAAATTATTACAACATTCCCCACTGAGCATGAAATGTAAAATTTACAACATTCTCATCCACACATACATTTCACAATTCTAAATGATAAAAGATAGGAAATATAAATCACACATCCACAACACAAAGAATTATAGTGGTTCGCCTGTCTGTTCACCAACTGTTAAACAATAGCCACACAGAATGCTACTCCACTCCTAATATCCTCACACAGGGGATATTAGCGTTCACTATCAAAAGGTTTTCACAAGTTCACCCAAAACCTTCACAATTGTGTCTTTTCAAAGTGCTTACACAATTCAAAAACCCTCACTTTTGAGTTTTCTAGCTCTCCTCAGATAACCAACAACTTTGAGATTTTTCTGGCTTAACCTCAAACAAAACCAAACAATGTAAATTACACAAATTGTAAAATACCTGATTTTCTCCTTTGTTGTAGCAGCCCAGAAGAACCAAATCGGAGTAGAGATTTGAATGTCCAAGTTCAATGTCCAATACTCACTTTATAATGGTTCTAGGTTCTAATAGATTTTAAATTAAAACAAAAGGGCTAGCTCTAATTGATTTTGATTTCAGAAAAAGAAAAACAACAATTCCTCTTTTCAGATTAGATTGGAATACAAGAAAAAAAATCAATTAACAAAGCTAAAGAAAGAGAATATTAAGTATGCACACTTAGCTTAAATGGAGCACCGACTTATCTCTCAGAAGACCGAATTAATTTAGCTTGAAGTTCTTGTTTTATTCTGAGATTCGTGCTTTATTTATAGGTGAGCAAATCACACCTTCGACTGGTCTAAGGACCTCTATGACTGGTCGTAGAACCAACAGATATTTGAAAAATTCAGGCGCGATAAGATTTGACAGTTTTACGACTAGTCGTAAGTGGTCTACGACTGGTCGTGGGTCTCCTACGACTAGTCGTAGGTTTCACACGACTAGTCGAAGTAAGTCGAATTTCAGCGCTGTACATTGAGTCGTAGCTCTACGAAAAGTCGAAGATGCAGTCAACACTATACCTATGACTGGTTGAACAGTCCCAAGGACTAGTCGAAGCCTTACCAAAATTTTTTGATTTTTGTAACAAACTTACGACTGATCCATGAATTTCTTAGACAAGTCGAAGCAGTGCTAGGACTATTTGAACAAAGTCTAGGACTAGTCTTAGAACAGACCAAACTCACTTATAGAAAACATATGAATTATGTATCCAGAATGACCTACTCTAAAGGTCAACCTAAGGTCAGTCATACCTCGGGAATGAAGTAAGGACATTGAACATAGAAGACAAGTGACCTTTGAAAGTAGTGAAGCTTGAAGTCTTGATGGAGCTCAAACTTGAAAGCTTCTTGAGATCTTGAGGTAGAACTTGAAAGCTTCCTTGAGATCTTGAGGTAGAACTTGAAAGCTTCTTGAGATTCTTGACTTGTGAACAGTGCTGGTCAGCCTAAGTTAATCTTGAGTAGAGCATTGTTCTTCACAGATGCAAGCTTCATAACAATGTCTTCGGCACCACAAATTTGACAACACAAAGGGCTATAAACTATGGCACTTACAGATATAACTCAATTTTTTTGGTTGCCATGTTTTATGGTTACTATATATGGATGGTGTGGATGAAATACATACATGATGGATATGGAATGAGCACAAAAAGTGCAGTGGATCCAACGCACAACTGGACCACACCAAATAATAAGCTAGTTGCTTTAAAATGCACAAAGCATTAAATGTCAGTTGCATTAGTTGCAAGAGTCATCTGTGGTGTGATCCAGTTGACCGTTGGATCTACTCCTTTTTGGTTTCGATCCCTAAAATAATCTGAGAAAAGAGATAGATGGCTTGGATGTACAGATACATCACGATGGGCCCACCCACAGGACTACCTATTCGCAGATCGGGTCTTGTGGGGGTAGTACGCAATTTGCGTCGGTAAATGAAGGCCTTCTAACACCTTTATGCATTTGGAGGCGACGAAAATGGTCCTAACCTTGGTTCAAGAGACGTACGGACCTAGAGTGAAGTAGAGGTCACCTGCTGTTGCAAACCCCGAGAAATGGACTGATCGGCTACTCACCAAGACACTGGATAATCGCTAGTTCTCGGCGCTCTATGGGCCCCACCACCATGTATGTGTTTCATCCATGCCATCCATATGTTTCTACAGATGATTAAATGGTAGGAGTCCAAAAATGAATGATACGCCAGTCACATGCAGTGGACATTAAATGGAAAAGTAATGATTGACTGTCATATACCATTAAAATGATCCCTCTCATTTTTTGTGACCAAGCACACAAATGATCGATCGTGCCTTTCAGTGTAGATGCAGATGAAGGAAATGGATGTAACGCATACGTCGTGATTGGGTCCATGGCTGGTGATAGGGGAGTAGCCAATCCGTTATCCCGCGGACTAAACGGTGGGATATATGATCGATGGAAGGGCCAAACTTAGCATTTCACATGCAACTTTTACAAACCTCCTTCTTTCGTGCTTTCTTAAAGAAAAAGAAGAAAAGAGGAGATCCATTACTCCCAATTGCCAGAGAGGCATGTTGTTTGTCCTTGTCTGTAATCCTCTTCCACTAGGAGGTTAGTTTGCTAGGGCCAAGGTAGAGTAGAGAAGGTGCACATGCGAAGTATCATGGTACCGTATTCCCATGCACATTGGATCTTGGTTGTCACGTTATAGTGATCTTGGTTGTCACGCTGTAAGGATCGGATTCCCATGCACATTAGATCATAATACATGGGTCATGGTTGACATTTGTTATGGGTCGTGGTTGTCATTCCAGGTGGCTGGTGGTCATCATGTTATAAGGGTCGTACTTTTCACTGCCCTGTGAGCCACGACCCATTTTGGTTAAAAACCACGACCCCTTGAGTTATTGATAAGTGTAAATCATGACACCTATTTAACTTTGAACCACAGCCCATATAACATGTCAACCCCGACCCATATAACATCTATGGAAACTACGAACTATGTAACATGAGAACCAGACTCATATCAGCTGTCAACCACAACCCCTCTAACGTGTG
Organism: Magnolia sinica; assembly: GCF_029962835.1. Lineage (NCBI taxonomy): Eukaryota > Viridiplantae > Streptophyta > Magnoliopsida > Magnoliales > Magnoliaceae > Magnolia > Magnolia sinica. The sequence goes on from NC_080582.1 coordinate 55,674,898, forward strand.
ATCGTGGTTCACATGCACAAATGCCTGTTGTTGCCATCAAAAGAGGATCATGAGTATGATAAACAATGGATTGCAGTTATATATCATGATATTTCTTGATATACATGGTAAACATGTCGTTGAATGTGGTTGTCATAAAGGAGGAACGTGGTTGACAACCACGATCCATATATCATTATAACCACTATCCATGTAACGTGACAATCACGATCCTCACTAGCTGACAACCACGACCCCTCTAGCTTAAAAACAACGAGCCATAATACATGACGACCACGCCCCAACAGTTTGGGCATTGCATAGTCTGGTGAAATGGACGATCCTTATAACAACACAACCTTGACCCATTGTGTGCCAAAATCACGATCCCTGGAGTGGTTCGTTGTTGTCATATTGTAACCACGATCCATATGTTATGACAACCACGATCAATGTAACGTGACGATCACGATCCTTATCACTTGATAACCACGACCCCTATAGCTTAGAAGCCATGCGCCATATAACATGACGATCAGGCCCCAACATTTTGGCCGTTACATAGTCCAGTGAACGGGACGACCTATATAACAACGAACCACTAGAAGGTCGTCGTTTTGACCAGTGAACAGGACGATCCTTATAACAACACAACCTCGACCCATTGTGGGTCAAAACCACGACCAATGGAGTGGTTCGTTGTTATGATTGGGTCAAAACGATGACCTTCTAGTGGTTCGTTGTTGTCATTCACAATGGGCCATTGTCGTCACCAACGACCTATTGTGGATTACAATCGTGAACTAATGTGGATGATAACCATGACCCATGTAATTGACAATCAATATCCTGCATTGCTCACAATTTGGACCCATACATTTTGTTTTTTTAACAGAATAACCAATATTGGAATGAGCATGGGTCGCAGGGCTATATTATGCTATTATGATGGAGAGAGTGTGTATGACAAGGGAATGTTTACCTACGACGGTGGAGACTCAAAGGTATTTGTCGTGAGTGATGATATCACTTATCGACAGTTGCTCGATAAAATGCATCTGATTATGAAGACTACGTCGAATGAATTCGATTTGTTAATTAAAGTTGTGTACGATGATGTAATTCATGGATTCCTACGCCCACATACAATCAAAGACGATGAAGATGTTGAAGCATACATGTTATTCTGTGGACAGAATCTCTCAACACAGATACCATTGTATGTGGAGAAAGTGAAGTGTTGTCTTGTCGTTGAGGATTACAACAAAGATTATACCATACATTCGAACCCATTGTCTCCTCCTTCGCAACCTTCAAGCAATGTTTGGATAGTAATGATTCCAATATACCGGATACTTCTGTTAGATATCAAGACCGAGGAGTCAATGACTATGATATAAGCAGCCCTTCGTATCATTACGATACACAGCATGATTTTGGGAATGATGACGACTGCAATATACCTGGCCCATCAAGTAGTGATAGATATCAAGATCGGGAACTTGAAGATTGTGATATAGGCGGCCCTTCAACCAATGATCCACAACACGGTTTGGGGAATGAGGACTGTGACATACCTGCCCATCCAGTAGTGATAGATATCACAATCGGGTCATCGACGACTGCAATACAGGCGGCCCTCCAAACAATGATACACAATCATTTAGGGAATGATGACTGTGACATACCTGGCTCATCAAGTAGTGATAGATATCATGATCGAGGAACAGCTGGCCAATGCGATCTCCAAACCCCATCCATCAATGATCCGTCTATTGTTGATCCATCTGACGATGCTTTCGTTAATTCCGATTGGTAAGGATACCCAGATTTTGTGGATGAACCAACCGAAATATCGGTTGTGCAGGTGTTTAAGGACAAAGGTTGACTACGATATTGTCTATGTAAAGATGTGATGGCCGCAAGTTCCAGTACAAGGTCTTGATGTCTAACAAGCTGATATATACGATTGGCTGCATTGTAGAAAATTATACTTGGAGGATGCATGCTTCAAAACTTAACATTACGGGGATGTTCAATATCAAGACATATAACTCGAAGCATACTTGTACCATATCGTTTGAGGCGATACGCGAATCTGAGACCACAATCGCGGATGACCGTACTGATATAGTGACCTCGAAGAGGAAGGGGAGAGATCATCGCCAAGCCACTAGTTTGATAAGTAGTGAATTTGGTGTCGATCGTATGAGTTTGGGGCTGACCTGCACGGCAAAGGAAATTCAATATCGTATGAGTGAGATGTATGGTGTTGAGATTAGTTACAAGAAAGCGTGGAAGGGTAAAGAGATAACAACCAAACAAGTCTTGGGATCCTACGAGGGTTCTTATAATGAGCTCCCGGCGTATCTTCACAAGTTGAAAAAGACCAATTTAGGGACTGTGACGGAGTTGCAGGTGAACGAGGGGACAAATAGTTTCGAATGATTCTTTATTACGCTTGGGTAGTGCATCAGAAGCCTAAATTTACATGTTTGGAGGGTGTTGTGTGTTGATGCTGCAAACTTAATAGGAAGGTACAAGGGCGTTCTCTTCATGGTTACTGCATTGGATGGAAACAATCACATCCTCCCTGTGGCGTATGGGATTGGAGAATCTGAGAACAATAGTAGCTGGAGGTGGTTCCTTGGGATTTTATCCAAGTTAATCGGGAATCTTCCAGGACTAGTGATAGTGTCAGATCATCACAAAGGATTGGTTAGTGAAGTCCCTAACATGTTCCCGCATGCGATCCATGGATATTGTGCTCATCACATACTTGGAAACATGAACAAGGCATGTTCAGATGATTCAATGAGGGAATACTTTTGGGGTGCTGTTAAGACGTACCGGACATCAACGTTTCGAGAGATGATGCGATGCATTCAAATGTTGAATCCCACGGCGTATCAGTTCCTCAATGGTATAGAAAAAGAAAGATGGGTGACCTCTTTCTTTCCTGGCATGCGGTATAACATCGTCACCACCAACATCATGGAGAGCATGAGTGTATTGTTTGTAGATACATGAGTGTCACGCCCCGAACTCGGAAACCAGGCTCACAAAATTCCCGATCGCCGAATCCGGCGCTGACAGCCTCCGTAGGACCCCATTCTCGGATCCCGGCACCCATTCACCAGGTTCCGATCCTGGGATACTACAAGGAGGGTTTCAAATTATTAGTCTGATTCATAATGAGCATAACAAAAGCATAACCCACAAATAATAAGCACAAGAACACCACCACAAAATCCACTATGATAAAAAACATTTGAGTACAATGCGACTGGAAGGGGAAAATACAATGTAATAAAAGAAACAAGACTCCTGAAGCTCGGCTGCACGCTCCAACTACAGCGAGACTATGACTGCGACTGCGTCCTGGCGTCACCTGCACGCATCAATCGTGCATAAGCTTATAGAAAGCTTAGAGGGTGGTGTAAGTGTGTGCGCAATATAAACGTGCTCAAAATGCAAGGTCAGAGTGATGCGGAAACATGGTAATGAGCACATGAATGCAATCAGCCGTACTAAGGCTATGCGGTGCAAGATATGAATGCTATCGGCCATAACACGGCCATGCGATGCAAGATGCAACTCAAGCATGCCAATCCTCATCATGTATCAGTACAGTTCTCATTCTGGATAATCACCGGGGTTCAATACACTCCAAATGGCACTGTCGCTCTCCTAGCCGCACAGTCCAAGTGAGCGTAAGAAACCTCACTATCCGCCTGATCAATAGTCTGCCAATACCTATCCAGCACGTCGATAGCGGACCCATTCGCGAGCTGGTCAAACTCAGCCTAGTATTGCCCCCTACCCTCGGGCGAGTAAGGCCACACTCCTTTCCAACCGACCACGACACAGTGGGAGACGCGGCCTCCTGGTATTCGGCCCTCATGCGCTCGTACATCCACTCGGTCTCGACGTTGGAGTCATCCTCTGGTACCATCGGGTTTAGGGATTTTCACCCAGGGACGTCTATGGCGCCCGTATGCTAGAACCAAACATTTCCGGCATCCAACCCAGCCATCCATGATGTGTCTATGGAGGCTATGGCCCTGATGTCACTAGGGCATACAGTAACTATAATCACACAAATGCAAGTGCATGAGTCACATTATCAGTCATGCAACAATCTCGTATGTACCATGCACTTATATGGGGCAACTCCGCCTATCAGGGAGCCCATAAACAGTCTGCCCAAGGCATATGCTATGATCGGTCACTCCTCACATCAGGCATACATATGATGCGAATGATAATGAATCATGGACCTATACTATCATGTTATGAGGTGATTGACTCTGATTAAAATGAAGATGGGCCTAGGCGGCCTATATACTACAGGTATGGGCCTATTAATGGGCCTTAGGGAGATTCATAATGCGGACATTTAACCGACATTATCCTCACAATGTGGACATAAAACCAACATTGCTCCCAAAGGATGGCCTTCCACGAATCACACATTTCAATGGGCATTTTGCACATCTTATTGGGCCTCGACCCATGGGCTTCTAAAACATCAAATGGCCCCATACATGGGTCTCTCAGATACATATCAAGGTGGGCCTCAATGACGGGCCAAAATTGCATCAACATGGGCCTAGTCACACGGGCCTTGCATACATTACAGAGGGCTTATGCAATTTAAGGTGGGCCTCAATAATGGGCCTAAAAAAATTAATTTTCAAGGTGATTGAATGATTGGATTAAACACACGTATCATGGTGGGGCCCACACTAAAGGAGGGTGTGGATTATCATACATATATAAGTGGGTCCCATGTGGGGCCTACCATAATGTTTATTTCCCATCCAACCCATTGATAAGGTCACTCAAACTTGGGGCCACAATAATGTTTATTTTCCACCCCAACCTGGCCCACTGAAATGTTTATTTTCTAACCAACCTGGGCCCATTGTAATGTTTATTTGCCATCCAATTCCTCATAAGGTCATTTAGGCCAGGTAAGGCCCACTGTAATATTTATTTTCTACCCGACCTTTTGATAAGGTCACACGTGACCTGGGCCCACATTAATGCATATTTACCACACAACCCGTTGGTCACGTGCACCTGGGGTAGGGCACACTTGAATGGGCCCACTGAAATGTTTATTTTCCGTACAACCTGCTAACACAGGCCACGTGGTGAAGGGCCCACCGCAATGTTTATTTCTCATCTAACCTGTTGAAAAGGTTACGCGGGCAGGGAGCCCACTGTAATGTATATTTGACGTCCAATCTGTTGGTAAGGTCATTGGACCTTTGGGCAGATGTGGGGCCCACCGAAATGTGGTTCACAAATCGAGCCCATCCATTATGTGGGTCCCATCTAAATGACGGTACAGACCAAGTTTAAGCAACATCCAAAACTCAGGTAGGCCCTGCCAAATGATTTTATATGTTTTAGTATGTCTTCACATGATTTTAAATGATGTGGCCCACCGGAGTTCCATATACAGCTGAATTTTGGGGTGGACGGCTGAACTATGGGGACCCATCAAATGCACGGTGTTGATGGTCGAGATGCACCAAGGTGGGACCACAGCTGGGGGGGCCGTGAGCCCAGGCCGTCCGTCCGTCAGACGGTCTGGCGCAGCTGCAGGCAGCGCGCCTGCGCCTTCTGACAGCGGCAGCAGCGCTGCTGCTTCTTTCTTTTTTTTTGATGAGGTTTTTCTGTGGTTTTCCACAGGTGGGGTCCACATCGAGTGAATCTGCTCCGTTCATTGCATTCCCCCGCTCGATACAGTCAAACAGAGTCCAATATACAGCCGGTTTCTGACGAATAAAAAGATCCAGGTGATTTCAACGGTAAACACTACCGTTTCCTATGGTATGGCCCACCAAGAAGAGGGATCGATTTTATTTTTCGGCTCAACGCCTAAAATGACCAGGGGAACGAAATGGACGGCTTGGATTATGCATGTATATCAAAGTGGGGCCTGCATGAGAGGTCCACCACTTCTTTCTCTCTCTCTCTCTCTCTTTTTTTTTTTAAAATCTCACAGCGCCAACGTCCAGCGTCCCTGGACGCTGGACGACTTACCTAATCACGTCACTGTGGTGGGCCCCACGTGGACGTGGCCCACCAAATATATATATATACATATAATATATATATCATATTATATATATAATACATATTATCTTATATATATTATATATATTATATAAAATATAACATATATATATATAAGTATATATATACAAAAAAAATGCATTGGGCCCATCCAAACAGTGGATGGAGTGGATCATCACCTGTAATAGAGTGGACCACATCGTCTGATGTAGATGGACGAGGTAGATGTAACACATTGGTGGGATCCACACCATTATAAAGAAAGAGAGAAAGAGAGAGAGATAGAGAGAGACATACGGTGAGATAGAGGAACCCCGACACTATGGGCCCTCTTGATTAAATCACATACATCCAAATGGGTCCCACCAACAAGTGGGCCCTAAAATTTAAAATAATGGAACATCACCCACCTTATCTTCCTTCTCCTTGCTCCCTTGGACTCCTTAGCTCCTTACCTTCACTTTTAATGGAGGTTGATGAAAGATGAATGGTTGAGATTGGAGATGAGAGGGTGGGCCACACTTGAAGTTGAGAGAGAGAGTTGGATGAGTGAAATTTCTCATGGGATTTGGAAAAATTGCTAGAGAATGAGAGGGAGAGATAGAAATAATGGGTGGAGGGATGGGTGGAGTGATGAGAGGTATGGTTTAGTTTGAAATTGGTAGAGAAGAGAGATGGTTGTGGTTGAAAATGAGAAAAAGAGGAATGGTGAGGTGGAAAGATGGTGGACTTTTGGAAAAAGAGGGAATGGGTTGATTTACTTGAGGTATGGATACATTTAATGGTTGATTGATGGGACTAATTGTAGAGATTCCCTCGAAATCCGCAACGCGCGGTGTTTCTTCGGAATAAACGCAGATCGGCATCTTCTTGCCTGGGTATCTGTTCGGTGCGCAAGTCACGGCGTTGGAACCGCAGCGACGACGCGGTCGCTATGATACAACTTTCGGATCAAGCTGATGTCGGTGTGCGGGACCTGGCTTAGGATCGTGCGCAAACACCGAATACGGTACGAAGGTTACCGGAATTTGACCGGAAGGACCGCGGAAGCTAACGGAATGGTACGGATTAGGACACGGGTCTTACAGCTCTCCCCACCAAATAAAAATTTCGTCCTCGAAATTTACACAATCAAAACAAGGAATCATAACTCATAATAAAGTGGAAACAAGGCATCGTCGAATAAATATTAGAGACAACATACAACATACAACATACAATCAATCATCAAAGAGATGAGGATAGCACTCTCGAATCTCAGCCTCGCGCTCCCAAGATGCCTCATCAATAGAATGGTGACCCCACTGAACCTTCACCAAGGGGATGACCTTGGTCCGGAGGACCTGCTCCTTCCGATCAAGGATACGTACTGGCTGCTCGATGTAAGAAGCGTCCTCACGAACCTCCAACGGCTGCCAATCGATAACAGGAACTATGTCTGACCCACACTTCCTCAACATAGAGACGTGGAAAACGTTGTGGACGCCAGACAACTGAGATGGTAAGGCAAGCCGATAGGTCACAGCGCCAATGCGCTCAGTGATCTCGAAAGGTCCTATGAATCTCGGGGCAAGCTTGCCCTTCGCTCCAAATCTAACTATGCCCTTCATGGGCGAGACCTTGAGATACACATGGTCCCCTACATCAAACTCCAAGGGACGACGCCGGCGATCAGCAACACTCTTCTGCCGGCTCTGAGCTGTGCGCATCCTCTGCCTGATAATATCAATAACCTCTGATGTCTCCTGCACAAGCTCGGGACCTAGGAGACGCCGCTCTCCAACCTCGGTCCAACAACTCGGAGATCTGCACGGTCTCCCGTATAATGCCTCAATAGGAGTCATGCCAATGGTCGCCTGATAGCTGTTGTTGTATGCGAACTCAGCCAATCGCAGATGCTCATCCCAGCTACCACCGAAGTCAATCACGCAGGCCCGAAGCATATCCTCAAGGATCTGGTTGACCCTTTCGGTCTGGCCATCGGTCTGCGGTTGATACGCGGTACTGAGCTGCAAATCAGTGCCCATAGCTCTCTGAAAGCTCCTCCAAAACTGAGACGTGAATCTCGGATCTCGATTAGAAACGATCGAGACTGGTACGCCGTGCAGTCTCACAATCTCCTCAAGGAATAACCTCGCAAGCCGGCCCAAAGGCCAAGTCGCACGAATCGCAAGAAAATGTGCCGACTTCGTCAGACGATCGACGACAACCCAGATGGCGTCATGACCGCGCTGAGTCCTCGGCAAACCCATAATAAAATCTGTGGATACGTGCTCCCACTTCCACATCGGGACGCTCAACGGCTGCAATAGACCAGGGGGTCTCTGATGATCGGCCTTGACACGCTGACATGTGTCACACTCGGCCACAAAACTAGCAATCTGGCGCTTCATTCCTGCCCAATAATACTGCCTCCTCATATCACGGTACATCTTCGTCGAGCCAGGGTGGATGGAAAACCGCGATCGATGTGCCTCGGTCATAAGATCTCTGCGCAACTCAGGAATATCCGGAACACACAATCGGCCTCTAAAGCGAAGTCCACCATCAGCACCAATCTGCCAATCTGTCTGACTCTCAGATGCCGCCTCTGCTCGGTAATCCTGTAACGACTCATCTGTCTGCTGAGCCTTGATCACCCTTGCGACAAGAGAGGGTTGAATCGACAGGCTCGATAACTGAACGATAGAAGACTGCAGACCAAAATCAAAGTCGTACTCTACTATATCCTCGAGCATCTTCTACTCCTGAATCATCATATGTGCCACCAGGCCTCGTGGCTGACGGCTAAGGGCATCCGCCACCACATTCGCCTTGCCTGGGTGGTACTGGAGGTCAAAATCATAATCCTTCAGAAGCTCCATCCAGCGTCTCTGTCTCATGTTCAGCTCAGACTGAGAAAATAGATACTTCAAGCTCTTGTGGTCAGAGAAGAGCTCGAACCTAACCCCATAGAGATAGTGTCTCCACACCTTCAGTGCGAAGACGACTGCTGCCAGCTCCAAATCGTGCGTGGGGTAGTTCAGCTCATGAACCTTAAGCTGACGAGACGCAAATGCTACAGGTCTACCGTGCTGCATTAGGACAGCACCCAACCCAATACGCGAAGCATCGGTAAATACCACGAATCCATCACTCCCAGAGGGAAGAGTGAGGACAGGAGCGGACGTCAGACGGTCCTTCAGCTCCATAAATGCTCGCTCACAGGCGTCACTCCAAATAAACTCTGCGCCCTTCCGAGTCAACCTGGTCAACGGGGCTGCAATACGGGAGAAGCCCTCAATGAAACGCCGATAGTATCCCGCTAAACCAAGGAAACTACGGATCTCGGACGCAGTCGTGGGCTGGCCCCACTGACGCACTGCCTCAACCTTCGAGGGGTCCACTGCGACACCCTCCCTCGTCACCACGTGACCGAGGAATCTCACCTCCTCCTGCCAGAACTCACACTTCTCCAGCTTCGCATATAGCTGGTGGGCACGGAGGGTCTGCAACGCGATCTCTAGATGCTGCATATGGTCCTCACGGGTCCTCGAATATATCAGAATGTCGTCGATGAAGACCACAACAAACTGATCGAGATATGGACGAAAGACCTCGTTCATCAACTGCATGAAGACCGCGGGTGCATTGGTCAGTCCAAAGGACATGACTTGAAACTCAAAATGACCATAACGCGTCCTGAAAGCTGTCTTCGGGATGTCCTCCTCTCGAACACGAATCTGATGATAACCAGAACGCAGGTCAATCTTCGAAAAGAACTGTGCACCCTGCAGCTGATCAAATAAATCATCTATCCTCGGGAGCGGGTATTTGTTCTTAATTGTGACCCGGTTGAGCTCGCGATAATCTACGCAGAGCCTCAACGAGCCATCCTTCTTCCTGACGAAGAGTACCGGCGCTCCCCAAGGTGAACTGCTTGGACGAATAAATCCCAACTCACGCAACTCGTCCAACTGACACTGCAGCTCACGCAACTCCATCGGTGCCATACGGTACGGGGCCTTCGAGATAGGCGCAGTACCGGGCACAAGATCGATCTGAAACTCGATATGACGGCGAGGAGGCAATCTGGGAATCTCCTGGAACACGTCGGGGAAGTCGCAGACAACCGGCCACTGATCAATACACAAGGCAATAGGCTCCTCGCGGCGAAGGACATCAAACAAGATAATGGCTCTCCTCGGAACAGTCCAAGATAGCGTGGTACTCGCAAGCCAATCCATGCCTAAGATAACGCCAAAATCTCATCGGCAAAGACAAACAAGTCAGGCAAAAAGATATCACCGACAAGAACCTGCAAGATGGACAAAAATGGCCCAATACGTGGTCCTCCCCAAGGGCGTCGATACGGTCAATCCCTCACTAGTAGACTCTGTCGGCAATCCATCGATCGGCAGAAACCCTCGGACATGAATGAGTGAGAAGCGCATAATCAAATAATACTCGAGCGATGCATGAAGAGATGGGAAGTATACCCTCGGCGACTCCTCCGGATGACTGGAGTCCTGCTGAGCGGCGTAGAATCTACCCTGGCGGGGGAGGTGCATGTCCCCTCGACTGCTGGTGCTGCCGCTGCCTCTGCGGCGGCCTATACTGCCGCCTCTGCTGCTGCTAGGGCCTCGGTGGCCGAGGTGGCTGTAGGTCCGCTCTTGATGGGGTCGTTCTCTGTCTTTGGGAGGCCGCTGAGGTCGTCGTCTTTGGCTGAGGTTCTGTGTGGTGCTCTGGCGGATGTAGGTGAGGCTGTTGTGATCCTCTCGACTGCTGCAGAGGGCGAGGGCACTCGGACAAGCGATGCCCTGTCCCACCACATCCAAAACAAGTCCTTGCAAACGCCTGCTGGGGTGGCGCTGGAGGTGCTTCTGATGCTCTAGGCTCTAGCAAGTGGGTGGCTCCTATACCTCGTGGTCGTCGCGCTGCTGGGAGCTGCGGAAGGGGTCTGCCTCTTCGACCTCCTCTCGATCTCTGCGACTGCGGCCCGGCCCACTCTGTCTCGTAGATCTGAGCCCTCCGCACACTGTCTGAAAGGTCGGAAGCTCGTGCCCAATCACACGGCCTCGAAGACCGTAACGTAGGCCGCTCTCGAAACGGCGGGCCTTCCGCCCCTCATCATCAACCATATATGGCGCAAACCTCGATAGCGCCACGAAACGAGCCGCGTACTGAGCCACGGTCATATCTCCCTGCACCAAAGTCTCGAACTCTAGTGCTCTCTGACGTCGAATATGGTCAAGGAAGTACTGCTCCTCGAATCGATCTACAGAATCATCCCATGTCTAGACGTAGTCAGGTCCTGCGACGCGGGTAACCGAGGTCCACCAGTGCTCGGCCTCGCCCTGAAAAAAAAACACCGCCAACCGAACTCGCTACTCGGTCGTGCATGACATGGTATCAAAAATCTTCTCCACATCGGAGCGCCACCTCTCAGCTGCTGTCGGATCTGGCTCGCCCTGGAATCGTGGAGGATCAAACTGTCGGAACTCTCGAAGTAGAGCACTCGCGCCCTCCTGCTCTGTCTGGGTCGGTGAAACAACGGGGTGTCTGCCCTGCCCCTGAAGTGTGGCCGTCACAACCTGCAATATCTGCTGTGACTGGGAGGCACTCACAGATATAGTCAGATCTGCACCGGTCTCTGGTATAGGAGCGGCATCCTCGGGCTGGGCAGTAGGAATCTCTGGTGGTGGAGTGGGGACGTAGGTGGTAGGGCGAGAGTTGCAGGTGGTGGAGCGGGAGTCGATCAGGTCACTCTTCTGCACAGCATGTCCTACAGGAAAGAACAAAGGCGTCTATCAACTTTGAAAACTCTCGAAGGAATGCATTGTTAAGGGTCGGTAATAAAAGATTGCTAGGTTATCCGAACTTAGGACTTAATCATTCATAGCAGACATGTAATGTTGTTATTGGTTATTCTCGAGTTATGCTCTAATACCAACTTCTGTCACGCCCCGAACTCGGAAACCAGGCTCACAAAATTCCCGATCGCCGAATTCGGCGCCGACAGCCTCCGTAGGACCCCATTCTCGGATCCCGGCACCCATTCACCAGGTTCCGATCCTGGGATACTACAAGGAGGGTTTCAAATTATTAGTCTGATTCATAATGAGCATAACAAAAGCATAACCCACAAATAATAAGCACAAGAACACCACCACAAAATCCACTATGATCAAAAACATTTGAGTACAATGCGACTGGAAGGGAAAAATACAATGTAATAAAAGAAACAAGACTCCTGAAGCTCGGCTGCACGCTCCTGCTGCTACTATGCTACTGCGTCCTGGCGTCACCTGCACGCATCAATCGTGCATAAGCTTATAGAAAGCTTAGAGGGTGGTGTAAGTGTGTGCGCAATATAAACGTGCTCAAAATGCAAGGTCAGAGTGATGTGGAAACATGGTAATGAGCACATGAATGCAATCAGCCGTACTAAGGCTATGCGGTGCAAGATATGAATGCTATCGGCCATAACACGGCCATGCGATGCAAGATGCAACTCAAGCATGCCAATCCTCATCATGTATCAGTACAGTTCTCATTCTGGATAATCACCGGGGTTCAATACACTCCAAATGGCACTGTCGCTCTCCTAGCCGCACAGTCCAAGTGAGCGTAAGAAACCTCACTATCCGCCTGATCAATAGTCTGCCAATACCTATCCGGCACGTCGATAGCGGACCCATTCGCGAGCTGGTCAAACTCAGCCTAGTATTGCCCCCTACCCTCGGGCGAGTAAGGCCACACTCCTTTCCAACCGACCACGACACAGTGGGAGACGCGGCCTCCTGGTATTCGGCCCTCATGCGCTCGTACATCCACTCGGTCTCGACGTTGGAGTCATCCTCTGGTACCATCGGGTTTAGGGATTTTCACCCAGGGACGTCTATGGCGCCCGTATGCTAGAACCAAACATTTCCAGTATCCAACCCAGCCATCCATGATGTGTCTGTGAAGGCTATGGCCCTGATGTTGCTAAGGCATATAGTAACTACAGTCACACAAATGCAAGTGCATGAATCATACTATCAGTCATGCAACAATCTCGTATGTACCATGCACTTATATGGGGCAACTCCGCCTATCGGGGAGCCCATAACAGTCGGCCCAAGGCATATGCTATGATCGGTCACTCCTCACATCAGGCATACATATGATGCGAATGATAATGAATCATGGACCTATACTATCATGTTATGAGGTGATGGACTCTGATTAAAATGAAGATGGGCCTGGGCGGCCTATATACTACAGGTATGGGCCTATTAATGGGCCTTAGGGAGATTCATAATGCGGACATTTAACCGACATTATCCTCACAATGTGGACATAAAACCAACATTGCTCCCAAAGGATGGCCTTCCACGAATCACACATTTCAATGGGCATTTTGCACATCTTATTGGGCCTCGACCCATGGGCTTCTAAAACATCAAATGGCCCCATACATGGGTCTCTCAGATACATATCAAGGTAGGCCTCAATGACGGGCCAAAATTGCATCAACATGGGCCTAGTCACACGGGCCTTGCATACATTACAGAGGGCTTATGCAATTTAAGGTGGGCCTCAATAATGGGCCTAAAAAAATTAATTTTCAAGGTGATTGAATGATTGGATTAAACACACGTATCATGGTGGGGCCCACACTAAAGGAGGGTGTGGATTATCATACATATATAAGTGGGTCCCATGTGGGGCCTACCATAATGTTTATTTCCCATCCAACCCATTGATAAGGTCACTCAAACTTGGGGCCACAATAATGTTTATTTTCCACCCCAACCTGGCCCACTGAAATGTTTATTTTCTAACCAACCTCGGGCCCATTGTAATGTTTATTTGCCATCCAATTCCTCATAAGGTCATTTAGGCCAGGTAAGGCCCACTGTAATATTTATTTTCTACCCGACCTTTTGATAAGGTCACACGTGACCTGGGCCCACATTAATGCATATTTACCACACAACCCGTTGGTCACGTGCACCTGGGGTAGGGCACACTTGAATGGGCCCACTGAAATGTTTATTTTCCGTACAACCTGCTAACACAGGCCACGTGGTGAAGGGCCCACCGCAATGTTTATTTCTCATCTAACCTGTTGAAAAGGTTACGCGGGCAGGGAGCCCACTGTAATGTATATTTGACGTCCAATCTGTTGGTAAGGTCATTGGACCTTTGGGCAGATGTGGGGCCCACCGAAATGTGGTTCACAAATCCAGCCCATCCATTATGTGGGTCCCATCTAAATGACGGTACAGACCAAGTTTAAGCAACATCCAAAACTCAAGTAGGCCCTGCCAAATGATTTTATATGTTTTAGTATGTCTTCACATGATTTTAAATGATGTGGCCCACCGGAGTTCCATATACAGCTGAATTTTGGGGTGGACGGCTGAACTATGGGGACCCATCAAATGCACGGTGTTGATGGTCGAGATGCACTAAGGTGGGACCACAGCTGGGGGGGGCCGTGAGCCTAGGCCGTCCGTCCGTCAGACGGTCTGGCGCAGCCGCAGGCAGAGCGCCTGCGCCTTCTGACAGCGGCAGCAACGCTGCTGCTTCTTTCCTTTTTCTTTTTTTTTTTGAGGTTTTTCTGTGGTTTTCCACAGGTGGGGTCCACATCGAGTGAATCTGCTCCGTTCATTGCATTCCCCCACTCGATACAGTCAAACAGAGTCTAATATACAGCCGGTTTCTGACGAATAAAAAGATCCAGGTGATTTCAACGGTAAACACTACCGTTTCCTATGGTATGGCCCACCAAGAAAAGGGATCGATTTTATTTTTCGGCTCAACGCCTAAAATGACCAGGGGAACGAAATGGACGGCTTGGATTATGCATGTATATCAAAGTGGGGCCTGCATGAGAGGTCCACCACTTCTTTCTCTCTCTCTCTCTTTTTTTTTTTTTTAAATCTCATAGCGCCAACATCCAGCGTCCCTGGACGCTGGACGACTTACCTAATCACGTCACTGTGGTGGGCCCCACGTGGACATGGCCCACCAAATATATATATATATATATACATATAATATATATATCATATTATATATATAATACATATTATCTTATATATATTATATATATTATATAAAATATAACATATATATATATATAAGTATATATATACAAAAAAAATGCATTGGGCCCATCCAAACAGTGGATGGAGTGGATCATCACCTGTAATAGAGTGGACCACATCGTCCGATGTAGATGGACGGGGTAGATGTAACACATTGGTGGGATCCACACCATTATAAAGAAAGAGAGAACGAGAGAGAGATAGAGAGAGACATACGGTGAGATAGAGGAACCCCGCCACTATGGGCCCTCTTGATTAAATCACATACATCCAAATGGGTCCCACCAACAAGTGGGCCCTAAAATTTAAAATAATGGAACATCACCCACCTTATCTTCCTTCTCCTTGCTCCCTTGGACTCCTTAGCTCCTTACCTTCACTTTTAATGGAGGTTGATGAAAGATGAATGGTTGAGATTGGAGATGAGAGGGTGGGCCACACTTGAAGTTGAGAGAGAGAGTTGGATGAGTGAAATTTCTCATGGGATTTGGAAAAATTGCTAGAGAATGAGAGGGAGAGATAGAAATAATGGGTGGAGGGATGGGTGGAGTGATGAGAGGTATGGTTTAGTTTGAAATTGGTAGAGAAGAGAGATGGTTGTGGTTGAAAATGAGAAAAAGAGGAATGGTGAGGTGGAAAGATGGTGGACTTTTGGAAAAAGAGGGAATGGGTTGATGTACTTGAGGTATGGATACATTTAATGGTTGATTGATGGGACTAATTGTAGAGATTCCCTCGAAATCCGCAACGCGCGGTGTTTCTTCGGAATAAACGTAGATCGGCATCTTCTTGCCTGGGTATCGGTTCGGTGCGCAAGTCACGGCGTTGGAACAGCAGCGATGACGCGGTCGCTATGATACAACTTTCGGATCAAGCTGATGTCGGTGTGCGAGACCTAGCTTAGGATCGTGCGCAAACACCGAATACGGTACGAAGGTTACCGGAATTTGACCGGAAGGACCGCGGAAGCTAACGGAATGGTACGGATTAGGACACGGGTCTTACAATGAGAGTGCCCTGTCACTAAACTTCTCGAATCAATGAATAAAATCCAACACTTCTTACTCTGCCAACGGGACAAGGCCTTGTCTTGTAAAGAAATATTAACTCTTCGGGCATCTAAAACACTGTTCGAACTTTATCACTCGGAGGTGCGAAAGACACAATGCACTGCAATTTCAGCTGATGAGTTCCAAGTGACCACACAGGGAATGACCGATGTAGTGAATCTAAGAGTAATGAAGTGTACATGCAATGAATTTGGGAAAATGCTGCTACCTCGTGTTCATGTGGTAGCGGCATGTGATAAGTATGAGCTTGACATGTACAAATACTGCTCTCCATTCTACTCCAATGAAATATATTACAAAACATACCAAGAGTCAGTATACCCAGTGCTTGACCGAACATAATGGAACACTCCGGAGGAAGTGAAGGTTATATGTGAGAATATGAAGCCTCCAGAAACGAGAAGATCCACTAGGAGACTGAAAAAGGTACACATTACTTCCCAGGGAGAAGATAGGATAGCACCCAAATGCTCTAGATGCGGTCGAATGGGTCACAATCGGCATCGATGCACTTTCGTCCCTGCTGGCTGAGGCCGAGGCTATCTACGTTGGTTTATTTTACAAATTTATTGCTTGCGATAATGTAATTTGACCTGTTATATATATATATACATACATACATACATACATACATACATACATACATACATACATACTTATTAATTCCTGAACCTTGGTGCATGTTAAACACGATCCAATGTGGAGAATAACCACGTATTCTTGTGCTTTTTATCCGCGACCCATAGAGGCAATGGTGAACGTAACCGGTCATGGAAAATTAATATATATACCTATCGATTCATGAACCTTGGTGCATGTTAACCACGATAGATGAATTATTGAGCATTTGAACCATGACCCATAGAGGATATGGTGAGCTTAACAACGGGTCGTGGCACTCATGACAGGTGGACCGTGGTTGTCATGTTGTATGGGTTGTGTTTCTCATTATACCGTAGTTGTTTGCGACGATCTAATAAGGATAGCAACCACGCCCGATTGAACATGACAACCACAACCAAGATCAACTACGACCATTGTTTCATGATCAGTGCAAAGGTCGCAATCGAATGGGTCACGATCGTGAACGTCCTTGAGGACAGGAAAGGGATCACGAATATAGGAAGAACGCGATAGGGACTCTATTGTTTCTCTGAATATCTGCTCCAATATTTTGTATGATAGGGTAAAGAATAGCATGACTTGGCTTGTGGAAGTATCACGACCATACCACTCTTTGGTCAAGGTGTCGATTCCGAAGACTCGCGCTGATTCGGTGCGGTGGCACTGATAACGAAAGGTCGCGCTGATTTGGTGAGGTGGCACGACCCATTACAACCACGACCCATTAACATGAAGTTGCAATCTGACTTCTGTCACTGCCAGAAGAGAGACGTGGAAGCTGTTGACGGACAAGAACATATAACATAACAACTACAACTTGTTTAACCTATCAACTATGAACATTGTAACAGCCACAACCGATTTAACTGAAAATCACTCTCATCTTAGGTGGTTCAAAACTACGACCCTTTCTTCGAATTCAGAACGAGCTTCCGGAATAAGCACCACATGTAGCATGCAAGCCACGACCCATTTTATATACAATAGGGAACATTACTCCACACTTCTAATTTCTGCTACATGAACAAAAGCCACGACCGATTTAACACGACAACTACAACCATGATGAGATGTACAGTAGGAAGAAGATCTCTCTTCAGCCAGCAATCTTACACCAAACCTCTGTTTACAGATATTGCTTTCCTGATTGCTCTGATTGGCCTTGCTGTTGCTCCCCTTTTGTGCTTATCAACCAAAACTAATCTCTCTGCTTCGTCGTTCCGACACTGACATGCCAAAAGATAAGAGCACATGGACATATAATAAGGTCTCGTACGAAACCACTGGCTCATATAAAAATAACCCTGTGAACGGTTCAGATTTCCTATAGACATCATTGTCAGCTTTAAGAAGCTTTCAACGGTGGATGTTTATATTCCTAGTATTTCGTTTTATGTGGCCAACCTGAGATTTATGCCGCCTTGAATGGTTTTAAAACAAGTTCCCCCATTCTTTTAATCTTAATTGATGCATTGCCAACAAACATCTCCTCAAAAGCCTACAAGGCAAGGAAAGGGATGTTCGATATCCACGTATGCCATGTCCTAACCTTTTTTCACTAGCTGGGTGCCCGTTGAAATTGTCGAGTTGGTACAGTTTTGAAATTGTCTTCAGAACTTCCTGTGGAGGCCGTTGAGCTTCAGGAAGATCGTGAACGTCCTTGAAAAAGGAGAAGGGATCACGAATAAAGGAAAAACGTGATAGGGGTTCTATTGTTTCTTCAAATATCTGCTCCATTTTTTTGAACGAGAGGGCAAATAAATGCATGAATTGGCTTATGGAAGTATCACCAAATTACCACTCTTATAGGATGGTCATTGAATGGTCCACGTGTCGATTCCAAAGGGTCGCGCTGATTCGGTGCGGTTGCTCGGTGACCAATGTTTTAGGGGGAAGTACCAACTTTAGTACGATTGCATGAAGAAGAAGAATGTGGCGCTATTTTCGGAGTTGTCAGCCACGACCGTAATTACAATCCAATATGGGTCGTGGTGAACATGCAATAACTGCGACCAACATTATATTACAACAAAGACACATATTACATGACAACCAGGACCCACTACAGCGCCGACCCATGACAAACACAACCATATAATGTAACAACAACATTCTGTATAACATGACAACTACGACCCAGAGTGTATGACAACCACGACCCTTTCGTGTGATTGTGAATAAAAGATCAAGTGTATCGTGGTTTTTGTCCAAGTTGGATCGTGAATAAAAACATGAGAACCACGTCACATATGACCCTAAAACCACGACCAATGCAACATGCACACCACAACCCATATAACACCAGAACCACGATTCATATACATGTTATAACACCATGAATAACATATACTTGTTAAGTTGGTCATGGCGCACAGTTGTCGTGGATCGTGGCTCTCGTCCGTGTTGGATCGTATTCGACAACCATGACCATATGAGGAACAGGACCCATACAACATGGAAACCACTCCAGGTGAGGCAAAATCCTGCGCTCCACAACCACGATCAAGGCAGCATGACAACCACAATCCATATAATATGGCAACTATAGCCCATATAACATTACAATCATGACAATATAAAAAGAAAACATCGACCCTTACACATTGCAAATACGACCCATATAACACAGTAACTGCCAGAAGTGAAGCTCAGTGATGAGCAAGTTTACAGTATAACAAGAATACGCGGCCCTTATAACCACTTAATGGGTTGTGGTTGCCATGACATGGGGATCGTAGCTGCCGTGACGTATTGATCGTGGTTTCGATGACGTATAAATAGTGTTTCTCTTAGTTTCGTGGTTGTCAACGACAATCTAACATTGATGACAATCACGGATGATTACATATATGAACCATGAAAATATTAACACGACAACTATAACCAATATTAACATGACTAGCGTTCCATTTGTTCCTGTTGAAAATTTCTCAAACGACCAATAAATATATATATAAATGGTCATGGAAACTACTACCCATCGAACATTAACACCACGACCATGTACGTAATAACCACGATACAAAATTCTGGGTCAAAGAATTGAGCTTCAACATGACCCATGTGTAAGTGTTATAGTTTATATCCCTGTCTATTGTCAAATTTGTGATGACAAAATCACTGTTATGTTATATATAACTTGCTTAAGTGAAGCTCTTTCAAGGATCAACATTCATGAACAAGCTAAGCTCACAACAAGCAAAGCTCACAAGTACAAGGATCAATCTTGAATGAAAGAACTGCTCACAAGTACAAGGATCAATCTTGAATGAAAGAACTGCTCACAAGACAAGACTCAAGCTGCAAGACTTCAAGAAGCGTTCAAGGCAGTTTGTACACTTTCAAGATTGAGCTACATCAAGGTTTGATCTACATCAAGACTTCAAGGCTCATACTTCAAGGTCTCAAGTTCCAAATGTTTCAATGTCCATACTTCATGGTTGAGGTTTGATTAACCATAGGTTGACCTTAGAAGTAGGTCATTTCGGATACATAAACCAAATATTTATTTTACATGTGATTGGTTTGTTCTTCGACTAGTCCTGGGCCTTCTTCGACTAGTCCTAGACTTGCTTCGACCAGTCTAAGAAAATCCTCGACCAGTCGTGAGTTTGTTACAAAATTCTGGATAAAATCTGTTAGCCTTCGACTAGTTCAGGAATCTGTTCGACCAGTCGTAGGAACAGTGTCGACTGCTCTTCGACCAATCGTACAATCTTCGACTCGAAGTCCAGCGAAGATTTGCAGGACCTACGACCAGTCGTAGGAGACCTACGACCAGTCGTAGAACGGTCAGAGCATATCCCGCCGAATTTTTCAAATATCTGTTGTTGCTTCGACTAGTCAAAGAGCACTCTAGACCAGTCGAAGACCCGATCTTCTCACCTATAAATAGTGCACGAATCTCAGAAGAAATGATCGAATTAATTAAAGTATTCAAGCCAATCTTCGTCGAACTTCTGAGAGATAATTCTGTGCTCCATCTAAGCTAAGTGTGCTTATTTAATATTCTCTTTCCTTAGCTTTATTTAATTGATTTTGTTTCTGCTATTCCAATCTGATTTGATAAGAGGAATTGTTATTCCCTTTCTTTGGAATCAAAATCAATTAAGGCAAGCCCTATTTGGTTTAATTTAAAATCTATTAGAATTAGAACCATTATAATCGAGTACTGGACATTGAACTTGGACATTCAATTATCTACTTTGATTTGGTTCTACCGGGCTGCTACAACGAAGGAGATATTCAGGTATTTTACATATTGTAAATTCCTTTCTATTATTTTGGTTTCTTTCAAGATTTGCCAGAAAAATCTTATTATTTTGGTTATCTGAGGAAAGCCAGGAAAACTCAGAAGTGGGGTTTTTTTAATTGCGTAAGCCCACATACAAAGACAATTGTAAGGGTTTTGGGTGAACCTGGGAAAACCTATTTTTAGTGAATGCTAATATCCCCTGTGAGGATATTAGGAGTGGAGTAGCTTTTTGTGTGGCTGTTGTTTAACAGTGTTGTGGTTGTATTATTTATATTTATAATCTTTAATTAATTTTTATGGGATGTATGTATGGTGGTGAATGTTGTAATTATTTAATTCAAGCTTTGTGAGAATGTTGTAATAGCTTAGAATTTATTTTCTGCTATTCCTTTATAAGCTTGATTTTCAATTTCATTTGAAAGTTGTTCCAGCAAGGTTGCCCTGCCATTTTTATGGTGTATGGCTGTCCCTAGAACAATACATTTTTAATTACAAGTCATTTCAATTCAGTTTATATTTATTTTTGTATTCCTCTTCGATTTGAGACTTGATACAAAGACCTTTCTAGAAATAAGGTTGTCCTACCATAAACTCTGGTTTTTGGTGTAAGGTTATCCTTAGAACAACGTTTGTATCAACCTCTCAAGATCTGAATTTTGAGGTCATTTTAATTTACTGCATTGTGATTTACTTTAGCTATCATATTTATTTTAATTCCGCTGTTATAAGTTTTAATTTGGCACTGTCCTATTCACCCCCCCCCCCCCCCCCTCTAGGACATATAGCTTGGCCTTTTCACCATGTCGTGATAATGAGTCTTAGTTTGCATGTTAGAAGGATCGTGACTGTAATATGACATGGGTCGTTTAATAACCACGACCCATTATCACGACAACCACGAACCATATTCCGTCACAACCATGACCCATTAACACGACGACCACGAACCCATTCACATGACAACCACGACCCAAACTTCGTCATACAACGACTGTTTCCCCATTCCTGGAATGTTCGTGAAAAAGGAAAACTACCGTTTCCCATACAGATAATTAATGTATTGGATTTACCAGTGAAAAAGGACTGTTTCCCTATATGAGGATGTATCTATTTATCGGACTTTCTTGTAGACACTTACTACGGATCGCGAAGATCAAACATGGTATGGTGAGGGCTTTCATGGTCAAGTGAAGGGAGCTTACTGTAGGGCACACCTTGATCAAAGTCATCTCAACCTGCCACAGGATGATAAACATTACCCCTAGTATATGACAACCACGATCCTTCACATTGTTAACAAACGACCCAGACAAAGGATCATTGTTGACAGTTTTCCTTTACTGTGTGGTTCATGTAAATTTAACCGTGGTTGTTATGATATATGGATCGTGGTTGTCAAAGTTACATGGGTCGTGGGGTCGGTTGCTATGGGTCGTGCTTTTCATGTTTTATGGATCGTTGTCGTTGTCTTTTACGGATCATTATTGTCATGCTACAAAGTAACGAGTTCCTTTGGAGAGCTTTGACGTCAGCCTGGAACCCGGAAGAAGCCAGGTTACATCAGCCTAGAATCACAAAGAAACCATTACACACACACAACAACGACCAATATTATGTGGATCTTGGTTGTCAAATTTATCCGTGGTTGTTATGATATATGGATCTTGGTTGTAAAAGTTATGTGGGTCGTGGTGTCGGGTGTTATGGGTCGTGGTTCTCATATTTTATTTTTCATTGTTGTCGTATTATGCGGATCGTTGTTATCATGCTGAGTAATCATCTGGCGTTTACTTTCGTAAGAACAACTGAATGTGTTTAGGGACTTTCTGCATGTCCACTGCATCCTTTTATAATAATCACTATTACATTAACGTTTTTCATCTTATTGCATGTTTTGTGTTTGCAGGTATTAGAGGGACTATTTCGCGCCTTCGTTGGAGTATCTAGTATCTTTTTTTATGGACAGAACCCTTGCAAGACCTAGATAGAACTTTTCAAATGGTTCTCATTCTGTCTCTTGAAAGTGCTTGGATTATTTCCATACACTTTACCTTGCTTGCTAATATGGTGAAAATTTCTCATTCTGTCGTATTATACAGACCGTTGTTGTCAGGCTGGAATCCCGAAGAAGCCATTACACACCAGGTCCGCCAATCCTAGTAGGTGCTCATCCACAAAATATCAATTTCTTTTACAGGGCTTTACATCAACCTGGAACTCAGCAGAGCTAAGACATAAGGATTCAGACTATAAGGTCGTGGTGAGACAGAGACAAGACCTATGATTGCGCTCGAAACACGATATATGGGTCGTGACTGTCATTGATAATGGTTCATGGTTGTAAGTTTGTAATGGTCGTGGTTGTCCTGAAATATGGATCCAGAATGTAATTATATATGGGTTGTGCTTGTTGTGTAATAAAAATCGTGGTTGTCGTGTTATATGGTTCGTGGTTGAGGTGAAGCTTTGATCGCAGATGTCATTCAACATGGTTGTCATGTTATACAGATCGTGGTTGTCGTATTGCATGAGTCGTATTCCAATATTTAAAATGCATCGTCGTTGTCATTGTTTGGGTCGTGGTTCAACAAAGGCACTGAATGAAAGCAACAAACATTAAAATGACAATCACGACACATGAATCCCGAAAACCACGACATATTGTTACATACACTATTTCCATACTTGAGTCGTGGTTTATATGCATAAAGGCTCGTGATTATCAACAATATGTGGGTCGCGATTAACATGGTACATGGGTAGTGACTACCATTGTATATGGGTTGTAGTTGTAAGGATATATAGGTTGTGGTTGTCATGATACATGGACCATGAATTATATGATATATGCATCATTGTTGTCGTGTTATATGGGTCGTGATATACAGGACGAATGGTACGTATTTGATATGGGTCATGGTTATCGTCCATGTAATGGATCGTGGTTCTCGTCCATGTTGAAATGTATACGACAACCATGACCGTATGAGGAACACGACCCATACAGCATGGAAACCATGATCCACATATCATGAGAAACACGACCCGTTGTTAAGTTCATGGTCCATTGTTGATGATAACCACGACCCATTCAACTTGCAGAGCCGTGCACACCACAATAACGATCCGGGCAACATGAAAACTACAATCATGACAATGTAACATGAAAACATCGACCCTTATAACATTACAACCATTATTCATATAACACACTAACTGCCAGAAGAGAAGCTCAGTGATGCGTAAGACTCTCCAAGTTTCTTCCACTGAAGTTTACAGTATAACAAGAAGATGCGGCCCTTATAACCACTTCAACGGGTCGTGGTTGCCATGACATGGAATTCGTAGTTGCCATAACGTATAGATCGTGGCTTCCATGACGTATGGATCGTGGTTCTCTTAAGAACGTTTGTCAACAACGATCCAACATGGATGACAACCACGATCTATTACATATATGAACCACAAAAATATTAACACACAACAACGACAATATTAACATGACCAGGGATCCATTGGTTCTGTTTGCAAATCTCTCAAAAACTACTCTCATGGTAAAAATAATTTCACCAATGAACATGTTCTCCACATGTTCATAACTATGACACATATGTATACATGGGATTTTTGATATCTACATATGCAATGTCCTAACTTTGATGGGCAGATTTCCATATACTTCAACAAGAATAGATCAATATATGTGGATGACCAGATTTTTCATGCACTTATAGCTCATAAGATTATTTCTCAACCATGCCTCTTTGTAAATAAATACGACAGCGGATAGAAAACTCTCCACCCATTGATGTGTTATATTTCACTGTACTTGCCATGTTATACGAATCGTGTTTGTCATGTTGCCTGGATCTGTTATTGTTGTTTCAACGTGTACGACATCGAAGGGATTATGTATGCCATGGACGAAACACATAAGCACCGAGCCATCCATGAGCCATGTCGTGTACATAATCTGTGGTTGTCTGGTTACATGGGCCGGTGTTGTGACAGTATATGGATCATGGCTTGGAGGCTGTTACGGATCGTCTTTCTTAGGTAATATGAGTCATGGTTTAACTGCTTAGGGGTCGTGGTACTGCACTCAGTTCCATTACTTCCCATAATGTAGATAGATATATCATGCAGGCTTTTCATGGGTCCGGATTAAAGTCATGGATGTGAACGACAAACAAACATGTGTGACAATCACGATCCAATGAGGATAGTGATCATGATCTAACATGCATGTGGACCACGAGATCAGATCACATGACAGTTTTATGGTTGTCGTAGAGACTGTGTCGTTGTTCTTATGGACTGTGGTCATTATTTTAGACTGGTCGTGGTTATGATGCTATCAGGATCGTGCTTGTAACATGATATGTGTCGTGGTTCTAGTGTTACGGGGGTCGTGGTTGTCACCATATATGGATCGTGTTTGGCATACACCTTCAACCACACATATACAACATAGATCCATTGTACATGCCAACCAATGTGGCTGACAGCCAAAGTGCAATACAACTTCAAATTGTTCAAGACAATTACTACCCATCTCATTCACCAATCCATTATGGATCATAATAAGAAGAACAAACATCAAATACACCAATCCATTTATCATTCAACATCAAATCAGTGTTTGGCTCTCTTCGTGGGTCTACCTAACGCCTCTTCTCCTTATTTTTTTGGGAACTTAGCACTTTCTGCTCTTGTCTGCTGCAGACAAGCATATGCAATTGCCTTTCTAAATTTTAGAATTTTCTCCTACAGAATCAGAATGAGCGATCTAAAACAAAGTACAAAGCAGTCAAATTGGAATGTAGACTCATATTTAGAACTTACATGCATAAAGTCAGTTACACTCATACTGCACAAGAAGTCTATATATTTCAACACGCATATGCCACAATCGTCCGAGTTCGGTTGCATAGGCCTGTCAGCGGATGGCTTCACATTCCATGGCTTCTCCCACTTAACTAATCTGTCATCAAGAACATGGAATAACCACCTCAGTCCATCCATTACCTGTGCGACAACCAGTTTATTTTTCTCTTGCAATTCGGTACTCAAGCTATCGTACAAAGTGACCTCTTTCTTCGTCGGATAAACAACAGCCATCAACCAGTGCTGCCCCCTTGCATTAAGAGAGATGTACACCTTTGAAGCATAAGAAATACAACAACAATTAAAGCATTGCCCTTCCTAATATGGATCTAATCATTTAAGTCCATGTGCAAGAAACTAAGATCTTACCACATCATACTTCCATAGAGGTTTAGTTTTACAGTCGACTATTTCTATAAGCACTTCACACAACCTTTCAGACTTCATGGTTCTACGATCCTTATGGTTCCCAGCGCCATAAGTTCGTAGTAGGTCAAGTTGTTGTTCCATGTATTGCTATTGATATGTTGAATATTATTAGAAACAGAAATGATTAATGACGTTTTAAAGACAACAACAGTCCTCAAATTCACATTACCGTAAATAGCGACGAGACGAATGCGCAGTCCTGTCTGCCTCGTGGTCGATGGTCCTGACGTGCTGATAGGTATCTTAGGTATAGGTCTATGGCCTACGTAACATGGAAAATGTCTCATGTGACTATAATATTCATACATTGATATGAAATAATGAAGGAGAAAGGGTATAAACTTACCTCAGAGTCGACCTATGAATTTGGGTCATAGACACTTTTCAACTAGACAAGTGAACCTGACTCTCTGACAGCTCTCAACTCATCCTCTTCGGCATCGGTTAGAGCTTGGTGAAGTTCACCGAGCCCCCGAGGATGCTCTATTACAGTTAGAGCTCTGTCTGGATCCTCTGTAATGCAACGTGGTCTCCCTTCCTCGCTCAGTTGCGGGGCAACGATGTTGAGTTGTAATAAAAAAATGACATATTATCTATGGAGTTCATAATATAATGTCCGATTTAAACCACGATCGAAATGTAATTCCACGTACAATTACGCCCGTAGCGCAGCATTCTCATCTCTAAGATGGGTCATCCCAGCTTCAAAACTAGAGACCTGGCTGATCCCAGGCTCGAAATTGGAGCTGTTGACATTAACCACGATCCAAGGTGGAACACAACAACGACCTATTTTCCATTTCATATACAGTTATTGCTTGTACCTCCTCTCTAAGCTTCATTCAAGTAAGCATTCTCATGCCTGGGAGGACTTGTTGAATGGGCAAGGGCATGTAACAGTGACCCTCACTAAATCATGACCACTACCAAAAAAGGAACACCGCAGCGACAAAATATGACAAGGGAAAATTTCAATTATATACCTTTATTCGTTGTATTTCCTCCCCACACTGCCTCATCTGCTCCAACCGTGAAGCATTCTTTACGATTAGAGGGCTAGTCGAAGGAATATTGTCCTGTAATGAGATCGTATATCATAAATGGTTATTACGGCCAATGGAGCATTGTTGTCGTCCATAGTGGGTCGTGGTTCACATCCATGGAGGTTCGTGGATGTCACGAACGATCCAATATGTATGATAATCACAATCCACATTGGATGGAAATAACGATTGCGACGGATGATTATAACAATCCACACTAAACGATAATCACGATCCACATCTCGTAGAAATCACGTCCATTGTCTTGATAAAGACTATCATGTTATGTCGATCACGACTCATCTACTATTCAGTGTGCATGTCAACCACAACCCCTGGTGTATGATAACAACAATTCAGGATAGATTCAACTTCATATACCTTCATTGCCTGGATCTCCTCTCTGAGTTGCTTCACCAGCTCCTGCAGTGAAGAATTGATGTCCTCTCTGATTTGCTTCACCTGCTCCTATAGTGAACCATTGATCTCCTCCTTGAGTTGCTTCACCTGCTCCTGCAGTGAAGCATTGATCTCCTCCCTGAGTTGCTTCACCTGATCCTACAGTGAAGTATTGATCTCCTCTCTATGCTGCTTCACCTTCTCCTGCAGTGAAGCATTGATCTCCTCTCTATGTTGCTTCACCTGCTCACGCAGTGAAGCATTTTCTGCACTGAGAGGGCTGATCGAAGAGACAATGTCTGTATAGGGTCGTGGTTGAAAGATATGTGGGTGACAGCTACGATCAAGAATAGGGTCGTAGTTACTACAACCAATGGGTCGTGGTTGTCATCCATGTTAGGTCGTAGTTCAAACACACGATCCATTGTTGATGAAAATCACGATCCACTGTGTGTGATAAGAGTGATCCATATTTCATTTAAACCACTAGCCACGTTACACGGAAACAAAACCCTAGGCCATCAATGTTGGGTCGTGGACCCTAAGAACATGAAAACCACGACCCTTCCCGTATGATAATAACGATCCTGTGTGGATGACAACCACGATCCATTTTCAGTTTCCTTTACAGTGAGCTATTAACAAATAGGTTGGATGAAGCAAGGAGATTTCACGTATGTGTTTTGTATTCATATCATCACTCATTGGCGTCACTTCTCATACAAAAGCATAATCCTCCTTAAGGTGCTTTATTTCTACTCCAAACTCATTAATCTACTTCAATTCACCCTTTATTCCTTACACCTCAGTGGCAAGGAAATCAATCTGCTTATTAGATTTCCTTATTGCAGATCTTTTTGTTTTTTATTTTCTTTCAATAAGTTCTGCAAATGGGCAGATTTCCCATCCAGCTCAGTTATTTTCTTCATTTCCAAGAGGGAGGCTGTAAGATCAACCTCAGTTTTATTTCTTTCATCATCCTCCGTTGTCTCTGCCATGGGTGTTGACCACAGAGCATTATCCATCATATGAATGTCGTCGGCAGTTATACTCCTGACAACCTCAGTCTTTGCTTCTTCGACAGTTGGTTGAAGCTCTGGAGCTAGCACCACCTGCAGGAGCAAAATTGATTTAATAAAATAATTATAAACATACTGCATGATTTAAATTACAATACCAATTGGAAAAACCTTACCGGCACAGCTATGAATATGACAGATATGGTTTCATATCTGCTAGTTTTCTTTTGAACCCAATTTAGGATTCGAGGAATCCTTATAGGTAGTCTTCTAACGGCCCACCTACAGTCACCAGTGAGTTGAGGGAACCATTCCTAGGCCCAAATCTGTATAAGAACAATTATCATGCATTACATATTGGTTGACATGTATGGAGGAAAAAGGTAACAATTCGAACTCAAGTATGAATCAGGACAGGACAAGAATGACGTACTTGTAGGGCATACGTGCATCCGCATATGTTGTATGATTTGAGGTAGTGGCCAGTTGCCCTTTCCCCATAAATAATGTCGGACACAGCATTAACCCCATTCTTCAAATAATCATACCCCACACTGCCTGAGGGGTACTTATTAAAATATTTAAAGTCATCAACTATGTTTATGAACGTATCAATACAGTTATTCTTGTACGAAGATCCAACCAATAAACTCTCAATGCAGATTATTAGGGCCATCTTCACCGCGTTCATATGTTTGTCTTTATCGATGAGTGACAAATAGGCTTATTCAAGTTTTTTTACTAACACCCCCAGCTCTCAGATAGGTCTCCCTAATGCCTTTTCCTGCCTCTGCACTTCCAGACTCCGCACGACCACCACCATCTGTGCTAAGTGGTCCAAACTTCAAAATCATTATTAGCACAAAATCGAGCTCTAAAAATCTTATCTTGGTGCCCTGTACATCAAATTTCAGATCACCAACATGCCTTTGCATCAGGCAATGCATGATCTTAGACTGTGCCGTCCACTCGGCCAATGGAAAGTCCAACAGAAATCCAAAACAGGTGTCTCTAAATAGTTTTTTTCTATCAGGTTTCTTCTCCATATCTTCAACCAAGACTTTCAGAAACTTGATGGAGCACTTGGGAGAGACCTGCGCCTTTTCAAAGTCTAAGCATGTGGTCATGGTTGGCTTCTTTCGACCTGCATTCCAATATGGTCATGGATTGTTAATTAATAATGATAGGATGGTCTTGCAAAATCTAACATGGGTCGTAATTATACTACACAGTGGATCGGGATTGAAATCCACAAAGGGTCATGTTTATAACGACTTCTAAAGGAATGTGGTTATCATGCTAAACAGTTCGTTGTTGTTATCTACACTGGATCTTGATTGTCATTTGTGCTGGGTCGTGGTTGACAGTCGTGCTACAGTGTTCGTTGAAGTCATCCACGTGCCTGTCACTAGCGATCCATTAGGCAAACCAACCACGATCGCAACAACGATCGTGGTTGTTATGGCATACAGATCGTTGTTGTCGTCTACATTGAATCGTGGTTCACAGACACGACCCGTAGAAGATGTGATCCACGATCCAGTTCAACTTTCAACTACGACCCATTATGCATCAAACCACGATCACGACAATGATCGTGGTTGTCATGCCATACATATCGTTGATGTCGTCTGCGTTGAGTGGTGGTTCACAGCGACGACCCACATAACGCATGGGCCACGATACACTGACCCTGTCAACCACGATCCATTCGGCATATCACCATCGATCACAACAACGACCGTGATTGTCATGCTATACATCTCGTTATAGTCATATGAACCACGGCCCAAACCCACATAACATAATAACCACCATACACCATCTCTGTCAACCATTACCTTGCTTTGCCATTTATATTGACTGAGCTGCACTGAACTTGTAGATGTACTCACTGAGTGGCGATGGATGGGCCCAGTGAAGAAGATGCAAATCTAGTAAAAAAAAAGGAAAAGGGTTAGGTTAGGGATAGATAAAAAGTGAAGGGGTCCCAGAGAAGAAGCAGCATATATATAGTCGGCATTCCGTGTGGAGACAAGCGGTTGAAGTTATGCGTTTGGAATCGTAAACATCCGTAAAAGCATCCGTTGATGTTCTTGTTTGGGATGTTATAGTCGGTGTTTCATAAGTCACATCGAAGTGCCTTTTCTCTGATCCGCACCGTCCATATTATTTCTAACATTAAGAAACCCAGAGAATGGTCAAAATATCAGAATCCAATGGACCACAACAGTTCAACCAATAGATCCTCACCTTTAGCACTCCATCTTTCGTGTTTGTACATGCGACATATTACTTCCGCACAAATAAAGATATATGGGGTCCACAGTGATATATTATATATATAAATGTCATTTAAACTGACCATCGTATATAATGTACATATATAAGGCATATCATAAAAATAATGATGTTAAGATTTGTAAGGTGGATGTATGGCCCACGTAGTTCTTGACACCTTCTAACCGTTAATTTCGGTGTGATCAACGACGGGATATATGTATAGTTACAACCTTGATATATATCATCTTGTCAACTATGACCCATCGAACATTAACACTATGACCCATATAACATTATAACCACGATACAGAGTTGTGGGCCAGAGACTTAGGCTTCAAACTGGATATGGTGAGGGCTTTCGTTGTCACAACTTGATCAAAGACATCCATACCTTGCACAGTGACAACCACGACACTTGGTAGATGACAACCACTATCCTTCACATTGTCAAATACACGATCGAGGCAAAGGATCATTGTTGACTCCGAACCTTTTTTTATTTTTTTCTAATAGTACTTTTCATGTAAAATGGATTGTGGTTGTTATGATATATATGGATCGTAGGTTGTCAAAGTCACATGGATCGTGGTGTCGGTTGCTATGGTCGTGGTCTTCATGTTTTATGGATCGTTGTTGTCGTATTTTACGGATCATTGTTGTCATGTTATATGGATCGTGGATTTCATGTTTTGTGGATCGTTGTTGTGATGTTATATGGATCACTATTGTCATGTTTCAAAATATCGAGTTCGTTTGCCTAGAAACCAGAATAGGACATTTCACATTGGGCTAGAATAAGGATCGTGGTTGTAATGTTGTATAGGTCGTGATTATAATGAAATATGGATCCTAGTTGTCATGTTATATGGTTCGTGGTTGATGTGAAGCATTGATTGTAATTGTCATTTGATATTGATTCCTGGTTGTCATGTTATAAGGGTCGTGGCTGTCGTCTTGATGGATCGTGGTTGACGATGGGCATGCGTCGTGGATATCATATTTGTAATGGATCGTGATTATCATCCATACCGGAGCGTTGTTGAATACATGGCTAGGGCTGAAAGTTGGGTGGGTTCAACCCGACCGACCCATGACCGACTTGACATTGGGTTGGGCTCGGACAAGATATATCGGGTCTGATCTCAAGCTTGGGCTATACAAACACCAACCCGTTAAAACTTGGGTTAGGCTCGGGTTGCCCGACCCAACCCGAACCGATCAATTTAATTTTATAATAATTGAGTGTGGATCGTTTGTGTGGAAGGCACACTAGTGATGTCAGGTCTCATTTGTCCATGTCATTTCCAATGACTCAAGCTAACAAGATATGCCGAATTTCTCTCTCCCAAATAGATTGCATGCTATGCTACATGACTTTTAAAGGAGTAGTAGTTGTCCTATATTTTAGCTTGTTTTTTAAAGAAAAAAATGAAGTTCTTTATGACGAATAATCACATATATAATTAATAAAATCATAGATACAAAAAATAAATCCTATATTGAAATATAATAAACTAATATAATAACAAAAATATTAACATGTATACCTGACCAACCCGTTCAACTCGGTCGAGCTCGCTTGAGTCGGGCTTGGGTTGAGAATTCCCAACCTGAGGTTGGGTTGGGTTGGGTTAGGGTTGAGGTATAGGAACCTTGGGTTGGGTTATGGGTTGAGCACTAACCCGACCCAGCCAGCCCGACTTTCAGCCCTAACCATGGCACTGAGTAAAGCACGACCAATTATCATGACAACCACGATCCATATATCACGAAAACCACGACATATGTTATGTACACTATTCCGATCTTTGAGTTCGTGGTTCATATGCATAAAAGCTCTTGAATATCGTCCACATTGGGTCGTGTTTGTCATGATACATGGGTCCCTACTGTCATTGTATATGGGTAAGGGTTGTGAGGTTGTATAGGTCGTGATTGTCATGATACATGGACCCTGACTGGAATGATATGTGGGTTGTTGTTGTCGTGTTATATGGGTCGTGGTATACGTGAATCATTGGTCGTAGCTGATAAGGGACATGGCTGTAATGGATCGTGGTTGTCGTCCTTGTTAATCCGGTGCTGACAACCATGACCTAATGAGAAAGATAACCCATATGACATTTCAATCACGATCGTATTGTCATGAAAACCACGACCCGTTGTTAAGTTCTCGTTTTCCTATGTGGGCTGTGGTTCAAATGCATAATGGATCGAGGTTAGCATACACATTGGAAAGTAGTTAACATGCACCAAAGTTGATGAATCAATAAATAATAGATATATATATATATATATTTATATAATATATTACAGTTCACATTACATTATCACAAGCAATTACAAAAAATAAAAATAACATTAGTCGTCACTAGTCTCGGCCTCATCCTCAGCTAGCAGGGACGAAGGTGCATCGACGCCAATTGTGACCTATTCGTTTGCATCTCCAACATCTGGGTGTTGGCCTATCTTCTCGCTGGCATGTAATTCGAACATTTTTCGGTCTCCCATCAGATCTTCTAGTTTCTTAAGGCTTCATATTCTCACATGAAACCTTCACTTCGTCTGAAATGTCCTATTGTGTCTTGTGAAGCACCGTGTAAACTGACCGCTCGTACACTTCATTTCTCTTAGATTCACTACATCGGTCATTCCCCGTGCGGTGATGCACTTCCGAGTTGCATCACCGTACAAAACTTTAATTATCAAATAGAATTCAACCGACGTAGTCTTCATAATCTTAAGGTAATTAAGCACACTGGGTCGTAATCTTATGGTAATGAAGCACAGTGGATCGTGGTTGTCCTACATGTTGGATCGTGGTAATGATTCACACTAGGTCGTCATTGTATCCAGTGTCATATCCCTGACAAGTATGATCCATATAACATCACAACCACGGTCGTGAAAAGTGGCAGCCACAATCTAAATACCATCACAAATATGATGTCGTGGTTGTCTACCATCCAACGGTGGAGGTTTGATCAAGGTGTGCCCGCCGTTACACTCTCATTTGCATGACCAGCAAAGTACCTGGGCTTCTCGACTCTGTCCTTCCTTCACCTTGGCAGATGCCTACCCGCAGTTGAAACAGAATAAAATACTGACCTCGTAGTAGAAGAGGGTTTAAAACGAGTGAAACTTCGAGGAGAAACGACGTCGATCTCTGGCCGTTTGGTCCCTGGATCTTGGCTTCTCTAGGAAAACAAGAGAAGAGGAAGGAGAGGGTCTTTCAAATGTACATAAGTGCGACATTAGCCCCTTCCGAAACTCGCGGTGCAGGTGATCGGTGGTATGTGGGCCCCAGCATGATGTACGTGCTCCGTCCAGTCCGTTTGTCTAGTTTCAAATATCATTTTATGGCTTGAACCGAAAAAAGAGAGTGATAGAACTCTCCGGTGGACCACACTGTGGGGAAATTATAGTTATTGGATATCCACCATTAAAATCCCCCTAAGCCCGTTGTTATTGGATCATGCTCATTTTTGGCCTCATGCCATAAAATGATTCGTAGAAATATATGGACGGCATGGATGAAACACGTACTTGGTGGTGGAGCCCACAGAGCGCCGAGCACCAGCCATTGGACGGTGTCTCAGGGAGTAGCCGATCCATCTGTTTCTCAGGGGTTAAGACAGCGGGTGACTTATGCTTCACGCCAGGACCGTACAGGACCTGAACAAAGGTTAGGGGCATTTTCATCTGAAGGAAATTCCAAAAGCTGTCAGAAGGCCCTTTGGGGAATATATGGAGTGTCGTAGTGATCAAGGTAATTTGCCCAAACTTTGAGGCGAGTACGGTCAATTTCCCTTCCTTTAACAAAGAGAATCTCTCTCTCTCTCTCTTTGCTTCCACTAGCGGACGGGCGAACGTCCATTCCCTTAATCAGTGGCCTACCTACACTGGCCCTATAGGCAATCTGAACCGTCCATCTGGTGTGGACGCTCCGTCTGACCAAACCCCAACTGATTCCACGCCTCGGAGCTTGTGCGTATGCACACAAGCTACAAATGAACCCTACAAACACAACACTTCTGAAAATGGAAACTGTTCATTACCAGCTTGGCAATCCGCGTGCGGCCTCATCCTCGAATCTCAGCCGTCTATGGGAAGAAAATCTCGGTCGTCCAATGCCAGCAAATCCAACTGTGTGGATAAAACAAAAATAAAAAGAAAAAAATGGTTAGAGAGCTGGGAGCCCTAGATGGAATCCCAGCCATTTAATCCTGATCCAATGGTCTGGTATCATTAGGGCAGTGCTATTAGAGAGGGGATCGAGCAACGGCTCTCTCTCTCCATCTCTTGCGGCCGCCGGAGAGAAAGCCTAGCCACAACCTCCTCCATTCGAACCCACCAACCTGACCACCTCCAACCTTTGAAAAAGCTCATTTGTAAGCTTTCAAGGGTCCTCGTAGGCCTCCTGTAAGAGTCGGATTGGAGAGAAATGCAGTGATAGTGAAAACACCATTAACAACCACCATCTTCTTCATCGCTGTGATGACCCATACTAAGTCGTTGCAGCACGTTATCTAAGCTGAGACTGAGTCCAGAGCTCATGAGGCTCTGAGAAGATGGAAATAAAGAAGAAAAAGAAGAAAGAAAGAAGAAGAAAGCTAAAGATGGAGGTGTGCAGTTGTTGCACCACACCACCACACTCAAACTGAGTTGAGTTTGGGCCGAGTTCAGGCAGGTCAGGCCAAGTCCACTGAGATTGGGCCATGCCTAAGACGAGTCCAGATGCACCTGGACTTTCAATAAGTATGAAGAAGAAGAAGAAATCAACGGTTGAGCTATAGCAGCTTGCTGTGTTCCACCGCCAGACCTAACTCGAGTCAATCGGTGTCTTAACTCGCTGAGCTGACTAAACTACAATTTTATCAATGTCCAGCCATCATCAGCAATCGCTAATCTTTGTCCATCCAAAGAAAGGAAGGCAGAGGGCATGCAGAAGAAAGGAGAAGAATGAGAGTGCATTGTTGCACTAGCTCAACTCGAGCTGAGTCATCGACTCGCTGGACATCGGGTCGGGTCGTGTATGGGCCTGGTCCGAACGTTGCTGGACTTCCAGTATGAAAAAAAAGGAAGAAAGAGAGATAGAGAGAGAGAGTGAGGAAGAAGAAGGGAAAGGAAAAGAGAAGGAGAATGGCAAGTTGGTTGTGTTGAGCCGAGTTAACTCGAGTGTCGAACTAAGTTGATTCAACTCAATCGACTAGGTGCATTTTTCTCTCTACCTCTCTTTGAAATTCTAGTTAGTGGTTCGGCTGGTTAATAGATTCCCTAATCTCAACTAAGGTATAGCCTAATATATATGTATAGATATATATATATATATATATATATATATATATATATATATATATATATATATATATGAGATTTGGGTTTCTATAGGTTAACACTCGGGTTTTTGGGAAATGGCTGATATACTCGGGTCCTAAAAATATGAGACATTACACTTACTATAGAAATGATCAAGGGATCTCATAAAATGGAGGAAAATACACTAGTGCTTTTTCTCCTCATACCAATCTACATTTATAGAGAAAATGAGGGGAATTATCATCATGGAGAGAGAGAGAGAGAGAGTTAATGAGAGAGTCATTGGGGGTGGGGCCCAAGGAGATTTTTGGCCTCACTCCCCTTCTTAGAGCTGCATCAATCTTCCCCTTACAGAAAGAACTTGCCCTTAACTTTGACTTGGAGATCCTCTTCCATAACTCTTTGTTAATATTTTATAGCTTATCTTCATTGATCCAAGTGTCTTCGAATTGGGGCCTATGAAGTATTTGATAAAATAGCCAAACCAAATAAAGTTGGAGTGAACGAAGGTGATGTAGGACACAGCATAGATACATTCCTAACATGGTATGACGAAAAGAAGGTGAATCATAAATTGGCCATAACTTTTGATCCAGGTATCGTTACGGGATGCACAACCTATTAATCTTTATTGGAATGGGCCATCCAAGGTGAACTGAAATCTATATGTTTGACAGAAAATACGCGCTTTCAATCAAAAACAAAAATTTAAGGAAAAAATTACTATTTAGAAATTCTAATTTTTGTAATATTTTATTTTTTTAGAGTTTTAAATTTTCTTCTTTTTTAGAACTAATTTTTAATCATGCTACTCTTCTAACAAAAGTATATTTGGAATTTTTATTTTAAAAAATTAAACTTTAGAAGAGTTTTACTAGAATTTGGATTTTTATTAGAGTTAGAATTTTGCTATTTTTGGTACTTATGAATTTTTGTTTAGTTTTTTTTATTATTATTAATGGTGTAATGAGGACATATAGAAGAGACAATTATTAATCAATTAATTTTTAAATTTTTTAGAATTTATTTCTATTTTCTCTCATGGATTCGAGGAATCTCTATGAGGAGTCCATAGAAACTATGTGGATTTGGAGTAATTATCCCCTAAGGAAGATGGTGCTCAACCTCATCACGTTTATCCCTGCGTTAGTTGGTATCAAAGTGAGGCTTTCTCTTCCGATCTATGGCTTTTAATGACGAGTTGGGCAACATTCCTATGGACACTACTCCAAGAAACTTACCTTTAATGGCGGCAGATTTCGAAGCAGTATAGTGATAGAATCGGTAAGTCATGCAAGGGCTGCAGGTTGATATTGATAGCACGATGGAGGCCCTAAAGTAGTTCCATGTTCATGGTGGTGATCCGCCCCTAGTAAGCGCTAGAACTCGTAATCACACTAATCATAGGACGATGCCGGCAGCGAACCACAGGATCACTCCTAAGAAAGTGGGATGCAATGACATGATTCCACAACATCCTGGATGAGGCATTAATCGAATAGATTGAACAGATCAAGAATTCAAGATAAAAGTCGATCTTCCTAATTTCAATAGCCAACTCCACTTCAAGGACTTCCTCAATTGGTTGCTTGAAGTCAAACATTTCTTCAACTACATGGACATCATAGAAGAGAAAAAAGTTAAACTTATGCCTTAGAAGTAGAAGGGAGAAGCTTTAGTTATGAGGAAATAACTTTAACTCAAGCGAACTAGATAAATGAAGGCACCAATCCACACGTGGTCGCAGATAAAGCAGTTGTTGCACATGCAATTCCTCTATCGAGATTACAATAAAATATTATTCTAACAAAATCAAATTTCTTAGCAGGATAGCCGATCAGTGAGGGGTTATGCAAAGAAATCCCATTATTTGTCAGCAAGAGATGACCTCATCAAAACGGGGTTGCGACAAATGACGAGATTCATCAATGGCAGACATGTGGCCCCTATGAGAATGGAGAACCAACCCAAGACTTTTAAAGTGAAGGGATGGTCTCTCATAATCAAACATGATTTTATTAAACAATTTGAGGAGATGTGAGATGTAGATGCATTGGTTGAAAAGGAAAAATATATGGAGCTTGTGAACATCTCAGAGGATTTGAAACTAGTGTTGTGGGAGTTCAAGGCGATTGTGTGTTCACAACCCCAAGTGTAGGGTCGCGATGTAGTAATAATCTCGGTGAGACCGAGGTCAAATCCACAAGGACTAAACTTGTACGTATTCTGAAAAGAAATACAAATAGAACTAAAAGAAGATCTAAATTTAAATTCTTGAATAAAAGAGAGTAATTGTGAATAAGGTTAAACAATCAATTTAAAGGTAGTAACTAGGGTGCCAAGGATCCAGTTGTAGCAATCAGGATGCTACCTTACTTGATTTAGGAAATCCAACTAGAATTAGAGTCCTATCCTATCCAATTGGAAAGAGAGAGAGATTATTGAATCTCTAAACTTCTCAAGGATCTAATCATCAATAAAGGAGAATTATGGGAGGAATTCTGCCACCCTACTATGCCCAAGGGGCGATGGTGAACAACAGGATGAACCAATTCCACAATCTCAAAGATCAAAAGAAGATATTCAAAGTTATCGCAGATCTATTGTAACTTGTCACAACAAACTATTAAAAATTATAAATATTCCTTATAATCAAATTAGAATTCAAGAGAGTTCAAAAAAACATGAATCAAAGTAAAGCAAATATCTTAATCATGTTATAAGCTTCACCTCTTAGCCCTAGCTAAGAGGTTTAGCCAACCATAGACATGATTGAACTAAAGTCTCTCAAACAAAGCATAACAACCAACTAAAGAAGAAGAAGAAAGCTCTTAAATGGCGGCTTCACCCTTTTGCTTCACTCTTTGAACCTTAAAAGATGCCTAGGAATGTCTTAGGGACTCCTATTTTTAGTTGTGAATCCTTCTCTTATGCACCAACTTGGAATTTCCATAAACCACCTCAAATTATGCAATCCGCGTTGGCCTTGCGTTACAACTCTGTGCAATTTCGGTGGCACCGAAATTGGCTTAGTTGGCACCTAAATCGAATATCTGAAATTTATCATATTTGAAATTGTATGTGCAGAGTACTTAGGTGGCACCTAAGCTGGCTTCGGTGGCACCGAATTAAGCTTAGGTAGCACCTAATTAAGTTATTTTCTTGCTGGACTATTTTGTGAACTTTCAGTGGCACCGGAGTTGGCTTTTAGGTGGCACCTAAATTGATTATTTTTCTGTTGTTTAACTTGTGCTCTCGCCTATCTTTTCTCCATCCTTTATGCTTGGTTTCCTAGGATCTATGGCATAAGAATTCTCCATTTTTAGTCTCTTAAGATCCTTCCTTTGCCTCGGTGATTCTTGAGCACTAAATTCATGTTTTTAGCATCTTTTCAATCCAAGCTCTTAAAATCACCTGCAACACAAACATGATTAAAATAAAACATTAAGCATTATCATGTTCATAAAACCAAGTAATAAATAGGAGATAATATTCAATATTTGAACCTCAACACAATCCCCAACCAGCATTTTGCTAGTCCCGAGTAAAATATGTGAAAAAATATTTCGAAAACCATTGTATAATTTCCATAAGCTCAATAGGTTTCAAAAACAATCAAGATAATAGAGTTTCAAAATACATCAATGCTGAGCATTATTCTCTCCTAAACTCTAGCATTCGGTAAACTTCATAATCAAGTTTAAAGCATTAATCATCCAATTAGAACAATTCCAAACATTGAGTTCCATGGGTGCACAATAAAGTCTAGACTTATGACAATCAAAGGTTCAATTCTTCATTTTCATGATAACATTGATAATCAAAAGAGCATTCAGGACAACCAAAACCTGAACTGAAACTTGCCCTACAGTTCATCTTTTAATTCCCTTTTTTTATTCCTCCAACTTTTGATTTTTCCATCGATGGCTTTCACACTATGTTCAATTTTTTTAGAGATCTTCAATAGGTGGCCTTTTTCGATGACAACTAAAAAAAATTTTGGCTGAGCATTATTATTATTCTTATTATTATTATTATTATTCAACATGATGGATAAATTCCCCAGGTTGGTCCCTTTCATGCTAAATAATCACCAAGTTAAAAATTCAATGTTAATTGAAACTTTAATGTTAAGGCTAGATGTGACATGTGAAATCATGACTCGATCAATATTTAAAACTTCTAATCATGGATTACTAATTTGGACTTAACTTTGAAATCTCCAAGTAACTGAATCCAATAGATATAAATCATCAACATTAAGCATCTTATACTTCTAATTTTCAATTTTTTTCCAATTTTCTACAATTTTTGCTCAAAGACTAAGAAAAAAACTGATTAATTTACCTAATTTCCCATCCCCAACCTAAAATCTACATTGTCCTCAATGTAAAAGAAATCAGCATGTAATGCAAAAGAGGCAATGAAAAGAAAAGGGAAGTGGTGGAAAGATAATACCTGAAGAAGAAATTTTAAGGCTTTTCCAATGATCTTAGTGTGAAGATGGGTTAGCACAAAAGACTTAAACAGACAATAAGTAAACTATCCTAAAACAGCGGAAAGAAAACTATCCTAATCCTAAATTCTTTGAAAGCAGTAAACCTAACTAGGAAAACTTGAGAAAGCTACTCAGTCCTCTGGCCAATATCTTGATAAATTTCTCGGTAGGTTTCTCAACAAGATCATCCAAAAGCCCTTTTTGCAATAGGCTTGAATATCCTGGAGCATGAATGTCTAGAGAAATTTATGGACCTTAGCATCATATTCGCGATTAGAATTTGGAGGTTTCCAGAGAATATATGATTCACCCACAGAAGATGATTTCTCAATATTAGTAGGTTAAGGTGAATGAGTGACCATAAACAATTGAATAATAATAAGGTTGTTCACCGTGCTTCATTTAAAATTCGAAGTTGTAGGCTCTGGTTCAGAATCTATCTCCTCCGCCTATAATGGTAAGATTTTAGTGTTAGTGGAAGGAGGGGCATCAACTTCATGGCCAATATGATCGTTCAAATCCGCAAAGTATGCCAAGCAGACATCCAGATATTCAGGAGTTTTGGTTAAAAGAGACTCATCATCTTCAAATGTATCTATCAAGTTCATCTCATAGGTTAGGTCGTCATCCTCTTATGGCTTGTGTAAATGAAACACATTGAATTCTACCGTCATATTCCCAAAAGATATTTTCATTACTCCGTTCCGACAATTTATGATAGCATTGGTAGTGGCCAGGAATGGCCGACCTAATATGATCAGAATTTGAGCACCCATATTTGAAGCTGAGTGTGTGTCCAAGACAATGAAATCTACTGGGTAGTAGAATCTATCGACTTGCACCAACACATCTTTTATCTTACCTCTTGATATTCTAGTTGAGTGATCAGCTAGTTGTAATGTTGTTTTAGTAGGTTTTAACTCACCGAGGCCTAATAATTCATATACCGAGTATGATATCAGATTAACATTAGCCCCAAGGTCTAAAAGTGCATTATCAACCTTGAGGTTTCTAATCACACAAGATCGTAGGACTTCCAGGATCCTTATATTTTGGGGGAGTGTTTCAATTGATTATGGCGCTCACCTGTTTAGTAAAAAATGCTTCTTTATGTACGTTTAGCTTCCACTTTACTGCACACAAATCTTTTAGGAATTTAGCGTAAGATGGGAACTGTTTAATTTCATCCAACAAGGGGGTGTTAATCTTGACTTGTTGAAAAACCTCTAGAATATTTTCATTCTCACTTAGCCGTTTTGATGTGATAAGACGTTGGGGAAATGGGGCCACGAGTTTGTATCCCTGCAATGGCTCTTTATCATATGGAGCATTGCTAGATTCACCACCATCCCTTGAATTTTTGGATTCCTCAGGTTTCTCAACCTTCCTTGGAATCTCTATGTCTATTTCATTTCCACTTTTCAAGGTGGTGATGGTCTTAACATGTTTCAAATGCTGAGTTGAAGAGTTGAGATCACATATCTCACATTGTCTTGTTAGGTCCCTAATATTCAATTGTGTCTTAAGTCATGCAACCGAAGTTCTAAGCTCATTCATAGCCTACAGTTGCTCTTGCCTAAATGCATCTAATGTATCTTTAAGGGTTCTCCTTAGTGAAAGTCCACTAAATGGCCCTTGTGGATAATTAGTTACATTTGTAGTTGGTTCATTTCCCCAATTAATTTCCACTCATCAGGAGTGTGCGTATCAGAATTTAGTGTACTAAGTGGTCATTGATATGTGTTTGTAGTATCTTCTTGAACGTGAAACACTTCTTGAAAAGCTGGGATTGTAAGACAATCTTTGATTGGGTGTACATCGCTCTCACAAATTCTACATAGGGTTTCGACGACTGCTTTGGGCCGAGTTGATTCCTTCCTAGATTCCAAGTCCTTAATTTTTCGTGTGAGAATTGCCAACTGTACATTAATATCATCTTCCTTCTTGAGTACATGTATTCCTATCTCTCTTGGCATTTCATTGGGAGTACTAGCTTGGTTTGATGTGTCCCATGATTAAGCGTTTTCAACTAGCATGTCAAAGTAGTCCCCTGCATCTTTTAGTTTCTTATCCATGAACCCGCCATTACACATCATCTGTACAAATTGGCGCATGTTTGGACTGAGTCCATCATAAAAATAAAAAAAATCAATTGTCCGCCAAGTTTCGTAACCATGGTGTGAGTAAGCGAGAAGTAAATCCTTGAACCATTCCCAACATTCAAAGAAGGTCTCATTATTTTTCTGAGAGAAGTTCATTATTTCCCGTCTAAGAACATTGGTTTTGTGAGTCGGGAAGAACTTTTTAAGGAACTCCTGGCTCATCTTTGCCCATGTGTCAATGGATCTAGGCCTTAATGAATAAAACCATGATTTGGCCTTTTCTTTTAAAGAGAATG
Source organism: Magnolia sinica (assembly GCF_029962835.1). Classification (NCBI taxonomy): domain Eukaryota; kingdom Viridiplantae; phylum Streptophyta; class Magnoliopsida; order Magnoliales; family Magnoliaceae; genus Magnolia; species Magnolia sinica. The sequence continues at coordinate 55,718,271 of NC_080582.1, forward strand.
GAAATAATTTAAGGCTAATTGTATCAGGAGGAACATCATTAAAATGTATGACTGTAACAATCTCTTGAAATTCTTTAATATGCATATATGGATTTTCTGAATCAAGTTCGTGGAACATAGGAAGTAATTGGATTATCTCATGTTTGAAGTTCACGTTTCCTGTATTAATTAGAAGAATTATGCAAAAAGGTGAACTTGTTCTCACTAGTGGTAAATAATCTTGTAAAGTTCGAACCGGGGGAACTCAATGCACTTCATTATCATCACACACTGTCCTAATAGGTGGTGTGTGATGCACAGGTCCTTCATCAATCCGATGTTCTTGAGCCATGCTCTTAGATGATATTTCAGAAGTATTTGAGGATTTTCTAACTTGCCAATCGATTTTTCAACCAAAATTCCTTTTCTCAAAGATCTCAGAGTATGGTTCCTTACCCATGAGGGCATGAACTTCTATTTTCTAATTCCTACAACAAGTATTGAAAGCAAGTAGGGGAAGAAGTTAGAAGAATGTTACTAGGTCGGAGTTCTATGTTAGGACCCTACAAAACAGAAAACAATGTTAGTTTCTAAAAAAGAAATCCAGAAAAAATCCTAACCTAAAAACAAAACAAAAAGTTAGTCCTAATTTTAACCTAATTCCAAAACTAATTAATTTTAGAAAAACGCAACCATTAGTCCTCAGCAACAGCGCCAAAAACTTGTTCACAACCCTAAGTGTAGGATCACGGTGTAGTAATAATTTTGTTGAGACCGAGGTCGAATCCAAAGGGACTAAACTTGTACGTATTCTGAAAAGAGCTAGAACTAGAACTAGAAGAATATCTAAATCTGAATTCTGGAATAAAAGAGAGTAATTGTGAATAAGGTTAAACAATCAATTTAAAGGTGGTAACTAGGGTGCCAAGGATCCACTTATAGCAATCAGGATGCTACCTTGCTTGATTCAGGAAATCCAATTGGAATTAGAGTCCTATCCTATCCAATTGGAAAAAGAAAGAGATGATTGAATCTCTAACCTTTTCATGGATCTAATCATCAATAAAGGAGAATTATGGGAGGAATTCTGTCACCCTATCATGCCCAAGGGGCGATGGCGAACAACGAGATTAACCAATCCCACAATCTCAAAGAGGAAAAGAAGATATTAAAGCTATCGTAGATCTATTGTAAGGCCCGTATTCTAGACCGTACCGTTCCGTAGACTTCCATGATCCTCCCCATCGAATTTCGGTTCCCTTGACCTGTAACTGGCAATTGCACGTGAACCTAAGTCACGTCATGTACATCAGAGTCGGCTAGACTTTAAACTTGTACCCTAGCAACCGCGCCGTCGCCACGGTTCCGACACCGTGTCTTGCGCGCCGATGCGATACCAGGGCCAAGAGATGTAGGCCCGTGTCTATCTCGAAGAAACGTTGCGCATTTGTAATTCTGAGAGAATCTCTACCAAATATCACATCAATCCATCAATCAATCAAGTCAAGTACAACCCATACCCTACCCATCCTTCTCTCACCCAAAGTCAACCAAACACATACCCATCTCTTAAACACCCATCACTCATCCCCTTTCATCCCATCACCCATCACTCTCTCTCTCTCTCATTTCTCTCTTCACTCCCAAGCAACCAAAGGGGTGGAAACATCCAAGCTCCCTAAGAGAGAGCTAAGAGTGTGGCCCACCTTCCTACCCCCTCATCTCCCATCCTAGCCATCCAACTTTCATCATCTTCCATTAAAGAAGGAACTTAGGAGGCGAGGAGTCCAAGGTGCTAAAGAAGAAGGCCAATCGGTGGGTGATCCACCGTTGATTTCCATTTAAGGGCCCACTTATGTTGGGACCCATTTTGATGTATGTGTGTGATCAAAGAGGGGCCCATAGTGGCGGGGTCCTTCCACTACACTCTCTCTCTCACTCTCTCTCTCTCTCTCTCTCTCTTTTCTTTTAGGTGGTGATGATGATGTGAGCGGCCCACTTGTGGCGTATGTATTATATCCATACCATCCACTTTAGGATGTATGGACCCCACCGTGATGAATGGATTAGATCCACACCGTCCATCAGTGGGCCACGTGTATATGGGGCCACCTCAGTGTATGTAGCTGGTGGGCCACATGTACGTGGACCCCACGTTGATGAATGCATTATATCCATACATGGGATGTACTGGACTGTGTAAAGAGAAAGAACATCAGTCATTTAAAATATATATATATATACTATAATATATAAATAATAATATATGTGATATATATATGTGTGTGTGTGCGCGTGATGGTGGGCCTCACATGGGAACCCACCTTTATATCCTTTGAATGAGGGTCGTCCATTACTAGATGGCCAGCAGCGCTGGTTGCTGTATTGGCGTTGGTAAAAAAAATTGATAAATAAATAAAAATAATATTTATATATAATATCTTGGTGGGCCAGACGTGTGTGTGTATATAATATTTCATGGTGGGCCACACCACGTGGCCCCACCCTAATGGATATGTTGAATATCCACCGTTCATCTGGGTGATCCACCGTATATATGTGTTTCACCATCCATCCATTCTATCTGGACAAGGTGTGAGGATCCCACTGTGATGCTTGTTTTGTATTCCACGCCATCCATCTGTTTTGATGGTGGGCCAGCTGCAGCTGCCAGATGCAGCAGCAGCATTACATGCTATGTGGATCCACACCGTCCAGACCTTGGACGGTGGGACCCACCATGATGCATGTGTTGTATCTATACCACCCAACCATCTTTGGGGATCGTTTTATTGCACGAGGAAAAGAATGAGTCAGATCTAAAGTTCCAACGGACCCACCATGATGGATGTGTTCCATCCAAACTGTTCATCCGTTTGGCAAGCTCATCTTAAGGCTTAAGATAGAAAAATGAAGCAAATCTGATGATCAGGTGGACCACACTGCAGAAAATAGTGTGGAGTGAACGTTCACCATTGAAACCCTCTTTGGGGTCATGGAAGTTTGGATCAATATGAAATTTACTTTTCCTCTAAATCCAGGTCTCTGTGACCTTATGATCAGGTTGGATGGAAAATAAAATTGTGGGCCTCACAAATTTAAATGGTGAAAATCATTATCTCCACTGTTATTTGTGGTATGGTCCAGATGATCTTTCGATATGATTTATTTATGGAAATGCTCTAAAATGATCTTTAAATTAGGTGAATGGTGTAGATGATGCGGCCCAATTTGATGTATCTGAGGCCCACATGATGCAGCCCGATTTGATGTATTTGAGGCTCATTGATGCGGCCCACTTGATATATATGAGGCCCATTGGCACGGCCCATTGATGCGGTCTACTTGATATATATGAAGCCCATCGGTGCGGCCCATTGTTGCGGCCCATCTTGATGTATATGAGGCCCATTGTGATATATGTGCGGCCCATGAGTGAGGTCTGATGTGATGTATTTATGGCCCATGTGTCGAGGCCCACTATGATTCATTTGAGGCCCATTGCGATGTATATGAGGCCCTGAGATGTGGCCCATTGTGATGTATATGCGGCCCACGAGTGAGGCCCGATGTGATGTAATTATGGCCCATGTGCCGAGGCCCATTGTGATGTATACGCGGCCCACGAGTGAGGCCCGATGTGATGTAATTATGGCCCATGTGTCGTGTCACGCCCCAAACTCGGAAACCGGGCTAACAAAATTCCTGATCGCCGAATCCGGCGCCGACAGCCTCCGTAGAACCCCATTCTCGGCTCCCAATGCCCATTCGCTAGGTTCCGATCTTGGGATGCTACGAGAAAGATTTTCAACATCAGTTTGATTCATAATAAGCATAACCAAAGGCATAACCCACAAACAACAACCAAAACTCCATCACATTTCCACTATGATCAAAAAAGTTAAAAGTACAATGAGCATAAAGGGAAATACAATGATGATAAATAAAAAAAACTCCAAGATGATCAACAAAGCGCTCCTGCCTCCGCGCTGCTGTGCTCCAACATCACCTGCACGCAACGGTCATGTATAAGCTTATGGAAAGCTTAGAGGGTGGTGTAAGTGTGTGTACAAGGTAGTAGTTATGCAGTATCAGAGTAATGAGGAATATGCTGATGAATCCATGAATTCCATGAGTCGTACCAAGGCTATGCAATGCGAGGCATGGATGATGTCGGCCATACCAAGGCCATTCGGTGTGGAATGCAATTCAAGCATGCGAATCCTCATCTAAGCCCACATATCAATACAGCTCAACTCTGGAATATCACCGGGGTCTAGTACACTCCAAGCCAGATTACCGCCCCATCGCGCGCAATAAGGTGAGTAGAAAAGACCTCACGATCCGCCTGCCAATATCGGGCTCGGCTCGTCGATAGCGGACCCATTCCTTGAGCCGGTCAGACTCAGCTTAGCTTTACCCCCTCCTCTCGGGCGGATAAGGCCATACCCCCTTACAACCGACCACGACACAGTGGAAAGCCCAACCGTCTGGTAATTGGCACTCGGTGCTCATACACCCACTCGGTCTAGACGTCGGAGCAACCTCTTGGTACCATAAGGGTTTAGGGACTTTCACCCAAGGATATTTATAGCACCCCATGTAGAATAAGATTTTTGGTATCCAATCCACCCAACCACGATACGCTTGTGGAGGCTACGACCCTGATGTCGCTAGGGCGTATAGTACCATATCACACAATGCGAATGCAAGAATCACACTATCCAGTCATGCAGCAGTCCTGCGTGTATCGTGCGCTAGTTTAGGGCAGCACCGCCTATCCGGGAGCCCATAAACAATCTGCCCGAAGGCATATGCTATGATCAGTCACTTCTCATATCAAGCATACATATGATGCGTTTGATCATGAATCATGGAACTATACTAAGCATGTTATATGGTAATGGATGCAGTTCATAACGAAGATGGGCTTAGAAGGCCTACACATTACATGTATGGGCCTATCAATGAGCCCTAGGGAGAGTCATAATGTGGATATTTAACCAACACTATACTTGCAATGTGAATGTCAAACCAACATTACTCCCAAGGTATAGCCCGTCACAAATATCATTACATAAACCATGTTGGGATCACATATTACAATGGACCTTAGGTACATCTCATTGGGCCTTCAATATATCAAATGGGCCGTATCACATGAGCCTTACATTCACCAAATGGGCCGCATTAATGGGCCTCACCAACGAGCCTTATGTACATTGCAATGGGCCATAGCCCATGGGCCTTAGAATACCTCACAATGGGCCTACTCACATGGGCCTTATGTATATCAAATGAGCCACACCAATTGGGCCTCATATGTACACCAAATGGGCCTCAACCTATAGACCCCAATACATCTCAATGGGCCTTAACCCATGGGCCCTTGATACATCAAATGGGCCTTAACCCATGGGCCACAAATACATCTAATGGGCCTTACAACATGCCAAGGTGGGGTCCACTTGGACTATGGATCTGGCTCATTCTCTAACCCCTGATATAAAATGAGCATTTAAAATGACTGGGTGGATGGGATGAAGCACATGCATCATGGTGGGTCCCACTGTCATTGGACAGTGTGAATAAAACACCTGCATCACCGTGGGCTCCACCGTCTGCTGGACGGTGTGAATAAAATGTATACATCATGGTGGGTTCCACCGTCCACAGCCGTGGACGATGTGGTAACACATACAACAATGGTGGGTTCCATGTGTGTGGCCCACCATAATGTTTTCCCACCATCCAACCTATTAACAAGGTCACACGGACCTGAGTGAAAGGAAAAATAAAAATTTCATCTTGATCCAAAACTTCTGTGGCCCACAAAACAGTTTCAATGGCAGAAATTCAATATCACTGTTTCCTGCAGTGTGGGCCACCTGAGCTGTGGATGGAGCTGAAATTTGGAGGGGGCCCACTTCTGGGAGTGGCCCACCTTGTGAACAAGTTGGATGATAAATAAACATCAAGGTGGGGGCCACGTCTAGAGCCGTTGGTTGCAGTCCGTCCGCTCGCCCATCGCACGGAGCAGCAGGCGCTGGTTGCACTTCTGACAACGGCAGCAGCGTTGCTGCTGCCTATATATATTTTTTGAAATCTTGTTTTTCCAAGTTTTTTTTGTATATGGGGCTCACATCGGAAGAATCCATCATGCCCACTGATTTCTACAGCCCATAACACATCCATCAAGTCCAATATTGGGCATTTTTCAGTGTATAGAAAATTTTGGGAGACTTTAAACTGTGGAGATCACTCTTTGCTATGGTATGGCCCGCCAGAACCTCGGATTGATTCCATTTTTCGGTTCAACGCCTAAAATGAGGTTGGGAAAGGAATGGACGGCGTGGATTAAATACATGCATCAAGGTGGGGCCTACATGAGTGGGCCACCCATAAGCTTGGAAACAAGCTAATATTTGTCTTTTTCCCTTTTTGTCCAGCGACCAAGGACACTGGACTGCTTTGTGTTACACATGCATTGAGGTGGGCCCTGCTTAGGTGGGCCACCAAATGATGGATGGTATGGGTACTACACATATAAGGTGGGCTCCACTTGAAGATAGTTTGGATAAAATACATGTTTCAGGGTGGGGTCCATCCAAGTGGGCCATACAACCATGTTATGATCACATAAAAAAATATGAAATAGAGAGGGAGAGAGAGATAGAGAGTGGGACACGCATGATGGATGGACCCCGGCACTATGGGCCCTCCCTTCAATGATCTAAAACATAAATCAAGTGGGCCCTTACATGTGGGCCCATTAAATCGAAATCCAACGGTGGAAATCCCTTCTTCATTAAAATAGACGGTTTAGATGACCCTAAGTATGCAAGGAAAATAAACATCATGATGGGGTCCATGGAGAATGGCCCCATCATGGAATGATCATGATGATCCAAGTGGGCCATCGGCCACATCTTAGGGTCCAAGTGAGATCCAAACCATTGATCGGTTGGCCTCACTTGGCCCATCATAAATACATGAAAATCTGGCCTATGACACACCCACCGTTCGATCTTCTTGCTCCCTTGGCTTCCTTAGCTCCTTAGCTTTGATTCCAACGGAGGAGATGGAGTTTAGATGGTTGAGATGGGAGATGAGAGGGTGGGAAAGGTGGGCTACCCTTGTTGCTTGGAAGAGTTGGAGAGGCTTAGGACATGTGGATTTTCTCTTGCTTGGGAGAGTGGTTTGAGAATGAATGAGAGAGAGAGTTGTAAAGGGAGAAAGAGAGTGATGGGTGATGGAGTGATGGATGGGGTGAGTGATGGGTGTAAGAGATTTCTTTGACTTTTGTGGCAAATGGTGTAAGAAAGGTATGGGCTTGTAAGAACTTTTTAACTTTTGTGGTTGCTTGGGAATGGGTGAAAAGTGATGTGTACTTGACATGCACTTGACATGATGGGATTGATGGGTTGATTGATTGATGTGACATCTCGTAGAGATTCTCTCAGAATTCACACACGTGATATTTTTCTCGCACCGAACGCTGGCCCACATCTCCTAACAATGGTATCGCCTTGGCGCGGAGTCACGGCATCAGAACCGCGGCGATGGTGCGGTCGTTATGGTACAAGTCTCGGGTTGAGTTGACTCGGGTTGACGGCATGAGAATCAGAGTCACGCGCAAATACCGGTTAAGGGTCGAAGGCTGTCAGAATTCGACCGGAAAGACTGCGGAAGTCTATGGATCGGTATGGTCTAGGATACGGGGCTTACAGCTCTCCCCTGCTAATAAAAATTTCATCCTCGAAATTTATATAATCATCGCAACTAGCCATAACTCAAGAGGGAGAAGAAACATAACATCACTATATAAAATTATAGATAACATACAACATACAAAACAATCAATCATCAAAAAGGTGGGGATAACGCTCTCAAATCTTAGCCTCGTGCTCCCAAGAAGCCTCCTCGACAGAATGGTGACCCCACTGAACCTTCACCAACGGAATGATCTTAGTCCAGAGGACCTGCTCCTTCCGATCAAGGATACGGACTGGCTGCTCAATATAGGAAGCATCCTCACGAACCTCTAATGGCTGCCAGTCAATAACAGGAACGATGTCTACACTTCCTCAGCATGGAAACATGGAAACTGTTGTGGATGCCAGACAACTGAGATGGTAAGGCAAGCCGATAGGCTACGGCGCCAACGCGCCCAGTGATCTCAAAAGGTCCTATGAATTTCGGGGCAAGCTTGCCCTTCGTTCCAAATCGAACTACACCCTTCATGGGCGAGACCTTGAGATACAATGGTCCCCTACATCAAACTCCAAGGGATGATGCCGATGATCAGCAAAACTCTTCTGCCGGCTCTGAGCTGTGCGCATCCTCTACTTGATAATATCAATAGCCTCTGACGTCTCCTGCACAAGCTCTGGACGTAGGAGACGACGCTCTCCAACATAGGTCCAACAACTCGGTGATCTGCATGGTTTACCATATAGTGCCTCAAAAGGAGCCATGCCGATGGTCGCCTGATAGCTGTTATTATAAGCGAACTCAGTCAATCGCAGATGCTCATCCCAACTACCCCCGAAATCAATCGCGCAGGCCCGAAGCATATCCTCAAGGATCTGGTTGACCCTCTCGGTCTGGCCATCGGTCTGCGGATGGTACGCGGTGCTGAGCTACAAATCAGTTCCCATCGCTCTCTGGAAGCTCACCCAAACTGAGATGTGAACCTCAGGTCTCGGTCAGAAATGATCTAGACTGGAATGCCATGCAGTCTCACAATATCCTCGATGAATAATCTCGCAAGCCGGTCCAAAGGCCAAGTCGCACGAATCGCAATAAAATGTGCCGACTTCGTCAGACGATCCACAATAACCCAGATGGCGTCATAACCGCACTGAGTCCTCGGCAAGCCCATAATGAAATTTGTCGACACGTGCTCCCACTTCCACATCGGGACACTCAACGGCTGCAATAGACCAGGGGGTCTCTGATGATTGGCCTTGACACGCTGGCATGTGTCACACTCGGCAACAAAACTGGCGATGTGGCACTTCATCCCTGCCTAAAAATACTGTCGCCTCATATCGCGGTACATCTTTGTCGAGCCAGGATGGATAAAAAACTGCGATCGATGTGCTTCGGTCATAAGATCTTTGTGCAACTCAGGAACATCCGGGACACATAATCGGCCTCTAAAGCAAAGTCCATCGTCTGAACCAATCTGCCAATCTGTCTGACTCTCAGATGTTGCCTCTGCTCAGTAATCCTGTAACGACTTGTCTGCCTGCTGAGCCTCGATCACCCTTACGACAAGAGAGGGTTGAATCGACAGGCTCGATAACTACACAATAGAAGACTACAAGTCAAACTCAAAGTCGTACTCTGTTATATCCTCGAGCACCCACCACTCCTGAATCATCATATGCGCCACCAGGCCTCGTGGCTGACGACTGAGGGCATCCGCCACCACGTTCGCCTTACCCGGGTGGTACTGGAGATCGAAATCATAGTCCTTCAGGAGCTCCATCCAGCGCCTCTGCCTCATGTTCAACTCAGACTGCGAGAAGAGGTACTTCAAGCTCTTGTGGTCAGAAAAGAGCTCGAACCTAACCCCGTAGAGATAGTGTCTCCACACCTTCAGTGCGAAGACAACTGCAGCCAACTCTAAATCATGCGTGGGGTAGTTCAGCTCATGGACCTTGAGCTGAGGAGACGCGAAGGCCACTAGTTTCCCGTGCTGCATTAGGACAGCACCCAAACCAATATACAAGGCATCGGTAAATACAATAAAACCATCACTCTCAGAGGGAAGAGTGAGGACAGGAGCGGACGTGAGGCGGTCCTTCAACTCCATAAATGCTCGCTCATAGGTGTCGCTCTAAATAAACTTTACGCCCTTCCAAGTCAACCTAGTCAACGGGGCTGCAATACGAGAGAAGCCCTCAATAAAACGGTGGTAGTAGCCCGCTAAACCAAGGAAACTGCGGATCTCGGACGCATTTGTGGGCTAGCCCCACTGATGCACTACCTCAACTTTTAAGGGATCCACTGCGACACCCTCCCTCGTCACCACGTGACCGAGGAACTTCACCTCCTCCTGCCAAAACTCGCACTTCTCCAGCTTCGCATATAGCTGGTGTGCGTGGAGGGTCTGCAACATAACCTCCAAATGCTGCTCGTGCTCCTCACGGGTCCTCGAATAGATCAGAATGGGCGGAAGACCTCATTCATCAACTGCATAAAGATCGCGGGTGCATTGGTCAGTCCGAAGGACATGACCTGAAACTCAAAATGACCGTAATGTGTCCTGAATGCTATCTTCGGAATGTCCTCCTCTCGGACCCGAATCTGATGATAACCGGAACGCAAGTCAATCTTTGAAAAGAACTATGCACCCTGCAACTGATCAAACAAATCATCAATCCTCTGGAGCGGGTACTTGTTCTTGATTGTGACCTTGTTGAGCTCGCGGTAATCTACGCAGAGCCTCAACGAGCCATCCTTCTTCTTTACGAAGAGTATCGGTGCTCGACAAACTGCTTAGACGGATAAAGCCCAACTCGTGCAACTTGTCCAACTGCTTCTGCAGTTCCTGCAACTCCAACGGTGCTATACGATACGGGGCCTTTGAAATAGGTGCAGTACCGGGCACGAGATCAATCTGAAACTCGGTGAGTCAGTGAGGCGGTAATCCTGGAATCTCCTGGGAAAATTGTAAACCACAGGCAATTGGTCGATGCTCACCACTATGGGCTCCTCTATAGCACATGGCATCAAATAAGACAACGGCTCTCCTCTGGGCTCAGCAATGAACTAGAACTGCGGCAAGCCAGGTATACAAAATGTGACTGTCCTCGTGAAGCAATCTAATATGGCGTGGTACTCGACAAGCCAATCCATGCCCAGGATGGCATCGAACTCGGACATCGGCAAAGCAAATAGATCGGCAGGCAAAAAGATATCTCCAACCAGAACAGGGCAAGATGAGCAAAATCGGCCAACACTACAGTCTTCCCCAAGGGAGTCGATACTGACAAGCCCTCACGAGCAGACTCCAAAGGCAAACCAGTCAATCGGTAAAAACTCTCAGCCATAAAAGAATGTGATGCACCAAAATCAAACAACACACGTGCAATGCATGCAAATATTAAGAGTATACCCTCAACAACTCCTCCGGATGACTACGGGTCCTGCTGAGCGGCATAAAACCTAGCTTGAGCCAGCTGGGGAGGTGTCTGTCCCCTCTGAGCATGCTGCTGTTGTTGCTGTCGCTGAGGCGGTCGAAACTGCTACCTCTGCTGATGCGATCTCGGAGGCTGGTGCTGATGCTGCTGCTGAGGTGGCCTCGGTGGTGGGGGTTGCTGTCGCTGCTGGTGCAGGGGTCTCTCCTACTACTGCGGTGGAGGCTGTTGTGGACCTCTTTGCTGCTGCTGCTGCTGCTGGGGGAGAGGACACTCCCACATACAGTGCCCCATTGCACTGCACCTAAAACAAGAGCCGGTGAATTGCCTCGGAGGTGGTGCTAGAGGTGCTGCTGGCGCTCGGAAGGCTGGGCGACCTGTGCGCCTCTGCTGTGGTCGACCTTGTTGGAAATCACTAGAAGGAGCTTACCTCTTCCGGTCTCTCCTTTGACCGTGATCAGACTGAGAACAGTCCTACTCAGCCTCAAAAATCTGGGCCTTCCGTACCACTCCCTCGAAAGTCGGGAGCTCATGCCCAATAACATGGCCTCGAAGACTGTAACCCAAGCCACCCTCAAATCGGTGGGCTCTCCGCTCCTCATCATCCACCAAGTATGGTGCAAATCTGGACAGTGCTACAAAACGAACGGCATACTGAGCCACCGTCATATCACCTTGCACCAAGGCCTCGAACTCCAACACCCGCTGTCGTCTGATGTGATCAGAAAAATACTATCAGTCAAACTGATCTACAAAATCCTTCCAAGTCCATACAAAATCAGCGCCTACTGCTTGGGAGACTGACGTCCACCAGTGCTCAGCCTCACCATGAAGGAGAAATACGGCTAATCAGACTCGCCGCTCAATCGTGCATCTCATCGTCTCAAATATCTTCTCCACATCAGCGCGTCATCTCTCAGCTACGGTCAAGTCTGGCTCACCCTGGAAACGCGGGGGATCGAGCCGTCGGAACTCTCGAAGGAGGGCACTCGCGCCCTCCTGCTTTGCCTGGGCCGGTGAAACAACAGGGTGTCTGCCCTGCCCTTGAAGTGCGGCCGTCACAACTTGCAACATCTGCTGCAACTGGGAGGCACTCACAGATACGATCGGATCCGCACCGATCTCTGGTGGAGGGGCTGCATCCATAGGATGGGCAGTGGGAATCTCTGGTGGTGGAGCAGGGATCGTAGGTGGTAAGGTGGGAGCCGTAGGGGGTGGAGCCAGAGTCTCAGGTGGTGGTGCGGGAGTAGATCGAGTCACTCTCCTGCGCGGCATGTCCTACAGGAAAGAGCGTAGGCGCCTATCAACTTAAAGGCTCGCGAAGGCACGTACGTTAAGGATCTTATAATAAAAGATTGATAGGCTATCCGAACTTAGGACTTAAATCATTCATAGCAGACATGCAATGTTGTTCTTGGTTATTCCCGAGTTATGCTCTGATACCAACTCCGTCTCTCCCCAAACTCGAAAATCGGGTTCACAAAATTCTCAATCCCCAAATCCGGCACCGACGGCCTCCGTAGAACCCCATTCTCGGCTCCCAACACTCATTCACCAGGTTCCAATCCTGGGATGCTACGAGGAGGATTTTCAACATCAGTTTGATTCATAATAAGCATAACCAAAGGCATAACCCGCAAACAACAACCAAAACTCCATCACATTTCCACTATGATCAAAAACTTTAAAAGTACAATGAGCATAAAGGGAAATACAATGATGATAAATAAAAAAAAACTCCAAGATGATCAATAAAGCGCTCCTGCCTCAGCGCTGCTGTGCTCCAACGTCACCTGCACGCAACGGTCGTGCATAAGCTTATGGAAAGCTTAGAGGGTGGTGTAAGTGTTTGTGCAAGGTAGTAGTTATGCAGTATTAGAGTAATGTAGAATATACTGATGAATCCATGAATGCCATAAGTCATATCAAAGTTTTACAATGCGAGGCATGGATGATGTCGGCCATACTAAGGCCATGCGGTGTGGAATGCAACTCAAGCATGTGAATCCTCATCTAAGTCAACGTATCAATACAGCACAACTCTGGAATATCACCGGGGTCTAGTACACTCCAAGCCAGATTGCCGCCTCATCGCACGCAATAAGGTGAGTGAAAAAGACCTCACTATCCACCTGCCAATATCGGGCTCAGCTCGTCGATAGCGGACCCATTTTTTGAGCTGGTCAGACTCAGCCTAGCTTTGCCCCCTCCTCTCGGGCGGGTAAGGCCGCACCCCCTTCCAACCGACCACGACACAGTGGAAAGTGCAACCATCTGGTAATCGGCACTCGGCGCTCATGCACCCACTCGGTCTAGACGTTGGAGCAACCTCTTGGTACCATAAGGGTTTAGGAACTTTCACCTAGGGATATCTATAGCACCCCATGTAGAATAAGATTTTCGGTATCTAATCCTGCCAACCACGATACGCCTGTGGAGGCTACGACCCTGATGTTGCTAGGGCGTTTAGTACCATATTACACAATGCAAATGCAAGAATCACACTATCCAATCATGCAGCAGTCCTGCGTGTATCGTGCGCTCATGTAGGGCAGCACCGCCTATCCGGGAGCCCATAAACAATCTGCCCGAAGGCATATGCTATGATCAGTCACTTATCATATCAAGAATACATATGATGTGTATGATCGTAAATCATAGAACTATACTAAGCATGTTATATGGTAATGGATGCAGTTCATAACGAAAATGGGTTTACACGGCCTACACATTACATGTACGGGCCTATAAATGAGCCTTAAGGAGAGTCATAATGTGGACATTTAACCAACACTATACTTGCAATGTGGACGTCAAACCAACATTACTCCCAAGGCATAGCCCGTCATAAACATCATCACATAAACCATGTTGGGATCACACATTGTAATGGACCTTAAGTACATCCCATTGGGCCTTCAATATATCAAATGGGCCGTATCATATGAGCCTTACATTCACCAAATGGGCCACATTAATGGGCCTCACCAACGAGCCTTATGTACATTGCAATGGGTCATAGCCCATGGGCCTTAGAATACCTCACATTGGCCTTATGTATATCAAATGGGCCACACCAATTGGGCCTCATATGTACACCAAATGGGCCTCAACCCATAGACCCCAATACATCTCAATGGGCCTTAACCCATGGGCCCCTGATACATCAAATGGGCCTTAACCCATGGGCCACAAATACATCTAATGGGCCTTACAACATGCTAAGGTGGGGTCCACTTGGACTATGGATCTGGCTCATTCTCTAACCCCTGATATAAAATGAGCATTTAAAAAGATTGGGTGGATGGGATGCAGCACATGCATCATGGTGGGTCCCACTGTCATTGGACAATGTGAATAAAACACCTGCATCACCGTGGGCTCCACCATCCGCTGGACGGTGTGAATAAAATGTATACATCTTGGTGGGTTCCACCGTCCACAGCCGTGGATGGTGTGGTAACACATACAATAATGGTGGGTTCCATGTGTGTGGCCCACCATAATGTTTTCCAACCATCCAACCTGTTGACAAGGTCACACGGACCTGAGTGAAAGGAAAAACAAAAATTTTATCTTGATCCAAAACTTCTGTGGCCCACAAAACAGTTTCAATGGCAGAAATTCAATATCACTGTTTCTTGCAGTGTGGGCCACCTGAGTTGTGGATGGAGCTGAAATTTGGAGGGGGCCCACTTCTCGGAGTGGCCCACCTCGTGAATGAGTTGGATGATAAATAAACATCAAGGTGGGGCCCACGACTAGAGCCGTGGGTTGCAGTCCGTCCGCCCGCCCGTCGCTCGCAGCAGCAGGCGCTGCCTGCGCTTCTGACAGCGGCAGCAGCGTTGCTACTGCCTATATATATTTTTTGAAATCTTATTTTTCCAAGATGTTTTTGTACATGGGGCCCACATCGGAAGAATCCATCATGCCCACTGATTTCTACAGCCCATAACACATCCATCAAATCCAATATTGGGCATTTTTCAGTGTATAGAAAAATCTGGGAGACTTCAAACGGTGGAGATCACTCTTTGCTATGGTATAGCCCGCCAGAACCTCGGATTGACTCCGTTTTTTGATTCAACACCTAAAATGAGGTTGGGAAAGGAATGGACGGCGTGGATTGATGCATCAAGGTGGGGCCTATATGAGTGGGCCACCCATAAGCTTGGAAACAAGCTGATATTTGTCTTTTTCCCTTTTTGTCTAGCGTCCAGGGACGCTGAACTGCTTTGCATTACACATGCATTGAGGTGGGCCCTGCTTAGGTGGGCCACCAAATGATGGATGATATGGGTACTACACATATAAGGTGGGCTCCACTTGAAAATGGTTTGGATAAAATACATGTTTCAGGGTGAGGTCCATCCAAGTGGGCCATACAACCATGTTATGATCACATAAAAAAAATATGAAATAGAGAGGGAGAGAGAGATAGAGAGTGGGACACGTATGATGGAGGGACCCCGGCACTATGACCCCTCCCTTCAATGATCTACAACATAAATCAAGTGGGTCATTACATGTGGGCCCATTAAATCGAAATCCAACGGTGGAGATCCCTTCTCCATTAAAATAGACAATCTAGATGACCCTAAGTATACAAGGAAAATAAACATCATGATGAGGTCCATGGAGAATGGCCCCATCACGGAATGAGCATGATGATCCAAGTGGGCCATCGGCCACATCTTAGAGTCCAAAGTGAGATCCAAATCATTGATCGGTTGGCCTCACTTGGCCCATCATAAACACATGAAAAGCTAGCCTATGACACACCCACCGTTTGATCTTCTTACTCCCTTGGCTTCCTTAGCTCCTTAGCTTTGATTCCAACAGAGGAGATGGAGTTTGGATGGTTGAGATGGGAGATGAGAGGGTGGGAAAGGTGGGCCACACTTGTTGCTTGGAAGAGTTGGAGAGGCTTAGGACGTGTGGATTTTCTCTTGCTTGGGAGAGTGGTTTGAGAATGAATGAGAGAGAGAGTTGTAAAGGGAGAAAGAGATTGATGGGTGATGGAGTGATGGATGGGGTGAGTGATGGGTGTAAGAGATTTCTTTAACTTTTGTAGCAAATGGTGTAAGAAAGGTATGGGCTTGTAAGAACTTTTTGACTTTTGTGGTTGCTTAGGAATGGGTGAAAAGTGATGTGTACTTGACATGATGGGATTGATGGGTTGATTAATTGATGTGACATCTTGTAGAGATTCTCTTGAAATTCACATGCATGGCATTTTCCTCGCACCGAACGCTGGCCCACATCTCCTAACCACAGTATCGCCTTGGCGCGGCATTGAAACCGCGGTGACGGCACGGTCGCTATGGAACAAGTCTCGGGTTGAGTCAACTCGGGTTGACGGCGTGAGAATCAAGGTCGCCCACAAATACCAGTTAGGGATAGAAGGTTGCCGAAATTCGACCGGGAAGACCGCGGAAGTCTATGGAACAATACGGTCTAGTGATATGTATTAGGTTCTTGTGTGAGGGCATGGGCCCACGATATGTTTGACTCTATGTGGGCCACTACTTAGGAGCAATGATGGTTAAATTGTAAGTGTTATGGTTTTATGATCCTTTGGTTGTCAAATTTTGTGGTGCCAAAACCTCAATATATGTCTTATGTAGCTCATTGTTATATCTGTCCAAGACATTGCAACATCTCTTTTAAAAAACTTTGCCTCAAGTCAAGAACGAAGATCTACTTCAATTCATTTCAAGAAATGCAAGTTCAAGCTACAACGAAAAAAGTGACTTGTTTAAGACTCAAGTTTGTGTATAACTCAAGGTGAAGTGTAATTCAAGCTCTAGAAGATCTCAAGTTTTATGCTACATCATGTAAAGAGATCTCAAGCTTCACAATCTTCAAAGGTCAACTATCACATGAAGAAAATGATGTCTCGATGTTCATATCTCACTTTCAAGGTATGATTAACCTTAAATTGACCTTAGGGTAGGTCATTTTTTATACATAATTCAAACTGAATTACTTTACATCTATTTGGGTTGTTCTAAGACTAGTCCTGAACCCTGTTTGACTAGTCCTAGCACTGCCTTGACCAGTCGTAGTGTCCACAGGACCAGTCAAAGGTGCGATTTCTGCTATTATAAATGAGAACGAATTTCAGAGTTCTATAACTCAATTCAAGTAAAATCAAGGCATCACTATGAGATAAGTTTGTATTCATTTTAAGCTACTTTGTGCATATTTAATATTCTCTTTTGTTAGCTTTATAGATTTGATTTTGTTTCTATATTCCAATCTGAATCGAAAAGAGGAATTGTGATATTCCTTCTTCTTGGAATCAAAATCAAATAGAGCTAGCCCAACTGGTTTAATTTAAAATCAATTAGAACCTATAACCTTTTTTAAGTGAGTATTGGACGTTGAACTTCTACATTTGAACTTCTACTCCGATTTGGTTCTTCTGGGCTGCTACAAAAGGAGAAATCCAGGTATTTTACATTTGTATAAATTTTCTTTATTTTGGTTTCTTTTGAGATTAAGCTAGAAAAATGTCATTGTGTTGGTTATCTGAGGAGAGCCAGAAAACTCAGAAGTGGGGTTTTTGAATTGTGTAAGCCCATTTGAAAGACACAATTGTGAAGGTTTTAGATAAACTTGAGAAACCTATTTTCATAGTGAATGCTAATATCCACTGTGTGAGGATATTAGGAGTGGAGTAGCAAGCTTTGTGGCTGTTGTTTAACAGTTGGTGAACACACAGGCGAACCACTATAACTCTTTGTGTTTTGTGGATGTGTGATTTATTTTTTTTATCTTTTATCATTCAAGTGTGTGGGATGTATATGTGGATGTGAATGCTGTAATTTTTACGTTTTAAGCATTGTGGGGAATGTTGTAATAGTTTAGAATTTTAATTCCTTGCTATTTATCTATTCCTCTTCAATTTGAGTTTTTGATATAAAAAACTTTCTAGAAATAAGGTTGTCCTGACATAAACCTTTGGTTTTTATGGTGTAAGGTTGTCCTTAGAACAACATTTGTATCAACCACTCAATACTTGATTATTGAGGCTACTTTTCATTTCAGCATTGTGA
Source organism: Magnolia sinica (assembly GCF_029962835.1). Lineage (NCBI taxonomy): Eukaryota > Viridiplantae > Streptophyta > Magnoliopsida > Magnoliales > Magnoliaceae > Magnolia > Magnolia sinica. The sequence continues at coordinate 55,736,461 of NC_080582.1, forward strand.
AATGATTTCTTTTATTTGGCTATCATATTCTTTTATTCCGTTGTTAAAGCTTAAAATTTGGCATAGTCCTATTCACCCCCCCCTCTAGGACATATAGCTTGGCCTTTTCAAGTGGTATCAGAGCTGAATAACTCATTTTAATTCTTATTTTTTTTGGATTTATTTCCTGATCTAATCGATCTAAGCTATTTATAAGATGTCAAATTTTGATAGCCTTGCAGTCACTAGGCCTCCACCATTTGATGGCTCCAATTATGTCTATTGGAAATCAAGGATGAGGATTTTCCTTAAATCCATGGATGAGAGCATGTGGCAAGCCACAGTGACTAAATGGACCCCTCCTACCATTGAAGTAACTGGTATCGATGGATCCAAATCTATGAAAATCTCTCCTTATTTTTCTTGGACCACACTTCAGAAAAGTGAGTAGTGCCAATGCAAAAGTACTAAATACAATCACTTGCACACTATCACCGAATGAATTTAAAAGAATTATATCCTGTAATACTGCAAAGTAAGCTTGGGATATTTTAGAAATGACACATGAGGGAACATCAATTGTCAAAAAAATCTAAAGTCCAACTCCTCATAACCAAATTTGAGGAAATACATTTGAAGATGAAATGTTTATGGACTTTTATACAAGATTAAATGACATTGTGAACTCTATGTGGGGTCTTGGCGATAAAATCCCAGAACGTAAAGTGTGTGCAAAGATACTACGCTCACTACCTGAACGGTTCAACTCAAAGGTTACCGTGATCCAGAAACTTCGTGATACAGACAATATGAGGGTAGAAGAACTAGTTGGGTCTTTACAAACCTATGAGTTAAATTTTAAAGCTCCTAAAGGTAAATCTATTGCCCTTAAGTCTTCTATGAATGTTTCATAAGAAAATTCTGAAGACGATATGCCTTTTTTAGCAAAAAAAGTTTTACAAGATTTTCAAAAGTAAAAAGAGGGTTAATTTTCAAAAATCAAATGATAAGAAGAAAACTAAATCTAAAACTTAAAAATCTTTGAAAAATAGTCAATGTTACAACTGCCAAGAATATGGGCATTTAACAAATAAGTGTCCTAAAAAGGACAAACCCAAAAAGAAGAGTATGTTAGCTACTTGGGATAAATCTTCTGGCTCTGAAGCCTCTTCTGAATCAAAAGACTCTGAAACCGAGTCGGGCAATGAAGTTAAAGCCCTTATGACTCTAGCAAAGTTCACTTTTTCAGATCACGATGATTTAACTAGTGAAGAAAATCTGAATAGTGATCATGAATAAGATCTTCAAGATGCTTACAATGCCCTATACAAGGAAAGTTGTAAAATTGCTGTAAAACTAAAACTGTAAAAAGAAAAGTATTTAAAACTTAAAGAAAACTTTGATTCTCGTCTTAGAAAAATCCCATATTTTAGATTATTTTGAAAAATGCAAATGCGATTTAGAATTCAAAACTTCCCAAATTGAAAATCTTAAATCTGAAAATAATAAACTTAAACTTGAAGTTTCTTCTCTTTTGAGTTTAAAGGATACATGGAGGTATGCCCAAGGTGATACAAAATTAGAAAAACTTTTGCCTGGATTAAGAAAATGTGGCGACCGATCCGGTTTGGGCTACGATAAAAGTGTTCCTCCTAAACAAAAGTATACTCCTCCCAAGTTTGTGAAAGGAGAGACTTCAAACTCAAAAGGGACAAGTACTAATCAAAATTTTTCTAAAAATACTAAAACTTTTCAAAAACCCAAAAGCAACTATATCAACTATAAAAATCAGAACCGAAACCCTTTAGCTGAAAAAACAGTTGATCTACTTAAGGAGCTTTTAAAATCTAATCCAGTAGGTCACTCTTACAACAACTACAAACAAAAGAAAACCCAGTATACTCCTAAACCCAAAACAGTTATGAAATGGGTTCCTAAGGTTACCTGCTTGGTTGCCCACACGACTTTCAAAGCTTCAAGCCATTCAAAGTGGTACCTAGATGGTGGATGCTTCAGGCACATGACTGGTGACAAAGGTCTGTTCACCACTCTTAAAGACATGACTAATGATTCAGTCACATTTGGTGATGGTAGCAACTGCACGATTATTGGCCAAGGTACAGTTCAACTTTCTAACCTCCCCTTATTTGAGAATGTTCTGTATGTTGAAGGTTTAAAATATAACTTGTTAAGCATTTCTCAAATATGTGATAAAAATCATAGTGTTAAATTTTCTAATCTATGATGTGAAATATTAAACAAAAATGGTTCAGTAATATTAACTGGTCGTAAAACTTCTAAAAACTGCTACATCATAAGTGATTCTAGCTCATCTAATCAACTGTGTTACATGGTCCATACCGATGAGACCGAGTTATGGCATAAACGTCTTAGACATGTACACTACCGCAATATCTATGGATTGAGTAAAAAAGAACTAATAAGAGGTCTACCTAAATTATAAAAAATAGACAAAATATGTGGCAAATGCCAAATTGGCAAGCAATCAAGGAGCTCTCACAAGAAGGTGAACTCCAATGCCACATCAAAACCACTCGAACTTCTCCACATGGATCTTGTAGGACCAACCAGGACGGAGAGTCGAGGTGGCAAAAAATACATATTGGTAATCCTGGATGATTTTACCAGATTCACTTGGGTAGCCTTCCTAAGGGATAAATCAGAAATCCTTAATGAAGTAAAAAAGGATTATCAAACGGATCCAAACTGAAAAAGGTTCTCAAGTTAGTAAAATCTGTAGTAATCATGGATCTGAGTTCGACAATAGCATTTTTAAGAAATTTTGTTGCAATCAGGGAATACTACATGAATTCTCTATACCTAAAACACCACAACAAAATGGTATAGTTGAAAGAAAAAATAGAGTGCTTTAAGAAATGGCTAATGTAATGTTGAATAGTATGAAGCTATCTAAAAATCTTTGGGCTGAAGCCGTAAATACTGCCTATTATATAATTAACTGGGTTTATACAAGAAAGTTAAATAATAAAACTGCTTGTGAAATGTGGTTTGATAAGAAGCCTACTGTTAAATACTTTTGAGTTTTTAGCAGCAAGTGTTATATTCTACGTGACTGTAAAAGTCTGGGAAAGTTTGACACTAAAAGTGATGAAGGGACTTTTTAGGATATTCTTTAAACAGTTGTGCTTATCGAGTACTAAACAAAAGGACCGGTGTTATTCAACAATCAATTAATGTAGTCATAGAAGATCACTTGAATACACCTACCCCAAGTTCAGATAATGATGAAGTTCTTTTAGTTGACAAACCAGATACTTCATCAAGTCAAGACATTTCAGAACTGAGGATGGTTAAAGATCATCCAATCACTCAGATTCTTAGAAACCCTCTCACTGGTGTTCACACTCGTAAATAACTTGAAGACATATGTAATTACATATGTTTCGCATCCCAGATAGAACCGGCTAACGTAAAAGAAGCTCTTACTGACGAAAATTAGATTGTTGCGATGCAAGAAGAGCTTAACCAATTTATCAGAAATGATGTTTAGTACCTTGTTTCTAGACCTAAAGATAAATATATTATCAGTACTAAGTGGATTTTTAAAAATAAGTCTAATAAACTTGGTAATATAATTCGAAATAAGGCTAAACTGGTTGTATAAAGGTACACTCAAATTGAAGGAATTGATTATGATGAAACCTTTGCCCCAGTAGCTTGTCTTGAATCAATCAGACTATTCATATCCATTGCTTACTTTAAAAAATTTCAAATTTATTAAATGGATGTAAAGAGTGCCTTCTTAAATGGTGATCTACATGAAGAAGTGTATGTGGAACAACCAATGGGTTTTGAAGACCCTAAGAACACTGATCATGTCTATTGCCTTAAAAAGGCTCTCTACAGATTAAAACAAGCTCCTAGGGCATGGTACGAAAAATTGACTAAGTTTTTACTAAGTCATAATTTTCAAATGGGAAGTGTGGATAAAACTTTATTTGTTAAGAAACATAACGATGATATCTTAATGGTACAGATCTATGTTGATGAAATTATTTATGGATCTTCCTATACTAACATAATTGTTGAGTTTGTAAATTTAATGAAATCTAAGTTCGAAATGAGAATGGTTGGGGAATTGAATTATTTTCTAGGGTTGCAAGTAAAATAACAACCTGATAGTATATTTATTTCTCAAACCAAATATGCTCTGAACTTAATCAAAAAGTTCATATTTGAGAATGATAAGAATTTTGATACTCCTGTGAGTACAACCTTAAGACTCTCAAAGGATTCTACAGGTAAAAATGTTGATCCTAAAATATATCGCAGTATGATTAGCAGTTTACTTTACTTAACTGCTAGCCAACCTGATATTGCTTTAAATGTTGGAATTTGAATTAGATATCACTCTGATCCTAAAGAGTCACATCTAACTGTTATTAAGTAGATTATGCGATATGTCACAAGTTTAGTTAATTTGAGTCTCTGGTATCTATATGATACTAGTGTTCAGTTGGCAGGGTACATTGATGCTGATCGGGCTGGAAATATCGATGATAGGAAATCAACCAATGGTGATTGTTTTTATATCAGAAATTGTTTAGTTTCTTGGTTTAGCAAGAAGCGAAGTTCTATATCACTCTCTACTGCTGAGGCTAAATACATCGCAGCTGGAAATGCATGTACTCAGCTTGTTTGGATGAAATGTATGTTAAGTGATTATGGAATTGCACAGGATTCAATGGTTTTATATTGCGATAATTCCAGTATAATAAATATTTCAAAAAATTCAATCCAGCATTCACGTACCAAGCACATTGATATTAGGTATCATTATATTCGTGAATTAGTGGAAGAAAAAATAATATCTTTGGAATACATTCCGACCGAGACTCAACTTGTTGACATTTTCACTAAACCGCTCGACAAAAGCAGGTTTAATAAATTAAAATTTGATCTTGGTATGTGCATTCTAAATTGATTATTCATGCATATTTGTATCATAGTATATATATATTTGATAATTTATGTGTTTAAATTTTAAATTTTTATGAAAAATGCATGTTTATTTTGGTACATGACCAATCGTGGATGTGCTCGACCGGTCCTGGTACGACTAGTCGAGGACAGCTCAAGACCGGTCGTGTAGCGCACTGGTCTCTTTAATTTGGGAAAAACCATCATCTTCCTCATTTCTTCTTTTCTCTCCAACAAGCCGTGGCACGACTAGTCAAACCCGACTATTTGATTCGTCAAAGTTCGTGTATTTTTTTAGTCTTACTTGAAGATTCATGGTCTATTTTCTTCAATTTCTTCATTGGAGTGCTTGATTTCAAGGTTTGTTGAGTTATTTGGGGTTTTTCTTCTCAAATTTCTATTTTTGAGAAAACTCATTCCTCATCTTTTGCAACTCCTTAATACATTGATTTTCTTATTGCCAATGGATGCTAGAGGGAAAAAGAAAACTTTTCGTGGTCCATCTTCCTCTATATCAACTCCTATCACTTAGTGCCATCTTCGGTCACTCGAAGATGATCCCTCATATGTGCGGGATTTACGTATGCGCAATGTCATTGTTGAAAGAGCTGTTGAACTTGAAAACATTGCTCCTTTTGGTATCATTCCACTCCTTTAAGCTGTAGGATGGGATAATATCTTACATTGGGGTGGGCCTGCATACCAATCTATTACACAGGCCATGTTTGCATGTATCTCTGATTTTTCTGCTGAGAATTTAACTTTTAAAATTGATGCTAGAGAAGGTCCTTTTGAAATTGACCGTCATCTGATTTCAGCTCTTATGGATATACCTATTAATGATGAGGGTATTCCAATTCATACTTTAGCTAAAAAGCCCTCAAAACCAGAAAAACTCATGCTCACTAGAGCATTATGTAATATGGATGTGCAATGGACTCATAAAGGGAATGTGCTCCCCTTAAAGTACTTGTTACCCAGATATAGGGTTCTCCATAGAATCTTTATTTCCAATCTGTATCCGCGTTCTGGTAATAAAATAGAGCTGACTTCCTTTATGGTTCGAGTTTTGCATTCTATCATCTCTGGTACTAAAGTTTGTCTTCCTTCCTTAATATGTCATTTCATCATTCAGTTTCGTCTCCATCCAGGTCATAGTGATATTCTGTTTACCTATCTTATGACTATTTTAGCTTCTCACATGCTACTTGTTATGCCTATTGGAGAGGCTCTTATCTATCATCTTATTTTTAACAATTCAAGTATTCACAAGATGAAATTGGATTTGGATCCTAGCCAAGTGGATGTGGGTGGTGGTGGAGCTGAAGCAGGGAATGAAGAAGAAGCTGGTGATCTTCCTCCTGATGATATAAACATGGATGATATTTTTGATGAAATTGAATCTGATTCTGCTAATGATCCTGACTATGAACCATCTGATTTTGATGCGCATCTTCGTGCACTTGAGGAGAAGGTAGAGAACATGAATGTTGTCTATAATAACTTTTATTCTACTTTGCTTTATTTTAGTTTATGAGACTGACTCTTTCTGACTTTGGTTTATGGTTTATGGTAAGTGAACTTGGACATTTCTTATATACCTTTCATATCTTGACTAATTACCTCCTTTATTACTCCATTGTTAATTTTTACTTTTCCATATCGTTGTTTCTTCCTTTGTCATATTTTGACAAAAAGGGGGAGAATGTATTTGATTATGCATATGGATTGTGGAGTAGTAGCAGCATTTTTTTTTTTGGATATTTGTGTGCTACTCAGGGGGAGTACGTGGGGACATGTTTTGCCTATGTCGTGCCTAGTTCATAATGTTGTGCTGATGATAACTGGTGCATGATTCTTTAACCAGGTTGTAACTGGTTTTCTCTTATAACTAGTGCATACATGATTTTTTGTATATGTACTGGTGATATTATTGTTGAGTATGTTTTGTCACAAATTTGACAAAGGGGGAGATTGTAAGAGCTATGGTTTTATGATCCTTTGATTATCAAATTTTGTGGTGCCAAAACCTCAACTATATCTTGTGTAGCTCATTGTTATATATGTTCAAGACATTGCATCATCTCTTTTAAAAAACTTTGCCTCAAGTCAAGAAAGAAGATCTACTTCAATTCATTTCAAGAAATGCAAGTTCAAGCTACAACGAAAAAAGTGATCTTGTTCAAGACTCAAGTTTGTGTATAACTCAAGATGAAGTGTAATTCAAGCTCTAGAAGATCTCAAGTTCTATGCTACATCATGTAAAGAGATCTCAAGCTTCACAATCTTCAAAGGTCAACTATCATATGAAGAAAATGAAGTCTCGATGTTCATATCTCACTTTCAAGGTATGATTAACCTTAGATTGACCTTAGGGCAGGTCATTTTGTATACATAATTCAAATTGAATTACTTTACATGTATTTGGGCTGTTCTAAGACTAGTCCTGAACCTAGTTCAACTAGTCCTAGCATTGCCTCGACCAATCATAGTGTCCACAGGACCAATCGAAGGTGCGATTTCTGCTATTATAAATAGAGCACAAATTTCAAAGTTTCATAACTCAATTCAAGTAAAATCAAGGCATCACTCTAAGATAAGTTTATATTCATTTTAAGCTACTTTGTGCATATTTAATATTCTCTTTTGTTAGCTTTATAGATTTGATTTTGTTTCTATATTCCAATTTGAATTGAAAAGAGGAATTGTGATATTCTTTCTTCTTGGAATCAAAATCAAATAGAGTAAGCCCAAATGGTTTAATTTAAAATTAATTAGAACATTAACCATTTTAAAGTGAGTATTGGACATTGAACTTCTACATTCAAACTTCTACTCCAATTTGGTTCTTCCGGGCTATTACAAAAGGAGAAATCTGAGTATTTTACGTTTGTGTAAATTTCCTTTATTTTGGTTTCTTTTGAGATTAAGCTAGAAAAATGTCATTGTGTTGGTTATCTGAGGAGAGCCAGAAAACTCAGAAGTGGGATTTTTGAATTGTGTAAGCCCATTTGAAAGACACAATTGTGAAGGTTTTAGGTGAACCTGAGAAACTATTTTCATAGTGAATGCTAATATCTACTATGTGAGGATATTAGGAGTGGAGTAGCAAGTTGTGTAGTTGTTGTTTAATAGTTGGTGAAAACATAGGCTAACCACTATAACTCTTTGTGTTTTGTGGATGTGTGATTTATTTTTTTCTATCTTTTATCATTCAAGTGTTTAGGATGTATATGTGGATCTGAATGCTATAATTTTTACGTTTTAAGCGTTGTGGGGAATGTTGTAATAGTTTAAAATTTTAATTCCTTGTTATTTATTTATTCCTCTTCAGTTTAAGTTTTTGATACAAAGAACTTTCTAGAAATAAGGTTGTCCAGCCATAAACCCTTGGTTTTTATGGTGTAAGGTTGTCCTTAAAACAACATTTGTATCAACCTCTCAATACTTGATTATTGAGGCTGCTTTTCATTTCAGCATTGTAAATTGATTTCTTTTATTTGGCTATCGTATTCTTTTATTCTGCTGTTAAAGCTTAAAATTTGGCATAGTCCTATTCAACCCCCCTCTAGGACATATAGCTTGACATTTTCATAAATATCTACATTCATGGGCGATGATGGTTAAATGTCCACATTGTGACCTTCCCTTAGGCCCTTTGTTGGGCCGATTATCGATTCTGATTATCGAGGCCCTTTGTTAGGCCAATAATCGATTCTGATTATCAAGGCCGATTCCGATTATCGAGTACGATTCTGATTGTGGAGGCCGATTCCGATTATCGAGGCCCTTTGTTAGATCGATTACCAATTCCAATTGTCAAGACCCTTTGTTAGGCCGATTACCGATTCTGATTGTTAAGGCCGATTTCAATTGTTGATGCCCTTTGTTAGGCCAATTACCGATTCCAATTATCAAGGCCGATTCTGATATCGAGGCTGATTCCAATTGTCGAGGCCGATTCCAATTGTCGAGGCTAATTGTCGAGGCCGATTCTGATTGTCAAGGCTGATTCTGATTATCGAAGCTGATTCCAATTGTCGACACCAAAAACATATCGTGGATGGCTTGATAGGACACCAAAAACAGTTGGATTACTGTACGCCCTAGCGACATCAGGGTAGGAGCCTCCACACACATATCGTGGATGGCTTGATAGGACACCAAAAATGTTTGGTTCGAGCATCTGGGCACTTTGGATGTCCATGGGTGGAAGTCCCTAAACCTCCGTGGCTAGGAGATGCCCCAACGTCTAAACTGAGTGGATACATGAGCGCCCGAGTGCCGAATACCAGTAGGTTGTGTCTCCCACTGTGTCGTGATCTGTTGAGAGGGGGTGTCGCCTTATCCGCCCAAGTGAGGGGGCTATAAGCTAGGGTGAGTTTGACCAACTCCCAAATGGGTCTGCTATGCTTACCTGAGTGCCAAATACCAATGCTTACCCACCCGAGTGCCGGGTAAGCATTGATATATTACTAGCAGGCGGGTAGTGAGGTCTTTTTCACTTGCTGGGCTACGCGGCCGACTGGGGTGGTAGCCAGTTTGGAGTGTACTAGACCCCGGTGATAATCTCAAAGATGTACAGTACTGATTTGTAGAGCAGGGGTTGCATACTCGGTATTTTATTCATTCATTCATTCATTCACTATCCACTTAGGCTGATGGTGCGCAATCAAGTCATGTGTACCTTCGCAGTGGCCAGGATTGGTTGGGGTGCGTGACCAACCTAAGATCAGGAGTTTACCATATTGAGTCTATCTATTTAAATTTAGGCATGGAACTGGTTTGGATAGAATTCCCTTGTGATGGACCCCGTAGCCTGCGATTCTACGTAGTATCATCCCGACTTCACACTCCAACTTGGTTATTTCATTCGCATCGCATTTTGCATAACATCTGCAACATCTGGCATTTTGGGTTCCTATGTTTTGCATTATATGACTAGATGAGGTTGATGGGATTTGTAGCTCTTTAGAATTGCATATTGTATTGCATCCTCGGTATCTGATATTTGACTCATTATATTTCCACATTACTTTCTTAATATATGACATTGGCTTGTTATGTATTTGCATCGTATATCCTGGATGAGGTTGATGACATTTGCATGGACTTGCTTGTATTTTCGCTTACTCTGACATTTGCATGCTTGGCACTTATCTTACGCACACACTTACATCACCCTCTAAGCTTTCTATAAGCTTATGCACGATAGATGCATGCAGGTGACGCCTAGACGTAGTCGTAGCTGAGAAGGAGTAGGAGCATGCGGCCGAGCTTTATGGAGATTTTATTATATGTATGTATTTCCCTTTCAACATTGTACTCGAATGTTTTTATTAGTGGATATGTAGTGATGATGTTGTTCTTGTGATTTGGGTATACTTGTGGTTATGCTTCTTATGAGACAAATTCATGGTGAAAATCCACCTTGTAGGATCCCATGATCGGGATTTAGTGCATGGGCGCTGAGAGTTAAGAATGGGATACTACGGAGGTTGTCGGCACCGGATTCGACGATCGAAAATTTTGTGAGCCTGGTTTCCAAGTTTTAAGCAAGACATCTATTGTAATTTGCCACAACAAACTATTAAAAACTAAAAATATTTCTTATAATCAAACTAGAATTTAAGAGAGTTCAAAAAAAATGAATCAAAGCAAAGCAAACATCCTAATCTCGTTACACGCTTCACCTCTTAGCCCTAGCTACGAGGTTTAGCCAACCATAGACATGATTGAACTAAAGTCTAAAGAAGAATAAGAAAGCACTTGAACAATGGCTTCACCCTTTTGCTCCTCTCCTTGAACCATAGAAGATGCCTAAGAATGTCTTAGGGACTCCTATTTGTAGTTGTGAATCCCTCTCTTATGCACCGACTTGAAATTTCTGCAAACCACCTCAAATTATGCAATCCGTGTCGGCCCTGCGTTACAACTCTGCGTGATTTCGGTGGCACCGAAATTGGCTTAGGTGGCACCTAAATCGAATATTTGAAATTTGTCGCATCTGAAATTGTATGTGTAGAGTACTTATGTGGCACCTAAGCTAGCTTCGGTGGCACCAAATGAAGCTTAGGTAGGACCTAATTAACTTATTTTCTTACTGGATTATTTTGTGCACTTTAGGTGGCACCGAAGTTGGCTTAGGTGGCACATAAGTTAGCTGTTTTTCTTCTATTTAACTTGTGCTCTTGCCAATCTTTTCTCCATCCTTTGTACTTGATTTGATAGGATCTTTGGCATGAGAAATCTCCGTTTTTAGTCTCTTAAGATCCTTCCTTTTCCTTGGTGATTCTTGAACTCTAAATCCATGCTTTTAGCATCCTTTTAAATCCAAGCTCTTAAAATCAACTTGCAACACAAACATGATTTAAAAAAAACATTAAGCATTATCATGTTCATAAAACCAAGTAATAAATGAGGGATAATATGTAATATTTGACCCTTAACATTGAGCTCAATGAACTCCCTAAGGAATTGCCTCCCATATGAGCTATACAAAACCACATTGATCTTGTCTCAGGGGAAAGTCTACCTAATTGCCCACATTATCAGAAAGAATGTAATATCTTATAAGCACAAGTGAAGGAACTTGTCCATACTAGTCAAGTCAAGGAGAGCATGAGTACATGTATTGTATTAGCTCAAGAGTTCAATGCTAAATACAAGGAAAATACTAATAAACATCAACACCAAAATTTGTTTGAGTATCATGAGCAAAGTCCATTAAGTAACTCGAGGACGAATTTTTCCCAAGTGGAAGGGTTTGATGTTGGACGTGGCATAAATACATTCTTAACATGGTTTGACCAAAAGAAGGTGAATCATAAATTGGCCATAGCTTTTGATCTGGGTATCGTTACGAGATGCACAACCTATCAATCTTTATTGTAACGGGCCATTCGAGGTGAATTAACCCACAAAGTGAGAGGCATTTGTTCGTTTTTCTAGAAAACACGCCCTTTCAGCTCAAAAATGAAAATTTAAGAAAAAATTTACTATTTTTAGTAATTCCGATTTTTGTAATATTTTCTTCTTTTTTAAAAATAATTTTTAATCATGCTAAGACTCTTCTAACAAAATTAATCATGTTAAGACTCTTCTTTTATTAAGATTTTTATTTTTAGAAATTAAGTTTTAGAAAATTTTTACAAGAATTGGGATTTTTATTATAGTTGGAATTTTGATATTTTTTATACTTACGAATTTTTGTTTAGTTTTTTTTTTTCCTTTATTAATGGTGTAATGGGGACATACAGAAGAGACAATTATCAATCAATTAATTTTTGAATTTCTTAGAATTTATTTCTATTTTTCCTAGCGGATTTGAGGAATCTCTGTAAGGAGTCTAGAGAAACTCCGTGGATTTGGAGTAATTATCCCCTGAGGAAGACTTCTCGACATCATCACGTCCATCCATGCCTCAGGCGGCCACATGGAATTTGATGATATTAAGTCATTTTATGACAAAGATGCCTATGAAGTGTTTGATGAAATTATCAAATCAAATGAAGGTGGAGTGCAGAAGATAATATAAGATTTAATGATGACAAACCAACTTATGAAAAATGTCCTTGTAAAATGCTCGATGAAATGATTAGACCAAATGAAGGTAAAAGTATTGCTATTTGCAAAGTTTTGGCCATTCCTCAAGCATCCAGAGACCATTGGATATGTGTTTTGAGTGAAAAAAAGGTATATGTCAACCTCAAAAAATATTTATTCATGACTGACAATGTAGTCCTTTTGAGATATATTGTCTCATTTCAAGGTATCAAAGTAGATAAAGAGAAACTCAAAGCAAGTATTGGGTGACCAACTCCAAAATCAGTTATGAAAGTATGATACTTCCATGACCTAATAACCTTCTATTGACAGTCTATGAGTACATGGCAAGATGCCTATACTAAATATCTCATTTAGTGGAAGAACAGGCCTTGATATATATGAAGATATTTGGATCAATGATGAGGAATTATGAAATCTTGACAAAAGAATGTGAAAAAGTTTATCAAGCCAAACTTAAGGATGCATTCTTTTATGGGCAGGAAACTGATGTAGCCCTTGGTACACCAACACCAAGAAGAAGTATATTATACTCAAGGTTTTCCCTTATATATGTAATAGTCTTTTCACGAGAGATGATATTCGAGAGTTATTTTTTTTACAAACTTTGTATTTGTGAGTGGAGTGATTCCTTTCTTTTTGGGTGAATGATTCCCCAATCATTAAGGCGAATGAGCCCCCAAGATATCCTTTGTTGGGTGAGTGATTCCCCAACCCCTTGTGTGAGTACTGAATCCCTAAGCTATTTCATTTTTTTATTTTCATTTGGCTTATGTACTCTTGGAACAAATTATAGCAACAAAGTTTTTCTTTCATTTTCTTTATTATATTTCTTTCGGAGCTACATCACCATCCTGTCTCACAAGTCATAGCTGAAACAACACCTCTTTAAACAAATGCATTACACCATATTAATTTGAAAGTTCTCAAACTTTGGCCAAATCGATTGATCTCTTTCCTTGCATAAAATTTTGGTAGAAGACTTCAAGATATTCTTTAACCTTTAACTTCTTGTACAATCTTGGTTGCCCCTTGTCCTCATTTATCAATTGGTCTGCAGGCTCGATCTCTTTCTCCCCATCAGCTATTAAAAACATGGCCAAAGAGATCCTCTCCTTCTCTGAGTTTGTCACCACTCGATGCACTGGGCTCTTGAAAATTCCATTGCTCATTATCTGCAAACAAAAACCATGAAAAAGAATCCCATCACTGATTATTTTCTTCTTAAATTAAGATTGAGAAAATGCAAACATAGTTGCATCATTGGCTAGGATGTTATTTTGTAGAGATATAGAAAATATGATCACTGTCTGATCATGATGAACCTTCAATCAGAGAATGGGGCCCACCAAACAGACTCATCCTCAACCATCAGTGAATGATATAGTGATCATTATTACACAAAAAAAAAAAGAGAGTACCTCCATTTGGTCGCCCGCGTTGATGATCAGAGCATAGGGAATGGCATGAACGTTGACCCACTGGCCATCTTTGAGGACCTCAAGACCATCCACCAATTTATCCGGCAAAAGAATGGTGATTCTGCTTCCATCCGAATGGGATTTGATACCAAGAACAAGATCAGGCCGCGAACAACGGGGGTAGTAGTTAAACCTCGCGAATGTTGTAGCCTTGTCCCCGATCTGCTTTATGAAGTAGTCCTCTTCTAAATCCAACAACTTCGCCATGGCTTTAAGGGTTACCTCAATCACCACCTTTATCTTCTTAGTATATTCATTCAAGATTTCCCTAAAACATTTCTTTCGTTTGGTAAATGAAAGTAAAATGCATCAATCATCAAAAGAATGGGCAAGGTCACCCTTAATAGGTCTACAAAGAGATGGCCAAAAACAAAGAAAGAGAATCAAGTGTACTGCAAAACCAATCTCTTGGGTGCCAATAGCTAGGTTCTTGTCAAGTATTATCATTGTCTAATCAAAGATCGAATGTTAAGAAGAAGGTGGGTCGCTGTCATTGAATTGTTGCTGAGCGCATTTTGTGTATAAGTACAAATCACTTGGGATATAGCTTACCAAACTTGTATTCTAATGCATGGAACTTGCAATAAGGGTTGAGAGAATAATCTCTTCTCTGACTTCATTGAAGAGAGAAAAAGGTTATGTATATACATATACAATTATCACAGTGGCTAAACCACTCTTGATGCAGTAGTAGAGTATGATCATCCATGCGCTTTGTACACGGCCATTGCATGTGTCATGCTTATAACTTAGTCTGAACCATCGAAATCAGAGGCAGCCACAAGAGAGAGGTTATGAGATTTGTACCGTGAAAGGATTTGCAACCATATGGAAGTCTACATTCCAAATTCGACCAAAAAAAAAAAATCTCAATTAATCAATCTAATTTTGAAGCCATGTTCGATTGATAATGGTCCAATGATTTCGATAGTTTGAATTGAGGGAGTGCCATGTCTACAATGACTGTGTGCATGTGAATAGATTATCATACTTTGCGGGCATGGTTCATTGCCAAGGAATGATCTCATTGTATACAAATGAAGCGTGCCTGATTGCCACACATCGGCAAGGCCCTCCAAATGAAGACGCATGAGTGGACATGATGAATGGGTCCTTTTGGAGTGCACTCACCATGAAATCTCTGATGTGTGCCCATTCTTCATCATTCCCACCTAAATCAAACTTAATAAAACATTACTTATTGTGAAATGATAAGAGGAATTTAACGAGAGACTAAAGAGGCAGTCCATAGCACAAGCGCTAGATTCAGATGCTTGTGCAAGATCCATATCACTCGTAAGGTGAGGCCCACCATGAACATGTCCTGATCCAAAAAAATCAAACCGGTCCACACACGTACAATAAATATAGATTGTTGATCATCCTTTTCCAACTGTCCAAATTTCTCATAAATCTGCACACAACTTGATAAGTGGACTGGCCTGACTTTTGGGCTAGTGCATTTCCATGGGATCTCCACCCGTTGAACAACTCCAATCTAATACATGTGTACCAAGTTAGAACATGACAAAAATTGCCTCATCGATCTATCCTTGCATTCATCGCCTTAACATTTCTTCGAAATCTTTCAACAATAGGATTCTAATTCTCATTAAAATCTCCATTGATTTTCCCAGGCTAAAAGTAAGAAAAGTACCGGAGAGAGCTTGGATTTTCAGGCCAACAGGACAAATCCCTCTCATCTTCTGGTAGAACCAGTAAGTAAAGTTGGTCATTCCAGTCAATGGCTTGGCCTTCCAAAACAATTTCATCAGTCCCATTTCCTTCAGTCCAAACTGCTTTTGAGTATTTTTTTCTCTCCTCTGTTGGAAGATGAAAGAATTCTCTGGCTATTTTACCCACATCATCGATTAAAGAACTTGGAATTCCATGACCAATTGCCTGAAAGCACAAAACCTAATTCATTATTTTGTAGGAGCCTATGAGAAAATGTTTGAAACTTACAAAAATAAAAAATTATATATTTCATCAAATCTTGTTTAATAAATGGTACCTACCCCTTAAACCATAGATGGTGTACTTTGCGAATGTATTTGGAGCATGGTACCTACCCCTTAAACCATAATGGTGCACTTTGGCAATGTATTCAAAACATAGCCATGGAACGATCGTCTATTGGAAAATTATAACCATTCAATCCATCACCAGTGCTGGAAGAAGGGTTTATAGATTGAATGGTTAGAAATGGGTAACAAAGGTAAATTTTGACCATTGGAACATCCATCCATGAACATTAGCCCGCAATCATTAAGAGTTGGTGCCATTTCACTGGTGGTCAATGTTGACATAGGGATTTACAAGAGGTGGTTTTCGGCCTTAATCATTATCTCATATTTGGCTCTTTTTTTCTCATAAAGGCATTCCCATCTTCTTGATAAAGCCTTTTTTGTCCCATGGTTAAAAATGCACCCCAATAATTAACAATTAGCCTTTAACAAGTCCTTAATTGCTACTAAAAACCCTACAGAGGAACTCAATCCAGGCCTTCACTCTAAAGTGAGCGACTTTGGTTAGTGATCACTGGCCTTAATTATCTCTCACTTTTAGTACATTGACTATTTTTATAATGTATGCCCTTTTATTCCAACAAATTATAACTTTTGCTTCATTAATGCTTTGTTTATCGCTCATTGTTATTGTCTATATATGGAATAGATATGTTTGTGATGGATTTGTTGAGAGACTTCATCGAGGTTCTGTATCCCTAGTGAATGAAGTAAGATAAGTTTAACGTGAAACGCACTACATAAATCAATCTATAGATGGAAACATGCATCTTGCAGCTGAAATCACACATTCGTTTAGGCCATCAAAAGCTTCAATTTCATTTAAAATCCAGAGGAACCATGTATATATTTCAAGGTGAGTGGGAATAAGATTGTGTTTCTCATTATGGATGATATTTATGTAGGCCATCAAAAGTTTCAATTTCATTTAAAATATAGAGGAACCTTGTATATATTTCAAGGTGAGTGAGAATAAAATTGTGTTTCTCATTATGGATGATATCTTGATGATAAGTAATGACTTGAGATGCTTACCTCTACAAAAGTTTGACATGCCAAATAGTTTGATATTAAATGCCTAGAGAAGCTAATTATGTATTAGGCATACAAATCTTAGAAATTTATTTCGTACTTGATTTCCAAAGAGGAGAATGCCTTGAATGGCGTTGACTTATCCAGAAAATAAACTCCTAAAATTGATGAAGAAAAGGATAAGATGCAGAGGATTTCACATGCTCATACAGTTGGTGAATTGATGTATGTTATGAAATGCATTCAACCTAGCATATGTCATGTCATAAGTATTATCAACAGTATCAAAGTGATCTTGGTTAGGAACATTGGACAATTATAAACACTTATGAAATATCTAGACATAACTCATAATTATGTTTTGGTTTTTATTAGTAGAGACTTGTCATTTACTAGTTATATCAATGCCTCTTTCCAAATAGAGATGGCTATTAATCCACCTATTGTTATATTTTTTTAATGTTGGGAGGTGGAAAAGTGTCTTAGAGGATTGTAGAGAAAAAGTGTATTGCTAACTCTACCATGTAAGTAGAATATGTTGCAGCTACAGAGGCAACAAATGCGATATTTTGGCTTAGGAAGTTCCTTACAAAACTGTATATTGTTCCCTACATGAAGAGGTCTATTATAATTTACTATGATAATACTACTGTTATAATTCAAAAAAAGGGACTTAAAAACCATGAGGGAATAAATAATATTTTGAGTAATTATCATCTTATATAAGAGTATTTGAATGATCAAGAGATCTTTGAGAATATTGGCACTCATGACAATCTAGATGTCCATTTACGAATGGACTCTTAAACAAGACTTTTTTAAAACACATTGATGTAATGGGAATTATAGTTGTATCATACTTGACTTAAAGTACAGGTGAGAGATTATTGGAATGTATGTTCTTTTAATGAAATAAATTATATATGTTTTCTTCATTAATGTTTTGTTTATTGCTCATGTTATTGTGTAAACATGCAATGGATATGATTGAGATGGATTCATTGAGAGACTTCATGAGGATTCTATATCCTTAGGGAATGTAGTACAAGTTTAATGTGAAATATATTATGACTAGCTTATTTAGTTTTTCATAGGCTTAAAATATTGTCATAGTTAGTGGATAAGTTTGGATAACTTAATCCATGTTAACATCATCCCCTTGTATGATCCTTATCTTGAGCTGCTAAAAAATAAATTGTCCAAACTAGCAGAGTCAAGGGTGTGCTCGAACGAAGCTCGTCCGGTGAGTTCATTCAAGCATTTTTAACCTACCTCGATCGACCGAGGGCCAGGCTCGATTACTTAAGCCTAGCCGTTAGAGATCCGTTAGGGCCTTTTGTTCTAAATATTGTATTCAGATCTTTGGTTATTTCATGAATTTTGGCATTTTAGAGACCTTTGTGTATCCCAAGCTCTACCATACCTCATAGGTTCTATTTCAATGAGATTCATTTTCTCTTCCTAGTAATTCTTCACTCTAATAACCATTTCAAATTCTTCTACAAAAAATAAATAAATCATGATTTCAAGCATTCTCTAGAGTTTAAATAACGATTATATTAGCAAATCCTAGTGTCTATCAACCTCTAGAGTGTCCATTAAGGAGAATCCCTTATGAGTTTAACTTTCATTAGTTGTAGAAAATTTTAACTAACCTCATCACCTTATTCACCTCAATGGAGCATTTCATGTAAGTTTTTAAAAAAAAATTCTTAGAACTGAAGCATTGACAAAGCAATTGCATCAACGATTGAGGGAGTAAAATAGGAGCTAATTGAAGTATGTGAGAGCATCGATCAAGTAACCCAAGAAGGTACTACAAAAGGGACTTAATCAAGCAAGTGTTGTCAATTGTAAGAGTCCTTACACTCCTTCCTTGTGTAGGATTGAGTGTGGAGTTTGTAACCTAAACTTAGGGTGGATTTTTGTGTAGGATTGTATTGCTACTGACATGGGTAAGTATGTGTGTAAGTCCTTATATAGGTCACCGACATAGGTGTGTATGTGGGTAAGTCTTTGTGTAGGTCGTTGATATGGGTGTGTACTTAGTAAGTCTTTGTATAGGTCACCAATACAGGTGAGTACATAGGTAAGTTCTTATATAGGCCTCCGGTGGGAGTGTACACTTATAAAAGTTAAAGGTGAATCTAATTTAAAACATTCGATAATGAAATTCGGTACACTTAGGGAGAGTGCGTTAGCTAGGAGTGTAGTAGGGAAACCAAACCATTATATGTGCTTGTGTTTGGGATTATCTTTTGAGCACATTTTTAATTATGCTTATGTAATTGTTTAAGTGAATTATATGTATGCATGATTAGATGAATGTTACGAGTTGAAAAATAGCACATCCCATACACACACATGTATACTATCATTTATAAGCTCATTGTTTTATTAGCATATGTATTGTAGCCTATGTGATTGGATCCATTAATGGCTTGAAGCCTTGGTGTTAAATTACCTTTCTTAGTTTAACTGACATATTAGTTTAAGCAATTAATTTTTAATTAGTAAATTTTTATTTAGTCCTAATCACCCCCTCTACGATATGACCATTCATTCCTTAGGTCCACCAAGCATTCATGTATAGTCTTGGCATCTCGCCATACAATTTCAATGCATATGAAGAAGTAGACTTGATTTGATTTCTCTCGCTTTCACCATGCACAAACGCCTTTAACTCAATCCAAGGCCTTGACTCCATGGTAGGTGACTTGGCAGATGATCACTGACCTTAATCATCTCCAACATTTAGCTCCATTTTCTCATGCAGTGTCTCAATTATCGTCCATTAATCCTTAATTCTCATCCTAACTGTCAGGGATTTAATTCAATCAATGATAATTTGGATTAGTAGTTAATTAATTTTTCCTTATTAATTGATGGTTTTGATTGATCAATATATTTGTGGGCTAACCTTATGAATTACAAAATTTATAGCATAAAATTATTGAAAATGCTTGATTCGGAAATACCACTAGATAAAGAGGTCGGATCCTCTCCAAACGCTTGCAGGATAAGCTTATTGTACAAGTGGTTCCATGTGGCTCATCATGGCTCGTGCATGATATCTAATCCGTCCATCAAGTGTGTCCATCGATGTTTTCCTTAGTATCCAAAAATCAATCCAAACCAAATCTCAGGTAGGCCACCCCACAAGGGAAAACACCCCACCCTTCTTTACTCTTTAGATGGGCGTTTTCATCATTTTGAAAAATAAAAAATAAAAATACTCTCGATATCCACTTCTGGCCAGAAAAATACTCTTTCACGGAAAGTTCCTTCAATGCTAAGCTAGTTTGTGGCCCACCTTGATGTTTATGAGAAATCCACCCCGTCCACTCATTTTTCAATATCAATATAGGACATGGGAGCCAAATACAGGTAGATCCAAAACTCAAGTGGGCCGCACAATAGAAAATGATGAAATTAAATGTCCACCATTGAAACATTTGTAGGGCCACAAAAGATTTGGATCAGGCTAATATATATATGTTTTCAATTCATCTTAGTGAGAATGACCTCACGAATGGTATGGATTTCATATAAACATCACAGTGGACCTAGGGAGGTTTCGACTGTAGACATTTCCCTACCACTGTTTCCTGTTGTGCGGCCCACTTAAGTTTTGAATCTGCCTAAATTTCCCAAAATGATCAAGAAAAACGGACGGACATGGTAGATTTCTCAAACATCCTGGTGTAGCATATAGTACCGGAAACTCCGTGGGAAAGGCTTTTGCAGGAAATCCGTCATCACTCATGTGATGGGAAGAGGACTTAGTGTTACCCGGATAACACCTCATTGGGTGTAACCCTCCCATTGTGGGGCCTACCTTAATCAAAATTTTATTTTGAATTCGGATCCTCTCTTACCATAAGTTGAGGCTTTCTGTTTTCCTATTCTGTGATTGGTCTCAGTCAACGGCTACAATCAAGGAATTCATCTTACCACGAGCAGAGAATTTTCTGTTTCCTGCTGATTAGTACAATTCAACGCAACAAACAAGGAATTCTTGCGCTGGCAAGCGGAGGATTAGACTATACTCTTTTATATATCTATGTGGTCCGTCTATTTTTCTATATAATTTTATGGTATAATCCAAAACCTAACGAGATTCAAACCTCATGTGGACCATAACACTGGAAACAGCGGTGAGTGACCATTAAAAGCTGTGTCGGCCACAAAAGTTTTGGATCCAGCCGATATTTATATATTCCCTTCATTTAGGTATGATTAAATTTATCAATGGTTTGGATGGAAAGAAACATTACTTTGGACATTACTGTGGGCCCTGGTAAATTTTTAATGGTGGTTTGTCAGTCACCACTCTTTCCTTTGGTGTGGTTCACCTGAGGTTTGGATCTGGTTAATTTTTGGGAAGCCGTCCTAAGCTGGTTTGAAAAGGGTAAGGGTAACACCAACTAAAGTATTGCCTAGGTAAGACCTGGTGCGCTCTCCATGCATGGGACATGACTAGGAAAGCAATTTGTGGGCCCACAATGATTTATGTATTTTATCCGCTCCGTCCATCCATTTTAGTAGATAATTTTAGATCCTGAACCCAAAAATGAATCATATCCAAACCTCAATTGGACCACACCATAGGAAACAGTGTGAATTGAAAGTATACTCTTGAAAAAGTTTTGGGGCCACAGAAGATTTGGATCGAGCTGATATTTTTGTTTTCCCTTCTTCCGTATCTAATTGATCTTATGAACAGGTTGGATGACAAATAAACATCACTGTGGACCCTTAGGAGGTTTCAATGGTGGAAATCATTATTCCCACTGTTTCCTGTGGTGTGGTCCACTTGAACTTTGGATATGCTTCAATTTTGAGCTCAACCACTAAAACGAGCTAGAAAAAAACGCATGGATGGCATGGATAAACCACATACATTCACCGTGGGCCTAACAGAGTTTTCACAGTATGATGAAAGTGTATTGAGTTAACTCAGTATGCACCAACGATTTCGTGACTAGGGGTGCAGTTCGGGTGGATCACTAATTGTGAGGCCCACTGTGATGACTTCCATCCACACTAATTTTTGAGAGCACGTCCTAAAATTAGCAGGAGAAATGAATGGACAGTATAGATATACAACACATCATAAAGGTGGGCCCATGGTAAGGGTAACACCTAATTGGCTCCTCTACTCTTGGACGTGGATATTCCATTACTGTTGTTTTCCTTTGGTGTGGTCTACCTGAGATTTAGATGTATCTCATTTTTTGGATCAAATCCTAAAATGATCTGGAAAAATGGACAGACGGTATGGATAAAACATATAAATCATGGTGGAGCCCATAAGCACTGGCCACTAATCGGGCTCAGGTGGGTCAACCGGGGTGAAGTCGCCTTAACTGGGTTAGATTAATCTCAAAATTAGTATGTAGCTTCTTACCAAAATTAGTATGGAGCTTCTTACCCCCATGTTAGGTGTCCTAGAGAAAATTCAGCAGATGAGTCTCGTTTGAGGCACCGAAACTGATTTCACCCGAATCACCCTCACATAGACTCAAGTTGGGTTCAGTGGTCCTAACTATGTCAGAATTGAGCCAAAATTGGTGTCAAGGCTCTAGGTCCATGTCCGACGAGACAAATAAATGTCAGCCAGAACGAGGATCATTTGAGGCACCAAAACAGAGCTGACCCGATTTGGGTATGAGTGGGATTAAGTGGAGTCAAGTTGGGTTCAATAGCGCTAACTAGGTCGAAATCAGCTTGAAATTGGTGTCGAGCCCCCTAATCTCATGTCTGACATATCAAAAAAAAAAGGAAGCCCGGACGGGGTTCATTCCAGCCGCGGAAATGGAGTTGACCTGATTTGAGCTCCAGTGGGATCAAGTTGGGTTCAGTGGCCTCAAATGGGCTAAAATTTCTCTAGCATGTTGGACATTGACCTAGAAGGACCAACACCAGTTTTGAGCCAATTAAGGCCACTGAACTCAACTTGAGTCCACTTGACCACACCCAAACTCGGATCAGGTCAACTCTATTTCCTCAGCTCAAACGAGCCCCGTTTGGGCCAAAATTTCTTTGGTATACTGGACATGAAACTAGCAGACTCCGGACAAAATTTGAGCCAATTCTGTCTTAGTTAAGGCCACTAAACGCTACTTGATTCCACTTGACCCCACTCGAGCCCAAATCAAGTCAACCCCGTTTTGGCAACTCAAATGAGCCCCGTTCATGCCAAAATTTCTCTGGAATGTTATAAATGGACCTAAAAAGCTCGACAACAGTTTCGGGCCGATTCTGACCTAGTTAAGGTCACTGAACTCGACTACACCAAAGCCTGATTGGGTGTACCCCATTTCGGTGCGTCAAATGATCCTAGTTCCTACTAAAATTTCCCAGGCATGTCAGACATGAACCTAAGAGGGTCTACACCAGTTTTGAGCCAATTCCAAGCTAGTTAAGGCCACTAAACCCAACTTGATCCCACCTGATCCCACTAAATCCTAAATCGGGTCTACCCTATTTCAGCGC
The DNA here is from genome assembly GCF_029962835.1 of Magnolia sinica. NCBI lineage: Eukaryota > Viridiplantae > Streptophyta > Magnoliopsida > Magnoliales > Magnoliaceae > Magnolia > Magnolia sinica. Next base: position 55,760,006 of record NC_080582.1, read on the forward strand.
CTCAAATGAGCCCTGTTAGGGTAGAAATTTTTTGAGAATGTCGAACATGGTCCGAGAAGGCTCAACACCAGTTTTGAGCCAAATCAAGCCCACTTAAGGGTAATAAACCCAACTTGACTCCACTTAACCATACCCAACCTAATCAGGTCTACTTTATTTTGGTGTGTCAAACAAGCCCCATTCGGGCTGAATTTTCTCAAGCATCTCAGACATGGACCTAGGAGGTTCGACATCAATTTCGTGCCAATTCCGAGTCAGTTAAACTACTAAACCTAACTTGACCCCACTAGCGCCTAAATCAGGACTATTCCATTTTTGTGTCTCAAATAAGCCCCGTTCGAGCCGAAATTTATTTAGAATTTCAGACATGTTTTAAGGAGGCTTGATACCAGTTTCAAACAAGTTCTAACCCAATTAAGGCTAATAAACCCAACTTGACCCCACTCAAGCTTGAATCATGCCTAGTCTGTTTCATCGTGTCAAACAAGCCCTGTTTGGGCTGAAATTTCTTGAGAATGCAAGACATGGTCCTATGAGGCTTGACACTAATGTCATGTCGAGTCTAACCTAGTTAAGGCCATTGTTCAAAATATTAGTATCACGTTATGTATAGCACCTTTGAGATGCGGATACATATCAGTTATCGCATGGGATATATTGGTTGCATCGCGTAATGTTTCGTTGTTGTTTGAACATGGGGACACATTGGGAAATCGGTCGAATTTTTCAATGAAAGTTAAATGATTGTTAAAAAGACATCAAATACACACTTATAAATCAAAACATTACAACAAAATAAGTGCAAATAATAGGTTTTCTTTGTATAGGGTCATAATCTATGCTTTAACTTAATTGAGACAAGTATATTCATATAATTTATAAATGAAAGAAGATGTATGGAAACACAAGCAATACATTCAAAATCAAAAGAAGAATCACTAGATTAGTTTATATGCATGTTTGATTTTATATTTTAACACAAAGATTACAACTGATTTGCGATAAATTGAAAATTTTTTCAAATTTTCAATTTTTTGCAACTCGGCCCATCTCCTCCAAATCTCAAAATCAAAGCTCACAATCTATAATTTTCATGCAAAACATGAAAAATCATGCATTTGTAACAATTTGACACGACTTTTAACATGATTTATGGAAGAAAAAAAAAAGAATCGAAAATACTCATCGGATCGAACATGTGGGATATAACCCACTACTTGTGCATTTCGTATCACACAAGTCAAATACAAGATATATCAGGGGATATATTGGTTGATATCATCGACACTTAAAATATTGGTTAAGGCCACTGAATGCAGCTTGATCCCTCTTGATCACACCTAAGCCCAAATCTTGTAGACTCCAGTTTGGCATCTCAATCAACTCTTGTTCGGATCAAAATTTATTTGGCGTGTCGGACATGGACTTAGGAGGATCAACACTGATTTTGAGTTAATTCTGACCCAGTTAAGGCCATTAAACCTAACTTGACCGCAGTTGATCGCAGTTGACCCCACCTGAGTCTAAATAAAGTCAAATCTGTTTCAACACCTCAAATAAGCCCCCGTTCGGGTTGAAATATATCTGCCATGTTGGACATGGAGCTAGGAGGCTCAACGCTATTTCCGAGTTGATTCCAAACCAGTTAAGGCCATTGAACCCAACTTAACATTACTAGAGACTGAATTGGGTCAATTCTATATCAGTGCCTTAAACGAGCCCCATTCAATCAAAATTTATCTAGAATATTAGGCATGGCCTAAGGAGGCTTGACACTATTTTTGATATGATTTCGAGCTAGTTAAGCCCACTAAACCTAACTCGACCCCTCAAAAGCCCGAATTGGGTCTACTTTTAGTGCACTGATTTGTGTACTTTATCTACCAATCACATGAGTCCATATGTCATGAAGTCGGTTGAGATCTTAGAAGCTGAAGATTGAAGACACAAGAAGACATGAGCATTAAGAAGCAACAAACAAGTATACGAGGTGCCTTAGTAACCTTAACATTGACCCAAAACAATCCTTTAATCTGTAGATGATCCTAATCTTGATAGGTAAACCTTATTGATCATTCCTTAGCCTTAGAAACATAATTAGAATGTGATAAATAAGGCTATAAGATGTCCTAAGCCACTATGAAATTGTATGCTAAAAAAAAAAGTTTTCGAGTATATCTCATCGACAGGTTGTCGATAGGTTTCTATAGGATCGAAGTCCCACTCAATAACATCGAGTAGGTAGTGCAAAAACTATCCAGTAATATTTCAGTTGGAATCCTATATTTCTCAATCACATCGAGGGCCTCCTCGATCTGATCGATAAAGCCATTACACCGGTCGTTTTATATCCATTGGAAAATTATTTCTTATAAAATGGCATTAAGTTTTTGGAAATTTTGGTGCAATAGAAGCATATGATATTCTCCACTCATATTTCACATTCATATCCCCTAAATCCATGAAATTTAGGTTATCTTACTTGTGATTCATCACTTGAAAGAGGATTCCAACCTCGATGAAAAAGTTGATCTTGATCTCAACCTTGTTCCATATATTAGACTTGATATCATAGTAAAATCCTTATATAAATCCTTTAAAGCATCAATGTAGGTAAATTTAATAAAAATTACAATATTCCCATGTATTGTAAGAGATTCACCCAACCTCCCATCACCTTGGTAACCTTAATGGAGAATTACATGCAAGGTGTCTGATCTTAGAGCTAAAACACTAGCAAGCATTAACATCAACAATCGAGGGGTAATTTAAAGAGTTGATTTAAGCACGGGAGAGCTTTGAAGAAGTGACCCAAGAATGACGCATCAACGAGAATTAATTTGACAAGTGTCATGTATGAGTTCATACTCTCTTTCCTTATATATGATTGAGGACAAGAGTTTGTAACCCAAACTTGATAAGCTCTTGTGTAGGACTTAGGCTCTTATGTAGGGTAGAATTCACAGGACATGGGTGCGTATATGTTAGTTTGTGGGAGCCTTCAACGAGAGTAAACGTATATCCTTAGACTAGGATTGAGTTATTGGTTAGCCGATAGAAAACCAACTAAAGTATCTTCTGGGAGCCTCCAATGGGAGTAAACGTAGGTCCTTAAACTAGGACTGAGGTTATTGGTTAGTCGATAGAAAACCAACTAAAGTCTCTTCCAGTAGCTTTCGGAGAGAGTGTACGCTAGGTTCTTATATAGGTCCTTAGTCCTTGTGTAGGATTATAAAGTTTAGAGTTGAACCTCATTTAAAACCTCAATAGTAAATATCGGTACACTCAAGGAGAGTGCATCAATCGGGAGTGGAATAGGGAAAACGAATGACTATACATGCTTGTGTATGTGATTATGAATTGCATATATTCTTATTCATTCTTATGTGATTGATTAGTTAAATTTCATGGTTGCTTGAATTGAATTGTATGCTAGGCATTAACTTGTAATGCACACACTAGCTCATTATTATGTTTATAAACTAGTTGCTTGGTTGGCATATCTATTCTAGTTTATGTAATTGGACCCTCTATTAGTTTGGAAGTATTAGAGTTAATTGTCTTAGTTTAAATTAGTATATTAGTTTAAGAAAATGGGTGTTAAATGACATAAATTTTATTTAGTCCTAATCACTACCCTCTATGTTATAGCCATTTATTCCTTAGCTCCTCCACGCTTTCGTGTGTTGTTGTAGGCTATTCCACACAAATTTACCACTCCATTATGGCACCTCAAATGAGCCTTGTTCGCGTTAAAATTTCTTTGAAAAGCCTAACTTAGGGCTAAGAAGTTCCATACCAATATCGAGGTCAATCTGACCCAGTTTAAGCCACTCCATGGTAGTTGACCCCACTCGAGCCCAAATCAGTAGATTGTCATTTCGACACCTCAATGGGGCCCTAACATAATGTATTTCTTTTATCCACTCCATTAATATATTATTTTACAATTATTTTAGGGCATCAACTCAAAAAAAGAGGCATATCCAAATGTTAGGTGGACCATACCACAATACCACAGGAAATAATGGGGTTGCACCTAATCTCCACCCTATTTGAGACATGACTTTTTCATACAACCAAAATTTTGGTGGACCCTACTCTCCTGATACTTATTGCAAATTAGACCATTTGCCATTTTTTAAAATCTCATTTTAGGGAGTGGGCCTAAAAACCAGGCTGACTTAATGCAAAGGTCGATCTCATGATAGGAAAAGGTAGGGTTGAAAGTTGGGTGGGTTCAACTCGACCGACCCGACATTATGTTAGCCTCGGGCAAAATGTATCGGGTCCGGTCTCAGGCTTGCGCTATACAAACACCAACCCGATAAAATTTGGGTCGGGCTAGGGTTGCCCGACTCAACCTGAACCTGATCGATACATAAGTTACTTATAAATTATAATTGAGTGTGGATCGTTTGTGTTGAAGGCATAAAAAATTCTAGTGCCATTGGGTCTCATTGGTCCACATCATTTCCGATGACTCGAGCTAACAAGATAGGCCAAATTTCTCTCTTCTAAATAAATTGCATGCTACACAACATGACTTTTAAAGGAGTAGTTGTCCTATATTTTAGCTTATTTGTTTAGAAAAAATGTGGTTTTTTACAATAAATAACTATATATATAATTAATAAAGTCATAAATACAAAAAAAACAAGATATATATTGAAATATAATAAACAAATTTAATAATGAAAATATTAGCATGTATCCACCTGACCAACCCGACCGAGCTCGCTTAGGTTGGGCTTGGGTTGAGAATTCCCAACCCAAGGTTGAGTTGGGTTGGGTTAGGGTTGAGGTATAGGAACCTTGGGTTGGGCTATGATTGAGCACCAACCTGACTTAACCTGCCCGACTTTCAGCCTTAGGAAAAGGTAGGTTTGTGGTTTACCACTATTGAAATGAGGCTGCAGCGAACTCAAGTTTTGGCCCTTAAAATATCCCCATTTGGGCTACAAAAAAAAATAATAATAATAATTGACATGTCGGACATGGTCCTACGAGGGTTGAAACTAGTTTTGAACCAAATAAGAGAAAGATAAGGCCATTGAACCCTAATTGACCCCGCTTGACACCACCTGAGATAAAATTAGGTCTACTATGTTTTAGAGGCTCAAATGAGCCTCGCTCTAGCTGAAATTTGGATGACACCTCCAATGTGGTCCTACGAGGCTTGACGCCCATTTTGAGTCGAATCCAATCCAATCAAGGCAACTGAACCCTATCAACCCCACTTGAACCAACCAAAGCTATAATTGGGTCTACTTCATTTCAGTGCCTCAAATGAGCCCCATTTGGGCTAATATTTTACTGACATGTCATATGTGGTCCTATGAGGCTCAATACTAGTTTCAACCCAATTTCAAGCTAGTTAAGGCTATTGAACCCTATTTGACCCTGCTTGACCTTACCCAAGCTAGAATCGGGTCTACTCTGTTTTAGTGTGTTTAATGAGACATGTTTCAACCTAAAATTTACTGACACATCGGACCTAATCTTTGGAGGCTTGACACTAGTTTCAACGCCTCAAATGAGCCAATTTTGACTTGAAATTTTGATCACACATCGAATCTAGTCCTAAGAAGTGAGCCACCAGTTTCAAACCCTATCCAAGGAATTAAGGCCACTGAACCCTAGTTGATCTCGCTTGGCCTTACTTGAGTTGAAATCGGGTCTACTACGTTTTAGCACCTCAAACGATGCTTGTTTAGGCTTAAATTTCACTGAGACATCAGATGTGCCAGTTTCGAGCAAAATCAGAGCCATTTAAAGCCACTAAACTCGAGTTGAACTGTGTGACCCCACTTGATTTGGAATCAAGTCTCCTCTGTTTGGTTGCCTCAAACGAGCCCCTTTTGGACAAAAAAAAAAAAAATCACTGATACGTTGCACATAATCCTAAGAGGCTCGAAACTAGTTTCAAATGGAATCCCATCTAATTAAGGCCATTGAACCCTAGTTAACCCACTGATCCCATTGAAGCTAGAATTAGGCCTACTATGTTTACCCCCATTTGGCCTAAATTTTCATTAATACGTTGGAGGTGGTTCTTTAAAGGTCAAGACTAATTTAGATCAGAATCTAAGTCAGTTTTGTAAGTGTTATGGTTTCCTGCTCCTTTGGTTGTCAAATTTTGTGGTGCCGAAAACACTATCTGTGTCTTGTGTAGCATGTTAATTTATATGATCAAGACACTGTATTACAATGCTTCAAGTTAAGAAAGAACGGTAATCTACTTCAAGAAATGCAAGGTCAAGTACTTTGTCCACTCCTGTAAGCTTCAATGTTTAGAGTTTTTAAAGCTACATCGAAAAGGAGAGTGCTTGTTCAAGACACAAGATAATGTTCAACTCAAGATAAAGTACAACTCAAGAATGACAAATCCAAGCTTTAGAAGATCTCAAGTTCAAGCTACATCATGTAGAGATCTCAAGCTTCATAATCTTCAAAGGCCAACCATTATCTGAAAAAATGAAGTTTCAATGTTCATACTTCAAGTCCCAGGTATGAAAGACCTTAGATTAACCTTAGGGTAGGTCATTTTGTATATATAATTCAAATTGAATCACTTTATATGAATTTAGATTGTTCTAAGACTAGTCTTGAACTCTGTTCAACTAATCCTAGCACTACCTCGACCAGTCCAAGAAATTCCAAGACTAGTCCTAAGTTTGTTGTAATTTTGTAAAATTTTTTGTTCGTCCACGACCAGTCCTGGACTCTACTTGACTAGTCATGTGAACAGTGCATGACTCGTCATACGACCAGTCTAAGATCTACGACTTAAACTACAACGACTAAACCTGGTGCCTCACGACCAGTTGTAGGATGGTCACGACCAGTCGTGGAGGTATCACGACCGGTCATGAACAGCCTATGACCAGTCATGGAATGATTTTATTCAATTGGCTCAATGTTCAAAAATCTGTTTGACCTACGACCAGTCGTAGTGTCCTCAGGACCAGTCGAAGGTGCGATTTCTGCATCTATAAATAAAGCACGAATTTGAGAGTTTGATATCGAATTAAAAGTAAAATCAAGGCATCACTCTGAGATAAGTTTGTGCTCTTTTTTAAGCTACATTGTGCATATTTTATATTCTCTTTTGTTAGCTTTGTCGATTTGATTTTGTTTCTATTTTCCAATCTAATTTGAAAGGGGAATTATTGTATTCATTCTTCTTGGAATCAAAATCAAATAGAGCTAGCCCAACTGGTTTAATTTAAAATCAATTAGAACCTAGAACCATTTCTTAAGTGAGTATTGGACATTGAACTTCTATTTTCGAACTTCTACTCTGACTTGGTTCTTCCGGGCTGCAACAAAAGGAGAAATCCAGGTATTTTACATTATTGTAAATTTCCTTCTTTTGGTTTTATTTGAGATTAAGCCAGAAAAATCTCAATCTGTTAGTTATCTAAGGAGAGCCAGAAAATTCAGAAGTGGGGGTTTTTGAATTGTGTAAGCCCATTTAAAAGACAATTGTGAAGGTTTTGAGTGAACCTGAGAAAAATCTAATTTTCATAGTGAACGGTAATATCCCCTGTGTGAGGATATTAGGAGTGGAGTAGCAAGCTGTGTGGCTATTGTTTAATAGTTGGTGTACATACAGGCAAACCACTATAATTCTTTGTGCCTTGTGATTTGAATGTTTATGTTATTTTCATTTCTTTTATCATTCAAAATTGTGGGATGTATGTGCGGATGTGAATGTTGTAATATTTACATTTCAAGCATTGTGGGGAATGCTGTAATAGTTTAGAATTTATTTCTTGCTATTTCCTTTATTTCCTTTCAATTTGAGTTTTTGATATTCAAATTGTTCTAATAAGGTTGTCTTGCCATAAACTCTTGGTTTTTATGGTGCAAGGTTGTCCTTAGAACAACATTGGTATCAATCTCTCTATTTGAGGTTGCTTTACATTTCCATATTATAATTTGTTTAAAGTGCTATCTTTCCTTTATTCATTTAAATTCCGCTGTTAAAGTTTTAATTTGGCATAGTCCTATTCAACCCCCCTTTAGGACTCATAGCTAGGGCTTTTCAAGTTTAACGCCACCCATGACCTCACCTGAGGTAGAATCAGGTTTCATATGTTTCGACACCTCAAATGAGCCCCAATCGGGGTAAAAATTCACTCACACGTCGGAGGTGGTTCTATGAGGCCCAACATCAGCTTTGATCCAAATCCGATGTAGTTAAGGCCGATTCAACACCAACCTCAATCCAAATCTGAGGCAGTTAAGGCCACTAAACCCTAGTTGACCCTAGTTGACCCCACCCAATCTAGAATTGGGTCTACTTCGTTTCTTTACCTCAAACAAGCCCTGTTTCGACTAAAAATTTGCTCACATGTTGGACATGATCCTATAAGGCTTGACACTGGTTTCAAGCTGAATTCAAGCTAGTTAAGGCCACTAAACCCTAGTTGACCCTATTGACCTCACTTGAGCCAGAATTTGGTCTGCTATGTTCTGACTCCTCCAACGAGCCAACTTCGGCCTAAAAATTTACTGACACATTGGATGTGGTCCTAAGAGTTGAGCCACCAATTTTGAGTCTAATTAGAGCTAGTTAAGGTCATTGAAACCTACTTGACCCCGCATGACTCCACCTAAAAAAGAATAGGGTCTAATCTGTTTCGGTGCCTCAAACGAACATCGTTTGGGCCGAAATTTTACTAACATGTTGAAGGTGGTATTATGAGTCTTGACAAAAGTTTCAATATATATCCAAGTCGATTAAGGCCACTGAACCTTAGTTGACCCCACCTGGGTTATAATAGGGTTTATCTATTTTGTGCCTCAAATGACACCTGTTGAGGTTGGAATTTCACTGACACGCTCGAGGTTATTCCATGAGTCTCGACAATATTTTTTATCCAAATCCAAGTCAGTTAAGGTCACTAAGCTCTAGTTGGCCTTACTTGACCTTACCCAGGTGGAAATCGAGTCTTCTTCATTTCAACCCTTTAAATGAGACCCATTTGGGCCTTAAAATTCGCTGACAACTCGGATGTGGTCCTAAGAGACTCAACACCAGTTTCGAACCTAGTTAAGGCCATTAAGGCCATTGAACCCTAGTTAACCTTACTTGACCCCACCTGTGTTAGAATGGGGTCGACTCCGTTTCGGCACCTTAAATAAGCCCCATGCATGCAAAAAATTTACTAACACGTAGAACATGATCCTTGCAGGCTTGACATTAGTTACGAGCTGAATCAAAGTTAATTAAGATCACTGAACTTTAGTTGACCCACCAGAGCAAGATTCGGGTGTACTCTGTTTCAGTGTTATGTGGGCTCCACACTGATGTATCTATATTATCCATGTCGTGCATTTATTTTTTCAAAGCATTTATTTTTTCCATGATACAAATAATGAGGTATATTTGAATTTCATGTGCTCCACACCACAAGAAATAGTGGTAATCAAACTCTAATTTGGTTGTTTAATCACTGTTGTTTTCTTATGGTGTGATCAAGATAAGAATTGGATCTGCCTCAAATTTGGGCTCAAACCTACATTGATATGAGAAAGTAGATGGATGGAGTGGATAAAACATATACGTCATGATTGAACCCATAGAGACGCACAAATCTTAATTGTCCATTGTTTGCTCCCTAAACACACCATTAAATATGGGCATCGAGTCGAGTCGGGCCGAGTTAGGGCTGACTCGACCTGATCCTATTTTGAAATAGGCCTGACCCGAACTCAACTCGACTCGGTACCGAGCCCAGCATCTCTGAACTAGTCCGAGTCTGGGTTTGACATGGACTAATTCGGACCGAGTCCGATCCAGTCAAAAGTACAGAGTCAGTTCAAGTTGGCATTGATTTAGGTTGAGAGATGAGGGAGGGAGTGGAGAGGAGAGGAGAGGAGAGAGAGAGAGAGAGAGAGAGAGAGAGAGAGAGAGAGAGAGAGAGGAGGGTGGTGATGGTTTTTTATTGTATATATACTTGAATCCGAGTCGAGTCGATTTCAGATCGACTTGGGTCGGGGTGGGTTCAGAGTTGGCGTATAGGGTTAAAGATACTTATAAATTATGAGTTTTTATTATATGTATACCTAAATTCGAGTTGAGTCGGTTTCGGATTGAGTTGGGTCTAACCAGATCAAGTTTTGGGTCGAGTCAGGTCGAGTTCACTGGGTAACTAAAATTCAACTCAGTTTGAATTCGGATTGGGCAAAGCCTACTTGGTTCAGACAGAAACACCCATTCGGCTTGGGCTAAGTCCCATTTGAACGAGTTCTACGAGTCTGAGTAGTCGAGTGCCCAACTCTCCACACCATCGTGGGCATTTATTAGGGAGTTCATTCGGTGAGACCACCTACTAAAACAATGTAGTGTGTATCTTACGGAAGCAGATTGGCTGGTGTACCACACACCAGCTATATAGTTGCTGTAGGTACATGCCGTGCGAAGACGAGCGCTGACGCTCCTCGAGCTCCAAGTTGCACGAACGGTTCAAAGGAGATCAAGGTTACATGGCCCCACAATAATGTATTTATTATATTCACACCGTTGGTACATCTTTCGAGATCATTTTAGAGCATTATCCAAAAAAAATGATTCATATCCAAAGATCAACTAGACCACACCACAAATAGCAGTGGAGATAATGATTTTTACTGTTAAAAAATTCATAGGGCCCACCATAACATTTATTTTCCATCTAATCTGTTCATAAGGTCACAGACCTGAATGAAGAGTAAAAAAATTTTCATATTGATCCAAAACTTTTCAATGGTCGACGTCAATCCCCCACTGGCTTTTGCAGTGTGGTCTACTTGATCGTTAGATATGTCTTATTTTTGGTCTCAAGCCTTAATACTAGCTCGAAAAATGGATGGGCGGTTTGAATATACCTCATGATAGGCACACATAACTTGCTGAACAGCTGGTGTGTGCACCAGCCAATCCGCTGTTACCGTTAGAGCCCACATTGATGTATGTATAATGGATCTATGCAGTCTAATCATTTTTCTATATCATTTTAGGACATTGTCCCAAAAATGAAACAGATACATTTATCAGGTGGACCATAACATAGGAGACAGTGGTGATTGACCGTTAATGGGCAAAAAAAGTTCTGGATAAAGTTGTTTTTTCTCTTTTAGCTTTATCAAGGGATGTATGACATTATCAATAGATTGGATGGCACATAAACACTAAGTAAACATTTCCATGAGCCGTTAGAAGTTTTTAAGGGTACAACGCTTAATCTCTACCGATTCCTAGAATATGGTCCACCTAATATTTGGGTCTTATTAATTATTTTCCAAATCCACTAAAATGATCTGGAAAAATAGATGGACGGGGTGGATACGGAAGACATACATCAAGGCGGAACCCATGGTAAGGGGCAGGACATTCTTGGGTTCGGCAGGAGATGCACTTAACCCGCTCCTGTCCTGCGGCGCTCAAGGAGAGAGCACTTGTACGTGGGAAGATAGCTACGGCTCACCATTTTTTATCTTCATAATCCATTCCATTCTTTGAAATTTAATAGTAATATTGTGAAATGCATTTGAGGTGGATCAAAAGATCAATTGGACCAAACTAGCCAGATTACTTTTAATGATCCACAAATTACACGCGGTTAAAATTTCGTACGACCCACCCACCAATCAGATTCGCGAAATTTTTAGGTCCTAATTGTAAAGGAAGATGATAAAACGGATGGACGGTGTCGATCACTCAAATTAAAGAAGGTGGCCCCATTTCAAACTTCAAAGTGGAATAGAGATTCTAGGGGTATGCCTGTGATTTGATAACTTAACAAGGGTGTTTTACTGTCTGAATATTTACAGTGAAAAGAGGTACCCTTCTGTATTTTAATGTAGACCTTCAAACGTTTGTATTGGATCCGAGCTTCATGAAAAAAAAAAAAAAAATGAAAAAAATTACACTTCTTATTATTTTATGCCTATGCTTAATAAATAACATTTCAATGATATTGTTATTAGTTTGGTTAGAAGAACTATCATTTGGCTCTTGGGAAACCAAAAACTTGGGAAATGTATTCCACTTATGACCGGCTAAATATGTGTTTGGGGCCTGGGAAAGGCTGGGAAATGAATTCCCATGGAGTCTAATTTCTAAAATTTGCTCTTGATTTCCAACTTTAAAATGGTTTGTGAACTTTTGATAAATAGTTCCCATTCAGATTTGTAAAGAAAATGATAGATTCTGTCGCATAATTATTATAGTTCTTATTTTTTATATTTCTCAAGCACGAAATTCAATATAACATCTATGAAATGAATTATGAATTTTCACTTGTAAATAAAATATACCATGGAAGAATGAAATAAATTAAAATTCATTTTTCACAATACCTTGGAAAATAATTACTAAATAACTATTTCGAATTGATTTCTTTTCTTACGAATTCCCCTTATCCAACTCATTTGACGCCCAGACAAATGTGGCTAATAACATGCCTGGAATGGTCCAGATTTGGTTGGGGCAATGCTATACCCAAGCCCAACCCCGAAAACATGTCTGGTCCCAGTCTACCCGGCCCTACCCAACCTGGCCTGAAAATTAATACATCCTACTCCTAATTCATCCATTGGTGAAGAGGACACACAAGTATAGGTTTAGTGTGGAGCCTTTATGTGTCAGGCTAAAATGACTTGAACCCAAGTCTGGCCCAAAAATTAATAGGCCTAACCCACATACAAGCCAATAGGTCCAAGCCCGAGTCTAAACCAGGGCTGGGTCACCCACCAGGCATAAGTAGAGTTGTACATGAGTCGAACCGAGTTGAGCTTGGCACAACTCGACTCGGCTCGGCCACTAGCTAAACTCAGCTTGAACTTGGCACGGCTCGGTACTCGATCTTGACTGGCCAGCTCAGCTCGGTTTGGTCAGCAGCTCGAGCTAGTTCAAGCCGAGTTCGAACTTGTGTGGCATTTTCTAAGACACATGGAGTGCACCTTCAGTTTCTCATGGTACGTAAAACAGTAGCAGGTTTATATGTATTTCATTAAACACTAAGTAGGCAGCATCAAAATCAAGATGTAAGGGTATTTGTTTCATATCCATACCTTCCTCACCACCCGCAGACACTTCATTGAGTCATTTTGTTAAACGCTTGGTGAGCAACATCAATATCAAAACAACCGAGTCACCGAACTGGTTCGATCCGAGTTCGATTCGAGTCGAGGTTAGATCCAAGTTGATTCGAGATCGAACAAGCTCGAACTTAGCTCAAAATTTTTTTGAGGTAGCTTGAAAAATCAGGTTGACTCGGCTCAAACTCAGTTTCAAACACAGTCGATTTGAGCCAGTTAACCGAGCTAACTCGGTTCGTGTACGGCTCTAGGCATAAGGTTCGGATCCCTAGAGGTACATCCGAACCTTGCACAAGATTGCACCTGCACTAAGATGACATACTAAAAAACCAGGCTTCTGATCATTGGACGCGGTTTGGCTAGTGACCCCAACACCAGCCAGCTAGCTGGTGTAAAAGCTCTGTGGGCCCCACCATGATGTATCTGTTTTGTCCAGGCCGTTCATCCATTTTGCCTGCTCATTTCAGGGATTGAGCCCAAAATTGATTTTAGGACGCCTATGATAACCGTAAACGGTTCAACTTCAACAAGACCTGCCCATCATCTAAACTCAATGCGTGCGCATGTGTTCTGTACCGGATGAGCAGATCAAAGAGTGGGCCACGTTACGCACCGGCCAGATGCTCCACACACTGCCAGGTTGGCCACGTGTGCTGCGTGTGGGGCCAGCAAAGCACATGAGATGAAAAGAAGAGAGTTTCGTGTGTGTGTTTTACCTGAAACAAGCCCCACGAATGGAGAGCAGATCTAAGCTTGTCCATCTCACTCGTTTGTGAATCACCATCTGAGGAGAAAAGCAGCTCAAGATCTACAACTGGGATGGGAGAAGCAAGAGAAGAAACATTCGTTGGTCTGTCATCTTCTTTCGCGATGTATGGAAGAGGTGGATCTTGTCCATCCCTGGCAAGCTCTTGGACAAACATATTCCCTACGACACCGTAAGAAGCCATGACCGTTGAATCAAAGAAATAAAGGATAAGGGATAGTTATTACCATCTTAATTAGAAAAGCACCTAAGAAACATGGCTCGCTACCCGAGACTATTGTTGACTTCAATGAGATTGGGTGTGAGTTTCTTATCATTTATGAAAGAAATATAGCGTCCCACTTTGAATTGGGCCATCCTAGTAGAGATCCGTTAGATGAGAATTTCGTACAACTAGCTGAGTGAGTGGCCCACCATGGCGACGCAGATTAGGTGGTGTTGTGAGTGGCCCACCATGGGGACGCGGATTAGGTGTTGTTGCCAACACTACCCTAGCGTGGGTGTGTTGATGTGTGATGTGTTGGGTATATCTGCGCTGTCCATCTGTTTTTCCAGCTGCTCATTTCGGGGGCATGAACCCAAAAATTTTAACGAAGCAGGTCCCAAGCTTAAGTGCGCTGCACCGCAGGAAATAGTGAGAATAGTGATGTGATGTAGAGCTGGTCCCACACAGTTTCATGGCCAAGATGTATCAGAAAAGTTCCGGTTGACAGAAGTGATCCGGACCGTCGGACCTTAGATTGGGTGTATCTCACAATCCGAAATGAGTTATTAGGCATAAAATATATGATTTTGGGTTACCCACACGCAAATTTGTGAAATTCCATCATAGCGGTCGAATTCTATATTTAATTTCGTTTTTACTATAAATAGTAAGTTTTAGTTTGATTGTAACTCTTCTTCCGTTGGGTTTTAGGAGTTGTGCCAAGCATGAAAAGTGCTTAGAATAATTTGGAGAATAACGTGGTTAAGGCAAATAGGAAAGTTACTATAAAAAGTAAATTTACTATTTATAGTAAGTTACGAATTTTTAAAAGTTTTAGTTATAATTTGCTTCTAATTTCTCTCCTATTGCTTGGTATGCTTATTTAAAGGGTTGTGAACTCATTTATTTCATTCATCAATTAAATTTTAAATTTATTAAAATTTATTTCTATTTTCTTGCTTTCTTTCCTTGTGGATTCAAGAAGTCTCTATAAGGAGTCTAGAGAAGCTCCGTGGATTTGGAGTAGTTATACTTGAGGGAGATAGTGATCGACCTCATCACATTCATCCCTGTGTCAGATATCCACCGTTGAAACCTTTCTGAGGACCATCGTAATGTTTGTTGGTCATCGAATCGTTGATATATGGTCATGAGTCAAACCTGGATGAAGGGAAAAGATAAATATTAGCCTGATCCAAAACTTTCACGGCCCCAAGTTCTTAATGGGATGCATTCAATCACTACTGTTCCCTAAGGTGTGGCCCACTTGAGCTTTGGATCTCCTCCATTTTTGGGTTCATAGCCTGAAATGAGGGTTCCAAACATATGGACGGTGTGAATATAAAACACATAAATTAAGTTGGCCCCACGACACCCAACACATGGACACACCACCTTTGGGGGTTGTGTTGGGAACACCACCTTATCTGTGTGTCCACCCACTATGGTGTGGGTTTGATGACAAACCCGTCCAGGAGGGTTGCAACACCGTGAAAGTGGGACACACACACACACACGTACACACACACACTTATATATATGTGTGTGTGTGTGTGTGTGAGAGAGAGAGAGAGAGAGACAGAGAGAGAGATGCTCACACACACAACAAGTTGGACAAGTCAAATTGGTCCAGCTAAGTGTGCATTAAATTATAGAAATATCTCTCTTTGTTTACATACGGTGCCCACTCATGAGAGAGCATGTGACATCAAATCTTATATAAGTACAATAAAAATACGTGTCAAAGATTTACACCGTTCATCAAATATGACCTATTAATTAAATTTTATTTGTCAAAAAATAGTAAATGAACATAATCATCGGATTCATATATGTAAGTTAAATTTTGATGGTTAGAATGGATTTTTAGCAACTTACTTTTCTAGTACAAATCTATCTTACTATTAATCATAGAAAATAATATTTTATATCATTCACATGCTTACAAAGAATCTTACCTAATTAACGGATTAGATTTTTTTTACACATATGGTGCATTAGTCAAATACATCAGACAAGTATTGCTGGTCTCCTCATCCTATTTTCTCTGGAAAAAGCCTCTTCTTCCTCTCCATCTCTCTTCATTTAATATCCTTGAAATTGCGGTTTATACCACTGATTCTAAAAAAAGAATCTGAGTTAAGGTTCTAGAGGGGGATGAATAAGACTTTATCAATTATTTTTACCTATTTAAAGTCCTCATTGTCTAACTTAAATAATCATTCAATTTAAAGCAAGTAAGTCAATATAATTCTAATGGCTTCCAAGCCAGTTAGAGGTTCCAATCACAAAGGCTATTAAAGATATGCAGAATATAACAACTAGCCTAGTGTTGTAAGCTTGTGTGTGGAATGTGCTTCCTATCAATTCATAGCATTCATTCAATCATGTATGAGAAGTTAAAACGTTCAAGCATATATAAGTATGATTAAACAGATGTGCCCAATAAGGGAAGGTGGGTAATACAATCATCAATGGGGGCCTAATGGATTGGGTTAACCCAACAAGATAAGGGTGAAAATAGGCTTAACAATGGGCCCTAGGGAGGTTTACAACAGTGGACCTTTAACCACTATTGTCTTAAGGTGCATCCCTTTTGGGATTGGAAGTTGGAATCACAACGGGGCCCTCGGCCCTCCAAATATCTAGGAAATGGATGGACGGCGTGTGCCTATCATTGCGATTCAGGAACTAAGAGACAATGATAAATGAAGGTTGAGGAGTTAGTTGGTTCTCTTCAAACATATGGGTTAAATTTTAAAGCTCCTAAAGGTAAGTCCATTGCTCTTAAGTCATCTAAATATATTTCAAAAGATAACAATGTTAATTCTGATATTGAAGATACAGAGGATGATATGGCTTTACTTGCTAAGAAGTTTTACAGAATTTTCAAAAATAAGAAAAGATCTGATTTTCAAAAACCATCTGATAAAAGAAAAGGAAAATCTAAAACTTGGAAATCTATAAAAGACAATCAATGTTTCAACTACCATGAATACATGCATTTAGCGAATAAATGTCCCAAAAGGGATAAATAAAAAAGAAAGGGCATGATTGCTACTTGGGATGAATCATCTAGTTGTAAAAGTTCTTCTAAGTCAGATGATTCAAAACAAGAAATTTCAAATGAAGTAAAAGCCCTAATGACTATAGCCATAGTCACCTCCTCAGATAGCTATAATTTATCTGATTATGAAGATCTCAGGAGTGACCCTGAAAACGAGAATGAAGATAATCTTCAAGACGATTACAATGCTTTATATAGGGAAAGTTGTAAAATAGCTGTCAAACTAAAAATTCAAAAGGAAAAATATCTTAAACTAAAAGAAGAACTTGAAAATAATATTTTAAAAAAATCTCATCTTTCTGATTGTTTTGAAAAAGAAAAACTTGATTTAAATTTCAAAACCTTTGAATTAGAAAAATTGAGAATTGAAAATGAGAATTTAAAACTTGAAGTTTCTTTCCTTTTGAGTTCTAAGGATACTTGGATATATGCCCATGGAGACCCTAAGCTAGAAAATTTATTAACCGCATCTAGAAAATGTGGTGATAAATCGGGTCTGGGCTATATCAAAGATAGTTCAATGAAAAATAAAAATGCATCTCTTATATTTGTAAAAGGAGAACCCTCAAACTGAAAAGGTAAGAATTTGAGAAATTATAACCAAAACGATTTCAAAAATCCAAAACCTTTTCAAGCTTTTATGATTAATTCTAATAACATCAGCTATAGAAATCAAAGATATAATCCTTTAGCTAAAAAATAGTAGACTTACTCAAAGAGCTTCTTAAATCTAACTCTAATGATATCAGAGTTGATAGACAGAGAAATTCCAACTTTCATAAGTAGAGAAAAACTAATGGAACTCCTAAACCCAAAACTATAATAAAATGGGTTCCAAAGTTACTTGTCTTGTTGCCCACACTGTCTTCAAAGCTTCTAGTTATTCAAAATGGTACCTGGACAATGGATGTTCAAGACATATGACAAGTGACAAAAAGATATTAACTAACTTCCAAGAGATGAATGATGGTTCGGTTACTTTTGGTGATGGAAGCAACTGCAAAATCATAGGCCAAGGTACTGTTCAACTCTCTAACCTTCCTCCTTTTGAAATTGTTTTATATGTTGAAGGACTTAAACACAATCTTCTAAGTATATCTCAAATATGCGATAACAAACACAGTATGAAATTTACTAATCACGGATGTGAGATAAAAAATGAGATAGGTTGTGTGATATTAAATAGTCGTCGGACTTCTGAAAATTGATATATTATCAATGAATCATGCTCTTCTAATTGTTCCTATTACATAGTCCAAACAGACGAAATGGAACTATGACATAAACGTCTTGGACATGTTAACTATCGAAATCTTTATAGATTGAGCAGGATAGATCTTATTCAAGGTCTGACCAAATTAACAAGGGTTGATAAAATATGTGGCGCATGCCAAATTAGCAAACAAATAAGGAGTAGTTACAAGAAAGTGAACTCCTTAGCCACAACCAAACCTCTTGAACTTATCCATATGGATTTAGTTGGACCAACAAGAACGGAGGGTAGAGGTGGAAAGAAGTATTTTTTTTTTTGTTATCGTTGATGATTTTAGCAGATTTACTTGGGTAGCCTTCATGAGAGAAAAATCTGAGACTCTTGATGAAGTCAAAAGAATACTGAAATGAATTCAGATTAAAAAAGAAGTAAATATAAACAAGATCAGAAGTGATCATGGTACTGAATTTGAAAATAACAATTTTGAGAAATTCTGTATAGATCATGGCATATCACATGAGTTCTCTACTCCTAAAACACCTTAAAAGAATGGGGTTGTTGAAAGAAAGAATAGAGTGCTACAAGAGATGACCAATGTTATGTTAAATAACATGAATTTACCAAAAAACTTGTGGGCTGAAACTGTGAATACTGCATGCTATATAATAAATCGCTTGTATGTAAGAAAATTAAAAGATAAAACAGCCTATGAGTTATAGTTCAGTAAGAAACCAACTGTCAAATACTTTCAAAATTTTAAAAGTGCTTCATATTACGTGACCGAAAAAATCTAGAGAAATTTGAAGCTAAGAGTAATGAAGGAATATTCTTGGATTATGGTCTAAATAGTCGAGCATATCGTGTTCTTAATAAAAAAAACAGGAGTGATCCAAGAATCTATTAATGTTATAATTGACGATCACTTGATCACACCCACATCAAGTCTAGATAATGATGAAGTCAACTTTATTGAGAAACCTGACTCTTCATCTAATGCAGTTAATACTGAACTATGATCAGTCAAAGACCATCCTACCAATTTGATATTAGGTAATCCTCTTACTGGTGTGCAAATGAGAAAATTAACAATTAGAGAATATCTGTAATTACGTTTGTTTCACTTCTCAAATTGAACTGGCTAATGTAAAAGAAGCACTTACAGATGAGAATTGGATAGTAGTCATGCAAGAAGAGTTAAATTAATTTGTAAGAAATGATGTTTGGTATTTGGTTCCAAGACCAACTGATAAACATATAATTGGAACCAAATGGCTACTCAAGAACAAATATGATGAAATGGAAAATATAATTAGAAATAAGGCTAGACTGGTTGTATAAGGATACACTCAAATAGAAGGAATCGATTATGATGAAACCTTTGCACTAGTAGTTTGCCTTAAATCCATTAGATTGTTTATATTAATTACATGCTTTAAAAAATTCAAGATATATCAAATGGATGTTAAAAGTACTTTTTTAAATGATAATTTACATGAAGAGGTTTATGTTGAACAACCTAAGAGTTTTGAGGACCCTAAACTCTCAAATCATGTATATCGTCTTAAAAAGGCACTTTATGGTCTAAAACAAGCTCCTAAGGCATGGTATGAGAAATTGACTAAGTTCTTACTCAGTCACAACTTTATCATGGGAAGCGTTGATAAAACTTTATTTGTTAAAAAATATAATGAACACATACTGATAGTTCGGATCTACATTGATGATATTATCTATGGTTCTACAAGTACTAACTTGTCCATTGAGTTTGCAAAGTTTATGAAATCTAAGTTTGAAATGAGTATAGCTGGAGAATTGAATTACTTTCTCGGTTTACAAGTAAAATAATAGGAAGATGGTATTTTCATTTCTCAAACCAAATATGCTTTGAATTTGGTAAAGAAATTTGGATTCGAGAATGGTAAAAAGTTTGATATTTCTATGAGTACAATTCTTAAACTTTCAAAGGATGAAACAGGTAAAAGTATAGACTCTTGCTTATATCGCAACATGATTGGTAGTTTCTTATACTTAATTGCTAGTAGACCAGACATTGCTTTTAGTGTTGGAATCTGTGCTGGATATCAATTTGATCCAAAACAAACTCATCTTATTGTTGTTAAACATATAGTCAGATATGTAGCAAGTACAACTAATTTTGGTTTGTGGTATCCACAGGATACAAATGTACAACTTGTCGGATATACCGATGTCGACTGGGCAGAAAACATTGATGATAGAAAATTTACTAGTGGTGGATGTTTCTATGTTAGAAATTGTTTAGTTTTCTGGCACAGCAAGAAACATAGTTCTGTATCTTTATCTACAGCTGAAGAGGAATACATCGCAGCTGGTAATGCTTGTACCCAACTGGTTTAGATGAAAAGAATGTTAGCTGATTACAGAATTGCGCAAGATATAATAATCTTATATTGTGATAACTTTAACGCAATTAATATTTCAAAGAATCCTATTCAACATTCTCGAATGAAATAAATAGACATTAGATATCATTATATTCGAGAATTGGTTGAGGATAAAAGCATTTCATTGAAATATATCCATATTGAAAATCAACTTACTGACATTATGAATAAACCACTTGACAGGAATATATATTCCAAATTAAATCATGATATTAGTATGTGTATTTCTATTTAATTAAATCATATTGTGTGTTTATTATTATATTTGTAAATAAATAAATTGTAAAACATTTAAAAATAATAAAAATGACACTATTTTTCATTTGCTTAATGGGTTGAGTACGTCCTCGACCAGTTGACCACTCGGCGAGTCGGGGATAGCACTCGACCGGACGTGGACTACGGTCTGACCTATTAAAAGAGGAAAAAACACATTTTTCACCCCATTTCTCTCTTCTTCCTCGACTAGTTGTGGCTCCACTCCTCAAACCCATCTGCATAGAGTCATTGTAAGTGCTTTATTTTTTTTATTTCCTTTTAAATTTGGGTTTTTGTATGCTAGTTAATCTTCATTTTGTAGTTGATTTGAGATTTGCATCCTTTTTATAGAGGGTTTTTGGGCAAAAATTTGATTTAAGCCAAACCCATCATTTACATCTTCTTGTGCAAACTCTACATGAAGCATCAGTCCAAGAGGAAGGCTTCTCGCAAGGGCCCTAGTGGTTCCTCCTCCCGGACCACTCTAGTTAAGGTGAGAACCCAGAGAGCTCCAGAAGAAGATTCAGAGCATGTACAGGATTTTCACACTAGAAATATAATCATCGAAAGGACTGTAAATCTTGATCGTATTACTCCTTTCAAACTCTTGCCCATCTTGTCTGTCGTCGGTTGGGAAAACAATGTGGGTTGGGGTGGATCGACATACCACTCCATAGCTCAAGGAATGTATGCCTCCATAGAAAATTTATCTCTTGATAATCTCACATTTTCTTTTAATTTTAGAAAAGGGACATTTCCAGTTAACAGGCACCTAATTTCAGGATTGCTTGATGTAAATGTAAATGATGAAGGCATACCCATTTCTCCTCTTGCAGATAGAATGTATGAGTCTGAGAGTCGAGAGATTACCTGGAAACTTTGTCGGTTTGATGCCGAATAGAGTTCTGGTAATGCTCTTCGTGCCACCCAGATGATTCCTAGATTCATAGTACTTCATCGCATTTTTACTTCAAATGTGTATCCTCGCTTTGGGAATAAGTTTGAACTTACTCCCTTCATGACATGTGTTCTTCATGCCATTGCATCTCTCCTACCTATTTGTCTACCATCCTTGATATGTTATTTAATCATTCAATTTCATATTCATCCGGGTCATGGTTCTATCCCATTTGCCTATCTCATGACAACTCTTGTTATTCACTGCAACGTTGTCATTCCTTCAACTGAGGCTCCTGAGGCAGTTCTACCTTTTGATAACACTAATATTAACAAGATTAACTTAGAGTACCTCCCTGGTCAGCGAGATGAGGATGATGTAGAAGAAGAGGAAGCGCCTTTGCCTGCAGACACGACTATGGATGACATATTTACAGATATAAAATCAGAAGATGAGGCTGATCCTGATTTTCAACCTTCTCAGGTTGATGGTCGGCTTCGATCTTTAGAGGAGAAGGTTGTTGAATTGAAGGTATCCTAGGACAATCTAGCGGAAAGTCATAGATCCTCAATGAAGTATATGCGTAAATGCTTTCTTTGCATTACTAAAGGACTATACTAGATTGACCCATCAATACCTCCTCTATCCTCCTCTGGTTCTGATTAATTTGACCTGATTCTCTTTCATGTTGGGCTGTATAACTTTTAAATTTATTGGGATGTATAACTTGTTACACTCTTAGAACATAGTCTCTTTTTATGCTATCGTTATATAATGCACTCGCTGAACTTCATTATAATGCATATCTCATAGTTCAGTTATGATTATCTAGTTCTTATTCTGCTAATTCAGTCATTTATATGTTTACATTGATACTCTTTCCTTTGTCAATTTGTGATAAAAGGGGGGAGAAATTAGTATTTTGATGAAATGAATGGTATGGTTGATCTTGATCTGTTAATGAATGAATGGATCTTGATCTGTTAATGAATGGCATGAATGGTAAGATATTTGTTAGAATTGGAATTGAGCATGTGTATTGCATTAGGAGTATATGTGGAGTATATGTTATAATACAGGTGAAAAAGAAGGGTACAAAGAGAAGCTCTCATTGAGGGGGAGTAGCAGAGTAGAAAGTCGAAGAAATTTCAACTACATCAGCCATGATCAACTACACTATTTTTGTGATTGATGTACTAAGTGTTTTATCACAAATTTGACAAAGGGGGAGATTGTAAGTGTTGCACACACTTTTGTTTGTAAAATTTCAATGAGACAAAACATCTTAAGTGATTGAAAGTTCACCTTCAAATGGACTTTCAAGTGGACCTTCAAGAAAGATGGAAAGTTCACATTCAAGAACAAACCTTAAAGATTGGATAGTGCAAGAATAAGTTCAATTCATGGATAATTCAAGCTAAAGAGTACTCAAGTTTTACTACTTTTCTAGTAGAAGATCACGCTCCACCTTCAAGTAGAAGATTCAAGCTATACATTTTAATGTTCAGTTTTCTCAGGTATAAATGACCCTAGAAAGACCTTAGACTTAGGTGCTTTCAAATGTTAAACTTATATAGATTTTTATACTTTAGTTAGGCTTTAGTTCGACTAGTTTAAGCCTTGGTTCGACTAGTCCAAGCTTTGGTTCGACTAGTCTAAGATTCAAACTCAAAAAAATAAATATTTCTGGTGGTATCTCGACCAGTCAAGTAAGCTGCTCGACCAGTCAAAGGAACATCTTCGACTAGTCAAAGGGTGCTCGACTGGAAGTCCAGCAACTAAATTTTAGCACCCTCGACTAGTTCAAGACTGTGCTCGACCAGTCGAAGAGGGCCCTGGACCAGTTGAGTAGGACCTTCGACCAGTCGATGAATAGTTTTATCCGATTGTGCCCAAAATTTAAAATTTAGTTGGATCTTAGATGAGTCGAAGGAGACCTTAGACGAGTTGAAGCAACAGAATTTTAACCTATAAATAAAGGCCTTCTTTCATTCTAAAATTACCAATCCAAGCTAAGAAAAGCCTCCATTTAGAAAGAGAGAAGTCCCCACTATCATCAAGCTATTGCACGGTATTTTATATTTCTATTTATATAGCTTTTGTTTTGATTCTTTGATCTCTAGTTTATGAATCTTACTTTTTAAAAGAGAGTAATCACTCTTCTTTTTTTATATCCAAAGGATTCAAACAAGTATCCTGAGGTTTGAATTAATTTAAAATCAATTAAGAACCTAGAACCCTTGATTGTATTACTGGACATTGAAATTCTACATCAAACGAAGCGGTTCTATGGGCTACATCAAGAACGTCTTCAAAGAAGATGATAAGTATTATTCTGTACTTTTATTTTTGGTTTCTTTGAGATATCCAGAAAATCTCTTGTATTGGTTTTGACTGAGATAGACAAAAAATCTCAGCGTGGGGTTTTGTTTGTGATAGCCCATCTAAAAACACAATTGTATAGGTTTTAAGGTGAACCTGTGAAAACCTTGATTATTAGTGAATGCTAATATCAAGTGGGTTGTGATTAATGGGAATGGAGTAGGTGTGGCTATTTGCGAACAGTTGGTGTACACACCGAACCACTATAACTTCTGGTGTTTGTGGTGAATGGTTTATGTTTTTGTATATTTGGTAAATGATTATAATTTGTTTAATTTTGTGTGGTGAATGCTTGTAATAGATAGCTCTCTTTTATCTCTTGCTTAGTTTGTGATGTTGATCCTTACTACGTTCATGAAATTAGGTTGTCCTGCCTAAAACTCTGTTTTTGGTGTAAGGTTGTCCTATGAACAAAGTTTAAATCAATTTATCAATACTACTGCTATTGAGATCAGAAATTTATTCTGATTTATTTATTATTTCTATACTTTGGATTTTTATTTGACATAGTCCTATTCACCCCTCCTCTAGGACTGTTAGCTCGCCTCTTTCAGCCATCTTTTGAAATTCATCAAAAGCATCAGATTTTTCTCGAAAAAAGGCTATCCAAGTAACTTTGGTATAATCATCCACTACTACCAAAAAATATTTCTTTTTCCATGGCTCTCAACTTTGGTAGGTTCCACTAGTTCCATGTGCAATAGGTCAAGTGGTTTTGAAATTGCTATGGTGATTGTCTTTTTGTTTCCAACCTTTATCTGTTTGCCTTTAAGACAATCACCGCACACAATCTTCTCCTTTTCCCTTATCTTAGGAAGACCTCTCACCAAGTTTCTTGAGCTTAACTTTGCCAAATTTCAGTAGTGGGCATGCCCTAGTCTTTGATGCCACAACTTAGATTCATTGTTTAAGGCCATGTGGCATTTTGTGGATGGAACACTTTCTCCATTGCTCTTAATTGCATAATAGTTGTCACTTGTGCGAAGACCTTTCATGACAAGTTTACCTATATGGTCTGAGATCTTTCATACATTTTTGGAGAAGGTCACAAAATGTTCTTTGTCATAAATTTGAGAAATGCTTAGGAGATTGTGTAAGACCCGTATCCTACGTCGTACCGTTCTGTAGGCTTCCGCGATCCTCCAGGTCAAATTCCGGTGACCTGCGTTCTATTATCAAGGTTTGCGCACAACCCTAAGTCATGTCCCGTATTTCAGAGTCGGCTTGACTCGAGACTTATACCCGTGCGACCGCGCCGTCGCCGCTGTTTCAATGCCGTGTCTCGCGCCCCAAGGCGATACCCTGACCAGGAGATGTGGGCCTGCATTCAGTTCAAGAGAAAAATACCGCGCATTGCAAAACCTAAGAGAACATCACATCAAATCCCATCAATCCCATCACTCAAGTACACATCACCTCACATGTCAAAGTACAACCCCATCCCCAAGCAACGCCCAAAGTCAAACTCTCTCTTACACAAAGTATACCCATCACTCACTTCACCCATCACCCCATCACTCACCTATCCATCTCTCTCTTATTCTCTCTCATTCTCCAAGCAACTCCAACGTCTCAACCCCTCCATGAGAGTGTGGCCCACCTCCTAGCTCCCATCTCCACCACCTAAAGATCATCTTAACCGTTAAAAATGCATCCTTGGAGCTCTAGATCACATCGGTGGAAGGAAGAGTCCAAGATCTAACGGTGGGTGATTTTATGGTTTTCCACTGTTGATTTCGTGATTTGAGGGCCCACATGTGGTGGGACCCATCTTGATGTGTGTATTATATCAAGGAGGGGCCCATAGTGGCAGGGTCCCTCCACCATCCGGTCCCTCTCTCTTTTCTCTAACTCTCTCTCTCTCTCCTTCTCTTTTGATGTTGGAATGTGGCCCACCTTGCTACTAGATCTTTGGCAAGCCCGGGATTTAAGGGAATCACAAGTATTAGTTTGATCCAGTGGTGGGCCACGTTGATGTGGGTCCACCCTGATGTATTTATTATACTTACACCGTCCAACAGATCTGGACGGTGGAGATCCACCCACGCCATGATGTATTGGCTTCATCCAGACCGTCTAGTTAGTGGATGTCCAGGTGTTGCTGGACTGTGCAGGGTAAACACATGTAGTAGCTTGACGCTGTAGATGGTGGGCCACTCGCGTGGGCCCCACCTTGCTGCACGTGCATACCCCCCCCCCCCCCCCACACCGTCTATATACTCTGGCAGCATGTGGACGGTGGTGTGGGACCCACCTGGATAGGTATTTTATCTAAACCGTCTGTCCATTTGGAGGTTCCATCCATGCCGTGCATTTATTTTGGCAGCTGCTGCTGATGTCTGCAGTTGGTGGGGACCACAATATACCATGGGTTTCATGATCAGGCCGTTCGTGCCTGGACAGTTCTGGGGCCCTAACATGAGGTATGTTTTATATCCACGCAATTCTGACCGTCCAAGTGGAATACCTCACGTCCATTTCCTGGACATGGGACACCACCAGGATGTACGCATTTTATTCACCCGGTCCGCACGTGTGGGGCCACATGCTGTGTGTTTTGATCCAGCCCATCCACCTGTCACACGTGTGTACATATTGATGTACGTGCTTTAACTGCACCGTCCAGTGCAAAGGCCTTGACGGTGAGATCCACCTTGATGCGTGCCTTCCACACACTGTCCATCCGCTTAAATCGTGGGCCCACCCCACACGTGTGACACGTGTGGTAAGTGGGACCTACATTGATATATTTGTTGTATATCTGCACCGTCCACATGGACGGTGCTTGTGAACCCATTTGATGAGGACGGTTTAGCTGGTGCGTTTCACACCTATTTATAGCTGTTGTATTGTAGCAGCGAGTCCCGAGGACCCCACACATGAGAAATGTGATTCATCCATGCTGCCTTTCAACACGTGGGACCACCGTGACGCATGTGTTTAATCCACACCGTTCATAGACGGTGGGACCCACCCCTGATATGTTTTATCTGACCGTCCATCAGAGGACGTGCTAGACAGATGTCCAGCATTTATGGGGACCACCCAGATATGTGTTATATCCCATCGTCTATTGGACGGTGGGGATTATTCGGCTACGCAGCTACCGTGTCTAGACATCAGTGAGTTCCATGGGTCTATATGGGTTGGCAATATCTAGACTGTCCATCTGGACGGTGGGACAGCTGGTCTCACAGCAACAAGTTTCGTGGGCCACACCAATGTATGTATTTCATCCAACGGTCCACCTATCTGGACGCTGGTGGGACTTGTTTTAAAATGATAATAAGAATAAATAAATAAAATATTATATATTTATATATGTTGAGGTGGTTGTCTGTATGTGTGGGCCCCATGTGGGACCCACCTTTTTGGAGGATTTGGATGGCTGGCGTGCGTTAATCAGCAGCCAACCATGCGGCTGTTGTATTTGTGGTGGGCCATCACCTGGCGCCCACCTTGATGGTGTGTTGTATCCACCGTCTAGCTCATGGATGGTGGATCCCCATCTTAATGCACATGTATTATCTATGCCATCCAACTGTTTTGTTGGGGGACCCACCCGCTGTTGATGTCAGCACATTCCATGGGTCTCATGTGATGTATATGTGTATCCCAGCCATCCTGATAGTGGGACCTGCTGTTGGACAAAGTTTGGAAGGTGCTGATTTATATGGACAATGTTTGAGTAGTGCTGGTCCTCATTGATGGGCCACGAGCCTCATGGATTGATAGTGTACAGTGATACACATGTTACACCTACAACTATTGGAATGATTTTGATATGGTCCAAGCCACTTTAGGACCATTGGTACAGCCTAACCATGAGGCCCATCAGGATGCATTTTGGCCCATGGGCGAGGCCTAATGTGATGTATTCAAGGCCTTGGGCGAGGCCTAATGAGATGTGTGTGTGGCCGTTTCGTTGTGTATAAATCCCTGATGTGGGCCGCTGCTTGGGAACAATGTTGGTTAAATGACCACATCGATGGACAATGATGGTTAGATATCCTCATTGTGACCTTCCCTTAGGCCTTGTTAGGCCCATTCTCATCATTCCTTAGTGGGTTAACCCAAATAAGTGGGCCCCATTCGCCATAGACCGATGGTTTCGTGCTATCGAATTTGATATAACCATGGCCGAGGGCCGATCTTTATATATCATGGTTGATCAGCTGTTCATCTATAGATCCCGCCTTATTTATATGCCGAGTATCGAGGCCATTTATCTTGACCTATTGCCGATTAGTGATCAAGGCCGTTTATCTTGACCGATTGCCGATCAACGATCGAGGTCGTTTATTTTGACCGATTGCCGATCAGCGATCGAGGCCGTTTATCTTGACCGATTGCCGATTAGCGATCGAGTGACCGATTGCCAAATTAGCGATCGAGGCCGTTTATCTTGACCGATTGCCGATTAGCGATCGAGGCTGTTTATCTTGACCAATTGCCGATTAGCGATCGAGGCCGTTTATCTTGACCGATTGCCGATTAGCGATTTCAGGCCGTTTATCTTGACCGATTGCCGATTAGCGACCGAGACCGTTTATCTTGATCGATTGCCGATTAGCGATCGAGGCTGTTTGTCATGACCGATTGTCGATCTCGATTGACTTGACCAATTGCCGATTAGCGTTCGAGGCCGTTTATCATTACCGATTGCCGATTCCGATTGGCGTGACCGATTTGCTGATTCTGATTATTGACCGATTTCAATTATCGAGGTGAATTATCGAGACCCATATGGTGTATATGCAACTCATAGTTGAGGCCCTTTGTGATGTATGTTAGGCCCATGGTGTTGTATATTTGGCCCTTGTGTGAGGTCATGGGTCCATTATATGTTAGGATCTATGAGGGTCATTCCTCGGAGGCAATATTGGTTAAATGTCCACATTGTCGAGGTCGATTGTCGATGCCGATCATTGATACCGAATATGAGTATGTGACTGCATAGCATCATGATACATGCCCATACGCATCATTTGCATGTTTGTTATGAGATGTGGTTAACCATTGCATATTTCATTAGACAGATTGTTATGACACTCCCTGATAGGAGGAGGTTATCTCACATGAGCGCACGGTATGCGCAGGGTTGATGCATGACTGGATTGTATGACTCATGCATCTTGTATTGTATGCCCTAGCGACATCAGGGCTGTAGCCTCCACAGGCATATCGTTGATGGCCAGGCGGGACACCGGAAATCTGTTCTACATGGGGTGCTATAGATATCCCTGGGTGAAAGTCCCTAAACCCTCTTGGTTCCAGAGGTTGCTCCAACATCTAGACCGAGTGGATGCATGAGCGCATGGGAGCCATATACCGTTAGGCCGCGTCTCCCACTGTGTCGTGGTCGGTTGGAAGGGGGTACGGCCTTACCTACTCGAGAGGAGGGGGCAATGCTTGGCTGAGTCTGACCAGCTCGAGGAATGGGTCTGCTGTCGACGAGCCGGGCCCGATATTGGTAGGCAGACAGTGAGGTCTCTTCCACTCACCTTATTGCACGCGATGGGGCGGCAATCTGGTTTGGAGTGTAATAGACCCCGGTGATTTTTCAGAGAGGAACCATACTGATGTGTGGACTTATTGAGCAGGCGTTGCATACTCATTTATTCATTCATTCACTATCCACTCGGGCTGGTGGTGCGCAACTATTTGTTACGTGTTCATTCGCATGACTAGGATTTCGGTTGGGCAAGCGACTAACCTGAGATCAGGAGTTTACCACATTGAGTCTGACTATCCAAATTTAGGTATGGGACTGGTTTGGATAGAAGTCCCTTGTGATGGACCCCGTGACCTGCGATACTACGTACTACCATCCCGACTTCACACTCCAGCATGGTCATTCCATTCGCACCACATATCGCATTACATCCGCCGCGTATGACATTTCAGGTTACTATGTTTATGCATTTATATGACCTAGATACAACTGACAGTATTCGTGGACTCATCAGGATTTGTATATTGCATTGCATCAGCGACATCTGATATTTGGCTTGTTGTCTCCGCATTGCATAGTTGATTTACATTGCTTCATCAGTTTATGATATTGTTTTTATTATATTTCTACGTCGCATAGCCTGGATAAGACTGATGGTATTTATGGGCCTATTAGTATGTTTTCGTATTACTCTGATTTCGTATGATTTATAATCTTGCTAGTGTTTCTGACATTGTATGATTATGGGTTTATCAGTATTTTCGCTTACTCTGATTACTCTGATATTGCTTACTTGGCACTTACCTTATGCACACACTTACACCACCCTCTAAGCTTTTTATAAGCTTATGCACGATAGATGCGTGCAGGTGATGTTAGGTTGCAGCAGTGTTGAGCTTGGAGCGTGCAGCGACCTTCTGGAGCTTGATTTTCGATTTATGTATTTCCTTTAGCATTGTACTCAAATGATTATATTAGTGGATATGTGATGATGATGTTGCCTTTGTGAATTGGGTAATCTTGTGGTTATGCTTATTATGAGTTAAATGTACGTTGGAAAAATCCTCCTTGTAGGATCTCAGGATCGGAAATCTAGCGTTTGGACACTAGGAGCCGAGAATGGGGTACTACAGACGCTGTCGGCACCGGATTTGGCGATCGGGATTCCTGTGAATCCGATTTCCAGGTTTGGGGCGTGACAGATTGTGTTTTATTCCCTCTACGTAAAGAACATCTTTAATCTTGGGCAAGCCATGCCCAACTACTATCCATTTTCCAATAATCTTGGCCGAGTTCTCATCACCAAAAGTGATTGACCCGCCTTTGAATTACGAATACTCACAAAAATGGGTCCGATCACCTGTCATGTGTCTGGAGCATCCACTATCAAGATACCACTTAGAAATACTACTTGCCATAAGTGCAGTGTGAATTACAAGGCAGTTGTTCCTGTTCTTTACAACTCACTTAGTGACAGATTTCTTGAGATATGTCACTTTATCTTCATTTGGGAGTTGTTTAGATTTTTTAGGCAATTGTACTAGATTTCCTTGAATCATCAATTCTCTGGTTTTCTGATTCAGTTGATCCACTTGATTTATTAGTTCCACAATCCTTTCAGTCATTTTGGGTGGAGTAGGGTATTTTCTACCTTCATTTGATGTATATTTTGAAGGACTTTTAATTTTTTGAGTTGGTCTTCCTGCTGATTTAGATTTTTTTATATGTTTCAGTTTGGAAGTGAGACAAGGCTTACTGGGTGCAAGACACTCAAACTTGTAGTGTCCCAAGTCTCCATAAGAGTGACAGATTGGAGTGTTTTTTGTGTTGCTCCCAGATGCAACAATTTTCTTAATCATAGGTGGTGCAGAGATTGTGCTTAACTTTCTAGATTCATAGCATAATCCTTTTTTGTCTTTATGACTTCTTCCCATCCATAGCAGTCTATCCAATTTGTAACTAAGTTCAACAGATGATTTATCATTCGTGTATTTATTTCTGATGTTTCATCTAGAACTTTTTGCAATTATTTATTTTTATTTTCTGAAATGCCAAGTTTTCTGAGAATACTAATGCTATGTATGTAGAGTTGATCATAAGCATCACATATACTTTCTTTTTCTTCTTCTTTTTTCTTATTGATTTGCCATTCAATTATTTCTTCAGTATCCATATCTTTCATTTTTGTCAAGATCTCCCTCTAGGTTGTTAAACCCTTCAAGAGGAACCTCGCTCTGATACCTATTGAAATTACAGTTTATACCGCTGTTACTAAAGAAAGAATCTGAGTAAAGGTCCTAGAGGGGAGGTGAATAGGACTTTATCAATTATTTTTTCCTATTTAAAGTCCTGATTGCCTAACTTAAATAATCATTCAATTTAAAGCAAGTAAGGCAATATAACTCTAACAGCTTCCAAGCCAGTTAGAGGTTCCAATGACACAGGCTATTAAAGATATGCAGAATATAACAACTAGCCTAGTGTTCTGAGCTTATGTGTGGAATGTGCTTCCTATCAATTCATAACATTCATTTAATCATGTATGAGAAGTTAAAACGTTTAAGCATATATAAGCACGATTAAACTGATGCGCAAATGACGATTCCAAACACAAGCATTTATAGTGGTTCGGCTATGTGCCTACTCCACTCCTGGCATCCACACTCAATCCTATAATGCACCAGATTTCACTATTAATGGTTTTAAACAGGTTC
The DNA here is from genome assembly GCF_029962835.1 of Magnolia sinica. Taxonomy (NCBI): domain Eukaryota; kingdom Viridiplantae; phylum Streptophyta; class Magnoliopsida; order Magnoliales; family Magnoliaceae; genus Magnolia; species Magnolia sinica. The sequence continues at coordinate 55,792,479 of NC_080582.1, forward strand.
ACCAATAACCTTTATAGTCATACACTTAGGACACCAATTTATACTCTCCACAAGAGCAAAGGTCCTACACTAAGAACCCACGTTTAGGCCCATTGGCCAAGGTCCCCCACTGGGCACTATTCACCACCCTAAGTATAGGGTCGCGATATAGTAATAATCTCGGTAAGACTAAGGTCGAATCCATAGGGACTAAACCTTGTACACAATTTGAAAGTAACTAGAACTAGAACTAGAACTAGAAGAAGATGTATCTAACTTAGGAGAATTTAAGAGAATAATGATGAATTATTTAAACTAAACTTGTAAAATTCAAAGGTGGGAAACTAGGGTGCCAAGGATCCACTTGTAGCAATTAGGAAGTTACCTTGCATGATTCAAGGAGACAACCGGAATCAGAGTCCTATCCTATCCAATTGGTAAGAAGAGATTTGTCAGATATCTGAACTTCTTATGGATCTAATCATCAAAGTATGAGAGTGGTGAAGATTTGGAAGTGATTCTGTCACCTAACCATGCCCAGGAAACAAGGCAAACAACAACAATTTAACAAACCCATAAACAATCATAAGAGAATTGAGAAGATTAGGAGGATTTCATCACCTAACCATGCCCATGAGACGATGGTTAACAACTGGATTGCCTAATTTCATAATCTCAATATATGAAAAGAAGATATCTTAAGCTATCACAAATCTATTGTAATTTATGTCACAACAAACTATTAAAAATTAAAAATATTCCTTTATAATCAAACTAGAATCCAAGAAAGTTCAATAAACATGAATCAAAGCAGTAGAAAACACCCCATCATGCTACAAGCTTCACCTCTTAGCCCTAGCTAAGAGGTTTAGCCAATCACTGATATGATTGATCTAAAATCTCCTTAAGAAAAGCATAAACAAAATCAACTAAGAAAAAGAAGGAAGAAAGAAACTCTTTGTAGCTGGCCCATGCTCTCTCTCTCTCTCTCTCTCTCTCTCCTCTTGCTATTCACGGCTGATCTGATGGTCTCCATAGCTTGCACATGTCCTCCCTTTTATAGGGGATATACAGTCAGTGGCTGAGCGTTTCTAAAAACTGCTTGCGAAGGCTCTTTACGCAACACCTATCGCGCATGTGAAAAACGCAAGAGAACTTGCATTTAGAACGAGTTTTGGGAAGCTGATCGTCCTAAACCTCGATTCTGACTCCATGGTGGGTTTCAAGACCATCCTCTACATCTTCTGGAGGGTCCGGATCATAGATTCGACCGTGATTGTGATCACACAACGGCCCATAAAAATCGGGCGACTCCAAGACGCCGTGCTGCATAATACATGTGAAAATGGAATTTGCACCGTCGGTGGGGCCCATGATCGACGTTAACGGAGAAATCCACTTCGTTCACTAGATTCCTGATGAAATTTTAGTCGGGAATGGCCACTTTTGCTCGAGTTTTATGCGGCTTATTGAATCTTTGCTTCCACCGTTCATCTTGCATTTGAAGTAGTATTCTTGCTAGCACGTGCATGGATGCATTTGGACACCATGGGTTTAGTCGTCCCCCCCCCCCTCGTCTAGACACTTTGGACGGTTCAGATCATCGAATTGCACAATGATGGTGGGCCATTACGGATTGCTCTATGTAAGATATCGGGTTAGCCCGATCTTTAACCGGGGTCTGGGTCCGGTGCAGCTTGGCTATGCACACGCACATGTACATGTGGGGTCCGCTGTGATGTATATGAGAAATCCGCTCCATCCATCCATTTTTTCATCTAATTTAAGGGGTTGAGACCAAAATTAAAGCATATCCGGATATCAGGTGGGCCCCATATTAATGAATTATGGGCTGATCTATCCGTTGGGCCACTTTCACAAAGATCCAATGGCTAAAATTTGACGTGTACGGTTAATTTAGGGTCCTTAGGCCAAATATAAAGTTTCGAACCAAACGGATGGTGACAACCCTGTGATCTTGCATTCAGGATGACTTTTAGCCCTTTTTAACTTCAAACACTCAGTTTTCTGAGATCTTTGGCGTATAAATTCTTCGATCTCGGTCCCCTAAGATCCATCCCTTGCCTTGGTGATTCTTGAGCATCAAATCTATGCCTTTAACACCCTTTTTCAGTCCAAGCTCCTAAATTCACCTTGCAATACAAACATGATTAAAATAGAGCGTTAAGCATTATTATGTACGTAAAATCAAGTAAAAACAGTGGTCTAATATGCAATATTTGACCTTCAACAGGGACCTACCGTTTAGGCCCACCGGCCAAGGTCCCACATAAGGTACCTATGTTTAGGCCCACCTGCCAAGGTCCCACACAAGGCACCTACATTTTGGCCCACTGGCCGAGGTTCAACACAAGAAACCTAAACGAGTTTATTGATAGCAAACTCTTAGCCTCAATCCTACACAGGGAAAGAGATAAAACTTTAAACTCTTAATTATGACACTTACTTGTCGGATAGAGTTCTCGTTTGTAGCTTGTCTTGGGATGCTTGATTTTTGCGCTCTTGTGCTTTAATCAGCTTCCCCGTGCTCCCTCGATTGCATAGCTTGGATTTAGCTGTTTGGTTTGGCTTCACGATCAAGAATCTTGTATAAGATGTACCTATAAAGGTGACCAAGGTAATGAGAGTTGGTTGAATATCCTATCTAAGATAATGAGTGGATTTCCTAAGAGATTCAGCTTATGGATGCTCTAGAGTATCAAAAGATAAAGGGTTTTCCCATTGGTTTGCCTTTTGTACTCTATAGAAGGCACGAGTTCATGTTCTTCATTAATAGGAGCTTTGAATGCTCATAGGAGTGAAAGATAACAATGATGAGAACATGAAACTCATATGCATAGAGTCTAAAAGGGCTAAGATAAGCTTGAGATACACTAGAGAGTCTATGGTGCCTATTTCCACTATTTTTGCATGTTTCTTCAAGCCGCTTTTATAGATAAAAAGTTCCAACAGATAGAAAACAACTAATTTGCTGTGCTACCGAAGCCAAGTTTGGTATCACCGAACTTTCTTTGGTAGTACCGAAATATCTTTCAGTAGTACTGAATCCCCAAGTTGCTGACTGAAAACAGTCCCTTTCGGTGGTATGGAACTTTATTCATCGGTGGCAGTCGGTGTCACCGAAATATCCCATTAGTGACATTGAATTAATATTGTAAGCTTGCTGGACTATTTTAAGCTCCTTCGGTAACACTGAAGGCATCTTCGATGGTACTGAATGTGTTATTTTGTAGTTGCTAAAGCCAAGACTAAATGATATAAACTATGAACTTGGAATTGACTTTGAATTGATGACCTTAAGTAGGTTTTCCTATTTGGGTTGAAATCATCTATTTGTAAGGTTAAGATCGTAAAAGCAGTCATTTGTCTTCAATATAGCTTCGATGCTTCTGATCCAATTGCGTTGCGAGTCTTCATTTGCCAAGAACTCATCCGACTACAAGACACAACTAGTCACGCGCGTGATTGATAAACAAGAGTGCAATGTTGGGTGCACTTACAATCCTATCTTCTCAATTAATGCCATCTCTACCCCTGTGTTATAGAAAGCTAGGCGGGGCCCACTATGACGTTTGTGATAAATCGATCCTCGCATCAGTTTTTCTATGTCATGTTAGGACATGGGCTTGAAAAGGAGGCATATCAAAGGATCAAGTGGACCACACCACATAAGTAGTAGGGATTTATATATAGCCTACCGTTGAATACTTGTTGGGGGCCATAGAAGTTAATTTGGTTCAAGTTGATATTTATGTTTTCTGTTCGTATTGGTATAGGTTTATGTGAACTTATGAATAGGTTAGATGGCAAATAAACATCATGGTGGGTCTTAGAAAGTTTTCAATAATAAGAGTTCAATCCCCACTAGTTCATGTGTGTGGCCCACTTGAGCGTCCAAACTGCCATTTTCTTTTGGATCATGGGATTAAATGATCAGTCTAAATAGATGAACAGCGTTTATAAAATATAGAGATCACGTTGGCCCAGAGGCGACCATCCGTCTTAGGTACGTCTGGAAGGGGTAGTACCCAATCTGCCCCCCTTTTTACACTTCTTTCCAAATGAGAGTGGATTAGGTGTCACCTAGTACTACGATAGTGACGTAAGTGGGTGTTAGCCTGATGGTATGGGGCCCACCTTGATGAATGTATATTCATGCTCTCCATCCATTCTTTTATCACATTTTATGCCTTGATCCCAAAACTTAAGAAGATCCAAACCTAAAGTGAACTACACCACTGAAAACAATGGTGATTGACTATTAAAAACTTACTGTGGGCCATAATGTTTTAGATTAAATTGATGTTTGTATTTTTCCTTCATCTAGGTCTATACCTTATCAAAAGGTTAGATGGCAAATAAACATTGCAGTGGGCCATAGGTGGTCCCTAAGTAGTTTTTTACGGTGTGAATTAAATAAACACTGTTTCCAATGATGGTTCACCTGAGATTTGGATATGCTCAAGTGTTGAGAACAAGTCCTACAATGATCAATAAAAACTAATGGACAAGGTGGATGTATAAAACGTTCATCAAGGTGGGCCCCACAGTCAAGGTAACATCTAATCCACCTCCTTTGAAAACACTTTGGAAGAGTACCATGCACTCAAAGCCCAGTAATGCTAAGAAATCCACCCTATCCTCTGTTATAACATATCATCGCAGGACGGGGGCAAAAAATAAGGTAGATCCATGGCTCAAGTGGGTTGTGTGACAGGAAAAAGCAGTTAGGGAAAAGCTTACGGTTGAAACCTCCATAGGTCCACACCATGATGTTTATATGCTATCCATACTGTTCATAAGGTCATTCCTACTACGATGAATTATAAATACAAAAATATTAGCCTTCAACAATGGACGTTTAATCTGCAATTTTTCGTACTGTGTAGCCACTAGAGTTTTGGATCCACCTCATTTTTAGGCCCATGTCCTAGCATGATATAGAAAAACGGATGGATGGGATAGATTTATCACAAACATCATAGTTGGCCCCACTAGCTTCCTATGGCACCACAAAGTTACGGAACGCTAACAAGCAATCGACTTCTGTTTCCAACCGCACAGAGGCAGAGAGCATTGAATGTTGAGAGAAAGGAAGGAGGAAGGGGTTTGTTTCCAAAGAAAGTGAGATAACCATAAAAGGTGTGCACATGTGATGGGTTCGGATAATGTATAACATGTATAAGAAATCCGATCCTTTAATCAAATAGATTTCTTCATTCACATATAAAATTTATATAAAGTATTTTTTTTTTTATATCAATAGTACATCATATTTTTATTCAATAAAAGTGGGCTGTTAGAAACCTATTCCAACAATCTAGTTTCAACTTAACATGTGTGGATTTAACTACAAAGCCCGATAAAATTTAATTAGATAATACTTGATGTCACGTGCTCTTTCACATGTAGGCATTGCAAGTAAATAAAAAGAAATATTTCAGTAATTTAATGTACAGCTAGTTCGACCAATTTGAATTGTCCAACTAGTTGTGTGGGAGCATTTCTTATATATATATATATAGAGTCCCGGTTTCCTGCGCACCGTGCCGCAACGCACGCGAGTTCCTCCTGAAGGGAGGTCTCCAAGTTCTGTGGACCACACCGTGATGTGTGTTTTGTATCTACACCGTCCATCCATTTGGAGAGACCATATTAGGGCATGATCCAAAAAATGAATTAGATCCAAAGCTTGAGAGGACCCTACCACAAAAAACAAAGGGGAGAGTGACACCCACTGTTAAAAAGTTCTGAGGGCCATGATAGTTTTCGTTCAGGCAAATATTTAACAATTAAGTTTATCTTAGTAGGAATGACATTATGAACGGTATGGATGGGATATAAACATTATGATGGACCCAAGAAAGTTTCAATGGTAAGAATTTACCTACAAACTTTTTACTAACGTACGGCATACTTAAGCTCTGGATTTATATCATTTTTTGGCCCATCGTCTAAAATGATCTTTCAAAATAGATGAACGTGGTGGATCTTCCCTAAACATCACGGTGGACCCCACCTAACTTACTCCTTTGGAATCCCTATCGGCAAGGTCATTTGCTATTATTGGTAACGTGGCCAGACTGTCACAACTTCCAAACTTAATTTTCTTGGATTTTTCTTTCTAGGTTTTCTCTAATTCATGCTTCCAAACTTAATTTGTTTGATATATGGAATCTCTAGTTTTATTAAGTTGGACTAATTGTGCCTCTCTCTCTCTCTCTCTCTCTCTCTGTCTCTCTCTGTTTAGAAAGTTGAAGGAGGTTCTTCCCCCAATCTTGGTCTCTCCACTATGGGACCACCTGTTAAATGGTCTAGATGATGGGTTATTGTGGTCTGTGTTGAACTGAAGTGCAACACACCGGTTAGAATGATCTTCTTTTTTTTTTTTTTTTTTTCCATTTCCATTATTGACAATTTGTGTTTTCTCCTCATACTGTTTTGTGAAGTTTGTAAGTATCTTATTTATGCCCATATGCACAACGCATCACTAAAAAGGTTTTTTTTTTTTCCCTATCTTTATGTGATTTCCTACTCTATCGTTCTGAATGTCTTTGTAATTGTATCATTCATTTCTCAATAATTCTTATTTGCACCTTTTTTTTGTGAGTGAGTAGGGATTGCAGGATAAAATAAAATTGGATGTTATTGATCTGTAAAATAGGCCTGATTGGTACAAAACCAATGTCTACCCTGGAAATAAGGTCCTACTCTGTGAACACTTCATGCTTTCTGAATCTTCCTGATATATGTGGCTGTGAAAAAAGTTGAAGGGATTACTGGCTTTTTTATTTTGTTTATTCTGTAAGAATGGTTTGTAAATTTCTGGGAATGCAATGGAGGATGTGGGTTTAAGGGTAAAAATTTTTCTTATGGGTACAGAAAATTTGAATAAATAGGAGAAATTGGGCTGTGAATGAAAATCTCATTGGATGGGGAACATTTTTAGGACAAGTGGTACAAGGGTGAAAGCTTGTAATTGCAAACAAATCAGGCCTATCAGTAACATGAATCGTGTTACTCTGTCTCCATCATCATCTTGGTTGAAACCCTAAGAAGTATGCATTTAAACCATTGGATGATTCCAATCTTCCATCATGATTGTACCCTTGATGGTCAAGGGTTAAATTGTCTAAATATCAGTTATAGACATTTGGAACTTGTAGCAGTCTGTTTATGACTCGTTGATGGGCTTCCTATGCCAGCCAATGACCTGATTTTTTTCAATGGATCAGCTTACGAGATCATTTGGGCAAATTTGATGATGCTGTGAAAACTGGATGCATCAATTCCCTGCGGCTCCAAATAAAACTTGCACTTCTTGAGTTGATTGTTAGTACCTACCCATTACTAGGATTTGCATGCCCTTCACCTTTTTAGGAACAATTGATGGAAGCCAACATGTGTTCTATGGATTTCTTTTACCTGTTAGATTGGTAGACCATTTCACTTCCTCATTAAAAAAAAAAATGACACTTTCTCATTTGCTTCTTTGTGATTCATGTCTTCCCTTGCTTTCAATCAGCTACTTGATTATCTACTTCCTCCCTTTTGTTCCAAGCTTTTGATTTGCGTATGTGGTAGTCAAAAGCTTATTAACTAGGCATCCTGAGTTCCTAACTGGGCACATTAATCTGGAAATTGATAATTTATAATTGTCTTGTTATTGTTGACGACCGTTTAATTTTTTCTTAAATCTGAAATAGAAATATTGATTTTTGTTATGAGTTGTGTTCATTTACTAACTTTTATACAATTTCACGATAAATTATATTAAAACTTTTTTTTTTGGTAGAATAAAAAATATGTTATAGCCAAAGAGGCCCGGGTACTTATAAAAATGCACGAGAATTTAATGGTGCAAGTTGGCACAACTTCTATTTGTCATTGGATTCCAGAAGTAGAAGAGGGGTTGAAACCAATAATTGAGAAGACTACTTTCTCTTCAGTTGATGCGGTGTTTAACTTTTACAACCATTATGCAAAGAAGGCAGGCTTTAGTGTTCGTAGAGGATCAAATAAATACAATAAGAATCAATAAGAGATCTGGAAGATGTTTGTATGTTCGAAGGAGGGGACGACAGATAGCAAGGTACAAATGAAGCATGGTTTAGTAAAGAGGCGACAGAGTATTATTCGAGAAAGTTGTAAATCTTGCTTGACAATTAAAAAAGAGGGTGGTGGACCAAACTATATAGTGAAAAAGTTTGTTGAGGAGCACAGTCATGATTTAGCAACTCCTAAAAAGAAACATCTTCTTCGATCACACCGTGAAGTTTGTAATGCGCAAAAGAATTTGGAAAATACATTCACTCAATCAGGCATAGGCATTTCGCAAACTATGAATGTTTTAGCAATTGAATCAGGTGGTTACGAAAATATTGGATGTATTGAACAAGACGTGAGAAATTATGAAAGAGATAAAAGAAAAGAAACCAAGGACCATGATGCCCAACTATTGTATGAACATTTTTCTGAAATGAAGGAATTGGATTCATCGTTTGCTTATAATGTAAAGGTTGATGTGGCGGGTAGATTAACACATTATTTTTGGGCTGACCCGATTTCAAGTAAGGCTTATCATCACTTTGGTAATGTTATAGTATTTGACACCACGTACAATACAAACCACTATAAGTTAATATTTGCACCCTTTACAGGGGTTAATCACCATGGGCAATCAATTATACTGGGTTGTGGTTTTATCCATAATGAGACCACTGAATCTTTTATCTGGTTGTTTGAGAAATGGTGTGAAGCAATGCCAGGGGACCCACCGAAAGCGATCATAACAGATCAAGATCTAGCAATGACAAAAGCCATTGCTATTGTATTTCCGAATGCTTTCTATCATTATTGTATTTGGCATATTTTGTAGAAGGTCCTTGAAAAGTTAGGTCACATAGCTTTTAAAGATGAATTTAAAGTACCTTTTTATGATAGCATATGAAATTTTGAGAAGCCCAAAGATTTCGAAGTAAAATGGAGCAAAGTTATTGAAGAAAATGAGTTGGATCATAATGATTGGCTTGCCTTTTTATTCAACATTCGTCACAAATGGGTACTAGCATATCTAAGACGTTTTTTTTTTTTTTTTTGCGGGTATGTCTAGTAGCCAACGAAGTGAAAGCACGAATGCATTTTTTTGTAAATATGTGTCGAAGAAGAACTCGTTAATGGATTTCATAATTCGTTTTGATCGAGGAGTAGCACGACAGAGACACAATGAGTTAGTCGCTGATCATGAAACGATTAGTAGCAAGCTGAAGTTGAAAACTTTATTCGCCATGGAGAGAGAGCTTGGAGAGACTTATACTTGGTCTATTTTTTATAAATTTCAAGAATAGTTGTATGAAAGCACCATTTATATTGCAATTCTTTTACAATAGTTGGAAGGCCTTTGCATTTACAATGTTGGAGTATGTGAAGGAACATCTCCCGAATGGCTAGTTGAATTCGAGATGGAATCTAAACAAGCAAAATGTAGTTGCTTGAAATTTGAATTTGAGGGCATACCATGTAGGCACATATTATGTATACTACGACAATCTCGGATACCCAATTTGCCAAACCACTATATCTTGAAAAGATGGACAAGGGATGCTAAACTAGATTTTGTTTACGATGCGAGTGGTGTGGAGTTAAACATAAATCGTATGCTCTTCGATATAGTAATTTGTTAGACATTTCTAGAAATCTTGCCAAAGAAAGCGCTAATTTTAAAGAGACATATCATATGTGTAAAGAAGGGCTATAAGATATTCTTAAACGAGTTCAAGATCAGAAGTTAGTTGTTGGTGAGACATTGGTGCCTAAAAATAAGAAACAAATAAAGAAAATTACTAAAGTAATCATTAAAGACCCGGTGTGTGCTAAAACTAAAGTGGAAAAAGATTAATTTCTGAAAGAGAAAAGGTTGCTCATAAGAAAGATAAAAGAAGACGCAATGGATGTGGTAAGTGGGGTCCTGGCCATGACAAACGTAATTATCCAATATGAAAAAAACTGTAAGTTCTTAATTCGTTTTATTCATTTATATTTGATTGATTGTTTAATTTTGTTTGTTAAATTATTATATCCTTATTTTATTCATTCTTTAAAATGATTTCCTTGCAGAATAATATCTCCCACATGCCAAGAACCATCAATGAATGAAGTAGATATGTATAAAGAACCATCAAATAACAAGGTTGATATGCATGAAGAACCATCGGATGACGAGGTTGATATGCATGAAGAACCATCGAATGACGAGGTTGATATGCATGACGAAACATTAGATGATGAGGTGGAGATGTTAGGTCATGACTCATCACTATCTTAATAATGTAATCAATAACAATTTTTTAATTTACCCATTTACTTGGTAATTATGTAACTATGACTACAAAAAACCATGCATATGAAACACAAGAGCAGTTGATGATTATTTGAATGAAAGAATAATAGTTATTCATGATGTTGAAGGGCTTTGTCCCAAGCTGTTTAGTCTGTTAGCCCCTATAGGTAGTACTTGTTGCAGTTGAAATCTTATTGGAGGAAGATCTATATTTAAGCTCTCATTAAAGCTCTCCGTGGATTACATATTTGTGTGGTCCTTTCATCAATGCTTCCATGACCTTATCATCAAGTTCGATAGCAAATGAATATTAGAGTGGCCCTCAAGAAACTTTTAATGATGGGTATTCAATTACCACTATTTCTTCCAGTGGTGAGATATACCTAAGATTTGGATCGGCCTTTTATTATTATTATTATTTATTTTTATTTTTTTCAAATATGCCTTAAAACATCTAGTAACCCATCAGTGGGTGTTAACCTCAAAGTATGAGGGTCCCATGGATTAATATGGTGTATACGTTGTGTATATCTTCACCTCTCATCTATTTTTTAAGTTCATTTTTTTTTTTTTTTTTTTTTTTTTTTTTTTTTACACACGCACACACACCCCACACACTCACGCTGGTATTTTAAGAGGTTATTTTTAAAATTTAGCATATCCAAATGTCTGGTGGACAAAATATGGTGAATGATCATTACAAGTCTTTTTTAAGCCACAAATGTTATTTTTTGAATCAATTGATATTTTTTCCCTTCATCCTGCTCTTCTTGACCTGGTCAATGGGTTTGATGGTAAATAAACATTATAAAATTGCTTACTTCCTGTAGTGTGGTCCACTTGAGACTTAGATATGCTTAATTTTTTATATCACTAATTAAAATGGGCTGTAAAAACGAATGGAAGGCGTCGATATATGTCTTTTATCCGCACCGTCAATGGGGCCAAAATTTTTTTGGATCATACGATCCCTTTGTCTGCACCCATGTGAATGAATCAACATGTGTTGGGTTGGGATTACAACATCCCATGTTAAAAAAGAACAGGCATCAGATTAGGTGCGGCCACGGCCATACTTAAACAAGGTGCAAGCCTGATTATGGGGCCCACCTTAATATGTGAATTGTATATCGACACCATCCAATCTATTTTTCAGCTCATTCTAGTGCATGATCTCAAAGTTGAATCAAATCCAAATATCAGGCTAACCATTCCATAGAAAACAATAGTGATTGAACTCTCACCATTAACAACTTCTAATGCAACATTGTAATGTTTATTTGTCATCCAAGCCGTTGATACATTAAAGTGGACCATAAAAAAAAATATTATGTTGATTCAAAGCTTTTTTCACCCACATGAAGTTTTTAATGGCCAATCACCACAAAAATTATCTGGAAAAAAAAAACAAATTGCGTAAATATATAATACATAATCAATGTGAGTCTTACGGTTAGGATTGCACCATGTTGTGTGGGGCAGGGCCTCACCTAATCCGCTCTGGAGAAGACAGCCTTTTATGTCATGAAACGTCAGTTCCTTTGTTAGGTGACAGTCTGGCCATGTTACCAATGAACGCGGACTGCGTCTTACCCTCGCCCGGACGGTAATCCGTCTGGGCAAGGCTCTCTGGGGCCCACTGCGATGTAAGTTTTTTATCCACGCCGTTAATCTTTTCTCTCAGATCATTTTAAGGTATGAGATAAAAAATGAAGTAGGTTTACATCTCCAGTGGACCACACCAAAGGAAGCTGCAATGATATGACACTCACCATTGAAACATTTCTAAGGGCCACCATGATGTTTTTTTTTACTATACAACCTATTCAAAAGTTCACATAGATGTGGATGAAGCAAAAACATAAATATCTGCTTGATTCGAAACTTCTCCAGATCCTAAGAAGTTTTTAATGGTGAACGTTTAATCCCCAATCTGTGGTCCATTTAAGCCTTTTGCGTGGCTTTTTTTTTTTTTTTTTTTTTATGTCATAGCTTAAAATGATTTGAAGAAAATCTCAACGGCATGGATAAAATTATTACATCACGGTGGGTCCCAGAGAGCCCAGACGCAATCCGCATCCTGTTACCAATAATAGCAGATGACCTTGCTGACAGGGATTCCAAAGGAGTAAGTTAGGTGGGGTCCACCGTGATGTTCACGGAAGATCCACCATGTTCATCGGTTTTGAAAGATCATTTTAGACGATGGCCAAAAAATGATATAAATCCAGAGCTTAAGTATACCGTACGTTAGTAAAATGTGTGTAGGTAAATTCTTACCATTGAAACTTTCTTAGGTCCACCATAATGTTTATATCCCATCCATACCGTTCATAATGCCATTCCTACTAAGATAAACTTAAATGTTAAATATTTGCCTGAACGAAAACTGTCGTGGCCCTCAGAACTTTTTAACGGTGGGCATCACTCTCCCCTCTGTTTTTTGTGGTGGGGTCCTCTCAAGCTTTGGATTTGATTCATTTTTTGGATCATGCCCTAATATGGTCTCTCCAAATGGATGGACGGTGTAGATACAAAACACACATCACGGTGTGGCCCAAAGAACTTGGAAACGTCACTTCAGGAGGAGCATGCGTGCGTCCGAAAATACTGGCGCTCGAGTCACGTATACGGAGACTCTCTCCTGTGCAGGAATGTTGCATCCCAACCGTATACAGGGATCTAACAGCTCTTATAAGAGCTCGTATTTAAGCTCCGTGCGGCACGGTGCGCATGAGACTGGGACTCTCTCTCTCTCTCTCTCTCTCTCTCTCTCTATATATATATATATATATATATATATAATAAAATAAAAATCAGCCAATCAAATAATTAGATGAACCCTACATTGTTTCTGCAATATGACCAGGAAGTTTATTGGATCTGCCTGATATTTGGGGTGTCTGATTTTAATGGTAGTGGTCACTCTGATTGATAGTTTGGATGCTAAACACACTATGATGACCCCACGGGCCGGTAATTGCATGAAATTGTCATCAACAGCCTTTGCGAGGAACTACCTCAATCTTTACATTTAACCTTTGGCCTTTTAAGCGCAACTGTTTTATTTAAAAATTTCAATTGGACTCCTCTACCACAAAACCTCCTGCATCAGGTATACCTTCTTTGCCCATTCTTAATACTTGTATTCCTATTACCTTGTGAATAGAAAAAAGAATTATAAATAGTCCAACTTTTTTATCTAATTTTTCATGTTAAGTTGTTTATTTCATTAAGTCATTATACTCATTTGAAACTAGAAGTTTTATAGAGGCTCAATCTCAAATTGTATGGAGGGAAGTTATGAACGAGGAATTGGTTGCTTTTGTAAATAAAAAATAAAAAAATAATTTAAAAAAATCAAAAAAAAAATAGTTCAGTTACCTAGTAAAAAAATTTGTAATATGTAAATGGATTACAAAATCAAATATAAAAGTGATGACTCTATAAAAAGGCATGAAGCCAAACTAGGTGCCAAAAGTTGTACTTAGACATATGGTATAAACTACCAAGAAACATTGCACCAATTGCAAAAATGAGCTCTATACGAGTTCTATTATCTGTAGTTACTAATTATTAATGGCCTTTACATCAATTAGATGTAAAAATGCCTCCTTACATGATGATCTGTATGAGGAGGTTTACATAAAGTTATCTCCTAGGTATCCTTATGAGAGAGAGAGAGAGAGAGAGAGAGCACAACATTGTTTGCAAGTTAAGAAAGACAATTTAATAGCTTAGACAATCACCAAGAGCATGGTTTGAAAAATTTTGATTTACCCTTGTTAATGCATAAAACTGGTTAACCTTCCCTGGACCTTTGAATACCTAAATAAGGAGCAGATAAATGAGACCCTGGCTAGAGTAGGGGACCTTCCGATGCCAAAGTCAGGTTAGGGAAGTTGGGTCTGGTAGAAGTAGGGTTTTATCATAAAATTGTGCATACCTTTCTTTGTGGATGGGGTATGTATATATAGGTCCTTCAGAAATGGTATCAGGTATAGCAATGAATCTGCCATCTGATATCTTATCATACTAGGAAGCTGATTTTGAGGAAGTGCGGTTGTTCCTTCGAGATTCCTAGAGAAAATCTCAAGGAGGATTTTTTTATTTTTTATTTTGTAGATTCCAGGCGGTGGGCGACCAACTAGGTCAAGGAGTAAGGCTGAGCTTGTCCTTAAACTTGGAGTGAGCTCATCCTCAAACTTAGGTGGACCGAAGTTAAGGTCAAGATCAAGGTCGGACAGACTGAGCTCGAGGTTAGTCAGACTGAGCTCGGGGTCGGCCAGACTGTGGTCGAGGTCGGTCTTGAGTTGAGGCTGTAGTTGATCCGGGTTGGACCCAGTTCGACTTTGAGTTTAATTGAGTCATGGTTTAGTAAGCCTTTTGATGGAAGCTGTCCTCCCATCTTGAGTCATCTTGGTCAGTCCATTTTTACCCACAAAGTAGCCCCCCTTGCTCCTGAGTGATCTTCAGGTCATCAGGGAGCAAGTTACTATGGGTTGACTTATGCTTGGCATTGAGTAGGTCGTGAGATCGAGAGCTTAGGTCATTCTACAGTTATGAGAAATGTGGGAAGGTGGCGAGTGTGGGGATCAAAGCGGATCCCTTAATGATGACCATGTATCTTAGAGGCGGCGTGAGTGATGACATCGTTTGGTTCTCGAGCATGTGGTTGGGTGCCAGCTGTCCATGGATCAGTGCTCGAGCTTGCTTTCAAGTCGAGTGCTTGCCACGTTGTCCATGGAGAGGGCACTTGCATGCGACACTGCAGCTTCTCGCACGGGAGCATTAATTGTTGGGTTGGGCGTGAATATAAAGAGGGGGACGAATGCCCGACTCCTCATTTTTATTATGTTATTTCGCTCTCCACCAGACTAGGCGATTTTCGGTAAGTCAGAAATCCCTTCATTTTCCCTTTTTCTGACAATATTCCCTTTTCCAACTTGTATTTTCCATTTTTCCAGCTTGCATATCTTTTCCTATTTTTGCTTTGTATGGGATGTCAGACCTATCTAGTAAG
Source organism: Magnolia sinica (assembly GCF_029962835.1). Taxonomy (NCBI): domain Eukaryota; kingdom Viridiplantae; phylum Streptophyta; class Magnoliopsida; order Magnoliales; family Magnoliaceae; genus Magnolia; species Magnolia sinica. Next base: position 55,807,841 of record NC_080582.1, read on the forward strand.
TGGTCGGTATCGGGAGCCTTTCATAATGACTCGTACCATTCCCTCGAGGACACTCGGATGAACAGGCTATTCACAACCCCAAGTGTAGGGTCGCGATGTAGTAATAATCTCGGTAAGACCAAAGTCGAAGCCACAGGGATTGAAACTTGTACATTTCTGAAATTAACTAGAAGTATAACTAGAAGAAGATGTGAAACTAATTCTGAAGTATTTGAGAGAGTAATTGTGAATAGAGTAATTAAAACTAAGAATTTAAAGGTAGGAACTAGGGTGTCAAGGATCCACTTGTAGTGATTAGGGAGCCCTCTTGCTTGATTCAAGTAACACAATTAGAAATGTAGTCGTATCCTATCCAATTGGAAAATATCTCAATAAAACCAAATCTGAACTTCCATTAACCTAATTCTCAATGAAGGAGAACTATGATAATTGGCAAGGATTCCATCACCAAACCATGCCCAGGAGATAATGGCAAACAACAGGATTTGACAATCCCATAATCTCAAAACAGGAAAAGAAGATACTCAAAGATATTGCAGATCTACTATAATTTGAGTCAAAATAAACCATTAAAAACTGAAAGTATTCCATTAATATCAAATTAGAATCCATGAAGTTCAACATAAACATGAATCAAAGTAATAAAAATATCCCATCATGCTATAAGTTTCACCTCTTATCCCTAACTCGAGGTTTAGCCAACCATAGACATGATTGGATCTAAAACCCTAGAAGAAAGCTTGAAAACAATTATGGAAGAAGAAAAAATTCTTCGCGACGGCTTCTCCACCCTTTTGCTCTACTCCTTAAACCCAAGAAGATGCTTAAGAACATCCTAAGGAGTCTTATTTATAGTTGTGGAACTCTAACTTTCGCACCTAGTTAGAAAACTCTAAAAATTGCCTCAAATTTACGTATTTTGCTAAAATAAACTTCACTCTACACAGTTTTCTAAAATAGACTTCACTCTGGCAATTTCACAAAATGACCCAGAGTTTAAGAATATACATTTTCAGGATGATTTCAGGATTCCTTTCCTTTAATTCAAATCTTTGATTCTCTTCATTCCTCACTTGGTTTTCTTAGATCTTTGGCATATGAATTCTTTAATCTTAGTTTCTAAAGATCCATCCATTACCTTGGTGATTCTTGAGCATTAAATCTATGCTTTTATCACCATTTTCAATCCAAGTTCTTAAATTCATCTTGTAACACAAACATGAGTAAAATAGAACATTAAGCATTATTATGTTCATAAAACCAACATATAAACGGGGGAGAATATGCAATATTTGTCCCTCAACACAATCCCCAACCAGTATTTTGCTAGTCCTGAGCAAAGTATGTGTTCACAACCCCAAGTGTAGGGTCGCGGTGTAGTATAATCTCAGTAAGACCGAGGTCGAATCCACAGGGACTGATCTTGTGCGTTTCTGAAATTAACTAGAAGTAGAACTAGAAGAAGATGTGAAACTAATTCTGAAGTGATTGAGAGAGTAATTGTGAATAGAGTAATTAAAACTAAGAATTTAAATGTGGAAACTAGGGTGCCAAGGATCCACTTGTAGTGATCAGGGAGCCCTCTTGCTCGATTCAAGTAACACAATTAGAATTGGAGTCGTATTCTCTCCAATTGGAAAATTTATCAATAAAACCAAATCTGAACTTCTATTGACCTAATTCTCAAAGATAGAGAACTACGATAATTGGCAGGGATTCCATCACCAAATCATGCCCATGAGACAATGGTAAATAATAGGATTTACCAATCCCATAATCTTCAATCAGGAAAAGAAGATACTCAAAGATATTGCAGATCTACTATAATTTGAGTCAAAATAAACCATTAAAAACTGAAAGTATTCCATTAATATCAAATTAGAATCCATGAAGTTCAACATAAACATGAATCAAAGTAATAAAAATATCCCATCATGCTATAAGTTTCACCTCTTATCCCTAACTCGAGGTTTAGCCAACCATAGACATGATTGGATCTAAAACCCTAGAAGAAAGCATGAAAACAATTATGGAAGAAGAAAAAATTCTTCGCGACGGCTTCTCCACCCTTTTGCTCTACTCCTTAAACCCAAGAAGATGCTTAAGAACATCCTAAGGAGTCTTATTTATAGTTGTGGAACTCTAACTTTCGCACCTAGTTAGAAAACTCTAAAAATTGCCTCAAATTTATGCATTTTGCTAAAATAAACTTCACTCTACACAGTTTTCTAAAATAGACTTCACTCTGGCAATTTCACAAAATGACCCAGAGTTTAAGAATATACATTTTCAGGATGATTTCAGGATTCCTTTCCTTTAATTCAAATCTTTGATTCTCTTCATTCCTCACTTGGTTTTCTTAGATCTTTGGCATATGAATTCTTTAATCTTAGTTTCTAAAGATCCATCCATTACCTTGGTGATTCTTGAGCATTAAATCCATACTTTTATCACCATTTTCAATCCAAGTTCTTAAATTCATCTTGTAACACAAACATGAGTAAAATAGAACATTAAGCATTATTATGTTCATAAAACCAACATATAAACGGGGGAGAATATGCAATATTTGTCCCTCAACACAATCCCCAACCAGTATTTTGCTAGTCCTGAGCAAAGTATGTGTTCACAACCCCAAGTGTAGGGTCGCGGTGTAGTAATAATCTCAGTAAGACCAAGGTCGAATCCACAGGGACTGATCTTGTGCGTTTCTGAAATTAACTAGAAGTAGAACTAGAAGAAGATGTGAAACTAATTCTGAAGTGATTGAGAGAGTAATTGTGAATAGAGTAATTAAAACTAAGAATTTAAAGGTGGAAACTAAGGTGTCAAGGATCCACTTGTAGTGATCAGGGAGCCCTCTTGCTCGATTCAAGTAACACAATTAGAATTGGAGTCGTATTCTCTCCAATTGGAAAATTTATCAATAAAACCAAATCTGAACTTCTATTGACCTAATTCTCAAAGATAGAGAACTACGATAATTGGCAGGGATTCCATCGCCAAATCATGCCCATGAGACAATGGTAAATAATAGGATTTACCAATCCCATAATCTTCAATCAGGAAAAGAAGATACTCAAAGATATTGTAGATCTATTATAATTTGAGTCACGATAAACCATTAAAAAATAAAAATATTCCTTTAATATCAAATTAGAATCCATGGAGTTCAACATAAACATGAATGAAAGTAATATAAACATCCCATTAGGTTATAAGTTTCACCTCTTAGCCCTAACTAAGAAGTTTAGCAAACCATAGACATGATTAGATCTAAAACCCTAGAAGAAAGCATGAAAACAACTAAGGAAGAAGAAGAAAAACTCTTCGCGACAGCTTCTCCACCATTTTTCTCTACTCCTTAAACCCTAGAAGATGCTTAAGAACATCCTAGGGAGTCCTATTTATAGTTGTGGAACTCCAACTTTCGCACCTATTTAGAAAACTCTAAAAACTGCCTTAAATTTACTCAATTTACTAAAATAGACTTCACTCTTCGCAGTTTTTCAAAATAGACTTCACTCTACACAATTTCACAAAATGACCTAGAGTTTAAGAATATGCTTTTTAAGGATAATTTCAAGATTTCTTTTCTTCACTTCAAATATTTGATTCTCTTCATTCATCACTTGGTTTTCTTCGATCTTTGGAATGTGAATTCTTCAATCTTGGTCTTTTAAGATCCATCCTTTGCCTTAGTGATTCTTGACCATTCAATTCATGCTTTTAGCACCCTTTTCAATCCAAGTTCTTAAATTCACCTTACAACACAAACATGAGTAAAATAGAACATTAAGCGTTATCATGTTCATAAAACCAACGTCTAAATGGGGGAGAATATGCAATATTTGACCCTCAACACAATCCCTAACCAGCATTTTGCTAGTCCACAACCATAACTATAGGGTCGCAACATAGTAATAATCTCGGTAAGACCGAGGTTGAATCCACAGGGACTAATCTTGTGCATTTCTAAAATTACCTAGAAATTGAACTAGAAGAAGATGTGAAACTAATTCTAAAGTTATTGAGAGAATAATTGTGAATTAAGTAATTAAAACTAAGAATTTAAAGGTGGGAACTAGGGTACCAAGGATCCACTTGTAGTGATCGAGGAGCCCTCTTGCTTAATTCAAGTAACACAATTAGAATTGGAGTCGTATCCTATCCAATTGGAAAATATATTAATAAAACCAAATCTGAACTTCCATTGACCTAATTCTCAATGAAGGAGAACTATGATAATTTGCGGGGATTCCATCTCCAAACCATACCCAAGAGACAATGGCAAATAATAAGATTGACCAATCCCATAATCTCAAAGCAGGAAAAGAAGATACTTAAAGATATTGCAGATCTACTATAATTTGAGTCACAATAAACCATAAAAAACTGAAAGTATTCCTTTAATATCAAATTAGAATCCATGGAGTTCAACATAAACATGAATCAAAGCAATAGAAACATCCTATCATGCTACAAGTTTGACCTCTTAGTCCTAACTAAGAGATTTAGCCAACCATAGGCATTATTAGATCTAAAACCCTAGAAGAAAGCATGAAAATAATTAAGAAAGAAGAAGAAAAAGTCTTGGCAACGGCTTCTCCACCCTTTTTCTCCACTCCTTAACCCTAGAATATGCTTAGGAACATCACAGGGAGTCGTATTTATAGTTGTAGAACTTCGACTTTCGCACCTAATTAAAAAACTCTATAAACCACCTCAAATTTACGCAGTTTGTTAAAATAAACTTTACTCTACGCAGTTTTTCAAAATAGACTTCGCTTTGTGCAATTTCACAAAATGACCCAGAGTTTAAGAATATGTTTTTTCAAGACGATTTCAGGATTCCTTTTCTTCACTTCAAATCTTTGATTCTCTTTATTCCTCTCTTGGTTTTCTTGGATCTTTGGTATGTGAATTCTTCAATCTTGGTCTCCTAAGATCCATCCCTTACCTTGGTGATTCTTGAGCATTAAATCCATGCTTTTAACACTATTTTCAATCTAAATTCTTAAATTTACCTTGCAACACAAACATGAGTAAAATACAACATTAAGCATTATCATGTTCATAAAACCAACAAATAAATGGGGGAGAATATGCAATATTTGACCCTCAACACAATCCCCAACCTGCATTTTCCTAGTCCTGAGCAAAGTATGTGTTCATAACCCCAAGTGTAGGGTCGCGATATAGTAATAATCTCGATAAGACCGAGGTCGAATCCACAGGGACTGATCTTGTGCATTTCCAAAATTAACTAGAAGTATAACTAGAAGAAGATGTGAAACTAATTCTGAAGTGATTGAATGAGTAATTGTGAATAGAGTAATTAAAACTAAGAATTTAAAGGTGGGAACTAGGGTGCCAAGGATCCACTTGTAGTGATCAGGGAGCCCTCTTACTTGATTCGAGTCATGTCCTATCCAATTGAAAAATATATCAATAAAAGAAAATCTGAACTTCCATTGACCTAATTCTCAATGAAGAAGAACAATGATAATTGGCAGGGATTCCATCACCAAACCATGCCTATGAGACAATGACAAACAATAGGATTTACCAATCCCATAATCTCAAAGTAGGAAAAGAAGATACTCAAAAATATTGCATATAAGGCCCGTATCCTAGTCCGTACTGTTCCGTCAATTTCCACGATCATTCCCATCGAATTTCGGCAACATATGACTTACAATTAACATTTGCGCATGACCCTAAGTCGTATCATGTAGATTTAAGTTGGCTTAATCCAAGACTTGTACCATTGCGACGGCACCGTCGCCGCGGTTCCAACGCCGCGTCTTGCATACCTATCCGATACTCTGGCCAGGAGATGTGGGCCCATGTTCAGTTCGAGAAAAACGACGCGCGTTGCAAAACCCAAGAGAATCTCTAGGATATGTCACCTCAATCAATCAATCAATCCCATCAAGGGTCAAGTACACCATCACCTCATACTCATCCCCAAGCAACCCCATAAGTCAAAAAGTGCTTACACACCCCTTACCATTCTTACACAACCTTCCCCTAAAGTCAACAATCTCTTATACACCCATCACTCACCACATCCATCACTCCATCACCCATCCCTCTCTCTCTCTCCTTACAACCCTCTCTCTCTCATTTCTCAAGATCCATTCCAAGCAACCCAAAACACCACACGTCCATGCTTCCCAAGCTCTCATGGGGGAGCTTTAATGTGGCCCACTTCCCACCCTCTTATCTCCCATCTCAACCATCTAAACTCCATCTCTTTCGTTAGGATCGAAGCTAAGGAGCAAAGGAAGCCAAGGGAGTAAGAAGGAGTGGACGGTGGGTGATCTTGGACCCACATTCTTACTTTTTATGATATAAGGGTCCACTTGTTGTAGGGCCCACTTGATGTATGTATGGTTCAAGGGAGGGCCCAATAGTGGCGAGGTCCTCCCCTATACGTTCCTCTCTCTTTCTCTCTCTTTCTCTTCCTATGATCAATGGCCCACCTATAATGTGTGTATTTTATTCATGCCATCTACTGGTGGACCCCATCCATGTGGGACACACCATGATATTTGTATATCATCCCAACCGTCCATCTAGGACGTGGCCCACCCCATACGTATGGGGGGTGGGGACCTCCTTGATGTGATGACCCACCTAGATCCATAGCTCAAGAGATAGACTGGGTGATAGATACATCGTTTCAATGCTGAGGTCTTAGCCGTTAGACCAGATCCATAGCTCCAGTAGTAGGCTAAGTGAAAGATACCTCCTTTCAACGTTGTGGTCTGGGCACTGATTCCCTACTGGGAGTGGCTAACAGTGAAGAGTGTGTTGATGGTGGGGTCCATGGGACCATCCATGCCGTCCATCCATTGGGGTGGGAGACACCATCATGTATGTGTAGCGTCCACCGTCCCTGGACGGTGGGACCCACCCCCACGTGTGGGGCCATCCTTGATGTATGTGTCCACGACCTGGATGTTACCTTATATTAAATATAATATTAATATAATATATCATATTATATTAGTTATCTTATAATATATCATATTATAAGAGGGTGGGCCCTACGTGGGACCCACCTTTGCACCCTTTTAAAGCATAAAGCTGCACCATCAGCAGCTGTATATATATTATATTATATATCTTACATATATAAGGGTGGGCCCTACGTGAGACCCACCTCTGCTCTCCTTTAAAGCAGCAATAGCTATGTATATAACACCTATATAGCTGCCTATTGACGTCTATAACGTGTGGGTCCAACCAGGTATGTGTTATATCTAACCGTCCATTCATCCTGATGGTGGGACCACCTGGATGATGCGCTGCATCCACCGTCTAGCCCATGAACGGTGGATCCTAGCCATGATGTATGTGTTTTACACATGCCGTCCATCTATTTTTGATAGTGAGACCCACTGCCATCTGACGACAGCAAGTTCTGTGGGTCCCACTACCAAGGACGTCAGCAGGGGGTATGGAACCCCACCATAATGAATTCTTTATATCACACCATCCATATGGACGGTGGGCCCATGCTTAATGTATGTGTTACATCTAAATTGTCCATCCAAAGGGCTAGATTAGTTAAGGCTTGAGACCAAAATAAGATAGATCTATATCAAGAGGACCACACTACATAAAACAGTGTTGAGTAAACGTCCACCATTGAAACCATTCTCGGGGTCACAACGGTTCTGGATCAATTTGAAATTTGTTTTTCATCTTAATTCAGGTCTGTGTGACCTTATGAACAGATTGTATGGGAAATAAATGTTATGGTGGGCCTTGAGAATTCTAATGGTGGGAATCATTATCACCATTATTATTTGGAGTGCAATCCATGTGATTTAAATATTTCTTGTTAATACTCTAAAATGATCCCTAAGAATAGATGAATGGGGTAGATGGTGCAACCCCCTCCCTTGATGAAGGTTGGCCTATGCCATGTGGCCCTTGTGAGGTGTATTGGGCCCATTAGTGCTGCCCATATAATGCGGCCCATGTAAATGTGACCCACTTGATATTCAAGGCCCAATGTGATGTATTCAAGGCCCATGGGCGTGGCCCATTGTGATAGACTTGAGGCCCTCGTATGAAGCCCAATGCGATGTATGTGAGGCCCAATGTGATGCATGTGTAACCGCTGCGTTGCATATAAATCCCTTACGTGGGCCACTCCTTGGGAGCAATGTTGGTTAGATGTCCACATTGAGGGGCAATGATGGTTAGACGTCCTCATTGTGACCTTCCCTTAGGCCTTGTTAGGTCCATTCTCTTTATGGGTTAACCCAAATAAGTGGGCCCCATTCGCCGTAGACGGATGACTCTGTGCTATCAGATTTGATATAACCACGGCTGAGTGTCGATCTTTATACTATGGTTGATCAGTTGATCATCTATGGACCCCACTTTGTTTATCTACTGATTATCGGTGCTAATTATAGTGGCCGATTCTAATTATTGATGCTGATTATCGGTGCCGATTGTCGTGACCAATTTGTCGATTCCGATTATTGATCGATTTCGATTGTCGTGGCCGATTATCGATTAGCGATTGAGGCCATTTATCATAACAGATTGCTGATTCTGATTAACTTGACCAATTACCGATTAGCGATTGAGGCCATTTATCATGACCGATTGCTGATTTCGATTGATGTGACCGATTTACTGATTTCGATTATTGACCGATTCTAATTATCCTGGCTGATTGCCGATTTTTGATTGATGTGACCGATTTGTCGATTCTGATTATCGATCGATTCCGATTGTCGTGACCGATTTTTTTATTTTGATTATCGTGGTCGATTGCCGATTCCGGTTGACTTGACCGATTGCCGATTAGCGATTGAGGCCATTTATCATGACTGATTGCTAATTTCGATTGACGTGACCAATTTACCGATTCCGACTATTGATCGATTCCGATTGTCGTGGTCGATTGCCGATTAGCGATCGAGGCCGATTATCGTGACCAATTGTCGATTTTCGATTGACGTGACCAATTTGCTGATTTCTATTGTCGTGATCGATTTGTCGATTTCAATTTTTGAAGCCGAGTATTGAGGCCGATTCCGAGCGTTGATTCCAATTGTTGAGGTCGATTCCGATTGTCGAGGCCCATTATGATGTATTCGAGGCCCATGGGACGTGGCCCATTGTGATATATTTCTGGCCCATATGGTGAGGCCAGACTTGATGTATATTAGGCCCGTGAGAGCTGCCCATTGCGATGTATATTAGACCTGTGAGATGCGACCCACTTGATGTATATGTGGCCCATGAGTGAGGCCCATCGTGACGTGTATTAAGCTCTTGAGTGAGGCCCATGGTATCGTATATTTGGCCCTTGTGTGAGGCCATGAGTCCACTATATGTTAGGCTCTATTTGGGTCATTCCTTGGGGGCAATGTTGGTTAAATGTCCACATTGTCGAGGTTGATTGTCGATGCTGGTTATTGATACCGATTATGAGTATGTGACTGCATAGCATCATGATACATGCCCATACGCATCATCTGCATGTTTGTTATGAGATGTGGTTGACCATTGCATATGTCATTAGGCAGGTTGTTATGAGACTCCCTAATAGGCGGAGGTTATCTCACATGAGTGCATGGTATGCGCAAGATTGATGCATGACTGGATTGTATGACTCATGCATCTTACATTATGTATTGTGATTACTGTACGCCCTAGCAACATCAGGGCCGTAGCCTCCACAAGCATATCGTGGATGGCCAGATGGGACACCGAAAATGTTTGGTTCTAGCATCGGGCTGTCATAGATGGCCTTGGGTGAAAATTCCTAAAACCCTCTTGGTACCAGAGGACACCCGAATGTCGAGACCTAGTGGATATACATGAGTGCCTGAGTGCCGAATACCAGGAGGCCGCGCCTCCCACTGTGTCGTGGTCGGTTGGGAGGGGGTGTGACCGTATCCGCCCGAGGGAGTAGGAATGACTAGGCTGAGTTTGACCAGCTCGAGGAATGGATCTAATATCGACGAGCCGGGTAGATATTGGCAGACTACTGGCCAGGCGGATAGTGAGGTCTCTTCCACTTACCTAGTTGTGCGCTTGATGGGGCGGCAAGTGGCGTGGAGTGAACTAGACCCCGGTGATGATCCCAGAAAGGAATCGTACTTATATGTGGACTTATTGAGTAGGAGTTGCAAACTCATGCATTCGTTTCATTCACTATCTACTCGGGTTGGTGGTGCGCAACTAATTGTTGTGTACCTTCGCATGACTAGGATTTTGGTTGGGCGTGCGACTAACCTGAGATCAAGAGTTCACCACATTGAGTCTGACTATCTAAATTTAGGTATAGGACTGGTTTGGATAGAAGTCCCTTGTGATGGACCCCATAGCCTGCGATACTACGTACTATCATCCCGACTTCACTCCAGCTTGGTCAGTTCATTCACACCGCATATTACATTGCATTTACAGTACTTAGCATTTTGGGTTGCCATGTTTCTGCATTAATATGGCCATTAGTACTCATGCTTTGCATCGCATAGCCTTGGTACGGCTAATGACACTTATAAACTTATCAGTATATTTTCGCTTATTTCGATATTGTATGATTTATGGCATTGTATCCTCGACATCTAATATTTGGCTCGCTTTTAGTCATCATTTGCATAACTGATTTGCATTGTGTACCCTGATATTGTATGACTCATGGACTTGTCAGTACTTTTGCTTACTCTGATATTACTTACTTGGTACTTACATTGTACACACACTTTCACCAGTCACTAAGCATTCTACAAGCTTATGCACGATAGATACGTGCAGGTGGCGTCAGGTTGCAATAGCATTGAGCTTGGATGTAACACCCTGAAATTCGGGGGTCGAGCATAACTCAGCTCCCGAGTTTCAAAACATCACTTATGCAACATATTTAATGATGGATGTATGTTGTCTGTATAAGTGCATAAAACATGGAATAGATTAAGCCAAACTGCAAACATAATTCAGGGATAAGTGAAAGACGCAAGCGGAAGACTTAAAGAAACATATGTGTACATGTGCAAGTCCCTGAAATACGTATACACGCCAGGTCATACTTACAAGTGTTTCTATTCAAATTACAAGTATCAAAATGAAATTATCTATTCCAAAAGAAAACCCAGAATCCCCGCACATCAGGACATGGCTCACAAGAACCCGCCTAAAAACTGCATAAAAGAAAATGCGGCCTCATCATCCTCAAACTCCTGCTCTGCCTCAGGGGTCGCGCCAACATCTGCATCTAAGACAGTGTCTGGTTGGTGTTTAAACACCGCCCCAGAACGTGGGAGTGAGTGATCAACTCAGTGGAACAATACCGCAAAGGTTAACATGTTATCAATTCAATCAAGCAGTAATGATAAAGTAGAACAATCAAACATATCCTAATTACTCTTGTTAGTGCAAGGATGTATGTATAAATGATGCATGCCCTCGCCTTACTCCCTCGACGTCTTCATCTTACGTTACGCATGACATCCTCCCGTAGTGCCAACGACTTCCACACACATGCAAATGCAGTGCATGAACATGATTACCAAGTTGTTATTAGTCCTTTTCATACAGTAGGATTAGGAAGCAAAGGTACCTTCCTCATATCAATTTTCACACAGTGATCCATTCTAGGGTTGTCAGTCCTAGGCCATCTCATACGATCATATGGTTTTAGGTCGCTGCAAAGGGCTCGTCACCAATCAATGCACGCCTATCATACCTTCGTTACTACTCTAAGGCTCGTCACCCTAATGCAGTATCCAGGTATGCTCGAGGTCACTACAAAGGGCTCGTCACCAATCAATGTAGGCCGACAGCACGAATATAGTGTCCTATACCACCATAATCGGCTCACGAGTCTGGTGTGCTCACTGGTCACTACGGGGAGGCTCGTCACCCCAGCGTAGGCCAACAGCTCGACCACAGTGTCCCATACCAGCATGTCCGGCTCATGAGTCTTAGCGGAACAAGGTACAACGGTTATCGGGATTTCATCGGTAAGTTTGGTACCCTAGATTCAAACAATAGTGTCCATACATGGTGAACATACATCGGACAATCGGGTTACTTGAAGAACTCAACTAGCACGAGTGCACATTGGGTTGAACGACATAGAGTGCGCAAACACTCTGTGTGGCCAAACCACTGCCGACAACTCTAATACGACTCGGGTTCGTCAAATCACGTCCTTCGTGGCGAAAGCAACCTCAGCCATGAACTCAAGGCCGATTACCGATTTCCTGGACTATTTCCTACTGTCAAACATATTCCATTATAACAGATATGTATATACAATTTAGAACAGTAATGGAATAACAATTCAAATCATGTAATATATGAGCATTTGCAGAATATCAACTTAACATGGATTTAAACATAAGTAGTGCTTGAACTTAAAGAACAAAGAATGCAAATTGAATGTAAGAAATCATACACACCAATAGAAGAGTTGAGAATCGCTTCTCAACGCCCGCAAATAGGATAATATATTGCACTTTAAACCATTCAGACATTTCTACAAACACTTAGACTACATAGTTCAACATACATGACGTATGTTGGAATACACGCATTTGGACAATTCCTTTTGCCAAGGAGTTGACACACATACAATTAGCACAAGTACACGACAAATAATCATGGCAAACACATGTTCATATTTTATACGTATATGATACTTCCAACATATACATAGAATACACAAATCTCAATATAACACATACATATCAGGAACGCAAAATAAACATAGCATTTGACATGTGAAATTACACCCACAACAGGAATAAACCATTAACTGACATTGAAAACCTTGAAAACCATAACCTATACGAATATAGTCCGCACCTTAAACCAGAAAAAGTGCACCGAACTGATTCAGACGATAGGTCTTCGTCAACGGCGACTAGATAACCTAAGGCAAGGATAGAAATGAGCTACATCAACACATAGACTATTCTAAGCTCTAAAATATATTAGGGTTAGATTAACTTACCCAAAAAGGAACTTAGAATCGCCGGAATAACAATTCAAAAGTGATGGTTTAAAGATGTAGAGTAACAGGAAAGAATCTTAAGATGATTCACCAACTTCTCTCTCACTTTCTCTCTCTTTTCCTCTCTCTTTCTTAGCTAGGGTTAGGAAATTCGTATGGAAAAGAGAGTGAGGGTTTTAAGGTCTTTATATAGGCCTAACATTGATGAAAATAGCCCCAGGGCCAAAGTATACTTAGGTTATAACCAAATCAGGCCTCTTTCGATCCAAGGAGCACTTCCGGAGGTCCTTTTTCCACGTGCGGTCGGACTTAAGCTCACTGACCATGGATCTAGGTCAGGCTGAGTTTTCGTACCGATCGGATTTACAGATCAGCCGTGGCGGACAACACTCAATTCAACGGTCACCGAAACTTGATTAGGTCCACAAGCATAATGACACGCCTGGGCCATCTTCCCTGATCCGAGGGTAAAATTGGGTCAGAATCCAATGGTGCTTAAAATCGTCGCGCAAGCGACACGACTCAAATTTCATAAAATCACATTTAATTTCTCTCCGTTCTCACACTCTTCACTCCGGACTCAATCAAATCGACCCAGGACATCATCTAGACTTGATTTTTGAGGTGATGGTCAAGTCCAACATGGTGACCATAACTGTCTAAGATCATCGCTATCGGACTTTCGACGCGCGGTCCAGGTCCGATCCAAAGCTTCTAAAAATTCCCAAGAGCAACTGGATTTAGCGTTGAATCCCAGATTTCAGAGTAACATAGCACTAACGATACTATAGGTTTTGAGTCCTGCAGATCAAATTTAAAGTGATTGATGCTAATTTCACAGGCAATCTAGTTTAACGCTAATTAACCCACAATTAACTTCTAAGGAAAATAGAGGTAGTACTCGGGTCTTAGCACGAAATTTTTTGCATCATTACAATCTACCCCCCTTGAAGAAAAATTTCATCCTCGAAATTCGTACCTTCTCATATTCCTCAAGGATTTGAGGGTAGCTCTTTTTGACCTCAGCTTCAGTCTCCCAAGTAGCCTCTTCTTCACTATGATGCGTCCATAGTACTTTCACAAGAGGGATGACCTTGCTACGCAATACCTGCTCCTTCCTGTCTAGGATACGCGTCGGTCGCAGTACATATGTGGCATCCTCGCTCAACTGCACCTGCTCTCAACTGATAATATGCAAAGGATCAGGAACGTACTTCTTCAGTATAGAAACATGAAATACGTTATGCACGCCCGCAAGTGGTGTGGGCAAAGCAAGGTGGTATGCAATCGCTCCCACTCGATCCAAAATTTGAAATGGACCAATAAATCTCGGCGTGAGCTTTCCCTTCTTATCAAACCACAGAACTCCCTTCATAGGGAAAACCTTAAGAAATACATGGTCTCCAACCTCAAACTCAAGCGATCGCCGCCTCGTATCAGCGTAACTCTTCTACCTGCTCTGGGCTGTCAGAAGTCGACGTCGAATAATGTTAAATTTCTCTAAAGTCGCTTGCACCAACTCCGGGCCAATCAAACTACGCTCGCCAACTTCTACCCAGCAATGCGGTGCTCTGTACGGGCGACCATACAATGTCTCGTAGGGAGCCATGCCGATACTCGCCTGGAAACTGTTATTATACGCGAACTCTGCATAAGGGAGACAATCATCCCAACTGTCCTTGAAATCCAAAACATAAGCTCGCAACATGTCTTCCAGAATCTGATTCACACGTTCCGTCTGCCCATCTGTCTGCGGATGAAACGCAGTGATAAACTTCAATTTCACACCCATCGCTTCTTGGATACGAGTCCAGAAGATAGATGTGAAACGCATGTCTCTGTCAGACACAATCTCTAAGGGAACTCCATGCAGACGTACAATCTCCTTGATGTACAATCTAGCAAACTCGTCTGCAGAGTTTGTGACTCTGATCGGTAAGAAGTGAGCCGACTTCGTCAATCGGTCGACGATCACCCAAATAGAGTTATGTCCCTTCCTCGCTCTCGGTAACCCTGAAATAAAATCCATAGAGATGAAGTCTCACTTCCATTCTGCTATGAGCATGGGCTGAAGCAGCCCAGGAGGTCGGCGATGCTCTGCCTTGACCTGCTGGCACGTGAGACAACGAGATACAAACTCAGCAATATGAACCTTCATGTTGTCCCACCAATAAGATCTTCTCATATCTTGATACATCTTCGTGCTACCAGGATGCATCGCAAGCTTAGAAGGATGGGCTGACTCGAGAACCTCCCGTCTCAAGTCAGGAATGTCTGGGACACATAACTGGGCACGAAATCGTAGGCCCCCATCTGAACTAACACTCCACTCGGAGTTCTCATCTGTACCGACCCGCCCTCTCATCTTCGCTAAAAGCTCATCATCTGCCTGAGCTGCAACGATCCTCTCGTCAATGAGGCACTGTACACGAATGTGTGCGATAACCTCATACGGCTCTTCCACCATAAGTTTCTGCTCAAAGTCTCGCACAAACTCCAACATGTCCCATTCTGCTATCATTAGCGGAGCTGCAAACTCTATAGTCTTCTTGCGACTCAACGCGTCTGCCACAAGGTTCGCCTTGCCCGGATGGTAAGAAACATCGAACTTAAAGTCTTTCAATGTTTCCATCCATCGACGTTGCCTCATATTCAAGTTACGCTGCGTGAAAATATACTTAAGACTCTTGTGGTCGCAAAAGAGCTCGAACTCCTCTCCGTAGAGGTAATGTCTCCAGAGCTTTAATGCAAAAATGACAGCTGCCAACTCCAGGTCGTGTGTAGGGTAATTTTCTTCGTGTTTCCTCAACTGTCTCGAAGCATATGCAATCACCCTGTTCTTCTGCATAAGGACACAACCCAGACCAATGCGAGAGGCGTCAGTATATATCGTATACTTAACCCCTTGCTCTGGCAATACTAGCACAGGGGCAGACGTCAACTTGTCCTTCAGCTCTTGAAAAGCTATCTCCGCCCTCTCATTCCAAGCAAACTTCAAATCTTTCCGTGTCAACTGAGACAACGGTTTGGCTATCTTCGAGAAGTCTCGTATGAAGCGTCGATAATAGCCTGCTAGACCCAGAAAGCTTCTCACCTCAGTAACTGAACCAGGCTGCTTCCAGTCCTGAACTGCAGCTACCTTAGCAAGATCGACAGCTATCCCTTCCTTGGACACCACATGTCCTAGGAACTTGACTTTCTCTTGAAATCGCATTTCTTAAACTGCGCAAAAAGCAGATTCTTCCTGAGAGTATCCAAGACCGCTCTTAAGTGCTCCTCGTGCTCTTCCCAACTCGCAGAATATATCAAAATGTCATCGATAAAGACAACGACGAATCGAAACAAGAATGGCCGAAACACCCTGTTTATCAGATCCATGAACACGGCTGGTGCGTTCGTAAGACCAACGACATCATAAGGAACTCATAATGGCCAAAGCTAGTCCTGAAGGCAGTCTTCTGCACATCCTCATTCTTGACGTGCAACTGATGATACCCTGACTGCAGATCAACCTTCAAGAAGTATCGTGCCCCCTTCAACTGATCAAATAAATCATCGATCCTGGGCAAAGGATACTTGTTCTTCACAGTTACCTGAATCAACCTGCGATAATCAATACATAATCGCAAGGAACCATCTTTCTTCTTAACAAACAGGACAGGTGCTCCCCAAGGAGACACACTAGGCTGAATAAAACCCAAATTCAACAAGCCATCTATCTGCTTCCTCAACTCCTCCATTTCACTCGGAGGCATACGATAGGTGGGCAAAGAAATGGGTGCCACACCAAGCATGAGATCGATAGTAAAATCAATCTCGCGCTGAGGGGGTAATCCAGGAATCGACTCGAACACATCTTCAAACTCTTGAACTACAGGCGTGCTTTCAAACACCGATCCAGCAATACTCTCCAACAGAGAAGTATAATAACCAAGATGAAAAGGGTAACTGACCTGAACTGGGAAAGTAACTGTCTCGCCCTCAAGTCCATGGATTGTCACCAACCTAGTTTCACAATCAATCTCTACCCGCATCTTTGTGAGTCAATCCATACACATAATGACATCGTAATGGTAAAGAGGTGCGACAAAAAAGGGTCAACAAGAATCGATCCACTCCCTAGATCAATCAAATAATCCATACAACGCTTGTTCATAGCAGAGGAGATCCCTGTAGCGGTAGTGAGCGTCACTCCCTTCATAGTAACAGTGCCCAAACTCAGACGCCTAACTGCCGCATATGATATAAGAGAGGTAGTGGATCCTGTATCCACCAACATAGAAACGAGAATACCTTGGATGTGAGCAGTAACCTCGAAGGATCTCGGTACTAAGTCAGCCACAGGCGCTTTAGCTGTAAGTACGTGAACTCGGGCCTGCTGCTGGCGATTCGGCGGAGGAACCATGGGCTGCTGAGGTGGCCTGAAGCTAGGTATAAAAGGTCTGAAGGATGGATGAGCTGGTGCTGAACGAAGAGGTGAAGGTGATATAACCTGAGGCATCGGACGGTTGATCCTCTGCGGTGGAGTAAATCCACTATCCCGCATACGAGAAAAGCAAGTACGATCCGAATGCCCCATCTTCCTACAGTACGAACAGCGAAAATCAGCCCGCACCTGCTGAGCCGGCAGCGCTGAACGCCTCGGAGGAGAATCTGCCCGCGGCCTCTTGCCGAGAAATGGTACACTCTGAAAGTCAGGTCGTGGTCTAGGAACCATAAGTGCTCGCATACGGGACGACATGTCCCCGTCCTGCTCAGCTCGCAGAGACATGCTCACCAACTCCGCATAGGAATATATGCTAGTACAGCACATCTTTGATCGGATCTCAGGCCTCAACCCCTCAGAAAAACGCCGCATCTGCATCAGCTGATTACTCAGAATCAAAGGAGCATAGCGACCTAGCTCAGTAAATCGGTTCTCATACTCCGTCACCGACATCCCTCCCTGATGGAGGCGAAGGAACTCACTCTCCTTCTCATGACGGTACGTAACCGAAAAACTCCTGCTCTGCCTCAGGGGTCGCGCCAACATCTGCATCTAAGACAGTCTGGTTGGTGTTTAAACACCGCCCCAGAACGTGGGAGTGAGTGATCAACTCAGTGGAATAATACCGCAAAGGTTAACATGTTATCAATTCAATCAAGCAGTAATGATAAAGCAGAACAATCAAACATGTCCTAATTACTCTTGTTAGTGCAAGGATGTATGTATAAATGATGCATGCCCTCGCCTTACTCCCTCGGCATCTTCATCTGACGTTACACATGACATCCTCCCACAGTGCCAACGACTTCCATGCACATGCAAATGCGGTGCATGAACATGATTACCAAGTTGTTATTAGTCCTTTTCATACAGTAGGATTGGGAAGCAAAGGTACCTTCCTCATATCAATTTTCACACAGTGATCCATTCTAGGGTTGTCAGTCCTAGGCCATCTCATACGATCATATGGTTTTAGGTCGCTGCAAAGGGCTCGTCACCAATCAATGCACGCCTATTATACCTTCGTTACTACTTTAAGGCTCATCGCCCTAATGCAGTATCCAAGTATGCTCGAGGTCACTACAAAGGGCTCATCACCAATCAATGTAGGCCGACAGCACGAATATAGTGTCCCATACCACCATAATCGGCTCATGAGTCTGGTGTGCTCACTGGTCACTACGAGGAGGCTCGTCACCCCAGCGTAGGCCGACAGCTCGACCACGGTAATGGAACAACAATTCAAATCATATAGTATGTGAGCATTTGCAGAATATCAACTTAACATGGATTTAAATATAAGTAGTGCTTGAACTTAAAAAATAAAGAATGTAAATTGAATGTAAGAAATCATACACACCAATAGGAGAGTTGAGAATCGCTTCTCAACGCCCGCAAATAGGATAATATATTGCACTTTAAACCATTCAGACATTTCTACAAACACTTAGACTACATAGTTCAACATACATGACGTATGTTGGAATACACGCATTTGGACAATTCCTTTTGCCAAGGAGTTGACACACATACAATTAGCACAAGTACACGACAAATAATCATGGCAAACACATGTTCATATTTTGTACGTATTCGATACTTCCTACATATACATAGAATACACAAATCTCAATATAACACATACATATCAGGAACGCAAAATAAACATAGCATTTGGCATGTGAAATTGCACCCACAACAGGAATAAACCATTAACTAACATTAAAAACCTTGAAAACCATAACCTATACGAATATAGTCTATACCTTAAACCAAAAAAGCGCACCGAACTAATTCAGACGATAGGTCTTCGTCAACGGCGACTAGATAACCTAAGGCAAGGATTGAAATGAGCTACATCAACACATAGACTATTCTAAGCTCTAAAATAGATTAGGGTTAAATTAACTTACCCAAGAAGGAACTTAGAATCGCCGGAATAACGATTCAAAAGTGATGGTTTAAGGATGTAGAGTAACAGGAAAGAATCTTAAGATGATTCACCAACTTCTCTCTCACTTTCTCTCTCTTTTCCTCTCTCTTTCTTAGCTAGGGTTAGGAAATTCGTATGGAAAAGAGAGTGAGGGTTTTAAGGTCTTTATATAGGCCTAACATTGATGAAAATAGCCCTAGGGCCAAGGTATACTTAGGTTATAACCAAATCAGGCCTCTTTCGATCCAACGGAGCACTTTCAGAGGTCCTTTTTCCACGTGCGGTCGAACTTAAGCTCACAGACCATGGATCTAGGTCAGGCTGAGTTTTCATACCGATCGGATTTACAGATCAGCCGTGGCGGACAACACTCAATTCAACGGTCATCGAAACTCGATTAGGTCCACAAGCATAATGACACGCCTGGGCCATCTTCCCTGATCCGAGGGTGAAATTGGGTCAGAATCCAATGGTCAGATTGCTTAAAATCGTCGCACAAGCGACATGACTTAGATTTCATAAAATCACATTTAATTTCTCACCGTTCTCACACTCTTCACTCCGGACTCAATCAAATCGACTGTTCACTCCTCAAGTATAGGGTTGTGATGTAGTAATAAACTCGGTGAGACCGAGGTCGAATCCGAAGGGACTGATACTTGTACGTTACCTGAAACTAGGTAGAAATAGAACTAGCCTAAGATGAAATCTAAATCCAATGAATTTGAGGGAATAATGGTAAAATATTAATCTAAAACTTGAGAGAAATTAGAGATAAGAAACTAGGGATTCAGAGGATCCACTTGTAGAGATCAGGGAGATCTTTATGCCTGCTTCAAAAATCATGGAACTTAAACTGAACTTCCTCTGATATAATTTTCAAAGAGATGAAAGGTATATGAACTAGAATGGATTCCATCACCAAACCATGCCCAGGAGACAAAGTCAACAACAGAATTAAACTAATTACCAACCAATCAGATGATTATGAAGGTTAGGAAGGATACCGCCATCCAACCATGCCCAGGAGACGATGGTGAACAACAGGGCTTCCTGACGTGATAATCAAATTAAGGAAAAAGAAATACTCAAAGCCATTGCAGATCCATTGTAATTTCAGTCACAACAGACCATTAAAAACCAAAAATATTCCCATAGTAAAATTAAATCAAAATCCCTTCAATCTACAAAAAGGGCACATGCATAAATTCTCCTGTCAGACTACAAGCTTCACCTCTTAGCCCTAGCTAAGAGGTTTAGCCGATCACGGGCATGTTTAGGCTAATATTCAAAATAAACAAAAGAAGAAGAAGAAAAGAAAAAGAAAAACCATGTCCGGCCCAAGCCTTGCTCATGTGCAGCCACCCATCTCCCTCTTTCCAACCGAGATCCAGCCCCTTCCCTTCAGTCGTACCAAAAACGAGCCCCTTCCCTTCAATCTCTCCCTCTTTCTTATAGTCATCCAGTGCCCTGGAGACGGAGTTACGCACTCCTCTTTATGCAGCACAGCTCGGAGGGAAATCGTGCGTAAGGCGTACGCACGTTATGCAGTGAAAGCTCCAAACCACTTGCGTTTGGATGAATGATCGGGACGCTGACCGTCCCAGATTTTGCAAATATCTTCATGGCTAGGGTCAATCCTGGCTTGGGCATCATCTGGACAGTTTGGATCACCAATCCGATCACAGGCAGTGGCCCACAATCGGCCGGAAGTTCCGGATTTCCCGGACGCGAAAACAGGGTGCGTAACGCACTTACGCTGTACTGATGGTGGGGCCCACATCGCTTTTATTTTGAGAAATCCACTCCGTCCACTGCATTCTGCTCAAAAAATCAGGTGGGAATCACTATTTTTGGATCAAATTCTATGTGGCCCACAATATCTTCTACTCCGCCGTTCATCATGCATTTAACGGTTAGGATTCTGCAACATCTTACATGGTCTCAAGAGGCCACCTTGGTGAGGTAAATACCCCACCTATGCACACAATGGACGGTCCCGATTGATACTTTGGAAGAGGAGTAGGCCCCACTGAGAGGAATCGGCGGACCCACGTTCGCCGCTGTGAGTGGAATCCGGATTTGAGAAGAAGAGTCGGTCAGCGCTTGCTGACCGACTTTTGGATATTTGGTGTGCGCCCGGTGCACCTGCATAACTTGTACATGCACTACCTGTATGGGTCCCACAGAGATGTTTGTGAGAAATCTACTCCGTCCATCCATTCTGTCATATCATTTAAGGTGCTGATTCAAGAATTGAAGCATATCCAGATGTCATATGGGCCCAAAATTGACGGTTTATGGGCTGATCTATCCGTTGGGCCACTTCTACTAGGATCCAATGGCTGAAATTTGACGTGTACGGTTAATTTGTGGTTCTTAGGCCATTTATGAAGTTTCAAGCCCAACGGATGGTGGGAACCCTGTGATCTAGCATTCTGGACCAATTTCGGGCCACTTGAGCTTCAGTTTCTCGATTTTCTCAGGTCTCTGGCGTGTAAATTCGTCGATCTTGGTCTCCTGGGGTCCTTTCCATGCTTTGGTGAATTCTGAGGGTTAAATCTCAGCTTTTAGCACCTTGTTTCAGTCCAAGCTCGTAAATACACCCTGTATCATAAACACGATTAAAATGGGCTATTAAACGGTACCATGTTCATAAATCTAGGCAACAACTGGGTCTGATATGCAATATTTGATCCTCAACACAACCCCCAACCCGCATTTTGCTAGTCCCGAGCAAAATATGGGAAAAGTAAGTTAAGAATTGCAGAACAATTTCTATAAATTCGAGTGATTTTTGCAGAAGAATCCAGATATGAGAATTCTCAGATTCATGAATGTTGGGTATTACTTTCTCTTAGACTCAGGCACACGGTAAACTTCATAATCAAGTTCAAAGTATGATTCCAGGAATTAGAAAAATTTTAAACATTGAATTCCATGGATGTATAGTCTAATCTCGACTTATCAACATTAAGATCACCTCTCTATTTAAAGATATTATCGGTAACCAATAAGAGAATTCACGATAACCCAACTTTGCCTTACACATTATCTTTTTATTCTTTTAATTTTTGATTTTTTTTTATCAAAAGTAACGCCAAGAAGGGGAATCGAATCCTCACTTATAGGGAGCAAACCTACGGTGAAGACCATTGCCTACCCCTTTCCGACTGGTTACTTTGGGAACTTAAACCTTCACCTATGGGGAGCAAACCTATGGTGAAGATTATTCGCCCAATCCTTTCAATTTTCTCAGGCCGGTTCTTTCATGCTTAGTGAGTACCACGTCAATTCTTCAATATCAGACTGAAACCTTAACGTGAAAGCGAGATATGACATATGAGATCATAACTCAATCAATGTTTACAACTTCTAATTCTGGATTAACAATTCAACTTAACTCTAAAATCTAACAGATACTGAATCCAAGCGTCTTAAATTACTAACATCACATATCTTAAAGTTCCAAGTGCCCTAGATGGCTGTCAAAATCACTTCGAATTCACAAGGAAGTCCAGAAAAATTAAAAATTTTCACAATTTTTGCTCAATACCAAGAAAACACTGATTAGAAAACCCAATCTCCCACCCCCAACTGAAAATCTACATTGTCCTCAATGTAAAAGAAATAAACATGCAATGCACATGGGACAACGGAAATATAAGAGGAGTGATGGAAATATAGTACCTGGACGAAAGAATCAAGAGGATTTCCAAAGATATCTACGTAAGAGCGGGTCAACACAAGAGAGAAACCAACAAAAATAAAATAAAAATAACAAAAATGAAATCCTACCTACACCACTTTCGCAGGTACTCTCGATTGCATTTAGCGTATGCAACAAGCCTTTAAACCCCTAGGTTGCCCCTAGTGGACGAGTTGTAGTCTCGTGAGGGTTTGCAGCAATGTTACCCACAAACATTGAACTAACTACTAGGAAAATGAAACAGAAAGAAAAGATGGGTTGGCTCCCAAGAGCGCTAAGTTTACCACCTATCCTAAAACAGCATAAAGGAAACTATCATAATCCTATGAAAACAGGAAACCTACCTATACCTCCATCAGACTAGGAGATCAATCCTAGTAAACAGGATCAGTCAGAGATATGGATATGTCCTCTGAATCAAATTTCTCGACAAATGGCTTTAAACGATGTCCATTTACTTTAAACTCCTTGCCATTGTCAGGATCTCTTATCTCAACGGCCCCATGAGAATACGCAGTGACCACAATGTAAGGGCCAGCCCAACGAGATCGAAGCTTACCCGGAAAGAGATGTAATCGAGAATTGTACAAAAGGACTTTTTGACCAGGTGTGAATGATTTCCGTAGAATATGTTGGTCATGAAATGCCTTCATTCTTTCTTTGTAAATTCTCGAGTTCTCATACGCATCGTTCCGAATTTCTTTAAGTTCATTTAATTGAAGTTTACGTAGCGAGCCAACGTCGTCCAGATTGAAATTCAAATTTTTGATTGCCCAGTACGCTTTATGTTCCAACTCCACCGGCAAGTGACAAGCTTTCCCATAGACAAGTCTAAAGGGAGACGTTCCAATAGGGATTTTAAAAGCAGTATGGTATGCCCATAAGGCATCGGTCAATCGGATTGACCAATCCTTACGATTAGGGTTAACCGTTTTCTCTAGGATATGTTTGATCTCCCTATTGAAAATCTCAGCTTGTCCACTTGTCTGTGGATGGTATGGGGTGCTCACCTTATGAGAGATACCGTATTTCTTCATTAAGCTCTCGAATGGTCTATTACAAAAGTGTGAGCCCCCATCACTAATGATGGCTCGAGGCGTACCGAACCGCAAAAGGATGTTCTCTTTTAAGAATCTAATGACCATGCAATGGTCATTATTTCGGTACGGGATTGCTTCGACCCATTTAGTGACATAATCTACGGCGAGCAAAATGTACAAATTTCCAAATGATTGGGGGAATGGTCCCATGAAATCAATGCCCCAGCAATCAAATGCTTCGATGATAAGAATGGGATTCAAAGGCATCATATTTCGACGGGACAATGCTCCCAATTTCTGACAACGCTCACAAGCTTTGCAAAACTCATGAGTGTCCCTGAACATAGTGGGCCAATAAAAGCCACACTGTAAAATCTTGGCCGTGGTTTTTTTAGCAGAAAAGTGACCACCATAGGCCTGTGAGTGACAAAAGGAGATGACACTCTGATGTTTATCGTCTGGCACACAACTCCTTAGGATCTGGTCTGTACAATATTTAAATAAATAAGGATCATCCTAGAAAAAGTTGCGCACCTCGGTGAAGAATTTCTTCTTATCTTGCGCAGTCCACTGTGTCGGTATGGCACCTGTAGCAAGATAATTAGCAATATCATCGAACCAAGGTGAATGGGAGACTCTGAACAGTTGTTCATCAGGAAACATGTCATTGATATGGGTCGCCTCAAGAGAATCAGAGGTATTAAGGCGAGACAGATGATCAGCCACTACGTTCTCTACTCCCTTTTTATCTTTAATTTCCAAATCAAATTCTTGGAATAGAATGATCCATCGTATCAGGCGGGGCTTAGAATCATTCTTAGAAAGAAGATACTTAAGTGCCGCATGATCTGTGTAGATAATGGATCTTGGACCCGATCAAGTAG
Organism: Magnolia sinica; assembly: GCF_029962835.1. NCBI lineage: Eukaryota > Viridiplantae > Streptophyta > Magnoliopsida > Magnoliales > Magnoliaceae > Magnolia > Magnolia sinica. The sequence goes on from NC_080582.1 coordinate 55,832,893, forward strand.
GACCTAAATTTATCCAAGGCGAACACTACGGCTAAAAGTTCCTTTTCTGTAGTTCATAGATATACACAATGTTCTTCCGATGGTGGGATTGTTCTCCCCCTTTTTGTTAGTCATTTGGAAAGGGCGTAATACTAGTTGACTGAAGTTGAAGCATGAAGGTATGGGAGAATTAATAGAGACCTAGATATTCCAATTCATAATAGATAATAACATCTAGATACTCATGGAAACCATCCATGCATACCAGTGTAAAGAAGAGCTGTGAGTTCGCAAAAAAAGATAGCAGCATATCTTCAAACGACAGAATTCACAATCCAAGTCTCAATATTTAAAGGATATTCAATAATTTTCAGGAGAGCAATCAGAATAATGTATACCAGTTGCATTCATCATTCCATAGAAATTAAGGCATAATTGAGAGCAGATAGACATGGCAGTAAATATATATAAATTATCAGTCACTCATCAAAATATCCAAAATAAAAACTCCTTAAGCTTGGCAGTATTTCAGCATCCATCCTAAGACAACCCAATCAAATATCTAGCCCAACCATGGGCATACCAAAATACAAGTATTTTCTTCATTTAGAGGATATCCATAAACTACAAAAAAAAATTAAAAAAAATAAATAAATAATTTGTTAGCCTGTTCATGTTAGCTATCCACCACAAACACTCACAAGATCGTGGGGCAGTCAAAAAGATACCGATGCCCGTACGTGCAGACGAGTAATCAGTGTATGTGGTGGCAGGAGACCTATCAATTCTATGGTGCTGGTGCCAATGAAGATGGTGTTGTGTCATCTCGATGGCATGTCATCAAATCAACCAATTGTTCCACCGTTTGCTACACCCCAGCCACCAATCTTTCTAGGATAGTGAATCATTCATTCATCATCTCCTTCATCTGAGTTACTTCTTGCAACGTCGTCCCAATTCGATCTTGATGAAACTTGAATATTTTGGTCTGCATAGGGTCGGATGAAGGTGGAACTTGTTGCAATTCAAGTGGGTCTCCTTCGGCTTGTGTTGCTCCTTCACCCATTTTACCTTCTTCATGAATCCCTTCCTCAGGTTAACCTTCTAGATAGCGATGAAACTTCAAGTCCATCCTCCTAATATTGATTTTGTTGAAATGTTGAAGAGGTAGCTCCCGATTATTTGTCAATGGAAGACTGATCTTATCACTTAACACATGAATAATTCGAGGGAAGGGTAAATGGACGTCTTTAAAAGTGTGAATGGCGTACACCAACTGGTGAATTATCAGAGTGGGAAGACATATCTTGATCCCAGTTGCCACACAATACATGATCATGACCATAAATCCTGTAAGGTCAGCTCGGTTTGTACCTCTAGAGTACACGTTTGTGGCGAATATGCTATGCAGAACTCGATACTTGGGTTCCATAAATTTTGCCTTCAATGCATTTCCCTTGTACCAAGGAATATCCCTACCCCGACATAGGAATGACGTGATCGTAGATCGAGTCACTGGATTTTCAAGATCCAGATCAGAGTGACCAACCAGAGACAGAGTGAGACCAAAAATACTTACAATAGATTCAAGGGTAATTTCTACATCGGTATCCCCATCAGAGATAGTGATGGAAGGAGGATCTACTATAGGAGAATGGTTGGAAGTAAAGAAGCTATAGGTTCTTTCATAATGACATGGGCCTCTGAAATTGAGCATAGGCAGCCAATCTATTATAACCAACAAAGGTTCCAGGTTATAGGGTTTTAGGCAATCCCTGTCAATTTTTCGCTCATGGACCAACTTCCTTCCATTATATTTTGCCAGAATAGTGTCTACCACATTAGGAACAGGAACATGTGGGGCATGTTGAGACCCACCACACGATGTTTGTCTGGTACTTCGTTGGCTTGTTGGGGTCCCTTGATCAGACGCCTTTGCCCTTTCTTTAGGTGCAAGGATTTTATGTCTAAAGGATCTCGAGGATTCCCTAGTCACAGGAGTTTTTCCTTTATCCTTCCCCATGGAATGTTTATACCTCAGAATGTGGTGACGAAGAATGGAATCTAATAGAAGTTTGAAGGATTTGAACATGAATTGATGATTCCCTAGACAGTACTTCTCACCCTAATCTAGAAATACCCAAACTTACAAGATGCAATCTTGAGAAATCAAGAGAATAGACAAGGAATTACCAGATTTGGGTGACCTTGGACGGCTTACAGATGAAAAACCAGAAAAGCGGTCGAGGAGGATGAGAAGTAGAGAAGTAGACGAGCTTCGAGTAAAGAAATGAAATTTTCCAGCTCGTCTGCCTTTTATCGGGCGGTAACCTTCGATACATCGAACTTGGTTTCGATGATATCGATATACCCCAATCGATGTTATCAATGATGAGTTCAAGAGCAGACCAATTGACTCAACTTTCAGATTCTTAAGAGGTCATCGATGGGATCGATGATGTGTCGATGATATCAATGACTTATTCGATTCAACGATTCACTTATAGAGAAGAAGGATAAGACAGGTTATCTCCAGTTTTTGATAATCTTCTTATATCTTCAAATATTTTCATATTAGCTTCAGTATGTAATCAAAATTTTTAAAAAAGGTTGTACCATCCAAAATTATAAACATCAATAATGTTTATACACCAAAAAAAAATGTTTAAGGTGTAGAGACCTTGGATATATCATGAAAATCATCAAAAAAATGCATCATTTCAACATCCATCCAGGTCTAGATACCATGACCTGGACATGTTTTCCATGCTCACTTGTTACTAGGTATATGGATCAACCTTTCCATTGCCTTTGATGACATAACAGTGGTCGCTGGTGCGAAGACCCTCCATAACAGATTTTCCTGATGAGTCCAGGATCTTGCACTTTAGTTTGTCAAAAGTAATCACATGCTCATTCTCACATATTTGAGAAATGCTTAGAAGATTATATGTCAATCCTTTTATGCAAAAGGCATTCTCATTTTTGAGTATATTCATTCCTTTGATAGTTCCCTGCCCTTTTACTATAGCGGTGCTTCCATCCCCATAAGTGACTATCCCATCATCAAGATTTGAATAATTTATGAGAAGAGATTTGTCACCCATGACATGTTAAGAGCACACACTATCCAAGTACCACTTAGCATTATTGCCTGTTATATGATTCGAGTGAGTAACAAGGCAATTTTTCTTTTCTTTCACTACCCATTTTGTGACAGGATTTCTTACTATGGTAGTTTTTGCTTCATTAAGAATTTTTGTAGGCATGTTAGGTAATTGAATCATATTTCCTTGTTTTATAAATTCATTTATTTTCTGATTTAATTCAGCCACTTGATTTAATAGCTCCTCCATTCTCTTAGTCATTCTGGGTGGAGGCGGATGTATCGTATCTCTTGCCATATTGTTTCGTGAACTCTTGGCATCCTGTATTAGTTTTTCGATTTGTCTATATTTACCAATATGATTCAAATTGGAATTAAATTGAGTCCACCTAAGAGTAATATATTCAAATTTAAAATGACCAGAGTCTCCACATGAATGACGGATAGGAGTAGCTTTTGTTTTACTCCCTGATGCAGTTGATTGCTCACTCATTGATGCTGCATTTTTGGAACTTGATTTGAATTTTTCATATCCTAATCCACTCTTGTCTTTTCCAGGTCTTCCCATCCCTAAGAGTTTTTCTAATTTTTCACTAATTTGGGAGAATTTGTAATTTAGTTCAACTAACTTCCAAGATTGTTCTGCATCAAACCTAAGTATGTGATTCTCATCCTTCAGATGCACATTTTCATATTTCAATAGATCAATCTGTTTAGTCATTTTTGATGATTCATATTTAAGGGACAGATTGATTCTTTCTAGCTTATCATTTTCAGAGTGATATTGCTGTAGATCATTGATCAGGTGTATATTGACTTCTGAAGTTTTATCTAGATCCATTTGCAGCAATTTATTTTTTTCACTAATCCCAAGTCTTTTAAGGATATTAATGTTATGGATATAAAGTTGATTGTAGGCATCCTGCAGTTTATCCTTCTCTTCCTCTTCTTCTTTCTCATCATCGGATGGAAATGATTCTGAGATTCGAGATTCATTAATTTCCTCAATAACCAATGGAATGTGTGTGGGTGTGGAGGCCATAAGTATTTTTAGGGATTTCTGGTCTCCATTACTTTCTGAACCACTAAAGTCTGAGTTCGATTCTGCAGTATCATCCCAAGTGGCTGTCATAACCTTTCCTTTGGTTTTTCTATTTAGGCATTCAGTGGGCAGGTGTCCAAACTTTCAACAAGTGTAACACCGTGGCTCTTTGGACTTTTTACCAGGTTTACCTATATAATGCTTGTTGTCCAACTGTTTTCCTTTAAATGGTCGGCCACTGTTTTTATGAAAGAATTTTCTGAACCATTGAGCTAACAGGACCACTTCTTCATCTTCATTTTCCCTTTCACTTTCATCCTCCTCATTAGTAGTGTGCTTTGAAGTTTTGAGGACAGTATTTTTAGGTTTAGGAGTTTTCTTGAAGTGTTGTTCAAATGTTTGTAGGGAACCTATGAGTTCTTCTACTTTTATTTCATCCATGCTTCTACATTCTTCAATGGTTGTAACTTTTGAGTTGAACTATTTCAGTAAGGATCTCAGAATTTTCCTATAGATTTTTGGAACCGAAACTTTTTCTCCTAATCCACCCATGGAGTTGCAAATGATGTTTAGTTTTGTGAAGAACTCCATAAAGGTCTCATGCTCTTCCATTCTGAGACTTTCAAACTGTGATGTTAGGAGCTGTAGTTTGGATTTTTTTACTGCATTGGTTCCCTCTTGAGTTGTTTTCAATAAGTCCCATGCTTCTTTAGAAGTACCACACAGATTGATGTTATTAAAGACTTCTTGGGGCACAGCACAGTAAACGGCATTCATTGCTTTTGCTTCAACAGTTTATTTTTCTTTATCAAATGTTGTCCATTTTTCTTTAGATTTTGGTTTGGATATGGTTGTTTCATTTTCAAGTACTATTTGTTCTGTTGGCGGCACATATCCATTTTCGACAATGTCCTAAACATCACGATCCAAAGATCTTAGAAAGTAATGCATCCTAGCCTTCCAGTATACAAATTTTGATTCATCAAATACAGGAGGTCTAGTTATAGATGAGCCCTCTCCTTTGGCCATGATTCTAACTTCAGTCAAGATCACTCTCTAGGCGGTGAAGCCCATAAGAGAGACTGGCTTTCAAACCAATTGAAATTACGATAATGACCACTCTAGTAGAAGTAGGAATAGGTCAGAGTGTCGTAAAGAGGGGTGAATAGGACTTTAATAAGACTTTATAAAATTTTATGACAGTTTAAAATGCTATCATCCCTATCATGAATTAATATGCAAGTATCAAGATTTCTTCAATGTAACTCTAATGGCTTCCAAGCCAAATAGAGGATCCAATCATAAGACTATTCAAAAATAAACAAGATGAGGAACATAGTTCATGATGGATGTGACTGTGTGTGAGATGTGATTCTAATTACTTCTAGGTAATCATGTACGCATGCATTATGAGAACATTCAGAGAAATCACACAAGTATTAAAAGTAAATAGCAATCCTAAACACAATCGTTTTTATAGTTGTTCGACTATATGTCTACTCTACTTCTGACGGACGCACTCAACCCTTAAGTGTACCGGATCTCACTAACGGAGGTTTCAAATCAGGTTTACCTCTAAATAATACAACCTACATAAGGCTGACTCTAGGACCGACATAAGGTACCTAACATTTCTCCACGAGACACAAGTTTATGCCTCACACAGGAGCAAGGGTCAACATACAACACCCAGATTTTAGGTCACACAAGTCAAGGATCCACACATGGAATTTAGAGTTTATGCCCTACACAAGAGCAAAAGTTAACACACATCACATAGGTTTTAGGCCACACAGGCCAAGGATCCACACAAGGAACCTCAAGTTTATGCTCCCCAGGAGCAAGGGTCAACACATAGAACCCACACATATTCTCCTGTTGGAGGTCTCCTATGAGGACTTGAAAGGGGTGAGAATCACCTGTGAGCCAATCCTACACAAAGGAATGATCAGCAGGGTCTCTGGACTCTAATGACTTACAGATAAGTAGATGAGCCCCTTTAAGCACGTTAATGAAGATCTCCTTCTTTGTTGATGAAGGCACTTTAGCTCCCTTGAGCCGCAACACAGATGATGCTCCAATGTATAGCGACGGGTTGGGTCAAGGTTATGTTGGAATCCTACTCTATTAAGTGTTTTCTTATTTTAGAAGTAGAGTGATTCCAAGCATCTAAGCATTCAAGGTATCCCAACTCAATGATTTGCCATTAAAGTAGTAGCTGGATGATCCTTGAATGCAGAAGTTCATTCCCCAATCCACTCTTTTAAATATCAATGATGAGGGTGGATTGGAGGATGAACTTTTGTGAGAGAAAAAGGTTTTAAGGTAGGTGATCTGAATTAAATTCATAAAATCTCTATTTATCTTCTCTCTGCACAACCTAAGGCAAGCTCTCATTAAATAGGCGAAAAGTTTCAATGGAAATAAAATAGTCATATTTTTTACAGAGTTCGATATCATCGAGTAGGCTTCGATTTCATCTAACGTATACTCTCGATAACGTCGAATGGCTGCTCGATGACACAAAATCAATCTGTCAAACGCTTTTGAACCTTTTTGCCAACTGATCTAGGATATCGAACATGCTTCGATGTCATCGGATTTTGAACTCCGATTTCATCAACCCATGGAACGATTCCTCGACATTTGAAAAATATGAGAGCAGTGTTACCTTAGGAACTTAACAGGTATTGATATGATCGAGCATCCCTCGATATCATCTGATTTTGAATATCGATGATATCGATACCCATTTCGATTCATCGATTTTTTCAAGGAATTTTCCTATAAACTCACTGGATAGTTTGTGTCCCAATTCAATGACATCATCCTAGTCTCGATATGATCAATCTTTGAATATCGATATCATCGAGTGATCCTTGATACTTCAAACAAAAAGATTTTACTTGAAGGCTTGCTAGACAGATTTGTATCCCTAATCTGATATCAACGAAGGCCATCTATATGATTGAGATTTGAAATTCAAGGATATCGGGGCTCTCTTCGAGATATTGAACATCACATAATTTTCCTTAACTGCTTATAGATACAGACTGGCTGGATGTCGATTTTATCAAGCTCGTTCGATGAACTCAGAATTCGAAAGTCGATGATATCGATTCTGTCATCGATTCATCGAGAATTCAACCCAAGGTTCATTTTGGTTGCTAGACATCTAAAGTCCTCATTTCAATAGCTTTGAGTGAGTATCGAGGACACCGATAACAAAGTCCGATTTCATCGAAGCACATATCGATAAATCGACAAAGGCTGAAAACTTAGAGATTTTCCTAATTCTGTAAGACTGTTTACATACCTTAAACCCTATGTTGTTCTAACCATTTAAGGGTTTTATATACCTGGTGTTTTGGGACATGGGATGTGAGGCTAAGTTTACCTTTGACGAGTTCGGGGCACATATCCAGTTGAGGTAGACGCTTGAATGATCTTCCTATAGGGCTCACTTGTCTTACTGACTCAACACTCACGCTATTTGACAAACCAGGGCACTTTCACTCAAGACATATACCCTAGCGACCGTGTGAGCATTACGTTTCCAATGTCACATGGCACGCCCCATTTCAACCCTTAGATTAGAAGTTACAATTTTGCCACAATCCAAAGTGGGCCGCGAAATGCACGCTGGCCCTACTTTCACAAATTCCCATGTTGTCAAATCAATCAATCGATCCATTAATCCATCCATCAATTAAACTATCCATCACTCATGTCACTCTCTCCCCATTAGTTAAATAAACCCATGTCATTCTCATGCAACCCATACCCCTACCTATGCTAGTCATCATTCTCATATTCTTTTCTCTCCATTTTACCCCTCTATATTCCCCTTATTCCCTCCCTATCCTAAAATCTCTACCACAATAACTCCCTAACTCCCTCTCATTTTTCTCATTTCCTAACAAGGGTAGAGAGGGATTAAGAGAGAGAGAGAAAATTATTAGAAAGATTAGGGAGAAATTAAGAGAGAAAGAGAGAAAAGAAAGCAAGATTAGGGAGAGATTAAGAGAAAAGAAAGAGAGCTTGTGAGAGTCTTAGGAAACATCAAGAGAGTAAGAGTAAGAGTAAGAGAAAAAAGAAAAGAGTGATTAGAGGAGGTTAGGGGCGAAGAGGAGCTTGCTGGACCGTCCAATCGTCGATTCAAGCTGATCCAACCGTTCATCCTTCTAAGTGAGTGCATGGGAGGGTCAAAACCCTCCCCTTCTTTGTGATTCTCTATTTTGGTGGGCCATAAGGGTGGGACCCACCTTGATCATGTATTGAGTATGTGGTTGACCCCATAGTGGCGAGGGGCCACCCCGTTGGCCGGATCTATTTCCCTTCCTTTCCATTTCTTTTCTTATTCTCATGGTTTTGTGGGACCCAAAAGTGGGCCACGCTATTGGAGAGCGTGTCCCGCACACTATCATAGCGTGGACCACCTTGTGTGGCCTACTATGATATTTATTTTTTTAAAAAAAATCAATTGATTGTGTAAGCACACTTGGATGGTGAAAATACACCAAAAATGGATGTGACCCAAAGCTTCTCAGCCCCACCATAAGTTGGACATTTAAATGGATGGAGTGGATTTCCTAGGTGGGCCCTACCTCACCCTTAAAACACAAAAGAGGGAGAGGGATAGTGGCACCGTGTCCCTGGACACAACAATGTCCAGAGACATGTCTTTATCACTATTTACCTTATAAAGCCACCATGTGGGCTTCTCTAGTGGGCCCCATCATGATGTTTTGTGTGTCTATATATATATATGTGTGTGTGTGTGTGTGGGGGGGGGGGGGGGGGAAGGTACTATGCGATCGACCTCACGAGTCTGTCCCATGAGGTTGAGCTGTGTAGGCCCCACCGTGATGCGTTTCGAACATCTACCCCATCAGTCAGATGCAACGTTCCATCATGGGCCTAGGTCTCAAAAATCAAGTCAATCCGTGACTTTTATGGGCCACACCACATACAGAAGCAGGGAGGGGCCGTACACCATTAAAACATTCATAATCATTTTTTAGGCCCACCGAGATGTGGTTTGCAAATCCAGCCCATCCATTATGTGTGTCCCACTTGGATGAGGGTTCAGACCAAGTTTCAGCAGCATTCAAAACTCAGGTGGGCCCCACCAAGTGCTTTTATATGTTTTAACGGTGTCTTCACATGATTTTAGATGGTATGGCCCACCTGAGTTCTGTATACGGGTGATTTTTGGGATAATTTAGATGGGACCCATCAAATGCATGGTGTTGATGGTCGACACGCATCACGGTGGGACCCACACAGCTCGACCTCACGGGAGCTTATCGTGAAGTCGAGCGCATAGTACCTTTTCCCTATATATATATATATATATATATATATATATATATATATATATATATATATATATATATATATCATCCACACCGTCCATCCAATTTTCCTTCTGATTTTAGGCGTTGAGGTAGAAAATGAAGCTAATCTGAATCCCAGGTGGGTCATACCACAAATGTTAAGGGGTTGGGTTACCCACCGTCATTTCTTACTTTGTATGGGAGGTTTGGAGTGAGTTTTCACTCGTAGGACCCATATTGATGTGTTTCTTAGGTCCACACCATCCATCCATCTGTTGGCTCATTTTAGTCGTGGATCCCAAAAATCTAGCTGATCCAACCATCAGGTGGACCACACCACAACCGATGGTAAGAGTGGGAGAAGCCCCTCACATCAACCATGTGAACGTGAGGTGGGGGCATCCCAACCACAGACCCCACCTTGATGTATTTGTTTAATCCACGTCGTCCACCACCTTCCCCATGTCGTTTTAGGCTATAAGACGAAAAATGAAATAAATATGAGTTCCTAGTGGATCGCACCGAGAGAAACAAAGTCCCACTATTAGAACTTTCTAAGGTCGACTGTTATGTGTGTAGGTGGTGGACCTACCCATCATTGGACTTCTTTAGTCCATAGATAGCTGGCCTATATAATGGACGAAATGGATTATCCACTAGTGGACCCTACATAGTAGGAAAAAAAAGGAAGAAAGAAAAAAAAAAGAACAAAAGATGTCACTGGGTAGTGATGTGAGGGAGGAAGACCATTTCGGCTGCCCCCACACGTGGACCCCACCATGATGAATTTGTTTTATCCACATCGTTCACCATCTGCTCCATATAATTTAGGCCATGTGTTAAATTTTGAGACAAATTTGAGTCTCGAGTGGGCCGTACTAAGGGTATTAATGTCCATCTGTTAAAACACTCTAGTGCCCACTTTGGAGTCCCTGATCGCCCAAACCAGTCCAAGTCAGAGTCTATTTGACCTCAGTCGAGGTGGACAAGATGGTGAATGGATTAGATTATCCACTTAAGGCCCACATTAATAGTATATGCAAAACATAGAACAAATATAATAATAACATGAAAAATAGATGAATGCCATACACATGGGCAGTAACCTATTCTTGTTTAATTTTGGGTCTCACAAGTGGGACCTTGTTCTGATGTTTCTATTAAATCCACGCCATCCACCACCTTCTCCATGTCATTTTAGGCCATGGGCCAAAAGATGAGACAGATTCGGGTCTCATGTGGGCCGGAATGAGGAAAACGAACCATTGCTGTTGAAATCTTCCAAGGCCCACTGTGGAGTTCCTGCTCGTCCAAATCAACCCAAATCAGAGCCCATTAAACCTGCTCTACATGGACGACGTGGTGAACGGAGTAGAAAATCCACGTGGGGCCCACACTAATGGTGTATCAAAAGAGAGAGAGAGAGAGAGAGAAAGAAATAAAGAAAAAGGTAGGTGTCACTGGGCATTATTGCCTAGTGACGTAAGGGTGGAAATCACCTTGGGTTGCTATCCCCACACGTGGGACCCTACATGATATATGTATCATATCCACTCCTTTTATCCATCTTATCATACCATGTTAGGCCATGGGCCCAAAACTCAGGTTGACCTAGATCTGAGGTGGGCCATACCATAGGGTAATGTAGGACTAGAAACCTCTTGGACTTGGGATTTCTTAGTTTTGGGATCTCTTGGACTTGGGAATCTCTACAATCGAGATCCCTTAAGTCTTTGGTTATATTTGACATCTTTAATTCCAATCCTTAAATTAGTTGACGTGTGAATATTGAAACTATGTTTTTATTAAATCCATTTCGGCATATACTTTGCCTGAACTGATGAAGTCACAAGACTCAGATGGGCCATGAGCATATGATCACATCCTAGTGACTAACCAATGATCTTTAACCATTAATTTACATTAGCGATGATTAGACGGTGCAGATCATTCTACTAAAGTAATTATAGTGATGTCATCGATAATTTGATTATTTTGGGACATCATTAGTAGGCCATGTGCCCAAATGGATCGGTAACCTAGTGACACACGTGTTGTACATGTGAGTGTCCATCCGGGTCACTCCCAGTGGACCACGCCTTGTTATATATATTCTATTCATGCCTTATAAGCTACAAGAGGAGCTAATGTTAGTTTAACGGGGGCCATACCACATAGACTTCTATATTTCTAGTAGGGCATGTTGCTCAGTTCCCACTATCTATATATGATGTGTCGATTAAGGTCAATTATTGTCTAATATGTCTGATAACATGCTAGTGTACTTGGCTTGGTAGGACACATTAAGAACATGCTTAGTATAATGACATCATGTCTAGACATATGCCTATATGCATCATTTTTTTGCATGTTGTGGGTGGTAATTAATCATAGCATATGTCATTGGGCTAAGATACTTAGGGGACTCCATATGAGATAGGGTTGCCCCATATAATCACGCTATACACGCAGGTTTGATGCGCGACTTGGATGGTATGACTCATGCATTTCACATTTTGTATGTCATGATCACTTTACGCCCTAGCGACATCAAGGTTATGGCCTCCACAGGCATATCGTGGATGGCCAGATTGGATACCGAAAATATCTGTTTTAGCATTAGGGCGTTATGAATGTCCTTGAGTGAAAGTCCCTAAACCCTTGTGGTACCAATAGGATGCTTTAACGTTGAGACCGAGTGCATAACATGAGCGCCCGAGTGTCGAATACTAGTAGGACGCGTCTCCCACTGTGTCATAGTCGGTTGAAAAGGGGTGTGACCTTATTCGCCCGAGGGTAGGGGGCTATAATATAGGTTGAATTTGACCAACTCATAAATTAGTCCATTATCGACGAGCCGGGTGGGCATTGGCATACTAATGGCAAGGCAGATAGTGAGGTCTCTTTCACTCACTTGGTCATGGGCATGATGGGGTGGTAGCCAGTGTTGGAGTGTACTAGACCCCGGTGATATTTCCAATGATGAATCGTACTAATACGTGGACTAGTTGAGGATTGGCATGCTTGCATTGCGTCTCTAGCATATGACATTCAGCCATGGAGGCCTTGCATTGCATAGCCTTGGTATAGCTAACATCATTTATGGACTTGCCAGTTTAGCCTTCTATCATTTCCACTTACTCTGACATTTGTATGCTTGGTACATGCATTGCGGACACACCCACACACTCTCTAAGCTTCGTAGTAAGCTTATGCACATTTATTACGTGCAGGTTATGATAGACCATAGTAGCATTGAGGCGGGAGCATGTACCCGATCTTTTGGAATTTTATTATATGATGCATTTCCCTTTCAACACTGTACTAAAATATTATATTAGTGGATATGTGGTGATGATATTTTCGTGACTTGGATACACTTGTGATTATGCTCCTTCACAAAAAAAAAAAATCACCCTGAAAATCCTCCTTATAAGATCCCAGGATCGGTGGAATTGGGAGTCAAGAATGGGGTACTACGAGACTGTCGGCACCGGGTTCGGCGGCTAAAAATTTATGAGCCCAGTTCCCAAGTTTGGGGTATGACAGTTGTTGGTATCAGATCATAACTTGAGAATACTTGAGGATAATATCACATATCTGCTAATGGTCTTAGAATAACTACCCTTCACTGTATGACTGTTGTGAACTTAGAATCATTAGGTCCCCGAGCTTGAAATCTTAGAAACTCACCTTATGATCCATTTTAAAACTCAGTTTAAAATACGATTCACTATTACGAACTTAGAAACCTTCTAATATAGCTTCCTAACATGTGTGCATTCGAGAGTATTTAAGGCTAAAAGGTCCCTTGTTCTTTCCTGTAGGACATGACACCTAAGAGGCCGAGGAGAGGGGCTAACACATCCCAGAAAGGTGCGGCCCCAGCTGTATCAGTGAGTGTAGACCAGCTTCAGTAGATGTTACATGCAATGACCTCTATGTTATAGAGGCAGGATAGGTAATCCACCGATATGCTAGTCCAAACCGAACAGGAGCGTGCGAGCTCCCTTCTGTGTGACTTTAAATGTCTTGATCCCCCACGTTTTTAAGGCGAGCTTGATCCGACGACAGAGGAGCAATGGAGATTGAATGTAGAGAAGATTTTCAACACAATGAGATGTATGACGGAGCAGCGGGTCCCTTTGGCAGTATTCCTTCTACAAGGTGAGGCCGAGCATTGGTGGGCGTCGGTTACCCAAATAGCAAGAGCTGATTTTGAGTGGGCCTGGGAGGACTTTGTAGATCGGTTCGACTGGAAGTTCTTCCCCAAGCATGTTCGACAGCATCGCACATTAGAGTTCGAGACTCTCGTCTAGGGAGACATAATCGTGTCTCGGTTCGAGGCTTGATTCGTTAAGCTAGCTAGATTCGCGTCATACCTTCTAGATAAGGAGGGGCAGATGGCTTGTCGTTTTGAGGGTGGCTTGTGCCTTAGCGTTCGGAGTCCTGTCATTGGACACAAACTCCCGTCATTTGAGGAGGTTATAAAGCGGGCCCAAATCTATGAGGTGCAGTGGACCGATGCGCAACAGATCCATAATCAGGGAGGAGACTGGAAGAGGAAGGCCCCCTTTGATAGCTCCCAGCAGCAGCAATAGTTTCAACCACCGCAGAGGCACACGACCATCCATCCTTTTGAATACCAGCAGCACCACCATAGAGACAGTTCTCAGGTGTTTGCTACGGATGTGGTAGGATGGGACATCATAGGCATGAGTGCCCCTACCCATAACAGCAGTTGAGAATGCCTCGTAGCCTCCACAACAACAATAATGACAGCAGTATCCACCGCCAAGACCTCAGCATCAGCAGCGGCAGCGGCAGCCGCATCAGCCATCGAGACCTCCCCCACATCAGCAAAGGCAGCAGTATAAGTCGCCACAACAGTAGCAGCGACAACTACAGAGGGGACATGAACCTCCCCATTAGGCCCAGGGCAGGTTTTATACAGCCCAACAGGATCCTTAGGCATTAGGAGTTGTCGAGAGTACACTCCTTATTTCCTCATGTATAACACATGTCTTGTTTGATTATGGTGCATCGTATTCAATTGTATCTGAGGATTTTTGTCGATCAACTAGTTTGCCACTAGAGTCTGCGCGTGAGGGTCTGTCAATGTCGACGCCCTTAGGGAAGATGCAGTATTAGGTTGGTATTGCTAGTCTTGCCCCGTTCTGGTAAGGGAGACTTTTTTTATCGGCTGACCTATTTGCCTTGCTGATGTCCAAATTCGATATTATCCTGGGCATGGATTAGCTTGCCGAGTACCATCCCATATTGGATTGCTCCCTGAGGACAGTCACGTTTTGTATACCTGGTGTGGCGCAGTTTCAGTTTGTAGCCGAGCCCAAAGATGGGCAACAATCTTACCTTATGTCATGTGTTGTAAAGGAGCCAATTATCTTAAGCATCGACCAGCTGCCGGTCGTTTACAATTTTCCAAACGTGTTTCAGGAGATTTTGGGGTTGCCACCTCATCGCAATACTGAGTTTCAGATTCATCTTGTGCCCGGTAATGCACCTATTTCAAAGGCCCCATATCGTAGGACACCATTGGAGTTGTGGGAGCTGCAGAAACAGTTGGATGAGTTGCGCGTGCAAGTTGGGCTTTATCCATCTGAGCAGCTCACCGTGGAGAGCATTGGTACTCTTCATGAAGAAGAAGGATGGCTCGTTGAGGCTTTGTGTGGATTATTGTGAGCTTAACAAGGTCACAATTAAGAATAAGTACCTACTTTTGAGGATTGGTGATTTGTTCAACTAACTACAAGAGGCGTAGTTCTTTTCGAAGATAGACCTGCGGTCCGGTTATCACCAGGTTCTTGTTCGGGAGGAGGATATCCCAAAGACAACATTTAGGATGCGCTACAATCATTTTGAGTTTTAGTTCATGTCCTTCGGATTGACCAATGCACCCACAGTGTTTATGCAGCTGATGAACGAGGTCTTCCATCCATATCTTGATCATTTTGTTGTGGTATTCATCAATGACATCCTGATACATACGAAGACCTAGGAGGATGTTCACAACCCCAAGTATAGGGTCGCAAAGTAGTAATAACCTCGGTGAGACTGAGGTCAAATCCATAAGGACCAATCTTGTGTGTCTATTCTGAAAGTAATTAGAATCAAAACTAGGAAAAGATCTAACCTAAATCAGGAAGGTATGGAGTAATTGTGAGATGATGAATTTAGAAACTTATAGGTTCTCAGGATATTACCTCGCTTGATTTAAGGACACAACTAGAATCAGTCCTATCTTATTCAATTGGCATGGAGAGATTCGTTAGGGTTTCCAAGGATCCACTTATAGGTTCTCAGGATATTACCTCGCTTGATTTAAGGACACAACTAGAATCGGTCCTATCTTATTCAATTGGCATAGAGAGATTTGTTAGATCTCTGAACTTCTCATGGATCTAATCATCATTGGATGAAAGTTGTGAGGATTTGGAAGTGATTCCATCACCCAACTATGCCTTAGGAGACAAGGTAAACAACAGGATTTACCAATCCCACAACCAACACAACCAATCATAAGAGAATCGTGAAGGTTAAGAAGGATTCCATCATCCTGCCAAGCCCAAGGGACAATGGTGAATAGCAGGACTTGCTAATTTCATAATCTCAATTTAGGAAAAGAAGATATTCAAAGCAATTACAGATCTATTGTAATTTGTCACAACAAACCATTAACAACTAAAAATATTCCTTATAATCAAACTAAAATCCAAAAGAGTTCAACAAAACATGAATCAAAACAAAGCTAATATCAAAATCACACTACAAGCTTCACCCCTTAGCCCTAGCTAAGGGATTCAGCAAACCATAGACATGATTGGATCTAAAACCCTAGAAGAAAGCATTAAAAACTAAGAAGAAGGGAAGAAGAACTCTTGGGAAGCAGCTCCGCCCTTTTGCTTTACTTCTCCAAACCCTAGATATCCTAAAAAGACTTGGAAAACCCCTATTTATAGGCAAAGTTCCACAAAACCATAAAATCAAATCAAATTTATGTAGTCCACGTAAACACTACATAACGCCTTTGATGTCATCGAAGGAGTTTGAATTCAGAAGACGTGCCTTTTCTTCTTTCGTAATGCGTAAATCTCTGTGTCATCGAACCATCCTTCGATGTCATTAAGCGATGCTTCGATCCTTCGAACAGGCCTTCGAGTCATCGAGAATGTGTCCAAAATAGTCTAGCGAGTTATTTCACTTTCTTTAATAAATTCGATGCCATCGAGCAGTCTTCGATGTCATCGAGCAACTTCCTTTGAGTTATCAAACATATCTTCGATTGATCGAGAAAAGCACCCAATATGTCCAGCAACCAACTTGATTTTTCCTCATAAATTCGATGTCATCGACTAGTGTTCGATGTCATCGAATGGATCTTCAATGGTATAGTCGTTGTGATTTTTATGCTTGTACCTTGGCTTGTACCTTGGCTTCTTTCCTTTTCCACTTGGTTTTCTTAGATCTTGGGGTCTTGAAATCTTCAATTTTGGTCTCCAAAGATCCATTCTTTTCTTTGGCAATTCTTGAGCACTAAGTCCATGCTTTTAGCATTCTTTTCAATCTAAGCTCTTAAATTCACCGTGCAACACAAAAACATGTAAAATATACTATTAAGCCATATTATGTTTATAAAATCAAGAAATAAATGGGGGATAATATGCAATATTTGACCCTCAACACAACTCCCAACCAGCATTTTGCTAGTCCTGAGCAAAATATGCGATAAATAATCTTCAATCTCAAGTTCAAAATTCTTTTTAAGAAAAACATCTTTTGTGCAATCAAGTATGAATGAGTAGAATTAAGTGAGATAGTGGGATCTTGAAAACTTAAAGCCAAATCAAGTAGGTTCTTATCAATTAAATCAGAATGGAAGTTCAAATATTAAGATTTCCAATGTGCTTAGTGAAAATCAATTTACTTCTCAGAAGACTACTTTTGTTTCGTAATGTTAGCCATGTCTATCATATTAAGATTACTTGAAAACTCAAGTATTGATTCTAAAACTATCTCCTTTTTCATTCGTTTTCCATTTTTCATTTTATATCAACGGTCACCATTATTTATTCCTTTTTTTAGACATTACATCCTTTTCAAAGACATCTTTCACTTCCCTCAGAGATGTTGTCATTCTTTATTCTTTATGACCTTTTTGTCGATCTCCTATTTTTAACTGGTTTTTCATCTTTTAAGGTGGACAAGATTCTCTAGACTAAATTCTCAATATCTAACAATGATCCATATACTAACTATTAGAAACTCAAGCACACTCCAAGAAAGCAAATTGAACGTGTCTTGTGGTTTAGATTAACCTGATATCCAAACTTTTTCTTAATCAATTTGAATGTAAGAACTGTGAGTGATATTTTACTTAAATGATCAAGCTCCAACAATTTAAAATCTAATCTCTCTTCTCATCATACTCAAAACATTCTTAAATACACAATTTCTTGTTTTCCAAATAAATTTCAACTCAAAACCTTGAAAAAAATTTAAAATTTTTACTCAAAACTGAGAAAACACTAATTAGGTTACATAATCCCTCACACCCCCACAAAAATGCTACATTGTCCTCAATGTACAAGAAATAAACATGTAATTTAAAAGAGGCAACGAAAATAAAGGAGATGGTATTAGAAAGATTGTACATGGAAGGAGGAATTTCGAAACATTTCTGCGGATCTCAGCACAAAATGGGTTAGAACAAAATGAAACTCAATAGAGTATAAGCAAACTACCCTAGTCCTATGAAAGCAATAAACTAATCCTAAACAAGGAAAGCAAGGGAAAAGCTACTCAATCATGCGACATGGTTCCTCCTCCAGTTAATATCTTAATAAATTTCTCAGTAGGTTTCTCAATAAGATCATCCAAAAGTCCTTTTTGCAATAAGTTTGGATGCACTGGATCATAAATTTCCAGAGAAATTGATGGACCTCAGTATAAGGTTTCTTTTTAGTCTCCTAAGGTGTCCAAAATATATACGATTCACCTTTGATAAAAAAAATCAATTTTAACATAATATGGTGAATCGAAGACTACACATAAATAAGATTCAGAAAAATTCTCAGAAGGTGATGTAGTCTCGCCACATTCCAAAGTTTCAGACTCTGGTTCAATTTCCAGCTCCTCCTCCTTTAATGGTAAACATTTAGGATATGAGGAAGGAGGGGCTTCAAAATAAGGGTTTTCTTGGTCCGTGACAACTATCGAGGTATTGTCTTGTAAGGCATCCACTATTTCTTTTATTATTAAATCATTTAAATCTGCAAAGTGTGCCAAGCAATCGTCCAAAGAGTGGAAAAATTCAGCTGAGAGTGACTCATTTTGTACATTGAAGTTTGTGATGATCTACCTAAGGATTCCATTGTCTCTGGAAGTGGATGGAAGCATGATCTCTTACTCTTCATCATATTGAGAATAAATTGTCACCAGATGTATCTTGTCTTGCCTTACAAAGGTAGATTGAAAATCAATAGGCGAAGAATTGATGTGAAGAATTTGTTCACCGGTACTACTGAGTGAAGGCATTATACTGTTAAGGGTTGACAACTCATATGGTGGCCACAACTAGATGGTTTCAAATTTCAGAGTCTATAATCTAAATCAGGGGAGTGGACCGAACATGCCTCAAAAGAGTCCAGTGATTCACCTGGAAGAGACTCTTCCTCCATATTTAAATCAAACATGTCATATGGGTGGAGTAGAACTTCCTGTACCTCGTGATCACATTCCTTAACCATTATTGAAGTTAGTTCTAGTGAATCTCGGGCTGTACTCTCATAATTCTCATCCCAATACTTATCATCATCTAATTCAATATTATTCACAAGTAGGATGAGATCACTTACCTCACACTATTTTTCTAGATTGGGTTAAGGTTCGAATAAACTAACCTCTTCCTCATCATTGAAATTAGGTGTGTCAGTATCATTATGTCAGAAAACTAATAATGTCTCTTAATCATTCCTTTAGACAATCATTGAAATCGACACTTCAGGAAACTGAACTGTGCACTCATTAACACAATCCAACTCTTCATTCTCAATTTCAATACTCTTCACAAACAAGTTAGGATTACTTTCCTCACATTGTGTTTCTGGATCGGATTGAAGCTGATATGAACTAGCCTCTTCCTCCTCATTAAGATGTGACTGACGTTCTTAAATGACGGGTTCAATCACCTCTAATGATCTTATCATACTTGCGATTGCTTGTATAATATATTCGTTGAATTGTTCTTAAGCATTTATGTGTTTCTGAATCGACTCCTCTTGTATTATTTCTGGTTAAATCTCATAAGTAGGGAATCCAAGGGAGTAGTCATTAAAATTAATTAGCGGTTTATCTCTCCAATGTTGGGAATGAAGAATTGGATTGGGTTGAGGCTGGGGTAAACTAGCCTCCATTAGCTTATCAAGGCGTGATTCAAGCACTTCTATCATTTTTCTGATGCCAGCAAAATTGCTCATGTAACCCTGAAGTGAGTCCTCTTGGATCATTTTTTTAAAATTTTGGATTTCAAAGGTAGGAGGCCCAAGAGAATTGTCACTATGATGTATTGCTGGTTCATCTTCCCAATATTGATGTTTCCACTGATTATAATTATACGGGTCATAGGTGGAAGAATTTGATGGTTGTTGATACATATTATCACCCATAATATAACTTCTCCTTATTTTCTTCTTGTCTGATGGGTGATAATAATTCTGACTCCCATAGTTATGATAACCTCAACACTCATGTACTATTTTCTTAATCCGTGAGGTGTAATTATTCTCCCGCATATGATCGCATAAGGACTTCTTAACTGGTGGAGCATTGTATTACGATTGGTTTTTGATGATGTGTCCAGAAAAATTTTGAGACATATGTTGTTTTCTAACATAATCATCTGACATCCCTTCCCAATGTCTCTTAGTTATCTCAATATACAATGTTCCCACTCTTACATGGTGAAACCCTAACTCTGAATCTAATCCTAAAAAGAATAAAAGAAAAACTCTACAGTAATATGAAAAGTAAATAGAGGAGAAGTTAGAAGGAAGTTACCAGATTGGAGGAGATCTATGTTAGGATCCTGTAAAAGAAAAAAGAAAGAAATCAGTTTCTAAAAACAGAAATTCTAAAATTAGAAAGTTTCTAAAAACAGAAATAGAAAGATGAGTTAGTTTCTAAAAAAAGAAATCCTAGAATTAGAAAGTTTCTAAAAATAGAAAACAAACCCTAATTTAGAAATAGAAAGAAAGAAAAGTTAGAAAGAGATTACCAAACTAGAAGTTTTTACATTAGGATCCTACAAAACAGGAAAGTTAAGTTTCTTAAAAAAATCTAAAGAAACTCAAATCCTAAAAATAGAAAGTAAATAAATCATAATCTTAACTTACTTCTAAAACTAATCAATCTCAGAAAAACACAACCGTTAATCCCTGGCAACGGCGTCAAAAACTTGTTCACAACCCCAAGTGTAGGGTCGCGATGTAGTAATAATCTCGGTGAGACCGAGGTCGAATCCACAGGGACTAATCTTATGTGTCTATTTTGAAAGTAATTAGAATCAAATCTAGGAAAAGATCTAATCTAAATCAGGAAGGTATGGAGTAATTGTGAGATGATGAATTTAGAAACTTAAGAATTTAAATGTGAGAACTAAGGTTTCTAGGGATCCACTTGTAAGTTCTCAGGATGCTACCTCATTTGATTCAAGGACACAACTGGAATCAGAGTCCTATCCTATTCAATTGGCATGGAGAGATTTGTTAGATCTCTGAACTTCTCATGGATCTAATCATCAATGGATGAAAGTTGTGAGGATTTGGAAGTGATTCCATCACCCGACTATGCCCTAGGAGACAAGGTAAACAACAAGATTTACCAATCCCACAACCAACACAGCCAATCATAAGAGAATTGTGAAGGTTAAGAAGGATTTTATCATACTACCATGCCGAAGGGATGATGGTGAATAGCAGGACTTGCTAATTTCACAATCTCAATTTAGGAAAAGAAGATGTTTAAAGCAATTGCAGATCTATTGTAATTTGTCACAACAAACCATTAACAACTAAAAATATTCCTTATAATCAAACTAAAATCCAAGAGAGTTCAAGAAAACATGAATCAAAACAAAGCTAACATCCAAATCACGCTACAAGCTTCACCCCTTAGCCCTAGCTAAGGGATTTAGCAAACCATAGACATGATTGGATCTAAAACCCTAGAAGAAAGAATTAAAAACTAAGAAGAATGGAAGAAGAACTCTTGGGAAGCAGCTTCGCCCTTTTGCTTTACTTCTCCAAACCCTAGATATCCTAAAAAGACTTGGGAAACCCCTATTTATAGGAAAAGTTCCACAAAATTATAAAATCAGATCAAATTTATGCCTTCGATGTCATCGAACACCTTCTATGTCATCGAAGGAGTTTGAATTCAGAAGTTGTGCATTTTCTTCTTTCGTAATGCATAAATCTCTGTGTCATCGAACCGTCCTTTGATGTCATTGAGCGATGCTTCGATCCATCGAACGGGTCTTCGAGTCATCGAGATTGTGTCCAAAATAGTCCAGCGAGTTGCTTCAATTTCTTCAATAAATTCAATACCATCGAGCAGTCTTCGATTTCATCGAGCACCTTCCTTCAAGTCATCGAACATGTCTTCGATTGATCGAGAAAAGCACCCAATATATCCAACAACCAACTTGATTTTTTTCTCATAAATTCGATGTCATCGAACGGATCCTCGATGTCATTGAACGGTTCTCAATGACCTAGTCGTTGTGATTTCTGCACTTGTCCCTTGACTTCCTTCCTTTTCCACTTAGTTTTCTTAGATCTTGGGATCTTGAAATCTTCAATTTTGGTCTCCAAAGATCTATTCTTTGCTTTGGCAATTCTTAAGCACTAAATCCATGCTTTTAGCATTCTTTTCAATCCAAGCTCTTAAATTCACCTTGCAATACAAACACAGGTAAAATATACCATTAGGCTATATTATGTTTGTAAAATCAAGAAAAAAATGGGGGATAATATGCAATATTTGACCCTCAACACAACTCCCAACCAGCATTTTGCTAGTCCCGAGCAAAATATGTGATAAATAATCTTCAATCTCTAATTCAAAATCCTTTTTCAGAAAATAATCCTTTGTGCAATCAAGTACGAATGAGTAGATTTAAGTGAGATAATGGGATCTTAAAAACTTAAAGCCAAATCAAGTAGGTTCTTTATCAATTAAATTAGAACGGAAGTTCAAATATCAAGTTTTCCAATGTCCTTGGTTAAAATCAATTTACTTCCTAGAAGACTACTTTTGTTTCGTAATGTTAGCCATGTCCACCATATTAAGATTACTTGAAAACTCAAGTACTGATTCCAAAACTATCCCCTTTTTCATTCTTTTTCTAGTTTTTAATTTTATATCGACGGTCACCCTATAGACCCTCCATGCACACCATCCGTGCATGGAGGAGCATGAGCCACATTGGGAGATTACCCTACATGTCATGCCCCAGACTCGATAACCGGACTCACAAGGAACCCGAAAGCCAGTTCTGGCTGCAACAGCCTCCATAGTACCCCACTCTCGTCTCCTAAGACAGGTTCCGACCCTAGGATCATATAAGGAGGATTTTCATAACTGTATACCCATTCCAATATGGGTATACCCAAGATCACAGCAAGTATATCTGAGAAATAACAAAGGCACACATCACAAAATCCACTATAAATTTGAGTTTTAATACAATGCTAAAAGGAAATACATTTGATGAAAAAAGAAGAAGGAAGAAGATCTGCAACACTGGGGTCTCCGGCTCAACTCCTATCCCAGCTCCATTGCTAAGACACCGACCTAGGATCTCCTACACGCATCAATCGTGCATAAGCTTATAGAAAGCTTAGGGGGCGGTGAAAGTGTGTGACAATGGTGCGTAGAAGAATGATAGGAGATACAGAAGAGAAATATGATTAATGTCATTAGCACTAGCCTTACCAAGGCTGCCATAAATGCAAGAAGCCATACCAAGGCTATCCAATGCAATGAGTACTGTGTGTCATACCAAGGCGATGCAATATAAGGCTTATACAGCCAATGCTAATGAAATGCGAAGTAATGCCACTGCTCATATCCAATCCATATATCAAATACATTTCCATCATAAGGAAATCACCGAGGTCAAGTACACTACTGGATGATCCACATAGTAAAACGAGTGTACGAGACCTCAATACCTACCCATGGTCAACCAATCACCACCAAGGCTCGATGGCAGTGGACCCATTCACGAGCTGGTTAAACTCAGCCTAACTATTGCCCCCCTCTCACAGGCGGGTAAGGTCACACCCATCCCAACGACTACACGATAGTGAGAGTCGCGCCCTAACGGTATAAGGCCTTCATACGCTCATAGTTTTCACTTGGTCACGGTGCTGGGGCAGATCCTTGGTACTATAGAAGTTTTAAGATTTTCACCCAAGGGCATCCTATGCACCCCATATGCTCAAGTAACATTTTTAGTGTCCAATCATGGCCATCCACGATGTATCTGTGGAGGCAAGGCCCTGGAGAAGCAAGGGTGATCATATCTATGAGATGCGATGCTAGATCCATGAGTCACACATACCAATCATATACTAGCTCTAAGCACTCAATGTGTATAAGAGGGGAACTCCATCCCTCTATCATATCAACCCAATGACCACACAAATGCAATTCAAACACTCCATGATGCATATGGGTCATGAAGGTACGTCATACGGCGATGATGACTTAGAACATACTCCTCCTTCCAAGGAGAGAATCAAGTCTGGACACTTAGATAATTAATCTAAGGAACAATCATCTAGTGGGGGCCCAATACTTTGGCGTAGCCCATAAAGCTAAGGAGGACAATATATAAGCCTAGATGAATGAGCAGTCCTAAAGAGGGCCTATAATGGGCCTTAAACCACCCATAGCAACCTATGAGCCTACTTTAGGGCCACCAAGGAGGACATCCAACCTCAACTAGGTCCCAAAAGGTAGCCCGCCACTGCTCGAAATGAAACAAGGCCCCAGGCCTAAACAATCCATGGCCTAGTGGGTTATACACCAAGCCCAACACATGGGCAATATGGTGGGCCCTCAAGCAATGTTTGGGCCCAACCATCAAGGTCATAAACCTACATATTGTGGTGGGCCTAGTGGGCAGCCCGACAATCCAACCATATGGGCAATTTCTATGCTTTATCCAAGTGAGTTGGGCCTCACAACTTAGCCCAAGTACAAGGTTATTTTGGTGGGCAACCAAGGGCCCAACTAGCATATTATGGCCCTCAAACCCATCACAATAAGTAGTGAGATATAGGCCCAAAGGTTAAGGGACGTAACTAGAAGATTCCAAGATAAATGGGCTTACAAAGTCCAACAAAAACTATGAACATATATCCAAAATAAAATCCAATTGAGGTGGGCCTCCAAGTGTGCACAAATGAAACCCAATTGCACCTCAGGAAATGGTAAGCTTATGCGTGTAATTCATCCTTAAATCTAGTGGGCCATGCTACCCCAAATCATACCATTAGGGCCAATCAATTGGGCCTATTGCTAGAATTTCCTGCCCACCCATTTCTGGGTTTGCTGGAGTACAACAATAATAAATATAAATTAAGTTTATGTTCATTGGTGGCCCACATATGTCCCTGTGGGTCCCACCAGATGATCATAATGGATCACACACATAAATCAAGTGGACCATGCTGCTGGACTGGAAGTCCAGCAACAGTCCAATGGGCCTAGGAGTCCCAGGTGGAAGGTCCTATGGGCCTGGGCAATTAGCCCAAAGACACAATCAAATGGGTCCAAAAATGGTTGCCACTAAGGGAGATGGTCATCTCCCACATGGACCACAAATGGATGGATGGTGGAGATAACAAATACATTAAGATGGGCCCACAAAGGGGATGGACGGCCCAGCCATGGGTGGATGTCCTAGCATGGTGGGCTAGTTCAGCTCCGGCCACTAAATGCATAGGGGTCCCTTGGCCCCGAAACTAGGTAGGCGGGTCCTAACATGGGTGGGCCACCTCTTTATAAAACTTCTTAATTTTTGGATTAGCAGAAGTATTTATTTAATTTAAAGAAAACTAACTGTTTAGAAAATCTGTTTAGTGCAGATTTTGAACAGGCCCTGATCTGAGCTTCCAGTGGTGTCGATTAATGGCCTCAAAAAATTTGGAAAAATAGTTTTTGTATCCCCTCATATGTGTACCACAAGGTAGGGTCCACAGATGTGGCCCACCAGTGGAAAATTTATTTTATATTTGAGAAATTCCAAATTGACATGTTGCTAAAAACAGTCCAGAAAATCTAGACTGTCCACCTCACTTAGGCCACACCCTTGGGACATCAATCAAGGTCGAATGGGGCTGAAATTTAGGAGACATCTAAATGGGATCCCCACCTTTAAAAAAAAATATTTGATGGGTATTAAAGGTGTAAGGCCCATATACTAGCCCGTACCATTCTATAGGCTTGCGCGGTCCTACCGGTCAAATTTCGGCGACCTGCGACCTATATCCAATGTTTACGCACGATCCTAAGACAAGTCGAACATATCAGAGTTGGCTCGACTCAAAACTTGTACCCTAGCGATCACGCCATCGCCACGGTTCCAATGCCGTGACTCGTGCATCGATCCGATACCCGGGCCAGGGGATGTGGGCCCGCGTATTTTCTAATGAAACGTCGCACGTTACGGATTCCGAGAGAATCTCTACGATAGGTCACATCAATCCATCAATAAATATCAAAGTACACCCATCAAGTTAAGTACCCTATCCCATCCCCCAAGTACACTACACCATCCCCAAAGTCAACCTTTCCATCCCATCTCTTACACACCTCATCACTCCTCTCCCATCATCTCTCTCTCTTTCATTCTCTCCCTCATTTTTCCTCCCAAGCAACCCACGTCCAAGCTCCCCATGAGAGAGCTAGTGTGGCCCACTTTTCCACCTCCCATCTCCACCATTCAAAGCCCATCTCAACCATCAGAATCATTTCCTTGGAGCTCTAGAGACAATAGGCGGATGAAGGAAGAGAAGATCAAAGGTGGGTGTTCTATTCTCTCTCTCTCTCTCCTCTCTCTCTCTCTCTCTCTCTCTCTCTCTCTCTCTCTCTCTCTCTCTCTCTCTCTCTCTCTCTCTCTCTTTTATATTTGATCGTGGCACACCTTATGATATGTTTCACACTACCTAGTGGGCCCACCTAGCAGTCCGTTAAGGCGGGCCTAATTGGAAGAAATACACAAATGTCCCCTTCATCCAAGGCAGGTGGGTCCCACATGGGTGGACCCACCCCAAAGTGAAGCAGGTAGTGCATGTGAGGGCCCTACCTCGCTGGAGGAAACCCAACCCGTGTGACGTCCAACCTCCTTGGATGCTGGAGGTTGGAAAGGAAAACAAAAGTGTTAGCTTGATTCAAAGACTTTGGGTGGACCACTTATACAGGCCCCACCTTGATGTATGAACCTTATCCACACTGCCCATCCCTTTCCCTAGCTCATTTTAGACATTAAGCCAAAATGTGAAGCCAATCTGATTATCTAGCGGGCCATAGCATAGAAAACTATAGCTTTTACTATTGAAAAACCACCTAATGTTTCTACACACCAAAATATCTCGAACATTAGGCTTGTTTTGCCTATCTTGAGTCCCAGAATTCAATGGCTGGGTTGGATTTTTCTGATGCAGGTCCCACCTAGGAAAAACTACGATAAAACCATTTTTTAAAAAAATAAGCAAGGTGCTACTGGTAATGTCCTCTGGACTCACAGAAGCATCCTGTGCTGTTGTGGACGATAAACGGGCAGGGACAATTGGTCCCAGCCGTGGGCCCCACCGTGATGTGTGTAGAACATCTACACCATGTATTTGCTATGCCCCCTCAGGGCCGTGGGCCACCCCAAAAATCAGCTGTACTAGGAATTCAGGTGGTCCACTACAAGAAGCAGCTGGGAATTAACGTCTACCATTGAACTTCTTTGGGTCCCAGAAGTTTTGGATCGATATGAAAATTTTTTTCCTCTTTACTCAGATCTTTGTAGCCTTATGAATAGATTGGATGGAATAAACGTTATGGTGACGTGGCCCCACGTGGGACCCACCTGTAGTGAAGCAGATTGGCTGGCGTACTATACAGGATGTCAAGAAGTTTTGTGGGACTCACCATGATATGAGTGTTCTGTCCACGCTGTCCAGATGCAGGACGTGGATCCCCCATGTTGCATGCGTTTCATCCAGCTGTCCATCTGGAGGGGACCCACCTGATGTGTGGATTTCATCCACACCGTCCGGTGCTGTGGGATGCCACCTTGAGGTTTGGGTCTTATCCTACACAATGGGACCCACATCTGATGTATTTGTTATACAAGTCGTCCATTTGTTTTGTCAGCATGGGACCGCCATGATGTATTTACTTCATCCACACCGTCCAGATTGTACTGGACAGTGCGGGACAATGAATGGACAGTGCTGATTTACATAAATAATGTTTCGACCATGCTGACATGTCCCATCTCGATGTACGTGATTTTCCACACCATCAGTCCATTTGTGTGGGGCCCTGATGTTGTGCTTTGTCCACACCGCCCGTGCATGGGTCTGTGGGCCCCACCCAAGATATATGTGTTTAATCTCCACCGTCCATGTTAGGACGGTGAGACCCACTTGATACACCTACCTTACATCCACTATGTGCATTTGCGTGGGACAGTGGTATATTTCACCTCTGTATATATAATAATATTATATTAAATATATAGTGGTATATCTCACCTGCTATATATATAATATTATTATATATATGTATGTGTGTGTGTGGTAGGCCCTATGTGGGACCCACCTGCTGGACGGACTAGTTGGGATCCCCACACCAGTTATATTGTTGTGCATTGACGTCACCAAATTTCATGAGACCCACCTTGATTTACTCATTATAATCCACACCGTCCAGATTATGCTGGATGGTGCTGTCCAATGTTTGGATGGTGCTACCCAATGTTTGGATGGTGCTGATTTATTTGGACAATGTTCAGGCTGTGTTGATCATCATTAGTGGGCCATGTGCCCCATAGAATAATAGTGTATAGTGATACACATGTTGCACCTGCAACTGTTGAAATGATTTTTTTAATGAGATCCAAGCTCCCATCTGTTAGGCCCACTTTGATGTGTTTTGTGGCCCATTCGAGAGGCCCATTTTGATATACTTATGGCCCATGTGTTACAACTCATTTGATGTATTTGAAGCCCATGGGCCAAGGCCCAGTGGGATGTACATAAGGCCCATTGCAATGTGTGATTCCACCATGGTTTGGGTAATGATATTTATGGCGGGCCGTGCCTTGGGAGCAATGATGGTTTAACGTCCACATTGTAAGATTAATGTTGGTTAAATTTTCGCATTGTCACTCTCCCTTGGGCCCATTGATAGGCCCAACTCGTTGTGTATAAGGCCCATGTGCAGGGCCCACCTGCAATGTATATTAGGCCCATGTGTAGGGCCCACCCATTGAGTATTAGGGCCCATGGGTTGTGGCCCATTGTGATGTATTTTCGGCGTAGATGGCAAGGGTCGATGTTATGTATGAACCGGCCCATATGGTAAGGCCCGATGTTATGTATGAGAGGCCTATGAGATGTGACCCATTACGATGTGTTAGGGGCCCATGGGATATTGTCCATTATAATGTACATGCGGCCCAAATATAAAGACCATTATGATGTTACATATGGCCTTGTGTGAGGACTAATGTGAGGCATGTGAGGCTTAGGTGATGAGGCCCACCTTGATATACTTGTGGCCCATTAGTGTGGCCCATTGATGCAGCCCACCTGTTGTATATGAGGCCCATGATTGAGGCCCATCGTGATGTATTCGAGGCCCATGTGATGTGGCCCATAGTGATGTATATGTAACCCTTGTATGAGGCCAATGATATTGTATACTAGACCCTTGTGTGAGGCCATGGGCCCACTATATGCTTGGCTTTATATGGGGCACTCCTTGGGAGCAATGTTGGTTAGAAGTCCACATTGATGGGCAATGATGGTTGGATGTCCACATTGTGACCTTCCGTTAGGCCTTGTTAGGCCCATTCTCATAATCCTCTTCTGGGTTAACCCAGATAAGTGGGCCTCATTCTCCATAGATGGATGGTTTCATGCTATTGGAATTGATATAACCATGGCCGAGGGCCGATCTTTATATTATGGGTGATCGGTTGTTCATCTATGGATCCCGCCTTGTTTATATGCTGATTATCCGTGACGATTATCGATGTTAATCATTGGTGCCGATTGTTGAGGCCGATTCCTATTGTCGAGGTTAATTTCGAGGCCGATTCTGACTTGTTGAATCCGCTTGTATAGGCCAATTCCGATTGTCGAGGCCGAATATCGAGGCTGATTCTGAGTGTTGGTTTAGGTTGTTGAGGCCAATTTCGATTGTTGAGGCCGATTTCGATTGTTGATGCCGATTGTCGAGACCTATATGATGTATAAGCGACCCGTAGTTGAGGCCCATGGGCAAGGCCCATTGTGATGTATTTGATGCCCATGGGCAAGGCCCATTGTGATGTATTCGTAGTCTATGGGCAAGGCCCATTATGATACGTATTAGGCCCATGATGCATGGCCCATTTGATATATTCGAGACCCATGTGTAAGGCCCACATGTCATGTATTTGGGGCCCACGAGTAGGGCCCACCTACTGTGTACATTTAGCCCTTGAGTAAGGCTCATGGTGTTGTATATTAAGTCCTTGTGGGAGGCCATGGGTCCATAATATGTTAGGCTCTATATGGGTCATTCCTTGGGGGCAATGTTGGTTTAATGTCCACATTGTCGAGGCCGATTGTTGATGCCGGTTATTGATGCTAATTATGAGTATGTGACAACATAACATCATGATACATGCCAATACGCATCATCTACATGTTTTCTATGAGATGTGGTTGATCATTGCATATGTCATTGGGCAGATTGTTATGAGACTCCCTGATAGGCGGAGGTTATCTCACATGAGTGCACGGTATGCGCAGGATTGATGCATGACTGGATTGTATGACTTATGCATCATGCATTGTGTGTTGTGATTACTATATGCCCTAGCGACCTCAGGGCCATAGCCTCCACAGACATATAGTGGATGGCTAGATGAGACACCGAAAATGTTTTGTTCTAGCATACGGGTGCCATAGATGTCTCTGGGTGAAAATTCCTAAACCTTCATGGCTAGGAGACGCCCCAACATCGAGACCGAGTGGATATATATAAGCGCATGAGGGCCGTATACCAGTAGGCCGCGTCTCCCACTGTGTCATGGTCGATTGGGAGGGGGTGTGACCTTACCCGCCTGAGTGAGGGGGCAATGTCTAGGTTGAGTTTGACCAGCTTGAGGAATGGGTCCGCTATCGACGAGCCGGGCCCGATATTGGCAGGCGGATAGTGAGGTCTCTTCCACTTACCCAGTTGTGCACTCGGATAGGGGCGACAAGCTGGCGTAGAGTGTAATAGACCTCGGTGATGATCCCAAAGAGGAACCGTACTGATATGTGGACTTATTGAGTAAGAGTTACATACTCAGACATTTATTTCATTCATTATCCACTCGGGCTAGTGGTGCGCAGCTAATTGTTGTGTACCTTCACATAGCCAGGATTTCGGTTGGGCGCGCGACTAACCTAAGATCAGGAGTCTACCACATTGGCACTGACTATCTAAATTTAGGAATGGGACTGGTTTGGATAAAAGTCCTTTGTGATAGACCCCGTAGCCTGCGATACTACATACTATCATCCCGACTTCACACTCCAGCATGGTCATTCCATTCATACCGCATATTGCATCACATCCGTGGCATATGGCATTTTGGATTACCATGTTTCTGCATTTATGTGGTCTAGGTATGGTTGACGCTATTCATGAACTCATCAGGAATTGCATATTGCATCGCATCCTCAACATCTGATATTTGACTCTTTATGACTCCTCATTTGCATAGTTGTCCTATATTGCGTATTCTAATATTGATTGACTCATGGACTTATCCGTATTTTCACTTACTCTGTTATCATATGATTTATGATCTTGTCAATCTTTCTGTTTAGTCTGATAATTTCTGCTCTTGTCCGTATTTCTGTTTACTCTGATAATTCATGATCTTGTCCGTATATTTGTTTATTCCGATATTGTACGATTTATGGATTACCAGTATTTCTGGTACTGTATGATGATGGTATTGTATTGAATACTTGGCACTTACCTTGTGCACACACTTACAACACCCTCTAAGCTTTTTATAAGCTTATGCACGATAGATGCGTGCAAAAGATGTTAGGTTGCAGCATTATTGAGCATGGAGCGTGCAGTGGTCTTCTGGAGCTTGATTTTTTATTTATGTATTTTCCTTTCAGCATTGTACTCAACTGATTATATTAGTGGATATGTGTTGATGATGTTACCTTTGTGAATTGGGTAATCTTGTGGTTATGATGATTACGAGTTAAATGTACATTGAAAAAAAATCCTCTTTGTAGGATCCCAGGATCAGAATCTGGTGCATGGACGCTAGGAGTCGAGAATGGGGTACTACGGAGGCTGTCGGCACCGAATTCGACGATCGGGATTCCTGTGAATCCGATTTTCGGGTTTGGGGCGTGACAAAAGGTCCCCCAAATAGTCCCAAATTCAGGCCCAAAAATCACCAGAAAACTGTCCAAAAATTCTGGACAGCAACATACATTAGGATTAAATTAAATGTATGAGCTATAAAACAAATGATTACCCTAACAAATAGGTGTCATGGCCCACCCTATTGGTCCCCACGAATGTCTAGAACTAAACCCAGAATTTCTACACTTGTAAGCAACAGCTAGGGTGGCAAATGGGACACCCAAACCATGGAGTAGGTGGGTATGGGCATCCCACCCTAGCTGGGCTCCCTGGACAATCCAGGACCATTAAGTGGACCATACATACCATCATCAGCAATACAAAAAGGGAGAGAGAAGGAAGGACATCCAGCCATAGGGAGAAGGCTCCACCACTATTGAGCCTTCCCCAACACAATCACAACCACATATACTATACATATACAATGTACAACATGGATTTCATCATGTATGGTCTAGATTTAAGATCAATGGTTGGGATGTCATCCCAACCATGATGCAAGGGTCTAGATGACCCATCATGCCTAAAGAA
Source organism: Magnolia sinica (assembly GCF_029962835.1). Classification (NCBI taxonomy): domain Eukaryota; kingdom Viridiplantae; phylum Streptophyta; class Magnoliopsida; order Magnoliales; family Magnoliaceae; genus Magnolia; species Magnolia sinica. The sequence continues at coordinate 55,865,627 of NC_080582.1, forward strand.
TTAGAAGAAATCCACTATAAAATGGGTCCATCAAGGAAATCCCCATGCATGGACATGCATGCACAAGATGGGCCCATTGGACACATCAAGGAGGTTGTGTAAGATCTCCACCATTGATTGGTAGGTCCTACATATCCCAAATGAGAGAAAAGAAGAGATCTACACCATGAAGAAGGAATGTACATGAAATGGGGAGCACCCACCTTGGATTCTCCACAAAATCTATATCTTCTAGCTCCTCTAGCTTCAAGGAAGGGGGATTGATGGGTGAGATGAGCTTCTAATGGAGAGATTAGGAGAGAGAGGGGAAGAATGTGGCTGGAATTAGTGAAGAGAGGTGGGGACATTCCATCTTCTTGCAAGGGAAGGAAAGGAAATGGGAAGGGTGAAATGAGAGGGAGAGAAAAGAGAAAGAGAGATGTTCTAGAAGAGGAATGATTGTAAAATGGCTTGGGAAGAGCAAACTTCTGATTTTCTCTTGAAAAATGGTGCTTGGGATAGAGGACTAATGATGGGCTAGCAAAAGGAAGCCTAATGGAGACTATAGGCTAAGAGGTGGGTGGTGTAGGAGATGGGGTTTTGGGTAGTGTGTGGGTAGTGTGTATTGAAAGTTGTGCCAAGGGATGGGACCACCTAGAAAAACATGTGCACCAACCATAGGTGGGTCACATGATCATGATCAAGGGCTATCAAATGAGATGCACATAACTTATGATCTATACATCGGATGGACACACAAGACACGTCATCGAAACCGCAACGACGATGCAAATAAGATGGCATAGGTTTCATCTCGATCCGAGTCGGGTCTACATGACCGGACTTAAGGATGACCGCAAATACTATCCGAGGGTCGCGAGTCGCTGGGATTCAACCGGTAAGACCCCGGGACCAAGAGAAGTGAAATGCATACCTACACACACATGCGCGCACATGAACTCGGGTTGGGTCTTACACTACAAACCCTCCGTGCACACTAACTTTATGTGAGTTCTAGTAGGAGGAGGTGAAGTTCCTTAGTCACATGGTGATGAGGTAGGGCGTAGCAGCAGACCCTTCGAAGATTGATTTTGTGTGTCAGTGGGGTCAGCCCACGAACGCGTCCGAGATCCATAATTTCCTTAGGTTAGTGGGCTACTATCGATGTTTCATTGAGGAATTTTTTTGTATTACAGCCCCGTTAACCAGGTTGACCCAGAAGAGCACTGAGTTCATTGGAGTGATGCATGTGAGCGAGCATTCGCAGAGTTAAAGGATTGCCTTACTTCCGCACCAGTCCTCACTCTCCCCTTTGGGAGTGAAGGATTCATGGTTTTTATAGATGCTTTGCATGTTGGGTTGGGTGTTGTCTTGATGCAGCACGGGAAGCCTATGGCCTTCTGTCTCACCAACTCAAGGTTCATGAGCAGAATTACCCCATACATGATCTGGAATTGGCTACAGTTGTCTTTCCACTAAAAGTTTTAAGGCACTACCTTTATGGGGTTAGGTTCGAGCTCTTCTCTGACCATAAGAGTTTGAAGTATCTCTTCATACAATCCGAGTTAAACATGAGAGAGAGGCGATGGATGGAGCTCCTAAAGGACTATGATTTTGATCTTTAGTACCACCCCGACAAGGCTAACGTGGTGGCGGATGCCCTTAGCCGTCAGCCATGGGGCCGGGTGTCACACATGAAGGTCCAAGAGTGGAGAATGCTCAAGGATGCTTTGAGTATGACTTCAAGTTGAGCATATAATCTTCCATCATTCAATTATCAAGCTTGTCGATTCAACCCTCTCTTGTCGTAAGGGTGATCGAAGCTCAGCAGGCAGACTAGACGTTGCAGGATTATCAAGTAGAGGCCGCATCTGAGGGTCAATCAGATTGGCAAATTGGGTTGATAGTGGACTACATTTCTGGGGCCAGTTGTGTGTTCCGGATATTCTGAAGTTGCGCAGAGATCTTATGACTGAGGCACACCGATCGAGGTTTACTATCCACCCCGGCTCTACCAAGATGTATCGGGATATGACGAGGTAGTATATTTGGGCAGGGATGAAGCACCAGATTACTAGTTTTGTAGCTCAGTGTAACACCTGCCAACATGTCAAGGCCGATCATCCGAGGCCTCCAAGTCCCTTGCAGCCGTTGAGCGTCCCATTGTGGAAGTGGGAGTACATGACCACAGACTTTATCATGGGCTTGCAGAGGACTCAATGCGGTCGTGACACCATCTGGGCTATCGTTGATCATCTGATAAAGTCAGCACACTTTCTTATGATTCATGCGGCTTGGCCTTTGAACCGTTTTGCTGGATTGTTCATCGATGAGATTGTGAGACTGCACAGTGTTCCAATTTTAAAGGTTTCTAACTGAGATCCAAGATTCATGTCTCAGTTTTGAAGGAGTTTCCAAAAGGCGATGAGGCCTGCATTGAAGTTCAGCACCACGTATCATTCGCAGACCGATGGGCAGACTGAAAGGGTTAACCAGATCCTTGAGGATATGCTTTGGGCTTACGTGATAGATTTCTCAGGTAGTTGGGATGATCCTTTGCATTTAGCCGAGTTTGCATATAATAACAACTATCAGGCGACTATTAGCATGTCTCCCTTCAAGGCGTTGTATGGCAGACCTTGTAGATCCCCAAGTTGTTCGATTAATGTTAGAGAGCACTATCTCCTTTCAAACTTAGGAGAGCAACTATGCTCAACTAGTAGACTAGAAAAGCAGTAAGTTCTCCATAAAGGCTATATTCTGGGCAGCCCTTCACTTTATCACAAAGACTTATTAATTCCTTGGAGAAACAATTGCGGAATCTATAGGAAATATGATAAAAATGATAAGAGCGCATGAAACACGAGCATAATAAGATGTAGTTGATTCGTAGTTCAAAATTACCAAAAAACTCTAGTGAAGTGGGCAAGCCATTATAGAGGAGAAATTTTATGAATGTCTGGAAAATTTGACATTTCTTTGAAGAGTTCTGTAGTTGTCTTTGAAATATAAGCTTCTCAATCAGGCGAAGAGATGTATGCAAGTTCTTCATTGGTTGGGACATATTCATCATAACATTTTCCCTGTTAATGGAAGGCTAGCAATCCGATGAAGGTCCCAAAGTGTGATGCTCATTTCTCTAGCTGGGAGGTGAAATGAATTGGTTACAGGACACCAATAATTTAAGAAGCTTTTGAGAATTGGAGTTTCTTTACAAAAGTAGTGCGATGTAACCTCTATGGGATTATAGAGGTCAATCTTGATCAGCGTTTTGGCATGCTTCGCTAAGATCACCTCCTCTCATTCCACATAATAAGAATGACAAGTCAAGAAACCTCTAGTTCTGAACTCTTCTTGACCCCAGATGGATTCACGATCTCTATAGCGTTGCTGGATGGTCTCGTAGAAATGAGTTGGAAATAAGGTATGAGGATCATGTGAAGGGACGAGAAATTTCCTCGGGTGAACTTCACTGATCTATTGTCTCGATTTCCTAGCCAATAGAACTCCTAGGATGTGGGGTTCTTTAAATACCCAATTCGCTATGAACATTAGTTTTTCTCCATCTATCTGGTCGGAAGGTTCGCAGTTGATAATGGACTAATGGTGATGAAGGTTCAATGGAATGATAACCATTCCTTCTTTGTGAGGATCATCAAATTTCATGATGCCTTGGATGACACGAACCATTTCCTAGGAATTCTGAAGCCTTTTTCTGCTATGTTCCTTTATCTTCTCTTGGAATTCTTCAGCTTTGTTTCGACGTGATATTTTTTATCTTGAAGGAGGTGAAGTATCCTCTCTAACAAGTGGTTTCTGACTGATACTTGGAAGATGAGTCATCAATTTCAACCATTCCTCCCAATCAAATTTGCAACCATGACGAGGTGGTCTTTCTATATCACTCATCAAGATTAGTCTTTGAATTGGGGATGATAATGCAATGATGCGATTGAAAAAGTTAAAAGTTGGAAGGACAGGTTCTTTTATGTACACAGGGTGTTTACTGGTGGCTTTGAAGAGCTTTTTCTGGGGTTGTTCTGGTGATGGAGAGGGGGAAGGTTCCGGTAATTGTGAAGGTGATGGATTAGGTAATTCACAATGAGAAGGATTTGAAGTAGGAGATTCCACAAGGCAAAATGTTCTCTTGGTACAGGCCACGATAAGGCAAGGAAATAGATATCAGGGGAAAGAGGTTTCTTGAAGAGGACAGGGAAGAAAAAGTTTGAAAAAGTTTAAGTGTTGGATTCCAAGACTTAGAGAATTTTTAAAGTGAAGATTGATTACGCAGGTGCGCGCAACAAATAGCAAGTTGCGTGGGGACGCGCAAAGGCAATAGGCTTTGCGCAACAAAGAAAGCATTGCACAGGATTTGTTTGCAAAGACAAGACGTTACACGGGTGAACGGTAGAGAGATAGAGCTTCCACAATAGATGGAAAATGTGAGAATGAAGAATTGGCTCTGGTAGTTATAGGGGTTTTGAACCCAAGTATGGTACTTGGCTATCCATTTCGCAAGTGAACGTAACGAAGTCTAAATGGAAGAAGAAAGGGTTGATCCTATTTCTTTGCCCTAGGGAGGACAAACAGAGGATCAATAGGGCATCTGTTGAGGTACAAAAAAATAAATGAATGATGATTAAAGAAAGTAAAGAAAGAAGAAAATTAAGATTGAAGAAAGAGGGGAAATGAAGAAAAAATGAGTGAATAGTGTGTTGCACACACCCACGCAAAGAACATTAGTTATGCGGGTCCGCGTAACTATGTTTTCATGTAGAAAGAATGGACTGATGAGATGGCATAAGAAGTGGGCCCCATGGCACAAAGATCGAAGATTCACACGTGTGGAGGCCTATAAATACCCCACTCCCTTTCTCATTTGGACACAATGAAGATTCTGAAGAAGAACAGAGCTCCAGAGAAGAAGAGGAATTTGAACATATTCAGAAGAGGAGAAAGAAGAAGAAAGAGGGCATGTTGTGCTGACCCGCTCAACCACAATGTGTTGTGCAGGAATCTGTATCAAAGAGCCGAGATGCCGACAAAATGAATTAGAATGCTGGCAGTAGACCAGCTTTTCTTCAATTCCAGCCCTTCTTCAATTCAGAATTTCTAATTAAAAGATATAAGATGGTCATATTCATGCAATATTCCTCCCAAAGAGATGAGCTAATCATAAGCCGAAATGCTGCCAAATTTGATATTCAGACCAGTTTAATACTTGTATTATGAATATTCTATCTTAGGATCAAGGATAATCAAAGGATGTAAATGAAGTCAAAATGAATAAACTTGATGATTGTTCTCTGTATTTTCTTTGTTGTGATTAACTAAGATAATTCCCCAAATCAGAATGCACTCGTTTCTTGTCGAAACAAGTTCCAACCAGATTCTGAACATTCATAACAATGGTTCCTATATAACCGTCTAGTTGTTTTAATTGTAGAGATTTCAAAGCATCTACCATGCCCGTAGTCAATGGTAGATCAAGGAATTCTCATATCAAACAATTACAAAAAGAGAAAGAAAGTATTCATGGAAGCACTTAAGCATCTACTGTGCTAAGAGATTACGTCCACCATGTAATTAGTAGCACTAATCTAATAGCTAACAATTTTAGCTATAATCGGAGTTTATGTTCGCACGTTGAACTTCATCTGGTCATCATAGGAGTGCCCTTCAGCAATCTATAGTGATCGATTGCAAGGATTTCTTCCTTATTTCGCTTAATCTATACTGAAAAGTCCTTTCCTATGGAAGTCAAAGGAGTAACCCATCATCAGAGGACGAACCCCACCCTCTGACTATCGCTTGATCCATTTACATGCCGAGTAAGTGGCAGAATAGGCGACCCATCTTCTCAGAATATGGTCATTCTCTGTGTCTGCTTACTTTGGTGCTCGGGGTCACCGTTGCTCGGTTTGAATTGGAACTACAATCCCAATTCTAGCACACTCGCAACCACCCGTGTTGAGAAAAAATGGATGGGCAACAATAGGGTATATGATACCCAAATCCAACAACTTGAGTACCTCAAACTTAACCACTTCCTTCATATTTAGATTTAAGTGGTGTTATAGTTGTCAGGAGGTTTTTGCATTATATTCAAGATGAATGCAGTGAGTACAAATCAAAAGGTCAATTCCCTTGAGTTCCGCAATCGTCCATCCAAAGGCTCCCTTATATTCTTTTAGATTAGCAATGAGCATACTCTCTTGTTTGTCATCAAGGTGGGAAAAAATCACTACTGGTTATGTCTCATTTTGACTTAAGTAGGCATATTTAAGATCAGTAAGCAAAGATTTTAGGTCAAGCTTCGGTGCCTTGAGATTAGACAGTAGAGGCATTGTATTGGTTTGGGACAACGTCTCAAATTGTGGCCTCCACTGGTTAATTTCAAGTACCAGTGTCTCATCAAGCAAGGCATCCATCTCCCTAATCATGTCATTATCTAAATCTAGGGAGTGGGCCAAGCACGTCTCCAAAGTGTCGGAGTATAGAGTCAAAAGTGCTCTATCTTCCACGAATGAATCGATCATGTTGACATCGTGGGTATCCTCAACATCCTTAGGTTGTTTGCTCATATTAAAAAAGATATTCATCTATAATGTCATGTTCCCAAAAGATCATTTCATAACTCCATTCCTACAACTGATAATCACATTTGATGTGGCTAGGAATGGTCGACTAAGAATGACAGGAATCTGAGTGTTTATGTCTATGACGAGCTGAGTGTCCAGAACAATAAAGTCTACTAGATAGTAGAATTTATCGACTTGAACTACCACATATTTAATCATCCCTCTCGATATACAACCCAAACGATTGACTAGTTATAATGTAGTCCTAGTGGGTTTCAATTCACCAAGTCTAAGTTGTTCGTATACTTAGTAAGCGATCAGATTACACTTGCCCCCAAGTCAAGAAGTGCATGCTCAATCTGGTGATGACCAATCACACAAGTGATGGTTAGGCTACCGGGATCCTTGTATTTTGTGGCACATCTTGCTTGAGGATAACACTCACTTTTTCTGTTAAAAAGATCTTCTTTTGTATGTATTGTCGTCTTTTGCTAGTGCATAGATCTTTTAGGAACTTGCCATAAGAGGAAATTTGCTTAATGGCATCTAATATAGGAATATTGACCTGTTTAAGCACCTTCAAGATGTCCTGAGTGTTGGCTAAAGGTTTAGGTGAAATCAATCGTTGTGAGAACGGTGCAACAGGCTTATATTGTGTGGCCAGTTCTTTGTCATGTGGGACGTCACTAATTCCATCATTCTTCTTAGATTCTTCCGAGTCCTTAGGCTTCTTAGACGTCATCGGGATGGTTTTGTCAATTGTTTTTCCACTTCTAAGAGTGGTGATGAATTTATCTTGTTCCACATGTTGGTCTAAAGAGCTCGGGTCACTTATTTCACATTATGGTTTCAAATTTGGGAGAGGTTGGGCTGTGAAGGTCCCTTTCTCTCTAATTCCTATGTGTGATTCAATTCTTTGAATGGACTTATTAAGGTCCTGGAATGGTTGTAAAGTGTTTTGATTGAAGAGCTATTGGTTTTGAATGTATTTGAGAATCGGATCCTCTTAGGGTCTTTACTGGTTTAGAAATTGTGGAAAAGCCCCTTAAGAATTTTTGTCTATACTAGTTGTTTGACCATTTCTCCAAATGAACTTGGGATAGTTCCTCCAGCTAGAATTATAAGTATTTGAGATGGGGGTGTTCAACGTCCTTTGATAGTTGTTTATAACATTCGATTGTTCATGTAACATATATGTCAAGTGTATGTCACTAACACAAATCCTACATACAACTTCAATGGTCTCCTTAGGTTTGACCGTCTCTATTTTCTTCAGTTTTAAAAGTACGAACTATAGAAGTGCTAGATGGGAGATGAATAAGACAATGCAAACTATTTCGATACAATGCGAAATAATAAAACAATTATACTCAATTACTTAGAGTATTGAATTCTTGATATTAAATAGTTTGTAAGACAACCTTTGCCTAAAATATTTAAGCAGGATAACCTGTAACACCCTAAACTTTTTAATATTCGAGTATTGAAAGTTCTCGAGTGTTACCATCAAATTTAACTTATTATGTACATGTGCACGATACCAATCTAGATATCCTAACCTTACATCCATTCTCTAACATAAATCTAACTGTTGCGAATAATCTCCATTTATAGATTAAGTCATTTGACTGTTGATTTTGAGATAGAATCATCATATACCTAAGTATTCTCACGTGTCCATCATAACCAACCATTCAGTCAACTATTCACTGCTAGGTAAAGATATTTGACTCTCCACTCTGAGTTTGGACCACCTGATTATATTAAACTAGCTACTTAATCTCAGTATCCACTCATACACATATCAAATTGAGATTCTGATCCATTCATCTTGTTCATCACTTATGAATATGCTTAACCCACCATCAAATCTACTATCTGAGAAGCTTACACATATGAACAAGTCACATAAATCTAATGGTATACATGTTCTACCTATTGATCACTCCAGAAACTCACTTGTGATCATTCGTTTACAAACCTGATTGTACACCCACTTACATACATGATCAGAATACTAACCATCAAGTTTTTCTATTTTTAACATGTCATCTAACCATCCATTATGTTGGTTGATATATTTACATTCCCTTAATTAGTTTGGTGAATAATTCATTATTCATAATGATTTAGATATAATTTCTTTTGTAATAATTACTTAAAAACATGTCTACAATCATGTAGAACCATTCGATTTTTCAAAACTCTCATATCAGCAATAATTACGAAAATGTCATTAACCTAGACCCCCTGAATTCTAGATCATATGGTTCCCACAATCCGTTTAATGTGAAATTTCATACCATTCCTATGTATCATAAATTAACCATACGTGTCAAATTTCGACCCTTAGATCAATGTAAAAGTGACCCAATTGACAAAACATCCCTTTAACCGTTGATTTTAGTGTCCATCGAATGAAGAAACCTTGTGAATAGTCTTAGTAAGATATTTCCCTTCATATGAATGACTTGGATTACCCATGATATGGACCAAGTGTGAAATATAAAGACCCCACTTTGGTAAGCTTTTCCATAGGCGTGAAATTATCATGTAAGGCCTACCAACTCCTTATAAATATGGATCTTCCGATTTAACCACTTCCTTCCGTCCATCGCAATTCAAAGTTGGACCACACTTTGGTCTCATATGACTACGAGGCTATACAAAATTCAGGCCCCGATCTATGATGTTACACCGCTGAAGGTTGAAGACATATCCTTCCTTTTGGTACAAAAGGTGAAATTTTAGATTTAGGCTTTTTCCACCATCGATCAAGTACCAAATTTTGTCCAACCGTTTGCCTATCATAACTACACATTTCTTCCAAAATTGGGCCCTAATCATTAGGTGTCGACCGTTAATTAAGATCAAGTTCGTTTTGGCACCCGTTAAGAGAGTTTTCAAGATAGGTCAATCTAAATTTTCGATCACTAAAAAAATCATATACCCCGGCTCTATTCGATGACCCTGACACAATGGACAAATTAGATTATTTTTTTAAAAGATCGTTAAAAAAAATTAGAGAAACCCAATTCAAGTGGGATGTAAAACACACCCCTCTCACATGCCCACTCCTTTTAAAAAGGGGTGTGCGTCCCTTCTCCACCCACACATCCAACCTTCCCAACGCCCAAGGAAGAGAGAGAGAGAGAGAGAGAGAGAGAGAGAGAAAGAGTTACACAACCTTATTTCATGACGTCTTTAAAATCAAAATATCAAACTTTGTAAGAGTTAATCGATCATAAGGAAAGCATATAAATAATTAAAACAATCACCACAATGCACAAAGGAGTTATAGTGGTTCGGTGCTTAAACCCACACCTACTCCACTCCCAAAATTACTACCCTCATAATTTTGGCTTTCAGTATTTCAAGGTTTTCACAGGGTCACCTTAACAACCTTATACAGTTCTTGTGATTTTCATAGGCTATCACAACAAAACCCACTTTGTGATTTTCACGGGATCACCACAAAACAACCCACTAAGATTTTCAAGCAATCTGAGAAAAACTCAAAATAAAATAAATCTAAATACAGTACTTATCTTCAAATGGCGAGTCGAAGATGTTACTGTAGATTGATTGCAACGATCTTCTTTCTTGGAATATTAATGAAGCCGTGTATGAGTTTAACCCAAAAACAATATAGGGATCAAATATGTTTTCAATATATATAAAAAAAAATCTAAATTGCTGCAAATTCTATTCTCTAAATCTCAAGTAGAGTTTAGATAACCCTCTTAAACATAATTAAAGCTAACTTGAGAAAAAGAATAAAATAGGCTAATAGAATATTAGAATTACCGCATAAATAACTTAAGGATCGCCTGGCTTTCTCTCTTACTTTGAAGAGGTTTCTCATAGATTTTCATTGTGAAAATGAATAAGAGAAGGCCTCTATTTATAACCAAAGAATTTGAAAATTCGGCTTGCCGAATTCCAACGATTGGGTTCTAACGACACTCGGATTACGCAGGATAAGATTTTTCAAAAATTCGGCTGGCCGAATACAAGGTTCAAATGGCCGAATTTCCTTGAGATATGAAATGATTGCACGTTGGAAACTTGACCGGACATAGTCGAGCGGACATGTTCCACTGGCCGAACTTTCTGTGAAAAATTTATTTCAATTTGTAAACTTGCCTGAATTATGTTGAGTTAGCCGAAGGTAGTTAGGCTGGCTGAACCAGATGTCGAGCTGGCCTAAATAGAGTGTATTTTACTTGAAATTATGTTCATTATGATGCTATGTGAAATACACTTAACCTAGGGTCAATCTAAGGTTATACCACCTAATGGTTGACTCATACGAAGTGTTTCGATCTTCGAACCATGTACGTTTATGCTTTGAGATATTGAGTCTTCCCTGAGACGCTTGATTGAGTCGTTAAAAGTTCTTCATGAGTTGTAGAAGAATATCTTCATGAGTGCTTATGTTCCTTTCAGGACTACAAAATTTGACAATCATAATTATGCTTAAGTATAAGCACTTACAAGTTCCAAGGCCTCAATTTTTCTTATGAGATTGGCCACCCTTACACTCATGTCATCCTCTTCCCATTAGACATAATTCCTCCATTTTCTCTTGATTGATTGGGCTTATAAGTCGTGGCTTTTGAGGAGTTGTCCCATGATTACGCATTTTCAGCAAGTGAATCAAAATAGTCTCATGCGTCATTGGCTTATTTGTTCATAAACTCTCTATTGCACATCATTTCTACGAATTTGTGCATGGGCGAAGTCAGTCCATCATAGAAAAAGTTTATGACCCACCAAATTTCATATCAATGATGTGGGCAAGAGTTTAAGAGGTCTTTAAACCTCTCCTGACTTTGGAAGATGGTCTCTTCCTCTTTTGGGGAGAAATTGATTATTGCTCTCTTTAAGGTGTTGGTCTTGTGAATCGGGAAAAACTTTTAAGGAACTCTTAGGTCATCTCAACCCATGTCCCTATCAATCTCGCTTGTAAGGAATGTACCCATGACTTGGTCTTTTCCTTCAAAGAGAAAGGAAATAATTTAAGTCTTATAGTATCATCAGTCACATTCGGGAAATGCAAGGTTGCTACCATCCCATCAAAGTCTTTGAGATGTAGGTATGGACTTTCATAATCAAGTCCATGAAACTTCGAAAGTAGTTGGATCACTCCCGGTTTGAAGTCCATGTTTCATATGTTGTGTGGGAACACAATGCAGGAAGGTGTACTTTCCCTCGCTGGTTGAAGATAATCTCTCAGCATTCTTGGTCGAGGGGCATTATGCACCTCATTCTCATCTTGATGTTCCTTAATAAGATGATGTAGTTGATTCATAGCGATGATTTCTATTGGCTCAGTGGATCCCAGATGATGTCTAATCCGGTGATGGATAGAAATCATTCGACCAATCCTCCTTCAATTAAGAGATGTAGAGTATTTTCACAAACCCACTTGGGCATGAAACACTCTTAGCCCTCAAGTTCTAAAACTAAAAATAAAACTAAAAATCTAAAAGAAAAACTATGGAAATCAGAAATCTAAATAAATAAATAAAAAAAGAAGAGAAGTTTGGTAAGAAGTTACCAAATTGGAGTTACTATGTTAATTGCTACAAAACAGAAAATAAGGTTAGTTCTAAAAAATAAATTCAAAAATCTAAACTAAGAAAACACAACAGAAAGTAATCCCAATCCTAAACTAATCCCAATACTAATCAATCTCAGAAAAATGCAACCAAAGTCCCTGGCAACGGCGCCAAAAACTTGTTCACAATCCTAAGTGTAGGGCTATGCTATAGTTATAACTCGGTGAAACTGAGGTTGAATCCACATGGACTTACTATATGTGTGCTTTCTGAAATAAACTAGAACTAGAACTAGAATCGGAACTAAACTAGAATCTGAAATAAAAGAGATCAATTGTGAATAATTTATCAAAGATAATGAGAAACTAGAATGTCAAGGATTCAGTTGTACTATCTTAATGCTACCTTACTTGATTCGATGATAACACAGCTGGAATCAAAGTCCTAACCTATCCATTCGGATGATGGAGCATTTAACATAATAGAATTCTGAACTTCGCTGAATTGGTTCCCTCATATAGCACCAATATAATGATCCTAAGGAATTCAAATCATCTACCATGACCGGAGCAATGGTGGATCACAAAATTTTACAAATCACATGATTGCAAAATAGGAAAGAACATATCTAAAGCTTCCTAAGCATCTATTGTGATTGGAATTGACAATAAATCACAGTAAACTGAAAATATTCCTTCATTCGGACTAAAAATCAATAGAAGTTCAACATAAACTTGAATCAAAGTAAGATAAGCATTAAAATAAACTACAAGCTTCACCTCTTAGCTCTAGCTAAAAGATTAGTTCACCATAAACATGATTAAACTAAAACTCTTAACGAAAAACATGAAAAACTAACTATAAAAGAAAGAAAGAACTCCTTGGAGTAGCAGCACTCGTTACTCTACTCTTCCAACCCTAATTCGTGCGTAGAATAACTCAAAAATCCACTTCATATAGGATTTGGTCGGACTGACTTCAATTTATGTAGGTTACACAGCTTTGATGGGAGTTTCAATGAGACTTTGATGGCATCCAAGTCCAATCTCCCAGTTCAATTTGAATTCGAAAACTATCAAAACCATCTGCATGAGTCCTTCAATGAGATCACCCAATCTTCGATGGCATCAAACTGGCTTCGATGTCATCAAAGACTTCTTCAATGAGATTGAAAAATGACCCAAACTATTTAGTGAGTTTATACCAAAATTCATGATAATTTTGATGTCATTGAACTGGCTTCAATGACAATGAACTGTTCTTTGATGGGATCGAGAATTACAACCAAACTTGATTTTCTCCGATTTCTCCAATGGGATCAAGTCTCCTTCGATGTCATCAAACCCTTACTTCGATGGTATTGAAATTGTGTTTGATGTCATCGAACTGTCAAGTTCAGCAGTTCCAATTTGATGCACTATGCAATCTCAGTTTTTTTTTCATTCTTCACTTGGTTTTCTTAGATCTTGGACTCTTAAAATCTTCAATCTAAGCCTCCAAATATCCAATCCTTTCTTTGACAATTCTTGAGCATCGAATTCATGCTTTTAGCATCTTTTTCACCTTAAGCTCTCAAAATCGCCTTGTAATAGAAAACATGTAGAAATAGATTGATTAAGCAGCATCATGTTCATAAAATCAATGAATAAATAGGGAGAAATACACAATATTTAACACTCAATAGTAGAAAAGTCCGAATAATAGACCCAACAAATGGTTAGTCCCGAAAAGCCACGAATGGGCACAAATATATATATATATATATCAAAAGATGGAATTTATCAAGCAGATTTATATAATTCTAATAAAGTAGAGCCATTTGTCCAAGGCAAGCATTCATTAATTCATAAAAATGGCAATCCAAGGCCATAAATAGTTTCACAACCATGGTTATTTAAAGCCACAACCAGTTCATAGAGTGGCAATCAACCCACATAATCAATTCATTAAAGTGGCAATCAATACCATGTAAACAATTCACACTTTCATAATCCTAAGCATAGTAATCAGATTGGCACTGAATCTTATAAAGTAGCATGCTATGGTTCGAAATCATTCCAATTACACATGTAAACATGATTTTAGAGCTACATATAGTTTCAAAGCGATAATAAGAAGCATATATGAAAGTAAATACCAAACTAAAATATCGAAAAAAAAAAAAAACTTGAAGGGCAGATCCTCATGTTTAAGTCAGAATTTCTCAATTCAAGAGCACCCTAGGCATCGTAATTTTTGGGGAAGCTCAAAATCCTAAGTTCAATCACAAACCTATTATAAATAAGCTAAATTTTATCCTAATTAAAAGTTCAACAAGGGTTTAGGGGATTACCTGTGTCAATTAGAACGATTCCTAACTATACTCGAGCACCTTGGGCCTGAGCTTGGTGCATAACTAAAGCTCTCACAAAGCCACTCTCAAACCCTGCTCCCACAAGAAAATGGGCCACTACTAATTGCATATTAGGACCCTAAAATCTAACATGCACAAACACTAAAATTTTGAAATTTGGATGGACAAGGAAGACTTCCTACCCTACTAGCTTCAAATTACTATGATCTAGTGAAAGGATAGGCATGTGTGGCTAGAGAACCTCTTACGTAGCCAATCAAAGGTTTCTTTGGTCCACAATACAATCGGAGCATCAAGATTCGATAAGAGCTGGCGCGCAACAGAATCAGAACAACAAGATTCACTCCCCCACTCTCTTCCCTTCTTGATTCTCCCTCTCCTTCTCGCTCAGTCCCTCAGATTTTTGTGGGTTTGAATGAATAGGAGAAATGGGTGTTTATACCCCTAAGTTTTCCCATCAGTTTGTTGATTCGCGGGAGAGAAATTATTCTTAACATTGCCTGTTGGTCAAACCTACTAGTAAAGTCAGTTGGACCGACAAAATATAAATTTTCCTATTTTCTATTTTTCTCAGATTGATCAAAAACATGTTGGTCAAACTGATAGAACGTTGATTTGTCTTTAAAAGGAGTTCTCTGATGCTTTAAAGTTCGAAAGAATGATTGAATGCATTCTATTAATTAATCCTTTGACTAAACATTCAATTTGAAGTGTTTTGGAAGATTCGTATCTAATTAAACATCAGGAGTTTGATAGATTATGGATCCAATGATCTATCCCGCAATCCATTTTCTCACGGTGGATTCGTTAATGTGCGAAGTTAGGTTAAGTTTTTTGTTTTCAGGAATAAGTTCACCTATATTTTTTAACAAGGAAGGAGCGTACACATAATCACATAATTTAATTGAAAATTTTTATGATCATGCCTGAAGACATCCATTACTGATTACTAAAGCTCAGAGTGTCCCATACCTCTGGTCGATCCCTCAACATCATCATCAAGCTCATTGCAGTTGAGTCGCTTGTTTTTGCTCCAATCTTTGCCAAGCACTGACGTTTGCTCTTCTAGATCTTCTAAAACAAGGCGACGTAGATGATGATGACCCAATTTTAGTTCCTTTTCCCTAGCAACAAATGTGCACCTCTCTGAAAAGGCCAAGCTATAAAGTCCTAGATGGGGGGTGAATAAGACTATGCCAAATTAAAAATTAACAGCGGAATTTAAACAATTAAATAAAGATAGCACTTAAACAATCTCATAATGCTGAATTTAAATACAACCTCAAATGTACGAGTATTGAGAGATTGATACAGATGTTATTCTAAGGACAACCTTACACCAAAAACCAAAGGTTTATGGTAGGACAACCTGATTCCTAGAAAGGCCTATATATCAAAAACTCAAACTGATATAGACAAATAAAGAAATAAATAGCAAGGAAAGAAATCTAAGTTATTACAACATTCTCACACTTGCATAAAAGAAATTACAACATTCTCCACAAATGGAAAAAGGGAAATTTCAAACATCTACAAAAAGAAATAAACAATCAATCCACAAGACCAAAAATTATAGTGGTTCGCTTGTGTGTACACCAACTGTTTAGAAAAATAGCCACATAACTACTCCACTCCTAATATCCTCACACAGTGGATATTAACATTCACTATGAAAATAGGTTTTTCAAGGTTCACCTAAAACCCTCACAATTGTGTCTTTCAAGTGGACTTATATAATTCAAAAAATCCCACACTCAGAGTTTTCTGGATCACCTTAGACAAACCAAAACAGAGAGATCTTTCTGATACAATCTCAATGAAACCAAAGGATATAAATTTACAATAATGTAAAATACCTGGATATTCTTCTTTAGATGTAGCCCGGAAGAACCGAATCAAAGTAGAAGTTCAATGTCCACACTCACTTATGAAATAGTTTTAAGGTCTAGATAGATTTTAGATTTAAAGCACATTGGGCTGGCTTGATTTGTTTTTTATTCTAAGAAATGGGAATACTTCAATCCCTCTTTCAAATATAATTAGAATGCAGAATACAAAATCAAATACAAAGAAAGCTAATTAAAGAGAATAGAAATGAACACTAAATAGCTTAAGAATATCACTAACTTATCTTTCAGAGTGACGTATTGATTTAGCTTGAATTAAATATCAAACTTTGAAATTCATGCTCTACTTATGATTGCAGAAATCGCACTCTCGACTAGTCCTGAGGTCGGCACGACTAGTCGTAGGACCAACAGATTTTTAAAATTTTGAGCATGATAAGATAAAGCCGTTCCACGACTGGTCGTAAGATCTGCTCGACCGGTCATGTGGCCTCCACGAATGGTCGAGACTTGTCCACAACTGGTCATGTGGAATCATATTTAGTTGTTGGACTTTGAGTCGAGGCTGTAGGACTGGTTGAGAGCACTGTTCACACGACCAGTCGAGCAGTCTCCAGGACTGATCGAGGCTATAACAAAAATTCTCAAAAATCAGTAACAAACTTAGGACTGGTCGAGGAATTCTTGGACTGTTCAATCCAGTGCTAGGACTAGTCGAACATAGTCCAAGACTAGTCGAGAAACAGTCAATGCACTTATAAAGTGACTCAATTTAAATTATGTATACAAAATGACCTATCCTATGGTCAATATAGGGTCATTCATACCTTAAACATGATGTATGAACATTGAAACTTCTTTTCCTTCAGTTGAAAGATGACCTTTGAAGTTCACGAAGCTTGAGATCTTGACATATATAAAAGCTTGAACTTGAGACCTTTTAAAGCTTGAATTTGACTAACATTGAAGCTTGAGCTTGAGGTTCAAAGTATAGGAACTTTGTCTTGACTTGAAGCTTGAGCTATGAATCTTGAAACATTGAATTCACACTTGATATTGTACTCGAACATGAACATATAATCTTGCACTGTCTTGAATATAATGATGCGTTACACAAGACACAGATTCCAAGATATTTTAACACTACAAAATTTGACAATTATAGGAGCTAGAAACCATAGCACTTACAATCTCCCCCTTTGTCAAATTTGTGACAAAACTCACTTCATAAAAAGCATTATATGCACAAAGAATCATGCACTAGTTATCAAAAGAAACCAGTGACAATCTGGTTAAAGAATCATGCACCAGTTATAAACAGGTCGCATAACGCATCACACTTCATCAATACTACTACTCCCCCTTACTTACTCCTCCCCCTTACATAAAGAAGGATACATGTCCACAATCCACACAAAATTCTCCCTCTTTTTGTCACAAAATGACAAAGGAAGAAACCAATACATGAAACAGGACATATATAAACAAGGAAGAATAAGGTGAGCAATGATGAATAATGGATCAAGATAGTTAAGATATGAAATTCATAAGCAAGTAATGTTCAAGCATAATCAACCAACATCAACATAGTTCAACCAAATTCAATTCCACAAACCGAAAGAAAGCAAAGTATCATAAGAGTTATTACAATCCAAGATAACTAAAAACTAATCAGAACCCGAAGAAGGAGCAGGTATGGTAGGATTAAGTTTATGAAGTCCCTTGTTCAAGCGCCTAAGATACTTGTGCATATATTTGAATTGTAAATCATGGGACACATTCATATTCTCTACCTTCTCCTCAAGAGAGCGCAACCGCGCATCCAAATCAGATGATTGATAGTCAGGATCATCTACTAAGTCAGACTCGATCTCATCAAAAATATCATCCATGTTAATGTCATCTGGAGGTAAATCACCTTCTTCTTCATCACTGCAGCACCTCCTCCAACACCCACATTGACTTGGCCTACAGCCAACCTCAGATTTATTTTGTTTATATTGGAGTTATTGAAGATTAAATGTTGAATGGGAGCCTCTCCAACAGGCATAGCCACTAATAAATGGGTGGCTAACACAGTCATCAGATAAGCAAAAAGGATATCACTGTGTTCAGGATGGAGACAGAATTGAATGATGCAATGATAGATTAAAGAAGGAAGACATATATTAGTTCTATAGACAATGGTATGAAGAATTCGAACCATGAACGTAGTGAGTTCGGTTTTGTTGCCAGAACGAGGATAAACATTAGAAATGAATATCATATGAAGAACTCTATATCTGGATAACAAATACTTTAAAGCAAGCGCATTTCCATTAGTACACTATTGCGCATCTATATTACATAATTCTCTAGTAAGCATACATTTTTCTGATTCAGATGGTTTAGCAATTAAAGTACTAATAGGAATACCTTTGTCATTAACAGGTATGTCTATTAGACCAGAGATCAAATGTTGGTCTATTTCAACTAGACCTTCTCTAGTAGCAATAATAAATGTTAAATTTTCAGTTGAAAAATTAGAAATACATGCATACATAGCTTGCGCAATGAATCGGTATGCCGTCCCACTCCAATGTAGAATGTTATCCCATCTTACAGATTAGAGAAGAGGAAGGATTTTAAACAGAGCAAGATGGTCAACATGAACAGGTCATTTAACTATTATATTGCGCAACCGTATATCCCATACATAGAAGGGATCATCTTCGGGTCACCAAAGGTGGCGCACTGTAATAGGTGTCGATCTAGAAGAAGAAGGACTACGAGAACTTTTCTTTTTTCCTCTACCTTCCATTTGCAACTAGGAAATCAAGAAACCGAGTAGTTGCAAAACATGTAGAGTGGGTTTTCTCAAGATCAAATTTTGGAGAAGAAAACTCCAAAAACCTCAATGGAACAAGAAATAAATCACACCAAAGATGGAAAAGGAGTGATATAAACTTGAAACTACAAGGAAAATGGAAATAATGCACTAACCTCGAAGTATTAGGAGATGGGTTCGATCGGTCGACCTAGGACTCGTTGGAGAAGAAGCACAAAATGAAGAAAAATGAATTTTTCCCCCAAATAAATGTCAAACCCGCAACCCATGACTGTTCGAGTACATGCTCAACCGATCGTGCCACGACTGGTCGAGTATGTACTCAACTGGTCGTGTACAGCCAAATGTGTAATTTTCATATAATTTAAATTTTCAAACATATAAATTAACAAATTTATATACATTATGATACAAAAATGCATGAATAATCAATTCAAATTGCACATACCAAGATTAAATTTTAATTTAGAAAACTTGCTTTTGTTGAGCGGTTTTATGAATATGTCTGCAAGTTGAGTCTTGATTGGTATGTATTCCAAAGAAATTGTCTTTTTTTTCTACTAATTCACGAATGTAGTGATATCTAATGTCAATGTGCTTGGTTCGTAAATGCTGGATTGGATTTTTAGATATATTAATTGCATTGGAATTATCATAATATAAAACCATACAGTCTTATGTAATTTCGTAATTGCTTAACATTCTTTTCATCGATACAAGCTAAGTACAGGCATTACTTGCCGCAATGTATTCAACTTCAACAGTTGAAAGCATTCGGAACTTTGTTTCTTACTTTGCTAAGAAACTAAATAGTTCCCAACATAGAAACAACCACCACTGGTTGATTTTCTATTATCAATGTTACCAACCCAATCAGAATCAGTGTAACCAGCTAATTGAACACTAGTATCAGATTAGCAGAGCTTGCGACATATCGCATAATCCGTTTAACAGTAGTTAAATGTGACACTTTAGGGTCAGATTGATATCTAGCGCAAATTCCTACGCTAAATGCAATATCAGGTCTACTTGCAGTTAAATAAAGTAAACTTTTAATCATACTACGATATAGTTTAGGATCTACACTCTTACCTGTAAAGTCCTTTGAGAGTTTTAAAGTAGTACTCATAGGAGTATCAAAATTTTTTCCTTTCTCAAATCTGAACTTTTTAACTAAGTTTAGAGCATATTTGGTTTGAGAAATAAAGAAACCATCAGGTTTTTATTTAACTTACAACCCTAGGAAATAATTCAATTCCCCAACCATGCTCATTTCGAACATAGATTTCATAAGATCTGCATCAACAGTCATGTTAGCACAGGTAGATCCATAAATTATATCATCAACATAAACTTGCACTATTAAAATGTAATCATTATGTTTCTTAACAAATAAAGTCTTATCAACACTTCCCATTAGAAAATTATGACTTAGCAAAAACTTAGTCAACTTTTCATACCATGCCCTGGGAGCTTGTTTCAAACCGTAAAGAGCCTTTTTTAGGCGATAGACATGATCAGCATTCTTAGGGTCTTCAAAACCCGTTGGTTGCTCAACATACACTTTTTCATGCAAATCGCCATTTAAAAAAGCACTCTTTACATCCATTTGGTATATTTTAAACTTTTTAAAACATGTAGTGGATATAAATAATCTGATTGATTCAAGACGATATACTGGGGTAAAGATCTCATCATAATTGATGCCTTCAATTTGAGTGTACCCTTATACAACTAGCTTAGCCTTGTTTCTAATGATATTACCAAGTTCATCAAACTTGTTTTTGAAAATCCATTTAGTTCTGATAATATATTTATCTTTAAGTCTTGGAACTAAGTACCAAACATCATTTCTAACAAATTGATTAAGCTCTTCTTGCATCACAACTATTTAGTTTTCGTCAGTAAGAGCTTCTTTTACATTAGTCAGTTTTATTTGAGATATAAAGCACATGTAATTACACATATCTTCTAGTTGTCTACAAGTGCGCACACTAGTGAGAGGGTTTTCAAGAATCTCATTAGTTGGATGATCTTTAACAGTCCTCAGTTCAGAGTTATTTTGACTTGATGAAGTATCTGGTTTATCAATTAGAAGAACTTCATCATTTTCTGAACTTAAAATAGGTGTATTCAAGTGATCGTTTATAACCACATTAATAGACTCTTGAATAACACCGGTCCTCTTATTAAGAACCCTATACGCTCGACTATTCAGAGCATATCCTAAAAATACCCCTTCATCACTTTTGGTGTCAAACTTACCTAGATTTCCCCGGTCACGTAAAATGTAGCACTTGTTGCCAAAAACTCAAAAGTATTTGACAGTAGGCTTCTTATCAAACCACATTTCATAAGTCATTTTACTATTTGATTTTCTAGTATAAACACGATTAATTATATAACACGCAGTATTTACGGCTTCGGCCCATAGATTTTTAGGGAGCTTCATACTGTTTAACATTACATTTGCCATTTCTTGAAGCACTCTAATTTTACTTTCTACTATACCATTTTATTGTGGTGTTTTGGCACAGAGAATTCATGTGATATTCCCTGATCACTGCAAAACTTCTCAAAATTGCTATTCTCAAATTCTGATTCATGATCGTTACGGATCTCACAGACTTGAGACACTTTTTCAGTTTGGATACGTCTAAGTATCCTTTTTACTTCATCGAGAGTTTCTGGTTTGTCTCTTAGGAAGACTACCCAAGTATATCTGGTAAAGTCATTAACAATTACCAGTATGTATTTTTTACCACCTCGACTCTCAATTCTAGTTGGTCCAATAAGATCCATATGGAGGAGTTCAAGCGGTTTTGATGTGGCATTGGAGTCCACCTTTTTATGAGAACTCCTAGTTTGTTTGCCTAATAGCTCGCTTTTAATTATTCTTTTTGGATTTATTTCCTGAGCTAATCGATCTGAGCTATTTGAGATGTCAAATTTTGATAGCCTTTCAGTCACTAGGCCTCTACCATTTGATGACTCCAACTATGCCTATTGGAAAGTCAGAATGAGGATTTTCTTAAAATCCATGAATGAGAGCATGTGGCAAGCCACAGTGACTGAGTGGACCCCCTACCACTGAAGTAACTGGTATCGATGGATCCAAATATATGAAAGTCACACCTTATTTTTCTTGGACCACTCTTCAGAAAAATGAGCGTAGTGTCAATGCAAAGGCTTTAAATGCCATAACTTGCGCACTATCACAGGATGAATTCAAAAGAATTATGTCCTGTGATACTGCAAAGCAAGCCTGGGATATTTTAGAAATGACACACGAGGGAACAACAATCGTCAAGTAATCTAAAGTCTAAATCCTCACAACCAAATTTGAGGAAATACGTATGGAAGAAAATGAAACCTTTATGGACTTCTATACAAGATTGAATGACATCGTGAACTCTATGTGGGGTCTCGGTGATAAAATCCACGAAAGTAAAGTTTGTGCAAAGATACTACGCTCACTCCTTGAATGGTTCAATTAAAAGGTGACTGCGATACAAGAACTTCGTGATATGGATAATATGAGGGTAGAAGAATTAGTTAGTTTTTTTATAAACCTATGAGTTAACTTTTAAAGCTCTTAAAAGTAAATCTATCACCCTTAAATCTTCTAAATGTATTTCTTAAGGAAATAGTAGTAATTTTGATTTAGAAAATTCTGAAGATGATATGGCTCTTTTAGCTAAAAAGTTTTATAAGATTTTCAAAAGTAAAAAGAGGGTTGATTTTCAAAAACCTAATGAAAAGAAAAGATCTAAATCTAAAACCTGAAAATCTTTAAAAGATAGTCAATATTACAACTGCCATGAATATGGGCATTTAGTAAACAAGTGTCCTAAGAATGACAAACTTAAAAAGAAAGGTATGTTGGCTACTTGGGATGAATCTTCTAGCTCTGAAGCCTCTTTTAAATCAGAAGATTCTAAAATCAAGTCGGGTAATGAGGTCAAAGCCCTTATGACTCTAGCCAAGTTCACTTTTTTAGATCATGATGATTCAACTAGTGAAGAAAATCTGAATAGTGATCATGAAAATGAAGAAGATCTTCAAGATGCTTATAATGCCCTTTACAAGGAGAGTTGTAAAATTGCCGTAAAACTAAAACTTTACAAAAAAAAGTTTTTGAAACTTAAAGAAAATTTTAATAATCTTGTTTTTAGAAAAATCTCATATTTTAGACTGTTTTGAAAATACTAAGTACGACTTAGATTTCAAAAACTCCCAAGTTGAAAACTTAAAATCTGAAAACGAAAAGTTAAAACTTGAAATCTCTTCACTTTTGAGTTTAAAGGACACATGGAAGTATGCCCAAGGTGATCCTAAGTTAGAAAAACTATTATCTGGATCCAGAAAATGTGGTGATCAATCTAGATTGGGCTACGACAAAAGTATTCCTCTCAAACATAAGAATACTCCTCCTAAGTTTGTGAAAGGAGAGTCTTCAAACTCAAAAGGGAAAAGCTTGAATCAAAATTATCCTAAAAATGCTAAAACTTTTCAATCTTTAAAACTTAAAAGTAACCATATCAACTATAAAAATCAGAATTATAGTCCTTTAGCTGAGAAGATTGTTGATTTACTTAAGGAGCTGTTAAAATCTAACTCGGTGGATCGGTCTTATAACAACTACAAAAATAAGAAGAACAACTATACTCATAAACCCAAGACTGTAATGAAATATGTTCCTAAAGTTACTTGCTTGGTTGCCCACACCACTTTCAAAGCTTCAAGTCATTCAAAGTGGTACCTGGACAGTGGTTGCTCCAGACACATGACAGGCAATAAGGGTATGTTTACCAATCTTAAAGATATGACTGATGGTTCAGTCACATTCGATGATGGTAGTAATTGCAGGATTGTTAGCCAAGGTACGGTTCAACAATTTAACCTTCATTTATTTGAGAATGTTTTATATGTAGAAGGGCTAAAACACAACTTATTAAGCATTTCTCAAATATGTGATAATAATCATAGCGTAAAATTTACCAACCTAGGGTGCGAAATTTAAAATAAAAATGGTTCTATAATATTAACTGGTCGCAGAACTTCTGAAAACTACTACATTGTAAGTGATTCTAGCTCATCTAATCTATCATGTTACATGGTCTATACCGATAAGACCGAGTTGTCGCATAAATGCCTCAGACATATACACTACCGCAACTTGTATAGATTGAGTAAAAGAGAGTTAGTAAGAGGCTTACCCAAAATACAGAAAATAGATAAAATATGTGGCGAATGCCAAATTGTGATACCACTTAAAAAGGCCGAGTTATAAAGTCCTAGAGGGGGGAGGGGTGAATAGGACTATGCCAAATTAAAAATTGACAGTGGAATTTAAACAATTAAATAAATATAGACTTAAACAATCTCACAATGCTGAATTTAAATACAACCTCAAATGTACAAGTATTGAGAGATTATTACAGATGTTGTTCTAAGGATAACCTTACACCAAAAACCAAAGGTTTATGATAAGACAACCTGATTCCTAGAAAGGTCTATGTATCAAAAACTCAAACTGATACAGAGGAATAAAGAAATAAATAGCAAGGAAAGAAATCTAAGTTATTATAACATTCCCACACTTATATAAAAGAAATTATAACATTCTCCACAAATGCAAAAAAGAAAATTACAAACATCCACAAAAAGAAATAAACAATCAATCCACAAACCAGAAATTATAGTGGTTCGCCTATGTGTACACCAACTGTTTAGAAAAATAGTCACACAACTACTCCACTCCTAATATCCTCACACAGGGGATATTAGCGTTCACTATGAAAATAGTTTTTTCAAGGTTCACCTAAAACCCTCATAATTGTGTGTTTCAAGTAGGCTTACATAATTCAAAAAACCTCACAGTCTGAGTTTTCTGGATCACCTCAAACAAACCAAAACAGAGAGATTTTTCTAACACAATCTCATTGAAACCAAAAGATAGAAATTTATAATAATGTAAAATACCTGGATATTCTTCTTTATATGTAGCCCAAAAGAACCAAATCAGAGTAGAAGTTCAACATAGAAGTTCAATGTCCACACTCACTTATGAAATGGTTCTAAGGTCTAGATAGATTTTAGATTTAAAGCACCTTGGGCTAGCTTGATTTGATTTTGATTCCAAGAAATGGAAATACTTCAATCCCTCTTTCAAATATAATTGAAATGCAGAATACAAAATCAAATACAAAAAAAAAGCTAATTAAAGAGAATAGAAATGAACACTAAATAGGTTAATAATATCACTAACTTATCTTTCAGAGTGGCGTATTGATTTAGCTTGAATTGAATATCAAACTCTAAAATTCGTGCTCTATTTATAGTTGCAAAAATCGCATTCTTGACTGGTCCTGAGGTTGGCACGACTGGTCGTAGGACCAACAAATTTTTAAAATTTTGAGTGCGATAGGATAAAGTCGTTCCACGACTAGTCGTAAGCTCTGATCGACTGGTCATGTGGCCTCCACGACTGGTCGTGTGGAACCATATCTAGTTGTTGGACTTTAAGTCTAGGCTACAGGACCGCTCGAGCACTGTTCACACGACCGGTCGAGCAATCTCCAGGACTGGTCGAGGCTATAATAAAATTTTTCAAAAATCAGTAACAAACTTAGGACCGGTCGAGGAATTCTTGGACTAGTCGAGCCAAGGTTAGGACTAGTCGAACATAGTTCAAGACTAGTCGAGAAACAACGAATGCACTTATAAAGTGACTCAATTTAAATTATGTATACAAAAGACTTACCCTATGGTCAATCTAGGGTCATTCATACCTTAAACATGATGTATGAACATTGAAACTTCTTTTCCTTCGGTTGAAAGATGATCTTTGAAGTTCACGAAGCTTGAGATCTTGATATATATAGAAGCTTGAACTTGAGACCTTTTGAAGCTTAAGTTTGACTAACATTGAAGCTTGAGCTTGAGGTTCAAAGTATAGGAACTTTGTCTTGACTTGAAGCTTGAGCTATGAATCTTGAAACATTGAATTCACACTTGATGTTGTACTTGAACATGAACATGTAATCTTGGACTGTCTTGAATATATTGATGCGCTACCAAGACACAGATTCCAATATGTTTTGGCACTACAAAATTTGACAATTATAGGAGCTAGAAATCATAGCACTTACACTCTCAAGATCTCTCTTTTATATCCTTTATAATTTACATATTTAATTCTCTAATTGCAAGCATTAATGGCCGATGTCTTTCTTACTTTTGAGATTTGCAAGAAAGACATTATTGCGTAGCACACCAACAACGCAGTGAACTAAGATCCAATCTCCGGTCTTACCCACAAACAATAAACAGAAAGAAATATAATCTGGAAGTAGAATCAAAGCATACCAAACAAACCACAAGACAAGATATATGTGGAAAAACCCCAACAATGGTAAAAAAACCACGGGTGCAAACTTCCACTATGAAGGAAAACAAAGATTACAAGCAATATACTAACCTTTTCCCTTTAGATGTATAGGGAAAACCCTTTGTCCACATATTAGAACTTCCCATAACCCTAGAAAAGCCCTAGGAACCCCTATTTATAGTATACGCAACTTTCTTTTCACACCCTTACGAAACCGCCTCAAATTTCCGCAGTCCGCTTCAAATCCGCAAAACGAATCTGCGTAACCTTGACTGGTCGAGCAAGCTCCTCGACTGGTCGAGCGGACCCTCGACTGGTCGAGCATGGGCCTCGACTGGTAGAGCACCTCGAACCCAAAAAACTGCAGTTCGATGGACTTTGAGTTGAGCGAACCCTCGACTAGTCGAGTGGGCCACTCGACCGGTCAAGCAGCACCCTGGTGTGGCTCCACACCTCAACATTCTCTCACTTGGAGATACATTACCATAAACCTTCCTCTTCTATATCCGGAGTGCACCACATCCCCGTCTTCAAGCCTGAAGACCAATCAAAGCTGAATAGAGCTTTAGCTTCTCCCATGTGACCGCTTTGGTCAGCATATCCGTAGGATTCTCACTGAATCTTCTCCAGAGTAATCAATCCATCTTCCACTAACGAACATATGAAGTGATATCTGATGTCAATATGCTTGATCCTTGAATGAAAAGCTAAATTTTTAGCCAAGTATATTACACTTTGACTGTCACTGTATAGCTTGCAATTTGTTTGCTTCTTACCCAACTCTTCCATGAAACCCTACATCCATACCATCTCCTTACATACTTCTATAGTTGCAACATATTCTGCTTCCGTTATACTGATAGATATTATCTTCTATAACTGAGAGACCCAACTGACTGCAACACTACCCAAAGTAAAGACATACCCTCTAGTGCTTCTTCTGCTGTCGATATCTCCTGCCATGTCCAAATCTACGTAGCCTTGTAACTTGATTTCTGATCCGCCATAACATAGCCCTACATCCACATTACCTACCAGGTATCTAAAGATCCACTTTACAGCTTTCAAATGTTCTTTCCCGGGGTTGTTTATGAACCTGCTAACAACTCCCACTGCTTGAGCAATGTCTGGCCTTGTGCTCACCATATCATACATGAGACTCCTAATAGTTAACGTGTATGGGACTTTAGCCATGTAGTCCCGTTCCTCCTGCGTCTTTGCACCTTGCTCCTTAGAAAGCTTGAAGTGGTTGGCTAATGAAGTGCGAACGGGCTTAGCATCTCCCATATTGAATCGATCAAGTACCTTGGCTATGTACTCTGCCTATGATAAAACTAGTTTCTGATTTTCCCTATCACGATTTATCCATATGCCTAGGATTTATTTTACAACTCCTAAATCCTTCATGGCAAATTCTCTAGACAATTATCTTTTGAGATTTGAGATGTCCTTCATGCTTGATCCAACCACAAGCATATCATCAACGTACAGAAGAATGATGATGTACGACGTATCAAACTTCTTTAAATAACAACAGTAGTTTGCATGACATCTCCTAAAACCGTTTCCTGATATGAAACTGTCGGACTTCTTGTACCACTACCTCGGGGCCTGCTTCAAGCAATATAGACTCTTCTTCAGTTACACACCTTGTTCTCCTTTCCTGGTGTCACGTATCCTATCGACTAATGCATATATATCTCTTCTTCAAGGTCCCCATGAAGAAAAGTTGTCTTAACATCTAGCTGCTCTAGATGTAAGTCCTCTGTAGCCACTATACTCAAGACCATGCGAATCGTAGACATTTTCACCACTGGTGAAAATATTTCGGTGAAGTCGATACCTGCCTTTTGTTATAACATTTTTATAACTAATCTAGCCTTGTACCCTTTCAAACCATCGTGCTCCTCCTTCAGTCTGTAAACCCACTTGTTATGAAGAGCTTTCTTATCCTTGGGTAGAGTGACTAGTTCCCTTGTATGGTTTGACTCAAGAGAGTTCATTTCATCATCCATGGCCTACTCCCACTTAACTCGTGTATCTGACTGTAATGCCTCTTTAAAACACTTTGGTTCACCATTATCTATCAGCAGTAGATAATGTAAGGAGGGTAAGTTTCGAACCGTGGGTCTCCTCTTCCAAGTAGACTTCCTCACAACCGGTGTCTGCGGCTCTACCTCATAAGCTCCTGTGTATGTTCATCTTGTGGCGCTGTAATACCCATGTCCAGTAACTCTTCCAACTCTACGAATTCTTTCTCATCGGCCTTATTTTGCTACACACTATCCTTATGCATCACTTTTTCATTGAAGACTACGTCTTTGCTTCTAATGATTTTCTTATTTTTTGTATCCCAAAAACGGTCGTCAAAATCATGCTGCCCCTAGCCTATAAATGTACACATTTTAGACTTCGCATCCAACTTATTTCTGTGCTCTGCATCAATGTGAACATATGAAGTGCAACCGAATACTTTGATATGTGCAAGGTTCACTTCTTTCCCAGTCCACGTTTCTTTTGGTAGCCCACCATTCAATGTTGTTAAGGGATTTCTATTGATGAGATATGCTTCAGTATTCACAGCATCTGCCCAAAACATCTTGGGCAACCCTGCATGTAACCTCATGCTCCTGGTATGCTTAAGAATTGTCCTATTAATTCGCTCAGTCACATCGTTTTGCTGTTGTGTCCCTAGAATCGTTTTCTGATGTTTGATTCCATTTGCTGCACAAACTCCTCAAACCTCTTATCACAGTACTCTTTCCCATTATCTGATCTAAGACATTTTACTGTTTTACCTGTCATGTTTTCTACCATTACTTTCCACTTCTTAAATAAATCAAATACATCATATTTATGCTTTAAGAAATAAACCTACAGTTTTCTACTAGCATCGTCAATAAAAGAAACAAAATAACGTGAGCCACTAAGAGATGATACCTGTCCCAGTCCCCACACATCAGTGTGTACAAGCTCCAACAGATGTGTCTTTGGAGCATGTTCTATTTTCTTAAAGCTTACCCTCTTTTGTTTGCCATACACGCAGTCCTCGCAGAATTTCAAGTCGATAGACTTTAGCCTTAGTAGCTTCCCTTTTGACAATAGTACTTTCATCCATTTCTCACTCATATGTCCCAACCTCTGATGTCATAACTGCCTCATTCACTCCAGTTGATGTGACTGCAAGTGAACTATACGATCCTGAAGTCACGTACAAAGTACCTTCCTTCTTGCCTCGAGATATCACCAAGGCACCTTTTGTGATCTTCAATAAATCACTTGTGAATGTCGTCACATATCCGGTATCGGCCAACTGCCCCACTGAGATCAAGTTCTGTTTCAAACTCAGTACATGTCTGACATCCTTTAATTTGAAGACCGTTCCTTCTTTCTGACTTATATGAACGTCTCCCTTTCCAATAATACTGCACAGCTTATCATCACCCAGGTAGACTCTCCCAAAGTTAACTGACATATAATCACGCAGAACTCCTTACACGCAGTGACATGAAACGAAGCACGCGAGTCTCTAATCCAAGACTCATTCCTCGCATCAAGAGACAAGATCAACGCCTCTGTGTCGCTCTCCTTAGATAAATTCACTGAATCTTTCCCGCCTTAAAAGCTTCCTTCTTATTTTTTAAGCACCCTGCAATCATGTTTCATGTGTCCCTTCTTTCTGCAATGCCAACACCCGTCTTTGTCTTTCGGTCACTTGGACTTCTTCCTCGACTTAGAACGTCTGTGTTTATTGCCTCCTTTGTTTAGCGATCTTCCTATTCCTTCAACGTTTAGAGCATTCCCTAAATCCCCTAAAACTCCTGATATCTTTCTTCTAAATTCTTCGCTGAGAATTAGACCAGCCACATCATCAAACTTCAACTTTGTCGACCCTGAAGAATTGCTCATGGCAATCACCAAACCATCTCAACTATCTGACAAATTGGACAAGATCAATAACGCCCTGACCTTGTTCTAAAAAACAATGTCAACGGATTCTAACTGGATCGTGACTATATTGAACTCGTTTCCCACCATCTGACATCTTTATATTAAATAGCCGTTTCATAAGATGAATCTTGTTAGACGCTGAGGGTTTCTCATACAGCATAGCTAGGGCTTCCATTAATTCTTTTGTATTCTTCACCTTGGATATATTGAAGGCGACGTTCTTAAACAAAGAGAGTCAGATCGTTCCTAAAGCCTTCCGATCCAATAAAAACCATTCGTCATCTGTCATCTTTTCTGGTTTCTTCTCTTTTCCTCTTAGAGGAATATAGAGGTCCTTCTGATACAGATAAACCTCTATTTGCATCTTCCAGTAGGCAAAGTTTGAACCATTAAACTTCTTAATTCTAGTCTTCCCTTCTTCCGTCATCGCTCCTACTTGAACTAAAGCAATAGCTCTGATACCAGTTGTTGCGCAGCACGCCAACAATGCAGTGAATCGAGATCCGACCCATAAGCGATAAACAGAAAGAAATATAATCTAGAAGTAAAATCAAAGCATACCAAACAAACCACAAGATAAGATATATGTGGAAAAACCCCAACAAGGGTAAAAAACCACAGGTGCAAACTTCCACTATGAAGAAAAACGAATATTACAGGCAATATACTAACCTTTTCCCTTTAGATGTATAGAGAAAACTCATTGCCCACACATTAGAATACTTCTCATGACCCTAGAAAAGCCCTACGAACCCATATTTATAGTTTAGGCAACTTCCATTTCGCACCCTTGCAAAATTGCCTTAAATTTCGGCAGTCCGCATCAAATCCGCAAAACGAATCTGCATAACCTCGACTGGTCGAGCATGGGCCTCGACCAGTCGAGCACCTCGAATCCAAAAAATTGCAGCTCGCTGGACTTTGGGTCGAGCAAACCCTCGACTGGTCGAGTAAGCTGCTTGACCGATCGAGGTCGAGCAGCGCCCTGTGTAGCTCCACACCTCAACAGACATATATATATATATATGTGTGTGTGTGTGTGTGTGTGTGTATAATTAATTTTATTTTTCATTTAATGGATAGTTAGATGGAGATGTAGTGTGATTATTCTTGAATGAGTGCCTGTCTTTATCTTGAAAGAACGGATGGGGTCCATTTTCATTGTAATAGTCTATTTGGACCTCTTTCCCTTGAAAAATGAAGAAACTTGTCCAGAAATATCTGGTGATCGATAACTCTTTCTTTTTTGCATTTGTTATATTGGCAGTGATGCAAATGGGATGTTAATTAAAATGATGGGGGATGAAACTTACTAATGGGTCCAACCACCTACTTTGACAAAAGTGGGCCCAATGATATCAAAGGTATTACCTTCTGTCTTTTGTTGTAGTTGGTATTTGGTGAATTTGAATACATGACTGAATCTGTTACCTTTGATGTTTGCTGAATTTGAATGCATGGCTGAATCCGTTGCCTTTGATGTTTGCTGAATTTGAATGCATGGCTGAATCCCCGTTGCCTTGAATCCACATTTGTGGGGACCATGCCCTAGTGTCTTGACGATGGATATGGGACTCCAGCAAGAGGATAGAGTAATGATCCACCGTCAATGGAAAAATGGCCAGATAATGAATGGCTACAATCTACCACGGTGTGTCACGTCATGGAGCGCGACTTGGATGCGACCTGGAACTAACCAGGTGGGTACGACCCTGACCGTAGGGCCCACCTCAATGTATGCATTGTATATCGCCGTACATCTTGCTTGACAGCTTATTTTATGGCATTAAGCAGATACAAATTTTAGGTGGACCCCACCACAGGAAACAGTGGTTATTGACCATTAAAAATCTTTTGTGGGCCACAAGAGTTTTGGATCAGCTGATTTTTTATTTTTTATTTAATCCATTTGTGTGTGACCTTATCAACAGGTTGGATGGTCAAAATACATTACGGTGGATCCTAGGAAGTTTTAATGGTGGGCATTCAATAACCACTGTTTCCCGTGGTGTGGTCCACTTGAAAATTTTATTTGCTTCGTTTTTTGAACCATTCCCTAAAATTATCCATCAAAACAGGTGGATGGCGTGGATGTAAGGCACATAACAAATTGGTGGGCCCCACAGTTAGGATCCACCAAAGCCACGTCACATGTAGAAGCTCCTTTCTTTAAATTGTAGTATGATAAGTAATGGGTGTGTTGGAGATTTGTGTTATGGAATCACACAGATATAGATCTAAGATAGCAATCCAATGGCACCAAACAAACACAAGAGAACACACAGTTTAACGTGGAAAACCCTTTCGGAAAAAAACCACGGCACAAAGCAATAGAATTCTACTATGAAAACATAAATTACAAAGAGAAAGGACTTACCCGATTCGAACAACCTCGAATCTCACCCTTGCTACATCCTTTAGAAACCATAAAACCCTTTTAGGAACCCCTTTAGAAAGCCTTAGAATACCTTGAAATAGCCCTAGGGACCCCTATTTATAATTTAAGAAACTCTTCTTCCACACCTCTGCGAAACCACCTCAAATTTACGCAGTCCGCACACAATTTATGTAACCCTTGACTAGTCGAAGGAGGGCCTCGACCGGTCGAGCAAACGCTCAACTGGTCGAGCAAACCCCTCGATTGGTCGAGCAACACGGAATAGCAAAATCAATAGCATCTGGACTTCGAGTCGAGCGGGCCTCGACCGGTCAAGTGGACCCTTGACTGGTTGAGTCAGGCCCTTGATCAGTCGAGCCAGGCGTTGATGATGTGAAGACATCACTTCTCTGACAACAGGGTGTCCATCGTAACTGAAAGAGGAATTCGTGCACAGACCTGACAGTACTGGCATGTATCGTCTGTGATGGAAAAAAAAAAAAAAAAACCTTTTTGTTAACAAGAAGAAATTGGAGTACCTAGTCCTCTTCAAAATGCTCATGGCATCTTACATGTCACAGCTGAAACAAACATTCTCCTCAAACAAATGCATTACACCACATACTTTGAATATTTTCAAACTTTGGCCCAATCGATCGATCTCTTCCCTTGTGTAAAGTTTCGGGAGAAGACTTCAAGATATTCTTTCACCTTCAACTTCTTGTACAATCTCGGCCTCCCATTATCCTCATCAATCAATTGTTCCGCAGGCCCTAACTCTTTCTCTGCTTCGGCTGCTAAGAACATGGCCAAAGAGATCCTCTCCTTCTCTGAATTTGTCACCGCTCGATGCACTGGGCTCTTGAAAATTCCATTGCTCATTATCTGCAAACAGAAACCATGAACAAAGAAGCCCATCACTGATTGTTTCCTTCTTGAATTAAGATTGAGCAAATGCAAGCATAGTTGCTTCATTGATTAGGATGCTATTTCACAGGGATATAGATAATATAATCTGTACTCTCTGATCATGATGAACCTTCAATCAGATAATGGGGCCCACCAAACTGACTTGTCTTCCACCATCAGCAAGTGATTAGGTGATCATTAGCAATGATAAATAGTCGTACATGAAAAAAGAGAACACCTCCATTTGGTCGCCTATGTTGACGACGAGAGCATAGGGAATGGCATGAACCTTGACCCATTGACCATCCTTGAGGACCTCAAGACCATCCACCATTTGATCCGGCAAAAGAATGGTGATTCCGCTTCCATCCGAATGCGATTTGATACCAAGAACAAGATCAGGCCGCGAACAACGCGGGTAGTAGTTAAACCTTGCAAATGTTGTAGCCTTGTCCCCAAACTGCTTTATGAAGTAGTCCTCTTCCAAATCCAACAACTTCGCAATGGCTTTAAGGATTACTTCAATCACTGCCTTTATCTTCTTTGTGTATTCATTCATGATTTCCCTAAAACATTTCTTTCTTTTGGTAAATTCAAGTAATATGCATTAATCATTAAAAAGAAAAGCGGGAAGGTCGCACTTGATAGGTCTGCAAAGAGAAGGCCAAAAGCAAGGAAAGAGAATCTGTTGGACTGCAAAACTAATCTCGTGTGCCAACAGATAGATGTTGTCGAGTGTAATCACTGTCTAATCCAAGATTGAATTCTAATGAGAAGGTGGGCCGCTGTCTTTAAACTGTTGGCGAGTGCAATTTCAGATAAATTGCACAAAATACATGGGATAGTTTACCAAACTTGCATTTTAATGCATGGAACTTGCAATAAGGGTTGATGAGAGAATTATAATCTTCTTTGACTTCACCGAAGAGAGAAAAAGGTATGTATATACAAATACAATTATCACAATGGCTAAACTACTCTTGAATGGAACAAATAACCAAACTAACCTTTAAGACAACATCATGTAACATGACGAACAGAAACTTAAAAACATGCAATCTACAGGAGTTGCTTGATGCAGCAGCAGAGTATCATGCTTCGTCCATGGGCTTTGTACATAGCCATTGTACATGTATCATGCTTATAACTTAGTCCGAACCATCAAAACCAGAGGCACCCACAAGAGATGGGTCATGAGATTTGTACAGTGAATGGATTTGTGACTGTATGAACGGTTGAAAGGAAATTGGAAAGTCTACATTCCAAATTCAACAATTTTTTTTTTTTTCATAAAATGGAAGTGGTGGTGATCTAATCAACCTGGTTTTGAAGCCATGCCCCATTGATAATGGTCCAATGATTTCGATGGTTTGAATTGAGCTGAGTGTGATATCGGCAATGACTGTGTGCATGTGAATAGATTGTCATACTCTCCATGTCTCCTCTGTGAATCATTGTTCATTGCCAGTGAATGATATCATTGTATGCAAATGAAGCGTGCCCAATTGGCACACATCAGTGGGGCCCTCCAAACGAAAACACAGGAGTGCACATGATGAACTGGGTCCTCCTGAAGTGCACTAACCATGAATTCTCTTATTCCGTCCGGCGCCACCCCCCCCCCCCAATACTTCTAGTAAAACACTACTTGATTTGAAATCATAAGATGAATTTCTGTTAAGGAGAGACTGACGAGGAGTCTGTAACACAAGTACCAGATTCACACGCTTGTGCAAGATTCAGGTCACTCATAAGGTGAGCCCCACCATGAACATGTCCTGATCCAAATAAAAAATAAAAAATCAAGCCAACCCAACATGTACAAACAAATATAGATTGTTGGTCATCCTTGGTGGACTGGCTTGACTTTTGGTCCAGTGCATTTCCGTGGGATCTCCACCTGAAGAACAAATCCAATCTAACACTCGTGCCAAGTTAGCAAACATGACAAAAATTGCCTCATCAATCTATCCTTGCACGCCTTAGCATTTCTTGGAAATCTTTCAACAATAGGATTCTAATTGTCAGTACATTCTCCATTGATCTTGTAAGGATAAAAGTAAGAAAAATACCTGAGAGAGCTTGGATTTTCAGGCCAACAGGATAACTCCCTCTCATCTTCTGGTAGTACCAAGAAGTAAAGGTGGTCACACCAATCAATGATTTTTCCTTCTGAAGCAATTTCATCAATCGAATTTCCGTCACCGTAAACTGCTTTAGAGTATCTTTTTCTCTCCTCTGTTGAAAGATGAAAGAATTCTCTTGTTATTTTACCCACATCATCAATCAAAGAACTTGGAATTCCATGACCAATTGCCTGAAAGCCCAAACCCCAATTCATTATTTTGTAGGAGCTTATGAGATCAATATTTGAAACTTAAATAAATTTTAAAAGCTATAGATGTCGTCAAATATCATTTAATAAATGTACCAGCACCACAAACAATTGATGGTTCACTTTGGCAATGTATCCAAACCATAGCCCAAGAACAAAATCTATTGGAAATTCATCGATTGACCATGAGTTCTAGAAGAAGAGTCTAGAGATTGAATGATTAGAAAAGGGTAACAACTGTATACATCAACCTGATTGGAGAGTAGCAACCGGTGGTTATTAAGGGTCACTACCATTAAGCTGGTGATCACTGTGGACACAAGGATTTTCAAGAGGTAATTTTGGCCTTAGTCGTTGTATCACTTTCGGCTCATTTTCTCTTGTATTTACCAAGGCATTCCCATCTTCTTGACAAAGCCTTTTTTGTCCCATGGTTGAAAATGCACCCCAATAATCATCAATTAGCCTTCAACAAGTCCTTAATGTCTACCAAAACCCCTATAGAGGGACTTGATCCAGGGCTTTCACTCCAAAGTGGGCGACCTTGGATAGTGATCACTTGCCTTAATCATCTCTCACATTTAGTCCAATGAATTATATATTTGTTTCGTTAATGCTTTGTTTATCGCTCATTGTATTTTGTATACATGGAATGGATAAGATTGAAATGGATTCGTTGGGAAACTTCATCAAGGTCTCTATATCCCTAGTGAATGAAGGACCAGTTCGATATGAAATACATTTGAGGACTAACCTATTTGGTTCTCATGCACCTAAAATATTGTTATGGCCAGCAGATAACTCGGGTTGGCTTAATCTATGGGCCACTATACATGGTGCGAATGTTGTGCATATGGAAAATCTTTAGCGTGAAACATTGTCCCCACACATGTAAGTGTGTGCATGTGTGCACATTGACTAACCTAGGAAGTTAAAGTTGGGCATAACTATTTGATATTAGCTTGCATTTCCTATGCTTGGTTGCTTATCTTGAGACTTGAGAGGACCTAAAGTCTTACTGAGCATTTGATTCACCAATATGTGAGCCTCTTAGATAAATTGTGGTGGATTTGGTGGCCAATCACGTTCCCATCGGAATTAGGATTCTCAATAGGGATCAATGGCCCTTATAGGTTTAGTCTTATATAAGGAATCGAAATAATTGATCAACATGGTTGGCCAAGCTAGTTGTGAAAATTGTTTTGCTTAAATAATTAATTTCAAGATCATCATATGCATTGTTTTTATAAAATTAATGGTTTAAATTTGTTTTTTAGATTATCAATCGTTATTGTGGGATATAGTGGGCCTAGGATAGTGGACCTTAAGACAATTAATAAAAGGATATATATGTGTGTGCGTGTGTGTGTGTGTGTGTGATAGCATGATATAGGATGATCGCTTACATCCATGTGATGTACATGTGAAAACATCCATACTTAAATGAGTTTGACTTGGTTGAAGTTCTTGTACGGTTAAGTATATTGTAATTGTTGCTTGTGGTTTAAGTAACCCACAAGGATTGTTACAGAGAGTCCTCTCTGACGAGGAAAAGCTTCATGGCAAAGACTTACAATTCTATAAATATATGAGAGCAACCTTGGAAGCCCCATATAATTCAATGCCCTAGGAAAGCTTCCTTGGCACATATAATAGAAATCCAAAAGTAATCAGTTTGAGATAAGGAAGAAAGAGCAAGCATAATTCGTCTTCTATTTTCCATAAAAGCTAAGGTCAATTTTAAGTTTATGTTAATTCATCCACCTAGAAGTACATGCGATTTGTATTGTTTCTCTTTTGTTATGTGCAAACGCTTTCAAAGTGGCATCAGAGTATATCTAGATTTTTGTATGCATTAACAAAAAGAAAAAACAAGGGTTAGAATTCACACCTTTGCATCCAATTATAAGGTGCATACACCTAATTAACTAGTTTTCTGATTGATTTTGTTGATAAGGCTCAACGTTCCTTCTCAACTTTCCATATGGGAAAATGAGTTCTTGCAACCATTATAAACCAAAAGCTCTTTTTTCTTTTTTTCTTTTTTTTTTTCTTTTCTTTTCTTTTTTTCTTTTTTTTTTTTTTTGAAAAATATACATCAAAGCTCTCTTGTTTTGATTAATATTAAACATGTATTTTTTTCATGTGGTTTGATTAAAGTACATGTTGCTATAATATACGTCAAGATTTATGATCAATTGATATGGTTTTATAAGCTTCTTCCTATTGTCTTGGAGATCCCATGTGAGATCGGTGTGACATTTTAACTATAGTTTGAATATTTTCTCTATGGATGTGGTTAAAATTTCAACTCAATTCCAGAATTTTACTTTATTTTTTTACCAACAACATGTAAAATCTGGATCAAATATTATGCTCCATATATTTTCTAATATACATTTTTTATCAATGTGAAATTTTGTATGCAAGTGATAGTATATGCCTACTATATGAACATAAAATTTTTAGTCAAACCCGACAGTTGGATTAATAACAATCACATCTTTATTGAAAGGCTGCAAAATTTGTCACAACTTTTGACTCTCCAGATATAAAAATATAAAAATCTAATTAAGATGAAAATTGAACGGTACATGGACGTATCAGTCTAGCATATGCCTTTAACATTTAAATTCAATTTGACGGCTAGATTGAAGTGGTTATTTGTTTACCACCGAAAAAGGGGAAGGTTGAAGTGTACTTGGTTATACCGTTGTTTTCTAGATTAAAGCTTTGTTGGGAACATGAATAATCACAATCTTTTGCTCTGTCTCACCAACTATACGGTGGAGTTATCGCTATCAAAATTTAACGAGTGAAAAGGGGATTGCGTTTTCTAGTATATAAAGTTGTAATTATAGTTGAAAACATTTCCCATCATCAAATTCTATCACCGTTTCCATAGCTACCACACCTCTCTCCATTGGGAGAGAAGGAAATCCATTACTGACATGACACTCTTCAAGCGTAAATAGTAACTGTACTTGCCACATCTCTATGGGCCTCACCTTATGACCATTTGATTAATCCAAATCGTTGATTCCACTGCTTGCATTGTCGATGCCAAGAGGCTTGGATTCTAGAAACGCCTAAGATTGCTAAAAAGGTTAAGAAGAAAAAAAAAAAAAAGGAAAGATATGCCCAAATAAGATGAACAAGGAGAGCAAGCTTTCTCACGTCATTACAACGAACCTAGCCAATTCAGATGCAGATTGAATTTGAAAGCATCATATCAATGGCATCTAATCCAAAGTTTAATGCAGAAAAATATTCTAAAGAAAATATTTTTGAACTATAGAAAGTTAAGATGACTGGTCTCCTAGTTCAACAAGGATTGGAAAATGCTTTCCTTAAAAAGCAATTGGAATCTATGACAGATGATGAATGGAACAAGATAGATAAGAAAGTAATAACCTCTATCTAATTGAGCTTAACAGATGAGGTACTCTATAATGTCATGAGAGAGAAAATTGCAGCTAGTACATGGGCAAAATTAGAGAACATCTATACGAAGAAATCTTATGAGAATAGCTTGTACTTGAATATGATCCATAACTCAAGTGGTAGACAGAGTGAAAGATACCTCGTTTCAACACTGAGGTCTTGGCATCAATTCCCTAGTGGGGGTGGCTAACAATGATGTGTGAGCTGACAGTGTTGTGTACTAACAAGCTAACCCAAAAAAAAAAAGAATATTCAGTTGTTCAATCTGAAGATGGTGGAGGAGGGGCCTGCTGTTGAGGCCCATATTAGTAACTTCGACAAGTTGATTTGTAAATTGTCATATATGGATGAAACGATGAAAGACGAGGATCAGGCATGCATCCTATTGAATTCTCTCCCAGCTTCATATGGTTCGTTCAAGGACTCGTTCTGCACTAGTAAATTAACCATTAACGTCGAAACCGTTAT
This sequence comes from Magnolia sinica, assembly GCF_029962835.1. Classification (NCBI taxonomy): domain Eukaryota; kingdom Viridiplantae; phylum Streptophyta; class Magnoliopsida; order Magnoliales; family Magnoliaceae; genus Magnolia; species Magnolia sinica. The sequence continues at coordinate 55,905,655 of NC_080582.1, forward strand.
CTCAGCTTTTCAATCGAAGGTGAAGAAAAAGAAAAGAGGTGACGTGGATGCCTCTGCAGATGCACCGGTTACAAGGGGGCAGAGTTTTAAGCGGGACAATAGATCTTCTCGATTGAGGTCCAAATACAAGGGCAAGGGCAAGGGCAAGTTGAAGTGCTAGAATTGTGGGATATCAAGGAACATAAAGAATGATTGCACAAATCTTAAGACAAGAAAAGAGAATTCAGAGGGTTCTTCTGAGCAAGCCAACACAACAAAATCTAGTGAAGAGATGAATGGTAGTGATATGCTTACCGCATCAAGATCTGAGTACTTCGAGGAAAAATGGATTTTGGATGCGGGAGATTCGTACCACATGACCCCTCATCGGAGTTGGTTCACCAATTACAGTGAGTGTGATGGTGGTTAGGTCTTTATGGGCAATGATAATGCATGTAAAATAGTTGTTGTTGGATCAGTGTGCATTAAAATGTTTGATAGCATGAAAAGCATCTTGACTGAGGTGAGACATGTTCCTGATTTGCGTAAGAGCCTGATTTGAGCGCATCTAGGAGCACTCAAGGTGCTTGGGTTCAAATTTATCAGGTTTGATTGTGTCCTTAAAGTTTCAAAGGGGGGCACTCATAGTCATGAAACCACAGCGGAAGGAAAATCTTTATAGGGTGATCGAGAGCACTTCATTAGGTGGAGCTGCAATGTCTATAGCGGATTCCACGTCTGCACGTATGTGGCATAAATGCTTGGGCCACATGAACGAGTAGAGTATGAAGGTACTTTCTAACTATTATTTAATTTCATTTTTTAAAAGTATTAATTTTAGTATATGCGAGCATTATATATATGGTAAACAATAAATGTTATCTTTTAAGTTTGGTAAACATGTTTGTAAGGGTGTTCTTGACTATATGCATTCTGATGTGTGGCGGTCGGTACGCGTAATTTCTAGTAGAAGGTCGTCATGGTTTATCACATTCATTGACGACTATTCCATGAAAGCGTGGGTTTATTTTATGAAAAATAAGTCCGATGTTTTCACCAACTTCAAACAGTAGAAGGCGATGGTGGAAAAACAATTAGGGTGAAAGGTGAAAGTTTTGAGGACAGATAATGGTGGGGGATTCACTTTTGGAGAATTCAATCGGTATTATAAATATAAAGGGATCGTGAGGCACAACATAATGCGCCACACACCAAAGCAAAACGGTGTAGCTGAGCGGATTAATTGGACTCTTCTGGGAAGGGCCTGGTGCTTGATCAGTAATGCTGGGTTGGGCAAGGAATTGTGGACTGAGGTGTTAACATGGCTTGCTACTTAGTGAATCGGTCCCCTTGTACAGCCATCGATTGCAAAATTCTAGAGGAAGTGTGGAGTGATTAGCGGGTAGACTACTCGAGACTGCATGTATTTGGTTGCAATGCTTATACTCATGTGCCATCAGTTGAGAGAGACAAGTTGACCAAATGGCTAAAGAGTACATCTTTGTCGACTATGGTGGTGGTGTGAATGGGTACAAGTTGTATGATTGGGTCACACAGAAAATCATCCTTATTCATGACATCAAATTTGACGAAGGATCCTTGTTTCATAAAGATGTGCACAAAGAACCAGAAAAGTTGGTTGTGGATGTTCGATTAGATAGAGATGAGATACATGTAAATATAGAGATGCAGACAGAGGTACAGGAGCAGGTGGAGCAACCACCTGTGAGAAGGAATCCACCACAAGATCACAGGTTACCGGTGAGATAGAGGGATGACTTAAATATCACATTTTCCCTCATTACATATGAGGGAGATCCGTCTACTCTTGTTGAGCCGAATGCCGAAAAGTGAAAAGCAATGATGATGATGAGATGAACTCCTTGTACAAGAATGAGATGTGGGAGTTGGTGGAGCTTCCCGTCGGTCGTAAAGCAATCAAGTGCATGTAGATCTTTAAGAAGAAACATGATAGGTACAAGACAAAGGTAGTAGCGAAGTGATATGCTTAGAGAGAATGTGTCGACTTCACTTAGATCTTCGCGCCTGTGGTGAGGCAAGTATCTATCAGATTCGTGTTGGCGTTGGCTGCCCAATATGATCTCGAGTTGGAGCAGATAGATGTGAAGACTGTCTTTCTTGATGGAGAATTGGAAGAGCAGATCTACATGAAGCAAGCAGAATGTTACAAAATACAAGGGTCATAGAACAAGGTTTACATATTGAAGAGGTTATTGTACGGCCTAAAACAGTCGGTTAAGCAGTGGTATAAGAAGTTTGATTCTTTTATGGTGACTAAAAGGTTTACCATGAGTGAATATGATCACTGTATGTATTACATGACACCAAGTGATTTATTATCTTAGTTTTATACGTTGATAACACGCTTATCGCCAGTCATAGCATGTCTAAGATCAACTTACTAAATATTCGGTTATCTAGGACATTCAAGATGAAAGATACAGGGACTACAAAGAGAGTTCTTGGCATTGATATATACAAAGACAGGAAGAGGAGCAAGTTATGGTTATCTCAAGTTGAATACCTTGAGAATGTATTAATGAAGTATGGGATGGACAAGGCAAAGCTGTTTAGCGTTCCTCACACAGCTCACTTCAAGCTATCTTTATACCAGTGTCTAAAAACATATGAGGAAAAACAGGATATATCTCGCGTGCCTTATTCATGCATAGTTGGAAACTTGATATATGTCATGGTCTGTACTAGAGTGGATATTTCACATGCGGTAGGTGTTATTAACAGATACATGTCTAACCCTAGCAAGTAACACTGAGAAGTAGTGAAATGGCTACTTCGATACATTCAAGATATGCAGGACTACATCTTATCTTTTGAGAAATCAGGGACCAAGTTAGTAGGCTATATAGATTCTGATTACACGGGCAGTGGGGACAATGGAAGGTCGATTTCCAATTAATCATTTGTACTAGCGAGTAGAGCAATCAGTTGGATGTCGAATCTTCAATCTGTGGTGGCTCTTTCCACAACCGAAGCTCAATACATGAAGGTGACAAAAGCATTTAAGGAAGGTGTTTGGTCCAGAGGAATGATAAATCAATTAAGGCTTCAGCAGGAGGCCATGCAGGTTAATTGCGACAGTAAAAATGTGATCAATTTGGCTAAAAATTATGTTTATCACTCACATAGTAAACATATTAATGTGCGTCGCCATTTTATCTGACAGGTACTTGAGGAAGAAGGCGTGACTCTAGAGAAAATACATACGAGTGTGAATCCGGTTGACATGCCCACTAGGGTAGTTCCCATAGATAAGTTCAAGTTCTATACAACTTCTTTGAGCTTGGTGAATGTGTAAAAGGAAGATGGAGTGTGCACAAGAAGCGATGGTGGAGCTATGATGCAAGGTGTAATTAGAGATGAGAAAAAGGAGTTATGAAGATTGAAGATATGATGGAGATTGTTACTGATGTCTCAAATCTAAAAACAACAGGGTCTGTCGATGTCATCGACACATGCCATCGAGCGGATGTCAATGCCATTAACAGATGCTCGATGCCATTGGAAAAATATGAAAAATTCATATTTTATTGTTGGAACATTTTGGTGTTTTACTCGATGCCATCGAAGGTGTTCGATGCTATCAACAAATCATCAATGCCATTGAAGTCCGATCGAGCGCGCTCGCAGAATTGCATGCGGGATTTGTTTCCGATTTCGATTGTGATACAATGTTATGCTATAGATATTGGGTGTAATCGGGATTTGAATAGAAAAGATAGGTGTTTTGGGCTTTCTAAATTCATTCCTAGGGTTTCAAGGGCATATCTTAGCTTGTGAGGAAAATTTGAGGCTTGTTTAAATGGGTAATATCTACCTCTTCTAATTTTATGCTTTCATAGTGCATTACTGTCACTTTGTGTCGTGGTTTTTATCCCACAAGGGTTTTTCCAAGTAAAATTCAGTTCGTTTGTGTTTGAACTTAATTGTGTGATTGAAGCTTGCCGTTCTCCAACAATAATCACTAAATAACAATTACCAATTCCTTTCTTTTTTCATGAACTCCCTACTCATCAAACAGCCCCTCAGTAGATAATAGGGAACTTCTCCGCACCCACTTCATACATGTAGGACAATGGTTTGGTGATCCAATAGTTTAGCCTATGGCTCCCATGATAATGAACCATGCTTAATGAATTTCCTTAGATTAGATGAATAAATAGATAAAGGGATATTATGCGAACATGAATGATCACGGCAGATGGCGGAAGATTCGGACTGTAGGAATGACATGGATGGTTCATGGCTCAAAAGTCAGACAGCTCGACATGCCTCGAGGACACCCTGATCCATAGCTCAAGTGGTAGACTGAGTGAAAGATACCTTGTTTCAACATTGAGGTCTTGGTATCAATTCCCTAGTGAGGTGACTAACAGTGAAGTGTGAACTGACAGTGGGTGTAGTAACAAGCTAACAAAAAAAAAATACACCTCAAGGTCTATTTAATAGAGCTCTTGGGGCCATCCAATAGGAGGCAGATTGGTATTGTAGCCCACACCACACCTCCAGCAGTGGTGAAAAGATGTGGCAAGTTTTGATTGGCCAATCCTATGCAGGCTGTACATTCTGTCAGACAGCCTTGCTCATACTTAGAAACGAATTGGCTACTCAGCCTGCCACTAGCCACTAGCTAGTGGTCAGTGCTCTGTGGGCTCCACCATGATGTATGCGTTTCACCCATGCCATCCACTCATTCTTACAGATCATTTTATGGTATGAGCCCAAAAATGAGGTTGATCCAAATCTTAGGTGGACCGCACAGTGTTTGATTGAACGCCCACCATTAAAAACTTCTTGGGGGACATTTAATCACTATTGTTTTCCCATGGTGTGTTCCACCTGATATTTAGATCTATCTCATTTTTGGGATCAAGCCATAAATTTTTCTTTAAAAATGGATGGACAGCGTGGATAAAACACATACATCATGGTGAGGCCCACAAGCACCAACCACTAGCCACCCGGATGATGGCAACGTCACTAGCCAATCCGTTTCCCTTGTACTCGACTCAAAACTTAAAAACAAAAACAAAAAACAAAAAAAAAATCTATAGGCCCATTACGGTTGGCCAATCAAAACTCGCCACATCATTTCACCATCGATAGAGATGGTGTGGGCTTCACTACCCAATACGCATCCCATCCAATAGGCCTATTTCTGCAAAGCCGGCCCGTGGTTAGGCCTTTGCCTGGCTAGCCATGCAGATCTTACATATCTCTGGCTACATGTTCTCATCGGAACTACGTAGCATGGTTAGCTATGGAACCTAGCTTGGATGGACGGCCTATATGGCACCACGGCCTGTGGCCCAATTAATATAAGGCTGCCTAGACCTAGGCAGAGTTTTTACCACATTTTCTGTTGGGATATGGACTTTGAAAAACTATTTAGATAAAATAAAATTAAAATTAAAATGAGAAAATAGAAAACTTATCAGTTTATAGAAGTCGAGGCATGACGTGAGTCACTCGGCTTGAAATCGAATTTACTCCCCTTGAACAACGTCCCAAGTGCAACAGGTTTCCAGAGCAATCGATCTCCAGTATACAATGATTATGACCCGGTTCCAACGGTGCACTCACTGTACACGGGCTCGAACCACTTGTAGTCTTAATCTGAACTATAAAATACTCAAACATATTTTTTAAGAGAAAACCTTATTTTTTTTAATGCTTCTTAAAACCAAAAAGTAGAAGTCTATTTATAGACTCTGAAAAGACACCCTTAAGGGTGTAGAGACACCCTTTGAAAAAGGGTTGTGACTATTCGGTTTAAACCTAATTGGTGTGACTATTATGATTAAAAAGACAACTTTCAAAACAAAAGATGAAAGGATGCAACCTTTCAGACTTAAGTGAAAAGACACATCCGTAGGACACATGCGCAACTATGGCCAAGGCTATGGCCCGTCCCAATGGATATTTTGAAACACTAAATTATTTTAAAATAACTTAAAATACGACAATCCCCCACATGTTTCAAAATTTTTGACATTTCAAGTTAAGATGGAAGAGTTGTGTAATAGTGTCGGTGTCACCATAAACTTGAATCGACATTAGAATAAGCATGACAAGTCTATAGGAATCAAGTGATAAAGTTTGAACTTAATTCCTTTTAATATATATTGCAAGTACATGACACTCACACAACTTTTTCGCTACGAGTGATTCTACGGTTCGGTGCGTTTCGGCCATGCACCATTACCTGAATTTCATGAGTGCTATAGAGAATTTGCCTAGATTCTCATAGGAAGCAGCCTCCACCTCCATACCCATATATGTGAATTCCATTAAGTGTACGCAGCAATTGGATACACCACCAAATATTTGATTATAGATTCATTAAGAGTTCAAAAACCCATCTTTTTTCATTGTTGCTCGCACTTTACACCATAAAAGGGGCTCATTTATATCAGTTCAATCATCTACCTCGTGTCTTGTTGTTTACCCATTGAACCTATCGCATAAGATCTCTACTTGTATAGGTTGGGTTGCCAACACTGGTAGCTCATATATTAGGCTCAGCCCCATTCCCTTCTTTATTGTTGCTCGCACTGTACACCAAAGAATGGGGCTCATTTATATCAGTTCAATCGTCTATCTCATGCCTTGTTGTTTACCCATTGAACCTATCGTATAAGATCTCTACCTGTATAGGTTGGGTTGCCAACATTGGTAATTCATATATTAGGCTCAGCCTCATTCCCTTCGATGTACCATTGACTAATATTTTAAATAGTCATTTGGTCAGAGGATTTATGACCCGTAGGCCTTTTACCTCCACTAGGCATTGATCCGTCAGACTTTCGCCTATTACAAAAAATTAACCATTATTACCTTCTATAGGAGTTAGGTTATGTCTTACTCCCAATATGGCTGATCATCCTTTCGGACTAGCTATGGATCATCACCTTGATAAGCTATTGCTTCATCAACTAGCTACATGGAAACGAGCCTTTAGTTAGGCGGATTCCTCCTTTTGATCCTTAGTTAAGTCTTTGATAGTCAGTCGCATCCTCTTTGAATATTCATATCTCAAGCCAACGCATACCAACCTCATTTCTAAAGTCACAAAGTCAACAATTACGACTCCATCATGCAACAGATACTGAGCATCACTTTTATTATAATAGTTTTCGTATCATTGGCTCTGAATACAACCAATTTTCTTAGCCCTGAATATACTCTTACCATTCAACCAACTTCACTAGCCCACCATTCAACCAACTGGTGGTAAAGTCAAACAAACTTATTGTATCTACAGTACAAAGAGGCTAGCATATGACAACCAAAATAGAGTATAACCTTCATGTAATCATATTGTAACATTATCATGTTATCACATGTTTCCTGACACATGAAAGGTTGGCCAGTTTATCGATTAATTATTACAATTCAATACAATCAATGGAATTTTATTGGCTGAATATGAAGAAAAAGGTCTAATATCCTAAATAGTTAGGACCTCTCAATCTATGATCAAACATATTGACCGATGATTTGTTCATTAAACATGGCCCCCTACAAGTGCGGAAGTCTACTAATAATAAAAAGTAAAATATTATAAATAAACTTACACAAAACTTGGCCTCCAATATGTATAGAGTTCAGTTTGAAAATTCCATTGATCTAATAGTCATTTGTTGAATTTAGACCATTGACCATTTTCTTTCTGACCATTCATTTAATAGCGACCAATTTGATCATTAAAACATGCAATCAATTTAATTCTAGACACCTTGTCTCAAAGACCTACCTGTCAACATAAAACATATGCATATTGATCCATAACATTCAACATAAAGTTTCCTTAGTGTGAATCTTCAATTTTATGTCAACCTATTCATCAAATATATATTGACTAAACTTGGATTTGATGCATTAAGTAGTTTATGCATTCGAGTGAAACCCCACAATTTCAGATTTAGCCTTGATAGATATATCTATGGCCCACCCGATAAACCTATTAACCAAGAGTTAAGAAAACCTATTAACCATATGGTGAGGCCCAATGTAATATGTGAGAGGCCTATGTGGTAAGGCCATTGCAATATGTGAACCCACCATCATGTATATAATAGTATCTATGATGTCCATCCATTTCCTAGCTAGTATAAGGCCATGGGCCCCCATTATAAGATAGGCTCTAAATGGGCCAATCTCTAGGGAGTAACGATGGTTAAATGTCCATAGTGGTTAAATATCCACATTGTAAACCTCCCTACAGCCCTTTGTTAGGCTCATTCTCATCTATTGGGCCCCCTTAGTATTACCTATTTAGCCTTAGTAGGTTAACCCAAACCGTTGGGCCCCCCATTATTTAGCCTCCTATTGGAAATGTGACCCACTTAGGTACATGTATTTGCCCAAGTTTAGAGACCAAACCTGAGGCCCACTTAGACGTTGAGTGGGCTACCCAGATCATTCGGATGGACATATAGTCCTAGATGTATGGACCCCACCAAAGCCCACCTTATATTCATATCAGGCCCCCATAGTGAAGCCTACTTATTACATGATAGAGGGGGTGAGGAAACCCACTTGTTGTACTTAGATTCATCCTCTTGTACACCCGCTTGACTCGCCTCGTGAGATGTGTTCTACTCTCATAACTGATTGCTAGGACTTCGATACTATGTATGTATCATCCACACCGTCCAGTTACCCCTCTTGGGATGAGTGTGAGGTCCATCCTTGACGTTAGTATGTCATCTAAGCCATCCATTGTTTGTAGGATGAGTACATCACCCATTTCTGTAGATGGAAGAATATATGGTATCAGGTTTCGTATATCCACTATATAGAGCCTATCTCGATGTATGGACAAGATCCGTCGTCCTTTCAATGGACCCCATCTTGGAATATATGATATATCAGTACCTTGGAAGGCTAATGTTAGTAAAACGCGGGACATGCTGCATGGACTCTTATAGTTGTAGGGGGAGCATGTTGTTTAGTTTATATTCTTGGTATGTGATATGCCGTTGAAGGTCAATTGTGGATTTTTGTTGTCTATCTTATCAGATAATCATGCCTATGTACCTTATTACATCATGATACATGCTCATACACATCATATGTATACTTGTTATGAGGAGTGACTGATCACAGCATGTGCCGTTGGGCTGGTTTATTATGGGACTCCTTGTGAGACGGAGTGGCCCCACATGAGCGCACAGTATGTGCAAGTTTGATGCATGACTGGATAGTATGATTATGCACAGGTATTTGATGCATGACTCCTTTTGTGGTATGATCACTGTACGCCCTAGCGACATCAGGGCCATGGCCTCCACAGGTATATCGTGGATGGCCAGTTGGGACACCGGAAATGTTTGGTTCTAGCGTACGGGCATCTAATGTGTCCGTGGGTGAAAGTCCCTAAACTCCTTGGTACTAGGGACGCTCCAATGTCTAGACTGAGTGGATGCAGGAGCATCGAGTGTCGAATACTAGGAGGTCGCGCTTCTCACTGTGTCGTGATCGGTTGGAAGAGAGTGTAGCCTTAACCGCCTGAGGAAGTAGGCAATGTTAGGCTGGGTCTGACAAGCTCATAAATGGGTCCGCTATTGACGAGCCAGGTCGATATTGGTAGGCGGATAGTGATGTCTCTTCTACTTACCCAGTTGTGTGCTTGATGAGGCGGCAGGTGGAGTAGAGTATACTAGACCTCGGTAATGATCCCAGAGAAGTACAATACTGATATGTGGATTTACTGAGTAGGAGTTACGTACTCAGCATTTCATTCATTCATTCATTCACTATCCACTCGAGCTGGTGGTGCGCAACTAGATCATTATGTGTACCCTCGCAATGGCCATGATTTCGGTTGGGTACACGACTAATCTGAGATAAGGAGTTTACTACATTGTGTTCAGCTATCCAAATCAAGTATGGGCCAGTTTGGATAGAAGTCCCTTGTGATGAACCTCACAGCTTGCGATACTACGTACTATCATCCCGTCTTCACATATCCGCTTGGTTATTTCATTCCCACCGCATATTGCATTGCATCCTCAGCCCATAGCATTTGGTTTATTATGCTTCTGTATTGCATATCCTGAATAAGGTTGATGGTATTATGGACTTGTTAGGATCTGCATATCGTATTACGTACGCGGCATATGGCATTTGGGTTGTTATGTTTTTGCATTTATATGGCCTAGATGAGGCTGATGTAATCGTGGTTCGTCAGAAATTGTATATTACATTGCATCCTCGACATCTGATATTTGGCTCTCTATGACTCTGCATTTGCATAGTCGATCTGTATTACATACTTTGATATTGTATGACTTAATTTACCAGTATTTTCGCTTACTCTGATATTTGTGTACTTGGCACTTACCTTATGCATACACTTACACCACCCTCTAAGCTTTCTATAAGCTTATACACGATAGATGCGTGCAAGTGGCGTTAGGTCACAGCAGCGTTGAGCTTGGAGCATGCAGCTTTCTTCCGAAGTTTTGATTATTGATATATGTATTTCCCCTTCAGCACTGTAATCAACTGTTTATATTAGTGGATATGTGATGATGATGTTGCCTTTGTGATTTGGGTACACTTATGGTTATGCTCCTTTATTTACAAAAAAAAAAAAATCACACTGAAAATCCTCCTTGTAAGATCCTAGGATCGGAACCTGGCGTATGGGCCCTGGAAGCCGAGAATGGAGTACTACGGAGGCTGTTGGCACTAGATTCGGCAATCGAAAATTCTGTGAGCTCGTTTTTTGAGTTTAGGGCGTGACAAAGGCTCCTTAATGTCATATCATGATTTTGAGAAAATCTAATAAACGCATGCTTTCTAATGAGTGAACAGGGCATGACATTATCCGAAAGTTAGGAAAAATAGATTTCTTGGATTTTACATGTGTGATAGAATGGCATGTGTTTGGGACATAAAGACCATAGGTAGGTCATAGCTCTAGTACCCAAGATGGCCTTAGCCCGACTCATCTGACAACTTGAGGATCATACTCTATGCTAACGGGGGTTATAACGAACCAGGCCAATTACTCAAAAATCTAGGCCTCTCATATGTTTGATCGTAGTCCAACCATTCTCATTTATAGATATCAAGATCTAAAGTTCTCTAACCATTCTCAGTCGGTGCATACGTTCACTTTTATACATTATTTTGTACATGCAGTCCAAAAAACTTACATAACACGTATCTACAAGATCCTAACCATTTGGTGGGATATGACAACTCTAGATTATATGGGCCATGGCTCACAAATCGGGTTGGTGTGGTTTCATTTTGGGCTATTCTAACCAGATAGATGCTACCGTAATTCTTAAATAATTTTTCAAACATATTCGATTTCAAGATTGTTGGGATATGAAGTTTGAAAAACTATTTATATAAAATAAAATTAAAATTGAAATGAGAAAATAGAAAACTTATCGATTTATAGAAGTCGAGGCGTGACGTGAGTCACTCGGCTTGAAATCAAATTTGCTCCCCTTAGACAACGTCCCAAGTGCAACAGGTTTCTAAAGCAATCGACCTCCAGGATACAACGACTATGACCCGGTCCCAGCGGTGCACTCACTGTACACGGGCTCGAACCACTTGTAGTATTAACCCGAACTAGAAAATACTTAAACACATTTTTAAAGAGAAAACCTTCTTTTTTTAATGCTTCTTAAAACCAAAAAGTAGAAATCTATTTATAAACTTTGAAAAGACACCCTTAAGGGTGTAGAGACACCCTTTGAAAAAGGGTTGTGACAATTGGGTTTAAACGGTGTGACTATTAGGATTAAAAAGACAAATTTTCCAAACAAAATATGAAAGGATGCAACCAATCAGACTTAAGTGAAAAGACACATCCGCAGGGGACATGCGCATCTATGGCCAAGGCCATGGCCCATCCCAACGGAAATTTTGAAACACTAAATTATTTTTAAATAATTTAAAATACAACATTTTCCATTGAGATGAGCCAGAAGGAACCATGGTCCAGGCCTGTAAATGATATGAGTTGGACTTGTAACTGAGTTTGGCCCAGCCCAATGAATGGTATGGTTATGCCTAAACATGAATTTGAGGTCCACTTAGTGAATGGCCACTCATCGCCAAGATGGGCCCACCCTCACCCTACTGACGCCCAGCAAAAGTAGGTAATAACACACATAGAATGGCCGGGCTTGGGCAGGACCCGAAAAATTGGTTGGGCCCAATCAACCCAGCCCTACCCAACTGGACCCAGCTCACACAACGGGCATATCCGTGTGGGGGCCAGCAAATCACATGAGGTACAAAAAGTGTGCATATGTGTATGTTACCTGAAAGAATCCCCACGAGTGTAGGGCAGATCTAAGCTTCTCCATCTCACTAGCTTGTGAATCGCCATTTGATGAGAAAAGCAGCTCAAGATCAACGGCTGGGATGGGAGACGAGGGATGAGAAGCATCCGTGGGTCTCTCATCTTCTCTCCTGATGTATGGATGGGATGGTTCGTGTCCATCCCTAGCAAGCTTCTGAACAAACATCTTCTTTGAACCACCGTAAGAGGCCACGACCGATGAATCAAAGAAATGACGGATAAGGGAAAGTTGCCGGGAGCGGATTAGGTATGGCACCAGCCTCCCTGCGACCCTGAAAGTGGGCCCCATATTGATAGAGTTATTTTATATCCACTCCGTCCATCAGTTTTTCCAGCTCATTTTAGCGCATTTGAGATCTTGAGCCCAAAAATAAAGCAGATCAAAATATCAGGTGGACCCAATCATAGGAAACAGTGGTTATTGAGCATTAAAAGCATCTAATGAACCACGAAAGTTTTGGAGCAATCCAATATTATTATTTTTTCCTTCATCCAGGTTTTTTTGACCTTATGAAATGTTTGGATGGAAAATAAACATTACGGTGGGCCATAGGAAGCTTTTAATGGTGAACGTTCAACAACATTTTTCTTATAGTGTGGTCCACCTAAAATTCGTGTCAGCATAAATTTTGGTCTCATACCATAAACTGATCCAGTCCAATAGATGGATGGTGTGGATATAAATGAAATATATTAAGGTAGGGCCCATGGTCAGGGTCGCACCGTGTTAGGTGAAGCCGGGGCCGCATCTAATACGCTGCCGAAGCTGGCACCATCTTACTTTATTATAAATGGACGATAGAAAACACCCCAGAGCGTAAGCTACACGTGATACGTGATGCTGTTGTTGACTTCAAGGGGATTGCTACCTTGGTATGAGTTATTTACCATTTATGAAAGAAATGTAGGTCCCATTTTGAACTGGGCCATTCCAGTAAAGGCCGGTTAGATGGGAATTTTGTGCAACCAGCTGCGTAAGTGGCCCACTGTGCCATGCGTCCATCAGGGTTGCAACACCTTGAAAATGGGAGGGCCCAAAAATCAGGCAAGGTCAATCATCAGATGAACCCTCCATTATTTCAACAGTGTGGCCTACCAGTTGATTGGATCTGCCTGATTTTTGGGGTGTCAGATACTCACCGCAGTGGATATTTTGGATGTCATACACATACTAGTGTACCCCATGTACAGCTAATTGAATGAAATTATCATCTACAACTGTTGCAGAGAAACTGCCTTAATCTTAATGTTTCGTCTTTGGCATTTTGTTTTATTTAAATTTTTCTTAGCCATCTTTATGTGACACGTCTAAAGAGATGTTTGCTCAAATGCGTCCGGATGCATCGGGCCACTAGCATATGGATTTATTTTTTCTTTTAATCACCCTAATCATTTATTTGATAAGGCTGCTCCTGATGCGCCGGCCTGATAATAATACTCTTGGAATAAATATTTCAACCCTTCAATTCTACAAAGGTTACAGTTATCTTGATGTTTTAAGTTTTAAAGAGTCCAATCCTATTTTAAAGTCTCTTTTTTTTCTAAGTTATTTTTAACATATATATATATAAAGGTACTATACGCTCGACCGTATGTTACCTTCCATATGGTCGAGAGCTGGCACTATGCTAGCAGTCGGATGGCGAAAGTTTCAAATGAATGGTGAGATTTTATAGGGAGAAATGTGAGATTTTATAGGTGCGTAGAGAAACAAAACCAGTGAAACCGTCTCTCTCTCTCTCATGTATATTTCCTACAAAAAGCCTCCGCATGGAGGTCCTGCCCTACAAACCTAGATAGTACTTACTGTGGAGTTTTTTGATAAATCCACCTCATCCATCCGTTTTTCTCATATCATTTTAAGTTACGATCCAAAAAATGAGTCAGGTCCAGGGATCAAGTGGACCACAAGTTGGCAATTGAACATCCACCATTAAAATCTTCTTAGGAGATGAAGAATTTTCGAATCAATCTGATATTTGTGTTTTCACTTCATCCACGTCTACATGACCTTTTGAATAGGTTGGATGGTAAAAAAAAATCACGCTGGCCCTAAAAAAGGTTTCAACGATGGGTGTCATTATCACTGCAGCTTCATTTGGTGTGGTCCATTGGAGCTGTGGACCTGCTTCATTTTTAGGATCATAACTTAAAATAATATGAGAAAGCAATGAACGACATGGATAAAACAATTACATCATGTTGGGCCCCACAGAGCCCTGCCGAACAGATTACCGGGTAGGACGCAATCCCTGTCCTCTTTCTTTTACGTCAATGCGAAACGGGCGGAAACGAATTGGCTATTCCCCTGCCACTAGTCGGGTGGTGACGGTCGGTACTCTATGGGCCCCACTATGATGTATGTGTTTCATGTAAGACCCGTATCCTAGACCGTACTGTTCTGTAGGCTTCCGCGGTCCTCCCGGTCGAATTTCGGCAACCGCGACCTGTAATGGACGTTTACGCGCGATCCTAAGTCATATCCCGTGTTCCAGAGTCGACACGACCAGAGACTTATACCCTTGCGACCGCGGCTCGCACGCCGAGGTGATACCTAGGCCAGGAGATGTGGGTCTGCGTTTTGTTCGAGGAAAACACCGCGCGTTGCGAAATCCAAGAGAATCTCTACAATATGTCTCATCAATCAAGTGCACATCAATCACCTCATGACAAGTACAAGAGCAACCCCAAAGTCAAATCTTTCTCTTACACACCCATATATGTCAAGTACATACCCATCACCCATCACTCACTCCCCATCACTCCATCACTCACACCCATCCCTCTCTGTCCTTACATCACTTCTTTCTCTCTCATTTCTCAATCCACCTCCCAAGCTCCCAAGCAATCGTCCATGGCTTCCAAGGAGAGAAGCTAGTGTGGTCCACCTCCCTACCACTCAATCCCACCATCCAAAGACCATCTCTACTGTTGAAATGCATCCCTTGGAGCTCTAAGATGTGTTGATGGAAGAAGAAGTCTAAGAAGATCAAAGGTGGGTGTTCAATGCAATAGATTGTGATTTTTAATTTAGGGCCCACATGATTCGGGACCCATGTTGTTGTATGTTTTGTATTATGGCCCACCTAGGGGAGCTCATAGTGGCGGAGCTCCCCCGCCTCTCTCTCTCTCTCTCTCTCTCTCTCTCTCTCTCTCCTTGATTTGATGGCCCACCATTGATGGATAACTGTGATATCCACACTGTCCACTAGCGGGACAGTCTTGCTGAACCATCCAGGGCCACCTTGTTGCATGTTTTTGGGTTAGCTTGGATGGGGAGGAAAAAACCCAAATATTAGCTTTATCCAATAGGTGGGCCACGCTGCCGTGGGACCCACCTCTATGGAGCTGGATTGGCTGGTTTACATCCCCCGCTTGGCTGCTGGATGTCTCCAGCAAGCCTGTGGGCGCTGTAGGATGTAAGTGTTACACACAAACTGTCCATTTGGAGGACCTCAACAGCACGCAGCTGCTGTGCGTGACGTCGGCAAGTTCCATGGACCCCACCACGATGAGCGTGTAAGATCAACACCATCCAAACTCTGGACGATGGATGCTCACCACACGGTTGCGCCACTCACAGTGGCATAAGCCTATTTTTGGAGTTATGTGTGTGCTGTCCACACACGTGGGTCCCACATGATGCATGTGAGGTATCCACACCGTCCAAACTCTGGACGTGTGGACAACACCATAATGTTTGTATTTCAACCATCGTCCAAACCCCTGGATGGTGGGACCCTATGTGATGTTGGTGTTTTATATACACACCGTCCATCTACGTGGGGCTTGGACGAAGGGAAGACACAAATATCAGCTTGACATGTGGACCCCATCATGATTTATGTGTGGTGTCCAACCGTCTAGTGGTTGGACGTGGGACCCACATGGTACGGATGTTTTACCCAGGCCATCCGTCCATTTGGACGTAAACCACCTGAGATGTGGATTTCATCCACGCTGTGCATCTATTTTGCTGCACCAGCAGCTGTTGCTAATGTCAGCAGTTTATGGGACCCACCTCTCTAGCATATGAGATCCTCACCGTCCACTGCTGTGGGTGCAGGCCGCCGTGATGTATGTGTCACCTGCACCATCCATTGCTGGACGGTGCTGTGCAAGGACCTCCTTAATGTATTTTATCCCACCGTCCAGTCCACTACTTAATGTATGTATCTATATACCATCCATCCATTCCAATGGACGCGTGGGACCCACCCTCACATACCACACATGTGGGGTGGGACCCACCTTGATGTAAGTGTTATCTATGCTGCCCTGGAGCGTGGGCCCCACATGTGGAAACCACATGACGTATGCGTTTTAATCATCATCGTCCATCTGTTAGCTGACGAACGTCAACAAGTTCCGTGGAAACCACATGATTTATGTGGTGTATTCCCCGCCGTCCACCTGTTTCACATCCACACCGCTCATTTGTCTTACATCCACACTGTCTATCTTATGTGAGGCCCACTACTGATGTATATGTTTTAAATCCAGGTTGTCTATCTGCTGGTGGGCCAGCAGTGGCCTGACCATGGGTCATGTGTTACATCCAAACTGTTCATCCAATTGGTGAGCTTGTCTTAAGGCTTGAGACAAGAAAAATGTGGCAAATCTGTCTATCTGATGGACCACGCTGTAAATACCAGTAGGGGGTTGAACGACTACCATTGAAACCCTTTTTAGTATTCCAGACATTCTGGATCAATGTGAAATTTGTTTTTCCTCATAATTCAGGTCTTTGTGACCTTATGAGTAGGTCAGATGGAAGATAAACATTATGGTAGGCCCTAGAAATTTTCAACGGGGGAAAATTATTATCTCCATTGTTATTTGTGGTATGGTCCAGGTGATCTTTTGATATGATTCATTATTTAGAAAATGCTCTAAAGTGATCCCTGTAGATGGATGAATGGTGTAGTTGTTGTGGCCCATTTGATATGGCCCGTTGAATGTATTTGGGGCCCACTTGGAAGGGCCCGATGTGATGTATATGAGGCCCTTGTATAAGGCCCAATATGATGTATTCGAGGCCCATGGGTTGAGGCCCATTGTGATATATTTGGGGCCCATGGGTTGAGGCCCATTGTGATGTATTTAGGGCCCATGTGTTGAGACCCATTGAGATATATTGGAGGCCCAGGTATGAGGCTCACTTGATTGTATTAGGCCCATGTGTAAGGCCCACCTATTGTGTGTTTGAAGCCCATGGGTTGTGGCCTATTGTGATGTATTCGGGGCCCATGGGACGTGGCCCATTCGATGTATATAAGCCTATGAGTGAGGCCCATTGTGATGTATTCAAGGTCCATGTGATACAGCCCATAGTGATGTGTATGTAGCCCTTGTATAAGGCTCATTGCGATGTGTATTAGGCCTTCATGTGAGGCCATGGGCCCACTATATGTTTAGCTTTGGCTCTATGTGGACCATTGCTTGGGAGCAATCTTGGTTAAATGTCCACATTGATGGGCAATGATGGTTAAATGTCCACATTGTGACCTTCCCGGGGCCGATTTCAATCGTCAATTCCGATTGTCGAGGTCGAGTCCGATTGACAAGGCCAATTCCTTATATCAAGGCCGATTGTCGAGGTCGATTCCGATTGTCGATTCTGATTGTCAAGGCCGAGTCCGATTGACGAGGCCGATTCCATTAGTCGAGGCCGATTGTCATGGCTGATTCCGATTGTCGATTTCGATCATCGATTCCGATTGTCGAAGCCGAGTTCGAATGACGAGGCCAATTCCATTAATCAAGGTCGATTGTCGAGGACGATTCTAATTGTCAATTCCGATCGTCGATTCAGATTGTCAAGGCCGAGTCCGATTGACGGGGCCGATTCCGTTAGTCGAGGCGGATTGTCGAGGCAGATTCCGATTGTTGATTTCAATTGTCAAGGCCTAGTTCGATTGACGAGGCCGATTCCGTATGTCGAGGCCGATTCCGATTATCAAGGCCAAGTCCGATTGACGGGGCCGATTCCGTTAGTCGAGGCCGATTGTCAAGGTAATTCCGATCGTCGATTTCGATTGTCGAGGCCAAGTTCGATTGACGAGGCCGATTCCGTATGTTAAGGCTGATTTCGATCGTCGATTTTGATTGTCGAGGCTGAGTCCGAATGACGAGCCCGAGTCTGATTGACGTGGTCGATTCCATTAGTCGAGGCCGATTGTCGACGTAGATTCCGATTGTCGATTTCGATCGTCGATTCCGATTGTTGAGGCCGAGTCCGATTGATGAGGTCGATTTCATATGTCAAGGCCGAGTGTCGAGACCGATTCCGATTGTCGAGGCTGATTCCGTTAGTCGAGGCCAATTCCGATTGTCGATTTCGATCGTCGATTCCGATTGTCGATGCCGAGTCCGACTGATGAGGCCAATTCCGTTAGTCGAGGCCGATTCTGATTGTCAATTTCGATCGTTGATTTCGATTGTCGATGCCAAGTCCAATTGACGAGACCAATTCCGTATGTCCAGGCCGATTGTCGAGGCCAATTCCGATTGTCGATTCTGAGTATCGAGGCCGATTCCGATTGTCGAAGTCGATTCCGATTGTCGAGGCCGATTCCGAGTATCGAGGCTGATTCTGAGTATGTGATAGCATAGCATCATGATACATGCCCATACGCATCATCTGCATATTTGATTATGAGATATGGTTGGTCATTGCATATGGCAGGTTGTTCATGCGACTCCCTGATAGGCAGAGTTGCCACACATGAGCGTACGGTATGCACAGGATTGATGTATGATTGGACTGTGTGACTCATGCATCTTGCATTGTGTGTTGTGATTACTGTACTCCCTAGCGACATTAGGGTCGTAGCCTCCACAGGCATATCGTGGATGGCCAGATGAGATACCGAAAATCTGTTCTACATGGAGTGCTATAGATATCCCTAGGTGAAAGTCTCTAAATATTCTTGGTTCCAAAGGTTGCTCCATCGTCTAGACCGAGTTGATGCATGAGCGTATGAGAGACATACCGTTAGGTCACGTCTCTCACTGTGTCATGGTCGGTTAGAAGGGGGTGCGACCTTACCTGCCCGAGAGGAGGGGGTAAAGCTAAGCTGAGTTTGACCAGCTCGAGGAATAGGTCCGCTATTGACAAGTCAGGCCTGATATTGGCAGGCGGATACTGAGGTCTCTTCCACTCACCTTGTTGCACACGATGGGGTAGTAATCTAGTTTGGAGTATAATAGACCCCAGTGATTTTTCAGAGAGGAACCGTACTAATATGTAGACTTATTGAGCAGGAGTTGCATACTCATTCATTCACTATCCACTCAGGTTGGTGGTGCGTAACTATTTGTTACGTGTACCTTCGCAATGGCCAGGATTTTAGTTGGGGCGCGCGACTAACCTGAGATTAGGAGTTTGCCACATTGAGTCTGATTATCCAAATTTTAGTATGAGACTGGTTTGGATAGAAGTCCCTTGTGATGGACCCCATAGCCTGCGATACTATGTACTATCATCCCGACTTCACACTCTAGCATGGTCATTTCATTTGCACCGCATATCGCATTACATCAGCAGCATATGGCATTTTGGGTTACTATGTTTCTACATTTATACAGCCTAGATACAACTGACGGTATTCATGGACTCATTAAAATTTGCGTATTGCATTCATCATCAGCATCTGATATTTGGCTTGCTATCTCCGCATTGCATAGCTGATCTACATTGCTTCATCAGTATATGATATCGTTTTTATTATATTTCTGCATTACATAGCCTAGATAAGGCTGATGGTATTTATAGGTCTATCAATATGATTTTGCATTACTCTGATATTGTATGATTTATGAGCTTGTTGGTATTTTCACTTACTCTGATTTCTCTGATATTGCTTACTTAGCACTTACCTTATGCACACACTTTCATCACCCACTAAGCTTTCTGTAAGCTTATGCACGATAAATGCGTGTAGGTGGCGTTAGGTTGCAGCTATGTTGAGCATGGAGCAGATACCTCGCCCGGGATTACGGCACAAGACGTGGATGGTCCAACCTGATTGTATTCAAATGTTTATATTAGTGGATATATGATGATGATGTTGCCTTTGTGATTTGAGTAAACTTATGGTTATGCTTCTTACAAGATAAATGTACATTGGAAAATCCTCTTTATAGGATCCCAGGATCAGAATTTGGCGTATAGTACTGGGAACCGAGAATGGGGTGCTACGGAGGCTATCGGCACCGGATTCGGTGATCGAAATTCCTGTGAGTCCGATCTCTGGGTTTAGGGCGTGACAGAAGTTGGTATCAGAGCATAACTTGGGAATACCTGATGATAACATCACATATCTGCTGATAGCTACCCTGCAGTCTATGATTATTGAGAACCTAGAATGGTTAGATCCCCGAGTTCGAATAACTTAGAAAATTTCTGATATAGCTCCCTACCGTTGAGATTGTGAGGCCGCATAGTATTTCAGTTTCGATTGTTTCTAATCTGATATCCGAGGATCAGTGGGGTTATTATAGCGTTAATGAGGTGTCTTGGGAGCAAGAGGCTGAGGTTCGTAGGCGTTGTCCCCATCTCTTAGGTCTTTGATTATGTTGGTATGATATGTTCTGATTATATCTATAGTGATAGGATTTTCCTCCCTAGTGAGCTCTGTATTAGTTGTGTTGTAATTTAAATTTCGAGGACGAAATTTTTATTAGGAGAAGAGAGCTGTAAGACTCGTATCTTAGACAGTACTGTTCCATAGGCTTCCGCGGTCCTCTCGGTCGAATTTCGGCAACCCATGACCTGTAATCGGCATTTGCGCGCGATCCTGAGTCATATCCCGTGTTCCAGAGTCGACACGACCCGAGACTTATACCCTTGCGACCGCGCCATCGCTGCGGTTCCGATGCTGCGGCTCGCTCACCGAGGCTATACCCAGGCCAGGAGATGTGGGCCTGCATTCAGTTCAAGGAAAACACCGCGCGTTGCAAAACCCAAGAGAATCTCTACAACATGTCCCATCAATCAAGTGCACATCAATCACCTCATGTCAAGTACAAGAGCAACCCCAAAGTCAACTCTTTCTCTTACACACTCATACATGTCAAGTATATACTCATCACCCATCACTCCATCACTCACACTCATTCCTCTCTCTCCTTACATCACCTCTCTCTCTCTCTCATTTCTCACTCCACCTCCCGAGCTCCTAAGCAACCGTCCATTGCTTCCAAGGAGAGAAGCTAGTGTGGCCCACCTCCCTACCACTTAATCCCACCATTCAAAGACCATCTCCACCTTTAAAATGCATCCCTTGGATCTCTAGGATGCGTTAATAGAAGAAGTCTAAGAAGATCAAAGGTGGGTGTTCATTACAATAGATTGTGATTTTTAATTTAGGGCCCACATGATTCGGGACACATTTTATTGTATGTGTTATATTATGGCCCACCTAGGGGAGCTCATAGTGGCGGAGCTCCCCCACCTCATCATTCTCTCTCTCTCTCTCTCTCTCTCTCTCTCTCTCTCTCTCTCTCCTTGATTTGATGGTCCACCATTGATGGATATATGTGATATCCACGCTGTCCACTAGCGGGATAGCCTTGCTGAACCATCCAGGGCCACCTTGTTGTTTTTGGGTTGGTTTGGATGGGAGGAAAAAAAACCCATATATTAGCTTTATCTAATAGGTGGGCCACGCTGCCGTGGGACCCACCTCTATGGAGCCGGATTGGCTGGTGTACGTCCCACGCTTGGCTGCTGGATGTCTCCAGCAAACCTGTGGGCGTCGTAGGATGTATGTGTTACACACAAACCGTCCATTTGGGGGACCTCAACAGCACGCAGCTACTGTGCGTGACGTCGGCAAGTTCCGTGGACCCCACCACGATGAGCGTTTAAGTTCAACATCATCCAAACTCTGGACGATGGATGCTCACCACACGGCTGCGCCACTCACAGTGGCATACGCCTATTTTTGGAGTTATATGTGTGTTGTCCACACACGTGGGTCCCACATGATGCATGTGAGGTATCCACACCGTCCAAACTCTGAACGTGTGGACAACACCATGATGTATGTATTTCAACCATCGTCCAGACCCCTAAACAGTGGGACCCTATGTGATGTTGGTGTTTTATGTACACATCATCCATCTACGTGGGGCCTGGATGAAGGGAAGACATAAATATCAGCTTGACCTATGGGCCCCATCATGATCTATGTGTGGTGTCCAACCATCCAAAGGTTGGATGTGGGACCCACATGGCACGGATGTTTTACCCAGGCCGTCCGTCCATTTGGACGTAAACCACATGAGACGTGGATTTCATCCACGCCGTGCATCTATTTTGCTGTAGCAGCAGCTGCTGCTAATGTCAGCAGTCTGTGGGACCCACCTCTCTGGAGTATGAGATCACCGTCCACTGTTGTGGGTGCAATCCTCCATGATGTACGTGTCACCTGCACCGTCCATTGCTGGACAGTGATGT
This sequence comes from Magnolia sinica, assembly GCF_029962835.1. Classification (NCBI taxonomy): domain Eukaryota; kingdom Viridiplantae; phylum Streptophyta; class Magnoliopsida; order Magnoliales; family Magnoliaceae; genus Magnolia; species Magnolia sinica. The sequence continues at coordinate 55,928,475 of NC_080582.1, forward strand.
GTAGGACCTCCTTAATGTATTTTATCCCACCGTCCAGTGGACTGGACGGTGGGACCCTATTTAATGTATGTATTCTATATACCGTCCATCCAATCCAATGGACGCGTGGGACCCACCCTCACATACCACACGTGTGGGGTGGGACCCACCTTAATGTAAGTGTTATCTATGCTGCCCTGGAGCGTGGGCCCCACATGTGGAAACCACAGGACGTATGTGTTTTAATCATCATCGTCCATCTGTTGGCTGACGGACGTCAGCAAGTTTCATGGAAACCACATGATTTATGTGGTGTATTCCCCGTCATCTACCTATTTCACATCCACGCCTCTCATCTGTCTTACATCCACATTGTCCATCTTATGTGAGGCCCACCGCTGATGTATATGTTTTAAATCCAGGCTGGCCTGACCATGGGTCATGTGTTACATCCAAGCCGTTCATCTAATCGGTGAGCTCGTCTTAAAGAATGAGACAAGAAAAATGAGGTAAATCTGTCTATCTGATGGACCACGCTGTAAATACCAGTGGGGGGTTGAACGACTACCATTGAAACCCTTTTTGGTATTCCAGACGTTCTGGATCAATGTGAAATTTGTTTTTCCTCATAATTAAGGTTTTTTTGACCTTATGAGCAGGTCAGATGGAAGAAAAACGTTATGGTAGGCCTTGGAAATTTTAAACAGCGGAAAATCATTATCTCCATTGTTATTTGTGGTATGGTCCAGGTGATCTTTTGATATGATTCATTGTTTGGATAATGCTCTAAAATGATTCCTATGGATGGATGAATGGTGTAGTTGTTGTGGCTCATTTGATATAGCCCGTTGAATGTATTTGGGGCCCATTTGGAAGGGCCCGATGTGATGTATATGAGGCCCTTGTATAAGGCCCAATATGATGTATTCAGGGCCCATGGGTTGAGGCCCATTGTGATATATTTGGGGCCCATGAGTCGAGGTCCATTGTGATTTATTTGGGGCCCATGTGTTGAGATACATTGAGATATATTGGAGGCCCAAGTATGAGGCCCACTTAATTGTATTAGGCCCATGTGTAGGGCCCACCTATTGTGTATTTAAAGCCCATGGGTTGTGGCCCATTGTGATGCATTCGGGACCCATGGGACGTGGCCCATCCGATGTATATAAGCACATGAGTGAGGCTCATTGTGATGTATTTGAGATCCATGTGATGCAGCCCATAGTGATGTGTATGTAGCCCTTGTATAAGGGACATTACGATGTGTATTAGGCTTTCATGTGAGGCTATGAGCCCACTATATGTTTAGCTTTGGCTCTATGTGGGCCACTACTTGGGAGCAATGTTGGTTGAATGTCCACATTGATTGGCAATGATGGTTAAATTTTCATATTGTGACCTTCCCGGGGCCGATTTTGATCGTCGATTCTAATTGTCGAGGCCGAGTCCGATTGACGAGGCTGATTCCGATTGACGAGGACGATTGTCGAGGCCGATTCTGATTGTCGAGGTTGAGTCCAATTGACGAGGCCGATTCCGTCAGTCGAGGCCGATTGTCGTTGTCGATTCCGATTGTCGAGGCCGAATCCGATTGATGAGGCTGATTTCGTTAGTCACGCTGATTCTGATTGTCGATTCCGATTGTCAGATTAATGGGGCCGATTCCGTTAGTCGAGACTGATTGTCGAGGCAGATTCCGATTGTCGAGACCAAGTCCGATTGACGAGGCCGATTCCGTATCTCAAGGCCGATTCCGATTGTCGAGGCTGAGTCCGATTGGCGAGGTCAATTCCATTAGTCGAGGTCGATTGTCGATGCTGATTCCGATTGTTGATTTCGATCGTCGATTTCGATTGACGAGGCCAACTTCGATTGACGAGGCCGATTCCGTATGTCAAGGTCAATTCTGATCGTCAATTCCGATTATTGAGGCCGAGTCCGATCGACGAGGTCAATTCCGTTAGTCGAGGTCGATTGTTGAGGCCGATTCCGATTGTCGATTCCGATTTTCAAGGTTAATTCTGTTAGTCGAGGCCGATTCCGATTGTCGATTCTGATCGTCGATTCCGATTGTCGAGGTCGAGTCCGATTGACGAGACCGATTCTGTTAGTCGAGGCCAATTTCAATCGTCGATTTCGATTATCGAGGCCGAGTCCGATTAATGAGGCCGATTTCGAGTATCGAGGCCGATTCTGATTGTCGAGGCCGATTCCGCTTGTCATGGCCAATTCCGAGTATCAAGGTCGATTCTGAGTATGTGACAGCATAACATCATGATACATGCCCATACGCATCATCTGCATGTTTGATTATAAGATATGGTTGGCCAACACATATGACAGGTTGTTCATGCATCTTCCATTGTGTGTTGTGATTACTATACGCCCTAGTGACATCAGGGTCGTAACCTCCACAAGCATATCGTGGATGGCCAGATGGGACACCAAAAATCTGTTTTACATAGGGTGTTATAGATATCCCTGGGTGAAAGTCCCTAAACCCTCTTGGTTCCAAAGGTTGCTCCAACGTCTAGACCGAGTGGATGTATGAGCGCATGAGGGCCATATACCGTTAGGCCACGTCTCTCACTGTGTCGTAGTCGATTGGAAGGGAGTGCAGCTTTACCTGTCCGAGAGGAGGGGGCAAAGCTAGGCTGAGTTTGACCAGCTCGAGGAATAGGTCCGCTATTGATGAGTCGAGCCCAATATTGATAGGTGGATAGTGAGGTCTCTTTCACTCACCTTGTTACGCGTGATGGGACGGCAATCTGGTTTAGAGTGTAATAGACCTCGGTGAGTTTTCAGAGAGGAACCATACTGATATGTAGACTTATTAAGCAGGAGTTGCTCGAGCTGGTGGTGCGCAATCATTTGTTATGTATACCTTCGCAATAGCCAGGATTTCGGTTGGGGCAAGCAACTAACCGGAGATTAGGAGTTTACCATATTGAGTTTGACTATCCAAATTTTGGTATGGGATTGGTTTGGATAGAAGTCCCTTGTGATGGACCCCATAGCCTGCGATACTATGTACTATCATCCCGACTTCACACTCTAGCATGGTCATTCCATTCGCACCACATATCGCATTACATCCGCAGCATATGACATTTTGGGTTACTATGTTTCTACATTTATACAGCCTAAATACAACTGACGGTATTCATGGACTCATCAGGATTTGCGTATTGCATTGCATCATCAACATCTGATATTTGGCTTGTTGTCTCTACATTGCATAGCTGATCTACATTGCTTCATTAGTATATGATATCATTTTTATTATATTTCTACATTGCATAGCTTGGATAAGGCTGATGGTATTTATGTACCATCAATATGATTTCGCATTACTCTGATATCGTATGATTTATGAGCTTATCGGTATTTCCGCTTACTCTGATTTCTCTGATATTACTTACTTAGCACTTACCTTATGCACACACTTTCACTACCCATTAAGCTTTCTATAAGCTTATGCACGATAGATGCATGCAGGTGGCATTAGGTTGCAGGCTTGTTGAGCATGAAGCATGCAGCAGTCTTCCGGAGCTTTGATTTTGACATATGTATTTCCCTTTTAGCATTGTATTCAAATGTTTATATTAGTGGATATGTGATGATGATGTTGCCTTTGTGATTTGGGTAAACTTGTGGTTATGCTTCTTACGAGATAAATGTACGTTGGAAAATCCTCCTTATAGGATCATAAGATCGGAATCTGGCGTATGAGTGCTGGGAGCCGAGAATGGGGTACTATGAAGACTGTCAGCATCAGATTCGGCGATCGGGATTCTTGTGAGTCTGATCACCGAGTTTAGGGCATGACATTTCATCCATGTCGTTTATTCATTTTTACATATCATGTTATGGCTTTGTCCCAAAAATGAAAGGGATATAAATCTCAGGTGGACCACACCATAGGAAATCAATAGTGATTGTATGTCCACCATTAAAATCCTCCTAAGGCCCACCGTACTGTTTATTTGACATCTAATTTGTTGATTAGGTCATACAGACATATATGAAGTGAAAAAGCAAATATCATCTTGATCCAAAGCTATTTTGGATCCCAAAAAGTTTTTAATGGTCGACGTTCAATCAACAATGTTTCCTGTAATGTGGTCCACTTGAGATTGGGATATACCTTATTTTTGGTCTCATACCCAAAAATGATCTAGAAAAATAGATGGACGGCCTGAATGAAACACATACATCATTGTGGGGCCCACATATCATTGACCACCCGTCATTGGCGGGTGGCAGGGAAATCGGATTGCATACTGAGTTACTTGGGCCCACCTTGAATGTATGTGATCTATCGACATCGTCCATTCGTTTTTTCATCTAATTTAAGGGGTTAAGACCAAAATTGAAGCATATCCAAAGATCAAGTTGACCATATCACAGGAAGCAGTGGAGATAATGATTTCCATCGTTGAAACCTTGCTAGGCCCCACGGTGATGTTTAATTTTCATCTAAAATGTTCATAAGATTATACAGACATAGATGAATGGGAAAAACAAATATAAGCTTGATCCAAAACTTCTCCGCGCCACCCCCCCCCCCCCCCCCCAAGAAATTTCAACTGTAGACGTTCAATTCAACTATTTATTGTTGTGTGGTCCATTTAAACATTTTATATATTTTATTTTTAGGTTATACCCCTGAAATTATTTGGTAAAATGAATGGACAGAGTGGATATAATAAATAAATCACAGTGGACCCCACAGAGTTTACTTAGTATGCTAAGCACGTAATCTGCACTCACTACGCAATCCACTTCCGATGGCAGGGAGTAGCCAATCCATTTCCGAAACGGGCCTGTTTGATGGACACGGGTTAGATACTGAAAGGTTGAGCAGCGATTCCTCTACTAAAGTGACGTCACTAAGTTTTGTAGGTCCCACTATGATGTATGTGTTGTATCCACACCGTCCATCCATTCTGAGATATCATTTTAGGGCATGAGCCAAAGTATGTGGTAGATAAAAATCTGTAGTGGACCCCACCATAGAAAACACTAGGGAGAGTAATTCCCACAATTGAAACTATCCTAAGGCCCACCATAATGTTTATTTGAAATCCAACTTGTTCAAAAGTTAAAAAATACATGAAAGAAGGGAAAACACAAATATCAGCTTGATCTGAAACTTTTGTGGCATTTAGAAGTTTTTAATGGTGGGCGTCACTGTCCCACTGTTTTCTGTGCTAGGGTCCACTGGAGCTTTGGATTTAACTTGTTCTTTAGATATTGCCCTAAAATGATCTCTCCAAGTGGATGGAAGGAGTGGATACAAAACACACATTATAATAGGGCCCACAAAACTTGGTGACATAACTTCAGTAGTGAGTCTCGCTACTCAATGTGTCATCATCTAATCCGCACCCCTATTCAACGGAAGTAGATTGCAGAGTAACTCACTACCCTTAGTGTACTGAGTAGACACTGTGAGGTCCATCATGATTTATGTATCTGATCCACTCTGTCCATCCATTTTACCATATTATTTTAAGGCTTGAGCCCAAAAATTAATCATATAAAATGTTCAAATGGACCACACCACATGAAATGGTAGAATTGAACATCTACTGTTAAAAAAATTCTTGGGGCCCACGAAAGTTTTGGATCAAGCTTATATTTATTTTTTCTCTTCATCCATGTCTGTATGATCTTATGAATAGATTGGATGACAAATAAACATCAATGTGGGGCCTAACATGATTTCAATGGTTGAAATGATTATTCCCACTGTTTCCTGTGATACAATCAACTTGTGACTTGGATTTGGTTCAATTTTAGGCTCAACTCCTTAAATGATATGGAAAAATGGAGGACGGGGTGGATTTTTCAAAAAATCCCACGGTATGCCCCACCCAGGTTCTAGTGCACTACTTCATGCTAAAGGCTTTTACAGGAAATACTCCGAGTCATATTTTAATAACCGGTTTCATTGATTTTGTTTCTCCACTTATCCTCTAAAATCTTACTGTTGGGTTAGAATTTTCAACATCCAACCACTTGTGTGTTGCCAGCTCTCGACCGTATGGAAGGTAACATATGGTTGAGCGTATAGTACCTTTTCCCTATGTGTGTGTGTGTGTGTGTGTGTGTGTGTGTGTGTGTGTGTGTGTGTGTGTGTGTGTGTTTGCTATTTTTAGAAAGTTTATTATTTTTAAAGGTTATTTAAACATCATAACTAATTTTACATGAACAAATCATTATTATTAATTTTATTTGAATTAATTTTTATTTTTATTTTATTTTTACCTATGTATTGAAAATTCCTCATAAATTTAAAGTTTAACATAGAGAAAGAAGACTGTGATCTTTTACTCCCTCTTTCTCTACTCATCCACTACTACAATATATAGTTGGTTTTAAGATACCATTTAGCTTTTCTCTCTACAATATCTAAAAAGCCAATAATAACTAATATCATGGACCATATTAACTAACAACATTTTGTGAATATTAGGACAAGCAATGGATTACCTGATTATCAGACACTTCCAACTTAAGACATCAAACTTAAGACATCAGTTAAGGATATGGAATTCCTACCCAATGTAAGAAGTTTTATTAAATTATCCAATTATTTGATTACATGACTTCTAAGTTCTAAGTAAGTCAGATATGGATACAACTCTACATGTATCCACTTAACTATTCAAGGGCATTTTCATAATTTACTCAACTAGCAATATTTTTAATTATGATATTAAATACTAATATGTAGTATATTAAATTATACATTTTTTGCATGACATTGGCATGAATGATGATGTTGATATAGCGAATGTTGCTATTATTGACTTTATATTTTGTTATATTTTTTTATAGATATTTTTATTAATTTTATTAGGAATGTAACTTTTTTAAAATTTTTAAAATAAGATATTAATTGGATATTTGAGTACCCAACCATCCAACTTATATTCCACTTTTTGGATAATATCCGTATTTGACCTATATGTCACTTCTTTGAACAATATCAAAATTCGTATCCATATCCAATGTCCAATTCAAATATCTGACGTGGGTATTGCAACATATTCGGCTCGTTTAATTACTACCCTAACAAATGCCTTAGATATCATAGTTAATTAAATTTGTATCTATACTCATTGTCTAAGTCAGATAACGGATATGTATATTACAATATATTCAGCCAACTTACTACACTAGTAAACCTCGGATGTCATAATTCATTGTTGTTGTCAGATGTCTTCAATTTGATTGTCATGGCTCGATTCATCTTTGTGTGATTTCGCCATTTTTTCCCGATAAGTGGTATCAGATCAATCGTTGGAGCGCAGGCGTAAATCTACAGGATTAGCATTAATGGGAAACACTAGGTATGACATTGAGAAGTACTCAGGTAAAAATAACTTTGAGTTATGGAAGATCAAAATGATCTGTCCCTTAACCAAGCAAGGTGAAGATGGTGCTCTTGAGGAGCAAAAGTCGACTATGAGTGATGATGATCGGAATACTCTTGATAAAAAGGCCTTATCCTCAATTTGTTTGTATCTCACAGATGAGGTTCTCTATAATGTTTTGAAGGAAAAAACTGCAGATGGCTTATGGGCGAAGTTAGAGGATATTTATGAGAAAAAAATCCACTGAAAATCTCCTACACTTGAAGCTACATTTGTTCACCTTCAAGATAGCAAAAGGAGGAGATGTGGAGGCCCACATCAGTTACTTTAATAAATTGATTTGCAAGTTGCTGGATATGAAGGAAGTGGTCAAAGATGAAGATCAAGCATGCATGTTGTTGAATTCTTTTCCGGCATCGTATGAGTCATTTAGGGACTCATTGTATACAACAAATAAATCCCTAATTGTGGACACTGTTATCTCAACCTTTCAAGGAAAGGTCATGAGAAAGATAAACATTGGCCTAGGGACATCTCCTGATTAGCTGTTTATGAGAGGCAAGAATACTGAACGAGGTATATGATTTTCAAGACCTAGATCTAAATCAAAGGACAAGGGCAAAGACAAATTAAAGTGCTAGAACTGTGGGATGAGTGGACATATGAAGAAGGATTGTATAAATCCTAAAGTGAATAAAGAAAACTCATAGGCTTTTTTCAGGGAGGCCAATGTTGTCACATCTGATGAAGAGACAAGTGGAGATAATGTTTTATCTGTGTCCATGATCGGACACTTACACGACAATCATAGAGATGATTGGATCCTAGACATAGGAGCGTCATATCACATGACTCCCCATCGGAGTTGGTTCGCCAGTTATAGAGAATGCGATGGTGGACAGGTCTTTATGGGCAATGACAATGCCTGTAATGTTGTGACTATTGGCACGGTGAGCATCAAGATGTTTAATGGGATGGAGCGTACCTTGACTGATGTCAGGAACGTTCCTGATATGAAGAATAGCCTGATTTCTCTCGATGCACTCGAGGCTATAGGGTGCAAGTTCACTGGTCTTAATGGTGTCCTTAAAGTTTCAAAAGGGGCACTCGTCGTTATGAGAACAGAAAAGCACAAAAACCTTTATACGTTGATCAGAAGCACTTCAGCAAGTGGAGCAGCAGCGGCTGTTGCAGATTCCACATCTGCACGTATGTGGCATGCCCGTCTAGGTCACATGAGTGAGCGGGGCATGAAGGTACTATCTGATTGTTGTTTGATTCCAGCTTTTAAGAATTCTGATTTAAATATATGCAAGCATTATTATAAGTGTTATGGTCTCATGCTCCTTTGATTGTCAAATTTTGTAGTGCCAAAACCACAATCTGTGTCTTGTGTAGCACATTGATATATATGTTCAAGGAAATGCATCACATGTACAAGGACAATGCTTCAAGACAAGAACAAGATCTACTTCAAAAAAATACAAGATCAAGTACATTGTTCACTCCTTTAAGATTCAAAGCTCAATGTCTTAAAGCGACATCGAAAGACAAGTGAACTATTCATACTCAAGACTCAAGATGAAGTACAACTCAAGTACTACAAAATCAAGCTTCAAAAGATCACAAGTTTAAGCTTCATTATATATCACGATATCAAGCTTCATGAACTTCAAAGATCGTCTATCATCTGAAGAAAAGAAGGTTCAATGTTCATACATAATGTTCAAGATATGAAAGACCTTAGATTGACCTTAGGGTAGGTCATTTCGGATACACAACTCAAATTGAATCATTTTATAAGTGTATGGTTTGTTCTTAGAGTAGTCCTGGACACTGTTCGACTAGTCCTAGCACTGGCTCGACCAGTCTAAGAAATTTCAAGACCAGTCCTAAGTTTGTTGCAAATTTTCAAAATTTTTGGTTGAGCCATGACCAGTCCTGAAGATTGCTCGACCGGTCGTGTGAACAGTGCATGACTTGTCCTCGACCAGTCCTGCAGTTACAACTCAAACTCTAGCAACTATTTTAGCACCGCACGACCAGTCGTGGAGTCCCTCGACCTGTCGTGGATGGCCTACGACCAGTCGTGAAACGGCTTTATCCAATCGCGCTCAAAATTACAAAATTTCATTGGTCCTACGACCAGTCGTGGTGTCCACAGGACCAGTCATGAACGTGACTTCTGCACTTATAAATAGCGCACGATTTTCAGAGCTTGATATTCAATTCAAGTAAAATCAAGGCATCACTCTGAGAGATAAGTTTGTTAACTTCTTAAGCTATATTGTGCTCATTTAATATTCTCTTTTATTAGCTTTTTATATTTGGTTTTGTATTCTACATTTTAATCTGATTTAAAAGAGGGATTGAAGAGTTCCCACTTCTTGGAATCAAAATCAAATAGAGCTGGCTCAACTTAATTTAATTTAAAATCAATTTAGAATCTAAAACCATTTCAATTGTGAGTGTGGACATTGAAATTCTATTCGAACTTCTACTCCGATTTGGTTCTTCCGGGCTACAACAAAAAGAGAATATCTAGGTATTTTACATTTGTGTAAATCTTCTATTTTTGGTTTCTTTTGAGATTGAGCTAGAAAAAACTCATTGTTTTAGTTATCTGAGGAGATCCATAAAACTCAGAGTGTGGGGTTTTTGAATTGTGTAAGCCCATTTGAAAGACACAATTGTGAGGGTTTTAGGTAAACCTGGAAAAACCTATTTTGATAATGAACGCTAATATCCACTGTGTGATGATATTAGGAGTGGAGTAGCTGTGTGGCTGTTGTTTAGCAGTTGGTGTACACACAAGCGAACCACTATAATTCTTTGTGTTTGGATGTGTAGTTTATTTTTTATATCTTTTATCATTCAAGTTTGTGGGATGTATTTGTGGATGTGAATGTTGTAACCGTTTACATTTCAAGCATTGTGGTGAATGTTGTAATAGCTTATATTTCCTTTCAAGCTATTTCCTTTTTATTCCTCTTTAGTTTGAGTTTTTGATACACAAATTGTTCTAGTAAGGTTGTCCTGCCATAAAACCCTTGGTTTTTATGGTGTAAGGTTGTCCTTAGAACAACATTGGTATCAACCTCTCAATACTAGAATTTTGAGGTTGTTTTACATTTTTGTATTGTGATTGTTTAAAGTGCTATCTTTCCTTTAATTGATTAAATTCCGCTATTATCATTTTAATTTGGCATAGTCCTATTCACCCCCCCCCCCCCCTCTCTAGGACATATAGCTCGGCCTTTTCAATTATATATATGGTAAATAATCTTAATTATCTTTTAAATCTGGAAAATATGTATTTAAGGGAGTGCTTGATTATGTACACTCTGACGTATGGGGGCAATCATCAGAAGTCTCCATTGGGGGGTCGTCATGGTTTATTTCATTTATTTACAGCTACTCCCAAAAAGTTTCGGTTTATTTCATGAAACGTAAATCCGAAGTTTTCACCATATTCAAACAATGGAAGGCAATAATGGAAAAACGGTCAGGGCGAAAAATAAAGGTTTTAAGGACTGACAATAGTGAAGAATTTCCTTCCACTGAGTTTAATGAATATCACAAGGATGAAGAGATCATTAGGCACAACATAGCGCGCCATATGCCCGAACAAAACGATGTGACTGAGCAGATGAATCGGACTCTCTTGGAGAGGGCCAGATGCATGTTAATTAGTAATGCTGCATTGGGCAAGGACCCATGGACAGAGGCCGTTAACACGACTTCTTATTTGGTGAACCAGTCTCCTTCTGCGATAATTGAATGTAAAATCCCAGAGAAAGTATGGAGTGATCATAAGATGGACTACTCAGATTTATGCATATTTGGTTGTGAGCCTTACTCTTATGTATTATCAGTTGAGAGAGATAAGCTAGACCATAGAGTCAAAAAGTATATCTTTGTTGGCTATAGTGTTAGTGTGAAAGGTTACAGGTTATTCGACAAGGTCACTCGCAAGGTCATCACTAGCCATGACGTCAGATTTGATGAAAGCTCCTTATTCTACAAGAATGATTAATAGGAGCAAGAGGAACTAGAAAGGTTGATTATAGATGTCTAGATTAACACAGATGATACTCAGGAAGAGATAGATGCGCAGACAGATGTACAAGATCAAGTGGAGCAACCACCTATAAGAAGAAACACACCGCATGATCGTAGGTTACCGGCAAGATACAGGGATGACTCTAATATTGCATATGCCCTCATTATAGATGAGGGGGACCTATCTACTATTTAGGAGGCTCTTAATGAGCTTGATGCAGAAAAGTGGAAGGCGGTTATGGACGATGAGATGGACTCGTTGCACAAAAACGTGTGGGAGCTGGTGGAGCTTCAAGTGGGTCGAAAAGCGATCGGATGCAAGTGATTATACAAAAAGAAATAGGATAAATACAAAGTGAGGCTGGTAACGAAGGGGTATACTCAGAGAGAATGAATCGACTTCACAGAGATATTCATGCCCATAGTTAAGCAAGTATCTATCATATTCGGGTTAGCACTGGTTGCTCAATACGATCTCGGGGTAGAACAGATGGATGTCAAGACTACATTCCTGCACAGGAAGTTAGAAGAGCAGATCTTCATAAAGCAACTAAAGGGCTCCGAAGTTAAAGGGGCAGAGAAAAAGATTTAAAGGTTAATGAAGTTGTTGTACGGCCTGAAACAGTCGCCCAAGCAGTGGTATAAAAAATTTAATTCTTTCATATTGAGTTAGAAATTAACTTGGAGTGAATACGATCACTGTGTCTATTACAAGACACTGAGTGATGACAAATCATCATCCTTGTATTGTATGTTGATGATATGTTGATTGCCAATCATTATCTGTTTGAAATCAACGTACTGAAGACGTAGTTATCACGGATATTCGAGATGAAAGATCTAAGGGCTGCAAAGAGGGTTCTCGGCATAGATACTCATAAAAACAGGAAGAGAAGTATGTTTTGGTTATCACAGGTAGAATACCTTAAAAAGGTATTGATTAAGTATGGGATGGACCAAGCAAAGCCAGTGAGCATTCCCCACGCCACTTCAAGCTTTCCTCAGAACAATATCTTAAATCAAATGAGGAAAAGCAGGTTATGTCTCGTGTGTCTTATTCGAATGCGTTTGGCAGTCTAATATATGTCATGGTCTGTATAAGACTAGATATTTCACAAGTAGTCAGTGTTGTGAGCAGATACATGTCAAACCCCGGCAAGGAACATTAGGAAGCGGTGAAATAGCTACTTCGATACATTCGAGGTACGAAAGACTAAGTCTTAACTTTTGAGAAGACAAGAGCAAAGTTGGTAGGGTATGTGGATTCAAACTACGCAGGCAGTGTGGATTCCAAAAAGTCGACTTCATGTTACTTGTTTGTACTAGCAGATGGAGCAATTAGTTGGATGTCGAAACTTCAGTCCGTGGTGGCTCTTTCCATGATCGAAACAAAATATATGGCGGTGGCAAAAGCATTTAAGGAAAGTGTTTAGTTAAGAGGCATGATAAATCAGTTGGGGTTTCAGCAGGAGGTTATGTCAGTTAATTGTGATAGCGAGAGTGCTATCGATTTGGCTAAAAATTCTGTTTATCACTCACATACTAAACACATTGATGTTCATCACCACTTTATCTGATGGGTGCTCGAGGAAGGAGATGTAACACTAGAGAATATTCACACTAGTACGAATCCGACAAACATGCTCACCAAGGTCGTTCTTATAGAGAAGTTCAAGTTCTGTACAACTTCTCTAGGCTTGGCGATGGCGTAAAAGGAGGACGGAGTGTGCACAAGAAGTATTGATGAAGTTACGATTCGATGCAGAGATAAGAGAAGATGACAAGAAGCTACATGTTTGAAGATTGAAGACATGATGGAGATTGTTGTTATCAGATGTCTTAAATCTGATTGTCATAGCTCGATGACATCGAGTAGGCTTCGATGTCATCAAGTAATTTTTGGATTTTCACCTCTAGTCGTTGGATAGAATTGTTCATTGTTCAATGTCATCGAAGGGTGCTAGATGACATCGAAGGTTTTACACAGAAATTTTGCGGAAACACAAATTTTGCAAAATTTCCTTCTGATTTTGTTTAGGATTCTTTCTAAAACTATATATATGGGTGTAAACGGGATTGGGAGGTATTCTAAGGCTTCCTAAACTATTCTGAATGATTCGTAAATAGTTATAAAGTTTCAAAGGGTGTGGCAAGGGTGAGATTTGAGGATTGCTCAAATTGGGTAAGTCTTCTCTCTTTGTAATTACTGCTTTCATAGTGGATTTCTATCGCTTTGTGCCGCAATTTTTTTCCCGAAAGGGTTTTCTACGTTAAATTGTTGCGTTCTCTTTGTGTTTGCTTGGTGCTTTTGGATTGCAATCCTAGATTCATCTCTATGTGATTCTACCATTTTTTCCCAACATTCATATGAGGTTAATCGTAACTATCTATAATTATATGGGTAAGAGTATTTCCTTCATTTTTCCTAGGGAAAGTAAATTTATACACAAGGGAACTGGTCAAGGGAGAGTTGTCTTTCATGGATCTTAGAACCCTCTATTCTATGACAATAATAGAGGGATAGAACAACCCATGAACAGTTGGAAATTGAAACAAATAGTACACAATGGAGGATAGAAGAAAAAATAATGAGACAATCAAATCTATTGGGTTCAAGGCTCGAACTGAATAGTCAATTTCTCATGACAATTTTACACCCTTTTCCTGGTAGTTCCAGCAAGTGCAAACGAAGGAAATTTGTAAATTATCTTCAGGATACAATGAACTCTCAATCTAAATTTCAACATGAAAATTTACACATTTCAATGTTGAACTGATCTCTAGTTTTGACACTAAAGTGCCTTTAAAACATTCAAAAAAAATATTACAAGGGGTTCTTATTCGAGAGTATTGCACAGTAGATGGTTTTATTTGATAAATGAAGCGTATATAATCTTGATTATAGTATCCAAGATTTATAGCAATTGAATAGTCATGGAGTTTTTCCTTAAGAGATGCTTATGTGCCTCTTCAAGACATCCATACCCATTCATAACAAACAATTTTCTTCCATGAAAAGACATGACCCTTTGTCCTATGGCAGTTATTTTTATACTCTTTTAGACAGAAACAGTTATCTAACAATATAAAATTGTAGCCACATGTCCTAATCATCCTGATTGTTGTCATATGAGTGACAAGTGGCATAGGTGTCACATGTACAACCGTGTCACAGATGCTCTCAATCTCTCAATCAACACTAAGGTTAAAATACTTCACAGTAGACTCTAGTTTAATTTAGGTTGCATCATGGCTCAAAAAGGTTTGAACTAGTGCCAAAAAGACTAAGGCTCTTTTGGTTCCATGCGATAATGTGTACATGTGAAGTTCAAAGTGAGCCTAATAAAGTGCCCAAGCAGCCCTACAAACCACACTGTGCGTGGACGGTGCGAAACTTCCTTAAGGAGATTTGAACCCTGGTTGCAGAAGCAAAAACACATTCTCTTACCAACTAGTTATATACTCTTTTTATGAAAAAATTTCATAACCAATATATTTATTTACATACTAGTTTTGAAATTTATTTTTATTATAAAAACACAACATGAACAAAGTTAATGGTCATCCTATGTGTGGAAAGTAGAGACAAGTTGGAATGGATAGTCTCTACTGTTGAGCTAACAATGCCTTACCCTATCCAACACAGGAGTGTGAGTATTCATGGATACGAGATCTTTTGCTTAGACTTAGTTGAACACTTACATTGGAGGATGTATTGAGTCTTGATCTAAAATACCCATCATATTCAAATCAAAATAACTTGATCATGTATTAGCTTTGATTAATCATTAGACTCCAGGATATGGGAGTTTGATGTTCTAATATTTTATGCTTTGGATCACCCGTTACGTTTATGACTAACATATGGGTGTCCCTCGGTATATGAGTTAAGGATGCAATCAAGGTCCATATATTTTAACATGGGATCCACTAGTTCACTTGAGAACTTACTATTGGTTTAAATCTTACTGATTGGGCTATCCAACAAGTGCTTTTTTTAGATGGGCTTGACATTTATAAGATTTGAATGTTTAATTAAAGGTTTTTAGTCATTGATTTTTTTGTTAAACTGTTAAAATAGTTTTATTGTACTTTATGAATATCTGATGGTTGACATTTTATAGTTAATTTCTTAAAACGACATAAACTATGGAGGGGATGCTACTTGAAAATGGAGAGATTGGCTCAATTTAGGTGCATGGATAAAGCATGTTTACAAAAGTTTGATAATGTAGATGTAACGCCCTGAAATTCAGAGGTTGAGCATAACTCAGCTCCCGAGTTCCAAAACATCACTTATGCAACATATTTAATGATGGATGTATGTTGTCTGTATTAGTGCATAAAACATGGAATAGATTAAGCCAAATTACAAATATAATTCAGCGATAAGTGAAGAACGCAAGCGGAAGACTTAATGAAATATATGTGTACATGTGCAAATCCCTGAAATACATATACATACCAGGTCGTACTGACAAGTGTTACTATCAAAATTACAAGTATCAAATTACATCATTTACTTCCCAAAAAGAAATCCCAGCATCCCTCGCATCAGAACAAGGCTCACTAGAACCCGTCTGAAAACTGCATAAAAGAGAAAGCAGCCTCATCATCATCGATCTCCCGCTCTGCCTTAGAAGTCTCATCAACATCTGCAACATCAGCAACTAAGACAGAGTCTGGTGAGTGTTTAACACCGCCCCAGAACATGGGAGTGAGTGATCAACTCAGTGGAACAATAAAGTAAAGGTTAACATGTTATCAGTTCAATCAAGCAGTAATGATAAAGCAGAACAATCAAATATGTCCTAAGTACTCTTGTTAATGCAAGGATGTATGCAGAATGATGCGTGCCCTCACGCGTACACCCTCAGCGTCTTCATCTTACGTTACGCATGACATCGCCTCAAAGTGCGCCACGTCTACAAAGCACATGCAAATGCGGTGCATGAACATGATTACCAAGTTGTTATTAGTCCTTTTCATACAGCAGGATTGGGAAGCTAAGGTACCTTCCTCATATCACCATCCAAACAGTGATCCATTCTAGGGTCGTCAGTCCTAGGCAATCTCATACGATCATATGTTTTCAGGTTGTTGCAAAGGGCTCGTCACCAATCAATGCACGCCTATCATACCCTCGTTACTATACTAAGGCTCGTCACCTCAATGCGGTATCCCGGCATGCTCGAGGTCACTACAAAGGGCTCGTCACCAATCAATGCAGACCGACAGCACGAATTTAGTGTCCCATACCACCATAATCGGCTCACGAGTTTAGTTGCTCACTGGTTACTACGGGGAGGCTCGTTACCCCAACGTAGGCCGACAGCTCGACCACGGTATCCCATACCACCATGTCCAGCTCATGAGTCTTAGCGGATCAAGGTACCATGGTTAATAGGATTTCATCGGTAAGTTTGGTACCCTAGATTCAAACAGTAGCGTCCATACATGGTGAACATACATCGGACAATCGGGTTACTTGACGAACTCGACTAGCACGAGCGTACGTTGGGTTGAACGACATAGAGTGCGCAAACACATCGCGTGGCCAAACCACTGCCGACAACTCTAATACGACTCGGGTTCATCTAATCACGTCCTATGTGGCGAAAACAACCTCAGCCACGAACTTAAGGCCGATTACCGATTTCCTGGACTAACTCATAGTCCCACACACATTCCAGTACAACAGATATTCATATCTACAATTTAGAATAGTAATGGAACAACAACTCAAATCATATGGTATGTAAGCATCTGAAGAATATCAACTTAACATGGATTTAAGCATAAGTAAGACTTGAAATTAAACAACAAGGAATGTAACTCGCATGAAGGAAATCACACACACTAGTGGGAGAGTTGAGAATCGCTTCTCAACGCCCATACTAGGTTGATATATCACACTTTAGATCATTCAGACATTTTCTACAAACACTTGGAATACTTAGTTCAACATACATGACGTATGTTGAAAATACACGCATTTGAACAATTCCTTTTACTAAGGAGTTGTCGTACATACATCTAGCATAAGTACACGACAAATAATCATGGCAATCACATGTTCATATTTTATACGCATACGGTACTTTAAACATACACCTAGAATACACAAATCTCAATATATCACATACATATTAGGAACGCAAAATAAACATAACATTTGGCATGCGAAATCTCATCCATAGCAAGAATAAACCATTCACTAACATTGAAAGCCTTGAAAACCATAACCTATACGATTAAAGTCCGCACCTTAATCCAGAAAAGAACACCGAACTGATTTCAGACGATAAGTCTTCGTCAATGGCGACAAGACAACCTAAGGCAAGAATAGAAATGAGATACAACACTACAACGACTATTCTAAGCTCTAACACAGATTAGGGTTAGGTTAACTTACCCAAAGATGAACTCAGAATCGCCGGAATAAAGATTCTAAAGTGAAGGTTTAAGGATGAAGAAGAACAGGAAAGAATCCAAGATGATTTACCAACTTCTCTCTCTCACTTTTTCTCTCTTTCTTAGCTAGGGTTAGGAAATTCGTATGGAAAAGAGAGCTAGGGTTTTAAGGTCTATAAATAGGCCTAACATTGATGAAAATAACCCCAGGGCCAAGGTATACTTAGGGTATAACCAAAACAAGCCTCTCTCGATCCAACGAAGCACTTCCGGTGGGCCTATTACCACGAAAGGTCGGACTTAAGCTCACTGACCATGGATCTAGGTCAAGCTGAGTTTTCGTACCAACCGGATCTTCAGATCAGTCGTGGCGGACCACACTTAATTCAATGGTCATCGAATCTCGATCAGGCCCACAAGTACAAGGACATGCCTGAGCCACCTTTCCTGATCAGAGGGTGAAATTGGGTCAGAATCCAATGGTCAGATTGCTTAAAATCATCGCGCAAGCGATACGACTCAGATTTCATAAAATCTTAATTAATTTCCAACCGTTCTGACACTCTTCACTCCGGACTCAACCAAACTGACCCAGAACATCACATGAACTTAATTTTTGAGGTGATGGTCAAGCCCAACATGGTGACCGCAACAGCCTAAGATCATCGCTATCGGACTTTCGATGCGCGGTCCAGGTCCGATCCAGAACTTCCAAAAATTTCCAAGAGCAACTGACTTTAGCGATGAATCCCAGATTTCAGAGTAACCTAGTGCTAAATATTCTACAGATTTTGAGTCATGCAGATCCAATTTAAAGTGATTGATGCAAATTTCACAAGCAATCGAGTTAAGCGCTAATTACCCCAAAAAGCTTTTAAGGAAAATAGAAGTAGTACTCGGATCTTGGCACAAAATTTTCTGGGTCATTACAATCTATCCCCCTTAAAGAAAATTTCATCCTCGAAATTCATACCTTCTCATATTCCTCAAGGATCTGAGGGTAGCTCTTTCTAACCTCAGCTTCAGATTCTCAAGTAGCCTCTTCCTCAGCATGATGCGTCCATAGCACATTCACAAGAGGGATAACTTTGCTACGCAATACCTGCTCCTTCCTGTCGAGAATACGCGTCGGTCGCAGTACATAAGTGACATCCTCACTCAACTGCACCTGCTCCCAACTGATAATATGCGAAGGATCAGGAACGTACTTCTTCAGCATAGAAACATGAAATACGTTATGCACACCCGCAAGAGGTGTGGGCAAAGCAAGGCGGTATGCTATCGCTCCCACTCGATCCAGAACTTGAAATGGACCAATAAATCTCGGCGTAAGCTTCCCCTTCTTGCCGAACCGCAAAACTCCCTTCATAAGAGAGACCTTAAGAAAAACATGGTCTCCAACCTCAAACTCAAGCGGTCGCCGCCTCGTATCAGCATAACTCTTCTGCCTACTCTGGGCTGTCAGAAGTCGACGTCGAATGATGTCAACTTTCTCTGAAGTCACCTGCACCAACTCCGGGCCAAGCAAACTACGTTCACCAACTTCTGCCCAGCAATGCGGTGCTCTGCACGGGCGACCATACAATGCCTCATAGGGAGCCATGCCAATACTCGCCTGGAAACTGTTATTATACGCGAACTTTACATACTGAAGACAATCATCCCAACTATCCTTGAAATCCAAAACACAAGCTCTCAACATGTCTTCTAGGACCTGATTCACCCGTTCCGTCTGCCCATCTGTCTGTGGATGAAACGCGGTGCTGAATTTCAGTTTCACACCCATCGCTTCCTGAATACGAGTCCAGAAGATAGATGTGAAACGCGTGTCTCTATCAGACACAATCTCCAAGGGAACTCCATGCAGACGTACAATCTCCTTGATATACAACCTAGCCAACTCGTCTGCAGAGTTTGTAACTCTGATCGGTAAGAAATGCGCTGACTTCGTCAATTGGTCGACAATCACCCAAATGGAGTCATATCCCTTCCTCGTTCTCGGCAACCCAGAAATAAAATCCATAGAGATGAAGTCCCACTTCCATTCTGCTATGGGCATGGGCTGCAGCAGCCCAAGAGGTCGGCGATGCTCTGCCTTGACCTGCTGGCACGTGAGACAACAAGAGACAAACTCAGCAATATGGACCTTCATGTTGTCCCACCAATATGATCTCCTCATATCCTGATACATCTTCGTGCTACCTACATGCATCGCAAGCTTAGAACTATGGGCTAACTCGAGAACCTCCCGTCTCAAGTCAGGGATGTCAGGAACACATAACCGGCCATGAAATCGTAGGCCCCCATAAGAACTAACACTCCAGTCGGAGTTCTCATCTGTACCAACCCGCTTCCTCATCTTCACCAAAAGCTCATCATCTGCCCGAGTTGCAATGATCTTCTCGTCGATAAGGGGCTGTACATGAACGTGTGCGATAACCTCATACGACTCAACCACCGTAAGCTTCTGCTCAAAATCTCGCACAAACTCCAACATATCCCACTCTGCTATCATCAGCGGGGCCGCAAACTCAATAGCCTTCTTGCGACTCAATGCATCTGCCACAAGGTTCGCCTTGCCCGGATGGTAAGAAACATCGAACTTAAAGTCTTTCAATGTTTCCATCCATCGGCGCTGCCTTATATTCAAATCACGCTGCGTGAAAATATACTTAAGGCTCTTGTGGTCGCAAAAGAGCTCGAACTCCTCTCTATAGAGGTAATGCCTCCAGAGCTTTAATGCGAAAATGACAGCTGCTAACTCCAGGTCATGCGTAAGGTAATTCTCTTCGTGTTTCCTCAACTGACGCGAAGCATAAGCAATCACCCTGTCCTTTTGCATAAGGACACAACCCAGGCCAACGCGAGAGGCGTCAGTATATATAATATACTTAACCCCTTACTCTGGCAATACTAGCACAGGGGCGGATGTCAACTTGTCCTTCAACTTCTGAAAAGCTTCCTCCGCCCTCTCATTCCAAGCAAACTTCAAATCTTTCCGTGTCAACTGCGACAACGGTTTGGCAATCTTCGAGAAGTCTTGAATGAAGCGTCGATAATAGCCTGCAAGACCCAGAAAGCTCCTTACCTCAGTAACTGAACCAGGCTGCTTCCAGTCCTGCACTGCAGCTACCTTGGCAAGATCGATAGCTATCCCTTCCTTGGACACCACATGTCCCAGGAACTTGACTTCCTCCTTCCAGAAATCACACTTCTTGAACTGCGCAAAAAGCTGATTCTTCCTGAGAGTATCTAAAACCGCTCTTAAGTGCTCCTCGTGTTCTTCCCGACTCGCCGAATATATCAAGATGTCATCGATAAAGACAATGACGAATCGGAACAGGAATGGCCGAAACACCCTGTTCATCAGATCTATGAACACGGCCGGTGTGTTCGTAAGACCGAACGACATCACAAGGAACTCATAGTGACCGAAGCTAGTCCTGAAAGCGGTCTTCTGCACGTCCTCATCCTTGACGCGCAACTGATGATACCCTGACTGCAGATCAACCTTTGAAAAGTACCGTGCCCCCTTCAATTGATCAAACAGATCATCAATCCTGGGCAAATGGTACTTATTCTTCACAGTTACCAGATTCAACCTGCGATAATCAATACATAAACGCAAGGAACCATCTTTCTTCTTCACAAACAAGACAGGTGCTCCCCAAGGAGACACACTAGGCCGAATAAAGCCCAAATTCAACAAACCATCTATCTGCTTCCTCAACTCCTCCATTTCACTCGGAGGCATATGATAAGTGGGCAATGAAATGGGCGCCGCACCAGGCATGAGATCGATAGTAAAATCAATCTCGCGCTGAGGAGGTAATCCAGGAATCGACTCAAACACATCTTCAAACTCCCGAACTACCGGCGTGCTAACCAATGCCGATTCAGCCATACTCTCCAATAGAGAAGTATAATAATCAAGACGAAAAGGGTAACTGACCTGAACTGGGAAAGAAACTGTCTCGCCCTCAGGTCCATGGATGGTCACCGACCTTGCTTCACAAGGCCTCGAAGATCTATGATATCCTGGCGTAGAACAGCCTGCCCTTCTTCAAGCCGAACAATACGGGCATCCCTGGCAGCCTGATCTGCGCTCTGCTCTAGTGTCACAGGAGGAGAGCTCTCACTCGTATCCTGTGCCTCTACCTCTTCCTCGTCCTGCTCTGTTTCTTCTTCAATCTCAGCACCACCTTTAGCATAACTCTCATCCTCATCACTCTCTGACTCATCCTCACTCTCTGAGGCCTGCTGACGAGGACCAATCTCCATCTGCTTAAGGGTCGTCAGATTAATATGACGAACAGGAACCGGCTTCTCAGCTCCAAGCCTATAGCCAAACTCATGAGCAAGCTTACAGATGAGTCGGCCAAAAGGAAGCGATTCGGTCCTCCTAGTCGAACGAGCGATGAGAATAATCTGACGCAAGATGTACGTCGGCACACACAACTTTGCTTCTTACCCCACCTGATACAGAAAATCTACCATCAGGCGCGTACACTCGCTGCGATTGCTCCACCTTGGATATACATTGAACATACACATATGGTGAAGCAAGCGAAAGTCGTCCGTCATGTTAGTAGCCAGAAGACTTCTATTCGGCTGCCATTCGACCAGACGACCACACAGGAACCGGGTGGACGATCCCTCTCGCTCATACTGTTCAAATTCTTCTCACTGGCATGCACCTTGCCAAGTGGCACATTCAGAAGTCGGGATATCAAAGCGACGTTGACCGTAGCCTCCCGACCGCTACCACAAGGAATCTTGAACTGCAGAGGCTCCAGCGAAGGATCACGAATATTGGCATAAAAAGCTCGAACAGTACTTGCATTCGCGCGATACTCACCCTCAAATAAGGGACACCAACCAGCCCCTTCCAGACGCTCCAACAACAGAAACTCACCAAACAGCCGCGGATCAACATGAGCCTCAAAAAGGACCCTACGGCCTTCATAGACTCCATGCGACAACTCCGCCAACAAGGTTCTACCAATGGGAGATCGAGGATCAAGGTCCCGCTTGGTCTGGAATTCACGGGTGGCAGTCGTGCTCGCGGCGGCACCTCTCGGCCTCCGTGCACGAGTTGGGCGGCTAGGCCCGGCTTCATCCACGGGCGCTCTCTTCTTCCCCATCAAGAAAGAATGGAGGAAATGGAAAAGATAGCCGTGATAAACTCAAAAAGGGCCATGAGAAATGAGAGAAAGAGAGAAATAGGAAGAAAAGAGGAAACTCCCACACACTAGAGATCCCAAAGGAGGATGTGAGAGCTTAAATGAGAAGAAAAGGAGAGGTAGATAGCAATAGGAGGTGAGGTTTTGAGATGGGCAGGTAGGGTTTGCACGAAAATGGAAGAAGAAGATTTGGGGAGGATTTGGAGAAGTTTGGAGAAGAACTTGAAGGAAAAGAGAGCTAGGGAGGGAGGTTTGTGAAGGAAGTAGGGTATAGGAGAGGTTTAAACCAGCGAACCGTGGAGGGGTGGGCCACACTAGGCCATACATTCGTCGGCCCGAGCTAACCCGCCCGGCCTGGCCCGCTGATCGGCGAGCCCTCGCCGAACCGGTGATGACATCGTCGGTCTCTGGACCGACCGGTGATGGCTCACCGTTTGGGCGAGGTCCTCCTGGTCCCTTATGCTCAAAAAGATGTGGGTCCCCCCTGGGCCCCACTGGAAATGCCCCGATCCGCCCTTTTGCATGATTCGACGCCTACCGGGCCATTCGGGCAGAAATTTGATACAAACAGAGATTTCTTGAAGATTTAAGGGTTGAGATAGGATGATAAACCATCTAAACTCATTAATAGATGGTCTAGAAAAGGTTTCGGGTCGTTGTGTGTGATCAGGAGAGAGCACAGACTCGATCTCAGCGATCGTTTGCAGTAAACTTTCGCCAATAGAAGCAACGGAACATAAATACACAACCTACGATAGACTCGCACCCAAATACACTAAAGTGGCGACAGCGTGCGGTGTGTGACCATAACTCAGGTCCAGTTTAATCCAAATCATGCTCTGATACCAACATGTAACGCCCTGAAATTCGAGGGTTGAGCATAACTCAGCTCCTGAGTTCCAAAACATCACTTATGCAACATATTTAATTATGGATGTATGTTGTCTGTATTAGTGCATAAAACATGGAATAGATTAAGCCAAACTGCAAATATAATTCAGGGATAAGTGAAGAACGCAAGCGGAAGACTTAATGAAATATATGTGTACATGTGCAAATCCCTGAAATACATATACATACCAGGTCGTACTGACAAGTGTTACTATCAAAATTATAAGTATCAAATTACATCATTTACTTCCCAAAAAGAAATCCCAGCATCCCTCGCATCAGAACAAGGCTCACTAGAACCCGTCTGAAAACTGCATAAAAGAGAAAGCAACGTCATAGTAATCGGGCTCCGCCTCCTGAGTCGCATCATCATCTGCAACTAAGATAGGGTCTGGTTGGTGTTTAAAACACCGTCCCGTAACGTGGGAGTGAGTGATCAACTCAGTGGAACAATAAAGCAAAGGTTAACATGTTATCAGTTCAATCAAGCAGTAATGATAAAGCAGAACAATCAAATATGTCCTAAGTACTCTTGTTAATGCAAGGATGTATGCAGAATGATGCGTGCCCTCACGCGTACACCCTCAGCGTCTTCATCTTACGTTACGCATGGCATCGCCTCAAAATGCGCCACGTCTATAAAGCACATGCAAATGCGGTGCATAAACATGATTACCAAGTTATTATTAGTCCTTTTCATACAGCAGGATTGGGAAGCTAAGGTACCTTCCTCATATCACCATCCAAACAGTGATCCATTCTAGGGTCGTCAGTCCTAGGCAATCTCATACGATCATATGTTTTCAGGTCATTGCAAAGGGCTCGTCACCAATCAATGCATGCCTATCATACCCTCGTTACTACACTAAGGCTCGTCACCTCAATGCGGTATCCCGGCATGCTCGAGGTCACTACAAAGGGCTCGTCACCAATCAATGCAGGCCGACAGTACGAATATAGTGTGCCATACCACCATAATCGGCTCACGAGTTTAGTTGCTCACTGGTTACTACGGGGAGGCTCGTCACCCCAGCGTAGGCCGACAGCTCGACCACGGTGTCCCATACCACCATGTCCGGCTCATGAGTCTTAGCGGATCAAGGTACCATGGTTAATAGGATTTCATCGGTAAGTTTGGTACCCTAGATTCAAATAGTAGCGTCCATACATGGTGAACATACATCGGACAATCGGGTTACTTGACAAACTCGACTAGCACGAGCGCACGTTGGGTTGAATGACATAGAGTGCGCAAACACTCCGCGTGGCCAAACCACTGCCGACAACTCTAATACGACTCGGGTTCGTCTAATCACGTCCTACGTGGCGAAAGCAACCTCAGCCACGAACTTAAGGCCGATTACCGATTTCCTGGACTAACTCATAGTCCCACACACATTCCAGTACAACAGATATTCATATCTACAATTTAGAATAGTAATGGAACAA
Source organism: Magnolia sinica (assembly GCF_029962835.1). Lineage (NCBI taxonomy): Eukaryota > Viridiplantae > Streptophyta > Magnoliopsida > Magnoliales > Magnoliaceae > Magnolia > Magnolia sinica. The sequence continues at coordinate 55,953,841 of NC_080582.1, forward strand.
CAACTCAAATCATATGGTATGTAAGCATCTGAAGAATATCAACTTAACATGGATTTAAGCATAAGTAAGACTTGAAATTAAACAACAAGGAATATAACTCGCATGAAGGAAATCACACACACTAGTGGGAGAGTTGAGAATCGCTTCTCAACGCCCATACTAGGTTGATATATCACACTTTAGATCATTCAGACATTTCTACAAACACTTGGAATACTTAGTTCAACATACATGACGTATGTTGAAAATACACGCATTTGAACAATTCCTTTTACTAAGGAGTTGTCGTACATACATCTAGCATAAGTACACGACAAATAATCATGGCAATCACATGTTCATATTTTATACGCATACGGTACTTTAAACATACACCTAGAATACACAAATCTCAATATATCACATGCATATCAGGAATGCAAAACAAACATAACATTTGGCATGCGAAATCTCATCCATAGCAAGAATAAACCATTCACTAACATTGAAAGCCTTGAAAACCATAACCTATACGATTAAAGTCTGCACCTTAATCCAGAAAAGAACACCGAACTGATTTCAGACGATAAGTCTTCGTCAACGGCGACAAGACAACCTAAGGCAAGAATAGAAATGAGATACAACACCACAACGACTATTCTAAGCTCTAACACAGATTAGGGTTAGGTTAACTTACCCAAAGATGAACTCAGAATCGCCGGAATAACGATTCTAAAGTGAAGGTTTAAGGATGAAGAAGAACGGGAAAGAATCCAAGATGATTCACCAACTTCTCTCTCACTTTCTCTCCCTTTCTTAGCTAGGGTTAGGAAATTCGTATGGAAAAGAGAGCTAGGGTTTTAAGGTCTATAAATAGGCCTAACATTGATGAAAATAACCCCAGGGCCAAGGTATACTTAGGGTATAACTAAAACAAGCCTCTCTCGATCCAACGAAGCACTTCCGGTGGGCCTATTACCACGAAAGGTCGGACTTAAGCTCACTGACCATGGATCTAGGTCAAGCTGAGTTTTCGTACCAACCAGATTTTCAGATCAGCCGTGGCGGACCACACTTAATTCAGCGGTCATCGAATCTCGATCAGGCCCACAAGCACAAGGACATGCTTGGGCCACCTTTCCTGATCAAAGGGTAAAATTGGGTCAGAATCCAACGGTCAGATTGCTTAAAATCATCGCGCAAGCGACACGACTCAGATTTCATAAAATCTTAATTAATTTCCAACCGTTCTGACACTCTTCACTCCGGACTCAACCAAATTGACCTAGAACATCACATGGACTTGATTTTTGAGGTGATGGTCAAGCCCAACATGGTGACCGCAACAGCCTAAGATCATCGCTATCGGACTTTCGACGCGTGGTCCAGGTCCGATTCAGAACTTCCAAAATTTTCCAAGAGCAACTGGCTTTAGCGATGAATCCCAGATTTCAGAGTAACCTAGCGCTAACTATTCTACAGATTTTGAGTCATGCAGATCCAATTTAAAGTGATTGATGCAAATTTCACAAGCAATCGAATTAAGCGCTAATTACCCCAAAAAGCTTCTAAGGAAAATAGAGGTAGTACTCAGATCTTGGCACAAAATTTTTTGGGTCATTACACTAGAACAATACAAAAATTTATGCGAATAAGGAGTAATGTCACTACCAGAAAAAGAGGCAAACACTATGGATAAAAACCGTAGCTAAAGTCCTATTGCTACGGTTACAGTCCGTAGCACATCCATAGTAATTGGTAATATAGCTAAAGATCAAAAACCTATGGCTACGGATTAAATCCGTTGCAACAAATATCACTAGCTATGGATAGAAGCCGTAGCTATACTTTCTGTAGCAAAATATACTTACAGCTACGAATAATATCTGTCATAAGAATTACCAAAAAGGAACCTGTTCGAACTAGAGCTTCAACTCCATCTCCAAATACTTCCTGCGAAGTTCTTCCATATCCCACTGCATTTGAGTAACTCTTTCCCTTTCAATTAAGATGGCTTGTTGCAAGTTTTGATTACTTTTCTGCTCAGTACTTTCAAGTTCCACATCCAAATCTTTCACCTGGATAGGCATGTTACCGTTTATGAGAGTTATAAATACAGCAATAACCATGTAAAAGGGTTTGAATGACATGGCAAGGAGTCCTGGAATCTAATGGATAGCATATGCACAGTTTTAATTAATTACAAGGCCTAGATTCTAGAGTTATATATGTCAAAGAAGCCAGATTTACGAGAAACTTTGAAGCTAATTAACCCAAGAGCTTGTAATCAGGAAAGAAAATACAACTCACCCCTGTTCTATAATTCGTCGTACGTTTCAGTTGTCCAGATGTTGATGAAAAGGACATCTTCAAATTCCCAGGTCCAACCTCCAATGTCTCATTTTGTGAAGTATCCGTAACTGACATGTGCCCACTACTTGCTCTTGTATTGTTTAAAGGAAAATTACAATATGTGAATATTGTTATTGCTCATGGTGCTTTTGAATGCAGTATGCAACAAATGACTAGAAAAGCCAAAAAGTATTTAATGAGAAGAATATTGAAAATCCACCTTATCCCCTAGCTTTAGAAATAAAGTAGACGCTCCATCCAAGTGGTAGCACAGATACTTGAAATAAGAGCCAATATTTTGGGATTTCTTTGGCTGACACTCCCAGGTAGGCCTTAGTGTAGAAGTTTCTTAAGTTAATAGTAGCATTATCCATCTCCACATACTATGCCTCAATGGTATTGCCGCTAGAATCTCTTACAACATGATGGTCATCATTGACCTGACAGAAATTGATTAAAGAAAATGAAAATAATTGATCAAATAGAAAGAGGCCCTTTCAGATAGGCATGTTGTAAGGAACTAACATGTTGGGAAATGCTTTATCTAAAATGTTAAATTTGGGGCTGAACAAGCATGCTATGCAAAAGTCATCTGCGTTAGATATTAATTATGATGCAAATGATCAGTTATAATTTTGCACTCAGTGATCATGTAATATGGACATTTTGCACTCAGTGATCATGTATCTAGATATGGAGCCAAAGAAAGCTTCCAGCACCATTCTATGAGAAGTTTCAGCAGCATTACCAAAACTACAACAGACAACCTGAATGTGAGTGACTATTGTGATGATGATTGGGTTTAAAACAGATTATTACTGTTGGGTGTTATACGGTTAATAGAAATTTTCAGGCGATTCGTTCATGAATTGGTTAAAAAATAAAAAGAAGCTTGTGGGAGTTTGGGCTGTTCATTAGGCTGGAACAAGGGTTGATGATGTAAACATTGTATATGCAAAAAGAGTTACAAGTAGCTTCTTGAAAGATCATGTGCTATCACAATTCAACCAAGATACCTACTTGCTTTTGCAATCGGCACATTCGCTGTTCTCTGGCAATTTAAGAAGTCCTTCCAATGTCTGCAAATGATACACCAAATGAAGGAAAAAAAAAAAATCAATCGCAAATTATAACAGAGAGAAAGTAGTACATATCTATAGAAGTGAATAAGAAGAGGAACCCAAGTAGAAGAGATTAATATGCTTATAAAACTCCATGAATAGGATATGATGATATAGTTCCTCCATCCCATTCAGAAACAAGAATGCAAACAAATGGAGCATGAAAAATCAGGCCAAAATGTGAATATGATATTATAAAAAGTAATAATAATAATAATAATAATAATAATAAAAATAACTTAGAAGCCCTTCTTCTCCATAGTTTCCAGGCCACAATTAAGTCTAATTCACAAGGCGCTCATGGATTTGGTTTATCAAACAGTTGATGAAGACTATTTGTACAAGCCATCACTATGTTATGTGTAAAGCCATGAATTACATAGCACTAGATGATAAAAAATTCAGCAGTCGTGAAATTTCTGAACAACCAATTCCAACTAATCTATGAGTTCCACATGGACCACAAATAAATAAATAAAAAGTCATCATTAAAGATTATAGAGCAATGAAGGGAGGCGTGTGTGGTCGGTGGAGACTCCTAATAATTAGGTACACCTATTCTAATTTGGATATGCTAATGGTTGAAATGGGTGGTAAAGAACAAAATGATTTCTGAATAAAACAAATTTAGGATAGTTGTTTCAGTTACCTAACAGCCCCAGATTATTCTCAGTGAAAACAATTTAGCAGTCAAAATTGATGGCAGTGATAAACATCAAAACCTGGCCCACCAAAAAAAATCTACTTCACATATCATCTCAAGCAAATTAAGGAATTTTGACTAATTAAGCTAGCGTTGATGTTTTGCCTCTATTTAAAGCCTAAAAGGTCAGGAATGACAGTTGGAAAAATAAAAATTCATAAAAAGACAGTAGCCCACCTACACTTTTGGGAGGTGTTGTACTGCTGGAAAAGCTATGTTGGCCCCACCATTATGTATCTATTTTATCCATGATTTCCACTCATTTTCTAGCTCACTTTAGGACAATAGCCCAAAAATGAGGCAAATCCAAATCTCAGGTGGACCACACTAGAAAGCTGTGGTGATTCAACATCCACAATTAAAATGAACTAGTATATTGGGCTCATGGATTAAAATGAAGTAGCAAATTGGGTGGATAGGGTGGACAGCTTGATAAAACAAAGACATAATGGTGGGGCCAATAGAACTACAACAGCATAGATTACTGACATCAGTGTTGTCTACTACACTACAACAATCCTAGTCAACCAATATGCTGGGACATGAAAAACCATCTCCATCTAGCCTTTATATGGGCCAGAATATCTGTTGAGAGCCTTCATGGAACCGATTAGGCAAAATAACGTAAAATTTTAGTTTAATAGATTTACCCAAATGGACTCTTTTTTCATCTGATTTTGAGATAGCTTCAATCGCATTGCTTTCCTCGGGTGGCAGATGATCCTTCCATGCACCACTGCCACAGAAGAAGTGGAAGAGAAATTTTGAACCTGCACCTTACCTATCCATTATAGCCGGATCCTGATTAACCAAACTATCGTAGAACATCAAACACCTTGTAGTTGTCCACTCCCTATCTATTATATCTTGATTAACCAAACAAGAAGAAGTGGGAACAGTAATTTTCAGTTTTTGCCAACTACCATGAACCAGAGCGGAAATCCTCAACGGTATACAGAAAAAAAAAAGTGACAACAGTATCCTCAGGCATATAAGAAAGGATGAGAACCAATAAACTAGAGGATTGAAACACTCTCAATGGGGTAAGTTTTAACTTACACAACAATAATTATAGGATTTACACTTCTGTAACAAACAAGAAGAGGCAACTGTTGTAGCAAAGAGGTGATGGGAAATCAAATTGTCAAATAACATTAAATTCTAGTTAAGTAGTGCATTCTAATTCAGTTTAGCATGGTGTACCATGGCATGAATTGTTACCAGCATGGTATACCATCTAAAAAGTTCAGTCGAATACTTACCTTGAGTCTCATGACAACATCTACAGCTAGTTTAGCAAAATGCTCCTTGTCCTGGGAAAGTATTTTTGAACTCAAAGTGGTCATAGCTATCTTCATCAAGTCTGATTTAAACTTCTCTGCATTACAGCAATGGTGGTGTGCATTAGAGACATACCAGTCTGCACCATTTTTCAAGAGTGGCCCACCCAAGGAGCTGCCCAGATAATAGACTGCAGTGCCACCTCCAATTTCACTGCAATGTAATACTATAGCAAATGGAAGGAAAAAAAAAAAAAGATTGGCCATCATCATCAACATGGTCTCATCCCAGCTATGCTAGAGTGGTACTGGTATGTGGCACCCACTTGATGTATGAAGGCCATCAACCCTATTTATCAGATGCATCACCACACATTACCTAAATCCACCTGATCCAAGAGTCAAGTGAGCCAAAACACAAGCGAACAATGTGAGAGGGGATGCCTACCCTTGATTGAAATAGGGCCACACCAGAAATATGAAACGGCTTGCTTTAAACGAAGTTGCAGCAACACCTACCAATAAATAAATAAAAAGAAAATTCTAAGTTACACATCAAACAAAGTTGGAAGGAGATACCAGCAATAAAAAAGAAAGTCCTAGTTTGTAAGAAGAGCATATCAAACAAAGTTTAAGGAGATCCCAGTAATTGCTGTGAAGAATTCCATTGCAGCATGAGTTACCTAATTGTGAGGCCCGACATTCTTGTGGTGCTCACCTGAATGTGTGTGGATTGTACATCCCCTGTTCATATTGTCAAATATAGGGGCGAGACCCCTCCTTTTGAAGAAAAAAAAAAAGGTCTATTAAGAAGAGGACTAGATAGTTTTCACAAGCAGCTCAATGAGGAAATTCAACATGGAATTGACAAGGTAGGTAATAGATGAAATTCCCCAACGTTATTGTATTTCCAAAGCTGATGAACTCCATAATCAATTACCTGTAGCCAAAAACCAGCTCATGTCAACCAACAACTCTACACATCATTTTTTGAATAAGCATCCATGTAAAAATCAAAAGGAGATTGTCCAGGCATGGCCTGGATATTACTAGTTACTAAAAACAAAATTGCAAGAAACCTACAGCTAAATGTGGCAAATTATTGTACCCAAGCACAAGGCCTTAGAGGTTTGCAATCCCCTCCATAGTCATCTCTACACGAATAGACATGCCAACCTGGCACATGCACAGGAGATCCAATCCAGTTTATCAGGTGAAACCATCATTAGATCATTGAACCAAAACAATTAGGCTGCCCAAGGGTATGCCAATGTCAATCTTTAAAATAAAGTTATATATATATATATATATATATATATATATATAAAGGCCACTTGCAATCAAGAATCCATTTTTTTGTACAGATTGACCACCTGATAGTTAACTGCTTTAATGGCAGATCATCTGAACTGGGTTGGTTTAAGCCCAGATTTTGAACTAGCTGGAGGCTATGACGAGCCCACTGACAACCCTGGGCTAACTAGGTTTTCTCTAACCTTGATGTAGAATTTCACCAGCCACATCTTATCCTCAATGTAGTAGTTGGGAAGCAGAGTCAATTCCTGAAGGGAGGAATGTTAGTGTATATGAAAACAACATGTGCTTGGTCAAGCATAGATTGTCTATTTGAAAGAAAAAAGAAAAAAGGGAAGAGAAAATGTACCCATTTAAATAGATATCCAGGGTTTAGATTCCATGTATATGGGAGATTCAAGCCAAAGATCCCGGCAACCAATGAATAATAAATAGAGAGGCAAACAGTTCCTGAGCTAAGGAAGATCTCTAACTGCAATGGTACAGAAGAAAAGATAAATATATCCCCAAACAGTGCACCGCAATTTAAATGGGTGATTGAGGGGCTGTTTGGAAGGGCTGTGATTGTGGGGCCCACCTTCAAATGAGTGAACAGTCCACTTGCATGACCTGACCATCTTCATCCATTTTTCACTTTCTTTATTTGATCAAGCTCTTCATTGATGCAAGAAAACAACAACCGTTAAGCCAGGGCATCATGGACAACATGAACCTGAGAATCAAATGTCTTTGAATCAATCAATCAAGGAATCCTACCACACATGGAAGATAATTATCAGGACCCACAGGACCATTAAGCTAGGGCATCATGATGAGCTACACAGATCATCTCTGTTTTGAGCAAACTGTTGCTTTTGCAGGCCACTAATTGGTTGGCTTCTTGTAGACTATTTGATTATTATCAAAACTTCCCAAGGAGTTTTTAATTCAAAGTTCTCAGATTTTGAAATGATTGAGTCGCACAAATCATTGCACTCCACACGATCAAATTCCTCTTAGGAATTTCATCAAACACCCCCACATGCACACCCAATCTCTTCATATTTCGCATAGAAATTCAACAGCCTGGTCTGCACAAATGGTCTTGAGTCGAGTCTGTGGAGGAAAACATGTGAATGGATTTGCAGGACTTCTTCAAGTTTTTGAGAGACCCATGTTATGTGCCTGATTTAGTTTCTTAGTTTAAATATTAAAAATAAAGAACTCCTTAGAAACCAAGCCTAAATACTCCTTAGAAACCACCACCGAAAGAAGCCTAAATACTCCTTAGAAACCAAGCCTAAGTCATCAGGAAATAAACAAAATCCATGTTAGATTTCCAAAAACCAAAACGAAATCCTCTCCTCAAATCATTGCAAAGAGAGATCGAAGAAATTAGGGCACGAAAATTACCTTTCGAGATCTGCTACAGAGATAGAGAGAGATGCTTCACTTCTCAGTGGTGACGCCATGCTAGATCCAACATTCAATGCCCCGCGCGCGCACGAGAGAGAGAGAGAGAGAGAGAGAGAGAGAGAGAGAGAGAGAGAGAGAGGCGGGGAGAGCAGTGGAAAATAGGGTAGGGAACGAAGAGGGAGAGGGAGAGAGAGAGAGAGAGAGAGAGAGAGAGAGAGAGAGAGAGAGATGAAAAGCTTTGGGTGCGCTCTCGGCGCGACTTTGTTTTGAGAGCGCGCCCAGTTTTTGGGCGTCGTTTCGAGAGATGGACCATGGACGGCCCGGGCAGGGGCTCCGTGGGGCCCACCATGATGTATTTGGTTTATCCATTCCGACTATTAATTTTAACAAATTATTTTAGTTCTTGATACCAAAATTAAAGTATATTGAAGGGCCAAGTGGACCACACCATAGGAAGCAAATTTGAATTAATCTTCATGTTTTCCACCGTGTGGTCCACTTAAGCCTTCGATCTAGCTAATGTTTGATTTCATGGCATAAAATAATATTTCAAAATAGATGAACGGCTTAAATAGAACACATATTTTTTTTAGGCCCAATAGAGCCCCTTGTACAATCTTTAATTATTAATGGTGTGACAACTTTTTCACTACAATTTAAATCCGTAGCAAAAAGCTAACGTGGTCTGTATCCTTTACCCTTTTTTCGGTAGTGTGTACGGGTGTATCCCTCTACAACCATAATTTCTCTTTATAAATAAATTATATCTCAGAGAGAGAGAGAGCCATGGACATTTGGTGTGATGAGAGAAGAGAAAAGAAGAAAAAGAGAATGTGAATGGCCTCCCGCACAAGAAGATATATGGTATAAAGCCCTTACTTTCTTGACTTTTTCCATTTTGTCAGTTCTTGTTTGATATGATTTAAGTATAGGGTTCGCTCATAGATAAAAGTGTGTTTGATTTGGAATCACCACTATCCCAATAAAGCTTAGAATCCATGACCAGTTAGAAACCATAGAATTGCTCAAAGGTTGGGAATCATAAGATTTGCCAATTCAAGTGACTCCTGTGGCTGGTCTACGATTATAGATTATAAGTATGGGACCTCAATTATGGAAAAGGAAGGAGTTATGCACTCTTTTCCACCTACATGAATGTGTGGCTTGTACTTTATGGAATTTTATAATTTTTCAAGGGATTCGACAGAATTTCGGTATAAGTACATCTAGTCATGCTTCATAGAGTTTAAGACTCTAGGAAGGCAAAATAGAAAATAAGAGACACCTAGCCCTACTATGCAGGGTTTATGACCCTGGGAGGCGAAAAGAAGAAGAAGAAGAAGAAGAAGAAGAAAGTAGACAGGACAAAGGATTGCAAAAGTAAAGTAAAAAGGAGAATGTGTATACTGTTGGTGTTTTTGGAATATTTGAATTGGAATGCAAGTTAATTTGAGATCTGAAAAGGAAAAGGGGACTTTCCTTAAAAAAAAGGGATGGTCGGATATCCTTGATCCTAACCCTATTATTTTGACTTCAGTGTCTTCCTCCGCTTTTAAAATTTATACTTTATGTCAGGCAAAGAAACTGCATACTCAGGCTTTTGAGGGAGTAGAGGAGCGAGGGAGATTTATCATGTAGCATGGATGATTGCGTCTCGGCTTGGGCTCGGCTCGGCAGAGCTTCAATTGGCCCCAAAGGCTTCAGCCATTCCGACCCTTTCTCAAGTCTCCTGCTTTGTCTCTCCCACGACCTTTTATCTCTCCCCCTTCTCCCTTTTTATTCATTCGCATAGGGGGCCTTAAATAGATGTTGGAGGCCTGGCCGGCTGTAAATTTGGCCAATTAGGGCTGCATTCTCAGCAAATCAGAGCGGGCCAGCGCAACATTTACCTATAACTAGTCCTTAGATAACCGGATCTGCATAAAATCGGTCCTTAGTGGACTGGTTTTGCGAAATCGCTCTTGTAGCTGCTATTTCGCCAATCTGAGGTTGTTTCACCAATCTGAGTGCTCCACGGGTGGTTTTTTAAAATTTCTTAATGTCTCATAGGTGGTATTTAGACCATGCACCCCTTGGGCTTGCCCTCTACGTGACTTAGTAAAAATCAATCCATCCCAATAGATGCATCTAGAGTGCATATTTATGTCATGTAGGTGTTTCTATCGGGACCAACTTGAAGTCAATGGGTATGATTAATTCTCTTTTGAGGGTGGGGTGTCTTATTTTCTCTCAACTCTCCTTACATCAATCTCACTTATGAACGTGTGTATTCCACCCTACAGATGGCTCATAGGTGCACTTGCCTTGTCCTATAATGCACATGTGACACAACTCTTTGCCATCACACTCATTTAGATAGGTAGGGGAAGACATCCTACATCTAGGGACCAACATCGATAAAATCATTTCATGATTGAAGGGGCATATCTTAAGTAAGATCTCGATCATTGGTTTCTTCATATTTTAGGGTTTGATTGTATCTACATGGGGGTACTATAATCTTAAGATTTGGAGTTTTTTTTTTTTTTTTTTTTTTTGTTTTAACTTTATGCTTCTATGAATTTTTAATATTACCAATACACATTCATTTAAAATGGTCTTATCGGATGAAGGCTCTGATTGAACATACTACTTCACTCTTAAATGGTGCTGACTTAAAGTGATAAGTAAAATTTTTGAACACCAGTGGAAATTGGATTCCCGTTGGTGTTCTTTGCACTTATTTCAAGGAATATTTGTCGCATCAATCATTATGGTATTAGGTGGCAGCTCTTGGTGGGCCGTGGTGACTGACGAAATCAGATTCCTGCCGGCACCTTTTTTCTGTTTTTAGCACCTAGCTAGCTCTGGAAGGTTGTGAGGATGCTCTCTGTCCAGCCTGTTTACTTTTGTGTTGCTTCCTCAGGCCGATCAGATCCTCGGGTTCGAAGTTTGACTTGATTAATGCGAAGTAAACTCTCTCATCCTGTGTGGAGTCTCTTACCTCGGCACTCTTGGCAAGCATGTCGTCGATGTAGACTTGTATCATGTTGCCCATCTGTTTGGCGAACATTTTGTAGACCAGTCACTAGTAGGTTGTCCAAGCATTTTTCAGTCCGAAGTACATCACTCGTAGCAGTACAGTCCTTTGTCAGTGATGAAAGACATTTTTTGCTTGTCATATTTGTACATGGCAATTTAATTATATCACAAGTATGCATCCATGAAGCTAAGAAGCGCGTGCCCGTCATTAGTTTCCACCAACTGGTCGATCATCAGGAGAGAAGCTGAGAAGCGCATGCCCGGCATTACTTTCCACCAACTGGTCAATCCTCGGCAAGGAAAAGTTGTCTTTTGGACATGCCTTATTCAGGTCGGTGTAATCTACACAGACCCACCATTTTTCGCTGGACTTTTTTATAGCACAACGTTGGCTAGCCAATCAAGATAGTAAATGTCCTCTATAAACCCACTTCAAGGAATTTGTCAACTTCCTTGTCGATGGTCGTGTACCTTTTAGGGTCGAACGCTCATCTTTTCTGCCTTACTAGTTTGTGGTCGGGGTCTACATTCAATAGATGGACCATAACTTCTGGGTCTATGCCGGGCATATCCTGGAGACCAAGCAAAGACATGGGCATGTTGTCTTAGTAGGTCGATTATTTTCCCATGACATCCTGGCTCGAGCAGCGACTCAACTTGAACGGTGTGAGATGGGTTGGACTCGGAGAGTTGTATTGTGACGAGGTTTTCCACCTGCGAACCTCTTTCGGCAGTCTTTTCGTAACACCCCGAAATTTTCTCGGCCCGAGTACATACTCGTGCCCGAGAATTTCAGGTGTTAATAATGTAAAAATTGGATGATTTAAAATCACACCTTGTTTTTTTGCTTTTTTCTTTTAGATAAATCACATCCAGTTACATTAACGAAGGTAACCATTCATGAGAATAAAATCGACTGTATTTATTATTCCATTAGAATAAAAAATATACAAATAATTCTTTAATACCCTCTCAATAACAGCTTATTACATTATCAAAGTTTGCAGCAGAAAATAAATAAAAATATTCGTGGTGTTATCATCCTTCTTTTCTTTTCGAAAGAATCTTCCATAAAATGATTATCGGTCGTATCATCAACCTATAATTCACCTCTAATATTAGTATGGTTGGAGAGGGTCAATGCTCTACTCATAGTGATGATTATCCTTTAAGATTAACAATAATTCAAGAGATTCATAGGAACAATGTAAGGGTTTTGATACACTCGTACTCCACCGCTATGAGTGGTATCAGTATGCGTAACCAACATATATATGAATGCATGCCTAGCATAGTGTGTGTAGTCCATCATACGTAGTGGTCATCATAATATGGAATATAATTCATAGAAAAACCGGCTCGCCCCGCATCCCATATTACGAAGATTCGTCCGCGTGTCCAACGTTAACATGGATTTATAATGAGAACATTTCAAGGTGACACAACAATGGGATTGAGGGATTTATGTGACACGATGTGTTCATGGAGCGAAAATTTGCGACGTCCAATCCCGAGAAGTGATGTAACATGCATGGCAATTTACTTACGTCAATTGTGCACCACTCACCAACCCACAGGATTACGTGCAGACCAAGAGAGCAGCTACCTGAAATGCATTACATCCACGATAATATAGATGAACCACTGTATATGAGGCCTATAACACATCACTTACATCAATAGAGAAATAAATCGAACTATGAGGTTTTTGGAATTCCAAGACACATGCCCAAGTCATAAAAGGAGAGGTAGCACAAGGTTAACCTAATAAAAGAGAAAAGTATCATTGAGCTATCTCAATAAAAGAGAAGAGTGGCAAATAAGCTAACTCAACAAGAATAAGGGGCGAGGAGCAAAAGGCCAACTCAATATAAAGTGGAAGTACGCGTCGCTCTGAAAATTAACAAAAGAGTAAGGCTTATATCTATCACCCCATATAAATTCATAAAAATCATGCATAATTAAAATCATACCTTAACCATAATTCCCAAAATGATAAATATTGATAATGGTAAACCAATCAATTGCATGGAAAAACATAACAATATGAAAGTATGCAAAAACAAGATAAATCATATAAACTCAAATTAGCGTAAGTTTTAAAGGAATCCCTCACCTTAGCCTTAGATCTAAATCCTAAGTAGATCTTGATGTATGAAAGTTTCTGTATGAATCATGACATTGCTTGAACAAGAGGGAGACACCACACGTAGGGAGGAGGAGGATAATGGGCGACTAAGCTTTCTCTTTCTCTCTCTTTCTCTTTCCCTTTCCCTTTTCCTTTCTCTTTCTCTGTCTTTCTCTTTCTTGGACGTGGGATCATGGGCGTGGGAGAGGAGAAGGGGATGCACTCCTCATTTTATAAAAGAGTGGGCGCATGAGAGGGGGTTTGTTTCACATCCCACTTGGATTGAGTTTTTCCAATTTGACCTTTTATAGTAATCTTTCTTTAAATATAATTCATCCAGTGTGTCGGGGTCGTCAAATAAGGCCAGGGTATATGATTTTCTCGGTGATCCAAAATTTAGATTGGCCTATCTTGAAAATTCTCTTATTGGGTGCCAAAACAAACTTGATCTAAATTAACGGTCTACATTTAATGATCATGGCCCAACTTTGGGAGAAACGTGTAGTCAGGATAGGAAAACGGTTGGACAAAAGTTGGTGGTTGATCAATGGTGAAAAAAGGCCTAAATCTGAAATTTCACCTTTTGTATCAAAAGAAAGGAAACTGTCTTCAAAATTTAACAGTGTAAGATCATAAATCGGCTTTAAATTTTGAAAACCTTGTAGTCATATGAGACCAAAGTGTGGTCTAGATTGGAGTTATGATGGATGACAGGAAGTGGTTAAATCGAAAAATTCATATTTATGAGTTTATAAGCCTCGAAATGATAACTTCGTGCTTAAGGAAAAACCTACTAAAGTGAGGTCTTCATACTTCACACTTGGTCCATATTATGTGTAATCCAGGTCATTCATATGAAGGAAAATATTCTACTATGACTACCCATGAGGTTTCTTCACTCGATGGACACCAAAATCAACGGTTAATAGGCTTGTTTATTAATTGGGTCACTTTTACAATGATCTAAGGGCTGAAATTTGACATATATAGTTAATTTATGATACATAGGCATGGTATAAAATTTCATATCAAACGGATAGTAAGAACCATGTGATCTAAAATTCAAGAGTCTAGGTTAATGGCATTTTAGTAATTATTGCTGATATAATAGTTTTGGGGAATCTAATGGTTCTACACGGTTATAGGCATGTTTCTAATTAATTCTTACAAAAGAACTTATATCTAAATCATTATGAATAAAGAATTATTCACCAAATTAATTAAGGAAACATGTATATATATATATATATATATATATATATATCAACCAACATAATGGATGGTCAGATGCCATGTTAAAAATAGAAAAACTTGATGGTTAGTACTCTGATCATGTATGTAAGTGGGTGTACAGTCAGTTTTGTAAACGGATGATCACAAGTGGGTCTTTAGAGTGATCAAGAGGCAGAACATGTTTACCGTTATATTCAAGTGACTTGTTCACATGTGTTAGTTTCTCAGATTGTAGTTTTGATGGTGAGTTAAGAATATTCATAGGTGGTGAACAAGATGAACGGATCAGAATTTTAATTTGATGTGTACGAGTGGATGCAGATATCAAGTAGCTAATTTACTATGATAGGGTGGTCGAAACTCAAAGTGGATGGTTATATATAGTTGGCTAAAAGGTTGGTTAGGATGGACAAGTGGAAAGACTTGGACATATGATGATCTTGTTTTAAAATCAACGGTTAGATGACTTGATCTATGGATGAAGATCATTCTCAACGGTCAGATTCATGTTGGGGAATAGATGTAAGGTTAGGATAGCTAGATTGGTATCGTACACATGTATATATTAAGTTAAATTTTATAGCAACACTCAAGAACTTTCAATATATAGATATTGAAAAGTTCGGGGTGTTACTATCTACCCCCCTTAAACAAAATTTCATCCCCAAAATTTCATTACTTATACCATTTATACTGATTCATTATGTTTAAGTTTTCACTGTATTCTTCGTAAGGTAGTTATATATGTTTAGGTGTAAGTATAATTGGCTATATGAAATCGGGTTGCTACACTTCTTACAAGTCCAGGGAGGTAATTTGCATTTCATGTTGTCGTTGCGCTTTTGATCGAAGCGTTGTTGAGTAGTATTGTTAGGCCTCATGATGATCACGCTTAACCTAGCCAACCCTGTGCTCAGTTGGAAATTTTATGGTCAAGTGATAAGTGGACACCACAACCCTCATGGTATTCAAAGATGGTCTACACAGGATCGTATTGTAAATTGAGGGGCAATCTATCACGAGAAAATCGACCATGGTGGTGGTTTGATAAGCACTCTCGTCAGTGATTACAGGTAATAGAATGCTTCCTTCAGAGGCTATCTTCTTCCCTACGAAGCCGAGTAATGGCATCTAGACTGGTCACAGTTTGGATCTTGCAACCCTCATCTTGTCGAATGTAGTGGAGAACAGAATGTCGGTTGAGCTATCGGTGTTGACCAATATCCGATGTACCTTGTGGTTGGCCATGGTCATGGTGACTACCAAGGCGCCGTCGCATGGGTAGTGGAGACTTCGGGCATCCTCTTTAGTGAAGGTCAGGCTGCATGAGTTCAGCCTTGCTTCCATAATGGATCTGCCAGTAAGGTAAACATGATACTCTCTTTCACCGTTAGTCATGCTTCGAGCATGAGCTTGGCATGCCCGATTTAAGTCTCCACCACTGACAAGTCCGCCAAAGATGGTGCGTATTTCACTCGTCACTTTGTTTTTGTTTTTCTTATCATGTCACTCTGGCTGCCTGGTCGGTCGGTCTTCCATTTCTTTGTTAACGAATTCACATAGATGTCCCTTCCAAATGAGGGATTTGATCTCTTCTTTAAGGTCAAAACACTCAGTTGTGTTATGATCATGATCTCAATGAAAATGGCAGTACTTCCTCTTATCTCTCTTCTCAGAGTCAGCCTTCATCTTGCTTGGCTATCTCAAGATCCTTTTGTCCCGTAATTCCATAAGTACCTACTCTGGCATGGTATTCAAGGGAGTGTACCTGTGAAAGCGACTTTCTAGACGTTGGCTGGGTCATTGGCCATGCTCTAGTCATTTTCCTTTTTTCTATTTGAGTTGGCAACCGATGGCTCTCCCTCTTCCTTTCGCTTCTTGTCTCTTGCTGAGCTATTTCCACCTTAAGTAGCCTTTCACGCAGTGAACAATTCCCCTACATTTGAATACTTTTGAGCTCGATTGAGTAGGTTGGCGAGAGTAGTTGGGGGATTCTTCCCGATCGAGAAAAGGAATTTTCCTTTTTTGAGGACGACCATCATGGCGGTAAGAGCTATCTGATTGGAGTAGCCGTCCACCTAGACTGCTTCAGCATTAGAGCGTATAATGTAGTCTCTTAAAAGCTCATCATCTCTCTGTGTTATCATGAGAAGGTGAGTCGTAGGCTTTTTCCTGTCCTTTCTGCTGATGAACTGAGTAATGAAGGCCTTACTGAGCTAGCGAACGAGCTGATGGATTTGGGTTTTAAGTGTCTATACCATTTCCGCGCAGCCCTTAACAATATCAGGGAAAAAGCCCTACACATTATAGGTTCGGAAGCACTGTGAAGTTTCATCTATGCTCGGAAAGACTCTAGATGCTCGATCGGATCTCCCGATCTTGAGTTGAGAGTTATCTGGGGCATTCAAAATCTAGATGGTAACTGGGACTTCGTGATGTCATCGGTGAATGGGGGCTCAGTTTCTTCGAGAAGGGTGTCCACTGAGGCGGGGGACTTGGCTCGGCATGCCTGTTGGATGTCCCAGAGCTGATCTCAATTTTTATTTTTTTTGAGTTTTGCCTCCCACATGACCTCGTTCTCTTTTGTGACTTCTAGGGCTTTTCCTCGAGCTCGCCTCCTCTTCTCCAGTGTATGTCGCAGATCTAACTCAGCAAGCTCGATGGTTCCCAGAGTTTTCATGGAAATGCACCTGCTTCTTATTAGCCGATCTTTTACTACCTAAGACTTGGGAGTTACAAGTGGGGGGTGAGATTACTCGGTTGCTGCCCCTAACTCTATGTTTTAGTCATCAGGGAGATGATGATGTATCTCTAATATTCATATGATGCGGTTGATGTTGCCAATCAGAGCTTCGACTTGATTCTCCAAAGAGATGGGCCAACTTCCTCAATTGCAGGATCTCTGTGCGATCACCAAGGAAGGAGGGTCAGGCTGGGGGCCTAACCGTGAAGCTTGAGGGCTTTCAGGTTATTCTTCTGGTATTGGCTCGGCGGCAACGACCAATGCTCTTCTTGTTCCCTTAACCATTTTGATAGGAGAAGTAGAAGGGTGGTTCGGTTTGCTGATGTTGGGGAAAACTTTTAATGGCTTTGTTGTCGTTCCCACAGACGACGCTGGACTGTTATCGCTTGAATATGGTTTAACCTAAAATTCCACCTGTAGGCTACCGAATACTTGCACCAGTGGAAAATGGATGGACAATGGAGGCGTCGATTGTAGCCAGGGATCCTCTGATGCCTAAGTTAGGCAGATGAACCTATACTAGGTATGGCTGGAGCTGGGTTTTTTTTTTTGTACGTACCTCTTCCTTTGGCGGGGTGATGTATTTATAGGTTTTCTAGACATCTTATGTATCTGAGCGGATCTGCTAGATATGTTGAGGAGCCCGTATTGGAGTATGAATATGTTCCCAAGAACATCTCCGATTTTGCTTCGTTTGATGTGATTTCTGATTAGAATCTTGTTGGATCGATCCTACTCTTATACAACGTGAAATTCTGGATATTTATGTTTCGAGGTTGAGGTCGGTATCTGAGGTCAACATCAGTTAGATAGCTTAATCCGGATGATCAGGTCGGTCGATGAATTTTATTATCGAGCTCGGTTGATTGGTTCAACTTGGCCATCGGGTCCCTTACTCAGCTCGACTTCTCTGGTGGTAGTCATATCGATGGCTCAAGGAGATTGCTAGATTTTGCCACGTGTCTCATATGGCTGGTCAGTTCAATTTTTCCCAAAACAAATATGTTTGCCACAATATGGAGATTCTCGAGTATTTCGTAAGAGTTGACTCATGTATGTGCCCCATGGTAATATATCTAACTTAACTACAATGTCCATCTATTTTACCATAACATTTCAGGGCATGAGCTAAAAACATAAGGTGGATCAGAAGCTCAAGTTGACCACCACACTATAGGAAACATTGGTCCTACAAACGGCCACCGTTAGAAGCTATTTCCTTCCTAGGACCCACTTTGGTAGTTGTTTGTCATCTAACCTGTTCATAAGGATAAAGATACAAGGATAAAAAGAAAAATACAAATATCAGCTTGATCCAAAACTTCCTGGCCCCAAGAACTTTTCAATGCTCCCGGTAGCGTGGTTCACCTAAGCTTTTAATTTGCCTCATTTTTCAGTTCATGCCCTAAAATGAGCTTTAAGGGATGAACCGTGAGAATAAGTCACACACATCAAGGTGGTCCCCATAGTTTTTTTGTTTTCTGCCTAATGATTAGGGAGGAAATGCAATCCTGCCAACATCACCTTGACAAGGATGTTGTAATGACGATGGTAAGTAATCATTATCAGGAATCTACGAAAGGAATTGGAAAATCAAACACCCCCTAACTTAAGAAAAAAATGGAGTTGTTGTAGACTTTCCACACGCACACAGATATATTTTATAGGGGTGCACACGAGTCGGTTTAGTCCGGTTCTAGGGTGAAACCGAAACCAAACCATTCCTAACGGTTTTAGGATTTTCGGAACCGGAACCGGACCGTTAGCACCCTAGAACCGAAACCGGAACAGGACCGTGAAAACCGATTTGGTTCCGGATCGGTTCCACGATTCTGGGCTTTTTAAAATCCAGCCCAATTGCACTGAGATCTTAACAATACTATTGAGGTCTTGGAACCATACAATCAGGAGTGTATTGGTACTACAATGAAATGCAACCTATAGGCCTTAAGTACTGTTGATTCACCTAGCTTTTCAAAGCTCAACAGATAGCTTACAAGATGGATTCATACAGTTTGCAATCTGTTTTCGAGGGGGATATGAAAGAAAATAAATTGTTAAATAAGCTCCCTATTAGCATGTTTTCCACTTTAATTAAGGGCATTTTGGAGAAAATAAACAGATCACTTTTTGGTATGAAATCTTTGGGGTGAACCCAAAGAAATCAGTCTGCTCCTCTTTTCAGAAGTACACTTCAACTTGAGTGGAGATTTCCAGCATCAGGCATTCTTTCTTGGAATGCACTTCAACTTGAGTAGAGATTTCCTTGGCAGTTGACAGGCGTTAAAGGATCTATACAAGAATGCCTTCACATGATATTCCATTTCTTTCTTATTTTCTACTAAGCACGTTGTGAATTCACCAATTCTATCTTCTTTTGTACTAGCATGTTGTGTTGTGATGGAACTTTCAATTTGTTTGAAATGGATTTGTCAAAGAAGTGTTAACAGATAGGGTGACGGAGAGAGAGAGAGAGAGAGAGAGAGAGAGAGAGAGGAGATTGGGCAGGGGCTACACAGCCGCAAATACAGATAGAGTGAGAGACGGCGAGAGAGAGGGAGATGCTGAGAGAAATTGAGAAAGAGGTAAGGTTTTTTGGTGTTTTTTTTTTTTTGGTTTTAATCTTTAAGTTCAGATCAACGGTTCGGATCCATGGTTCCGGGCCACGGTTCGGATCAACAGTTTGGTTAATGGTTCGGTTCGGTTCTACATGCCCCTAAACCAGAACCGAACCGTATCCAACGGTTCTTGTAATTTTGGAACCGGAACCGGAAACAGTGCTGTCTAGAACTGGACCAAACTGGACTGTTGGATCGGTTCCGGTCTGGTTCCACGGTTCTACCGGCTCGATGTGCACCCCTAATATTTTATATACACACGCATACTCATATTTATTTATTTAAAATATGATCACATGCTCCTCCAACCGGTTATTTAAGGCTTTTCTATTCTCTCATTCCCCTCATTCATCAGCAATGGCTTCTGTGAATGTACTCTGGTCCAGTTGTGAAGTCTGTTCAAGAACTCTCCATAAACGGTGTTGAACTGCCACACTATTACATCAGGCGAGAAGATGACCGGCCTGTCAAAGCTTCTGCTCCTACCTCTCCAATTCCGGTCATTGATCTTGAGCTTCTCTTCTCAGACTCTAAAGAGAAAGAGATGGAGAAACTCAGGTCAGCTCTCAACTCATGGGGCTTCTTTCAGGTGATGTTTCACTCTTACATCTATCCATCTATCCATTTAATCTTTCTAGTATAAAATTGGTCGAAGCCTGGCCGTTGGTAGGCTGGTCCCAGATTCACTGGACCAGGCCAGTCAATTGCAGCCATACATATGATAGATCTCTCAAATCTGGACATGGGTTTTGGTTTTTGCAGACAGTGGGCCATGGGATCCCAAGCTCTTTGCTTGATGAGGTGGGCAAGATAGCAAGAGAATTCTATAATCTTCCACCCGAGGAGAAAAGAAGATACTCCACAGCAGTAGCAAATGAGGATGGTGAGGAAGGGTATGGGAATGATGATCAAATTCCTGTAGAAAACCAGATTATAGATTGGTCTGATCGTCTCTATCTCTTAGTACTGCCGGAGGATCAAAGGAACACTACTCACTGGCCAGACAATCCCACCACTTTCAGGTATTCCACCCATTTGATCAATATGGCAATCACATACCTAAATCCAAACCGTTCAAACAGTGGGCCCCACTGTATATGTGTTATGGACCCAAAATCAGGTTCATTTGTTCTTTGCTGAATGCTAACCACTGCTGCTTTCTTAGAACGATAAATGATTAAAATGGTTGTATGTACTTAGCAATCTAAGTGTGAGATTATAAAAAACAAAGTATATAGATATTGCTAATTGAATTGCTAATACAGGAAAATCTTTCATGAGTATACAATGAAGATCAAGGTGGTGGCCCACCTAATCCTAAGGGCATTAGCAAATCTGGCCAATTTGGAGGAAGACTACTTTGTGAAGGAGTTTGGTGGCAGGGCCAACCTGTATGCAAGGTTTAACTACTACCCACCATGTTCACGGCCCAATCTTGTTCTCAGCATCAAATCCCACTCCGATGGATGCGCAATCACCATCCTTTTGCAGGACAACTCGGTGGACGGTCTTGAGGTCCTCAAAGATGGAAAATGGATCAAGATTCCCGCCATTCCTCACGCTTTGCTAGTCAACATAGGCGATCAGTTGGAGGTATGATTATGGTGGGACACATTTTGATTTTACAGTGTTGTAATAGCGGTTAGCTCATGATCCAACATGATTATGTTAGATCTTTTCATCAGGTGGCTACACTTTAGATCTTCTAGTCTAAAATTCAGGCCATTTTACACCCTAGGTGTGCCCATTGTTTTAAATATCAACGATATCAGCCTATATATCCCACGATATATATTGTATTCCACCCATGCGATACACAACACATAGGTAATGCCGATATATTCCACCTATTCAATTCAGTAGTCAATTTCAATTTTCAATGCATGTTTTTGTTGTAAATCATGTTAAACCAGTGTCAAATGGTTACAAATCTATGATTCTTTATGTTTTCCATGAAAAATTATGAATTTTGAACTCCGATTTTGAGATATGGGGGAGATGGGTCAAGTTGCAGAAAATTGAGAAAAAACAAAATTTCTTAATTTCTTACAAATCAGTCGTAATCTTTGTATCCAAACACAAAATTAAATATGTATATAACCTGATCTAGTGATTCTTCTTTTGCTTTTGAATGTATTACTTGTGTTTCCATACATATCTTTTTATATTTATAAATTATAAGAATAGGCTTTGAATATACTTCCATCAGTTCAATCGGTAAGCACATATATTATGATCCCATACAAAGGGAACCCTATTATCTGCACTTCTTTTTTTTTCTTTTTTTCTTTTTTTCCTTTTTTTTTTTCTAAGTGTGTTTTAATGTCTTTTTCAATAATCCCTAAAATTTCATCGAAACATTTGACCAATCTCCCAATGTTCCCACGTTTCCCAACAACAACAATACATTACACAATGCAACCGATATATCCCATGCAATAATCGTTATTTATTTGTATACTAAGGATGTGATACATCATGCAATAGCGATATTTAAAACACTGGGTGTGCCCCAACATATCACTGAAACATTTTTGATCTATGGCTAACCCTTATAGTTTCTAAAACTCGCTGACTCTACTCGAAACTCATCTGAGTCAATTTGAATTGGTGAGATTTCCAGCCGAGTTGATGAGACACTTAGTTTAGTGAGCTATTCCCAGCTCAATGACTTAGTAGACTCAGCACAACTCGCGGCGATTCGAGTGAAAGTCATGAGGAGTTTTGGATATCTTATCGCAACAAAACCAGAGACTGTTTGGCTGACTTGACAATTCTTATAAGAAGAGCAACATAGTAAGTTCTGGATCCTAACGGTACCAGGACTCGGCGGTTTTTGTATGTGTGCAGATAATGAGCAATGGAATATTCAAGAGCCCGGTACATCGAGCTGTCACGAATTCGGAGAAGGAGAGGATGTCTGTGGCCATGTTCTATGCGCCGGAAATGGAGAAAGAGATTGGGCCCGCAGATGGATTGGTTGACAATGGACGGTCCACATTGTACCAGAAGATGAAGGTGAAAGAATACATTGACCTCTATGATCAATACTACTCACAAGGAAAGCGGGCCATTGATGCGGCCAAAGTTTGATTGTTCAGAGCAATGGCATTTTTAGATCATGTAGTGTAGTTGTTCGGAGAGAGGGTGGTTTTAGTAGTAATTTATAAGTTTGGATCTATGGCCCAGATTCATGCTCCCCTGATTAAGTGGGCCCACTTTGGGTCCCTTAGGTTGGGTTTGGCATGAAAAGATCTGTTAATAAATAAGTGGGTAGGGCCTCATGTCCCTTGTTGTTTTCTCAATAAGCTGGCTTTAAATAAATTTCACGTTTCCTTGAGAGATGTTATGCCTATAGCTTGTATAAAAAATCAAAGTCCTATTGTCCTCCATGGCACATGTGATAGATCTGGGTCATTCATCAGGTGGGTCCCAATTTGAATGTCCAGTGGCCAAAAAATCAGGCTGGTATGGTATTAGGTGAGCAAGATGTGATTGAGAGAATTTGATGGTTGGAATTTTTTGCTGGTGATCCCAGTCAACACGCACACATGGTTCACCTGATGGTAAGATCAGCCTATGTTTTTAGCCAAAGCACATGAAGATGGGTGGCCTGGATGTTACACATGGCAACACAACTTGAATGAGTGACCATATCATTGGCCTATTTTTCAAACTATATCACTGCATCTGGATTTTTATTGCAGAAATAATCAAGATTTATAATTGGCATTTTTATGACGTTCAGTCAAATCAAAGTAACAATGATGATAGCCTATTTCTAAAATTGACAAAAATACCGCTGAGAAGATCTGGACCGTTTAAAAGTATCTGGATGGAGATTTAGAGACCCTTCAAAGACATTGAACAAAGATCTAAGCTATTCAACCAAAGATCTAAGCTACTCAACCTTAGATGATTAGGTGTTTGGATTGTTCAAAAGCACGTGGATGGCTATCTAGGTGGTTCAAAATTACGTGGGCGGCTGTAGCATTCCAAGATGGTGAATACCAATCTAAAATGTTGAAGAGCAAGTGGACAATAATCAACACCATTTCAAGATGGCAATCTGGATTGATATTTCCATCAACACATGCAGAGATATAACCACTTGTTAGGAGAATTTTTGTCATTTTCAGAAACAGAATAACCATAGCCTGGATTTGATGAAAAGTGGTAAAATAAAGAAACTCCTTGAAATACTCAAAATATAGATGTTGACATTTAAAGAAAGCATTTTCTTTCTGGGGTGACAAATTCATAGAAATCACTCAAGGCCTGCTTGAATTTGTGAAAAGCATTGGAAAGAAAATAATATTTTCTTAGGAA
Organism: Magnolia sinica; assembly: GCF_029962835.1. Lineage (NCBI taxonomy): Eukaryota > Viridiplantae > Streptophyta > Magnoliopsida > Magnoliales > Magnoliaceae > Magnolia > Magnolia sinica. The sequence continues at coordinate 55,978,057 of NC_080582.1, forward strand.
AACTTCTTTTCAAGAGAAACTATGGAAAGGAAATACTGTATTCCTGTTTTGTTTTTATCAATATTTTCTTAAAAATTTAGGATCCATTTTCAAAATGATTGTTTGGGAGCATAAAAAAATTTGTTGAGAAAAAAATTAGAAGCTGTCACTAACATGTGCTAGAGAGGCATATGGGACACATTTGGGATGCTTAAAGAATAATAATAAACATGTGCCATATGTGGTATATGTGGGTACTTGAAGCTAAATTGTGGCACACGTGGCATATATGAGGTAATTGACGCTATATGGCAGCACATATAGCACAAGACACATTAGCGCATTTGACACACATTGGCACTAGACAAAACTTATGTACATTGGTACCATTAGAACATGTGGCATATATGAAGCGATTGAAGATGGATGATAACACACGCAGTACATTAGTGCATATGGGGTTCTTTGCACATGTGTGACACTAAAGAAGATGAATGGTCGTACATGTGGCACATTAACATATATGGGGCATATGAGAAGATGCATGGTGGCACATGCGGGATTCTTTGTGCATGTGGGGAGGAAGAAAAGATGGATGGTGGCACTTGCGGGACATAACAAAAGATGGACAATGTCTCATTTAATACACTAACACATGAAGCAAATTGAAGATGGAGAGTGACACATTTGGATTTAAAAGTTTAGCAATTCGTTTTCCTTCTACCGTAAGAAATGCCTTTTTTAAGGGTGGAGTTTTTCCAACAAAGATGGAGAGTGGGAAAATTGGTTTCCAAGGCAAGTCAAACATTGAAAAGTTAGTTTCATGGAATCCAAATAGGCCCTTATTTTTCTTAAAAAATCCAGAGTAGAAAACAACTATTTTTAAAGGATGAAATGACCAAAATATTCTTTGTCTAGAGACAAGGATAGTGGGATGCACATGTTATGTGCCATGACATCCCACCAATAAAACAACTATAGGCACCATGATTATAAGATGCTTAAAAAAATCAGGTTGATCATCAAGTAGGCCACACAATAGAAAATAGTGCATGCCACCAAAAATCTCTAAATTAATGTGTGGCCCACCTAATGATTGGATTGGATTGGCGTGTAGGTGCACACAATGGTAAAATTGAAAGATTGACTATCCTAGCCTCTCCCTAATAACACTATAGCCAATTGAATTGTAACATCCCGGATTTTTACTATTTGGATTTCAAAAAACCCTTGAAATTTTTTACTATAATTAACTTGCGTTGTCACTAACCCATAATGTTTGAGGTAAGCCTATACATGGGTGGTACCAGTAAAGAACCGCACATATTTGATTAATAAACCGTTGGAAGCCAAGGAATCTGACTGATCACTTAAAGCTCCAGTCTAACCTCGTGATTTCTTCATCTAGGGCCCAAACCTAACTGACCTATCGTTGACTAATCAAGATGACCACAACTAAATAAAGGCCTACCAAAAGCCGAGATAACTATAGGTCAGATCTTAATTAACAAACTAAATTGACCTAGTTACTCCTGTAGCCTAAGAACTAACGGTTTTAGGTTATTAGGATCGAATCACAATTTTCGCTAATTGCGAATAGACCACACTATGAACTTAGCTAATATAAACCCTAACCGTCGCGTAAAAGAAATCTCACCACTCAATTCCTTCAAAAAATGATCTAATTTTTTGAACAAGCTCTACACCGCACGTTAGTGGGCCACTAAACCCGAGACTATAGAAAGACGTTCGTCTTAGTGGGTTTGACGTCCATCACGGGACATCGAGTCAAGATCACATCTCGAATCGCTCAACTTGGACTCGCAAGGTCAGTGCATGAGATGTGTGAATATTTTCGGAATTAATAAAGAACTTAAGTTAGTTGATGTATTCGGTCTTTGCCAAAGTTGTGGTTTTCTGACCATTAAATCGTAACCAAATTTAGGGCACCAACCAAAGTTAAAGACTTGCATAAATATGTATAGCCATGGCCCCGATCGACCATCGATGACCGTCGAACCGACTTCTAATCATGCTCATCAATCGACACATTCAAATGGCGGACCGATCGTATCCATACTAGATCATCATTAGGACCAACTATCCTACAGTATATATCGACCCCTACACCCCATAGTGGGCCCCAAAGGTTAAAAACACCATCCCATAGGGCTCGTATAATTAAAACCTAGCCCTTATAGCCATTTGCAGCACTTCTAGCACTATATAAGGCCCTTATTTGGGCAACCCCGCTCCCCATATGAATTTTTCCCTAAAAAGAAAGAGAGAGAGAAAAGGAGGGAGATCTTAAAGTGTTCTTAATGGATTCCCTTCGATCAAGCCCTAGCCTCGATCGTTCTCTTTTGCTGAATCTATCTCACTTGCGATCAAGAGGTAAGAAACGAACCATACTTCCCAACCTAGGTTTTTCTTGCTGGAATTGCATGAATCTCACCTAGTTGCTTTGAAATTAGTGTAGGAATCGTTTTCCTCCAAATTCCTAACCTTGGGATCTCAAAATCAAAGATTCCTTCTTAAAGATGCAGACCATTATTCCTAGGTTGTCGTTTATCGACCCTTGAGGGTCCAAGTTAATAATTTATTGTTTGTAGATAACTCGGTGTATGCTAACATGTTCATATTTTGATTTTATCGTAACATGTGTTATTGCTTGTTTATGGATGCTCACATATTTGATAAAATACCTAAGTGATTGAATGTGTTGTTCTATTGATGCTCACATATTTGATGGAAGAATGCTTAGGTGAATGTGTAGTTTTATTAATGCTCACGTATTTGATGAAATGCTCCAGTGAGTGTGTTGTTTCTATTAATGCTCACATGTTTGATGATATGCCTAGGCAGTAGTATCATTGAATTTACGCTTCATATGAAATCTTGTTATGATTGCCTGATGAATGGTTAGTCCTTAGTAATGTTTAGGATTTCTTATGATGTTGAGTTAGTCGGTAAATTGCTCGAACAAAGGAGTGGACCGAGTTAGGCTAGCCACCTTAGGCTTGTTCGATCGACCCGGGTTGAACACGGACGACCGACAGTAGGTGGACTACATGGTATGTTTACACCTAATGCCGGTTGAGCCGAGGTTTTCCTAGATCAATCAAATTAGTCCAACAGTTGATCGATCATGTATGTTCACAACAAATGATAAACCAAATTAAATCTAGGATACCATGTTTCCAATGGATGAGTTCATTCATAACCGTTAGTGTGATACGATCCCACAAAGACTCATGAATCAGTGATGGTGGTGTGGGACACCATGTCTGAGCTGTCAGTTTACACTAGGGTAACGTGTTTGCCACATAGGCAAAACATTAGGTGACGAGCTTGTCATGTTGGTAAAACATTGGGCGACGAGTCTCCCCATAATGACTAGTGAACACTGATGGAGGTGATGAAAGATTATTGTTCGAATGACCCCCGTCAAATACCCAGCCGATGGTTCCATGCTAGAGTACCATTTGAACGACCGGGCGTAAATGGAATTGGGTGACAAACCCTTTTCTTTGTAGTGTTTTGGTTTTATATGACAAGCCTGCACCTATGAACTGGGTGATCGTACTCGATGTTTGGGTGATGACACATCCTGGGTTGATCCTTATACATTTAGGTATCATGTCGTACCTTTGGAATTGTTGATTTATGAGATATAACGGGTGATACATAAATTTGGATCAATGGACACAGGTGAGAAGCCGTTACATGTCGCAACGAGCCACGTGATCCGGATAAGGACTTGTGATATAACATTGGTATAATAGCTTCGCCAATCTGTTGTTTGAACCGGAAATAAAAACAACTTGGCTAATCATGCATAACATCATCACAATACTGGTGGGTTGTGTTTCAGGCAAACCATTGCGCATATCATCATGGAAATTATTAATAGGTTGTGCTGCAAGCCAACCATTGCACATAATATCTCATCATGCATTAAATAAATAACTTAAGAATTGTTTGTTTTATATTGTTTATCATTGCCTGCGTTGATTGAGTCGATAACATGTGTAACTTAGAACTAATGAAACCACTGAATTAGCTACTCACTTCCACATGAGATGACATTTTAACATACCAAGCAGGTGATATTATCGATTTAAGTACTATCGAGATCTCAAACAGGTAGGCTTAGATTGACTTGCACTACCATCATTATGTTTTGGAGGATTAGGACTGAAAACTTTACACTTTAATCTTTTTGGGTATATATATTGTGGCTTGTATAATCCTTGTTTGGGTAGACACCACTCTTAGAATTGTACATTTTAAATATTAACCATCTTTTTCTGGGCTTAGTTATCTCTAGATAACTCTTGATGCTGCTTATTTAAAACTACTCTGATTGGTGAGTGTTAATCGAACTACGTAAGCACATAGGAACTCGCCCACTAGGTTCACACCCAGGAACTCGGGATTGAAGTCTCTATTCTCAGGTATCGAATTTCAGGGCGTGACATGAATGTAGACAACTTTTTGTTTTTTTTTTGAAAGGTAAGAAATTTTTATTACCAACTAGGTAAGATTTTTTTTCTACTCTCGAGTTTTATCTCTTTTCATACATCTTATTCTCAACTTTTAAACACCGGTTTTAGAAGGATGCCATGATAGCAAAATTATAAGCTCTTGCAGATAATCATACATGATATCTTGTTCCTTGTTCCCCTAGTCAGTAGGTGATTGGAAGTAAATGGTTATACTCAAACAAGCTCAAATCAAATGGATCCATTGATCGGTAGAAGGCTCGTCTTGTTGCACAAGGCTATAAACAAGAATATGCTATTGACTATGAAGAGAAATTTGCTCTAGTTGTAAAAACGAAGACTATTTGAACTCTCCTTGCTATTCTCGCTTTCTGTGATTGGTCTATTCACCAGATGGACGTAAAAAATGCATTTCTTCATGGAGACTTACAGGACATCATATACATGGCCCAACTTCCAGGTTTTACTGGTCCAAAAAATTTGGTTTGCAAGTTTCGCAAAGCATTATAGGCTTAAAGCAAACTCCTCGAGCTTGGTTTCAACGTTACTATGGAGTTGTGATTATGACTGGGTTTACGCAAGGTGGCTATGATCCCTCCCTCCTTACATTCCTCCAGTGGTATTATTATCCTGCTAGTTTATGTTGATGATTTATTTCTCACTAGCAATGATCAAGTCGAAATACTAGAACTTCAGAATGTTCTTCAGCTATCTTTCACTTGAAAGATCTGGGCAATCTTACATACTTTCTAGGTTTGAAAGTCTCTCGTACCCTTAGAGGTATACTCGTCAGCCAACAAAAATATACCCAGAATCTCATTAATCTCATTAATCTTTCTAATAAATGGATAGTCGAGACATCGAGTTGAATGTTCAATATGACAAATAAGATGGTGATATATTGGAGTAGTCTTTGCCTAGTCGGTAGTCTTATTTATCTAGCAATGACCAAACCTTACATCACATATGTCGTCCAGGTGGTTAGTCAGTTTGTTGGAGAGCCTCGGACCTTGCACATGATTGTTATCTTGCAAATACTTCGATATCTAAGAGCTACCATAGATCGTTCCCTATTCTTTTCCTTAAAAATCTCTTGAGCTTGTTGCATATTTTGATGTTGATTGGGCGGTTTATGCTCTTACCCATCGATCCATGACAAGTTATTGTATATTTCTTGGTATATCACTTCTCTTGAAGTACAAGAAACAAATAACTCTCTCAAGTCCAGCACAAAAACTAAGTATCATGCTGTCTTCAGCCTATAGTGAAATCATTTGGCTTCGTGGACTTCTTTCAAATTTTCGAATTGCTCTTTCTAACCCGAATCTTCTTCATGTAGATAATATCAGTGTCATCTAGATTGCTTCTAATCTTGTATTTCACAAGGGGATAAAACGCATTGAGGCAGATTGTCACTTTATTCGAGAAAAGTTTTAATCGGGGATCATTTCACTTCCACACGTGGCCTCATAGGATCAAATTATAGATAATTTCATGATGACTATGATGACTCGCTACGTCAAAATCGCAAGGGAGGAATTTTTTGTTTAGAAACGGTTTTAAGCCGTTCCAAATTTGGAACAGTTATCAACCACCCTAAATGTAATCACACATTCACTCCACGTGAATCGCGTCCTAAAATGATCTTTCAAAATGGATGGATGGTGTGGATTTCTCACAAACATCACGGTGGGCCATAGAAGGGTTTCCAGGGTGGAAATCATTATTCCCACTATTTCCTGTCGTATGGGCCACTTAATCTTTGGATATGTTTCAAATTTGGTTTCAACCATTAAAATGAGATTTTAAAAAATGGATGAACGGCGTGGATAAACAATATGAATTCTTTACACAATAGGTTAAAAGCATACTAACTCAATATGCAATCCGATTTCCAAACCCTTCTCTCTCGTTCCCATTTAGATGCGCCCCAAACCCTCGTCTCTCTCTCAGATCTCTCGATCCCTCTCGATCTTTTTCGCATTTCAGAGCTCCGTATTTTTTAGGGTTCTCTCCCTCAGCTTCAGAAGCTCTTTCGATCCTGATACCTTTGACTCGATTATGAAAATTATTTCTTTTCGACATTGGTTCCAGTATTTCGAGATCCTAGGTGTTCAATCGCAGGAGATACTGTGGAAATTCATTCAATTCGAACGAGCTGTTGTTCACAACCCCAAGTGTAGGGTCGCAATGTAGTAATAATCTCGGTAAGACTGAGGTCAAATCCACAGTCATTGAACCTTGTACATATTCTGAAAGTAATCAGAACTAGAACTAGAAGAAGATGTAATCTAAATTTGATATATTTGAGAGAATAATTGTGAATTATTTAACTAAAACTTGTAAAATTCAAAGGTGGAAAACTAGGGTTTCCAAGGATCCACTTGTAGAGATCAGAGAGATATATGCTTGATTCATAAACACAACTGGATTCAGAGTCTCATCTTCATCCAATTGGAAGATATTCCATTAAAAATCAAATCTGAACTTCCTTTGATCTAGTTTTCAATGAATGATAGGTAAGAGAACTAGAAGTGATTTCATCACAAAACCATGCCCATGAGACAAAGCAAACAACAGAATTTAACCAATCCACAACCAATCTAAAAGAGTTATGAACATTAGGAAGGATTCCATCATCCAACCATGCCCGTGAGATGATGGTGAACAACAGGGCTTCCCAACTTCACAATCTCACTAATGCAAAGCACATACCCGAAGCTATCACAAATCCATTGTAATTTTAAGTCACAATAAACCATTAAAAACTACGAGGATACCTTATACTCAACTAGAATCAAAGGGAGTTCAATAACATGAATCAAACCATGGAAAAACACCCCATCACACTACAAGCTTCTCCTCTTAGCCCTAGCTAAGAGGTTTAGCCAGACATGATCAAGCTAAAGGCTCTTAAAACATCAAAGGAAAGAATATAAACAAAGAAAACCACAGAAAGGAGAGAAGAACTCCAGCCGGCCGTCCACTCTCTCTCCTTCTCTTGCTTTCACTCCACGTCCCCAGATATCCTTCTCCCTCTCCTCTTCTCCTTTTATAGTCAGCATGGAGAGTCGGTGGAGGCGTGAGTGCAAGAGGCGGTGGCTGGGAGAGCTTTCGCAGCAAGCAGTGTGCGGAGCAGGAAAAACGCAAACAACTTGCGTTTGGCTCGAATTTCCGGGACGGTGAATGTCCCACAACCCGATTTTTCTCCACGGTTAGGGTAAAAAAAAAAAAAAAAAAAACCTTTTCAGACTTCTGAACGGTTTGGATCAAAGATCCGATCGTGATCTGGGCCATACAACTCCCCGCAACGTCCGGTTTTCCCAGACGTGCGTAAGTTGCGAAAAAAACCTGCGCTAACGTGTTCGGTGGGCCTCACAGTGATGTTTTCGGAGAAATTCACCCCATTCATTAGATTCCTGGCGAAATTTCGGTTGGAAAGGAGTGGTTTTTGTCAAGTTTTGGTGCGGCCCACTGTATCAAATTACTCCACCGTTCATCTTGCGTTTGATGATAATCTGCGTGTGTACACGTGCATGGGACCAAACAGTCACCATGGGTACGGTCGTGGACACCCCCTGAGCACGTTGGACGGTTCAGATTGTCCAATGGAACGATCACGGTGGCCCACTGAGCGTCGCAGCGTCCAACAGCGAAAACAAAAACGAATTTTTCGTTTTTAAAGAAGAAGATCGGGTCAGCACACGCTAACCCATTTCTTGATTTTCGGTGCACGGCTAGTGCACTTATGCACAGTGCACACACCACTCAAGATGAGGTCCATTGTAATGTTTATGATAAATCCGCTCCGCCCATCCTCCTCATCTAGTTTAAGGGGTTGAGACCAAAATTGAAGCATATCCAGATATCAGGTGGGCCCCAAATCGATGATTTATGGGCTGATCTGTCCGTTGGGCCACTTCCACAGAGATCCAAGGGCTAAATTTCGACGTGTACAGTTAATTTAGGGTCTTCAAGTCAGATATAAAGTTTCGAGCCAAACGAATAGTGGGAACCCTGTGATCTTGCATTCTGGACGATTTTCAGGCCCCTTTAACTCTAATTACTTGATTTTCTCGGATTTTTGGCATGTAAATTCTTCGATCTCAGTCCCTTAAGATCCGTCCCTTGCCTTGGTGATTTGTGAGCATTAAATTCATGTCTTTAGTACCTTTTTTTAGTACAAACTCCTAAATTTACCTTGCAACATAAACACGATTAAAATATGACATTAAACATTATCATGTTTATAAAATCAAGTAATAACTAGGGTCTAATATGCAATATTTAACCCTCAACAGCTGCGATTTCCCTCTCTTTCCGTGCAATTTCTTCAACATCTTGCTCAAAATGCCAACGGATTGAAGCTTGTTGGCCCTTTGCAGGGTTTTCAGCTAGCTCTACTACTCCCGATGCAAGATCTCGTGCAAGAACGGAGGAAAATGATGGATTCTAGAGATCTCTAAGGTTTTGGCAAGTTTCATGTTGGGATAATCGAGAAAATCCGATCTCTTGGAGGTTTCCTTTTAAGATATGCTGAACGGCAGTGACATTACTAGAAAATCGAAGCTCTGTATGAGATTCTAGGGTTTCTGTTGAAAGTCCTGATTCAGGTATTTTGAAGAAATTGTGGTTTTTATTATTTAATTTCTGGTTCATATTATTTCCGTTGGGACAAAGATGTAACAATTCGATGGCATTTCAATAAACAATGCCGAAATTACAGTGCTCCGATTTTTCAGTCCATGGATATCTGAGCTAAGTTCTTTTGAGATTTCTATGTAAAAATGTTGAGGGAAAGGTTTACTCACCGAATGATCTCTTTTCCTTGAAGAAAGATTAGATCTTTTGAATATCCGTTTGTTTTGAAGCATAGATCAATGGAGTTTATATACTGTTTCTCGGTGCATCTTGTATTCGTCATGTGGATTGTTTTTTCGTTGCCAGAAGTTACAACTCAGTCATTGTCAAGTGTCAAATATTGCATATTTTCCCCTATTTATATCTTGGTTTTATGAACATGATAAGACTTAATGGTATATTTTATACATGTTTGTGTTGTAAGGTAAATCTGAGGGCTTGGATTGAAAAGAATGCTAAAAGCATATATTTAATGCTCAAGAATCACCAAGGCAAAAGATAGATCTTATGAGACCAAGAATGAAGAATTCATATGCCAAAGATCCATAGAAATCAAGTACAAAGGATGAAGAAAGGTCATGCAAGAATACAAAATCCACAGCAGAAAACAGGACATTTCGGTCCGACCTGAGCCAATTTCAGTCCGACTGAAATCGCAGAAAACTGTCCAGCAAGAAATCAGGATAATTCGGTCCGACCTAAGCCAACTTCGGTCCGACCGAAGTACTTCGGTTGAAGACTTCAGTTGGAGTCGGTTCGACCTAAATTTGACAGATTTTCTGCACAAGAATTTTCAGCATCAACTTTAGTCCGACCGAAGTCAACTTCGGTCCGACCGAAATCGCGCAAAATTCTCCATTGAGAAAGTGCGATTTTCAATCTTAATTTGGTCTGACCGAAGCGTAACGCGGAAAAGCTGTGGACTACGTAAATTGAGGCGGTTTCGCAATGGATTGCGAAAATTCCAAGTCGGTGCGTAAGGTGGAGCTTCACAACTATAAATAGGAGTCCCTAGGATGTTCTTAGGCATCTTCTAGGGTTCACGGAGTGAAGCAAAATGGTGGAGCCGCCATTCGGGAGTTTTTCTTCTTCTTCCTTAGTTGGTCCTTTTGTTTTCTTTAAGAAATTATAATAATGGTGCCTCTCGTATACTAACAAGAACCAATTTCACCAAGAGATGAATGATATAGTTCTAGAAAAAGGCATTAAGTTACATGAAAAATGTTGAGAAAAGAGATGAGCCCTTGAGATGAGATTTAAGCAAGATCTCACTGTTGAATTAGCTCTTTTAATTCTTCCTACATCTGGACAACAAAAGGTCAAGTCATCTATGTTTTTAGGTCATAGAAACTTTGGCTCTCTAATCGCCCGACAATTTTGAATCCAAAAAAACAAAAATTGGATTTGGGTTTTGAATTTCTGCAGTTGAGGCCCTAGGAATTTAAAAACCTAAAATGAAAGTTACCGTTTTCTAGCATTGGAGAGCCAAATTCAAAGAAACAGAACAACCAAATGCCATTTCAGAGTCTTCCAAAAGAAAGGTTTTAAAAAAGAAAAAGGAAAAGAAAAGAAAAACCCACTTGAGTTGTTTGGAATCCATACCATAAAGCTTGAGTTGTGTTTCAAGATCATGGCTCCCACTCGAATCACCTCCACTACTGCCATCGGGCTGTTTATCAATCAACAGCCTCCTTTTCTTGGTCATCGCTTCTTCAAGAATTCAACTTCACAAATATCAAAATACTATCAAACAGATCCCAAACCAATTTCCAAAGAAACGCAACTTTAATTCAATGAAATCATCAATGAAAATAGAGAATTCTGCATGAAAAAACACAAAAAATAAAAATAAATAAATAAATAACAAAAAAAAAAAAAAAAAAAAACGAACCTTTTTATGTGGCACTCTTTCTTTGCACCAAGGCCACAGCTCTACCGGTAAGCTTTCACGTCAAATTAATGTGTATGATAACCATCAGTAATTTTTCAGCAATGATCCAGAATAAGAAAGAAAGAACAACCAACATACAGAGGTGAAAGAGAAGGAATAAACATGCAAAGTTGTAGGGTCTCTCCAATTACAGCTAGAAAATGTCTTCTTTGCACACACAACACAATTAGATAATGATATTCAGACAATCACTGTAAGAGTCTCTCCAATTACAGCTACAAGAACATTTGTGTCTAGGTCCCATAAAGTGACAATATCTTCTGCAGCAATAGCTAGAACAGAGCCATCACCAGAAAATACAGCAGTTGTCATTGACCATTTCTTGCATGGAAATCAAGTTCTCAATCAGAACGTGGACTAGAACTGTAATGGCAAAAAAATTCTTAAGCGGGATAAGAAAACCAAAGAACTTTTATTCTGATTCAAGACGAGAAATGAGAATGTAAATGCAAGACTAGAAAATATAAATTTATACAGTAAACTATGGATTCTGAAATAGTTTAGAAATCAAACTGGTTTATTTGGCACCAAAAAGTATTATCTACACACAACTACACTTACCAAAATTGAAGAGTATTTTTTTGAAAGAAGTAGAGCACTCGGTAAGGGGAGCAATGACTCACAAATGGAGCAAGGATTGCATCAGAACAATTCTTGAATCCTGACTCAGCCCAATAATAAATTTCTGCACAGACAGTAAAGAATTGAGTGTTAATCTTGAAATCATAACAAGCCTGAAATTTCTTCAATGGTTATATTTGACAATAAAATAATGCAATCAGCTATAAATTCTAAACTAAATAAAATAGAAGCAAATTTAAGAAATGGAAAACAGGATAATATCGGTCTAGATAAACTAAAGCATGTCCCGCATCAATTTGGGGGGAAAAAATATAAGGAAAATAGAGAAAATGCTCAGGCGTGTATGGTGGGCTCACATAATCTGGGTTCAATTGAAACTAGTTTTATAGTGAAAACAAGGCCTTGAGAATCTGATGGAGATCCCAATCATCAGTATGATATCTCTTCCGCAAAGATAACTGTAATTTATTAAGGATTTCACTAAGCAAACTGGAAGTTTAAAACAGCTTGCCTCCCAAATCAAACCAAGAATTTAGCTTTCCACCTGAACATGCCAATCTAGACCTTACCTCTCATAAAAGTGCCAGTTGGTGGAAATCATCAGCAAATACATAATGAAAAGAAAGCTTAGGGCCAACTGGAAAATGATTTCTATTTCAAAAAGAAAAATAATCTGGTATAGATAAATTCTGAAGCCACTTTTCTATGACAAGATCACAACACCTGTACAATATCAAGATCCCGATCTTGAAGACGTTGGCAGGTCACCTTTAACAGATTAGTTATCTGCCTCTCATTTAACCGCTTGGAATATCTCTGGCCTTCCATATTCTTACAAACTGTAACAATTCGTAGCAGACCTGTCAAGAAGATTCATACATAGAAAATGAGGGAAGAGAGCCCAACTCATCCAAATGCAAGCATACGTGCCAATATGGCACACGGGTGTGAGATCCAAGCTTTCAATAGGTGGCCACACTGTTTTGATCCTCTGCCATAACAATATCAAGAACAATCCTAGATGGTGCAGGTCGGCACGTGCAGCAAGCTTGATGACAACCCTGAATTGCCTCTCGCCTGCATTACATAAGCACATATCAGCGAACATTGTTATGAAAGAGAGATTGATGCATAGATATGCCAAATTATATAATCTATATATGGAAATGCTTGTAAAAGGACCTAGGACCACCTTGATCATCATCCTCATCAACAATAGTAATCAGAAAAATCATTACTGATTAAGGGCCCGTTTGGACGGGTGGATTCGAACGGTAACGGACGGCTTAGGATGGATTGCGGAGTCGAATCCCGCCCCATACGAAAGACGACGCGTTTGGGATCGCGATAGGATAGGAATGCAGCCACAGGCGAGGGATTTTTCGTGGGATTAGGTAATCCCTTCGGATTGGCGACTCTGGAGGTGGATTGCGTCTCGAGGCCATCCCAATCCCTCCGCATGCAGTCGGTCGTTGGGACTATGGGATGGGATTGGAGAGCCAGGGCGGGAGTAATGGCGGGAGATAGGGCGGGAGGTGATTTTTCGCGGCCAAACGGGGCTATAAATTCAGGTATAGTGTGGATCGCGATGGCCATGAGTTCCTCCATCATCGTTGCCATCGCTGTCTGATGGTTGGGCTGAGGGCAGAGGTACAGCTTCTTCCTCCCTCTCGAAACCCTCATGTATGTCAAACCCTCATGTGCAGCCCGTAAGATTGCCCTTTGAGATGCATGGCTATTGTCTGCTTTCTGCCATGGCTTCCGGTTAGGGGATTTTTATTGTGCATGTTTGATTTCAGCCAGGGATCTGATAAATACACTATTATATTTACTCTTTTTCTCCTTTAATCTTCCTTTGGTCACTGAATAAATTGGATTATCTCAAATTTCGCTGCTAATATGACTGGATTTTGGGGGTTTTTAACATGTTGCTTTCTCAATCCATTTACTCCCCCAAAAAATGGGGTTGTTGGGTAATTTGCAATCGTTTTCCTGTGTTTACACCGATTCTGCGTTAATCCTGCTATGGTTAGCGCAGAATTTTTGAAAATTTCATTTTGACGCTGCTCATGGCTTAGGGATTTTGGGGGTTTTGGACAATCGATGTCTCAAACCATGAATTACCATGAAAATGGGGGTATTTGGATTTTGGGAGTCTTGTGTTATTTTTTATGTAAAACTTATAGATTTCAACTGAAGCATGGGTAAAGATGATCAACTTCGGATTGCACAGATTTTTCAGTCCATGGAGTCTACGTTATCCTCCATGTCCATCAATGAATTTATCTATAGCCTGTAGTGTTTTCAGTTCTTCAATACTATTGGATTCCAACTACATATACACAGTTGGATTCATTCAACTACATAGTGTCTTTCGACGCCTTATGTTTTCAGTTTTTTTTTTTTTTTTTTTTGTAAATTTGTTGCTAACTTGCAGCCTGGTTTTACTGAATAGAAGGTCATTGATCTCGAACCTTGCATTTGATAAGGATATCTGGTATGTTCCTTTCAACTATCTTACTTTATTTCTGTCCGATTAATTGCATTTGCTATTCATGTCTGATTTTGTCAATGGATATTAATGTAATGGTATTGAGCTGAGCTTTCTATTTAATTTCATTCTGGACTTGTTTGCAATAGTTGGGCTTTGCATATATGTTGGCTATGATCATATATTACCGGTAAAGCCTGTTTTAAATTCTTGAGTAAAGATTCTTCTCTTACATCATGAAATCCACTATTACCTGTGGTAAGAAGTGAAGGACCAATGAAATAGGCCACCGTGTCTTTTACTAGAAGAAATGAAGAATTTCAAGGGATCAATTTACTTGAACAATATAGTTGCAGTCCTTGAAATATTTACTTGAACAATCCAGGGATCAATTTCAAGGACCACTTCCATCATGCACCCTAGAATCATGCTCAAGTGTGTGTGACATTGACGGGGTGGTGGAAACAACCGCTTATAAGAAATTTATGAAAAGACTTACTGATTTGCTTGTTTACAATGGGATATAGGTGCCTGCCATGAATAATTTTGATTTTATTTAATTGTACAAACCAAGGATCTAGTTGAGGACCACTTCCATCATGCACCCTAGAACCATGCTCAAGTGTGTATGTCACAAACAATTTAACAAGCAACATTTGGAAACTTATTATTTCATGGATGGTTGTGTGGAGTTTCATTGACAGTTAATGTACGTAGCAGATATTACACAGAAATCTTCCAAGTATAAAAGCAGATAAATCCTGTATGCAAACCATGCATTTTAGGTTTGCAGATGGGTTCGACACTTGGTACTGTTTGGGTTCCTTGTATGTGGCAAAATCCTATCCATGATCTGGTAAGCTTCTTCACGCAACAAAAAGCAGCTTGGTAATGTGGATTTTTGATGAACGAAAGGGGTTTGGGTCTGTTTGGATGCTTGGAATTTGTTGTTCATCCCATCAATGTTAATTTGAATGGGGGCTTCTAATCACGCGGAGAGAATCTGCATGACCATTGATTTGTTCAGATACAGATTATAGCTATACACAGATGGCCAATAATTGAAGAGTTTGGATGACAATCTCATTTTATTAGGACTGCTCTAGCATAGCTCAATACAATATATTGGGCTAAAATATAGATTAAGTTATTCCTATTTTTAATATAATATACCAGAATTAATCTAAAACAATACAATATATCATAACTATTAGAATTCAAAAACTCAAACCTCACTGGAAAGTCTGTCGAATTGAGTCAATTCGAGTAAACTTGGCTGAGTTTTTCCAAGTCATGAACACTATAACTGGTAATATTTAATCTTAGAAAATGGAGAATCATCCCTAAAAAGCACCTAACCTTTTTTTCATTTGTTCATAGCCTGTATCCTTACCTGATCTAGATGATTGAAGTCTGAAAATGCTTTCAGAAGCCCCAAATTGAGCACCCGTGCAGTCATGAAGAAACATTCACAAATAAATGGGTACTTATTCTTTACACCACAACTAGAAAGTGGCTTGGCTTTAGAAAGAACAGAACTTGTACTATTGCCAGAGCTTGTAGCTTCTTGAGACTGTAATAATCGATTCTCTTCATCACTTCTATGACTAAGTCCATCAATTTTCTCACAATTATCTTTGCCAATCCATGCTGCAACCTCCTCGGATGATGCATGGAGAGCTGTCAACCCTCTAATATACATACATATACATATGAACACTAATCAGGAGGATGCACCTACTTATAATACCAAGGAGAAATGTGAATAGAATATGAACAAAATTGGCAAAAACCTATTTCAGCTAAGAACCCTCACCTTAAATCCAACCGGCTATTATAAAACACATACTTTGGGTCAATTTTGTCTCTTTTTGTTAGATTTGCATCAAGAAAGGGCTCACACAGCTGAAGCATGACTGCACTAAAATTGAAAAACATGCCAGAACTTGCACAAGATAGTGGATCCACCTGTGAATTACATCCTAATCCAAGGTTAAAAAAGCTTGAAAACTTTTATTTCCCACAGAAAAAAAGATTTTGTGCAATATAAAATGTTCATTGCAGTGTATATGGATTTTAACTTGAAAATAGCAAGCTCTGAAAGCAGTCACCTGTATATGAGACCTCGATGCATTCCTCTTGATCAACTCTGCAAGATACTCAAGAACACATTCTCGGGTATCTGTATTTTTCAGAAGAGCAAGCAGGACTTCCCTAAGGCCATCATATAAGTTGTTCATCACAGTCCTTGTATGTGGCAAAATCCTATCCATGATCTGGTAAGCTTCTTCACGCAACAAAAAGCAGCTTGGTAATGTGGATTTTTGATGAACGAATGGGGTTTGGGTCCGTTTGGATGCTTGGAATTTGTTGTTCATCCCATCAATGTTAATTTGAATGGGGGCTTCTAATCACGCAGAAAGAATCTGCATGACCATTGATTTGTTCAGATACAGATTATAGCTATACACAGATGGCCAATAATTGAAGAGTTTGGATGACAATCTCATTTTATTAGGACTGCTCTAGCATAGCTCACATGTGGAAAAATTTCTTGCATGGTTGATTAGGCAGAAAGAGTGCTTTTGACTTTTAATTTTCTTTTTGGTTTTGGTTTGCTTTGCTTTTTGGTTGTTTGAATTCTCTTTCACAGGCACAAATTCATCAACTCAATATTTGCCAATGCATTCATTTTTTTTTTCTTTTGATAGTAGTATGACCAATTAATTAGCAGATCTTGGTTTACACGACTATAACAATGATGTAACCGTTCTATCTATCTAGCTACCTATCTACCTAACTTCAGCAGCAAAACTATTTATGATGACTGCTATTAATGAAATTAGAACTATCTCCTTCATGACACACAAGTCAGGATTTTTCTCATGTTATGGTATTTGTTCCCATAACTATCATCCAAAACTATTTGCTAAGGCTGCATGTGCCTCTGTATGTGGCCATACATACCACCTGGCCTATGGGATATATGAGCTGTTGATCAGGTGAGCTTCACCATGCAGTTGATCGGGCCCATAAATCAGGATAGTCCAGTCATCTGGAGAGCCACATGTGTGCATTCAATGTGGGTCTTTGGCAATTTTCACTAAACCATCCATTGTGTTCCAGCATGTGTGGCCTGCCTGATTTTCAAACCAAATCATCTGAAGGGTAGAACCCTCTTGCATGGCTGAGTTGAGAATGCATTTTCAGATAGAATGTAATTAGTTTTCATGATATCTCTGTTGGTCAATACAGAGTAAATACATCACTAAAATGTTGCTACTTAGTGGGAGAGGTTGTCACATGTATGTGGCTGTTCTATCCTACATGTCTGTAAGTTGCCACTCATGTTTTACTTTAGGATAACTTCACGGCTGTTGAATTACTCATGCTGTACCATGTTAAGCTCTATTGAATTCTATTCATATTTTCATGTAAATGTAGGAAAAAAATATGAGATATGCTAACCTGACATGCAGCATTAAGGTGATTCATGATGTACATGCACACACAACCAGTTGGCAGGTCTGATTTTTGGGCTAGGACTGCTACTGAACGTGATTCATGATGTACATGCACACACACATGTAGGGTTTCAGAACATCATAAAAATCTGTTTACATCTTGGGATGAATACTTGACAGGAGAAATGATCACCTACAACCAGTTACTGCTATCCACCATTTTCTCCTTATTCGAACAGTACTGCAATGCAAGCAGACTTAGTACAAATTTATAAATAAGACAGGTAATGATCACACACTGAAAGGGAAGAAATGGAGATGGATGTAAAAGTAAAATGGGTGTAGGTGAAGTGGGGGCAGTGGTCTAAAGTTTTTATTTTTGGCCTGTTTGATTGTTGTTATGTGAATCTTGCTTGAGATATCTACTTGATATCTTGGAATTTATAGACTTGTGTTTGAATGGTTTCATTGTTTTTATTTTCATTTGCTATAGTCCTCACTTATCCTATAACAATATTTCTCATGTCCTTTTACTTTGATTAACACCAATCTCATGTCCTTTTATATTGCATATTTTAATCATCTCATGCTCTTTTATATTGCATATTTTTATAATCTTCAATAACTATATGCCCGCACTTGTGGCTGGGTGTGGCTGTGGGTGTCTATTGGAAATGCTTACTTCCCATCACAGCCAATCATTGATCAGGACTGTTCATTCCATTTGTTTGTGCCATTATGTGCATGCCATGTCTAAAAAATCATACTGGCTAGAGCGCTTCTTTGATGGTTAGCATCACAAGCTAGAGCGCTTCTTTGACATCATAAGCAATCCATGATGGGGCCTATGGTAGATGTTTCAGATAATGATTGGACCTGTTCCCACTTTGTTTCTCCATCAATCTTGACTCTTCATTTTCAAACCATTGATCTGATGATTAGGATCATTCCTGTATTTGTATACTTGAATGGATGGTCCAAATTGACGATTGGCCATCCCATATATCAGTTTAATGTTTTGGGGGCATTGCTAATGTCCCTGTGAAGGTGGGGATGCTAGCATTCCTATGTATATATATGGGAAATACCAATGTCCCCAGTTTGGCCAGTTGTCAATCCAGAACATCAAAATGTGGGTCAACCATTCTGCTCTGGTTGGCATTTTGTTACAAATGTCCATTTTTTATGAGCAATATACATACATACAAATAGTGGGAGGGGTTTGCTAGGCCCACACACCTGTATAGTGTTGCTCATCATCTACACGCTACAAGTAGGTGCAACATGGTACTGTACCAGATCTGAGCTTTTCATCAGAAGTGACCTTTATGTTTTTCCATGGAAATCACATATGCTAAAACAAAAAGGTTATTTATGATTCTGTTCCACAAATTTGCTCCAACGTGACATTTTTCTTTCCAGATCTACTTTTTGGGATTCCTTCCACTAGTCCAAACAGACTTGACATTTTGAGAACCACCATTACCCATCTTATGCTATGTGCATGTAAGTTCCAAATATTAGTTGTATGATCCTTGTAACTAGGTGGCACTTCCACTCCAAATCATGCTTTAGACTCATGCCCCATTCCTGCTTTCTAACTGTTGATACTTGCTAACATTTTTAAACAGATGTTTCCTCACCTCCAAACCTAAATTTGCACGGACACATATATATAGGAACGGACACCTTGATACTAAATCGCATCAAGCTGGGGATCTTCTTGGAAATAGGAAGATCTAGGATAGGCAGCTGGCTGCTTTGAATTGTGCTTCGTACAATTGCATTCCAAACATATTGGAATTCTCCCTACAAAATATAGGCATCAAACATATGGATTCTTCAGATGAGGATGAGATGAAGAGGGTAATTATGTCTCAAGCGGTGTCAGCTTGTGTACAGGCTGTTGGGGAATATTGTTGCTACTACATGTTCAAACAACCGGCACGTCATAGGGATGATGAGCGAGCGAAGTTCATCAATTCTATTATTCGGGCTAGCGATGGAGATTGTTTAGATCAACTTCGGATGAATCGAGATTCATTTTTTGAACTATGTACGCTGATACGCGAGAAGACAAAACTCCGTGATACTCGTAATGTTAGTCTTGAAGAACAAGTAGTTATTTTTCTACACACATTGGGACACAATGTTCGCAACCGGGTTTTAGGTCACAGATTTATTCGATCAGGAGAGACTGTCAGTCGGCACTTTCACCGTGTTCTAACGGCAATTGTATCACTATACCCCGATTCAGTTAAATCAGCCGGAACAGAGACGCCGTTGGAGATCCAAACAAATCTAAATTGGTCTGCTTACTTTCAGGTAATTTTCCAATAGGTCTGTCATCCAAGTTAGTAATTTTCACTTTAATTCAATGTGTGGTCCTTTCATGATAATTGGTTCGCATGGTTTAGGATTGCCTTGGTGCAATTGATGGAACACACATTCCTGCACATGTTCTAGCGGTTGACCAGGCGAGTTTTCGCAATCGTAAAGGGGTCCTCTCTTAGAATGTCCTGGCAGCGTGTTCATTCGATATGAAATTTACATATGTATTGGCCGGTTGGGAGGGTTCTGCTTCGGATGCGAGGGTGCTACACAACGCAATGACTCGATCAGATGATCTCTTGATTGTCCCAAACGGTACTGCTTATATGTTAAAACAGTGTCACTCTAATTTATAACTATGATTGTATCCGATTTTTCACTTAAGGGAACTATGATTCGAATGTGTAGGAAAATATTACGTTGTCGACGCTGGATACGCTCATTCACCTGGTTTCATGGCTCCATACCGGGGCGTTCGATATCACTTACAGGAGTATCGAACCGGGAGAGCGCCTGCAAACATGAAGGAGCTGTTTAATTATCGACATGCACAATTGCGCAATGCAATCGAGCGTTGTTTTGGTGTTTTGAAAGGCAGATTTCTCATATTGAAGAGCGCTATGCAGTATGAATTTCAAACACAAGTCCAAATTGTGATAGCATGTTGTGTCCTACACAATTATATACGTACCGAAAATGAGTCTCGATTGGACAGCGATTTCGTTGGTATATCTGCAGCCGATGGGGTGGCTATCCCGACACCTGTAGAGGTATCAACTAATGATGAGCGTCAATGGTCCATTCGAGTAACTCGGCGTGAAAAAGATGCTTGGAATCGAGTACGCGATGACATTGTAGCTAGAATGTGGGCAGATGCTCAGCACAATAGTAGGAGTTGATAGTCGATACTTCATGTGTCATTTACATTACATTAGTTGGATGATAGTATATTTCAAGTTTACTTAACTTTAAATTTTCTATAATATAGTCACCCAGTTACGTTAGTTGGATGATAGTATATCGATAATGATCAATGAATTTATCCCTTTTTGGCGTATATGTTAATAGATGTTGTTTTGACGATTATGATTGACATTGGTAAAATATCATACATACTCCGTATTCAGGTGAAATGACAGACTCCTTTAATGTTACATCAACACCGACCCAATCACCCATAAGAACACCGCCGGTTCCCACTCGAAGTTCTCCGCGTGGGAAGACGGTGAAATCTCTAACGAAGCCTCTATCCCAAGCTGTGAAGATCAAATGGACTACTGCTATGGATCAGATTCTGTTCGACACATTTATCGAACAGGTTGCATTAGGGCGTAGAGCTGATAATGGTTTCAAGCGGGAGGCATACCAAATTGCGGCTGAAGAAGTTACGAAGCATACTGACGTAGCCGTCCAGTGGCAAAACGTGTCGAATCGATTGAGATATTATAAAAGAGAGTATAATGCAATGAAAGACATGCTAGCAGCGAGTGGGTTTGGTTGGGACAATGAGAGGATGGTGGTCACGGCTCCAGATGAAGTCTGGGAGGAGTATCTTAGGGTAAGTTTTACTGATTTTTAAAATCCCATCATATATCTCTACGTTGTTTTAGCCCTTAATTACAACTGACTTATTCATATGGCAGTCTCACCCACATGCCGAACGACTCCGAGGGAAACGCATGGAAAGGATGGATGACCTTGCAGTAATTTGCGGATCTGACCAGGCCACCGGACGCTATGTGCAAGGCAGTAGGAGTATGGCTGCATCAGCATCATCTTCTCATCTTCAGCGAGATCTTAATGAATCATGGAGAGAGGTTGATGATATGGATGATACTATTGACCTATCAGAGGATTATGTAACAGACTCCACAGGGACCATTCCATTACCATCGGACAGTCCTGTGATGGGACATCATGACTCCCGCAGTACTCCCACTCACACTTCTGATTTTGATGTTAACCGAGGAGGGACAGGTACACGGAAACGTTCGCGTTTTCCTCGTCCCTGTGATGTATTGGGGACCTCTCTGCAGACCGTAGCCGACTCGATGATGAAATTTGGGCTTGGCGAAGAGGTCAATCGCACAAGCAAGGTTCTTGATGTGCTAGAAGAGGTGAAAGGCCTGACCAGCTCTGAATTTCTTGAAGTTGGTCGGATCCTGAGTAAGGACAAGTCACTTGCGTCGTTCTTTGTCAGTCTCCGACCCGAGCGCCGAATGGAGTGGTTAAAGAAAACACTCCGTGATCACTTTGGTGATGGAGGTGTTGGACCTATCTGACATTGAATGAATGGTTGTCTTAATCTGTTTTTAAAACTGGGCATGTAATAACTTTCTACTGTTGGTGTGTTTGGTTTGTTTTTTTTTTTTTTTTTTTTAACTGCTACTTTGGACTTTGATGTGCTGATTTTCTGGGATTATCATTACCACTATGAATTTTGTGATTATGACTATATCAGATTATTTGTTACTTGTCTTTTCGTATATCTACCAAAATGCATGCATTATGCACGTTAAGCCGGAACGGAGCACACACTTGATTTACTGGAGGATGGTACGTATAACGACCTTTTCAATTCTTGTTCAGGGTAAATAATTCGTATTTGGATTTCTTATGTTTCTCCATAGCATCAAGTTGCTACCATAATCAACAATTTGAAACATTTGTCATCACTAACCCTCACATTTCAATGCAGATGGGTAAAGAGAAGTATTATGTTGTCCTCGTTAGACGTCATCCTGGTATATACGTCACATGGGACGATGCACGAGTAGAAGTGGAGGGATTCAGTGGGGGCAGACACAGGGCCTTCAAGAATTGGAAAGAGGCTGTGGCATGCTGGGAAAGTTATTTCGGAAAGGCTAGGGAACCGTCTAGACCTGTTACAGATTATCCTATTCATCAGGTTGCTGCTTCATCTGCTGAGGTGGACATCCCTCACACGACCACCTCCTCTATTCGACAGACGACACAACCAACCATGGTTGTGGTGGAGGGGGCAACGTCGACTGACGATCTTGGGCTATCGGACAGCGAGAAACTCGTGGCCCTTTTGGTTGGCGTGTTGGTTGTTTTCTTTTCGTTGCTTATAATTTTCAAATTTTAGAAATTATTGGTGTTGTACTATTGAGTATCGCACTTTATGGATTTTTTAGGTTCTACTGGATTTTTTTTAGCATACTGACTTACTCAGTATGCTACCGTACTGAGTTAACTCTGTTTAGACTTACCAACAAATTTTTTGCATCTTATTTTTTGGATGGAAACCATCAAATAGGCGAATCGATGGAATAATGATTTGCACCACTGAAATTTTGATCATATGGACCATAACTTAGTCCGCAACACAGAATAATGATCTCCACCGTTGAAACCATTAATCAGGACTATTCTGATAATTATTTTACTGCCCACAGTGGGGAGGCCGTACGGAATCCCTGCAGGAGTAACAAGGCATGAGGTGATCTTTAACAACTTACTATTATTTTCCGGATCACGGGTCATAATCTCCAGCAAGTAATGGTTTTCTGTTTTCACTTCTGTAGTAGCAAATTGCTAACAGCAAGCATCTCTGATTTTCCTGAATACGTGTCAGCGGTGAAAAGGATCCGAACCGTTCATCCAGTAGGTGCCACCAAACTATCCAAACCTCCCAATCACCACGTGACTTAAATTTTTTAAATTCAAATCGAACGGTCAGGACCATCTGCCAATCCTGAATTTTCTGCCATGGCGGGTCCGGGAAATCCCAACTGTCCGTTCAGAGTTTTTAATTCAAATCTTCAAATCGAACAGTCAGGATCATCTGCCAATCTTGAATTTTCTGCGTTAGTCTGTACTTGGTGGGGTCCAGGAAATCCCAACTGTTCAATCAGAAGTTCTTTGCCATCAAATGGGAACCTATTATGGTGTATTATCCTGGAATGAATGGGATTGAAGCCTAATCCCATGTCTGTCCAAACAGGATGGATTGTTGCAATCCCTGGATTACCTGACCGTCCAAACACGCACAGGTGGATGGATTGTTGCAATCCCTGGATTACCCTGACCGTCCAAACACGCACAGGTAATGGGCGTAGGATCAAGGAAGTCAATGGGATTAGGGACAATCCACTGCCAAGCATTAAAGAGCCTTGGTAAATGTGCAATCCATCCAAAGCCAAGACAATCCCTTTCAATCCACCCGTCCAAACGGGCCCTAATGTACTAGAGTACTAAAAAAACAATAATAGAAACAGTGGAAGACCGGATACTTACATCATACTGATGAAGGTCCATTTGAGTTCCGAATCAGGATGATATCTAGCTGATGGGGCAGATACAAAGTGCAAGTAAGCCAATTCTTATAAATAATCAAGTTATAAATAATTAAATAAATAAATAATGAAAGATATGAAAAAACAGAAAGAAAAATGCCCCAAGCAGATCAAAAGGTTATATACTACATGGAAAGTGATAGAAAAAATAATTATTATAAAAATAAAACATAAAGAAAACATCCATTGCCAATTCTTCTAGATGCCTAAAGCCAAGAAAACGAACTCAAACATGACTCCCTTTCCTGAACTTTTTATCCAACTTGCAGACTTCCTCATTAGCCACATCAAATATCTGTGACCTACAAAAGAAGAATCTTAACATTTTCAGCCTGGGTTGCAACAACAACAACACCAGAAGGATCTTTAAATATGAACCAATCACAAAAAAAAAAAAAAAAAAAAAGAAGAAGAAGAAGAAGAAAGAAAAAGAAAAGAGGCAACACCTTCATCAGTAAATTAAGAAAAGCTAGAGAGGAAATAAATCAAAATTAATACATGATTTGGTATCTAAATTTACGTTTGCAGGTGCATTGGATGCTCAAATGAATTGATCTGCAATAAGCCAATAACTCAATCCAGTGGAGTGTCCATCTAGTTGGTCATCTCCATAGATGGTTAGCTTGTTTAAAAAATTGACTGCACAAACAATCCTAGTCATCAGGGCATTGTGTTGAGTGCTGCTCATAAGCACTTCCTGGAAACATGGAAGATAATGCATTTTTGAGCTAAGAATATTAATAACAAAAGTGAGCGACAGAGGTCGGAGTTACAGGGTTTGCCTCTGTACAGCATAGGCCATATACTGAACTTGGAAGAAGGTTAAAAATGTGGAATAATTAAGTTCTAATCTGATAAAAGAACATGCAATGAAGTAGTTAATAAAGCTTATTACAGTGATGGTTGTCAACCAAAATTTTGAAAAAGAATAAGCATTAAACTCATGCAACAAAAGCAAGGCAATTCATAGCTCAGAAAGAAACTGTTGCTACATAGTGCACTTTTTTTCTTATATCCTTGCCAAACAGTTACTTTGATGGGATCATCTCAACCACTTTATCAATAGCTGGAAAAATGGACAACAAACTACAATAATTCATCAAGAGCTTCCATCATGTGGGGCTGCAACTAACTACCTATTCTTCTAAACTTTGATATGAGGATCCCAACCATCCAGTAAATGGTAAGTAATGGACTGTCTATATCAATTATGTTAAAAAGGTCTAACCATCTCTCTCCCCTCTTCACATGTGCGCCATACCTACTAGTAAAATAAGAACTTCATCAAATCTTAAGTTGTTTTCTTATTGGTCTTTTGGCCTTAATAATATTAATCATCTTTTTAAAAAATAAAAATAAAAAATAAAAAACGAAGTGCCATTTTAAAAAATCCTCATATCCCCAAAATTTAAAAATCCCCAAATCCCTAATTTGTAAAACAGAAAAACCCCAAATCGGGTTCCACATTCAAATCTGTACACCCTAAAATCCCTAAATCCCTAAATGAGGGTCCACATCCAATTAGGAATCCACAAATTACTAAATCCCCAAATTCCTAAATCGGCATTGAGAGACATTGAGAGAGAGAGAGAGAGAGAGAGAGAGAGAGAGAGAGAGAGAGCTACCTCACAGTTGTGAATGAGCTAGCCTTCAACCGAGCTTCAGAGAGAGAGAGAGGGTGCGCGTGCGTAAGGTGCTCGGAAACAGTAAATTGTGGGTGGAGAGAGAGAGAGAGAGAGAGGAAAGGATTAGGGCGCAGCGCCCGTTCCTGCCTAGGGATTGCATACCGAGTAACTAAGTACGCTAAGCGTACTGCGTAAAATCTTGTGGGGCACACTGCGAATGCATATGTTTCATCACTCCGTCCATCCATTTTTCCAGATAATTTTAGAGCATGATGTATAGTATGAGGTAGATCAAAAGTCTGAGTCGACCCCACCACAGAAAACAGTGGGATTGAATGCCTACCATTAAAAATTCTTTGGGCCATATAAGTTTTCTATCAAGCTTATATTTATGTTTTCCCTTATTCCATATCTTTATTAACTTATAAAAATGTCTTTATTAACTTATAAACAGGTTGGATCTCATATAAACATCTTGGTGGGCCTAAGAAGATTTCAACGGTAGGCATTTCTTCCCCAACTTTCCATCTCGTGTGACCAACTTGCGTGTTGTATTCAACTTATTTATGGCTACACTTCCTAAATTATCTTTCAAAACGGATGGACGGAATGGATTTCTCACATACAATTCAGTGGGACCCACCAGCATCCTTGAGCAGGAACTTCGAGCAAAAGGCTTTGCACAAAAACCGCGTCCGACGCGGAAGCGGATTGGCTGGGTACCACAGCCACCGACCTTGCTGGTGTATTGATGTCACTAAGTTCTATGGATCCCAACACGAGGCATGTGTTATATCCAAACCGTCTGTCCATTTGGAGAGCTTGTCGTAAGTATTGAGCAGAAAAATAAGACAAATCCAAAGATCAAGTCTACCACACTATAAAAAGCAGTGGGAGAATGAACGTCTACCATTGAAACCCGTTTGAAGGTCACGGAAGTTTTGGATCAACATGATATTTGTTTTTCGTCCTAGCATGTGTGATATTATTAACAGATTGGATGGAAAGTAAACATTATGATGGGCCCTAGGAATGTTTTAACAGTGAGAATCATTGTCCATAAGAAGGTTTCAATGGTGGGTGTCACTATCCCACTATTTTCTATGGTGGGGTCCACTTGAACTTTAGATCTGCCCCATCAGTCAGATGCAACATTCCATGGTGGGCCACAGGCTTAAAAAATAAAGTCAATCTATGACTTGGGTGGGCCACACCATATACTATAGTTTAGAGGGGTTACCCTCTCATTAAAACATACATAATCATATATTGGGCCCACATAGATGTGATTCATACATCCAGCCCATTATTTATGTGTGTCCTACTTATATGAGAGGTCAGACCAAGTTTCAGCCGCATCCAAAACTCATGTGGGCCCCACCAAGTACTTTTATATATTTTAGGATTTCTTCACATAATTTTAGATGTTATGGCCCACTTTAGTTCCGTATATGGCTAATTTTTGGGATATCCTATGACCCAAAGGGCACACATCAAATGCACGGTGTTGACGTTCTACAAACATCATGATGGGGCCCACACAGCTCAACCTCGTACGAAGTTCCATGAGGTTGACCTTATGGTACAATTTTCCTATTTAGTTAACTCCATGAGTGTTACCCTAATGTGTAGGGCACACCTTTATATATTTTTTGTATATCCATACCATCCTTATGTTTTTTCATCACATTTTAAGATGTCATTGCAAATCATAAGAAGATCTAAATCTCAAGTGGGCCATACCAATCAAAATAATGATGAATAACCATTAAAAACCTTTTGCAAGTCACAAAAGTTTCGATTAATTTGATCTTTGTAATTTCCCTTCATCTATATCTTCTCTACATTATCAACAAGTTGGATTGTAAATAAACACTACTAAAACAGTGGGTTTTTATAATAATGAGTGGAGATGCAGATGCCCTAATGAAGTGATGTGTCCAAGTTATGTTGGACCCACCATGATGTTTGTGTTGTATCCACACCGTCCATCCATTTAGAGAGATCATTTTAGGGTATGGGCTAAAGAATGAGACAGATCCAAATCTCAAGTAGACCGCACCACATAAAACAATAGGGACAGTGACATGCATTGTTAAAACCTTCCTAGTGCCCACTATGATGTTTATATTTAGATCTAATTTGTTCATAAGTTAACAAATACATGGATGAAGGGAAAACACAAATATTAGCTTGATCAAAAACTTCTCGAGCACATAAGAAATTTATAATGGTAGGCGTTCAATCCCCACTTGTTTTTTTTTTTTTCTGATGGGGTCCACTTGACCTTTGGATCCACCTCATTCTTTGGCTCATGCCCTAAAATGATCTCTCTAAATGAATGAACGGTGTGAATAAAACACATACATCATGGTGGGGCTCACATAACTTAGTGATGTCATTTCTTGGGTTCTCACAAGGTCAATAAGTTGTGGCGCAATTTTAACCTAAATATTTGGCCCAATTTAGAAATTTGATCCATTCACTCTATTCTATTAATCAAGAGCTTTGATTTGACTAGTTACTCGCCCCGGTCAGACTTCAGATAAGAAAGATATTAGGTAGACAAGATTGATCAATAATATGATGGGTCATATCTTGTGATCCTACAATTAGATTTGAGTGAAATGTAATCTAAACATTTGAAGTTATATTTTCTCTTTAATCTGGACCGATTAGATTGTCCAAAATCAGTCTAGATCTAAACAAACTGATCATGCCTATTTAAAGAGTGTTTTGGATAGATTTGATTTGTTCGGGTCATATTGAGCCGATTTTTGTTCTATCTTAATTAGCACGTTCCGAACATATCTGACCATTCGGATGAACCTTAGGATGGCCTGATCATAGAATTTGATCAAGTGCATGTTTCCGTGCATAAATGGTTAAAGGTTCAATTAGTAGATATCCCTAGTAATTTAGTAAAAAATCTTCTTTTTTTTTTTCACGGATAAATATCAATTTCTTTTTTAAATTCTTTGTTTTTTTTTTTTTTCAAAATGTCCATTTTTTTATTTTTTTCAAAACTTTTAACAAAATCAAATTTTTGTTATCAAACTTTTCAATATTTTTTTTTTCAAAATACAAATTCCAAATTTTTATTTTCAAAATCTCAAATTTTTTCCCAAAATGTTTTTTTTTTTTTTTTGTTAAACTTAACAATTTTTTCAAACTTCTCAAAAATTTCAAGATGCCAATTTTATTTTTTCATAAGCACCATTTTGTTTTCAACTTTTTAATTTTCGTTTTCAAAATGATATTTTTTAAAAATCAAAATCTCAGTGTTTTTTAAAATCTTTTTTTTTTTTTTTGCAATATGTCAATTTTTCTCGAACATTTTCAATATTTTTTCAAAGCCATAATTTTTTTGAACTTCTCAAATTCCCTTTTCAAAATGTCAGTTTTTTGTCAAAATCTCGATTTTTTAATCTCATTTTTTACATTCAAAATTTCAATTCTTTCGAGCTTCTCCATTTTCTTTTTATTTATTTATTTTTTTTACCGAACTTCTTAATTCTTATTGAACTTCTCATATTTTTTTCAAAACACAATCTCAATTTCTTTTTCAAAATATTTTCTTTTTTCGAAGTTGTCAAAAACTTCACAAATTTTTAAATCTTTTTAATTTTATTTTTCAAAATATCATTTTTTTTCAATATCTTTTTTTTCTCGAAATTATCAAATTTACTCAATTTTCTTCTTCTTCTTTTTTTTTTTTTTCAAAATCATGATTTTTATTAAATAACATTTTTTTTTCAAAAACTCAATTTTTCTCAAACATTGTTAATTGTTATTTATTTATTTATTTAATTTCTCAATGATTTGTTTTTTTCAAAATCATAACTTTTTTTGAACCTCTCATTTTTCTTTTTCAAAATGTCAATTATATATCAAAATATCTATTATTTTTAATGATAATTTTTTTTCAAACTTCATTTCCTACAATACAAAGGATGTATAGTGGGATTTTTTTGTGTGATATTCCTACAATATCAGTTTTGAAGCAAAATAATAATAATAATAGTGTCCACTCAATTGATATAAAAAAAAAAAAAACAAAAACAAAAACAAAAAAGTTTGTTATATTTAATCAATTAATACAAATGAGGCTACATATGAGAAAGATATTGGGCATACAAGATTGATCAACAATTTGAGTGAAATTTGATTTAAACATTTGAAGTTATTTACTCTTCAATCTCGACTGATTAGATTGTCCAAAAACGGTTAAAGGTTCAATTAGTGGACGTGCCTAATAATTTAGTAAAAAATATATTTTTTTTCATAGATAAATCTCAATTTCTATTTAAAAATCACATTTTTTTTTTCAAAATGTAAAATGTATATTTTTTTACTCTTAATTTTTCTTTGAAAACTTTTAACAAAATATCATTTTTATTATCAAATATTTAAAAAATTAAAATACAAAAATCTCAAAAATTTTCTCAAATTTTAATTTTTTTTTTCCTCAAAAATTTCAAAATGGCGATTTTTTTCTTCAAAAGCATCATTTTGTTTTCAACTTTTCAATTTTCTTTTTCAAAATGATATATATATATATATTCAAAATCTCTGTGTTTTTATAAATAAAATTTTCTTTTAATTTCAAATTTTGAACATTTTCAATTATGTTTCAATATCACAAATTTTTTCTAAGTTCTTTATTTTCTGTTTCAAAATGTCTGTTTTTTGTTAAATTATCGATTTTTTAATACCGTTTTATCTTAAAAATTTCAATTCTTTTGAACTTCTCCATTTTTTTAAAAAGCATTTTTTTCAAACTTGTCAATTTTTATCGAACTTCTCAATTTTATTTTAGTTTTCAAAATACAAACTATCATTTTCTTTTTCAAAATATTTTCACTTTTCAACGTTGTCAAAATTTTCACATTTTTAAAATTTTTTTAATTTTCTTTTTCAGGATATTATTTTTTTCTCGAAGTCAATTTCTTTTTTTTCAAAATGATCAACTTTTTTCAATATTTTTTTTTTACCCCCAAAAAATAGATTTTTATTAAATCA
Source organism: Magnolia sinica (assembly GCF_029962835.1). Classification (NCBI taxonomy): domain Eukaryota; kingdom Viridiplantae; phylum Streptophyta; class Magnoliopsida; order Magnoliales; family Magnoliaceae; genus Magnolia; species Magnolia sinica. Next base: position 56,008,967 of record NC_080582.1, read on the forward strand.
CGATTTTTTTCCCTCAAAATCTCAATTTTTTTTTATCAAATATTGTTAAATTTTTTTAGACATCTCAATATTCTTTTTCATGTGATATTACAAATCATTTAAATATTAGTTTTAAATTAAAAAATTAATAATAATTTCCACTCATTTGATATAAAAACAAAATAAAATATTCTTTGCATTCAATCAATTGTTGAAAAATAATCTTAGATACAAATATGAACAATTAAACCACTGAAATTCTATTAAAAAACAATTCTTAGACTAGAAAAAAATAATTTTCCACCGTATTCTAAAAAAAAAAATTTTTTTTTTTATAAATGTTTTTAGGCAAAACTCCTTTTATGACGGACCATGATCCATTGCAAAAGCAACTAAAAATCATCGCAAAGTGCTATTTTCGGCGGTAATTTGTAACTGATCATATTCCGTCACAAAATCAAAATCTGCGATGGATTTAATCCGCCACAAATTTACGACGGACCACAATCCATCGTAAATTAGATTTTAGCAATGGATTTAGTCTGTCGCGAAATCCGCTACCTTGAAACTATATTTTCGAGAAAAAGGGGATTGGCGATGGACATTTTTTGTTTACGACCGATTAAATCTGTTATAAGACCAAACGATTTTTTGCGACGGACTTTGTCCGTCGCAAATTCACAATTTTGGCATGGTGATATAAGCCATAACCCAACTAAATGGAGTTAACTAATTCCAATAAAAACAAATGAATTCTAAAAAAGTAGCTGTTACCTTGTACAAGGTAATTTCGATTAAAAAATAATAATAGTAAATTGGTTTTAGCATTATTCCATAAGGCACATGAAAGAGTAGCTAACTTTTGCACGCATGCGTGGCACATGTGCCACATGTGCCAATGTGCCATAAATGAGGCACCCATCTTCAAACACCCCATACGTGCCAAATCCCACTTTCACGCGTGCCACATGTGCCAGTTTCCACATGTACATGTCATGTGACCATGCATCTTCAAGCAATACACGTGCCACCATGCATCTTAAAGCAACCCACGTGCACGCATGCAATATCAATCCACATTTACTCTGCATGTCCACATGCCAATGTGCCAATGTTTAGAAGAGCCACATATGCTTGTCCATCCATCCAGATCCAGGGAGTTTGAAAAACAACAGTTGCTAGGGCAGAATAGTCTATCTATACAAGTCACATCCAGAAATCCCTTGGCTAAACAGATGTGTCCAAAATAGCCTATCGAAACAGAACTTTGATGGTAGCCAAATGGGCCCTAAAATTCCCAAGGAGCTCTAGAATTGGTTTTTTCAAAAATTTTCTAGCAGAGAAACCTAGCAATTGGAGTTGCATATGATGCATTCATTCGACCTTGCAGGCTGATTTAACGTTGTTCCATATGGTGTGGCCTATGGGGTTTTGAATCGGCCCAAATGTATTATGAACAATGAACGGATGAAGTGAAATATATTATTTTTCCAACTTATTTGGAAACAAATCCAAATTTCCTAAGAAAGTTGTCGTTAATGAGCAAAAGTGGGTAATGATGTTTTCTTTGTTGAAAACAGTATCTTTTCCCCACGCTTTCCACAAATCCAAAGTAGGTTTATCAAGAAGCGATATCTTTTCTCCGTATGCTTTTCACAAATCCCAACAGCTCTCCACATTCAACTGAAAATGGTCCTAATATTGGAGGCTGATATCCTTTCCTCACTATAGAAGATTACTGGGGAATTGTCTATCAACGGGGGATAACTAATCAACAGTCTGGTTTATAGAACCATGAACCTCTCTAGTGTTAGAATTGAAAAACCCTGAACCATGAACCTCTCTAGTGTTAGCATTGAAAAACCCTGTACACCCTTGCAAAGTTGAGATGTGCACTTGAACACAAATAGAGAACCTCTCCATCTCTAATTCATTTTCTACATGGAGTGCTTTTTCTTTTCTTCTTCTTCTTTTTAATTTTTAAAATTTTTTAATTAATTTTTTTAATTTTAATTATTATTATTATTATTATTATTTTTTAGGGTCAGAATGTGTTCGTGGACCCTAAAATTACATGCATTTTTTTAAAATGATAATTACAAGCATTAAGATCTCAATTTTCCAGAATTCCAAATCAAATACCAAAATCCCTAAACAACTCCTAAAAACAAAATCTCGACGAAAAAAAGAAAGAAAAGAAGATAGAGAAATTGAGAGGAGATCAAAGAAGCCACCTCACTCTGTCAGGACCTCAACATCCCCATCAACGATCTCCTGCTACGAATCTTTTTAGGGGACAGCCCCAACGACCTGATCTTCGGGGTGAGTGAGCTCGCCGCGCCTACTCCTATAACGCCGACGTACACGTCCACCACCTGAGATGGGTCGAACTTCGGAGGCATCCTTCCTTCGTCGCCGCTGAATCTTATGGTTTTAGGGTTTTTGGAGGGGGAGAAATGTCTAAATGAGAGAGAATGAGATATTGGAGAGGGAAAACGTCCAGAGGGAGTGTCTACGCCGTGAATGCAGGAAATTGAGAGGTTAGGTAGCAAAAACAGTGAGAGTGAGAGAGAGAATGAGGGTTAGGGCGTCTTTGGTGTAAAAAAAGAAAGAAAGAAAATGGATTTGGTGGGCTGGGGTACACAGATATTACTATGCTATTGTGGCCTTGTGGGATCTACAAAAAAAGCTCTTAATCAAATCCACTTCGTCCATCTATTTTAAAATATAACAATAGAACAAATTCCTTAAAATTAAGAAGATCCAAAACTTTGGTGGGACACACCAAAAAAATAGTGAAAATAGCAATGTTGGTTATTAAAGCTGGTACAAATTTGAAAATGGTTTAGAACCGTTCCAAATTAGAAACGGCTTAAAACCGTTTTTAAAGCAAAACCATAGCGGCTCCAATTCCACGATTTTGGTGGTCTCTTCAGATAAGGATGGTGTCTCATAGGTGACATGCCAATGTAAAAAAACATGTATGTTGGTGTACCAAACCAGCTGATGCTTTGGCTGATACAAGGTCAAATTGTAGTTTCCAATGCCAGTTATACTGTGATTGACCGATTTTATGAATTTGAACTGCAGGAATGACCAAGAAGCCATGACTTTATGAATTTGAACTGCAGGAATGACCAAGAAGCTAGAACTTTATGAATTTGAACTGCGGGAATGACCAATCACAAAAACCCAATCCATAAAAACCAACATCTTAAACAGCAAAAATATTAAAAAAGAAGAAAAAGAAACAGCCAACAACCAGATAGCACTTAGAACACAAAAAATCCAACAAAACCCAAAACAATATCAAATCAAATCACTGCATCAACAAAAAACAGTTCAAGATCTATCTCCTTGGAAAAGAAAGAAAACCCATCAAAATCCCAAGAAATTTCAATTTCAAAATCTGCAAAAGATTCAAGACAGTTGGAGTAAGCTAACAAAAACACGAAGTTAAAAACATAGAATGCAAGAACAACCATGCAACAAGCCAATACACCTACACATGGAGTTAGTAAGCAAGATAACATAAATAGTGTGAGTTTGCTACAGGTTACTTGATTATGAGAATTGAGAAGACAAACGTTTGGCCTGTAACCGTGTGCAGGATAAGGCCTTAACGTACGCACCACGCAACTGTATGCGCGAGAGTATATGAAATATAGTAATGACGGTTAGTCTCCTGTGTTAGTTTTACACCCTGTAAATAACCCAACATGTGGATTATTCAAAAATGTTTTCCATAGATCCAAACCTACATCTTCCAAGACAGCAAAAGATTCAAGAAATAGGCAAAGGAATCAAACATACCCCATCAAAAACTTCAGGATCCAGCAAATATTGTGAACATCCAACCCCGAACTTGCGATGATTCTTCACAGTGAATGCACAAAGAAATGAAGGAGAGGGATCAAGAGATTTTTTATTTTTTATTTTTATTCTTGTTATTATTATTATTATTATTATTTTTTGAGCAGATGAATTGATTCTAGCTTTATTGGCAAAGCTCCAGACTGGAATACGACAACATACTAAATATATGAAATCGATTCCAACCTGGAATATAGGAAGAAATTTCCTTCTCTGTGGCGGACACTAATTTCAATTCCCACAAGAAGGAGAGACAATCAACGATGCGAACATGAACAATTTCAAACACATGGAGTGATAGTAACTCTTCCAAAAGAATGTGTGATTCGATGCGACACCCTCGGCTGAACTGAAAGGAGCTGAACAGATGACAGCATTTAGAATCATACCGTCTCACAGAAATCATCTACAAATGACCCGGGCAGAAGGAACAATGCAGTGGCAATCTGTACATATCAAACACTTGGAAGGGGGATCCACAGTTCATTCCTATGATACCAGCCAAGACCAATAAATTACCGGGAGAAAAAAGGAAGTAGGAATTCGCCCACGTCCAACCACTTTCAAGGCACGTATTCATTCTCAAGGGATGGTGGTGTCCGAGTACCCATCTCCACTGGGGCCGGACACGGATTGCATGCTACCCCTGCCCGTCCCTAGCTCCGAACCGTCAGTCCCTTTTCTTGGATTATTTTAAGGCATGAAAACAAAAATGAGGTAGATCCAACGATCAAATGGACCACACCACAGATGACTCTTGCATTTATTGCAACTGACATTTAATGCTTTGTGCATTTTAATGCAACCCAGCTTATTATTTGGTGTGGTCCACTTGAGCACTGGATATGCCTCATTTTTGTGTTCATCCCTTAAAATAATCTGTGAAAAGGGACGGACGGTTTGGATGTACAGAGACATCATGGTGGGCCCACCCACAGAACTGCCCGTTCAGAGCTAGGGACAGGCGGGGGTAGTACGCAATCCGCGTCCATTGGGGACCTTGTACTTCCGATCGACGTCATCTGCAATGCCTCCCCAATGTCCGCCTAACGTTCCATCTCTGCCATCTTCTTATTTTGTCTCTATCTTATCAACCACACCAACAACATAATAAACAGAACCAATAATATGAACCCACCCACCACAAGAACGGCAATCTTCCATGCCTTAAGACTTGGTTTTTCCATGACCTGTTGGGACAGGACTAGACGGAGCCACTGGTGCAGGAGCAGGCGCACTAGACTCAACCACAATAGAGAAATGCCCCTGGTGACACGTTGAACAGACATTGCTCGATACCAAATCACTGAATTGTGGCAAAACATCCAAATCAAACGAAACACACTTCAGAGTTGACCCACTCGGCGATACCGTTATATCTAATTCAGGCAAACCCATAGCAGATAAATTCGTTGCATCATATGCAAGGAGGCCGAGCACGGGCGCTAAAAACCTATAACCTTGTAGACCAAAATAGAAAGAAGACAAATTACCCAAATTCTGGAATACAAGAACGAGCCGCTCGACATAAGGTCGAGCAATGACTCCAGCACAGATTTCAAACTAATTGTAGCCACGAACTCCTCTGCTCCGCAGACTACCGCTGTAGAGTCTCATTGTGGTCAGCTTTATTCCTGATAGATTGGCTAGAACTGGAGCATTGTAGAGTTGTCCTGTCTTTGGGCGGACGAATGCCTTGTAAGCATAGTCCTGAAGAAGCACATCTAACTGACGCACCGAAACTTTAGAAGATTCTAGCAATGACGGTTCACAACCCCAAGTGTAGAGTTGCGATGTAGTAATAATCTCAGTGAGACTGAGGTCGAATCTACGGGGACTAATCTTGTACGTTTCTGAAAATAACTAAAAGTAGAACTGGAAAAAGATGTAATTCTAAAATCTGAAATAAAGGAAGTAATTGTGAATATTGTGTAAACTAAATTGAAAGTGAGAACTAGGGTGCCAAGGATCTACATGTAGTAATTGAGATGCTATCTTACTTGATTCAAGAGATCCAACTGAAGTCAGAGTCCTATATATCTTATCCAGTTGGAGAGAGAGATGGTCAAATCTCTGAACTTGTCATTGATCTAGCCTTAATGGAGGAGAATTGTGAGGATTTGAAAGGGATTTCATCACCCAACCATGCCCAGAGATGATGGCAAACAACAAGATTTACCAATCCCACAATCTCAATTAAGAAAAGAAGATATCTAAAGCTATCGCAGATCTATTATAATGTGAGTCATAACAAACCATTGAAAACTAAAAATATCCCTTAAAATCAATTAGAAATCAATAAAGTTTAACATAAATAAGAATCAAAGCAAAGTAAACATCCTCATCACGCTACAAGTTTTACCTCTTAGCCCTAGCTAAGAGGTTTAACTACCAAAAAATCGAGTAAAGGCTATGGACTTTGGAAGTTTTTAGCTATGGATAAAAACCGTAGCTAAAATACTACGGATTTAATTCGTAGCTAAAACCTCCTTATTCTGTAGCTAAAGCCTAGCTACCACCGGGATATTATTAGAGATGGATGGTGCTTAAGGGGCTCATTGGAATATATGTGTTTTATCTAAGCCGCTCATAAATTTTAATATATAATTTCAGTGGATGAGCCCAAAAAGTAGGTAGATTGAAGGTCTAATTGGACCACATCATAAGAAATAAAAAATAAATAAATTTCTATTGTTAATATTTTATGTGGTCCGCTTACAGCTTCGATATAACTCATTTTTTAGATCTACCCTTAAAATGATTTTTTAAAATGAATGGACGGATTAGATAAATAACATACATCAAGGTGGGCCCCACATGACCTAAAACTAAGCACTTAAAAGTGTTGTCCGTCACCGCCCCCAAAACACAATCCCCAAATCCCTCTCAAATCTCTCTTGCGCGCCCGCCCCTCTCCCAAAACCCAAACCCAAACCCTCTCTCTCTCTCTCTCTCTCTCTCTCTCTCTCTCTCTTGTCACTGTTAGGGTTTTCTAGTTATCCCTCCGTATCTGTCTCTCGCCAGAATACGCAGACGGGTCATCCCTCCGTATCTGTCTCTCGCTGGAATACGCAGATGGCCGCCAGATTTTTCCAGCCATCCCTCTTGGCGTCGATCTCTAACGCATCAACCACTACAGAGGTTGTTCCGGCCAATATACGAGGAGTTTCCCCATCCCTCCTTTCCTATTATGTATCCAGCTCCACTGCAGAAATGAGGTATCATCTCCACTTTCAACCTTTTTTTTAAAAAAAAGAATTTCAGCTGAGATCATGATGACAAGCGGGTTAGTGATTTAATTTTGCTGCTTGAATGCATGATTCGTGCTTTTAGTTGAATTTTTGTCTTTGACAGTGTGAGTTGTATTCAGTTTCCTTCATGCTTGAAAATATTAGATTGCCCATTGCTGTTTCCCGTTTTGCCCTTTTTATTATTATTATATATGATTAGTGCGTTTACTGGGATTTTGTTATTGCTAGTCATGAACTATACCATTTGGTTTTTAAGTTCTCTCTCTTAAAAAAAAACTAGTGTTTGTGGTCATAGGGGCTTTTTTATTATTTTATATTTTGAGTTCTGTTTGCTTTTTTATGAATTTTTGTTTTCCTCTGTTTGTTTAGTAAGGAAGGTTACATTTATATATGATTTTTTTTTTTTTTTGAAATTTATGAAATTTTATCTACCACATTAAAAGATCACTTGGGGATTAGACATTTTTGGCTTTTTTTAATATATATAAAAAAATGGGATTTTTCATTTCTTTGAAAAATAAATAAGAATACCCATTTTCCTACTTGACACATTCAGTCATATATGCTGATGGTATTGTATTTTGTTGTTGTTTTTTCATGAAATGGCGTCTTAATGTAGGACACATTTGGGTTATTTTCCTCTTCAAAGACTGAACTAAAATATCCATTTTCTTGCATCCATTGCATGTATGTATGTATGTATGAATCTGTGGATTTGACACTTTAGGTGGTGTTGGACACATTTGGGTTATTTCTCCCTTCAAAGACTCAACCAATCCCTTTTTGCTGCATACATGCATGCATGTGTCATGTATGCATGTATAGTTGTGGCATTGTATTCTTTTTCCTTTTCATATAGTGATGTCCTAATGTAGGATATTTTGGGTTATTTCTCCCTTGAATGACTGAAGTAAATGCATTTAGCCAGCCTGTATGTATGTATGTATGTTTGTATTGGTATCTTTTGCTTTTTCATACAATGGTGTTCTAATCTAGAATATTTTTGGGTTATTTCTACCTTGGGAAAGGCATTTTGTATGCTCTTTCACAGAGGGTTGCCCTTAATTTAGATCAGTCTGAAGAATCATGGATCTTCTTTTGGAGGGGCCTCTTTTTTCAACACCAATTTCATCTTCTTATATTTCACAAGATTTATAGATGTATGAAATTGTTATCGTTCTTTGATTTCATATGAAAATGACGATCTATACGCTGAGCTTTGGCATGCATCACGGCGGGGCCCAACCTAATGTGTATATTAAAAATTTTCAATTATGGGAGGCAGAAGAATTGACATGTGCTTTATGGGAGGTAGAAGAATTGACAAATATCCATTGTGTGGCATCTGAAGGTGTGTGGAAATTCCTTTTTTAAGGCTCTTCTATTTTTTTTGGTTCTCTTGTCACTTGATTGCTGAATTGCATGCGGTATGGAGGTGTAGCGCTTTTTTTTATTATTATTATTATTATCATGGAGATATGGTCTTGGAAGATGCTTTCTTTTATTGTATTTTGGTGAATCTGGAATGAAAGATGTTGTAGAATCTTTGCAAGCAAGTCTTGGCAGATTGACATGCTGTGTTGGAGAATCCTTTTCATGGCTACAGGATGGGCAATGTCTTCCCTTACTTTTAGGATGTCTCTTTCCTTGAATCCATTCCACCTTGGAGTCCTTTTATGCAGGTTGATCTTTTTTCCCCCCTTCCTTTTTTCCTGGCTTTTTGTCATGTTTTGGCTTTTTCTTGTACTTGTAATGGAGGCCTTCTCATCATCTTCTATTCTTCTTCTTTTTCTTTAATATGAGATCTTTCAAAAAATAATAATAATATAAGTTGAGTAGCCTTCCAGAAAATGCTCCTTGGAGTTGAGATAGTAATTTCTTTTTTTTTTTTTTAATTTAAAAAAAGGTCAAGGATCTAGGACACAATGCTTTTGAGAACTTTAATATCAACTAAGAGTTTTACCTCTTTCTATCTGCATGATGTAGAAGTTGAATGAATTTTGATGTTATTCCTACATTTCCACAGGTATGGGATCAGATTCATCAAGCAGGTTATTATGTTGATGTTGATACAACAGACAGGAGGATCCAAAAGAAGGTACATGTACTATTCTATTAAAGACTGTTTGTGCAATACTTAATTTCTCAGCACGTATTTGAATGGTAACTATATTTTTATTGATAAGCTATGCTTTTGTGGATCAATGAATAAATAAAATACTTCAAAATAATGTACTTTGTTATTTTTCTATTATAAGTGGAAATGATGTTATATAAACTAGTAAATCAGCTTCAGCATGATAATTATGAGGTTCACCCCTCGTTCTTCATGTATGTTGACTGCAGAACATTGGTCATATTTGTCCTATCATCCATTTCTCTCAGGCACATCTGGCCTAAGCTTTGGCCCAAGTCATGCTCATAGTGGAGCCAACCAATATGTTGAAAATGTGGGGCCTACCTGCAATATATGCATGGGCAGATGCACATTCAGGATTTTCAGCGCATGGACCATCCATGTTGAGACCCAGCATTGTATAATTGGATCACTGATGCATGGGCCTCACCTATTCATGCTAAAAACCCAAGCTCACTAGACAAGCTCTTGGCCCAAGCATTTTCCTTGTTGGCCACCATCATTGCCATTGTCATAAATTTCCACCGGCTATTTGAGATTGCCTTCGATCTTTTCCTTGTTCTTCTGAGAAAAAAGGAAACGAAAAGTGAGAAAGGATTAAATTAGTTAGTTGAAATTTGTGAACATATGGATAAAATACATGCATGCTTGTTGGTGCTTCCTGGTGAAAGGGAGACAGTTACATTGCCTTAGCATGTAAGCATTGGCACATGTATCATTCAATTATATGATAATTAACTGGCATTCACCTGCCTCTGTTTAGTAGTTGACTACGATTGGACTATTCCAATTATCTTATCAATTTGATGCCACTGGATGAATTAATCTTTCGATGAGTAGAATGACCTGACTCTAGGACCAAGTCATTTATGTGGTGAGCCCATGTGAAAGATGGCTGGGATTTCATGTCACACAGTTTTCATAGTCATGGTTCAGTTCAGTTTAGTTCAGGTTCAGTTTGCAGTTTGGATTCTTGAGGTGCTTAATGAATCTAATTCTTCTAAAAATGTCAACAGTGGCCAGATTTGGTGTTATCTATTAATACCTTTAAAGTATATGGATCTCTAATAACTTCAACTTCCAAGAAGCATTTAATTTGGCAGGGTGCTATTTGCTTTAAAGTACAGGTATTCATCTCCATATGGTCTGAACAGCTAGTTTCTGAAGACTTTATCCAATCCATATCATCCTGTACTGTTTCAAAATTTCACCAAGCAATTATGAGAGTTCCTGTTTTTGATCTAGGCCTTAGATAGGAATGATTGGTGAAATAGGACTCCAAAAGCCAACAAAAATTGCTGGGACAAGGTGGTGGTTGTGATGATGATGATGACTCTTCACTACTAACTCCCAAAGAACAAAAACAAGAGAATTCAAAGGTGATGATGATGAGGTACATGATATATGTTCTTGTTTGTTTCAGACGCTGCCAGTCTCTGTTGGCTAAGTGGCTGTTTTTTATCCAGAGTTTCGTCTGTCTACATGTTCTAAGGGGATGAGGATATATACTCTGTTTTACCTAACTTTTTTTAAAAAAAATTTGTGATTCTGTTTTGTTTTGAACAAACTTTTTACGGGATTTATGCTTTTTAGGAAGGAATGTTGTTTTTATAAATCCTGCTTATGAAATGTTGCTTTTGTTATTTGCTTTTGAAAATTTCTCCACTTGTTTTAGGCTTACCATAATAGCAGGAAAATACCCTGTGCTTGCGGATACAAGTCTTCTCGTGCTGTGTAGTTGATTTATGCTTGTTTTAAATATAGGTCTTGTCCATCAGGTGGGCCTTGCAGTGAACGTGTGAATTCAGGTTGGTTGTCATTAGCTAAAGGATAACTAGGTTTCTACCTGCCCATAATCTGTATCTGGGTAACTAAAGCTAATGTGGTTGTCGTTATAATGTTAATTGAACATGTGTTGTGTGCATTTTGAAGTAATTTTGAACTTATTGTGTGCATTTTGAACTAATTTTGAACTAATTTGGCACTTGTTTTTTTTTTTATGTTTTTTTAATATTGAATGAATTTTGTACTCTATATTTGAACGTATTTATAGTCTTAGGCTCCATTTGGTCATCACATTAGTATTTATGAAAATATTTTTTTTTGAAAACCAAATGGAGCCTAAGCCATTTTTTAACTCCGCCAATGCAACTCCTTACATTGCCGGTCCTAAGCCCAGGTAAAGGAGGAGGGAGAAGGGTTTTAGAATGAATCGTCAACTATAGAGGAGATCCTAAAAATGCAGTGAGTATCTCTGGTTTTATGGTTTTACTTGTACATTCCTGTATTGATTACTCAAGCATGACAGTTATGCGCATTCTTTCAGGTGGATGTTGCATGTGGGAGGGTTGGAGCTGCATATTTCAGATTCAAGCATCTGGTACGTCTCTTGTCAAGAATGCACATGTGTAGTTCATCAAACAATTCTTTATGTGATATCGTGTGCATGATATCTATGTTGTAATTTTCCTCATGTATTTTGCTTAAAATTCATGTTTATGCATGATTCTCATGCATTGACATGGATTTGGGCCAAAAAAGATCGAAATGGAAAATTTGAGAAAACAAGAAAAATTTTCTTTTATAAAGTAAGTATTTGGGGCCAAGTGGTTATATATTTGTTCCATAAAATTTGCTTGAAATTAATGGAGCAGACCTAGATGTGCGTCGGAGCTATCCAGATGAGCGGGGGTCCCTGAAAGGTGAGAACCGCTGTTATGACTATGATGAAGCTGTCCATTTTCTATGGACAGCATTGGAGGGGCCTAGCCATTTGGACAGACCGTGTTTATGTATTTGCTTGAAATTAATGGAGCAGACCCGGATGTGCGTCGGAGCTATTCGGATGAGCGGGGTCCCTGGAAGGAGGGAACCGTTGTTATGACCATGATGAAGCTGTCCATTTTTTATGGACAGCATTGGAAGGGCCTGGCCATTTGTGCCGGATGGCCGTGTTTATATCTGTATTTTCAGGGACCATACCTTTAACATAAACCAAAACCTATATCCTAAATCCTAAACCCGAACACATTCTCAAATCCTATAACCTATAACCTAAACCTAAAACCTATAACCTAAACCAAAACCTATAACCTAAACCAAAACCAAAACCTATAGCCTAAACCCGAACCCATTCTCAAATCCAAAAACCTACAACCTAAACCTAAACCTTAACCTAAATCGTTAACCTATAACCTAAACCTAAACCAAAATCAAAACCTATAACCTAAACCTGAACCCATTATCAAATCCCAAAACCTATAACCTAAACCTGAACCCATTCTCAAATCCCTAAACCTTAACCTATAACCTAACCTAAACCCACACTTATAACCTAAAACTATTCCCAAATCCCAAAACCTACAACCTAAACCTAACCTTTCCCTAAACCTATAAGCTAAACTCAATTCTCTAAAGCTAAACCTACACCTAATCCTAATCTCAACTTCCTAACCTAAACCTAAAAATAAACTTGAAAACCCAAACTTAAACCCAATCCCAAACCTGAACCCGATTTCCTAAACCTAAACCATAACCCATTCTCAAATCCAAAAACCTATAACCCAACCCTAAACCAAAACTAAAACTTATAACCTAAACTCGAACCCATTCTCAAATTCCAAAACCTATAACCTAAACCATAACCAAAACCTATAACCTAAACCCGAACCCATTCTCAAATCCCAAAACCTTTAACCTAAACCTAAACCTAAACCTAAACCTTAGCCTAAACTTATAACCTATAACCTAAATCAAAACCAAAACCTAAATCTAAAACCTAAACCTATAAACTATAACCTAAATCAAAACCTATTACCTTTCCCTAAACCTTAACCTAAACCTATAACCTATAACCTAAATCAAAACCAAAACCAAAACCTAAAACCTAAACCTAACCTTTCCCTAAACCTTTAACCTAAACTCAATTCTCTAAACCTAAACCATAGACCCAAACCTAAACCTATAGCCTAAACTCAAATCCCTAAACCTTAACCTATAACCTAACCTAAACCTATACTTATAACCTAAAACTATTCCCAAATCCGAAAACCTATAACCTAAACCTAACATTTCCCTAAACCTATAACCTAAACTCAATTCCCTAAAGCTAAACTTACACCTAATCCTAATCTCAACTCCTTAACCTAAACTTAAACATAAACTTGAAAACCCAAACTTAAACCCAATCCCAAATCTGAACCCGATTTCCTAAACCTAAACCATAACCCATTCTCAAATCCAAAAACCTATAACCTAAACCTAAACCAAAACTAAAACTTATAACCTAAACCCAAACCCATTCTCAAATCCCAAAACCTTTAACCTAAACCAAAACCAAAACCTATAACCTAAACCCGAACCCATTCTCAAATCCCAAAACCTATAACTTAAACCTAAACCTTAACCTAAACCTATAACCTATCACCAAAACCTATAACCTATAACCTATAACCTAAACCCGAACCCATTCTCAAATCTCAAAACCTATAACCTAAACCTAAACTTAAACCTAAACCTTAACCTAAACCTATAACTTATAACCTAAATCAAAACCAAAACCAAAACCTAAAACCTAAACCTATAACCTATAACCTAAATCAAAATCAAAACCAAAACCTAAAACCTAAACCTATAACCTATAACCTAAACTAAAACCAAAACCTATATCCTAAACCCGAACCCATTCTCAAATCCTATAACCTAAACCTAAACCTAAAACCTATAACCTAAACCAAAACCTATAACCTAAACCAAAGCCAAAACCTATAGCCTAAACCCGAATCCATTCTCAAATTCAAAAACCTATAACCTAAACCTAAACCGTTAACCTATAACCTAAATCAAAACCTATAACCTAAACCAAAATCAAAACCTATAACTTAAACCCGAACCCATTATCAAATCTTAAAAGATATAACCTAAACCAAAACCAAAACCTATAACCTAAACCCGAACCCATTCTCAAGTCCCTAAACCTAAAACCTAAACCTAAACCTATAACCTAAACTCAAATCCTTAAACCTTAACCTAAACCTAAACCTAATCCCACAACCTAAACTCAAATCCATAAACCTTAACTTATAACCTAACCTAAACTTATACTTATAACCTAAAACTATTCTCAAATCCTAAAACCTATAACCTAAACCTAACCTTTCCCTAAACCTATAACCTAAACTCAATTCCTTAAACCTAAACCTAGACCTAAACCTAAACCTATAGCCTAAACTCAAATCCCTAAACCTTAACCTATAACCTAACCTAAACCCATATTTATAACCTAAAACTATTCCCAAATCCCAAAACCTATAACCTAATCCTAACCTTTCCCTAAACCTATAAGCTAAACTCAATTCCCTAAAGCTAAACCTACACCTAATCCTAATCTCAACTCCCTAACCTAAACCTAAACCTAAACTTGAAAACCCAAACTTAAACCCAATCCCGAACCTGAACCCGATTTCCTAAACCTAAACCATAACCCATTCTCAAATCCAAAAACCTATAACCTAAACCTAAACCAAAACCAAAACTTATAACCTAAACCCGAACCCATTCTCAAATCCCAAAACCAAAACCTATAACCTAAACCCGAACCCATTCTCAAATCCCAAAACCTATAACCTAAACCTAAACCTTAACCTAAACCAATAACCTATCACCAAAACCTATAACTTTTAACCTATAACCAAAACGTATAACCTAAACCCGAACTCATTCTCAAATCCCAAAACCTATAACCTAAACTTAAACTTAAACTTAAACCTTAACCTAAACCTATAACCTAAAACCTAAATCAAAACCAAAACTAAAACCTAAAACCTAAACCTATAACCTATAACTTAAATCAAAACCTATTACCTTTCCCTAAACCTTAACCTAAACCTATAACCTATAACGTAAATCAAAACTAAAACCAAAACCTAAAACCTAAACCTATAACCTATGTAAGACCCGTATCCTGGACTGTACCATTCCATAAGCTTCCGCAGTCTTTTCGGTCTAATTTCAGCAACCTTCGACCCTTAACTGGCATTTGCGAGCGACCCTGATTCACACGCCGTCAACCTGAGTCGACTCACCCTAAGACTTGTACCTTAGCGACCGCGCCGTCGTCGCGATTCCGATGCTATGACTCGCGCGCCGATCCGATACTCTGGCCAAGAGATGTGGGCTAGCGTTCGGTGCGAGAAAAACGGCGCGCGTTGCAAAACCCAAGAGAATCTCTACAACATGTCACCTCAATCCATCAATCAATCCCATCAAGAGTCAAGTACATGTCAAGTACACCATCACTTCACACCCATCCCCAAGCAACCCCTAAAGTCAAAAGTTCTTACACAAGCCCATACCCCTTCTTACACAATCTACCCCAAAGTCAACAAACTCTTACACCACCCATCCCTCTCTCTCCCATCCATCACTCCATCCCATCCTCTCTCTCTCTCTCTCTCTCTCTCTCTCTCTTATTTCTCCCTTCCTTTCCAAGCAACCCAAACCACAAGAAAAATAATCCCACGTCCAAGCATTTCCCAAAACCTTTATGAGAAGATTTTATGTGTGGCCCACTTCTTAATCCTCTTATCTCCCATCTCAACCATCCAAACTCCATCTCTTCCGTTAGGATCGAAGCTAAGGAGCAAAGGAAGCCTAGGGAGCAAGAAGGAGACGGTGGGTGATCTTGGATTTTGTCTTTCATTCATTTGTTTGATTTAAGGGTCTATATATTGGGGACCCACCTTTATGTACGCTTTGTAACAAAGAGGGGCCCATAGTGGCGGGGCCCCTCCATCACCACTGATATCCCTCTCTCCTTCTCTATGATTATGACCCACCTATGATGTGTGTATGTTATCCATGCCACCCGAAGAATGGGCCACCTTGATCCCAATTTGGGGCCTGCATGACCGGACGGTCATACAAGCCCGGATGAGGGAAGAAAATAAACATTAGCTTGATCCAAATTTGGTGGTCCACTTCATGGGACCACCATGATGTATGTGCAAAATCCATCGGACTGGACGTTGGATTTATATATATAAATATATATCTATATATATGGGGTATGTATATATTATAGTATTATATTATATTACATTAATATAATATGATATAGTGGTATATTATATATACATACATATTGATGTATATTCGCACAGATGGATCCTCACCGTCCATTGCTTGGACGGTAGGGCACATGAATGAATGCATTTCATCCAGCGTCCATCTGACTGGACGCTGGTTGAGTCTCATGTATAATATAATATATATATTTATATATGTATGAGATATTCTCATGGATATATATTATTATATTATAATATAATATTATATTAGCATGGATCCGTACGTGTGGGACCATGTGGGACCCACCTGTTTTGGAAAGCAGGTTGGCTGGTGTGTGCTAGCCAGCAGCTAGCCACACGGCTGCTGTATGCAGCAGTTGCGGTGGGCCACCACCCGGCACCCACTTTGGTGATGCGTTGCATCCACCGTCCCCTATCATGATGCAGGTGTAATATCTATGCCGTCCAACTGTTTTGATGGGGACCCACCTGCTGACTGATGTAAACAAGTTGCATGGGTCCCACGTGATGTGTATGTACACCTCAACCATCCTGATGATGGGACCCGTTGCTGGACAGCAGTGGATAACATCCACCGTTGAAACCTTCTGGCCCACTGTGATATTTGTGGGGCTGCTGGCACGTGTGATGGATGTGCCCCATCTAACCGTCCATCCATTTACATAAGGACCACCGTGGCGTGGGGGTCTTAGCTACACTGTCCTCATAGCTGGACGGCGGGATCTATACACCGATGTATTTGTTGCACCTGAACTGTCCATCCATTTGGTGAGTTCGTCTCAAGGCTTGGGACTAAAAATAAGACAGATCTATATCAAGTGGACCACACTGCAAGAAAACAGTGTTGAGTGACGTCCACCATTAAAACCCTTCTTGGGGTCACAGCAGTTCTGGATCAATTTGAAATTTGTTTTTTTCAGGTCTGTGTGACCTTATGAACAGATTATATGAGAAATAAGTGTTATGGTGGGCCTTGAGAAATCTAGTGGTGGGAATCATTATCACCACGGTATTTGGAGTGCAGACCATGAGATTTAAATGTATTTTTAATACTCTAAAATGATCCGTAGGAATAGATGAATGGTGTAGATGGCGCGACCCACTTGATAAAGGTAAGGCCCATTAGTGAGGCCTATTGATGCAGCCCACTTGATGTGTATGAGGCTCATTAGTGTAGCCTATCGATGCAGCCTACTTGATGTGTATGAGGCCCATTAGTGCGGCCCATTGATGCGGCCCACTTGTCGTACATGAGGCTCATATGATGAGGCCCGACTTGATGTACGCGAGGCCCATTATGATGTGTATTAGGCCCTTATCGCGTGGCTCATTCGATGTGTTCGAGACTCAGATACGTGGCCCATTTGATGTGTACGAGACTAATGTGTAGGGCCCACCTATTGTGTATTCGAGGCCCATGGGTCGTGGCCCATTATGATGTATTTGAGGCCCATGGGCGAGGCCTGATGTGATGTATGTGTGGCCGCTACGTTGCGTATGAATCCCTTATGTGGGCCACTCCTTGGGAGCAATGTTGGTTAGATGTCCACATTGATGGACAATGATGGTTAGATGTCCTCATTGTGACCTTTCCTTAGGCCTTATTAAGCCAATTCTTACCGATTCCGATTGACGTGACCGATTTGCCGATTTCGATTATCATGACTGATTGGCGATTCCGATTGATGTGACCGATTTGTCGATTTCAATTATTGACCGATCCCGATTGTCGTGGCCGATTGCTGATTCCAATTGACTTGGCTGATATACAGATTCCAATTGATGAGGCCGATTATAGATGTTGATGCCGATTGTTGATTCCAACTCCGATTGTCGAGGCCGATTCCGATTCTGATTATCGAGGCCGGTTCTGATTTGTCAAGGCCGATTGTATAGGCCGATTCCGATTGTCGAGGCCGAGTATCGAGGCCGATTTCGTTGTTGAGGCCGACCTCAATTGTCGAGGATGATTTCGATTGCCAAGGCCGATTGTCGTGACCTATATGATGTACATGCGACCCGTAGTTGAAGCCCATTGTGACATGTATTAGGCCCATGATGCATGACCCATTTGATGTATTCAAGACCCATGTGTAGGGTCCACATATCGTGTATTTGAGGCCCATAGGTAACGCCCATTGTGATGTATTCATGGCCCATGGGCAATGCCCATTATGATTTATTCATGGCCTATGGACAAGGCCCATTGTGATATGTATTAGGCCCATGAGCAAGGTCCGCCTGTTGTGTATATGTGGCCCTTGAGTAAGGCCCGTTGTGTTGTATATTAGGCCTTTGTGCGAGGCCGTGGGCCCATTATATGTTTGACTCTATGTGGTTATTCTTTGGGGGCAATGTTAGTTAAATGTCCACATTGTCGAGGCCGATTGTTGATCCCGATTATTGATAGCGATTATGAGTATGTGACAGCATAGCATCACAATACATGCCCATACACATCATCTGCATGCTTGATATGAGATGTGATTGACCATTGCATATGCCATAGGGCAGGTTGTTCATGGGGCTCCCTGATAGGCGGAGTTGCCCCACATGAGAGCATGACATGCGCAAGATTGATGCATGATTGGACTGTGTAATTCATGCATCTCACATTTGTGTGACATGACCACCGTACGCCCTAATGACATCAGGGCCGTAGCCTCCACAAGTACTTCGTGGATGGTCAGATGGGACACCAGAAATCTGTTTTACATGAGGTGCTATAGATATCCTTGGGTGAAAGTCCCAGAACCCTCTTGGTTCCAGAGGTTGCTCCAACATCTAGACCGAGTGGATGCATGAGCGCATGAGGGCCGTATACCATTAGGCTGCGTCTCCCACTGTGTCGTGGTCGGTTGGAAGGGGGTCCGACCTTACCTGATTGAGAGGAGGGGGCAATGCTAGACTGAGTCTGACCAGCTCGAGGAATGGGTCTGCTATCGACGAGCTGAGCCCAATATTGGTAGGCGGATAGTGAGGTCTTTTCTACTCACCTTGTTGCGCGCGATCGGACGGTAATTTGGTTTGAAGTGTAATAGACCCCGGTGATTTTTCAGAGAGGAACCGTACTGATATGTGGACTTATTAAGTAGGAGTTGCATACTCGTGCATTTATTTCATTCACTATCCACTCGGGCTGGTGGTGTGCAACTAATTATTGAGTACCTTTCGCATGGCCAGGATTTCGGTTGAGCACGTGACTAACCTGAGATCAGGAGTTCACCACATTGAGTCTGACTATCCAAATTTAGGTATGAGACTGGTTTGGATAGAAGTCCCTTGTGATAGACCCCGTAGCCTACGATACTACGTACTATCATCCCGACTTCACACTCCAGTTTGGTTATTTCATTCGCATTGCATATTGCATTGCATCCTCAGCACATATGATATTGGCTTATTATTTTCTTGCATCGCATAGCCTTGGTACGGATGATAGCATTCATGGACTTACTAGTATGTTTTCGTTTGCTCTGATATCGTATGATTTATGAACTTGCCAGTATTTCTGATTACTCTGATATTGCTTACTTGGCACTTACCTTGTGCACACACTTTCACCACCCACTAAGCTTTCTATAAGCTTATGCACGATAGATGCGTGCAGGTGGCGTTAGGTTGCAGCACCGTTGAGCTGGAGCATGTAGCGGACCTTTAGAGCTTTGATTTTCGACATATATGTATTTCCCTTTCAGCATTGTACTCAAACGATTATATTAGTGGATATGTGATGATGATGTTGCCTTTGTGATTTGGGTAATCTTGTAGTTATGCTCATTACGAGATAAATGTATATTGAAAAATCCTCCTTCTAGAATCCCAGGATCGGAATCTGGCGTATGTACGCTGGGAGCCGAGAATGGGGTACTACGGAGGCTGTCAGCACCGGATTCGGCGATCAGGAATTTTGTGAGCCCGGTTTCTGAGTTTGGAGCGTGACAACCTATAACCTAAATCAAAACATATAACCTAAACCAAAACCAAAACCTATATCCTAAACCCGAACCCATTCTCAAATCCTATAACCTAAACCTAAACTTAAACCTAAACCTAAAACCTATAACCCAAACTAAAACCTATAACCTAAACCAAAGCCAAAACCTATACCCTAAACCCGAATCCATTCTCAAATCCAAAAACCTATAACCTAAAGCTAAACTTTAACCTAAACCGTTAACCTATAACCTAAACCTAAACCAAAACCTATAACCTAAACCCGAACCCATTATCAAATCCTAAAACCTATAACCTAAACCAAAACCAAAACCTATAACCTAAACCCGAACCCATTCTCAAGTCCCTAAACCTAAAACCTAAACCTAAACCTATAACCTAAACTCAAATCCCTAAACCTAAACCTAAACCTAATCCTATAACCTAAACTCAAATCCCTAAACCTTAACTTATAAACTAACCTAAACTTATACTTATAACCTAAAACTATTCTCAAATCCCAAAACCTATAACCTAAACCTAACCTTTCCCTAAACCTATAACCTAAACTCAATTCCCTAAACCTAAACCTAGACCTAAACCTAAACCTATAGCCTAAACTCAAATCCCTAATCCTTAACCTATAACCTAACCTAAACCCATACTTAAAACCTAAAACTATTCCCAAATCCCAAAACCTATAACCTAAACCTAACCTTTCCCTAAACCTATAAGCTAAACCCTAAAGCTAAACCTACACCTAATCCTAATCTCAACTCCCTAACCTAAACCTAAACATAAACTTGAAAACCCAAACTTAAACCTAATCTTGAACCTGAACCCGATTTCCTAAACCTAAACCATAACTCATTCTCAAATCCAAAAACCTATAACCTAAACTTAAACCAAAACCAAAACTTATAACCTATAACCTAAACCAAAACCAAAACCTATAACCTAAACCCGAACCCATTCTCAAATCCCAAAACCTATAACCTAAACCTTAACCTAAACCTATAACCCTATAACCTATAACCTAAATCAAAACTAAAACCTAAACCTAAACCTAAAACCTAAACCTATAACCTATAACATAAATCAAAACCTATTACCTTTCCCTAAACCTTAACCTAAACCTATAACCTATAACCTAAATCAAAACTAAAACCAAAACCTAAAACCTAAACCTATAACCTATAACCAAAATCAAAACATATAACCAAAACCAAAACCAAAACCTATATCCTAAACCCGAACACAGTCTCAAATCCTATAACCTATAACCTAAACCTAAAACCTATAACCTAAACCAAAACCTATAACCTAAACCAAAACCAAAACCTATAGCCTAAACCCGAACCCATTCTCAAATCTAAAAAACCTATAACCTAAACCTAAACCTTAACCTAAACCGTTAACCTATAACCTAAATCAAAACCTATAACCTAAACCAAAACCAAAACCTATAACCTATAACCTAAACCCGAACCCATTATCAAATTCCAAAACCTATAACCTAAACCGAAACCAAAACCTATAACCTAAACCCGAACCCATTCTCAAATCCCAAAACCCAAACCTAAACTTAAACCTAAACCTATAACCTAAACTCAAATCCCTAAACCTAGACCTAAACCTAAACCTATAGCCTAAACTCAAATCCCTAAACCTTAACCTATAACCTAACCTAAACCTATACTTATAACCTAAAACTATTCCCAAATCCCAAAACCTATAACCTAAACCTAACCTTTCCTGAAACCTATAACCTAAACTCAATTCCCTAAACCTAAACCTAGACCTAAACCTAAACCTATAGCCTAAACTTAAATCCCTAAACCTTAACCTATAACCTAACCTAAACCTATATAAAACCTATAATCTAAACCTAACCTTTCCCTAAACCTATAACCTAAACTCAATTCCCTAAAGCTAAACCTACACCTAATCCTAATCTTAACTCCCTAACCTAAACCTAAACCTAAATTTGAAAACCCAAACTTAAATCCAATCCCGAACCTGAACCCGATTTCCTAAACCTAAACCATAACCCATTCTCAAATCCAAAAACCTATAACCTAAACCTAAACCTAAACCAAAACTTATAACCTAAACTTGAACCCATTCTCAAATCCCAAAACCTATAACTAAAACCAAAACCAAAACCTATAACCTAAACCCGAACCCATTCTCAAATCCCAAAACCTATAACCTAAACCTAAACCTATAACCTATCACCTAAACCAAAACTTATAACCTAAACCAAAACCAAAACCTATAACCTAAGCCCGAACCCATTCTCAAATCCCAAAACCAATAACCTAAACCTAAACCTATAACCTAAACCAAAACCTGTAACCTAAACTAAAACTAAAATCTATAACCTAAACTTGAACTCATTCTCAAATCCCAAAACCTAAAACCTAAACCTAAACCTTAACATAAACCTATAACCTATAACCTAAATCAAAACCTATAACCTAGACCAAAACCAAAACCTATAACCTAAACCCGAACCCATTCTCAAATCCAAAAACCTATAACCTAAACCAAAACCTATAATCAAAACCAAAACCAAAACCTATAACCTAAACCCGAACCCATTCTCAAATCCCAAAACCTATAACCTAAACCTAAACCGTAACCTAATCCTATAACCTAAACTCAAATCCCTAAACCTTAACCTATAACCTAACCTAAACCTATACTTATAACCTAAAACTATTCCCAAATCCCAAAACCTATAACCTAAACCTAACCTCTCCCTAAACCTATAACCTAAACTCAATTCCCTAAACCTAAACCTACACCTAATCCTAATCTCAACTCCCTAACCTAAATTTAAACCTAAACTTGAAAATCCAAACTTAAACCCAATCCCGAACCTGAACCCGATTTCCTAAACCTAAACCATAACCCATTCTCAATTCCCTAAAGCTATAACCTATAACCTAAACTTAAACCTAAACCTAAACCTAACCTAAACTTATAACCTTTCCCTAAACCTTTAACTTAAACCTAAACTTAAAACCTAAATGTATTCTCAAATCCTTAAACCCAAACCTACACCTAATCCTAATCTCAACTCCTTAACCTAAACCTAAACCCGATCCCGAACCCGAACCCGATTTCCTAAACCTAAACCTTAACCTATAATCAAGTTCCCAAAAGCTATAACCTATAACCTAAACCTAAACCTAAACCTTAACCTAAACCAAAACCTATAACCTAAACATTAACCTATAACCTAAACTTAATTATAACCTATAACCTAACCTTAACCTAAACCTAAACCTAAACCTAACCCAAAACGTATAATCATATGGTGAGACCATTTCTTTTGTGTCAATTTTATTTCTCTTTGAGTTTTTTTTTTTTTTTTAATTCATTAAGAAAAAAGTGGTTATACGTGATGCACTTCTCTCACTGTCTTTCTTTTCCCCAATGGACATTCTAATTTATGAATGACATGACTATTTGTAGGATGATGGAATATACGAAGCTGTTGAAATTTCAGGGTGAAGTCGAGCACATTTCTCTAATGAAGCCAAAGATTTGTATTTTCAGCATTATTGTAATTGTAACTGTAATTGATTGTAATTGTAATTGATTGAATGAAGGATTGTAATTGTAATTGATTGAATGAAGGATTGTAATTGAATGAATGAATGATGTAATTGATTGAATGAAGGATTGTAATTGAATGAATGAATGATTGTAATTGAATGAATGAATGATTGTATAGGTGGTAATTGAATGAACAAAGGATTTAATTTTTCAGTGTACAATATAGCTATGGATATTGACCGTAACCACTAATCAGACAGGTGTAGCCTTTTCAATTTTGGCATATTGCTACGGACTTTCAGCTACAAATAATATCCGTAGCTGTTTGAAGTTTTCACTACAGATATAATTGCTATGCATTATATCTGTAGCTGTTCAACCTATAGCTACGGATTAAATCCGTAGCCATAGGTTCCAAACCTATTGTTATGACACCTACGACGACAGTCGTGTTACGGACTAAAACCATAACCATAGGTCATGGCTAAGGATTTTATCTGTAGCCTTTGCCCCTTTTTTTGGTAGTGATTTACCCAACCATAGACATGATTGAACTAAGAACTCTTAAACGAAACAAAAGGACTAACTAAGAAGAAGAAAAACTCCCGAGCAGCGGCTTCTCCCTTTTGCTCCACTCCTTGAACCCTAGAAGATGCCTAGGAACGTCCTAGGGACTCCTATTTATAGTTGTGAAGCTCCACCTTACGCACTGACTTGGAATTTCTGCAATCCGTTCGGAAACCGCCTCAATTTACGTAGTCTGTAGCTTTTCCGCGTTACGCTTCGGTCGGACCTAAGTTGGGTTCGGTTAGACCGAATTAAGATTGAAAATTGCACTTGCTCGCTAGACAATTTTATGGGATTTCAGTTGGACCGAAGTTGATGCTGAAAATTCTTGTGCAAAAAATCTGTCAAATTTAGGTCAGATCAACTCCAATCGAAGTACCTTGGTCAGACCAAAGTTGGCTCAGGTCAGACCGAATTATCTTGATTTTTTGCTGGATAATTTTCTACGATTTCGGTCGAACTGAAGTTGGCTCAGGTCGGACCAAAATGTCCTGTTTTCTGCCACGGGTTTTGTATTCTTTCAAGTCATTTCTTCATCCTTTGTACTTGGTTTCTATGGATATTTGGCATGTGAATTCTTCATTCTTAGTCTCCTAAGATCCATCTTTTGCCTTTGTAATTCTTGAGCATTAAATCCATGCTTTTAACATTCTTTTCAATCCAAGCTCTCATATTCACCTTGCAACACAAACATATATAAAATATACTATTAAGCCTTATCATGTTCATAAAACCAAGATATAAATAGGAGAAAATATGCAATATTTGACACTCAATACACTCCCCAACTAGCATTTTGCTAGTCCCGAGCAAAAATATGCGTGAAGCAATTCTCAATTGTCCATGTTC
This sequence comes from Magnolia sinica, assembly GCF_029962835.1. Lineage (NCBI taxonomy): Eukaryota > Viridiplantae > Streptophyta > Magnoliopsida > Magnoliales > Magnoliaceae > Magnolia > Magnolia sinica. The sequence goes on from NC_080582.1 coordinate 56,034,214, forward strand.
AAAACTATTTCAAAAATCAATCCTTTGTGCAATCAAGTATGAATGGGTAGGATTAAGATGACAAAGCGGGATTTTGAAAACCTAGAGACGAATCACATAAGCAATCAATCAAATAGGTTCTTTATCAATTACATCAGAGTATATGTTTATATATTAAGTTTTTTCAATGTGTTTGGTGAAAATCAACTTACTTCCGATAAGAATACTATTATTTCATAATGTTAGTCATGCTCACCACTTCAAGATTAGTTGAAAACTCAAGTGCTGATTCCGAACTTATCCCCTTTTCTTTCTTTTTCTAGTTTTTAATTTTATATCGACGGTCACTTGTATTCATTCAGTATTTTCAGTCTATTATCTCCATTCTTTTTCAGACTTTACATTCTTTCATTATTTTTCATTCTTTTCTAGTCTTTTCATCATACATGGCCGTTTTGTCGATCTCACTATTTTTTAACTGGTTCTTTTCATCTTTTAAGGTGGATAAAATTCTCCAGACTCAATTCTCAATATCTTTCAATGATGCACTTGCTAACCATTAGAAATTCTAGCATTATTCATAGAAAGCAAATTAAACGTGTCTTCGTGATTTGGATCAACATGATATTCAAACTTCCTCTTAATCAATTGAGTGTAAGAACTTAGGTGATAGTTTACTTAGTTGAACAAACTCCAACAATTCAAAATTCAATTTCTATCTCATCATCATACTCAAAGCATTCTTAATCCATAAATTATCAATTTCCAAACAGGTTTTAACTTAAAAATTTTGAAAATATCCACAATTTTTGCCCAAATACTAAGAAAACACTGATTAGTTTACCTAATCCACACCCCGCAACCTAAAATCTACATTGTCCTTAATGTAAAAAGAGTTTAGCATGCAATGATCATGAGGCAATGAAAAGAAAGGAGTAGTGATGGAAAGATAATACCTGGAGAAGGTGAATTGAAGTTATTCCAAAGATGTTAACGTGAAGATGGGTTAGCACAATGACTAAACAAATGAAAGCAAACTATCCTAGTTCGAAATCCTATGAAAACAATAAACCTAATACAAAATTAGGAAAGTAAGGGAAAGCTACTCAATCATGTAGCAAGGTTCTTCCTCCGGCCAGTATCTTAATAAATTTCTCAATAGGTTTCTCAACAAGATCATCCAAAAGCTCTTTTTGCAATAGGCTTGGATGTCCTGGAGCATAAATGTCTAGAGAAATTTATGGACCTCATCAAAAAATCGCCGTTGAATCGCCTGAGGTAGCCAAAGTATATATGATTCACCTGTGATAGACAAAATTTTGAAGTTAGTAAAATATGGTGAATCAGAGACTACATGTAGGTGAAATTCAAAGAAATTATCAGTAGGTGGTGTAGTCTCAACACATTCTGAAGTTTCAGACTTCGGTTCAATTATCAGCTCCTCCTCCTTTGATATAAACATTTAGGATCTATAAAAGGAGGTTCTTCAGAATAAGAGTTCCCTCGGTCAGTAACAACTATTGAGGTATTGTCTCGCAAGGCATTCACTATGTCTTGTATCATGGCATCGTTAGAATCTGCAAAGTATGCTAAGCAATCTTCAAGAGAGTGGAAAGATTCAGTTGAGAGGGGATCGTTTTTCGCATTGAGGTTTGTGATGATATGCCCAAGGATTCCTTCATCTTCTCTTAGAATAGAGGGAAATATGTTCTCTTTCTCTTCATTTTGGTGAGAATCAATCGGATGCATCTTGCCTTGCCCTGTATAGACAGATTGTGGATCAATAGGCAAAGATTTAAGGATAAGACTTGATTCCTTGATACTAATCAGTAGAGGCTTTGTGTTGTCAAGAGATGACTGTTCACATGATGGCCTCTGCTGGGTAGTTTCGAATACCAGAGTCATATTAAGTGAGTTGTCCCTCTCCCTAATCAAATCATCATTTAAATAAGGGGAGTGGGCCGATCACACCTCAAGAGAATCATGCAGTTCAATTGGAAGGAACTCATCCTCCACATTTAAATCAAACGTGTCAGAGAGATGGAGTAAAGCATTATGGTTAACAACTCCCTAAACCTCTTGATCACTTACCTAGACCAGAATCGATTCTAAGGGAATTTGAGCTGTAAACTCATGATCGTTATCCCAATCCTCATCATTCTCTAATTCAGTACAATTCACAAATGAGTTGGGGCCACCTTCCTTATATTTTGTTTGTAGATTAGGTTGAGGCTCGAATAAACTAACCTCTTCCTCCGTATTGAAGTTAGGTGTGTCATGTGAATGGAGTGTGTCAACATCATTATATTTGAAAGATACCCATGTCTCTTGATCATTCCTTTAGACAGTCATCGAAATTGACTCATCGAGAAATTAAATCGTATGCTCATTAAAAAGATCCAATTCTCATTCTCAATTTCAGTATTCTCCCTACTCCCAGAGCATGCACTTATCTCTTGCATAGCTTTTGAAACTTCTTGCAATGCTTGGATGAGCTTTAGAATTCATGTGGAATTCTGAAGTGAATTCTCTCGGATTGTTTCTGTTTGGATTTCAAGGTAGGGAATCCAAGAGAATAGTTACTATAATCCATTGTTGGTTCATCTCTCCAATCTTGATGTTTCTACTAATCATAGTCATGTGGGTCATAAGTGGGAGAGTTTGATGGTTGTTGGTACACATTATCACCCCAATAATCACGATGACCCCAATAATCACGTACTATTCTCTTAATTAGTGGGGTGTAATTATTCTCCCTCATATGATCACGTATAGACTTCTTAATCAATGGAGCATTATATTCCAGTCGGTTTTCAATCATGGTTTCAGAAAATTTTTGAGACATAGGTAGTTTCCAAGCATAAGCATCTAACACTTCTTCACAGAACAAGAGTGGCTAGAGTGGGCACGTGATTACCATACTCATGTGCCCACTCTAGCCCCTCTTGTTCGTTCATGGTGAAACCTTAATCCTGATTTTATTCCTAAAATAAAAGAAGATCTTACAGCAATATGGAAAAAAGTAGATGAAAGAAGTTAGAAGGAAGTTACCGGATCGAAGTTCTATGTTAGGACCCTACAAAATAGAAAATAATGCTAGCAATGTTAGAAGAATAAATAGAAAAGAAAAAAATAAGATGAATCCTAAAAACAAAATCTAAAAACTGAAAAATCCTAAAAACCCTAATCTTAATCTAATTCTAATACTAATTAATTTTAGAAAAGTGTAGCCGTAGTCCTTGTCAATAGCGCCAAAAACTTGTTCACAACCCCAAGTGTAGGGTCACGATGTAGTAATAATCTCGATGAGACCGAGGTCGAATCCATAGGGACTAATCTTGTACATTTCTAAAAATAACTAGAAATAGAACTAGAAGAAGATGTAAATCTAAAATTTGGAATAAAGGAAGTAATTGTGAATATTGTGTAAACTATTAATTAAAAGTGGGAACTAGGGTGCTAAGGATCCACTTGTAATAATTGAGATACTACCTTGCTTGATTCAAGAGATCCAACTGGAGTCAGAGTCCTAGATTATCCAGTTGGAGAAAGAGATGGTCTTTGAACTTCTCATTGATCTAGCCTCAATGGAGGAGAATTGTGAGGATTTGGAAGGGATTCCATCACCTAACCATTACCAGAGACGATGACAAATAATAGGATTTACCAATCCCATAATCTCAATTAAGGAAAGAAGATATCTAAAGCTATCGCAGATCTATTATAATTTGAGTCATAACAAACCATTGAAAACTGAAAATATTCCTTAAAATTAACTAGAAATCAATGAAGTTCAACATAAATAAGAATCATAGCAAAGTAAACATCCTCATCACGCTACAAGCTTCACCTCTTAGCCCTACCTAAGAGGTTTAGCCAACATAGACATGAGTAAACTAAGAACTCTTAAACAAAAGAAAAAGGACCAACTAAGGAAGAAGAAGAAAAAATCCTTAGTGGTGGCTTCACCCTTTTTCTCCACTCCTTAAACCCTAGAAGATTCCTAGGAACGTCCTAGGGACTCCTATTTATAGTTGTGAAGCTCCATCTTACGCACCGACTTGGAATTTCCGCAATCCGTTATAAAACCGCCTCAATTTACGCAGTCCGCAGCTTTTCCGCGTTACGCTTCGGTCAGACCGAATTAAGATTAAAAATCGCATTTTCTCGCTGGACAATTCTACGTGATTTTGATCGGACCGAAGTTGACTTCGGTCGGACCGAAGTTGATGCTGAAAATTCTTATGCATAAAATTTGTCAACTTTAAGTCGGACTGACTCCAACCGAAGTACTTCAGTCAGATCGAAGTTGGCTCAGGTCGGATTGAATTATCCTGATTTCTTGCTGGACAGTTTTCTACGATTTTGGTCGAACCGAAATTGGCTCAAATTGGACCGAAATGTCCTGTTTTCTGATGCGGATTCTGCATTCTTTCAAGTCCTTTCTTCATCCTTTGTACTTGGTTTCCATGGATATTTGGCATATGAATTATTCATTCTTGGTCTCCTAAGATCCATCTTTTGCCTTGGTGATTCTTAAGCATTAAATCCATGGTTTTAGCATTCTTTTTTATCCAAGCTCTCACATTCACCTTGCAACACAAACATGTATAAAATATACCATTAAGCCTTATCATGTTCATAAAACCAAGATATAACTAGGGAAAAATATGCAATATTTGACACTCGACAATGACTGAGCTATAACTTCTAGTAACGAAAAAACAATCCACATGATGAATACAAGATGCACCAAGAAACAATTTATAAACTCCATTGATCTATGCTTCAAAACAAATGGATATTCAAAAGATCAGATCTTTCTTCAAGGAAAAAGATCATTTGGTGAATAAACCTTTCCCTCAACATTTTTACACAGAAACCTCAAAAGAACTCAGCTCGGATATCTATGGACTGACAAATTAGAGCACCGTAATTTCGGCATTGTTCATCGAAATGCCATCGAATTTTTACCTCTCTGTCCCAACGGAAATAATAAGAACTAGAAAATAAATAATAAAAACCACAATTTCTTCAAAATATAGAGCTTCGATTTTCTAGTAATGTTGTTGCTGTTCAGCATATCTCAAAAGGAAACCTCCAAGAGATTGGATTTTCTTGATTATCCCAACATGAAACTTGTCAAAACCCTAGAGATCTCTAGAATCCATCATTTTCCTCCCTTCTTACACGAGATCTTGCGTCGGGAGCAGCAGAGCTAGCTAAAAACCCTGCAAAGGGCCAAAAAGCTTCAATCCGTTGGCATTTTGAGCAAGATGTTAAGGAAATTGCATGGAAAGAGAGAGAAATCACAACTCATTCGAATTGAATGAATTTCCACAATATTTCCTGAGATTGAACATCGAAGATCTCGAAATACTAGAACCAATGTCGAAAAGAAATAAGATTTTCATAATCGAGTCGAAGGTATCGGAATCAAAAGAGCTTTTCAAGATCGAGGGAGAGAACCCTAAAAAATATGGAGCTCTGAAATGCAGAAAAGATCGAGAGGGATCGAGAGATCTGAGAGAGAAATGAGGGTTTGGGGCTTTGCGGCGCATTTAAATGGGAATGAGAGATGAGGGTTTGGGGCTTTGGGATGCATCTAAATGGGAATGAGAGATGAGGGTTTGGAAATCAGATTGCATATTGAGTTACTCAGTACGCTTTTAACCTATTGCGTAAAGAAGTCATGTTGTTTATCCACATCGTTCATCCATTTTTTTTTTAAATCTCATTTTAATGGTTGAAACCAAATTTGAAACATATCCAAAGATCAAGTGGCCCATACGATAAGAAACAATGGGAATAGTGATTTCCACCCTGGAAACCCTTCTACAGCCCACCGTGATGTTTGTGAGAAATCCACACCGTCCATCCATTTTGAAAGATCATTTTAGGACATGAGACCAGAAATGAGGTGGATCCAAAACTCAAATGGGCCATATGAGAGGTGAGAAATCCACAGTCCTTTTTTTTTTTTTTTTTTACATTTAGAACGGTTGATAACCATTCCAAATTTAGAACGGCTTAAAACCGTTCCTAAAGCAAAAATGTAACCATTCTAAATTTGCAATTTTGATGTAGTGAACCATCATAGTCTTCATGAGAATATCTATAATCTGATCCTATGAGGCCACGTGTGGAAGTGAAATGATCCCTGATTAAAACTTTTCTCGAATAAAGTGACAATCCACCTCAATGCATTTTTTCCCTTTATGAAATACAAGATTAGAAGTAATCTAGATGACACTGATATTATCTACATGAAGAACGTTTGGGTTAGAAAGCACAATTCAAAAATTTGAAAGAAGTCCATGAAGCCAAATAATTTCACTATAGGCTGAAGACATAGCATGATACTCAGTTTTTGTGCTGGACTTAAGATAGTTATTTGTTTCTTGTACTTCAAGAGATAAGTGATATACTAAGAAACGTACAATATCCTATCATGGATCGATGGGTAAGAGCATAACCTGCCCAATCAGCATAAGAATATGCAACAAGCTCAAGAGATTCAAGGAAAAGAATAGGGAACGATCTATGGTACCTCATAGATATTGAAGTATTCGTAAGATAACAGTCATGTGCAAGTTCCGAGGCTTTCCAACAAACTGACTAACCACCTGCATGACATCTGTGATGTAAGGTTTGGTCATTACTAGGTAAACAAGACTGCCGACTAGGCAAAGACTACTCCAATATATCACCATCTTATTTGTCATATTGAACATTCAAATCCATTGGTGTCTTGACTATCCATTCATTAGAAAGATTGATGAGATTAATGAGATTCTAGGTATATTTTCATTGGCTGCAAGTATACCTCTAAGGGTACAAGAAACTTTCAAACTTAGAAAGTATGTAAGATTATCCAGATCTTTCAATGAAAGATAGCTGAAGAACATTATAAAGTTCTAGTATTCCGGCTTGATCATTGCCAGTGAGAAATAAATCATCAACATAAGCTAGCAGGTTAACAATACCACTGGAGGAAGACTATGTAAGGAGGGAGGGATTATAGCCACCCTGCGTAAACCCAGTCATAATCACAACTCCATAGTAACACTGAAACCAAGCTCGAGGAGTCTGCTTTAAGCCTATAATCCTTTGCGAAACTTGCAAACCAAATTTTTTGGACCAGTAAAACTTGGAAGATGGGCCATGTATACAATCTCCTGTAAGTCTCCATAAAGAAATGCATTTTTTACGTCCATCTAGTGAATAGACCAATCATAGATAGAGACAATAGCAAGTAGAGTTCAGTCAGTCTTCATTTTTACAACTAGAGCAAATTTCTCTTCATAGTCAATAACATATTCTTATTTATAGCCTTGTGCGACAAGATGAGCCTTTTACCGATCAATGGATCCATCTAATTTGATCTTAATTGAGTATACCCATTTACTTCCAATCACCTACTGACTAGGGGAACAAGGAACAAGATATTATGTATGATTATCTACAAGAGCTTATAATTCTGCTATTATGGCATCTCTTTAAAACTAGTGTTTAAAAGCTGAGAATAAGATGTAGGAAAAGAGATAGACTCGAGAGTAGAAAAAATTCTTACCTAGTAGGTAATAAAATTTTTTTACCTTTCAAAAAAATAAAAAAGTTGTCTACATTCATGTCACACCCCAAAATTCGGTACTCGAGAACAAAGACTTCAATCCCAAGTTCCTGGGTGTAAACCTAGTGGGCAAGTTCCTATGTGCTTACGCAGTTCGGTTAACACTCACCAATTAGAGTAGTTTTAAATAAGCAGCATCAAGAGTTAATCAGAGATAACTAAGCCCAGAAATAGATGGTTAACATTTAAAATGTACAATTCTAAGAGTAGTGTCTGCCCAAACAAGGATTATACAAGCTACAATATACATACCCAAAATGAGTAAAGTGTAAAGTTTTCAGTTTCAATCCTCCAAAACATAATGGTGGTGGTGCAAGTCAATCTAAGCCTACCTGTTTGAGATCTCGATAGTACTTGAATCGATAATATCACCTGCTTGGTATTTTAAACATTGTCCCATATGGAAGTGAGTAGTTAATTCAGTGGTTCCATTAGTTCTAAGTTACACATATTATTGACTCAATCAACGTAGGTAATGATAAACAACACAAAATGAACAATTCTTAAGTTATTAATTTAATGCATGATGAGATGTTATGCAAAATGGTTGGTTCGCAGTGTAACCCACTAATAATTTCCATGATGATATGCTCAATGGTTGGCCTGAAGCACAACCCACTAGTGTTGTGATGATGTTATGCATGATTAACCAAGTTGTTTTTATTCTTGGTTCAAACAACAGGTTAGTGAAGCTATGATACTGACGTTATATCACAAGTCCTTATCTGGATAACGTGGTTCGTTGCGGCACATTGCGGCTTCTCACCTGTGTCCATTGATCCAAAATTATGTATCACCCGTTATATCTCACAAATCAACTATTCCAAAGGTATGACATGATACCTAAATGTATGAGGATCAACCCAGGATGTGTTGTCACCCAAACATTGAGTACGATCACTCAGTTCATAGGTGCGGGCTTGTTATATAAAACTAAAACACTACAAAGAAAAGGGTTTGTCACCTAATTCCATTTATGCTCGGGTTGTTCAAACGGTACTCTAGCATGGAACCAACGTCTGAGTATTTGAAGGGGGTTGTTCGAACAACAATCTATCATCACCTCCATCAGTGTTCACTAGTCATTATGGGAGGCTCATCACCCAATGTTTTACCAACATGGCAGGCTCGTCACCTAATGTTTTACCTATGTGGCAAGCACGTCACTCCATTATAAACTGACAGCTTGGACATGGTGTCCCTCACCACCATGACCAACTCACGAGTCTTTGTGGGATCGTATCGTACTAATGATTATGAATGAACTCATCCATAAGGAACATGGTATCCTAGATTTAATTTAGTCATGTCATTCATTGTGAACATACATGATCGATTGACTGTTGGACTAATTTGCTTGACCTGAGAAAATCTTGGCTCAACTGACATTAGTTGTAAACATCCCGTGTAGTCCACCTATTGTCGGTCGTCCGTGTTCAACCCAGGTCAATCAAACAAGCCTAAGTGGCTAGCCTAACTTGAGCCACCCCTTGGTTCGGGCGATTTACCGACTAACCTAATATCATAAGCAATCCTAAACATTACTAAGGACTAACCATTCATTAGGCAATCATAATAAGATTTCATATGAAGCATAGATTGATTGATACTACTACTTAGGCATATCATCAAACATGTGAGCATCAATAGAAAAAACACACTTACTAGAGCATTTCATGAAATACGTGAGCATTAATAAAATTACACATTCACCTAAGCATTCCATCAAATATATGAGCATTAATAGAACAATACATTCAATCACTTAGGCATTTTATCAAACATGTGAGCATCCATAAACAAGCAATAATAAATGTTACGATCAAATCAAAATATGAACATATTAGCATACACCGAGTTATCTACAAACAATAAATCATTAACTTGGACTCTCAAGGGTCGATAAACGACAACCTAGGAATAATGGTCTGCATCTTTAAGAAGGAATCTTTGATATTGAGCTCCCAAGGTTAGGAATTTGGAGGAAAACGATTCCTACACTAATTTTAAAGCAACTAGGTGAGATTCATACAATTCCAGTAAGAAAAACCTAGGTTGGGAAGTATGGTTCGTTTCTTACCTCTCGATCGTAAGTGGGATAGATTCAGCAGAGGAGAACAATCAAAGCTAGGGCTTGATCGAAGGGAATCCATCAAGAACACTCTAAGATCTCCCTCTTTCTTTCTTTCTCTCTTTCTTTTAAGGGAAAAATTCGTATGGGGAGAGGGGTTGCCCAAATAAGGGCCTTATATAGTGCTAGAAGTATTGCAAATTGCTCTGAGGGCTAGGTTTTAATTATACTAGCTCTATGGGATGGTGTTTTTACCTTTGGGGCCCACTATGGGGTGTAGGGGTCGATATACACTGTAGGATAGTTGACCTTAATGATGATTTAGTATGGATACGATCGGCCCGTCATTTGAATGTGTCAATTGATGGGTATGATCAGAAGTCAGTTTGACAGTCATTGATGGTCGATTGGGGCCACGGTTATACGTATCTGTGCAAGTCATTAACTTAGGTTGGTGCCCTAAATTTGGTCATGATTTAATGGTCGGAAAACCACAACTTTGGCAAAGACCGGATACATCAACTAACTTAAGTTATTTATTAATTTTGAAAACATCTCATGCACTGATGTAACACCCCGTACTTTCCAGTACTCGAGTGTTACCATGTAACTTAACTTAGTATAAATACAAACCTAGCTTAAGCAAATATTCACATTCATTCTAGCCTAAATCTAACCGTTGAAAACAATCTCCATCTGTATACCAAGTAATCCTTCCATCAATTTCCAAGATGGATCATCATACCACCAGAGAGACTTATTTTTAGGGTTCCAATTTCATTGGTGGACAAATCTAGCCAACCATTTTGGATTTAGAACCCTAAATCACGAGATCTATCGTTCAAAGTGTCCCCGATACCTTATTGGTCAACTTATCATCTAATCACGCAATTCGACCACTTGATTGCTATTGCTTATCTAGTTTTTGAAACTCCATCAGATGATCCAACACTTAACCATTACAATTATGCCATTTGATCACTAAATTTATCGATGATTCTCACCTAAATTGGGCTAGGAACCCTAAAGATCACCAATGACCAGGTTTAGAATTGATCTAACCATCAGAAATTCATAGATCATAAGATAACTACATGTTTAGAAAGCATGGCCCACCTGAGCATTGGACCCACCTCATCTTTGGTCAAATCTTTCATTTGAACCCATAGAACATCTTGGACAATGTGGACCTTAGAAGAACATCATTTGCAGGGTTTGAATCACCAATTACACAATCCATTAACTCCAAAATTAAGCTATAAATGACACACAAGCTAAAATTATAAGACCTTACTACATGATCCTTAAATCCCACAACTCATTGCTAAGTGGGTAGCCTTTGGACCCTAGGACCTTTTGGATAGGGATGGATTAAGATCAGAAAAATTCTAGCCATCAGATTGTTAAAAAGTGTCATCTTACCACACAAATCAAGTCATAGGGCCCACCTAAACTTTGGATCTGCCCGACTTTCAGTTAGATGCCCTGATTGTGATCTCCGAAGTGAATAGCCAGATTGGATTCCCTCGATCATCACTATGGACCCCACTTTTAACTCATGAGTGCATAAGAGGATGTGCACCCACTGTGCATTGAACCGTCGGACTTGGTTAAACGTCTTTGACCCGCACCCGAAGTGGAAACTTCCTCCCCTCTTTTCATCTTTCCCAGCGAATGGACGAGCGTCCGTTCGAGCATCAAGTGGCCCACCAATTGAGAATCAGATAACTGATCCGAACCGTCCATCTGGCAAAGGGTCCATGTTAGACTAAAACCTGATAAATTTCACATGATACAACATGTGTACATGCACACAATCTCACGTGCAAGTCGAGTTGCGTACGGTGGTATTCTGAAAACGGAAACTCGTCCTACACCTTGCCCGATTGGCAATTTGCAGGAGCTCTCCTCCCTCAATCCTAACTGTCTATCTCAAGAAATCCCAGCCCTTCAACTTAGGGCTTCTTTCATAGCAAAATGGAAATCCATGGCCGGTTTTGCAAAACCGGCCGTGTTTAGAAGTGGTTTTAAACAGATCGAATCCCGACTATTTGGGTTCAATCCAACGGTCTAGGAAGAGTTAGGGTAAGCATAAAAGGCGTAAGGATCAAGAAATAGGGGCACCTCCTCCATTTTTGGCAGTCGCACTTGAAAAACGGTTGTTTCTTCCCAAACTCGAACCCACCGACCCAATCTCCTCCAAGCTTCGAAAATACTCATTTGCAAGCTCTCTAAGGTCCCCAAGAACTGCCTATAAGAGTCAGATCAGAGGGAGAGGAGGTGGAGGTGAAAATGACATTAATGACAGCCTTCTTCTTCCTCGTTCGAGCTACACCATTTGCCTCGAGTCGGGGCAAGTTCTGATCAATTTGTAGGCCCTGCTGGCCATGGCTGAGAGAGAGAGAGAGAGAGAGAGAGAGAGAGAGAGAGAGAGAGAGAGAGAGAAGTAAGGAGAAAGGAAGAAAGAAGTGGTGAGGAGAGAGGAAGAGAAATGGAGAGAGTGTGGGTGTGTGCGGCTGCAACTCAGTACAACCAAGTCGTTGGTGCGACTACTGAAGTCACTGGGTGAGTCGGGTTTGTGATCAGTCTGATTTGGATTGAGAGAGAGAGAGAGAGAGAGAGAGAGTTGGGGTGGTGGACTTGCACCATGTTACTATTCAGTGAACCGAGTCGCTGACTCGGTTCAAGTTTGGGGTAGGTCTGGTTCGGTCCAGCTCACCCCAGGGTGGAAAGAGAGAAATCAAGAAGAAGAAGAAGAAGAGAGAGAGAGAGAGAGAGAGAGAGAGAGAGAGAGAGAGAGAGAGAGAGAGAGAGAGAAGGAAGAAAGGAGGAGAATAGAAGGAAAGGAAAAGAGAGACGAGAGAGAGAGGGAGAGTCTAGGTTGGAGTGTGAGCTGACTCACTGCCGAGTCAGCTAGTTCGAGTCAGGGGCTTGCTGGATGTTCCAGCAGGAAAGAAAGGAAGAATAGAAGTAGGAAAAGAGTGAGATAAAAGAGAGAAAGGAAGAAGAGAGAAGAAGAGAAACTAGAGAGAGAGGGGGCCATGTCAACTCGGCTGGGACCGAGTCAACTCGACTGGAACTGAGTCCAGCAGGGTCGGGTCTAGGCTTTACTGAGGTCTACTAGGGAGAGATAGGGATAGAGAGAAATATGGAGAGTGCTTGTAGGGGCTGTTTGCCATGACAACACGACTTGAGTCAGTCATGGACCGAGTTGGGTCCATTCTTATGTGAGTCCAACTTGTTGTCAAGTCATGTAGACTAAACACATTGAGTCTGAGTCGGGTTTGGGTCACCAGCTGGGTAGTTGGACGAGTAGAAAACAAGAGAGAAAAGAATAGAAAGAAGAGTGTGGTGGTGAGGTGTTGCTAAGTTTGGTTCAAGTCAAGAGGCAGGGTTCGTCTGCAAGCCACATTAGATCATGTCGGGTCGAGCTGCTGAATCGACTAGCGTAAGTCAACTTTCCTCCCCAAAGCATATTATTTTCGTTTATTATTATCGCCGATATTACCATAATTATTGCAATTATTAAGCATGATTAACTATTGGCTGATTCTTCATATTAGTATTGGATATTATAAACAAAACTATGATTAATAGAAATTTATATTTTATTTACTATCCTTAAGTATTATCATGAATATATTCAGTATTAATAGCTATTATTATTATCACTAGAAAATATTATCACTTTCATTATGGGATTAGTATAATTATTGTTAATATGAATATTATTATTAGTCATCATCATATTATTGTTAGTAAATATTCTATTTCTATTACCTCTATTATTTAATAGATTATTAGTCATTATAAGAACATTAGATATTGTTGGTATATTTAAATATCAACTTATGAATCATCATTATTAATATTGATGGATTAATACTCCTATTAAGAATATTATTTGATTCATTGTATAATAATAATAATAATAATAATTTAGGATTCAAATCCTAGAATCTAAGTATCAAATTAAACTTTAGGATATGACCCTAACCCTAAGTAATCCAAAACCTATGTTATAATCTTAACCATAAGTGGTTTGTAGAAATTCGATCTAACCGCACAATTTCATAATTCATGGTAGAATTTGACGCTAAGGGCATGCACACTTCCTAATGACATTAGTTGGTGAATCGACTAGTAAGGTGATTGCCATTGAGCTTTCCATTTTTCTATTAGCTTAAGTGATAATTTTTTATTTTAATTTTGGTTGATAATTGATATCTTTATCTTATAATTACATGTGCTAGCTGTTGGAATTGAATTCTAGATCTTGTTCTCAATATTTATCCTGCATGAATATCTATATGTTGCACTTGTATATTGTTTCATGCTTGTAGATTGCTTGTGCAACTTGAATTGGTACATCGTGGAGAAATCCCACTTATAAATGTACATCCAGACTTGGGATGTAACTTGATTGATTGTATTTATAATGGACTTTCGACTTAGTGGTTACTTGAATGGTGGGTTAAATAGAATATTGACAAGGGCCTACCATCCATAGGTTGTTGTGTTTAAGTAGTTTTTGAAGATGATCTTTTATCGTATAGTTTTGATAATTGCCCTATATGACTTAGTTTTGATATTTGCCCTATGTGGGCTCGATGTATTATTTTTGTGTAACCATGCAATGGTAAGCCCCATATACTGAATTATGATTGGCTACTAGTTGATGGGCTTCTATTAGACATCCTAAGGTGGAGGTCTCATGAGTCGGGGATGGTGGAATGTGACACTATGCCCGAGCTGTTGGCGTACGTTGAGTGATGAACCCCCCGTAGTGACCTTTGAGCTTTATTAAACTGGTTAGTTATAAATGGAATAATAATGGTTGGGCTAATCATGCCATAGCATGTGGGCGATGACGGGTGACTAATTCTGGATGTGCAGCACGTGCCCTTAGTCGTGGTATCGTTTCGCTAGCTCCCAGACCATCGACTATCGACCCACCTTCGGTAAGTTTGACACTACGCATGTACGATGTATTTTCACTGGTGACCGACCACATCATGGGTTTCGCCCAAAAGCCAACTGGATGAGCATCCCTAGTTAATGTGCACTCACGCATCCATGCATTTAATAAGACTGCATCATGTATTGTTTTGAATATTTTTTATTATTATTTACAATTATGCTTACTTAATGTGGTGATGTGTAATCTTGAGGAGAATTTACACTGAGCTGGTCACTCATTCATCAAATATATAACCATATAAGTAGTACAGGTAGCTTAAATGATATGCATGTTCAAACTTGATGAAGAGCAGGGTACAAGTGCTAGGGTTGCATGGCTGTATCTGCCAAGAGAAGTTGCGCGATCTTGCGGCTCAAATTTATATGCATTTTATTATTTCTCATGTGTAAATTATGTAATTCTTGTATCTGTTAATATAGAGACATTGGTTTGTATAAGTCATTATGCGCAGCCGCTTGTATATTCTAAATGCAAATAAAATTTTCCATCATGTTTGATTTGTCCATCTTTTGCCAAACTGCTAACTCTGAAAGAAAAAGAAAAGAAAAAAATACCTGAATTTGACTATTTTTAAAGGTTTACACTCGGGTTTTTCGAGAACGAGTCATATACTTGGGTTCCAAAAACACGGGGCGTTACAACTGACCTTGCGAGTCCAAGTTGAGTGATTCGAGGCGTGATCTTGGCTCGATGTCCTGTGATGGAAGTCAAGCCGACTAAGACGAACGTCTTTTTATAGTCTCGAGTTTGGTGGCCTGTTAACGAGCGGTATAGAGCTTGTTCGGAAAATTAGATCATTTTTGGAAGGAATTAGGTGGCGAGATTTCTTTTATGCGACAGTTAGAGTTTATATTATCAGTGTTCATAGTGTGGTCTAATCGCAATTAGTGAAAATTGCGATTCGATCTTAATCACCTAAAACTGTTAGTTCTTAGGCTAAAGGAGTAACTAGGTTAGTTTAGTTTGTTAATTAAGATCTGACCTCTACTTATCTCGACTTTTGGTAGGTCTTTATTTAGTTTTGGTCATCTTGATTAGTCAACGATAGGCCAATTAGGTTTAGGCCCTGGATGAAGAAATCACGAGGCTAGACTGGAGGTTTAAGTGATCGGTCGGATTCATTGGTTTCCTACGGTTGATTAATCAAATATGTGCGGTTCATTACTGGTACCACCCACATATAGGCTTACCTCGAGCATTAAGGGTTAGTAAGTGACAACATAAGCTAATTATAGCAAAAAATTTCAAGGGTTATTTGAAATCCAAATAGCGAAAATATAGGATGTTACAATTCAATTGCTATAGTGTTATTAGGGAGAGGCTAGGATAGTTAATCTTTCAATTTTACCATTGTGTGCACCTACACACCAATCCAATCCAATCATTAGGTGGACCACATTAATTTAGAGATTTTTAGTGGCATACACTATTTTCTATTGTGTGGCCTACCTGATGATCAACCTGATTTTTTTAAGCATCTTATAATCATGGTGCCTATAGTTGTTTCATTAGTGGGATGTCATGGCACGTAACATGTGCATCCTACCATCCTTCTCTCTAGATAATATATATTTTGGTCATTTCATCCGTTCAAAATAGTTTTTTTCTACTCTGGATATTTGAAGAAAAATAAGGGCCTATTTGGATTCCATGAAACTAACTTTTCTATGTTTGACTTGCCTTTCTTTGTGGAATTTATGGGAAACAAATTTTCCCACTCTCTCTGTTGGAAAAACTCCACCCTTAAAAAAGGCATTTCTTACGGTAGAAGAAAAATGAATTTCTCAACTTTTAAACCCAAATGTGTCACTCTCCATCTTCAATGTACTTCACTTGTTAGTGTATGAAATGAGCCATTGTCCATCTTTTGTTATGTCCCGCATGTGCCACCATCCATTTTTTCTTCCTCCCCACATGCACAAAGCATCCCACATGTGCCACCATGCATCTTCTCATATGCCCCACATATGTTAATGTGCCACATGTACGACCATTCATCTTCTTTAGTGTCACACATGTGTAAGGAACCCCACGTGCACTAATGTACTACGTGTGTTATCATCCATCTTCAATCGCTTCATATATGCCACATGTTCTAATGGTACCAATGTACATAAGTTTTGCCACCTAGCTTCTAGTGCCAATGTTTGTCAAATGCGCTAATGTGTCTTGTGCTATATGTGCTGCCATATAGCGTCAATTACCTCATATATGCCACGTGGGCCATAATTCAGCTTCAAGTACCCGCATATACCACATATGGTACATGCATGTTTATTATTATTTTTTAAGCATCCCAAATGTGTCCCATATGCCGCTCTAACACATGTTAGTGACCGCTTCTAATTTTTTCGTCAAGAAAATTTTTTATGCTCCCAAACAATCATTTTGAAAATGGATCCTAAATTTTTCAGAAAATGTTGTTAAAAACAAAACAGGAATACAGTATTTCCTTTCCATAGTTTCTTGAAAAGAAGTTTTCCTAAGAAAATATTATTTTCTTTCCAATGCTTTTCACAAATTCAAGCAGGCCTTGAGTGATTTCTATGAATTTGTCACCCCAGAAAGAATATGCTTTCTTTAAATGTCAACATCTATATTTTGAATATTTCAAGGAGTTTCTTTGCTTTACCACTTTTCAACAAATCCAGGCTATGGTTATTCTGTTTCTGAAAATGACTAAAATTCTCCTAACAAGTGGTTATAACTTTGCATGTGTTGATGGAAATATCAATCCAGATTGCCATCTTGAAATGGTGTTGATTATTGTCCACTTGCTCTTCAACATTTTAGATTGGTATTCACCATCTTGGAATGCTACAGCCGGCCACATAATTTTGAACCATCTAGATTGCCATCCACTTGCTTTTGAACAATCCAAACACCTAATCATCTAAGGTTGAGTAGCTTAGATCTTTGGTTAAATAGCTTAGATCTTTGTTCAATGTCTTAGAAGGGTCTCTAAATCTCCATCCAGATACTTTTAAACGGTCCAGATCTTCTCAGCGGTATTTTTGTCAATTTTAGAAATAGGCTATCATCATTGTTACTTTGATTTGACTGAATGTCATAAAAATGGCAATTATAAATCTTGATTATTTCTGCAATAAAAATCCAGATGCAGTGATATGGTTTGAAAAATAGGCCAATGATATGGTCACTCATTCAAGTTGTGTTGCCATGTGTAACATCCAGGCCTCCCATCTCATGTGCTTTGGCTAAAAACATAGGCTGATCTTACCATCAGGTGGACCGTGTGTGCATGTTGACTGGGATCACCAGCAAAAAATTCCAACCATCAAATTCTCTCAATCACATCTTGCTCACCTAATACCATACCAGCCTGATTTTTCAGCCACTGCACATTCAAATTGGGACCCACCTGATAAATGACCCAGATCTATCACATGTGCCATGGAGGATGATAGGATTTTGATTTTTTATACAAGCTATAGGTTTAACATCTCTCAAGGAAACGTGAAATTTATTTAAAGCCAGCTTATTGAGAAAACTAATTTATTAAAAGATCTTTTCATGCCAAACCCAACCTAAGGGACCCAACGTGGGCCCACTTAATCAGGGGAGCATGAATCTGGGCCATAGATCCAAACTTATAAATTACTACTAAACGCACCCTCTCTCCGAACAACTACACTACATGATCTAAAAATGCCATTATTCTGAACAATCAAACATTGGCCGCATCAATGGCCCGCTTTCCTTGTGAGTAGTATTGATCATAGAGGTCAATGTATTCTTTCACCTTCATCTTCTGGTACAATGTGGACCATCCATTGTCAACCAATCCATCTGCGGGCCCAATCTCTTTCTCCATTTCCGGCGCATAGAACATGGCCACAGACATCCTCTCCTTCTCCGAATTCGTGACAGCTCGATGCACCGGGCTCTTGAATATTCCATTGCTCATTATCTGCACACGTACAAAAACCGCCAGAGTCATGGTACCGTTAGGATCCAAAACTTACTATGTTGCTCTTCTTATAAGAATTGTCTAGTCAGCCAAACAGTCTCTGGTTTTGTTGCGATAAGATATCCAAAACTCCTCACGACTTTCACTGGGATCGCCGCGAGTTGTGCTAAGTCTACTATGTCATTGAACTGGGAATTGCTCACTAAACTAAGTTTCTCATCGACTTGGTTGGAAATCTCACCAATTCAAATTGACTCAGATGAGTTTTGAGTAGAGTCAGCGAGTTTTAGAAACCATAAGGGTTAGCCACAAAACAAAAATGTTTCAGTGATATGTTGGGGCACACCCAGTGTTTTATACATCGCTGTCGCGTAATGTATCACATCCTTAGTATACAGATAAATAATGATTATTGCATGGGATATATCGGTTGCATCATGTAATGTATTGTTGTTGTTGGGAAATGTGGGAATATTGGGAAATTTGTCAAATGTTTCGATGAAATTTCAGGGATTATTGAAAAAGACATCAAAACACACTTAGAAATCAAAAAATTGCAAAAAGAAAAAAGAAAAAAAGTGCAGATAATCGGGTTTCCTTTGTATGGGGTCATAATATATGTGCTTACCGACTGAACTGATGGAAGTATATTCAAAGTCTATTCATATAATTTATAAGTGTAAAAAAATATGTATGGAAACACAAGTAATACATTCAAAAGCAAAAGAAGAATCACCAGATCAGGTAACATACATATTTAATTTTGTGTTTGGATACAAAGATTACGACTGATTTGTGAGAAATTAAGAAATTTTGTTTTTTCTCAAGTTTCTGCAACTTGATCCATCTCCCCCATATCTCAAAATCGGAGTTCAAAATTCATAATTTTTCATGGAAAACATAAACAATCATAGATTTGTAACCATTTGATACTGATTTAACATGATTTACAACAAAAACATGTATTGAAAATTGAAAATGACTACTGAATTGAATAGGTAGGATATATCGGCATTACCTATGTTGCGTATAGCACGGGTGGAAAACAATATATATTGTGAGATATATAGGCTGATGTCGTCAATATTTAAAACAATGGGCACACCTAGGGTGTAAAATGGCCTGAATTTTAGACCAGAAGATCTAAAAGTGTAGCTACCTGATGAAAAGATCTAACATAATCATGTTGGATCATGAGCTAACCGCTATTACAACACTGTGAAATCAAAATGTGTCCCACCAAACCACTCCAGTCCTCCCTAAGATGGTGGGGCCCAACATTCTTATAGCAGTCAAGAGTACATTTGATCAAAACGCATGCTCTATGAACCTAATCATACCTCCAACTGATCGCCTATGTTGACTAGAAAAGCATGAGGAATGGCGGGAATCTTGATCCATTTTCCATCTTTGAGGACCTCAAGACCGTCCACCGAGTTGTTAAAAACAAAACAGGAATACAGTATTTCCTTTCCATAGTTTCTTGAAAATAAGTTATATTATTTTCTTTAGAAAATATTATTTTCTTTCCAATGCTTTTCACAAATTCAAGCAGGCCTTGAGTGATTTCTATGAATTTGTCACCCCAGAAAGAAAATGCTTTCTTTAAATGTCAACATCTATATTTTGAATATTTCAAGGAGTTTCTTTATTTTACTTTCATCAAATCCAGGCTATGGTTATTTTGTTCCTGAAAATGACTAAAATTCTCCTAACAAGTGGTTATAACTTTGCATGTGTTGATAGAAATATCAATCCAGATTGCCATCTTGAAATGGTGTTGATTATTGTCCACTTGCTCTTCAACATTTTAGATTGGTATTCACCATCTTGGAATGCTACAGCCGCCCACGTAATTTTGAACCATCTAGATTGCCATCCACGTGCTTTTGAACAATCCAAACACCTAATCATCTAAGGTTGAGTAGCTTAGATCTTTGGTTGAATAGCTTAGATCTTTGTTCAATCTCTTAGAAGGGTCTCTAAATCTCCATCCAGATACTTTTAAACGGTCCAGATCTTCTCAGCGGTATTTTTGTCAATTTTAGAAATAGGCTATCATCATTGTTACTTTGATTTGACTGAATGTCATAAAAATGGCAATTATAAATCTTGATTATTTCTGCAATAAAAATCCAGATGCAGTGATATGGTTTGAAAAATAGGCCAATGATATGATCACTCATTTAAGTTGTGTTGCCATGTGTAACATCCAGGCCACCCTTCTTCATGTGCTTTGGCTAAAAACATAGGCTGATCTGACCATTAGGTGGACCGTGTGTGCATGTTGACTGGGACCACCAGCAAAAAATTCCAACCATCAAATTCTCTCAATCACATCTTGCTCACCTAATACCATACCAGCCTGATTTTTCAGCCACTGCACATTCAAATTGGGACCCACTTGATGAATGACCCAGATCTATCACATGTGCCATGGAGGACGATAGGATTTTGATTTTTTATACAAGCTATAGGTATAACATCTCTCAAGGAAACGTGAAATTTATTTAAAGCCAGCTTATTGAGAAAACAACAAGGGACATGAGGCCCTACCCACTTATTTATTAACAGATCTTTTCATGCCAAACCCAACCTAAGGGACCCAAAGTGGGTCCACTTAATCAGGGGAGCATGAATCTGGGCCATAGATCTAAACTTATAAATTACTACTAAAACCACCCTCTCTCCGAACAACTACACTACATGATCTAAAAATGCCATTGCTCTGAACAATCAAACTTTGGCCACATCAATGGCCCGCTTTCCTTGTGAGTAGTATTGATCATAGAGGTCAATGTATTCTTTCACCTTCATCTTCTGGTATAATGTGGATCGTCCATTGTCAACCAATCCATCTGCGGGCCCAATCTCTTTCTCCATTTCCGGCGCATAGAACATGGCCACAGACATCCTCTCCTTCTCCGAATTCGTGACAGCTCGATGTACCGGGCTCTTGAATATTCCATTGCTCATTATCTGCACACGTACAAAAACCGCCAGAGTCATGGTACCGTTAGGATCCAAAACTTACTATGTTGCTCTTCTTATAAGAATTGTCTAGTCAGCCAAACAGTCTCTGGTTTTGTTGCGATAAGATATCCAAAACTCCTCACGACTTTCACTGGGATCGCCACGAGTTGTGCTGAGTCTACTAAGTCATTGAGCTGGGAATTGCTCACTAAACTAAGTTTCTCATCGACTCGGCTGGAAGTCTCACCAATTCAAATTGACTGTCTCACCAATTCAAATTGACTCAGATGAGTTTCGAGTAGAGTCAGCAAGTTTTAAAAACCATAAGGGTTAGCCACAAAACAAAAATGTTTCAGTGATCTGTTGGGGCACACCCAGTGTTTTATATATCGCTGTCGCGTAATGTATCACATCCTTAGTATACAGATAAATAATGATTATTGCATGGGATATATCGTTTGCATCGTGTAATGTATTGTTGTTTTTGGGAAACGTGGGAACATTAGGAAATTGGTCAAATGTTTCGATGAAATTTCAGGGATTATTGAAAAAGACATCAAAACACACTTAGAAATTAAAATATTACAAAAACAAAAAAAAAAAACAGTGCAGATAATATGATTCCCTTTGTATGGGGTCATAATATATGTGTTTACCGACTGAACTGGTGGAAGTATATTCAAAGTCTATTCATATAATTTATCAGTGTAAAAAGATATGTATGGAAACACAAGTAATACATTCAAAAGCAAAAGAAGAATCACTAGATCAGGTTACATACATATTTAATTTTGTGTTTGGATACAAAGATTACGACTGATTTGTGAGAAATTAAGAAATTTTGTTTTTTCTCAAGTTTCTGCAACTTGACCCATTTCCCCCATATCTCAAAATCAGAGTTCAAAATTCATAATTTTTCATGGAAAACATAAACAATCATAGATTTGTAACCATTTGACATTGGTTTAACATGATTTACAACAAAAACATGCATTGAAAATTGAAAATGACTACTGAATCGAATAGGTGGGATATATTGGCATTACATGTGTGTTGCGTATCGCATGGGTGGAATACAATATATATCGTGGGATATTTAGACTGATATCGTCGATATTTAAAACAATGGGCACATGTAGGGTGTAAAATGGCCTGAATTTTAGACCAGAAGATCTAAAAGTGTAGCCACCTGATGAAAAGATCTAACATAATCATGTTGGATCATGAACTAACCGCTATTACAACTGTAAAATCAAAATGTGTCCCACCAAACCACTCCAGTCCTCCCTAAGATGGTGGGCCCCAACATTCTTATAGCAGTCAAGAGTACATTTGATCAAAACGCATGCTCTATGAACCTAATCGTACCTCCAACTGATCGCCTATGTTGACTAGCAAAGCATGAGGAATGGCGGGAATCTTGATCCATTTTCCATCTTTGAAGACCTCAAGACCGTCCACCGAGTTGTCCTGCAAAAGGATGGTGATTGCGCATCCATCGGAGTGGGATTTGATGCCGAGAACAAGATCGGGCTGTGAACATGGTGGGTAGTAGTTAAACCTTGCATACAGGTTGGCTCTATCACCAAACTCCTTCACAAAGTAGTCTTCCTCCAAATTGGCCAGATTTGCTAGTGCCCTTAGGATTAGGTGGGCCACCACCTTGATCTTCATTGTATACTCATGCAAGATTTTCCTGCATTAGCAATTCAATTAGCAATCTATATACTTTGTTTTTTATAATCTCACACTTAGATTGCTAAGTACATACAACCATTTTAATCATTTATCGTTCTAAGAAAACAGCAGTGGTTAGCATTCGGCAAAGAACAAATGAATCTGATTTTGGGTCCATAACACATATACATTGGGGCCCACTGTTTGAACGGTTTGGATTTAGGTTTGTGATTGCCATATTGATCAAATGGGTGGAATACCTGAAAGTGGTGGGATTGTCTGGCCAGTGAGTAGTATTCCTTTGATCCTCCGGCAGTACTAAGAGATAGAGACGATCAGACCAATCTATAATCTGGTTTTCTGCAGGAATTTGATCATCATTCCCATACCCTTCCTCACCATCCTCATTTGCTACTGCGGTGGAGTATCTTCTTTTCTCCTCGGGTGGAAGATTATAGAATTCTTTTGCTATCTTGCCCACCTCATCAAGCAAAGAGCTTGGGATCCCATGGCCCACTGTCTGCAAATACCAAAACCCATGTCTAGATTTGAGAGATCTATCATATGTATGGCTGCAATTGACTGGCCTGGTCCAGTGAATCTGGGACCAGCCTACCAACGGCCAGGGTTCGACCAATTTTATACTATAAAGACTAAATGGATAGATGGATAGATGTAAGAGTGAAACATCACCTGAAAGAAGCCTCATGAGTTGAGAGCTGACCTGAGTTTCTCCATCTCTTTCTCTTTAGAGTCTGAGAAGAGAAGCACAAGATCAATGACCGGAATTGGAGAGGTAGGAGCAGAAGCTTTGACAGGCCGGTCATCTTCTCGCCTGATGTAATAGTGTGGCGGTTCAACTCCATTTATGGAGAGTTCTTGGACAGACTTCACAACTGGACCCTCTACATTCACAGAAGCCATTGCTGATGAATGAGAGAATAGAAACGCCTTAAATAACCGTTTGGAGGAGCATGTGATCATATTTTAAATAAATAAATGAGTATGCTTGCGTATATAAAATATATCTGTGTGCGTGTGGAATGTCTTCAACAACTCCATTTTTTTTCCAAGTTAGGGGGTGTTTGATTTTCCAATTCCTTTAGTAGATTCCTGATAATGATTATTTACCATCGTCATTGCAACATCCTTGTCAAGGTGATGTTGGCAGGATTGCATTTCCTCGCGTGTGAAAAGTCTTCAACAACTCCAATTTTTTTCTAAGTTAGGGGGTGTTTGATTTTCCAATTCCTTTCATAGATTCCTGATAATGATTATTTACCATCGTCATTACAAAATCCTTGTCAAGGTGATGTTGGCAGGATTGCATTTCCTCTCTAATCATGAGGCAGAAAACCCAAAAACTATGGGGGCTGCCTTGATGTGCGTGACTTATTCACACGGTTCATCCCTTTTGCAAGCTCATTTTAGGGCATGAACTGAAAAATGAGGCAAATTAAAAGCTTAGGTGAACCACGCTACCGGGAGCAGTGGGATATGATTGCCTGTTATTGAAAAGTTCTTGGGGGCCAGGAAGTTTTGGATCAAGCTGATATTTGTATTTTTCTTTTATCCCCGTAACTTTGTCCTTATGAACAGGTTAGATGACAAACAACTACCAAAGTGGGTCCTGGGAAGGAAATTGCTTCTAACGGTGGCCGTTTGTAGGACCAATGTTTCCTATAGTGTGGTGGTCAACTTGAGCTTCTGATCTGCCTTATGTTTTTTAGCTCATGCCCTGAAATGTTACGGTAAAATAGATGGACATCATAGATAGGTTAGATATATTACCGTGGGGCACATACATGAGTCAACTCTTACGAAATACTTGGGGATCTCCATATCTTGGCAAACATATTTGTTATGGGAAAAGTTGAACTGACGAGCCATATAAGACCCGTGGCAAAGATCCTGTAATACCCTGGCCTGAGTATCCGTTTTATTTTGTTAGGTCCCACGGTCCTACCGGTCAAATCCCGGCGACCCGCGACCTATAGATTTCGTTTGCGGTCATCCTTAAATCCCGTCATGCTAATCCGACTCGGATCGACTCGAAACCTATGCCATTGCGACTGCATCGACGCCGCGTCTCATGCATGAATCCGACGTGTACATCTTGAGATATTGACCGCACCATTCTTGGCTATTCATCATGCATGTGTAGGGCTGTACATCGAGCCGAGTCGAGTCAAGGTGGGCCAAGCTCAGCTTTACTCGTCCATGTTATACTCGAGTTCAAGCTTGAGCTCAACATTGAAGCTTGGCTTGTTTGCCAAAGCTTTCGAGTCGAGTTCGAGTCGAGCTAGTGGTTCGAGTCGAGTTGAGTTTACCTCAGTAGGGTAAGGGAAAGAAAAAGAGGGAATGAGGACAGGTAGGGTCGGGTAGGGTTTTTTAGTAACAATTTTTAAATTTTAATTTCTTTTTTTAACTTAAATATATATATATATATATAATATTTAATATTAATATAATATATATAATATATATTATTAAAATATATTACTCGAGCCGAGTCGAGCTCGAGCTCGAGCTTCGAGTCGAGTCGAGTTGAAATACACCATGGTCGAACTCGGCTTGAACTCAACTCGAGCTTTAGTAAACAAGCTTGACTCGCCTTGAGTTGGCCTTTTAAGCCAAGTCAATCCAAGCTGAGTTGAGCCGAGTCGAGCGAGCTTTTCGAGCTTAGCTTGACTCGTGTACAGCCCTATGCACATGAGACCCACCTAGACCCATGGGCACGTTTCCCCTGTGTGGGCCCTACCTAGTGCTCTCTTTTCTATGATAGCTACTCCTAGCCTAGCCATCATTACTCCTCTTTTCAAAACTCATCATAGGCTTCTTTTTCTCTTTTCTAGAGAGCAATTATGGGATTTCTTCTCTATCTCAAGCAAATCCCTCTTCCCTAAGCTACCCATTCTCCCAAACTAATTACCACTTTGCTAGAACCCTTCCATCCCTCTCTCTCTTCTCTCATTTCTCTCCTTCTCCCTTTCTTGCATGGTGGAAACCTCCACCACTCCTCCATTTTTCCAGCAAGTTCTCCTCCATCTCTCTCTCAATCCCACCATCTTCACACCATCTCTTCCATTAGAACACCACCCTTGGAGCTTTGGAGCTAGTACCTTGAAGGAGAGGGTGGATCTTGAAAGTGGGTGTTACCTATTGAAGCTTCTCTCTTCTTTTCTTTTACATCTCTTTTCTATTATACTTGGGAGTATGTAGGACCCACCAATCAATGGTGGAGGTCCTATATGGCTCCATGAAGTGAGGCCAAAGGCCCACTACATGCATGCACGTTTCCATGGTGGGCCATTCTCCATGGACCCACCATGATGGATTTCCTCTTTGAATCTAGATTATTTGGGTTATTAGACCTGAGATGCATAGTAGGGATAACATCCCCACCTCCACTACAAGAAATTTCACTTTTACCTACGAAAAATTTCATAGGTAAATGATATTATTTTGTATGCAAAGAGTTTTATCTACGAAATATTTCGTCGATAAAAATCCGTGGCTATAAGACTTTTACTGACGAAAAAATGTCATCGTCGGCAATGGCAAGACTTTTACCAACGAAATTAAAAACTTTGTTAAGACCTTTACCTACGAAGTGTTAAGAACTTTGTTAAAACTTTTACCTACGAACGTTTTCGTAGCTAAAACCTTTGTTAAAACTTTTACCTACGAATGTTTTCGTAGGTACAAACAGTGTTAAGACTTTTACCTACGAACATTTTCGTAGCTACAAACTTTATTAAAATTTTTACCTACGACATGTTTCGTAGGTACAAACTGTATTAAGACCTTTACCTATGAACGTTTCCGTAGCTATAAACTTTGTTAAAACTTTTACCTACGAATTTATTCGTAGGTACAAACAGTGTTAAGACTTTTACCTACGAATGTTTTCGTAGCTACAAACTTTGTTAAAGCTTTTACCTATGACATGTTTCGTAGGTACAAACTGTGTTAACTTTTACCTACGAACGTTTTCGTAGCTAATAACTGTGTTAATACTTTTACCTACAAAATTTTGCGTAGGAGCAAACAGTGTTAAGACTTTTACCTATGAAAGGTTTCGCAGGTACAAACTGTGGGACTTTTTACCTACGAAATTTGACGTAGGTAAAACTGATGATGAAACTTTTACCTACGAAATGATTCGTAGGTAAGAAAATGTGAATGAACCTTTTTACCTGAGAAAAAATTCGTAGGTAAAAATATCGATGAAACTTTTACCTACGAAAATTGTCGTAGGTAAAAGTCTTTGTTTTTTTTTTTTGCAAAAATTCCTGTTATACACTTGTTACAATATATTTCATTATATTCTTATTCTCATTTTTCCAAACAAACACAAACTACATCCATCCAAACACAAATCACATCCATACATACACAAATAGTCTTATCCACATTACATTCATCTACGCACAAATACATATACGTTTAACATTCGTATATAAAATAAATCACAAATAAAATACAACAAATAACAAAGATGAAGGCGGAGGTGGTGGGGCATCGATGGGTAAGTGTGCAGTGAGAACTTGTAATATCTCCTGCATCCATTGCTCATGCTCCACCCGCATATCCTCCATCCTCCTCTCATGCTCCTCCCTCTGCCTCTCCTGCTCCTCCTTCTGCCTCTCATACTCCTCCCTCTGCCTCTCCTGCTCCTCCTTCTGCCACTCATGCTCCTCCCTCTGCCTCTCCTGCTCCTCCTTCTGCCTCTCATGCTCCTCCCTCTGCCTTGCTAGTTGGTCTTTGATCTCATCGACGATGCCCCGTATATGTTAAACCTCTTTCTTTGCGATATCTGCTCGACATATGGCGCTCTTGCCAGCGACGGATCAGCTAGATGCAACTCTAGCGGGTGCCATGAGCTTGGCACCATGGCCAATCCCACGCACATATCCAGAACGGGTGCCAAGCACCTCACTCAGGATCTCTAGCTCACTCCGCTGAGTACCATCGGGAGTGGGCTGACTGCATATGGCGTCCATCGCCGCCTGCAATGAAAACTTGAATTTTCATAACAAATAACATTATTATAATTCAATGCAATTAAATTTTACAATGTAACGATTTTTACCCAATTCTCGCTGGCTGTAGGATGTACCCAAGATCCCGTCGCTTGCTGAGAATGAGTCTCTCTGTAGAAGTTTACTGGTCCAGGCTCATGTCCAGTGACGGAATCTCGCTACACAATCAAAATGAGAATAGAGCTAATATAAATGCATGGAAAAATATATCAACTTAATAATAACCAGTAACTTCTTACCATGTCGCGATGAAGTTGTATAAATGACTTTGAACTAGCTATATGGTTCACTTCCAACTTTTCCCTATTCGCAGAATTTATTTTGTTCCTCTTCTGAATACATTATTCATAATACATTATTATTAATTGTGAATTTAATTGTTACCTTAAGATATCATAAATATATAAATACTACCTGAAAAGACTCAGACGAAAATCTCTCACAGAGTATCCGCCAATCGTCAATGGTCACGTGCGGCGGTGTGGTCAGTATGGCCTCCTCGAGGCTCCTGCACCGCTTGTACCGCTGGTGTAAATCACTGCGGTACTCCTAAAACCGCTCCTTGATTATGTCGTCGACGGCATGAGAAATGTACGGAACACTCAAATCTAAGATAAATTTATCTTGTAATTTTGTAAAGAATGGATTAAGGTAATAAACTTATTAAGAAAATAACTTAACCATAAATGAACTTTTACAAAACAAAATTTAATTTACTAAATTTTACCGTAAGGGGTTGACGGATGTGCTGCCGCACATTATCTGTCACGTCTGCCCAACGGGGGGTGGTGGTAAGGATCAGAGATCGACATAAGACACCGACCTCCGATGTAAACAACCTAGCATTGTCCCCAACAGGTCTAAGGCAGTCCTGTGGGAACTCTACTGTCACCCTACCCTCACGCGTAAGTCTTTTTAAAACTAACCCACGCGTGGGTCCACGTCCTCGTCGGCTGGTCGACGATGCTGTCAAAAAAGAAATATGTAAGTCTACTGTATTAATAGAATTCTTTACGAGAAATATATGTCTAGACTTACATGTAGTGCTCGGTGTATGAACGATTGAGGGATCAGACGCCTGTGATGCAACATGTGACGGCGATGCTATCTCCGCCGCATCACGGGTGGAAGGGGCAGATCCAGTGCGCGAATGACGTCTCCCACCTGGTGCCATCACTGGATATGTACGATGTACGAACTTATAAATTTATACACTGTCAGTACAAGTGGAATACACTAAAATATTATACAAGTAATGTTGATGGTAGAATGCATTTGTGCTTATGCTTAGAGAGATGATTAAAATATGATTAGACCATTACACTATAATGCACGTAGAATATAATAAAACTGTAAATATTAATCTATAACCTTTGAAAATTCCATTACACATTGTCATTCTATATTAAATACACATATTTCATTGTAATACGAAACAACTCTAAGGTAAACTATCCAAAGTACTCCCTGGTAAGTTATCGTACGCTGCAGAATTATATGTCAAGCTGTGTGAAGCACTTGACATTGTTACAGCCAACATGTTAGTCACAATAGGAGAAATTTGGTCTCTCGGGACTCCATTCAGATGTGCAAGTGACATAACTGCATCTTCGATACGAAGTTTTCCACGGTTATAATCCTTTGTCAGCTTCAGAATTTCTTTGAGATTGTTTAATTTGTCATCTGAGTCAACGTCGATATATTCCTCCCTACACTCATCGACCAGACTGGGTATCTCTTTGGCCCTACTAAAAGAAGATAGGGCCGAAAAGTCCATTCGCAACAGTTGATGAAGTATGCTGCGTGCTTCCGCTACGCTCCAGTTTGAGGGGGATATGATCAGAAATTGATTCAACTGCTAATGTGGATTATAAACAAGTCAATTAAAGGAATAAATCATGTCACGCCCCAAACCCGGAAATCGGATTCACAGGAATCATGATCGCCGAGTCCGGTGCCGACAGCCTCCGTAGTACCCCATTCTCAGCTCCTAATGTTCATACGCCAGATTTCGATCTTGGGATCCTATAAGGAGGATTTTTTTTTGTACATTTAACTCATAATAAGCATAACCACAAGATTACCCAATTCACAAAGGCAACATCATCATCACATATCCACTAATATAATCATTTGAGTACAATGCTGAAAGGGAAATACATAAATCAAAATCAAAGCTCCAGAAGACAACTGCACGCTCCAAGCTCAACGTTGCTGTAACTTAATAACACCTGCACGCATCTATCGTGCATAAGCTTATAGAAAGCTTAGAGGGTGGTGAAAGTGTGTGCACAAGGTAAGTGCCAAGTAAGCAGTATCAGAGTAATTAGAGTAAGCGAAAATACTGATAAACCCATAATGATACAATATCAGAAACACTAGCAAGATCATAAATCATACGAAATCAGAGTAAGAAGAATTATACTGGTATGCCCATGAGTCATAAGATATCAGAGTAAGCAGAATTATACTGGTATGCCCATGAGTCATAAGATATCAGAGTAAGCAGAATTATACTGGTATGCCCATGAGTCATACGATATCAGAGTACGCAATTCAGATTAGCCATATAAATGAGGAGTCAAAGAGAGCCAAATATCAGATACCGAGGGTACAAAGTAAGATGTAAATCCTGCTAAGTCCGTCTAGGCCATATAAATGCAGAAACATAGTAACCCGAAATGCTAAGTACTGCGGATGCAATGTAATATACGGTGCGAATGTAATGATCATGCTGGAGTATGAAGTCGGGATGATGGTATGTAGTATCGCAGACTATGGGGTCCACCACAAAGGACTTCTATCCAAACCAGTCCCATACCTAAATTTGGATAGTCAGACTCAATGTGGTAAACTCCTAATCTCAAGTTAGTTGCGCGCCCAACTGAAATCCTGGTCATGCGAAGGTACACGTAACAAATAGTTACGCACCACCAGCCCGAGTGGATAGTGAATGAATGAATGAATGAGTATGTAACTTCTGCTCAATAAGTCCACATATCAGTACGGTTCCTCTCTGGGATCATCATTGGGGTCTATTACACTCTAGCCAGCTTGCCGCCCCTATCCAAGTGCACAACTGGGTAAGTGGAGGAGACCTCACTATCCGCCTGCCAATATCAGGCCCGGCTCGTCGATAGCAGACCCATTCCTCGAGCTTGTCAGACTCAGCCTAGCATTGCCCCCTCCTCTCGGGCAGGTAAGGCCGCACCCTCTTCCAACCGACCACGACATAGTGGGAGACACGACCTAATGGTATACGGCCCTCATGCGCTCATGCATCCACTCGGTCTAGACGTTGGAACAACCTCTGGAACCAAGAGGGTTTAGGGGCTTTCACCCAGCGATATCTATAGCACCCCATGTAGAACAAATTTTCGGTGTCCCATCTGGCCATCCACGATATGCCTGTGGAGGCTATGACCCTGATGTCACTAGGGCGTATAGTAATTAGAATATAAGATGCATGAGTCATACAATCTAGTTATGCATCAATCTTGCGCATACCGTGCGCTCATGTGAGATAACCTCCGCCTATCAGGGAGTCTCATAACAACATGCTCAATGACATATACAAAGATCAACTACACCTCATAACAAACATGCAGATGATGCGTATGGGTAGATATCATGATGCTATGTTGTCACATACTCATAATTGGTATCAATAACCGGCATCGACAATCGACCTCGATAATATGGACATTTAACCAACATTGCCCCCGGGGAATAATGCTCATAGATCCTAACATATAGTGGACCCATGACCTCACACGAGGGCCAAATATACAACACCATGGGCCTCACTCAAGAGCTTAATACACATTACGATGGGCCTTTTACATGGGCCTAACATACATCACAATGGGCTCCATCGCCTGACCCTCAAATGCATCACAATGAGCCCTATAACATAGACCTCATATACATCATATCAGGCTTAAAACACAAGTCGAATATACATCGCAATGGCCCTCAACTACGAGTCGCATATACACCATATAGGTCTCGGCAATCGGGATCAATCGATAATCAAAATCGGTAAATCGGTCACGACAATCTGGATTGATTGATAATCAGAGTCGGCAAATCGGTCACGTCAATCGATAAATCGGCCACGACAATCGGGATCGATCGATAATCAGAATCGGTAAATCGGTCACGATAATCGGGATCGATCGATAATCATAATCGGTAAATCGGTCACGTCAATCGACAAATCGGCCACGACAATCAGGTTCGATCGATAATCAAAATCGGTAAATCGGTCTCGACAATCGGGTTCGACACGAATGGGCTTAACAAGGCCTAAGGGAAGGTCACAATGAGGACATCTAACTGTCATTGCCCATACATCATAATGGGCCTTACATACATCACATAAAGGCGGGCCCTGCACATATCAAATGGGCCCCAACGGATGGACAGTGTACTTGTTGTTCACACATTAAGGTGGGCCACATGAGTGGACGGCATAGATGAAACACATACAACATGGTGGGTCCTGCGATTACACAGCAGAAGGGCCCACCGTTCAACAAGCTAGATGGTGCAGAATTATACAACACATACATAGCGGTGGCCCCACGTCTCTCGTGGCTGGACGAAATAGATATTACACATACATCACGTCGAGCCCACGTCCCATGGACGGTGCAGATAAAACATGTACATCATATTGGGCCCATATGTACATCACATTGGGCCATATTTCATGGGCCCCAAACACATCCAGTGGGCCGCATCAATGGGCTGCATCACTTGGCCCTCAAATATACAACAGGTGGGCCCTACACCTGGGCCTCAAATATATCACGTAGGCCACGCGTCATGAACCTAATACACGTCACAATGGGTTGCACGATAAGGGCCTAATACACACATAATGGGCCTCGTCTACTTCAAGTCGGGCCTCATCATATGGGCCTCATAAACGCCAAGTGGGCCGCATCAATGGGCCTGATACTTTCCAAAAATGAATCATATTGAAAGATCATCTAAACCACACTCTAAATAGGGGTGGAGATGATGATTGGAAAATAATCTGGACCATACCACAAATAGCAGTGGTGATAATGTTTTTCGCAGCTTCAAATTTTCAGGGCCCACCATGGAGATTATTTTCTATCCAATCTGTTCATAAGGTCACAAGGGTCTGAACTAAGAAGAAAAACAAATTTCATATAAATCCAACACTTATGCATTCCAAAAAGGGTTTCAAATGGTAGGTGTTCAATCTTCTATTGTTTGCAGCGTGGTCCACCTGATGGAAAGCATGGATATAGAATAAATACATCAATGGTGGTGGTGGGGTCCATGTACATGGCCTACAAGCGTAAGACGAGCTCGTTAAATGAATGGGCTGTTCAGATATAACACTGGCGTCATGGTGCAGCCATCATTGTCCTAATGCATGGATGGTGTGAATGTACAAAACATCAAGGTGGGCTACATGTCCAACCTGATGGACGGTGTGAAAGCCACACGAGCAGGGCCCACTGTTCCAATGCACGGACGGTGTGGTTACAACACTAGATCATGGTGGGCCCCACCTGCCAAGTGGATGGACGTTTTGAATATAACAAATACCTCATGGTCAAACCACTACTGACGTCAATACAACAGCTATTAGCTGGTTGTGAGGTACATCAGCCCATCTGCTTCCATCTCCCATTCAGATGGACAGCTGGATATACAAGGCATATCTCAAGGTGGGCCCCACCCCCACACGTGCAGCACATGTGGGGTGGGTCCCACACCCAAAAAGGGACAGGTGGCGTAGAGAAAAACACATATATCATGGTGGCGTTCCACACGGCACCGTCCAAATGGACGATGCAGAATTAAAATAGATATATCAAGGTGGGCCTCATAGATGGACGGCAAGGGTGAAACAGGTGGGTTCAACGAAAGGCCCACCATCAGGTATATATTATATAATATAATATATAATATATATCTATATAATATACAATATAATATATATATTTAATATATGATATATATATATGTGTGTGTGTGTGTACACGTACACACATAATGGTGCAGCCACACATGTAGGGTGGGTCCCACCGTCCAATGCAATGGACGGTGCGGATAGGACACATAAAGGTGGGTTGCCACCGTCCACTGTCAGTGGACGGTGCAAAAGAAACACATACATCAGTGTGGGTCCCACGTGGGGCCCACCATAACGTTTATCTTCCATCCAACCCATTCATAAGGTCACCCGTACCTGGATGAAAGGGAAAAGCAAATTTCATTTTGATCCAAAACTCCTGTGGACCCAATAAGGGTTTTAAAGGCAGACGGTTCAATTCACACTGTTTCCTGTGATGTGGGCCATCTGAGCTTTGGATGGGCCTGAGTTTTGGAAGGGGCCCACGTCAAGCAGGGACCCACCTTATGAACGGCTTAGATGTCATACAAACCTCATGGTGGGGCCCACGGCTAGAGCCATGGGTACTGCTGCCATCAGTCTGCCCGCCAGTGTGCAGGCAGCGCTGCTGCCTTCTGACAGCGGCAACGTCAGTTGCTGCTGCATTTGTTTTTTTTTTTTAAAAATTTTTGCAGTACTTCACCTGTGGAGCCCGCATATGATGAATCCACTCCATCCATTGGTTTCTACTAATCAAGATGGACCAAACGAGTCCAATATTGGATATACTTCATTGTATAGAACCATCAGGGTGGGTTTTCAACGGTGAAACCCACAGTTTTCCAAGGGACGGCCTACCAGAAAGTTGGATTGGCCCCATTTTTCGGCTCAACGCCTAAAATGATCTAAGGAATGGAATGGACGGCTTGGATGGGCTCAATGCATCAAGGTCGGGCCTGTATGGGCGGTCCACCTAAAAGCTAAAAAAAGAAACAAAGTACACATTTTTTTTATACACCCACTGTCTGCTCACACTATAAGGTGGGCCCCACTTACAGATGTGTTGCCTAGGTGGGCCACCACAAGGTTGGATAATGTGGGTAAGACATATATCAATGTGGGGTCCATCTAAGTGGGCCACATGACCACACCATCACAAAGAGATAAGGAAAGAGAGAGTGGGAGAAAGAAGCACCCACCTTCAAAACTACTACTCCTTCTTCCGCACTAGGGCAATCTAGCTCCAAGGAGAAAGAATCAATGGTTGAGATTGGATTTTAGAGGTTGGATGATGGGGTATGAAGCTTCATGGTGGGTGGAAAAAAATGGAGGAAAGCTTGGACGTGAGTTGCTCTCATGGAGCTTGGGAGAATGAGAGAGAAATGAGGAAGAGAGATAGAGGTGATAGGTGAGAGATGTGAGTGATGGATAGGTGTACTTGATGGGTGGAGAGAGAGTGTGTGTTGACTTTAGAGGTTACTTGGGGATGGGTGTATGTACTTGACATGATGGGATGAAGTACTTGACACTTGATGCGATTGATGGGACATTCTCTTGGGATTGCAACGCGCGGCGTTTCTCTCGAAATGAACACGGGCCCACATCTCCTGGCTCGGGTATCATCTTGGCGCGTAAGATGCGGCATCGGAACCGTGGCGACGGCGCGGTCGTAGGGGTACAAGTCTTGGGTTTAGTCGACTCGGGTTGACGGCATGTGACGCAGAGTCGCGCGCAAATACCGGTTAAGGGTCGAAGGTTGTCGAAATTCGACCGAAAAAATCACGGAAGTCTACTGAACGGTACGGGTTGGGATACAGGTCTTACATATCATGACTTGTTATTTTCACGTATACATGTAATACAAAAATTATTCGAATTGAAAAATGACATGTAAATTATGTGAACATTTAATAATCGTCGTCTGTATCACTATCGCTTAGGATTATTTCTTCATCATCATCACTATCGCTGATCAGTATTTCCTCTTCATCGTCTGCAACGTCGACATCAATGAAACCGGTATCATCTCTAACAATGTCATGTATTATTGATGCATCAACATGATCAGGTGGCACATCATCTCTGTCCAATTGCACCACATCAATATCAACATTTGAATCAGTCCCTATATCCCCAGATGGCATGTCTTCTTGATATGCTTGTTTAACCCTAGACGTTTCATTTCTCCCATCCTCGCTATCTTCAACTTCTGGTACGGGAACGTCAAATACGTTCCTAGGCTTTATTTTTTGTACCACGTGCCAACAGCCGCCTAACTTGGTGTCAGCGAGGTAAAATACTTGTTCAACTTGGCTAGTAAGGACAAATGAGTCATCCTTAAACCACTTCCGAGATAAATTTACGCTCGTAAAGTAGTTGTCAGTCTGTATTCCCAACTTCTTATTTTCAATGTCCCACCAATCACATTTAAATAAGTACACCCGCTTTCTCTTACAATAACTCAGCTCAATAATATTTGTCAAAACACTATAAAAGTCAATTTCTATCTCCTCATGCGTTCCCTTCACAACCACCCTACTATTTGTGTGGTCATATACTTCTCACGTTCTTTAGTATGGAACCGAATCCTGTTTACAATATAACCTGTATATCTAGATACACGTCTATCGGGGCTACACGCCAGTGAATAAAGTGCATCAGACACATCCACAGAGTTGCTAGCGCGCAACGTCTTCATTTATTATCACGTACAGAATGTAATTATTTAGAGATTTTCTTAGGTTTAAATATTATGCAATATAATAAAATTCTAAGTGTGGTGAGATACAATGTGATATCTTACACGTTTTGCAAACCATTCTGGAAACTAATCTTGATGCATTCGATCATAATTTGTCGGGTATTGGGACTTCATCTCCTCAATGCGTTCACTACACATAATTAGCACGTCATCAGCAAGAAACATTAAGATCATCATATGTAGAGATACAATTATCGAGGAAAGACTTACTCTAAGTATGATTCTATTTCTTCATAGTTATGCAGCACATACCACCGTGCCTTTGCTAGATCCCCAAGGTCCATATCCTGAAATGTCAGGGTTCCTAAAGGACGGACGTTATGTGCGAATGCAGATATGAGTCCTTGTTCATGCTCCTGCCCTTCATCGACATTCTGATCTTCTCGGTTGAATCTAGTCTCTATGCCACGAAGATACATGGAGCAAAATGTCAGGCACTCATTATCAATGTATGCCTCTGCAATGGATCCCTCTGGATGTGCCTTATTCCTCACAAATCGTTTTAGTATGTGAAGGTATCTGTACATAAACTATATGTTAAAAAACATGGATATATGTAGTTTATGGAATAAATAAAAATTTTAATAGGTTCTACCACCCTTCGATCGGATATATCCAACGATATTGTATTGGGCCTGCAAGCTTCGCCTCGTGCGATAAGTGAATCGCTAGGTGTACCATAACATCGAAGAACGTAGGTGGAAATATTCTTTCAAGTTTGCAAAGGATTACGATAATTTTCCTCTCCAGTCGTTTAATAACCTCTACATTCAATAATTTCGAACACAAATCCTTAAAGAATATCCCTAACTCAATCAACGCCGCACTGATATCCTTACTTAGGAATCCACGAATCGCAACCGGTAGTAGACGTTGCAGAAAGACATGACAATCATGACTTTTCATTCCTAATACCTTACAGTTCGTAATGTTTACGTGCCGAGATATATTTGACGCATACCCATCGGAAAACTTCACCGATCTCAACCATTCACATAAACACTTCTTTTCTAATTTTGTCAATGTGTAGCTAGCTGCTAGTATAGTATATGAATTTCCATGTGGTTACAAGTGTAACTCTTTCCTTAAGCCCATTGGTTGTAGATCCAATCGAACCTTGAAACTGTATTTTATTTTTTTCTCTATGTTCATTAATGTTTCGAAAATATTGTCACATATATTCTTCTTAATATGCATGACATCCAAGTTGTGTCACAATTTTAGATCACTCCAATAGGGCAACTCAAAAAAAATGCTCTTCTTCCTCCAGTTATAGTCCAATATTGTACATTTCATTTTCTTCAAGTGCGATGCCTTACCAAATTTAACTTCTCCAATGTTACTCAGTTATTGTATCACATCTTTTCCAGATAGCTCTTTCGGGGGTGGCCTATGATCTTGTTTGCCATCAAAGATCATCGTCTTCCTGCGCCAACTTTGATCATTCGGAAGGAAGCGACGATGGCTCATATAACACGTTTTCTTACCATGCTTCAATGATAATGAACAAGTCTCAATACTACATGTAGGATAGGCCAACTTTCCTTTTGTGCTCCACCCAGACAAATTTCCATACGCAGGGAAGTCATTTATTGTCCATAAGACCACTGCATGCAATCAAAATATCTATCCTGCAAATGTATCATACGTCGTACACCTTAACTCCACAACTCATTTAACTCATCTACTAACGGTCGCAAATACACATCAATGTCATTCCCGGGTAACCTGGGTCCAGGAATAAGTAATGACATCATGAAAAATGACTCCTTCATATACAACCAAGGAGAAAAATTGTAGGGCATAAGTACCACTGGCCACATACTGTATGAGCTAATCATATTACCAAATGAATTAAAACCATCACTTGCAAGACCTAGTCAAACATTGCGAGAATCCTCTACAAACCAGTCATATTGCTTGTCAAAATTTTACCAGGCTTCAAAGTCTGCAGGGTGCCTCAGTGTACTATCATCATGAACGCGTTTCTCCTTATGCCACCTCATATCTTCAGCCATCTTGCGAGTCATAAATAATCTTTGCAATCTGGGAAGTACCTTAACACCTTTGTGGGATTTTCTTATGCTTGGCTTCGTTATACTTCCACCTAGACTCTCCGCATTCTGTACACTCTTCAACATTTTCAAGCTCTTTCCAATACAATAGACAATCATTTATACATGTATGAATGAGGATGTAACCAAGGCCTAAGTCTCGCATCAAGGATTTTACCTCATAATGGGACTTAGGCAATGTCTCACCGTCTGGTAATGCTTCTTTCAACAAGTCAAGCAACATGTCGAACGATTTATTACTCCAACGATTTATTGTCTTTAAATGAAGTAACCTTGTAAGAAAATTCAACTTAGAGAAGTTCTCACACCCCGGATAAAGTGGACATTGTGCATCCCTCAACAACCTACTAAACTTTTCTAATTCGACATTACCCATAGGAGGAATATCTTGGCTACTACTTGTCGCTGCAAAATCAATATCTGCAATTGTTCCCCTGAACACATCCCCTATGATTTCTTGCATTTTGTCAACATCTTCATCCTTGTCATCTGACACAATTGGGTCAGCAATTACTTTAGTGGCCTCAACTCTTTGGTGGAACTCTTCACCATGATGATCCACCAAGTGTAACCTTGGTCAATCCCAACTATGAACAAATCGTCTTCTAATTTGTCTAGAGTCTTATGTATCATGTTCATACATTTTCGACATGGACACCTAATTCTATTGCCTAAATCCACCCGATTACGCGCAAATTCCATGAACTGTTTTACCCCTTGTATATACTCTGGGCCAAACCTGTTCTTTGCTTGGATCTAACTCTTATCCATCTCTACAATGAAAAGATTAGAGTCAGTTTATGAAAATAAGTTTAAGATTATAGGTCTAGGTTATAGGGAAATTGGGTTTGGGTTCGAGTTCGGGTTCAGGTTTAGGTTTACGTTTAGGTTATAGGTTTATGTTTAGGTTATAGGTTATATGTTTAAGTTTAGGTTATAGGTTATAGGTTTTAGGTTTAAGTTATTGGTTATAGGTTTAGGTTTAGGTTATATGTTTAAATTATAGGTTATAGGTTTAGGAATCGGTTTAGGTTTAGGATATAGGTTTTAGGTTTAAGTTATAGGTTATAGGTTTAGGTTTAGGTTATATGTTTAAATTATAGGTTATAGGTTTAGGTTTAGGTTTAAGTAATATGTTTAAATTATAGGTTATAGGTTTAGGAATCGATTTAGGTTTAGGTTATAGGTTTAGGTTTAGTTTTAGGTTTATAAGTTATAGGTTATAGGTTATAGATTTAAGTTTAGGTTTATGTTCGGGTTTACGTTATAGGTTTTGGTTTTAGGTTTAGGAATTTGGGCTAATACATAAACACAGGTCTGTTCCAACAATTTCGAGCTTATACATAAACACGGGCTTATCCAAATGGCTAGGCTACTCATATTGCTGTCCATAGAAAATGGACAACTACTCATCATGGTCATAACAGCGGTTCCCACCTTTTAGAGACCCTCGCTCAATTAAATCCTAAATTAGTTACCCATCTAAGGTCGGATAGATTGTAATACTTTTATATTCCCATTTATTAGTCCACGCCGAAAATCCGGCAGCATCTCCCCATGCCTCTTCAGATAAGTTGAACTTACGTTACATTCTGATGCTAAATATATAAAGCAATGTAAAGATATTTGGCATTGGATACGAAACAGAAGAAACAGATCCAGAGAGAAACAAGGAGATGGACCGCGGATCAGGCATGAACATTTAAATAGATTATATGAAAGCATACTATCCATCTAACCTTGAACTGTCCAAAATGGGACAATTTGAGCAATTTCTATGCCACCAAAAACACACTTTATATATGTATGGCCCCATAGAAATCCTCAAATGGGTAACTAATTATCTAACTTACAAATCACAATTACAAGTCATAACTATAAACTAACTAATCACAATAATAATTTAAAACAAAAAAATGTAATATACAAGCTCATTAAGGTTTGCAAGGACCATTTTAGGCAAAGAGGCAATGGAACAATATGCACATTTTATCTTCATACTGAGAACAGAAATACAATGCCAAGTAAACAAACACTTCTAACTAACTTTTACGTGAAAGAAACTTGCTAGTTCATGAATCAGATGGGCCACACCATAGAAACCTTACGTAAGAAATATATAGCCACGATTGACTATTAATAGGCGGCTTGGTTTTTTATGACAAACCGAAAAAAAAAACAACAAACTTTGGTGAAAACTTATTAATTCTGGATGTTATGGCTTCTATTGCTCACATTAATTCATCTATTATTTAGTTAATTCTTGTTTCCTTGCTGATGCATATACATGGCACCTTACGTTATGGCATTGTAAAAAATAAAATGGAAAGGCTATAAAAATGCTTTTTCTATAATGCTGTTTGGGGCTTATTGTGATGTAAGGCTGACATCCGATCTATACATAAGGATGTTCCCTTCACATTCACTCTATATTAGTACATAGTGGGCTAGCCTTGTGGGGCATGGGTTTGGGCCCCTAACCTGGTTCGAAAGTCATGCAGATCTAAAATATGAGTGGTACCATAGGGAACAATTGAGATGGGGATGCCTACCATTAAAACCTTTCACATTATGTGGGGCCCAACGTGTTTAGTATATGCCATCTAATCCATTCATAAGATGTACCCCATATCCTTCAAAAAAAAGAAAAAAGAAAAAGAAAAAAAATGAGATGCGCCCCATCAGGATGCACTGACATTCCAAATACCAGGCCATTCTAAAACTTAGGTGGGCTTCACCATTTGATTTGAGATTTTCGGCATTATTTTACAGTGTGGTCCACTAGAGTTTTGGATGGACCAAATTCTAATGTGTTTAACATGTATTTTCACAACACAAAGTTCGTGGATCACCTACTCTTGCATTGCATCTTCGCTAGAGCCATGTGGGGAAGGTTCTTTGATTTGTTTTAGTGCACCTGGGTGATGCCTTCTCCAATCAATTCATTCTTCTTCGCATGGCACAGGAAGGCGGTGGCCAAAAAAGGAGAATTTTGCTCTCTGGTACTAGGTCTTTAGTCAGTTTGGTATAAGAGAACATATGCTTCCACAACCATCACCAATGCCCTCCTTCTCTTAAAGCTTATTGGAATG
Organism: Magnolia sinica; assembly: GCF_029962835.1. Lineage (NCBI taxonomy): Eukaryota > Viridiplantae > Streptophyta > Magnoliopsida > Magnoliales > Magnoliaceae > Magnolia > Magnolia sinica. Next base: position 56,076,310 of record NC_080582.1, read on the forward strand.
TTTAAGTAGATATAAACTTTTGGAAGTGGTGTCAAACTATCAATCTATTTTAAATGCACAATAACTTCAAAATTAGTTGTGCTCTGGCCTCGTGTTTGTTTTGTCTTGGGGTTGTATCTATGATTGTATTTTTAGTATAGATATCTTATGCATCCTTTATCAATAAAACAGTAACCTTTAAGAAGAGGTAACTTATAATCTCACTGGTGCAGGAGGCTGATGAAGAGGATTTTGATGACGAAGAAGAGGAGGTAAATGTAGACAAAATTTTAATATATTTTTATTATAAATATGTGGGTATATTGGTGGGAGTAACTGTTTCTGCACTTGTGCTTCTTAGTTTGCCACTGTTTTCAAGTTCAGGATGTACATATTAGTCATTTTGAAAATGTTAAATAATTAGTCATTTTGATGTAAAGTTGGTTTGCTTTCTTTGCATATCTTTCGTGCATTATGTTTTTGGCATTTCATTGATTATCTTTCAGTTTTTGTTTCTTAATTTTGAGTAGACAAATGGAGACAAAATAGAACTGAATACTGCTTGGCTGGAGGATTGATAAAACTACTGAAGCAGACATAAGCATAATCTTGGTCTGAAATGCTTGGTTCTATAGATTACAAGGTCTTTAAAGGTCCCTATTTGATGTGTGCTTGTGTTTTTTAGTTGGAAAAGCTTCATTCACTAAGTCATTCTTCCTTCACATTTTGCATCCACTCCAAAGCTTATGTTGGTTTGTCACAATTCTCTATTAGGTGGACATTTTGGGTTATGTTCTTCCATTAAGAGTTCATTTTCAGATGTTTAAATCAGTACTTGGTCATAGTTGTACTACAACTTTTATTGTCCATACTGCTAATGGTTAGATGGTATTTACTAATAAGAAATTTTGAATACTTATTCCTACGAGTTTGTGCCCTTGGATAAGCTCTGAAGTTAAAGAAGCGTTGGCTGGTTCTGCTAACTATGTTGGAGGCATGAGCTAGTGGCTATAATGAGAGTTGGAGGTTGATAGCTACAAGAGAGAGTCTCTTGTGTGCTAACATGTTATTCCTTATCCTTTCATCAGCATTGGAGGCCTCAGGTGGAGGTTAATATGTTAGTGTCTAAGCCACATGGCTATTCCCAGAACTTGTTAAATGACAATCACTCTGAGAGTATAGGGATAGAAGGAATCATGAACTCAAATGATGTCGGCTACCATAGATATTTTTGTAGGATTAGAATATTTTAAATGAAAGAAGCTTTAAGAAAGTCAGTTTGGTATAAGAGAACATATGCTTCCATAACCCATCTGCTATATGTGTCTCACTTAGATGAAGGGTTATGATTTTTACCTTTCGAGCTTTGAGGAAGAGAACGAGAGGAGTTTGAGTTGGAGCCCCGATCCCGAGTCCACGCCGAAAATTGGGTTCCCGATCACTGAGGAGAGAGAGAGAGAGAGGATGCGAGAGAGACTGAGAGAGGGAGAGGATGCGTGAGAGAGAGAGGGCCGAGAGAGACAGAGAGAGATAGAGGATGCACAAGAAAGGACCGAGAGAGACAGATAGAGAGATACAAGATGCGAGGAGTCGCTGACGGAGATGAACGGACGCGGATTTCCCAAGGAAGACGAAGTTTTGCACAAAATTTTGTGTGGGTCCTACTTAGTTGTTTGTGTGAAATCTAACCCCTCTATCCATTTTTTAAGCTCATTTTATGACGTGGGACCAAAATCTAGGAGGATCAAAAACTCAAATGGGCCACATGAGAGGAAACAGTGGATATTTAGTGACCACCGTTGAAATATTTATGTCTATAAAAGTTTTTGACGATATAATTTTTTTGGTTTTTTCACTCTATTTAAGTGAAAATGACCTTATAAATGGTTTAGATGCTGTAAACGGTTTAGATGGCATATATACAGCAAGGTAGAGCCTAGGAAGGTTTCAACGGTAGGCATTCCTTTCCCCACTGTTTCATCTCCTATGGCCCACTTGAGTTTTGGATCCTACTCATTTTTGGTAGAATATCTTAAAATGAGGTCAGAAAACAGATGGACGGCTTTGATTTCTCACAAACATCGTAACGGGACCCACCTAGAATCCTTGCGCCAGAACTACATGCGAAAGGCTTTTGCAGGAAATTCGCCCGAGACGGATTGGTTACTCCCGCTGGCACTGGCCCCGTGGCTAGTGGTCGGTACTCTGTGGGACCCACCATGATGTATGTATTTCATCCATTTTTACAGATCATTTTAGGGCTTTATACAAAAAAATATAGGGATACAAATCTTAGGTGGACCACACCACAGGAAAAAAAATAATGATTGGATATCTATCATTAAAATCCTCCTAAGGCCCACTGTTCTGTTTATTTGACATCCAATATGTTGATTAGGTCGTACAGACCCAGATGAAGGGAACCAATAAAAATTGGCCTGATCCAAAACTTTCATGGCCCCCAAAACATTTTTAATGTTCAACATTCATTCAACATTGTTTCCTGTAACTTGGTCCGCTTGAGATTGAGATATACCTCATTTTTTCTTTCATGCCATAAAATGATCTATAAAAATAGATGGATAGAATGGATGAAATACATATATCATGGTGGGGCCCACAGACCACCGACAACCAGCCAATTGCTGGTGGCAGGGGGAGTAGCCAATCCGTTTCCGTCGCTGACATTGGGCCTCTCTTGGACACCTTACGGTCAGTGACGTCACCAAGTTTTGTGGGCCCCACTATGATATATTTGTTATATCCACACTGTCCATCCATTTTGAGATATCATTTTAAGTCGTGATCTAAAGAATGAGGAAGATAAAAATCTGTAGTGGACCCCACCATAGAAAACAACGGGGATAGTTATTTCCACTGCTGAAACAATCTTAAGGCCCACCATAATGTTTATTTGAAATCCAACCTGTTCAAAAGTTAAAAAATACATGAAATATGATTAAACACAAATATCATCTTCATATAAAACTTTTATTGCCTTTATAAGTTTTTAATGGTGGGCGTCACTGTCCCACTGTTTTCTGTGTGCTGGGGTCCACTAGAGCTTTGGATTTAACTCGTTCTTTGGATATTGCCCTAAAATGATCTCTACAAATGGATGGAAGGTGTGGATATAAAACATACATCATGGTGGGGCCCAAAAATGAGAGATATAAATATCAGGTGGACCACACCACATGAAAACAATAGTTATTGGATATCCATCATTAAAATCCTCGTAAGGTCCACTGTACCATTTATTTGGCATCCAATATGTTTATTATGTCACACAGGCCTAGATGAAGGGGGAAAACAAAAATCATCTCGATCCATAACTTTTATGGCCCCCGAAATGCTTATAATAGTTGATGCTCATTCAACACTGTTTCCTGTAATGTGGTCCATTTCAGATTGGGATATACCTCATTTTTGGTCTCATGTCGTAAGATGATCTTTAAATATAGATGGACGGCATGGATTAAACACATACATCATGGTGGGGCCCACATAACACCAACCACTAGCCATTGGCTAGTGTCAGGAGAAGTAGCCAATCTGTTCCCCTTATTTGTAGTGCGGTCCATTTAATCTTTGGATATGATTCATTTTTTGGATAATTCTCTAAAATGATCTCAAAAAATGGAAGAACGGTGTGGGTTGATCCCAAATTTTCAGTAAATCCAAAACTCAAGTAGACCATGCCACACGAAACAATGTGAAATAATGATTTCCACCATTGATACCTTCCTTGGGCCCACAATAATGTTTATTTGTCATCCAACCTATTCATAATATCAAAAAGATATGAATGAAGAGAAATCACAAACATCGGCTTGATCCAAAACTTCTATGGCCGCTAAGAATTTTTCAATGGTAGAGCTTCAATCACACTATTTCTTGTGGTGTGGTCTACTTGAGCTTTGGATATGATTCCTTTTTGTTCTTTAGACCCCAAATCATCTGTTAACATAGATGAACAGAGTGGATAAAATAAATAATTAATGGTAGACCCCACAAAGTTAACTCAGGGTAATTAGTAAATCACCTAAATATAGTGGAGAGGGGTTTCCTTTCATAATCATATATTGGGTTAACCTAAATGTGATATCTAACCCACTCATTATCTGTGTCCCACTTGGATGAGGGGTCAGACCAAGTTTCAGCCGCATCTAAAACTCACGTGGGCCCCACCAAGTTCTTTTATATTTTTTAGGATGTCTTCACATGGTTTTAGATGGCATAGCTCACCTGAGTTTCATATATGGATGATTTTTTACATATCTCATAACCTGAAGGGGACACATTAAATTCATGGTGTTGATGTTCAACACACATTATGATGGGGCCCACAAAACTTACATCAACACTTAGGTTCTCACGAGGTCAATAAAGTTGGTCACAATTTTGACCAAAATATTTGCCCCATTTTACCTATCTGGTCCATTCACTCTATTTTTCTGATCAATACTCAATTTCACTAGTTATTCGTCCCGATCAGGTTACATATCAAAAAGATATTGGGCATACAAGATTGATCAACAATTTTAATGAAATTTGATTTAAACATTTGAAGTTATTTACTCTTCAATCTGGACTAATTAAATTGTCCAAAAACGGTTAAAGGTACAATTAGTGGATGTGCCTAATAATTTAGTAATTTTTTTTTCACACATAAATTTTAATTTCCATTTAAAAATAACATTCTTTTATAAAATGTATATTTTTGAAAACATTTTAACAAAATAACATTTTTATTATAAATTATTTCAAAAAAAATTTAAATACAAATTCTGAATTTTTATTTTCAAAATTTCAAAATATTTTCTCGATAATTTCAAAATTCCAATTTTCTTTTCTTCAAAAGCATTATTTTATTTTCAAAAATTTTCTCAAACATTGTTAAAATTTTAAACTTCTCAATATTCTTTTTCATATGATATTACAAATCATTTAAATATTACTTTTTAATTATAAAAAACAAAAAAATTTCCACTCATATGATATAAAAACTATATATATGAGTAATGGTCACACACAACTAGTTGGACAAATTAAATTGGTCCAACTAGCTGTGTATTTAATAGCAAAAAGTTACTTTCTATCCCAAGTACTATACCACATGTGAGATCTGTAATATCAAGTTTTACATAAGTATGATAGAAATTATATGTCAAAGATCCGGCCTGTCCATTAAATAAGGCCTATTAATTATATTTTATCTACTAAAATTTAATAAACGATCATCATCAATGAAGCCACAAATACAAGTTAAATATGTACGACTAAAATGAATTTCTAATAGCTCCATTTTTTTTTGTAAATTGATATCATACCATTAATCATTAAAAATAATAATTTATGTCCTTCACATGTTCAAAAGAAATCCTACCTAATTAATGGACTAGATTTCATATACATTTACTGCATGCATAAAGATATTACATGTGTGTAGCTTCCTAATTCATCCCATTTTCTCTTGAAATCCATTGCCTATTTTGGATATCAACTAATGTTAATAAATGCTCTCATGCGGAGAGAAGCTGCTCGAGGTTACTTTGCAAAAGGAGTACCCAGCTTGGGTGGGCCTCACTGTGGTGTTAAAGTGAAATCCACCCCAACCATCAGGTGAGTCACCCTCTGTTTGACCCAGGGCCAAAAAACTTGCCCATTTTATTTCAGTTGGGCCACATTTATTGGAAAATTTTTATCGAAAAATCTGACCCTCTACACTATTCCCTAAATGTGACCCACTTGACTCACATTTGAGTTGAGTGTAATGGATTTTACATAAACATTATAGTGGGCCTAGTAAAAATGGAGGGTGGAAATCTCTCCAAACTATTTTCCTTTGTGTGCCTCAAATTAATAACGTATCATCTTGATGTTTTGGCTACTATCCTATCATGGGATTACACATCTAATGGTCGGATTTGATTACACATAATGGTCAGATTTGATCTCACATACACATCAACGTATGGCCCCATAAAATATCACTGCTGGCGTCCCTCCCGCACCGGATCCTAGAAAATAGTCAAGTTCCAAGGAAAGATCAATATCTTGTGTAGCAAACCACATAGCATGGGCGTCTATAGATGGCAACGATATGTTTGCCTCACCATGGTGTATTTGTTTTATCCACACCGTCCATCCATTTTTTGATATTACTTGAAGGCATGGCCCCAAAACCGAGGCTGATCCAAAGCTCAAGTGAACCCCACCAAAAGAAACAGTGGGAACAATGATGCTCGGTGTTGACATCTTCCTAGGGCCCACCATGATGTTTATTTTCCATCCAACCCATTCATAAAGTCATATAGACCTGGATGAAGGGAAAATACAAATATCAGCTTGATCCAAAACTTCTATGAAACCCAAAAAGTTTTTGAAGGTAGGCCTTCAATCTCCACTTTTTCTTGTGGTGTGGTCCAATTAAACGTTGGATTTGCCTCATTTTTGGGATGATACCCTAAAATGATTTGAAAATATGTATGGACGGCATGGATAGAACGTATAAATCATGTTGGGACTGATTTTAAGTCCCTTGATCTAACATTGGGTGATCCACTTGACGGTGGAAGTGGATTTCAAATTAATACCATAGCAGGCCCATCTGAAAGACCAACCATTGTGACTTGAAATCACTCATCTCTAGTGGTATTCATCTATGTAATCGAGTGGTGCCGCAGTGTGGACAACCACCCTCCTATTTTTACAGGCCCACCATGATGTATAAGTAAGATTCACTCCAATAATTATATGCGTAATCCCATTATGGGTCTGGAGCCCAAAAAAAAAAAAAAAAAATCATGCTAACCTTTGATTGAATTCAGCCACCGCAATGGAAACATTGGGAGAGACGTCCACCCTTGATTTATACTATGCTCAACATAACAAGCATGTGAAATCCACTCCAACCATTAAGATGACACACTAAAAATCTATGCCTAATGTTCAAAAATTAGGGGCATACGTGATTCAGGTGGGCCAAACCAATGAAAATAGTTTGGAGAGTGAGTTTTCATTGTACATTGTTTTCAATCATGTGGTCCACTTGAACCACAGATGATGCTGATTTTTTAACCCATGGTTCTAACACGGGGTGACTCACCTGATGGTTGGGGTGTATTTCACTTTAACACTAAAGTGAGGCCACCACCGGTGGCTACTTTTCCTCTTAGAATAACTTTTCTTTCTTGGTATTAAATAACATTAATTGGTCCTTGAATTCATCAGCTAGTTGGACGAAAATGCAATGTCCAACTAGTTGTGTGTGAGCATTTCTATATATATATATATATATATATATATATATATATATATATATAATAAAAACAGAGGATTATTGCTTAAAAACATTAACGACGGTTATCTGCCGTCGGGAAAAATTTTAATATTTATTTTTACCTACGAAATTGTCGGTGAAAACACTTTTTGATAAAAGTGTGTTTTTAGTCGCGGAGGGAATTTTTGGTAGGTGGCGGGAACCTTTTCCCGACGGTTTTAGTTCGTCGGCAAAACTGTCATACTTTCGGTCAAGGTGGGAATCTTTGGTCCCTGGCGGGAACCTTTTCCCGATAGTTTTCGTTCGTCGGCAAAACTAACATTCTTTGGTAGGAACCTTTTACCGACGGTTTTAGTTCGTCGGCAAAACTGTCATGCTTTTGGGCGCCAATTTGTGGGATTTATGTCGACGGTTGATGTCCGTCGAGAAAAATAATTCCGGTATTTACATCCTACCAGATTTTTTCTGACGCTTCAAGTCCGTCGGGAAAACACTTACCGACGAGTAATTTTCGTCGGTCGTTTGTGTTGGATTTTTGCCGACGGTTGATGTCCGTCGGTAAAAACACATTTGCCAACAAAACTCTATTTCATCGGTACTAACATTGTAGCGGATTTGTGCCGACATGTCATGTCCATCTGTAAAAACACTTTTACCGACGAAGATATATTTAATCGGTAATTAGATCATACCAGATTTTAGCCGACGGTTTATGTCCGTCGGGAATAACACTTTTACTATTGATGTTGGTGGCCCACTGATGTGATCAGAAAATCCCAAATCCACCAGAATTTTGGGGACGTCCAGGCCCACCCTGATGTGCATGGGTTGGATGACCCTTAAACCTTGAATTTCTTGGAGATCTTTGCAAGGTGATGGGTCTGAAATTTTTATGGTCCATCTAGGTAGACCCCACTTATATTATTTGGGCATAAATCCCTCTGGATATTTTTCTATGGGCTGAAAATGGACAGCATATGTTGCTGTCCATATTTCAGGCCTATTTGCTGCATAGTTTTTGAGTATTGTTTTAGGCCAGTTTGTGGAGCTTTTCTCCCTAATTTCTTTGGGGCTTTTTTGAGGTGTGGACCCCACCTTGATGTAGGATAGGGCCCACACCCTCTATCCCCTGATTGAGGCCTATGGGATGGGCCAAAGAGGGTTGGACGTCCAGAAATTTCTGGATAATCCAGCAGGGTTACATGTTAGAAATGGACCTATTACACCTTAATTTTGGGGAAAGTGGGCCACTATAGTTGACCCCACTTGCTGTCCATACATGGGAGCATCAAATCCACTTATTTTTCCTTTCGTTTGGCAGGCCTAGGCCCACCCCATGAGGTGCCAAAGATGGGGACAACAACAAATTTAGCAGCAAATTTTTCAGAAACACCTTGTTGTCCATAAATTGTAAAAATTATTTGGTATGTATAATGACCTCAAAATTTTCCTCCACTGTGGTCCACCTTGTTGGGACCCATCATATATGATTGGGGGCCATTTGGACCACCAAAATTTGGGAGATATGGCTGACCAGCAGCCATGCTAGACATCCCATGGTGGTTGACATCCAGCATGGGCTAGCTGTCCCACCTTCATTTGGCCCACCATGATGTAATGTTTTATCCACCCTTCCACCCATTTGGTGTGGCCCACTTGGACGGGGCCCCCCCTTAGAGGGGTGTCCATGGTGAGGCCCACCTTAAGTTTATTTTGGGCAGCCATCCAGGCCATTGGACTGCCCACATGGTTGGGACGCCCACTGTTATGGGCTAACTGCTGGACTTCTAGTCCAGCAGTAAGGCCCATTTGATTTATGTGTTGAATAGCCACTCCCCATATGGTGGGACCCCTTGTGTATGTTGATGGTAATCCTGAGAATTTTATTCACTTGATTTTACATATTTCTAGACCTCAGCAGGCCAAGAAAGAAAAATGGGCTGAAAATCCAGCTTGTTGCCTTAAAAGAATGCATTATTTATGGCTGCAGTTTTAAGGGTGTGGGGCCCACCATCTTTCTCTTTCTTACCTTGGGATTCGCCCTAATTCCTAGCCTTTTATAGCCACTCCGTTTCTTGAAACATCTCTTGCTAATCGCAAGGATTAGCGTGTGGTTAACACCAGCTAGCCGAGAGAACACCACGTCAAGATTCTCTCAAATCGCTGAACATGTGCACGGGCCTAATTATCATACTCTGATGGGTTTCGGGTGTGATGGGCCACACGATGGATGTCTCAAATGGGCGAATGGGCCACACACGTAGAAGGTGGGTTTCACAGTCAGTTTAAGGATGATGGAAGATGATAATGGCGATTTTCAATTGGGTGGTTTATCCACAGATCAGGGCTGTTTGGACGGTCCTGATATGGTCTAAAAGCTATGTGGGGTCCACTTAATGGTGTAGGAAGTGCTGTTGATTAAGACAATCCTCTGTAGCCAAAAACTGTAGTGCCATTATAATTTCTCATCATTTTCTCGTTGCTAAGAAAAATATCTGGTAGCCCTATTTCAGACGTCTAGGATTTGCCTGAGGGAAGCTTCTAGGCACCAATGAATGGATGAGATGCATTGTTGCTATAAGTGGAAAGATTCTTCCTGCTTTCCGACATGTAGGTGTGCATTTCTGGAAATAGTAGGGCTGACTAGGAATTTCTCGCGTGCACAGGTGGTAGCCAACCATTCCGAATGGTCAAATCCTCCAGTAACTCGAGCAACATGGATTTTCTTTCACCGTCAGCACCTTCCTTTCGCAATGCCTGTTCGGTCGTTACTCATGCTTGTGTGGGGGACTTTCAATCATAAATCCAGGCGTGGTTAGGATTGGTGGGACTCTACAAATTAGATGGATGGTCTAGATTTGGTTAGTGTATTCGGATGAATGTGATCAGCATCCACGAATAGGGTCCGGTTTGAAAAGGGCGTCGGGTGGGAGAAATTTTCGAATTCCCGGCCCATTTGCAAATTTCATCAAGTCAAAGCTTCTTTGACCCGATGACTTGATCCTGTATACAGTGTGCAAATGTTATTGGTGTACACGCACGGCTCGAACGTGGGGTCCACATCATGATCTAGTTTGATCCATGCCGACCATTAGTCTTGGAGGTTCTCCTAGAGTTTACGACTCAAAGGTTGGTACGTACAAATGGTTGGGTCTTTGTCTTTCAAAGGTTTGTAATTAGTAAGCGATAGATTATCATGCTTTTCGATTACCCATGGTTAATCTGAGCCACAGGTTCCTTGTACGGGGTTTACAAATTGCCCTGGACCGAAGGTTAGCTCGTTTCTACTCTTGTAAAGGCTTGCACTAGAAGTCTTAGTGTTGGTCATCTTAGTTAGATGGTTAGCCCTCATTCAGTTGTGTTAGTTAGTATCGCAGGGTTGTTTAAAGTCAGATAGTTGTTTTTAGTTGGATTGTTAGTTTCAAGTGGGGTGGTTCGCCTATTTAAATTGAAAGTTTATGTAAAGAAGGAAAATATTTTAGGATCGTTACAGTTTGAATTTTGTGTAAAAGAGGAATGGGTGGGGAGAGAGAGAGAGTTGACTTGGAGAAAAGGAGGATGGGTGCTTGTACTTATGATAGGGTGAGGTGGCATGGGGTATGAATGATGTACTTAACTTGATTGATATGTTATAGAGATTCTCTCGAAATTTGCACGCGTGGCATTTTTCTCGAAATGAACGCGGGCCCACATCTTCTGCCCTGGGTATCATATCGGTGCGTGAGACGCGACGTTGGAACCGCGGCGACGGCGTGGTCGCTAGGGTACAAGTTTCAAGTCGAGTTGACTCAGAATCATTGGATGCGACTTAGGATTGTACACAAATACCGATTTCAGGTCAAGGGTTGCCGAAATTCGGTCGGGAGGACTACGAAAGCCTAAGGAACAGTATGGACTAGGATACGAGCCTTGCACTAGACTCACCTAACCCACGGGTGAAATCCTTCTTATCTTTCAGGTGATTGTAGATGAGATTCATGTTATTTTATCTAGATGTGGAAATCCCAGAGATCTACCTGTGTATAGGACATGGAGATCTAGGGTTCGAATGACTTACCTAACTTAGACACCATAGATGCCAAATTAGAATACCAGAAAATAAATGCTGTAATCTTCCTTTCCTTCACACCTGTATGCAGAATAATAGATGAGACTCAGGCTTCTGTTGTAGTGTAGGATCGAGGACCCATCTCTCTTTTATATAGATTCTGTGGGAATGAGAGTTTGAAACCCATCACAACTCTCTCCCATGGCTCTACATTGTTGTATCCTAGTTTAACTCAAACAGCCCTACGTATCAGGCTATAGCACTCCACCCCTTATGCATCCATACGCAGAGTATCTGTGTAAATCAAATTTAAGTGGAGTGGGGTCCACTGGTTTACACGATCACATAGTCCAATAGTCAAATCAATCTGGACCGTTGATTAATAAGGCCCACCTTATAAAGTTCTTATATTCTCCCACTTGGGCCACATTGAGCAACATTAATGATTAATCATGTAGAAATACTTTTGAACACAAGTTTTGATTTTAAGAAAACATCTAAATAGTTAACCAATGAAATTGATGGATAATATGTGTAGTGTTATTCAATCTGGTCCATTAAGACTGTTAGTATCGAACCGCGGTAGTCATCACAACATTTAATTTATGCGAAGTGAGGCTAAGTGCGGTCACAAGTACTTTCAATCTTAAGGACATAGATCAGGACTAGAAAATGTGATATAAGGATTACACACTTAGTGTGATGATATGTGCCTATCCTTAAAAGGTTCTGAAGCTTTTACATGTCTCCAACGAGACATGACTGTAGTTTTACTTACTTGAAATTTTACGCTATATATAGAGAAGCAGAAATAAACTTTATATTAAAATCATCAAAACTGTATAAAATGAGATCTCTAAATGTCTGTGAAAATCAAAGTATGTTCAACTCCCACTAACTGAAAACATTTGTGGGAATGACTCCCATGGATGTCACATGCTCCTGAAATGGCGTGATAGAGAGCCCTTTAGTGAACGGATCTGCAATCATCTGCTTAGTGTCGATGAATTCCACAGACACTTGATGATTCTGAACTCTTTTCTTCACAATAAGATTTTTGATGTCAATATGCGTCGACATTGATGAATGCTTATTGTTACTAGAGAATGAGATAACAACTGAATTATCGCAAAATATTCTCAATGGTTTTGGGACATGCTCCAGTACATGCAAACCTGAGAAGAAACTCTGTAAACATAATATCTGATTAGATGCCTCGTGGCGGGCGATAAATTAAGCTTCCATGGTGAATGAGGCTGTGGTAGATTGTTTCACGCTTTTCTAAGACAGCTCCTCTAACCATCATGAAGATATATCATGAGGTGGACTTCTTAGTGTCAACGTAGCCAGTAAAATCTGTGTCTGAGTACCCAATCAACTCCAATTGATCAAATCTTCTGTATGTGAGTTCGAAGTCCTTCGTTCTCTGTAGATATCATAATACTTTCTTTGCAGATATCCAATGTTGCATTCCTAGATTAAATAGGTATCTCCCCAACATTCCAACAATAAAAACAATATCCGGTCGTGTACAGACTTGAGCATACATGATGCTCCCTACTACTGATGTGTGAGGAAATTCCTTCATTCGATTATTTTCCAAATCATTCTTTGGACACTGAAATAGGCCAAATCTATCACCTTTCACAATGGGTAACTGTCTGAAAGCACAATTTTACATGCCATACCTTTCGAGTACCCTGGTAACATAGGCCCTCTGTAACAGGCTGAGCAGTCCAAGTGATCTGTCACAGCGAATCTCAATGCCGATTACATAAGAGGCGTCACTAAGATCTTTCATTTCAAATTTTTGAGATAAGAATTTCTTGGTGTTGCTCAACATCCTGATATCACTACTAGCCAACAGAATGTCATCAACATACAAAATCATCATAACGAACTTACTTTCACTGATTTTAATGTAGATACATTCATCTATAGTATTTTCTACAAAGTCATATGAGGAACTTACTTCATGAAACTTTAGGTACCACTGTCGTGATGCCCGTTTCAACCTATAGATGGATTTCTTTACTTTGCAAACCAAATGTTTTAAGCTATCAACTACAAAACCTTCGGGTTGTAACATGTATACATTTTCATTCAGATCCCCATTGAGAAATGTAATCTTTACATCCATCTGATGTAATTCTAAGTCCATATGAGCTACAAGAGCCATTATAATCCTGAATGAGTTTTTCTTAGATACCGGTGAGAAAGTCTCCTTAAAGTCAATGCCCTCACATTGGTTAAAACCCTTTGCAACAAGTCTGACTTTATATCTTTCGACATTACCCTTTGAGTCCCACTTAGTTTTAAATATCCATTTACAACCAATCGACCTTATTCCAGTGGGTAACTCAACAAGATCCCATACTTTATTGTGCCTCATGAATTTTAACTTATCTTTCATGGCATCAAACCAACGAGAAGGATCAGCACATTGTTTGACTTATGTAAAGGATTGAGGATCCTTTTCTACCCCTATATCAAAATCATGCTCCAGTAAGTATACGATGTAATTGTCTCGATTTACAGGCCTTCTTTCTCTTTTAAATCTTCTCAATGGTTCATTTTGTTGGGTGTGATTTTGATTTTCATCATCAGTGGTTTGTACATGAGGTTCTCTGTGGTGTTCTGCAGTGACTGCAAGATTAACTGCATCATTAATATCCACATGATCTAGAGTGACTATGACAGGAGCATAGTCCTTTGTTCCTGAAATACAAAATTTCTAATGTTCGTGCTTCCACTGTTTTCAGTGTCCTCAATGAATCTGGCATTTTCAGTCTCAACAATCCTGATAGAGTGGGAAGGACAGTAGAATCGATAGCCTTTTGATCTTTTTAGATATCAAATGAAGAAACAACTTACAGTTTTAGGATCGAGTTTCTTTTCATGCGGGTTATAAATTTTGGCCTCAGCGGGACAACCCCAAACATGTAGATATTGGTGACTTGGTTTTCTCCCATTCCACAACTTAAAAGGGATTTTACTTGCTACTTTGCTGGGGACCCTGTTATGTATATGAACTGCTATTTTGATCGCATCACCCCATAAAGATTCTGGCAATGTCGAATTGCTCACCATGCTTCGCACCATATCCGTAAGGATGCGATTATGTCTTTTACCCCACCATTCTAGTTTGGAGTACCAGGCATAGTGTATTGGGCGACAATGCCACAATCCTGTAGATATCTAGTGAATGGCCCTAAATTATGACCCAATTTGTCATATCTGTCATTGTATTCACCACCACGGTCAGATCTGACAACTTTAATCTTTATATCTAGTTGATTTTCAACTTCAGCATTATAGATTTTAAAAGCATCCAGGGCATCTAATTTCTCATTGATAAGGTAGAGGTACCCGAAATGAGAGTAGTTATCTATAAAGGTAATAAAATATTTGTGTCCACTCCATGAAGCCGTAGGGAATGGTCTATAAATATCCAAATGTATCACCTCTAGAGAATGCAGGATTTCTTCTCGCACAAGTCTGTCCAATCTCTCAGATATATATGACATAGTCGCCTGTGCCACAACATGTAGAAATTTTCATAGTCTAGCCTTCGCTTGGATCCTACTTTATTTCCATGCAAGGCCTTAACATTATAAACGTGAGAGGCAATCAAGTCTAACTGGTTTAAGTTGTTCACTATAAAGCCGGTTCCAACTTTAATTAAATTAAAGTAAATACCAAAGTTTTTATTTCCAAATTAAAATGAATATCCCAACTTATCCAAACAGAAAATTGAAACTAAATTGCATCTTATAAACAGCACACAAAATGCATCTACTAAATCTAAAAAATAACCAGACTCTAACTTAAGCCTATAGACTTCAATTGCCTCCACGTCTACCTTGACACCATTGCCTATATATACTGAGTGCTCTGCATTAGTTGGTGGCCTGGCCTGTAATAATTCCTATATAGAAGTACGTAAGTGAATAGTTGTTCATGAATCTATCCACCATGAATCCACCGACACATCCGTTAGATTAGATTCAAAACAGACAATAACAGAATTATTACCTTTCTTTATGAGCCACTTCTTATACTTTTCACATTCTTTCTTTTGATGGCCCGCCTTTTTGCAAAAGAAACAACCATTGCCTTTAGCGCATTTGCGATTCGATCATTTTCCTGATTGATTCTCATGGTTTTCCGAAGGAGGACCAGAGGATCCATTATTAGAACTTTGGTTTCTTTTCCTTTTACCTTTATACCCATGCCCATGCCCGTGTCCCGAGGTCACTATATTAACATATTGAACTTTGACCAACTACTTTGATCCCGTCTTCTTCTTGGACACATTGAGTGATTAGTTCATCCAATGTCCACATGTCCTTTAGAGTGTTATAGTTTACCAGGAACGTACCGAATTGAGGAGGTAGGTTGTTCATGATCAAATGAACCAGTTGATCATTAGTGAGTACAAGGCCTAGAGAACGGATCTTAGAGACGACCTCGATCTGCTTTACAATGTATTCACGGATATTTCCTTTTCAAAGCGAGTCAATTTATTCAAAAGAATGCCCACTTCAGACTTATCAGATTTCTTGAATCGTTTTCCCATTTCGGTCAGGAAAGCTTTGGCCTTATCTGCTTTAGGCATGACACCTTTCATATATTCAGAAATCGAGTACTTTATGACTTTCAAGCATGTATCATTTGATCTAAACCATGCCTTAAATTGATTAATGTTTGATTCAGTGGCATCATCAAATAGTTTTGACGGTTCTGGTGTTATTAGGGTGAGATTTAATTGTAGGCAACCCAAGACAACTTCAATGGATTCCTTCCATTAACTATAATTAGATCTATTTAGGGCAGGGACTTGGTGCGTACTAGTTGGAATTGAGACTGACATAAAAGAGAAATATATTTACTCACATCAGGTCATTATTTCATAAAGTAATTTATAAATGTAAACAAATATCAGGCAAAGATAATCAATTCAGTTGCTAAGGGGGGCATCAACTAAATCATCCAAGATGAGGATGGGCCTAACCATCACATCCTAGTGAGAATCTATTACATCATCATCATTCCTCCTATGGGCGGTAATAATAACATGCCAGTGATCCTCCTGAACATGAAGCTAAGTGATGTCAATCATGTAAATCTGAGACACTCAACACTTGCGGGTGAGATGAGTCTTTCAGCTTTACATTACCGGCACCATTTACTTCACCCGTTCATGTGACTGCCAAACGGTAATCGTTTGTGTTTTCGTTATGGTACGCATGAAAACGTGCATGCAATTGTATGCAATCCTCCTTATCCCAATGTCACAAGTCTGTACTTATAAAATTTTCATCGATTGAGGTCACTATGGTGGTTAACACAACCGAATCAAACACTACAAATATAGGCTTAGGATTGCTATTATAATCCTGCCTCTCAACGGATTATATCTTAATGGGTCTGATGCGGTCCATAAGTTAGTTGGTACTGACCTTTTGAAAAATAAAAGAACCTTAAAGTGAAACACATGGATAGGTTTCACACCATATATTCCAACGGTCCATATCAACTTCTAAGAATAGGTGATGGGCCAATAATAGGGCCGAATCAGTACTCTTATTAGATCTGTACTTGTTTAAATGAGCATAACTAAATCGAGCTCCTGCCATTCTTATGATAGACAGATAGTATGAACTATATAATTTGACAGGTAGATCCATGTATGGCCGTCCATAAGTTGAATAGATGAGTTAAAAGTCAAATGAAAGTTCATGATCAAGCTAATAGACGGGCCAGATCAAAATTGATGGTCTATATCCTCCTGAATGAGTTAGACTATACGCTCGTGATTGAACCCATAAATGGCCCAGACAAAAATTAAAATAGAATGATATCGAGCGGACCAGATTATTGGATCAATGGGCCTAGAATGATATCAGGGCCCATTAATCGAAATTTGGATCCTAATAGATCCAGTTTGGGTCCTAAATTACAGACCTGAATAATTGGTAATCGGGTTCACAAGACAGTGGATAAAGAAAAGGGCAGGAATCATCCCAGCCTCATTTTTGTCTGAGAAAGTAGCTGCCGCTGCAAGCCCTAGTGAAATAAGCTCTGCATTACTCGATCTGAGAGGCGAGATATAATCGTGACCAGAATCTAATTATTAGATCCGTAAGCTGCTGGAGTTTGTCTGAGAAGGTCAGATCCGGGAAGTTGGCCGAGATTAATGGAAGCAACACCTAGCTACCTGGTAAAGGGTCGGACGACCATGAAATATGCCTGATGCAGCCATGGGAGGCCAGCCACGTTGATGATGGCTAGCAGAGATAGGGCAAGGCCATCTGAAATCTTAGGTGAACGGGCCATGATCGGAAAGGGGTGGTCGAATCTTCGGCATCCATCAGCTATTGTTGTAAAGCATGGCTATCATCATGGTTGATGCAGGTAAGGGTTCAAAACCCCACAGCTAATATGGGAATCAGAATCCCTAACTGCCTGATATGGGGTTTTGAATTCAAAATCCCTAATTGATCTAGATTTGGGGATCTGGATTCCGAAATCCCTAATTACCAGTCTGGATTTGGGGTTTAATCTGGAATCCCCTATATTGGATTTGGGACTCGAAATCCCTATTACTTGATTTGGGATTTAAACCTGCAATCTCCAATTTGAGATTTAGGGTTTCAAAAATCCCAATAATATGAAGTGCGTAATTAGGGATTTGAAGCCCCTAATGGTTGAATCTAGATTTGGGGTTTGACTCTAAAATCCCTAATTTGGGAATTTCAAAATTCAAAAAAAAAAAAATCCCTGATTCCTATTGCTGGATTTAGGGACTCGAGAATCCCTAATTAATTAACTGGTTTGGGGTTACAGAACTGAAATCCCCAATATTGGATTTGGGATTCAAAATCCCTAATTTGAATTTCTGAATTCCGGGATTCGAAAATCCTTAATAAACTGGATTTGGGGCTTCGAATTCGAAAACACCCTAATTTCTAATTGGGTTTCGAATTGGAAAACCCTAATTCTAATATGAATCTATAATAGATGAATCTGATCATCCATGCCTTTGAACAGTGTCTCTGATACCATCTGTTATTTTATTTAGATGCAGAAATGTCACGCCCCAAACTCGAAAACCAAGCTCACAAAATTCCCGATCGCCGAATTCGGTGCCGACAGCATCCGTAGTACCCCATTCTCGGCCCCCGGCACCCATGTGCCAGGTTCCAATCTTAGGATCCTATAAGGAGGATTTTCAATATAAATTAGTTTCATAAAAAGCATAACCCATAAACAATAACAAGAACGCTATCACAAAATCCACTATGATAAAAAACTTTAAAGTACAATGCATATAAAGGAAATACAATGATAATATCAGGGCTCCAAAAGCTCGGCTACATGCTCTTGCTCCTGCTCAGCTACGGTTGCGCCCTGATGTCACCTGCACACATCTATCATGCATTAGCTTATAGAAAGCTTAGAGGGTGATGAATGTGTGTGCGCAAGGTAGAAATACAAGAATATGGTAACAGAGTAATGTGAAAATATGATAGTAAGTTCATGAATGCTAACAGCTGTACCAAGGCTATGCGATGCAAGGCATGAATGCTATTGACCATACCAAGGCCATACAATGAAATGTAAGGCCTGCACAGCTAATGTCTTGTGTAAGATGAATGTTGAGGGTCAAATATTGCATATTAGACCCCATTGATTGCATGGATTTACGATTATGATATTGCTTAACGGCCTGAATTAATCGTGTTTGTAATGCAGGGTGTGTTTACGAGCTTGAATGGGAAATGATGCTAAAAACATGGATTTAACATTCAGAATGCACCAAGACAAGGGACGGACTCCAGGGGACCAAGATCGACGGAATTACACGCCAAGGATCCGTGAAAATCGAGAAACTGAAACTCAAGCGGCCTAAAAGTCAACCAGAATATAAGATCACAGGGTTTCCACCATCTGTTCAGTTCGAAACTTTATACATGGCTCGAGGACCAAAAACTAACCGTACACGTCAAATTTCAGCCATTGGATCCCTCTGAAAGTGGCCCAACGGACAGATCAGCCCATAAATCAGTGATTTGGGGCCTGCCTAGTATCTGAAAATGCTTCAATTTTGTTCTCAACGCCTTAAATGGAGTGACACAGCAAATGGACGGAGCAGATGTCTCACAAACATCACTATGGATCCCACATGTACATTGAATGTACGTAAGGTGCAAGTGCACCCACGGCGCACCGGACGAAGTCCCTTGGTCAAGTCGGTTGACCCGACCTTCTTCACAAAGGAAACAACGTGCGGACGCTGTTTCACCGGCTTGGAGTAGTGGGGCCCATTCTTCGCCCCAATGCATGATCAGAGTTGTCCATTCACTCCATAGATGGGGTAAAACCCTGTCTTAGCTTTCCTTTTCAGCCCATACACGTGTACGCACGTGGATCGTCAAAAATGCAAGATTAACGGCTAGTTGATTTTATATAATGGACAGCATTAAAACTCCACAAAACTAGTCATTTCTGACCAAAATTTCAAGAGGAATCCAGTGGACGGAATGGATTTCTCAAAAAAAATTGAAGTGGGCCCCACCGACTTCAACAGCGAACCCATCCTTGCGCAGGCCCTGTTTTCCGCGTCCGGAAAAACCAAAAATTGCGGGCAGTTGCGGGCCACTGTCCGTGATCGGATCGATGATCCATACCATTCAATCTCTTGAAAGGGTGGTCTTAACTCTATCCATGATGTTAGTTTCGAAAGAATTGAATAGTCAGTCGAGCAAACAGAGTTCAAAAGCAGGGCGTTTTCACTCATTTTTGCGCACGCCGTTTCTGTACTGCGGAGGCTTCTCACCGACTGTTGCTGTGAAGGCTCTCCACCACTCCTAGCAAACTATAAAAAGAAGAGAGAGTGAGGGAGAGAGGGGGATTTTGGGGAGGGATCTACGGCTGGAAGGTGGAATGTTAGACAGGGAGTTAAAAGGAGTTTTTATTTTTTTTATTTTTATTTTTATTTGTTTTGGATCCAGCCCATTCATGTTGGGCTGAACCTCTTAGCTAGGGCTAAGAGGTGAAGCTTGTGGCGTGATGGGGTTGATCCTACGGCTTGGATGCATGTAATGAACTGACGTTGATTTTAGTTTGATTAAATGGAATGCTTTCAAGTTTTTAATGATTTATTGTGACTTAAATTACAATATATTTGTGATGGCTTTGAGTATGTCCATTCCCTTATTGTGACTATGCAGTTAGGAAACCCTGTTGTTCACCATTGCCCCTTGGACATGGTTGGATGATGGAACTCTTCCTGACATTCATACACCACTCAGATTGGCTGTGAATTGGTTTGATTTTGTTGTTTGCTTTGTCTCATGGGCATGGTTTTGTGATGGAATCCACTCTAATTTACACCCGTCTGATCTCTTGAAACTAGATCAAGTAAGTTCAGTTTAATTTTCATGGTTCTTGATGCAGGCATACAATCTCCCTGATCTCTACAAGTGGATCCTCTGAATCCCTAGTTTCTTACCTCTGAATTCTTTAAGTTTTAGATAATTATTCCACAATTATTACTTAAATTCTATTTGATTTAGGTTACATCTTAGTCTAGTTATAGTTCTACTTAGTTTCAGATAACGTACAGGTATCAGTCCCTTGGGATTCGACCTCGGTCTCACCGAGTTTATTACTACATCACAACCCTATACTTGGGGAGTGAACAAGTTTTTAGCGCCGTTGCCGGGGATTGATGGCTACATTTTTCTAAAATTAATTAGTTTTAGAATTAGGTTAAGATTAAGATTTTACTAACTTTAGGTTAAAGGTTTTTATTTTATTTTATTTTTAGGAACTAACCTGTTTTCCTGTTTTGTAGAATCCTGAAATAACTTCTAAACTGGTAATCCCTTTCTAATTCCTCTACTTTTTCTATTTTTAGAATTAGGGTTTGAGTTTTGAAAATTTTCTATTTTCTAGTATTTTTCTATTTTTAGGAACTAGTTTATTTTTAGAAACTTTCATCTTTTGTTTTTAGAAACTAAGTTAGTTATTTCCCTTTTTAGAAATTCTTTCTAATTTTAGAAACTAACTCATCTTTCATTTATTTTATTTTCAAGCTTAGATTTTCTATATTAGAAACTTTCTAATTCTAGGTCTTCTTTTTAGAAACTAAGTTAGCTTCTAGGTTTAGGGAACTTTTTAGAAACTAACTTTCTATTTCAATTATAAGAACTTTCTAACTTTAGACTTTCTATTTTAGAAACTAATCTCTTTTGTTTTCTTTTACAAGATCTTAACATAGGAACTTCTCATTTGGTACCTTCTTTCTAACTTCTCCTCCTCTTACTTTACACATTGCTGTAGGATCTTTTCTTCTGTTTTTCTTAGGATTAAATTCAGATTAAGGGTTTCATCATGTATATGCACGAGTGGGACTGTCAGTATGCTGAGAAGAATAACCTATTTTGGGATGATGAAGATATAAATCAACCTATGTCTCAAAACTTTTCTGAAACTATCAGTGAGAACCGATCAGAATATAAAGATCCACCGGCTAAGAAGTCCTTACGTGATTATATGCAGGAGAACAATTACACCCCACGGATTAACAAAACAGTACGTGAGTGTTGGGGTTATCATAATTATGGTTGTGAGAATTATTATCACCCATCTGATAAAAAGAAAACAATGCGTGATTATATCATGAGTGATAATAAGTATTACCAACCAGCAGATTCTCCCACCTATGATCAGTATGACTATAACTGGAGGGAATATCAAAATTGGGTAAATGAACCATCAACATGTTATAATAATTCTCTTGGATCCCATACCTTTGAAATCCAACCAGAAACGACCCAAGAGGATTCACTTCAACATGACATGGCCTGTCTTGCGGAAATTAGAAAAGCAATGGAAACACTCACTTCGTGCCTCGAAAGGATAGAGGAAGCTTTCTCATCCCAACCACAACCCAATCCAAAAATACAATGCGAGGAAAGTGATCCTCACTCACTTTTGAAGGAATCTGGAATTTGGAATGAGGAGTTGGATTCCATTAATGAGCATGCGGTTCAATCTCCTGATGAGAAGATCTCGATGACTGTTCAAAGGAATGGTGAAGATACATGGGTGTCTTTTAAATATAGTGATGATGACACACCTTCCTTACATGACACACAGGATTTCAATGATGAGGTAAAGGTTAGTTTATTCGAACCTCAACTAAATTTAGGAATAGAATGCGAGGAAGGCGATCCCATCCCAAATGTGCACTGCACTGAACTAGAATATGATGAATATTGGGATGGCGATCCTGAATGTGTAGCCACAGTTCCCCTGGAATCCATCTCAAGGTTGGTCCAGGTCAATGATCAAGATGTACACAAAGTGGTCGGTCATAATGAGTCACTCCCCTCACCTGACATGTCTGATTTAATGGTGGAGGAAGAGCTCCTTACAACCGACCCTTTTAACTCTTGTGAAACATGTTTGGACCACGCCTCTGAATCAAATGATAATGTGATTCAGGAGAAGGATGAGTTGCTCGCTACGACCCTGGAATTTGAAACCACTCAATTGAGGCCACCATCTGAGCTATACACATTTGACAATTCAACGTCTCGATTGAGTAGTCTCAATAAACAAAGTGATCACATCAATGCTTACCCTATTAATTTTCAATTTGTCTATGCAGGACTGGAGGAAGAAAGCGTACATCTGGCTACTGTCAAGGATGATGGTTTCCTTAGGCAGATCATCGCGAGCTACAATGGGGATAATAAGTCACACTCAGCTGAACTTCCTAACTCTTTGGATGATTGCTTGGTATACTTTGCAGATTCAAACGATCCCATGTCAAATGATAAAGTGGATGCCTTGCAAGACGACATCTCGATAGTCATCACTGACCGAGAGAACCCTTATTCTGAAGCCCCTTCTTACCCTGATCTTAAACGTCTACCAGTAAAGGAAGAGGAGTTGAAAATTGAACCGAAGTTTGGAACTTCGGAATGTGTTGAGAGTACATCACTTCTTCAGAAGTTTTCTAAACTTTATTTACTTGTAGTCTTTGATTCACCATGGGATACGAACGTTGAAACTTCTTCTGTCACAGGTGAATCATATATACTCTGGATACCTCAAGTAATTCAATGGAAAATTTCTTATGAGGTACATAAGTTTCTTTGGAAAGTCATGCTCCAGAGCATCCAAGCCTATTGCAAAAAGGGCTTTTGGATGATCCTGTTGAGGAACTTACTAAGAAACTTATCAAGATATTGGCCGGAAGAGGAACCTTGCGGTATGATCGAGTCGTTTTTCCCTGCTTTCATAGGACTAGGGTAGTTTTTTTATACTGCTTTAGGATAGATGATAAACTTAGCGCTCCTGGGAGCCAACCCAGCTTTTCATTCCATTTCATTTTTCTAGTTAGTTAGTTCAATGTTTGTGGGTAACATTGCTGCAAACCCTCACGAGACTACAACTCGTCCACTAGGGGCAACCTAGGGGTTTAAAGGCTTGTTGCATACGCTAAATGCAATCGAGAGCACCTACGAAAGTGGTGTAGATAGGATTTTATTTTTGTTATTTTTATTTTACTTCTGTTGGTTTCTCTCTTGTGCTGACCCGCTCTTACGTAGATATCTATGAAAAGCCTCTTGACTCTTTCGTCCAGGTACTATCTTTCCATCACTTCTCTTATATTTTCATTGTCCCATGTGCATTACATGCTTATTTCTTTTACATTGAGGACAATGTAGATTTTAGGTTGGGGTGGGAGATTAGGTTTCCTAATTAGTGTTTTCTTGATCAGTGTTTTCTTGGTCTTGAACAAAAATTGTGAAAATTTTTAATTTTTCTGGACTTCCTTGTGAATTCGAAGTGATTTTGATAGCCATCTAGGGCACTTGGAACTTCAAGATACGTGATGTTGATAATTTAAGACGCTTGGATTCAGTATCTGTTAGATTTCAAAGTTAAGTTTGAATTGTTAATCCAGAATTAGAAGTTGTAAACATTGATTGAGTTATGATCTCACATGTCATATCTCGCTTTCACATTAAGGTTTCAGTCTGATATTGAAGGATTAACGTAGTACTCACTAAGCATGAAAAGAACCGGCCTGAGAAAATTGAAAGGATTGGGCGAATAATCTTCACCATAGGTTTGCTCCCTATAGGTGAAGGTTAAATTTCCCAAAGTAGCCAGTCAGAAAGGGGTAGGCAATGGTCTTCACCATAGGTTTGCTCCCTATAAGTGAGGATTCGATTCCCCTTCTTGGCGTTACTTTTAATTTTTATTTTTTAAAAAAAAAGATAATGTGTAAGGCAAAGTTGGGTTATCGTGAATTCTCTTATTGGTTACCGATAATATCTTTAAATAGAGAGGTGAATCTTAATGTTAATAAGTCGAGATTATACTATACATCCATGGAATTCAATGTTTAGAATTTTTCTAATTCCTGGAATAATACTTTGAACTTGATTATGAAGTTTACCGTGCACCTGAGTCTAGGAGAAAGTAATACCCAACATTCATGAATCTGAGAATTCTCATATCTGGATTATTCTGCAAAAATCACTCGAGTTTATAGAAATTGTTCTGTAATTCTCAACTTACTTTTCACATATTTTGCTCAGGACTAACAAAATGCTGGTTGGGGGTTGTGTTGAGGGTCAAATATTGCATATTAGACCCCATTGATTGCATGGATTTACGATTATGATATTGCTTAACGGCCTGAATTAATCGTGTTTGTAATGCAGGGTGTGTTTACGAGCTTGAATGGGAAATGATGCTAAAAGCACGGATTTAACGTTTAGAATGCACCAAGGCAAGGGACGGACTCCAGGGGACCAAGATCGACGGAATTACACGCCAAGGATCCGCGAAAATCGAGAAACTGAAACTCAAGTGACCTAAAAGTCAACCAGAATACAAGATCACAGGGTTACCACCATCTATTCAGTTCGAAACTTTATACATGGCTCGAGGACCAAAAACTAACCATACACGTCAAATTTCAGCCATTGGATCCCTCTGAAAGTGGCCCAACGGACAGATCAGCCCATAAATCAGTGATTTGGGGCCCGCCTAGTATCTGAAAATGCTTCAATTTTGTTCTCAATGACTTAAATGGAGTGACACAGCAAATGGACGGAGCAGATGTCTCACAAACATCACTATGGATCCCACATGTACATTGAATGTACGTAAGGTGCAAGTGCACCCACAGCGCACCGGACGAAGTCACTTGGTCAAGTCGGTTGACCTGACCTTCTTCACAAAGGAAACAGCGTGCGGACGCTGTTTCACCGGCTTGGAGTAGTGGGGCCCATTCTTCGCCCCAATGCATGATCAGAGTTGTCCATTCACTCCATAGATGGGGTAAAACCCTGTCTTAGCTTTCCTTTTCAGCCCATACACGTGTACGCACGTGGATCGTTAAAAACGCAAGATTAACGGCTAGTTGATTTTATACAATGGACAGCACTAAAACTCCACTAAAACTTGTCATTTCTGATCAAAATTTCAAGAGGAATCCAGTGGACGGAATGGATTTCTCAAAAAAATCGAAGTGGGCCCCACCGACTTCAACAGTGAACCCATCCTTGCGCAGGCCCTGTTTTCCGCGTCGGGGAAAATCGGAAATTGCGGGCAGTTGCGGGCCACCGTCCGTGATCGGATCGATGATCCATACCATTCAATCTCTTGAAAGGGTGGTCCTAACTCTATCCATGATGTCAGTTTCGAAAGAATTGAACAGTTAGTCGAGCAAACCGAGTTCAAAAGCAGGGCGTTTTCACTCGTTTTTGCGCATGCCGTTTCTCTACTACGGAGGCTTCTCACCGATTGTTGCTGTGAAGGCTCTCCACCACTCCTAGCAAACTATAAAAAGAAGAGAGAGTGAGGGAGAGAGGGGGATTTTGGGGAGGGATCTACGACTGGAAGGTGGAACGTTAGACAGGGAGTTAAAAGGAGTTTTTGTTTTTGTTTTTTTTATTTTATTTGTTTTGGATCCAGCCCATTCATGTTGGGCTGAACCTCTTAGCTAGGGCTAAGAGGTGAAGCTTGTGGCGTGATGGGGTTGATCCTACGGCTTGGATGCATGTAATGAACTGACGTTGATTTTAGTTTGATTAAATGGAATGCTTTCAAGTTTTTAATGATTTATTGTGACTTAAATTACAATATATTTGCGATGGCTTTGAGTATGTCCATTCCCTTATTGTGACTATGCAGTTAGGAAACCCTGTTGTTCACCATTGCCCCTTGGACATGGTTGGATGACGGAACTCTTCCTGACATTCATACACCACTCAGATTGGCTGTGAATTGGTTTGATTTTGTTGTTTGCTTTGTCTCATGGGCATGGTTTTGTGATGGAATCCACTCTAATTTACACCCGTCTGATCTCTTGAAACTAGATCAAGTAAGTTCAGTTTAATTTTCATGGTTCTTGATGTAGGCATACAATCTCCCTGATCTCTACAAGTGGATCCTCTGAATCCCTAGTTTCTTACCTCTGAATTCTTTAAGTTTTAGATAATTATTCCACAATTATTACTTAAATTCTATTTGATTTAGGTTACATCTTAGTCTAGTTATAGTTCTACTTAGTTTCAGAAAACGTACAGGTATCAGTCCCTTGGGATTCGACCTCGGTCTCACTGAGTTTATTACTACATCACAACCCTATACTTGGGGAGTGAACAATGAAGCTCAAGCATACCAATCCACATATCAATCCAGCTCATCTTTGGAGCACCATATATCAGTATAGTTCTCTCTGGATAATCACTGGGATCTAATATCCTCTACACTAGATTGTCGCCCCAACTGGATGCACAACCATGCAAGTGGAAGAGACCTCACTACCCACCTGACTAGTAGTCTGCTAATATCTACTCGGCACATCAGTAGCGGACCCATTTATGAGCTGGTCAGATTCAGTCTAATATTACCCCCTGCCGTCGGGCTGGTAAGGCCACACCCCTTCCAACCGATCATGACATAGTGGGAGACGCGGCCTCCTGGTATTTGGCCCTCATGCGCTCATACATCCACTCGGTCTAAACATTGGAGCATCCTCCATGGTACCATAGGGGTTTAAAGACTTTCACCCTGGGACATCTATCGTGCCCCCGTGCTTAATAAGTATTTTCAGTATCCAATTTTGTCATCCACGGTATATTTGCAGAAGGTACAACCCTAATGCCCCTAGGGCATATAACAATCATACCACACGATGCAAGATGCATGAGTCACACAATCCAATCATGCATCAATCCTGCGCATACAGTGCGCTCATGTGGGATAAGTCCACCTATCAGGGAGTCTCATAAACAACCTGCCCAATGGCATAATGCTATGATCAGTCACTCCTCATAACAAGCATGTAAATGATGCGTATGAGCATATATCATGATATTATATTATCATATACTCATAATCGGTATCGATAATCGGCCTATATACAAGACGAGGTGCATAGATGGATTGCAGACCCATAACATGAAGGTTGATCCTCAACTGTGGATATAGTAAATCTGATAGCATGGGTCCCTCCATCTATGATGATGATGACTCTCCTCGTATCAAGGTTGGGCCTAGGTGGCCTACTTATAATCCTAAGGATCCGTAACGGGCTTCCTTCACCATACTATCATATGGCCCGCGAGATGCCTTAGGGGGCCCAAATAAGTCCTAGATGGACTCCAAGATTAAAACAATCCTACTAGCAACCAATGGAGGGCCAATACATTTGGGTTAGCCCAATGCGAATAGATGGATCATACAAATATCAATGGGGCCTAATGATTTGGGTCAACCCACTTAGAGAAGGATGAGAATGGGCCTAACAAAGGGACTAAGGGAAGGTCACAATGTGGACACTTAACTACATTGCCCATATGATGTGGACATTCCACCAACATTGCTCACAAGGAGTGGCTCACACATATAGTGGGGCCCATGGCCTCACACAAGGGCCCCATATACATCACAATGGGCCTCACATAAGGGCCTAACAAAACAGCCCATAACCCTCATAATGGATGGAAAATAAATGGGCTTCCCTTAATTAATCACATATATCAATATTGGGCCTCTTGAGTTAGCCCATAGCCCACATACATCAAGGTGGGCCACATAGGGCAATCCAAAGCCCAGAAAAATGCTAAGGTAGGCTATGTCTAACATATCCAATATGGTGGCCCTCTTTGGGCAGCCCATAGGCTCCAAAAATATAGTTGGGCCAAGTGTACAAAATACCCCACATAGTGGTTTACAATTTAGCCAGTGAAGTCCACCATAATAGATGGATAGTACCTCACCAAATAAGAATTCTAAGGCTGGATATTCAGCCCTTGTACAATCAGGTGAAAAGTGGGCCTAACAAAGCATCAAAGAGGCCCAAATTCTGCTTAACAGGGTTGTGAATATCATACAAGGAGATGGGCCTGCTGCCGGACTTTTGGGCTAACAGCAGTTCAATTAATCTGGAGGTCCAAGGGTTGGATGGCTGAGGGTAAAATACACATCAAGGTGGGCTTCACGTCTAAGGAATGGACGATGTTGATAAAACACATACACCATGTCAGGGCCCATCGTTTAGCTAGACTGGACGGTATGGATAAAACAGGTACATCATGTGGGTCCCATGGATGGACGAGGTGGATAAAGCACATATATCATAGCGGGCCCCACCGTCCAGGGGGTTTGGACGGTGCAAATACAACACATACTGCAAGGTGGGCCCCACCCCCACACATGCAGCACGTGTGGGGTGGGTCCCACGTCCCACATCCAGCCAGTAGGTGGACAACGTGGATGTAAGTCACATGTATCAGGTGGGGTCCCACTATCCTGCCCATGTGGATGGTGAGGATATAGAATACGTACATCAAGGTGGGCCCCACCCCCACACGTGCAGTACGTGTGGGGTGGGTGCCACGTCAGCAATGGAGGATGGCTGGGTATAACACATACCTCATGATCAGACCCAGAACTTGCTAACGTTAATACAGCAGCATACTGCTGCGTGGGACCCATCGTCCTTGCTAGACAGACGGCGTTGATATAAGGCACATGCATCACATGTGGATCCCATGCGCATGTGGCCCACCTGATTTGGATCAAACTGGTATTGGTGTTTTCCTTTCATACAGTCCAACGGCCGTTGCTACTGGATGTCCCATGGCTAGACGGTCTGGTTGTAATTCATCCATCAAGTGGGGCCCACGTACACGTGGCCCACCAGCCACATACATCATCATCATCACCATAATAATAATAATAATAATAATAATAATAATAAGCAGAAGAAGAAGAAGAAGAAGAAGAAGAAGAGAGAGAGAGAGAGAGAGAGAGAGAGAGAACGACTAATAGAGGAGGGACTCCGCCATTATGAGTCCCCCACATGATCTACACCATACAATCATGTATATGGGCCCAATCATAACATATAAAAATCTTAGGTGGGGATACCATCCCCACCATGCAAATGAGGGGTCTAAATGACCCTTAAAGGCATGGATTAGAGGAAAAACCATCATAGTGGGGTCCATGGAGAATGGACCCACCATGGCTCATGCATGCAAGAAGATGGGCCAAAGGTCACATCTAGGGGATCTTGGAGGATCTCCACCATGGATTGGTGGGTCCTTCAAGTCCCCATGCAAGGGAAAGAAAGAGATCTAAGGAAGAGAATGAAATCTAGCTCTAGGGAGCACCCACCTTCAAATCTCGAGCTTCTTCTTCCACCAATAGAGTCTTAGTGGGCCAAGGCTGATGTTTCAAGGGTTGGGATTGATTTTGGAGGTTTGGATGAGAGGTTATAGAAGCATGCAAGGGCTGGAATTTTGGAGAGCTTGGGACGTCCAAGGGATTGCTAGAATGGAGAATGAAGAAGCAAAGAGAGTGGGAGAGAGATAAGAGAGAGAGAGGTGTAGCTTCATAGGTAATGAGTGGTTGTAAGATAATGATTAGTTTGTAAGAGGTGTGACTCATGGGGAAGAGAAAGTTAATCATGGGCTAGGGGCTAGGGTGGCTAGAGTTAGGATGATGTCATCCTAGCCTAGGCATCATGATTGCTTGCTAGAAAATCTACTAGGACAACTCGGGTCCCGCAACATGTGATCAATGGACATGATAATGTGAGGGCCGGGTCGCCGGAGTTTGACGGGGTGGACCGCAGGATCCTAAGAATGAAATGGTCACTGGGACATGTGCCTGACGGGAAATCGCAGAGATCTACTGATGCATAGGACATGGAGATCTAGGGTTCGAATGGCTTAGCTAACTGAGATGTCATAGATGTCAAATTAGAATACCAGAAAACCAATGCTGTAATCTTCCTCTCCTTCACACCCATATGCAGAATAATAGATGGGACTCAAGCTTCTGTCGTAGTGTAGGATCGAGGACCCAACTCTCTCTTATATAGATTCTGTGGGGATGAGAGTTTAAAACCCATCACAACTCTCTCCCACGGCTCTACATTGTTGTATCCTAGTTCAACTCAAACAGCCCTTCATATCAGGCTATCGTACTCCACCCCTTACGCATCCATACGCAGAGTATCTGTGTAAATCACATTTAAGTGGGGTCCATTGGTATACACGATCACACAGTCCAACAGTCAGATCAATCTGGACCGTTGATCGATAAGGCCCACTTTATAGAGTTCTTACAATCGAAAGAGCCGAAAGCTAACTAGATTAACAATTTAGGTGGGAAACATGATAGGGAACAATGGGAGTAGGCACCACCCATAGGCTTGTGTATGGACATCTGTTTGCACTATGATGCATGTCTTTCATCGAAGCAATTCATCAGGTGTGACAATAAAGGTAGTTTGACATCTGTTTGCACTCATTTTTGTGCCTGGGCTAGTGGAAAGACATTATGTGTTTGGGATAGTTAAAATCGTACTTCCACATAACGTGTTTGGGATAGTTAGAATTGTACTCACACTTAAAGAGGATTTGTATTTGATCTTCCTTCAGCGTTATACATTTTGTCATTATTACGATGATACATATTCTTATCAGGCCCTTTAGGAGAGGAATCGTTGCATGCGACGTTGCCCCATGATTAATATGCCCATTAAATGAGGGACGTGCCTGGCGCGTATGTAAAAGACCTGTTGGACAAGCGTATCCTATCTCACAATTAGATACGATCTCATTCGCGAGGTCGTCTCTTACAACCCTTCCAAAATGGGAGATTTTCCTAGAGACGTTCCAATAACCAACGATGATCCAAAAGATTCTGAAGATCAAGGGGGAGAACCGACATCTAAGCCAACCTGTACACAGCCCCAGGCCCAAATCAAAAATAGACAGATGAACCCATATTAGGTCATGTTCTACACGATGATCGGAATCAAGAGAATGGGAGATCTGGTATGTCCAAATGACATATCATTATCCAGGGTCAAATCCCTCTAACACTCTAAATAATCACTATTCAAGGTGTTTAAATGAAGGAGGTGGTTTGATCCGAACAGACAAACACCTTCAAGTTAATAAGGTAGGCCATTAAGAGACGTCAAGTGCCACGTTCAAAAGAAATAAGCTCTTGACGTCCTTAGACCTTGGCCTGGTTGTCTTCATCAGAGGAACTTTGGTGGCACCAACAAGATCTTTATTAAGCCACGAACATCTATGCAAAGGATCAACTAAGGAAATAAGACACAAAAAGCCAACGAGTTAGTAATCATTTCTCTCCAAGACGAGCCTCGGTTTGTTAAGGAAGAGATTATGTGTTCGAAAAGCTTACATGAAGGATCCAAAAGCCCAGCGAGGAGCTTTCACCACCTTGAGAAAGTTATAAAAGGGACACCCGAAGAAGAGCACATTGCCCCATACCAAACATATCTATCCATGTGTCTACTTTACATTCATGCCTATTTTACCTTTCCTAGCTATAACACTCCGTACTTTTCAGTACTTAGGTATTACCATGAAAACCTAGATTAGTATGAACACGGATGTAACTTAATTGAATGTTCACCTACATTCTAGCATAAATCTGATCATTAGGAAAAATCTTGATCTTAACCATTGAATAAGGCCAATCATGTAATCGACCTCGAGATCAGCCTATAAACTCATACGACATCAATCTAACCCTTTAGAATAATCGTCACCCATAAATTAAATCATCCATCCGTTGATTTCCAAGATAGACTATCACATCAGCAAAGAAACCTATTCTAAGGACCTCGATCCCCTTAATAGATAGATGTAACTGTCCGTCTTAGATTTAGGAACTTGAATCATGAGATCCACCATTTCTCGAGTCCGTGACTTCATGGAGTTATTCGATCATATCGAGACCCATTGAAGGTATGTCGATGGAATCAAAGTTCTATAAAAAAATTATGAAAATTGCAATTTAATTCTTCAAAGCTCAATTCACTTTGATTTTTCAATCTTTCACTTTGAAACTTGTTTCCTTCACTCTTTAGCACTTGAAATCTTCAACTTCAGCATTTCATTCTCCAATTCTTCAACTTTAATTACTTTGGGGTTTAATTCACCATTTTAGTTCAGTTTCTCTTCAGACTTCAAAATTCTCATGCACATTGAAAATCAATCTAATTAAACTATTTTACCATGTATACACATGAGAAAACAATGCATAATTGAGGATAAATATATAATATTTAGCACTTATCACTTACATGCGTACACTCCCGTCGAAGGCCTACATAAGGCATGATATGCAATTTAATTATGATAAGCAATTTAATTCATAAGGCATGGTAATTGAAATACATATAGGTTAAAAGTTGCATATACATATCTACCATCCATCAGTTTACAACTCACTTGTAAAGAGGTTAGTTTATACTTACCTAAATTGAGTAATTCTCATGAGTTGTTCCTTCTTCCTAACTTTCCTTAGTAAAACTATCGTGAGTGGCCTTTAGGTCCATTGGATTCACCTCTTGGCCATAATGATTTTCTAAGGGTTTGGCTAGTTACACAAAGAATACAAATTTCTACTTTAGTCCACACTAGTTTATCAGTTTATGCATTTCAAACCTCACAGCCTGATTAGACTAGTTTGTTATGTGATATGATGGGTTAGAACACAAATTAGAAAAATAATGATTAATTGAAATAGAGCATCAAGTCAGTACATGTGGCATTTATTTCTTTTACAAACTTTAATACCCATTTTCTTAAATTTAAGGTAAAGCCCAAATACACTAGGCAAATAGTCTATTCATTATGAATTGCAATAAAAATCCATATATATATATATATATATATATATATAGGCATGCTCACCTACGCACATGCGCACCTTTGCACATGTGTCATGGGTGTCAAATCCGAACGGTCCATAAGATGCGGAATCCCATGAAACCTTAGGGGGTGAATTTTCACCCTGATCTAAGATTATGGTGGCCAATAGCAAAGAGAAATTCAAATCAAGGGAAGAAACTATTTGCATTTTTATGGCCCACCGAAGTTTTGGTTCAAAGTAAAAATTGGTACCGGGGGTTTCATGAGGTTCTACTTTATGTGGACCGTTTAGATTTTCGAGACTCATCAAATATGATGAGTTCTCAAAAAAGTTCGTAGGTAGTCCGTGCGAACTGGTTCGCAGGTGTTCGACATGCATCACGGTGGAGCCACACAACTCGACCTCATGGGAAGTACCCATGATCTCGACCGTAGAGACACTCACCCCTCCCCCACACACACACACACATATATATATATATGAAAAGGAGAGCTTATGATGTCCTAGAAGGGAGGTGAATAGGATAATACTAAATAATCAAAACAAGTACTGAATATGTAAATAATACAAAGATCTCAATTGCTTGAGTATTGAAACCTTAATTCCAAATAATTCGTAGGACAACCTTCACCTAAAGTTGCAGGCAGGATAACCTTTTTTCACGAATATCTTTAAAATCAAAACTTCAAACTTGTAAGAGTAAATTAAAGAATTGCAACATTTACCACACAACTGAAATTAAATACATCTAATCCACCACAAATAAAAATAAGGCATTCACCACATGGTATAAAGAATTATAGTGGTTCGGTGCTTTAAAGACATTCACACCTACTCCACTCCCAAAATTACTTTCCTCGTAATTTTGGCTTTCACTATGAAAAGGTTTTCACATGGTCACCTTAATAAACTGATACAATTCCTTGTGATTTTCATGGGCTATCATAATAAAAACCCAAATTGACATTTTACTAGGCTATCTCAGACAAAACCTTAACTAAGATTTTCATAGGAGATCTCAGAAAAACCTAAAAGGAGTTATAAAAGATATACTTATCTTCACCGTAGAAAATGTAGCAGAAGGACCTCTTTCTTGAATATAGATGATACCGTGTTCAGTCATATAGAAATGGTCTAGGGTTCTATTGATTTTAATTTTGTTAAACCAAAAAGCTACTTAATTCAATTCTCTTATATCTCAAAGAGGAATATAATTTACTCTCTTGGATTAAACTTGAAAGATCTAAGACTAAAGAGAATTGAAAAGCTATTTAAATAAATTATAAATACCATCCAATAGCTTGCTAATAACTTGAGCTTCTGTCTCTCTCTCTCTCTTGCAGAAGAATTCTGATAATTAATTTATGTAATTCGGAATAAGAGAAGAACTCAATTTATAAGTAAAGAAGTTAGAACTTTAGCTAGCCCGAAATAGGCTTCGACTAGCCTAAGTTCAGTGGATTCTATTTAACAGATTTCAGATTGTGCGGGATAAGAATTATCAAAAATTTGGTTGGCCCGAGGTCAACTTCGGCTGGCCGAATTCCAAAAGTTCAAGTTGCTGGAATTTGACCCGAACTTTCTCGGGTTGGCCGAATTTCAAGCTTGATCTAGCCGAACCAAAACTCAGGCTTGCCGAATTTACAACAAAAGTTGTCATTCGCTTCGGGCTTGAAGTTGGGCTGGTTGAGGGAGCTTAGGCTGGCTGAACTAAAAGTTAGGCTAACTGAATTCCATGCAAAAATAAGTGAAAAATCCACGATTAAACAATTTTGAAAGTACCTAGTCCTAAGGTCTTTCTAGGGTTTTATACCACCTGAGATATATCAAATATCTGATTCTCTTTGGCTTGAACTTAGTTTCGAACTTCATCTTAAATTTGAGTCAATCTTGAGCTTGATCTTTTCTTGAACATAGACTGATCTTGAGCTCGATCTTCTCTTAAACAAAAACTGATCTTGAGCTTGATCTTCTCTTGAACATAGACCGATCTTTGAATATCTACTTTAAAGTGGTTTTATCTTACGAAATTTGACAACCTAAGTGTGCTCAACATCCTAGCACTTACAATCTCTCCCTTTGTAAATTTTGTGACAAAGCACTTATTATTACAAATATGTAATCATACACATTTAGATATATGAAAGTCTTTGATCTTCTTGAAATCTTCAGCTCACCAACTGATGATGCTCAACTGTCACCCCCCTTGTGAAATACACATATAGCATTCCATATACATAACATCCATGCCTTCATTTCATACATTCCATACACACAGTATCAATGCCATTCATTCCATACATACTCTCATACATTCTCTCCCCCATATTATAGCATTGCATATATTTAATATTACTAGCATCTCTCCCCTATACTAGCATATCTCTCCCCCTTTTTGTCACAAGTTGACAAAGGACGAATAGAAGAAATAAGATGAATAAAAGAAGCATGTAGTAAGAGAATAAGGGTAAGCATGGGAAATCTCCAACCATATGAAATAATAAGGTTAAGCATATGAAATAGTCAATAAAAAGGCAAGTGTCAGCAAAAGCATATAAAGTACCAACACAACCATACGATAAGGTTTAAGTACATAACCAGCATAAGTCTGAAAAATAAAGAAAATCTAACTTAATCCGACCTAGAGGAAGAAGGAGCAGGCATGGAGGGATCATTTAGCCTCAAACTCCGGTTGATGCGATGGAAATACTTCTTTAGTGTAGATTTTTATGTTTAGGCCAATGAAGCCTGCAATACATACAAAGACTCCACTTTCTCCTCAAGTGCAGAAAGTCTCTTGTCAAACTGAGAGGGATGGTAGTCAGAATCAACTGGATCATCTGACTCGTCCAACTCATTAAAAATATCTTCTATTGTTGTGATTTTTAATTTTTATTAATATTTTATTTTCTTCTCATGCATTTCATTATTAAAAATAAAAATAAACATAAATGCATAAAAAGAAATAAAATAATTATTTAACGATACATAATCCAATATCATGCTTCAAAATTAAAATGTTAACTTTGTCAAGCGGCTTAGTCAGTATATCTGCAAGTTGCTTCTCAGTTTGAATGTATTCCACCATGATAGGTTTGTCTTCAACTAATTCTCAAATATAATGGTATCGTATGTCGATATGCTTCATACAAGAATATTGAATTGGATTTTTAGAGATATTTATTGTATCTGAATTATCGCAATATAAAGTCATCGTATCTTACATAATTCCATAGTCAACTAGCATTCTTTTCATCCATATTAGTTGAGTACAAGCATTTCCTGCTGCAATATATTCAGCTTCAGCAGTAGAGAGAGATACGGAATTTTATTTCTTGTTAAGCAAAGATACTAAGCAATTTCCAACATAGAAACATCCACCACTGGTAGATTTTCTATCATCAATATTTCCTACCCAGCCTGCATCTGTATAACCAGAAATTTATACAGACGTATCATGTGGATACTATAGACCTAAGTTCGCAAAACTTATGATATATCTAATTATCCGTTTAACAGTAGTTAAGTGTGATTCTTTAGGATCAGATTGATATCTAACACATATTCCAACACTAAATGCAATATTATGTCTACTAGTACTTAAGTACAGAAGACTACCAATCATACTTCGGTATAGTCTAAAGTCTATATGTCACGCCCCAGACTCGGTAACCGGACTCACAAGGAACCCGATAAGCGGTTCTGGTCGTAATAGCCTCCATTGTACCCCATTCTCGGCTCATGAAGTAAGTTCTAATCTTGGGATCCTACAAGGAGGATATCCATAACAGTATAACCATTTCCAATACGAGCATATACAAGATCACAACAAGTATATCTAAGAATAACAAAGACACACATCACAAAATTCACTAATAATTTGAACTTTTACAAGCTTTTATAAGGTCCAGAAGGACATACATAAGATAATAAAAGAAGGAGAGAAAAGTCTGCAACACTGGGGTCCTCAAGCTCAACTCTATCCAGGCTCTACCGCTACCACGCCTGCCTAGGATCTCCTGCACGCATCAATCGTGCAGAAGCTTATAAAAGCTTAGAGGGTGGTGAAAGTGTGTGACAATAGTACACAGAAGAATAATAGGAGGTACAAGAAGGGAAACATGCTCGATGACAATATTACCAGCGTTACCAAGGCTTGTCATGAATACGATGCAATGAGTACTGGGCGTCTTACCAAGGTAATGCATGAAGGGGCTTATACAGCTGATGCGAATGCGATGCAAAGTAATGTCAGTGCTCATAACCAATCCACATATCAAGTATATTTCCAATCATAAGGAAATCACTGGGGTCCATTACACTGCTGGATAACTGCCCTTCTACAGACCCCGCACAGTCAAACGAGCGTAAGAGACTTCATTACCCACTTGTGGACAGCCAATCATCAACAAGGCCTGACGGTAGCGGACCCATTTACGAGCTAGTAAAACTCAGCCTAACAATACCTCCTTACATCAAGCGAGTAAGGCCACACCCCTACCCAACCAACTATACGATAGTGGGAGTCGTGGCCTAACGGTATAAGGTCCTTGTGCGCTCATAGTTTTCACTCAGTCCAGACGTTGGGGTAGATCCTTGGTACCATGAAAGTTTAGGGAATTTCATCCATAGGCATCCT
Source organism: Magnolia sinica (assembly GCF_029962835.1). Lineage (NCBI taxonomy): Eukaryota > Viridiplantae > Streptophyta > Magnoliopsida > Magnoliales > Magnoliaceae > Magnolia > Magnolia sinica. Next base: position 56,114,512 of record NC_080582.1, read on the forward strand.
ATGCACCCGATATGCTCAAGTAATATTTCTGGTGTCCACACATACAGCCATCCACGAACGTCCCTGTGGAGGCAGGACCCTAATGAAGCAAGGACGATATCATCATGAAATGCGATGCCAATGCATGAGTCACACATACAGATCATGCTCTAGTTTTAGGCACTTAATGTACATAAGGGGAGAAACTCCATCCCTCTATGACCACCATATGATGCAATCAATTCACACAGATGATGCATATGGGTCACAATGATGTAAGTGTGCTACCTGTAGAATATATTCCTCCTTCCTAAGGAGGGATAAGGTCTAGATACGCAGACAAGTACTCTAAGAAGAAGTGAAGTCCTTTAGTGGGGGCCCAATACTTTAGGATGACCGACAAGCTAAGAGAGTCATAAAGCCTCAAGGAGGAAGTGGTCCTAACAAGGTCCAAGGTGGGGCTTCAACCACCTATGAGGATCCTATGGGTCTGCCTTAGGGCCACCAAGGAGGACATCCAACCTCAACTGGGTCCCAAAAGGTAGCTCGCTACGCATATAAAGTAAGGTCCAAGGCCCAAGCAATCCACGACCTAGTGAGCCATACACTATGCCTAATACATAGGCAACATGGTGAGCCCTCAAGCAAGGTTTAGGCCCAACCATAAAGGTCATGAGTCCACTCCTTATGGTGGCCTAATGGGTAGCCCATTATTCCAACATATGGGTGATCCTTATATTAAGAACAAGTAAGTTGGACCTCACATCTCGGCCCAAGTATGGTTTTATTTTAATGGGCAAGTAAGGGGCCCAACTACGTGAATATTTGGCCCATAAAACCCATCACAATGTAATGATAATATAGGCCCCAAGGGTCTAATGGGCCTATTAAAAAGTTTCAAGACAATGGGTGTCACGCCCCAAACCCGAAAATCGGATTCACAGGAATCCCGATCACCGAATCCGGTGCCGATAGCCTCCGTAGTACCCCATTATTGGCTCCCAGCGCTCATACGCCAAATTTTCGATCCTGGGATCCTACAAGGAGGATTTTCAACATGAATCTGTCTCATAAGAAGCATAACCACAAGTATACCCAAATCATAAGAACAACATCATCACCACATATCCATTAAGGGCCTGTTTGTTTTTCAAAAAAATGGGAAATACCAGGGTGAATGGTAATAATTATTTCCTCCGTAGTTGCCGCACACTTCCTCGTAACTAATTTGACGACCTACTTTTTGGAGGTAAAAGTTGCAAATATTGTAAAACATTTGTGGGTCCCGGCATGATGCATATCATATATCCACATCGATCATCCATTATGTCAGATACATTTATGATATAAGCCAAAAATGAGGCATATCCAATGCTCAAGTGGACCACGCCATAGAAAAATGTGAATTAAATACTTACCGTTAAAAACTTCTTGGGGCCATTATTTCTTTTGGTATGTGCCAGTTGAGTGTTGGATCTAACTCATTTTTCTCCTCATATCTCAAAATGTTGTGATTAAATGGATGGATGGAACAGATATATCATATACATCGAGATGGGGTCCTAAAATGGCCACTACTACTTTTGATCTGGTTTCCAAGAAGTGAAATCCCCGGAATATTCAAACACGTGAAACGGTAATAATCACCCATTTCCAAGGGTATTTACCTTTTCCCGGTGAAACGATGAAAATCAAATAGGCCCTAATATAATCATTTGAGTACAATACTAAAAGGAAATACATGTGTCAAAATCAAAGCTCCAGAAGTCAATTATATACTCCAAGCTCCACGCTGCTGCAACCTAACATCACCTGCACGTATCTATCATACATAAGCTTATAGAAAGTTTAGAGGGCGGTGTAAGTGTGTGCAAAAAGTAAGTGCCAAGTATTCAATATAATGCCATAATCCTACTATATCAGAAATACTAGTAAGATCATGAAACATACAATTTTGGAGTAAGCAGAGATACTGACAAGTCTATGAGTCAAATAATATCAGAGTACGCAATACAGTTCAGCTACGCAAATGGGGAGTCATAAAGAGTCAAATATCAGATGCCGAGGATGCAATGCAATATACAATTCCTGATGAGTTCATGAATACCGTCAACCATATCTAGATCATATAAATGCAGAAACACGGTAACCCAAAATGTCATATGCCACAGATGTAATGCAATATGCAGTGTGAATGGAATGACCATGCTGGAGTGTGAAGTCAGGATGATAATACGTAGTATTGCAAGCTACGAGGTCCACCACAAAGACTTCTATCCAAACTAGTCAAACTAGTCTCATACCTAAATTTGGATAGTCAGACTCAATGTGGTAAACTCCTGATCTCAGGTTAGTCACGTGCCCCAATCGAAATCCTGGCCATTACAAAAGTACACATAACAAATAGTTGCAGACCACCAGCCTGAGTGGATAGTGAATGAGTGAATGAGTATGCAACTCTTGCTCCACAAATCAGTACTGTACAACTCTGGGATCATCACCAGGGTCTAGTACACTCTACATGCGAATCACTGCCCACTGACGCTCGACCATGCAAGTGGAAGAGACCTCACTATCCGCCTGACCAGTAGTCAGCCAATATCTACCTGGTACGTCAATAACGGACCCATTCACGAGCTGGTCAAACTCAGCCTAGCTATGCCCTCTACGCTTGGGCGAGTAAGGCCACACCCCCTCCCAACCGACCACGACATAGTGAGAGACGCAGCCTCCTGGTATTCGACACTCTGGCGCTCATGTATCCACTCGGTCTCGATGTTGGGGCGTCTCTTGGCCTCGGAGGTTTAGGGACTTTCACCCACAGACATCCAAAGTGCCCAGATGCTCGAACCAAATATTTTCGATGTCCTATCTAGCCATCCACGACATACTTGTGGAGGCTACGGCCCTGATATCGCTAGGGTGTATAGTAATCACAACACACAATGCATAATGAATGAGTCATACAATCCAGTTTGCGCATACCATGCGCTCATGTGAGACAATCTTCGCCTATCAGGGAGTCTCATAAACCATCTGTACTATGACATATACAATGGTCAATCATATCACATAACAAACATGCAGATGATGTGTATGGGCATGTATCATGATGCTATGCTGTCACATACTCATAAATGATATCAATAACCATCATCGACAATCGACCTCGACAATGTGGACATTTAACCAACATTGTCCTTAAGGAATGACCCATATAGAGCCTAACATACAGTGGACCCATGACCTCACACAAGGGCCAAATATACAATACCATGGGCCTCACTCAAGAGCTTAATACACATCATGATAGACCTTTCACATGGGCCTAACATACATCACAATGGGCTCTATCGCCTGACCCTCAATGCATCATAATGGGCCGCATCACATAGGCCTCATATACATCACATTGGCCCTTAACACTTGCTGAATACACATCACAACAGGCCTCAAATACGGGCTGCATATACATCACAATGGGCCTCGACAATCGGCCTCAATAATCAGAATCGGCCTCGATAATCAGAATCGAAATCGGCCACAACAATCAGCCTCAATGATCAGAATCGGTAATCGGCCACAACGATCGGAATCGATCAATAATCAGAATCGGCAATCGGCCACAACAATCGGCATCGATCAATAATCGACCTCAATGATCGGAATCGGCCACAACGATCAGAATTGATTAATAATCGAAATCGGTAATTGGCCACAACGATCGGAATCGATCAATAATCGGAATCGAAAATTGGCCACAACGATCGGAATCGATCAATAATTGACCTCAATGATCGGAATCGGCAATCGGCCACAATGATCAGAATCAATTAATAATCAGCCTTAATGATCAGAATCGATTAATAATCGGCCACAACGATCGGAATCGATCAATAATGAGAATCGGTAATCGGCCATAACGATCGGAATCGATCAATAATTGGCCTCAATGATTGGAATCGGCAATTAGCTACAATAATTGGAATTGATTGGTCTCGATATTCGAAATCGACAATCAGCCATGAGAATCAGAATCGGCAATTAGCTATAATAATCGGAATCGATCGATAATCAGTCTCGATAATCAGCCTCGATCGCTAATCAGCAATCGATATCGATGAGAATGACCTAGTAAGGCCTAAGGGAAGGTCACAATGAGGACATCTAACAGTCATTGCCCATCAACGTGGAAATTCAACCAACATTGCTCCCAAGGAGTGGCCCACATAGGGCCAAGAACACAGTGGGCCCACAGCCTCATACAAGGGTATAATAAACATCACAATGTGCCAAATACGTGGGCCTAATATACATCACCATGGCCACGACCCATGGTCCTTAAATACATCATAATGGGCTATAACCCATAGGCCTCAATATACATTAAGTGGACCACATTAATGAGTCTCATATACACGACAGGTGAGCCCTGCACATGGGCCTCATATACACAGCATGCGGGCCCTACACATCGGTCTCATATACATCAAATGGGCCACATACCTGGGCCTCGAATACATCTAATGGGCCACACATCATGGGCCTAATACATATCACCATGGGCCTTGCCCTTAGGCCACGAATACATCACAATGGGCCTTGCCCATAGGCCTCGAATACATCACAATGGGCCACAACCCATGGGTTTCAAATACATCATAATGGGCCGCATCGCATGGGCCACATATATATCACAATGGGCTGCATCACGTGGGTCGCACTAGTGGGCCTCATATACACCAAGTGGGCCGTATCAATGGGCCACACCAACGGCCTCATATACACCAGGTGGTCTGTATCAATGGGCCGCACTAACGGGTCTCATATACATCAGGTGGGTAATATCAATGGGCCACACCAACGGGCCTCATATACACTAGGTGGGCCGTATCAATGGGCCACACCAACAAGCCTCATATACACCAGGTGGGCCGTATCAATGGGCCGCACCAACGGGACTCATATACACCAGGTAGGCCGTATCAATGGGCCGCACCAACGAGCCTCATATACACTAGGTGGGCTGTAAGCACGTTAGTTGGATGGATGGTAGGGATAGAACACGTCCATTAGGGTGGGGTCCACCCGTCCAGTGAGCTGGACAGCATGGAATAAAACTCATACATCATGGTGGGTGCTACTCCAAACAGATGAATGACATGGATATCCAAATACATCAGGGGGTGGGGTCCACGTAGGTGGCCCACCAAAGAAGTGAATCAGCTCCATTGGTCCCAGGGTGCTGCTGTTGCACGTGCAGCAGCAGCTTACATCCGCCGCTGGCCCACCGTCAAATCAGATGGACGGTAAGGATTCAAAAAGGATGGGCGACTTGACATAGCACATACCTGGTGGGGCTCACGAAAATGGATGACGGTTTGGATGACATACATATATCAGGAAGGACCCACCGTAAAATGGATGGACGGCGAGGGTTAACACATATATCAAAGGTGGGCCACATATGTCCAGATGGACGGCGTGGATGTAACACATACACCACAGTGGCTACTCAAAGCTCCTGCTCATCCCAGCTTGAAATGGATGGACAACATGATGTGAGTCAAAGGGGGCCCACCGTCCCAGCCCACAGACGGTGTGGATAAAACCCATACATCATGTGTGGTACACACGTGTGGAAGATGACAGAGGGTGGGTCCCACGTAGCAGTGGCCCACCCATTAAATATTGTTAATATATATTATATATTACATAATATAATAGTATATTATATATATGTGTGTGTGTGTGTGTGTGTGTGTGTGTGCGTGTGTGTGTGTGTGGTGGATTAGGGACGCTCAACCGGTGAAATAATACCAAATGAATATAATCTCATGTCCCATGTAGGGCCCACATCATATATATATATATATATTATATTAATATTATCCTATATTATATTTATTTATTTGTTAAATTTCATATATTCTTTTTTAACAGGGACGGTGCATAGAAAATACACACATTGGATGTGGTCCCCACCACTAGCACATGTGACACGTGCAGGATGGGCTTCACATATGCACAGATGGGCAGGTGCGCGGTGGACCAGCCAACCCACTCCCTTCATCAAGGTAGGCCACTCATTAGGGTGGTTCCTTATCGTCCTAAACAAGGGACGGTGTGTGAAAGACACATCAAGGTGGATCTCACTGTCCAGGCCTTTGCACTAGATAGTGCAGATGAAATACATCATCAAAGTGGGTCATACCCCATGTGTGGCCACCACACACTGCTGCTACACGTACGACAGTTGTACGTCAGGGGTCCCACCATCCTGTGGTGTGGATAATTAAACATATGCATCATGGTAGCCCTCAGAACTCTCTGACGTCAATTGCAGCTGCTGCAAGCTGCTAGGCTCCTGCCCAGCAGTCTAGTTGGACGGTGCAGAGTAGATGAGTCCACACATGCGGACACCACATGCCATCAAGGAGGGCCCCACGGCTGATGATCAGCATGGATAAAACACATACATCACACGGCCTCATGGCCTAAATGGTATGGATATGATACATACATGTATCATCAAGTGGCCATATATTAAGAGAGAGAGAGAGAGACCTGTGAAGGGGAGGGACCCCGCCACTATGGGCCCTCCCTATAAAATGCATACATCAAAATGGGTCCCACCATATGTGGGCCCTCAAATTTAAAAAAATCAAGATGATGAACACCCGCCTCAAGATCTCTTCTTCCTTCTTCCGCCAATGCGATCTAGAGTTCCAAGGAAACAATTCCAATGGTTTAGATGGACTTTGGATGATGGAGATGGGAGGTAAGAAGGTGGGCCACACTAGCTCTCTCATGGGAAGCTCTCATAGACATTAGGTTTCTTGCTTGTAAAATGGAGAAAATTGAGAGAGAGAGAGAGAGAGAGAGAAAGGATGGGATGGATTGATAAGGTGTGGTTGTTGTAAGAGATGGGAAAGGGGAGGTATGGGTTAGTTTGAAAATGGTGTAAAAAGGTATGGGTGGGGAGAGAGAGAGTTGACTTGTGAGGGGTGAGGTGGCATGGAGCATGGGTGGTGTACTTGACTTGTGAAATGATGGATTAATATGATGTGCCATAGAGATTCCCTCGGTAATTGCAATGCGCAGCGTTTTCCTCGAACTGAATGCAGGCCCACATCTCCTGGCCCGGTGTCACACCCCAGACTCGGTAACCGGATTCACAAGGAACCCGATGGCCGGTTCTGGCCGCAACAGCCTCCGTAGTACCCCATTTTCGGCTCCTGAAGCAGGTTCCGATCCTCGGATCCTACAAGGAGGATTTCCATAACAATATAACCATTTCCAATACGAGCATACCCAAGATCATAACAAGTAAATCTGAGAATAAAAAAAGGCACATATCACAAAATCCACTATGAATTTGAACTTTTACAAGTTTACATAAGGTCCAAAAGGATATACATAAGATAATAGAAGAAAGAAAGGAAGGATGCAATACTGGGTCCTCAAGCTCAGCTCTAATCCAAGCTCTGCCACTGTGACACCTACCTAGGATCTCCTGCACGCATCAATCGTGTATAAGCTTATAGAAGCTTAGAGGGTCGTGTAAGTGTGTGATAATAGTGCACAGAAGAATAATAAGAGATATAGGAAGGAGACATGCTCAATGAGAATATCACTAGCTTTACCAAGGCTTATCATGAATATGATGCAATGAGTACTGGACACCATATCAAGGCAATGCATGAAGGGGCTTACATAACCAATACTAATGCGATGCAATTAATGTCAGTGCTCATAACCAAACTGTATGTCAAGTATATTTCCAATCATAAGGAAATCACCGGGGTCCATTAAACTGCTGGATGACTGCCGCTCTACAGACCCTACACACTCAAACGAGCGTAAGAGACCTCACTACCCGCCTTGGACAACCAATCACCAGTAAGGCCTGACGGTAGCGGACCCATTCACGAGCTGGTCAGACTCAGCCTAGCAATGCCCTCTTACATCAGGCGAGTAAGGCCACACCCCTATCCAACCGACTACACGACAGTGGGAGTCGCGGCCTAATGGTATAAGGCCCTTGTGCGCTCATATATTTCACCCGGTCACGGCGTTGGAGCAGATCCTTGGTACCATGAAAATTTTGGAAATTTTACTTATGGGCATCTTATGCACCCGGTATGCTCAAGTAACATTTTCGGTGTCCAAACATGGCCATCCACAATGTATCTGTGGAGGCTACAACTCTGATGAAGCAAGGGTGATAATGCTCATATTGTGCAATGCCAGATGCATGAATCACACAATCAACTATGCATCAATTCCAAGCATCCAACATGCTCAAGAGGGAATATTACGTCCCTCGGGAAGACAGTATGCAATGCCTAATGACACAATCATAACCACACACACAGTGTCATCCAAGCATACAATGATGCACATGGGCCATGAAGATGGGTCTAGGCGCATCATGCGGCGATATACAAGGTAAATTACATTCCTTCTATCCAAGAACGAACCAAGACTAGGTACTTAGACAATATCCATAAGGAATCTCACCTCTAGTGGGGGCCCATTTACCTGGGGTAGCCCACGAAACTAAGCATACAACTACGGGTTTAAGTAATATAGAAATAAGCCTAGCAACTGTCTAAGATAAGTATCCAATCACTCTTAAATACAACCGGACCTAGAGGGGTCCATAATGGGGACATTTAACCACCATTCCTCAAAAAGGCATATCAACCATAAACTATATGGATAAAAGGCCCAAGGCCTACATTTAAGATAAAAATAAAAGTAACCACATACATATATTCCTCATAATAGGCCATAAAAAGATATAATACCACTTTTAACAACATGGGCTCTAAGAGGGGAATTAAGGCCCAAGGCCCAATTCCTAATGGCCATAGAATCCATGCATTAAGTTGGACTTGGTGGGTAGTCCACGTACACAATATACGGCCCAAAAATAGGTTTAAGTTTGGATGAAATAGGCCCCACTACATCAGCCCAATAACTAGCAATTTAAGTAGGCAACCGAGGGCCCAATACTATCCTTACCTCAGCCCACAAGTCCATCAAAATGGTGGAAGTCGGCCCAATGTATGGTTGGGCCAAGCTAGGATGTCCCTGCCCAATTTGGGCTCACTGGATGTCCCAAAATTCTGATCTTAAGATAGGGCCCTCATAAGATCACTAAAAGTGACCCAAAGAATGCACTGATTAAGCCCAAAGATTATAAGAAAGCATAAGCATGTAACACGTACACAAGTTCTCAATATGGTGAGCCCCACAGCCAAATAAAGTTGTAACCATAAAATTGTACATCGAAGGCCCTTTGATAAACTTTTGGCCCGTTTGACTTCCTGGGCCTGCTAAGGTCCAGAAATTAGTTGAGTATGTGGAAATAATCTCATGAAGGCCAACTATACTCACTGAGGGACCCCACCAGATGGAGAGTGTGTATATATCATGAAAAGATCAAGTGGACCTGCTACTGGATTGTGAGTCCAACAGCAACCTAAGGTAGAGAGTGCTTCCATAATCGGGCGATCTAAGGCTTGGACGGCCTGGACCAAACATGCATTAAGGTAGGCTCCACATACATGCACATTGAGCCTTAAATAAATGGCCTAAGGTCTATGGTGGGCCTTTAACCACCCATAGAGAAACCTATGAGCTTACCTTAGGATCACCCAGGAGGACATCCAACCTCAACTGGTTTCCAAGAGGTAGCTCGCCACTACCCATATAATGAAAGATCTAAGGCCTAAGCAATGTGTGGACTAGTAGGCCATACACCAAGCCCAACTCATAGGCCATATAGTGGGCCCTCAAGTAAGGTTTGGGCCCAACCACAAAGGTCATAATTCCACATATTGTGGTGGGCTTCATGGGCAGCCCAGTAATTCATTTACATGGGCAAGTTTCACATTTAACACAAGTGAGTTGGGCCTCACTTTTGACCTAAGTACAGGGTTAGTTTAGTGGGCAGCCAAGGGCCCAACTTCTTATGTATTGTTGCCCCTAAGCCCATCACAATAGATAGGAGAGTATAGGCCCAAGATCAATGGGCCTATCCAAAAGAACTGAGTCCACAAGGCCTACTTGCTAACACAAACATGCATATACTATATCACATAATGGGCCCTAAAGAAATGGCCCAAAACAAAAGTCATCCAATTCATACATTATGGTGGGCTTGAGGGCAGCCCATAAACCCAAGAATACACATAGGCAAGGCCTATACTGACAGTGTGGGCCTTGCTACATCAGCCCAAAGACTTAGCAAGGCCCTCCACACTATACATTTATGTGGGCCCCGCAAGTTAGCCCATAATTAAGCATTTCATGAGGGCATCACAGCTAATAAATACACACGGTCAGCCTGTAGACGGCCCGTTGGGCCCATGAAACAATAAGGTCAGGCCCTGCACGATCTTGGGCTCAAGAAATAGGTTTCCAGCCCCTTGGGCCTATAAACTACCAAAAATCTGGTTAAGGCTAACCCCCAACATCACCACAAAGGTGGGCCTTAAGAGGAACTAATTATGCCCAAAAATTTCTAAGGAAATAAGCCAAGGAGTGTGTGCAATACTCCCTTGAATCTGGTGGGCCACAACAGCTCCAAAACAATCAACTATGGAGCAAATTTGGGCCCCTTACTGGAATTTCAGCCCACCCACTTCCTGGGTCTGCTGGAATCCAGAAATTTATGTAATTCAGATGGGTTACTAGCCCATGGTGACCCACACATATCACAGTGGGTCCCACCAGATGAGAGGAGAATGCACAACACACATTAGAAGTGGGCCATGCCGCTGGAATACAGGCCCAACAACAGCCTAAGGTAGGGGCGTCCCGTGGTGGGTAATCCTACGGGCCTAAGTATCTGGCCCAAAACTGACCCAGGTTTACAGGCCACACCACAGTCAGTACAGGGGCCCGATGGCCATGAAAACTTACAAGATGGTCCTCCCATAGGTGGACCACGAATCCTCAAAATTTTATGATTTTTGAATGGTCAAAAGTATTTTAATTAATTTAAATAAAACAGACCATCAAGAAAATCTGGTGAATCGGGACACCTGAACGTGGTGAGCCAGTCCAGCACTTTCCACGGTGTGCACGGGGCTCCATTGGCCCCAAAAAATTTTAGGTGAGTCCCATCATGGGTGTACCACCTCTCTGTAAATTTTCATGATTTTAAGATACTCAAAAGTATTTAAATTAATTTAAATAATACAATCTATCCAGGGTGAAATATTGCTGGAATATAACTGTCCTGAATTTGGGCCATCCAATGGGTGGGTTCTGGGCCTCCAAAATTCCTGAAATTTGGACCCAAGGTCCCTCATTAAGTCTAAAACAAGGTGGGATCTACAAATATGGCCCACCTTCTTAGAAATTATTTTTTTAATATTATTTTTATGGGACTATGCTGCTGGACTGCACAACAGAAATTTCTGGCAGTCTAATATGTTGGCCTACCATTTTGGATGCCTAAATAGGATTCCTTGGCCCTGAAATTGTGTGGATAGGTCCTACCATGGGTGGGACACCTCCCTACAAAAATTTAGGATTTTTGGGATAGTAAAAATATTTTATTTAACTCATGCAATTTATGGACAGCAAGGTCCAGATTTTTATTTTCCTGCTGCAGCAATGCTACTGTCCCTGACTTTAGCACCCCATTTGAGTGGGCCCAGGTCTATGTAAATTTGGAAAAATGTAAGGCCAACCTTCCTATACAAGTATACATTAAGGTGGGGTCCACAAAGGTGGCCCACCATTTCAAAATCAGGTTGATATTTATGATTTTTCAGTAAACAGTGTGGCTGGACAGTCCAGAAAAATCTTGACTGTCCACCCTCCTTGGCCCACCCTTTTGGGTGATCAAATAGGGACATTTGAAGGTGAGGCTTAGCATACTTTTAGGTGGGGTCCACACCTCAAAGAGAAGTCTAAGAAATCAGGAAAAAGGAGACCACAAACAAGGCCTACAACCCATACATTACAGCATAAAAAAATTCCAGCAATCTGGACAGCAACATGTTGCTGTCTAGATCAGCCCAAAAAATTAATAAATGGGAAATAAATCATAGATTCCACAAGGTGGGGTCCACCCTGATGTGTCACACAACTCCTAGGCCCAGACCCTCCCCAAGAAAATCCATAAAATCAGGCCCAAAGGCTTTCCAAATCAAGCAGCAAAACTAGGCAGCACAGTTGGGCCTGGGTGTCCAACAACTTGGGCCTGGATGTTCCAAAAATTTAAAAATTCTGGTTGTATGGCACATCAGGTGGGCCACATGATCATTACATCCAAACCACAGAAAGGGGAGAAGAGAAGAAGAAATGAAATTTCATCAAGATGGGGTCCATGGAGAATGGCCCCATCAAGATCACATGCATGCAAGTGATGGCTAAAAAAAAAACCTTATCCAAGAAGTGGTGGACCTTCACCATTGATGTGGTGAGTCCTACACTCTCCATATGAAGCAACAAAAGATCTATGAAAATAAGAACCATGCAATCTATCCTACATGCTCACCCACTTGTTGGATCTTCAAGATTCTTCAACCACCATGCTCCTTAAGCTTCAAGGAAGGAGGTTCAATGGTGATGATGGATCTTTGATGGTTAGATAGAGGGGGAAAGAAGAGGAAAGAGGGCTGGAAAAGTTCAGCAATGGAGGACATTGGAGGGCATTTATAAAGAGGAGAAGAGAGAAATGAAGAAAGAGAGAGGGAGATGAGAGAGTTTCTAAAGTTAAAATGATTACTTTCTTAGAAAAAGATGAGTTTTTGAAAAGAGAAAATAATCATTGCTCATGGGATAGGGTGGCTCATCATTGCCTAGAGAAGGTAATCTCATCATGGTTTTCTTGAGAAAAGAAGTCATCATTGCTAGGCTAAAGGTGGCTTACATGGGGAATAGTGCACATGGGGAAATGTGTAATCAGGTGGGTCCCACCAAAAATGCAATCAATGGTCCAAATAATGCATAGCCCATAACTTTTGATAGATACACCGGATTTACGCATGAGACGCGGTGCTGGAACCGCGGCGACGATGCGGTCACAATGACATAGGTCTTGGGTCAATCCGAGTCGAGTTTACGTGACCAAACTCAAGGGTGACAGCAATTACTATCCGAAGGTCGCGGGTCGTGGAAATTTGACCCGTAGGACCGCGGGACCAAAATATACGAGATGCATACTCACACACACACATGCACACATGTGAACTCGGGTCAGGTCTCACACCCAGGTATCACCTCAGCATGTAATATGCGGAGTCAGAACCGCGGCGACGACGTGGTTCCAAAGGTACAAGTCTCGGGTCGAGCTGACTCTGGAATACGAGACATGATTCAGGATCGCGCACAAATATCGATAACAGATCGTGGGTCACTAAAATTCCACCGGGAGGACTGCGGAAGCCTACGGAACAGTACAGGCTAGGATACAGGTCTTACAATGGGCTTAGGAAAACCCAACAAATAACTAAGAAAACTAGTCCAATAAAAGCCCGATTGGAATGGGCATTAAATATGCACTAATTAAGCCCAAAATCTAATTAAAAATAGGGCAAGATATGTGTAAAAATATCCCCAAATTTGGTGGACCATACTGCCCCAAAACATCCATTTATGGGTAGTAACCATGGGCCTATTGCTGAAATTCCAGCCCACCCACAATCTGGCATTGCTAGAAATTCAAAAATTAATTAAATTATATATTTATTTTAGTTCCTGGTGACCCATACATGTCACAGGGGGATCCACCAGATAAAGGGAGTAGATTAAACACATAAATTAGATGGGCCATCCTACTGGACTGGACGTCCAGCAGCAGCCCAATGGGCTGGGCGTCCCATGCATAGGTAGCTCTATGGGCTTGGGTATATGGCCCAAAAACTCACCCAATGCGCCCCAATTGAATGCTACTGAAGGGGAGAATGATTAAGTCCCCTATGGATCCCAAATAGATGAATGGTGGGATATACAATACATTTAGGTGGGCCCACAAAGTAACCCAGACAGCCAGCTAAGGCTGGACGCCCTAGCCTGATGGGTCACTCCAGGCAGCACCACGGACAGTACAGGGGCCTGATGGCCCTAAAAATTTGAAGAGTGGTACTTTCATGGGTGGGACATACTTTAAAATTTTTTTACAATTTTTGAATAACTATAAGTATTTTAATTCATTTAAAGAAAATAGTATATCCAGAAAATCAGTCTGACCTAGACGTCCCAATGTCGTGGGTCAGTCCAGCCCTTACCACGGTATACACGGGTTTTTTGGCCCTAAAAATTGGTAAGTGGGTCCTAACATGGGTAAAACACATGTTTACAAAATTTCATGATTTTTGGACACTCAAAAGTATTTTAATTAAATTTAGGAATACAATCTATTCAGAAATTCTGTTAAGTGTAAAACTCTGGATAGACCATGATTGAGCACCCAATGGGGTGGGCCCTGGATCTCCAAATATTGGAAAAATTAAATTTAAACCTTCCTACATATATTTATTATAAGTTAGGGTCCACCAAAGTGGCCCACCTGATCAGAAACTATTTTAAAATTTTGAGTTTCCAAATTGCAACCTTGCTGGAATTACAACAAAAATTTTAGCAAGGTACCCATATTGGCCCACTCTTTTAGAGACCCAAATGAGATCAGTTGAGGCTAAAATTTGGCATGATTATAGGTGGGACATGTACCTTTAAAAATAATATATCACTTGGTACAAAATTCCTCACTAAAATCCTCAAATTCTAACCTCAAGTTGGCCCAAAAATCTGTCCAGACAGATTTGGACAACAACATGTAATTGAAAGAAATTAAATATAGACATCATTTAAGATGGGATTTAACCCCCAAAAATTATGTTGTGAACCACCCTAGTGGGCCCTGCAAATATCCAGACCTTCCCCATCATCAAAAACCCCGTGCATGTGCCCCATTTAGGTGGATTTTGGGGCCACATGTCTAAGGATGGACCACCATGGATATCCAACCTCCATGGATGGTCTGTATTTTTGTTGGTTCACAAGGTGGGCCACACATGCATGATCAGAATGTTAACATCAAAAAAAATAAAGGATCGGCCACCAGAGGAGGGGCTCCGCCACATTGAGGCCCTCCTCTTCATCAATCACACCACACATTTCATTGATTTACATGATACAACATAGATCAAACACATATATGTCCTAGAATCAAGGTCAATGGTTGGGATATCATCGATATCCCAACCATGATTCTAAGGTTTAAATGACCTATCATGCAATGGAATCGAAATAATCCTCCATGATGGGGCCTATAAAGGGAAACCCCATGCATGGGATATGCATGCATGAAATAGGCCATTTGGCCATATTTAAGGAAAGGCGTGGGATCTTCACTATTGATTGGTCGGTCCTACACTTCCCATATGAAAGAAAAAGAAATCTAAGAACATATAAATAAAAATACTACATCCTAGAAGTACACCCTCCTTAGATCTCTCCAAACTTGTATCTTATAGCTCCTAGTGCACCAAGGGAACCATATTAATGGGTGAGATGGGATATGGATGGTTAGATTGAGAGGAAATAGGGGAAGGTGGGGCTGGAATGGGGTGGATGTCCCACCATCTCTTGCTAAGGAGGAATGAGAAAGAGAATGGGAGAAATGAGAGGGAGTGAAGAGAGAGAGAGAGAGAGAAAGCCTTTTAAGCTAGGTAATCATTTCTCTCTTGCCTTGGTTAAGAAGAATGATGATTGCAATAGGGAGTTACAACCAAAGTTGTAGGGTTAGTAGGTTTTCTAGGCTTGTGGGTGGTGTTTTAGAGATAGGTGGTGTAGGAATAGGGCCTAGGTAGTGCGTGTGTGTATTGTGTGCTGAAAATAGTACCAAGAGATGAGACCTACTTAGAAATCCATACACACTATCCCTAGGTGGGCCACATGACCATAATCAAGGGCTTAGAAAATGAAATGCACACAACTTAGGATCTATACGTCGGATGAATGCATAAGACACGGCATCAGAACCACAACGACGATGTGAACAAGATGGCACAGGTGTCGGTTCAATCTGAGTAGGGTCTACGTGACTAGACTTAAGGATGACCGCAAACATAATCTGAGGGTCGCGGGTTACCAATATTCGACCGATAGGACAGCAGGACCAAGATGAACGAAATGCATACTCATACACACACATGCACACATGCGAACTCGGGTCGGGTGTTACAACCCTCCCCACCACCAAAGAAATTTCATCCTCAAAATTGACCAATCCCAGGACAAAAGAAAGGCAAAACACCACCATCATATAGTAATCATTAGAAGAGAAGGCAATACAAACAATCATACATTAATTAATCATCAAACAAATGGGGATAACGCTCTCTAATCTCAACCTCGCGTTCCCAAGACGCCTCGACCTTTGAATGATGACCCTACTGCACCTTCACCAAGGGAATGACCTTGGTCCTAAGAACTTGCTCCTTCCAATCAAGAATATGAATTGGCTGCTCAATGTAAGAAGCATCCTCACAGACCTTGAGGGGCTGCCAATCAATCACAGGAATGGTGTCCAACCCACATTTCCGCAACATAGAAACATGGATTTCATTAAATCTACAAACTCAATAGATAGCTTAGTGCACGTAGATCCATAGATAATATCATCAATATAGATTTGAACTATCAGGATATGATCATTATATTTCTTGACGAATATAGTTTTATTAACACTACCCATAATAAAATTATGACTAAGTAAGAATTTAGTCAATTTCTCATACCATGCTTTGGGAACTTGTTTCAAACCATAAAGAAACTTTTTAAGACGGTAAGCATGATTTGGAAGTTTAGGATCTTCAAAACCCTTTGGTTGTTCAACATATACTTCCTCATTCAAATCACCATTTAGAAAAGCACTTTTTATATCCATTTGATAATTTTAAATTTTTTATGGCATGCAATCGAAATAAACAATTTGATAGATTCAATGCGCACTAGTTCAAAGGTTTCATTGTAATCAATACCTTCTATTTGAGTATACCCTTGTACAACCAGTCATGCCTTATTTCTGATAATATTTCCTATTTCATCAGTTTTATTTTTAAAAATCCACTTGGTTCCAATCACATGTTTATCAGTAGGTTTGGAAACCAAATACCATACATCGTTTCTAATGAATTCATTTAATTCTTCTTGCATGGCATTAATCCAACTTTCATCAGCATGTGCTTCATTTACATTACCCGGTTCAATTTAGAAAGTAAAGCAGACATGATTACATATATTCCCTTGTTGTCTTCTTGTTTGAACGCGAGTGTGGGGGTTACTAAGTATTTGATTAGTCAGATGGTCTTTAACTAATCTTAACTTAGTATTGTCTGATTTAGATGAAGAGTCAGGTATATTAATCAAATAGACATCATCATCATCATCATCTTAATTAGGACTGGGTGTGATTTGTTGATAATCTATCACAACGTTTATAGATTCTTGTATCACCCCAGTTCTTGTATTAAGAACATGGTATGCCCGACTATTTAGAGCATAACCTAGAAATATTCCCTCATCGCTCTTGGCTTCAAATTTTTCCAAGTTTTCTCGGTCACATAAAAGAAAGCATTTGCTTCCAAAAGTTCAAAAATATTTAACTATAGGCTTTTTATTAAACCATAATTCATAAGTTTTTCTTTTAACTTTTCTAATATAAACATGATTAATTATATAGTATGCAGTACTGACAGCTTCAGCCCATAAAATGTTTAGTAGGTTTATGTTATTTAGCATTACACTAGCCATCTCTTAAAGAATTCTATTTTTTTCTTTCACCAATTCCATTTTGTTAAGGTGTTTTTGGAG
Organism: Magnolia sinica; assembly: GCF_029962835.1. NCBI lineage: Eukaryota > Viridiplantae > Streptophyta > Magnoliopsida > Magnoliales > Magnoliaceae > Magnolia > Magnolia sinica. The sequence continues at coordinate 56,132,335 of NC_080582.1, forward strand.
TAGAAAATTTATGTGATATATCATAATCATTGCAGTATTTCTCAAAATTGCTATTTTCAAATTCGGTACCATGATCACTTCTAATTTTGACCACAGATAACTCTTTTTCAATCTGGATACATTTTAAAAAAATTTCTGACTTCATCAAGATTATCTAATTTTTCTCTTAGAAAGGTTACCCAAGTATATTAAGTGTACTTATTAATTACAACCAGAAAATATTTCTTTCCACCGCTACTCTCTATTTTAGTTGGTCCAATTAAATCCATATAGAGGAGTACAAGAGGTCTAGCAATGGCTAAGGAGTTCACTTTCTTATGACTACTCCTAATTTGTTTGCCTATTTGACATGCGCTACAAACTTTTTCAATCTTTTTCAGTTTGGGTAGGACACGTAAGTGATCTCTTTTACTCAATTTATATAGATCTCTATAGTTTACATGTCCAAGATATTTATGTTATAATTTAGACTCGTCTGTTTGGACCATGTAACATGAATGGTTTGTTGAGCAAGAGTTATCAATTATATAGCAATTTTCAGACGTTCTACGACCATTTAATATTACATTTCCTTTCTCATTTATAATCTCACATCTGTGATCTGAAGATTTTACACTATGCTTATTATCATAGATCTGAGATATGCTCAGAAGATTATGTTTTAATCCTTCAACATATAGAACATTTCGAAGAGAGGTAAGTTAAAAAGTTATACATTACCTTGGCCAATTATCTTGCAGTTGCTTCCATCTCTCAATGTAACTGATCCGCCATTTACTTCGTTGATGTTTGAGAATATAGCCTTATCACTAGTCATGTGTCTCGAACATCCACTATCCAGGTACCATCTTAAATGACTGATAGATTTAAAAGTTGTGTGGGCAACAAAACACTTAACCTTTGGAACTCATTTCATTATGGTTCTTGGTTTAGGAGGATCTCTTGTTTTTCATTGTGTTTAGGAGTTAGGATTTCTGCTTTTACTATATACTCCTGTCTTATTCGAGTTGGATTTCCATAGCTCTTTAAGCAAGTCCACAATTTTTTTAACTAAAGGAGGTTTATTATTCCTTTGATGTTTATAGTTGATGGCATTATTATTTATTTTAGAGACTTAAAAAGATTTTGAATTTTTGAAGTCATTCGTTTTACAGTTAGAATCTCTTAGAGTCTTAGCTTTAGAGTTTAAGGATTCTCCATTTACAAAGGTAGGAACAGAATCTTTAGATTTTAAGGAGTTATCTTTAATATAACCCAGACCAGACTTGTCACCACATCCCCTCGATGAGGTCAACAATTTTTCAAGTTTTTGGTCACTAAGGGCATATTTCCAAGTGTCCCTTGAACTCTAAAGGGAAGAAACTTCAAGTTTTAGTTTCTCAATTTTTATTTTAAGTTTTTGCATTTTAGAAGACCTAAAACTCAAACGTAATTTTAGTTTTTCAAAATAATCCGAAAATTGAGATTTTTCTAAAATAACTTTTTCAAGTTCTAATATTAGTTTAGCATAATTTTTTTTTGAATTTTTAATTTGACGACAATTTTACAACTTTCTCTGTATAGGGCATTATATGCATCTTGAAGATCGTCTTCATTTTCATGGTCACTTCTTAGAATTTTATAGTCAGACATATCATAGCTATCTGAAGAAGTGACTCTGGCTATTGTCTTAAAGGCTTTTAAATCGTTTGTATTTTTTGGTCTAATTCATTAGGATCAGAATTAGTTTTAGACTCTAATAATTCATCCCAAGTAGCTATCTACCTTTTTCTTTTAGATTTATCCTTTTTAGGACATTTAGAAGTTAAATGCCCATATTCATAACAGTTGAAACATTGACTGTCTTTTGTTTTAAATTTTTAGATTTTTTATTTTCCTTTTCTTTTATCAGATGGTTTTTGAAAATCTGTTCTTCTCTTATTTTTGAAAATTCTATAAAATTTCTTTACTAACATTGTCATATCATCTTCGTTTTCTTCAAAATCAGAATTTGCATTAGTTTTCTTTGAATTAGATTTAAAAGATTTAAGAGGAATAGACTTGACTCTGGGAGCTTTGAAATTCAGCTCATAATTTGAAGAGAACCAACTAACTCCTCAACGTTCATAACATTGGTATCCCTTAATTCCTTTATAGCAATAACCTTTGAATTAAACCTATTAGGTAGTGATCGCAGTATTTTTGCGCAAACCTTGCTTTCAGGGATTCTATCTCCAGGAACCCACATGGAATTTACTGTGTCATTTAATTTCATATAGAAGTCTATAAAAGGCTCATTTTCTTTCATATGAATCTCCTCAAATTTAGTTGTGAGTATTTGAATTTTAGATTTTTTAACTATAGTAGTTCCTTCATGTGTCATTTCGAGAATATCCCATGATTGCTTAACTGTATCACAAGAAATGATTCTTGTAAATTTATCAGGCGATACAACACAAGTTATAGTATTTAAGGCTTTTGCATTTGTTTTTGAACCATAATCCAAAAAGCAAATGCAGTTTCTTTCATTGATATGGTTCTATCATCGGCTACTACTTTAATTATAAGAGGGATTCATTTAGATACAGTGGCTTGCCACACACTTTCATCTATCGATTTGAGGAAAATCCTCATCCTGGCTTTCCAGTATGAATAATTAGAGTCATCAAAGGTCGGTGGCCTGGTAATGGATAAGCTTTCAAAATTTGACATAATAAAGCTCTGAATTTAGCTCTAGGAAGTAAATTCAAAAAAGAAAAAGAGCAACCCTCTCTGATACAACTTGAAAAGGAGAGCTTATAATGTCCTAAAAGGGGGGTGAATAGAACAATACCAAATGATCGAAACAAGTGCTGAATATGTAAATAATGCAAATATCTCAATTGCTTGAGTATTGAAAACTTGATTCCAAAAATTCATAGGACAACCTTTACTTAAAGTTTTAAGCGGGATAACCTTATTTCATGAATATCTTTAAAATTAAAACTTCAAACTTGCAAGAGTAAATTAAAGAATTACAACATTCACCACACAACTGAAATTAAATATATCCAATACACCACAAATAAAAATAAGGTATTCACCATATGGTACAAAGAATTATAGTGGTTCGGTGTTGTAAAAACAACCACACTTACTCCACTCCCAAAATTACTTCCCTCGTAATTTTGGTTTTCACTATGAAAAGGTTTTCACATGGTCACCTTAATAAATTGATACAATTCCTTGTGATTTTCACAGGCTATCACAATAAAAACTCAAACCAAGATTTTACCAGGCTATCTCAGACAAAACCTTAACTAAAATTTTCATAGGAGATCTCAGAAAAACTTAAAAAGGAGTTATAGAAGGTATACTTATCTTCATTGTAGAAGATGTAGCAGAAGCTTGTAGCAGAAGGACCTCTTTCTTGAATATAAATGATGTCGTGTTCAGTCATATAGAATGGGTCTAGGGTTTTATTGATTTTAATTTTGTTAAACCCAAAAGCTACTTAATTCAATTCTCTTATATCTCAAAGAGGAATATAGTTTATTCTCTTAGATTAAACCTGAAAGATCTGAGAGTAAAGAGAATTGAAAAGGCTATTTAAATAAATTATAACTATCGTCCAATGGCTTGCTAATAACTTGAGCTTTTCTCTCTCTTGCAGAAGAATTCTGATAATTAATTTGTGTAATTCGGAATGAGAGAAGAACTCAATTTATAAGCAAAAAAGTTAAAATTTCAGTTAGCCCGAAATAGGCTTCGACTAGCCTAAGTTCAGCAGATTCTATTCAACGGATTTCAGATTGGGTGGAATAAGAATTATCCAAAATTTGTCTGGCCTGAGGTCAACTTTCACTGGCTAAACAGCACAATTCGGCTAGCTAAATTTGACCTTCGGCTAGCCAAATTCCCCTAAATTTCAAAAGTTGAAGCTGCTGGATTTGACCCGAACTTTCTCGGGTTGGCCGAATTTCAAGCTTGGGCTAGCCGAATTTACAACAAAAGTTGTTATTCGCTTCAGACATGAAGTTGGGCTGACCGAGAAAGCTTAGGCTAACCGAATTCCATATAAAACAAGTGAAAAATCCACAATTAAACAATTTTGATAGTACCTAGTCCTAAGGTCTTTCTAAGGTTTTATACCACCTGAGATATATCAAATATCTGATTCTCTTTGGCTTGAACTTAGTCTTAGACTTCATCTTGAATTTGAGCCAATCTTGAGCTTGATCTTTTCTTGAACATAGACTAATCTTGAGCTTGATCTTCTCTTAAACAAAAACTGAACTTGAGCTTAATCTTTTCTTGAACATAGACTAATCTTAAGCTTGATCTTCTCTTAAAAAAAAACTGATCTTGAGCTTAATCTTCTCTTGAACATAAACCGATATTTGAAGATCTACTTTGAAGTAGTTTTGTGTAATACCTCGTACTTTTCAGTATTCGGGTGTTACCTTGAAGATCTAAATTAATTACACATGTGTCGGAATATACGTAAATTACCTTACATGTCATCATTTGGAAACTCTCAATCTATCCATCTCAAATGTCTAGCACAACCTTCATTTATATAATAAGCCATCCATCTGATTGATCTTAAAAGCGGACCATCGCACGTTAGTGGTATTGATGCCAATTCTCAAAGGATCTAATTATGAGAATCCGATCATGACAAAATTTCACATAATACACTAACAAAAGAATTTCACCGTGCAATGGCAATTTTGGGGACCAACTCAGTAAATCCACTGTTCATTAGATGCACAATGTCATGTCGATCATTCTAATACCTGATTTCTCTAATCCAACCGTTGGATTATAAAATAAATCTTTAGGGTGCAATTAAACAATCCTAAAAACCACTAAAATTGTTTAATGAGGGCCATGGAAGGCCTTGACCTAAAGTCATCAAAAAATTTTGGATCCAATTCGCCAGATCCATCCTTATTAGGCCTACCACACTTAAGTTCACAACCAACTATTTGACAACCCTTACCCCAACTTCTGATAATTGAATATACCATTGAGACTCATTTAAACAGGTGGCCATTTTAACCGTTGATATTTAGATTAGGAGTAATCTAACCGTCGGAATGATGATAATTGATAGTTAAAGGTCAAGATTCAGTTGACATGGCCCACCAAAGCTTCGTATTTGCCTCATCTGCGGTCAGATGACCTAGATGGGCCCACAAAGAATCATAAATGGTGTGGATTTCATGTAAGCATCACAGTGGACCCCCATATAGGCATTGCATGAGTACAGTTCATGTGCACTAGCGGTGCACTAGACTGCACTGCCAGTCAAAGTCAGGCTGACCCAACAATTCCAAATAAAGGAAGGTTTCTCCCTCCTTTCTTGTGCTCACTTACAACCATTTAAAATGGGCAACTTCCATTGGATCTTGATGGGGCCCACCTCCACTGTCCATCTTAGGGATCCAAACCGTTCATCTGGTGCGGACATGAATTCTGACCGGGACCATGCAAACCACACACCTTCATGCACGCGATCATGCTCACAAATGTGGGCCCAAAATGGGTGTGAGTGCTGTCCTCTTTCCAGAAACGGAATGCCTGGATTTTTACAGCAACACTGGCAATCCGCGTTGTAGGGATTCTTCAATCCTAACCCTACATCACCAAGAAATCCTTGTCGTCCACGTAACTCATACGGGTTAGGGTTTTCTGTGGAAAACTGACGCCAAAACCACCATGGTATTAGTTGTTTCAAGAAAACTGGACACTGGGATCAAATCCTAGCCTTTCATTTGCATCTAATGGACCTAAGAGCATTGAAATCCCTACAACAAGGGAGAGAAAGCGTCCGTTCTCCTGTCTTTTACAAGAAACCCTAGCAATCAGTCATCACCTTCCAAACTCAAAACCACCACCCAAATCTCTCCCAAGCTTCGAAAAACCTTACCTATAAGTTTCCTAGGGCCTATACAAACTTTCATAAGGGGTTAGATTGGAGGAAGGAGATGTGGTTTTCAAGACGTCATTAATGGTCGTCTCCTTCTTCCCCATTCGAACTACATCAAGGCAACTTGAGTTGGGGCAAGTTCTAGTCGGGTTGAAGCTGCCACTGGCCAGGGTTAAAAGAGAGAAAGAAAGGAGAGAGGAAGATGGAGAGATGAAGAGAGAAAGGGAGAGAGTGAGTGCAACTGTCGCACTCACTGTCGCACTCGCTGGGGTTGGTCAAAATCCAACCACGTTGGTGGCTCCCGAGGTAGTAGAAAAAGAAGGAAGAAAGTAAAAGAAAGTAAGGGAGGAAGAAGAGAGAGATGTGGTGAGGTGATCGAGTCTAGCGCTGCACTAAGACTCGATCCAAGTCTGTCGAGTTGGGTTGTGTTTGAGTCGAGTCTAGGCTCGTTTGGCCATGCAAGGACTGGAAAAGAGAGATGGATGATGGTGAGAAAGAAGACGGTAGGAGAGGGAGTGAGTGTAAGTGCTACTTGTGCCGCACTCGCTGCCGCATTGAGCGAGCTTGACTTGCTGTGGTTTGAATTGGGACAAGATTTGGTCCAGCATCCTTGCTTGATGGGTTATAAAAAGGAGAAGAGGCAAAGGGAGAGTAAGAAAGAGAAGACAGTAAGAAGAAAGAAAGAGTGAGTGCAAGTGTGAGTTGCACTGCACACGCTGCCGAGTCAACTGGACTTGACGCAACTAAGTCATCAGGTTTGGTCCAGTCCAAGATCTTGCTTGGAATTTCCAGCAGTGGAAGTAGAATAAAAGAAAAACAAAGAAAAGAAAGGAAGGAAAGAGGTAGAAGAAGAGGAAGAGAGGAGTGACGTGCCTCCTTTCCCTTAGTGGGGCCTTTACCTAGATGACTCGATTGAGTCGCGGAGTGGATCGTCGGTTCGAATTAAGGCCGAGTTGAACTATCGAGTCGACTAAGGTGAGTCCGCATTTGTCCTTCTGGACTAAAATTATTTTGATTACAATTATCATTGTTACCATTATTACCATTATAAGGATTATTAATATTAGATATGACTAACCATTAGTAATTTACCTATACTACTATTAGTTATTACAGACAATTATAATTATTAAATATAAGTGTTTTATTCTTCAATCTTAAATATTACCTATACTATTTATTTTCATCACAATAACTATTAGTGTCACATTAAATAATATTAGTTATATCATTAATATTAATGGTTACCATGAAATTATTAATATTATTAGCATTATGGTCAATTGTACATCAATTAGCATTTAAATCCTAAATTCTAAGCTTAGAACGAAACCCTAGGACGAAACCCTAAATTTAAGTAATCCAAACCCTTGGTTATGATCCTAACCATAGAAAGCATATAAAACTTGAATCTGACCGTACGATTTTACAATTCATTGTAGGATTTGATTTTAAGGGCACACGCACTTCTTAGTGATAATATAGGCTATTCGACTCATAAGGTGATGATTTCTTCCCCTTAAACTTTCCATTTCCAAATTAGTTTAAAGAATATTTTTCATTGGAATCACAAATGCTATCTTATAACATGTGGTCACTTACATTAGTTATCAACTCTTAAGGCATGGCTTGCCCTTGAATTATAGTTGATGGTTGTGAACTATGATTGCATGCAATAGTTACTTACATGATAGCTTCCATTTAAATTCCAATTGATAGCTTATATATATGAATCATGATCTATTGTGATAATTATGAGCTTAATGTTTAACATATATCTGGCATGTTGTGTCTATACACTTTCACATGTCAATGAATTGTTTGAAAGTCGCCTATGGAATTCTCTTTACTACATCAATTAGTGGAAAACTCCACTTATGTATGTGAACCCACACTTAGGATGTAACAGGATGGAATGTGTTACAAATGGACCCTTGATTTGAAGGTTATCTGGGATGTGGAATACCAAATGTGGGTTTACCATCCATAGGTTGTCTTACCTACATGGCCTTGGGAATAACTTCTTTATCACTCTGATTTAACACTGCCCTACATAACCTCTTTACCGTCTCGATTTGGTATTTACTTTGTGCAACCTTTTACTGCTTTGATTTAAGTAATGGTCCCATGATTTGATATTTGCCCTGCGTGGCTTCGATGGTTCATTCCCATATAACCGTACAATGGTAAGCCCCACATATTGAAATTTGATTGGTCACTAGTGGATGGGTTTCTATTAAACATCATAAGGTGAAAATCTCATGAGACGGGGATGGTGGTATGGGACATTATGCCCGATCTGTCAACCTACGCTGGGTGACAAGCCCCCCGTAGTGACCTTTGAGTTTACTTAAATTGGCTGGCTGTAATTGGAATAATAATGGTTTGGTTAATCATGCATTCATAGCATTCGGGCGATGACGGGTGGCTAGTTCTAGATGTTGTAGCACGTGCCTTTAAGCCTTAGTGTGATATCGTTTCGCTAGCTCTTAGACCATCGACTATCGACTAATGTACATGATGTACGATAGCTTGGTCATTATACTATACATGATGTACGCACGTGATGTGTTACGCTGGTGACCAGTCATATGCATGGGTGACAAGCCCAAGTCCGACTAGATTTGCATCTCAGGTCAATATGCATTCACACATATATGTATTTAAACAAGACTACATCATGGATTGTTTTGAATACCTAGTTGTTTTTTTTACTATACTTAGCCTAGGCGGCGATGTGTAATCTAGAGGGGAATTCACACTGAGTTGGTCACTCATTCATCGAATATATAACCGTACAGGTAATACATGTGGCTTAAAAGATATTCAAGTTTAGATTGATAAAGAACAGGGTACGATTATTAGGGATGCATGGCTGTATCTGCCAAGAGAAGCTGTGTAATCTTGTGGCTCAAGTTTATATGCATTTTATTATTTCTCATGTGTAAATTGTATAATTCTTGTATTTGTTAATATAGAGACATTGGTTTATATAAGTCATTATGGGCAACCGCTCGTATATTCTAAATGTGAATGCAATTTTTCCTTTATGTTTGATTTGTCCATCTTCCACTAAACTGCTAACTCTGAAAGAAAAAGAAAAAAATACTTGAATTTGACTATCTTTAAAGGTTGACACTCGGGTTTTTGGAAAACAAGTCATATACTCAAGTTTTGAAAACTAGGGGCATTACATTTTGTCTTACAAAATTTGACAACCTAAGTGTGCTTAACATCCTAGCACTTACAATATATATATATATATATATATATATATATATATATAAGGATTGAGAGTGGCTTATTTTCTACCACATTTTAAGTATAACTATATTCCCAAACTCTCATATCATTGATATATATATATATATATATATATATATATATATATATATATATATAGGGAGAGAGAAGGAGAGAGTCATGCTCACCCGTGTACCTTTACACAAAAGTCATGGGCCCAAAGTCCGAACCATCCATGTGATACAAACACCGTCAAACCCCTGGGGCCCAACTGTCAACTTAATCCAAAACTCTGGTGGGTCGTAGTAAAGAGAGAGGCAAATCAAGGGAGGAAATTATTTCCTTTTGCTATGGCCCATGATGGGGTGCTGCATCATGTGGATCGTTCAAATTTTAGGCTCATATCACATGTGATGAGTTCAGAAAAAGTTCTCACGAGAACTCATGAGAATTGGTGTGCAGTTGAGCATTTCAGTATATACACACATACATACATACATACATACATACATACATATATATATGTATGATTCATATGATTCGCAAGATAATCCATTATAGGGGAAATTTTACTAGAGTCAAATCAGATTAATTCCACTAATGGATTGATCATACATCTAACCCAATAATATGGCTTATTTGAAAATCAGTTAGCCCTAACAACAACTTTATAACCAGATCTAAACACATCATTAAAATGGTACATTTCCAACTACAATTCTTCCTTTCCTTTTCATCTCAAATAGATTGTGTGTGGGGCTCACCTATCTATTCATAGTGGACAGCGTGTGGGGCCCACCCGTATGCTCTAAGTGGTCGGTCTATGTGGGGCCTACATGGGTAGCATGTGGAGCCCACACGTTTATCTCGTGTGGGCAACATATGGGGCCACACAATCTGCCTACATGGTGACTTCATGTAACCCACATTGATGTGCAGTTTGCATCTCCTACTTGTTGATTTTTCTTATAAAATTTCCTCTATATAGAGATATATGATTACCTGTATAAAAACGGAAAGAAAAGAAAAGAGAGGAAACAAATAATGATCTTTACTAGAAAAAAAAATAAAAAATAAAAAAAGGAGTCCACTTAATCGATGTTAGGGAAAACTCTCTCTCTCTCTCTCTCTCTCTCTCTCTCTCTCTCTCTCTCTCTCTCTCCACTAGGGATGTCTGAAACACATTCCAAGGTTGGGGGGAGGGGTCACCTCCTTATATAGGGAGGAGTGCAACCTCCCTCCCTTAAGATGAGGCTAATCCCTCTCTATCATATTCAAATTCAAATTCAATTTCATCATGGATAATAACCGGGTATGATACTTTCTAAGGTGTACAGGGAGAATAGCATACATGTCACTCTTAAGTGAGCCATCCTAGGGTGGTCCATTAACTTTGACAATACAAAATTGATGAGCATCTCTTAGTACATACATTTAGTAGAAAATTTTGTAAAGAATCTTTCCTCTAAATCACAACTTTGGAAAAAAAAAAATCTTATAAATGGATAAGAGTTGAGAGTGTTTGCACTTTCATCATTAATTATGACCACTCAAGAGGTTCGATGGCCATCTCAACTGTTTATACGAAAATTCATAGTTCTATTACATGCTAAAAGGTCCAGATCATGTATCAAGATTAAGTAACAATCAATAACAAGAAATTTACATTCTAACCAACCAATATATATGATTAGATACTAAAATCATAATAATTTAATAATATAAACAAGGATCAATGGTCGAATCAAAGTATTGAAGACTCATCTTCCTTGATTTGGAAGATTTGTCCATTAGATTTTATTTTGAATGGTTCATTTGAGGATCTAATGATAATTACTGAATTTAGGTGGTTCAGATTCAAATTCAACAGTTAGATTGTCTATATTTAGGATAAATAATCTTGATCTAAGATCCAACAGTCGGATTGAAGATCCAATGATCAAATTGATTATAAATGTAAGGTAGCTAGTCCCAAACGATGATCCGATAGTCAGATTATCAAAGATATGTATAGATGTTCCCGATCTATGATCTAACGATCAGATCATCACATACAATCCTCGATCGAAGATCCAACGATTTAGATCGAAGATCCAATGGTCGGATCTTCCTAAAATTATAATAGGTGGCCTTGATCATATGTCTAATGATTGGTGCCATTATATTTTCGAAAAATAAAAATAAAAATTTTTCACCCTAAATTTCATAAGTTATTACACCAAGCCTAATTGAACCTCAAATGGATCTTGGCTCAGCATTGACTTAGCTTAGCTTGACACTTCCTTGAACTCACACAAATCAACCCAACTATTAGACAACCCCAAGTGCAGGGCTACGAAGTAACTTATACTCGGTGAGACCGAGGTTGATCCACAAGGACTAAATTGGTTAAAAACACTATTAGAACTAAACTAATTCTAAAATTAGGGTTTCCAGCGAATAGGATGGATTAAAAACAATAATAAATGACAAATAAGGATTAACGATCCTTAATTAGTCAATCCTTGATATCAATTCGCCACTTCAACTTGATCACTCAATTAGAATCGAATAAGAATTTGTTCTAAATGGAAGATAATTATGTTAAATCAATATATTATTCCCAAAAAAGATATATGAATTGTAATTGATCAATTTCAAATGAATATCTAGGTAGTTGATCATGGAGAATCTAAAGCATCTATTATAACCAGAGTTAATAATAGATTAAGAGATTTTATAAATCAATACCTTCACCAAACTAAGAATTTAACCAAAACAATCACAATTCAACCATAAGAACCACTATCATTGAACTAAAAATGAATTAACAATAATAATATCTCAAAAGGTTTACCCCTTAGCCTTAGCTAAGAGATTAGCCAAGCGTAGCTAACATCTTAAAACAATATATATATATATAGAAAACAACTAAACCAAACTAGAATCGAAGGTTGGGGAAGAAGGCATTGAAGATGCTCCACCCTCTCTCTCTCTCTCTCTCTCTCTCTCTCTCTCTCTCTCTAAACCCTATATTGTTTCTTATTCACATCCTAAAGGCCTCCTTAAATAGTAAATTTTCCACCAACTTTGTGCAATTCGCAAACTTTCGCACCAACCACCTCTATCGATAGGACTTTTTGATAGGATTGAGTGTCATCCAAGACCTATTGATTAAATCTAAATTGCCTTCAATCAAATTGAAAATTGTAAAAACTGTTTAGCAACCAATTCTGAATTTTCATGCTTTTCTAGATCGAATTGAAAATGTCTTTTATCGAATTAAAGATACCAAAAATAGTCCAGTAAGCTTTCAAGAAATTTTGGAGTCTCTCGATTGAATTAAAGGTTTGTTGATTGTATCAAAAATTGTTGATTTTCTTCTCTTCAATGCACTTGATCTTAGGTCTTTCATCTCAAGTACTTTTGTTCTTTTGATTTTCAATTGTCTTCTCTTTATCCAATTCTTCAATTCTTTCTTCTTCATTTCCTTCAGGCTTTATTTTTTCCATTTTTAGCTTAGATTCTACTTAGACTTCAAAATTCTTCTACACATTAAAAGTTCACCTAATCAGGCCATTTTAACATTCTAATGCACGGGAAACATGATGCAAAATAGGGGATAAATATGCAATATTTAGGATTTAACACCAACCCAACCTAAAAATTGATAAAAATCCATATTTCCCACTTGAAAGTTCCTAATTGATCAAGTGAGTGACATACATAAAGAAAAATAAATTTAGGACCCATTTGACTGTAAGGGAATTCATTCCTTAGTTTTTATGTTTATATAAACACCTCACCCAAAAAATGAGAATAAAACTATTCTTCAATTTTAGTCAAACTTTAATCGAAAGTATCCATATGGCTCAACACTTACCATACGGCTGTACAAGTTGGACAAAGTACGCTTTAAGGCAAGTATTGGAATCAATCAATGGGCCGAAGCAATAGATTAGAGGGCTCGCTAACCCATTTCCACTCAAAATCATCAGGGTCTCTAGAATGCTCAAACGTACATTATTTTGATAAAGCCATTCCCAGCCACACTAGAATGCACTAAAAAGATCAAGGGGATAACTCAGGAAGGCCCTCAACACCTGGAATTGATTAATTGGATGAATTGACAAGCCCACAACCTGTTTAGCCAGATCTCAACCGCTCGCCTAAGGTATCTTGGAATCACGAACTAATTAAGGGCACCTTTTTCAAACTCAAAAGTATGAAAATCCATGAAAGCCTAGCCAAAAGGACATCCAACATCTCCCAAAAACAACCATCGGATTCGATTAGTTAACACTAGAATAAAAAGGAAATAGAGAAAAGTTGTGCACCACAACCCTGTGAGCCTTAGGACTATAGCGCCCTAAATTTCAAGGGTCGAGTACATATTCAGTCATCGACATCCCAGGTATTAAGTTATAATTCCAAAAGTGTAGTTTAGTGACACAAATAGGTGGCATCATACACAATTGTAGAGAACTAAACCAATATGTGTATTAAGTTTAAAGGTAAATGAGTGCTAGCAACAAACATCCAAGTTAACCATTACAATCATCTAAAAATAAAGGGAAAAGTCAAGTCAATTGGGGATTCAAAATACATATCCATTAATCAACCAATTGTTCAAGTAATCCAAACTATTCAAAAGAGATAGAGGAACTAAAACATGCTGGGACTACGCCTACTCATTCTGCAACTGGAAATATGAAACTTCCTCCATGGGATCCATGTAGGCCTCTTCGAGCACATCGAATTTTATGGCACCTGCATCACCGACATTTGGGTGATGTTTTGAAACATTGTCCCAAGAGGGAGTGAGTGATCAACTTAGTGTTAATATTTCCCTCAAGTTTCTCAAACCATCAACACAATTAAGTACATGTAATGGACTCACATCAAACCAAGCATTTCCATAATCTAATTGATTAGATGCATGTATGACATGAGATGCGAATACATGCCCCAAGGATAACTAGCAGTAATATGGCTCGACACCAATACTACTCGTAATGTAATTAGAACCGATAGTGATACTAGGATATCCACTAGTGTGGCATAAGCACAACAGACAATGGGATCATGTAACACCCACAAATGCCATGGTATACATGCCTTAGCCAAACCTTTATTAGCCCAATTATAAACAACCATATTAGGGAAGCTAGAATAGCATACTTATACTAAGAGTCAATATAAAATGATCATGTGGCTCATCACCCATGTCACTTAATCTGCACTAATCTGATTTAGGGTTCGTCACCCAAGATCTGATGAAGATCAGAAGATCAAGGTATCAGGCTCATCACCCGAGATTAAATATGAACGTCCAATCCCAAGGTATGGGGCTTAATGCCCAAAAATTTAATTAACATGGTAAGGGTTCATCACCCAATCACAAATAAAAAGGATGGTAGGCTCATCACTCCATTGATGCTCAAAGGTTACTATGGGGGGCTCGTCACCCATCACATGCTGATAGCTCGAGCATAGTGTCCCATACCATCATGCCCGACTCATGAGACTTTAGTAATTAGGAATATATTATACTTTAATGGTTATAAGTAGTGATTGTAATACAATGGAATCATGGTATTCTAGATTCAATGAAGCGTTTGACAACAAGCTATCATTCACAAAACATATGAATGATCAACTCTGAATGGAACTTACCTGGTGGACCAAGTGAACTTCGATATAACTGACCTTAGGTGTTAAGACAACCCATGCAGTCCATACTATTGTCAATCAAACATGTTCTACCTCGGTCGACCAAATAAGGTTGTTAAGGCATTGAAAGTGCCCTGGTTTGTCAAATAACGTGACAAGTGAGTCATAAAGTCCAGTGAGCTCCACATGAAGACTATAAGCTGAAGACTCAACAAAGTGGATGCGTTCAAAGGTTTCCAAATGTTAATGAAACCTCACATCCCATGACCTAAACACCTCAAGTAAAAAATCCCTTTTAAAAAGCTACAATCTATTCCAAAACCTAAAAAAGTTATAAGAACATATGAAAAGGTACAAGTTTTTTCTTGCAACTATCGATGACATCGAACATTAATTCGATGACATCAAAACTCAAGTTTTGATGACATCAAGCTCTATTCGATGATATCGAAAATGTGCACAAATATGTCCAGCAATCGAACCACATGTCTGGGGAATTATTCGATGTAATCGAACTTCATTTGATGTCATCGAAATTCAAACTTCGATGACATCGAGGGAGGCTCGATGACATTGAAATATAGGCACAAAATGTCCATCAAGCTCAATAGGAAAAAAATGATTTATTTGTTGAAATCGAATCGCATTCGATGACATTAAATTTCAAACAACGATGACATCGAAAGAGGTTCGATGACATCGAAATTGAAACCAATATGTCCAGAGAGTTTATGAAGAAAATAAGGAATTATTCGATGCCATCGAACTCCATTCGATGTCATCGAAATTCAAACTTCCATGACATCGATGCAGTCTCGATGACATCGAATTTTGAATCCTATAACTCTCCAAGCAAACCTTAAGTACTTTCGGCAAAAAAATCTTGACTAAAGTTTATTTTTCTTTATCGAATGTTGTCCATATTTCTTTAGATTTTGGTTTGGTGATAGCTGTACCATTTTCAAGTACTATTTGTTCAGTTGGCGGTACATATCCTTTTTCAACAATGTCCCAAACATCATGATGCAAAGATCTCATAAAGTAATGCATCATAGCCTTCTAGTACGTATAATTTGATCCATCAAATATACGAGGTCTAGTTACAGATGAGCCCTCTCCTTTGGCCATATCACCAACTTTAGTCAAGATCACTCTCTAGGCGGTGAAGCCCTTAAGACAAACTTGTCTCTGATACCAATTGAAATTATGGTAAAGACTGCTATAGTAGAAGTAGGAATAGGTCAAAGTGTCCTAAAGGGGCGTGAATAGGACTATAAAATTTTATGACAGTTTAAAATCCTATCATCATCATCTTGATCTAATATAACAATTTATCAAGATATTTTTATCTTAACTCAAATGGCTTCCAAGCCAAATAAAGGATCCAATCACAAGACTATTCAATATCTAAGTAATACATAAATTTAGTCTATGATGGATGGACAGAGTGACTGTGTGTGAGATGTGATACTTATCAGTTCTAAATAATCATGCATCATGTGATCATTTAAAGTATCCATGATAACAGAGTATGTAAATAACAATCTCAAACACAGTCATTTTATAGTGGTTCGGCTATATGCCTACTCCACTTCCGGCAGACGCACTCAACCCTTAAGTGTACCGGATCTCACTAACGGAGGTTTTAAATCAGGTTCACCTCTAACCTTCACAACCTACATAAGATCGACTCTAGGACCTACACAAGGAACGTAGATGTGTCTCCACGAGACACAAGTTTATGCCCCACAAAGGAGCAAGGGTCAATGCACAACACCTGAGTTTTAGGCCACACAGGCCAAGGATCCACACAAGGAACCTAAAGTTTATGCCTTACACAAGAGCAAAGGTTAACACACAGCACCTAGAGTTTTAGGTCACACAGGCCAAGGACCTACACTAAGAACCTAAGTTTATGCTCACTAAGAGCAAGGGTCAACACATAGCACCCAGGGTTTTAGGCCACATAGGCCACGGACTTAAGTTTATGCTCACCAAGAGCAAGGGTCAACACACAGCACCCACGGTTTTAAGCCACACAGGCCAAGGACCTACACTAAGGACCTAAATTTATGCTTACCAAGAGTAAGGGTCAACACACAACACCTAGGGTTTTAGGCCACACAGGCCAAGGACCTACACTAAGGACCTGAGTTTATGCTCACCAAGAGTAAGGGTCAACACACGGCACCCAAGGTTTTAAGCCACATAGGCCAAGGACCTAAACTAAGGACCTAAGTTTATGCTCACTAAGAGCAAGGGTCAACACATAGCGCCCAGGGTTTTAGGCCACACAGGCCAAGGACCTACACTAAGGACCTAAGTTTATGCTCACCAAGAGCAAGGGTCAAAACATAGTACCCACATGTATTCTCTTGTTGAGGCCTCCTATGAGGACTTGAAAGGGGTGAGAATTACCTATGACCCAATCCTATACAAAAGAATGATCAGTAGGGTCTCTGGACTCTAATGACTTACAGATAAGTAGATGACACCCATTAAGCTCTCTTCGAGTCATCAAAAATCACATGATTTTCCTTAACTGCTTACTGGACACAAACTGACTAGATGTCGATTTTATCGAGCCGTTTCGATAAACTTAAGATTCGAAAGTCGATGATATCAATCCTATCATTGATTCATTGAGAATTCAGTCCAAGATTTATTTTGGTTGTTAGACATCTGAAGTCCTCATTTCGATAACATCGAGTGAGTTTCGAGGACATCGATAGCAAAGTTCGATTTCATCGAAGCACTATTAATAAATTGACAAAAGCTGAAGACTTACAGATTTTTCTAAATTTGCAAAACAGTTTTCACACCTTAAACCTTATTTTGTTCTAACCATTTTAAGGGTTTTATATACCTGGTGTTTTAGGACATGGGATGTGAGGCTAAGTCTACCTTTGTAGAGATTTGAAGCTACATCCAGTTGAGGCAAACGCTTGAATGATCTTCCTATAGGGCTCACTTGTCTTGTTGACTCAATATTCACGCTAATTGACAAAACAGGGCACTTTCAAGCTTGGCATACAACTGATTTTCTTTCAGGGTGTTCAAGACGGTGCGCAGGTGTTGTTTGTGCTCATCCCAGCTCTTCGAGTAGACCAAGATATCGTCAATAAACATGATTACAAACTGATCCAGATACGGCATGAATATCCGGTTCATCAGGTCCATAATACGGCTGGGGCATTGGTGAGGCTAAAAGACATTACCAAGAACTTGTAGTGCCCATAGCAAGTTCTGAATGCTGTCTTGGGGATATCCTCATCCCAGATCCTCAATTGATGGTACCCTGATCGCAGATCGATCTTAGAGAAATATCCGTCACCCTTAAGCTGATTAAACAAGTCGACAATGTGCAGCAGAGGGTACTTGTTCTTTATCGTCACTTCATTCAGTCTCCAGTAATCGATACAGAGACGCATCGACTCGTCCTTCTTCTTCACGAAAAGGACTGGCGCCCCCCACAGAGAAATGCTGGGGCAGATGAACCCTTCGGCTAGCAACTCATCTATCTGGCTCCTCAGCTCCTCCATCTCATAAGGAGGCATGCAAAACGGAGGCAATGATATGGGGGCGGTCCCTAGCTTAAGGTCTATATAGAAGTCTACCGCTCACCTAGGGGGCAGTCCGGGTATTTCTCGAAACACCTCGGGGAAGTCTCGCACTACTAGTACCAAACTGATGATGGCTTCAACTATCTCCAGTTCGCGTAGAGCATGCAAACTTCCGAACATCTCGCGCCTACCCCTCCCCTTGAGGGTGAAGGAGGTTTGTCCGGGAACCATTATACTGATTGTCTTGTCGCGACAGTCCATGACCGCTCGTACCAACGTAAGCCAATCCATCCCAAGGATTATGTCAAACTATTTGATGGGTATGACGATCAAGTCCACAGTTACTTCATGATTCGCAAGACTTATGAGACATGCTTTGCATACTTTGTCTATTTCTATGAATTTACCCATAGGGGGATACTACGGCTAGGGGGGCATGCATTCGAGTGGTGTTCAATTCTAGCTTAGTTGCGATAGCAGAATCGAGAATTGATGAAAGACAAAGTTACACCATAATCAAATAAGGTGAGTATAGGAGTACCATTGATGTGAGCGGTACCGTGAATGGTCGGCCTCCGTAGCAGCAACTGCATACATATGTGCTGGGAAAATCCTCTACTGAGTTGGAAGTCCGTGTCTAGGCTGTTGGGGATGCGTCAGTAGAAGGCATCCTCTACTTGAAGTATCACAAAGGTGAATATGTAAGGCCCGTATCCTAGTCCGTACCATTCCGTGGACTTTCGCGATCATTCCTGTCGAATTCCAGCGACCTGCGATGTGTAAATAACATTTACGCGTGACCCTGAGTCAGACCCTGTCAACCCCAGTCGACTCGACCTGAGACTTGTACCCTAGCAACCGCACCATCACCATGGTTCCAACGCTGCCACTTGTGCGCTAATGCGATACCCAGGCCAGGAGTTGTGGGCCCACGTTTATTTCGAAAAAATGTCGCGCATTTATAAAACCTAAGAGAATCTCTACTAAACATCAATCAATCAATCAAAGTACACAACCCATCAAGTCAAGTACTCTATTCCATCCCCAAGTATACAACCCATCCCCAAAGTCAACTCTCTCTCTCCACCCATCCCTTACACCCATCACCCATCACTCCTCTCTCTCATTTCTCACTCTTTCCAAGCAACCCAAAAGAGGTAAACATCCAAGCTTCCTAAGGTGAGAAGAGCTTTATGTGTGGCCCACTTCCTACCCCTCTCATCTCTCATCCTAGCCATTCAATCTCCATCATCTTCCATCAAAGTTGAAGTCAAGGAGCTAAAGAAGCCAAGGGACCAAGAAAGAGTGCAAACAGTGGGTGATTCACCATCGATTTTCATTTGAGGGCCCACTTGTTGTGAAACCCACTTGATGTATGCATTGTATTGAGTATAGGGAGGGCCCATAGTGGCGAGGTCCCTCCCCTTCACGCATTTCTCTCTCTCCCCCCCCCCCCTCTCTCTCTCCCCCCTTTTGTGATGATGCGTGGCCCACCTGATCCAGCCACCCGTGGGGCCCACCATGCTGACATCCATCCAGCCTTGATAAAATAAATAAATAAAATATCAGTTTGGTCCATGTGGACCCCACCATGATTCATGTTTTTATCCCTGCATGTGTGGGGTGGCCATGTGTGGTCCCACCTGATGAGATCCACACCATCCAGCAGCAATATTGCTATTGGATTAACATCAGCAAGTTCTATGGGTCCCACTGTTGTATATGTCACCAAGTTTTGTGGGTCCCACTAGATCCAACGGTCGTATTAACGGCAGCAAGTTCAAGGGCCTATCATGAGGTGTGTTTTATATCCAAACCGTTCATCCATGTGGAATTCCCACACGTGATGCATATGCTGTGCATCCACACCGTCCAGTGATCTGGACAGTGGGGACCACCATGATATTTGTGTTTTATATCCAGGTCGTTCGCACCTAGATGGTCCTGTGGGACCCACGTATGAAGTATGTATTAAATCCATACCATCCAGCTATTGTACAAGCCATTTTTTTGGCATTTTAAAGAGAATGAGTTAGATTTAAATCTCATGTGGGACCCACCCTGCACGTGTGGAGGGTGGGGCCCACCTTGATGTATGTATTCTACATCACACTGTCCAATGGCTGGACATGGCACCACCGTGATGTATTAGTAGATCCACACCATCCAGTAGCTAGACGTGTGGGGCCTACCATAAAGGATGTGATGTATCCTCACCGTCCAAGGACTGGATGGTGAGGAAAAGATATTGGCTAGAGTACCTCAAACCAGCATATAGTTGATGTATTGACGTCAGCAAGTTCTGTGGGTCCCACATGATGTATGTATTTCATCATACGTCGTTCGTCCATGTGGATGTGACCCACTGTTGATGTATATGTTTTTTATCCCCATTGTCTATCAGGTGGACCACTATAAAAATCAGTGGAGGCTTGAATGTCTACCATTGAAACCATTTTAAGGGCCACATAAGCTTTGGATCGATATGAAATTTGTTCTTCCTCTTAATTCAGGTCCATGAGACCTTATGATCAGATTGGATGGAAATTGAACGTTATGGTGGGCCCAGGGAATTGTTCACAGTGAAAATCATTATCTCCACTTTTATTTGTGGTATGGTCCAGTTGATTTTTCGTTATGATTCATTTGGGTAATGCTCTAAAATAACCTCTTAAATAGATGAATGGTGTAGATGGTGAGGCCCATTGGTGTGGCCTACTTAATGTATATGAGGCCCATATGATGCGTCCCACTTAATGTATATAAGGCCCATGTGATGCGGCCCACTTGATGTATACGAGGCCCATGTGATGCAGCCCACTTGATGTATATGAGGCCCATGTGATGCGGCCCATTTGATGTATAAGAAGCCCATGGGATGCGGCCCATTGTGATGTATATGTGGCCCTTGTATGAGGCCCAACGTGATGTTTACATGGCCCATGTGGTGAGACCAAATGTGACGTTTATACAGCCATGTGTGAGGCCCATTGTGAAGTATATCAGGCCCTTATGTGAGGCCATGGGCCCCACTATATGATTGGCTCTATGTGGGCCACTCCTTGGGAGCAATATTGGTTGAATGTCCACATTGATGAGCAATGATGGTTAAATGTCCACATTGTGACCTTCCCTTAGGCCCTTTGTTAGGCCGATTATCGATACCAATTGTGAGTACATGTATAGTATTACATCATGATACATGCCCATACGCATCATCCGCATGATTGTTATGAGGAGTGATTAAGCGTAGCATGTGCCATTGGGCTAATTGTTTATAGGACTCCCTGAGAGAAAGAGTTGCCCCACATGAGCACATGGTATGCGCATGTGTCATGCCCAGAAAATCGAGGGTCGAGCAAAGACTCAACTCACGAGTTCCGGTGCATCACTTATGCAACATAGATAATGATGATTTAATGTTGTCCATATTAGTGCATTAAACATGAGTGGGATTAATCTAAAATAACATATCATACTCCAGGTGCAATTAAATTAAGCAAGCAGAAGACTTAAGTATTAGAATTACAACATAAAAGTGTTTCACCATCTGGAGTATGAATCTGTTCCAGGCTAAATATATACATGTGTTTGTTCCAAAATTTATAAAATATCAAAATGTGACTGTCCTACTAATCTAAGTAACCCTGTAATCATGTCGAAACAGAACGAGGTTTACAGAGACTCGCCTGATAGTTGAATATAGGAGAATTCCTCTTCCTCATCCATGAAGCCCGACTCCGTCACTTAAGTCGCATCACAACCTGCATCTAAATCAGAGTCTGGTTGGTGTTTTAAAACACCATCCCAAAGTGGGGGTGATTGATCAACTCAGTGGTACTATAAGGCAAAGGTTAACATGTTATCAATTCAGTCAAGCAGTAATGATAAAGCAATACAACAATCACATCCTAAGTACTCTTGTTAATACAAGAATGGTATGTTATAATGATGCATACCCTCACCTGCACTCCCTCAGCGACATCATTTCACGATCGCGCATACCAAACTCCCTAAACGTGCGCTTCCTCGCCAAAGCACATGTAATGCAGTGCATGGTCGTGTTAGCCAAGTAATTTATTAGGCTTATTCATACAACATATTTAGGAAGCTAAGGTACCTCCCTTTATGTCACTTACCCAAACAATGATCCATCTAGGGTCATCAATCCTAGTTAAGCACATACGATAGGCAAGTTGTAGGGCATCACCTCTGATGAAAGCAGTGGATAGGTAAGTTCACGAGTTTACACAAGAGGTCACTACGAAGAGGCTCGTCACCTGAACATAGGCCTATTTTTATACTCGAGGTCACTACGGGAGGCTCGTCACTTGAATGTAGGCCGACAGCTCGAATACGGTGTCCCATACACCACCATATTTGGCTCACGAGTTTGGGTTATTCATTGGTCACTACGGGGAGGCTCATCACCATAGCATAGGCCGACAGCTCGACCACGGTGTCCCATACACCACCATGTCTGGCTCATGAGTCTTAGCGGATCTTGGTACCATGGTTAAACAGGCTTTACATTGGTAAGTGGTACCTTAGATTCAAGCAATAGTGTCCATACATGGTAAACACATAATAGGTCAATCGGGTTAATTAACAAGTGCGATTGGTACGAATGCACGTTGAATTAATCGACATGGAGCGTATGAGCACTCCACGTGGCCTAACCACTGTCGACAATCACTGTACGACTCGAATTCATCGAACATATTAAATGTGGCGAAACTAGTTTGGCCATCACTTAGGAACCGTTACCAATTGCCTGGACTGTGTAGTAGTCCTAATCATACTAAAATGCAATAGAGAATCACATATGTTAATCATAACAGTATTTTATAAACAATTCAAATTCAATAATCATTTGAGCATTTTATTAAACATATAGAACATGTTATTTTACATAGGCACTTTATACATGAAGTAATTAATAGTAATTTACATTACATGGAGGAAACTATTCATATGACTAAGGAAATTAAGAATCCCATCTTAATACACTTAATAAGTACAATCCATCAACAACATCTCATTCAGACATTTTAACAAACACTTAGACTACACATTCCTAAGTATATAGACTAGAATTGTTACAACATGAATTTTAGCAATTCATTTCACAACACTGGTTACAAAGTATATAACAGAAATGTATCTAAGACTAGAAATCATGATAAATACAAAATCAGGATTTTACATTCATTCAAACATTTCAACAAACACATAAAAAGCATTTTGTATTATATAATCTATCGAATACATTGTAACTAAGGTAGTATGGCAGCAATCAAGTTAGACATAAATCATTCCTGACATTGAAAGCCTTGAAAACCATAACCTATATGTTTATAGCCCACACCTTTCGTCAGTTAGCTCGTTACAAACTCGGTTCGTACACTACGCTTTCGTCTACGGCGTAAGGGCTACCTAAATCACGAAATAGGTTAGCTATTTCATCGATTCTTCTATTTGGATTCATAAAAAAATATTAGGGTTAGGATTTCTTACCCAAGTCGAAGCTAGGATCGTTGGTATAGTGAAACGAGAGAAATGATTCAGCCCGTGGGGTGGTGGGAGTGAATCCCAGCAACAATCCACAGATCTCTCTCTCTCTTCTCCTCACTCCTTTCTCCTCTTTTCTCTCTTCTCTCTCTTAGGGTTAAAGAATTCGTATGGAATGAGAGAGGGGTGGTTTAAGGGCATTATATAGGCCTAGAACTGATGTCAATGGCCTCAAGGCCATGGTGTACTTAGGTTATAGCCAAATGATGTCTGTTTCGGGCAAACGGGACTCATCCGGAGGCCCATTACTCACCTACATCATGGAGTAAGTTCTCTGACCATGGATCTAGGCCAAGTTAAGGTTTCAGTCCAATTGAATTTGTAGATCGACTGTGGAGGACCTATTTTAGTTCAACGGTCATCATCACTCGATCAGGGCCACAAGTATACTGACCTGTGTAGAAAAATTTTCCTGATCCAAGGGTGTATTTAGGTCAGAATCTGACAGTCAGAAGTCTTTAATTTTTTCCATAAGCGAATGGTCCAATTCACTTAAGTTTGAGTTCATTTTCTAAGGATATTCGCGTTTCTCACACACTTTGCTCAAGGCTCAAGTTGTGCGTTTCTAGATACTATTTGGATTTAATTCCCACGATGCTTGTCAAGCCCAATAAGGCAGTCATAATCTTATAGTTTCGCGGTAATCGGACTTTCGACACGCGGTCCAGGTCCGATATGGAGTTTCAATGTGCTCCCGAGAGCAACTGGGTTTTGAGATTGCTCCTAGCTTTTTAGGTAATGTTGAGTTGGCGATTCTAATGGTTTTGGATCTTGTAGTTCGTATAGATAATGGTCCAAGTTAATTCCACTGATATTTAGTTTAGTACTTAATTAATTTTTGACTAATTTCTAAAGGATTCGGTCATTAAGGATTTCTACTTAAGGTGGTACTCAAGTCTTTGTACAGATTTTTCTGAGACGTTATAGCATGTTTGATGCATGACTGGATGGTATGACTCATGCATCTCGCATTTGTGATATGACCACCGTACGCCCTAATGACATCAGGGTCGTAGCCTCTATAGGCATATCGTGGATGGCCAAATGGAACATCGAAAATCTTTTTTCTATATAGGTGTTAAAGATATCCCTGGGTGAAAGTCCCTAAACCCTTTAGGTACCAGAGGATGCCCCAACATCTAGACCGAGTGAATTTATATGAGCGCATGAGGGTCATATACCAGTAGGTCGCGTCTCCCACTATGTCATGGTCAGTTGGGAGGGGGTGTGGCCTTACCCACCTGAGAGAGTAGGTAATATTGGGCTGAGTCTGACCAGCTCATAAATGGGTCCGCTATCGACGAACTGGGCCCGATATTAGCAGGTGGATAGTGAGGTCTCTTCCACTTACCTAGTTATGCTCTTGATGGGGCGACAGGTGGCGTAAAGTGTACTAGACCCCGGTGATGATCCCGGAGATGTACGGTACTAATATGTAAACTTATTGAGCAAGAGTTGCATACTCAGCATTTTAGTCATTCATTCATTCATTCACTATCCACTTGGGCTAGTGGTGCATAACTAATTGTTGTGTACCTTCGCAATAGCCAGGATTTCGGTTGGGGCGTGCAACTAACCTGAGATCAGGAGTTTATCACATTGAGTCTGCCTATCCAAATTTAGGTATGAGACTGATTTGGATAGAAGTCCCTTGTGATGGACCCAATAGCCTGTGATACTATGTATTATCATCTTGACTTCACGCTCTAACTTCGTCATTACATTCGCACCGTATACTGCATCCACAGCATATGGCATTTTGGGTTGCTATGTTTCTGCATTATATAGATTAGATGATCCTAACGATATTTGTGGACTCATCAGGATTTACATATTGCATTGCATTCTCAGTATATGATATTTGGCTTACTATGTCTCCGCATTGCATAGCTGATCTTCGCTGCTTCCTCAGTATATGATATTGGTTTATTACGTTTTGCATCACATAACCTGGATAAGGCTGATGGTATTTATAGACTTACTAGCATGTTTCCATAATACTCTGATATTGTACGATTTATGGATTGCTAGTATTTCCTCTTACTCTGATATCTATATGCTTAGCACGTGCATCGCACACACTTACACCACCCTTTAAGCTTTCTATAAGCTTCTGCATGATAGATGCATGTAGGTGGCGTTAGGTCATAGCAGCATTGAGCTTGGAGCGTGCAGCTGTCTTTTGGAGCTTTGATTTTTGATATATGTATTTCCCTTTCAGTACTATATGCAACTGTTTATATTAGTGGATATGTGATGATGATGTTGCCTTTGTGATTGTGGGTATACTTGTGGTTATGCTTCTTACAAGATAAATGTATGTTGGAAAATTCTTCTTGTAGGATCCTAAGATTAGAACCTGGTGTATGGGCACTGAGAGCCGAGATAGGGTACTACGAAGGCTGTCGGCACCAGATTCGGCGATCCAGAATTCTGTGAGCCAGTTTTCCGAGTTTGGGGCGTGACAGAACAACCTCGGGGGGAGGAGAGTCCCCTACGGCATCAAATTCCATGTCCGGATTTGCCATTCCAAGTAGAAGGCCTAGCGTATATACAAGACTCCACTCCCGCTGGCGCTCTGTCAGCGGGAGAGCTTGTATGTCGATGGTGTGAGCCTGCTCCGACCGTAACATGGGTGACATAATTTCCAGAATGTCACAGTTTAGTCTTTAGTCGAAGGTTCTCCTAAGGTAATCGGGGAAATGCGTTAACATTTCTAATGGTGCAGAAGTAAGGGATTCGTCAACGTCCAATCTACTTGTAACTAAAATAATAATTTCCACGCCACTTGGCATCCTATTCCTTCCTTGGGGATGCCTATATGAAGTTTCTATATTTGGCAATTGTCCTTATGGATTTTCAGGGGCCCTAAGTTTATGGTTTCTAAGTTCTCCTATCCTAACTATTTCCAAGGGAAGCTTCTTAAGTGCTAAGTTTTACATATTTACTCCTTATGAATTTTGTTTTAGATACTGAACCCATAGCCTAGCTATCTCAGACTCTGATTTGATACCAACTTGTAACACCCCGGTTTTCAGAACCCGAGTATACAACTCGTTCCCTGAAAACTTGGGTGTTAATGATCAAATTAATGGCAATCATAGTAAAATCAAAGCACGATAGCGAAACAAAGCATGGACAAAGCCATGAAACCAAATAGTAATATCTTGGTCCACTCAGCTGGGGACCCAAATACAAAACCAATAAGTTTAATTGTGCCAACAAATAACATCAACTACAATAACTACTGATTTAATCCAAAATATTCTGCCGCCTTCTGATGCGGCTCCTCCTCATAGAATTCTCCCTCCGTTGCGGCTGCATTGTCTCCGGAATTCATGTCGTAGTCATCCCTGCTCACACCTGCATTCTCTGTACGGTTTAACATTGGATGAATGAGTGGCCATCTCAATGTGAATTCACCTCAAGATCACACACCGCCACCTTGGACAAGTATAATATAAAAAGTAACATGGCATACAAAACATAACAAGATGTAATCTTATTGTATGCATGGATGCGTGAATGCATCATCGACCTGAGGATGCACATCCAGTTGAACTTGGGCTCGTCACCCATGCAAAAAGGCTGGTAATCAGCGCAGCACATCACGTGCGTACATCATGTACCACATAATGACCAAGCCATCGTACATCATGTACGTAGGTCAATAGTCGATGGTCTAGCAGCTAGCAAAATGATACCCCAATAAACCTAAGGGCACGTGCTATAAAATCTTGAAATAGCCACCTATCATCGCCAATATGCTATATATGCATGATTAGTCAGCCCATTATTAGTCCGATTACAATCAGTCAATTTAATGAAGCCCAAGGTCACTACGAGGGGCTCGTCACCGAGCATAGGCCAACAGCTCTAGCATAGTGTCTCATACCACCATCCCTGGCCCATGAGTCTACCGCCTTAGGGTGTTGATAGAACCCATCAACATGTGGCCAATCAATTCTCAATATATGGGATAGCTACCATCGTATGTTGAGTGGGAAGGAAATGTCGAAGGTACTAAATTACACAAATAAATTGAGTCGGTATGTATGCTACAAATATGAATAAGCAACGGCAATAAAAACCTTAAATGGTTCATCCCATAGTCAAGTAGGTGGAATCACCCCACAGATGGTAAATCTCATGAATAATTTACCACTAACTTTACCTTTATGTTGAGGGTCTATTCTCAGCACAACTAATCTTATTACACCCTAAGTACGGACTCTATTTCATATATAGAGGTTCCCCCCTTTGCCTAGAGAGATTTTAATTCCATGTGTCTGGCAAACAATCTAATAGCATGCAAGAATGACATAGAGATCAAGTAATGACCCATCTTAAGTGATTAAGGTATCCTTCTAATAATTAAAGTAAAACTTAAGTACACATGCAAATATAATTCAAGAGTCACTTAATGGATCAAGGTCTAGCATTTGCATTTGATATTCATGATTATGGATTATCAATTCTCAAACATATATTCGAGTAAACTAATCAAATGATTAATTCAACTCTAAGACATCATTTATAGTCAATGTAAAAGTTATCCTTAATCTAATTTAGAGATGGGAAGCCCAAGGGGAAAAGTCATCACCTGGCGGGTCGTAGATTCTTCCTTGATCTAAATTTTTACGGTTAACTAGCGGCCCAATGTCACACGATTGATTACCTAGGGTTATCCCTAAACCAAGAGTTCATATTAGATAGTTGCTTTCCAATGCTTCTAACTACCTGAGCCCTCACAATTAGGTGAGATTTGCAAGGACCCATTAATCATGTATTTTGGGCCTGAATTGTCCCAACACTGGAGGCCCGAACTGTGTTATACAATCAAGGCCCAGCCTTCAGTGTCGTTAGTCGGGATCGCTCATTTGGTCCAAGCCACTTCTTATAAATCACCAAGAAAAGGAAGCCCCATCATTTGGATGATCCTAACCATCCAATGAAATATGGTGTAATCATGGATGGATAACAAATCAGTGCCCACCATTGATTTGTCAGGCCCACCTTAGATTTCTAATGAATACGATAGGTTATGGCACAACTCAAACTACAACTTGAATGATTATGTAAAAGAGGGTTGATGTAGGGATGTTTAACATTACATAACCTACCATCAAGGCCCAAAAACTGGCTGGGCTAGACCATTACTGGCCCAGCCATGTGACCCATATACAGCCCATAACTTGGTTGGGCTGGGCTGATTCTAGCCCAGCAGTACGGCTGCTGGTAGTCAAGGCTGGCATCATCATGTGCACAGCCTATAGGCCTTACGCGTGGCCGACTACATTTGTGCAGGGTGAGGCCCACTGTTTTATGTGGTGTGGCCCACTGAGTCTTCACTCAGGTGTGGCCCACTATGTGCATCGGGTGGCCCATCAAGCTCCATCTCAGGTGCGGCCCATCGTGTGTGTGGTGTGCCCACTGAGAAACTGAGAGATTACTTGGCTTGATCTGAGTGTCTGCTGAGTCGGCCAATCGGTCCTCACGGACGAGCTATTCAATCCCGGGAGAACACGAAGCGAACTCGGAGCTGGCTGAGTTGTTCTGACGACTACAATGGCTGGTAGATCTTCCCTCCTCCAAGGTGGAGAGTACCAACCCATGGCTCTCTCTTTCTTTGGCTAGCCCCGACCCACACTGACCTGACTCAGTCTGAGCTAAACGGAGTGACTCAGTGCAGTGTAGCACCAATCTAGCACTAGAGCAAGCTCACTCCCTTCTCTCTCTTTCACTCTTTCTCTCTCTCTTTCTCTGGTGCGAATCCCAAGATGAGTGCCCTCTTTTTATAGCCGAGGGAATTGCTTGCACGGCTCATCGAATGGTTGAGATAAGTGGTCGTATTCTGGCACCTATCTTCATTTCCTATATGCATGGGGTCCATCCATCACGAGGGATGTGATCTAGCTGATCTGGCCCGTCAGAAAAGTACTTTTTTATCTATTGTGGGGTCCATCTCGTCAGAGTGGGTTGGACGAGTTAATGGAGAAGATGAGATGGCCGTCAACGGCCAATCTCCACCTACGGTATTTCAGTGAGATCTGGTCCATTTGAACAGACCAGATGGGACTGCTGATCACTGTGGGGCCCACTTTTTATGTCATTCATCCGTGTTTCAAAACATCTCCCAAAATATCCTTATTCTAGCCATCTTCTCGTGAGATGAGATGATCTCCGCTCTCAGACCGTACTGCCCTAGGAGGGACGGTCGGAACTTGTACATGTGGCCCAATTAGGGCTCGGATCTGTAAGTGATATGGTTTCCTGCACCTTTAGTTGTCAAATTTTGTGGTACCAAAAACACAATCTGTCTTGTGTAATATGTTGATTTATATGTTCATGACACTGCATCACAATGCTTCAATTTAAGAATGGTGATCTACTTCAAGAAATGCAAGGTTAAGTACTTTGTTCACTTCCGTAAGTTTCAATGTTCAGAGTTTTTAAAGATACATCGAAAAGATGAGTGCTTATTCAAGACTTAAGATAATGTTCAACTCAAGATCAAGTACAAGTCAAAAATGAAAAATCTAAGCTTTAGAAGATCTCAAGTTCAAGCTACATCATGTAGAGATCTCAAAGCTTCATAATCTTCAAAGGTCAACCATCATCTGAAGAAATGAAGATTCAATATCCATACTTCACATTTAAGGTATGAATAACCTTAGATTGATTTAGAGTAGGTCATTTTGTATACATAAGTCAATTGAATCATTTTATAAGTGTTTGGTATGTTCTAAGACTAGTCCTGGACCTTGTTTGACTAGTTCTAAAACTGCCTAGACCAATCTAAGAAATTCCAACACCAGTCCTAAGTTTGTTGCAAATTTTTAAAATTTTTTAGTTGAGCTACGACCAATCCTGGACTCTGTTCGACCGGTCGTGTGAACAGTGCACGACTCATCCTATGACCCGTCCAGGATCTACGACTCAAACTACAGTGAACAAACCTGGTGCCTCACGACCATTTGTAGGATGGTCACGACTAGTCATGGAGGTGTCACGACTAGTCGTGGACAGACTACGACCAGTTGTAACGATTTTATCCGATCGCGCTCAAAATTTTAAAATGCAGTTCATCCTACGACCAGTCATAGTGTCCACAGGACTAGTCGTAGATGCGATTTCTGCAACTATAAATAGAGCACGAATTTCAAAGTTTTATATCCAATTCAAGTAAAATCAAAGCATCACTCTGAGAGATAAGTTTGTGATCTTTTTAAGCTACATTGTGCATATTTAATATTCTCTTTTGTTAGCTTTTCTTATTTGATTTTGTTTCTGCATTCCAATCTAATTTGAAAGAGGAATTGGGATATTCCACTTCTTAGAATTAAAATCAAATAGAGCTAGCCCAACTTGATTTAATTTAAAATCAAGTAGAACTTAGAACCTTTTCAAAGTAAGTATTGGACATTGAACTTCTATATTCAAACTTCTACTCCAATTGGTTCTTCCGGGCTGCTATAAAAGGAGAAATCCAGGTATTTTACATTATTGTAAATTTCCTTCTTTTGGTTCTATTTGAGATTAAGCCAGAAAAATCTCATTGTGTTGGTTATCTGAGGAGAGCCAGAAAACTCAGAGGTTAGGGTTTTTGAATTGTGTAAGCCCATTTGAAAGACACAATTGTGAAGGTTTTAGGTGAACCTGAGAAACCTATTTTCATAATGAATTAATATCCCCTGTGTGAGGATATTAGGAGTGGAGTAGCAAGTTGTGTGGCTGTTGTTTGATAGTTGGTGAGCACACAGGCAAACCATTATAATTCTTTGTGTCTTATGATTTAAGTGTTTGTTTAATTTCTATTTCTTTTAGCATTCAAATTTGTGGGATGTATGTGTGGATGTGAATGTTGTAATATTTACATTTCAAGTATTGTGGAGAATGTTGTAATAGTTTAGAATTTATTTCTTGCTATTTCCTTTATTTTCTTTCAGTTTGAGTTTTTGATATTCAAATTATTCTAATAAGGTTGTCCTGCCATAAACCCTTGGTTTTTATGGTGCAAAGTTGTCATTAGAATAACATTGGTATCAATCTCTCTATTTGAGGTTGCTTTACATTTCCATATTGTGATTTGTTTAAAGAGCTATCTTTCTTTATTCATTTTTATTCCACTGTTAAAGTTTTAATTTGGCATATTCCTATTCCCCCCCCCCCCCTTCTAGGACATATAGCTAGGCCTTTTCAAGTAGTAACAGAGCCTAATAGCTCATTTTAATTGTGGATTTATTTCCTAAGATAATCGATCTAAGCTATTTATAAGATGTCAAATTTTAATTGCCTTTCAGTCACTAGGCCTCCACCATTTGATGGCTCCAATTATGTCTATTGGAAAGCAAGGTGAGGATTTTCCTTAAATCCATGGATGAGAGCGTGTGGCAAGCCACAGTGATTGAATGGACCCCTCCTACCATTGAAGTAACTGGTATCGATGGATCCAAATCAATGAAAGTCTCACCTTATTTTTCTTGGACCACACTTCATAAAAGTGAGAGTAGTGTCAATGTAAAAGCACTAAATGCAATCACTTGCGCACTATCACCGAATGACTTCAAAAGAATTATATCCTGTGATACTGCAAAGCAAGCTTGGGATATTTTAGAGATGACATACAAGGGAACATCAATTGTCAAGAAATCTAAAGTCTAACTCCTCAACCAAATTTGAGGAAATACATATGGAGGAAAATGAAATGTTCATGGACTTTTATATAAGATTAAATGACATTGTGAAATCTGTGGGGTCTTGGCGATAAAATCCCAAAAAGTAAAGTGTGTGCAAAGATACTACACTCACTACCTGAACGGTTCAACTAAAAGGTTACCGCGATCTAGGAACTTCGTGATACGGACAATATGAGGGTAGAAGAACTAGTTGGGTCTTTACAAACCTATGAGTTAAATTTTAAAGCTCCTAAAGGTAAATCTATTGCCCTTAAATCTTCTAAATGTATTTCTCAAGAAAATTCTGATTTTGAAAATTCTGAAGATGATATGGCCCTTTTAGCGAAAAAATTTTACAAGATTTTTGAAAGTAAACAGAGGGTTGATTTTCAAAAATCAAATGATAAGAAAAGATCTAAATCTAAATTTAAAACTTGAAAATCTTTAAAAGATAGTCAATGTTACAACTACCAAGAATATGGGCATTTAGCAAACAAGTGTCCTAAAAAGGATAAACCTAAAAAGAAAAGAATGTTAGCAACTTGGGATGAATCTTCTGGCACTGAAGCCTCTTCTGAATCAGAAGATTCTGAAACCGAGTCGGGCAATGAAGTTAAAGCCCTTATGACTCTAGCCAAGTTCACTTTTTTAGATCACGATGATTAACTAGTGAAGAAAATCTGAATAGTGATCATGAAAATGAAGAAGACCTTCAAGATGCTTACAATGCCCTATACAAGGAAAGTTGTAAAATTGCCGTAAAACTAAAACTTCAAAAAGAAAAGTTTTTAAAACTTAAAGAAAATTTTGATTCCCTTGTTTTAGAAAAATTCCACATTCAGATTATTTTGAAAAATCAAAATGCGATTTAGATTTCAAAACTTCCCTGATTGAAAATCTAAAATCTAAAAATGAAAATCTTAAACTTGAAGTCTCTTCTCTTTTGAGTTTAAAGTATACATGAGGTATGCCTAAGGTGATCCTAAGTTATAAAAAATTTTATCTGGATCAAGAAAATGTGGCGACCGATCCGGTTTGGGCTAAGATAAAAATGTTCCTCCTAAACAGAAGAATACTCCTAAAGTTGTGAAAGGAGAGTTTTAAAACTCGAAAGGGAATAGTTCAAATCAAAAGTTTTCTAAAAATGCTAAAACATTTCAATCATTCAAACCTAAAAGTAATCATATCAACTATAAAAATCAGAATCAAAACCCTTTGGCTGAGAAAATAGTTGATTTACTGAAGGAGCTCTTAAAATCTAACTCAGTGGGTCATTCTTACAACAACTACAAACATAAAAAGAGCAACTATACCCCAAAACCCAAAACAGTTATGAAATGGGTTCCTAAGGTTACTTGCTTGGTTGCCCACATGGCTTTCAAAGTTCAAGCCATTCAAAGTGGTACCTAGACAGTGGATGCTCCAGGCATATGACTGGTAACAAAGGTCTGTTCACCACTCTTAAAGACATGACTGATGGTTTAGTCACATTTGGTGAAGGTAGCAATGCAGGATTATTGGCCAAGGTACGGTTCAACTTTCTAACCTCCCCTTATTTGAGAATGTTCTATACATTGAAGGTTTAAAACATAACTTATTAAGCATTTCTCAAATATGCGATAAAATTCATAGTGTTAAATTTTCTAACCTAGGGTGTAAAATTTTAAGCAAAAATGGTTCAGTAATATTAACTAGTCGTAGAACTTCTGAAAACTACTACATTGTAAGTGATTCTAGCTCATCTATCAATCGTGTTACATGGTCCATACCGATGAGACTGAATTATGGCATAAACGCCTTGGACATGTATACTACCACAATATGTATAGATTGAGCAAAAGAGAACTAATAAGAGGTCTACCTAAACTACAAAAAGTAGACAAGATATGTGGCGAATGCCAGATTGGCAAGAAAACTAGGAGAACTCATAAAAAGGTAAACTGAAATGCCACATCAAAAGCACTCGAGCTTCTCCATATGGATCTTATAGGACCAACTAGGACGGAGAGTCGAGGTGATAAAAAATACATACTGATAATCGTGGATGATTTTACCAGATTCACTTGGGTAGCCTTCTTAAGGGATAAATCAGAAACCCTTGATGAAGTATAAAAGGATTCTCAAACAGATCCAAACTGAAAAAGGTTCTCAAGTTAGTAAGATTCGTAGTGATCATGGATCAGAATTCGAAAATAGCAGTTTTGAGAAATTCTGTTGTGATCAGGGAATATCACATGAATTCTCTGCACCTAAAACACTACAACAAAATAAAATTGTTGAAAGAAAAAATAGAGTGCTTCAAGAAATGGCAAATGTAATGCTGAATAGTATGAAGCTCCCTAAAAATCTTTGGACTGAAGCTGTAAATACTACATGCTATACAATCAACTGGGTTTATACAAGTAAAACTTATAATAAAACTGCTTATGAACTATGGTTCGATAAATAGCCTACTGTCAAATACTTTCGAGTTTTTGGCAGTAAGTGCTATATTTTACGTGACCGTGAAAATCTGGGTAAGTTTGACACTATGAGTAATGAAGGTATCTTTTTAGGATATTCTTTGAACAGTCGTGCATATCGAGTACTGAATAAGAGGACCGGTGTTATTCAAGAATCCATTAATGTGGTCATTGCGATCACTTAATTACACCTGCCTCAAGTTCAGATAGTGATGAAGTTCTCTTAATTGACAAACCAGATACTTCATCAAATCAATCTAACTCTAATCTGAGGATTGTTAAAGATCATCCAACCACTCAAATTCTTGAAAACCCTCTCACTGGTGTGCACACTCGTAGACAACTAGAAGATATATGTAATTACGTGTATTTTACATCCCAGATAGAACCGGCTAACGTAAAAGAAGCTCTTACTTACGAAAACTAGATAGTAGCAATGCAAGAAAAGCTTAACCAATTTGTGAGAAATGATGTTTGGTATCTTGTTCCTAGACCTAAAGATAAACATATTATCGAAACTAAGTAGATTTTCAAAAATAAGTCTGATGAACTTGGTACTATAATTCGAAACAAGGCTAGACTAGTTGTACAAGGGTACACTCAAATTAAAGGCATCGACTATGATGAAACCTTTGCCCCAGTAGCTCGTCTTGAATCAATCAGACTATTCATATCCATTGCTTACTTTAGGAAATTCAAAATTTATCAAATGGATGTAAAAAGTGCCTTCTTAAATGGCGATCTACATGAAGAAGTGCATGTTGAACAACCAACGGGTTTTGAAGACCCTAAGAACACTGATCATATCTACTGCCTTAAAAAGGCTCTTTACGGATTGAAATAAGCTCTCAGGGCATGGTACAAAAAGTTGACTAAGTTTTTACTAAGTCATAAATTTCAAATGGGAAGTGTTGATAAGACTCTTTTTGTTAAAAAATATAATGAAAATATCTTAATGGTACAAATCTATGTTGATGATATTATTTATGGATCTACCTGTACTAACATGACTATTAAGTTTACAGATTTAATGAAATCTAAGATCAAAATGAGCATGGTTGGGGAATTAAATTATTTCCTAGGGTTACAAGTTAAACAACAACCTGATGGTATTTTCATTTCTTATACCAAATATGCTCTAAACTTAATTAAAAAGTTCAGATTTGAGAATGGTAATAATTTTGATACTCCTATGAGTACAACCTTAAGACCCTCAAAAGATTCTATAGGTAAAAATGTGGATCCTAAATTATATCATAGTATGATTGGCAGTTTACTTTATTTAATGGTAAGTAGACCTGATATTGCTTTTAGTATTGGTATTTGCAGTAGATATCAATCTAACCCTAAAGAGTCACATCTAATTGCTGTTAAGCGGATTATTCGATATGTCGCAAGTACTGTAAATATAGGTCTTTGGTATCCATATGATACTAGTGTTCAATTAGCTGGGTACACTGATGCTGATTGAGCTGAAAATATCGATGATAGGAAATCAACCAGTGGTGGTTGTTTCTATATCGAAAACTATTTAGTTTTTTGGTTTAGTAAGAAACAAAGTTCCTTATCGCTCTCAACTGCTGAGGCTAAATACATCGCAGCTGAAAATGCATGTACTTAGCTTGTATGGATGAATAGAATGTTAAGCGATTATGGAATTGCACAGGAGTCAATGGTTTTATATTGTGATAATTCTAGTATAATAAATATTTCTAAAAATCCAATTCAGTATTAACGTACCAAGCACATTGATATTAGGTATCATTACATTCATGAATTAGTGGAAGAAAAAATAATATCTTTGGAATATATTCCGACCGAGAATCAACTTGCTGACATTTTTACTAAGCCGCTCAACAAAAGTAGGTTAATAAATTGAAATTTAATCTTGGTATGTGTAATCTAAATTGAATATTCATGCATATTTGTATCATACTATATATATATTTGATAATTTATTAGTTTAAATTTCAAATTTTTTGGGCAAAATGCATGTTTTTGATGGCACACGACCAGTCGTGGATGTGCTTGACCAGTCATGGCACGACCGGTTGAGTACGACCCACGACCAGTCGTGTAGCGCGCTGGCCCTTTTAAAATTTGGGGAAAACCTCATCTTCTTCATTTCCTATTTCCTCTCCAACGAGCCGACGCCTGACCAGTCGTACCCACCTCCTAGATCTTCAAGGTTAGTGCGTCATTTGCATTTTTCTTGTAGATTCTAGTCAATATTACTTCATTTTCACTCTTGGAGTAATTCATTTTGAGATTCATTGTGATTTTCGAGTTTTCTTTTGAAAAATCTATTTTAGCCAAACCCAACTCTACATCCTTTGTAATCTCTTGATTCTTCGTACTCTTTGTTACAAATGGATGCTAGAGGTAAAAAGAAAACTTTCCGTGGTTCATCATCTTCTAGATCAACTCTTATCTCTCGGCGCCATCTTCGGTCACCCAAAGATGATCCCTCATATGTGCGGGATTTGTGAATGCGCAATGTCATTGTTGAACAACCTGTTGATCTTAACTACATTGCTCCTTTTGGTATCCTTCCTCTTCTCTAAGCTGTAGGATGGGCTAAAATCTTACATTTTGGTGGGTCTGCATACCAGTCTATTGCTCAGTCCATGTTTGCATGCATTTCTGATTTTTTGACTGAGAATTTAACGTTTAAAATTGATGCTAGAGAAGGTCCATTTGAAATTGATCACCATCTGATTTTAGGGCTAATGGATATACCTGTTAATGATGAGGGTATTCTTATTCATACTCTAGTTGAGAAACCCTCAAAATTAGAAAAATGCATGCTCACTAGAGATTTATGTAATATGAATATGCAATGGACTCATAAAAGGAATGCGCTCCCCTCAAAGTACTTGTTACCCAGATATAGGGTTCTCCACAGAATCTTTATTTCAAATCTATATCCGCGTTCTACTAATAAAACAGAACTGACTTCCTTTATGGTTCAGGTTTTGCATTCTGTCATCTCTGGAACTAAAGTTTATCTTCCTTCGTTAATATGTCATTCCATCATTCAGTTTCGTCTCCATCCAGGACATAGTGATATTCCATTTGCCTATCTTATGACTGTGTTAGCTACTCACATGCTAGTTGCTATGCCTGTTGGAGAGGCTCCTATCCATCATCTTATTTTTAACAATTCCAATATTAACAAGATGAAATTGGAATTGGCTCCTGGCCAAGTGGATGTTAGTAGTGGTGCAGCTAAAGCCGGGAATGCAGATGAGGTTGGTGATCTTCCTCCTGATGATATTTATATGGATGACATTTTTGATGAAATTGAATCAGACTCTGCAAATGATCCTGACTATGAGCCATCTGATTTTGATGCTCGTCTTCGTACACTTGAGGAGAAGGTAGAGAACATGAATGTTGCCCATGATTTACAATTTAAATATATGCATAAGTATCTTGGGCGCTTAAACAAGGGCCTTCATCAACTTGATCCTACCATACCTACTCCTTCTTCAGGATCTGATTAGGTGTTTTTATCATATGGTCTGTAATAACTCCTATACTACTTTGGTTTCTTTCAGTGTGCTAGACTTACTTTGGATTATACTGGTTTATGATATGTGCACTTTGAATTTGCTTTTATATCTTTTACCTATTTAACTCCTTTATTATTCTCTTATTGGTCTTCCTCTTCCATTTATTCTTTGCTTCCTTTGTCATATTGTGACAAAAAGGGGGAGTATATTAAAGTTGGATTGAATACTTTTGGATATGAATTGAGGGGGAGTAGAGTAGCTTATTTTTTTTGGATATATGTGTGCTACTCAGGGAGAGTAAGTAAGGAGGAGTTTGCATTTGTGCTAGTTAATAATAACTAGTGCATGATTCTTTAACCAAGTTGTAACTAGTTCTCTTATATGATTCTTTATTGAGTATGTTGTGCTTCTCTGATTTTGATTGGAGTGTGTTTTGTCACAAATTTGACAAAGGGGGAGATTGTAAGTGCTATGGTTTCCTGCTCCTTTAGTTGTCAAATTTTGTGGTGCCAAAAACACAAACTGTGTCTTGTGTAGCATATTGATTTATATGTTCAAGACACTACATCATAATGCTTCAAGTTAAGAACAATGATCTACTTTAAGAAATGAAAGGTCAAGTACTTTGTTCACTTCTGTAAGCTTCAATATTCAAAGTTTTTAAAGCTACATCAAAAAGACGAGTTCTTGTTCAAGACTTAAGATAATGTTCAACTCAAGATCAAGTACAACTCAAGAACGACAAATCCAAGCATTATAAGATCTCAAGTTCAAGCTACATCATGTAGAGATCTCAAGGCTTCATAATCTTTAAAGGTCAACCATCATCTGAAGAAATGAAGATTCAATGTCCATACTACACATTTAAGGTATAAATGACCTTAGATTGACCTTAGGGTAGGTCATTTTGTATACATAAGTCAATTGAATCATTTTATAAGTGTTTGGTCTGTTCTAAGACTAGTCCTGGACCTTGTTCAACTAGTCCTAAAACTGCCTAGACCAGTCCAAGAAATTTCAAGACCAAACCTAAGTTTGTTGCAAATTTTCAAAATTTTTTAGTTGAGCTACGACCAATCCTGGACTCTATTCGACCGATCGTGTGAACAGTGCACGACTAGTCCTATGACCAGCCGAGGATCTACGACTCAAACTACAATGAACAAACCTAGTACCTCACGACCAGTCGTGGGATGGTCACAACCAGTCGTGGAGGTGTCACGACCGATCGTGGACAGACTACGACCAGTCGTGGAATGGTTTTATCTGATCGCGCTCAAAATTTTAAAAAGCAGTTCGTCCTACGATTAGTCGTAGTGTCCACAGGACCAGTCGTAGATGCGATTTCTACAACTATAAATAGATCACGAATTTCAAAGTTTTATATCCAATTCAAGTAAATCAAAGCATCACTCTAAGAGATAAGTTTGTGTTCTTTTTAAGCTACATTCTGCATATTCAATATTCTCTTTTGTTAGCTGTTCTTATTTGATTTTGTTTCTGCATTCCAATCTAATTTAAAAGAGGAATTGAGATATTCCACTTCTTGGAATCAAAATCAAATAGAGCTAGCCCAACTTGATTTAATTTAAAATCAATTAGAATTTAGAACCATTTCAAAGTGAGTATTGGACATTGAACTTCTATATTCGAACTGCTACTTCGATTGGTTCTTCCGGGCTGCTACAAAAAGAGAAATTCAGGTATTTTACATTATTGTAAATTTCCTTCTTTTGGTTTTAATTAAGATTAAGCCAGAAAAATTTCATTGTGTTGGTTATCTGAGGAGAGCCAGAAAACTCAGAGGTTGGGGTTTTTGAATTGTGTAAGCCCATTTGAAAGACACAATTGTGAAGGTTTTAGGTGAACCTGAGAAACCTATATTCATAGTGAACACTAATATCCCCTGTGTGAGGATATTAGGAGTGGAGTAGCAACCTGTGTGACTATTGTTTAACAGTTGGTGAACACACAGGCGAACCACTATAATTCTTTGTGTCTTATGATTTGAATGTTTGTTTAATTTCTATTTCTTTTATCATTCAAATTTATGGGATGTATGTGTGGATGTGAATGTTGTAATATTTACATTTCAAGCATTGTGGGGAATGTTGTAATAGTTTAGAATTTATTTCTTGCTATTTCCTTTATTTCCTTTCAGTTTGAGTTTTTGATATTCATTCTAGTAAGGTTGTCATGCCATAAACCCTTAGTTTTTATGGCTCAAGGTTATCCGTAGAATAACATTGGTATCAATCTCTCTATTTGAGGTTGCTTTATATTTCTGTATTGTGATTTGTTTAAAGATCTATCTTTACTTTATTCATTTTTATTTCACTATTAAAGTTTTAATTTGGCATACTCCTATTCACCCCCCCCCCCCCCCCCCCTCTCCTCTCTAGGACATATAGCTAGGCCTTTTTAGGATCGAGCCAGCTGCCTTTGCTAAAAGTGACACTATCTCTTCTCTCTTTTCTTGATGCAAGCAACTGCTTGCCCATTTTTGGCAATAGGAGAAAGGCGTGATTCGATGGCTGAACGGACGGCCAGGATGTAACGGTTAGGGCGGTCGCGGATCAACCACGGGGCAACGGCTCGGCCCACCATCCTTAGACATAGCCAATCCCATGGCTTTGATCGGCACCAACACAAATCCGTGTGTCTTTGCATGGATCCAGACAAACCACTAGGGTTTGGTTGTTCGAGGTCCACACGATTGATGGACGGTTTGGATAGGCCGGAAAGTGGCCCGAGGTGGGCCATCATGAGATCCAACGTCCGTCTGTTTAAAAATAGCTTGGGCGGGAGAATTTCCCAGCTATTGCAAAAACGGTCGGGTCCAAGCTGGTTTGCCAGCTCAAGCTGTCCCGTGCACCTCGTATACAGAGACTGGGGTGCACACGCACCCAGTGTGGGGTCCACTGTGAGGTTTGTAATAAATCCCCTCCATTCATTCTTCTAGGGAGTCTTACTTTGGGATCTTGGGCCGTTGATCTGGCTGACCCAAAGTCCAAGTGGGCCACTCGTCGTCTGCTTATGGGTTTTTAACTGATCCAAGGGTCAAATCATTCCAGATTCGAACATGGATGGTTGAAAACGGTTCCAAGGGCTGTTGGTGTGCTTAAGCCCAGTTATTTCCCTCATGGCCACTTCCAGTAGCCCTATCACTATGCAGGGATGTACATTTGTCTACCTACCCATTTATGGGATCTTGCCTCTGATCAAAATCATTGATGTGGGCCACCTACCCAAGCTCATGCACTCCCATTCTTTGAGGAGTTTGTGGTTGGATTTAAAATCTAATGGTTGGGTTAATCTCGTAGGAAGAGTGGATCCTAAGTCAGTGATTCGATACTTAAAGTTGTTAGTGGGCGTCCCGTTATTCTACGACTAGATGATTTGAAAACTACCCTAACTTGAGATGGTCAGTTAGGCTTACCATCTTAGCTCCTAGGGTCTCTGATGGACGACTTCAATGATGAGTGGAGGCCCCTTTCTGTATGAGTTGAATTAAAATTGTTCGTTAATTAAGTTTGAAATTTCACTAATACAGGTTTAAATTGTAACTCCCACGTACCAGAGGTGCAGGGTGTGACAGCTTTCTTTACTCTTTGCAATTAGTTTGATACTTTGATTTCAAAGATGTCGTGAAATAAGGTTGTCCTACCTAAATCTTTCAAGTATAAGGTTGTCTTACGAACTATTTAGTATCAAGGATTCAATACATTACAAAATTGTAATACATTGATTTATTATTCTGCATTGTATTGAATTATTTAGCTTTAATACCACTTGAAAGGACGAGCTATATATGTCTTATTTGCGTTTCGTTGAAGTAACAACAAATGCAGCTTGGGTTATATTAAGAGTCATTCAGAAAAATCTAAAAATGCTGTTTCTATATTTGTTAAAGGTGAATCTTCAAAATCTAAATAAGAAACTACAAAGGAAATAAAGAAAAAACCTTGTCAAAAACCTTTTTATCTAAAAACTAAGTCCAACTATCAAAAGAAAAATTATAACCCCTCTCTTCAAGATAAAATAGTGGACTTACTTAAGGAACCCTTGAAATCCAACTCTAGAACTATGAGAGTAAATGAGAATAAGAAAAAATATTTCTCTCAAACTAATCATGTTATTAAAGATCCTCTTAAACCCAAAATCATATTGAAATGGGTTCTAAAAAATAAGTGTCTTATTATCCACACAGCTTTCAAAGCTAGTAGCCATTCAAGATGGTATCTGTACAGTGGATGCTCTGGACATATAACAGGTGATAAGGCGATACTTTCAGACATCAATCACAGTAATGGAGGCTCAATAACATTTGGAGATGGCAGCAATTGCAAAATCAATGGAAGAGATAATGTAAAACTTTCCAATCTTCCTGTTTTTAAAGATGTTTTATATGTTGAAGGTTTAAAACATAATTTACTAAGTATATCTCAAATCTGTGATAATAATCATAGTGTTAAATTTTTTGATCACAAATGTGAAATACTTAATAATCAAGGTCATATAATATTAAATGGTAGAAGAACCTCTGAAAATTGCAATATAATTGATGAATCATGTTCCACAAGTCACTCTTGTTATATGGTCCAAACAGACGAAACTGAATTGTGGCATTAACGTCTTGAACATGTGAACTTTAGATATCTATACAAACTTAGCAAGAGAGATCATCTTCGAGGCTTACCCAAGTTGAAAAAGTTGGAAAAAAAAGTATATGGTGTCTGTCAAATAGGCCAACAAATTAGGAGTAGTTACAAAAAGGTGAACTTCTTAGCCACATCTAGACCCCTCGAATTACTCCATGTGGACCTTGTTGGACCAACTCAAACAGAGAATAAAGGAGGTAAAAAATACTTTCTAGTTGTAGTTGATGACTATACTAAATATTCATAGGTAGCCTTCTTAAGAGAAAAGTTGAATGCTTTTGACGAAGTCAAAAAGTTATTTAAACGCACCCAGACAGAAAAAGAACTGCTTGTGAAAAAGATAAGAAGTGATCATAAAACAGAATTTCAAAATAGCAATTTTGAGAAGTTTTGTGATGACCATGAAATATTACATGAATTTTTTGCTCCTAATACTCCTCAACAAAATAGTATAGCTGAAAGGAAAAACAAAGTTCTACAAGAAATGGAGACTATTATGCTTAATAATAAAAAAATTAGTAAAAAACTTATGGGCTAAAGCTGTCAACACTGCTTGTTATATTATTAATTGAGTATATGTAAGAGCAAGTTCAAATAAAATAGCTTATAAACTCTGGTCTAAAAAAAAACCATCAGTAAAATATTTCCATACTTTCGGAAGTAAATGTTTCATTTTACGAGATAGGGAAAATTTGGGAAATTTTGAAGCAAAAGGCGATGAAGGTATTTTTCTAGGGTATGCTCTGAACAATAGAGCATATCGTGTCCTAAATAAAAGGACCGGAGTGATACAAGAATCCATAAATATTGTAATTAATGATCAAACAATCACTCCAGCTGATAATCACGATGATGAGGATATTATATTCAATCAATCAACACCTTCATCAAAATCAGATACAACTGACTAGTCAAAGACCATCCAACTAATCAAATTCTTGGTAACCCTCACACTATTGTTCAAATCAGAAGACAAGTTGAAAACATTTGTAATCATGTATGCTTCACTTCCCAGATAGAACCATCAAATGTAAATGAAGCCTTGGCTGATGAAAATTGGATTTTAGCTATATGAGATGAATTAACTTGATTTGTCTGGAATGATATTTGGTATCTGGTACCTATACCATCTGAACAACATGTGATTGGAACTAAATGGATATTTAAAAATAAATCTGATGAATTTGGGAATATCTTAAGAAACAAAGTGAGATTAGTTGTACAAGGGTACACCCAAATTGAAGAAGTCAACTGTGGTGAAACTTTTGCTCCAACTGCTCATCTCAAATCCATCAGACTATTTATCTCCATCGCATGTCATAAAAACTTTAAAATTTATCAAATGGATGTTAAATGTGCTTTCTTAAATGGTGATCTAAATGAAGAAGTTTATGTAAAACAACTAAAGGTTTCGAAGATCCTAAACTTCCTAACAATGTATACCATCTTAAAAAGGCCCTGTATGGATTAAAACAAGCTCTTAGAGTGTGGTATGAAAAATTAACAAAATTTCTTCTTAATCAAAATTTTAAAATGGGTAGTGTTGGTAAAACTCTATTAATCAAAAGAATTAATGAAGAACTATTGATTGTTCAAATATATGTAGATGATATTGTTTAAGGATCAACAAATGCTAACCTTTCTTCTAAGTTTACAGAGTGTATAAA
Source organism: Magnolia sinica (assembly GCF_029962835.1). Lineage (NCBI taxonomy): Eukaryota > Viridiplantae > Streptophyta > Magnoliopsida > Magnoliales > Magnoliaceae > Magnolia > Magnolia sinica. The sequence goes on from NC_080582.1 coordinate 56,177,240, forward strand.
ATCAGAATTTGAGATGAGCATGGTGGGAGAACTGAACTATTTTCTTGGACTTCAAGTGAAACAACTTAAAGATGGAATTTTTATATCTCAAACCAAGTATGCGATAAACTTGGTTAAGGAATTTGGGTTTGAGAATGGTAAAAACTTTGCTACTCCCATGGCTACAATGCTCAAATTATCTAAAGATGACATAGGTTAAAGCATTGAACCTCATCTTTACCGTAGTATGATTGATTGTCTCTTATATTTAACAACTAGCCGGCCTGATATCTCTTTCAGTGTAGGCGTATGTGCCAGATACCAATCTAACCCCAAAGAATATTATATGGCTGCAGTAAAAAGAATAATTAAATATGTTGCCAATACTGTTAATTTGGGTTTATGATATCCTCATGATACATCTTTACAAATTGTTGGATATACTAATGCTAATTGGGCAGGTAATGTGGACGATAGAAAATCCACAAGTGGTGGATATTTTTCTCGATAGCTTTGTCCACTACTGAAGCTAAACATATTACGCTAAGAAATTTATGCACGCAATTAATGTGGATGAAAAGGATGTTAGCAGACTATGGTATTGATCAAGAAACAATGCATTTATATTGTGATAATACTAGTGCAATAAATATATCTAAAAATCCTATTCAACATTCTTGCACTAAGCACATTGATATTTGAAATTAATATGTCAGAGAATTAGTTTAAAGCAAGTCTGTTATGCTTGAATATATTAATATTGAAAGCAGATATTCTGACAAAACCTCTTGATAGTGTCAAATTTTTTAATTTAAAAAATGATATTGGTTTATGCTATGTTTTTAATTAATTATTCTATATTGCAATTTGTTGTGTTATGTTATTGCTTTATGGAATAATGTGCATTCATGTCATTCTTTATTTTTATTTTTATTTTGGCCAACCCTGAGCTGACTGCCTGGTTCGGCCAGCCGAGGACGTGTTCGGGCCAGCCGAACCATGCACAAATGGGTTATATTAGGTATTTTTGTTCAAAACCCTCATAACATTCTTATCTTCTTCGGTCAACCCATAGATTCCTTCGGCCAACCCATCACTCTAGTGTTCTTATAAGTGAATAGTTTTTAGTTTCCTTCTAGATTTAAGTTCATTATTATGAATTATTGTAGATTTCATCATCTTTCTTGAATCTAGAACTCTATTTTGTTGAATTTTTTTTGGAAATCTGATCTAGATCTTTTTATTCCATTTGTTCATATTTCTTTTGCAAATCTAGTCATTTTTTATCATGGCATCTAGTTTTAAGCGTATTGTGCGAGGCCCTCAAACTGGTTCTTCCTCTCGATCCGCTAATCAGGTTATGCACTCTATCCGTTTACTTAAAAATGATCCAGAAAATGTGTGGGATTTTCGTACCCGTAACATTATCATTGAGCATACCGTTAATACAAATCATATTGCCCAATTCAGTCTTGTAGAAATTTCGTCCGCTTTAGGATGGGATAAGATTTTTGTGTGGGGTGGTGCGACCTATCAGTATATCGCAAGAGGGTTATATGAATCTATTAATGTTGCTTCTTTAGATGAATTATCATTTTCTATTCAGTTTGTGGAAGACACAGTTACTATTATCCCCTCCATCTTATCATCAATCTTAGGTTTTGATATGGCGGAAGAGAGAATTTCTATTCCACTGATCTTTGAAGATATGTACCAAATGGAAAGAGAATATCTCACTAGGGAGTTATGCGGTTTTAATGTAACCTGACATAACCATAACTCGCTTCCCACCTTCAATCTTCTTCCAAAATACCGTGACCTGCATCATACTTTCACTTCGAATGTTTATCCTCGTCATGGGAATAAAACAAACCTTAGTCCCTATATGATGCGTATTTTTTATTCGGTTGTTTCTAGTATCTGTATCTTTCTTCCATCTTTGATTACTTATCAGATTATCGATTACCGTCTTCATCCTGGTCATGGCTCTATTCCTTTTGTATATCTCATGACTTACATTGCATTGCGCTATAATGTTCACATCCCTGCTACTAAAGCACCGGAGTCTCAACTCCCATTTGGTAATGCTAATATCAATATGATGCAACTTGAGTTAAGACCTATGCAACAAGGACACCAGGAAGGTGTTCTTGAAAAAGATGTGAACATGAATGATATATTTGTAGATCTAGAAGAAACTGATGATACCAATGACTCTGATTTCCAGCCCTCAAAGTTCTTAGAGAGGTTAGATAATTTAGAGAAGAATGTGGATGACCTGTATGTCTCTCAGAAATAATAGATGAAGTATGTCACGCCCCAAACTCGGTAACTAGACTCACAAGGAACCCGACAGCCGATTCTGGCCACAATAACCTCCGTAGTACCCCATTCTCGGCTCCTGAGGCAGGTTCTGATCCTGGGATCCCACAAGGAGGATTTTCATAACCATATAACCATTTTCAATATGAGCATACCCAAGATCACAGTAAGTATATCTGAAAAAATAAAGGCACACATCACCAAATCCACTATGAATTTGAACTTTTACAAGTACAAAGCAGAAAAGGAATACAACTGATAACAAAAGAAGTAGGAAGAAGATTTGCAACACTGGGGGGGTCCTCAGCTCAACTCTAATCCAAGCTCTACCGCTACGATGCTGATCTAGGATCACCTGCACGCATCAATCGTGCATAAGCTTATAGAATCTTAGAGGGTGGTGAAGGTGTGTGACAATGGTGCACAGAAGAATAGTAGGAAGTACAAGAGGGAAACATGCTCAATAACAATATCACTAGCCTTACCAAGGCTTATCATGAATATAATGCGATGAGTACTGGGCGTCATACCAAGGTGATGCATAAGGGACTGATATAGCCGATGCGAATGTAATGCAAAGTGATGTCAGTGCTCATATCTAATCCACATATCAAGTACATTTCCAATCTTAAGGAAATCACCGGGGTCTAGCACACTGCTAGATGACTGCCGCTCTACAGACCCGCATAGTCAAACGAGCGTAAGAGACCTCACGACCCGCCTGCAGACAGCCACTCCCCCCTACTCTCTCCCGTTTCTCTCCTTATATTCCCTACAATCTTGGTTGCAATCTCGAGAAGAACGTGGCTCTTATAAAGGCTAGGGCTGGCTTTCGACCGTGCCTAACAACTGCTGCATTATGTATTTGACGGCCAGGATAAAGTGGCTATATAATCGTTCCTTGATTGCATGGAACCAATCCATCACGCGAGATGAATTCCCACTGACATGGCCCACTAAACAAACCTCATCGATCAGAAAATGGGGCCCACTTCATCAAGGTGGGTTCCCTGGTTAGACGGAGAAGAAGGTGCGGCCGATCATGGTGGATTTTGATCTACAGCCCCATTCTCCGATCTACTACTTCTGGATGGACCGGATAGGTCCACTAACTATGGTGGGGTCCACTAATCCCATCGATAATTGCGATATCCCAATATCTCATGAGATTTCTCCACCGCTGCTCCTTTTTCTCGCACGGAGGGGAGATTCTTTCGAGGATACAGCTAATGTTGTCGCTACCCTAAGTCGAACATCCAAGAAGTCCCCATGAAGCCCCAACAACGATCAAGATCACACCAGTCGGTGCCTGCCCATTTTTTACACCAAAAAAAGCGTTGAGATGTGCCCTTAATGAACGGTCGAGATGGAGAGGAGGGGGAGAGCACGCGGATTACCAGCTTGGCAGGATGAAACGGACTTCCATTTTCGGAAACTTCCATGCACAACCTCAGTTTGGGCTGAGAGTCATGTGCCCACAAGTATAGGGAAACCCATGAGATCAGTTGGGTCTTGGTCAGGCCCACTGTCTAAATTAGATGGATGGTTTGGATCAGCTTAAGGTGGCCTACATTAATCACAATAGGGAAATCTTGGAAGGGCTAGAAACACAATTCTGCCTGCACGTCAGTCTTCTTATGATTGATGTCATGTGTATGCACGGGCCCACTAGCTTGCAAAACTTATGAGGTTTGGGTCGCTTGTGATCCCTCTACCAGATTGACAAATCAGATCATGCTTCTGGCCATGATGATCGACCACAAACTGAATGCACTGATGGTCGTCTATTTTAAAAGGCCCGTAGGCGGGAAAATTAGAGAAAGAGAGGAAAAACCTCTCCTTTTTCGGCAAGTCTCGGGTCAAACTTAGTTTGTTCACCATTTTTGGTATGCACACCGCTCCTGTGTGGGGCCCACTGAGATGTATTTCCTAAATCCACCACATTCATTTAGTTTGGGGGTCCCCATAAGGGCGTATGACCAAAAACCAAGTAAATCCAAAGCTCTAGTGAGCCATATCAAGGGAGTTGCAGTCTTTAAGTGTCTACTTCCATTGATCTGATGGTCAAATTGTCATACTGTCAAAAATCAACAATCTAAAGGAGTCCTACTCTTCGTTAGAGGGATATTAGTGGTGCATTTTGTATTTTCGATGGTCCAGATTAGCCTTCAAACCTACTTCAATGCTAGGAGTCCGTTGATGATTATAATGATGATTATGATAGTCTAAGTGGCACTTACGATATTTTTCTTATTATTAAGATATCATTAGCAATGTTATTGTTAATATTCTTATTAAGATAATTATTTTATTTACATATTTTATTGTGCATCCAATGATTAGGTCATTAGTAAATCATTTATATCTATTTGTGCTTGATAAATGCCTATCATGTCTCAAGATCCAACGATTGGTATTGTGATCCCTAGTTGGATTGTACATTGTTATGATGTGGATAGTTAAATGGTGGATCTTAATGATCTGATACCCAAGATTGATAATATATGGTTCAATTTGTCTAATAGGTTAGGGTTTAGACTTTCATTGCCCTTGAGATCCTAGTAACACAATGTTCCTAACGATAAATGCCAATTTCGTGATGAGATGATTTTTGTCCACGAGACTTAATGGCCAGATGACCTAATATATGAATCAAGGTTGTATTAGACGGTTGAGATGGATAGATTGAGAATCACTATATGACGCTATGAAAGGTAAGTTACGTGTGTTCCCACACACATTTAAACTGATTTAAATCTCCATAGTAGCACCCGATTACTAAAAAGTACAGGGTGTTACAATAATCCTCACCTCCAACTTGATTTTTTAGTTGTTAAAGTGGAGAATTTGACAACGTAACAACTGCTAGCAATGGCAGTCTCTCTCTCTCTCTCTCTCTCTCTCTCTCTCTCTCTCTCTCTCTCTCTCTCCCTCTCCTTCTCTCTCTCTCCCTCTCTCTCTCCCCCTCCCTCCCTCCCCACTCTCAAATACTCTCTCTCCCTATCTTACTCTCCCTACTCTCACATTACTTAGTGAAATTCATCTGGAGAAAGTGGCCGGGCATAAAAGGATATTTATAGGGAATTCTAAGGATTTGGTTGCCCTAGAAATACAATTAAGGGCTTATCATCACAAGGGCGTGGTCGATTTCAGTCACGCCAATTGATGGGTACGGCTAAGGAACTAATTCAATGTTGGGCGATTATCAATTGGAGTTACGACTTTAAGAAAATCCATGTAATGGTGGTTAGGATTGGTGTTCATACTTTGATCACGAACCGACGGTCCAAAATTCATAACTTTAATTACTTCCAAAATAGCATAACTAGCTTCCATTTTTAAAAAGATCTTGGAAGCTTTTATTCTCTACATAGGGTTTCTCTCACATTCTCATATGCCCCACTGACGGCCTAATATTGTGCGATTTAGCCAACAATCTCAACTATCCAATCCTCATAAGATGACGAGCCCACAAAGACGAGCACTTTTACTTAGCTTCATGATCAATGGCCCACTTACGAGTAGTCTAGAGCTCATTTGGTTAATCCAACTATTTCTAGGGTGATTTGAAAAGTGGAGTTTCTTGTTGTAAGTGCCATGTTATATATCAAGCACACCCCTGTTTTGTTAAATTTCGTAGTGACAAACCACTTTGGAATGATGGACTTGTTTAGTAATGGAAAGTTCACCTTCAAGTGATGATAGATGGGAAGTTCACCTTCATATAAAGATGTGCTACAAGTCATGACGATTGTTCTTTCTACATCAACTTCAAGTACAACATCAACATCAAGTTTAAGTACTTCTACTAGTTCAAGTGCAAGTTCTATTTCTAGTCAAAGTGCATGTTCAAGTTCAAGAATTACTTCCATTTCAAGTGATAGACCAAGTTCAAGTGCTACTTCACATTCAAGATCAAGTCCAAGTACATTACATGGTCAAGATCAAGAACGAGGTACAAGTCTACAAGATCAAGCTTCAAGTACATCAAAGTTGATGATTTACCTAAGCTACCGAAGTTACAAGTTCAATTTCAATAGTATAGGTATAAATGACCCTAGAAAGACCTTAGGTTTAGGTCATTCATATTTCACATTTAGAATGGGTTATTATGCTTTTTGTAGGCTCTGGCTCGACCAGTCCAGGAAGTTCCTAAACCAGTTCAAGATTTGTTTTAAATTTTTAGAATTTTCTGTTAGGGCCACGACCAGTCAAGCACCAGTCGAGCAGGGCTCGACTCGAAGTCCAGCAACCATTTTGAGCCCCACTCAACCAATCGAGGGTTGGTTTTATCCGATCGCACCAGAATTTTTGAAATTTGGTTGCTCCTTGGACCAGTCGAAGCTTTCCTTAGACCAGTCGAGGGAACTGTTTTTTAGGCTATAAATAGATAACTTCTCTTAGCTTTATTCATTCATTCAAAACTAAATCAAGCCTCCACTCTGAGAGAAAGGTCCCTGTGATTATCAAGCTATTGTCCGGTAAATTAAGATTCATTTTATAGCTTTTTGATTTTTAATTTCTTGATCTCATTGCTTCAATTTAATTTTATAAAAGGGTATTCTTCTCTACCCCTTTTGAGATCCAAGGAATTAAATCAAAGTAGCCCAAGGTTGGATTAATTTTAAAATTCATTTAGACCTAGAACCCTTCTATATATGTGATTGAACATTGGACATTTGCATCTCCAAGTGAAACGGTTCTATTGGGTTACATCGAGCTGAATCTTCAGATAAGTATTTTGCTTTAAATTGCTTTTGGCTTGTGAGATAGCCAGAAAATCTCTATTATGGTTTTGACTGAGATAGCCAGAAAATCTCAGCGCGGGGTTTTTAATTGTGGAAGCCCATTAAAAACACAATTGTAAAGGTTTTAAGGTGAACCTTGGAAAACCTTCTTTCTTAGTGAATGCAAATATCACATGGGTTGTGATTATTGGGAGTGGAGTAGGTGTGGCTGTTTGAGAATAGTTGGTTAGGTGTGGCTGTTTGAGAACGGTTGGTGTACACATCGAACCACTATAATTTCTAGTGTTTGCTGGATGATGATGTATGTGATGCATGTGTGGTGAATGATTGTATCTATTTCATATACATGTGGTGAATGTTGTAATAGTTAGATTTCTTTCTATTGCTTCTTGTTTTAGTTTGAGTTTTTAATCCTTACAGAGTTCAAGTAATCAGGTTGTCCTACCATAAACTTTGGTTTTTGGTGTAAGGTTGTCCTTTGAACAACATTTGTATCAACCTCTCAATACTATTGCAATTGAGATTGTTATTTAATTCTACTATCATTATTTAAATTCCACATTTAATTTTTATTTGGCATAGTCCTATTCCACCCCCTCCCCCCCCCCCCCGGACTGAGAGCTCGCCCTTTTCAAGTGGTATCAAAGCTAAGTAGCTCATTCTTTTGGATTTATTTCCTAAGCTTATTGATCTAGAGCTTTCAGTATGTCAAATTTCAATAGACTATCTATCACTAGGCCTCCACCATTTAATGGCTCAAACTATGCTTATTGGAAAGCTAGAATGAGGATTTTTCTAAAATCCATTGATGAAAGCGTGCAGCAAGCCACGGTGACTAGATGGAATCCACTAATTTCTAAAGTTCTAAGTAGTGATGGAACCAAGTCCCTTAAGGAAACAACTTATTACATGTGGAATACTCTTCAGAAAAATGAGAGCAATGCTAATGCTAAGGCTTTAAATGCAATCACTTGTGCACTATCACCTGATAAATTCAAAAGAATCATTTCTTGTGATACTGCTAAACAAGCCTAGGACATTCTTGAAATGACACATGAGGGAACAACTATGATCAAAAAGTCTAAAGTTCAAATCCTCACTACTAAGTTTGAGGAGATTCGTATGGAAGAAAATGAGTCATTCATGGACTTCTATACGAAACTAAATGACATAATTAACTCTATGTGAGGTTTTGGAGATGGCATCCCAGAAAGCAAAGTTTGTACAAAAATCTTGCGATCAGTTCCTGAGAGATTTAATTCTAAGGTTACTGCCATTCAGAAACTTTAAGACACAGATAATATGAAGGTTGAGGAACTTGTTGGTTCACTTTAAACTTACGAGTTAAATTTCAAAGCCCCTAAAGGAAAGTCCATAGCTCTTAAATCATCCAAATCTATTTTAAAATATAGCGATTCTAATTGTGAAAACTTAGAAGATGATATGACTTAACTTGCTAAAACGTTTTACAAGATTTTTAAAAGTAAGAAATAGTAGATTTTCAAAAACCCTCTGAGAAGAAAAAGGGTAAATTTAGAAACTGGAAATCTCTAAAAGATAGTCAATGTTTCAACTGCCATGAATATGGGCATTTGGTAAATAAGTGTCCAAAAAGGGAAAAGCCAAAGAAAAAAGGCATGTTGCCACATGGGATGAATCATTCATCTCTGAAGCTAATTCTGAGTCGGATGAATCAGAACCTGAAACTTCAAATGAAGTCAAGGCTTTAATGATTCTAGCTAGAGTCACTTCCATAGATAGTTGTGACTCAACTGAATATGAAAATCTGAGGAGTGACCCTGAAAATGAAGATGATCTTCAGGATGCCTATAATGCCCTATACAGGGAAAGTTGTAAGATTTCTATCAAGCTAAAACTTCAAAAAGAAAATTTTTCAAAATTGAAAGAGGAATTTGAAATTTTTGTTTTAGAAAAATCTCATATTTCTGATTGTTTTGAAAAAGAAAAATGTGACTTGAGTTTCAAAACTTCTGAACTTAAAAAATTAAGAATAGAAAATGAGAAACTAAAACATAAAGTTTCTTCCCTATTGAGTTTAAAGGATACATGGAGGTATGTCAATGGAGACCCTAAACTTGAAAAGTTACTAACCGCATCTAAAAAATGTGGTGACAGATCAGGTCTGGGCTATGTCAATAATATACCTTAGAAAAACAAGAGTGTATCTCCTACATTTGTCAAAGGAGAATTCTCTAACTCAAAAGGAAATGGCTTGAAAAAAATCAAAACAGCTTTAAAAATGTAAAAACTTTTCAAGCATCTGAAGTAAATACTAATAAAGTCAGTTTTAGAAAACAAAGCTATAATCCTTTAGCTGAAAAAATTATGGATTTACTCAAAGAGCTTCTCAAATCTAACTCTAATGTGAGAGTTAATAATAATTTCAAGCGAAGGAAAGCCAACAGTGCTCTAAAACCCAAAACAACGATGAAATGGGTTCCTAAGGTTACTTGTCTAATTGCCTACACTGCCTTCAAGGCTTCGAGTCAATCAAAGTGGTACCTAAATAGTGGTTGCTCAAGACACATGATAGGTGACAGAGGTTTGTTCACCAACTATAAAAATATGACTAATGGCTCAGTCACTTTTGGTGATGGAAGCAACTGCAAGATAGTTGGCCAAGGTATGGCTCATATCTCTAACCTTCATCCTTTTGAAAATGTTTTATTTGTAGAAGGGCTTAAGCACAATGTTTTGAGTATTTCTCAAATCTGCGATAACAAGCATAATGTTAAATTTACAAATCAAAGATGCGAGATCTCAAATGAGAAAGGTTATGTGATATTGAATGGACATAGAACATCTGAGAATTGTTATATTGTGAATGAATCTTGCTCATCTAAATTATCCTGTTACATGGTCCAAACCAATGATAACGAATTATGCCATAAACACCTTGGACATGTTAACTATTGAAATCTGTATAGATTGAACAAAGCCGATCTTATTAGAGATCTACCAAAATTGAAGAAAGTGGATAAGATATGTGGTGCATGTAAAATTGGAAAATAGACAAAGAGTTGTCTTAAGAAAGTAAACTCCTTTACCACATCCAAACCTCTTGAACTTCTCCACATGGACCTTGTTGGACCAACCAGAACAGAGAGTAGAGGTGGTAAGAAGTATTTCTTGGTAATTGTGGATGACTTTACCAGATTTACTTAGGTTGCATTCATGAGAGAAAAATCTAAAACTCTCGATGAAGTCAAAAGAATATTGAAGCATTTTTAGACTGAAAAAGAAATGAATGTTGTTAAGATCCGAAGTGATCATGGATCAGAATTTGAAAATAGTAATTTTGAGAAGTTCTGTAGCGATCATGGTATATCGCCTGAGTTTTCAGCTCCTAAGATGCCTCAACAAAATAAGGTTTTTGAAAGGAAAAACAGTGTTATAAGAGATGGCCAATGTAATATTAAATAGCATGAAGTTACCTAAAAATTTATGGGCTGAAGCTGTTAATACTGCGTGCTATATAATAAATCGTGTTTACATTAGAAAATCTAAAGATAAAATGGCATATGAATTATGGTTTAATAAGAAATCCATAGTTAAATACTTTCAAATTTTTGGAAGTAAGTGCTACATTTTATGAGACTGAAAAAATTTAGGGAGTTCGATACTAAAACTGATGAAGGAATATTCCTAAGTTATGCTTTGAATAGTCTGGCATATCGTGTTCTTAACAAGAGAACTGGTGTCATTCAGGAGTTTATATATGTTGTTATTAATGATCACTTGAACACATCAATACCTAGTTCAGAAGATGATGAAGTCAATATAATTGAAAAACCTGACTCCTCATCTTGTCAAATCGAGAATGAACTACGATTAGTCAAAGACCATTCTACTGATCAAATTCTAGGCAATCCTCTCACCGGTGTGCGTACTCGAAAACAACTAGAAAACATATGCAATTATGTCTGTTTTACTTTCCAAATCGAACCTGCCTACGTAAAAGAGGCACTCACTGATGAAAATTGGATTGTTGCCATGCAAGATAAATTGAATCAATTTGTTAGGAATGATGTGTGGTATTTGGTTCCTAGACCATCTAATAAATATATAATTGGAACCAAGTGGATTTTCAAAAATAAATCTTATGAGTTAGGGAATATAATCAGAAACAAGGCTAGACTGGTTGTATAAGGGTACACTCAAATAGAAGGAGATGATTATAATGAAACCTCTACCCCAGTAGCTCGTCTTGAATCCATCAGATTATTCATATCCATTGCGTGCTTTAAAAAGTTTAAGATTTATCAAATGGATATTAAAAGTGTGTTCTTAAATAGTGATTTACATGAAGAAGTTTATGTTGAACAGCCTAAGGGTTTTGAGGACCCCAAACACTCTAATCATGTATATCACCTTAAAAAGGCACTTTATGGTTTGAAACAAGCTCTCATGGCATTGTATGAGAAGTTGACTAAGTTCTTACTAAGTCAAAATTTTGTTATGGGAAGTGTTGATAAAACTCTTTTTATTAAAAAAATATAATGAACACATACTAATAGTACATATATATGTTGATGATATTATCTACGGTTCTACTTGATCTAACCTGTCTATTGAGTTTGCAGAGTTGATGAAATCCAAGTTCGAAATGAGTATAGTGGGAGAATTGTAATTTCTAGGTTTATAAGTTAAACAACAAGAAGATGATATCTTCATTTCTCAAACCAAGTATACCTTAAACCTAGTTAAGAAATTTGGATTTGAAAATGGTAAGAAGTTCGATACTCGTATGAGTATAACTCTTAAGCTATCCAAGGATGAAACAGGTAAAAGTATAGATCCTCAGTTATATCATAGTATGATTGATAGTTTGTTATACTTAACTGCAAGTCGACCTAATATTGCATTCGGTGTTGGTATCTGTGCTAGATATCAATCAGATCCTAGGAAATCTCATCTTATTGTTGTCAAGCGCATTATTAGATATGTCGCAAGTTCGGCTAATCTAGGCCTCTAGTATCTGTATGATACAAATGTTCAATTAACTGGTTATATGGATGCTAACTGGGCTGGAAACATTGATGATAGAAAATCTACCAGTGATGAATGTTTTTATGTTGGAAATTGTTTAGTTTCCTGGCACAGCAAGAAATGGAGTTCCGTATCATTATCCATAGCTGAGGCTAAATACATTGTAGCTGGAAATGCTTGTACCCAGCTAGTATGGATGAAAAGAATGCTTAATGATTATGGTATTGCACAAGATACAATGATATTGTATTGCAACAACTCTATCGCAATTAATATATCTAAAAATCCCATCGAGCATTCCCGTACCAAACATATTAACATTCGATATCACTATATTCGGGAATTAGTAGAAGATAAAATTATTTCGTTGGAATACGTACAAAAGGAAAATCAACTTGCCGACATATTTACTAAACCACTTGACAGAAATAGATTTTCTAAATTGAAAATGGATCTTGGTATGTGTAATTCTCATTAAGTTTATCATGTTATATTTGTATGTTTTATTTTTATATTTTTTATGCAAATAAATAATGAATAAAAATTTAAATAAAAAATTGAATTTTTAGTGCTTACATGACTGGTCGAGCACATCCTCGACCAGTCATGGCTCGACAAGTCGAGCATGTACTCGACCGGTCGAGTTGCATGGGTGGAGCCTTTATGAGTGAGAAAAATCACTTTTTCTCTCATTTTCTCTTCTTCCTCATCCGGCCCCTTTCCGACCCGTCAAACCCATCTTCAATTAGTGCTTCGTAAAATGCTCTATTTTCAATTTCCTTTCATATTTGGGTTCCTTGTCTCTTACATTGCTAGATTCTTGGGTTGATTTGAGCTTTCATTGTATTTTCCAAGGTTTTCTTAATAAAAATCTATTGGGTTTGAATCCCTATTTCCATTGTTGTATTTCTCTCTTTTATTCTTACAATGGAAGGATGTTCTAGGAATAAAGCTGCTAGAGCTTCCTCTTCTCGATCCTCATCTATTAGGTAACAAGCCCTATGTCCTCCCAAATAAGACCCCAAATATGTGCAGGATCTTTGTCATCATGATGTTGTTGTTGAGCAGTCGGTCAATACAAATCACATTGCACAATTTCAGCTCCTTTCCCACTTTACTGCTGTAGGTTGGGAAAACATCTTAAATTGGGGTGGACCGGCTTACCGCTCCATAGCACAAGAGATGTTTGCTTGCATTAGCGATTTATCTCTTGATGAATTAACTTTCTCTATTAGCTTTAAAGAAAGTACATTTAAAGTTGATTGTTACATAATTTCTGATTTGCTTGATGTGAATGTCAACGATGATGGTATTCCCATACCAACTTTAGCTGATAAAATAACTTAATCAGAAAGACGTTCACTAACCCGTAAATTATGTAACATGGACTCGGAATAGAGTGCGGGTAATGTGCTTCGGGCCAATCAGATGTTGTCCAAATACAAGGTACTTCATCGCATTTTCATTGCGAATGTTTATCCTCGCTTTGGCAACAAAGCTGAATTAACTTCTTTCATGGTTTATATTTTGCATTCCGTGTGTCAGATATCCCCATCTGTCTTTCATCCTTAATATGTTACATTATCATACAATTTCATCTTCATTTGGGCCACGATAATATTCCTTTCGCCTATTTGATGACCGCTTTAGCCTTACTTGTTGAAGCTTCTATTTCAGTTCTTCCGTTCAACAATGTTAATATAAACAAGATAAACCTGAAGCTCAATCCTGGCCAAAGGGATGAGGAAGCTGAGGAAGTTGGGGAAGAAGATGCACTACCAACCAACACTATGATGGATGACATCTTTGATGAGTTAAAATCAGATGATGTTGAGGCTGATCTTGATTTTCAGCCACATGAGTTTGATGAGAGCCTTCACGCTTTGGAGGAAAAGGTGGATGGATTGAAAATATCTCAGGATAGTCAAATGAAATATATGTGGAAATACTTTCGTCACATTACCAGAGGACTCCATCAGATTGATCCATCTATTCCACCTCCTTCTTCATCTAGATCAGATTAGTGTTTTTTTTTTTTTTTGTATAACATTAACTTCAAACTTTCACTCTTGGACTAGTTGTATGACTTGATGGTGGTGACACTCTACTTGATTATGTTCTTATCTTTAACTTTACCTCCTTTTCTACTATTCTCATAATCACTGCTATATTTGATCTCTATATTCATATCTTCCTTTGTCCAGTTGTGACAAAAAGGGGGAGAGGTGTGTAGATTTGTGGTTATGAAAGTTTGATTGGTGTATGGTGTAGAGTGGTGCATGACCATGGTATTTTTATTTATTTTTTTACAATTTGTATTTGTTAATATAGGTACTCTACAAGTCACCAAGCTCAAATTGAGGGGGAGTCTTTGAGAGTGTGTCATGTTGTGAAGTTAGTGAATTTGTACATTGTGTATAGGTTAATCTTCTAAGATGGTTTTGTCACAAATTTGATAAATGGGGAGATTGTAAGTGCCATGTTATATATCAAGCACACCCCTGTGTTGTCAGATTTTGTAGTGACAAACCACTTTGGAATGATGGACTTGTTCAGTAATGGAAAGTTCACCTTCAAATGATGATAGATGGAAAGTTCACCTTCATATGAAGATGTGCTACAAGTCATGAAGCTTGTTCATTCTACCTCAACTTCAAGGACAACATCAACATCAAGTTTAAGTACTTCTACTAGTTCAAGTGCAAGTTCTATTTATAGTCAAAGTGCATGTTCAAGTTCAAGAATTACATCAAGTTCAAGTGATAAACCAAGTTCAAGTGCTACTTCAAATGCAAGATCAAGTCCAAGTACATTACATGGTCAAGATCAAGAACGAGGTACAAGTCTACAAGATCAAGCTTCAAGTACATCAAAGTTGATGATTTACCGAAGCTACCGAAGCTACAAGTTCAATGTTTAATAGTACAAGCATAAATGACCCTAGAAAGACCTTAGGTTTAGGTCATTCATATTTCACATTTAAAATGAGTTATTTTTATAGGCTCTGGCTCAACCAATCTAGGTAGTTCCTCGACCAGTCCAATATTTGTTTACAATGTTCTGAATTTTTTGGTAGGGCCACGACTAGTCGAGCAGGGCTCAACTCAAAGTCCAGCAACCATTTTGAGCCCCACTTGACTAGTCAAAGGTCAGTTTTATCCGATCGCACCAGAATTTTTAAAATTTGATTGCTCCATGGACCAGTCGAAGCTTAGACCAGTCGAGCGAACTATTTTTAGCCTATAAATAGAGGACTTCTCTCAGCTTTATTCATTCATTCAAAGTCAAATCAAGTCTCCACTCTAAGAGAAAGGTCTCCGTGATTATCAAGCTTTTGTCCGGTAAATTAAGATTCATTTTATAGCTTTTTGATTTTTAATTTCTTGATCTCATTGCTTCAATTTGATTTTATAAAAGGGTATTCTTCTCTACCCCTTTTGAGATCCAAGGAATTAAATCAAAGTAGCTCAAGGTTAGGTTAATTTTAAAATTCATTTAGACCTAGAACCCTTCTATATGTGTGATTGAACATTGGACATCTACATCTCCATGTGAAGCGGTTTTACCAGGTTACATCGAGTTGAATCTTCATATAAGTATTTTTCTTTAAATTGCTTTTGGTTTGTGAGATAGCCAGAAAATCTCTATTGTGGTTTTCACTGAGATAGCCAGAAAATCTCAGTGCGGGGTTTTTAATTGTGGTAGCCCATTGAAAATGCAATTGTAAAGGTTTTAAGGTGAACCTTGAAAAACCTTCTTTCTTAGTGAAAGCCAATATCACGTGGGTTGTGATTATTGGGAGTGAAGCCCTGTTTGAGAACAGTTGGTGTACACACCAAACCACTATAATTTCTGATATTTGGTGGATGATGTTATATGTGATGTATGTGTGGTGAATGATTGTATCTATTTCATGTACATGTGGTGATTGTTATAATAGTTAGATTTCTTTCTATTGCTTCGTGTTTTAGTTTGAGTTTTTGATCCTTACAGAGTTCAAGTAATCAGGTTGTCCTACCATAAACTTTGGTTTTTGGTGTAAGGTTGTCCTTTAAACAACGTTTGTATCAACCTCTCAATACTATTGCAATTGAGATTGTTATTTAATTCTGCTATCATTATTTAAATTTCTCATTTAATTTTTATTTGGCCCCCCCCCCCCCCCCCCCCCCCTTCTAAGACTGAGAGCTCGCCCTTTCCACTTATGTATCGTTGATATGGTTAGTATGGCCTATGTTTATCATTTAGTCGTTATGAGGTTAATGTAAATTGCAATTTGGCTCTTCTATCCTAAGTTATTTATTCCTCAGCCACAAGGGTAGTTTGGTCAATTCAGCTTATGTACTTAAGATATTCAAGATCTAAACCATTCGTTATGTTGGTCTTAGGTGGATCTTCATTAAGCCTTAGTTGTTTTGAATCAAGGGTCCATTAGATCTTAGCCCTTGATTCATAGATCCTATGGTTTAGCACAAGATCCAAGTGATCAAGCTCATTCATTATGTTCCTAGGGATATTTAGTTGAAGTTGTATGGTTCTTCTTGAATTATTTTTAGTGTTTATGCTTACTTATCCCGACTTTAATGGTAACACCCGCGTATTTACTAAAATTGAGTATGATAAAATATACGGTGTGTTACAAAGACCCCTCATAAGTCAGCTGAGAGGGAGGAAAAAAGTAAATCCAAAAGGAGGCTCTTGAAGAGCCAATCTTAAAAAGGTACTAGAAATGGTAGGAAATAACCTCGGGACCACTATGCACGTCAGTTGTTGTACCAAAAAAAAGGTAATCCAAATAACAGCCCTTGAAGGGCCGATATTTGAAACGCATCAAAAAAGCAATTAAAGGTACCCATATATCCTACCGATAACATATACCTATAAAGAAAGCTTATAGGCTAAAAAAGGCCCTTGAAGGGCCATTATTTTGCCTATTTAAGGACCACAACTACAAGCCATTTAGAGGGATAGAAGGGCCAAAGAGCCAAACAACTGAGATTTGAGAAAGGCAAAGGTGTTGTTGAAGTTGATCCGAGCTGGCTAAGGTGTGCTCTAAGGGAAGCCAAAGCTGATACGTCACCACCAACTGACAACCACACATGTTGAAATTCATTTCGATCGGCTATTAGTTTTGAAAAAGGCCTGATTATGTCGTTACTCTACCCAATTAAAAGTAAGAATATTCTAAGTTAAAGAGTTGCAAAACTCAAATGGTAGGTTTATAATCAGGGATATCTGACCATATCTTTTATAGAAAAGGGGTGTCAGGTCTCTGATTTTCCTTCTCACATATCAAATCAACTTGCATTTCAATCCACACATTCTAAACACATCAGCACTACAAACACACACATTTTTATTTTATTTATACAATCATCTTGTAACATCCCAAATTTTCACAGCTAAAGTTTATACTCGTTGTCACGTCCCAAACTCGAAAATCGGGCTCACAAAATTCCCGATCGCCGAATCCAGCGCTGACAGCCTCGTAGTACCCCATTCTCAGCTCCTGATACCCATATACCAAGTTCCGATCCTAGGATCCTACAAGGAGGATTTCTGATGTACATTTATCTCGTAAGAAGCATAACCACGAACAATAACAAGAACACTATCACAAAATCCACAAAGATCAAAAACTTTAAGTCAATACAAGAAAAAGGGTTTTTGGCGACAAAACTTTTAGCGACGAAACACGTTTTCGTCTCTAAAAGTCACTTTTAGCAACGAAATAAATTTTCGTTGCTAAAAGTTCACTTTTAGCGACAAGACTTTTAGCGACGAAAATTTTCGTAGCTAAAAGTTCACTTTTAGCTACAAGACTTTTAGCGACGAAAATTTTCATAGCTAAAAATCATGAATTAGACTTTTACGATGAAAAGTTTCGTCGCTAAAGGCTCCAAACATTTTTAATTTTAGCTATGAAAACTTTCGTAGCTAAAAATCTTATATGAGACTTTTAGCAACGAAAATTTTTGTCGCCAAAGGCTGCAAACATTTTTTCAAAAAAATTGAATCGATTACTTTTAGCTACGAAAATTTTCGTAGCTAAAAATCATGGATGAGACTTTTAGGGATGAAAATTGTCATCACTACAGGCTGCAAACAATTTTTCAAAATTTTCAAATGGATTACTTTTAGATACGAAAAGTTTCGTAGCTAAAAATAATGGATAAGACTTTTAGCGATGAAAATTTTCGTCGCCAAAAGCTGAATGAATTACTTTTAGCAACAAAAATTTTCATCGCTAAAAAGGTTAATGAGACTTTTACCTACGAAATATTTTATAGGTAAAAGTCTTTTTAAAAAAAAAAAATATTCCATCTCAAATTTCCTGATATACACCTGTTAGAATATAATTCATCATATTCTTCCTAATATACACCTGTTATATAATATATTTCATCACATTCACATTCACATTCACATCCATCTAAACCCAAACTACGTAAATTCATCCAGACATAAACTGGATCCATCCAAACACAAATAATCTTATGGAAAAAAAAAAACAAATGAAAAGAGAGAGAACATATGAGAGGTGATCCAAATAAATGAAAAGAAAAACAACCTTAACCTAAACCTAAGGTTTAGGTTTAGGTTTTAGGTTTAGATTAAGGTTAGGTTATAGGTTATAAGTTTAGGTTATAGGTTAAAGTTTAGGTTATAAGTTTTGGTTTAGGTTAAGGTTATAAGTTTAGGTTTAGGTTAAGGTTATAGGTTTAGGTTTAGGTTTAGATTTAGGTTTATGTTTAGGTTTAGGTTATAGGTTATAGGTTATAGCTTTAGGGAATTGAGAATAGGTTAAGGTTTAGGTTTAAGAAATCAGGTTCTGGTTCGGGTTCGGTATTGGGTTTAGGTTTCAATTTTCAAGTTTAGGTTTAGTTTTAGGTTAGGGAGTTGAGATTAGGATTAGGTGTAGGTTTAGGTTTAGAGATTTGAGATTACATTTAGATTTTAGGTTTAGGTTATAGGTTTAGGTTTAGGTTATAAGTGTATGTTATAGGTTTAGGTTTAAGTTAGGTTATAGGTTAAGGTTTAAGTTTAAGAAATTGGGTTCGGGTTAGGGCTCGGGTTTAGGTTTGGGGTTTCAAGTTTAGGTTTAGGTTAAAGAGTTGAGATTAGAATTAGGTGTAGGTGTAGGTTTAGGGATTTGAGAATACATTTAGGTTTTAGGTTTAGGTTTAGGTTATAAGTGTCGGTTATAGCTTTAGGGAATTGAGAATAGGTTATGGTCTAGGTTTAGGAAATCAGGTTCGAGTTTGGGATCGGTTTTAGGTTTGGGTTTTCAAGGTCTAGGTTTAGGAAATCGGGTTCGGGTTCGGGTTCGGGATTTAAGAATACATTTAGCTTTTAGGTTTAGGTTTAGGTTATAGGTTATAGGTTATAAGTTATAGCTTTAGGAAATTGAGAATAGGTTAAGGTTTAGGAAATAGATTCAGGTTCGAGACCGGGTTTAGGTTTGAATTTTCAAGTTTAGGTTTAGGTTTAGGTTAAGGAGTTGAGATTAGGATTAGGTGTAGGTTTAGGTTTAGGGATTTGAGAATACATTTAGGTTTTAGGTTTAGGTTTAGGTTTAGGTTTAGGTTTTAGTTTATAGGTTTAGGTTATAGGTTTAGGTTTTGGTTTTAGGTTTAGGTTAAGGTTATAAGTTTAGGTTATTGGCTTATAGGTTATAGGTTAAGGTTTAGGTTATAGGTTAAGGTTTAGGTTATAGGTTAAGGTTATAAGTTTTGGTTTAGGTTTAGGTTTAGGTTTTAGGTTTAGGTTAAGGTTATAGGTTTAGGTTAGGTTTAGGTTTAGGTTATAGGTTATAGGTTTAGGGAATTGAGAATAGGTTAAGGTTTAGGTTTAGGAAATCGGGTTCGGGTTCGGGTTTAGGTTTGGGTTTTGAAGTTTATGTTTAGGCTAAGGAGTTGAGAATAGGATTAGGTGTAGGTTTACGTTTAGGGATTTGAGAATACATTTAGGTTTTAGGTTTAGGTTTAGGTTTTAGGTTATAGGTTTAGGTTTAGTTTTTAGGTTTAGGTTAAGGTTAAGGTTAGGTTATAAGTTATAAGTTTAGGTTATAGGTTTAGGTTTAGGTTATAGGTTTTGGTTAAGGTTTAGGTTTAGGTTTTAGGTTATAGGTTATAGGTTTAAGGAATTGAGAATAGGTTAAGGTTTAGGTTTAAGAAATCGAGTTCGGGTTTGGGATCGGGTTTAGGTTTGGGTTATCAGGTTTAGGTTTACGTTTAGGTTAGGGAGTTGAGATTAGATTAGGTGTAGGCTTAGGTTTAGGGATTTGAGAATACATTTAGGTTTTAGGTTTAGGTTTAGGTTTTAGGTTATAGGTTAAGGTTTAGGTTTTAGGTTTAGGTTAAGGTTAATTTATAGGTTATAAGTTTAGGTTATAGGTTATAGGTTAAGGTTTTAGGTCATAGGTTTTGGTTTAGGTTAAGGTTATAGGTTTAGGTTAAGGTTTAGGTTTAGGTTTAGGTGTTATAAGCTATAGGTTTAGGGAATTGAGAATAGGTTAAGGTTTAGGTTTAGGAAATCGGGTTCGGGATCGGGATCGGGTTTAGGTTTGGGTTTTCAAGTTTTGGTTTAGGTTTAGGTTAGGGAGTTGAGATTAGGATTAGGTGTAGGTTTAGGTTTGGGGATTTGAGAATACATTTAGGTTTTAGGTTTAGGTTTAGGTTTTAGGTTTTAGGTTTAGGTTTAGGTTTAGGTTTTAGGTTATAGCTTTTGGGAATTGAGAATATGTTAAGGTTTAGGTTTAGGAAATCAGGTTCGAGATCGGGTTTAAGTTTGGGTTATAGGTATAGGTTTTGGCATTTGAGAATAGGTTTAGGTTAAGGTTATAATTATAAGTTATAGGTTAAGGTTTAGGTTTATGAAATCGGGTTCAGGATCGGGTTTAGGTTTGGGTTTTCAAGTTTAGGTTTAGGTTTAGGTTAGGGAGTTGAGATTAGGATTAGGTGTAGGTTTAGGTTTAGGGATTTGAGAATACATTTAGGTTTTAGGTTTAGGTTTTAGGTTTTAAGTTTAGGTTTAGGTTTCAGCTATAAGTATAGGTTTTGGGATTTAAGAATAGGTTAAGGTTAAGGTTATAAGTTTAGGTTAAGGTTATAGGTTATAGGTTTAGGTTTAGGTTTAGGTTATAGGTTATACATATAGGTTTATGTTTAGGTTAAGGTCTAGGTTTAGGTTATAGGTATAGGTTTTGGGATTTGAGAATAGGTTTAGGTTAAGGTTACAAGTTTAGGTTATAGGTTTAGGTTAAGGTTTAGGTTTAGGTTATAAGTATAGGTTTATGTTTAGGTTAAGGTCTAGGTTTAGGTTATAGGTATAGGTTTTAGGATTTGAGAATAGGTTTAGGTTAAGGTTATAAGTATAGGTTATAGGTTAAGGTTTAGGTTTATAAAATCGGTTCGGGTTCGGGATCGGCTTTAGGTTTGGGTTTTCAGGTTTTAGTTTATATGTTTAGGTTATAGGTTTAGGTTTAGGTTTTAGGTTTAGGTTAAGGTTAGGTTATAGGTTATAGGTTTAGGTTATAAGTTATAGGTTATAGGTTAATGTTTAGGTTATAGGTTTTGGTTAAGGTTTTGGTTTAGGTTATAAGTTATAAGTTATAGCTTTAGGGAATTGAGAATAGGTTAAGGTTTAGGTTTAGGAAATCGGGTTTGGGTTCGGGATCGGGTTTAGGTTTGGGTTTTCAAGTTTAGGTTTAGGCTTAGGTTAGGGAGTTGAGATTAGGATTAGGTGTAGGTTTAAGTTTAGGGATTTGAGAATACATTTAGGTTTTAGGTTTAGGTTTAGGTTTTAGTTTATAGGTTTAGGTTTAGGTTTAGGTTTTAGGTTTAGGTTATAAGTTTAGGTTATAGGTTATAGGTTATAGGATAAGGTTTAGGTTTTAGGTTTAGGTTAAGGTTAAGGTTATAGGTTTAGGTTATAAGTTATAGCTCTAGGGAATTGAGAATAGGTTAAGGTTTAGGTTTAGGAAATCGGGTTCGGGTTCAGAATCGGGTTTAGGTTTGGGTTTTCAAGTTTAGGTTTAGGTTTAGGTTAGGGAGTTGACATTAGGATTAGGTGTAGGTTTAGGTTTAGGGATTTGAGAATACATTTAGGTTTTAGGTTTAGGTTTAGGGAATTGAGAATAGGCTAAGGTTTAGGTTTAGGAAATCGGGTTCGGGTTCGGGATCAGGTTTAGGTTTGGTTTTTCAAGTTTAGGTTTAGGCTAAGGAGTTGAGATTAGGATTAGGTGTAGATTTAGGTTTAGGGATTTGAGAATACATTTAGGTTTTAGGTTTTGGTTTTGGTTTTAGTTTATAGGTTTAGGTTATACGTTTAGGTTTAGGTTTTAGGTTTAGGTTAAGGTTAGGTTATAGGTTATAAGTTTAGGTCATAGGTTATAGGTTATAGGTTAAGGTTTAGGTTATGGTTATAGGTTTGGGTTTAGGTTTAGGTTTTAGGTTTAGGTTAGGTTTAGGTTATAGGTTTAGGTTTAGGTTATAGGTTATAGCTTTAGGGAATTGAGAATAGGTTAAGGTTAAGGTTTATGTTTAGGAAATCAGGTTCGGGTTCAGGATCGGGTTTAGGTTTGGGTTTTCAAGTTTAGGTTTATGCTAAGGAGTTGAGATTAGGATTAGGTGTAGGTTTAGGTTTAGGGATTTGAGAATACATTTAGGTATTAGGTTTAGGTTTAGGGTTTGAGTTTATAGGCTTAGGTTATAGGTTTAGGTTCAGGTTTTAAGCTTAGGTTAAGGTTAGGTTGTAGGTTATAAGTTTAGGTTATAGGTTATAGGTTATAGGTTATAGGTTAAGGTTTAGGTTATAGGTTTTGGTTTAGGGTTAGGTTTAGGTTATAGGTTATAGTTTTAAGGAATTGAGAATAGGTTTAAGCTATAGGTTTAGGGTGTGGTTTAGGTTAAGGGTGTGGTCCCTGCAAATACAGATATAAACACGACCTGCTCCAATTGGCCAAGCCCTTCCAATGCTGTCCATAGGAAATGGACAGCTTCATCATGGTCAAAACAGCGGTTCCCACCTTGCAGGGACCCCCGCTCATCCGGATAGGTCTGATGCACATCCGGGTCTACTCCATTAATTTCAAGCAAATACATAAACACGGCCTGTCCAAATAGTCAGGGCCCTCCAATGTTGTCCATAGGAAATGGACAGCTTTATCATGGTCATAACAGCGGTTCCCACCTTCTAGGGACCCCCGCTAATCCGGATAGCTCCGACGCACATCCGGATCTACTCCATTAATTTCAAGCAAATACATAAACACGGCCTATCCAAATAGCCAGGTCCCTCCAATGTTGTCCATAGGAAATGGACAGTTTCATCATGGTCATAACAGCGGTTCCCACTTTCCAGGGACCCCCGCTCATCCGGATAGCTCCGACGCACATCCGGGTCTACTCCATTAATTTCGAGCAAATACATAAACACGGCCTGTCCAAATGGCTAGGCCACTCCAATGCTGTCCATAGGAAATGGACAACTTCATCATGGTCATAACAGCGGTTCCCACCTTCCAAAGACCCCCGTTCAACATCTAGATAGCTCCGACACACATCCAGGTCTACTCCATCAATTTTTACAGAATTATGCATATCTTGCTCATGAGCATGCCTAATATTACCAATGCATGGGATTTAGCATAAATACCTTTTCATGGAATTTGTGTAAGCTATCATTCCTGATATCTCTTTCCCTTTATTCCATTTAACATGATTCTCTGATTCATATGTAGTTTTTCTCATAGATGACATTGCTGATAATGGGAAGAGGTTAAAACCTCTTAAAATCCCTCACTGAGTTGATTTTATCTAGTTTTCTTAATCTTAAGAAGCATATGATTGATTAATGTCTTTGGTTTCATAGCATGGTCTCGAGAGCTGATGTGTTTTACCTATTTGATTTATTATGTTGCAGCCTCAGTCTGTCTAGTTAAGGATCTTGGCCTGACTCAGTCAACTAGCAAGTACTAGAGGCTTGGAGAGTTTAAATAAGTCACAACCGGTGAGCTTCTCAGGCCATTAAGATGATAAAAACCCAGGCCTAGCCCAAATAATCATTGGCTTCAAAGCAGAATTCTCACCCCTATTTGAATGTTTTTAGCTTTTAAGTTTTGTTTAGGATGCCACCATCATCTTAGCCTTGTTCCAGCTATTCAGGATAGGCTTATGTATCCTATTTTTCTAGTGAATTAGAAATTTTAATGATGATGGTGATAGTTTGGATTACTTCATTTTTCTCTATTTCATGATGGATTTTATTTTACTTCATTAGACGCTGACAATGGTGTTTTTTTAAAGTTCAACCTCTTATCTGCACTTCTTGCCTTATCTGTGTCACGCTCCAAACTCGGTAACCGGACTCATAAGGAACCCGATGGCCGGTTCTGGCCGCAACAGCCTCCGTAGTACCCCATTCTCGGCTCCTAAGGTAGGTTCCGATCCTAGGATCCTACAAGGAGGATTTTCATAACAGTATAATCATTTTCAATACGAGCATATCCAAGATCACAGCAAGTATATCTGAGAATAACAAAGGCACACATCGCAAAATCCACTAAAAATTTGAACTTTTACATCATCCATAAGGTCCAAAAGGACATACATGAGAATAAAAGGAAAAGAGAGAGGAATTAGTAACACTGGAGTCCTCACTGCTCAACTCTACTCCCCGCTCTGCTGCTACAGCGCCTCCCTAGAATCTCCTGCACCCATCAATCGTGCATAAGCTTATAGAAACTTAGAGGGTGGTGTAAGTGTGTGACAATGGTGCACAGAAGAATAGTAGGAGGTATAAGGAGAGAAGCATGATCAATGTGCATATCACTAACCTTACCAAGGCTTACCATGAACGCGGTGCAATGAGTAATGGGTGCCATACCAAGGCAATACATGGACGGGCTTGTACAGCCAATGCTAATGCGGTACAAGTAATGTCAGTGCTCATATCCAAACCATAAGTCAAGTACATTTCCAATCATAAGGAGATCACCGGGGTCCATTACACTACTGAATGACTGCCGCTCTGCAGACCCCACACAGTCAAACGAGCGTAAGAGACCTCACTACCCGCCTGTGGACAGCCAATCACCAACAAGGCCTGACGGTAGCGGACCCATTTACGAGCTGATCAGACTCAGCCTAGCAATGCCTCCTCACACCAGGCAGGTAAGGCCACACCCCTATCCAACCGACTACACGACAGTGGGAGTCGCGGCCTAACGGTATAAGGCCCTCGTGCGCTCATATATTCCACCCGGTCACGGCGTTAGAGCAGATCCTTGGTACCTTGGAAGTTTTGGAAATTTCACCTATGGACATCCTACGCACCCGGTATGCTCAACTAATATTTCTGGTGTCCACACATACGGCCATCCATGAATACCCCTGTGGAGGCAAGGCCCTGATGAAGTAAGGGCGGATATCCACAAGCTATGCAATGCCAGATGCATGAATCACACAATCACCTATGCATCAATTTCAGGCATCCATCTCTTGGGGAGATAGCAACATGTCCTACACAAGGACACAGCCATGGCCAATCATACCTCAACCAAGCATGCATATGATGCATATGGGAGTGGGCCATGAAGATGAATAGGGGTGTCGATGAGGTGAAGATAAACTCTCTACCTAACTATGGAGGGTCTAGGTACTTAACCAATTCTGCATAAGGAATACAACCTCTAGTGGGGGCCCATATACCTGGGGTAGTCCACGAGACTAAGGACCTAGACTAAGGACCACGAGACTAATGGTATAGGCCTAAATAGATGAAACGGGCCTAGCAAGGGTCTATGGTGGGCCTTTAACCACCTATAGAAGCCCATGGGCCTACCTTAGGACCACCAATGTGGACATCCAACCACAATTGGTCCCCAAGAGGTAGCCCATCTCTAATTGATCATGGATCAAGGCCCAAGGCCCACGCAACATCAGAAATAAGAAACGGCAGCCATAATCATATCACAATTACTCATGTTGGGCTTCAAAAAGGTGGCCCAAGGCCTATCTAAAACATGGGTCCAAGGGAAACACACATAGCCCAACCCATATATATCGTTATGGGCCCATAGGGGAAAGGTTAGGGCCCAACATAAAGGCCACTAATCCCATATATTGTGGTGGCCTAGTGGGCAGTCAATTGCTCAAACCACATGGGCAAATGTCATGCTCTTAGTCAAGTAAGTTGGGCCTACAACCCGGCCCAAGTATTAAAGTTGATTTGGTGGGCAACCAAGGGCCCATCTACTTGTGTAATCCAGCTCACTAACCCAATACAATAGTATGGTAAAAATGGCCCAAGAGTTCAATGGGCCTATCTGGAAAGTTCTAGCCCAATTGGGCCTAAACAATTCAACAACCAGCTACATTCATGGACCCGATTAAATTCAACTGTGGTGGGCCTCAAAAGTGCATTTATCAAGCCCAACATTTAAGGAACCAAAGGTATAAATTATTCTCTCTAAGATCTTCATAATGTGGTGGGCCCCGCTCCCCAAAATTTCAGCCCAAAGGCCAATCATAATTATAATAAGTTGCTGGATTTTTAACCCAACAAGTTTATGAGCTTATTGGAGTCCAATAATTGTTTCATTTGATTAGGACATCAGCCCAAGTAGTCCAGCTATCAAGTCAGAGGGCCCCACCATATAGGGTTACATCATACTACACAAGGGAGTAGGTGGGCCACACTGCTAGACCATAGTCCAGCAGGTAGCCCACATGGGGCGTCCCATATGGGCCTGGGTATTTAGCCCAAATTGACCCAAATTTGCAGGCCGCACCACTGTCAGCTCGATTGTCCGTTAGGCCTAAAATTTTGTAGAGTAACACTTCTATAGGTGGGTCAAATCCCCACAAAATTTCAGAATTTTTGAACACTTAAAAATATTTTAATTTATTTAAATGAAACAGACTGTCTAGAAAATCGGACTGATCTGGACACCATATTGTAATGGGCCGGTCCAGCCACCACCATGGTGTGTACAGGTGTCCATTGGCCCCAAAATTTTGTAGGTGGGTCCTAACATGAGTGAACCACCTCTCTAAAAAATTTTATAATTTTTGGATACTCATAAATATTTTAATTAAATTAGGAATTTCAATCTGTCCAGGAAGAGATGTTGCTGTCCATGCATTGTTTACCCAATAAGGTGGGCCCAACCTTCATCCAAGAGAGGGAAAATGGAAGTTTAGTATTTTCTTCATAAAATAAAGTAAGGTGGGGTCCATAAAAGTGGCTCATCCCTCGGAGAAACCAAGCTGAAGTATATGTTTTCCCTCCATACATGTGGGCTGGACAGCCCAACAAGGTGGACTGCCTACCCCTATGGGCCTCCTTTTTGGGTACCATTTCATAGGCCATCTGAGGTATAACCCATCACACCTCACGGTGGGGTCCACACCTTCTCATTACACCCTATAATTATAAAGAAAATAATGGCAATCATGACCCAAAAATCCATGCCAAAGATTGAACATGACAGTCCATGTAACAGTCCAGGTTTTTGGACAGCAATACCTGGCTGGACACATCAGCCTATATCTCAATAATATCAGCCATAAAAAGGGTGTGTGAGCTTCCTTAGTGGGCCCCACATAAGTCCAGATCACATACTAGGACTAGGACACTTGCATGCATTGATTAAGGTGTCCAATGATCATGAAGTTAGGTGGTAAGGGCATCCCACCTTGCTGAATTTTTATTTTTATTTATTTTGGGACATCCAAGGCCCACTAAATGGGCCACACATACATTATCATCCATACATCAGAGAAAGGAGAAGAAGAAAAGAGAGTAATCCGGCCATGGGGGTAAGGCCCCACCACTAATGGGCCCTCCCAAGAGTGAATCATACTCATACAACTACATTGATTGTACATGCAACATAAAATCACTACATGCATGATCTATAATTGCTATGGATGGTTGGGATGTCATCCCAACATGATCCTTAGGGTCTAGATGACCTTAAGATGGAGTGGATTATTAAATACATCATGATGGGGTCCATGGAGAATGGCCCCATCATGAATCATGACATGCATGTAGGATGGGCCAAAGGGCCACATCCATGGGATCAAATGGGATCCCCACCATGGATTGGTGGGTCCCATATGATCCATCTAGAAAGAAAAATAAGATCAAAGGGTAGAAAAGAAGATCAACAATTATAATCACCCACCTTAATGGATCCCACTCCAAGCTTACATCAATCTTCTCTTCATGCTCCAAGGGACATGTTTCAATGGGTGAGATGGATTGTTGAAGGTTAGATGGGAGGGGATTTGAGGGAGAAGGGGCTGGAGAAGAGAGGAAGATGGAAGGGAAGTTGCTAGGGAAGAAGAGAAGAGAGAGAGAGAAATGAGAGGGAAAGAGAGAGAGAGAGACTTTTAAGACTTGTAATGATGAGCTCTCTCTCTCCTAGGCAATGATGGTGGCCTATGGTGATATTAACAAGGCTTAGGGTCATAGCCTTTCTAGAAATCTCAGCCTAGGGTGAAATGATGGCATGGAAAAATGTGCAACCCATGGTGAGGTCCACCAATCATGCAATCAATGGCCCATATCGATCAATGATTATAACTTGAGACGTACATATCGGATTAACGCACGGGATGCGGCGTTGGAATCGCGGCGACCAGACGGATGCAATGGCATAGGTCTTGGGTCAACCCGAGTCGGGTTTACATGACCGAACTTAAGGGTAACCGCAAACACTATCCGAAGGTCGCGGGTCACCGAAATTTGACCGGTAGGACCGCGGGACCAAAATGAACGAAATGCATACTCACACACACATGCACACAAGCGAACTCGGGTCAAGTCTCACAATCTATTACATCGGGAAAAGGGAGAAGCTTTTCTGGAGGACCCTTTTTACCCTTTTCAAACTTTCCATTTGCAAGTTTTGAAAACCCCTATATCAATGGATATGCTTGGACGCATTTTTAATGGATCAGGAAGACCGATAGACAATGGTCCTCCTGTATTTCCTGAGGCTTACTTGGATATTTCAAGTGAGTTATTTCAAGGGAGCTGATGGATTTGAAATCATCAATTATCATTCTTTAAGACCTGAAATGCATATTCTTTATGAACAAGTAGTAAGCTCGGCTGTTCTATTGCAGGAAGTGCAATCAACCCTAGAGAGAGAACCTATCCTGAAGAGATGATCCAGACGGGGATATTTACGATTGATGTCATGAACTCCATCGCCCGTGGACAGAAGATTCCTCTCTTCTCTGCTGCTGGGCTTCCTCATAATGAAATAGCCGCCCAGATTTGTCATCAGGCTGGTCTAGTGAAGCGATTAGAGAAGTCTGTAAATCTCATGGAGGTAAACCCAATACATCCAAATCCTTAGTATGGACAACTGAGAAATTGAACATTGGCAATTTCTATAGTTCTGTAATTGGTTTTAGTCTCATAATCCAATCTGAACAAGTAGCAAAAGGAGTGTACTTTTTCTTAATAATTCACTTGAATAGAAAATTTTAACCAAAGTAAATGAAAATGAAAAAAAAAATAAAAAATCAGTCATAAGTTCACTTGCAAATTTCCTCTCTAAGTGTGCTGGTTAGCTGATGGAAATATGGGTCGAGTCCAAATCATTGCCAAATGTTTAAATTTTGTTGCAATGACCCGTGATATTTTCTAACTTGCAAAACTTAAATGCTCTAGCGAAATGTTGATTAATTTACAATTGCAATTTCTTTTTAATTTTCAATGATGTGACAATTGAAAAACGACATGGCAATTTTATTTTTTTTGGCCTTCAAGTTTTTTTTAATATAATTTAAAAAAAAAAGAATTATGTGAGGGTGCAAACTTTTCGAGTGATATGGATTTTCTTAATCATTTTTATTAATTGACAGGATGGAGTGGAGGACAATTTTGCCATTGTTTTTGCAGCTATGGGAGTCAACATGGAGACAGCTCAGTTCTTCAAACGTGATTTTGAAGAAAATGGTTCAATGAAGAGAGTGACCCTTTTTCTAAACCTGGTATCGTGATTAGCTTTAATATAACCCATTATCATGGTGTTTATATTATTATTACTGTATTAGCCATTGACCATCTTATGTTTACTTCAATTGGTGCTGATTAATGAAAAGATGCTGATTAGTTGTTGGGTTGAAACTTGCTTTTCTTGATGTCTGCTTGTATTGTTGCTTACATAATGCCTCCATTCAGTAATAGGATTGTTCAAAGTGGCTTGGCCTCGAACACTTACAAGTACATTTTAGATACTCATAAGTAGGTTCATATAATTTACTTACATTAAGTTCATGCAACAAACAAAATAAGCTTATATATTGCCCACTTCCTACTCAGTTCATATCAATGAAGAAAAATAATCATTTAATATGAAATTTGACAAAGAGGAAACTAGATGAGTATATAGATAAACAGATTTTGGCTCAGGGGATTGAAGTGATTTGTTAGACAAGATCTACATTAGCTGACTAAAGTCAATCTACAGCAGGTCATTATGGTTTCAATGTTTACGTCACTACTTGATGGGTTTCTACAAGAATTGACCTTTAAAATTTATTAATATCTGATAGTTATCGGCTTCTGATACTTTCATGACTTGTTTTCACAGTCACATTTTACTGTCTTATAATTATATGCTTTGCTCTCTCTCTCTCTCTCTCTCTCTCTCTCTCTCTCTCTCTCTCTCTCTCTCTCTCTCTCTCTCTCTCTCTCTCTCTCAGCAATTGATCTATTTCCATTGCTACAACACTAATTTCTTTTTGGATTTTTATAATTTGGTTGATCTTCCCATGATTCTTTTAACTTTTGCAGTTTTTTTTTTTTTTTTTTTTTTTGGCTTAAATCCAAATTGTAGTCACATGTATTTTGAAATATAAAATATCTTAGAAAATGATCTTTTTGGACATTTTTAGGTTCCCTCTCTTAAATTATAGAATAAATGGCTTGAATTATTCAGGATGTTTTTTGAATCAAGAATAGTCCGCAATTTAAAAATTGATGAATCTGGCAAATGCAGCCTGTTTCTCTTATAATGTTTTCCTTTTGCCTGTCAACAGATGTTATCATGCATTTATTTCCAAGTGGATAAAATAAAAAATTTGATGTCCTGGTTTGTGTCCTTTATATATGTGGACATACTAATGCATCTTTCCCACATGGTAGTGAAGCAATCATTTATGGAAAAATTGAAATCCCTCATAATTTGAAAAAAAAAAAAAATTTGACCAAAAAAGATTGAAAATTAAATAATTTTGACATTCTTGTGTCATTTGTACTATTTAGGTACCAATTCTCTTGGAGGCTTATATTAGGGTTTTTGCCCAAATGTATCTTTGGTTCATATTTTACTACAAGTCATCCAATTTTTTATTTTTTATTTTTGAATAAGAATTTTAGGCTGAAGGTCAATTTGATAGATATCTACATGAGTATTTTAATTGCTTGAGATCTAATTAGGAGATTTGCCTTCCATCCAGGTGGGCCACAACTCTATAAGTCACATTGGAGAATCTCCTTGAAGATAGATAATTCCATTGAATACAACGAACTTCCCATCATTTGTATTGGATGATAGGTTGCAGATGCTGGTTATGATAGACAGGGTGTTGCTGATCATACAAATAATCTAGCTTAAAAAATTCATAGTAACTTGACCAATTCAATGGTCTACCATGGAATGTATCATTGGCAAAATGAAGGTGGGAAATCTAAAAATCTGCATGCTCCACCATCAAATTTCGACTGTTGTTTCAATTTTTTCATTTTTGTCTGTTTACAAACCATCAGTTAAGAAAACAGTTAAGAAAAAGATGCAAGAACAGTCCATGGTTTGGTGAGCTAGGCTGTTGATCCAAGCCTGCTACGGATGTGCTGCAAACAAATCATTAAGAAAATGCTGCAACAATATTCCATGTATGCAACAATAAGACTTTCTACAAACTGGTAGAAGTCTATTGCCAAAGAAATTTGTGTAAGTGTCATTTGGTTCTGAAATTTCAATTTCTTTATTTCACCTAATGTTCAGTCTTAAAATCACAATGTTTCTAGGAAAAAACTCCTTTGTTAGCTACATTGTACTTTGTGCTCTTTGCCTCCCGATATAAAGCAATTGTTGTAATTTCTCCATTTCTCTGTGTGCTGTCTTCACTATAACTTAGCTGCACTGGTCCTTTGCAATACTATTGTTTGGTTTTTGGCTTTTTGCTAATCCTTTGCTTTTTAAGATGACTCAACATTAGGGAGATAAATGGACCATCCTTGAAACCATAATGATAATTTTGTTTAAAAATCTTAACCATTTATTTTTATAAGCTGGCTTATTGTCATTTGGTCATGTTTCTATTCTTAATAACTTCTCTGAACTCTGATCAGGTACACGAATCCTTGACTTCAGGTCCTTCTTATGCTATTGACATAACAAGGGAGGTACACATTTTCCTTGAAAGTATGATACATGAGCCTAGTTCATTTTTCTCAAATTCCATGTATGATAGTGATGTTAATTTTTTGTTTTTGTGTTACCATTTTACATTTGAACCATGACCATATGCAATCTGAGGTGTGGGGAGGCTCATGAGGTTCCTTGGAGATCTTTCTCAGTTGTCTCCAGCATCCCTGGATTAAGCAGAGAAAATGACCTTTATATGCAAGGTTGGTCATCTTGTGCACAATGTATGAGGACGGAGATGACATTTGTATATAAGGTTGGTCATCTTGTGCACAATGTGTATCAATCATTTACTTTGTGCTTCCACAAAAATTGGACACATGCCATGATGGTTTGTGATCTGAATTTTTGGTGAGGAAACTTGTTTGACAGTCATGTTGAAGGTGATACTTTTGTCCTTCTGTATCATATGTATGCAACTGATGCTTGATGTGGAAATCTGGCCCTTTTGAACCTTCTCAAATTGCATAAGTGGCTGAACTAGCTCTGTATCTTACACATAATTTGTCATCCACTAGTTTCTGTAAATGAAGATAAGAGGATTGATCTTAACAGTATGGTCGTCATGCACATAGAAAATGCATGCAATGAATTTTTATGAGTACTAGGTAGCCTATTAATGAAAACAATGTCTCCGTCCATAATACGTCTGTTTATGATTTGACCAACTTTCAAATATGTATGTCTTTTTGAACCTTCCCTAATTGCACAAGTGGTTGAACCATCTCTATATGTTACACATAATTTGTCATCCACTAGTTTCTGTAAATGAAAATAAGAGGATTGATCTCAATAGTATGGTCGTCATGCATATAGACAGAAAATGCTTGCAATGAATGTTTATGAGTACTTGGTAATTTTGGAGTCCTTGGTTAGGGTTTGGGCCGAAAGTACGAGTGCTGGAGCCAATGCTTTCGGAGTCCGAACTCATTCTTTTGAAAAATAGAAAAATGAGAATATTAGTAAATATGGATTTTCTTGTTAAGAAGAAAATGGAAGATGGATTGAAAAAACATAAAAGAGATTTTTACCACGGCAAGTTGTTTCAAGCTCTCACTGTACGCTTACCCACCGATGCCCCACCACTTTCGCCTTCATCTTTTTTATTTTTTGTATTTTTATTTATGATGTTAAACTTATATGTATTTATGCGTGAATGAGTGTGATATGGATAAGATTGTTTGTGTTTGGATGAATGTACTTTTATGTTTAGATGGATTTACTAGTTTGGGTTTATATGGATGTAAATGTGAATGTGAATATGATGAAATATATTATATAATAGGTGTATATCAGGAAGCATATGATGAAATATATTACAACAGGTATATATATTGTAACAGGTGTATATCAGGAAAAATATTCCAGCAATTTTGTGCTGGAATAATTTTAAAAAAAAAGAGACTTTCAGCAACGAAAATTTTCGTAGGTAAAAGTTTTGTAAATATTTTTGGCAACGAAAACTTTTGTTGCTAAAAGTCTAACAACTTGTTTTTAGCGACAAACATTTTCTTTGCTAAAATTTTGTAATTATTTTTAGCGACGAATATTTTCGTTGCTAAAAGTTGAACGGATATTTTTTAGCAGCGAATATTTTCACTGCTAAAAGTCTTGTAAAGGTTTTTTAGCAATGAAGATTTTCGTCACTAATAGTGGAATGAATATTTTTAGCAACGAAACTTTTCACTGCTAAAAGTCTTGTAAAGTTTTTTTAGCGACGGAAATTTTCGTCGCTAAAAGTGGAACTTATATTTTTGGTAGCGAAAATTTTTGCTGCTAAAAATCTTGTAAAGTTTTTTTAGCGACGAAAATTTTCGTCGCTAAAAGTGGAACGTATATTTTTAGCAGCAAAATCTTCGCTGCTAAAAGTCTTGTGATGTTTTTTTAGCAACGAAAATTTTCATCGCTAAAAAATTGCCTTTGGCGATGATTCGAATTTTTCACCGATAAAACCTTTTTTCGTCGGTCTTTTAGCGACGAATTTAGCGAAGAAAATTTTCGTCACTAAAACTCTTTAGCTATGAAATTTTGGCTTTTAGCGACGAAAATTTTCGTCGTTAAAAGTAGGATTTCTTGTAGTGAGTACAATGCATAAGGGAAATACAATGATAATATTATAACTCCAAAAGCTCGACTGCATGCTCCTACTCCTGCTCAGCTACGTCCTAGCATCACATGCACACAACGGTCGTGCATAAGCTTATAGAAAGCTTAGAGGGTGGTGAAAGTGTGTGCAAGGTAGAAATGCAAGTATGAAATCTCAGAGTAATACGAAAATGCTGGTAAGTCCATGAATACTATCAGTCGTACCAAGGCTATACGATGCAAGGCATGAATGCTATCGGCCATACCAAGGCCATGCAATGCATGGTATGAATGTTATCGGCCATACTAAGGTTATATGATGCAAGGCCTACATGACCAATATCATATGCGAGTTGCAACTCAAGCACACCAATCCTCATCTGAATTCACATAACAATACAAGTCATCTCAGGAATATCACCGGGGTCTAGTACACTCCAAACCAGATTACCGCCCCATCGCGCAATAAGGTGAGTGGAAGAGACCTCACTATCTGCCTACCAATATCGAGCCCGGCTCATCGATAGCAGACCCATTCCTCGAGCTGGTCAAACTCAGCTTAGCTTTGCCCCCTTCTCTCGGGCAAGTAAGGCCACACCC
Source organism: Magnolia sinica (assembly GCF_029962835.1). NCBI lineage: Eukaryota > Viridiplantae > Streptophyta > Magnoliopsida > Magnoliales > Magnoliaceae > Magnolia > Magnolia sinica. The sequence goes on from NC_080582.1 coordinate 56,212,442, forward strand.
CCTTCCAACTGACCACGAAACAGTGGGAAGCACGGCCTCCTGCTATTCGACACTTGGCACTCATGCATCTACTCATTCTAGACATTGGAGCAACCTCCTGGTACCAAAAGGGTTTAGGAAATTTCACCCAGGGACATCTATCGCACCCCATATAGTGAAAGATTTTCGGTGTCCAATCCTGCCATCCATGATATGCTTGTGAAGGCTACAGCCCCGATGTTGATAGGGCGTACAGTAATCATGTCACATAATGCGAGATGCATGAATCACACTATCCAGTCATGTAGTAATCATGTACGTACCGTGTGCTCATGTGGGCAACTCCTCTTATCAGGGAGTCCCATAATAATCTGCCCAATGGCATATGCTATGATCAATCACTCCTCGTATCAAGCATACATATGATGCATATGGGCAGTTATCATGAAGTCATACTAAGCATGTTATACGATGATGAACTCTCCTTATAACCAGGATGGGCCTAGACGGCCTACTCATCGAGGATGGGCCTAACAATTATGGGGGCCCAATGATTTGGGTTAGCCCACTAAGGAAAGATGAGAATGGGCCTAACAATGGGCCTTAAGGAGGGTTACAATGTGGACATTTAACCACCATTACCCTTACAATATGGACTTTTAACCATCATTGCTCCCAAGGCATGACCCATTATAATACCAACCAAGAAGATGAATGGGCATCATAAACATCATGGTGGAATGACATATCACAATTGGGCCTCATATACATCACATTGGGCCTCACACAAGGGCCTCACATACATCTCAATGGGCCTCGCTCAAGGGCCTCATACACATCGCAATGGGCCTCACAAGTACATCACATTAGGCCATATCTCAAATACATCACAATGGGCCACATCCATCGGCCTCAATACATCACAATGGGCCTCATTCATGGGCCTCAATACATCACAATGGGCCTCATCCATGAGCCTCAAGTACATCACAAGGGGCCTCATACCTGGGCCTCAAATACATCACCATGGGCCTGTTGGGCGGCCCATTTGATGGACAGCCTGAATAAAATACATTATGGTGGACCGCTGCCCTGGACGGTGTGGGTACAACATATACATCAGGGTAGATCCCACGTGTGGATGATGGATAAAACACTTACATTAAATGGTCCCATGTCTAGTAGAACGAATGGACGGTGTAAATACAACACCTACATCATGTGGATCTCACTGTCCACATGTGGACGGCGTGGACAGCAACATATATCACAGCGGGCCCCATCATCTAGACATCTGGACAGCAGGGATAAAATGCATATATCACGTAGACCCCCCATAGCCACTGGACGGCGTGGGTGCCACACATACATCACATAGGGCCCCACCGTCCAAGATCTGGATGGTGCAGGTGCCACACATACATCACGGGGGTCCCACTGTCCATGTGGACAGTGTGGCTGTACAACACATACCTCATGGCCCACTGTCCATGGCCAGATAGTGTGGATGGAATACATACACCAAGGTGCATCCCACCGTCCAGCCCATTTGGACGGTGTGGAGAACACATACATTAAGGTGGGTTCCCACCGTGGATGGACAGTGTGGATATAAACCACATATATCATAAGTGGGGTCCATGTCCCAGCTGGACAGTGGGGACCCCACACGTGCAGCTGGGTCCCACCGTCCAGCAAACGGACAGACGGTTGGGATTTAACATATACCTCATGATCAACCTAGAACTTGCTGACGTCAAGTACAATAGCTAAATAGTTGCGTGTAGTGCTCCAGCCAACCACTTCCAGGTAACACCAAGGTGGGTCCACACATGTGGCCCACCTTAGCTTTGAATGTTCTGATATTTGTATTTTCCTTTCATCCAGGGCTGTTGGACAGTGCCAGCAGCGCTGGACATCAACAAGGTGGGCCCCACAGGTGACCGGCATGGATATAGAATACATACTTCAAGGTGGGGTGCATCACAGTGGGCCACACACATATCATCATCAATCATAAGAAGAAGAGAGAGAGAGAGAGCGGTGTGATGGAGGGGAGGGGTTCCACCACTATGAGCCCTCCCTAGGTGGGCCATGTAAATACAATACATACATCAAAATAGGTCTCAATACATGTGGGACCACCAATAAAATCAATGGTAGAGATCCTTTTTCCACCAAAAATGCAAGGTCTAGATGACCTTTTCGTAATGGAAAAATAAATATCATGATTGAAAGTGCCCTGGTTTGTCAATTAGCGTGAGTGTTGAGTCAAGTAGACAAAGGAGCCCCATAGGAAGATTGATTAAGCATCTGCCTCAACTGAATGTGTGCCCGAACTCACCACAGGTAAAACTAAGCCTCACATCCCCTGTCCCAAAACACTAGATATATAAAACCCTTAAAATTGAATAGAACACCCTAGGTTTCTTTTTTGTTAGAAAACTTTTTCAGACTCAGGAAAATCTTTAAGTTTTATACCTTTGTCGATTTATTGACAAGTGGTTTGATGAAATCGAACCCTATTGTTGATGTACTCGAAGCTCACTCGATCTTATCGAAATGAGGATGTAAGATGTCCAACAACCACAAAGATATCTGGATTGAATTATCGATGAATTGATGGACTCATCGATATTATCGAAATTTGAATCTCAAGTCTATCGAGCCGACTCGATAAAATCGACATCTGGTCTGTTGTGTCCAAAGTACTGCTAAGGTAAATCATGTTATCCTCGATATACTGAAGGGCTCCTTGATATCCTTAAAATTTAAATCTCGATGATATCGGAAGACCTTCAATGATATCGGATTGGGACACAAATTTTCTAGCAAGTCTTCAGGTTAATCCTTCTTGGATCGAGGGTCACTCGATAAAATCGATATTCAAATATTGATCATATCAAGGCAAGGTCGACGTCATCGAAAGTGGATATAAACTGTCCAGCAAGCATAATAGGAAAAATCCTTAGAATTATCAATGAATTGACAATGTCACCGATATCATCGATATTCAAATTCCAATGATATTGAGTAATGCTCGATCATATCCTACCTGAAATATTTCAAAGGCAAGTGCTCTTACATTTTTAAATGTCGAGAAATCGAACCTCACATCGATGAAATCGGAGTTCGAAATCGAATGACACCGACGCATGTTTAATTTCCTTGACTAGTTGGCAAAAAGTTTCAAAAGCGTTTGACAGTTAAGTTCGTACCGTCGAGCAGCCAGTCGATGCTATCGAGAGTATACACTCGATGATATTGACCCTGCTCGGTGATATCGAACTCTGTAAAAAATATGACCATTTTATATCCGTTGGAACCTTTTGCCTATTTAATGAGAGCTTGCCCTTGGTTGTTGGTAGAGAAAATAGAGGGTGCTTTTGTGTGTTTAACCCTAGATCATATACCCTGAGCCTTTTCTCTCATGGAAGTTCATCCTCCAATCCACCCTCATCATTGACATTCAATAGAGTGGATTGGGGAATGAATTTTCCCATTCAAGGATCTTGCAGCTACTATCTTAATGGCAAATTATTAAGCCGGGATGCCTTGAATGCATAGATGATTAGAATCGCTCTGTCTCCTTAATAGGAAAACATTTAATAGAGTACGATTCTATCATAACCTTGACCCAACCCGTTGCCTTATACTGGTACATCATCTGAGTTACAGTTCAAGGAAGCTGAAGATTCTTCATCATTAAAGGAGGAGATCTTCATCAACATGCTTAATGGGGCTCATCTACTTATCTGTAAGTCATTAGAGTCCAGAGGACTCTTGTGATCATTCCTTCTATAGGATTAGGTCTAAGGTGTTTCTCAACCCTTTCAAGTCCTCATAGGAGGCCTCCGACGAGAGTGTACGTGGTGGGTGCTTTGTGTTGACCCTTGCTCTGTGGAAAGCATAAACTCTTAGGTCCTTGTGTAGGTCCTTGACCTGTGTGGTCTAAAACTTGGGTGTTGTGTGTTGACCCTTGCTCATGGGAGCATAAACCGGTAAGGTTCCATGTGTAGATCCTTGGCCTATGTGGCCTAAAATTCGAGTGCTGTATGTTGACCCTTGCTCTTGTGTGGGGCATAAACTGTGTCATGTAGACACGTTAGAGTCAACCTAGAGTAAGTTGTACTGGTTTGAGGTGAACCTGATTTGAAACCTCCGGTTTAAGGTGAACCTTTTGTGAAACCTCCGTTAGTGAGATCCGATACACTCAAGGGTTGAGTGCGTCCGTCGAAAGTGGAGTAGACGAGTAGTCGAACCACTATAAAAATAACTATGTTTGAGATTGTTATGTTCTTCTATCGCTTGTGTAATTTACTTAAATGTTTTCATATTTGACTATCTGAGATCACACCTCACATACAGTCACATTCATCATAAACTATGATTTGCATCTTGTGTATCTTTCAAATAGTTTTATGACTGGATCCTCTATTTGGCTTGGAAGCTATTAGAGTTATCTTAAAGAAATTTTGATGCATGCATATTTTCTCAGGATAAGATTGATAGGATTTTAAATTATCATAAAATACTAAAAAGTCCTATTCACCCCCCTCTAAGACATATTGGCATATTCCCACTTCAACTAAAGCGGTCATTACCGCAATTTCAATGATGGGGTCCATGGAGAATGGCCCCATCATGGGATGAACATATGAATCATGATGGGCCATCGGCCACACCTAGGGTCCAAAGCGAGATCCATACCATTAATCGGTAGGCCCCACTTGGCCCATCATCAAAAACACAATCTAATCCTACAAATTACCCACCAATTACACTTCTTCTTGGATCTTTGGAATGCCTAGCTCTTAGGCTTCTTCTTTGATGGTGGAAGATGAGAATTGAAGGCTTGGATTGGGAGGTTTTGAGGTAGGAAGTGAGCTACACACTTGGTTATTTTCTCTCCTTAGGATTGCTTAGAAAAATGATAGCGAATGGAGTGAAATAAGAGAGGAGTGATGTTGTGTGAGAAGGATGGGATGAGAGGGATGGGTGGTGTAAGAGAGGGATGGGTGTGTGTAAGAGAGAGTTGACTTGTGGGGGGTGAGGTGGCATGGGGTATGGGTTGCTTGTCTTTATTGGCAAGAAAGGGATGTGAGAGGTATAGGTTGTGTACTTGACTAGTACTTATTGATTGATGTGAAAGGCGGTAGAGATTCTCTCAAAATTCGTAATGTGCGGCGTTTTCACTAGATATACGTGGACCCACAACTCTTAGACTGGGAATCGCATTGGAGTGTGAGACACAGTGTTAGAACTGCGGCGACGACATGGTCGCTAGAGTACAAGTTTTGAGTCAAGTCGACATAGATCTACAGGATGCGACTTAAGGTCGCGCGCAAATGCCGATTACAGGTCACGGGTTATTGGAATTCGACAGGGAGGATCGCGGGAGTCTAAGGAATGGTATGGACTAGGATACAGGCCTTACGCTAGTGCTTGAGAAAACCGGGTGTTAATAATGTAAAACTTGGATGCTTTAGAAATCACACCTTATTTTTTTATTTAAATTGCATCCGGATACATTCATGAAGGTAACATTCACAAGAATAGAATCGACTAGATTGATTATTTTATCAGAGTAAAGAAATTCAATAAATAATCAAATGTCTTCTTAATAGAAGCTTATTATGTTAATCAAGTTCATAGCAGAAATATAAAACAAAATGATAAAACTATCTTCGTATTCTTTCAGTATAGTCTTCTATAGGGAGATTGTCCTCTAAGTCTTCAATTTGTACATCACCTATATCATTTGTATGATTGGGAGAGAGTCAATGCCCTACTCATAGTGATGGTTATCCTCTAAGATTTGTAGTAATTCAAGTGATTCATAAGAGCAATGTAAAGGTTCTGATACGTCTCGTACTCTACAACTACAAGAGGTATCAATGCACAAGCAATCTATATGAGATGCATGCCTAGCAAAGTATATGCGGTTTATCACACTTAGCGATTGCCACAATGTGGAATATGATTATAGTTATCTGACTTGTCCCGCATCCCATACTATGAAGATTCGCCAGCGTGTTCCACGTTTAACATGGATTTATACGGTTATCCCAAGACAAACACAACACATGACCAGGTGAATCACGCAACCCGGATTGGAGCGAGTAATTGCAACATCCAACTCCCGAAAGAAAAGACCGGATTGGAGCGACTAATTACGACTCCAACCTCCAAAAAGAAAAGAATTGATATAACATGTATAACGATTTACATACACCAATTTGTGCACCATCACCCATGAAACATGGAATTACGTGTCGCCCCAAGGCCGCAACCAAAAAAGCATTACATCCACGATATTTATTTGATTGCTAGAAGAGGGATTCCCAACATAGTACTTGCACCAAAAGGGGATTGAATCACGAGAGTTCAGGAATATCAAGACATGTGCCCAAGCCCTTTAAAGATAGATAGCACAAGGCCAATAACATAAAGAGAAGAGTGGCAATGGCCAACTCAGGAAAGATAAAAGTGGTAATGGCCAACGCAATAAAGAGGAGAGTAACGATAGCCAACTCAATAAAAGAAGGGTAGCAATGGCTAACTCAACAAATAGACGAGTGGCAATGGCCAACTCAAATATAAGGAGAGTGGTAATAACCAACTCAATAAAGGGGAGAGTGGCAAGGGCTAACTCAATAAATTGATAAAGGCAAGGGCAAGGATTGTATCCATCGCCCCACATAAATTCATGAAGATCATTCGTAATCAACATTACACTATAATCCCAAATGGCAAATAATTGATGGTAAAACATATAATTGCAGGGAGGATTCATAGTAACATGAAAGTATGTAAAAGGCAAGATAAATATAACAACTTAAATTAATGTAAGCTTAAAGGATAAAACCCTCACCTCTTAAGAGAAATCGCCTTATAATTACTATGGTCGATGTATTCATACTTTAAGATTGAGATCTAATCATGATTAACACACTTCGTGTTGTTAGATTATAATAACACATGGTTCATATAATTAAGATTAACTACTAGGGTTGGATTTGTACTATAGATCTAGGATCGTACAATTTAGTGGTTTAATTTGAAAACTAGGACTAGGTTATTATACACGTGGACAACTTACCTTATTCAATCCTTAGATCTCCACATGATAACTCAAATCCAACGATAATGAGTTGACTCAGCAACGACTCGAGCTCCATCTCTCTCATATTTCTTATTCTTCTTCTCTTTCTCTCTGCTTCTTCTTTTCTTTACCTTTGTTTCTTTCTCTTTCTTTCTTTCTTTCTTTCTCCTTCTCCTTCTCCTTTCTTTTCTTTTTTTTCTTTTCTTTTCTCTCTTGCTGATACGTCCAGTAGAATCTGGACCATTATTCTCTCCCATTTTTCTTTCCTCTCTCTCTCTCTCTCTCTCTCTCTCTCTCTCTCTCTCTCTCTTGTTATTCTTTCTCTCTTCCCCCTTTTCCTTTCCTTTCTTATTTCTCCAACACTGGGTGAGAGTGTCCTTTTTATAATGGTGCAGGGAGTCTTTAAGACACTTTCTGTGAAGTATTTCATAGATCAGGTTTACACAGCCCTGTTTCTTGCGCAATGAAAGTATAGAAGATACTTACGTACGATTGATATTGCAGTGACCAGCGACTCAATCCCTTCGATCCGACTTATTGGGAGTGGTTGGAATCCCTGTTGTTGGAGAATGGGTGGCCCATATTTGGTGGATCCGCCTTGGCCAAGCTCTCCTGTCTCAGTTATGGGCCAGCTGATCAACACGGTGCGTTCTGTTGCATCAAACTCGGCACTTCAATCGGCCTTCTTATTTCTTTTCCGTGTTGAAAAGGTTCGGAAACCCATCTCCTGAGGGCCCAGCATACATGAAGCTTCTTGCCTCCACAAGATCAAACATGAGAAGTCTTTGGATTTGGACAAAGGGAGGGACAGTGTTCGATCTATTGGAGTTGTAAACTAAAACTGGCATTTTCCAGCAATAGCTGGTGACCATCGAACTTCCCATGCATAACAGTTGCAGCTCTAAAGGAGATGTTTTAGAAGATGAATAGCCTGTGTAAGTTTCTAGGAATATTAAATAATGGAAGAATCTAATAAGGGTATTGTAGTCATTTCTTAGTTGGTGCAAAAGCCTATAAAAGGCACATTGTGCATCCGTGTGAAAAGCAAGTGAAAAACAAGTAGCAAAACAATTCAATACAAAAGGTGTTCATTTCTATCTTTGTGGTGCATACGGTTCTAAGGCTTTGTAAAGCCAACAAACTGGTATCAGAGCAAGATGATCTTGTGAGACCGGGTATAGTTTGAAGGTGCAAATCGTGTGATCAAGGTGTTGCCACTGCTACATTAAGAAAAAGGCGTTGTTGTTGATCTGTGGTGTGAAGAAGTGATGGCATCCTTGATCCAATCGCAGATTCCAAAGTTATCTAAGGATAACTATGAAAACTGGTGCATCCAAATGAAGGCTTTGTTCGGATCTCAAGATCCATTGGATATCGTCAGTGATGAGTATGTAGAACCCACAATGGAGCAAGAAGCCTCCTATTCTGTCGAACAAAAGACTGCTCTCAAAGATCAAAGGAAAAAGGACAAGAAGGCTTTATTTTTTATCTATTAAGGGTTGGATGATTCCACATTTGAATGAATCACCGAAGCTATGACATGCAAGAAAGCATGGGAGAGTCTCAGCACCATATTTAAGGGTGTTGATCGTGTCAAGAAGGTTCGACTCTAAACCCTTAGAGCTGAGTTCGAACCAGCACATATGAAGGAAGGTGAGTCCATTTTAGACTATTTTTCAAAATTACTTGTTATAGTTAATAATTTAAAAAGAAATGGTGAAAAGTTTGAAGATATTCGGGTAGTAGAAAAAATACTCCAATCTCTCACAACCAAATTCGAGAATGTGGTTGTGGCCCTTGAAGAATCGAAGGACTTGGAAAACTTGTCCATCGAAGAGTTGATGGGATCGTTGCAAGTGCATGAGCAACGGATGCAAAAAAAAATGCATCGACGTTGGAACATGCCTTAGAGTCTAAGCTGACTCTAAATGACCAAAATATTGGTCATACATATCATGGAGGTCACGGCACCAACACTAATGCAAGAGGAAGGGCACATGGATATCATCTAAACCATCCACAAAATCAACAGAAATTTATCAATTTTCGTGGAAGAGGGAATGGTAGAGGTCGATCTGTACGCGGTCGCGGAAATATGAGAAATATTCAATGCCGGAATTGCAACAAATTTGGCCATTGTGCCTCGGATTGTTAGAGCAAGCTAATGGATCATGATGAACAATCCAACTATGCTGAAGGATCGAGTCATGACCAAGAAGACTCCATAGTGCTCCTTGCACAAGAGAAAGGCTGTGATTGACCAGATGTATGGTATCTCGACATAGGTGCAAGCAATTACATGTGCAGGAACAAAAGCCTATTTGAGGAACTCACAGAAGGAGTTCATGGTGATGTGACATTTGGTGACTCATCAAAGACGCAAGTGACAAGTAAGTGGAAAAGCAAGTAGCAAAACAATTCAATACAAAAGCTTTAATTTCTCTCTTTGTGGTGCGTACGGTTCTAAGGCTTTGTAAAGCCTACAAACTGGTAGTGTGAACCAACTGCAACGGTTCTCTTGCTCTTTGGGATACTCCAATCGGAAAGGAGTTCCTTTGTTGTTTCCCAAGTGTGTCAGATTCATGACACCATAGGAAGCATGGAGCGGCTATAAGCCAAGCGTGGTGTACCTTAAAATCTTTGGGTGTGTCACCTACGCTCAAGTTCCAGAAGTAAGGAAAAAAAACTTGATGATCATGGCGAGAAGTGTATCTTCATCGGCTACAGTGAAGAGTCAAAGGCATACAATCTCTACAACCCACTAACTAACAAGGTGGTGGTAAGTAGAGATGTGGTGTTCTGCGAGGAAGAAGCCTGGAAGTGGAGTCAGGAAGATTGGGCCAAAGAAAATCAGGTCGAGGCTGAAGAATATGACAAAAAGAGGCATGTGAATCAGGAGCAAACACCCACATCACCTCATTCGGATCGCATAAGTCCAAGAGTACGTTCCATCTCCCATGGAAGTACTTCATCAAATTAGAATTCAGCCAACACATCTTCATCCAATTCTCCTTCTCCCTTGGCTCCTATCAAAATGAGAAGCCTCAATGACATCTATGTAGAAACTGAGGAAGTAAATTTGCTCTGCTTGTATGCAGACCATGAGCATCTCACATTCGAGGAGGTCGTGAATGAAGAATGTTGGAGAAAGGCTATGAAAGAAAAGATCCATGCTATCAAGAAGAATCAAACATGGGAGCCGATCTCACTCCTTAAAGGCTAGAGGACCATTGGTCACAAATGGGTGTATAAAATTAAGTGAAATACCGATGGTAAGATCGAACGATATAAGGCAAGGCTCGTAGGAAAGGGCTATAAACAAAAATATGGGGTAGACTATGAAGAAATTTTTACCCCAGTTGTTTGCCTTGACACTATGAGGATGATTATCTCCCTTGCAGCTCATCATAGTTGGATGATCTACCAACTGGATGTGAAATCCGCATTCTTAAATGGAGTACTCATGGAAGAAATTTATGTTAACCAACCTGAAGGTTTTGTCATGCAAGGAGAGGAACACAAGGTGTATCAGCTGAAAAAGGCCCTGTATGGGTTGAAGCAAGCCCCTCGTGCTTGGAATGCACAGATCGATGACTATCTTTAAGAGAATGGTTTCATCAAATGTCCATATGAGCATGCCGTCTACGTAAAGAAGAATACCCATAGCGATATGCTTATAGCTTGTTTATATGTTGATGATATGTTGTTCACAAGAAACAGTCAGGTGATGTTTGAAGAATTTAAGGAGCAGGTCCTACGGACTAAGGTCAGACATCGTTCCTGTTATCGATTGGCAGCCGTTAGAGGTTCGTGAGGACGCTTCCTATATTGAGCAGCCAGTCCGTATCCTTGATCGGAAGGAGCAGGTCCTCCGGACTAAGGTCATTCCGTTGGTGAAGGTTCAGTAGGGTCACCATTCTGTTGAGGAGGCTTCTTGGGAGCGCGAGGCTGAGATTCGAGAGCGTTATCCCCATCTTTTTGATAATTGATTGTGTTGTATGATGTATGTTATCTCTGATTTTATATAGTGATGTTATGTTTCTTCTCCCTTTTGAGTTCTGCCTAGTTGCGATGATTGTGTAAATTTCGAGGACGAAATTTCTAATAGGAGGGGAGAGCTGTAAGACCCGTGTCCTAATCCGTACTGTTCCGTTAGCTTCCGCGGTCCTTCCGGTCAAATTCCGGCAACCTTCGCACCGTATTCGGGGTTTGCGCACGATCCTAAGCCAGGTCCCGCGCACCGACGTCGGCTTGGTCCGAAAGTTATATCATAGCGACCGCGTCGTCGCCGCGGTTCCAACGCCGTGACTTGCGCACCGAACCGATACCCAGGCAAGAAGATGCCGATCAGCGTTTATTCCGAAGAAACACCGCGCGTTGCGGATTTCGAGGGAATCTCTACAATTAGTCCCATCAATCAACCATTAAAGCATCCCATACCTTAAGTACAACAACCCATCTCCACTTTTTCAAAAGTCTACCCTCTTTCCACCTCACCACTCCTCTTTTTCCCATTTTCAACATCAACCATACCCCCTTTTACAATTTTCAACCCAAACCATCCCCCATCACTCCATCACCCATCTCTCTCTCCCTCTCTCTCTCTCCCTTACAAGTCTCTCTCTCATTCAAACTCTCCCATAGCAAGTCCCATACGTATGAGTCCCCCATGGTGAGAAAATTTCATTTGTGAGGCCCACTTTTCCCACCCCTTCATCTCTCATCTCAACCATCCATTTCTCATCTTCCTCCATCAAAGAGTAGCACAAGGAGCTAAGGAAGCCAAGGGAGCAAGAAGATCAAGCGGTGGGTGTTTGGATAGGATAGTTTTTGACGTTTTTAAGATGGGCCAAGTGAGGCCAGCCGATCAATGGTTCGGATCTCACTTTGGACCCTATGATGTGGTCAATGGCCCACTTGGATCATCATGATCATTCCATGATGGGGCCATTCTCCATGGACCCCATCATGATGTTCACTTTCTTGCATATTTAGGGTCATCTAGACCGTCTGATTTAGTGGAGAAGGGATCTCTACCGTTGAATTTTAATTTAATGGGCCCACGTGTAATGGGACCCACTTGATGTATGATTTAGTGCAAGGGAGGGCCCATAGTGCCGGGGTCCCTCCATCACACGGTCTCACTCTCCATCTCTCTCCCTTTTATCTTATTTATTTTATCTATTTTATTTTTGTAATAATGAGATTATGTGGCCCACTTGAATGGACCCCACCATGAGGTAGGCATTTTATCCAAATCATTAAAAAGTGGGGCCCACTTTCTATGTGTAAGTACCCTGCCTTCCATTCCCTGGTGGCCCACCTAAGCAGGGCCCACCTCCTAAGTACATGAAAAGTCCAGCGTCCCTGGACGCTGGACGTTGCTGGAAGGGAACATAAATATCATTTTTTTTTCAAACCTTAGAGTGGCCCACTCATGTAGGCCCCACCTTGATGTATGTATTAAATCCATGCCGTTCATTCCTTTCCCAAGATGATTTTAGGCGTTGAGCCAGAAGATGGGATCCATCAGACCTTCAGGCGGGCCGTACCATAGCAAATGGTGGTTTTCACCATTGAAAACTTCCCTGATTGGTTATACACTGGAATATGTCCAATATTGGACTTGTTTTGCTCGTGGTGGGCCATGGAAGAACACTGGACGGCGTGGATTCACTGGATGCGGACCCCACCTATAAAATCTTTGGATTTTCAAAAATCAAAAAAAAAAAAATAAGAAACACACAGCAGCTGCTGCTGCTGTGTCAGGCGGCAGCAGGCGCTGCCTGCGCCAGCGTCCGGGCGGACGGGTCCAAGTACAGCCACCCACGGCTGTAGCCGTGGGCCCCACCTTGATGTTTACATGTCATCTAACCCGTTCATCGGGTGGGCCACTCTCTGAAGTGGGCCCACCCCAAAAACCAGCGTGATCCAAGACTCAGGTGGCCCACACCGTATGGAACAGTGGGATTGAACCTCTACCTTTGAAACCCATTTGGGGTCCACAGAAGTTTTGGATCAGGGTGAAAATTTCTCCCACCCTCTATTTAGGCCCACTCGGCCTTGTCAACGGGTCGGATGGCATAGAAACATTGCGGTGGGCCCCACATGGAGCCCACATTGATGTATGTGTTTCATTCCCACCGTCCGCCTGGACGGTGGACGTGGAGCCACTGTGATGATTGTGTGGGCCCACTGTGATGATTGCGTGGAGCCCACTGTGATGTGTGCGTGTGTGTGTGTGTATATATATATATATATATATATATATATATATATATATAATATTATATTTCATATAATATTATATGTATTATGTATATATATATATTATATACTATATTATATGTATATATTTTTACTAATGTTGAGGCCCGTGATTGAGGCCCACCTTGATATATAGGTAAGGCCCACCATGATATATAGGTAAGGCCCACCTCAGTACTTGTGGCCCATGGTTGAGGCCCACTTTAATGTATATATAAGGCCCATGGGTCGAGGCCATTTAATGTATTAGGGGCCCATGGGTCGAGGCCCATTGAGATGTAATGTAGCTAATGGGTTGAGACCCATTTGATGCATGTATGGGGCCCAACTGGCGAGGCCCATTTGATACATATAAGGCCCATAAGATTAGGCCCATTTGATGCACTCTAAGGCCCACGGGTTATAGCCATTGCAATGTACATAAGGCCCATTGGTACGGTCCATTGATATGGCCCATTTAATGAATATAAGGCCCGTGTGATTTGGCCCATTTGACGTATTTAAGGCCCAATGGGATGTACCTAAGGTCCATTGCAATGTGCGATCCCAACATGATTTATGTAATGATGTTTACGACGAGTAGTACCTTGGGAGCAATGGCGGTTTGACGTCCCCATTGCAAGTATAGTGTTGGTTAAAAGTCCGCATTATGACTTTCCCTTGGGCCCATACGTGTAATGTGTAGGCCGTTTAGGCCCATCTTCATTATAAATATCATCTATCCTATATAACATGTTTAATTCCATGATTCATGATCATATGCATCATACGTATGCTTGATATGAGAAATGACTGATCATAGCATATGCCTTTGGGCAGATTGTTTAGGGGCTCCCATACAGGGGGTGTTGCCCTACATGAGCGCACGATACGCGCAGGATTGCTGTATGACTGGATAATGTGATTCATGCATTTGCATTGTGTGACATGGTTACCGTACGCCCTAGCGACATCAGGGCCGTATCCTCCACAGGTGTATCGTGGTTGGCAGGATTGGATATCAGAAATCTTGTTCTACATGGGGTGCTATAGATATCCCTAGGTGAAAGTTCCAAACCCTTATGGTACCAAGAGGTTGCTCCAATGTTTAGATCGAGTGGGTGCATGAGCACCGAGTGCCGATTACTAGACGGTTGCGCTTTCCACTGTGTCGTGGTCGGTTGGAAGGGGGTGCGGCCTTACCCGCCCGAGAGTAGGGGGCAATGCTAGGCTGAGTCTGACCAGCTCGAGGAATGGGTCCGCTATTGACGAGCCGAGCCCGATATTGGCAGGCGGATAGTGAGGTCTTTTCCACTCACCTTATTGCGCGCGATGGGGCGGCAATCTGGCTTGGAGTGTACTAGACCCCGGTGATATTCCAGATTTGAGCCGTATTGACATGTGGACTTAGATGAGGATTTGTATGCTTGACTTGCATTTCGCATTGCATGGCCTTGGTATGGCCGACATCATTCCTTGCACCGCATGGCCTTGGTACGGCTAATGGAATTCTTAGCATTCATCAGCATGTTCCGCATTACTCTGATACTGCATAACTACATTATCACCTCGAGCATACACTTTCACCACCCTCTAAGCTTTCTATAAGCTTATGCACGACCGTTGCGTGCAGGTGACGTTGGTTCGCAGCAGCGCTGAGGCTTGGGCGCGTAGCTGATCTTCTTTTGGAGCTTTTGGTCTATCTTCATTGTATTTCCCTTATGCTCATTGTACTTGTAAAGTTTTTGATTATAGTGGAAATGTGATGGAGTTTTTGGTTGTTGTTTGTGGGTTATGCCTTTGGTTATGCTTGTTACGAATCAAACTGATGTACAAAATCCTCCTTGTAGCATCCCAGGATCGGAACCTGGCGAATGGGCACTGGGAGTCGAGAATGGGGTTCTACGGAGGCTGTCAGCGCCGGATTCGGCGATCGGGAATTTTGTGAGCCCGGTTTTCGAGTTTGGGGCGTGACAAAGGATGGCTTAGGGAGGATCGGAATTCCTCCATCTATGCAATGGACGGCTTAGATCAGAACCATGTTTCCAGGTCCGGTCACGCTGTCCGCAAAAGTTCTTGAAATCAGCCGGGTTTCTCGCTGCGTCAATTTGCGGAAGGAGCTCGACTCCGATTTCGTTTCTGGAGTCAGTGGGGTCCTCTCATGATGATCTTTCGATGGATCAAGGTTGTTTATTTGTTTTGTAGGGTCAAGTTAGGCCATGAGTCCAGATATGAATTGGATCCGTGTTTTGGATAGACCACACCACTAATCAACGTAGTGTTGCATTCACCAGACGCTGTGAACTTATGTGTGTTCGTGGATGCTCATGGATGACATGGGTTTGGTCGAATTTATCTCCCAGACGCAATAGACGATTCAGATCATTCTGTTGGATGACCGTGGTGGGCCACAGCTCGTCTAACAGACGGACATCTGTCGAATGAGGAAGGAAGAAAGGATTTTCCTTTCTTTACTTGGTTTTTATCGGGTCAAACCTTGTTTAACATGATCTCTCGTCCAGTGCACTGCTGGTGCACATGCACGAGTACGCTTATGATTGGTTGTGGGGGTCACATTGATGTTTTGGAGAAATCTATTCCGTCCATCCATTTTTCCATCTAGTTTAAGGGGTTAAGTCCAAAATTGAAGCATATCCTAAGTCAAGTGAATCATAATCGACGGTTAGGGGCTGATTTCCCAATTGGGCCACTACTATGAGGATCCAATGGTTGAAAATTGACATGTATAGTTAAATTTCACATTAAACGGATCGTGGGAACCATGTGATCTAGAATTCAGGGGTCTAGTTAATGGCATTTTCGTAATTATTGATGATCTAAAGGTTTTTTGAAATCTAAGAGTTTTACATGGTTGTAGGCACATTTTTAAGTAATTTTTATAAAAGGACTTACATTTAAATCATTATGAATGCAGAGTTATTCACTGGTTTAGTCCAAGAAAGGTACGTATATGAAACCACATGCTCAACGGTTGGATGAGGATCATTCTCAACAGTTAAGTTTGTGTCAGGGCAAGGATGTAAAGCTAGTATAGTTGGATTGGTATCGTACACATGTATATATTACATTGAATCTCATCGTAATGCTTGAGAACTTTCGATGCTCAAGTATCGAAAAGTTCGGGGCATTACACATCTCTCTTATCTACCTTCTTTTTTAATTTTATTTGTTTACCTGAGGTCTTAAATCTTGCAAAGTAAGGCTAGATGCCATTTATTTTATTTTTTCTCCTTCCCAGAGTCTTAATCTCTGCAAAGCACGGCTAGGTGCAGTGACCTTGAAGTTCTATTGAATCCTCCCCCCAAAAATCATAAAATCTCGTAAAGTAGAAACTACACATCATGCGAGTGAAAAAATGGTGCTTAATCCTTTCCTTTTCCATAACTGAGGCCCTTATTCAAAATCTATAGTCGCAGACCAACCACAAAAGTCACTTGAGTTGGGGAAGCATACAATTCCCTAACCTTTAAGCGATTCTATAGTTTCTAGCCCACCATATATTTTAAAGCTTCATTTGGGTAGTGGTGACTCCAAATTAAATACATCTTTATATTTGAGCCAACTCCATACTCTAACCAACCAAAGCCAGAGCAACAGAGAAGGCTAAGGAAGTAAGAACATCGGCACTCACATGGGAGCGTTTACAGTTTCTTGAAAAATGTTAGAGTTGTCTTAGTATTACTTGGGCTTGTTTGGACATCGATATTAAATGGTATGGAATTGTATCAGATGTAATTAACACCATTATTGCACAATGATTACATGTCTAGAAATACCATAGTATTTTCACTGTCCAATCTCATAGTTGGGATCAAATTCTCCTCTTGGGAAATACACCGTATTAAGTGAAGTTTGTGTTTGGTGGACGACGAAATTGTAATCAACAGACCACATTTCACAATTGATGTTGATCACCTCTACACATATGTAGCTGAATGTCACATGTAAATGACACATATGAATGAACAACGTTAATAAAACACGTGCACCAATTTGAGGCCCACAACTGAAGTGGATTTCAAAATCCATCAAAAAACATGCATATCTACCATTAGCATTGGAATATGTGATACCATGATTAATTCAATCCTTCCTGTTATTATCAAACCCCGGATGAAATTTGCACGAGACTAAATGCAAATCCATGCCATTGTGTAGAATTAGGAAACCCACTATTCTAAATTTAGGATGCATGTGTACCTAAGGTTTAGGATGGCATATTGGGGGAATAAAATACATGATCAAATTTGAGATGGGCTCATTGGACGGGTGGTCAGTCCGATTACCACCCCTTCTCCCAGCAAGATGAGTCGGCTCTATGAGAGCAGATTAGGGCGGTTGTGCCATGTTGATGTATGTATTGTATATCCATGTCATCTATCCATTTTGCCAGATCATTAGAGGGCATTATCCAAAAATAAAAATAAAAAAAATGAAGCAAATTCAAATCTTAGGTGGATCACACAATAGGAAACAGTTGTGATTGATCATGCAAAACTTTTTTTGAGCCCAAAAGTTTTGGATCAAGCTGATAGATGGCATAGATATACAATATTTTTTTCCTTCATTTAGGTCTTTATGACCTTATGTCTTAGTGGTACACTCATAAGAGTTTCAACACTAAGGGCCTGTTTGGCCAACCGTATTAGGTGGGATTAAGGTGGATGGAAATGTAAAGGTGCATCCCATGTTTCTAATACCATGTTTGGAATGTATGCATTAAAAAATAAATCCCGAAACTTACTTTCAAATTACATTGGGATTGAACTTGGATAAAGCAAAAATTCATAATCCATGGGATTTGTAATCCCATCTCACACTTTCCAACACAATGCTCATTTTCCAAAGCCTATAAAGATAATTTTAATCCCATCTCACACTCCTTCCAAACATGTCATTCCCAATTTTAAAGTGGGATGAGCAATACAATCCCATTTAATTCAACTTAATACCACTGGCCAAACAGGCCCTAAGGTTATAGTTTTGTTTACCTATTGTGGTTTGTGTGAGTGTGAGGGCATGTGCCTTAAAAAAAATTTACAGAGATCATTACAATGGGCCTATGATGTTTTTAATGGTGGGCATTCAATCACCATTGTTTCCTTGTGGTGTGGTCTACTTTAGATTTAGATCTGCCTCATTTTTGGTCCATTTGAGATTTAGATCTGCCTCATTTTTGAGTTAATGCCTCAAAATGATCTGGTAAAATGGATAGACGGAGTGGATAAGTAGGGCCCATATCATCGACCAATACCGAGCTCTTAGCAGTGAAGGGGTCACTACCTTGTCTGAGCCCAGGAAACATAGACTATCATTTTTATACATGAGTCGAGTTAGCTTGGTCAGCTCGCTTGACTCAACTCAACTCAGAAAAGCTTGACTCGACTTAACTCGAAATTGGATTCAGACCGAGTTGAGGGTTTTTGGAGCTCAAAAATATTTTGAGCCGAGTTCAAGCTTACTTGAGCTCAACTCGACTTGAACCCCGACTCGGATCAAATCGGCTTGGTGACTCGATCATTTTGATCTTAATGTTGCTCGTCAAGTGTTGATGAAATGCCTTTGAAAAGTGTTGTTTCTTAGATTGCCCTCATATATAAGGGTATTCTTAAAATGAGTATTCGAAGGAAGATTGAATAAACTAATCCTCACAAATATATATATATATATATATATATTTATATATATGGGAAAAGGTACTATGCGCTCGACCTCACGATAAGCTCCCGTGAGGTCGAGCTATGTGGGCCCCACCGTGATGCGTGTTGACCATCAACACCGTGCATTTGATGGGTCCCCTCTAAATTATGGGATATTCCAAAAATCAGCTGTATACGGAACTCAGGTGGGCCATACCATCTAAAATCATGTAAAGACACCGTTAAAATATATAAAAGCACTTGGTGGGGCCCACATGAGTTTTGAATGCTGTTGAAACTTGGTCTGAACCCTCATCCAAGTGGGAAACACATAATGGATGGGCTGGATTTGCAAACCACATCTCGGTGGGCCCAAAAAATGATTATGAATGTTTTAATGGTGCAAGGCCCCTCCCCACTTCTGTGTGTGGTGTGGCCCACACAAGTCACGGATTGACTTGATTTTTGAGACCTAGGCCCACGATGGAATGGTGCATCTAACTGATGGGGTAGATGTTCGAAACGCATCACGGTGGGGCCCACACAACTCGACCTCATGGGATTTTATATATATATATATATAGGGAAACGGTACTATGCGCTCGACCTCACGATAAGCTCCCGTAAGGTCGAGCTGTGTGGGCCCCACCGTGATGCGTGTCGACCATCAACATCGTGCATTTGATGGGTCCCCTCTAAATTATGGGATATCCCAAAAATCAGCCGTATACGGAACTCAGGTGAGCCATACCATCTAAAATCATGTGAAGACACCGTTAAAACATATAAAAGCACTTAGTGGGGCCCACCTGAGTTTTGAATGCTGCTGAAACTTGGTCTGAACCCTCATCCAAGTGGGACACACATAATGGATGGGCTGGATTTGCAAACCACATCTCGGTGGGCCCAAAAAATGATTATGAATGTTTTAATGGTGCACGGCCCCTCCCCACTTCTGTATATGGTGTGGCCCACACAAGTCACGGATTGACTTGATTTTTGAGACCTAGGCCCACAATGGAATGGTGCATCTGACTGATGGGGTAGATGTTCGAAACGCATCACGGTGGGGCCCACACAGCTCGACCTTATGGGATGGACTCGTGAGGTCGAGCGCATAGTACCTTCTCCCACACACACACACACACACATTGTAAAACTACCACCATATTTTGATATTAATATTGCTCACAGAGTATTTGATGAAATGTTTGTAAAATGCTTTTATTGATTTGTAATCAAAGTATGGGAAATTGAAAATGCAGTCTATGTATTTGAGAAAATGTTGCACAGGCTCGAACTCGGCTCAAGCCATATACACACACACACACACATTGTAAAACTACCATCATATTTTGATATTAATATTGGTCACAAAGTATTTGATGAAATGTTTGTAAAATATTTTTATTGATTTGTAATCAAAGTGTGGGAGATTGAAAATACAGTGTATGTATTTGAGAAAATGTCGCACAGGCTCGAACTCGGATCAAGCGAGCCAAGTTGCTGATCGAATTGAGCCGAGCTGGCCAATTAGGCTTGAGGATCGAGCTGGGATCGGCTGCTGGCCGAGCCCGCCCAGCGAGCAAAGTTGGACTCCGTTGGACTCGCGTATAACTCTTGGGCTCGTAACCGGCCGAGCGAAATTTTCAGAGGTCGGCTCCATGCACCTCGGGTGTCGAGCCGGCGTTTGGTCCAGACGCGGTCCATTATCAGCTCGTATTTCATAGAAATCCTACTTTTCTCCGTATTCGGGACCGTCTCTAAATTATCTTTTTTCGTAGGAGAAAGGAAGGGGAGAAAACAAGAAGAGAGGTGAAGGTAGAAGAAAATGTTCAGAAGGAAACCGAGCAAGATAGAGGTGAAGGTAGAAGACAAGCAAGAGCTTGAAGAAGCCCGCAGACAACGTTCTTCTTCCTCTTCTTTCTCTTCAAAACCAAATCCTCCTTCGACGGCTGCTGCTTCTCTCCTCCACCACTTAGATCGTTCTTCCAAAGACCCTTCCACCATTTCCCTCCTTCAACACCAACGCATCGGCCTCCTCGACTGAATAATACACCAAAACCTTAAACCCTAATTCGCCCCTCTCTCTCTCTCTCTCTCTCTCTCTCTCTCTCTCTCTCTCTCTCTCTCTCTCACACACACACACACACACACACACACACCTGTTTAAATGGGAATCGGATCACCCATCTCTTTAAATGGAAATCGGACTGCCATATCTCTATTCCTCCAACAACTTGCGGCACAGACTTGGTTTTCTGGTTTTTCGATCATGGAAGCTTCTTTGAGTGAGTGATGAAATTTCTGCGTGTCTTTTTCTTTCGTTTTTTGGGAATTGATATCTACAATCTCTGCGATCATTTCGAATGCTCTGTTTCTTTTCTAATGTCTCTGTTCCAAGAAACGGATTAGGATGTGATTTAACAGTGGATTGCTTCTTCTTCTTCTTTTTCTACTTTGAGAATTGAGTAATGTAGTTGTATCTGTTATTGGCTTATGTTTGGATAAAACTTCTTTATGAAGTTCTTTTGGGTTTTCTAAATTAATGTTGTTACGTTCATAGCTAATTTTTTTTTCCCCCTTAGATTTGTTTGGTTTTGTTTGTTTTTATAAATCATGGATTGGTTTGGGTGAGTTTGAAATTGTGTTCAATTGTGGAATTGGGTTACTATACCATCATGCACAGACAGGGTCACCCTTTCACTGTTTCAAAGCATTTGTCTGCTGGGATCACACCCTGGATGAGCAATGAACCAGAGAAATCTACTTCATCTTACAATGCTAGCCATGGGATTGGTGGCCTTCTCCCAGCTGCATTTGGACCATTGGCTGGTTTTTCAATTCTATCCATTCACATGCGGTTAAAAATTGGGCAACTAGTATTATGGATGAGTTTTTGCATTATTGCCATTCCAACCTGTGCAAAATGCTGTCCTCTGCCAAAATGAAAAATAAAAAAAAAATAAAAAATAAAAAATGAAAGAAAATCCCCTAGTTCAGGTACTAAACTATGAAAGCTATGCAGGAATTGCAACAAATTCTTCTAGAACATATGTTACACGGACAAACACGTGCATAGCGGATTTGGAATTGCCTTTTTAAAAATTTTTAAAAAAAAAAAACAAAAACAAAAACAAAAAAAAACAAAAAACAAAAAAAACAAAAACCTGAAAAAAAAGAAGAAGATAATTGCCTTTTATTCAAAGGCATAAGTGGTATCAATGCGCTCCATGTTAGCCCGAAGTTCACTACCAGCAATATAGCCATCCCTACCCCCTCACATCAATCTCACTAGCCTCTTATCTGTTCTCATTCAATCATGGCAGGGAAGTAAATCAAAATAGCAAAACCAAAAGAACCAATATGTTGGCATATCCATACAGCATGCGATCATTTGGAAAGATATGTATCAGTTGAACCATGATCGAGTATGAATTCTTCATACCATGCTATGGTGCAATGTTTCAAATAGTGCTCATAGTGTAGCGGTAGTGTACACTACGTAGCGTAGTGTAGCTGTAGCGCTACGTAGCATAGCTAAATAGAGTAAATCCCCTGTAGTGTACGCTACAACTACATAGCGTGTAGCATTCAAAGCATATGCTACACGCTATGTAATTAAAATTTGTGTAATCAAAATGTAAAGGTACAAACCTTTCTTTGTTAAAATTTGTAAAGTTCCAAACCTTTCTTTGTAGGTTTTTATTTTTATTTTTGAAGTTTCGTTTGTTAAAATTTGTGTAATTACAAAACTTAAAATGTAAAGTTAAACCAAACCTTTCTTTGTTTACTTTCACTTAAAATGGTGGTGATCCTTTGGTAAAATTGGTGTGAAACTCACACACTAAAAAACCTTTAACACTAAACTTAAAAGAAACAGGGTTTTCGAAAACCCCTCTTTGTATAGATGACATCTGTATTATACTTCATACTCTTAACCCGTGGGATTTTTATTTCTTTTCATACTTGTGAGATATAACTTGTGGTTTTCAATTAGACATTGTCAATTAAAGCAGTTTGCTTAGAAAGTAGTTGATGTGATAATTATTTGATTTGGTTTATGACTTTATATACGTAGATTTACTTTTGATAAATAATAATTAATAACTTGTTTGAACATGCTTATACTTGAAAAAATGAATTATCTTTTAGGCATATATATATATATAGCTTTTTTTCTTACTATTTTCATATTCATCATATTTTTAAATTAGAAAATAGACATATCACGTAGCTTACGCTACACGCTATAGAGGGTTGAATGCTACACAACATGCTACCGCCGTTTAAAACACTGCTATGGTGTGAATTTTTCTTACTATTTTCATATTCATCATATTTTTAAATTAGAAAATAGACATATCGTGTAGCTTACGCTACACACTATACAGGGTTGAACGCTACACAACATGCTACTGCCGTTTAAAACACTGCTATGGTGTGAATTTATCCAAGAGGCTCAGGTAGGTCTAAGTATAACTAATGAGACAATTGGATAGGCGAGTCCACTGTATATGTTATCCAAGAATAACCATGATTGGATACTCAAAGCCTGTCTTGGTCTTCCTTTAGGGGTGGAGAATAAATCCACAACCATTCGGGACCCGGGAATGGAAAGATGACTTATCTGTCTTTTGGAGATCAAACCACCCTCATCAATGCTACCCTTTGATATTTTTATTTATTTCCTTTCTCTGTTTAAAATTCTAAGTGTTGTGGCAAAGTAGCTAGAGCATCATCAAAGGGATTTCCTTTGGAAATAAGTGCCGAGGGAAAAGGGGAGGGAGACCTTTTATCAAATATGTGAGCTATAAACCGAGCTCTATTAAGTAAATGGTGATGCGTTTTGGTGAAGATTTTTTTTTGAAAGGTGAAATTTTATTAAGCCGAAGCCAAAAGAAATAGGGAAAAACAAAACCAACAACCAAAAGAAACCGAAAAGGAAAAGCCCTAAGAGAAACTAGAAAAAAAAAAAAAAAAAAGAACAGAAAAAAAAGAAAAGAAAAGATAAGCCTAGGGAGCTGGTGGGGGGCTAAATTTACGTGGTCAAATGGCCAAAGCAATGTTGTATTGTCTAGATTGGACGGATTTTTGGTGTCTTTGGATTTTATTGACAAATTCCCGTTGTTGTGTTAGTGCGGGCTGCCTAGGACTATTTCAAATCATCGGTTGATAGTGTTGGAATTGGCATGGGTTGAGATTGACGAGTTTAAGGAGTTGATTGCGGAATGGTGGACCTCTTTGGAGGTAGAAGGTTTTTCGGGGTTTCATTATGCAAAAAACTAAAGCTTCTCAAAGAGAAGTAAAAGATTTGGAAAAAAGTACTTGGGGCTCAAGAAGCATAATTTGATGAAATGGCTTTAGATATTCACGATTTAGATCTAAAGGAGGAATTGGGCACCTTGTCGGAAGATGATAGAGAAAAGAGGACTGCGCTACAAGCTAAGTTCGTGGCGCGGGCTAAGGACTACAAGCTAAGTTCGCGATGCGGGCTAAGGAAGAAGAGATTAGGTGGAGACAACACTCGAGATCAGTTTGATTAAAAGCGGATGATAAAAATACTTGGTTTTTCCATAATATTGCGAGCGCTTGTGCCAAATGCAACCGTATCAGCTCATGGCTATGGACAAGAAATGTGAAGCTATTGTTTCCTTTTATTCCAATCCTCTCTCCAATGACGCAATGACAGATAGAGAAGACCGCGCCTTGATTTTCTCCCTTTCAAGACAATATTGGAAGAGGAGGCCACCACGATTGAGGTCCAATGTTCTTTAGAAGAAGTGAAGGCGTCTATCGATACACGTAGTAGAGATAAAGCTCCGGGTCCAGAAGGCTTCCCCATAGCCTTCTTTAAAAAAATTGGCGTATCCTTCAGAAGGATGTCGTGGAGTTCATTACATAATTCTTGGAGTGTAGTAGGTTATTGGCGGAAGCAGGATCATCCTTCCTTGCGCTAATTCCTAAGCTAGAAGGACTTGAGCAATTATCAGATTTTCGACCAATATATTTGTTAGGGGGTCCATACAAAATTCTTGCATTGCTATTCTGGAATGTGCTTTTTAATGTTATCTCAGATTTTCAAGGGGCCTTCGTGAAGGGTCTGTAGATCTTGGATACAGTTCTTATAGCTCATAAATGCATTGACTCCAGATTTAGACAGAAGAAGAGCAGTTTGGTTTGCAGGCTTGATCTTTGTAAGGCATATGATCATGTAGAGTGGGATTTTAGATTACATGCTGGACAAATTGGGATTTGGGCAGATATGTAGAGGATGGATGCGGTCTCATATGCAATTGGGTTCTTTTTCTGTTTTAGCGAATGGCTCACCGAAATGATTCTTCGAGGCCTCTAGAGGCTTAAGGCAAGGTGACCCCTTCTCTCCTTATCTTTTTGTGCTGGTTGGCGAGGCGCTAAGCAGAATGCTTGTCGGGGGGGAGGAGCAAGGTATTGGTAACAGGTTCCGGGTGGCGGGGGGAGGCCCCGTTATTAGCCATCTTTAGTTTGCAGATGATACTATTCTATTTTGTGATGCAGACGCGACTGTGGTGGATAATTTGCTTAAAATCCTAGTATGTTTTAAAGTAGTGTCTGTGCTCAAGGTTAATGTGGCAAAAAGCGAGATGTTGGGTATTCATGTCTCTAACCAGGAGTTGGGGTTACATGCAGCGGTTATGGGGTGTAAGACGAGATCTTTTCCCTCTTTGTACCTTGGGATGCCTCTATGCATTGGGAAGCCCCACTACTCACATTTCGGATGATGTTTTGGAAAGAATCGAAAGGAATATAGCAACTTGGAAATGTAGATATATGTTGTTAGGGGCTAGCTTGACACTCCTGAGTTTGGTTCTTTATAACTTGCCGGTGTATTTTTTTGTCTGTGTTTAAATGTCCAAGTTCGGTGCTCAACAGGATTGATAAAATGAGGGATTTCTTTTGGAAAGGGACTCGGGATGGTCAGAAGTTTCATCTTCTTAAGTGAAAGGAGGTTTGAAAGCCGAAGAGCGAAGGAGGGGCGGGATTTAGGGATTTGGGTCAAATGAACACGGTTCTTTTAGGTAAATGGATATGGAGATTCGGTTCCGAGTCAGGAAGTTTGTGGAGGGAGGTAATTGCTAGTAAGTATGGTACTCAAGATGGTGGTTGGTTTGTGTAACGGTCCTCTCCTTATCGAGCTTCTGGTATTTGGATGGCGATAGTGTCTTCGGAGCATTTGGTGCGTGAAGGTATGTCGTTCGCATTGGGCAGAGGAGATCGCATCCATTTCTGGGTGGATGTGTGGTGTGGTGTGGTGGTAGGGCGCTTCAAGACTCTTTTCTGAGCTTGGCAATCCTAGCTCCTGATTGCTTTGTTGTTTCTGGTGGCGTTGTGGTGTGGTGTCCCCCTTGTCGTAGGAGTTTGACAGATGAGCTGTAGAATTTATTCGTTTGCTAGATTTCATAAAGAATGAGTTGCCTTCGCCAGGGGAGGACTCTTTGATATGGAAATGGCACAATTCTTGGAGGTTTACAGTAGTGACATTCTTCTGGGCCATCTCTCATAACCCTAGTGTTCAAGGTCCCTCCTACCCAAGGTATCTCATATCGGTATCCGTTGGCGTAACGGTGCCCTCCAATATCGATACAGATACAGGGCTGTAACGGCGATAAGGGGGCGTAACGGCCTGTAACGGTGCAATTTTATTTTTTTTTTGCCAAAAAAATATGAAAAAATATGGATTAAATCCGGAATATTCTAAGCATTCCAAATATACATTCATTTATAAATTGGAACATGTTTATGGTGGTGTAACGGTCCACTCTTTGGTGAGGAGTTGTATCGGATTGTCTAATGAATTTATGAACCAGACAACCTGGATTTGACTGCAAAACGCATATGTTTAATTTTCTAACTATCTACTATCATTGATAAATATATTAAAATGAATGTAATATGAAAATATCTTACATGTGTAATATATTTGAATTTTTTTTAAAAAAAAAAGGGCCGAAAATAGTGCGTAAATAGAAAAAATGATAAAAAATATAAAATGACAACAACAATCTGTTAAATGGACATTAACATATTATACTATGATTAACACATCATATTCTACCATTAAAACAGCAAAACATTCAATAAAAATTGATTTTTCGAATTTTTTTTTTAAAAAAGGGACTGAAAATAGTGCGTAAATAGAAAAAAATTATAAAAAAATATAAAATGACAACAACAATCTATAAAATGGACATTAATATCTTCTATTATGATTAACACATCATATTCTACCATTCAAACAGCAAAACATTGAATAAAAAAATATAAATACTTATTTTTGAGGAATTTCTGAAACATGGCCCACAGAGCTTCGAATCAAGAAAATCATTAATATAAGTTGTTTTTTATCTGTAATATCAAGCTAAGAGTGGTCGAAAATAGCAATAGAATGATTTAGGAAGAGTTTGAAAGAAAAAAGTGAAAAAAAAAAAGTCCTTAAAAAGCAAAAAAAAAAAAAAAGGCCATTTTTTGACTGTTACGCCCTGACCGTTACGGGGCCGTTATGGCTACAAAATCGGGGGGTGCCCCATTACAGCCCCATATCGCGTAACGGCCACTGTCGTTACCGATACGGCCGTATCGTAACGGATACGAGACACTCTGCTCCTACCCCCATCTTCGTTGGCACCATCGGGCCCCACCCCAGATAATGGCTTTTGTTTGGTTGGTGGGGCACATGAGAATGCTCACTGTCGATAACATACAACGACGATCTCTAGTCCTTCCTAATATCTACTTGATGTGTATGAAACATGCAAGTCTATTAATCATTTATTTATTCATTGCGCTTTCATTCGTGAAGTGTGAGACTTCTTCCTTGCCGATTCAAACATGGCCTAGGTTATGTCGGAGTCGGTGCATGAATTTCTTTGGGCTTTGCATGGAGGTGGAAGTGGGAAGGCGAAGAAAGTCATTTGGAGGCTAGTTGCTATGGCGGTTCTTTGGGCGATTTAGAAATAAATGAGCAATGTTTTTGTAATGGGAGGTCTTCAGTTCGCGGGGTGATTAATATGGTGGTGGAGCTTGTAAAGGGTTGGGCGCCTTATGCCTTGTCAGCTTTAGTTGATTAATTTCCTTTTTCTTTGTTTGCTTTGCCTTGTTTTCTTTTCCCGTCTTGTGTCCAGGTTTTTTTTTTTTTAAATAAATTTTGTTCTCTCTCTCAAAAAATAAAAAATTAGGGAGCTAAAAATACAATTAGAACCAGTCCCATAGCTAGGAAAACCCACAAAATACATACGGAGCCCAATCGTGCAAAAATTGGAGAACCCTCATGAACACTGCAACCTCCGCAATTCCCTTATTACGAAAGCATCGATCATTCCTTTCAACTTGGATTGACCACAATACCGCAAGCAAAGCAGCATACCAATTTCTCCTCCCCAGCTTCCCCCCATCCATAGCATGCAAAACCTGGAGGAGACCCTCAATGGAGCGGTATGTACCCATTGAACCAAAGCAAGAGCCAAAATCCTAGCCCATACACCGATGAGAAAGAACATTGTAAAAAGGATGATTGATCGAATCGGCGTGCTTGTACCACAGGAGGCACACGTTTGGGATGAGAATCATCCCCTGCTTTTGCATATTGTTGATGGTGAGGACTCTTCTTCTTCCCACTAACCATGCAAAGGTTGCAACTTTGGGAGGAGTTCCATACTTCCAAATTTCAATCGTAGGGCAATTGCAATTAGTCGCTTCAGCCTTCTCTAGATCAGCATAGAAAGGTCGAACTGAGAATGCTCTAGACGTTGCCATTGTCCAAGCGATTGAATCTTGTGTGACCCGGGGGAACTTGAAGACTTGCAATTGTGACAGAAGAGAGACTAAGGAATCTGTTA
Organism: Magnolia sinica; assembly: GCF_029962835.1. Taxonomy (NCBI): domain Eukaryota; kingdom Viridiplantae; phylum Streptophyta; class Magnoliopsida; order Magnoliales; family Magnoliaceae; genus Magnolia; species Magnolia sinica. Next base: position 56,241,307 of record NC_080582.1, read on the forward strand.
CATAATCCCACACATTCCTCCTAAATGGAGGAGACCAAACCTCTCATTCCCAATCCAAGAAAAGCAAGATGCCACTAGAATTTCCATATCCGGAGAAAGAGTAGCAAGCTCGAGATACAAAAATTTCAGCGGTTGATCAAGAATCCAAGGATCAATCCAAAATCTGATTCTATTCCCCTCTCCAACCAGAAATTTACATCTCTAAAAAAACCAAGGGAGCAATTCTATTGATACTTTTCCAAATATAGGACAACCAATAAGCAGAGGATTATTTAATCCACCATCCTATTGGTGTTGTCGTGTATTTTGCCACCAAAATAGATTTCCACAAACCTCCGTCTTCAAAGAAAAATTGCCAAACCCATTTACATAAGAGGGATGAATTAACCAATTCAAGCCTCTTAATACCCTCTCCTCCTTGGGATATCGGAGAACAAAACTCTTTCCAATTTAATACATGGAATTTCCTTGATTCAAATCACCTCGCCAAAGAAATTCTCTACGCATTCTATCTTTTGCAAGACAGATTTAGGGTATTGGAATAGAGACATGAAATAGACTGGAAAATTAGATAATCAGGCTTTTAAAAGAGTAAATCTTCCACCAAGCGACATAGTTTTGCCCTTCCACGTAGATAGCCTACTTTGAATTCTTTTTAAAATTTTGTCCCACAGGAATAAAGGAGGTTTTCCCACACACAATGGGAGGGCCAAGATAGGAAGTTGGGAGGGAACCCACCTTACACCCAAACAGATTCGCCAGATGAGATACAATCTCCGGCATAATATGAATCCCTAAAGGTTCACATCTAGATTTGTTTACCTTAAGCCTAGAGATAACCTGAAACCAACAAATGGACATGCTCAGGAAGTCAATCAATTTTATTTTATTTTTTTGAAGGGAGAAAACACACACTCTTACACCCACACAAATACACCACATGGGTTCTCAAACCCATGACCTCAGAGTAGAAACACAGTGTGTACCACTAGGCCATGAGCAAAGACTCCAGAAGTCATTCATATGATCTTGCAACTTGCAAAAAAGCAACGTATCATCTACAAATTGAAGGTGACAAATATGGATCGGGAAATTTTCCACCTGAAATCCTTGAAAAAGACCAACTACCTGCCCACGACTCAACATTTTGCTTAATGCTTTTAAAACAATGACGAAAAGGAAGGGGAACAAAGGGTCACCCTGACAATGCCCCTTTGAAGACCTAAAATAGCTAAAAGGAGATCCATTAACTAAAATAGAAAATCTGGTTGACGAGATGCATGAGGTCATCCACTGCCTCCATTTCAAGACAAAGCCCAAACGATTTAGCATGTAGTCTAAGAATGACCAATCCACATGATCATATGCTTTTCTCCAAGTCCAATTTGCATAGCACCTTAGATTTGTTAGCCCTATAACGAGAGTCCAGACATTCATTAGCAATGAGAACATAATCCAATATCTATCTACCTCATACAAATGCACTCTGGAAATGGGATACGACCGAAGGAATTCACCTTCCGCAATCTCTGACTTGGGATTTTAGCTATTTTAGCTAAAATCTTATAGGGGTTGCTAATAAGACTAATTGGGCAAAAATCCTTCAGCTTTACGACTCGTTCAAGTTTGGGAATGAGCACAATAAAGGCACTACCCAGCTCCTTAGTGAGAGCCCGTCCTGTACAAATTGTCAATGAAAAATATAAGTCATCACTAACCATACTCCAAATTTTTTGAAAGAAGGTGATCAGAAAACCATATGGCCCTGGAGATTTTTCTTTTTCAAGGGATAACACTGCCTCTTTGATTTCTTCCTTGCAAATTTCCGATTCTAGAGAGACTGCATGATGGGGACATCATGCGCACATGCGCGCCCCTACGCACGTACGCAAGGAGGGCCCCACCATCGATCTGGATTGATGACGACGTCCAGGGAGGGCCTCCTAGTTAGAGGACTGCGTTTTAGTCCCTTGGAGTGGACCCAATTGTCATGTGAATCCCACCATGGGTTCTCATGATCGTGGCCCACTATTCTAAACGATCTAGTACTTGAGTTTTGGTTATTTTTGTTATTAGGAACATCATGGACGGTTTAAATTGCTTTGATTAGTTGTTATTTGTGGTTACTTCATATCTAAGTAATAGGTTGCGCACATAGCGCGAGTTTTGGGGTATAGGATTTTATTATAAATAGGCACCTCTTGTAGTCTTTTTTCTCATTTGAAGAATGAATAAAATTTCTGCGTTTCCCTGCTCCTCTTTGAGTTGTGAAAATCCAATTGGGTGCAAAACCCTCCGTTCTTCGAAGGGCTAACTACCGTGGTGCGAAGCCACACCTATCCCGATTCGCCCCCATCTTCTACCATCCATATTTCGCTTCTCCTGCAGTCCTTCCACCTGCAAATCCATCATTATTTTGCAGCCATTCCTTCTCTACTGCAGATTTCTGTAATCTGGCTCGGCAGGAGGGCTGAAACTTCGGCGAAGCACCACGCATGGACCGTACGTCAGATCGGGCCGAAACTTGGGGGTTTGTAGCCCAGCCCTGGCCGACCTACCCCAAAGAGGGGGTTTTTGGGTTCGTGGGCCCCACACACATGCGGACAGCCCTCAGCGCAAATGTGTCAAGCTGGGCTGCTGTCCACGTGCGGGCTGGCTTCAGGTGCACTCTTTCCTCTGTTTCACTCCCCTCTTACCTGATTTTCTTAACCCTAACCCTAGATTGTCTTAAATCCCAATTTCTTTGCCCCTTTTTCTAACACTAGGGTTTTTCGAATTGAAACTTGTGAATCTCTTGGATTGGGGAAAATATTACTGTGCATGTGTGGCTAAATCTACTCTCCTTTTGAGTATTGTTTGGTCTATAATTTTAAATTGATCCAGCCCTAGCATGTGTAGGCCTGGACCCGCATAGATTTCCCTTGTTGAGTGCTTGACTTTATGTGGGATGTGGAATTTTGTATGATTGTTTTTGAACTAGTATGATCTAAAGCCTGAAATCTTGCATAACATGTTTAAATTTTCATATCCTGCATCAAATTTGGTATCAGAGCTTAGGGTTCTTGTAGGGGAATGCATTGCATGTTTAGGGTTTGGTCTATTCACGTTTAATTTGCATTAACTCCCATTATAGAGTCTTATAGGATTATTTAGTTTCATTTAGATGCATATAGTTGTGTTAAAGGGTCTTTGAGTTGGGAAGTAGTTGTATTTCCACACGTACTGGTCACGGTTTTGGTTTGCACCCTACGCTAAACATGGAGCAATTGCAAGAATCAATGGACAACCTAACCCTGCAGTTTGAGTCCTTGGGTAAGCACTTGGAACAACGTATTGACCATCGCTTTGAACAAATTAATGTACACATTACCCAATTAGAGACCTCCGCCCATGCAAACTCCACCATTGGAGAAGACGCCCAATCTCAGGCAGGTGGTCAAGAGGATAGACCAAGGAATGGAAGTGGCTAAGGAATCGGTTATATGCGCACACACGTGCACCCACCCCGTGACGGACATCAAGACCACTATGACCCCGATGTGCAACTCCTCAAGGGAGTTAGAGTAGATGCCCCCACGTTTAATGGTCACTTGGACCCTAAAGCTTTTCTAAATTGGTTAGCGGATATTGACCACTATTTTGAGTTGTATGACATGTTGGATGCTCGTCGAGTCCAATTCATCAAGATGAAGCTCGTGGGCCAAGCAAAGAAGTTTTGGGCTACTATAGAGAGAAAAAAAGAAAGGGCGAGGGAGCTCCCAATAGTCCATTAGGGAGAAATGAAAGAAACTCTTAAGGAAAAATACATCCCTTTTTCTTACCACTTGAGGTTGGTCAAAGAATGGTAGTCTCTTCAACAGGGTTCCATGAGTGTTGCTAAATACATTGAGAAGTTTGAAGAGTACTTGACCTGCTGTAAAGTTGATGAGGACCTCGTACTCACTCTTGCTCGATTTAAGACGGGCCTCCGTTCGGAGAGAGTTGCTCACCAAGGACATATACTCTTGAACAAATGTATCAAGTAATGTTGGAGGTCGAGCAATACCTCAAAACACCTGTGGAAAGGCGGTTTGAGCCTCGCGATTCTGGCGCAAAAGCCAACCCTTCTGGGGGCTAAGCCTAGCACTGGATATCAATACAAACCTTCCAATAGTATTCAGGCTAGGCCCAAGGATGATAAGGGTAAAGAGGTTATTGGGTCTAACTCGCGTAAGAGTGAAGTAACTAGATGTTTTAGGTGTCAAGGGTTTGGTCACTTTGCCCACCAGTGTGGCACGAGAGAGGGCACTAAGGTGTTCCTTATTGATGGATAAGTAGAAGTAGTGCACCTAGAAAGTGACGGTGAGGAGGAAGAATATGAACCAGTAGAAGTCCCTAGTGATGAGGAAGAGGGAGCGCAAGAGTCTGCGACCCTTGCAGTTGTGCGTCGCACCTTTACACAAGCAAATAATACCGATGATTGGCGCCGTTGTTTTGTTCCTATTCAGTTCGGGTCATATAAAGCCACATTTTGGTGTGATGTTGTTTCTAGGAAGCTTATCGATCTTATCCCTATGTCACTATCCCATAGGCCATCAGAGTCTGCAGAGTCCCTTCCGCATCACATTCATTCATTGCATCAAGAAATCAGGCAGAAGATCATGATTAGTAATGAACATTACACACTTTCTGCAGACCAACATAAACGTTCCAAGGAATTCAATGTAAGGGACTCTATAATGGTTCGCATCATGCTAGAGCGGTATCCTCAGAGAGTCGTTCGTAAATTACACGCGCGTAGCGCTGGACCATTCAAAATTATAAAACGAAACGGTCTCAATGCGTATGTAGTAGATCTTCCACCTTTCATGGGAATTAGTTCCACATTCAATGTGGAGGATCTAGTTGCATTTCAAGGGGTCACTGATGCACCGTCCAGCCTTTCAAATAACCATCCTGATTCCCCAGACTTTTCCCTTGATCCATAGCCCTTTCTCGACCCATCTTCCCAGCCTTTACCTCCCATACCTACTCTTTTCGACCCATCTTCCCAGCCTCTACCTCCCATACCTACCTTTCCCGACCTATTTTCTTAGCCTCTACCTCTCATACCTACCATTCCCGACCTATTTTCTTAGCCTCTACCTCTCATACCTACTATTCTCACACCCAGAGAGGAGATAGAGGATAATATCTACGTCAGACTATAGGTTTCAAAAGTATCTGGTTACGTGGAAGTCACGCCCAGCTTCAGACAGTACGTGGTTCACTGAGAAACCATGAAATTCACTCAGAAGGAACTTCAAAGACTTGATCCTGACATCTTAGAGCGGTTCAGGAGTTTTGCTTTGCCAGTAGCGAAATCTTCACAGCCAGCGAGAGTTGATGAGGACATCACGCGCACATGCACTCCCCTATGTACGTACGCAAGGAGGAGGGCCCCACCATCGATCTGGATCGATGACGACGTCCAGGGAAGGCCTCCTAGCTAAAGGACTGCGTTTTGGTCCCTTGGAGTGGACCCGATCATCATGTGAATCCCACTATGGGTTCTCATAATCCTGGCCCACTATTCTAAACGATCTAGTACTTTGAGTTTTGGTTATTTTGTTATTAGAAACATCATGAACGGTTTAGATTGCTTTGATTAGTTGTTATTTGTGGTTGCTTCATCTCTAAGTAATAGGTTGCGCACATGCGCACGAGTTTTGGGGTATAGGATTTTATTATAAATAGGCACCCCTTGTAATTTTTTTCTCATTTGAAGATTGAATAAAATTTTTGCGTTTTCCTGCTCCTCTCTAAGTTGCGAAAATCCAATTGGGTGCGAAACCCTCTGTTCTTCGAAGGGCTAACTACCGTAGTGCGAAGCCACACCCATCCCGATTCGCCCCCATCTTCTACCATCCATATTTCGCTTCTCCTGTAGTCCTTCTACCTGCAAATCCATCATTATTTTGCAGCCATTCCTTCTCTACTGCAGATTTCTGTAATCTGGCTCGGCAGGAGGGCTGAAACTTCGGCAGAGCACCACGCACGGACTGTACGTCAGATCGAGCCGAAACTTGGGGGATTTGTAGCCCAGCCATGGCCGACCAGCCCCATAGAGGGGGTTTTTGGGTTCGTGGGCCCCACGCACATGCGGACAGCCCTCGGTGCACGTGCGTCAAGCCTGGCCTGCTGTCCACACGCACGCGCTGGCTTCAGGTGCACTCTTTCCTCTCTTTCACTCCCCTCTTACCTGATTTTCCTAACCCTAACCCTAAATTGTCTTAAATCCCATTTTCTTTTCCCCTTTTTCTAACCCTATGATTTCCCGAATCAAAACTTGTGAATCCCTTGGATTGGGGAAAATATTATTGTGCATGTGTTGCTGAATCTACTCTCCTTTTGAGTATTGTTTGGTATATAATTTTAAATTGATCTAGCCCTAGCATGTGCAGGCTTGGACCCGCATAGATTCCCCTTGTTGAGTGCTTGACTTTATGTGGGATGTGGAATTTTGTGTGATTGTTTTTGAACTAGTATGATCTAAAGCCTGGAATCTTGTATAGCATGTTTAAATTTTCATGTCCTGCATCACTGCATCCTTATTAGAGAGAGTGAGAGAGGAAAGTCGAGGACGATCAACACCATCATCTGACGACAAAGAACTAAAAAAATTCACAATTGCATTCATGATGCCCTCTTTATCAGATATGGTCCTACATCCACAAAAATAGAAGAAATAGAGTTAACCCGTGCCCAAGCGCTGACAATTCCATGGAAGGATTTAGTATTTTCATCTCCTTCTTGTAACCAGATTTCCCTGGAGCGCTGACACCACTATCTCTTCTTCCTTAATTGTAGAGTTATAATCGATGGTATACTTATCTCTCAGCGTTTGTTCTTCCTCTGGCAACTGTTGCGTCTCCTCCTTGATGTCCAGGTTCTACAAAGCATTAAGGTAGCGTCCATCTCCTTTTCCCTAGGACCAAAAAACTCACAGTGCCCCGATTTCAGTTTAATTCTGAGCATTTGCAGTTTTGGTGAAGAGTCGAATGCTCTTTGGAGGAATGTGGTTGGAAATAAAAATGGGCTAAGAAAGGCATTAGAATATGTGAAAAGTATCAAAAGGAAATGGGTTGGGCATGTGGAAGAAGCTTAGGTTGGGCTGAAGATGTTGATGGGATTAGATTAGATTAGATTAGATTAGATTGGGTTGCAAGGAGAAGGTAAAGATATTGAGGGTAGGTACATAGAGTGTACTCCGAGAAGGGGACATTATGAAGGGCTTTGGGGGAAGAAGCGATTTGGGCTATGAATCTCCAACATAATATAAAGGAAGACAAGAATGTTTCCTGCATCGAGCCTTAGAGATTCCTCGGGGAGGTGTTTGTATCTAATTCGAAGGGAGGATGGGGGAAGAGTGGAAATAGAACCCAAATGGAGAGTTTTCTTCCAAATCTTCTTTGAGTGTTGTTTCCTCGAACGGTTGTAAAGGCATGAAGTTGGTTTCTATCTGGGGTATCTTAATTAGCTTCCTTAGTCGAGAAGGATTTTGTTTTTGTTAAGGATTTGTGGAGGGACTAGCATACGGTGATCCATAGCAGCCGTCATGTCTCATGCAGCAATGAAGTGAATATGTCCATCGGAAGGAAGTTGGAAGTCATGGCATTTCAGTTGGAAATCCAGGCCTGTGGGTGTGGGAAGTGTGGTTAGAGATGCTGATGGGTTGATTTGGAAATCCTTCTCTGCTAGATTGGCTGTGGGGACTCCTTTCTGTCGAAGACAAAAGCCCTCCGGGAGGGCCGTAGGATTTCCACAGAACACTGCTCCAGCAGGCTCGTCATTGAAGGTGATTTGAGGAACATGATTGAATGCGTAAACATGGGGATTCAGGATTACATTTATCTTTTTATGATAAATTCCATGGTATTGCTTCTCGTTGAATATTTCATTTGACCATGTTCATAGAGAGGTTATAATGATGGCAGATGGAGTGGGAAGTCCCTTCCTTGCATAAGTAATTTCTCTTAGTGAAGTCTGTTACTGTTCTCTTTAATAGATTTTTTGTTACTTATTGGAAGAAAATGTATTGGACTGGATATCTATGTTTATATATGTGCTTAGAAAAATAAAGGAAAAAAATATTGATTGTAAAATCTTTCTAGACTAATAGAATACATTAACCCTATAGAGCTTTGTCAGGGCTTGACACGTGTGCAATAAAGCTCATGCACAAGCTACATATGTGCCAGCATGGCATGATAGGTCTGAGATCCAATACGCCCGTCAGAATGGCACCACTATATTGATACCCTAGGCCAAGAATCAGGTTGATCCTGGTCAGGTGGGCCACAGTTATCAAACAAATGTGTGTATCTGAAAAACTTGGCTGAAGTTTTCTAACCCATCCACCTGTTTCCAATATTGGGACCCATTAACTACAATACTAGGATTGAATGGTAGCTGAAAATGAAGGCAAACATAAATTAAGGTTTTATCTTAAATTCTGTGGTGATGAGCGTTTGACATGGTTTTCTCTTCTTTTTTCTTCCCTTTCTTAAGAAATGAAGCATCCTTGCTACATGGGTCAAGAAAAATGCGATTAATATCAATGAGTTATCTGTATTTGAAAATAGTTCTAATAGAGTATGAGGTCTAGCTGCTAAAAGCCATTTTTATTTTCAGCATCTAATCCAGACTTGAATCTGTCCTTCAAGCCTAGGGTACATTTGATGTACCGTGGGAGCGATGTTGTCAAAATGGTACAATTTGTGATTCAAATTGTACGATTCTTAATTGTATCACACCTATGTATAATATAAATAGTACATACAAATCGTATTCTGAGATGAATCGTATGATTTGATAACCTGCACAGAAAACCGGCAGCATCCGATTTTAAAAATCAAATTATTATTTTTTTTTAAATGTTTTTTGCAATTTTTTTAGGGTTTTATGTTTTAAAAGATTTTTAGGCCCCACACTCATTAGAAAAACATATATTTTGCAACTTTTGAGATTTTGGGGACTTTTAGAGCTTGTGGGCATAGGAAACCTAGAGAAAGAAATCAACATATCTTTTTTGTCGCTCAACGAAATTGAGTGCCGCTTGTTGCATTCGATTTCTACATTAAAATAGGTAAGAACATATGTAAAATATTCAGTTATTTTTTTTATATTTCATTTCTTTCATATATGGGTGAAAATTGGATTTTTCGAAAAAGAAAATAGAATATTTTGATTTTTTTCATTAAAAAAAAACTTTTTTGCAATTCTTTTTTAGGTCTTTTGTGTTTAAAAGTTATTTATGCCCCACATACATTATAATATCACTTCTTTTCTGTCTTTTGAGATATAGTTGGAAGATTTGGGGGTATATATGGGCTTAAATAGTTTTTTTATTTTCAAGAGTTTTCTTTTTTTATTTCAAAATTTCACTAGTTTTTTTTTTTTTTTTCCATTTTTAATCAATTTATAATCGTCTATGTAGGCTTGTCACAATATATATACATTATACATGTAAATGGGGATGAAGAAAATATTATTTTTTGAATCATATAGAAAACTTACATGTACATAGGATGGGAAGAGGTGTTATTTTTTTAACTTGATTATGACAAATGATACTAGTACCACACATTGACAATGAATCAATGATATATCTTTCTTTTTTCTTTTTTTCTTTTTTTTTGCATATTTATGACAAAATGGATAATTAACGTGTTTTTTTTTTTCTAAAAAAAAAAAAAAATTATATACAAATTATATATTTTTTATGGCATGTTTTATGAAAATCTGAAAAAATCTTACAATTTACGATTCAGACCCCTTTACGATTTACGATACGATAACGATTATGACAACATTGCGTGGTAGTAGCAAACAGGCCGAAGGCTTTTCTGCAAAATTTGTTTTGGGCAGAAAAGCAGAAACTTGATAGTGTGCCCAATCTGGTTTCATTTTCCACATCTCCTGAGACATGGAGTTGAAAACTTGATAGATTCAACCAACATGCTTTTGGAGCACTTGCTAATGCAGCCTCAATTCTCCTTGATGTTATCATTTTTATATTGTGTATGGCTGAACAGCCAAGAAAGATAAGGCTAGCAGCTCTCAGTCCGTAGAATCCAAACATTGTTCTTAGCATGTTGTTCTAAGAGAAAAGAAAGCCAATTGTCTACTGTTTTATGATGGCTTTGAATTGCTATGATTCAGAGGTGAAAATGTGAAGTGTTGGTGATGGTGGAAGCACAGGAGAAATATTTGCTTTTAAGATGGTGGAATTCCGTTCTGTGGGACCCACCGTCGATTTCTGTGAGTTAAGGAAACGGGAGGATGTGTTGATTAGAGGAAAAAATAATAATAATAATAATAATAAGAGGGAGAAGTAGAGGAATTGTTGGAAAAATATGATTCTCACCTTGGAGATCTGCCTAACAATAATTAATCAAGGGGATTGGATTTGGTTTTTTCTGTGTGTTGTGTGTGTTTGTGTTGTTTTATAGAAAAGGAGAAGCATTTCTTGATTAGATTGAAAGACATTGCAGTTAGCCTCTATTAGTTTCTTATGGAGGATAATGTTTTTATGGGCAACGCTTGGATGAAGCATGAATCCTTCATTGTTGTATCCTTGTTTGTTCATCTCCTTCTAAGCCTCATAGAAACAGGATTTCCCAAGCTGTTAAGCTGATCAGATTGACTATAGTGACTCTTAGCCTTCACCCACTGTTCATCATTTTCCGGGCACAGACGTGTCATTGAAGGAAAGACTCCTTAGTAGATATATGGAATCTTACTATTGATGGAGTGTTTTTATCCAGACATACCATTTACATATCCAAACATACCAAACGGAGTCCAATGGAAGAGCAACTAACCACATTGTAATTTCCTTTGCATCCATATTGAGAGTCGGATCTAAAGTTGGATTATTAAATTGGCTGGGCCTGCAACCTTTCCAAGACTAAATGGTCAGATTAGTTCAAGGGTATGTTTGGATGTCGCCAATTCCATGGAAATTAATGGAAATGGAAAAGGTTTTCTTTGGGGCCTCTTTGGATATAAGAAAAGAAATGAAAAACCAAAAATAAAAAATAAAAATTTGAAGCATTCGCCCTGTTTGAGACATTTTAGTATGTGATAGCCAAGGAAATAATGGATTTCACCAAGCAATCGGCATTCAAAAACCATGGTCAATTTCTCGTGCAAGATTTTTTATTATTTTTTTTTTTTTCTGTTTTTTTGTTTTTTTTTGTTTTTTTGTTTTTTTGTTTTTTGTTTTTTTGTTTTTTTGTTTTTGTTTTTTTTTAAATACAATAATGACCTTGGATCATTCATACACACTATGTAGGGCTATAAATGGTCGGGTTTGGGGTGGGTTTAGCCAAAACCAGATCTGCCCATTTAGTAAATGGATTTGGGTCTAAATTTTAGACCCCGGCCCTTTTATTAAATGGGCGGATGTAGGTTGGGTTTGAGTCATCTCCATCAGATCCATTTATAAATGGGTCTGGTAGAGGGAGATCCACCCAGATCCATTTATAAATGGGATGGGTCTAACGGGTATGGACTTCTCATGTTACTTGTCAAGGTATGCAAGCATTTTTATAAATGGGCGGATCTAGGTTGGGTTTGAGTCATCCCCATCAGATCCATTTATAAACGGCCTGGTAGAGGGAGATCCACCCAGATCCATTTATAAACGGGTTGGGTATAACGGGTATGGACTTCTCATGTTACTTGTCAAGGTATGCAAGCATTTTTACCGGGTTTAAAATTGGGTTTGAACGGGTCTGAGTCTAGATGAGTCCCTTGCAACAAAGACTAGACCCGCTTATTTACTAAATGGGTTCGGGTTGGGTCGAGTTGGGCGTAATATAAAGGAAACCAGATCTAGACCCATTTACAACTGGGTCTATTCTTGGACCAGACCTGTACCATTTAACAAATGGGTTGGGTCTAAATGGGTCATGGGTACCCCATCAGGTCTGTTGACTCATTGACGGCCCTAACTAGGCAGGCTCCAGCCCTAGGAATCCATGTGTCAGTAATGCTTATGAAATCCATGGGCCATCGTTAGTTAATCATTATACTTTTCATTTGTTTGTTTTCTTGTCCCACCATTCACAGGTTGAAATGTTTGGGTAGCAAAGAAGGAGGATCATACAAAGCAATCGGTTGCAGTTTTCTATAGTTTGAATTCTTTGGCATAAGAAATTAGGTGACCATTGTCTCATGAATTATCTTATGAATATGAGATTTCTACTTGGTATTGACACATGATTCCTAAAAATCAAATTTATGTTTTAACTCATTAAAATAATCATTTACCTAATCATTACCTTTTTCTTCTGCTTTTCCTTGAAATGCATGTATACAAATACAGCCTAACAGAGATGAAATAGAATTTACCTTTAAAGGTCCTTCAATCAAGGTAATTAAGGCAATTGACTAAAATGTAATCAGCTAATTGGATCTTAATAAGAATATATTAACTAGAAGAAAGAAAAAGAATATATTAACTAGAAGAAAGAAAAAAAAAAAAAAGAGACCAAACCATGTCATGGCTTGATCTGGATCCACTTGCTCTGGCAACAACATGAAGTCCGACCTAGACCCAACTTAATTTTGGTCTTGGACTGGGATTAATATACTATCAACGAGGCTAGTCAAGGTCAGAACCTCCCCTCAACCCAAGTCAAGCCATTTGCACCCCTCTACCCTAGTTGACCCATTTACACCCATGACAACCCGACAGGTAAAAATTCGCAGTATTTTTTTATTTTTATTTTTTCGGTTGAACGTAGCTGAAATGCGCATGAACTGAACAATGGTGATTCATTTGAAGTGATGGTTGCCAATGGTGATCGTCTGATGAGCCAAGGCAAGTGCACGGGCATGTCATTGCGACCGCAGGACTTTATTGCCTCCCCTGATTTCTATATACCTCCCTCTAAGTAGATGTGATGAGGTTCTAGGAGCTCATTAGCTGCAGACTATAGGGCCAGTTCTATGGGATTTCACCCATATGTGAATGTGGTTCACTGTTAATGAACAGGAATATACTATTAAGGGTATGATGCAATCCACACTTTAGTTGGTGGATGGACTGACCTTCAATAATAATAATGATGATAATAAGCCAATAAAGTGGGGTGGGGAATGGTGCTACATCTTTTTAGAATGAAAGGCCTATCTGGCCCAATTGTACTAGCACCTAAATTAAAGACTCTATTGGACACCTACAAAGATGTCTTTATAGAGCCCACCCATGGGGTTGCCACCTCCTAGGTCTCATGATCATCAAATTCCATTGATTGATGAGGCTCGACCTATTAGTGTAAGGCCTTACCACTACCCACACTATCAAAAAAATGAGACAAGCAACTAGTACAAGAAATGTTGGCAATTGGCATTATCCAGCCCAAGACAAGCCCATGCTCTTCTTCAGTGCTCTTAGTTTGCAAGATAGATTGTAGTTGCCGATTATGTATTGATTATCGTGCCCTTAATCAAGTGACCATCAAAGATAAATATCCCATACCAGTCATCGATGAGCTAATTGACGAACTTCATGAGTCTCGTTATTACACAATGTTGGACATGAGATCTACATACTATCAGATCTATGTTGCAGAAAAGGACATTCCCAAAACAACTTTCAGGATGAATGAATGGAATTATGAGTTTGTAATAATGCAAAAAAAGACATTCCCAAAACAACTTTCAAGATGAATGAATGGAATTACGAGTTTGTAGTAATGTCATTCGACTTCACCAATGCACCATTGGCATTTCAAAGCCTCATGAACATTTTTCGTCCTTATCAAAATTTATACTAGTATTCTTCAACGATATTTTTGTATATAGCAAAACATGGAAAAAACGCTTAAAGTAATCGGCAATTGTTTTGGATGTCTTGCGAGCCCACTAGATATATGCAAATATGTCCAAATGAAGGTCCGGTCAACGGGAAGTAGAGTACTTGGGACATGCAATATCTGGTACTAAAATAGCTGTGGAGCCAAGAAAAATCCAAGCTATGCTAAATTGGCCCAGGCTCAACTTGCCTAAGGCCTTACCAGGCTTCTTAGGCTTGACGGGCTATTATCAAAAGTTCATAAAAGACTACGGTAAGATTGCATGCCTACCCACCACCCTTCTCAAGAAGGATTCCTTATGTTGGAATGATCGAACAAACTAAGCATTCCTAAGCCTTAAAGAAGCTATGAGAAGCTCACCTATACTCGCCTTACCCGATTTCTTAAAACCCTTAGTTGAAGAATGTGATGCGTCAGGTGGAGGGATTGGTAGAGTCTTTAATGCAAGAAGGTCGTTTGATTGACTTGACTAGCCAGGCGTTGCAAGGAAAAAGTCAAGCTTTATCCACATATGAGAAAGAGATGCTAGCCTTGGTCCATGTAATTAAAAAATTTAGGCCATATTTACTTGGTTGCCGGTTCATTATTTGTATCAACCACGAAAGTTTAAGATATCTTTTGGAACAACGGATTGCAATCCGAGCTAAAAAAAAAGGCTCATCAAACTCATGGGATATGATTACAAAGTGGAGTACAAAAAGGGAATTGAAAATGTCACAGTTGATGCTTTATCTATGAGGCATGAAGCAGGGGAACTCCAAGACATATCCACACTTGTTTCTGATTGGTTAAATGAAGTCAAGAAAGACTATCATAGTGATCCAGCCACTCACGATATCATTCAACTTTTGCACAAAGGCCAGCTTGGATGCCAAGAGGTATGACTTGCGTGATGGGATTCTATTTTACAAAGGATGATTATTTATCGGTTCAACTCAATCGAGATCCAAATTAATGTCTAAGATGCATTCTTCTCCCATTGTTGGTCATGTGGGATATCATAAGATGTTGCAACGAATCAAGAACCAGTTCTATTGGCCAAGAATAAGAAAGCAGTAAAAGACTTTATCATGAAATGCGACATCTGTCAACGAAACAAATATGAGAATACCTCTCCTGCAGGTCTCCAACCCCTGACAATACTGGAATGTATTTGGATGGATATTGCCATGGACTTTATTGAAGGCCTTCCCTTCCCTTAAAATCAATCAATGATCCTTGTAGTGATAGATCAACTATCCAAGAAATCTCATTTTGTTGCACATGGTCACCCTTACTCGGCTAGATCAACTGCACAAGCCTTCATGAACTACGTATTTAAACTCCACGAGATGCCACACTCAATAATTAGTAATTGCGACCCAGTCTTCACCAGTGCTTTTTGGCAAATGTTATTCCACCTGCAAGGAAGCCAACTACACAGGAGCTCATCTTACCATCCCCATATCAATGGCTAGTTGGAAGTTTTGAACAAGTGCATTGGGGGGTATTTATGTTGTTTTTGTAGCCACAAGCCTAAGTAGTGAACACGTTGGTTTCCATGGGTTGAGTGATCAATACAACCACTCATTCGACAACTAAGATGACTCCTCTTAAGGTTGTTTATGGAGTTTCTCCTCCCTTACTCTTAAGTTACGTACCAGGTATGACTAAGGTGCAAGCGATGGAGACCGAATTACTGCAAAGGGATATCATCCTATAGATCATCAAGGATAATCTCGTCAAAGCACAGGACTGGATGAAGAAATTTATTGATACTCATCTCATGGATCGTGAGTTTGACAAAATGGACTGGGTTTATCTCAAGCTACAACCTTATCACCAAAGCACTATTGTTCGACGTCATTCCATGAAATCGTCGTCCAGGGTCAATGGCCCCTACCAAGTTCTATAGAGCATTGGTCAAGTTACTAACAAATTTGACCTACCTCAAGGATCCAAGGTTCGCCCAATCTTTCATGTGTCTTAGCTCAAACAAAAGATGGGGTTAGTTATCCGATTACAGACAACCCCGCCTACTTTGTTACTCAAAGACTCCATTACCAAATACCCTGGGTGGGTTCTAGATCGTCGGATGGTCAAGAAAAATAACAAGGCAATAACTGAGATTTTGGTGTAATAGGAAGAAGCAACTTGGGAAACTCACACTTTTATTAGGGAACAATTTTCTAATTTCAACCTTGAGGACAACGTTGGTCCGTAAGGGGAAGAGTAGTTACGTGCACAGGAGGTGCTGTTTGAATAAGTCAGCCTATAATAAATTAAGTCATGTTGAGTTGCCATGAAATAGGGATATTATTTTCTCTTCAGTCCACATGTCTCAATTAAGCTCACCTTTTAGGGAGATTAGTTCACTTCTGACTAGGAGTTGTTGAGCTCTTATATATTTAAATAAGTTATTGAATGAGAAAAGGGCATGTAAAATTCAATTTTCTCTTTATGAGAAATCTGAGATCATGTTCTCCTTGAAGAGAATCTATTTTCGCTTTGATTCAGCTTATCCACAGCCATAGGCCAAAGGAGTCTAATCAAATCAAAACTAACCCAACATAACATGACTTATTCCAAGTTGTCTTATTCAAACGGAAACTCCTATGCATGTAACAACCCTTCCCCCTAAGGACCAACTTTGATCTTAAGGTTGAAATTAGAAAATTGCTCCCTGATAGAAGTGTAAGTTTCCCAAGTTGCTTCTTCAAGTGGAGAGTCTTGCCATTGGACTAAAAGCTCGTTTATCGGCCCTTGTTATTTTTCTTAACCATCCGACAATCTAAAATCCTCCCAAGCCCTTTGGTAATGGTATCTTCGAGCATGGAAGACTAGATGAACCTTGGATCTTTGAGGTAGGTTAAGTTTCTAAGCAACCCGACGCATCATATTCTATAATAAAGGGTTTCGAGAAATCTCGTAAAGTGAGTACAGGTGAGCTTGTCATAGCTTCTTTAAGGCTTAATAAAGCTTGGTCCACTCGACCATTCCAACAGAAGGAAACCTTCTTAAGAATGGTAGTGAGTGTGCCTATAATCTTTCCGTAGTCTTTTATGAATTTACGATAATTGTCCGTCAAGCCTAAGAAGCCACGTAAGGCATTAGGCGAGTTAGGCCTAGGCCAATTTAACATAGCTTGGATTTTTCCTAGCTCCACTACTACTCCAGCACCGGATATTATATGTCCCAAGCACTCTACTTCCAGTTGACTGAACCTACATTTGGACGTCTTTAAATATAGTTGGTGGGCTCACAAGACATCCAAAACAATTACCGCTTGCTTTAAGCGTTCTTGCCACATTTTGCTATATATAAGAATATTGTTGAAGAACACTAGTATAAATTTTCATAAGGACGGAAAATGTCGTTCATGAGTCTTTCAAATGCTGATGGTGCATTAGTGAGGTCAAATGGTATTACTATAAACTCATAATGTGCTTCATTCATCCTGTAAACTGTTTTGAGAATTGTCTTTTTCTGTAACACGGATCTAATGGTATCCAGACCTCAAGTCCATCACTTCATAATAATGAGACTCATGAAGTTTGTTGATGTAGAAAACTGGTTAGCCTTCCCTGGACCTTTGAATGCTTGCACAAGAAACAGACAAAGGAGACCCTGGCTAGAGTAGGGGACCCTTCGATGCCAAAGTCAGGCCAAGGAATCTTGGTCTAGTCGAGAATAGGGTTTTAGGCTAAGAGTTGTGCGTACCTTTCTTTGCAGGAGGGATATGTATATATAGGTCCCTCGGAGGCGATATCGAATATATTAATGAATCAGTCACCCGATACCGTATCATACTAGGAAGCTGATTTTGAGGAAGTGCGGTCGTTCCTCAAAATCCTCTAGATTTTGAGGATATTTTGGTAGATCCTAGGCAGTGGGCAGCCAACTAGGACGGGGTGCAAGGCTGAGCTCGACCTTAAACTTGGGTCGAGCTCGTCTCCAAACTTAGACGGACTAAAATTGAGGTTGAGCTTGAGGTCGGACGGACTAAGCTCGAAGTCGGTTAGACCAAGGTCGAGGTTGGTTTTGAATTGAAGTTGTAGTTGGTGCTGGTTGGATCCAGTTCGACTTTGAGGTCAAGTGAGTCATGGCTTAGCAACCCTTTTGATGGAATCCGTCCTCCCATCTTGAGTCATCCTGATCAGTCCATTTTTACCCGAAACAAAGTTCATCAATCAGCCCATCGATGACTAGTATGGGATATTTATCTTTGATGGTCACTTGATTAAGGGCATGATAATCAATACATAATTGCCAACTACAATCTACCTTGCCTACTAAGAGCACCAGAGAAGATTATGGGTTTGTACTTGGCCGGATTATACGGACTGCCAACATTTCTCGTACTAGTCGCTCGATCTCATTTTTTTTATAATGTGGGTAGCAATAATACCTTACAATAACAGGTCGGGCCCCATCAATCAATAGAAATTGATGGTTTAATATAAGTAGTCATGAACACTCATGGTTTAAGGAGTGAGTGAGCCCACTATGGCCTCAAGCAAAATTTCGGGTGGCTGTTGGATTCATGGCCGACCTTTAACTCATCTTCAACCTTGGTGTCGTCGTAAAGAGTTGGTTCCCACAGTCCATCGATCAGGAAGAGTTTTGGGGCTTTGCAACAGTGCCCAGGGTGGTATTTTTCATCTCAATTATAGCGAAGTCCTCGATCGCTATGCTTCTTAGCCTTGGCACGGGTGAGCCATTTAATGGGTGACAGTGGGGCCTTGGTCTCTCCTTCTTTGATAGTTGTGGATGCTGATGGCTTACCAAAGTCAAGTCAGCCCAAACGGCATCGTGTAGCCACATTTTCTTCTTCAAGTCGAACCAAGGTTATAGGCTATGTTAGGGCAATGGAACGAATCATCTCAATATCCAAATGGATGTCGTCCCATAGGCCATACACAAAGCAACTAACAAGGAATGCCTTAGTCAGTCCATCCGTCTGATTGAAAAATTGAGCTTCACGGTCCTAGATTAGATGGACCCTGTGGACCCCAAGTGAGAGGATCCGGTAGTGTCATCGGGTCCAACAATGGTCTTCTCCTCCTTTTTAAGAGAGTAAGCAATCTTGTCGTAACGACCATCAAGATAAGCAATGGGGACATCACGCGCACACGCGCACGCACGCCAGCCCCTTACGCATGCACGTACGAAGAAAGATGTCCCACCATCGATCTGGCTCGATGACGACGTCCAGGGAGGGCCTCCTAGGTAAAAGATGAAGTTTGATTCAAAAGAGTGGGCCCGATAGTCAAGAAAAACTCATCATGGGATCTCATGATCATGGCCCACTAGTCGAATTGATTTCATATTTTAGGTTTTGTTTATTTATATTATTTAGAACGTCATGAACGTTTTAGATTTCTTTGATTAGTTTCTATTTTAGTTTACTTCATCGCCAAGTAATAGGTTGCGCACACGGCGCGAGTTTTGGGGTATATGGTTTTCCTATAAATAGGCACCCCTTATAGTTCTTTTTTTAATTGAAGTTGAATAAAAATTTATGCATGTTTTTTTGCTCTCTGAGTTTCTGAGTTATGGAAAAATTCAAGTGGGTGCGAGGCCCTCCCTTTTCGAATGGCTAAATTCAAGTGGGTGCGAAGCCCTCCCTTTTCGAAGGGCTAACTACCGTTGTGCGAAGCCACGTTTATCCTAATCCACCCCCCATCTTATTTCATCTATCCCACGATTATCTTCGCTTCAAATTCGCTTGTTTTGTAGCTATTCATCTCTCTTTAGCCAGTTTTCAAAATCTGGCCCTGAAGAAGGGCTGAAACTTCAACGGAGCACCGTGCCCCAACTGCACATCAGATTGTGACATAATTTGGAGGGTTTGAAGTCCCCCCTGGCCGACCAAGGTCAAGGAAGCCGTTTTGGGATTCGAGCCCCCACCATACGTGTGGCCAGCCTCGTGCACACATACGCCCGACCCCGGCCCACTGTCCGCACGCGGGAGTTGTTTCAGGTTCAGGTTTTCTTCATATTTTCTTTTTTTTCTTACCTATTTTCATAACCCAAGTCTTATATTACATTATCCCTAATTTATTTGCCCCCTTTTTTACCCTAGGGTTCCTTGAATTGAAATTAAGGAATCCCTTGGATTAGGGGCTGATTGCTATGCATGGTGGATTATTACTATTTCCCTGTGAGCATTGTTTGGTCCTTAATTTTACTGATCCAGTCCTAGCCTGTGTAGGCCTGGACCCGTGCAGATTCCTCTTTATTTGAATGTTTGACTTTTGTGTGGGATGTGGAATTATTATGTGATTGTTTTGCATTAATATAATCTAAGCCTGAATTCTTGCACATCATATTTGAATTTCATGTCCTGCATCAAATTTGGTATCAGAGTATAGGGTTCTTATAGGGGAATACATTACATGTTAGGGTTAGTTTGTTTGAGTCATTCATGCATCCAGTTCATCATATGTAGCTTTTAGGAGTCCATGGTCCCTTATTTTGTCATCCATATTACTGGATTTTAGTAACACTACATAGTTCCCTCATATAGAGTCTCATAGGATCATTTAGTCCTATTTAGTTACATATAGTCGTCCTAGAAAGTCCTTAGGTGGAGTTAGCAAATGCATGCCCACATGTACGGGTCGCGGTTTCGGTTTGCACGTTACGCTAAACATGGAGCAACTGCAAGAAACAATGGCCAAGTTAACCCAGCAAGTTGATTCCCTGAGTAAGCGCATGGAACAACGCATAGATCAGCGCCTTGACCAAATAGAGGCCTCTCGGGACAAACCCTACCATCAGGGAAGATGTTCAATCTCAGGCAAGTGGTCAGGAAGTTAGACAAATGAATGAGGGCGACTAAGGAGTTAGTCATGGGCGCGCACTTGTGCATCCACCCCGTGAGGGACATCATGATCAATATGACCCAGATGCACAACTCCTCAAGGGGGTTAGAGTAGATGTCTCTACATTTGACGGCCACTTAGACCCTAAAGCTTTTCTAGATTGGTTAGCGGATATAGAACACTATTTTGAGTAGTATGACATGTCGGATACTTGACGAGTCCGATTCGTCAAAATGAAGCTTGTAGGCCAAGTAAAGAAGTTTTGGGCGACAGTTGAGCGAAAGAAAGAAAGAGCGAGGGAACTCCCAATAATTCATTGGGGAGAGATGAAAGAAACATTTAAAGAGAAGTACCTCTCTTTCTCTTATCGCTTACGGTTGATTGAGGAGTGGCAGTCTCTTCGACAGGGTTCCATGAGTATTGCTGACTATATTGAGAAGTTTGAAGAGTACTCGACCCGCTGTGAGGTTGATAAGGACCCAGTATTCACCCTTGCTCGTTTTAAAACGGGCATCCGTCCTGACATTAAGAAAGAATTGCTCGCCAAAGACATAGACACTATTGAACAGTTGTACCAAGTAGTGTTAGACGTCGAGCAATATCTTAAAGCATTTGTGGGAAGATGGTTTGATTTTCGCGAGTCCAATGTTAAGGCCAACCCCTTTGGGGCTAAACCTAACACGAGATTCCAAAACAAACCTTCCAATAATGTTCAGCACAAGCCCAAGGATGATGAGGGTAAAGAGATTGTCGGGCACGTGGGAGTGGGGCCACTGGGTGTTTTAGGTGTCGGGGTTTAGTCATTTTGCTCACCAGTGCGGCACGAGAGAGGGCATCAAAGTATTCTTCATTGATGGGCAAGTAGAAGTAGTGCTCCGAGAGTGTGAAGGTGAAAGGAAGAATATGAGCCCGTAGATACCCCTGGTGATGAGGAAGAGGGAGCACAAGAGTCAGTGATCCTCGCAATTGTGCATTGCGCTTTTGATCAAGCCAAGAGCACTGATGACAGGCGCTATAACACGATCTTCTATACTTATGTAAAATGTGAGGAAAAGAGTTACAAGTTTATCGTGGATAGTGGTAGTTGTGTCAATGTGGCATCGACTAGCACTGTGAGCCTTTTAGGCTTAAAGCTGGAAGCCTATCCGCAACCCTATAGAGTCTCCTAGGTTGACGAAACTTTTATTCCAGTCTCACACCGTTGTCTTATTCCTATTCAGTTTGGATCATATAAAGATACATTAGGGTGCGATGTTGTTCATATGAATGTTGGCCATATCATTCTGGGCAGACCATGGCTCTATGATAGGCCATATTTGGTCATTCAAATGTATGTACATTCTAATTTGAGGGCAAGAAGGTCAAGCTAAATCATCTGTCACCCAAGAATACAACTGGAAAAGAGCCCACCACACAGAGTGGTATGAACGGCTCAAAAGAAGTGGAAGAGTCGAATTCCAAGTCCAAACCTCTCCATATCCTGAATGTCAAAGACTTTAAGCGAGAAACGGAGGCGGACACGATGGTATACGCCCTTGTGGCTAGGGAAAGTGTACTAGAGGCTAGTGTAGAATTACCCACCGAGGCCATTCAGGTAGTGCATGAGCTTCGTGATGTCTTCCCTAATAATCTACCGAATGAGCTTCCCCCTATGATGGATATACAGCATGTCATTGATTTAATCCCTGGGGCGACTCTATCAAACCTCCCGCATTACAGAATGAACCCAAAGGAGCACGATGAGTTGAAGATGCAGATTGACGAGCTCCTAGAGAAAGGCTTCATTCAAAAGACCATGAGCCCGTGTGTCGTGCCCGCCCTTCTTACACCTAAGAAGGATGGCATATGGAGAATGTGTGTTGATAGTAGAGCCATCAACAAAATCACAATCAAGTATCGGCTTCCCATACCGCGTCTTGATGACATGTTGGATATGATGGCCGACGCTACTATCTTCTCAAAAATTGACATCAAAAGTAGTTATCACCAAATCCATGTATGTCGTGGTGATGAGTGGAAAACGGCGTTTAAAACAAAGGATGCGCTATACAAGTGGCTAGTTATGCCTTTTGGGTTAACTAACGCCCCAAGCACTTTTATGCATGTAATGACCCAAGTGTTGAGGCCCTTCATGGGAAACTTTTTAGTCATAAACTTTGATGATATCTTAATTTATAACAGACCAAGGAGCAACACCTCGACCATTTGAGGCAGGTTTGTGGGATCCTTAAGGTCGAGAAGTTGTACGCCAACCTAAAGAAGTGCGCATTTTTGTCTAGTAGTATGATCTTCTTAGGTTTTATTGTGTCAAATGAGGGTGTATCGACGGATCCTGAGAAGGTCAAGGCCATCGTCAATTGGCCTGAACCCCGCAATATTCATGGGGTGCGCAGCTTGCACGGTTTAACCACCTTTTATGGGCGGTTCATTCGAGGTTTCAGTTCCATTATGGCTCCTATCACGGACTTCATAAAAAGGGAGAGTTTCAATGGATGAAGGCAGCCTCGAAGGCCTTCAAGGAGATAAAGGTTAAGATGACCGAAGCTCTAGTCACGCGGCTTCCTGATTTCTCAAAAGCTTTTGAAGTCGCATGTGACGCATCAGGAGTAGGCATAGGAGGAGTACTTAGTGAGGAAGGGCACCTTGTCGCCTTAGTGAGAAACTGAATGAGGCGAAACAAAGATATTTTACCTATGATATGCGATAATGCAATCTCTGCGTCATTGGTGTCATTATCTATTACCGCAAGAATTCGTCTTATTCTCAGATCATAAGGCCTTAAGATATCTAAACTCTCAAAAGAAATTAAACCCTAGACATGTTAAGTAGGTTTAATTCCTTTAAGAGTACACTTTTGTGCTTAAGCACAAAGTCGGTGTAGAGAATAAGCTTACTGACGCGTTGAGTCATCGAGTCGCATTACTTAACTCCATAAGCATTAAAGTTACGGGCCTCGAGTGCATCAATGAATAGTATTCAGAGTGTCCAGACTTCGGAGTTGTGTACGCGTCATTGTTAGAGAGTCCATCAGGAGCCAGTAGTGAATACTTGATTTTAGACGGATATTTATTTAGGAGAAACCACCTGTGCATACCACGCACCTCCCTCCACGATTTTCTTATCTGGAAGTTACATTCAAGAGGGGTTGCGGGTCATTTCGGCAGATATAAGACCAATGCCCTAGTAGAGGATAGGTTTCATTGGCCAATCCTCAAGCAAAACGTGGCCAAAATTATAGGGCAGTGTCGTACTTGTTAACTGGCAAAGCAAAATAAAATAAAATACAGGATTATATACTCCTTTGTCAATTCCATTCATCCCTTGGCAAGACATCAGTATGGATTTCATGCTTGGACTTCCCAAGACTATCCGTAAACATGATTCCATATTTGTTGTAGTAGACCGTTTCTCTAAGATGGCTCACTTCATTCATTGTTCTAAGACCTCCGACGCATCTCATATTGCCAAGCTATTCTTTAGTGAGGTCGTCAAACTGCATAGGTTACTAAAAACCATAGTGTCTGATCGTGACGTGTGATTCATGAGTTACTTTTGAAAGACACTATAGCACATGATGAATACTAGGCTCCAATTTTCTTCAGCCTACCACTCTTAGACCGATGGCCAAACTGACGTGGTTAATATGAGCCTAGAGAGTTTACTTCGATGTTTAGTGGGGGAGCATACCAGGACACGGGACTTAGTACTACCCATAGCCGAGTTTGCATTCAATAGTTCTGTCAATAAGTCCACAGGTCTAAGTCCTTTTTAAAGTTGTTACTGGTTACAAGTCTAGGAAGTCATCAGAGTCTGTAGAATCTTTTGGGCATCACATACATTCATTACATCAAGAAATCAGGCGAAAGATCACTACTAGTAATGAACATTACAAATTTTTTGCAAACCAACATAGACGTTTCAAAGAATTCAATATTGGAAACTGTGATGGTCCGCATCAGGCCCAAGCAGTACCCTCCAGGGGCCGTTCGTAAGTTACACACGCATAGCGCTGGACCCTTCAAAAATTATAAAACGAAACGGTCTTAATGCGTATGAGGTAGATCTTCCACCTTCCATGGGAATTAGTTTCACATTCAATGTGGAGGATCTAGCTACTTTTCAGGGGACCACTGATACTTTCTCTGGCCCTTCGCCCACCCATCCTAATTCTACATATTTATCCCTTGATTCATGGCCTCTTCCCGACCTTTCTTCTCAGCCTCTACCTCCAATACCTACCATGCACACACCCAGAGAGAAAATAGAAGATATTCTGGACCATCAGGCACGTCAAGCTTCCGACAGCACGTAACTCACTGAGGAGAAGCTTCAGAGACTTAATCCTAACATCCTGGAGCAGTTCAGGAGTTTTATTTCTCCAGTGGAGAAATCTTCACAGCCGGAGAGAATTGATGGGGACATCATGCGCACACACGCACGCACGCCACCCCCCTGCGCACATACGTACAACGAAGGGCCCCACCGTCGATCTGGATCGATGACGATATCCAAGGAGGGCCTCATAGTTAGAAGACGAAGTTTGATTCAAAAGAGTGGGCCCGATAGTAAAAAAAAAACCCATCATGGGATCTCATGATCGTGGCCCACTAGTCGGATTGATTTCATATTTTAGGTTTTGTTTATTTATGTTATTTAAAACATCATAAATGCTTTAGATTTCTTTGATTGGTTTCTATTTTAGCTTACTTCATTGCCAAGTAATAGGTTGCGCACATAGTGCGAGTTTGTATCTCTTCAGCTAGTTTCCAGAATCTGGCTCTGCAGGAGGGCTGAAACTTCGACGGAGCACCACGCCTCAACCGTACATCAGATTGTAACAAAATTTGGAGGGTTTGAAGTCCCCCCTAGCCAACCAAGGTCAAGGAAGCCATTTTGGGATTCGAGCCCCCACCATACGTGCAGTCGGCCTCATGCGCACATGCGCCGGACCAGGGCCCGCTGTCCGAACGCGGGAGCTATTTTAGGTTCAGGTTTTCTTCATATTTTCTTTTTTTTGCTTATCTATTTTCATAACCCTAGTCCTAGATTGCATTATTCCTAATTTATTTGCCCCCTTTTTCGCCCTAGGGTTCTTTAAATTGAAATTAGAGAATCTCTTGTATTAGGGGCTGATTGCTATGCATGTGTGGATGATTACTATTTCCCTATGATCATTGTTTGGTCCTTAATTTTATTGATCCAGTCGTAGCCTGTGTAGGCCTGGACCCATGCAGATTCCTCTTTACTTGAATGTTTGATTTTTTTGTGAGATGTGGAATTTTTATGTGATTGTTCTGCATTAGTATAATCTAAGCCTAAATTCTTGCACATCATATTTGAATTTCATGTCCTACATCAATAAGCAAGCCGTTACATGATATCCGAGAGGAGTTGTTGGATATTAGTGCCTTCGGGAAGCTAAGAAATCCGAGATTCAGCCATTTCGGTAGCCTTTGATACCAAAATGATACAATTAAACCTTTGGCCTATAGTTGCAGATAAGCTAAATGAAAATGAAAATAGGTTCTTTACGAGGGGAACCAAATCCTCCATATTTCTCATGAAAAGAAATGAATTTTGCATGTCCTTTTCTCATTCATTACTTTAATTTAAATATATAAGAGCTCAACTAATACTGACAAGTGGACTAATCTCCCTAAAAAGGTGAACTAATCATATAGACATATGGACTGACAAGTGGACTGAAGAGAAAATAATATCTCTATTTCATAGCAACTAATCCAACATGACTTGACTTATTCCAGGCTGACTAATTCAAACGGCAGCTCTGGTGCACGTAATAATTAGATTTCTAGCCAACCGTGCTATTTCTAATCTTAGTCACTGAATTTGGATCAACCACTGTACTATTTCTGGCCAACTGCCCCACCAATTAGATTGCTAGGATTATTCAGTCACTATGTTTTTCAGGCTGTACTCCGTCCATATTAGGCCTTACGACTTGGATGGTTTTGGATTGAAGTGCTTGTATGCCATGTCTATGATGGATTGGGTTATCAGCAACCGTGCCTGGGCATAGTTACAATCTGGATTTCGAAATGGGTGTTGACCAATCACCAGAGATTTATAAAGCAGCTTATTTATGTGCCACTGGGATATATCAGTGTGAAACGCCTCAGTAAAGCAGTTCATCCATGTGCCACAATAACTGTCAAGAACATGTTTTGGGCATATGATATGAGCCATTTCCATGGTGGAACACAACGGATGAAGTATGGATTGGCCAAGGCATGACCCAACCTGTCCCAACTTGTGCAGAAAGTGGTGGGACCCGTCTTGTAAGGGCCTAGGGGGTCTTCACCAAGGGTTTTTGGCTCATATGGTCTTAGGCATCAAACACCCCTTTTTGACAGTGCAACCAAGAAATGGAAACGGCATCTTGATAAAAATGACCACTTTCCTTTATTAACTATATGGCAGATTAAAGCTACATTAGTAAAGTTTAATCATCCATTGCTCTCATTGATGTATGGCCCACCTGATTTGTCATCTATGAGGGGGAAGATGAGAAGAATTGGAATATGCTTAAGCCATATCTATCTGCAGGACAAGTGGTAGGATAATGAATCAATGACGTCCGTCCATAACTGGGAACCAGCACGGATGGTTTATGTCTAAAAAATCAAACTTGTTGGATAGTACTTTCTATCACTTTTTTCCACATCAGACTAGTTTCATTTTCTACCAGCACCTTGATGTCGACAGATCATATAGCAAGCTGAGCAAATAAAAATGCAAGAATGAAAGAAAAAATCGAACAAGCATGAGCTACAACCCAACACAGGCTCCTGGCCTTTCTGTGTTCCGTGTTTCAATAATAAAACCCAGGTTTCAGAGACATCAGACAGGCCGTGTGTTGGATCCAAGCATGTTATCAGGTCATCTAAGTATCAGGCAGGTCCCACCCATGTACATGCTCGGCAAAAGAAACACCTTTTAAAAAGATAACAGAATTTATTTTTTTTTTAAACAAAAAAAAAAAAAAACCCTACGACGACGACAAAGAAACAAAGAATGGCTCAAAACACTCCCAGATTGGAACCACCCACCCATATTGGAGACCACCTTCAGTTATGTGAATTGTAGATATCTCAACAAAGAAACAAACAATGCCTCAAAACCTGGTCCCCACCAGTCAGAAATGAGAACCAACACATACTGTGGAAAGAATCCAGTCATAAACCACATTGCTCCCTCTTACTGAAAGTTGCCTGTCCATCCATTCGAGCATGCTCTACCCAATCATCTCCCACTCAAAACTAAACTGATATGGGGCCTAATCCAATCAGATTGGATAGGAGCCACCCGCATTCAAACAGGCCTTAATGTTTGGATTAGGTATCAAATTGAATTGCAATTGTCCAATACAAGAGCGTAAACAACCAATATTGAGGCTCCGTCTCCAAATTGTAATTGCATTAGTTGCAAATTGGATCCAGAAAAAAAAAACATGAAGACAATTTCAGGTCTCCTACCTTGTTATGTATACCGAGAACCCTGATATCTGTCAATCTCTTTGAATAGACTAAATATTTGCAATTCAATAAACTCAAGCACCCAATCGCAGCAGCTTAAGGTAAATAGAAATCAGCATATACTGAATAAAGATAAGTAACTAACATCATAATATACTGTAACATGAAGAGAAAGAAGTTCATTCACAACACCCCAATTTCCTAATCTACCGTCAAAAGACTCCCAACAAACCTAAACCTCCTATGCTCTCCTCTCCTACACTAACTAATTCAAAGGAAAAAAGAACCCGGCATTTCATTCACTTCCTCTTCTTAGAGGGTGGCTGCACGTTTTCTTCCTCGTCTTCTTCGTCCTCTTCATCTTCCTCATCATCCCCATCGTCATCCTCGTCTTCTTCTTCATCATCCTCGTCCTCACTACCACCTTCGCCGTTTGCCTCCACATCGTCGGGATCATCATCGTCCCCTTCGCTCCCTTCTTCGCCCGATAAATCATCATCACCATCGTCATCATCCTCTTCATCTACTTCCTCATCCTCGCCATCATCGTCATCGTCGTCCGTCTCACCATCGTCCTTGTTCTCAGGAGCAACTTCAGATGTACCTCTCCTGAGGAGCACTATAGCATCTCTGCAAAAACAGTGCACAAATGGTTAATGATCAGGAGTTACTCTTTCAAGGCACCAGGACAGGGGAAACTAGAAAAAGAGAGCAGGGAGGAGCAGCAGATCCTACCCTTCATTTGCATCAGCCTCTTTTGGTAGCACCAACATTTCATTAGAAAAGGAACCTATCTGAAACAAAATTAAGTTGCAAAGGTAAGATCACAAAATAAAGAACATAACAAATGCTAAAGAGCTACAAGCAGGAAAGCAAGGTTTTCATCTCATGTTGTCGGCAAGCTAAAAAATAAAACTTTTAAAAAGACAATCTGGTTCATCACAGGATAAACCAGTCCTGGGATCTATAGTTTTCTATTACACCACAACCAAACCGTATGAAACAGATGCAGAAACAAACACTTCAACAGGGACACATTTGAATCATCTTATCAAATGGCTGTCATGAGATGTCAAATTGATTAGTGCTGGCAATGGAGATGGAGAATGGAAACCGATCAATCGTGGCAAATGGATACAAATAAACTGACGGGATGGAACAGGGGTTGGATGTCTCCAGTGATTCTCACAGAGAGGCCCATAAGCAGGTGGTGAAAGATGACCAAACAGATGGTGATCTGACAGGTTGATAATCAAACCAGGAAGGAAAGGACAACGGTTGGAGCCATATGAAAGGTAGTAGTTAAGGGACCTGAGGACCATCAAGAGGGCTCTTGAGGATATATTCTCACTGTCCACAACATGCTAAAATACTCAACAAAATTATTTGAAAAGAATTTTGGGAGCTTGAGCTATGTCAGAGATCTGCATACTGGAGCTTCTTTTTTTTCTTTTCTTTTCTTTTCTTTTTTTTTTTTTTTCCTTTTACACACACCCCCACACACTCACACTGTAGTGGGATCTGCATACTGGAGCTTGTAATAAGATTTCCAGTCATGCCGC
The DNA here is from genome assembly GCF_029962835.1 of Magnolia sinica. Taxonomy (NCBI): domain Eukaryota; kingdom Viridiplantae; phylum Streptophyta; class Magnoliopsida; order Magnoliales; family Magnoliaceae; genus Magnolia; species Magnolia sinica. The sequence goes on from NC_080582.1 coordinate 56,271,018, forward strand.
AGAAGCTGGAATTTAGAGCTTCCAGTGGTGTTCTGGAAGGGTTGAAGAAAGCACGGATAGGGACAGATCATCCAGCCAGTAATTTCAGAGGCTAAGGGAGAATGTGGAGCAGCAATTCAGACGGTGCCCAGCCACGAATTTCATACAACTCAGCCCTGACGCTCCTGCCAGCTATTTGTATACTTGTACATAGGGGCAGGTGAAACAGTCATAGGCTCCCTCTCTAAAAGGCACCACATCAAAAGATATTAAGACCGAGGATGGTTTGTTCGTTTTTATGATTTTGTCACGAGATACTAGAGATACTGTTGCACGAGCTATCGTAATCCCTGGATGCTGAGATGAAGAAGAGTGATGCAGTTAGGTCAATTCTAATTGATGATTTAAAGGGTAAGAAGTAGCTAGTTGGGCAATAAGGGAAGATGCCCAGTAAGGCTACATGAAAATTCAGGAGAAACATATCCCTGGGAGATGATCTACTTGCTCCGTTGAACTCCACATGCATGCAACAGGACTCTTGAGGTTATCTATGGGTGGGAGGTCAATGGGAATACTCCTATGAAAAGGATGCAGAAGCTGAACTCATCAAGTCCCCTTTTCAGTGACCGAAATTGGCTTCAGAATCTGGTAAGCTTCAGTGGATGTTATCCCAACATTTATGGGCCAAACAATAAGATAAAAATAGGGGGTATCAGGGAGGACTTCAATATGATTCACTTCCTGAAGGATAAGAGCATTCTTGTGTGTGAGAAGATTCTCAGAGATCAATAGAAACCTGGGGCTTGTCAACCCTGCTCTTGGAAGGGCTTCCAAGGTTGAATAAGCAAGCGATTCAGGCAGTCCGGGCAGTTTTTTATTTCTAAGGACTGGGAACCAAACTTCGCCAGCATGTCCCAGGGCGCTTTATCCCGTCCTATTTTGGATTACATACCATCATGTTATAAGCTTTGGCAATTTTGTGGGGTCATCATCAGTTGAAAGTCAAAAATGTCTGGCTCCCAGAATAAGATTCTCACTAGAAGTGGAGGAATGGCGGATTCAACGAGTGGTGGAAGGATGGGCAGGGTTTAAATGCAATCGTTAAGCTCAAAGTTTGAAGCACTTACGCAAACTCAGGACAGGAAAAGCACCTGTTGTTTGATAGTCCTTGGAATTTGAACAAGAAATTATCTTCGGAGAAAAGAGGGATGCAGCCCAGACCAGGTACAGAAACTGTATCTGGAACTGTATATAACGGATCTAGATATAGATCTTCAATAATCTATAACAGTCTCAAACAGCAGCAGATCTTCATAAAAACAGCAAGATACACACGATAAACCCAAGATAGATGGCATTGCATCAACTAAGCAGCATCTCTGTTTGTCAGACCTGGGTAAACATAGGTTTCCAACAGTCCAAAACTTTTTCTTTTCTTTTATTCAATCATCAAAAACTGATCACACACATGGTTCTTCACGCTCTTTAATAGAGCTGTGTATGGAAAAGATGGAATAGAACTGGAATCTTTTAAGGTTAAGACTCCTATGAATTAAAATAACCACAAAAATTTTACACGTATTTTAAACAGGAAATGATACAACTGTTTAAAGGACCCTAAATCATTAGATCTTTTTTCAAACTATCCTGTGAATGGGATGCAGAGGCACATGTGGAATTTCCTGTAATTTGTTGGGGCATTTTTGGGTTTCAGTGACTGCAAAATTCGGCATACTTCTGGACTCATGGAGCTCACATCCATTCAGTTCCTCTTTTATGTGCCACCAACCACACCTATGATCAAAGTGGGGCCCAGCCACCCAGGTCTAAACAGAGCTTTCATACATGTGGCCATAGAGTATGAAAAGGTGATGAGGTGGAGATTGCTTGGACAGATATTGGCAAGCATTGAACGTGGCTTAAGGAATGCTAGGAGAAGATTGAATGAGATAAAACAAAATTCTGTGCAAGAGATTAATTATGAGGATCCAAAAGAATCGAGGAAGTGCAGAGTTCTAAAAAATAAATAAGCATTGCATGGAGGGGGGACAGGGAAAGAAGGGAAAAGGGGCGACAAAGTCTATTAGCAACTCCATGGGCCTTATGGTGGGAAAGGAACCAGCATTGTTTCAGGAGCACAATGAGTAGGCCAGTGCAAGTACTCAATAGGGCAATTCTGAATATGAAGGATTGGGTAAAAGTTTAGTTCTCTTCTTGCTTCCCGTCTCCTGTCGGGGGCGTTCAGCTGGGTGGTGTTGTATTTTTGTAGAATATATTTGTATGTGCTTTCTTTGGCCTCGGCCTTTTTAAATATATCATCATCGTTAATATAATGAGACCTCCAGATGGGTTGATATTCTAGATCCTACCTGATGAAGAGGCTAGTTGGTTAGAATCACAATAATCACAACAGGAAGTTGAGCAAATTTCCAAAATGGAAATGGATAGTGAGACCCTCTCCGAAGGGTCATTTTGGATAGTATGTCCGCATGATGATCATATGCTCAAAGACTGAGCTTGATGAACGATATGGATTGTTAATTGTGATGGTGATTGAAGCGAGATTTAGACAGTCTGCATTGATGGGTTTCGGCTCCCACCGCAATCGCGATTTGAATAAGGAGTCCGAAGGGGTTAGCATCATGTGTTCAAAGAAGACGAAACCCGATTTTCTCATCAACCTTTTTGGAATGTGCAAACCGGTAGATGATGAGGGTCCCATGGTTTAGACAGTCTAGATCGGTGAGTAAAGGGCTCCACTGCAACAATGTTTCCTATCACAACATGAAGAAGGAAGATGGGCTTCTCATAGCGTCATGTGTTGCTATGATGCTTTTCGGTGTTTAACACAACAATAAGCTATGGTCTAGCTTGGGTTCACACGTGCAAACGAGTTGGATCATGAACCACGCACTACTTATACGAGACTATGACATGCACTCAGGTGGTCCTCTTGATGGATGGTTTGGATGGGTGGAAGAATAGATCTACATAAGTCTTTTTAACAGATGATTGTAGTGGTTTGATCTTGAAATGGACAGTGAAAAGATTTTACAGATGGGAAAAAAGTGGCCATAGGGTTTGTTGATGTATAGAGAAGTCAATGTACGATTAGTTTTGCGGATCGATTGCCAAATTGTGATCTACAGGGTGACGGATGTAAAATGGAGGGTACGGATGCATGTATAAAAATCTTTTGATTTTAGAAAGTTATAGAGCGGGAAGATTCTTACTCCAGAGCCTGAGGGCTCCAGAAACAGACCCAAACGTGGCTCGATGCAAAAGTGATCCAATAAGTTATTGGGGAAAATATGAGGATCGTAATGGTGGTTTTTGTTTGACGTCTAGGTGGGTCGTCTAGGGGATATGATGCAAAGTTTCAATGGACAGTTAGATATTGTGACCTAGGTGGGGATGTTAGGATCGTATAAGTGGTTTTTATAACAATATCCCACTGTCCATTGAAACATTTCATCGTATCCGCTGATGACCCACCCAAACGTCAAATAAAAATCACTATTATAATCCTCATACTTCCCCCAATGAACCTACTAGATCACTTTTGCCTCGAGACACATTTGGGTTTGTTTCTAGAGCCCTCGGGCTTTACAAGAAAGATCTTCCTGTTCCATAACTTTCTAAAATTAAAAGATTTCCCTACATGCATCCGTACCCTCCATTTTACATCTGTTACCCTGTAGAGCACAATGTGGCAATCGATCTGCAAAACTAACCATACATGCATCCGTACCCTCCGAGGATCTATTTCAAGATCAACCTTTTATAATCATCCGTTTAAAAAGACTTATCTAGATCCATTCTTTCACTAATTCGAACCATCCATCAAGAGGACCACCTAAGTGCACGTTGTAGAAGCAATGTGTAATTCATGATCCAACCCGTTTGCATGTGTGAACCCAAGCTAGACCATAGCTTATTATTGTGTTAAACACTAAAAGGCATCACAACAACCCACAATGCTATGAGAAGCCGATCTTTCTTCTTCTTCATATTGGGATAGGAAACGTTGTTGCAACGGAGCCATTGACCCGCTGATCTAGATTATCCAAACCATGGGACCCTCATCATCTATCGGTCCCTACATTCCAAACAAGCTGACAGAAAATCAGGTTTTCTTCGAACGCACGACACTGACCCCTCAACTCCTCTTTCATATCGCGATTGTGGCAGGAGTTGAAACCCATCAATCCGAATGATCTAAATCTCACTTCAATAACCATCACATTTGACTACCCATCAATCCATATCGTTTATCAAACTTAGTCTTTTGATCATCGTGCAAGAACACTATCCAAAATGACCATCCACAAGGCCGAAAGAACCCAACTCTTTGACTTTAAATCCTCTTAGGACAGTTGTCTAAAAATCCAATCCATCTGGACCATCTAAACATATGCCTAGCGAACGGTGTTGAAGCACCATAGCAACAAATTTCTCATTCATGTTTAGAAGTTTATTGCCTAAAGTAGCAACACAAGATGTTAACACTGATGGGATGGAGCGTTCCAACAAAGGAGAGTTTCCTTATACATCTAGGAGATTGGGTAACGCTGTAGAGGTGGTGAGAATATGTTATAGAAGAGGAGAATTGAGAGTTGGGGACGCACAACGGAAGAGATTCAACGTCTGGCTGTGAGTGTCTAGCGTGATCTCCTTGCACGTGTCGAGTTCGGGTTGAGTACAAGACTAACCTAGTGCCACGATTACGTGAGTGGTCTCGTTCACTTTCTCATGTCCCTAATTAGCTTGTTGAACATTGCTTTTATTCTTATTTTGATTTATAAAAATCTGCACAATGTAGATCTTTGATTTTATGCAATATTGCTTTCTCAATGCAATGTAAAAGCTTTGTATTTCCTTGTTTTTTTTTAAAAAAAAAATCCAATGTTAAATATTAAATTATGTTAGGAAATTTTTCGTGAAATATCTGGAAATTAAGGATCAGAATACAACTTTATGATCCCAATTAGGTCAAGGACTGCCGGGCACAAAAAATCCAAGTTCCAAATATTTGATCGTCCGAAATGCTATCTTAGAATGTGCAAAACTCAAAATTCTACATTAGATACCCAAATTTGTCCTCCAGAAATTATATAACGTAATGATTTTAAAAACAATGCTGAGTTTCTTAAATATGTTGCATATTGGGAAAACATGTGATTCATGGAAGTGTGGTTAAATGTTGGATACCTCAAAAAGGTTAGAACGTTGATGGAATACTTGCAAAGTTTTATGAGAGATTTGTGTGACTTTAAGAAAAAGTCGTCATCATGTATTGAGAACACCAGTTAAAATAGTTGGGTGATAAGAAGATATCACCCGTGGGTTCAAATTCCCAAAAAAGTGTAAATAAGTGGGGCTTTGTGACCCTTAGATTGAAATACCTTAAACCCAAATTGGTACCTCTTGGACTCCATTGATCGAGGCCGACTGGGTGAGCACCCCAATTGAGTGCAACAGACCAGCTATGCAAGCCAAGTAGAGGTTTGTTTTGCATGACCACACTGAGTTGGTCCCTCAAAGTGATCCGATGGATTTGGTTGAAGGACTGCAAATGCCACTAGGGACAGGTGTCGTAATTAATAGTGTTGGCCATCTGAATTAAAATAGCACTGGTTGTTTTATTGGTAAATTGTACTGTGATAGTTGTTAAATTCTTGCATATCATCCACAACATGCATATTTCTAAAAACATAATTTGTTAAACCTTTTATTCAAGACTTTAATACTCTTACTCTATAAATATTTGTTTCACACGATTTTAAAATTATTATTATGTGTGGTGAATTATACGAGACTATCTCAATGGACTTTGTAGCTCACCCTTTGGGAATATTCAGTTTTAGGTTTGAAGTTAGAGGAGAGCATTCCAAAGGTGGAAGGATTTTAGACTTATTAACATTCGTAGTTTAGTTTCTTTGAAGTTAGAGATTTTTTGTAATAAGACTTTAGTAGATGGATTGATTAGTTGGGGAGTCGAGTAGTTGATTAGAGAATGGTGATTATTCTATTGAACTCAAATATTTTACTTTGGATTTGTGGTTGATGATTTAATTATAGTTATTACATCTTAATTCATCGATGTGCGATGGAATGAATGTGTATGAGGTGTGTAAATGTTTAATATTTGTATTATCTTTCATCTCGCACCCTAGAACTCATGACCAAGGTCACTATACCCGGGTGCCAGATCTTGGGGCATGACATTTACCATGAAGTACATCAACCTTATGTGATTTAGAGACGGATGTTGCAGTCATTGTTTATGACTTGTGTTAGTGTATACAGTTGTGTGTACACCTGTGGTATACCATATCATTTGTAATTAGTTTTGATAAGCTTTGCAGCTAACATATATCTAATCTTCAGTTACAGCTAACATATCTTCAATTGCAAGTAGTTTAGATAAGTTTTATAGCAAACATTCAGTTGTAATACTTTTCATTTAAAAAGATGAGCTTAGGGAGAGAGGATGATGGGAAATCATGCACATGCTAACATATCTTCAATTGTAAGTGGTTTAGATAAGTTTTATAGCAAACATTCAGTTGTAATACTTTTCATTTAAAAAGATGAGCTTAGGGAGAGAGGATGATGGGAAATCATGCACATGCCCCCCACCCTACGCACATATTCAAGGAGGAGGCGGGCCCCACTTTCAATCCGGATCGACGACGACATCTTTGGAGGGCCTCACAATTAGGGGCTGTGCTATGGGGTTTTGGAGTGGACCCGATCATCACAAAGATTCTACCATCGGATCTCATAATCGTGGCCCGCTACTTTAGATGATCTAAGAATTTTAGTTTTGATTACTTTTGTTATTAGAAACTTCATGAACGGTTTTGATTGCTTAGTATTTATTTTCTTTAAGTTTTGGTATTAATGCGCGCACATGGCGCAAGGGTAAAATTGTCTTTTGGGGTTTAGGGTTTTCTTATAAATAAAGTAGCCCCATGTAGGTATTGGTATGAAGTTTATGAATAAAATTCCAGCGTTTTCTTCCTCTCTATCTCTTTGGGTTGAAGAATCAAATTGGGTGCGAAACCCTCCCTTCCTCGAAGGGCTAACTACAGTGGTGTGGAGCCACACTTGTTCCAAATCACCCCCACCTCTTTACACCCCACATCCATCATCTTCTACATCCTTTCCATCTTCAGATTCACCATCTCTTGTACCCAAGCTCTCTTCTACAGCAGGGCACAAGCAGTTTTCAGATTCTAGCCCATCTGAGGAGCTGAAACATCGACGGAGTACTACGCACAAACCGTGCATCAGATCGACACGAAATTTGGCATTGAGGGAGTCCTACCCTGGCCGATCCTAGCCTAGAAATCAGTTTCTGATTTTGTGGGCCTCACACATGTGCGGACGGTTGGACACGCACGTGCGCCCAGGGCCATTTGTTGTCCAGCGCATGTGGCTAATCTCAGGTTTTGTTTTCCTCTATTTTCCTTCTCTTTAGACTTAAATCAAACCCCTTAATCCAAATCTCTAACCCTAAGAGTCTCAAATCCTAATTATTCCCAATTTTCAAACCCTAGATTTTCCCCCAAATTGAAACTTAGTGAATCTCTTGAATTGGGGAACAATCCTGTGCAAGAATGGATGACTCTAACAATCCTTTTGGTTTGTTTGGTTTATAATTTTAATTTGATCTAGACTTAAAATTGTGTAGGCTTGGACCCCCATAGATTCCCCTTTTTGAATATTTCATCATGTGTAGGATGTGAAATTTTGTGATTGTTTAAAATTGATACAATCTAAAGCTTGAGCTCTTGCATGTCATATTTAATTTCATGTCTTGCATCAAATTTGGTATCAAAGCCCAAGGTTGTCATAGGGGAATACAATGCATGATTAAGGGTTAGTTCATTTTTTATTTTATTTTTTTTGCACCACGCCCATTCATTTAGGGCTGTTTAGAGGTCCATAATTCATGATATCAGCTGCTGAAATTTCTGTTATCAGAAAGTTAGCAATTCACATTGTTGAATTTTCTGTTATACATTTATTTTGACAGCCATATTGCTGGATTTTTGCAGAGTTGCGTAATTGCATCCATATTATAAGTTCATCTAATGTCATTAGGGTACATATAGTGGAGTCTAGGCGCATATAGTTGCATCTTAGGAACCCTTGAGTTGGTGGTGCATGCCCACACGTATTGGTCGCGGCTTTTGTTTGCACCCCATCATGAACACCGAGGAACTTACCGAGTCTCTCGGGAGAATAACCCAAAAGTTGGACGCCATGGATGCAAGCATCAAAGCATCTTCGCAACAGGTTAATAATCGTTTGGATCAATTAGATGCACGCATCCTTCAAGTTGAAACCTCCACCTAAGCAAACACCACCATTGGTGAAGATACCCAATCTCAAGCAGGTGGTCAGGAAGATAGACAAGGAAATGGGAGTGGCCAAGGAAGTGATCGTGGGCGTGCACCCGTGCACCCACCCCGCGAGGGGCATCGTGATCATTATGACCCAGATGCGCAACTCCTCGAGGGAGTTAGGGTAGAGGCCCCTACGTTTAATGGCCAATTGGACCCTAAGGCGTTTTTAGATTGGTTGGTGGATATGGGCCACTATTTTGAGTGGTACGACATGTCAGATGCTCGCCAAGTCCGATTTACCAAGATGAAGCTTATGGGCCAAGCAAAGAGGTTTTGGACTACTGTGGAACGAAAGAAATAAAGGTCGAGGGAACCCCCAATAGTCCATTGGGAAGAAATGAAAGAAATTCTAAAAGAGAAGTACCTCCCTTTCTCTTATCACTTGAGGTTGGTTAAAGACTGGCAATCTCTTCGACAATGTTCAATGAGTGTAGTTAAGTACATTGAGAAGTTCGAAGAGAACTTGACCCGGTGTGAGGTTGAAGAGGATCTTGTACTCACTCTTGCTCGATTTAAGACGAGCCTTCATTCTGACATTATGAGAGAGTTGCTCGCCAAAGACATAAACACACTTGAACAGATGTATCAAGTAGTGTTGGAGGTCGAGCAATACCTCAAGGCATCTGCGGGAAGGCGGTTTGAGCCTCGTGATTCTGGCGTTAAGGCCAACCCTTCTAAGGCTAAGCCTAGCACTGGATATCAATAGAAGCCTTCCAGTAGCTCTCAGTCTAAGCCGAAGGATGATAAGGATAAAGGAGTTGTTGGGTCTAGCTCGCGTAGAAGCGATGCGACTAGGTGTTTTAGATGTAAGGGGTTTGGTCATTTTGCTCACCAATGTGGCACGAAAGAGGGTACCAAGGTGTTCCTTATTGATGGGCAAGTAGAAGTAGTGCTCCCAGAAAGTGATGGTGAAGAGGAAGAATACGAGCCAACGGAGATCCCTAGTGATGAGAAAGAGGCGGCGCAAGAGACTGCGACACTTGCAATTGTTCGTTGTGCCTTTGCACAAGCAAAGAATACCGACGATTGGCGCTGCAACACGATCTTCTATACCTATGCAAAATGTGGTGATAAAAGTTGCAAGATGATCGTAGATAGTTGTAGTTGTGCCAATGTGACATCCACTGGCACTGTGAGCCGTTTGGGATCGAAGCTTGAAGCCCATCCCTAACCTTATAGAGTGTCTTGGGTTGATGAGACTTTCATTCCAGTCTCACACCGTTTTCTTGTTCCTATTCAGTTTGGATCATATAAAGACACTCTGGTGTGATGTTGTTCCCATGGATGTGATGTAGAGCAGGTCGCGGACAGTTTCATGGCCAAGATGGATCAGAAAAGGCCCGGTCGATGACAGAAGTGATCCGGACCATCGGACCTTAGATTGGGCGTATCTCGCAATCCGGAATAAGTTATCTGACGTAAAATATATGAATTTGGGGTAGAACGAGCTACTTTAGCCAACCAACCCAGATACGCCGGGTTGCACAGCCCGGAATTGCGAAAAAACCCCTTGATCCACGGTCGTTTCCCTGTTTTAATTTCGTTTTTACTATAAATAGTAAGTTTTAGTTTGATTATAACTCTTCATCCGTCGGGCTTTAGGAGTTGCACCCAACGTGAAAAGAGCTTAGAATAATTAGGAGAACGGTTTGGTGAAGCCAAATAGGACACTTACTATTTTTGGCCAAAAACCTTGCGCACTAGTAGACATCACGACCGTCTATAAATAGTAAGTTTACTATTTATAGTAAGTCGCGGATTCTAGGAGTTTGAGTTGTAGTTTGATTCTGATTTCTTTCTCATTGCTTGGTACCCCTATTTAAAGGGTTGTGAACTCGTTTTTACTCATTCATTAATCAATTTCGAATTTATTAGAAATTATTTCTATTTTCTGCTTTCTTTCCTCGTGGATTCGAGAAGTCTCTATGAGGAGTCCTGAGAAGTTCCGTGGATTCGGAATAGTTATCCTCTTGAGGAAGACGGTGCTCGACCTCACATCCTCCCCTACGTCAGTTTGGTATCAAAGCGAGGTTTCTCCTCGGATTGATGGCTTCTAACGACGGGTCGAGCAACAATCTCATGGGCGGTGCTCCAGGGAATTTACCTTTAACCGCGGCAGCTTTCGAAATAGCGCAACGAGAGAATCAGCAAGTCATGCAAGGGCTGCAGGCTTCCATCGACCGCATAGCGGATCTCTTGGCGGAAAACCTAAGGCAATTCCGTGTTCTTGGTAGCAATCCTCCACCCCCAATTAATCGCCCTGATCGCAAGATAGTACTGGCAGTACATCCAAGGGTCATTCCTGAGGAAGGGGGGTCCAGTGAGGAGGAAATTGACAACATAATCTTCCAACACCCCAGACATGGCGGCGATCGAGTAGATCGAACGGATCGATAATTCAAGATGAGGGTTGATATTCCTAGCTTCAATGGCCAACTACACATTGAGGATTTCCTCGATTGTCTTTCTGAAGTTGAGCGATTTTTCGACTATATGGACATCCCTGAAGCAAAGAAGGTCAAGCTTATGGCCTACAAGTTGAAAGGAGGAGCTTCAGCTTGGTGGGAACAACTGCAACTCGCACGAACCAGGCAGACGAAAGCACCAATCCGCACCTGGCAGCGGATGAAGCAGCTACTACGTGCCCGATTCCTCCCTAGCAATTACGATCAGGTATTATTCCAACAATACCAAAATTGTTGACAGGGTAGTCGGTCGGTGAGAGTATACGCAGAAGAATTTTACCACCTGGCAGCGCGTTATGATTTGGTCGAGACTGAATCGCAGCAAGTCACCCGATTCAACGATGGACTACGTATGGCTATCCAGGATCGGGTCTAGATGCAGTCCGTCTGGACGATGAATGATGCAATCAAGTTGGCTACTTGGGCAGAAACGCAACTTGAACGTCCTAATACCCGGACCTATCCTACTGCAAGGATCCCTGTGGCAGGTTTGCCCCAGGGAACTGTACAGCCTAAGAGGAAGGAGCCCGTAGGAGCACGCACTCAACCTCCTACGTTTGAGAACCGAGATCAGGGAATCGGGCAAGCTAGACCCCAAAGGAGCGCATCGACTGCTGCTGGTCCAAGTAGAATCCCGAACCCCTATGCTCGGCCAAGGCTAGATAACTTCTATCGTTGTGGCCAACCGAACCACCTATCAAATACTTGTCACCAGCAAAAAATGGCAAACCTCGCCATCAATGATGGTAGTGCTGATAACCCTTATGAAGATCCAGATATTGAAGAACAGGAGCATGCAACCGAGGACGAGGTAGATAATTCAGGTTGGATTCAGCAAGATCACGGCGAGTCGCTCGTCGTGAGGCAGCTATTATATGCGCCAAGAAAAGAAGTGCATCCACAGCGGCATAACATCTTCCGCACTAGGTGTACGGTGAATCAAAAGGTTTGTGACGCGATCATTGACAGTGGGAGCAGCAAGAACATCGTTTCCAAGGTCATGGTGGAAAAATTGCAATTGAAAACGGAGCGTCATCTCTCTCCATATACAATCGGTTGAATCAAGAAGGTCAGCGAAATAAAGGTAACTGAACAATGGACCATATCCTTTTCAATTGGCAAACATTATAAGGATGAAGTAGTATGCGATGTGGTTGACATGGAAGCATGTCACATACTACTCGGTCGGCCCTGGCAATCTGACCGTGACGCCACTCATAAAGGGCGAGATAATATATATATATTCGTCAAGGACGGCCGGAAGACCATATTGGCCCCTATGGATCCAGAGGGACCACCTGAAACTTCTAAAGTGGAGGGCCGTTTTCTCTTAACCATACGGAACTTCGTGGAAGAATCCAAGTAAATGGGACAGACTTATGCATTAATTGTAAAAGGGGAAGAACTCGAGCCTACCAACATCCCTGAAAGACTGAGGCCCCTGCTACATACATTCAAAGAAATCTGGTCCGATGACCTTCCCGATGGGTTACCCCCCATGCGGGATATCCAACACCATATCGACTGTCCCTGGGTCCAGTTTACCTAATCGTCTCCATTATCGAATGAGTCCGAATGAGTGCGAGATTCTGCAGGGACAAGTAGAGGAGTTGATCCGTAAGGGTCTTATTCGAGAGAGCATGAGTCCATGTTCTGTACCAGCTCTATTAACTCCAAAGAAAGATGGGAGTTGGTGCATGTGTGTCGACATCCGAGCCATCAATAAAATCACCATAAAATACAGGTTTCATATACCACGGTTGGACAATATGCTGGACATGCTAGAGGGTGCAAAAATATTCTCTAAATTGGACCTAAGGAGCAGCTACCATCAGATTCGAATACGGTAGGGTGATGAGTGAAAAATGGCCTTTAAGACCAAGGAAAGATTATACGAATGGATGGTCATGCCCTTTGGTCTTTCGAATGCACCTAGCACATTTATGAAATTGATGAACCCAGTTCTGAAACCTTTCATTGGGCGGTTCGTTGTGGTTTGCTTCGATGATATTTTGATATACAATCAAGACGAAACCACCCATATGGAACACCTCAAGAAGGTCCTTCTAGTGCTCACTAAAAATAAACTATACCTCAATTTAAAAAAGTGCAGCTTCATGACTGATAGCTTATTGTTCCTGGGTTTTGTCGTAACATCTACGGGCATTCGGGTGGATGAGGAAAAGGTGAAGACAATCAGAGAATGGCCGGTTCCTACAAATATTCACGAAGTGCGAAGTTTTCATGGACTGGCGACATTCTATCGTCAGTTCGTGAAAATTTTCAATACCATTGTGTCACCAATCACAGATTGCATGAAAAAAGGGCAGTTTCAGTGGACTGACGAAGCCGACAGGAGCTTTGCCGAAATCAAGCGCAGATTATCCACGACCCCGGTTCTTGTACTTCCCAACTTCGACAAACTGTTTGAAGTCGAATGTGATGCCTCATATGTCGGAATTGGGGGAGTTTTGTCTCAAGAAGGTAGGTCGATAGCCTTCTACAGTGAGAAACTTAGTGATGCATGCAAGAAGTGGTCTACATATGAGATCGAGTTATATGCGGTGGTACAGGCACTGCAGCACTGGCGACATTATTTGATTCAAAGGGAATTCATACTTCACACGGACCATCAAGCTCTCAAATTCATTAATAGTCAAGCTAACATTAACCTTGTGCATGCTAGATGGATCTCGTTTTTACAGGAATTCACGTTCGTACTAAAACATAAGTCAGGGCAACAGAACAAAGTAGCTGATGCACTAAGTCGCCATGCAACTTTGTTAGTCACTATGAGCAATGAGGTTGTCGGGTTCAAGCGCCTCAAAGACATATATGCCGATGACGACGACTTCAAGGACACATGGGTTAGATGCCAAGAAGGTCACCCCGGCGACTTACATATGCAAGACGGGTTCCTTTTCAAGGGAAATCGACTGTGCATCCCAAACAGTTGGCTAAGGGAACAGATAATCCAAGAGCTACATGGAGGTGGCCTCAGTAGACACCTTGGGCGAGACAAGACGCGAGCTCTTGTGGAAGAACGGTATTACTGGCCGCAATTGGTACATGATGTGGGAAAGGCAGTCCAACGTTGTTATATTTGTCAGACCTCTAAGGGGCAATCTCATAATACGGGCCTCTACACTCCGTTACCCGTGCCTGACGGCCCTTGGGAGGATTTATCTATGGACTTCGTGCTTAGTCTCCCACGAACACAACGCAGCATGGATTCAGTGTTCGTGGTAGTAGATCGTTTCTCCAAGATGGCGCACTTTATTCCATGCAAGAAGACTCTCGATGCAACACACGTGGCGAATTTATTCTTCAGAGAAATTATGCGGCTACACGGGGTTCCCAAGACTATTACTTCTGACCATGACACGAAGTTCATAAGCCACTTTTGGCGGACTTTGTGGACTCAATTCGATACACGACTTCAGTTCAGCAGCGCCTACCACCCACAGACTGACGGTCAAACTGAGGTTGTGAATCGCACGTTGGGAAACCTCCTTCGATGTATTTCAGGAGAAAAACCGAAGCAATGGGATTTGGCCTTGTCTCAAGCGAAGTTTGCATTCAACAACATGGTGAACTGCTCGACAGGGAAATCCCCGTTCCAGGTTATTTATATGCTAGTACCTCGCCACACACTAGACTTGGTCCCTCTGCCCAAGCTCCCAGGCATGAGCATTGTAGCGAAACATATGGCTCACAAGATCATAGGCATTCATGCAGAGGTACAAACCAAGCTACATGCCTCGAACGAAAAGTACAAGGAGCAAGCGAACAAGCATCGGCGACAAAAAGTGTTCGAGGTGGGCAACCAAGTAATGGTCCATCTGCGCAAAGAACGATTTCCGACCGGAACGTACAACAAGTTGAAGAATAAAAAGATTGGACCGGTACCAATCATCCGAAAGATCAATGACAACGCTTATGTTGTTGATCTTCCAGATGACATGGCAATCTCACGGACTTTCAACATCGTGGACCTGACCGAGTATCATGAACCAGCGCAAGATGAGAACTCGAGGACGAGTTCTTTTGAAGTGGAGGGGACTGATGTAGAGCGGGTCGCAAACAGTTTCATGGCCAATATGGATCAGAAAAGGCCCGGTCAACGACAGAAGTGATCCGGACCATCGGACCGTAGAGCGGTCGTATCTCGCAATCCGGAATGAGTTATCTGACGTAAAATATATGATTTTGGGGTAAAACGAGCTACTTTAGCCAACCAACCCCGCTACGCCAGGTTGCGCAGCCCGGAATTGCGAAAAACCCCTTGATCGACGGTCGTTTCCCTGTTTTAATTTCGTTTTTACTATAAATAGTAAGTTTTAGTTTGATTATAACTCTTCATCCGTCGGGCTTTAGGAGTTGCGCCCAACATGAAAAGAGCTTAGAATAATTAGGAGAACGGTTTGGTGAAGCCAAATAGGACACTTACTATTTTTGGCCAAAAACCTTGCGCACTAGTAGACATCATGACCGTCTATAAATAGTAAGTTTACTGTTTATAGTAAGTCGCGGATTCTAGGAGTTTGAGTTGTAGTTTGATTTTGATTTCTTTCCCATTGCTTGGTACCCCTATTTAAAGGGTTGTGAACTCATTTATTAATCAATTTCGAATTTATTAGAAATTATTTCTATTTTCTGCTTTCTTTCCTCGTGGATTCGAGAAGTCTCTGTGAGGAGTCCAGAGAAGTTCCGTGGATTCGGAATAGTTATCCTCTTGAGGAAGATGGTGCTCGACCTCACGTCCTCCCCTGCGTCAGGATGTTGGCCATATCATTTAGGGTAGGCCCTACCTCTATGACAGGGATGTTACCATATTTGGTTGTTTGAATGTGCGTACATTCTGGTTTGAGGGCAAGAAAGTCAAGCTAAATCCACTTCCACCCAAGAACACGATTTGAAAGGAGTCCACCAAAAAGAGTGGTGTGAGCGGCTTAAAGGAAATGAAGGAATCGAAGTCCAAGTCTAAGCCTCTCCAGATTTTAAATGCCAACGATTTTGAGCGAGAGACTGAGTCGGACTCGATGATGTACACCCTTGTGGCTAAGGAGAGTGCACCAGAGACTACTGTAGAGTTACCCACTGAGGCCATTCCGGTAGTGGATGAGTTTCGTTATGTCTTTCCTGATGATCTACCGAATGAGCTTCCCCTATGAGGGATATACAACACGCCATTGATTTAGTCCCTCGGGCAACTCTATCAAGCCTCCCTCATTACAAAATGAACCCAAAGAAGCATGCAGAGTTGAAGAGGCAGGTTGACGAACTCCTAGAAAAGGGTTTCATTCGAGAGAGCATGAGCCCGTGTGTCGTGCCTGCCCTTCTTACACCTAAGAAGGATGGCACATGGAGGATGTGTGTTGATAGTAGGGTCATCAACAAAATCACAATCAAGTATCGGTTTCCCATACCGCGTCTTGATGACATGTTGGATATGATAGCCAACGCTACTATCTTCTCAAAAATTGACCTCAAAAGTGGTTATCGCCAAATCGGTATACGCCCTGGCGACGAGTGGAAAACAGCCTTCAAGACGAAGGATAGGCTATACGAGTGGCTAGTTATGCCTTTTGGGCTGACTAATGCCCCAAGTACCTTCATGCGTGTGATGACCCAAGTGTTGAGGCCCTTCATGGGGAAGTTCCTGGTTGTCTACTTTGATGATATCCTGATTTATAACGTCACCAAGGAATAACACCTCAACCATTTGAGGTGGGATTGTGGGATCCTTAGAGCCGAAAAATTGTACACCAACCTAAAGAAGTATGCATTTATGTCTAGCAGTATCATCTTCTTAGCAAGGTATCCTGTATCGGTATCGGTTGGCATAATGATGCCCTCCGATACCAATACGGATACGGGGGTGTAACGGTGATACGGGGGCGTAACGGCCCGAAACGGTGCATTTTTTTTTGCCAAAAAAATATGAAAAAATATATATTAAATCCGGAATATTCTAAGCATTCCAAATATGCATTCATTTATAAATTGGAACATGTTTATGGTGGTGTAATGGTCCACTTTTTGGTGAGAAGTTGTATCGGACTGTCTAATGAATTTATGAACCAGATAACCTGAATTTGACTACAAAATTCATATATTTAATTTTCTAAATATCTAATTTATATACTTAACAATTTGATATCATTTCTCCCAATAGTTCTTTTAAAAAATGAAATTAAATTCAGGTAGATCGCGTTGCCAATTTGGGGCTGACTTGGAGGACCAATCCATGCCCCAAATCAGCCTCAAATTCATGCAATTTATTGGCATTATCCCACTTGTGAATTGGTGGACATTTATTGGATAGTGAATCATGAAAAAAAAAAAAATCAAAAGGCCCTATTTTAAAAAATAAGCGTCCATAAATTAACAATTAAAACTATTCAAACAATTTGATTTTGGCATTTTGAGTTAGCAATTACAGTCCATAATTTAATTGGTAAATTTTAAGTTAATACATGTCTCGTGTACAATTTTTTAAGGGCCCGAATTAGGTAGGACTCGGATTGTTGAGTGTAGCACATGAGTGTAAAAGTTTTTTGGACCCCACTCGTGATGAATGTGTTATATCCACACCGTCCATTCATTTTGCCAAATAATTTTAGGGCATGAGCCCAAAAATGAGGCAAACCAAAGCTCAGGTGGACCGCACCAAAAGAAACAACAATAATTAAACGACTACCATTAAAAATTTATTGGGGCTACAAAAGTTTTAGATCAAGCTGACATGTGTGTTTTCCCTTCATCCACGTCAGTGTGACCCTATTAACAGGTTAGATGGAAAATAAACATTATAGTGGACCTTAAGAAATTTTTAATGGTGAGCATTCTATAACCACTGTTTCCTATGCTGTGGTCCACCTGAGATTTGGATCTTACTAATTTTTTGAATCATAACCTAAAATGATGTGGCAAAATGGATGGACGGCATGGATAAAATACATACATCATGGTGGGGCCCACGTGGCACGTGTACATTTTATTAACTTGTGCGACATGCTGCGTAACTCGTACCTAGTCCATTCATTTGACATAAGCAAGTCATGTGGGTCTGATCATGAGGTATGTGTTATATCTAAACCGTCCAATCATTTGACGAGCTCGTCTTAAGGCTTAACACGAAAAATAATACAGATCTAATTATCAAGTGGACCACACTGAAAAAAGTAGTGGGGGATTGAACGTCCACCATTGAAACCCTTTTTGGGATCACAGAAGTTTTGGATCAATATGAAATTTGTTTTTCCTCTTTTCCGATACGAAATGAAAAAGAAGGGAGAGAGAGGGAAACCGAAAAGAAAAAGAGGGAAAGAAGAGGGAGAGGGAGAGAGGGAGAGAGAGAGAGAGGAGGAGGGCTGCAGCCGCAGCAATCCGAGAAGAAGAAGAAGAAGAAGAAGAAAAGAAAGGGGGAAAAAAAAGGTACGGTTTTTTTTCCCTATTTTCTTTAGCCCATAACAGCCGTTACAGGGACGTAATGGCCGTTATGGCCCGTAACGGTCACAGAATCGACCCGGGGGTGCCCATTTCGACCCCGCATCGCGTAACGATGTCGGCCGATACGGTCGTATCGTAACGGATACGAGACACCTTGCTTCTTAGGTTTTGTTGTGTCATCTGAGTGTCGACGGATCCCGAGAAGGTCAAGGCTATCATCAATTGGCCTGAACTACGCAGTATTCACGAGGTGCGCAGCTTTCACAGCTTGGCCACCTTTTATAGACGGTTCATTCGAGGCTTCAATTCCATTATGGCTCCCATCACGAATTGCATTAAAAAAAAAAAAAATGAGAGTTTCAATCGACAAAGGCAGCCTCGAAGGTCTTCAAGGAGATAAAGGTCAAGATGACCGAAGCTCCAGTCACACGACTTTCGAATTTTTTCGAAAGTTTTTGAAGTCGCATGCGATGCGTCAGGAGTCGGCATAGGAGTACTTAGTCAGGAAGGGCAACCTATCGCCTTTTTTAGTGAGAAACTGAATGAGGCAAAACAAAAATACTCCACCTATGACAAAAAATTCTATGCGGTGGTGCAATCGATGCGCCACTTGCGTCATTATCTATTGCCCCAAGAATTCATCTTGTTCTCAGATCACGAGGCCTTGAGATATCTGAACTCTCCGAAGAAACTAAACCCTAGGCACGCCAAGTAGGTTCAGTTCCTTCAGTAGTACACTTTTATGCTTAAGCACAAGGCCGGTGTAGAGAATAAGCCTGCCGACGCGTTGAGTTGTCGAGTCACATTACTCAATTCCATGAGTGTCGAAGTCACGGGGCTCGGGCTTGTCAGAGAGGATTATTCTGATTGCCCCGATTTTAGAGTTGTGTATGCATCGTTGTTAGAGAGTCCGTCTGGAGCCAGCGGTGAGTATTTGATATTGGATGGATATTTGTCTAGGAGTGACCATTTGTGCATACCTTGCACCTCCCTCCACGATTTTCCTGTCTGGGAGTTACATTCAGGAGGGGTCACAGGTCATTTTGGTCGAGACAAAACCATTGTCCTAGTGGAGGATAGATTCTATTGGCCAAGCCTCAAGCGAGACGTGGCCAAAATTATAGGGCAGTGTTGTACATGTCAACTAACAAAGCAGAAAAAGCAGAATGCAGGGCTATACACACCTTTGCCAGTTCCATTCGCCCCTTGTCAGGACATCAGTATAGACTTCATGCTTGGGCTTCCCAAGACCATTCGAAAACACAATTCCATATTTGTTGTCGTGGACCGTTTTTCTAAAATGGCCCACTTCATCCCTTGTTCGAAGACTTCTGACGCATCTCATGTTGCCAAAATGTTCTTCAGTGAGGTTGTCAAACTTCATGGGTTACCCAAAACCATAGTGTCTAACTGTGATGTGCAGTTCATGAGTTATTTTTAGAAGACACTATGGCATATGATGAGTACTAGGCTCCAATTTTCTTCTGCCTACCATCCTCAGACCGATGATCAAACTAAGGTGGTCAATAGGAGCCTAGAAAAGTGTTTAGTGGGGGAGCACACCAGGACGTGGGACACTGCAATACCTATCGCCGAGTTTGCATTTAATAGTTCCGTCAATAGATCCACAGGTTTGTCCTTTTGAAGTTGTTACTAGTTATAAACCTAGGAAGCCTTTTAATCTTGTCCCAATGTCCGTCCCATACGCCATCAGAGTCTGCAAAGTCCTCTGCACATCATATTCATTCATTGCATCAAGAAATCAGGCGAAAGATCAATACCAGTAATGAACAGTACAAATTTTCCGCAGATCAACATAAACGATTCAAGGAATTCAATGTAAGGGACTGTGATGGTCTGCATCAAGCCAAAACGGTATCCTCAGGGAGCCGTTCGGAAATTACACGCACGTAGCACTGGACCATTCAAAATTATAAAACGAAACAGTCCAAATGCATATATGGTAGATCTTCCACCTTCCATGGGAATTAGTTCCACATTCAATGTGGAGGATCTAGTTGCATTTCAAGGGACCACTGATACATTGTCCGGCCTTTCACCTAACCATCCTGATTCCCCAGACCTTTCCCTTAACCCATGGCCCCTTCCCAACCCATTTTCCCAGCCTCTACCTCCCATATATACCCTTCCCACACCCAGAGAGGAGGTTGAGGATATTCTAGACCATCAAACAGTATCGACGTTGGACGACAGCTTTCAAAAGTTCCTTATCAAGTGGAAGTCACGCCCAGCTTCAGACAGTACGTGGCTCACTGAGGAGAAGCTTCAGAAACTTGATCCAAATATCTTGGAGCGGTTAAGGGTTTTCTTTCGCTAGTGGCGAATCTTTCGCGGCAGGGGAGAGTTGATGGGGACATCATGTGCACGCCCCCCACCCTACGCACATATTCAAGGAGGTGGGCGCCACTTTCGATCTGATCGACGACGACATCTTTGGAGGGCCTCACAGTTGGGGGTTGCGCTATGGGGTTTTGGAGTGGACCCGATCATCACATAGATTCTACCACCGAATCTCATGATCGTGGCCCCCTACTTTAGATGATCTAGGATTTTTAGTCTTGATTACTTTTGTTATTAGAAACTTCATAAACAGTTTTGATTGCTTAGTATTTATTTGCTTTAAGTTTTGGTATTAATGCGCGCACATGGCGCAAGGGTAAAATTGTCTTTTGGGGTTTAAGGTTTTCTTATAAATAAATCAGCCACATGTAGGCATTAGTATGAAGTTTATGAATAAAATTCTAGCATTTTCTTCCTCTCTATCTCTTTGGCTTAAAGAATCAAATTGGGTGTGAAACCCTCCCTTCCTCAAAGGGCTAACTACAGTGGTGTGAAGTCACACCCGTTCCAAATCACCCCCACCTCTTTACACCCCACATCCACCATCTTCTACATCCTTTCCATCTTCGGATTCACCATCTCTCGTACTCAAGTTCTCTTCTGCAGCAGAGCACAAGCAGATTTCAGATTCTGGCCCATCTAAGGGGTTGAAACGTCAGCGGAGTACTACGCACAAACCGTGCATCAGATCGATACGAAATTTGGCACGAAGGTAGTCCTACCCTGGCCGATCTAGCCAAGAAGTCAGTTTCTAACTTTGTGGGCCCCACACAGGTGCGGACGGTTAGACAGGCATGTGCGCCCAGGGCCATTGTTGTCCAACGCATGTAGCTTATCTCAGGTTTTGTTTTCCTCTATTTTCCTTCTCTTTAGACTTAAATCAAACCCCTTAATCCTAATCTCTAACCCTAAGAGTCTCAAATCCTAATTATTCCCAATTTTCGAACCTTAGATTTTCCCCCAAATTGAAACTTGATGAATCTCTTGAATTGGGGAACGATCCTTTGCAAGAATGGATGACTCTAACAATCCTTTGGCTTTGTTTGGTTTATAATTTTAATTTGATCAAGCCCTAAAATTGTGTAGGCTTGGACCCCCATAGATTCCCCCCTTTTTGAATATTTGATCATATGTAGGATGTGGAATTTTGTGATTGTTTAAAATTGGTATAATCTAAAGCTTGAGCTCTTGCATGTCATATTTAATTTCATGTCCTGCATCAGAGGAGATATGTAAAAATCCTTCTCCCCTTCACTTTTCTCTCTTCACTTCATTTCTTCTTCTATCATTCATTATGGTATCGGAGCAGCACTGATACTGATCCAAAACTCTCTTTCAATCATTTATTTTTCTTTTCATCCTTATGAGGAATGAGAAAGCAAAAACTGGCTTGTAATGGCTTTGCTACTTAATTCCATGCAACCTAATATCAATCATGGCCTCTATCGTTTCCAAATTGCAAAAGATATATGGGATAAAGTTGCTACCATGTACTCCCATCAAGAAGATCTAGCACATCTCTATCAACTTCACTGGGAAAATAATCTCGAACAAGGTTATGTGACTGCAGAATAATATTTTGTGAGCTTGAATCAAAAATGTTGCGACCTTGAATCAAAAATGTTGCGACCTGGAACACTATCAAACAGCTATTATGAGTATGGAAGGTTTAAAAAATCCAATGAGTCAACTGCAAATATTTAAATTTTCAGCTAGTCTTCATTCGGATTTCGAACCTCAACGTATACAGGTTCTTAGAAGAGAGTTCCCACCTTCCCTTGAATCCGCATATAATTTATATATGCACAAAAGCAAGAAGACGAGAAACATCTCACCCCACTATTCCAGAACGATCAGCCTTGCTAAAAGATTCAAAGATAGGTAAAGGAACAGACAAGGAAAATGGACAAGGAACCGTGGATGGAGACAGGCTCCCCTGTACACATTGTGGGAGAAGAAGACACCTAAAGGACCACTATCGGATACTTCATCCAAACCTATGTAGAGCTTTGAACTAAGCCTTCTGTCAACATGAGCATTGTAGAGGAATCTATTGCCTTTACTTAAAGGGATCCAAAGGATAAAACTATTACTAAACTCCAACATCAACTAGATGAGTCTAGGGAGAGAGGAGAAATATGAAAATCCTTCTCCCCTTCTTCACATTTCCTGCTTCCATTCATTTTTCTTCCTCTATCACACATTAACTTGTTTTGTCTTTGGAGTAGTCTCTCTAAACATTTTTTTTTTTTTTTGAAGACACAGGGTGTCCCCACCTCTTATTTGAAGTGAGACTAATCCCTGCGGATACACGCAATAGTCTCTCTAAACATTAGTTAAGTATTTATCTATTTCTTTAGTTTTATTTGATTGCAAGTGATGATTGTAAACTTCATCTAGTGTTATCTTGATAGTTATAGGTGTTACTTTAATGGTGTCATGTAATGGTAAGATATTTGATTTTACATGTTAATTTACTAGTTACAGGTGTAAAGCCAATCTAACCTGACCCAACCTAATGTAACCTAGCCTAACCAGAAGTATGTTAGGGTTGAGTATTTAATACAGTGGGCTGAGCTCGGTTTGGGTCTAGGGTTGGGTTGGGTAATAGGCAGACTCCACTTTACGGTGGGTTGGGCTTGGGTTCACCCTCGGCACGACCTGACCTGCCATAGTTGAACCCTTGAACATAATAGTTTTCCATTGTTTAGGGGACAACTATGTGTTGTTTGCAATTGCGATTTCTCAATTTGTGCTTTGATGACTACAAATATTGGGTAAATAATAACTTCTGTTTTTTCTTATTTTTTCTGATTTATGCCTAAAAAATATCACAAATATCACAAGATATTTGTGAATATCACAATATATTGGCATGTATTAACGATTTGTCATACAAGGTATTTTTTGTGATATCCCCTTGTTTTGTTTTGCTGACCTACAATACCAATAGTATTGGGCAATACTATCGATACATTAAACATTGTTTGGTATGGGCTTTAAGGAAAAATGGAGGTGAAGGATCTAGACTTCTATATCCATGAGCACCTTGTCAAGGGTCAAATGTGTGGCTACCTTAAGAGCTACAGGTGGTTGCGCCAAGCTGCCAAGGGATGAGGATCCCCTTCCGTACAATGGTAGCAAGTTTATGCAAGTGTTTCAAAAGGAGAGCAATTTCTCATGGATTTTTTCAGTTGGTGAATCCCTTTATATTTTGCACCTCCAATTGCCTAATGACACTTTAGATGTCATGAGGCTCTGAAAGCCATTGAAATTTTAGATTATGCTAAGATGGTCCAAAATACTATCATGCGCAAGAGCAAACCTTGAGAAGTGCTCTACTTCTAGTATTGGAACCTCGACTTATCAAGAGGACAGACTTCTATTTTGGGGTGAATTGATCCTTTGCTATCTTGGCATCCCACCATGGGCTGATCCTCGTCTTCCTTACATGTGGGATCCTATTGTTGCAAAATTAAGAAGTAGATGGCCATTTGGAAGTGATCTTATCTTTCTTTAGGGGGATCGAGCAACACCAATCAAAGCTTCCATTGCCAGTTCTCAGGTTTACATGTTATCTTTTGCAAAATTCCCAACAAAGTGGCAAAAAGGATTAGAGGAGCTTCAAATGAACTTTCTTTGGCAAGGAAGTGGTTATCACTTGACAAATTGGGAGTTGCAAAAAACTTTAAGGAAGATTCGGAATTGAAGGAATCAAGGAAGTTGGGTTTGTTAATGAAATAGTGGCGAGGGTTTGAAGGGAATGCCCCTTGGAGATCCCTTTTGTAGAAAGAGGAGAGGATGGTATAAGATTTTTTTTTTTGAAGAGCAAGAGGATGGTACAAGGGGGGAAAAAGATAAAGAAGAAAGTGAGTGGGAGGACAACTCATATTTGGTGGGGAAAATTCCTAGGAGTTAAGATTTAAACTAGGGAAGTGCTCAACAGTAAGGTTCTGGGAGAACATTTGGTTGAGAAATAGATTATTGGTGCCTTCTTCACGTCAAATAGATTATTGGTGCCTTCTTCGCCTCTTATGTGACAGGTAGGAAGCAGGGTCAAATTAAAGAATAGTATGTAATGCATGGAACAAAAGGAATGAGCACTTTTTTTATGATAAGGTGGCTTGAGTACACCCATAATTGCACAAAGCATCAAGGAAAGCAGCAAGAGATTTGGGTGCGGTAGAAATGAAGAATCTGTTTCAAATTGTTAACAAGTATTCTCAATAAAATTTCAGTTATCTCTTGAAAAAAAAATTCTTAAAAAGTATAAAAACATAGGAAGGTAGAAGGCTGTGCAAATAACAGAAACGTTGGTCACTTATATTAAAGGGGCTCTCTCTTGCAACTAATTCAACAAAATGTCAACACCAGAGGTCATGTCGAATTGGACGCCATTGTCTCATGAGTTTGATTCTGATAGTTCCTTGGGCCAAATTGGGAGATGCCTCTAGTGGGTGCACAAGAAATGAACGTTAATGGCATTTTCCTCTTCAAATGCAGACTTCTCTTATATGGGAGGTATTATCAAGAGATAAGGGTAATACTAATGTCGTTTTATCTGGCCAGAGGAAGGAGGCTATTTGCTAATGTCAGTCAAGGTCCTTTTCACATAGGGTTAGAACTTTCTATTCCTCCTTGATGGAACTTTAAATGTGGAAGCAGCTCAACCCAGAAGCAACTTAAAAAAGAAAAAAGAAAACCCGCAACCCAGAAGCGGAGGAGACTAATCATATTTCATGTAACATAACAATCAACATTTTCAAACAAAATGAAGTGAGGCCCATCTGCAAAATCCCATCCCTTTCGAAAGCCCTAACAGCTAAACCTATCCTTCAAAATCCCCATCTACCCATAAAATCCAATGCAAAACCCTACATTGGTGAGAGATGTGGCAACAAACCCCAACTTCATAAGCATTATCAGTTCAAAATGCATCTTCAACTAGAAGAAAACATAGCTTTTCTTTCCCTTTTTTATTTTTGGCAACAAAGCACAGGAAACAAGAAAAATCTAGATTATAAATCCCAACAACTACACTCAATTAGAATAAAATGATAAATATAGAAGATGACATGGGGAGTGAAATAGAACATGAAACCATGAGCTCCCAAGCAGTGGGAGGTGAAATCTCCGACCATGTGCCTCTTGAAGAATGAGCCGGCGACTCGTAGGCAGTGGCTTGGTTAAGGGAACCCTAGCAGCTTAAGAAAGCAGCACTCTAAAAACCCTAAACTCATATTAAAATATTCACCAAACCTTGTCCAAAGCCCTTAAAACCAGAGAACAATCTACACCCGGGAAAAAAAATCCAAGCTTTCATGATTGGGTTAGAAAAAGATACAGAAAACAGAAATCCAGAGAAACGGCAACAACTCCAAGACTTCCAAAAAAAAAAAAAAAAAGACAAGAAGTAGACAAAAACATATTATAAAAAAATAAATAAATAAATAAAAAATCAAAACCCTAGCATAGCCCCAAAAATACTAAAAGCCAGTCCATAAACCCGAATTTTCAGTATAAGGCAAAAACCCCAAACAATAACAAACAAAGAAAGAAAGTAGAAGCAAAGAATGAAAAGAAAAACACCATTCGCTTAAATGTATATGAAAATATTCAAAACCCAAACAGCATAAAAGCAAGACTCTACAACCATACTACCAAAACCCTAGATTTTCAAAAAAAAAACACCAAAAACAAAATCCAAAATAGATAGAATTATAAAAATAAAAAATAAAAAATAAAAAAAATAAAAACTTAACCCTCATCACAAAAATCACTTACCAGTAAAACCCAGATGACCAAAAAAATCCAAAAACAAAAAAGAAAAAGACGAAAATAAACGTAGGGGAAATTGAAATACATACCGCCAAGAGAAGCCAAATAACAGATTTACTAGCAACAAGAACCGTCTCAGCCACAACGCCTTCCATGACAGTACCCAAAACCCTCTCCCAATCAACCACCCCACCATTCCTGCAAACAACCTTCTCAATCTCCATCTCCATTGCAGAATCTATGTATTAAAAATAGGAGAGAGAAAAAAACCCAGAACCCAAACCCTAGACGTAGAGAGAGAGAGCTCTAATTAGAAAAGAGATTCCATGAAATGCTTCTCTCAAGAAAAGGGATTTAAGATACCAGGGTTTGCTCTCGGTCTCTCACTCTCCCACTCTCCAGCTGGAAAAATAAAAAATAAAAAATCATACGGTCCTGATGCATCTGACCCTGAACTTCTTTTCTGTCCTGACCTGAGGCGCCTCTTTGTACTTGTACGGCTCCACCCTAGAGAATCCCAACCGCTGATAGGAACGAACGCCCAGACGGATGGTGCGACTAGGATTCGGTCGTGACCCCTCCGGTACCGACAGACGGTGCTGGAAAAGCCTGGGCCTACCATTATGCGGGAAGCGGATTGCGTACTGAGTAACTCAGTACCCTTAGCATACTGAGTAAACTGTGTGGGTCCACTTTTGTTTATTTATTTTATCCACTCGGTTAATCCATGTTACCAGATAATTTTAGTGCCTGATCCCAAAAAAGAAGCAAATTAAAATCTCAAGTGGACCACATCACACGAAACAGTTTGATTGAACCTCTACCATTGAAATTTTTTGGAGGCCAAAGAAGTTTTAGATGAAGCTGATGTTTGTGTTTTCTCTTTATCCATGTCTTTGTGATCTTATGAATAAGTTGGATGACAAAAAAAAAATTACTTTATACCCTAAGAAAGTTTCAACGGTGGAAATCCTTATTCCACAATGTTCCCTGTGTAATGGTACACTTGAGTATTGGATTTACTTCAATTTTGGGACCAACCCCTAAAATTAGCAGTAAAAATAGATGTATGGTGTAGATAAACCACATAAATTCACAGTGGGTCCAACTGAGTTTACTCAATACGATAAAAGCATACTGAGTAACTCAGTACACAATCCGATTTCATTATGCGCGTGTTTTATCCAGGTCGTCCATCCATTTTACCGGATCATTCTAAGGCATACGTTAAAAAATAAGGCAGATCCAAATCTCAGGTCGACCACACGACAGGAAACAGTAGTGATTGAGCGCCCACAGTCGAAACCTTCACACGGGCACAACAGTAGTGATTGAGCTAAAATGAGGACCAAAATAGATGGACAGCATAGATAAAATATATACTCATTGGGGGTATACATAGCTATTCAGCAGTGAAGTCTACTGGAGTCATCACTCCGAATCCGAATCCGAATGAGAGACCGGTATTCTCAACCGCACCTGTTTCCGGCTGAGTGCAGAATATTCAGATGGAGTCTACTGTATTTGTATATGTAAATCCACTCCGTCTATCAGGTGAAAACCCTTATTTAAACCATAAATACAAGATATAAATCTGATAAAAGATTTCTATATGTTACACCAATAGAAACGATGTATAATTGTTCGAGATGTAGCCGGCCTGAGTTTCAAATGACCATCATTTGAATATGTTCATTCATCACTTATGATTTACACCAGATTAATGGTTTTGACGAAAGATATACCCATGTGGCCTCACGCACAAATCTATGGCTGCAATTACATTCCTATTGTTTGGGTAGCGCGGCCCACCTGATTTGTAGACTTCGCTTCTACTTTTAATCCTATAATCAGAGATAGAAGCTGACGGATGGAGTGGATTTTACAAATTGAACAGGGTGATCCCCCAAAGCAATGCAAATATGGGGTTGCAAAGGATCCGGTACAATGGAAAACACTTCTCTCCGGACACAGATTCCCTGGAAAGCCTTTCGCATAAAGTTTTTTCACCGTGAATTTAGGTGAGACCAACCATGATGTTTGTGAGAAATCAACCCATCTATCTATTTTCTGAGTTGGCTGTAGAGCATTAGCCAAAAGCGAGCTGATCTAAGACTAGTGATCCGAAAATGAGCTGGAACTAAGACTCACGGAGGCAGAAAAGTTTTGAACGGTAATGACGTTGTGAACCGAATGGATGGCATGTAAACATCGGACTTAGGAAGGTTTCAACGGTGGGAATTTCACTAACCACATTTTGGCCCACTTTAGTTTTGGATACTTCTCAATTTTGATCTACTAAAATAAGCTCACAAAATGGACAAACAGACAAATTTCTCAAAAGTGTCATGGTGAACCCCACCAAAGTTACGCATTTACGAACGCGAGAGTCATTGGCAAGAGATCTGCGTCCCCTCTCTCGCCTGGTAGTCGGACTCTAATTGCATAGTACGCGCCACCCACTTCAGTGGTGTGTTAGATGGCAAAGATATGTGGGTTGATATATATATATATATATATATATATATATATATGTGTGTGTGTGTGTGTGTGTGTGGGGGGGGGGGAAGGTACTATGCGCTCGACCTCACGAGTCCGTCCCATGAGGTCGAGCTGTGTGGGCCCCACCGTGATGCATTTTGAAAATCTAACCCATCAGTCAAATGCACCATTCCATCGTGGGACTAAGTCTCAAAAATCAAGTCAATCTGTGACTTGTGTGGGCCACACCACATACAGAAGTGGGGAGGGGCCATGCACCATTAAAACATTCATAATCAGTTTTTTGGGCCCACCGAGATGTGGTTTGCAAATCCAGACCATCCATTATATGTGTCCCACTTGCATGAGGGTTCAGACCAAGTTTCAACAGCATTCAAAACTCAGGTGGGCCCCACCAAGTGCTTTTATATGTTTTAACGGTGTTTCACATGATTTTAGATGGTATGGCCCACCTGATTTTCGTATACGGCTGATTTTTGGGATATTCCATAATTTAGAGGGTATCCATCAAATGCACGGTGTTGATGGTCGACGCGCATCATGGTGGGGCCCACATAGCTCGACCTCACAGCAGCTAATAGTGAGATCGAGCTCATAGTACCATATACCCTTTTCCCTGTATGTGTGTGTGTGTGTGTGTTTGCTTTAACTTGCTTGGGGCTAACCATAATATTTAAGGAAATAAAAATATCAACTTAATCCAAAACTATTGTGGCCCAATAAATTTTTAATGGTAGCAGGTGTGGCCCACTTGAGCATTGGACCTCCTTATTTTTTCAACTCATGCCCTTACAATGATCCGGCAAATTGAATGGCAGATACGGATATAACACATATATAACGATGGAGCCCACGTAACTTTGCCACATCAATTCACCACCATAGTCCATGGTTTGAACTACATTAGGCATGCATACAGGGGTGCAATTATTGGCTGACATAGATGGATGACCTCATGTGGCTTCACACGGATGAGATCCATCCGGGCCGTCAGATATGCCACCTGCGTTTGGACTGTAGCTAAAATATCAGGCCGATTCAAAAATCTGGCGTTGGAAACATTTGAGATGGGAAGTCCCACCATCATTGTCAGTAGATTCAACGCTTGTCTTTAAATGCCGATCCAATCTAACTAGTCTTTTTTAAGTACAAAAAAGGAGGAATATATTCTCCAAAATCAAGACATTCCACGACCTATTTGAATTAGGCTACATGAATTTAAAGTTTTAGGCATGAGTTCACGTAGCTTCCTATGTACCGGCCCACATATTTCTTAGGTTGAGTTGCTTTTGGTATCCATTGTGAAAATATGACCGATGAACTGAATCTAATGGACATTCTCCCGCAAGTGGTGCTACGGTTAGGTTAGCCGTAGCCACACCCTCCAATGACACCATCTAGCTTGGCTAGTGCAGCAATGAAAGGTTGTAGCCCCCGATCATCGGTTGAAAAAATAAATGGTTAGCATAAGAAACCCATCTAAAGTGTCAAAATAGCAGTCAAAGATTAGTGGGGCTCCATATATTAACGGTCTAGATCATCCAAATGTGGGTCGACTAGTACAAATGGATGCATCCATGGGAGCGGAATTCCCTGCAACACTTGGTTTTATGTACAATTATCAAGTTCTGCGCGCACAGCATGTTGTCTGTGTGAAATCCACACTATTCTTCAGGAGCTCTCCTGGATTCTAGGCCTTGGGGCCAAAATTTACCCAAATACACGATTCAAGCGGGCCATACAATAGAAAAATGAGGATGAGAAGCCAACCATAGGTTTGTACGTGCAACTACTATGGTTGTATCATTCATCAAGTGTGGCTCACAAGGATGAAAGGAACATACAAAAACTAGCGTGATCCAAAACTCAAACAGGCCACACTTGTATGAATTTTCAGTTTTTTTTGTACTTTTACATTAATACTATTGGTGTGGCGCATATGAATTTTTTTATTAGGCTGATCTATTGTATGAATGAGGAATATAATGTTTTAACATGATGGGTGGTGTAGATTCCATGTATGTGTGTGTGTGTGTGTGTGTGTGTGTATATATATATATATATATATATATATATATATATATATATATATATATATATATATATATAGGCTGATCTATTGTATGAATGAGGAATATAATGTTTTAACATGATGGGTGGTGTGGATTCGATGTGTGTGTGTGTGTGTGTGTGTGTGTGTATACAACATAGTGGGATGCACTAAATAAGTGTTGTAGATGATTTCTCTCCCATAAGGGCATGACCATTGTGGGGCTGATGCAATGCACATATGGCAGTTTCCAACTTAAGGAAAATGGCATGTGTACAAATTAGCTGATTGTTTGCCACTAATCATATTATACAGACAATGTACTAGAGCTTTTCAATACATGCGATGTGGAAATTAGGGCTAGGGTTTTAGTCCCTCCCATTCTCTATTTATAAACTAAAAAATATAAAATAGTGCTATGATTATTTAGCTAATTGTTTGTCACTAATCATATTATACAGACAATGTACTAGAGCTTTTCAATACATGCGATGTGGAAATTAGGGCTAGGGTTTTAGTCCCTCCCATTCTCTATTTATAAACTAAAAAATATAAAATAGTGCTATGATTATTTAGCTAATTGTTTGTCACTAATCATATTATACAGACAATGTACTAGAGCTTTTCAATACATGCGATGTGGAAATTAGGGCTAGGGTTTTAGTCCCTCCCATTCTCTATTTATAAAGTAAAAAATATAAAATAGTGCTATGACTATTTACATCCATAGATATTTATAAGCTAAGTTGGCTCATGTATTTTAATCATGCCTAG
The DNA here is from genome assembly GCF_029962835.1 of Magnolia sinica. Lineage (NCBI taxonomy): Eukaryota > Viridiplantae > Streptophyta > Magnoliopsida > Magnoliales > Magnoliaceae > Magnolia > Magnolia sinica. The sequence goes on from NC_080582.1 coordinate 56,302,799, forward strand.
CTTGGATACAACCGATAAGACGAGAGTTAAAGATGTCCTTAATGAAAATATATGCATGTTGATTCTTTAATGATAAGTGAGGCATAAAACATAATACCTTGAAGAGGCTTTGTGTGTACAAAATGACAGTGGGCATTAGAGGACCCCAATCCAATCGGCATCACAATAGGCGGAGAAAGTAAGATGACCATGAGGCACTTAGAGAATACCCTTCCTAGGAACAACTTTAACAAAACGAATAATGCAATAAACAGTGCTGAGATGATATGACCATGGGGCTTACGAAACTGCTTGATAATACTAACTGCATAAACAATATTAGGCCGCTTGTTATAGACAAGTAGAACAACTTACCCACTAATCGGTGATGCATCTTAAGGTTAGCTACAGGCTCTCTTTGCAAGGTGAACAACTGATTATTAACTTCAATTGGGTCATGCAAGTCAAGAATCCAATATACCCATGAGATTTAAAAGGTTTAATGCATACTTACGCTAAGTACAAAGATCTCTTTCGAGGAATGATTAACTTCAATGCTGAGGAAATAATGAAGTGAATGAGATTTTTCATCTAAAATCGATCCACCAAAAATGTCTTGATCACAGAGATGTCATTAGTATTGTCACCAATGATAAGAATATTATCCACATAGCCAACTAAAATATTAGTTGAGTTGTCAAGCCATCTAACAAATATGAACGGGTTAGATAGGTACAGTTGAAACCCTATATATAAGATAGTAGAGTTGAACCACTCAAATTGAAAATGTGAGCCTGTGGCGTAATGTGATTACCAGGCTGTACATGCGCAAGTTTGGCAGATCTAAGGAATGAAGGCTATGTCCTATAAGAAGGGTAATTGGGACCTATTAAAAATATATGCCTAATTAAAAACTAATTGCCAAACTTAAACTAATTAATAATTAAACTAAGCAAAGTAATATAATTCTAAGGCTTCCAAGCCAATAGAGGGTCTAATTATATAGACTACAAATGATATGCAAATAAGCACCTAATCTATATCAAAATAGTGTATATGTGTGTGGGATGTGTTACCTATCAATCACTAAGCATTCATCTAATAATGCATTATAATGTAAACATTCAAACTCACAAGCATAATTAGACAATTGCGCAAATGAATATCTCAAAGATAATCAAATATAGTAGTTCGGCTACTTGCCTACTCCACTCCCAACGGACATACTCAACCCATTAGTATACCGGATTTCACTACCGAATGTTTTAAATCAGGTTCACCTTAAACCTTTTACAGCCCTACATAAGGACTCTAAAATTTAGGCTCTACACAAGAGTGAAGGTCCCATATAAGAACCTAGGGTTTTAGGCCCTACATAAGAGTTAAGGTCCTACACAAGAACCCAATCATTTAGGCTCTACTCTCGAGCCAAGGTCCTACAAAAGAACCTGAAAATTTAGACTCCACACTAGAGTCAAAGTCTTACACAAGAACTTAGGATTTATGTCTTACAAAGGCCAATGTCCTACACAAGTGTCACGCCCCAAACTCGAAAATCGGGCTCACAAAATTCCTGATTGCCGAATCCGGTGCCGATAACCTCCGTAGTACCCCATTCTCGGCTCCCAGCGCGCACGCGCCAGATTCCGATCCTGGGATCCTATAAGGAGGATTTTTTAACATGCATTTATCTCGTAAGAAGCATAGCTACAAGTATACCCAAATTATAAGAGCAACATCATTACCACATATCCACTAATATAATCATTCGGGTACAATGCTGAAATGGAAATATAATATAAAGATATCAAAGAAAACTCTAAAAGCTCCACCGCACGCTCCTGCCTCAGATCGGTTGCATCCTAACATCACCTGCATGCATCTATCGTGCATAAGCTTATAGAAAGCTTAGAGGGTGGTGAAAGTGTGTACGCAAGATAAGTGTCAAGCACACAAATACAACACTATAAATCATACAATATCAGAATAAGAATGAAATGCTGACAAGATCATGAATCATACGATATCAGAATAAGCAAAAATATATTGGTAAGTCCATGAGTCATACAATATCAGAATATGTAATGTAGATCGGCTATGCAAACGTGGAATCATAGAGAGTCAAATATCAGATGCTGAGGATCCAATGCAATATACAAATCCTGATAAGTCTGTCTAGGCCATATAAGTGCATAAACATAGCAACCCAAAATGTCATATGCCTGCGATGCAATATGCGATGCGAATGAAATGACCAAGTTGGAGTGTGAGGTCGAGATGACAGTACGTAGTATCACAGGCTACGAGGTCCATCACAAGGGACTTCTATCCAAACCAGTCTCATACCTAAATTTGGATAGTCATACTCAATATGGTAAACTCCTAATCTCAGGTTAGTCGCACGCTCAATTGAAATCCTGGCCATGCGAAGGTACATGTAACAAATAGTTACGACCACCAGCCCGAGTAGATAGTGATTGAATAAATGAATGAGTATACAATTCTTGCTCAATAAGTCTACATATCAGTACGGTTCCTCTCTGGAATCATTATCAGGGTCTAGTATACTCCACACTGATTGTCGCCTCCCTAGCCATACAGCCCAGTGAGTGGAAGAGACCACACTATCCGCCTGACCAGTAGTCTACCAATACCTACCCGGCTCGTCGATAGTGGACCCATTTGTGAGTTGGTTAAACTCATCCTAGCTTATAGCCCCCTCACTTGGGCGGATAAGGCCACACCCCCTCCCAATTGACCACGACACAATGGGAGATGCAACCTATTGGTAATCGGCACTCTATCACTCATGGTCCACTCGGTCTAGACGTTGGGGCGTCTCCTAGCCTCGGAGGTTTAGGGACTTTCACCCACGGATATCCAAAGTGCCTAGATGCTTAAACCAAACATTTTCGGTGTCCCAACTGGCCATCCACAACATGCCTGTGGAGGCCACGACCCTGATGTCGCTAGGGCGTACAACGATCATATCACATATATGCGAGATGCATGAGTCACACCGTCCAGTCATGCAGCAATCCTGCATGTACCGCACGCTCATGTGGGTAACTCCTATCAGTGAGTCTCATAAATAATCTGCCCAATGGCATATGCTATGATCAATCACTACTCATATCAAGCATACATATGATGTGTATGGCATGAGTCATGGAATTATACTAAGCATGTTTTATGGCGATGAACTATCCTCACAACGAAGATGGGCCTAGATGGCATACACACAACAAGTATGGGCCTATCAATGGGCCCTAGGGAGAGTCATAATGCGGACATTTAACCAACATTATTCTTACAATGTGGACGTCAAACCATCATTGCTCCCACGGCATCACCCGCCATAAACATCATTATGTAAACCATGGTGGAATCACACATTGCAATGGACCCTATGTACATACCATTGGGCATCAACCCATGGGCCTCAAATACATCAAATGGGCCACATCACATGAACCTTATATGTATCAAGGTGGGCCTCAACAATAGGCTTCATACATCACATCAAGGTGGGCCTCAACAACGAGCCTCATACATCACATCAGGGTGGGCCTCATATATCACATCAGGCCTAATCAAATGGGCCAAATTAAATGGGCCAAGTTGAATGGGCCGAGCACAATTCATCTATTGTAGACATCAATATAGTGTATTATGCAAAAGCATGAGCCCTATCAAGAGATCATTTGGACCATACCATATTTAACTGTGTTGATAATGATTCCACAGTTAAATTCTAGTAGGCCCCATCATAGGGTTTATTTCTCATCCAGCCTATTCATAAGGTCACAAAGGCCTAGATTTAGAGGAAAAACAAATATCATATAGGTCCAAACTTTGAAGCCCAAGGGTTTAATGGCGGACTTCAAATGCACTGTTTACTATAATGTGGTCTACCTGATCCTAGATCTGTCTTATTTTTAGTCTCAAGCTGTAAGACGAACTTGCCAAAGGGTTGGACGGTTTGGATGCAACACATGCATCATGGTGGGTCCCACCGTCCAGTGGTGTGGACGGTGTGGATAGGACACATACATCATTGGTGGGTCCCACTGTCCAGTGGTGTGGACGGTGTGGATAGAACACATACATCATCGGGTCCCACGTGGGGCCCAACATAACATTTATTTTCCATCCACCAGTTGATAGGGTCACATAGACTCGGATGAAGAGTAAAAACAAATTTCATATCGATCCAAAACTTCTATGACAACCCAAAAGGATTTCAATGGCAGAAGCTCAATCCCACTGTTTCTTGCCGTGTGGGCCACTTGAGTTCCATATACGGCTGATTTTTGGGGTGGCCCACTGCCCTAAGGGGGCCCATCAAATGCACGACATGGATGTTTAGCACACATCACGGTGAGGCCTGCGGCTGGGACCCATGTCCCATCCCGTCCTTGCCAGTGGCGCAACAGGACGCTACAACTGGACATCCTCAGCAGCGCCTGCTGCATGTAAAATTTTTATTTTTTGTTTTTCTTTAGTTTTTCCAAGGTGGGGTTCGCATCAGTAAAATCCAACCCAACCATTGGTTTCTATGGCCCAAAACAGACCCATCAAGCCCAATATTCGACATGTTTTGGTGTACAGAAATATCAGGGTGGATTTCAACGGTAAAAATACTATTTTCTATGCTATGACCCGCCAGAAAGTTAGATTAGCTTCATTTTTCGGATCAACGCCTAAAATGAGCTGAGGAATGGGATGGGCGACGTGGATTAAATCCATACATCAAGGTGGGGCCTATATGAGTGACCCACCCAAAAGTTTGGAATCAAACTGATATATATATTTTATTATTATTATTTTTTCTTTGTTGTTGTTCGTACACCCACTGCCTGTTCATGCCTACAGAACACGTCCAGCATCCCTGGATGCTGGACGGACAGCGTGTATATACCATTCATCAAGGTGGGTCCCACGTGTGGGGACCACGGCTGGTGGGTCCCACGTGGACGTGGCCCACTTGATTTGGATCAATTTGATACTTGTGTTTTCCATCACCAAAGGGTAGGGCCCAATGGCTTAGACGGCTATGGGGTCCATTTGATGGACGGTTTGGAAATCACGTACACTCATTAAGTGGGCCACAAAATAAAGGAAGGAGAGAGAGAGATAGACAGAGAGAGATGTGATGATGGAGGGACCTCGACACTACGGGCCCTCCCTTGCATGATTTACAACATATATCAAGTGGGTCCCATTTCATATGAGCCCACCGATCAAAATCAACGGTGGAGATCCTTTCCCCACCGAAATGCAAGGTCTAGATGACCTTATTTATGCAAGGAAAATAAACATTATGATGGGGTCCATGGAGAATGGCTCATCATGCTCCATGGACCCCATCATGAAATGATTATGAAAATTAAAGTGGGCCATCAGCCACATCTAGGGTCCAAAGTGAGATCCATACCATCAATCGGTAGGCCTCACTTGACCCATCATAAAAACATGAAATATAGGCCTATAGAAGCACCCACCGTTCGATCTTCTTGGTCCGATGGAACATCGAGCTCCTTGTGTCTCACTTTGATGGAAGGTGATGAGAGATGAAGGGCTAGGATGAAGGATTTTTGGGTGGGAAGTGGGCCACACATAACCTCTTTTCTCTCTTTTGGAAGTGCTTGGACGTGCACTATTTTTTGCTCCTTTGTTGCTTGGAAAATGTGAAGAGAAAGAGAGAGAGAAGGGATGGTTGTAAGAGAGGTGATGGATGTGAGTGATGGATGTAAGGTGATAGTTGTACTTGACATGTATAGGTGTGTAAGAGAGAGAGAGGGGGAGAGAGTTGACTTTAGGGTTGCTCTTTTACTTGACATGAGGTGATTGATTGATTGATTGATGGGACATATTGTAGAGATTCTCTTGGGATTGCAAACGTACGGTGTTTTCCTCGAACTGAACGCGGGACCACATCTCCTGGCCAGGGTATCGGATCGGCGGGCGAGACGCGGCGTCGGAACCGTGGCGACGGCGCGGTTGCAAGGGTACAAGTCTCGGGTTGAACTGACTCTAATATATGGGACATGACTTAGGATCGCGCGTAAATGCTGATAACAGATCGTGGGTCGCCAGAATTTGATTAGAAGAACCGCAGAAGCTTACGGAACAGTACGGGCTAGGATACGGGCCTCACAACTCTCCCTTCCTAATAAAAATTTCATCCTGAAAATTTAAAACAGAACACGATTAATACAGAGCTCACTGAGGAAAATCCTATCAGAACACAACATCCCAACATAGTCAAACACCTAAGAGATGGGGATAACGCCCACGAATCTCAGCCTCTTACTCCCAAGGCGCCTTATCAACACTACGATGACCACACCGAACCTCGGATCTCAGATTAAAAATGATCAAAACTGAAATACTATGCAGCCTCATAATCTCAATGGTAAGGAGCTATATCAGAAAATCTCTAAGTTATTCAAACTCGAGGATCTAACCATTCCAAGTTCTCAACAGTCATAGAGTGAAGGGTAGCTATTAGCAGATATGTGATGTTATCTTTAGGTATTCCCAAGTTATGCTCTGATACTAACTTCTGTCACGCCTCTAACCAGAAACCGGGCTCACAAAATTCCCGATCACTGAATCCGGTGCCGACAGCCTTCGTAGTACCCCATTCTCGGCTCCCAGCATGCATGCGCCAGATTCCGATCTTGGGATCCTACAAGGAGGATTTTTCAACGTATATTTATCTCGTAAGAAACATAACCACAAGTATATCTAAATTACAAGAGAAACATCATTACCACATATCCACTAATATAATCATTTGAGTACAATGCTAAAATGGAAATATAATATAAAGATATCAAAGAAAACTCCAAAAGCTCCACCGCATGCTCCTGCCTCAGATCGGCTGCATCCTAACATCACCTGCATGCATCTATCGTGCATAAGCTTGTAGAAAGCTTAGAGGGTGGTGAAAGTGTAAGTGTCATAGTTTATAGCCCTTTGTGTTGTCAAATTTGTAGTGCCAAAGACAGTGTTATGAAGTTTGCATCTATGAAGCACAATGCTCTACTCAAGATCAATTTAGGTTGACAAGCATTGTTCACAAGTCAAGAATCTCAAGAAGCTTTCAAGTTCAACCTCAAGATCTCAAGAAGCTTTTAAGTTCAATCTCACGATCTCAAAAAGCTCTTAAGTTTAAATGACATCAAGACTTCAAGCTCCATTACTTTCAAAGGTCACTCGTCTCTAAAGTTTCAATGTCCTTACTTCACTATTGAGGTATGACTGACCTTAGGTTGACCTTCAGAGTAGGCCATTTTGGATACATAATTAATATGTTTTATATAAGTGAGTTTGGTTTGTTCTAAGACTAGTCTTAGACTTTGTTCGACTAGTCCTAGCACTGCTTCGACCTGTCTAAACATTTCCTCGATCAGTCGTAAGTTTGTTACAAAAATCGAAAATTTTCTGTTAGGTTTCGACTAGTCCTAGGGACTGTTCGACCAGTCATAGGAACAGTGTCGATTGCATCTTTGACCAGTCGTAGACCTACGACTCAAAGAACAGCATTGAAATTTGGCCACCTACGACCAGTCAAAGGGATCCTACGACCAGTCGAAGGAGACCTACGATCAGTCAAAGGAAACCTATGACTAGTCGTGAAACTGCCAAATCTTATCACGCCCGAATTTTCAAATATCTGTTGGTTCTACGACCAGTCGTAGAGGTCCTTAGACCAGTCGGAGGCGTGATTTGCTCACCTATAAATAGAGCACGAATCTCAGAATTATATATGAAAATTAAAGAACTTCAAGCTAAATTAATTCGGCCTTCTGAGAGAGAAGTCGATGCTCCATATAAGCTAAGTGTGTATATTTAATATTCTCTTTCTTTAACTTTCTTAATTGATTTTGTTTCTTGTGTTCCAATCTAATCTGAAAAGGGGAATTGTTGTTTTCCTTTTTCTGAAATCAAAATCAATTAGAGCTAACCCTTTTGTTTTAATTTAAAATCTATTAGAACCTAGAACCATTATAAAGTGAGTATTGGACATTGAACTTTGACATTCAAATCTCTACTCCGACTTGGTTCTTTTGGGCTGCTACAACGAAGGAGAAAATCAGGTATTTTACAATTTGTGTAATTTACATTGTTTGGTTTTATTTGAGGTTAAGCCAGAAAAATCTCAAAGTTGTTGGTTATCTGAGGAGAGCCAGAAAACTCAGAAGTGAGGGCTTTTAAATTGTGTAAGCCCTTTGAAAAAGACACAATTGTGAAGGTTTTGGGTGAACCTGTGAAAACTTATTTGATAGTGAACGCTAATATCCCCTGTGTGAGGATATTAGGAGTGGAGTAGCATTTTGTGTGGCTGTTGTTTAACAGTTGGTGAACACATAGGCGAACCACTATAATTCTTTGTGTTTGGATGTGTGATTTATATTTCCTATCTTTTATCATTCAGATTTGTGGAATGTATGTGTGGATGTGAATGTTGTAAATTTTACATTTCAAGCACAGTTGGGAATGTTGTAATAATTTAGATTTACATTTCAGCATTATATTTTTGCTATCTCTTTATTACTTTGAGCTTCAGTTTCTCTATTTGTTCTAGTAAGGTTGCCCTGCCGTTTTTATGGTGCATGGTTGTCCTTAGAATTATCAATTTTTTGAGCTAGCATTCATCAGTGTGAATTGATTTATTTATTCAGTTCTATCTTTCTATATTTCCACTGTATTTATCTTAAAATTTGGCATAGTCTTATTCACCCCCCCTTTAGGACATATAGCTTGGCCATTTCAGAAAGTGTGTACGCAAGATAAGTGTCAAGCACACAAATACAACGCCATAAATCATACAATATCGGAATAAGAATGAAATATTAACAAGATCATGAATCATACGATATCAGAGTAAGCAGAAATATACTGGTAAGTCCATGAGTTATACAATATCAGAATATGTAATGTAGATCGGCTATGCAAACGCGGAATCATAGAGAGTCAAATATCAGATACCAAGGATCTAATGTAATATACAAATCCTGTTAAGTCTGTCTAGGCCATATAAGTGCATTAACATAGCAACCCAAAATGCCATATACCTGCGGATGTAATATGCGATGCGAATGAAATGACCATGCTGGAGTGTGAGGTCGGGATGACAGTACGTATCATCACAGGCTACGGGGTCCATCACAAGGGACTTCTATCCAAACCAATCTCATACCTAAATTTGGATAGTCAGACTCAATGTGGTAAACTCCTAATCTTAGGTTAGTCGCGCGCCCAACCGAAATCTTTGTCATGTGAAGGTACACGTAACAAATAGTTGCGCACCACTAGCCCGAGTGGATAGTGAATGAATGAATGAATGAGTATGTAATTCCTGCTCAATAAGTCCATATATCAGTACGGTTCCTCTCAAGGATCATTACTGGGGTCTAGTACACTCTACCCTGACTGTCGCCTCCCTAGCCACACAACCCAGCAAGTGAAAGAGACCACACTATCTGCATGACCAGTAGTCTGCCAGTACCTACCCGGCTCGTCGATAGCGGACCCAATTGTGAACTCGTCAAACTCAGCCTAGCTTACAGCCCCCTCACTCGGGCGGATAAGGCCACACACAGTGGGAGACGCGGCCTACAGGTATTCGGCACTCGGGTGCTCATGTTCCACTCGGTCTAGACATTGAGGCGTCTCCTGGCCTCGGAGGTTTAGGGACTTTCACCCACGGACATCCAAAGTGCCCAGATGCTTGAACTAAACATTTTCGGTGTCCCATCTGGCCATCCACGACATGCCTGTGGAGGCCACGGCCCTGATGTCGCTAGGGCGTACAACGATCATATCACATATATGCGAGATGCATGAGTCACACCGTCCAGTCATGCAGCAATCCTGCACGTACCGCGCGCTCATGTGGGTAACTCCTATCAGTGAGTCTCATAAATAATCTGCCTAATGGCATATGCTATGATCAGTCACTACTCATATCAAGCATACATATGATGTGTATGACATGAGTCATGGAATTATACTAAGCATGTTTTATGGTGATGAACTATCCTCACAACGAAGATGGGCCTAGATGGCGTACACACAACAAGTATGGGCCTATCAATGGGCCCTAGGGAGAGTCATAATATGGACATTTAACCAACATTATTCTTACAATGTGGATGACAAACTATCATTGCTCCCAAGGCATCGCCCGCCATAAACATCATTACATAAACCATGGTGGAATCACACATTGTAATGAACCTTATGTACATACCATTGGGCTCGACCCATGGGCCGCATCACATGAGCCTTATATGTATCAAGGTGGGCCTTAACAATAGGCTTTATACATCACATCAAGGTGGCCCTCAACAACGAGCCTCATACATCACATCAAGGTGGGCCTCATATATCACATTGGGCCTAATCAAATGGGTCGAATCAATGGGCCGAATTAAATGGACCAAGTTGAATGGGCCGAGCACAATTCATCTATTTGTAGACATCAATATAGTGTATTATGCAAAAGCATGAGCCATATTAAGAGATCATCTGGACCATACCATATTTAACTGTGTTGATAATAATTTCTACCGTTAAATTCCAGTGGGCCCCATCATAGGGTTTATTTCTCATCCAGCCTATTCATAAGGTCACAAAGGCCTGGATTTAGAGGAAAAACAAATATCATATAGGTCCAAACTTTAAAGCCCAAGGGTTTAATGGTGGACTTCAAACCCACTGTTTACTATAATGTGGTCCACCTGATCCTAGATCTGTCTTATTTTTAGTCTCAAGCTGTAAGACGAACTTGCCAAAGGGTTGAACGGTTTGGATGCAACACATGCATCATGGTGGGTCCCACCGTCCAGTGGTGTGGACAGTGTGGAGAGGACACATACATCATTGGTGGGTCCCACCGTCCAGTGGTGTGGACGGTGTGGATAGAACACATACATCATTGGGTCCCACGTGGGGCCCACCATAACGTTTATTTTCCATCCACCAATTGATAGGGTCACATAGACCCGGATGAAGAGTAAAAATAAATTTCATATCGATCGAAAACTTTTGTGACAACCCAAAAGGATTTCAATGGCAGACGCTCAATCCCACTGTTTCCTACCGTGTTGGCCACCCGAGTTCCGTATACGACTGTTTTTGGGGTGGCCCACTACCCTAAAGGGGCCTATCAAATGCACGGCATGGATGTTCGGCACACATCACGGTGAGGCCTGCGGCTGGGACCCACGGTCCCAGCCCGTCCTTGCCAGTGGCACAATAGGACGCTGCTACTGGACGTCCTCAGCAGAGCCTGCTGCATGTAAAATTTTTATTTTTATTTTTTTTAGTTTTTCCTAGGTGGGGTCTGCATCAGTAAAATCCAACCCAACCATTGGTCTCTATGGCCCAAGACAGACCCATCAAGCCCAATATTCGACATGTTTTGGTGTACAGAAACATCAGGGTGGATTTCAAAGGTAAAAACACTGTTTTCTATGCTATGGCCCGCCAGAAAGTCAGATTAGCTTCATTTTTTGGCTCAACGCCTAAAATGAGCTGAGAAATGGGATGGATGGCGTGGATTAAATCCATACATTAAGGTGGGGCCTGTATGTGTGGCCCACCCAAAGGTTTGGAATCAAACTGATATATATATATATGTTTTATTATTATTATTTTTTCTCTATTGCTGTTAGTACACCCACTGCCTGTTCACGCCTACAGAACACGTCCAACGTCCGTAGACGCTGTACGGACAGCGTGTATATACCATTCATCAAGGTGGGTCCCATGTGTGGGGACCACGGCTGGTGGGTCCCATGTGGACGTGGCCCGCTTGATTTAGATCAATCTGATACTTATGTTTTCCATCACCAAAGGGTAGGGCTCATATGGCTTGGATAGCCATGAGGTCCATTCGATGGATGGTTTGGACATCACGTACACTCATTAAGTGGGCTACAAAATAAAGGAAGGAGAGAGACAGAGAGACAGAGAGACGTGATGATGGAGGGACCCTGACACTATGGGCCCTCCCTTACATGATTTACAACATACATCAAGTGGGTCCCATGTCATATGGGCCCACCGATCAAAATCAATGGTGGAGATCTTTTCCCCACCGAAATGCAAGGTCTAGATGACCCTATTTATATAAGGAAAATAAACATCATGATGGGGTCCATGGAGAATGGCCCATCATGAAATGATCATGAAAATTAATGTGGGCCATCGGCTACATCTAGGGTCCAAAGTGTGATCTATACCATCAATCGGTAGGCCTCACTTAGCCCATCATAAAAACATGAAATATAGGCCTATAGAAGCACCCACCGTTCGATCTTCTTGGTCTGATGGAACATCAAGCTCCTTGTGTCTCACTTTGATGAAAGGTGATGAGAGATGAAGGGCTACGATGAAGGATTTTTGGGTGGGAAGTGGGCCACACACAACCTCTTTCTCTCTTTTGGAAGTGCTTGGACGTGCACTATTTTTTGCTCCTTTGTTGCTTGGAAAATGTGAAGAGAAAGAGAGAGAGAAGGGATGGTTGTAAGAGAGGTGATGGATGTGAGGTGATAGTTGTACTTGACATGTATAGGTGTGTAAGAGAGAGAGAGGGAAAGAGTTAACTTTGAGGTTGCTCTTGTACTTAACATGGGTGATTGATTGATTGATTAATGGGACATGTTGTAGAGATTCTCTTGGATTACAAACGCACGATGTTTTCCTCGAACTGAACGCGGGCCCACATCTCCTGGCCAGGGTATCGGATCGGCGCGCGAGATGTGGCGTCGGAACCGCGATTACGGCATGGTTGTAAGGGTACAAGTCTCGGGTCGAACCGACTCTGATATACAGGACACAACTCAGGATCTTATGCAAACACTGATAACAGATCGTGGGTCGCCGAAATTCAATCGGGAGGACCGCGAAAGCTTATGGAACAGTATGGGCTAGGATACGGGCCTCACAATAAGAACTTAGTTTGAGTTTGGGTTTACAAACTCTTACCATCAATCCTTCACAAGGAAAGAGAGGAAACTCAGACTCTTACAATTGATAACTTACTTGTCAGATTAAGCCCCTTTTGTAATATCTTTCTTGGGTAGCTTGATCGTGGCTCTCTTGTGCTTCAATCAGCTCCCTGATGCTCCCCCGATCATGATGTCGCTGCTTTACAAAGACCTTAACTCTAAGATTAATCACCTTGCATATGATGAACCTCCGAGGTGTCCAAGGTGATGAGAGGTTAGTTAAATCTCCTACAACTAGTTGGAAGTTATTTTTCCTAGGGGATTCACCTAGATGGGTCTCCTAGATGATTTGGACAATGGTTTGACAAGATAGCTTAAATCCAATCTCTAGCAAATGGAAGAGTTTAAGCTAATCTCCAATGGTGAGGTTGGAATCCTCATTAGAGTTGTAATCTCAAGGAAGATTGCTTAGAACTAATGACGCTTGGGATGGAGGATATGAACATGGAATATCCTAAGCTTCTATTACACTAAAAATTTATAAAAAATCCCTAGAACCGATTGTCCTTTATAAATAGTTCGAGCTCCAATGGTAAAAAAATGTGCAAAAAATGGCTCTTTTGTCACGCCCCAAACCCGAAAATTAAAATGGCCAAGCTATATGTCCTAGGGGGGGTGAATAGGACAATGCCAAATTTAAATAATAACAGCTGAATATAAATGAATAAAAGATAGCACTATTAATAAATCACTATATTGGAATGTAAAGCAACCTCAAAAAGTGAGATTGATATCAATGTTGTTCTAAGGACAACCTTACACCATAAAAACCAAAGGTTTATGGCAGGACAACCTTATTTCTAGAACAAATTGAATGTCAAAAACTCAAATAGAAAGAAAACAAATGAAATAGCAAGAAATAAATTCTAAACTATTACAACATTCCCCACAATGCTTGAAATGTAAATATTGCAACATTCACATTCACATATACATTCCACAAATCTGAATGATCAAAGATAGAAAATATAAATCACACCTCCACAAAACATAAAGAGTTATAGTGGTTCGCCTGTGTGTACACCAAGTGTTAAAAAACAGCCACACAGATTGCTACTCCACTCCTAATACACAGGGGATATTAGCGTTCACTATCAAAATAGGTTTTCACAGGTTCACCAAAAACCTTCACAATTGTGTCGTTTTAGAAAAGGGCTTACACAATTCAAAAACCCTCACTTCTGAGTTTTCTAGCTCTCCTCAGATAACCAATACAATGATATTTTTCTGGCTTAATCTCAAATAAAACCAAAATGGAAATTTATATAAATGTAAAATACCTGGATTTCTCCTTTTGTTGTAGCCCGGAAGAACCAATCGGAGTAGAAGATCGAATGTAGAAGTTCAAAGTCCAATACTCACTTTAAAATGGTTTTAGGTTCTAATTGTTTTAAATTAAACCATTTGAGCTAGCTATATTTGATTTTGATTCCAAGAAGAAGGAATATCACAATTCCTCTTTTCAATTAAGATTGGAATGTAGAAACAAAATCAAATTAATAAAGCTAATAAAAGAGAATATAAATTATGCACAAAGTAGCTTAAAATGAACACAAATTTATCTCAGAGTGATCCCTTGATTTTAGTTGAATTGAGTTATCAATCTCTGAAATTCGTGTTCTATTTATAGTTGCAGAAACTCGGCTACGACTGGTCGTAGGAGAAACGGATTTTTGAATTTTTGAGCACGATCGGATAAAACCGTTCTACAACTGGTCGTAGGGTGTCTACGATTGGTCGTTGGCCCTTTACGACTGGTCGTAACATACCCATGACTGGTCGTAGGACTCAAAGATTGGTCACTGTAGTTTGAGTCGTAGAACCAGGACTGGTCGTAGGACGAGTCGACACTGTTCACACGACCGATCGAACAGAGTCCAGGACTGGTCGTGGACGAGCAGAAAATTTTGAAAAATTGCAACCAACTTAGGACTGGTCTTGGAATTTCTTAGACTGGTCGAGGCAGTGCTAGGACTAGTCGAACAAGGTTCAATACTAGTCTTAGAACTGTCCAATTCCATGTAAAATGATTCAATTGAATTATGTATTCAAAATGACCTACCCTAAGGACAATCTAAGGTCAATCATACCTTGAAAGTGAGGTATGAACATCAAGACTTCATATCTTTAGATGATAGATGACCTTTGAAGATTGTGAAGATTGAGATCTTTGAACTTGATGTAGCACTGAACATGAGATCTTCTATAGCTTGAATAACAATTCATCTTGTGTTGTACACTGACTTGAGTCTTAAACAAGATCACTTTTACTGTTGTAGCTTGTACTTGCATTCTACTGTAATAGCTTGTACTTGCATTTCTTGAAGTAGTTTGAAGTAGTTCTTCGTTCTTGACTTGAAGTAAAGTGCTTAGAGCGGTGATGCAATGTCTTGAACATTTATAACAATGAACTACGCAAGACATAGATTGAGGTTTTGGCACCACAAAATTTGACAACCAAAGGAGCATAAAACCATAGCACTTACAATCTCCCCCTTTGTCAAATTTGTGACAAAACACTCAACAATAATATAACCAATATGAATACCAAAAAAATATGCACCGGTTATAAAAGAAAAAACCAGTTACAGTCTGGTTAAAGAATCATGCACCAGTTGTCATCACACATCAAGATGAAGTAGGCAGAACACCTCCTTACTTACTGTCCCTGAATAGCACATATATATCCAAAAAAAAGGGCTACTCTACCACAGTCCATATTCCATCAACATATCAATTCATATGCAAAACCATATAAATTCTCCCCCTTTTTGTTACAATATGACAAAGGAAGAAGAAAAATGGAAAAGGATAATAAACATGAGTAATCAAGGAGTCAAGATATAAGCAAATTAAAGTCCGCATACCATGAACTAGTTTAAACAAAGTCAGTAAGCTACAGTCAGCAAACCAAAGAGTTTACAACCCAACAAAAATAGACTTAAATTATTACAAACCAAAGAGTAAATCACTTAATCAGATTCTGAGGAAGGAGCAGGTATGGTAGGATCAAGTTGGTGAAGGCCCTTGTTTAAGCGCCTAAGATACTTGCGCATATATTTAAATCGTAAATCATGGGCAACATTCATATTCTCTACTTTCTCCTCAAGTGCACGCAAACGTGCATCAAACTCAGATGGTTCATAATTAGGATCATTAGCAGAATCAGACTCAATTTCATAAAAAATATCATCCATGTTTATGTCATCAGGAGGAAGATCATCAGCTTCTTCTTCATTCCTAGCTTCAGCTCCATCACCACCAACATCCACTTGGCCAGGAGCCAATTCCAATTTCATCTTATTTATATTTGAGTTATTAAAAATAAGATGATGGATGGGAGCCTCTCCAATAGGCATAGCAACCAACATATGAGAAGCTAAAACAATCATAAGATAGACAAATAAAATATCACTATGACCTGGATGGAGACGAAACTGAATGATAGAATGACATATTAAAGATGGAAGACAAACTTTAGCCAGAGACGACAGAGTGCAAAACACGAACCATAAAGGAAGTCAGTTCAGTTTTATTACCAAAACGCGGATACAGATTTGAAGTAAAGATTCTGTGGAGGACTCTGTATCTATGTAACAAGTACCTTGAGGGGAGCACATTCCCTTTATGAGTCCATTGCACATCCATATTATATAATGCTCTGGTGAGCATTCGTTTTTCTGATTCTGAGGGTTTTTCAGTTAGAATATGAATAGGAATACCCTCATCATTAACAGGTATTTCCATAAGGCCAGATATTAGATGACGATCTATATCAAAAGGGCCTTCTCTAGCATCTATTTTAAATGTTAAATTCTCAGCAGAAAAATCAGATATACATGCGAAAATGGACTAAGCAATAGATTGGTATGCAGGCCCACCCCAATGTAAGATGTTATCCCATCGTACAGATTGGAGGAATGGAATGATACCAAAAGGAGCAATGTGGGTAAGATCAACAGCTCTTTTAACAATAACCTTGCGCAAACACAAATCCCGTACATATGAGGGATCATTGTCGGGTGACCGAAGATGGCGCCGAGTTATTGGAGTAGATCTAGAAGAAGATGAAACACGGGCTGCTTTCTTTTTCCCTCTAGCATCCATTGGCAACGAGAAATTCAAAGAACTAAGGAGATGGAAAAGATGAGAAATGGGTTTTCTCAAAATCAAATTTGAGAAGAAAACCCCAATTAACCCAACAAAGCTTAAAATCAAGCACTCCAATGATGAGATTGAAGCAAATGGACCATGAATCTACAAGCAAGACTGATAAAATGCACTAACCTTAACAAATCACACTATAGGGTTCGACTAGTCGTGCCACGGCTTGTTGGAGAGCAAGATAGAAATGAGGAAGATGAAGATTTTTCCCAAATAAAAGAGGACAGCACACTCCACGACAGGTCTTGAGCTGTCCTCGACCGGTCGTACCAGGACCGGTCGAATACACCCACGACTGGTCGAGTATCAATAAAAATATGCATTTTTCATAAAAATTTGAAATTTAACCAAATAAATTATCAAATATATATATATACACTATGATACATATATGCATGAATAATCAATTTTGAATGCACATACCAAGATCAAATTTTAATTTATTAAACCTGCTTTTGTCGAGTGGTTTAGTGAAAATGTCAGCAGGTTGAGTCTCAGTCGGAATGTATTCTAAAGAGATTATTTTTTCTTCAACTAATTCACGAATATAATGATACATAATATCAATGTGCTTGGTACGTGAATGCTCGATTGGATTTTTTGAAATATTTATAGCACCGGAATTATCGCAATATAAAACCATTGAATCCTGTGTAATTCCATAATCACTTAACATACGTTTCATCCAAACAAGCTGAGTACAAGCATTTCCAGCTGCGATGTATTCAGCCTCAGCCATAGAAAGTGATTTAGAACTTTGCTTCTTGCTAAACCAACAAACTAAACAATTTTCGATATAAAAACAACCCCACTAGTTGATTTCCTATTGTTGATATTTCCAGCCCAATCAATATCAGTGTACCCTGCCAACTGAACACTAGTATCATATGGATACCAGAGACCCAAATTAACTGAACTTGTGACATATCGCATAATCCGCTTAACAGTAGTTAAATGAGACTCTTAGGATCAGACTGATATCTAGCGCAAATACCAACACTTAAAGCAATATCTAGTCTACTAGCAGTTAAATAAAGTAAACTACCAATCATACTACAATATAACCTAGGATCAATATTTTTACCTGTAGAGTCCTTTAAGAGCCTTGAGTTTGTACTCATAGGAGTATCAAAATTTTTATCATTCTCAAACCTGAACTTTTTGATTAAGTTCAGAGCATATTTGATTTGAGAAATAAAAATACCATCAGGTTATTGTTTTACTTGCAACCCAAGGAAATAGTTCAATTCCCCAACCATACTCATTTCGAACTTAGATTTCATTCATCTGCAAACTCAACAGTCATGTTAGAACAGGTAGATCCATAAATAATATCATCAACGTAGATTTGAATCATTAAGATATCATCATTATATTTCCTAACAAACAAAGTTTTATCAACACTTCCTATTTGAAAGTTATGACTTAGTAAAAACTTAGTCAACTTTTCATACCATGCCCTGGGATCTTGTTTTAAACCATAGAGAGCCTTTTTTAGGCAATAGACATGATCAACACTCTTAGGGTCTTCAAAACCTGTTAGTTGTTCAACATACACTTCTTCATGCCGATCGCCATTTAAGAAGGCACTCTTTACATCCATTTGATAAATTTTAAATTTTCTAAAACAAGTAATCAATATGAATAGTCTGATTGATTCAAGACGAGCTACTAGGGCAAAGGTTTCATCATAATTAATTCCTTCAATTTGAGTATACCCTTGTACAACCAGTTTAGCCTTGTTTCGAATTATATTACCAAGTTCATCAGACTTATTTTTGAAAATCCACTTAGTACCAATAATATGTTATCTTTAGGTATAGGAACAATGTATCAAACATCATTTCTCACAAATTGGCTAAGCTCTTCTTGCATCGCAACTATCCAGTTTTCGTCAGTAAGAGCTTTTTTACGTTAGCCGGTTTTATCTGGGATGTGAAACATACGTAATTACATATGTCTTCAAGCTGTCTATGAGTGCACACACCAGTGAGAGGGTTTCCAAGAATCTAAGTGGTTGGATGATCTTTAACAGTCCTCAATTCAGAATCAGTTTGATTTGATGAAGTATCTGATTTATCAATTAAAAGAACTTCATCATTATCTGAACTTGGGGCAAGTGTATTCAAGTGATCGTCTATGACCATATTTATAGATTCTTGAATAACATCGGTCCTTTTGTTAAGTACTCAATATGCGTGACTGTTTAAAGAATATCCTAAAAAGATCTCTTCATCACTTTTAGTATCAAACTTTCTCAGATTTTCACGGTCACGTAGAATATAGCACTTGCTGCTAAAAACTCAAAAGTATTTACAGTAGGCTTCTTATCGAACCACATTTCATAAGCCGTTTTAATATTAGATTTACTCGTATAAACCCAGTTAATTATATAATAGGCAGTATTAACAGCTTCAGCCCAAAGATTTTTAGATAGCTTCATACTATTCAACATTATATTAGCCATTTCTTGAAGCACTCTATTTTTCCTTTCTATAATTCCATTTTATTTAGGAGTTTTGGGCGCAGAGAATTCATGCGATATTCCTTGACCGCTACAGAATTTCTCAAAACTGTTATTCTCAAATTCAGATCCATATTCACTACAGATCTTATAGACTTGAGAACATTTTTCTGTTTGAATCCGTTTGAGAACTCTTTTTATTTCATCAAGGGTTTCTGACTTATCTTTTAAGAAAACTATCCAAGTGAATCTGGTAAAATCGTCCACTATTAACAAAATATATTTGGCATTTGCTACATATTTTGTCTATCTTTTGTAATTTAGGTAGACCTCTTATTAGTTCTCTTTTACTCAGTCTATATAAATTATGGTAGTGTACATGTCCAAGACGTTTATACCATAAATCAGTCTCATCGGTATAGACCATGTAACACGTTTGACTAGATGAGCTGGATTCAATAACAATATAGCAGTTTTCAGAAGTTCTGCGACTAGTTAATATTACTGAACCCTTATTATTTAGAATTTCACAACCTTGGTTAGAAAATCTTACACTATGATTGTTATTGCATATTTGAGATATGCTTAATAAATTGTGTTTTAACCCTTCAACATATAAAATATTTTTAAACAAAGGAAGGTTATAGAGTTGAACCGTACCTTGGCCAATAATCTTGTAATTGCTGCCATCGCCGAATGTGACTGACCCATCAGTCATGTCTTTGAAATCGGTGAATAAACCTTTATTACCAGTCATATGCCTTGAACATCCACTGTCTAGGTACCACTTTGAATGGCTTGTCGCTTTGAAAGCAGTGTGGGCAACCAAGCAGGTAACCTTAAGAACCCATTTCATAACTGTTTTGGGTTTAGGAGTATAGTGGGTCTTCTTTTTATTGTAGTTATTGTTAGAGTGACCCACTGAGTTAGATTTTAAGAGCTCCTTAAGAAGATCAACTATTTTCTCAGCTAAAGGGTTTCGGTTCTGATTTTTATAGTTGATATAGTTGTTTTTAGGTTTTTGAAAAGTTTTAGAATTTTTAGAAAAATTTTGATTACTATTCCCTTTTGAGTTAGAGGTTTCTCCTTTCACAAACTTAGGATTATTCTTCTGTTTAGAAGGTATTTTCTTATCATAGCCTAACCTAAATCTGTCGCCACATTTTCTAAATCCAGATAGAAGTTTTTCAAACTTTGGATCTCCTTGGGCATACCTCCATGTATCCTTTAAACTCAAAAGTGAAGAGTTTTCAAGCTTAAATGTATCATTTTCAGATTTAAGTTTTTCAATCAGGGAGGTTTTAAATTCTAAATCACTTTTAGTCTTTTCAAAACAATCTCAAATATGGATTTTTTTAAAAACAAGAGACTCAAAATTTTCTTTAAGTTTTAAAAATTTTTCTTTTTGAAGTTTAAATTTCACAGCAATTTTACAACTTTCCTTGTATAGGACATTGTAAGCTTCTTGAAGATCATCTTCATTTTCACATTCACTGTTTAGATTTTCTTTATTTCTTGAATCATTATCTGAAAATGTGAATTTAGCTAGAGTCATAAGGGCTTTAACTTCACTGCCCGACTCAGTTTCAGAATCTTCTGAATTAGAAGAGGCTTCAGAATCAGAGGATTCATCCCAAGTAGCCAACATACTCTTCTTTTTGGGTTTGTCCTTTTTAGGACACTTGTTTGCTAAATGCCCATATTCTTGGTAGTTGTAACATTTACTATCTTTTAAAGATTTTCAAATCTTAAATATAGATTTAGATCTTTTCTTATCATTTGTTTTTTGAAAATCAACCCTCTTTTTACTTTTGAAAAATTTGTAAAACTTTTTCGTTAAAAGGGCCATATCGTCTTCAGAATTTTTTAAATCAGAATTGTTTTCTTGAGAAACATTTTTAGAAGACTTAAGAGCAATAAATTTTCCTTTAAGACCTTTAAAATTTAACTCGTAGGTTTGTAAAGACCCAACTAATTCTTCTACCCTCATAGTATTCGTATCACGAAGTTCCTGGATCGCAGTTATCGTAGAATTAATCCGTTCAAGAAGTGAGCGTAATATTTTTGCACACAATTTACTTTCTGGGATTTTATCTCTAAGACCCCACATAGAGTTTACAATATCATTTAATCTAGTGTAGAAGTCCATAAATATTTCATTTTCTTCCATATATATGTATTTCCTCAAATTTGGTTGTGAAGATTTGGACTTTAGATTTCTTAACAATTGATGTACCCTCGTGTGTCATTTCTAAAATATCTCAAGCTTGCTTTGCAGAATCACAGGATATAATTCTTTTGAATTCATCCAGTAATAGTGCGCAAGTGATTGCATTTAGTGCTTTTGCATTTGCACTGCTCTCACTTTTTTGAAGTGTGGTCCATGAGAAATAAGGTGTTACTCTCATTGATTTTAAACCATCGATCCCAGTTACTTCAGTGGTAGGAGGGGTCCATTCATTCACTATGGCTAGCCACACACTTTCATCCATGGATTTAAGGAAGATCCTCATCCTGGCTTTCCAATAGGCATAATTGGTGCCATCAAAAGGTAGAGGCCTAGTGACTGAAAGGCTATCAAAATTTGACATCTTATATATAGCTTAGATCGGTTAGCTCAAGAAATAAATCCAAATAACAAGAATTAAAATGAGCTATTAGGCTTTGATACCACTTGAAATGGCCAAGATACATGTCTTAGAGAGGGGGGGGGGGGGTGAATAGGACAATGTCAAATTTAAACAATAACAACGAAATATAAATGAAAAAAAGATAGCACTATTAATAAATCACTATATTGGAATGTAAAGCAACCTCAAAAAGAGATATTGATATCAATGTTATTCTAAAGACAACCTTACACCATAAAAACCAAAGGTTTATGGCAGGACAACCTTATTTCTAGAACAAATTGAATATCAAAAACTCAAACAGAAAGGAAACAAATGAAATAGCAAGAAATAAATTCTAAACTATTACAACATTCCCCACAATGCTTGAAATGTAAATATTACAACATTCACATTCACATATACATCTCACAAATCTGAATGATCAAAGATAGAAAATATAAATCACACATCCACAAAACACAAAGAGTTATAGTGGTTCGCTTGTGTGTACACCAACTGTTAAAAAATAGCCACACAGATTGCTACTCCACTTCTAATACATATGGGATATTAGCGTTCACTATCAAAATAGGTTTTCACAGGTTCACCCAAAACCTTCACAATTGTGTCTTTTTAGAAAAGGGCTTACACAATTCAAAAAACCTCACTTTTGATTTTTCTAGCTCTCCTCAGATAACCAACACAATGATATTTTTCTGACTTAATCTCAAATAAAACCAAAATGAAAATTTACATAAATGTAAAATACTTGGATTTCTCCTTTTGTTGCAGCCCGGAGGAACCAATTGAAGTAGATGATCGAATGTAGAAGTTCAAAGTCCAATACTCACTTTAAAATGGTTTTAGGTTCTAATTGATTTTAAATTAAACCAGTTGGGCTAGCTATATTTGATTTTGATTCCAAGACGAAGGAATATCACAATTTCTCTTTTCAATTAAGATTGGAATGTAGAAACAAAATCAAATTAATAAAGCTAACAAAAGAGAATATAAATTATGCACAAAGTAGCTTAAAATGAACACAAACTTATCTCAGAGTGATCCCTTGATTTTACTTGAATTGAGTTATCAATCTCTGAAATTCGTGCTCTATTTATAGTTGTAGAAACTCAGCTACGACTGGTCTTGAGGACACTACGACAGGTGTAGGAGAAATAGATTTTTGAATTTTTGAGCGCGATCCGATAAAACCGTTCTACGACTGGTCGTAGGGTGTCTGCGACTAGTCGTTGGCCCTTTACGACTGGTCGTAACATACCCACAATTGGTCGTAGGACTCAAAGATTGGTTCCTGTAGTTTGAGTCATAGAACCAGGACTGGTCATAGGACGAGTCGACACTGTTCACACGACCAGTCGAACAGAGTCCAGGACTGGTCATGGACGAAGAGAAAATTTTAAAAAATTGCAACCAACTTAGGACTGGTCTTGAAATTTCTTGGACTGGTCGAGGCAGTGCTAGGACTAGTCGAACAAGGTTCAGGACTAGTCTTAGAACAATCTAATTCCATGTAAAATAATTCAATTGAATTATGTATTCAAAATGACCTACCCTAAGGACAATTTAAGGTCAATCATACCTTGAAAGTGAGGTTTGAACATCGAGACTTCATATCTTCAGATGATAGATGACGTTTGAAGATTGTGAAGCTTGAGATCTTTGAACTTGATGTCGCACTGAACATGAGATCTTCTATAGCTTGAATAACAATTCATCTTGTGTTGTACACTGACTTGAGTCTTGAACAAGATCACTTCTACTATTGTAGCTTATACTTGCATTTGTACTTGCATTTCTTGAAGTAGTTTGAAGTAGTTCTTCGTTCTTAACTTGAAGTAAAGTGCTTAGAGCGGTGATGCAATGTCTTGAATATTTTTAACAATGAACTACACAAGACATTGATTGAGGTTTTGACACCATAAAATTTGACAACCAAAGGAGCATAAAACCATAGTACTTATAGAAATCGGGCTCACAAATTTTTCGATTGCCAAATCCGGTGCCGACAGCCTCCGTCGTACCCCATTCTCGGCTCCCAATGCCCATACGCCAAATTCCGACCCTGGGATCCTACAAGGAGGATTTTCCAATGTACATTTGTTTCGTAAAAAGCATAACCACAAGTATACCCAAATCACAAAGGCAACATCATCATCACATATCCACTAATATAATCATTTGAATACAATACTGAAAGGGGAATACATATGACAAAATCAAAGCTCCAGAGGTCCCCTGCATGCTCCAAGCTCAACGCTACTGCAATCTAACGCCACCTGCATGCATATATCATGCATAAACTTACAAAAAGCTTAGTGGGTGGTGAAAGTGTGTGTACAAGGTAAGTGTCAAGTAAGCAATATCAGAGTAATCAGAGTAAGCGAAAATACTGATAAGCCCATAAATCATACAATATCAAAGTAATGTAAAAACATGCTAATAGGGTCATGAATCATACGATATCAAAGTAAGCAAGGCAGATCATAATGAGGGAATACTGAGGAAGTAATGTAGATTAGTTATGCAATGCGAAGACATAGTAAGCCAAGTATTCAATACAATGCCATAAAGAGTCAAGTATCAGATGCGGAGGATACAATACAATATGCGGTGCAAATGAAATGACCACACTGGAGAGAACTCGGCATGATAGTACGTAGTATCGCATGCTATGCGGGTCCATCACAAGGGAATTCTATCTAAACAAGTCACATACCTAAATTTGGATAGTCAGACTCAATGTGGTAAACTCTTGATCTCAGGTTAGTTGTACGCCCAACCAAAATCATATCCATTCGAAAGTACACATAACAAATGGTTGCGCACCACCAGCCCGAGTGGATAGTGAATGAATGAATGAGTATTCAACTCCTGCTCAATAAGTCCACGTATCAATACTGTTCATCTCTGTGATCATCACCGGGGTCTAATACACTTTACATGCAAATCGCTGCCCACTGACGCACGACCATGCAAGTGGAAGAGACCTCACTATCCGCCTGATCAGTAGTCAACTAATATCTACCCAGCACGTCGATAGCGAACCCATTCACAAGCTGGTCAAACTCAGCCTAGCTATGCCCTCTACGCTCAGGCAGGTAAGGCCACACCCCCTCCCAACCGACCACGACACAGTGGGAGACACGGCCTCCTGTTATTCGGTGCTCGGGCGCTCATGTATCCACTCGGTCTAGATGTTGGGGCATCTCCTGGCCTCGGAGGTTTAGGGACTTTCACCCACGAACATCCAAAGTGCCCAGATGCTCGAACCAAACATTTTCAGTGTCCCATCTGGCCATCCACGACATGCCTGTGGAGGTCACAGCCTTGATGTCACTAAGGTGTACAGTAATCACAACACATAATGCAAGATGCATGAATCATACAATCTAGTCATGCATTAATCCTGTGCATTTCGTGTGCTCATGTGAGACAATCTCCACCTATCAGGGAGCCTCATAGCAACCTGCCCAATGACATTTGCAATGGTCAACCACATCTCATAATAAACATGCAGATAATGCGTATGGGCATGTATCATGATGCTATGCTGTCATATACTCATAATCGGTATCAATAACCGGCATCAACACTCAGCCTCGACAGTGTGGACATTTAACCAACATTGCCCCCAAAGAATGGCCCACATAGAGCCTAACATATAGTGGACCCATGGCCTCACACAAAGACCTAATATACAACACCATGAGCCTCACTCAAAAGCTTAATATACATCATGATGGGCCTCTCACATGGGTCTCATATACATTACAATGGACTCCATCGCCTAACCCTCAAATGCATCACAATGGGCTTTATCACTTGGACCTTATATTCATCACATTAGGCCTTAAACACGGGCTGCATATACATCACATAGGTCGAATACACACCACAATGGACCTCAATTACGGGTCACATATACATCATATAGGTCTCGACAATCGGCCTTGACAATTGAAATCAGCTTCGACAATCGGAATCGGCCTCGACAATCGGAATTGGCTTATACAATCGACCTCGACAATCGTAATCGACATATACAATCGGCCTCGACAATCAGAATCGACCTCGACAATCAGAATCGGCTTATACAATCAGCCTCAACAAATCGGGATCGGCCTTGATACTCGGCCTCGACAATCAGAATCGGCCGATACAATCGGCCTCGACAAATCGGAATCGGCCTATACAATCATTCTCGACAAATCAGGATCGACATTGATACTCGGCCTCGACAAATCGGAATCGGCCTATACAATCATCCTCGACAAATCGGGATCGACATTGATACTCGGCCTCGACAATCGGAATCGGCCTATACAATCGACCTTGACAAATCGGGATCGGCCTATACAATCGACCTCGACAAATCGGGATCAACCTTGATACTCGGCCCCGACAATCGGAATCGGCTTATACAATCGGCTTCGACAAATCGGGATCGACCTTGATACTCGGCCCCGATAATCGGCACCGATAATCATCATATAAATAAGGCGGGGTCCATAGGTGAACAGCCGGTCAACCATAATATAACGACCGGCCCACGGCTGTGGTTATATCAAATTCGATAGCGCGAAACCATCCCTTTATGGCGAATGGGGCCCACTTATTTAGGTTAACCCACGAAGAGAATGATGAGAATGGGCCTAACAAGGCCCACGGGAAGGTCACAATGAGGACATCTAACCATCATTGCCCATCAATGTGGACGTCTAACCAACATTACTCTCAAGGAGTGGTCCACATAGAGCCAAACTTATCATGGGCCCATGCCCTCATACAAGGGCCTTATACAATGACCATGGGCCGTATCAATAGGCCGCACCAATGGGCCTCGTATACATCAAGTGAGCCGTATCAATGAGCCGCACTAACGAGCCTCGTACACATCAAATGGGCGCATCATGAGCCTAATACACATCATTATGGGCCGCATCACATGGGCCGAAAATACATCTCAATAAGCCTTATCATATGGGCTATAAACACATCACATCAGGTCTCTCTCATGAGCTGCATATTCATCACAATCGGCCTTGTCAAATGGGCTGGAAATATTTCATAATGGGCTACGACATATGGACCGAAAATACATCTCAATGGGTTGCAACCAATGGGCCTCAAATACAACAAGCGGGCCACATCAATGAGCCGCACCAATGGG
This sequence comes from Magnolia sinica, assembly GCF_029962835.1. Lineage (NCBI taxonomy): Eukaryota > Viridiplantae > Streptophyta > Magnoliopsida > Magnoliales > Magnoliaceae > Magnolia > Magnolia sinica. The sequence goes on from NC_080582.1 coordinate 56,330,237, forward strand.
TGTCATATACAACAAGTGGGCCGCATCAATGGGCCGCTCCAATGGGCCTCAAATTCATCAAGTGGGCTTCAAATATACATCATAGTTGGACCTTGCACATGTAGCAAGTGGGCCTGCGGCTAGCAAAATGGATAGACGGCGTGGTTATAAAACACATACATCGAGGTGGTCCACGTGTCCATCAAAATGGACGGTGTGAATACAACGCATGCATCATGGAAGGCCATATACATCAAGGTCGGCTCCAATCAGCACTGTCCAAATGGACGGTGTGAATATAGACACATACATCTCAGTGCGCCCCACACCATAAAAAATAGATAGATGGCGCTGCTGAAACAGATGAACGACGTGGGTATAAAACATATACATCACGGTGATCCACATATCCATCAAAATGGACAGACGGTGTGGATATACACATACTTCCATGATCAGACCCACACGCTGTTGACATCATGCAGCAGGTGGGGTCCACGTCCAAGTGATGAACAGTTTGGATGTAACACATACATCAGCCGTGGGTCCCACATTGGGCCCACCACACACCTATATATATAAAAAAACAAAAAAAACTACTGTCCAGTGGTCAGAGGAATGGACAGTTTGGGTGTAAGGCACGTACACTAAGGTGGGGTATTCACATGCATATAGGTGGGCCCCACCCTCACACGAGTCACACGTGTGAGGTGGCCCCACATCCCAGAGACATGGACGGGAGGTGTGGATACAAGCCACATGCATCAAGGTGTCCCACCATCTAGAGACACTAGATGGTGAGGATATAGGACACATTTACCAAGGTGGGAACCATCCAGATGAGCGGACAGCTAGGATGGGATCCACACATCAGGTGGGTCCCACGGGACTTGCTGTCTCCAATACAGCAAATATATAAATAATGTAATATTATTATTTTTATTTCTGAAATGTCTAATGTCCAGGTACTGGACATTGGATGGACGGACCTGTTGACGTCATCAACCCAGCAGCTACATGCTGTTGGGATCTCCATCGAGATGGACGGTTAAGATATAACATATACCTACTGATCGGGCCCACAAACCTCGCTGGTGCTGATACAGCAACTATAAGCTGCTGGGCATCTGGCCCAGCATAGGAATGGTTTAGATATAACAGGTGCCTCATGGTCAGATGCACAGAACTTGCTGGCATTAAATACAGCAGCTGTGCGCTGCTCATCCAGAAGATGGACGATTTAGAATATAATACATCAAGGTGGGTCCATGCCAATGTGGCCCACCAGGTTTGGATCAGCCTGATATTTGTGTTTGCCTACGTCCAGCAGCGCCTGCTGTTGGATGGTGTGCATACAACACATAATGGTGGGGTCCACATATGTGGATGGCATGGATAAAATACATACACCATAGTGGGGTGCACGTGGTGGTCTAGATGTGTTGTACACATTAGCTGGGCCCCACACCATTATTATAAAAAAGACAGAGAGAGGAGAGAGAGAGAGATAAACAGTATAGTTGAGGGACCCTGCCACTATGGGCCCCTCCTAGATCATAACACATACATCAAGAAGGGTCCCACCACAAGTGGGCCCTTAAATCATCAAATCATACAAATCAAACCTTAGGAAACACCCACTGTAGATCTTCTCTTCCTTCTTCCGCCAACACGATCCAGAGCTCCAAGGGGTGGATTTTAATGGTTGAGATGGTCTTTGGATGGTGGAGATGGGAGATAGGAAGGTGGGCCACACTAGCTCCTCTCTTTTTCTCCTTGGAAGCCATGGACGTTGCCTCCTTAGGGAATTGCTTGAATGGGGTGAAGAGAGAAAATGAAAGAGTGATGGGAGTTGTAAGGATGGATAACATGGAGTGTATGGGTGAGGTATGGGGCTAATTAACTTTTTTTTAAGGAATGAGATGAGATGGGGTATGAGTAGCATTGCTTTGTTGGCATGAAAGGTATGGGAGAGGTAAGGTCTTGGTTGACTTGGTGGAAAGAGGGGGTATGGGTAGAGATTTCATTCTCTCAACCAGGAATTTTTCTGGAAACGGCGCACACATTGTCTGTAGTGTTTCCTCAATTTATTCTCAGGCCCACAACTCTTGACCTAGGTATCACCTTGGCATGCGAGACGGGGCATCAGAATCGCAACAACGGTGCGGTTGCTAGGGTACAGGTCTCGGGTCGAGTCGACTCTGAAATATGAGATACGACTCAGGGTCACGCGCAAATGCCGATAACAGATTGTGGATCGCCGTAATTTGACAGGGAGAACCATGGAAGCCTACGAAATAGTACGGGCTAGGATACGAGTCTCACATCTTTCAATGTCATCGAAAGTTTCATTGATACCATCGATGAATCCAGACATTTATGTTGATTTGTCGCTGGATATATCTGGACCATTTCTAATGTTATCAAATGTCCTTTGATGTAATCGAACTTACGCTTCGATGTCATCGAGAATGTCAGAGATAAATCCATTTTCTTATTGGACAATTCTGACTCTCGATCGATGTCATCGAACTTACCCTTCAATGTCATCAAATGGACCTCAATGCCATCAAGAAATTCAGAACATATATCATATGCTTGCTGGATAGTTCTGACTCTCGATCGATGCCATCGAGCAGTTCTTTGATGCCATCGAAGGCACTTCGAAAATTATTGTTTTGGGCTATATTTTACACAGCAGCTTTGCACCTCTTCTAAACTTGTTTATTATGTTTCTTTTGATTTTTTGAAGCTAAGGTATGATCAATTAGGTATTCTTATTAAGCCTAGATCATCTAGAGGTCGATGATTGTTTTAGGTTAAGTGTTAAGCTCACTAAGACACCTCATTTACTTGTTCTTTTGCTCCTTAATGCTTCGGCTTCGCTTATGTCTTCGGTCTTCACTTTCCAAAAGCTCAACCGACTATGTGACACAACAACTCACGTGATTGACAAACCGGGTGCAAAAATCAGTGCACTAACACAAACTAGACTTGATGAAACTATTTGGGTCCATATAATGCTTTCTTTATATGACACACATTTTATTTCAAGCCTTGACGTAAGAAATCAGGATGAGGGCACATAAATTTCCTCATGAAAATCCATATTAAGGAAGACATTTTGTGACATTGAGTTGATAAATGGGCTAAGAATGATTTGCATCTATAAGGAGCAATACGCACAATGGATTGAGTTTTACAAAGCTTTTCACAACAAGTCAGGCCTTATAATAAGTAATAGACCCATAAAGGTTAGTGGTCCTCCACGATCTCCTTATAAATATATATACACCCTGTGTAAGACCCATATCATAGTCCGTACCATTTCGTGAACTTCCGCGGTCCTTTCGGTCGAATTTCGACAATCTTCGACTTGTATTCGATGTTTGCACGTGGTCCTAAGCCGGGTCCCGCATACCAAAGTCAGCTCAAACCAAAACTTGTATCATAGCGACCACATCGTCACAACGGTTCAAACATTGCGACTTGCGCACTGAACTGATACCCAGGTTAGAAGATGTGGGCTTGCGTTCAATTCGAAGAAAACGCCGCGCGTTGCGAATCACTCATGTCAAGTACAAGTCAAGTCACTCCATACCCCAAGTACAACAACCCATACCCTATCCATACCTCTCTCTTACACAAGCTACCCAAAGTCAACTCTCTCTCTCTCTCTCTCCACCCATCCCTTTCTTACAACCCATCACTCCACCCATCACCCATCACACCTCACCCATCCTTTTCACCCATCACTTCTCTCTCTTCCTCATTTCTCAAAAACCTCTCCCAAGCAACAAGCACCATACGTCCAAGCTCCCTCTCTCCCAAAGCCAAGTGTGGCCCACTTTCCTTACCCTCTCATCTCTCATCTCCACCATCAAAACCCCATCAACCTCCATCAAAGTTGAAGGCAAGGAGCTTAGGAGCCTAAGGGAGCAAGGAGAAGGCCTAGAGGTGGGTGATCCATCATTTATTTTAACCTTAAGGGCCCACTTGTTGTGGGACCCACTTGATGTATGTGTTGTATCAATGAAGGGCCAATAGTGGCGGGGTCCCTCCTCTTTATCATCATCTCTCTCTCTCTCTCTCTCTCTCTCTCTCTCTCCCTCTCTCTCTCCTCTCCCTAGAATGAAGTGGGCCCCACCAAATCATGTTAAATCCACTCCATTCATCAATGGTGTGGCCCACCACATTTTAGGCGAAATCCATCGTCCATTTTTGGGAAGGTGGAAAGTCCCACATGCTATATATAATATATTATATTTATTTTATATTAATACTATAAATATATATATGCATGGTGGTGGGCCAAGTACATGTGGGACCCACCATGGTGCATGTGTTGTATCAACACTGTTCAGCGTCCAGGGATGCTGGACGTGCAGCTGTGGGCATGGTGTGGCTAATAGTAAAGTGTGAATTGATGTTGGGGTGAACTAAGCTTGGGATGGGCTGCACATGTAGGCCCACCTTGATGCATGTACTTAATCCAGGCCATCCATCCTCTTCCTCAGATCATTTTAGGCGTTGAGCCGAAAAAAATGAGGTTGATCTGGTTTCCTGGTGGGCATGGTATAGGAAACAGTGTTCCTACCATTGATATACTCCCTCACGCTCCTGTACATCAAAAACCATCCAATATTGGACTCGATAGGTTTGTATCGAACCACAGGGACCAATGGCTAGAGTGGATCTTGCTGATGCGGGGCCCACCTATGAAAAATCGTAAGAAAACAGTTTTAGAAAAAAAATCAATCAAGGCAGCAATGCCTTCTGCTGCCACTGACAGGAGGACGCCACAACGTCCTTGGACGCTGGCGAGCAGGGACTATAGGTCCCAATTGTGGGCCCCACTATGATGTGTGTTGAGTATCCACGTCGTGCATTGGTGGGCCCCTTAGTGCAGCGGGTCCCCCCTCCCAAAATCAGCCACATACATGGTTCAGGTGGCCCACATCATAGGAATCAGGGGTGACTGAACGGCTGCCATTGAGGCCCCTTTTAGACATTGCAAAAGTTTTGGATCAATATGAAATTTGTTTTTCCTATCCATTTAGGTCCCAGTGACCTTATCAACCGTTTGGATGACATATAATCATTTCGCTGGGCCCTATGTTTATGTGGCCTTGTCCACAGATTGGATGAAAAATAACCATTATGGCAGGCCCCAGGTCCACGTGACCTTATGAATAGTTTGGATGGCAATGAACATCACCGTGGGCCCCTGGTCCACGTGACCTTATGAACAGTTTGGATGTCATATAAACAGTACAGTGGGCCCTAGGTCTAGTGACCTTATGAACAGTTTGGATGTCATATAAATATTACCGTGGGCCCCTAGGTCTGTGTGATCTTATTAATGGGCTGGATGGAAAATAAACATTATGGTGGGCCCCACATGGGACCCACTAAGGCATGTATTATAATCCACACTTTCCATTAGTGTGGGCCCCATCATAAGGTATGTACTTCATCTATGCCAACCATCCTTTCTATCCCTATGGGATCCATTATGATGCGTGTGTTTCATCCAAACCATCCAACCATTTTGGAGATAATTTAAGGCCCATTGTTGAGGCCCATCTTGATGTATTGGTGGCCCTTGTTGAGGCCCACCTTAATATATATATATATATATATATATAAAAGACCCATGTGGTGAGGCCATTGTGATGTATGCAAGGCCCATGAGTTATGGCCCATTGCAATGTACGTAAGGCCCGTTGGTGCGGCCCATTGATACGGCCCACTTGATGAATATAAGGCCCATATGATACGACCCAATTGATGTATTTATGGCCCATTGGGGCGCAATTAGGTCCATTGCAATGCGTGATTCCTCCGTGGTATATATAATGATGTTTATAACGGGTAGTGCATTGGGAACAATGATGGTTAGAGGCCCACATTCTAAGGATGATGTCGGTTAAATGCCCGCATTGTCACTCTCCCTAGGGCCTATTAATAGGCCCATACTTGTAGTGTGTAGGCCGTCTAGGCCCATCTTCGTTATGAACAAATCCCATCATCACATAACATGCTTAGTATAGATCCATGATTCATGATCATACGCATCATTTGTATGCTTGATGTGAGGAGTGACTGATCATAGCCTTCGGGAAGATTGTTTATAGACTCCCTGATAGGCGGAGATGCCCTACATGAGCACTCGGTACGCACAGGATTGTTGCATGTTTGAAAGTATGATTCATGCACTTGCATTGTGTGATTATTATATGCCCTAGCAACATCAGGGCCATAGCCTCCACAGACACATCGTGGGTGGCTGGATTGGATACCGAAAATATTGTTATTAAGCATCGGGGCGCCATAGATATCCCTGGGTGAAAATCCCTAAACCCGATGGTACTAGAGGATGACTCCAACGTCGAGATTGAGTGGATATATGAGCACACGAGGGTAGGGGGCAATAATAGGCTGAGTTTGACCAGCTCCTGAATGGGTCCGCTATCGACATGCCGGATAGGTATTGGTAGACTATTGGCCAGGCGGATAGTGAGATTTCTTACGCTCACTTGGACTGTGCGGCTAGGAGTGCGGAAGTGCCACTTGGAGTGTACTAAACCCCGGTGATTATCCAGAATGAGAATTGTACTGATATATGATGAGGATTGGCATGCTTGAGTTGCATCTCGCATCGCATGGCCGTGTTATAGCCAATAGCATTCATATCTTGCACTGCATAGCCTTGGTACGGCTGATTGCATTCATGTACTCATCACTATGATTCCACATTACTCTAACCTTGCATTCTGAGTACGCTTATATTGTGCACACACTTACACCACCCTCTAATCTTTTTATAAGCTTATGCATGATTGATGCGTGCAGGTGACACCAGGACGCAGCCGTAGCCTCGTCAGAGTTGGAGCGTCCAGTCGAGCTTTTAGAGTTTCCGTTATTTGCATTATCTTGTATTTTCTTTCGGACGCATTGTACTTAAAAGTTTTTTTATTATAGTGGATTTTGTGATGGTGTTCTTATGGTTATTGTTCGTGGGTTACGCTTGTGGTTTCACTCTCTACAAATCAAACTGATGATTATAAATCCTCCTTGTAGCATCCCAGGATCGGAACCTGGTATATGGGTGCCGGGAGCTGAGAATAGGGTACTATGGGGGCTGTCGGTGCCGGATTCGGTGATCGAAAATTTTGTGAGCCCGGTTTCAGAGTTTGGGGAGTGACAGAAGTTGGTATCAGAGCATAACTTGGGAATAACCGAGAACAACATCACATGTTCGCTATGAGTTGGGGCGATTAGGTTTTGAGTGCGAAACCTTTCGATTGAATTCTCTAACGTGTGATTCTCGAGGTTGATTAGCGTCCTTATTCTTCCTATAGGACATGCCGCCCAGGAGAGCGACCCGAGCGCACCCCGCTCCACCACCTGAGGCTCTAGCTTTACCACCTGCACCTCCCGTTCCACCGCCAGAGATCCCTGCTCCCTTGCTTGAGGATGATGTTCCTCCACTTGATGCCGGTGCGGATCCGACCGTGCCTGTAAGTGCCTCGCAGCTACAACAGATGTTGCAGGCTATATCTACTGTGCTTCAAGGGTAGGGCAAGTGCCCAGTTGTTTCTCTAGCCCAAGCCTAGCAGGACTGCGCGAGTGCCCTTCTTCGAGAGTTCAGACAGCTTAATCCTCCGCGTTTCTAGGGCGAGCCAGATCCGACTGCAGCCAAGAGATGGCGCTCCAATGTGGAGAAGATCTTCAATACTATGGCATATACGACCGAACAGTGAGTCCTGTTGGCAGTATTTCTTTTCTAGGGTGAGGCCTAGCACTGGTGGACCTCTGTTACCTGTGTTGCAGGATTTGATTATGTCTGGACATGGGAGAACTTTATCGACCCATTCAAGGAGCAGTACTTCCCTGACAACATTCGACGTCAGAGAGCACTAGAGTTTGAGACTCTGGTGCAGGGGGATATGACTATGGCACACTACGCGGCCCGTTTTGTGGCGCTATCGAGGTTCGCCCATATATGGTTAATGATGAGGGGCGGAAGGCCCGCCGTTTTGAGAACGGCTTACGTTACGTTCTTCGAGGCCGTGTAATTGGGCACAAGCTCCTAACTTTTCAGGCAGTAGTGCGGAGGGCCCAGATTTATGAGATTGAATGGGCCGGCTCACAGAGCGACTGAGATCAAAGGAGGGGTCAGAATCGGAAGAGGCAGGCCCCCTCTAGTAGCTCCCAGCAGCATCGACGGCCACAGAGGTATAGGAGCCACCCACCTGCTAGAGCACCAGCAGCATCTCCAGCGCCACCCTAGCAGCCATTTGTAAGGACCTATTTTGGATGCGGTGGGACAGGGCACCGCCTATCTGAGTGCCCTCGCCCTCATCTGCAGCAGTCGAGAGGGCCACAGCAGCCTCCAGCACAGCAGCGACCTCAGCAGCAGCGACCCCATCAGCAGCGATCGCAGCCACCTCAGTCGCCGAGGTCCCAGCAGTAGCAGAGACAGCATTACAGGCCACCGCAGAGGCAGCAACAGCACCAGGGACCTCAGAGGGGACAGGCACCTCCCCAGCCAGCTCAGGCTAGGTTCTACGCGGCTCAGCAGGATCCGCAGTCATCTAGAGGAGTCATTGAGGGTATTCTTTCCGTCTCTGCATGTATCGCACGTGTACTGTTTGATTCCGGTGCATCGCATTCATTCATGTCTGAGAATTTTTATCATTCGACTGGATTGCCGACAGAGTCTACTCACGAGGGGTTGACCATGTCGACACCCTTGGGGAAGACCACAGTATTGGGCTATTTCTGTTCATCTTACCCGGTTCTAGTCGGTGATATCTTTTTGCCCACCGATTTATTTGTGCTGCCGTTGTCAGATTTCGACGTCATCTTAGGCATGGATAGGCTTGCCAAGTACCACACCGTGTTGGATTTTTCTGCAAGGACCGTCACATTCTTTATACCCAGCTTGCCACAATTCAGTTCGTCACCGAGTCCCGAGGAGAGCCATTGTCTTGTTTGATGTCCTGCACAGTCGAGGAGTCCGTTACCTTGTGTATCGATCAATTGTCGGTGGTCTGTGATTTTCTCGACGTGTTTCAGGAGATTGTGGGTTTGCCAGCTCGCCGTCATATTGAGTTCCAGATAGATCTTATGTCTGGTACCGCGTCTATCTCGAAGGCCCCGTACCGTATGGCACCGATGGAGTTGCGAGAGCTGCAGTGACAGTTGGATGAGTTGTGAGAGTTGGGATTCATTCGTCCGAGCAGTTTACCTTGGGGGGCGCTGGTACTCTTCGTTAGGAAGAAGGATAGCTCGTTGAGGCTCTGTGTGGATTACCGCGAGTTTAACTAGGTCACAATCAAGAACAAGTACCCGCTCCCGAGGATAGACGATTTATTTAACCAGCTGCAGGGTGCACAGTTCTTTTTGAAGATTGACCTGCGTTCTGGTTATCATCAAATTCGTGTCCGAGAGGAGGACATCCCGAAGACTGCTTTCAGGACATGTTACGGTCATTTTGTGTTTCAGGTCATGTCCTTCGGACTGACCAATGCACCCGCGGTCTTCATGCAGTTGATGAACGAGGTCTTCTGTCCATATCTCGATCAGTTTGTGGTGGTCTTCATCGACGACATTCTAATATATTCGAGGACCCGTGAGGACCATATGCAGCATCTGGAGATCACTTTGCAGACCCTCCATGCCCACCAGCTATATGTGAAGCTGGAGAGTGCGAGTTCTGGTAGGAGGAGGTGAGATTCCTTGGTCACGTGGTGACGAAGGAGGGTGTCATAGTAGACCCCTTAAAGGTTGAGGCAGTGCGTCAGTAGGGTCAGCCCACGACTGCGTCTGAGATCCGCAGTTTCCTTGGTTTAGCGGGAGACTATCGCCGTTTCATTGAGGGCTTCTCCCATATTGCAGCCTCGTTAACTAGGTTGACTCGGAAGGGTACAGAGTTTATTTGGAGTGACGCCTGTGAGCGAGCATTTATGGAGCTGAAGGACCGTCTGACATCCACTCTTGTCCTCACTCTTCCCTCTGGGAGTGATGGATTTATTATATTTATCGATACCTCACGTATCGGTTTAAGTGCTGTCTTGATGCAGCACGGTAGGCTTGTAGCCTTCGCGTCTCTTCAGCTCAAGGTCCATGAGCTGAACTACCCCACGCATGATTTGGAGCTGGCCGCAGTCGTCTTTGCACTAAAGGTGTGGAGACACTATCTCTATAGGGTTAGGTTTGAGCTCTTCTCCGACCACAAGAGCTTGAAGTATCTATTCTCTCAGTCCGAGCTGAACATGAGACAGACGCTGAATGGAGCTTCTGAAGGACTATGATTTTGACCTCCAGTACCACCCAGGCAAGGCGAACGTGGTGGTAGATGCCCCCATTCGTCAGCCATAGGATTGGTAGCACATATGATGATTCAGGAGTGGAGGATGCTGAAGGATATAGCAGAGTATAGCTTTGATTTTGGTCTGCAGTCTTCTATTGTTCAGCTATCGAGCCTGTAGATTCAACCCTCTCTTGTCACAAGGGTAATCGAAGTTCAGCAGACAGATGAGTCGTTATGGGATTATTAAGCAGAGGCAGCATCTGAGAGTTAGACAGATTGGTCGATTGGTGCTGATGGTGGACTTCGCTTCAGAAGTCAATTATGTGTCCCGGATATTCCTGAGTTGAGGAGAGATCTTATGACCGAGGCACATCAATCGCGGTTTTCTATCCATCTTGGCTCAATAAGGATGTACCGTGATATGAGGCAACAGTATTTTTGGGCAGGGATGAAGGGTCAGATTGCCAGTTTTGTGGCCGAGTGTGACACATGCCAGCGTGTCAATGCCGATCATCAGAGACCCCCTGGTCTATTGCAGTCGTTGAGTGTCTCGACATGGAAGTGGGAGCACATATTTATAGATTTCATTATGGGTTTGCCGAGGACTCAGCGCGGTCATGACGCCATCTGGGTTGTCGTCGATCGTCTAATGAAGTCGGCACATTTTCTTGCGATTCGTGCGACTTGGCCTCTGGACCGGCTTGCGAGGTTATTCATCAAGGAGATTGTGAGACTGCACGGTGTACCAGTCTCGATCATTTCTGACCGAGATCCGAGGTTCACGTCTCAGTTTTAGAGGAGCTTTCAGAGAGCTATGGGCATTGATTTGCAGCTCAGTACCACGTACCATCCATAGACCGATGGCCAGACCGAGAGGGTCAACAAGATCCTTGAGGATATGCTTCGGGCCTGCGTGATTGACTTCGGGGGTAGCTGGGATGAGCATCTACGATTGACTGAGTTCACATACAACAACAGCTATCAAGCGACTATTGGCATGACCCCTTTTGAGGCATTGTATGGCAGACCGTGCAGATCTCCGAGTTGTTGGACTGAGGTCGGAGAGCGGCGTCTCCTAGGTCCTGAGCTTGTGCAACAGACGTCAGAGGTTATCGATATCATCAAGCAGAGGATGCGCACAGCTCAGAGCCGGCAGAAGAGTTTTGCTGATCACCGGCGTCGTCCCTTGGAGTTTGATGTAGGGGACCACATGTATCTCAAGGTCTCGCCCATGAAGGGCGTAGTTTGATTTGGAGCGAAGGGCAAGCTTGCCCCAAGATTCATATAACCTTTTGAGATCATTGAGCGCATTAGCGCTGTGGCCTATCGATTTGCCTTTCCATCTCAGTTATCTAGCGTCCACAACGTTTTCCATGTCTCTATGCTGAGGAAGTGTGGGTCAGACATCGTTCCAGTTATTGATTGGCAGCCGTTGGAGGTTCATGAGGACGCTTCTTACATTGAGCAGTCAGTTCGTATCCTTGATCGGAAGGAGCAGGTCCTCCGGACCAAGGTCATTCCCTTAGTGAAGGTTTAGTGGGATTACCATTCCGTTGATGAGGTGTCTTGGGAGCGCGAGGCCGAGATTCGAGAGCGCTATCCACATCTCTTTGATGATTGATTGTATGTTGTATCTTGTATGTTCTCTCCGATATTTATATGACGATGCCTTACTTCCTCTTCTATTATGAGTTATGTTTACTTGCAATGATCGTGCAAATTTCGAGGATGAAATTTTTATTTGGAGGAGAGAGTTGTAAGACCCATATCATAGTCCGTACCATTCCGTGAACTTCCCCGGTCCTTCTGGTCGAATTCTATGTTTGCCCATTATCCTAAACTAGGTCCCGCATACTGAAGTCGGCTCAAACCAAAACTTGTATCATAGCGACCGCGCCGTCACCGCGGTTCTAATGCCTCGACTTGTGCACCGAACTGATGCCCAGGTCAGAAGATGTGGGCTTGTGTTCAATTCGAAGAAAACGCCGCGCGTTGTAAATTTTGAGGGAATCTCTACAAAACGTCCAATCAATCAATCAATCACTCATGTCAAGTATAAGTCAAGTCACTCCATACCCCGATTACAACAACCCATACCCTATCCTTACCTCTCTCTTACACAAGCTACCCAAAGTCAATTTTCTCTCTCTCTCTCCACCCATCCCTTTCTTACAACCCATCACTCCACCCATCACCCATCACACCTCATCCATCCTTTTCACCCATCACTTCTCTCTCTTCCTCATTTCTCAAAAACCTCTCCCAAGGAACAAGCACCATACGTCCAAGCTCCCTCTCTCCCAAAGCCAAGTGTGGCTCACTTTTCCTACCCTCTCATCTCTCATCCCCCCCATCAAAACCCCATCAACCTCCATCAAAGTTGAAGGCAAGGAGCTTAGGAGCCTAAGGGAGCAAGGAGAAGGCCTAGAGGTGGGTAATCCATTGTTTATTTCAACCTTAAGGGCCCACTTGTTGTGGGACCCACTTGATGTATGTGTTGTATCAATGGAGGGCCCATAGTGGCGGGGTCCCTCCTCTCTATCACCGTATCTCTCTCTCTCTCTCTCTCTCTCTCTCCTCTACCTAGAATGAAGTGGGCCCCACCAAATCACGTCAAATCCACTCCATTCATCAATGGTGTGGCCCACCACATTTTAGGCGAAATCCATCATCCATTTTTGGGATTGTGGAAAGTCCCACATGCTATATATAATATATTATATTTATTTTATATTAATACTATGCATATATATATGCATGGTGGTGGGCCACGTACATGTGGGACCCACCATGATGCATGTGTTGTATCAACACTGTCCAGCATCTAGGGACGCTGGACGTGCAGTCGTGGGCGTGATGTGGCTAACAGTAAAGTGTGAACTGATGTTAGGGTGTACTAAGCTTGGGGTGTGCTGCACATGTAGGCCCCACCTTGATGCATGTACTTAATCCAGGCCATCCATCCTCTTCCTCAGATCATTTTAGGCGTTGAGCCAAAAAAAAATGAGGTTAATCTAGTTTCCTGGCGGGCCATGGTATAGGAAACAGTGTTCCTACCATTGATATACTCCATGACACTCCCCACCTATGAAAAACTGCAAGAAAACGGTTTTAGAAAAAATTAATCAAGGCAGCAGCGCCTGCTGCTGCCACTGACACGTGGACGCTAGTGGGCAGGGACCACAGGTCCCAATTGTGGGCCCCACCATGATGTGTGTAGAGTATCCACGCCGTGCATTGGTGGTCCCCTTAGTGCAGCGGGTCCCCCCTCCCAAAATCAGCCACATACATGGCTCAGGTGGCCCACATCATAAGAATCAGGGGTGATTGAACGGTTGCCATTGAGGCCCCTTTTAGACATTGCAGAAGTCTTGGATCAATATGAAATTTGTTTTTCCTATCCATTCAGGTCCCAGTGACCTTATCAACCGTTTGGATGGCATATAATCATTTCGGTGGGCCCCAAGTTTATGTGGCCTTGTCCACGGATTGGATGAAAAATAAACGTTATGGCGGGCCCCATGTCCACATGACCTTATGAATAGTTTATATGGCAATGAACATCACCATGGGCCCCTGGTCCATGTGACCTCATGAACAGTTTAGATGTCATATAAACAATACAGTGGGCCCTAGGTCTGAGTGACCTTATGAACAGTTTGGATGTCATATAAACATTACCGTGGGCCCCCAGGTCTGTGTGATCTTATTAAAGGGCTGGATGGAAAATAAACATTATGGTGGGCCCCACATGGGACCCACTAAGGCATGTATTATAATACACACTTTCCATTAGTGTGGGCCCCACCATAAGTTATGTACTTCATCTATGCCGACCATCCTTTCCATCCCTATGGGATCCATCATGATGCGTGTGTTTCATCCAAACCGTCCAACCATTTTGGAGATAATTTAAGGCCCATTGTTGAAGCCCATCTTGATGTATTGGTGGCCCTTGTTGAGGCCCACCTTAATATATATATATATATATATATATATATATATATAAGACCCATGTGGTGAGGCCATTGTGATGTATGCAAGGCCCATGGGTTATGGCCCATTACAATGTACGTAAGGCCCATTGGTGCAGCCCATTGATACGGCCCACTTGATGAATATAAGGCCCATATGATACGGCCCAATGGATGTATTTAAGGCCCAATGGGGCGCAATTAGGTCCATTACAATGCGTGATTCCTTCGTGGTGTATATAATGATGTTTATAACGGGTAGTGCCTTGGGAACAATGATGGTTAGAGGCCCACATTGTAAGGATGATGTCGGTTAAATGTCCGCATTGTCACTCTCCCTAGGGCCCATTAATAGGCCCATACTTGCAGTGCGTAGGCCGTTTAGGCCCATCTTCGTTATGAACAGAGCTCATCATCACATAACATGCTTAGTATAGATCCATGATTCATGATCATACGCATCATTTGTATGCCTGATGTGAGGAGTTACTGATCATAGCACATGCGTTCGGGAAGATTGTTTATAAACTCCCTGATAGGCGGAGATGCAGTACATGAGCACTCAGTACGCGCAGGATTGTTGCATGTCTGAAAGTATAATTCATGCACTTGCATTGTGTGATTATTGTATGCCTTAGCGACATCAGGGCCATAGCCTCCACAGACACATCGTGGGTGGCTGGATTGGATACCGAAAATATTGTTACTAAGCATCGGGGCGCCATAGATGTCCATGGGTGAAAATCCCTAAACCCGATGGTACTAGAGGATGACTCCAACGTCGAGACCGAGTGGATATATGAGCGCACGAGGGCCGAATACCAGGAGACCGCGTCTTCCACTGTGTCGTGGTCGGTTAAAAATGGGTGTGACCTTACTCGCTCGAGGGTAAGGAGCAATAATAGGTTGAGTTTGACCAGCTCGTGAATGGGTCTGCTATCGACATGCCAGATAGGTATTGGCAGACTATTGGCTAGGCGGATAGTGAGGTTTTTTACGCTCACTTGGACTGTGCGGCTAGGAGAGCGGTAGTGCCACTTAGAGTGTACTAAACTCCAGTGATTATCTAAAATGAGAACTGTACTGATATATGATGAGGATTGGCATGCTTAAGTTGCATCTCGCATCGCATGGCCGTGTTATGGCCGATAACAATCATATCTTGCACCGCATAGCCTTGGTACGACTGATTACATTCATGTACTCATCACCATGTTTTCACATTACTCTGACCTTGCAATCTGAGCATGCTTATATTGCGCACACACTTACACCACCCTCTAATCATTCTATAAGCTTATGCACGATTGATGCGTGCAGGTGACGCCAGGAAGCAGCCGTAGCCTCGTCAGAGTTGGAGCGTGCAGTCGAGCTTTTGGAGTTTCCGTTATTTGCATTATCTTATATTTCCTTTCAGACGCATTGTACTTAAAAGTTTTTTATCATAGTGGATTTTGTGATGGTATTCTTGTGGTTATTGTTTGTGGGTTATGCTTGTGGTTTCGCTCACTACGAATTAGACTGATGATTATAAATCCTCCTTGTAGCATCTCAGGATCGGAACCTTGTGTATGGGTGCCGGGAGCCGAGAATGGGGTACTATGGAGGCTGTCGGCGCCGAATTCGGCGATCGAAAATTTTGTGAGCCCGGTTTCCGAGTTTGGGGCGTGACACCTTGATAAGATCTGTGGAGCCTGTTCATCAGAAGTATACTGCTTATCTAGCCATCACTTTCACGGGTCGATGACAATTTCATAATTTCACATGAAATTTTATGTAAACCCTAGTTCGTTTAGGGTAATATATATTTTATTATGAGAGAAAAAGAGAATCGTCACTGTATTAAGAGTCGTTTTATTTTTTTTTATTTTTTGTCTTTAAGCATAGTGAATTGGCGTGAATCCATGTATGTGCTGAAAGGGAACAACGTAAATCTCTATGTTGTGGTTTGCCCTTTTTATGTTTTCTTTTGATTTTGATATTGCTTTGTGTGTGATCAAGAAGGGATCTTTCTCCTAAGAACTAGTATCAGAGCTCTTGGTTCGAGTGGGAGTAATGTGGGAAAAATGAAATGTGAGAATTGAAAAGTTTGATAGTTCGAACTTCGAATTTTAGAAGATTACCTTTATTATAAGGATCTCTATCTTCCTCTTAGAGGAAATTGAAGAAAGCAGAGAAGATATCCAATATCGACTGGGAGGTGCTCGACAGAAAGGCTTTGTGAACAATTCAACTTTCTCTTATGACATCTGTTGTATTCAACATCTTGAAGGAGAAGACCATGGAGGATCTGGTGGCAACCCTACCAAGGATGTACGAAAAAATCGTTGCTTCCAATAAGGTTTTTATAATGAAGAGATTGTTCAATATGAAGATGTCTGATGTAAAAAAGTGGCTGAGCATCTCAATAAGTTCAACACAGTTACAAGTTAGTTAGACTTTGAAGGCCTTAATTTTGATGATAAAATCAAGGCTCTTCTGATCTTATCAGTGTTACCAGATAGTCGTGACAGTTTGGTGGTAGCCTTGAGCAATTCAACTAGATTAGCGAAGTTGAATGATGATGATGTTGTAAACATTATTCTAAGTGAGGAATCTTGGAAGAAAGCCTCGGGATATTCAAGTGAAACACCGGAGAATGTTTTGAATGTTGAAGAAAACGAAAGAGCACCAAACAATGGAAATAAAAATCATGGTCTATCGAGATTGAAGAAGAACAGATCATCCAAGCCTGCGTAAGGAAAGGGTGGTGGTTGTTGAAATTACAACAAAAATGGGCACATGAAGAGTGACTGTAAAGCTCCGAAGAAACAGTAAGAAAACAATAATGGAGGAGGTTAATATTCTATAAACATTTCAAAAGAAAGTATTTCTAATGCCCTAATTCTGTCTTTCGATACTCATAATGATTCTTGGGTAATAGATTATGGTTTCTTTATAATTATATGTAAGGTAATCTAAGGAAAGTCTATCTAGGAGATGATGAACTCCTGCTCTAATGTTGGAAAAGCAAACGTTCAGATAAGCCAATTGGATAGGATAGTATTGAAGCTGAAAGATGTCAGGCATACTCCAAATCATGAATGAGACTATTATCATGAATTTGATCTCGGTTGGCCAGCTTACAAATTATAAACACATGACGACCTTTACTATTGATTTGTGGAAAATCATGAATGAGACTGGTAATTGCTCAGGGTAAGAAAGAAGGCACTCATTACTTGACTTCCCCTTTTAATAGTTCAAATGCAATTGCATCATCAGGGGTAGATATGTGTATATAGCATCACAGACTTGGGCACATGAGTGAAAAGGGGATGAAGGTTCTACTTTCAAATGTGAGGCTACCAATGCTAGAATATATTGACATGGACTTTTCTGAAGATTATATCTATAGTAAATAGGGGAATGGCAGCTTTTCGAAGGTTAGGACTCTAAAATTGGAACTGGTTCATATCGATGTATGGGGACTAACTAAGATATCCTCTCTCGGTGGATCTCTTTATTTTGTTATCTTTATTGATAATGCTAGTTGAAAATTATAGATTTATTTTTTGAAGCATAAATCAAAAGTATTTGATGTGTTTAAGAAATTAAAAGCTTTAATTGAGAATGAAACAGGTCTAAAGCTGAAATGTCTTAGATCAGATAATGAGAGAGAGTACCGCAACAACAAGTTTAAAGAGTATTATGCAGTTAATAAAATCAAGAGATAAAAAATAACTCCAACAACGCCACAACAGAATGGTGTAGTTGAGCACATGAATAGAACTATTCTAGAGCGGGGAAGGAGCATGAGAATCCATGCTGGATTGCCTAAATAGTTGTAGGCAGATGCCTTAAATATTACAACTTACTTGATTAACGGAGGAACCTTAGTTTTTTTGTATGGTGGATTACCAGAGAAGCATGACTAGAAAAAAGGTAAACTTGTCCAATTTAAGAGTATTTGGTTGTATCTCTTATGTCCATATCGATTATGAAAATAGGACTAAGTTTGATCCTAAGTCCAAATGGGCAAACATTCAATGGATATGGCCTTAATGATTTTGGTTATCAATTTTGGGATGCTGAAAATTGAAAAATCATTAGGAGCAAGGATTTAGTATTCAATGAAACCGTCATGCATACACATAAGTTGTAACAAGAAGAAGAGAAAAATAAGCATACTAAGTTTGTAGAGCTTGATGAAATATATGACAAGGATATTTTAAGGCCCCAGGAGGAAAATATAGAGGAAAAACCTCATACCTCTATTCCTATGAGGAGATCATGTAGGGTCACTAAACCCATAGTATGTTATTCTCTTTCTCTATATTATTTGTTGTTAATTGATAATGGTGAATAGGAATGTTATAAAAATGATTTATAGGTTGAGGCTAGGAACAAGTGGGAACAGGCCATGGATGATGAGAGGGATTCTATGATATTAAACCAGACATAGGACTTGGTCTAGTTACCCAAGGGAAATGCAGTTTTGCATAACAAGTGGGTTTACATATTGAAGGAAGAGTGTGACAGTACTAAGCGATTCAATGTTAAGTTGGTTGTCAAAGGTTTCCAATAGAAGGCAAGTATTGACTCTACTGAAATCTTTTTCTTCTATTGTTAAGATTTCCACTATTAGATCAATTCTAAGTATTGTGGTCGTAGATGATTTGCATTAAGAGTAATTAGATGTAAAAATAACTTTTCTTCATGATGATCGTGAAGAAGAGATTTATATGCATCAGCCATAGCGATATGTTGCACCTGACAAGGACAACATGGTATGTAAACCCAAGAAGAATTTATATGGTTTGAAATAAGCCCTAAGAGAGTAGTATAGGAAGTTTGATAATTTTACGTCTACTAATGACTTTAAGAAATGCCATGTTGATCACTGTTGTTATTTTAAGAAACTTGAAAATTTGTATATCATACTTCGTTTGTATGTAGTTGATATGCTTGTTGCAAGGTCAAATGTGCATGAGATTTCAAATCTCAAGAAACAGTTGTCTAAGGAGTTTGCAATAAAGGATTTGGGTGCTATAAAACAAATTCTTGGTATGAGAATCAACAAAGATAGAAGAAACATAGAGTTAATATGTTGTAAAAGTATTCAAGTGATTCAACACGGAATATGCTAAGCCAGTTAGCACTCCCTTAGCAAGCCACTTCAGACTCTTAAAGGAACATGGTACGCAACATAAAAAGAACATGACTACATCCCTAAGGTTCCATATGCCTCAGCCATTGGCAGCTTAATGTACATCATGGTTTGCACAAGATCATATATTGCTTATGCACTGGGAGTTGTCAGTAGGTTTATGAACAACCCAGGGAATGAACATTGGGGAAGCTTGAAATGGCCAAGCTATATGTCTTAGAGAGGAGGGGGGGGGGGGGGGGAATAGGACAATGCCAAATTTAAATAATAACAACGGAATATAAATGAATAAAAGATAGCACTATTAATAAATTACTATATTGGAATCTAAAGCAACCTCAAAAAGAGAGATTGATATCAATGTTGTTCTAAGGACAACCTTACACCATAAAAACCAAAAGTTTATGGCAGGACAACCTTATTTCTAGAACAAATTGAATATCAAAAACTCAAACAGAAAGGAAACAAATGAAATAGTAAGAAATAAATTCTAAACTATTACAACATTCCCCACAATACTTGAAATGTAAATATTACAACATTCACATTCACATATACATCCCACAAATCTGAATGATCAAAGATAGAAAATATAAATCATACATCCACAAAACACAAAGAGTTATAGTGGTTCGCCTGTGTGTACACTAACTGTTAAAAAATAGCCACACAGATTACTACTCCACTCCTAATGCATAGGGGATACTAGCGTTCACTATCAAAATAGGTTTTCATAGGTTCACCCAAAACCTTCACAATTGTGTCGTTTTAGAAAAGGGCTTACACAATTCAAAAACCCTCACTTCTGAGTTTTCTGGCTCTCCTCAGATAACCAACACAATGAGATTTTTCTCGCTTAATCTTAAATAAAACCAAAATGGAAATTTACATAAATGTAAAATACCTGGATTTCTCCTTTTGTTACAGCCTGAAGGAACCAATCGGAGTAGACGATCGAATGTAGAAGTTCAAAGTCCAATGCTCACTTTAAAATGGTTCTAGGTTCTAATTGATTTTAAATTAAACCAGTTGGGCTAGCTATATTTAATTTTGATTCCAAGAAGAAGGAATATCACAATTCCTCTTTTCAATTAAGATTGGAATGTAGAAACAAAATCAAATTAATAAAGTTAACAAAAGAGAATATAAATTATGCACAAAGTAGCTTAAAATGAACACAAAATTATCTCAGAGTGATCCCTTGATTTTACTTGAATTGAGTTATCAATCTCTGAAATTCGTTCTCTATTTATAGTTGCAGAAACTCGACTACGACTAGTCCTGAGGACACTACGACTGATCGTAGGAGAAACAGATTTTTGAATTTTTGAGCGCGATCGGATAAAATCGTTCTACAACTAGTCTATGACTGGTCGTAGCATACCTACGACTGGTCGTAGGACTCAAAGATTGGTTCCTGTAGTTTGAGTCATAGAACCAGGACTGGTCATAGGAAGAGTCAATACTGTTCACACGACCGGTCGAACAGAGTCCAGGATTGGTCGTGGATGAACAAAAAATTCTGAAAAATTGCAACCAACTTAGGACTGGTCTTGGAATTTCTTAGACTGATCGAGGCAGTGCTAGGACTAGTTGAACAAGGTTCAGGACTAGTCTTAGAACAGTCCAATTCTATGTAAAATGATTCAATTGAATTATGTATTCAAAATGACCTACCCTAAGGACAATCTAAGGTCAATTATACCTTGAAAGTGAGGTATGAACATCGAGACTTCATATCTTCATATGATAGATGAACTTTGATAATTGTGAAGCTTGAGATCTTTGAACTTGATGTAGCACTGAACACGAGATCTTCTATAGCTTGAATAACAATTCATCTTGTGTTGTACACTGACTTGAGTCTTGAACAAGTTCACTTCTACTGTTGTAGCTTGTACTTGCATTCTACTGTAGTAGCTTGTACTTGCATTTCTTGAATTAGTTTGAAGTAGTTCTTCGTTCTTGACTTGAAGTAAAGTGCTTAGAGCGGTGATGCAATGTCTTGAACATTTATAACAATGAACTACGTAAGATATAGATTGAGGTTTTGGCACCACAAAATTTGACAAACAAAGGAGCATAAAACCATAGCAGTTACAAAGCTGTCAAATGAATTCTCAAATACTTAAGAGGTACTATTGATGCAACATTGTGCTATGGAGGGTCAGAAATAAATTTGGAGGGGTATGTTGTTTCAAATATAACAGGGAATATTGATAGTAGAAAGAGCACTACAGGTTATGTGTTTACTTTGGGTAGTGCAACTAATATAGTTGGGGTCTCACAGTTACGGAAGACTGTTACCATCTCAACAACAGAAGCAGAGTATGTTGCTACAATAGAGGCTCATAAGGAAATTATATAGTTACAGGTTCTTATGGAAGTGTTGGGTAGGAAGTAATAAAATTGTAAGTTGTACAGTGACAATCAAAGTGCAATCCATCAAGTAAAGAATTCAACATTTCATTCAAGAACCAAGCATATTGACATCAAATATCGTTTCATACGATCACTTTTGGATGATGAATAATTTACTTTAGAGAATATTCATATAAGTCAAAAACCTGCAGATATATTGACCAATGTGATTACTATAAAGAAACTAAAGTCATGTTCAGTTTTGTTAGTCGTCAAGCTTGAAGACCAGGACGAGATTCACGCCGAGTTCTCTATGGAGGCATGAGATTTTATAAATACACCATGTTCAGCGGGAGATTGCTTATGATCAGTCTCCAAGTAGGAGATTGTTAGAATCTGTAAAGCCTAATCATCAGAGGTGTACTGCTCATCCATCCATCACATTCATGGGTCGAGGGTAATTTCATAATTTCACATGAAAATTTATGTAAACCCTAATTTTTGGGGTAATATATATTTTATCATGAGAGAGAGAGAGTCGTCATTTTATTCAGAACTACTTCTTCATTTTTTTTCCTTTGAACATAGTGGAATGACGTGAATCCGTGGACATACCAAAAAGGGAACCATGCAAATCTCTGTATTGTGGTTTATTGTTTTTCTACTCTCTTTTTTTTTTTAAAATTCTGATACTACTTTATATGTGGTCAAGAAGGAATCCTTCTCCCAAGATACCCCACACAAAATGAGATCAAAACTACTATTCGACTATAATTCAACTTCAATCAAAAGTATCTATGCAGTTAGATACTCGTCATGTGGCCATACAAGTCGAACAAAGTATATCTCGAGTAAGTCTCATAAGTAGCCTACGAACCGGTAAGTCTCATAAGTAGCCTACGAACAGGATTGATAAATTGAAGGGCCCGCTAAACCAATTATATCCAAATCATCAAGGTCTTCCGAGAACTCAAAAACACATTATTTTGATAAAGTCACATCCAACTAGCTTAAAAGACCTCAAAAGGCTAAATGGGATAGCTAGAAAAGACCCTCGATACGACCCGAAGATGACCAAAGGAGTGGATCACATAAGGTGTTTGGGAGTCCCAAATTAATCAAGACATTTTTTCGATTCCAAATGATATTGAAATTCATGAAAACCTAACTAAAGGGATCCCTGACATCTCTTAAAAATAGTCATCAGATCCAATCGGCTAATGCCTGAATAGGTGAGTGATAGGATTGAGTTGTGCATCATAACTCCCCAAGTACAGGGTTGTGATGTAGTAATAAACTCGGTGAGACGGAGGTCGAATCCCAAGGGACTGAAACCTGTACGTTATCTAAAACTAGGTAGAATTAGAACTAGACTACAACGGAATTTAAATTGATTATAATTTGAGGAGTAATGGTGAAATATTAATGTAAAACTTAAGAAATTTAGAGGTAGGAAACTAGGGATTCAGAGGATCCACTTGTAGAGATCAGGGAGATCTACGGCCAATTCATGAACTCAACTGGACTTCGAGTCCCATCTTCATCCAGTTGGAAGATATACCTGAAAATCAATTCTGAACTTCATTTAATCTAGTTTTCAAGTGATCAGACAGGTGTAAATTAGAATGGATTCCATCACAAAACCATTCCCATGAGACAAAGCAAACAACAGAATTAAACTGATTCACAGCGAATCTAGGTGATGTATGAATGTCAGGAAGAGTTCCGTCATCCCACCATGTCCAAGGGGCGATGGTGAACAACAGGGCATCCTGGCTTCATAATCACAAGAAAGGAAAAGGAAATACTCAAGCCATCGCAGATCTACTATAATGTAAGTCACAATAAACCATTAAAAACTAAAGCATTCTTTCATCTAACTAGAATTAAATATAGTTCATCACATGCATCCACGCCGTAGGATCAACCCCATGACGCCACAAGCTTCACCTCTTAGCCCTAGCTAAGGGGTTTAGCCAAACATAATTTTGATTAACTAAATCTCAAAAGAAAGGAAAAGGAAAAAAACAAAAATAAAAAAAACAAACTGTCCTGTGCTTCACGTCCAAGCTCCCCAGATCTCCCCCCTGCTCTCTCTCCCTCTTCTCCTTTATATGGACAGGGAGTCGGTGGAGATGCGTCGGTGGCCAGAGTCGGAAGAACCGACACTATTTCCGCAGTTCACAATGGAATCAAACTGTGCACGCATGGACAGCTGCGTTTGAAGTGCATCGGGGACAAAGGATCACACGGTCTGGAAAATTCGACTTCTTGGACGGGGTCAGAACCCTTTTCTCGTGACTTTGGACGGTCAGGATCATCCATCCGATCCTCTCTATGGACATGTAACAGCCCAGAGAATCTGGGCGAATTCCGGACGCGCTGTATGTGCGTAATCCATACGCAGGGGAGCTGCGCTGATGCTCGGTGGGGCCCACTTCAGCTGACTTTTGTGAAATCCACGCCGTCCACTAGATTCTGCTCGAAAAACCATTTAGAATTGACTGGTTTTGGGTTAGATTCGGTGTGGCCCACGGAACGTTTCATTGCACCGTTCGTCTTCCGTTTAGATAAGAAATTCACACGATCGCTTGTATAGGACCAGAAAGGAATCATATCCAGGGTCTTGGCCATCCTCCAGAGCAAATGGACGGGTCAGATCATCTAATGGAATGATGAGTGGGGCCCACTGTCAAAACCCAGCGGGAACACGTTCGTCACTGGACGTGCGAAACATCTCTATTTGGATGTTTTGCGCAAAAAATAGGTGGGGTCCACTGCGATGCCTGTCCTAGAAATCCACTCCCTCCATCGACTCCTGTACATAGTGTTGGCCTATGGCCTCTAGTTTAAAGTAGATCCGACTTCAGGGTGGGCCACACGCTTAACAGATGTATGGACAACATTCACCGTTAAAAATACAATCGGCTTCACGTACGCTTAATGCCATGCATGGCACATCTATTTACAAATTTGCCCTTCTCTTTTGTTATAACTTCTGCCGTTAGTATCTCCTGATTGCACCATGCAAATGACACAAAATTTCACTAGGATTTGTTATTTTTCATGCTCTTTCTAACGCCTAAGTTTGAGCCTTAATCGCTTATGGATTGCCAAGATGCTCTTTAATAGCTAGCGCCCTCTGATCTCTCTGTTGGGCCACTTCTACGAGGATCTAATGGCTGAAATTTGACATGTGCGGTTAATTTATGGTCCTCAGGTCATGTATGAAGTTTCGAGCCGAGTGGATGGTGGAAACCCCGTGATCTTGCATTCTGACTAACTTTCAGGCCACTTGAGCTTCAGTTTCTTAAATTTCTCGGATCTCTGGCGTGTATATCCATCGATCTCGGTCCCCTGGAGTCCATTCCTTGCTTTGGTGACTTCGGAGCGATAAATCCATGCTTTTAATACTCGTTTTCAATCAAAGCTCCTTATTACATCCTGTAACAAAAACACGATTAAATTATAATATTAGGCATTATCGTGAACGTAAAATCAGGCAGTAATCGGGGTCTGATATGCAATATTCGACCCTCAACAAAAATAGCAATCCCAAATAAGGCCCTTGAAGGGTCGGTTTTAGAAAGGTGTTAAAAAAGGCAACCTAAGTGCCCTGATAGCAAAGTGAGCTTATTACTCTAAAGAAAACCTATGGGCCTAAAAAGGTCAATCATGGACCAACTTCAAGTTTATTTTAAGGACCACACTTGCAAGTCATTCTGGAGGGAACAAAGAGTCAAAAGTTGAGAGGGTTTGGAGTTGTTGGAGTGATCCTAGCCAGATAAAGCATGTATCGAGTGCCGCTGAAGCCACCGAAGCCGCAACTAGTTTAAAGACGTACATGTAAAAGTATGCCCCAATCCTGTCACGCCCTAAACTCGGTAACCAGATTCACAAGGAACCCGATGGCCGGTTCTAACAGCAACAGCCTCCGTAGTACCCCATTCTCGGCTCCTGAAGCAGGTTCCGATCTTGGGATCCTACAAGGAGGATTTCCATAACAATATAACCATTTCCAATACGAGCATACCCAAGATCATAACAAGTAAATCTGAGAATAAAAAAAGGCACATATCACAAAATTCACTATGAATTTGAACTTTTACAAGTTTACATAAGGTCCAAAAGGACATACGTAAGATATAGAAGAAAGAAAGGAAGGATGCAATACTGGGTCCTCAAGCTCAGCTTTAATCCAAACTCTGCCACTGCGACACCTGCTTAGGATCTCCTGCACGCATCAATCATGCATAAGCTTATAGAAGCTTAGAGGGTGGTGTAAGTGTGTGATAATAGTGCTCAGAAGAATAATAGGAGATACAGGAAGGAGACATGCTCAATGAGAATATCACTAGCCTTACCAAGGCTTATCATGAATATGATGCAATGAGTACTGGACGCCATACCAAGGCAATGCATGAAGGGGCTTACATAACTAATACTAATGCGATGCAAGTAATGCCAGTGCTCATAACCAAACCGTTTGTCAAGTATATTTCCAATCATAAGGAAATCACCGGGGTCCATTACACTGCTGGATGACTGCCGCTCTACAGACCCCGCACAGTCAAACGAGCGTAAGAGACCTCACTACCCGCCCGTGGACAACCAATCACCAGCAAGGCCTGACGGTAGTGGACCCATTCACGAGCTGGTCAGACTCAGCCTAGCAATGCCCTCTTACATCAGGCGAGTAAGGCCACACCCCTATCCAACCGACTACACGACAGTGGGAGTCGCGGCCTAATGGTATAAGGCCCTCGTGCACTCATATATTCCACCCAGTCACGGCGTTGGAGCAGATCCTTGGTACCATGAAAGTTTTGGGAATTTCACTCATGGGCATCCTATGCATCCGGTATGCTCAAGTAACATTCCGGTGTCTAAACATGGCCATCCACAATGTAGCTGTGGAGGCTACAACTCTGATGAAGCAAGGGTGATAATGCTCATATATTATGCAATGCCAGATGCATGAATCATACAATCAACTATGCATCAATTCCAAGCATCCAACATTCTCAAGAGGGAATATTATGTCCCTCGGGAAGACAACATGCAATGCCCAATGGCACAATCATAACCACACACACAGTGTCATCCAAGCATACAATGATGCACATGGGCCATGAAGATGGGTCTAGGCGCATCATGCGGCGATATACAAAGTAAATTACATTCCTCTTATCCAAGAAGGAACCAAGACTAGGTACTTAGACAATATCCATAAGGAATCCCACCTCTAGTGGGGGCCCATTTACCTGGGGTAGGCCACGAGACTAAGCATACAACTACGAGTCTAAGTATTATAGAAATGAGCCTAGCAACTGTCTAACATAAGTATCCAATCACTCTTAAATACAACCGGACCTAGAGGGGTCCATAATGGGGACATTTAACCACCATTCCCCAAAAAGGCATATCAACCATGAACTATATGGATAAAAGGCCCAAGGCCTACATTTAAGATAAAAATAAAAGTAACCACATACATATATTCCTCATAATAGGCCATAAAAAGATATAATACCACTTTTAACAACATGGGCTCTAAGAGGGGAATTAAGGCCCAAGGCCCAATTCCCAATGGCCATAGAATCCATGCATTAAGTTGGACTTGGTGGGCAGCCCGCGTACACAATATACGGCCCAAAAATATAGGTTTAAGTTTGGATGAAATGGGTCCCACTACATCAGCCCAATAACTAGCAATTTAAGTAGGCAACCGAGGGCCCAATACTATCCTTACCTCAGCCCACAAGTCCATCAAAATGGTGGAAGTCGGCCCAATGTATGGTTGGGCCAAGCTGGGATGACCCTACCCAATCTGGGCTCACTAGATGTCCCAAAATTCTGATCTTAAGATGGGGTCCTCATAAGATCACTAAAAGTGACCCAAAAGAATGCACTGATTAAGCCCAAAGATTATAAGAAAGCATAAGCATGTAACACGTACACAAGTTCTCAATATGGTGAGCCCCACAGCCAAATAAAGTTGTAACCATAAAATTGTACATCGAAGGCCCTTTGATAAACTTTTGGCCTGTTTGACTTCCTGGGCCTGCTAAGGTCCAAAAATTAGTTGAGTATGTGGAAATAATCTCATGAAGGCCAACTATACTCACTGGGGGACCCCACCAGATGGAGAGTGTGTATATATCATGAAAAGATCAAGTGGGCCTGCTACTGGATTGTGAGTCCAGCAGCAACCCAAGGCAGAGAGTGCTTCCACAATCGGGCGATCCAAGGCTTGGACGGCCTGGACCAAACATGCATTAAGGTGCCTGGACCAAACATGCATTAAGGTAGGTTCCACATACATGCACATTGAGCCTTAAATAAATGGCCTAAGGTCTATGGTGGGCCTTTAACCACCCATAGAGAAACCAATGAGCTTACCCTAGGATCACCCAGGAGGACATCCAACCGCAACTGGTTTCCAAGAGGTAACTCGCCACTACCCATATAATGAAAGATCTAAGGCCTAAGCAATGTGTGGACTAGTAGGCCATACACCAAGCCCAACTCATAGGCCATATAGTGGGCCCTCAAGTAAGGTTTGGGCCCAACCACAAAGGTCATAATTCCACATATTGTGGTGGGCTTCATGAGCAGCCCAGTATTTCATTTACATGGACAAGTATCACATTTAACACAAGTGAGTTGGGCCTCACTTTTGGCCTAAGTACAGGGTCAGTTTAGTGGGCAGCCAAGGGCCCGACTTCTTGTGTATCATTGCCCCTAAGCCCATCACAATAGATAGGAGAGTATAGGCCCAAGATCAATGGGCCTATCCAAAAGAACTGAGTCCACAAGGCCTACTTGCTAACACAAACATGCATATACTATATCACATAATGGGTCCTAAAGAAATGGTCCAAAACAAAAGTCATCCAATTCATACATTATGGTGGGCTTGAGTGCAGCCCAAAAACCCAAGAATACACATAGTCAAGGCCTATACTGACAGTGTGGGCCTTGCCACATCAGCCCAAAGACTTAGCAAGGCCCTCCACACTATACATTTATGTGGGCCCCGCAAGTCAGCCCATAATTAAGCATTTCATGAGGGCATCACGGCTAATAAATACACACGGTCAGCCTGTAGACGGCCCGTTGGGCTCGTGAAACAATAAGGTCTGGCCCTGCACGATCTTGGGCTCAATAAATAGGTTTCCAGCCCATTGGGCCTATAAACTACCAAAAATCTGGTTAAGGCTAACCCCCAACATCACCACAAAGGTGGGCCTTAAGAGGAACTAATTATGCCCAAAAATGTCTAAGGAAATAAGGCAAGGAGTGTGTGCAATACTCCCTTAAATCTGGTGGGCCACAACAGCTCCAAAACAATCAACTATGGAGCAAATGTGGGCCCCTTACTGGAATTCCAGCCCACCCACTTCAAGGGCCTGTTGGAATCCAGAAATTTATGTAATTCAGATGGGTTACTAGCCCATGGTGACCCACACATATCACATTGGGTCCCACCGGATGAGAGGGGAATACACAACACACATTAGAAGTGGGCCATGCTGCTGGAATACAGGCCCAGCAACAGCCCAAGGTAGGGGCGTCCCGTGGTGGGTAGTCCTACGGGCCTGAGTATCTGGCCCAAAACTGACCCAAGTTTGCAGGCCACACCACAGTCAGTACAGGGGCCCGATGGCCATGAAAATTTACAAGATGGTCCTCCCATAGGTGGACCATGAATTCTTAAATTTTGTGATTTTTGGACGGTCAGAAGTATTTTAATTAATTTAAATAAAATAGACCATCAAGAAAATCTGGTGAATCGGGACACCTGAACGTGGTGAGCCAGTCCAGCACTTTCCACGGTGTGTAAGGGGCTCCATTGGCCCCAAATATTTGTAGGTGAGTCCCACCATGGGTGGACCACCTCTCTGTAAATTTTCATAATTTTAGGATACTCATAAGTATTTAAATTAATTTAAAGAATACAATCTATCCAAGGTGAAATATTGTTGTGTGGGTTCTGGGCCTCCAAAATTTCTGAATTTTGGACCCAAGGTCCCTCATCAAGTCTAAAACAAGGTGAGATCCATAAATATGGCCCACCTTCTTAGAAATTATTTTTTTAATATTATTTTTATGGAACTATGCTGCTGGACTGCACAGCAGAAATTTCTGGCAGTCCAGTATGTTGGCCCACCCTTTTGGATGCCCAAATAGGATTCTTTGGCCCTAAAATTGTGTAGATAGGTCCTACCATGGGTGGCACACCTCCCTACAAAAATTTAGAATTTTTGGGATAGTAAAAATATTTTATTTAACTCATGCAATTTATGGACAGCAAGGTCCAGATTTTTATTTTCCTGCTGCAGCAATGCTGCTGTCCCTGACTTTAGCACCCCATTTGAGTGGGCCCAGGTCTATGTAAATTTGGAAAAATGCAAGGCGAACCTTCCTATACAAGTATACAGTAAGTTGGGGTCAACAAAGGTGGCCCACCATTTTAAAATCAGGCTGATATTTATGATTTTCCAGCAAACAGTGTGGCTGGACAGTCCAGAAAAATCTGGACCGTCCACCCTCCTTGGCCCACCCTTTTGGGTGATCAAAAAGGGACATTTGAAGGTGAGGTTTAGCATGCTTTTAGGTGGGGTCCACACCTCAAAGAGAAGTCTAAGAAATTAGGAAAAAAGAGACCACAAACAAGGCCTACAACCTATACATTACAGCATAAAAAAAATTCCAGCAATCTGGACAGCAACATGTTGCTATCTAGATCAGCCCAAAAAAAAAATTAATAAATGGGAAATAAATCATAGATTCCACAAGGTGGGGTCCACCATGATGTGTCACACAACTCTCAGGCCCAGCCCCTCCCTAAGAAAGTCCATAAAATTAGGCCCAAAGGCTTTCCAAATCAAGCAGCAAAACTAGGCAGCACAGTTGGGCCTGGATGTCCCAAAAATTTAAAAATTCTGGTTGCATGGCACATCTGGTGGGCCACATAATCATTACATCCAAACCACAGAAAGTGGAGAAGAGAAGAAGAAAGGAAATCTCATCAAGATGGGGTCCATGGAGAATGGCCCCATCAAGATCACATGCATGCAAGAGATGGCTAAAAAAAAACCTTATCCAAGGAGTGGTGTACCTTCACCATTGATGTGGTGAGTCCTATACTCTCCATATGAAGCAACAAAAGATTTATGAAAATAAGAACCATGTAATCTATCCTACATGCTCACCCACTTGTTGGATCCTCAAGATTCTTCAACCACCATGCTCCTTAAGCTTCAAGGAAGGAGGTTCAATGGTGATGATGGATCTTTGATGGTTAGATCTAGGGGGAAAGAAGAGGAAAGAGGGCTGAAAAAGTTCAGCAATGGAGGACATTGGAGGGCATTTGCAAAGAGGAGAAGAGAGAAATGAAGAAAGAGAGAGGGAGATGAGAGAGTTTCTAAAGTTGAAATGATTACTTTCTTAGAAAAAGATGAGTTTTGAAAAGAGAAAATAATCATTGCTCATGGGATAGGGTGGCTCATCATTGCCTAGAGAAGCTAATCTCATCATAGTTTTCTTGAGAAAAGAAGCCATCATTGTTAGGCTAAAGGTGGTTTACATGGGGAATAGTGCACATGGGGAAATGTGCAATCAGGTGGGTCCCACCAAAAATGTAATCAACGGTCCAAATAATGCGCGGCCCATAACTTTTGATGGACACGCTGGATTTACGCATGAGACCCGACACTGGAACCGCGGCGACGATGCAGTCGCATTGGCATAGGTCTTGGGTCAATCCGAGTCGGGTCTACGTAACCAAACTCAAGGGTGACCGCAATCACTATCCGAAGGTCGCCGAAATTTGACCGGTAGGACCGCAAGATCAAAATACACGAGATGCATACTCACCCACACACATGCACACATGCGAACTCGGGTCAGATCTCACACAATCCCTCGTCAACTTCGAAAAGGCTTGAGTATGCCACTACTCTATCTAATTGAAAACATGAATAATTAAGTCAGAAGAAGCTGCTAAAGTCAAAGAGTATGTTGAAATCAGAGACATCCGACCATCCATTTTGTCTAAAAAAAAGTGTTGGATTTTTCATTTCCTTCTTACATCTCAAACCAGTCCATACTTTACTCCTCACATCATAAGGACATTGGCACACATACAATCTTTACTTATCTCTTCTATTGTTTTTTTTTTTTTAATATTTATTTTTACTTTGCCTAACTAAGGTCCTAATATCCTGCCAAGTATGGCTTAATGTAGCAATACTAAAGTTTCATTGAATCTCAAAAAAAAATCGTAAAATCATGTCAAGTAGAGAATGTGCACTAAATGGGCTGAAAAAGGGTGTCTAACCCCTTCCTTTTTCGTAACCTAGGCCCCCTACCCATAATCTATGGTGCAGATCAACCATAAGAGTCGCATGGGCTGGGGATCCAAGGATCTCCCAATTCATGAATAATTTTATGGTTTTTGGCCAATTATAGATTCTGAATTTATTTGGCTAGTGGTAACTCTAGCCAAATTATCTAAATCCAAGACGCATCCAATGTCATTGCACAATTAAGGAAACAAAAGTGATTCCAATTGCAAAACTATAGCCTAAAATGAGGAGGAATCACAACCATTGAGTGCATTTGCTCGTGCAGGGGCTTTCACAGGATGCTAAGGAGATGGTCCTCCGTAATCTCCTTACAAAAGGAGGACCTTGATTACACCCCCTTCTAGATTAAATTGCCGCACCTTGATTTCATATATAAAACACCAGAAATCCTTAGTAGAATTTCTAACTCAATTGGAATGCCACTTTTTTATGAACAAACCAATGGCCTGGGTACACAACTGAGTTTTGCTCATGTATGTGTCGAGGTTGGAATGCACACTATTCTCCCATATTCGATTAGTATTATATACAAAGGGAAAATAATTGTTCAACATATGGAATATTTGTAAAAGCCATCTGCATGTTAAGAATGTGATACCTTCAACCATTCAGAGAAGGCCCATCCTAAAAGGGCATCCACAAAAGCCAATGTGCATCTCTCAAATCTTACTCAATCCTCAAATCCTATAGAGCTTACCAAACAAGTACTGGTTCAAAATTAATAAGTGTTGAAAACCTAACTAAAGTCCATAGTGAAAACCTAACTAAGTCCGTAGTGACCCCAGGGAGGACCTTCTTCGTCCAAAAGTATAAATCTAGAGGGAAAAGGAAGGAGTATAATTCATCTTCATCATTGTCAGGAGCAAAATACCTTAGCCCTCCCCCCTTAGTCAACACAATTAATCATAATAATTTAATGTTTTATCTGATCTTGATGGGAATATGGATATGGATGACCTTCTATTGTCTGATCTAACTAACCAATCTTGGATAGCCTTATGGCAAGATCTATCTGTTGCTATACATAATAATCTCGTTATAAAATAAAGGTCTTAGCATAGACTGTTAGGGGCCTAAATAGGCCCTTGATGCAAAAAAATAAATAAATAAAATAAAATAAAAATAAAAATTTTAGGGAAGTTATACAAAATCATGATATTTATTTTATGTGCATTATTGAAACTCATGTTAGAAAATCTAATTTATATGTTTCATATAACTCATTTCTTCCTTCCTTTTGGAGTTATGATTTCAATGTTGACCATTATTCAAATTGCAGGATTTTGATAACTTGGAATAAGTTTGTCCAGATGTCTATTCTCCATAAAATTGACCAACATATTCATTGTTTTGAAAGATCTAATGATATCTCTAGTCAACTCATGGTTAATGGTATTTATGCATCTAATTATGCTAATCAAAGAGAGCTTC
Source organism: Magnolia sinica (assembly GCF_029962835.1). Classification (NCBI taxonomy): domain Eukaryota; kingdom Viridiplantae; phylum Streptophyta; class Magnoliopsida; order Magnoliales; family Magnoliaceae; genus Magnolia; species Magnolia sinica. The sequence goes on from NC_080582.1 coordinate 56,363,825, forward strand.
TTTGAAAAGATATCTCGCAATTGGGAGTGGGAATGGTTTCACCTTGGGTTCTTGTAGGTGACTCAATTGCATAAGTTTTTTTAAAAAACTAGGTGGGGAAGCTAATCCAAAGCCAAGTGACATTGAAGATTTTAATGATTGCTTGCCCTCCATGAGGCTTAAAGACCTTGTTTTATCAGGTAACATCTCTTTATGGTCTAACTCCAGTGTTGAATCCCAAAGAATTAAGGGTAGGCTTGATAGGCTATTGGCCAATTACACCTACATCAGTCTCTTTTGAAACCGCAAGGTCTCTTATCTATCTCCAAGCCTTTATGATAACGCTCCTATGTTGTACTACATTGCTTTATCTTTTCCTTGCTCCTTTGAATTCTCGAATCAATTGGTGTAAGTTAGATGGTTCTTTTCATAATGTAGCTAAGTCTTGAGAGATACATGTTCGTGGTACTCCCATGTCCATAGTCGTAATTAGGCTTAAGCTTAAAAGAGTTAAGATCGCTCTTAAAGGTTAGCTAGTTGGCTTGCTTAAGATATCTAATTAACTACTCAAAGTAAAAAAGATCTTAAACTTTATTCAAATAACAATCCAATTTGACTCATCTTATGCCAATATTGAAAAAGAGAAAATGGTTAAAAGGAAGTTGGACCATATATAAAGCATTGAGCTCTTTATATTAAGTTAAAAAGCGAAGAGAATCTAGACTGAACCTAGGAGATACAAACTCTAACTATTTTTACACCTCTATCAAGAGTAAACAGACTTCATCCAAAATTTGAAAAAGACAAGGACAATATTTTTACTGAAAACTAAAATGAACTAAAAGATATAATCATTGATCATTTTAAGAGCACCTTAAACTATGATTAAAGGGATGCTACCAGAGTGGATTTCAGACTTATTGATAATCTTACTAAATTGTCTAAAGATGAAAGCGATGGCATTTGTAAACCAATTTCCATTGTTGAGATTGAAATTATCATTAAGTCAGCAAACCCAAACAAGCCCCTAGGCCTAATGGGTTTAATGCACACTTTTATAAGGTTTGCTGGCCAATCATTAAAAAAGATGTTTATAATGCCATCCTTAGTTTTTTTTACAGTCATCTAAAATTCTCAAGCAACTAAATAACACGTTCACTATTTTAATTTCTAAATTAAAAACTACAAATTCCCTTGTAATCTAAGATTAATCTCTCAAACAAATGAGACATAAAATTATCTCCAAAATAATGGTAAAAGAATAAAGCTAGTTATGCCTATAATTATCAATTATTCTCAATCATCTTTCATCTTCGATCGAATATATATAATAATATTATTCTTAGCCAAGATCTCATCTATGGCATTTACCTTGATGGGTATAAGCCTAAAATGTGTGTCAAAGTTGATCTTAGAATTATTGTGCCAAGATTCCTCAATCCGAATGACTCTTGTAATTGGTCTACGATCGTAGATTTTTGAGTAAGGACCTCAGTGACGAAAAAGGAAGAAAATAGGCACCCCTTTTTTGCCTACATTGTGTGTGGTCTCTACTTTATAGGATTTTAGTTTTTTTTTTTTTTTTTTGAGGATTTGGCTGTATTCTAATGAGGTTACATTTGAAACCGCTCTATAAAGCTCGTAAGCTCAAAGCAATTTGTTAAAAAAGAAAAAAGAAAGCATGAAATGAGGTTAATTCAGAGGGAATGTGTCGAATGAAATACTTGCTGGAATAAGATATGATAAGGAAAATGGGAGATCAAACACCCCTTCTTTAAAAGCAATGGTCGGATATCCTTGATCCTAACTATACTCTAAATTGCAGTGGCTTTTTTTTCCAACTATTTTTCTCTTTTTCCTCTTGGATTGATGGTGAGTGAAACTTTGATCTAACCATATGATTTGCGATTCATGGTAGGATCCGTATCTAAGGGTGCACATACCTTCTAGCGACACTAGTAGGCAATTCGAACAATAAGGTGATGATTTCTTCCCCTTGAGCTTTCCACTTTCCTGTTAGGTTAAGTAATAGTTTAATTTTATTTCAACTGATAATTATCTCTAATTTATGATTAGTTGTGTTAGTTGTTGAATTTGATTATCAATCATGTGCTCAACACTTTGTTTGCATGAACATCTATATGTTGTACTTGTATATCCTTTCATGTTTATGAATTTCTTGTGGAACTTAAATTGGTATATTTATTAGTGAAAAAATTCACTATTATGTACATCCAGACTTGGGATATAACTTGATTGATTGTGATTATAATGGACCCTCAACCTATTGGTTACTTTAAATGATGCGAATATTGATGTGGGCTTACCATCCATGGATCGTTATGTTTACGTGGCTTTTGAGGATGGTCTTTTTATCCCATTGATTTGGTATTTGCCCTATGTAGCATTTTATTTGATATTTGCCCTATGTGGCTTTGATTTGATATTTACGTATGTGACTTAGTTTTGGTATTTGCCCTATGTGGACTTGATGTATTATTTTTGTGCAACCATGTGATGGTAAGTTCCACATGTTGAACTATGATTGGCCATTAATTGATGAGGTTCCATTAAACATCCTAATGTTATAGTCTCATGAGCCGGGGATGGTGGTATGGGACCTATGCCCGAGCTGTTGGCCTACGCTGGGTGATGAGCCCCCCGTAGTGACCTTTGAGCTTTTTTTAAATTGACTGGTTGTAATTAGAATAATAACAGTTGGGCTAATCATACATTTATAACATACGAGAGATGACAGGTGGCTAATTCCGTATGTTGTAGCACGTGCCCTTAGGCCTTAATTGTGGTATCGTTTCGCTAACTCTCAGACCACCGACTATCGACCCACTTTTGGTGAGTTTGGCAACTATGCAGTACGGGATATACTTTCACTGGTGACCGGCCACATGCATGAGTTTTGCCCAAAAGCCAACTGGATGAGCATCCCCAGTTGATGTGCATTACGCATCCATGTATTTAATAAGATTGCATTGGATTGTTTTGTATGATTTTTATTTAAGTTATACTTACCTAATGCGGTAGTGTGTAATATTGAGGAGAATTCACACTGAGTTGGCCACTCGTTCATCGAATATATAACCATACAGGTAGTGCAAGTGGCTTAAATAATATCCATGTCAAGATTGATGAACAGCAGGGTACACTTATCAAGGGCGCATGGCTGTATCTGCCAAGTGTAGTTGCGCGATCTTGTGGCTCAAGTTTATATGCATTTTATTATTTCTCATGTGTTAAATTGTGTAATTCTTGTATTTAGTAACATAGAGACATTGGTTTGTATAAGTCATTTTGGGCAGCAGCTCGTATATTTTGAATGTGCATGAAAATTCCCTTTATGCTTAATTTGTTTCTCTTCCGCTAAACTGCCAACTCTGAAAAAGAAAAAAAATGCACGTGAAATTTGGATTAGATGTCTTTAAAGGTTAACACTCGGGTTTTCGGAAAACAAGTCATATACTCAGGTTTCGAAAACTCAGGGAGTTACATCTATATTTAGAATCGAATGCATAGACCCTTATTTATAGACTTCACCGAGGGAATAAGTGCAATATTTTCATATTGAAATTTTCTTTTTAGTTTGGCATTAATCTTATTGCCACCGGTTTATTTGTCTTTTTCTCGACTTATATTGTCATGTACATTGGTAATAAGAGGTCTGGAGGGTCCGGATGATTAGGAGGGATTTGACTTATCCGGTTCTGGTTCTGCCGATTGGGGCAGTTGGTAAATTCTAGGAGGTTCCATAAATCCTTTTTGTTTGACTTGTTTGGATTTATAACATTTTTTCGAGTCAATCTAATGTTGTTTATAAAGGCCAACTATAGTTTTAGGAAGTAGTTTTTCTCATTCTAGGTGAGGTATCTATAATAGGGAAGAGGAATTATAAAGTCTTAATCCATGAGAAATTGAATAGTGTACTGATACACCCATTTTCATAAGCAAGTGCATGTATATCTTATTCTAATTGTTAGTCCCGTGGGACACATATCAGATGTGTAAAAAAATTAGTTTTGGGCTTGATCATGTATTCTAGTGTGTTTTTGGGTTTCGGCAATTGGCCTATTTTTTTCAGACATAGTTAATATCATAAACCTTAATAAGGGTGTATCTGTCTCTCTCACGTGTTACTGATAGATCTCTTGAATTTGCAAATCATCTGTTCAATGACATCGAAGCTACATCGAACTAGCTTCAATGTCATCGAAGCTAGTTTGATGACATTGAAGCAAACTTGATGAAATCGAATTTAATGGTATTTTTAGGCTCCGGTCGCTGCACAGTTTTTGTCCTTCTTCGATGTTATCAAAGCTAGTTCGATGTCATCGAAGGTTTATGCAAATTCGTTTGCGGAAACGCTAATTTTGTGAATTTTGTTTCTGATTTTGCTTAGGTTTCTTTCTAAACCTATAAATAGGCATGTTTACAGAACTAGGAGCTATTCTAAGAGGTCTAAGTATTTCTAAAAGGGTTCTAGGGTTTCTAAAGGGGCTCTAGGGTTTCAAGGAGTGGAGAAAAGGTGAGGTTTAAGGATTGCTCAAGCCGGGTAAGTCCTATATTTTTGTAATATGTGTTTTCATAGTGAAATTTTCTGTCACTTTGTGCCGTGGTTTTTTCTTGCAAGGGTTTTACACGTTAAATCTCCGTGTTTCTTGTGATTGCTTAGTGCTCTTGGATTGCTATCCTAAATCCATATTTGTGTGATTCCGCAGGACAAAACCCTAATAAGTGGTATCAGAGCTTTCGTTGGGACACAGATCTGAATCTACAGGATTAGCAAGAATGGGAAACACCAAGTTTGATATTGAGAAGTACTCATATAAAAATAATTTTGAGTTATGGAAGAATAAGATGATTAGTCTATTAACCAAGCAAGGCGAAGTTAAGGCTCTTGAGGAGTGGAAACCGACTATGAAAGATGAAGAATGAGAGACTCTTGATAGTAATGCTTTAGCCACCATCCGTTTATGTCTCATGGATGAGGTTCTCTACAATGTCATAAGGGAGAAAACTGCAGCTAAGTTGTGGGCGAAGTTAGAGGATGTCTATGTGAAAAAATCCTCTAAAAATCTCCTACACTTGAAGTCACAGTGGTATACCTTCAAGATGGCAGAGGGTGAAGATCTGGAGGCCCACATCAGCAACTTTAACAAATTGGTTTGCAAATTGCTGGATATGGAGGAAGTGATTAAGGATGAAGAACAAGCATGTATATTGTTAAATTCACTTCCGGCATTGTATGAGACATTCAAGGACACGATGTGCATCGTAAATAAAATCCTGAGTGTCGACACCGTTATCTCAGTTCTTCAAGGGAAGGCCATGAGAAAGCGTAACAATGACATGGGGACATCTTCCAATGCACTGATTACGAGGGGCAAAGATACTGATCAAAGTACACGATCCTCAAGACTTAGATCCAAATCCAAGAGCAAGGGCAAAAGAAAAATGAAGTGCTGGAACTATGGGATGACTAGACACATGAAGAAGGATTATACCAATTCTAAAGCAAAGAAAGAAAATTCAGCGGCTTCTTTCGAGGAGGCCAATGTTGTCACATTTGATGAAGAGACAAGTGGTGGTGAAGTTCTGTCTGTGTCCATGATCAGACATGTGCACGACAATCATACAGATGAGTGGATCCTAGACACAGGAGCGTCATATCACATGACTCCTCATCGGAGTTGGTTTGTCAGTTACAAGGAATGCGATGGTAGACAGGTTTTAATGGGCAATGACAATGCCTGTAATGTTGTGGCTATTGGTACCATGAGAATCAAGATGTTTGATGGAATGGAGAGTACCTTGACTGAAGCCAAGCACATTCCTGATATGAAAAAAAGTCTAATTTCTCTCGGTGCACTCGAGGCTATAGGGTGCAAGTTCACTGGTATTGATGGTGCCCTTAAAATTTCAAAAGGGGCACTCGTGGTTATGAGAGTGCAAAGGCACGATAATCTTTACAGGTTGATCGGGAGCACTTCAGCAGGTGGAGCGGCAACAGTTGTTGCAAATTCCACGTCTATACGTATGTGGCATGCACGTCTGGGCCACATGTGCAAGCGAGGCATGAAGGTACTTTATGATCGATGTTTGATTCCAGCTTTTAAGAATTCTTATTTAAATATATACAAGCATTGTATATATAGTAAACAATCTAGACTATCTTTTAAATCTGAAAAATATGCATGTAAGAGAGTGCTTGATTATGTGCACTCTGATGTATGGGGGTCATCGCCGAAGGTTTCCATTTGGGGGTTATCATGGTTTGTTTCATTCATTGACAACTACTCTAGGAAAGTTTGGGTTTACTTCATAAAACGTAAATCCAGAGTTTTTACCATATTCAAACAATGGAAGGCAATAATGGAAAAACAATCAGGGTGAAAAATAAAGGTTTTAAGGACTGAGAATGGTGGAGAATTCACTTCCACTGAGTTGAATGAATATTACAAGGATGAAGGGATCATTAAATACAACACAGTGCGCCACATGACCGAACAAAATGGTGTGGCTGAGCAAATGAATCAGACTCTCTTGAAGAGGGCTTGATGCATGTTAAGTAATGTTGCGTTGGGTAAGGACTTATGGACTGAGGCCATTAACACAGCTTGTTATTTGGTGAACCAGTCTCCTTCTACAACAATTGAATATAAAATCACAGATAAAGTATAGAATAGTCATAAGCTGGACTACTCAGATTTGTGTATATTTAATTGTGAAGCTTACTCTCATATACTGTCAGTTGAAAGAGATAAGCTAGACCATAGAGCCAAAAAGTATATTTTTGTTGGTTATGGTATTGGTGTGAAAGGTTATATGTTATTCGAAAAGGTCACACGCAAGGTCATCACTAGCTGTGACGTCAGATTCGATGAAAGCTCTTTATTCCGCAAGAATGATCAAGGGGAGCAAGAGGAACCATAAAGGTTGATCGTAGATGTCCAGATTGACACAGATGATATTCAGGCAGTAACAGATGTGCAGATAGAGGTATAGGATCAGTTGGAGCAGCCACCTGTGAGAAGAAACCCACCGCGTAATCACAGGTTACTTGCAAGATACAGGGATGACTCTAATATTGCATATGCCCTCGTTACAGATGAGGGAAACCCATCTACTATTTAAGAGGCTCTAAGTGAGCCTGATGTAGAAAAGTGGATGACGGCTATGAACGATGAGATAGACTCATTACACAAAAATTACACATGATAGCTGGTGGAGCTTCTAGTGAGACGAAAAGCGATCAGATGCAAGTGGTTATTTAAAAAAAAACAGGATAGATACAAAGCTAGATTGGTAGCGAAGGGTTATGCTCAGAGAGAAGGAATCGACTTCACAGATATATTCACGTTGGAGGTTAAGCAGAGGTCTATCAGATTCATGTTGGCGTTGGTTGCCCAATACGAACTCGAGCTGAAACAAATGGATGTCAAGACTGCATTCTTGCAAGGGGAGTTGGAAGAGCAGATCTACATGAAGCAATCAGAGGGTTACGAAATTAAAGGGGCAGAGAAAAATTTTTGTAGGTTAATGAGGTCATTGTATGGCCTAAAACAGTTGCCTAGGCAGTGGTATAAAAAATTTGATTCTTGCATGTTGAGTTAGAAATTTACTCGAAGTGAATACGATCACTGTGTCTATTACAAGATGCTGAGTGATGGCAAATTCATCATCCTAGTATTGTATGTTGATGATATGTTAATCGCCTATCATGATATGTCTAAAATCAACGTACTTAAGACCCAGTCATCAGGGACATTCGAGATGAAAGATCTGGGGGCTGCAAAGAGGGTTCTCGGCTTAGATATTCATAGAGACAGGAAGAGGAGCAGGCTTTAGTTATCACAGACAGAATACCTTAAAAAGGTACTGATCAAGTATGGGATGGACCAAGCAAACCCAGTGAGCGTTCCCCACGCGGCTCACTTCAAGCTTTTCTCAGAACAATGTCCTAAATCAAATGAGAAAAAGTAGGTTATATCTCATGTAACTTATTCGAATGTGGTTGGCAGTTTAATGTATGTCATGGTCCATATGAGACCAGATATTTCACAAGTAGTCGGTGTTATGAGTAGATACATGTCAAACCCTAGCAAGCAACATTGGGAAGCAATGAAATGACTACTTCGATACATTTGAGGTACAAAAGACGTCTTAACTTTTGAGAAGACAAGGATAAGCTAGTAGGGTATGTGGATTCAGACTACGCAGGCAATGTGGATTCCAAGAAGTCGACTTCATATTACTCATTTGTACTAGTGGGTGGAGCAATCAGTTGGATGTCGAAGCTTCAGTCTGTGATAGCTCTTTTCACGACTGAAGCAGAATATATGGTAGTAACGGAAGCGTTTAAAGAAGGTATTTGGCTCAAAGGTATGATAAATTAGTTGAGACTTCAGCAGACGCCATGTCGGTTAATTGTGATAGCGAGAACGCTATCAATTTGGCTAAAAATTTTATTTATCACTCACGTACTAAACAAATTGATGTTCGTCACCATTTTATCCAACAGGTGCTTGAAGAAGGAGGCATAACATTAGAAAAGATTCACACCAGCGTGAATCCAGTAGATATGCTCACCAAGGTCATTCCTACAGAGAAGTTCAAGTTCTGTGCAACTTCTCTGGGCTTATTGATGGCGTAAAAGAAGGACGGAGTGTACACGAGAAGCGTTGATTAAGCTATTATGCAAGACAGAGATAAAAGAAGGGGACAAGAAGCTATACATTTGAAGATTGAAGACATGGTGGAGATTGTTACTGGTAGATGTCATGAATTTGCAAATCATCTGTTCGATGACATCGAACTAGCTTCGATGTCATCGAAGCTAGTTCGATGACATCAAAGCAAACTCGATGAAATCGAATTTAATGGTAGTTTTAGGCTTCGGTCACTGGACAGTTTTTGTCCTTCTTCGATGACATCGAAGCTAGTTCGATGTCATTGAAGGTTTACGCAGGTTCATTTGCAGAAACGCGGATTCTACAAATTTTATTTCCGATTTTGCTTAGATTTCTTTCTAAACCTATAAATAGGCATGTGTACGGGACTAAGAGCTATTCTAAGAGGTCTAAGTATTTCTAAAAAGGTTATAGGGTTTCTAAAGGGGCTCTAGGGTTTCAAGGGGGTGGAGAAAAGGTGAGGTTTGAGGATTTCTCAAGCCAGGTAAGTCCTATATCTTTTTAATATGTTCTTTCATAGTGAAATTTTCTATCACTTTGTGCCGTGATTTTTTCCCGCAAGGGTTTTCCACGTTAAATCTCTGTGTTTCTTGTGATTGGTTGGTGCTCTTGGATTGTTATCCTAGATCCATATCTGTGTGATTCCGCAGGAAAAAACCCCAACATCACGTTCCACTCTTTCTGCAAGGCCTCTCTTTATCTCTCTTCCTCTTCCTCTTCTCTTTATCCCTACGATCATTCACCCACACTGTCCATTAGCGTCATTGTTGATCCTTCATAGTTGGGGAGGTTTACATGGTATTAGAGCCTTGAGATCTTTACTTTGATTGGTAGTGAAGAGGGTCTGATTAAGGTATGTTTTCGTCACCGATTCAAAGTTCTAAATCCATCTCCATGCTCTTATCTTCTCGGAACCAGTTGGGTTATGGGTTGTCATTAATGGTTTGAAGAAATTATTCATCTTCTTCCTCCTTTTAAAAAAAAAAAAAATATGATAGATCTAGAGGCCCGTTGGGCTAAGTTTGATGATCTAATTATTGGGCCATTAAAGATGCTCCCTTTTTGTTGTTGTTTCGATATGTAGTGTTTTAGATTTGAAGAAATCGTTGGTATGTGTGGTGTCCATTATTGTTGGTAAGTGTGGGCATCTGATTCATGTGTGGGCCATTAATCGCTGGTACATGTGGGTGTCTGATTGCTACTGATATGTGTTGGCGATTGGTTATGGGTCATTAATTATTGGTGGGTTGTCTTCATCTTCTCTAGATCAACTTGCGTTTGATCGTGTTGCTCATCATCCATTGCTTTATTGAGATCAAATCTTCATTCCAGGTATATCTCTTCTAGCTCATTGCACTTTGCATTTATCTTTGAATTATTGAGATTTTTCCCAATATATTGTGATTCATCCCCAATTGAATATGACATCTTCAATGGAAATAAAAATAGATCTCTAATAAAGTTCTTCTGTGAAATTACGAGGGTTGAGCAATTTCGTCCTGTGAGATATTCAGTTAGAATTATCTTTGCTTCTAAAAGAAAGTTGATGCACCTCACTGACAATGGGCTGTCTGAAAATTCAAACTATGCTCAAATGAAAGGAAAACGATTATCAAGTGATGAATTGGCTCTTCCTTAGTGTGGAAGAGCATGTCTGTTGAGTGTGAAATATTGTATATTTTTTCCTTATTATGCATTAGTTTTATATGCATAGATGTGCTTAATTGATCTAATTACATATGTTTTCCTATGCAATGTGTTTGGAGAGCTAAGAGGAAAATAATGATTAAAGAAAAGATTTAATGCTCAAAGAATGACCAAAAGAAGATTTAGAAGTGATCAATGAAGAATTCAAGTGGCAAAGATACAAAAAAAAACTAAGTGCAAAGGAGAGAGAAAAGACTGGCAAAATCACAAAGTCCAACAACAAAAATAACAGACTATTCGGTCCCACCTAAGGTCGATTCGGTTTGACTGATGTGCACAGAATAGTTCAGCAACAAAATGTGATTTTTAGAGATAATACGGCTCGACATTCGGTCTAACTGAGCCAAGTTCGGTGCGACCTAAGGAAGACAGAGACTTCATATGCAACTCAAAGAAATTTGGTTGCAACCGAAATTAATTCGATACAACTGAATGCTTCGTTCGATGCAACCGAATGTCACCGTCGGCTGCAACCGAAGCATAACAAAAGTGCGCAAATTGAAGTTGGTTCCAAGTCGATGCAGATTTTTCCTATTAAAAGAGATGTTTTAGGCTTTCTTAGAGAAGAATTTGGGTTGAATGGATGGAGCAAGGAGTTGTGGAGCCTCTATAGAGTCCTCATGCTTCTCTAATCCTTCAATTTTAGTTGGTTTTAATATTTTTTCTTTTTGAGTTTTAGTTCAATCGTTTATTTAATTGGCTAATCTCTTAGCTAGGGCTAAGAGGTGAAGCTTGTAGTTATTCTTAATGTTTAGTTTACTTTTATTCAAGTATTTCATTATCTTGTTGAACAATTCATTGATATTTGGTTTAGATGAAGATTTATTTCTAGTTTACTTTGATCCATTGTCGACTCCAGGCGGATTAAATGCGTAGGAAAGCTAAGAATAATTTCTTGTCTATTTTACAAGGGCTTGATTTATAAAATTCATTGATCCATCATGGACTACGGGCACGATAGATGCTTTGGATTCCTTGTAATTAATATTTTGGTGCATGATATGGGAACCAATTCAATTGAAGTACAAATCTGTTTTGGTTTATGAATAATGGTTTAACCCCTCCATTATTCGACTAGATAGGATAAGACTTCGATTCCAATTGAGTAATCCAATTAAATCAAGTAAATTAACATTAAGATATAGCTATAAGTGGATCCTTGGCGCTCTAGAGTTTTATCCTTAATAATTTCTCTCACAATTATTTGTTAAAGCAAATTCCATTAGTTATTTTAGTTCTAGTTCTAATTCTAAAGTATTCCAGAAATTGTACAATTATAAGTCCATGTGGGTATGATCTCATTCTCATCAAGTTATTACTACATCACAGCCCTGTACTTGGGGTTGTCCAAACAATATCTATCACACCATTATACATGATAATAATGCAATGAAAGTTTAGCAAACTTTCCTAAAGCTTTAATAAAAATAACATATAAGGTTTGTATGAAAATTTTAAGGAATTTCAAAACATGAAACAAAGTGATAGCTTCAATGATCATTGTGCAAAGTTCTGAAGGTTAGTTAACTAATGAAAAGTCCACCATCCATTTACTCAAGATATTCAACGTTAAGGGGAAGAAATATGTGTTTCCTTATTTCTTGCAATTGTTCAACCCTAATTGAAACCAATTAAAGCCCAACTTTTGGCTACTGAGAAGATTCTCACTTATTAGATGTGTTTTGCACGCATGATGTGCATGCCAAATCATTAGATTTTGCATCAATAGCATAACACTCAAGTGATATCATAACACTAATTTATGGGATGGGCAACAATAATAGAGGTGAGTGACGACCATGCATGAGGGTCGCATGAGGGTCGTTCTAACAGCAAAGGAGAGGATGAACTTCTCTTAGTGACAGTTACAAGTTTCCCTCTAGGAAACAATGCACATGCATTTATTATAAGAAAACAACCACATAGTGGACCGTGCAGAGATTTTATTTAACAAAATTAGGGGCCTCCTCACTAAGCATACTTGGCTATTTACCTTGACGAGGAGTCTTCCAGCATCGATGCTTCCTCTTAGCTAAGTGAGTTTGTGCAATCTATAGTTCAGGAAAAATTGGAAAAGTTGTTGAGTAGAAACATGGGGAAAAAAATTAGGCACCACTCCATTTACTTTTTTTGCCAACTCAAGCAATGTTCGTCGCATCCTCTGGAACATTGCCTTAGGTCATTGACTATGGGGCCACAAACCATATACATATACTCGACATTTTTTTCTCTTCTTTGATGAGTTCTTTTCTTGTTCATTCATTTCAGTTGCTGATGGTTCATTATATAATGGGCCCGACAAAATTCCAAGGCCCACTTGAGACAAAATAGGGCCCAATGGTTCACGGGTCATTCTCTGATGCCTACGGGTAAACTGGAACCATTTTACAAGGTATTGGCAAGAAAAAATCTGATGTGAGCCTCCCAAACTTCATGTGGGCCCAACCATCTTCAAGGAAAAAAGAAAAGAAGATAAACAAAAAGGAAAAAAGTACATGAAAAGAAAAGAGATGATGGAACTAAAATGAACCTTGGGCCCACCAAAATACACATAGGGCCCAAGGGTTCACTTTGGAACCATTTGTTTGCATGGCAAGGTCTCCTTCCAAAAATGAAATCCTCCCCATGCACACTTGACATACACGGGAAAAATAACATTTGTACAAAATAGGAGAAAGTGAAATGAGAAATGGAAGAACGATGGAAAAAAAGCTCTGACTTCATATCCATGTGCCACCTTTGTGTCTCCAAAAGAACTTGCACTTGCTACACACTTGGTCTCCTTTGGTCAATAAGAACATGACCTATAGAGAAAGGAAGGGAGAAAAACATAAGAAAAATGGAAAGAAAATGAGACGAAAAGAAAGGGAAGGAAAGGAATGAAATGGGTGATGAGAAAGGAATGATTACTTGCACCACCTTACTATCCAAAAGGTCCTCAAAATGGCCACCACCAAAAAACAAACCAAAAACTAAGGAAGAGGAGAGAAGAATGAAGAAAGAAGAGAGAATGATAAAGGGAGAGAGGAATCGTTGAAACAGATAGTGGGACGACCATTCCTTGGACCACCTTATATAGAAAAACTCCATACACCCCATTAACTACAACTTGGAAAAAACCAGTGGACAAAGGGTCGACGAGCGGCGCCTACTAGACCGTTTGTCACTTTTCATCTGATGGGATTGGGTACAACCCTCTCCCCTTGGGAAGAGAAGAGCCTTAGGAATTGATTTTGCAAGAGAATCTTGCACGAATGGAAGGGAGAAGTGATGGAAGAAAGAGGAATAAATTTGAACAATGAAGGGAAATTTCAAATCTGATTTTTTTATTATGAGAAATTGCAAAAGAGAGAAAAAGACTTTTTTGAATTTTTAAAAATCATAAAAATATTTCAATAAAAACCAATATCAATCGCGACCATCGATTCGCGAGCCGATGGACTGGATCATTTCCAAAATCACAAAAAAAAAAATGTTTCAATAAAACCCAGCATCGATCGTGATGGTCGATTCTGCGATCCAATGGACTAGATCATTTCTAAAAATCATAAAAAATATTTTAATAAATGCTAGCATCAATTCTAATCGTCGATTTTGTGATCTGATTAACTGGATCATTTCCAAAAATCACAAAAAATATTTCAATAAAAATCAGCATCGATCGTGACTGTCAATTTTGTGATCTGATTAACTGGATCATTTTAAAAAATCACAAAAATATTTCAATAAAAACCAACATCGATCACGACTGTTAATTACGCGATCTGATGGAATGTATTATTTTTTAAAAATCACAAAATATTTCAATAAAAACCAACATTGATCGTGACCATCGATTTCACGATCCAATGAACTGGATCATTTCTAAAAATTATTTTTAAAAAATTAATAAAACTAACATCGATCATGATCGTTGATTTTACAATCCGATGGACTAGATCATTTCCAAAAATCTTTTAAAAAAATTCAAATAAAAATTAGCATCAATCGCGACTGTCGATTTCGTGATCCAATAGACTAAATCATTTCAAAAAATTTAAATATTTTAATAAAAATCAACATCAACTACGACTAACAAGTTCACAATTTGACATATCAAATCATTTCAAAAAATATTAAAAAACATATCTCCAATAAAAGCATTCATGAAAGGTTAAGAAAAATCCCCCATCGAAGCTTTAAATCAGCTCCAATGAGTCGTTACGACATTAAGATGACGGAATCAATTGACCATAGATTGGAATCTTGATCACGACTATCAAACTGATCTAGATCATGGTCGTGGCAGAGGAAAACAATCTGAATTGTCAATTATCATCCCTAACAGATCTAAATTCCGAGCTCAACTACCCAACCATGGGAAGATAGATAGGTCATTTGCATGTTTTCAATAAAAACCAGTTTGCGGAAAATCCCACAAGCATCCCTAGTGGAGATAATCAGGCGGGATGGATCACATTTACAAAAATCATTTGCAATAAAAATCCCCACGAAGTATCACTCCCCAGTGTGGAGCGATTTTTACCAAGAAAACTTCAAAAGGAGCTCCAAGCTTCTGAGCCATTAAGAGATCTTCCATATCTCTAGGTGGGGGCGAGTGCAAAAACAAATAAGATCTGGTGATTCTCGGTTTCCCCATAATTGTTGGATCTGCATGCACATGAAGAACGGTCAGTCTGAACTAAGAGTGACAAAATGATCACACTAAATGTTAATGCTATGAATAAATGATAGGCTAAGTCCTAGTCAGAAGAAACCATTCAAAAAGGTGAAAAAATAAATTGTAACCTAAGTATCAAAACCAGCACACTATGCAAAAAAGGATCACCTGCACATACCTAGTCCTGGATATTTGCATACTTTGATCGAGTCCAAGTCGGCGTAGTGAGATCCCCATAAGGCCGCATAAAGCATAGGGTAAGCTAACTACTTCGATGATCAAATGAAACAAGTACTCCTGGGGTGATATAGGAAGCAATGGGCATTCTAGTTCCAGACAGTATGCTCATAAGGCCGCAGAAAGTGCAGGGGCTCTAGTGTACTGGGTTCTTTGGATGTTAGTACTAATCAAGAACGAAAAGGTTACGATTGGTTGCTTGTAAAGCTATAGAAACAACAGGGACATTCACAACATTTTCACCAAACCCCCGTAATATGTGCAAGTCATCTACTTTCAAACAATCAACTGACTCAAATACAAAGGTAGACAATGATTCTAAACCGCATTTTAATATGACCACGGAGGGTGGGGTGTCCACTCGCTTTAGCATTCAGTTGCACACAACCTCTACCAAAAGAGGGGCATTTGTAGACACCCCACCTTAGGGCAATAAGCTTGATTGAACATAAACCCCAATCCATACTCTAAACCCTAAGCCAAAACATAACCCATACCCTTAAGCCTAATATGAACCCTAATCCAAACCCTAAAACCCTAGAAGCCGACCCTAAAACTATAATGAACCCAAACTTTAGGAAAAATCTAACCCATGGAGTCAACCTTTGAGTCAACCCACCTAGTCAACTCACATAACCTACCCAATCAACACACCTTGTCAAGCCAAGTCCATACCTATTTTGGCCCAAGCCAATTCTAAAGTCCAATTTGGAGGAAAGGAGAGACAACAAGGCGGCTTCGGAGGACCAAATCTGTCCACGTGTGCAAGAGGAACCTCCCTCCAAAGCTGAAGCAAAAAAGGAAGAACAAGCGGCACCCAGGGTGCCGCTCGCCATGTGGCATTGGCCGTACTTTGGCTAGCTGCCCACTCATGTGTTGTTGTCCTCTCTACCTATTTTATGCATGTGCAAATCTCAGTAATTGCTCTGCTAACCCTCCCTTAAGCCAAAATTATACCTTATGCCATCCAAACCAACACATGAAATCTTGCCACATGGTGATCTCAAATGTTAGCTATCCAAACTCTTTTAAACCTCAAGTTCTATAAAAATTACCAGAAAATCGGGCTGGAGTGTTATAAATATCCATTTACCTTCACATTTCAAGCATCCAAGAAGCATCCACAATCAAGTATCCTTACCCATCCATAAGCATCCCCCTTAGCCATTCCCACCAAGGAGAGTGATAGTGAGGAAGATAGCCTAGCCCAGCTTCAACCCTAACACTAGCCTCTTGAGTCGATCAAAGTTCAATCCCAGTCACTCAATACGATCTTTGCGACACTATTGTCTACCCAACTGTTTTCAATGAAGCTGCATCTAGCCATAGTATTTTGCATAGCGCAAAATTCATCTCATCACTCAACACATTTTGCACCAAATTGGCTCGAAAGTATGCTCTAAGGCTTGCTGATTAAATCGGATCCTATCCAACAGAAAACCTGCCAATTACTTCGTACTTTGGTACAAGCATTGCACGCATTCATACACGAGAACTGAATCCTAACCCTCAAGAACAATTAGATCCTGTGAAGTAAAGACCGTATATCTGTACGGACAAAGTGGGTGCCTAACACCTTCCCTCTCCATAACCGCAATTCCTTTCTTAAAATCTCTGATCACAAAACCAAATAGTCATCTTAGGATATGAAATCTTCATATCTCTACCCTAACATTTCAATAGGGTTTAACCGACTGTAGAGACGAAGAAATTGGCTACTGGCAACTCTAGTCAAATATAATTAATCTATCACAGCACAAAGCCCTCAATAAAGGCAACCTGTGGAGAAAGCAGCCTCAAGTCGATTCCGACACGGGATCCCAGCATCCACAATATTACTCTTATATCTATCTTTTTTCCACCTATTTAATATTTTTTCCGTTAGTTAGATTACAAAACAAATGAATTGTTCTATAAACTTCTTCTCATCTTATTGTGTATTTTAGAACCCCAGGATGAAGGTGACAATTGGTGGGGAGCGTGAATTTTGAGGTCTTTTCTACTTCGATCTAGGCAGATGTGGATCTGCTCTTGCCAGTATTGTAAATAATGAAGCTCTTCAGTACCATGGCGAATTTGGAAAGCCATCCTTTGAATTCTTCATAAAGTTATTCCATCATTACCTTTTATATCTCAAATAAATTATGAAACTTATTAGTTAACAAAACACATTGGGTTTAGTTACGTTCATAGAATTAATAATCATGAACCTATGATATTTGTATTAGTTCATTCATACGCATGGGTTTCCTTTTGAATTCAAAGTTTAAATAAATTTAGATATTTTATTTTATTTATTAATGACTGCTCTTGTACTAGATTTAAAGTGTTTAACTATTTTAAATTATTTTAAGCCGAAGTTCAAACGTAGTTTTAAAGAGAAATTTGATATCTTCTTTCAAATAATACACTTAAATATTTATCTATCTCACTCCATACTGACCTATCTATTATTGGTATCTTACATCAAATTGAAATTGCGGTCTATCCGCTATGCTAGGAGCTTAGAATTATGGTTAAGTCCTTTGGGGGGGGGAATTGAATAAGCCTTTTAAAATTATTTACCAATTAATGCAATTAAGCCAAAAGGCTAATTAGGTCCAAGATCATAAACTACAAATATATAACTAATTAAGAAACTAGTTTATGAGGTGAGATATGAAATATCAATTGTGTGTGCAACAAATCAAGTGTCTATCATACATTCTAATTATGCATCCATACGAATTACCAAATTCAACCATAAGCAAGTATAGAAATGTAACGCCCTGAAATTCGGGGGGTCGAGCATAACTCAGCTCCCGAGTTTCAAAACATCACTTATGCAACATATGCAATGATGGATGTATGTTGTCTGTAATAGTGCATAAAACATGGAGTAGATTAAGCCAAACTGCAAACATAATCCAGGGATAGGTGAAAGATGCAAGCAGAAGACTGAAGAAATATATGTGTATATGTATAAGTCCCTAAGATATGTATGCTCTGCCAGGTCATAATTACAAGTGTTTGTCTCAAAATATAAGTATCAAAATGAAATAAACCATTACAAAATAAACCCTGAATCCCTGTAGATCAGGACACGGCTCACATGAACCCGCCTGAGAACTGCATAGAGGAGAACGCCTCCTCATCATCCTCATACTCCTGCTCTGCCTCGGGGGTCGCATCATCATCTGCATCTAAGACAGAGTCTGGTTGGTGTTGAAACACCGTCCCAGAACGTGGGAGTGAGTGATCAACTCAGTGGAACTATATAGTAAAAGTTAACATATTATCAATTCAATCAAGCAGTAATGATAAGGCAATACAATCAAACATGTCCTAATTACTCTTGTTAATGCAAGGATGTATGTAGATATGATGCATGCCCTCGCCTGCACTCCCTCAGCGTCTTCATCTTACGGTACGCATGACAACCTCCCGCAGTGCTCCACAACGTCAAGGCACATACAATCCAGTGCATGAATATGATTACCAAGTTGTTATTAGTCCTTTTCATACAGCAGGATTGGGAAGCTAAGGTACCTTCCTTATATCGGTTCCCAAACAGTGATCCATTCTAGGGTCGTCAGTCCTAGACAATCTCATACGATATTATGGTTCTAGGTCGCTGCAAAGGGCTCGTCACTAATCAATGCATGCCTAATCATACCTTAGTTGCTACAATAAGGCTCGTCGCCTCAATGCAGTATCAAGGTATGCTCGAGGTCACTACAATGGGTTCGTCACTAATCAATGTAGGCCGACAGCATGAATATAGTGTCCCATATCACCATAATCATCTCACGAGTCTGAATTGCTCACTGGTCACTACGGGGAGGCTCGTCGCCCCAGCGTAAGCCGACAGCTCGACCACGGTGTCTCATACTACCATGCCCGGCTCATGAGTCTTAGCGGATCAAGGTAGGACAGCTTGACCCTCCTCAAGTTGAGCTATACGGGCATCCCTAGCAGCCTGATCCGTGCCCTGCCCAGGTGCCACAGGAGGAGAACTCTCACTCGAGTCCTGGGCCTCCACCTCTTCCTCATCCTTCTCTTCTTCTTCTTCTATTTCAGCTCCACCTTCTTCATTACTCTCTTCCTCATCGCTCTCAGTCTCATACTCACTTTCGTCAAGTAAGGCTTATCGTCGACGAGGCCCGATATCCATTTGATTAAGAGTCGTCTCATTGATGTAATAGACAGGTACCGGCTTTTCCACCCCGAGTCTGTAGCCAAACTCATGTGCAATCTTACAGATGAGTCGGCCAAATGGGAGTGATTCAGTCCTTCTATTCGAACGTGCGATAAGGATTATCTATCGCAAGATGTACATAGGCACACACAGCTTCTCTCCTTGCCCCACCTGGTACAAGAAATCTACCATCAGGCGCGTGCACTCACTGCGGTTGCTCCACCTAAGATAGACGTTGAATGTGCAGATGTGGTGAAGCAAGCGGAAGTCGTCCGTCATGTTGATCGCTAAAAGGCTTCTGTTAGGCTGCCATTCAACCAGACGACCACAAAGGAACAGCGTGTGGTGATCCCTTTCACGCGCACTACTCAGATTCTTCTCGCTTGCATGAACCTCGCCAAGCGGCACGTTCAGAAGTCGGGATATCAAATCAATATTGATCACACGAATGAAGTTGTGTATAACACAGCAAGCTATAACAATCTTTACTTGAGTTATAAACTTGAACTGTGGTGCTACACGTAGTACAAGAAAACGGCCTTTCAAGAGACCGAAACAACGTTCTATGACATTCGTAGCTGTGCATGATGATAATTAAAGATTTCTTTCTTGTTAGCAGGCTTTCGTCCTATACGAAACTCATTCAAATGATATCTGACACCTCGATAGGGTGCCATAAACCCAGGAGAATGATCATATCTCGCATCAACCATATAGTATTTTCCTACACAAACCAAGGTATGTATATTAAGGATATTACATTTGCCATTGTCTTACTCTTTAGAGGAAATAACAACAAGCTGTATTTACTATGAGGAACAAGGAAACAATCTAGTCGAAGGGTTAACACATTTTGTAAAACTCGAGCATCAGAGGCCGAACCATCCCAACCCGCAAGCACATATACAAATTTCATATCAAAAGTACAAGCTGCCATTACATTCTGAGACAGAAAACACTTTCGATTTCAAAAGGTGGCACTTGCTTCCTTAGCCAAATATGCAGGTTGATTTATGAAGGAAGGAGGGTTTGGGAGGAGTTATATTCGGCCAACCTTGGATGAGTGGGCCACACTAGGCCCTAACAGCATCGGCCCGATCGGCCCAGCCCGTCCGGGCCCACTAGGCGGCGAGGGCCTCACCGGTCTCTGGACTAACCGGTGATGGCTCGTCGGTGGGGAGAGGTCCTCCCCCTCCCCAGGTCTAAAAATGATGTGGGTCCTACCCTGGGTCCCCCTGGTAATGCCCCGATTGGGCCCCTAGTCCGTTTCGACTCATTTCGAGTCACTATGAATAGAACCTGATACAGATCCAAGCTTACCGGGTTTTTAACGGCTAGGATGGGATGATACACGGTCTAAACCCGTCAGTGGAGGGTCTAGAAGTGATTTGGGGTCGTTGTGTGTGATCAAGAGTGTACACAGACTCGATCTCAGTGATCGTTTTCAGTAAACTTTCGCCGATAGGTGCAACTGGAAATCCTACACTGTTTCTAGATTTATCTCACACCCTCCTATGCTAAGGTGGCATCAGCATGCGTTGTGTGACCATAACCCAGTCCGGTTTAATCCAAATTATGCTCTGATACCAACTTGTAACGCCCTGAAATTCAGGGGGTCGAGCATAACTCAGCTCCCGAGTTTCAAAACATCACTTGTGCAACATATGCAATGATAAATGTATGTTGTCTGTAATAGTGCATAAAACATGGAGTAGATTAAGCCAAACTGCAAACATAATCCAGGGATAGGTGAAAGACGCAAGCAGAAGACTGAAGAAATATATGTGTATATGTATAAGTCCCTAAGATCTGTATGCTCTGCCAGGTCATAATTACAAGTGTTTGTCTCAAAATATAAGTATCAAAATGAAATAAACCATTACAAAATAAATCCTGAATCCCTGTAGATCAGGACACGGTTCACATGAACCCGCCTGAGAACTGCATAGAGGAGAATGCCTCCTCATCATCCTCATACTCCTGCTCTGCCTTGGGGGTCGCATCATCATCTACATCTAAGACAGAATCTGGTTGGTGTTGAAACACCGTCCCAGAACGTGGGAGTGAGTGATCAACTCAGTGGAACTATACAGTAAAAGTTAACATATTATCAATTCAATCAAGCAGTAATGATAAGGCAATACAATCAAACATGTCCTAATTACTCTTGTTAATGCAAGGATGTATGTAGAAATGATGCATGCCCTCACCTGCACTCCCTCAGCGTCTTCATTTTACGGTACGCATGACAACCTCCCGCAGTGCTCCACAACGTCAAGGCACATACAATGCGGTGCACGAATATGATTACCAAGTTGTTATTAGTAATTTTCATACAGCATGATTGGGAAGGTAAGGTACCTTCCTTATATCGGTTCCCAAACAGTGATCTATTCTAGGGTCGTCAGTCCTAGACAATCTCATACGATATTATGGTTCTAGGTCGCTGCAAAGGGCTCGTCACCAATCAATGCATGCCTAATCATACCTTAGTTGCTATAATAAGGCTCGTCGCCTCAATGCAGTATCAAGGTATACTCGAGGTCACTACAATGGGCTCGTCATCAATCAATGTAGGCCGACAGCACGAATATAGTGTCTCATACCACCATAATCGGCTCACAAGTCTGAATTGCTCACTGGTCACTACGGGGAGGCTCGTTGCCCCATCGTAGGCCGACAGCTCGACCACGATGTCCCATACCACTATACCCAGCTCATGAGTCTTAGCGGATCAAGGTACAATGGTTAACGGGATTGCACTGGTAAGTTTGGTACCCTAGATTCAAACAGTAGCGTCCATACATGGTGAACATCCATCGGGCCAATCGGGTTATTTGACGAGCTCAACTAGCACGAGCGCACGTTGAATTGAACGACATGAAGTGCGCAAACACTCTGTGTGGCCAAACCACTGTCGACAACCCTAATACGACTCGGGTTTGTCAAACACGTCCTACGTGACGAATGAATCTCAACCACGATCTCAATGCTTGTTACCGATTGCCTGGACCATAATATGGCCCCATACACATTCAACTATAATAGCAAATATGTTATAAGATGCAAGATAACGAGAATCCATACGCATGCATTTCATAAGTAAAGCGGTAAAATTAATAACTTGCATGGAGGAAATCATACACATAATCAACATGGATAGTTAGACTAAGCAGTTCATGGAGGAAATAGTACACATAAGTAAGGTAATTGGGATTTCATATCTCAACTGCCTCATGGTTCACACCTTACTAAGTACTAACTCATTCAGACATTTCCACAAACACTTAGACTATACTTGGCAACATACATCACGTATGTCGGCCATAGTACATATTAGGGCAAATCCCTTTGACAAGGAGTTGTCGCATAAATAAGAATCATATTCCTACGACAATTAGTCATGGCAATCACAACGTCAAATTTCAAATGCAATACAAACATTTCAACAAACACATGAATCACATTACTTACAACATAGATTATCTATATACGTAAAACAAAACAGATATCGCATTTGGCATGTGAAATGGCACCCACGTCAATAGTAAATCATTAAGTGACATTGAAAGCTTTGAAAACCATAACCTATATGAATATAGTCCGCACCTTAAACCAAAAAGTACGCAACAGATCTGATTTAGACGATAAGTCTTCGTCAACAGCGACTAGACAACTTAAGGCATGAATTAAATTAGCTACATCAACACTTAGACTATTCTAAGCTCCAAAACAGGTTAGGGTTTGATTGACTTACCCAAGAATGAGATTTGAATCGTCGGAATAACGATTCAGATGCGAAGGATTAAGTACGCCGAGTAACTAGAAAGAATGCCAAGATGATTCACCAACTTCTCTCTCTCTCTTTTTCTCTCTTTATTAGCTAGGGTTTAGAAAATTCGTATGGAGTTTGAGAGTGATGGTTTAAGGTCTTTATATAGGCCTAAAATTGATGGAAATAGCCCCAGGATCAAGGTATACTTAGGTTATAACCAAATCGGGTCTATTTCGATCCAATGGAGTGTTTCTAAAGGTCCTTTTTCTGAGTGTGATCGAACTTAAGCTCACTAATATTGGATCTTAAGCAAGTTAAATTTTTAGTCCGATCAGGTTTCCAGATCGCTCATGGCGGACCAATTTCAATTCAACGATCACCGAAACTCGATCAGGGCCACAAGCACTTTAACATGTGTGGGCCATCTTCCCTGATCCGAGGGTAAATTTGGGTCAGAATCCAACGGTCAGAATGCTTAAAATCGGCGCGCAAGCGACACGACTCAGATTTCTTAAATTCATATTTAATTTCTAAACAATTTCACCTTTCTCACACTCTTTACTCCGGACTCAAGCAAATCGTCTCAGGACATCATCTGGACTTGATTTTTGAGATAATTGTCAAGCCCAACAAGGTGATCATAATTGTCTAAGATCATCACTATCAGACTTTCGACGCGCGGTCCAAGTCCGATACAAAGTTTTCAAGTACTCCCGAGAGCAACTGGATTTAGCATTGAATCCTAGATTTCAGGGTAACGTAGCGCTAACGATTCTACAGGTTTTGGGTCTTACAGATCGAATTTAAAGTAATTGGTACTAATTTCACAAGTAATCGATTTTAGCGCTAGTTACTCCACATTTAACTTCTAAAGGATTGAGTCCTATGAGAATCCTGATTGAGGTGGTACTCGGGTCTTTACACGAAATTTTCCGGGATATTACAAGAAATGCATCCACAAGACAATCACAGATACAACGATGTATAGTGGTTTGGTTAAGTACCTACTCCATTCTCGATGAGTGCACTCAAACTCAAGTATACTAGATTTCACTATCTTAATGATTTTCAATAGGTTTACTACTAACATTTACAATGGTTTTTAATAAGTTCACCACGAACCTTCAATTCTACAAAAGAACTTACACATACGCACCCATATTGGTGGAACATGTATACACCCATGTCAATGGACCATGTTTCCACCAATGTCGGTGGCTCCGCGGAGACTTATTAGATTTTCTATTAGCTTACTTAAAATTGATGCGGTCCTAATCCAAGGACCTACGTACAATCCCACTAGAGGCTTCCATTGAGACTAACACGTACACACCCGTGTTCAGTGAATTCAAGTTTGGGTTACAAACTCTATACTTAATTCCACAAAGGAAAAGAGTACTTGTGGACTCTAAACAATAACCCTTGGGTGGATTTACCCTCGTTGTTGTGCCTTTATAAAGATGCTTCTTCAATCTTGAATCCTCTTCTCTTGTGCTCTCTCGATCTTTGAAGTCAATTTTCTTTCGCTTCTTTAAATCGGCTATCGACAACGATCTTCCTATTGAGATGACATTGTAATGAGAGAGATGTTGAATCTCCTACAACTATGTGATAACTGGTTCTAATTGGAGATTCACTTAGATGGGTGTTTTAAAAAAATGTTTAGACAAGATTTACCTATTGATTTATTTCTAATGTCTAAAAGAGGAAAAAGTTCAACCACATCTTCATAATAGAGCTTGGAATGCTCATTAGAGTGATTAATCACATGGAAGATGACATGAATCTCTTTGTTTTGGAGTCGAGGAGAGGAATAAAGTGTGGAAACACTTAGTCTTTAATTATACAAAAAGCCAATCAAAAAGCCTAATGAACGAATGCCCAATATAAAAGAAAAGGTTTGCAACAACTATAAAATGGGCAAATAAAGACTCTACTGATAGGATTGAACTATCATTCAATAGGATCGAAGAACTCTCGATTTAGTCAGTTTTGTCGTTGGACTGTTTCAGCCATTTTCGATCGAATTGAGCATACTCTTTTATATTATCGAGTCCTATCGACGGCCTGTTGATAAGATCGAGATCTGCTAAAAAATGCCAAGAGTTCTGCTGTTTTGGGATATTGATTTACAACAACTCTAAACCTTTAAAGCCTATCTTAGCATGATCAAATTAAGGTCCTAAGGCTATGAGATGACCAGGCAAAGATTTACCTATAGAAAAATGGATCATCTAGGGGTTAAGGTTGTTTTGGACGTAAATGGGTCTAAGGTTTGGGTCATTAAGGTACCTTAATTTACTTGTTCCTTTACTCCTTGATATTTCATGTCTTCATGTGTTTTCGGTCTTCAGCTTCTAAGGGCTCAACCGACCCACTGACACATTGACTCACGTGATTGATAAACAAGTGCACTAACACAAACTTCATGTGCATATACAACACAACAAAATGATGCCACAAAACGGAAGAATAAGCATTTGTTGGAAGTGGCTATATCTCTCATGCTACATATGAATGTCCCAAAATATCTTTGGAGCTATGCAATTTTGATGGCCATTATCTTAACAACGGTCAACCTTTATTTATTCTTCATGGTCGTGTAACCCCTTTTCTATTCTTTTTTTTTTTCAATAAACAATCATTTCCCATACCTCTTTGTGTGTTTGGGTGTATTGCTTTTATTCAAAGGATGGACACCCAATTAAAAAAAATGGACCCTCAAGTTCTTTAATAAAATTTTCTTAGATAATTTAGGTCTCCAAAAGCCTATCTTTCTCTTGATCCTATAACACATTGAGTCCACATTAGTTTCAATGTAAGCTTCTTTGAACAAGTTCATTTTTATTCCGTAAAAAGGACATGAACTCGACTGATTAACCTCTTATAGTCCAACCTCACCCATGTTTTGACCCTTCAAATGAGGTGACCCTCTATCCTACTCCTAGTGTAGATACTGGAATTGAAAATTCAAGCCCCATGTCAATCAACACCTATCGAGGTTTGCAAAACATCATCAGTTGTTTTTTATCTCGACTTACCCATTGCACTTCAAAAAGGTAAAAGATCATGCACTCAATATATAAGATCAATACCTATTACACCCAACATCCACTCTCTCGTTTTTCTTTGTATTATTGTTTGTTCCCATCATTGAAATCATTTTTTATGGTCCTAACTAGCCATTTGGCCCCAACTTCATACTATGACACCTTGGTTCGCTCTGCTTAGTGAAGGGTTTGGAAGATGAAATCGAAGCAATGAATTATACTGGTACATTGGTCCTAGACGTTAGTCGTGTTGCCTCCTAATAAATGCACAGTTGGATGCCAGTGGGCATTTACATTTCAATATAAGCCAAATGGCTTTACTAAAAGACCAAAAGTGTGCCTTGTGGATAAGGATTATATGTAAATTGCTAGACTTGACTATGATGAGGCATTTTCACATGTAGCCAAATTAAATTCCATTTGAGTGTTGCTTCCTATTGCAACTCACATATGGCTCATCTATTAGTTGGATGTTAAGAATATATTCTTACATGGATATTTAATTGAAGAAGTTTACATTGAGCAACCTCAAAGGTTTGTTGCTCAAAAGGAGAAGGGGAACGTCTTTAAACTTTGGAAAAATATATGGCCTTGAGAAATCACCATGTGTGTGGTTTGTAAAGTTCAACAATGCACTTCTCCTTGTCAGCTTTCGTCGGCGTGAAGTAGACCACTCATTTTTCTTAAAGCAAAGTGAGAAGGGAATTGTGATCTTAATCTTGTACGTTGATGACATAATAGTCATGGACAACGAACAATGGGAATTACTAATATTAAATGTCATTTTCAATGACAATTTCAAATCGAATATCTCAGTTGCATTAGATACTTTTTTAGAATTGCAGTCGCTCACTCTTCATTTGGAATTAATCTCAACCAAATGAATTATGTTCTTGACTTCTTAGAAGAGACTGGTATGATGGGATGCTAGCCTTGTGACTCTAATGGAATCAAATTGTAAATTAATAAATGACTAGGGAGAGTTGTTCAAACATCCTAAAAGTATTGTTGGCTGGTCAAGAAGCTCATCTATCTCATAGTCACAAGCCAGACATTCTTTGTGGTAGAGATCGTTAGTTGGTTTATACATCAGCCCCAGACTCAGCATTGGGAAGCTATAATTCATATTTTGCAATACTTAAGGGCTCTTCTGGACAAGGAATGATGTACAGTTTCAATTATCATCTTTGGGTAGAAGGGTATGCCAATTCTAATTGGGTTGGATCCATGATGGATAGACATTCTACCTTTGGGTATTGCACAATCATTAGAGGTAATCTAATTACATAGAAAAGCAAGTAACAAAATGTAGTGGCTAGATCTAATGTTAAAACATAATATGTTGGGATTTGGTCTGCAGAATCACACAGATTTGGATCTAGGGTAGAAATCGAAGAGCACCAAGCAAACACAAGAGAACACAAAGATTTTACGTGAAAAACCCTTTTAGGAAAAAACCATGGCACAAAGTGACAGATCTTCACTATGAAAATAGAAATTATAAAGAGAGAGGACTTACCCGATTCGAACAACCTCAAATCTCACCCTTACTCCACCCTTTGAAAACCCTATAACCCTTTTAGAAACCCTTGCAATACCTTTAAGAAGCCTTAGAATACTTTAGAATGGCCTTAGGGACTCCTATTTATAAATGGAGAACTCCCACTTACGCACCTCCCTACAAACCGTCTCAAATTTACGCAGTCAACGCACAGACCGTCCACCGTCTATGTAACCCTCGACTAGTCAAAGGAGGGCTTTGACCAATCGAAGGGACCTTCGACTAGTCGAGGCAATCCCTCGATTGGTCGAGGGTCTTGGACTCAAGATTTAAGGCATTTGTTTTAACAACAATCTCCACCATGACTTAAACCTTCAAACGTGTATCTTCTTGCCCTCTTCTCTTATCTCTGCATCACATCATAACTACAATCAATGCTTCTCGTGCATACTCCATCCTTCTTTTATGTCATCGCCAAGCCTAGAGAAGTTGTACAGAAGTTGAACTTCTCCATAGGAACAACCTTGGTGAGCATGTTTGTTGGATTCATGCTGGTGTGAATCTTCTCCAGTATTATGCCTCCTTCCTCAAGTACCTGTCGGATAAAATGGTGACGAACATCAATGTGTTTAGTACGTGAGTGATAAACAGAATTTTTAGCCAAATTGATAGCGCTCTCACTATCACAGTTAACTGGCACGGGCTCCTGCTGAAGTCTTAACTGATTTATCATGCCTCTTGACCAAATACCTTCCTTAAATGCTTCCATCATTGCCATATATTCTGCTTTGGTCGTGGAAAGATCCCCATGGACTGAAGCTTCGAAATTCAACTAATTGCTCCACCTACTAGTACAAATGAGTATCTTGAAGTAGACTTTCAGGAATCCACACGGCCTGTGTAGTATGAATCCACATACCCTACCAACTTTGCCCCCGTCTTTTCAAAAGTTAAGACGTAGTCTTTTATGCCTCGAATGTATTGAAGTAGCCATTTCACCGCATCCCAAGGTTGCTTGCTGAGGTTTGACATGTATCTACTCACAACACCGACTGCCTGTGAAATATCTGGTCTCGTATAGACCATGACATACATTAAACTATCAACTGCAATTGAATAAGGTATATGAGACATAACCTACTTTTCCTCATTTGATTTAGGATATTATTTTGAGGAAAGCTTAAAGTGAGCCGCATGGGGAACGCTCATCGGCTTTGCCTAGTCCATCCTATACTTACTCTATACCTTTTCAAAGTATTCTACTTGTGATAACTAAAGTCTTCTCCTCTTCCTGTCTCTATGAATAACTATGCCGAGAACCCTTTTTACAGCCCCCAGATCTTTTATCTCGAATGTCCCTGATAACTGAGTCTTCAGTACATTAATTTCATACATATTATGACTGGCAATCAACATATCATCAACAAACAATACTGGGATGATGAATTTTCCATCACTCAGTATCTTGTAATAGACATAGTGATCGTATTCACTCTGAGTAAATTTCTAACTCAACATGAAAGAATCAAATTTTTTATACAACTGCCTAGACGACTGTTTCGGGCCGTACAATGACCTCATTAATCTGCAAACTTTTTTTCTACCCTTCGTAACACTCTGATTGCTTCATGTATCTCTGTTCCTCCAACTCCCCGTGCAGGAATGTAGTCTTAACATCCATTTGTTCCAGCTCGAGATCGTATTGGGCAACCAGTGCCAACACAAATCTGATAGACACCTGTTTAACCACCGGCGCGAATATATCTGTGAAGTCGATTCCTTCTCTCTAAGCATAACCCTTTGCTACCAATCTAACTTTGTATCTATCTTATTTTCTTTTGAATAATCACTTGTATCTAATCACTTTTCGGCCCACTGGAAGCTCCACTAGCTCTCATGTGTGATTTTTGTGCAACAAGTCCATCTCATCTCCATAGTCGCCTTCCACTTTTCTCCATTAGGCTCATTCAGAGCCTCCTGAATAGTAGACGAGTTCTCCTCATCTGTAACGAGGGCAGATGCAATATTGGAGTCGTCCCTATATCTTACCGGTAACCTGCGATCACGCGATAGGTTCTTCTTCACAGGTGGCTACTCCACCTAATCATGTACCTCTGTGTGGGCATCTGTCTCTACCTGAGTATCATCTGTATCCATCTAGATGTTTACGATCAACCTTTCTAATTCCTCTTACTCATCTTAATCATTCTTACGAAATAGAGAGCTTTCATCGAATCTGACGTCATGGCTAGTGATGACCTTGCGTGTGACCTTATCAAATAACCTGTAACCTTTCACACCAACACCATAGCCAACAAAAATATACTTTTTAGCTCTATGGTATAGCTTATCTCTCTTAACTGACAGTACATGAGAGTAAGCTTCACAACCAAATATGCGCAAATCTAAGTACTCAACCTTATGACAACTCTATATGTCCTTTGGAATTTTACATTCAATTGCCGTAGAAGGAGACCGATTCACCAAATAGCAAGCCATTTTAACGGCCTCAGTCCATAAGTCCTTGCCCAACGCAGTAGTACTTAACATGCATTGAGCCCTCTCCAAGAGAGTCCGATTCATTTGCTCAGCCACACCGCTTTGTTCGGGCGTGTGGCGCACTGTGTTGTGCCTAATTATCCTTTCATCCTTACAATATTCATTAAACTCAGTGGAAGTGAATTCTCCACCATCGTTAGTCCTTAAAACTTTTATTTTTCGCCCTGACTGTTTTTTCACCACTATCTTTTAAATTTTGAATATGGTGAAAACTTCGAATTTACGTTTCATGAAGTAAACTCAAACTTTCCTGGAGTAGTCGTCAATGAATGAAATAAACCATGACGACCCTCTAATGGAAACCTCTGGCGATGACCCTCATACGTCAGAGTGCACATAATCAAGCACTCCCTTACATACATGTTTTTCAATTTTAAAAGATAATCTAGATTGTATACCATATATACAATGCTCGTATATATCTAAATCAGAATTTTTAAATGCTGAAATCAAACAGCGATCAGATAGTACCTTCATGCATCGCTCGCTCATGTGGCCCAGACGAGCATGCTACATACGTAGAGACGTGGAATCTGCAATAGCTGCTGCGGCTCCACCTGCTGAAGTGTTCCCGATCAACCTGTAAAGGTTTCTATGCCTTTGCACTCTCATAACCACGAATGCCCCTTTTGAAACTTTAAGGACACCATCAATACCAGTGAACTTGCACCCTATAACCTCGAGTGCATTGAAAGAAATCAGACTTTTCTTCATATCAGGAATGTGCCTGATATCAATCAGTGTACGCTCCATCCCATCAAACATCTTGATACTCATCGTACCAATAGCCACAACATTACATGTATTGTCATTGCCCATAAAAATCAGTCCACCATCGCATTCCTTGTAACTGGCGAACCAAATCCGATGAGGAGTCATGTGATATGACGCTCCTGGGTCTAGGATCCACTCATCTGCATGATTGTTGTGCTGGGCATAAACAGAACTTCACCACCACTTGTCTCTTCATCAGATGTGACAACATTGGCCTCCTCGGAATAAGCCGTTGAATTTTTTTTTCTTTACTTTTGGATTGGTACAATCCTTTTTCATGTGTTCAGACATCCCACAGTTCCAGCACTTTAGTTTTCCTTTGTCCTTGCCCTTCGATTTGGATCTAAGTCTTGAAGATCCTGTATCTCGCTCAGAATTTATGTCTCTCGTAATTAGTGCATTAGAAGATGTCCCCATGTGGTCGTTTAGCTTTCTCATGGCCTTCTGTTGAAGGGCTAAGATAACAGCATCGACACTCAGGGTTTTATTTATGGTGCACATTGTGTCCTTGAATGACTCATACGATACCGGAAGAGAATTCAACAACATACATGTTTGTTCCTCATCTTTGATCACTTCCTCTATATCCAGCAATTTGCAAACCAATTTATTAAAGTTGCTGATGTGGGCCTCCGGATCTCCACCATCTACCATCTTAAAGTTATACCATTGCCGCTTCAAGTGTAGGCGATTTTCAGAAAAAAATTTTACATAGATATCCTCTAACTTCACCCATAAACTAGCCACAGTTTTCTCCCTCAAAACATTGTAGAGAACCTAATCCGTGAGACATAAACGGATTGAGGATAATGTCTTCTTATCAAGAGTATTTCATTCATCATCAGTCATAGTAGACTTTTTCGCTTCAAGAGCACCATCATCGCCTTGCTTAGTTAAGGAACTGATCATCTTGATCTTTCATAACTCAAAGTTATTTTTGCCTGAGTACTTCTCAATATCATACCTAGTACTTCTCATTATTGCTAATCTTGCAGATTCAGAACTGTGCCCCAACGATAGCTCTGATACCACTTGTTGAGATTTGATCTACGGAATCACACAGATTTGGATATAGGATAGTAATCTAAGAGCACCAAGCAAACACAAGAGAATACAAAGATTTAACATGGAAAACCTTTAAGGAAAAAACCATGGCACAAAGCAACAGATCTTCACTATGAAAATAAAAAATTACAAAGAGAAGAGACTTACCCGATTCGAATAACCTCAAATCTCACTCTTACTACACCATTTGAAAACCCTAAAACCTTTTTAGAACTCTTGAAATACCTTTAGAAAGCATTAGAATACTTTAGAATGGCTTTAGAGACTCCTATTTATAGATAAGGAACTCCCACTTATGCACCTCCCTAGAAACCGCCTCAAATTTACTCAGTCCGCGCACAAACCGTACACCGTCTTCATAACCCTCGACTAGTCGAAGGAGGGCTTCGATCAGTCAAAGGGACCTTCGACCAGTCGAGAATCTCAGACTCAAGATTTAGAAAATGTAATTTTGAGCTTATCATATATATTCAAGTGTGTTTCTACGCTTGGCTTAGGCCGGCATTTTCTGGACATATTTAATACAATCTAGTGCGGGTGTGAGTATCTCTCTCTCTCACATTCGTTCTCTCTCCCCTCATTTTCTTCTACTCTTTATCCCAACGCTACAACCATAACACACGCTTTCCATCGAAGTTATTACCGATCCAAAATAATTGGAGTTTATTTATTTATTTATTTATTTATCACACTCACTCACACCACGGTGGGATTTCACCACAATGGGTTCTCGAACCCATGACCTTGGGTTGAAACTCTTGTGAGTCTACCACCCAAGGCATGAGTAAGGACCCACATAGTTGGAGAGGTTACACGATGGAAAATAACCAAAAAAATATTCAATATCTCCTCCTCTTTTTCTTCTCTTTATCCCAGCACTACAACCATTAATGCACGCTGTCCATCAGGATTATTACTGATCCTACATAGTTGGAGAGGTTACAATATGAAGATGGAGGATCACCAAAAAAATAATCAATATCTGCAGACATGAACCATCTAATGTTCCGTGTATATAGTCGGTCTTTGTATTTTTGTTATTAGTCGTTGGTTTGTAAGAAACCGATTGAAAGTTAGCAGCCTCCAATTGGGGAGAAAATTCATAAGTTCGATCCCTAGGGACAAAAAAACTAGTGCATCAAGATATTATTCACCTCTGATGCGTTTTGGTGGTGGCTTCCATAGGAACCGCGCTGTCCTGATTACAAGTGTCACACAGCTAACCGGGCAACACCTGGATGATAACTTGCATGAGGTCCATCCATGCTTTCCATCAGGTGCGCTGCCTCATGTTCACTTTGGAAAGAAGAAATTGGGTCAGTCCAAAACTCAGGTAGGCCATAGCACAAGGAAGAGTTGTGATGGGATGCCCACCGCTAATTGTGTATGCGCCCACAATGGTATATATTTGTCATCCAATCTATTCAATTCACTCTTTCACCAAGTTGGAAGTTCCTCTTTTTTTTTATATTAAAAAAAAAAAAAAAAAAAAAAAAACCAGTGGACCACACCACTTGATTTCAAAACAGATTTTTCCTTATAGTGAGGCCTTCCAGAGTTTTGGATCAATGTGATGTTCGAATCAGGACCTAAAATGTGTGGTGCACCTGATGGGCGGTGTGGATCTCATCCACATGAAGTTGTCCATCACAAAGTGTCACCACCCAAGCACTGATGTTTCCTAGATCCATGCATGCCGCATGAGTATCAGAGATCCGGGCCATTCATCAGCCAGGGGTCCTGCATTCAATCACGAACCTCTCTCCGCATAGTTGGAGAATTAGATGCTGCATTGATTTGATTGGAAATAGGACTGAGTCTATGATGGGTAAAACTGACCGTTTATCAAACAGCTCCCACCGTCCAATGTTTATTCATTGGTATTTCAACGGTGAAAATGTAAGACTGGTCCGGCCTGACAGACCTTCGATTGTGAATCCATAGGTATTTCAACACAAAGGTCGGGTCAGCCAAAGCATGACTAACCCAAGTAATTCCAGTAAACGTAATGCGTGAACTACGATCAGATGATAGCGGACCATGGCCACAGGTGCCTACCAATATCTACAATTTGTAAGAAAGAGAAGAAAATCAGCTTCTGCCGACCTAGAGAGAATAAAAACTGATAAAACTATATGAATGGTTATTTATAAAATACGTGCCATGTGGTTTTGATCACGACATCCAAAATCCCAATATCCCAAAGGGCAGTTGATCACCACGCAGTTGCAGGAAAAATAGTATGTGGGTTTGTCATGGAGGATAAAGTCGTCCAATACTCTCCATTCATAACAAACTGCAATGAAGGTAGATTCACATGTCAGATGCCATTGAGGCTAGATCGTGGGCATCGAAGAAAACATACCCCGCTTGAATTCTACTGTAAATTAAATAAAAATTGAAGCACACGGGTTTTGTTGCTCGTTACCTGAACGGTATTCGTCCCCTTTGGTGGGCCGTCATCAAATCACAGCAAACAGGCTTTGAAGCCCTTCTCTAAGGACTCTGAATCCAAATTCTTTCCAATAAATACAATCTTGTTGACTCTCTGTTCGTCCGGCTGCCACAATCTATCTGGAGAACCTTGGAATATATCATGAACTCCCTGCACCATTAACATACCATGAGTAATTAATGAAGCATGATCAAGAACCCAGCTTACAAAACAACTATATTATAGTGGGATTATATAATCCTCAACACGAGGATATGTGGTCTTCCCAGGTTTTTTCTGTTTGGACAAGTCGGCCCATTGTTTCCAAATACAGGCCATTGGTCTGTTGCACAAGGGAAGGAACCTTTTCTTGTGTGATTTTTGTGCTACAAAGGATTACTGGTGTATTACAGAGAACTAGGATCTAGCTTAATCTTTTTTGACTGAAGTTGCTTAGCAAAAGTGTCACCCTCATAAAATATCCAGCACTTGTTAATCTCAATCTCTCCATCTCCTCTTTCTTTGCTCTCCGTCATCATTTCTCATACTCTTCCATTAGGGGGTGTTTGGATAGGGTGACATCGAAATGTGGACATGGAAAACACCCTTGGAAACATGACACAGTGGAAATCAGGAAATGAGATTAATTTACACAGTTGTGTACTCTTGCAATAAACAATATCTTTTGGTTCTGATCTTTTACTCGGTTTTGTTAAATGTGATTAGGCTAGGAGTCTTTATCGTGATTGTGATTGGTGATTAGATTAGAACTCTTGTTCATGAAACCACCCCGATTAGATTAGAATTCATTCACATAACCCTAATTTACTATTAAGAGAGAGAGAGAGAGAGAGTCTCCAACCCCATTCTCCAGATCCAATCCGGCAAGAAGCAGAGAACTCCGCCAGAGAAATCTCAGAAAGCCTTGAACAACACTGGAATCTAGTTCCAGCTGGTTTTCCTGCTTCAAATCTGCATGAACATCTTCCTGTGCTGCTGACCGGAAGCAGTCTGCAGACACCACACCTCATGAAAATCTCTCCAAACCCTGATTCTGGCACCGGAATTGCATCAGAAGCAGTCCAACACTGCCGAATCACACAGGAATACCTCCAGACCCTGATTCTGGCACCAAAATTACACTGAAGGCAGTCCAACGCTGCTGGATCCCACCAGAGTCCATTCTCGCTTTGTTAGAACTCATCCCTGACACCTGTCAGCATGGAAGTACCTCTTGGACCACTAAATTTTCTGTTCGAAGCTCTTTCTGGGTCTAGATTTGAGCCCAGGGGCCTCTATTATTGTCGAAGGTATCCCGTGGGCCACCTATTGGGATTGAAATTCAATTTGGAGTTTTACATTTAAAAAGGACGCCAGTTCTTTGCCTATTCCCTTCATCTTCTTTCTTTCTTTCTTTCTTTCTTTCTTTCTTCTTCTTCATTTTTTTTTTTGTTTGGTTTTGTGTCTTGTTGGGGTACATACTTGACCCACTCAGGTTCAGTGGAGTCTTACTGAATCATCGATGTTCAGCTTTAAAAATCCTAGAGGCAGAATTTTGTGGCGGCTGACCCTCCCTATAGTTTGGTGGTTGATTTGGAAGTAGACATATAATAAAGCCACCAGGAGTGCATCGGAACCTATGGCCCAGATGGTTGAAAAGGGTCAGGGAAGGGTCATCTTGTGGTCCTATGCTTTCAAGGAATTTAAGAATGTTTAAAGATGTTATCTCCAGAGAGTGTTGTTGGAGATCAATGAGGACCGATTTAGGTTCCATTTGGTAAACTGAAAAATAAGGTCTGAAATTAATTAATGTGCTGAAAACTTAAAGTGCTGAATTTTAGTTATTAAGTACTGGAAATTCTGTTTGGTAATTTACGTGAAAAAAGTCCTGATATCTGAAATAAGTACTTTTTTTTCACAAAAAAAATATGTTAGGTAAAAGCAAACTAAAAATGTCAGAAAATCAGGAATTTGTCATATTTGCCCCTATTGTCCCAATTTCATCTTTTGTAGAGTATGAGATGTAACCTGTTATTGTCATTCCTCCAAATTTGGAACACTTTGGTCTAATCCAATAAAATTTTAATGCTTTCCTCGCCAAATAAAGCCAAGTAGATGAATGGTTTGGATTTTTTATGTTTGCCATGTGTAGTAACATGAATTAATTGTGTAAGGAGGCAAGTAGAAGATACTCGTCCCAAGGATATGCCCTGTATATTCAGATTTTCAATTTCTACACATGGCCTTTAGTTTTGTGGTGATGGGCCACACCATTGGTGGACTCCATTTTAGATGGAGAAATAACTCAAAGATCATACTGATTGGATGATTTTAATCCATCCAGATTATCACAATGATATTGTGTGCTAACCAATTTAGTTTTAGCCATCCATTTGACCTCCAAAAATTGAACTGTTAGATCTTTAGATGACCTTGATTTTGAGGTTATGATCCATTTACAATGGAACCCTCAGCTCAGACTCTGGACAGGCATACATCTACAAAATGCAACATGTACGAAAGATGGGATAAACTAGCAAAATAGTCTTCAACAAACCTGGATCCAGCCAAGTGGGCGTAACCCTGACTGTGGGCCCCACCTCGATGTATGTGTTGTATATCCATAGCATCCATCTCTTTTTCCGACTTAGGGCATGGGCCTAACAATAAAGCAGATCCAAATCTCAGGTGGATCACACCACAAAAGACAATGGGGCCAATGACGCCCACAGTTGAAACTTTCCTAAAGCCCACCATGATGTTTATTTGCCATCCAACCTATTCATAAGGTCACAAATATCAGCTTGATCCAAAGCTTCTGTGGCCCCAGGAAGTTTCCAATGGTAGGCATTCAATCCCCACTGTTTTTGGTGGTGTGGTCCACTTGAGCTTTGGATTTGCCTCGTTGTTGGGCTCGTGCCCTAAAATGATATGGCAAAATAGATGGATAGCGTGCATATAACACATCAGTCATGATGGGACCCACAGAACTTTGCTATGTAAACACGACATGCGTGTTGTGTTCTACGCGAACTCAAATTCATAGTGACACCGCCTGCACCCACTTGGTACTTGTCGTGCAAGAAAAGTTTCGTGGGACCAGTGTGATGCATGTATTTTATCGACTCCGTCCATCCATTTTCCGAGCTATATTAGGGTATGAACCCAAAAAATGAGGCAGATCCGAATCTTAGGTGGACCACACCACAAGAAATAGTGATGAATGAACACTCACCATTAAAAACTTCTTAGGGCCCTCTGTAACGTTTATTTTCCATCCAACCCGTTGATTGGGTCACACAGACCTGGGTGAAGGGAAAACACAAATATCAGCTTCATCCAAAACTTGTGGCCCTCAAGAAGTTTTTAATGGTGGGCGTTCGATCACCATTGGATCTTATGGTGTGGTCCACCTGAGATTTGGATCTGCTTCATTTTAGGGACCATCTCCTAGAATGATCCAAAAAAAAAAATGATGGACGGCTTCGATATGCAACACATACATCAAGGTGGGCCCCACAGTCATGATAACGCCCACTAACGTGTTAAATTGTAACTACTGCTCTCCCCACGGTCAAGATAGCACCCACTAACGTGTTATCTTGTAACTATTGCTCCGTTCCCTTTTTACTCAGATTGCATGCTGTAGAACATTGTACCCAGGTGGTACTGTGTTGACATGGCATAGTTTTTTGGGCCCACCATGATGTACGCGTTATATCCACGCCGTCCATCCATTTTTTCAAGCCATTTTAGGGCATGAATCCAAAAATGAGGCAAATTCAAATCTCAAGTGGACCACACCACAGGAAATAATGATGATTGAACATCCACCATTAAAAACTTCTTAGGGTCCTTTGTAATGTATTTGTCATCCAACCTGTTGATTAGGTCACACAAATATCAGCTTCATCCTAAACTTTTGTGGCCCTCAAGAAGTTTTAAATGGTGGACATTCAATTATCATTGTTTTCTATGGTGTGGTCCACTTGAGATTTGGATCTGCTTCATTTTTGGGACCATGTCTTAGAATGATTCAGAAAGAAATGATGGGCGGCTTGGATATACAACACATTCATCGAGGTAGGCCCCATGGTTAGGGCAACACCCACTAACGTGTAGCCTGGTAACGCCTCATCAGCTTCCTTTTACTCCAATTGCGTTCTGTAGAACACGGCACATGGGTAGGTCGGTACCTAGTTAACGTGGCAGAATTTTGTGGACCCACTATGATGTATATGTTATATCTGCACCGTCCATCCATTTTGTCAAGTCATTTTAGGGGATGAACCAAAAAATGTTGCAAATCAAAAGCTCAAGTGGACCACACCCCGAAAAACAGTGGAGATGGAATGTCTACCATTGAAAACTTCCTGTGGCCCATAAAAGTTTTGGAGCAAGCTGATATTTGCGTTTTCCTTCATCTAGGTCCATGTGACCTTATGCATAGGTTGGATGGAAAATAAACATCATGGTCAACCCTAGGAAGGTTTCAACGATGGGCATCATTGTCCCCATTGCTTTTTTATGTGGTCCACTTGAGCTTCAGATCTACCTCATTTTTTGGCTCATGCCCTACAATGATATGGCAAAATGGATGGATGGTGTGGATATAACACATACATCATGGTGGGGCTCAGAACTTTCCCACATCACCTTGCATTACATTTATGGAGTTTGCAAGGGCAATGGCGTCATTTCAAAATGTTGACAGGGATATTTTTATCAATGGTCATTAAAAAAAATTTAAAGCAAAATCACTTACCCCATTCAACAATAAGGGATAAAGTGAAGGGCATGTGGCCGTAAAAAAATCATTGATTTTAAGTGATTTTTAACATTACGTGCTTAATCTTTCTTTCTTTTTTCTTTTTGTTTTTTTCACCAAACGGTCTGTAACAGTCACTGAAAATAATAATTTTCAACACGGTGTGTTGTAAAGGCCATTACGAGGCTGTAAAGGCCGTTACATAAAGGTAATTATGGCAATTGTTACACGTTATGGAGTCGTAATAGTTGTAACAGTAGTTATGGAAAAAATTACCTATAACACCATTAACTGCCCATATGCCCCTTGTAAAGGATGTAACAGCCCTGTAATGGTCTATTACGAGTCAAATATAGGTTTTTCAAGGTTTTTTTCAACATTATAGGACAAATACAGGTTTTCTGGATTTTTTCTTTCAATAAAAATAAAAGAGACCGTATTGGCCATTACGACCCGTATCGTAAAGGTAATTGTGGTGGCCATTATGGCCACCGTTACCGTTACAGAATACCTTGATTTTCAGTGATAGGTCCTAAAATTAAGTTTTACTAAACAACACTTTAGTCCATGTGGTCCCCTAGTGGCATGGAAGCCCCCACCACCAGGACTGTGGAAGCTCAAACTTCGATGGTTGTTCTAGGGCCAATCCTTGGCAAGACAACATTGGAGGAATTATCAGAGATGTTGGTGGGGAAATTTGCTATGTCGATGCCGAGCTAATTAGGATATCAGATTCAAATGAGTGGAAATTAGGGGGTTTCCACAAACTCCTTCAAATTCACTCTTTTTCCATCATCAAGGGAAATTCTTCAAATGCAATCTCGTGGGATCTTTTTGTAGGAGATTACCCATGTAGCTTGGGAGAAAGGTGGAGAAAATAAAAAAGAGTTAAGAAGCACCTTCTCAGTGTCCTTTTCTCATATTCATAGGGTAGGGAATTCCATAATGATTATTTAGCCAAGAAGGGTCTAATGTCCAAGTTCTTCCTGAGCTTGGGCAAGAAAATGGTAACATAAGGAAAGAGGAACAAAACGGACCGTGCAGATGAGATTAGCAGGCCACGTGAACAGAGATTGACAAATTGTGAATGCTAAAGGATTGACAGAATTGGATGAGAGTTGAATTAGGGACCCGTTCTGATACCACGAAACCTTGAAGCTTAGGAATCGTTTCTCTATTGAGTAAATGAAATGAATACAAAGGTATGGTGTTTAAAAGCTTTTCAAGTCTACCTATGAAGATTATAAATAACTTGTCAAACTTTTCAGGTATTTACATAGATGACATTAATAACCTCATAGTAGACGGAAATCATAAAGAATGCCCTCATGGTAACTACACTATTCTCAATAATTTCCAATTCATCCAACAGCCTATGGTACTT
The DNA here is from genome assembly GCF_029962835.1 of Magnolia sinica. Lineage (NCBI taxonomy): Eukaryota > Viridiplantae > Streptophyta > Magnoliopsida > Magnoliales > Magnoliaceae > Magnolia > Magnolia sinica. The sequence continues at coordinate 56,404,597 of NC_080582.1, forward strand.
TTCCCCAATCCCTACAGTCTCCAACAATTTCGATTGGGAACTCAAGCTATGTTAGGAAACATGTTTCACAAACCACGACCTACAAAACTGACCTAATCAAATCCCTTGCACTAGGGAAGAATTATCATTTCCCAACCCAACACCCACAGAACCTACCCAATCTAATCCCTAGCATTAGTAAAGAATAAGAATGGTTATATCATATGCAAGAACCCCATAACTTAGACTGTGATAGGTCTAATGCAGATTTCTTCGTTAGTTCAATGAAAGAAGGTTCGGATATGTGTGTTGTGTGTGTGTGTGTGTGTGTGCCTTTGTAGATGCCAAATGGCAAGGAGATTGTAATAGAAAACAATTGAGTTTGGAGAAAATATTCTCAGAGGGAGAAAATCCTACTAAATTAACCTCTTTGAATTGTTGTGTATGCCAAAAACCTCTTCTTTTCTTATTTTCTTCTCCCGTTCACATCCTACTCAAGTGCAGCAAGTAACATGCACTAACATTAGCTTTACTACGAGGTTTAACAAAAAATGGAGCTAGATAAAACAGAAGGATATCCTTTTTAAAAAAACAGTGAAGCTAGTGCAAGTTATGCAGCCAACTGAAACTAAAAGGTTACTTATCGTGAGATTCTAACGAAGAGAAAAAATGTCCACCATGATTATGATAAAGGAACATCCATTTTTTATGAAACATTATCATAATTAGTTAAATCACCAACAAAGAAAAAGGCATACAGCCACAGTAAAAGATAATTTCAGATGTATGGTACTGACCTGAAAGACGAATCTCTCATTCATACCCTCAACAGAAAGGAGACCCTTCATACGATATATGTCATCACTGCGTTCCAATAATAATGTACCTAACCACATATTAGCCTGCAGTGGAAATAAGATTGCTGAGAATTCTCATAGGACTGGTTTTCAATGGTCTCTCATTCAGAACCATAACTGAAGATAAGAAGTTAAATGCATGCACATCTGGAGCAAAAGTGAATCAGGTGATACTAATTCATATTGGTCAAGATATCAGAAATGAATCCATGACAGTTGTGTTGCATGTGTTGATGCAATTACTGGGACAAGGGTTTGTACAGTATATTTGGTGTCAGTTGCACAAGATTGGAAGATCCTAGCCATAGTAAATATTTCACTTTCTTTGGTTGAATGTTAGGCAGCCAAACAAATAAATGGCTGAGAAGGCAAGCTTGGATCACTGAACCAAAAGCCCCACATCTCCAAACCAGTGTTTTAAATAGCAGTAGTGTGTGGTGTAGCGTTCAACCCTTTATAGCGTGTAGCGTAAATACATAGCGTGTAGTGTAAGCTACACGATACTTTTATTTTTTAATTTAAAATAGAAAAAATATGATAAATGGTAAGGAAAAAATATAAAAGACCCAAAGAAAATTTCAAGTATAAGCACGTTCAAGCGAGTTATTAATGATCATTTATCAAAATCTAATCCACATATAAATCAAATCAAATAATTATCACATCAACAACTTTCTAAGCAAACCACTTGGGCTACACCATAGAAAACAATGCACATCCACCCATACGTACACCTCAGTGGGCCCCACGTGTGCCACACCATAGAAAACAATGCATATCCACACCCACATAACCTACAGTGGGCACCACGTGGGCTACACCATAGAAAACAATGCCTACCACCACCTCAAAAAGAAAAGAAAACGAAAAAAATTGCATACCAACCTTATCCTACAAATATCACATGATAACCAGCATTTTGAAAAGTTAAAAATAAATAAATAATAAATAAATAAATAAATATTCATTCTAAATGAAAAAAGAACTCGTTAAGGGGCAGGAAAATATCTCTTGCAGGTTGAAGAAGAGATTTAATCAATCAAAAATCTGAAATTAGCAACTTCATAGCCGTATGGATGCATAAAGGGAAATCTGATTTCTCCTTCGTTTCAGCTCCAATATTCTTCAAAATACAGCAAATAGACTATCTCGTATGCTCTAATGATCGGCCAAAAAACCCCCTTCAATGGCCTTTTGGATCGATAGATTCGAAGAAGCGAATGAGTAGTTGTGTCGGAGGCTAGGGTTTGAAAGAGGGGTTTTCGAAAACCCTCTTTCAAACTCTTTTCTTTTAAGGTTTAAGTTTTTTAGTTATCTTTATGTTGTGAGTTTGACACATGTTTTAATAAAGAAATCTAATGCAGGGGCATTTCACACCGGGCTCGAGTGGGGTAGCCCGTGGGATGCGGGGACACATTCGGGGTGGGCGGCCCATGTGATTTTGGGCCCACGAGCCCACGAGGAGGGTTCGGCCGAGGTCCTAACCCATGAGATGTGGGGCCTGGGCTATGAGATAAATGGATTAATTCGCCATACTCTAACAGTTCAAGCTTTTAGAGCAAGTGGTTAATTGTCCTGCATCAAAATCACCACTGTTTTACGTTAAAAACAATTAGGGGTGTACACGAACCGAGCTAGCTCGGTTAGCTCGCTCGACTCGACTCGAAAAAGCTCGATTCAACTCGGTTCAAAGCCGAGTTCGAGCCGAGCCGAGCTGATTTTTTTAGCTCGAAAATGAGTTCGAGCTGAGTTCGAGCTAGCCCCAGCTCGACTCTACTCGGATCGAATCCAGCTCGAATCGAACTCGAATCGAACTAGTTCGGTGACTCGGTTACTTTGCTATTGATGTTGCTCACCAAGTGTTTGATGAAATGACTCAACGAAGTGTGGCTAGTGGCAAGGAAGGTATGTACATGAAACAAATACCCTTTTTTTCTTGGTTTTTATGTTGCTTAGAAGGTGTTTGATAAAATACCTATAAAACCATTGCTTATGTTTTACATACAGTGGGATTTTGAAGTTGCAGTCCAGGTGTTTGTGAAAATGCCTTAATGGAAAACTCGGCTCAATCTTGGCTCGAACTCAGCCCGCGCTGCTGACCAAACCAAGCCGAGCCGAGCCGAGTTCAAGCTGAGGTCAGCTAGTGGCCGAGCCGAGTCGAGCTGAGGCCTGCTCGACTCGGTTCGACGCAATGTACACCCCTAAAAACAATAAAGCAATTTTGGTTTCAAATTTACATTATAAGATTTTCTTATAATATGAGTTTTACACCATTTTACATACATAAAACTTGAAAAAAAAAAAAAAAAAAAAACTGTGCGACATAGCTGTAGCGTATGCTAAGACCCCTGTAGCATACACTACAGGGGATTTGCGCTATTTGGTTACACTATGTAGTGCTACGACAACGCTACGCTACGTAGCGTACGCGCTATTTAATACACTGCTCCAAACCTAAAGCTTTTTTTTTTTTTTTTTTTAAGACACACACACTCACGCTAGTGGAATTTCACCACTTATGGGTACTCGAACCCTTGACCGGGAGTCGAAACTCCTGAGTCTACCACCCGAGCAAGACTAAGGACCCATGTGGATTATATAATTATTCTGGTCAGAACCTAAAGCTTAAGTGGTACCATGTGGATTATATAATTATTCTGGTCAGAACCATGTTTAAAGAACTCCAACCACATTTTGGGTGAGTTCTTTTATAGTGAGGAATTACAGGGTACCCGACAGTTGGCACGAGGTTCAGCATGGAACATTTGGGTTTTCAATTCTGATAATTGGGGTTATGGTTTTGTAATCTAGATGGCAGCTATAGTGTCCCTTGGGGGATTGGACAATGAAGAAAGAAATATCCTCAGTGGGAGATATGCAACCTTTTGATTTGTATCCTACAAATATACAGTTGAGAGAAATACAGCAAAGGTGTACATTCATTAGGAACACGTCCCAAGGGTGGCTAGGATCTTCCAATCTTGGGGATTTTGGTGGATGATCCCTTCAGACAGGAAGAAACAGGCCAACAGTCTCAATTATTGAACCAGGCTCAATTTTTCAGAAATGAAAATCAGTGTATGCTGTGCAAAGCCTCAGGCCACATTACTGGTACATAAATATGTGAATAATGCTTTTGTACATATATAAACCCACACACACAGGTGTGAGCTAAGTAAATCGATAGACAGTCTTGACCATTCTATTGAAAATACTAATGGAAGTCAAGACGCAGTACAAATGACATAGATAAAACATTCATATTTGGAACAGAATAACAAATGAAATAGTGGGTTGGGTCTACCTTCCAGGACGTAGAATAGAGATGTCAAAAGCTAAACCAATGGATATGGGACGATAAGGAACTGAACTGACACATCCAGACCATCCATCTACAAAAGGAGTCCAAAGATGGCCCCCACAAGCTGTCCAATCAAAGTGTGGACATCCAATTGACATTTGGACCCCACAAGATCCATCAGATGAGATTTCAATGATATGATTGGGCAGTTTGGCCCACACATCCAATCCAATGAGTCAAATCCAAGAAATGGTCCAATCAACGGATTTTTAGGGCTTTATTTTTTGTGGTTTTGTACAACCATACAGCCTATACAGGCCATACTGTGGGGCATCTTTGAGTACCAGTTGGGGTCTGTTCAATTGGACCTGCAGTTGGATTGAAACACCCACATATTTGGGTGATGGCCCGGTCCAAGTTCTAAAACATCATGTTAGATTCTTCCCGTTCCCCTTCAGCCTCATTGGAGGGTTTCCATCTTTTCTTTCTCATTGAATCAACTACAAACTGTTGGACTCTATTTCTACAGTCCATTATTTTGGTTTTTAATTTTAATCTTGTGGCATCCAAGGGTGTCCAAACTTGCTCTCATAAAGGGTAGTCTTTCGATTAGATCCAGTTCATCCTTGTGCTACACCAATTCTGATATCAGAGCAGTTCCGACTAGGGAATTCTGTTTTTCTTTCTTTTGCTTTCAGGTTTCCCCTTGAAATGTAACCCCAACCCTAAAATCCCTAAATAATCCTAAATACAATTCCCGTCTTAAACCCTAACTCTAACCCCCCCCTTTCTCCCACGCCAACAACCACTCCCAAAGCCAACCCCAGCCCCTAATCCTTTACCTGCTCCTAATCGCAACCCCTTTTCTCTTCCCAATTTCCAACCTAGACCTCTCAATTAAAACCCTAGCCTAACACCCAGCACCTAAACCTAAGTGCAGGCCTATTCCCACCCAACTTCTTAAAGGAGTCCTATCTCAACCTCTATTATTTAACCTCAAATCCGCAACCAAACTTAAATGCCAGCTCATCCTTTCAGCTACGACCAAACCAACTTACAACTTCAGCATTTCACCCGATCTCATCACAGCTCCCTTTTTCCATGAATTCAGTTCCCCAACAGAACATAAGCTGCCAGCAATCTGCCCTAAAAATCGGTTCTAGTCTCAGCCTCAGACAATTCCTTAACAGCCAACTAAATAGCCTTAACCTGTCCCTTAGTCTTGTGTCAAAACCTAAACCAGCCACTAACCCACCATAAAACAAGTCCCCAAATTGTTCGGAATCAGCCCTTAACATGTCCCTAAATCAGTCCATAACTGCGGCCCGGTTACTTTCTCCAACAACAGACAACATCTCAGCCCCACGTCATCGCCCAAATATAACCTGCATAGAAAACCCTAAATTCAGTCCTAAATCTGCCCACAGTTAAGCCCCCAATTCAACTTCAGTTGAGTCCCATTTCTGTGCCCAAAACAGGCCCCAAATCTACACCAAAACCTAGTTCCTTATCCCATCTCTAACCTAACAGACAGCCCTAAAACCTGTTTACAAATTCACCCCGTTAACAGCTATCTGTAGTTAGGTTTTGTTGATTTTCTTGTCATATATCTCCGATACCCACCCTTCACTTTATAAAAGCTCATTCTAGTTACATGTTCTCGTTGAGAAGTCTACAAAAAGCTGTCGTTCCTACGCTTCTTACAAGTTAAAATAGCCCTTATCCATATTCCACCACTTACTGCAACAATCTTCTCCATTACTTAGTTATTCGGAGATGGAGATGCATATTGGACCATCATAAGTTGCTAGCGAGATGTAGATAAAAGTTAATGAGATGTTTTGAATGACAAGAAACTGTTGGACGTGGGTCACTGTGGACTCCTATTTATGCAATCCCCACATTACTTGCTCCCTGAAGCTAGTGAGACAAAATTTCCTCTTTTGGGAAAATCTGTATGGCCCCTCTTAGGGAACAATTTGCCTCCTTGGGAAACTCTTCCCTCCCTGCCTAGTGCCTATATACATAGAGAGGAAGAGGGGGGTAGACCATCTCTGTGACAGAAAACAATAGACGAAGTGAAAAAAGATGTGGCCTCGCTTCCTAGCCATCTCCACTGTGACCTGTTTGCTCATCAATAACACCCCCCACCAAAAGACGCCCTCTATAACTAGATCTTAGAGCCTTGTTATTTTTAACTTCGGCAGTCATTCTTCATCAGGTTGCCATCTATGAATTGGATCCAAGGGGTGATTGTCTTTCCTTCCTGTGGTGATTGGATTCTGTATCACCAGATGCCTTCACCATTTTGGCTTCACTTCATGATTTGATTGCTTCATCATTGTTGCAACCGCACACGAATTGAGAACTTTCGCTCGGTGATTTTGCTGCACCCAAAAAAAAAACACACTAACGAACAGCTCCAAGACATCATTGATAGCTGGCATAGAAACAAATGTCACAACGGATCTCATTCAGTGGGGACAAGTTAGAGTAAAAACGTTACTGCAACGGAACCTAACCTCTTGAGAAGTGGTATAAAGATCTAATGGAAGAAGTCTCAAAAGAAAGTTGCCCAATCCAAGATGATGGATATACTGATGGTTGGATTCTTGAATCTACTAATGAATCAACTAGCAGATCCATTGCTGAACAGATTTATGTGTTAGTAATTGGATCAGATGGACTACAAGATGGAAATTTTGGCTAGATTGAAGAAGAAGATAGACCAACAGCTCAATAATCAATTGGCAAATTCTGAGAGGGAATGTGTTAAGTTGAGATAGATACCTTAATCACATCCTAACGACTATTAGAGCAGACAGTTTGAAGATCAATTGAAGGTCTCCATTCATGAACGGTTGGAAGAAACAACAACAACCTAATTGGAAGCCTAGTGATGATCAAGCCTTGCCTTCATCATTGGGTTCAAGCAAAACTTTATGAAGATGTGATACAAAGTTGACAAGTGCCCATTTATTAGCAAAAACACAAGGATAAGTTCTCCCAAATACAGGGGAACTGAAACATCCAAGCCATCCATCTATAAAGGAGTCCAAAGATCAGCCCCACAAGCTGTTCCGATTAAAGAGTGGACACCCAAGGTCAATGCACGAGGTTTTCAATAGTCCGATTAGACTGTGGGAACCAGGGTGTTCGAAAACGGTTAACGGCCGTGACCATTACGTGTATGGGGTCGTAACGGCCACCCCCTCTTTTTTGTGCCCATAACGGCCGTTACAGTCCATAACAACACATTACGGTACCGTAACAACTGTTACGGGCCATAACCCTAAAGAAAATAGAAGGAAAAAAAAAACGTCTTTTCTTTCTTTCTTTTCTCCTTCTCCTCCTCCTCCTTCCTGCGGCACTGTTGCTGCCCTTCTTTTTCTTCTTCTTCTTCTTCTTCTTCTCTCTCTCTCTCTCTCTCTCTCTCTCTCTCTCTCTCTCTCTCTCTCTCTTCTTTTCAGTTTCCCTCTCTTCTTTTCATTTCGGTCTTGGGAAAAACGAATGGACTGCGTGGCTGTTTCACAGCCACGCACTTCAAATTTGTTTTTTAAAATGTTCTGCGGTGCATGCTACACAGTGCACTTGCACTGTTTTGTTACGTGGGCCCCACCTTGATTTATGTGTAGTATATCCATGCCATCCACTATAATGTTTATTTTCCATCGAACCTGTTGATAAAGTCACATAGACTTTGACCTTGATGAAGGGAGAACACAAATAACAGCTTGATCCAAAAAATAAAAATGTCTTAAGAAATTTTTAATGGTGGGAATTAAATCCTTATTTTGTGGTTCACCTAAGATTTGGATCAGCCTCATTTTTTGGACCATGCCCTAAAATAAGTTGGCAAAAAGGATGGACCACATGGATATACAACAAATGCATTGAGGTGGGCCCCACTTTTAAAGGGATGCTCACTAGTGGTCCACCGAAGATTTAGATCTACCTGAATTTTTGGACCATGCCTTAAAATGAGGTGGCAAAACAAATTGATGGCATTGATATACAAATACATCGAGGTGGCCTGCCTGGCCCACTAGTGGTCCACCTGAGATCTGGATTTACCTTATTTTTTTCCAATGCCCTTAAATGAGTTGCCAAAACAGATGGATGACATGGATATATAATACATAATCGAGTGGACCCCAGTACATGGCCCTAAAAATTTATACATGACATATATATCAACTCAAAATTAACCAATTAAATTTTGGGACCATTGTTGCTAAGTCATAATCCCAAAATTAAATGACTCCTACAATTTTCACCATTAGTTTGCAGACACTTGTTTCTTGAAATAGGACCATTTGATATTTTTCATTTTTCATTGTCCAATAAATGTCCACCAATCCATTAGTGGGATAAGTGCCAAAAGATTGCATTAATTTGAGGCTAGTTTGGGGCATCAAATGGTCCCTAAATCAGCCCCGAATCAACAACACTATTTACCTCAATTTAATTTTAATTTTTTTAAAGATTTATGGGGGAAATTGATATCAAATTGTTAGGTATATAAATTACATAATAAGATACAAAAGTCCCTAAACTCTATACATTGAAATAAAATGCATGTGAGTCACCAAGTATGCAATGCACTAGCACTATAAATAAAAGGAAAACTTGAAAATATAAGATGTTTTGGTATTACATTCATTATAGTAAATTTATATAGATATTATATGGTAAGAAAACTAAATATAAAAGGTTTGCAATTAATTCCATGTTGTCAGGTTCATAAATCCATCAGACAACCCGCTATAACATTCTCACCAAAGAGTAGACCATTACACCACCATAAACATGTTCCAAATTATAAATGAATGCATATTTGGAATATTTAGAATATTCCGGATTTAATGGATATTTTTTCATAATTTTTTTACTAAAACAAAAATAAAAATTTGCACCGTTACACACTCCGTATCGATAACAGTGAGCACCGTTACGCCCATCGATACCGCAACAGAACACCTTGGTGGGAACCACAAGTCAATTAAAGGCTTTTTAGGGGTTCATGCACAAACCACACCTTTATTTTTGTGGTTTTGTACAACCATACAACCTATAAAGCCATATGGTTGGGCATATTTGAGTATTTGAGTAGTTCAGAAATTTTTCGAGTCTTATTAAGGTCCAATTGGTTGTACCCTTTATCCATGTTGTGCAAGGATTATTATTATTTTTATTTTATTTTTTTTTGAAGATTAATGTGCAAGGATTGTCACAAGTAATTAAGCAAAATTAGGAGCAACAGTGGATACAAGTAAGAATCAATTTCAAATGGGAGAGCTTGTAAAGAAGGCCTATATATAAAGAGCCATATGCATGGAAGGGTGGATTCTTTATACTAGAACTTGTTAGATTCTTCCATTCTCCCTTCACTCTTGCTGGAGGGTTTCTTCTTCTTCTTCTTCTTCTTCTTCTTCTTCCCTAGTTGAATCAACTAGATGACTGCTTGGATGTACTTCCACAGTCAATTATCTGGGTTTTATTGTCAGTCTTGTCGCACCCAATGATAGGATTTGTGATCCTAAAGTGGAAGATAATAATAATATTTCAAATTAAGTTCAATTCCATTGTTCTACATCATGAAACAACGGCAATTAGAATACCTGGCTTTCAGTAATTATGACCGTTGTCACCTGGTTTCTGAAACACCGTTCTGAATGGACCATGTCCCACATACCATAATGTTTGGAACTTTTAGTAAAGGACTCAAACAACTCAGCCAAGTTTTACCAAACTCACAAAGTCAATTTTCGTCATGGTCACGATGGCTACCAATACCAACTCTTTGCTCAGTGAGATGCTTACCAAATTCACAAAGTCAATTTTGGTCATGGCCACGATGGCTACCTATACCAACTCTTTGCTCGGTGAGATGTTTACCAAACTCACAAAGTCAATTTTGGTCATGGTCACGATGGCCTACCAATACCAACTCTTTGCTCGGTGAGATGTATACAAAGTGCACGAGTTATGAATAAGAAAGTTCATTCCAAAGTTTCATAAAAGAAGCTAAACAAACATCAGGGAAGCAAACAAGCATACAGATTCAAAAGAATAAGATGCAAGAACATTGAAAACAAACCTTCTCGAGATCCAAGCTCCCTTCACAAACTATGCTAACAGAAGAAACACCAGGATCATGAGTGTGATCATGGGCATGGTGATCAGCATGATGTTCTGCACCGCAAATGGAACACTGATCAGGTTCATGTTGATCAAGATTAAAACATGAAGACAATGTGTCCATGACAAATAAAATGCCAACAAATCCGTCCACATATATACATATATCAAACTACCAAAGCATATCTTCTATTATTTTCAAGTTTTCTTGATACCAATTAATTTCTTTTTCTACATTTCTCAGATTAATAATTTCTTAATGAATACCATCTTTGGTGTTACCCAATTATAAAGGATTATGGATATGGTGACATGCAAGGATAAGATGCTATACTCATTCTCTATCTTGTTGAATGAAGATGAACAGTTGCACTCACTGTAATCTGCAAGGGCTAAAATATCATCATTGTTGTCATCATGATCATCATCATCATCATCAACATTTAAGCCTTATCATGTAAGGGCTAGAATGTATGTGAGAAAAATCCTCGACACCAAAGTAATATTTTCCTAAAAAGTGATGTTACATCTTTGGAGAGATGCATAAAGCATTACAAATTTGATCTGACCATGGTGGCTTCTTAATGTTATCCACTAAAAAATCATATAGACCTAAAAGGTATCACCAAAAAATTAAAAAGTGTGGGCTAGAAAAAGAAAAGTATTATCTGATATAGACAACTGGCTAGAATATACCCGTAAAGTACAACCTACAAATTATATCATGAAATAGTGACAAACATGAGTATCTTGTAATAACATTGAAGTATTGGTCAGGAATTGACAACCATATGGTATTAGAGATTAACGGAATTGATCCAACAGGGACTGATCATTCGACAGCAGGTCTATCACCTAAATCTGCTAAAGAAAGAAAGGAATAGAATGAGTACAGCTATTTTCAGCTCGGAAACAAAACAGAGCAAGTCAAACACCATGACAAGCTGCCTGTGAATATCAACACCCTTGTCGATATGTGTAGCCTTGACATACTGTACAAATCAAATTATGCATGTCACGATCAGTATCTTGGCCTGTAGATATGAATACATGCAGATACATATCAGCATGCCCGAAACTTGAGTAAACATCCTGCTACTATCATCAATATACAATGATGGGAGAAGCAGCTTCTTTTCAACCGAAATGCAAAAGATTAAAGAGCATATACTGACCATGTTTATGGTCATGTTCTTCATGATCATGGTGATGATGATGATGGTCATGCTTGTGATCATGATCATCGTGATCATCCTTCGAACCTTCAGCATTGACAGCACTCTCTATCCTGGCAATGTTTGAATGAACAGTTAGCATAATCTTGGGAAAATGTTTAAGATATGGAAGAAATAGAAGGATCAGATAAGATGTGCAATGAAACTAGAAAGCATGTAGAATTCAGAAAAAATGAAAACCAAGTAATGGAAATGAGTTTGTACTATACCTAGATTCTAAGTGTGTATCCTATTCAAAATGTCCTAAAGTAATGTACAAGCAATATCAAAGAATTGAAAGTCCACCCAAGGGACTGTGGTATGGTGCAAGTGAATTTGACACGGATTGGTCCATACTAGAAGTACATTGCCAGCTGCACCAGCGCAAGCGTAACCAAGTTCTCAATTTTCATTAGAATGAGCAAGTAGATATTCCCTGAAAGTCTCCTTGGTCAGACTGGCCCCATGTACCTACAAGAGGAGGAACCACTTTTACATTTTTTATAATGCCTGTGGACTGTGAAATAAATTTCTTAAAGGGACCTTATTTACAGCATTTGCATTAGAGATTATCCTTCATCACTAGTTACTGAGAAAAGCAAAATCTTCAATGGATGAAGGTCAAAGGCCCCCTCCCCTGAGTTGCCTACAAGAATAGGTAAATGTGCATTTTTTCCGTCACTTGCCAATCTCTCGTGAAAAAAGAAACCTGTGTAAAATTAAGGTGAATCTCAAGTGCAGAAAGGGAATGGTGCACAACTGTTATCAGTTGACAACATTTAGTGGTATCATCATTTACTAGATCTAGTTTAAGTGTTCAAGTGGATCCAATCACAGCTTCTTAGGGATTCTGTTCTATGTAATCAGAGATGCAAATCAGATCTATTTTAAGTAAAGGCTGTTAATGACAGATCACAAGAGGCAGCATATCTAGATCAAAGAAATTCACACTTTTTTCTCCATTCAGCACTTCATTTTGGTGGGTAAGACCTCAGGGTTTACGCGAACAACACCTTCCATTGAGCTATAGGGCTGAACCCTCGAATGCTATTGGTGTGATCAAACTTCGGTCTCTCCAAGGTCGTCTTCAATAATCAGCACTTATTATAATTATTGTGCAGAACTTTTCCTTTCTCTTCCTGGTCACCACAAGCTACAGATCCAATATTTGAGAAGCTTTTAGGATGGATTAGCGTTTTTTAAGCAAACTACCCATTAATATTCACCTTCATGCCACCCATTCCCTGCAAGATTGACTTGTTGTACAATTCAAGATATGAAACAGAATGCTGGTTCGTGTAAACTGTTCAGTTCCCAAACCTCTATCAAGCTGTACTTAGCAGAAATTTCAACAATAAAGGTGCTGTCATTTTTCAAAGACCTGAAACCCCAAGCATTACCTAGTTGAGAATACAGTCTTCGAATAAGCAGAAATAGTGTTTAACACCTTTCACATTCCAACAACAATAGAAAGTCAAGAGACCCTTGTCTATGATTCCAATTGCCAATTTAATTTCTTTTCTAAGAAGTTCCAAATTTTCGCAAGTTTCATCCAGCTAATAAACTTAAGAGTGGTGTCTCCCAATTTCAAATTTCAATCCCTACAGAAGATTCTCCCTGATCTGATTCCACAACAATATGTATGGCAAGATGTTACATATTATATGCTTATCCAAAAAAAAATATTCCCAATTCTCCTCTATATGCCTCCCAAAACCAATCATCAACTATTTATTACCTGCCCTTTTACCATCAACATTTGGACTCACTGGTCTAACCAGTTTTTTCTGTAACTTGCAATACTGGCCCCTCGGTTTATGATGCCTTTGTAGCCTGCAACATGGCTCATATTGGAAAGGCTGATGCGTAAACAATATGCAAGTCCTTGTTTCCCTACTCTGTGGCATATCTGTCTCAAGCAAAATCACTGCATCTTTAAATATTCTAACTCACCCCCTCTAGGACTCTTACACACGTCATTCAAAATATTAGTGATATTATCAATAATATTCCTGATATTATCGGTATTGCTAGGGTAGCGATATGGAAACAGCTGAAAACCGAAGAATTTCTTTGTATCGGTGATATTATCGACTTTATCATGCATATTGCCAACATATGTCAATATTAATGAGCATGTCACCAGTATAAATCTTCTGTGCATTGGTGATACAGGTGATATTATCGCTGACATCGGGAGTGCTTCTAGAAAAGTGCCAAATTAGAGAAGTAAAAAAAACTAAAAAATGAAAACTGTCCATTTTTTATTTTTTATTTTTTTTTTTTTCAAAGCTTGTATTTGGGAGAGATTTGACACAACGAGAGCGGAAGTGGGCCTAACCTTGAAGGTGAGTTTTATTTTCAAAAATATCCATTTTTCTTAAGATTTTGGCATGGATTTCAACTCAAATCCATTTTTATACATGATTCTCATGCATTGATATGGATTTGAGTTGAAAATGTCAATATTTGGGGTATAAACTGGGGAAAATTGGAGAAATCCTATTTTTCTCCAATTTCACCACTAAAATTTGTAATTGAGGATTGAATTTTTAGTATCATGGTGAGAGTTAGTCGATCTATCGATTCGACTGAACTTTTTGATTTTTCAGAAAAAAATTACGTAAATGAATTTAAAAAATCTATTTTATTTAGAAATAAACTTATTTCAATATGAAATACTTTTTTTTTCATTTATGGATGGATGTTTAATGATGTCTTCCATTTTTTGAGGAAAAAAAAAATACTTTTTCAATTATTTAAAAATTATGAAAAAAAATCTGTTTATTTTATAAACATTCTTTTTCATTTCAAATTTTTTTTATGTATAGACGGATGTATGATGCATGTATGTGTGGATGGGCACTCTTTTTTTTTTCTTTTTTTCTTTTTTTTACAGATGGATGCATGCATGTATATAATGTACGTGTTTCTCTGTGTGGATGGATCGATGGATGGATGGGGAGAGAGATGATGGCTTCGAGCTGCCTCATAGCCCCACGTGTATTTGAGGGACAGCCAGATAGGGTTTCTTTTTCCCCCATTTCCCTTAGTTTGTAGATGTATTACGTATGCTATACTAGTATTGTATGATATGAACTCATTTTGGCTACTATTGCACTGGTTTTTAACGATACCACATGGTTTAGGCCCCCTAAATGGAGGATTTTTTTTGGCAATGTTTTGATTCCTAAATATCTAAAGTCTTTTAGCATCACATGAAGTTTCACTGAAAATTCCACCTTTTTCTCCAATGTTTCCTCCGTGAGCAATATTTTTCATGAGTATTGGAAATAATATCAACAATATCAATATGTGTTTCCATATTCCCAGTCATCAATACATGTAATGATATCGATACACTATACACTGGAAACACCTGAAGAGATGTTTCAGAATTCTGTAATTTGATAAATCCTTTTTTTTTAAATCTCATCAAGAAGCCAGTAATCTCACCCCTCTGGCATCAACCTGTTTGGATTGGTGTAAAGAAAGGGAAAGTTCATCTCCCACTTTAACTTTCCATTGTGAAACTCTTTTTATAAGAAACAAAAGACAAAAAAAAAACAAAAAAACAAAAAAACAAAAGAAGTGACGCTCTCCATCAAAATTTGGATTCACTGGTCTAACCTTTTTTTCTGTATCTTCCAATGCTGGCCTCGGTTCATGATGCCTTTATAGCCTACAACGTGCCTCATGTTGAAAAGGGCAGTGCGTAAAAAATCTGGAAGTCCCTATTTCCCTACTCTATGGCATATTT
Organism: Magnolia sinica; assembly: GCF_029962835.1. Taxonomy (NCBI): domain Eukaryota; kingdom Viridiplantae; phylum Streptophyta; class Magnoliopsida; order Magnoliales; family Magnoliaceae; genus Magnolia; species Magnolia sinica. The sequence goes on from NC_080582.1 coordinate 56,419,849, forward strand.
GGCTCAAGCAAAATCATTGCATGCCATATTTGGCTCAAGCAAAATCATTGCATCTTTAAATATTCTATCCTACTCTCTTTATTATTCTTGTTTTGGAATTTTTTTAATTTGATAAATCCTAAAAAAGTTATCATCAAGAAGGCAGTATTCTCACCCATTGGCATCAACCTCTTTGGATTGGTGGAAAGAAAAGGAAAAGTAATTCCCGCAACGGTTCCCACACTTGTAGGAAAGGGAATTTCCAATATACCAATATGCCACGTGTGGTATGTACCATCCATCCCCAAGTTCCCCAAATGTGCCACACATTCCAATTTGCCACCATTCATCTTCAAGTGGCTTTCATGTGCCAATTTGCAACATTGTCAATGTTCATCTTCAAGACCCCTACATATGCTAATGTAGCATATATGGGTATAGAGAATGCTAGTGTATAGTGTAGTGGCCCTTTTTGGTGTAAGTGCATTTGCACACTTTCCTCTTCTCCTGCAGTGTACTATATGCTCTATTATAATAAAATATTGTGTGTTAGGGCAAGATAGCCTAACACGACATCTTTCCAAACTCTCCTCCTCCTCTCTCAATTTCTCCTCTCTTCTTCACATTATAATCATCAAACCACTCTCTACTATGGGCGCATGTAATAGTGTGCCCCAAAATGTGGCACCATCCATCTTCAAGCGCCTCACATGCGGCACCATCCATCTTCAAGCATGCACATGTAGCCCATGCCAATATTCCACATGTGCCACCATCCATCTTCAAGCGCCCCATGTACCACTGTCCATCTTCAAGCGTCCCACCTATGCCACATGCCACCAACTCCCAGGTAAATCTCCCATGACAGGTTTTATTTTGCCAAAAAATTGATTTGAAAATGGGTCCAAATTTTTATGGAAAACTTTATTGAAAAACAAAGTAAACTTCTTTCCCTTTCAACCAACTTTTCCTTTCCCTTTCCTTGGAAATAACATCTCCTTTCCTTTCCTTCAATCCAAACAGACCCCAAAGGCCATTGTCTCTGGCAAATGGGATTTTCATCTTTGCAAAATAGGTGCCTTCTAACTGGGAAAATTTTATTGAAAAACAAATATCGGAAACTTAACTTTGACGCATCTGCTTGTGGCAGTCGTCAGGTTAGGGGCATAGGAGTAATTCCGGACTTCTGGTAGAAAATGTATAGCTTCCTATTATAAAAGGCTACACAGCTGCTCCTCTAACATGATGGAGTTCACTGCTCTCCTACTGGACATTAATCTAGCAATCAACTTATACATTCAGCAGTAAATTGAGGGTCACTCTCTGTTATCTATCCAGGTTGTTAAATAAGGTAGTCCCCACTTGGAACTCGTTGCAACTATGGAATTGTCAGGCCCAGATTTTCAAGATCCATAGTTGGTCCACCAAGAATATCTATAGTGAAGTGAACATGCTTCAGATATCTTGTCTAAATCCACGCTTGATTAATATCAACAATAGCAGGGCTCAACCCCACCCAAGAATGTATGTATGTTTCCTCATTTTGGTGTTTAATGTAATCCTTGTAAGTTGCCAAAAAAATATAAAAAAATTATTTGTTATAGAAGGTAACCAGTAAAACATAGTAACACCTTTCCCTTTTAGTTCCTGTAAATAGTAAGGTTCAAAAGACTGTAATCGCATTATAAAAGCATTATCGTTACATAACACAATGGCCAGAAAACAGTGTCATATAACATAATCTCATGTAGTCATATAGAGAAGAACATCCTCCTTACAGAAAGGCCACTAAGAAAATGGAAAATATCGTGCCATGAGAAAAAACAGTTGTTTTGACTGCAAGACAACATCGTAACCATAATGTAACACAATTCAATTTAAAGAAGCATCCCATATAGATAACTGTCAATGTTATTTAAAAGCCATCATTAAGAAAATAATGGCTGTTATTTAACAGGTTTGTCTGATAGGTATTTTTCTTTACATAACACCACATATGACCAGTTCCCATTATAAAGGCTGTTATGACATTTTTTGTTAACCTTCACACATGTTTTTCTTAACTTCTGCATATATTTTTCTTTTATTAATAAAATGGTGCTGGTTTTCAAAAAGAAAATTTCAATAGGAAGACATTATGGCAATGTTTGAGGAGTTCTTTGATAGAGGCATCAGAAGCAGGGACATGAACTCTTCTTTTATCACAATCGCACCTAAGAAGATGGATGCGAAGCGACCAAGGGCAAGAGGTTCTATCATTTGGGCTCTAAATATCAAGGCGGTGATTTGGCATGTATGGCTTGAGCAGAACGCTAAGATATTCCATAGCAGGGGGCATTCAGCAAAGGTCCTACTGCTGAAGATTTTTGTATCCGCGATTGAGTGGGGGTTGCAGCATGGTCAGCTGAAACTTGAAACGTAACCCTATGGTGCTATTCAAGTAATTGGATCGGGATCATTCAGGGGACAATCTCCATCCCAAAGTTTCAGTGAAGTGGTCCCCACCTTCCCCAGATTCATTCAAAGCTCAACTTCGATCATTGCTCACTTGGCAATCAAGTCTTTCAAGCATTGGAGGGGCATTCTCAACAGCATATGGTAGATCAGTTATTGAATCATTGCCTGCCAGGGATTCACGATTCTAGCTCCGTAATGCAAGGGCATTTTCACATTGGACTCGAGTGGGGTCGCTTGTTGGATGCAGGGGCACACTTGGGGTGGGTGCGGCCCACGAAGGAGGTCTCGTGTTCGAGACTCCTCACCGGGGGTGATTAATGCACATTTCACACCAGGCTCGAGTGGGGTAGCCCATGGGATGCGGGGACACACTCGGGGTGGGCGGCCCATGTGATTTGGGGCCCACGAAGGGGGTTCGGCCGAGGTCCTAACCCATGCGATGTGGGGCCTGGGCTATGAGATAAAGGGATTAAAAGTTGATGAGGACATCGTGCACATGCAAGCCCACACAGGACCACTCCTACGCACGTACGTACGCAGAAGGTGGACCCCATCATCGATCTGGCTCGATGACGACGTCCAGGGAGGGCCTCCTAGTTAGAAGACAAGTATTTGTTCAAAAAAAGTGGGCCCGATAGTCAAGAAAAGCCCATCATGGGATCTCATGATCGTAACCCACTCGTCGGATTGATTTCATATTTTAGGTTTTGTTTATTGTTATTATTTAGAACATTACAAACGCTTTAGATTTCTCTGCTTGGTTTTTATTTTAGTTCACTTTATCGCCAAGTAATAGGTTGCGCACACAGTGCGACTTTTGGGGTATAGGATTTTTCCTATAAATAGACACACCTTATAGTTCTTTTGATTCATTGAAGTTAATAAAAAAAATTCCTACTTTATTTTTCTGCTCTCTTCGTGAGTTGTGGAAGAAATCAAAAGTGGGTGCGAAGCCCTCCCTTTTCGAAGGGCTAACTACCGTGGTGCGAAGCCACATCGATCCCGATCCACCCCCATCCTCCATCATCTTTTTTTTCCATCTTCCCTCACCATCCGTACTTCGAATTCGTCTTTTTTGTTGCATCAGATTTCTTCATTACAGCAGGTTTCCAGATTTCGGCCCGCAGGCGAGCTGAAACTTCGGCGGAGCACCACACTCAGACCAAAGCTCGGATCGACGTCAGATTTGGGGGTTTTGCAGCCCAAGCCTGGCCGACCAAGGCCTAGGAATCCGTTTCTGGATTCCGTCCCCCACCACACGTGCGGCTAGCCTCAGGCGCACATGCACCTGCACCTGGCTCGCTGTCCACACGCAGGGACTGTCTTAGGTTCAGGTTTCTTCTTATTTTCCTCTCTTTTATACATAATTTCATAAATCCTGACCCTAGATTACATTATCCCTAATTGATTTGCCTCTTTTCTCATCCTAGGGTTCCTTGAATTGAGATTGGGGAATCCCTTGGATTAGGGACTGATTCTTATGCATGTGTGGTTGATTTCTATTTCCCTTTGAGTATTGTTTGGTTCATAATTTTCATTGATCCAGCCCTAACGTGTGTAGGCCTGGATCCGCATAGATTCCCCTTTAATTGAATGTTTGGATTTTCATGTGGGATGTGGAATTTGTGTGATTGTTTCTGAATTGGTGTGATCTAAGCCTGAAATCTTGCATATCATATTTAAATTCACGTCCTGCATCAAATTTGGTATCAGAGCCTAGGGTTCTTGTAGGGGAATTCACCACATATTTAGGGTTTCGTTTATTTGAGTCCTTCATGCATCCAATCCATCATATATAGCTGCTAGAAAACTGTAGTCCCTGATATATGTAGCTGAATTTTAGTAACGGTGTGTAATCTCCTTCATATAGAGTCTCGTAGGGTCATTTAGTCTTTTTAGATGCATATAGTTGCCGTCTGTGGTACATCAAGTTTGGCCTTCATCTTGCGGTACATCAAAATTTAGTCCAATCATAATAGAAGGCTATTAAGCAGATATTAAAAGACCAAGGGCCGTGGAAGCTAGCTTCTTTGATGCATGAAGCAGCTGACCAAAAGGATAAATTGCAGGCTTCTCTTCACCACATTCTGCATTGGGTAACCAGTCAGCAGATTCCCTGGCCAAGCGATCTATCACGTTTCCAAGGAGATTGTAGATAATAAAATAATAATAATAATAATAATAATAAAGAGTTCTGTATTAATGCCCATTCTTCTTGGGCCTTTTTTTATTGCACTAAGGTTGTATTTCTCTTTTCTTTCTAATAAAATTTCTTGATATTCATAAGAAGGCCCTTCTCTGCTCCTTGAGTTAGCATTTTATACATATACATGTTCTAGGTCCTCTTCTTCTTATTCCTTTTTTTATGGAAGAGTGACTCTTTTTTTTAAACGCGAAAAGGTAATATTTCTTTTATTAATAAAACGGTTTTACTTGTCAACAAGACAATGTCAAGCAATCCCCCCCCTGTTCATTGAGTTAGCATTTATACATATTTCTAAGTGCCTTTTTCTTTTAAAGAATGACTAAATTTTTATTAAAATTATAAAGGAAGAAAATATTAGATATGATGAAGATCAACTCCTGGAAGGCCTTGACGGGACAACCGGCTAAGGCATTGGAGAACTTGGCCCAATCTACTGCAAAGCAGTTCGCCTTTTGAAAGGCCTGATCCAGATTGCACAATTTATCTCTAAATGTCCACTTTGGATTCCAGCCAGACGATCAAAGAAATGGATAACAACATGACCCACTGAATGGTTCGTCTTTTCCTCCCTCTTTTTACAAAATGCCACATAATGAAGAGATCCCCAATCTTTCCAGACTGATCCAAGAAACCATCAAGAGGCTAAAGTATCCTCAAACTTTTGCACGAAAGAGCAGTGCAGAAACAAGTGGACGACTGTTTCCTCCTCACGCAAACACAAAATTCAACTATTGGGCACAGTTGTCCGTCTACAAATGTCCGCTATGTTAGAATCTGACTGTTATCAACCTGAAACTTACGGATATTAATAGCATACTAGCATCGATATGATCTCATGACTCATATGAGGTTCATAACACCTATTGTTCATCGTACCATCATAGAGTCCATTATGTTTCCTTTGTTGGTAGCCAGGGATTGAATTGATGACCTCAACAATGTGACCCTCACATCCTAGAAGCTGAGGTGAGAGGCACATGAAGAATGTTACAACAAATTGATTTCATTTCCTACCAGAACGTTTCAAATGCAATTAACATTACTCTGTGACTGGAACTCCCAACTCATCCTACTGAGAGGCTTACTACCTTTGCAGATCTAGGTCTTAGGATCCAAGACAACATGTCACACTGACCAAAGGCGAAATATACTTTATCCAGGAATAACTTCCAAACAAAATGAAAATATATGTCAGCAGGAAATATTTACCCACCGAGTAATAAAGGAACTTGTTGTCAAACATACAAAGGATAATCAGTTAATAAGGAAAGTTGTTCAAGATAAAACTGAACTGCAAAGGAAAATTTAGCTACTTAATCACCCAAAGGCAACAAGAGAAAGAAATAGAACCTTTCCAAATCAAAGCCCCCAATCCCAAGAACATAATCCAGATCAACTTTACCAAAGGATGTCCGCTTCAGATGAGCCATCCGATTGATGTTCTGTGTTCAGTGACAACATCATATAGTAGCCCGAGAAAGGAAATCAAATCCCGAATAGTATATCTGAAATAATGCAGCAGGATTTCTAACCTTTATCCGCTGGATCAAGGAAGCAATTTCTGGCTCACCAACAAGGTCAGTCTGACAGCAACAAATAGTTCATCAACCTCACTTTAAAGAAACAAAGCACTGTAATCTATGTTCTGGCTATAACACAGCATCCAACAGCTCTTTAAATGGTATTCTCAATAATAATGCCAAAATAGCACATCAGTACGTGATATTGCTCATAGTATATTGAACCTAACGTTTCTCTCTCTACCATTCAATAAAAAATAAGAAGAATGATTTCCCAGAATCTACTCTGATAGAGAATTAAAATACTGATATTGCCTATAGCCATGTTACATTAAATTAAAATGTGCCTCTAGACCTGCTAATAACTTATCGGCTGATATTTTCGAAATGGTTGATACCACATAATTCTATGTAGTAAGGCATTTCAATTTATAAACGAAATGATTGTATCGGACAAGCATGTCAGAAACAGAGAACAGTGTTAGGACAGCAGCAGCGCCCTAATGTTAAATGTGTATTAATGTTAAAATAGTATGTTGTTGAAAATTTTCTAATCTGGAAATAATTTGACTATTTATGTAATGTAAAATATTTCTACAAATAACCATCAAATGCCTACTTAGCTGGATGATGTGTCTTTCAACAATATCAATGTAAACAAGAAGAAAAAAGTAGGAGACAAAGATGCAGGCCAAACCTTGATCCGAGTAGAAACCAGGATGCAAAGCAGGCCCAAACTAGAAAATTGCCATTATAAGAACCTCTGAATTGTTCTATCAAAAAATTGTTCTATCAAAGCTATTACCCTCCAAATATTAGAAGCACAATAGGGAGAAGAATGCTTCACATCCCACCCCTCTTGTCTAAGGTCCATATTTATGAACTATAAGCCCCCTCCCAAATCTCCAATGCCACTTTCGAAGGAGCATTCCATTCACAAGACCCAGATCCTTCAAACTGGCTCCACCTTCTTTAATTGGCATGCAAACCTCTTCCCACCTAAGAAGTTTGAACTTTCTTCTCTCCTCGGCCTCTTTCCACAAAAATCTCTTCTCAACTTGTCCAATCTATCCAGCACTGACTTGGGACATTTAAAAAGGGCCATAAAGTACACTAGCATATTAGAGAATGCCGCTTTTATAAGATTTAGCCAGCCTCCCAAAGAACAACACTACTATATTGATGCCCTAGCCCAAGAATCAGGTTGATCTACTGGTCAAGTTGGCCATGTTTACAAAACAAATGTACAGCTGTGAAAAACTTGGTTGAAGTTTTCCAACTCATCCGCCCATTTCCAATTTCGGGGCCCACATATTAAATGGACCAGATTTTAAAACATATACAAGGTCCGATAGACCAACCCAATGGATGGATTAGATCTCCCATGTCTCTTACATGCTGGCCCCTGTGTTGCCTCTACTCGATCTTTACTAGCCTCTACTCGATCTTTACTGCACACACCTGTGCGCATAGCAAAGCAAAGTTAAGAAGTATTTTTTATGAATGTTTTCCATCAAGTATTTGAGTGCACTGGAATATTTATTAGGCATTGAAGTGGGAAGACCAAAAAGACAACTCCTACAAGGAGAGGAATGTTGGTAAGTGTTGACAGCCCTGAAAAGAGGATGAGAAGAATACCTAAAAAGACTTGGATTGAGGGGTGAAATGGGATATGAATGGTTGTTCATGTACCGTGGGGCCTTAGGATTGATCGGCGAAACAGGATTATAAAGTCGACCAAAAACAGTTAGGACAAGGGTATGATAAAGATGATGACAATTAGGGCCTGTTTGATTTTTCAGGTAAGAGGTAATTACCTGGTAAATGGGTAATAATTACTTACCCAAGTAATTACTGCATCATTTCTTACGCTTGACGGCTTCACTTTTCGGCACTAGAACCGAGGATGGTTGCCAAATGAATGTAGGGCCCACTGTGATGTACCTGATGTATCAACACCGTTCATCCTATATGTCAGCCTCATTTAGGGTATGAACCCAAAAATGAGGCAGATCCAAAGCTCTAGTGGACCACACCACAGGAAACAGTGGAAATTGGATGCTTACCGTATAAAAATTTATGTCGCCCTCAGAAGTTTTGGATGAAGCTGATATTTGTGTTTACCCCTTATCAATGTTTTTATGACTTCATGAACAGGTTAGATGACAAATAAACATTAATGTGGGCCCAATAAACAAAATAACTTTCAATGGTGGACGTTTAAGGCCATTGTTTCCTGTGGTATGAGCCACTTGAGCGTTGCATTTGTCTCAATTTTGGACTTAGGCCCTAAAATCTTCTGATAAAACAAATGGACGGTGTGGATATGTCATGCACATCACAGTGGGGTCCACAAATTTAAGTCAGCTTTTTGGACCAATTTTCGAGATGAAAATACATTTGAAATTTCAAACAGAGTAAAAAGGTAATAATGACCTTTTTCAAGGGTATTTCCCTGATACACAAAAATCAAACAGGCCCTTAGGGTTTGTATGATTGGTCACAATTACATGTAGTCAACCGTAAATGAGTAATAATTATTTACTTCTTATTTTTTAGAAATGTACAGCATCTTTACAAGCCTCGCGTTGGGTACCGTGCTACGTTGCAAAACTGTGGGCTGTACCATGATCTCTGTGTTTCATCCACGCCGTCCATTCATTTTGCCATATCATCTTTGGGCTCCAAAGCTCAAGTGGCCCACAATGGGAACAATTATGTCCACCATTGAACCCACTGTTTTCTGTGGTATGGTCCACTTGATCTTTGGATCTGCCTCGTTTTTTGGGCTCATGCCCTAAAATGATTTGAAAAGATGAATGAACAGTGTGGATATAACACATACATCATGGTGGGCCCCACAGAGTTTTCTTTGAAATGAGGTTGAAATGTGCACTGTTTTCGAGGTGGAATTCCGTCTCTTCCAAACAAGATGGACAAAACCATCATTATGGTTTTACCACACATTACCACCATTTACCTCCAATCAAACAGGCCGTTATTGAAGATTGCAATTGATCCAGTTTTCAACTCAGTGTGTCAAAGCAGTGTTCAATTTACTGAAACTCCACAAAAATTAGAACGAAGTATTACTGTTCTTTTAACGATTGACGAGGTTGTGAAATATGTAGGTAAGACCTCCATAAATTCAACATGTGAGGGTTGCGCCAGACTTGAGCTTTCAGGAATTTCAACCAGATAGCAATAGATAACCATGGTCTAGGCATTGAAACACTATTTCAAATTGAAATCAACATTTATTGGGAAACATACCTTGTTCACTATAATGCGGTCTGCATATGCAATTTGTTCCACTGCCTCGTTGACTATTCCTTTGGGCTTAACCTCATCTAGGTGAAAACCCGCATGCTTTGCATCGACCAAGGTAACGACTCCATCCAACTTAACATCATTGAAAACTACATCCTCTGCATAGAATGTCTGGATTATCGGTGCTGGATTTGCTAAGCCTGTACAGCAGCAATAACAACCATAGAAGCTGAGGGAACATTTGAAATTTTCAGCAAGTAATTAATCAGAAAAATGAAATGCAATATAGCAAGTTGGAAGCAAATGCAAACAGATGATTGGTAAGTCATAATCACTGGAGAAAAGCCTTAATAGATACATATAAATATATATATACATACATATATATAATTTGACTGAGAAAGAACTACAGATGAAAAAAAAAAAAAATCAAAGAAAAGGAGAATTACTGATAATCAATATCGGAAGTCTTTTCTACATCTTTCCAAGGAAATTACTGATGTTTATGGAGCCTGCAGCTAAACCTAACTGGAGAGGTAGAAAGAGAGAGGAAAAAGAAACCATACATTTGGAGAAACCGTTGAATAGAAGTTTCTATTATCTGAAGAGTTCTATTGCTATTTGTAATCCCTACCATGATGACATGACTCATTGTTAATATAAAGGATCATATTTTGCATAACATATTAGAACAGAGAAAGAGAGTGACAAAATCCTTTACATGGTTGAAGCATCTTCAATGTGCATAAATCTATAATCAAGTCTTTTGACTTGGACATTTGAAAAGCATATCTTTAACATCATAATGACCAAAATAGGTGTACCATATGACTTTAATATTTACTTTAACTGCATATTTTAAAAATGGATGCAAGTTGTTAGACATTACCCACAGCAAAAATGATTTCCTGACATATCGATCTATATGCAGTCCAATAACAAAAGACACATCATGAAGAAATAGTATAGAATGTGTAGAAGTAAATAGTAGGAAACAAAAACACATCTGATTCCATGCCAACATGTGCCTTATATATCCAACACTTGAAAGTTTTTAGAATTGCAAATCTTAGAACAACAAGAAAACGTAAACAAAATATGTCTACTAGAAGTGTTGTTACAACTTTTTTTTTTTTTTTAAAGGAACTGTTACATATGCTAAAAGCTCACAAGACAATAATGGAAATGAAAATCAACCTGTAGTCTCAATTACAATATGATCGAATTTCCCTTTCTTCTTATCAACCAACTCTCCAATCATACGAACCAGGTCACCCCTCACAGTGCAGCATAAGCAACCATTATTCAGCATAATAATGTCTTCAGCCCCAGTAGTTTGAGCAGCTACTAATGAACCATCAATGTCAACTTCACCAAACTGCAAATTGCACAACAAACAGTAATAGCCTTAGAGAAAAGGGTTAACCAACAAAAATAAACTACTAAAATGCAGATGTAGTTAAGTCTTTGTACTAATGATGATCAACTTATACTTGTCTAAAGGAAAGTTAATGAATCTACATAAATCTAGATGCCAGCCCATCATAAAATTATTATTATTATTTTTTGATAGGCAATGGAACTTTTATTAAAAGATACCGCCAAAGAAAAACATAAGGCGGCGACCTTTAAACAAGAGGCCCATTCCATCACATCTTGCTTAACCCTTCTAACCACCTCTATCACCGACCCACTCATATTCTAAAAACACCGATTGTTCCTCTCCCCCCAAATAGCTCATAAAACTGCCATCAGAACTAGCTTCTAAACAGCCCTACCTTCTTTTCCAACCCCTCCTCTGTGCCAAGCCAAAAGGACTTCAATTGACCCTGACATCACCCACGAGATTTTAAGATATCGAGGCAGCTCTACACACTTTTATTAGCAAAAGGGCAATGAATGAAAAGGTGGTAAACTGACTCCACATTATTCCTGCACATTACGCAAAAGTTGGAAAGCACCATTGACCTTCTCTGAAGGTCATCATTTGTGAGCACCCTTTTCCTACCCACCAGCCACCCAAGTATAGGAAGTTTGGTCACTTTGCTCTCCCAAAGTAGATCCTCAAGCAACTTGCAGAAAGAGCGAACTGAGAAACAGCCCGACTAGTCTCTAGTCCACACCATCGTGTACCTTTCCCAAACTAAAAGAGAGAAATAGTGAAGACATTCCAGAAGCATGATGAAATTGTCTGCTTCCTCATCCGACAAACTTCCATGGCAAGGGGGAGACCAGATCACTGCATCTCCGTAGATTGAGAAAGAACAAGACACGAGAATATTCTTTTCCAGAGAAAGCCGAGCTAGCCTTAGAAACTCTATCTAGAGCGGTCTCTCCAACTCACCATCCTCTGATAAGTGAATTCGATTAGACAAAGCCACTTTTTATAACAATAATGCCACCCAAAGAGAGATACCTACTCTTTGATCTTGACAGCTTCCTCTCAACTCTTTTGATTACCTCATCCCAAAAGATGCTTCATTTATTTGCCAGAGCTAGGAGAAGACCGAGACATGACAAAATGAAAGACCCACACCATTCATAATATTATTAGATAAGGAAAATGAGAAGTCATCATGACAATAGAATAAAAGAGAGAGAGAGAGAGAGAGAGAGAGAGAGAGAGAGAATAAACAACACATTCGCACACGTCTACCTACAGTATGGACATACACTTGTCTACCTGTCTCAACCTCTCAAGCCTATCCATAAGCGATTTCGAACACCTAAGGCAGACATAAAATGAAGCAGCAAATTTGACAAAGCCACTTTTAATAACATTAATTGCCACCCAAAGAGAGATAACTACTCTTCCATCTTGACAGCTTCCTCTCAACTCTTTCAATTACCTTATCCCAAAAGATGCTTTGCCTATTTGCCAATGCATAGGAGAAGACCGAGACATGACAAAAGGAGAGACCCAAACTGTTCATAATATTATTAGATAAGTAAAATGAGAAGTCACCATGACAAATATATATATATATATATGTGTGTGTGTGTGTGTGTGTGTGTGTGTGTTGAGAACAAACAACACATTCGCACATGTCTACCTGCAGTATAGACATACACTGGCATGCCATGCACAAAAGCATGCAAATGCACACGAGCAAGCCCACACACGCATGCATTGGCAAAACAGGATTCATAAAGCCTACCCTAATAGCTAGGAGAAGATAAATGGCAGCACACACACACACACACACCAACACACTTTCAAACGGTCTGGCATGACCTCAGACGCCCAATCAGACACACTTTCACATGGTCTAGCATGATCTTACATCCATTGAACCACACACACACACTCTCTTATGATCTGGCATGACATCACATCCATTGACAAACACTCACATGCAAGCACACACCCATGCAACCATATAGACACAAGTGAATATATAGAAAGAAGCATGGACCGCATGACCTCACATCCATTGACCCACGCCCACATGCAAGCACACACCCAGAGCCACAAGCACATATATGGAAAGCAGCATGGGCCACATGATCTCACATCCATTGACCCACACCCATAGGCAAGAACACACCCAAGCAAGCAGACAGCCACAACCACATAGAAAGAAGCATGGCCACATGACCTTCCATGCATCAACCCATGACCCGCATGCAACCACACACCCATGCGACCACACAGCCACAAGCGATTATATAGAAAGAAAAATGGACACAGAGATGGTCAAACGGATTCAAATAATGTATCTCACGCTGCATACATCAATCATTGCCATTGAGTTAAAAGATTAATTTCTAGGGTTCAATAAACATTTTAGTAAATCAGAGCTCAAAGTGGCAAAAGAAGATATTCAATAATGTTCAATAAACATTACAAACCCAACAACAAATACCTCATTCTCAATCACTGCTATGCGCTTTCCATGATCAGCAGTCAAAATATAGTTCAGTAAAGTCGTCTGTCACAAGAACAACAATATAAAATCAGCTAGCACGAAAGTCTGAGTCTAGAAATGAAGTTCCAGTAACAAAATTCTACTAAAAAGGAAGGCAAATGCACAAGACTGCGCATAAATTATGGCTCTAAAAGAGATCTCCGCATAAGACTGCACATTAAATACAGCCATAAAAGAGATCTCCAGGAACCACATCTCCTAAAAAGTTCTAAAAAGTAGTTGCATGGATATATCATGTCTGCCAAGGGTGTAAACTGCAAATCATATGTAACGTTGCCAAAGATTCGAGAAGAAAAGGAATAGACCAGCAGCAATTACAAACATATAAACCACAACTTGATTTACTACCTTGAACCTTTTAAGGTTCATAAGCAATAGTTAGTTTGTCAATGCATGGAGTCAAATAAAAACATAACATAATAACTCCACAAAGGCAATAAAGTATTATGACTCAAAACAGACTGAGAAAAACCAAGGCTGGTGTAGAAAATTTTAGTTGTTAGATAAGCTAGTTCTTTTTTTTATCAGCAACAGAAAATTTACTAAACCGAAAAGGCGAAACAACAACCCATTAAAGTAGTGGAAAAGTGTTTCCTATTACAAGAGACAGCTTACAAGCCCCTTTATTCAGAGCATCCGCCAAAGAATGCTGATCAACCAGTAAGATATTTCTTGGATATAGCTACGTTGATGATCTGTGTTTGACTGACCAGTGAATAAAAATAGCCAAGAGCAGAGCGTGCAATATTGGTGAGGATATGGGGAATGATCGCAATATCAGAATTCTTAGTTTATGGGGTGTTCAAAGCTTCTTCTTTTTTCCACTCCCCCTCATTCATTCAAGGAATATATTTTTAACAAGGATACAAGAATAACAAAACCTAACAAGGTTTAACACTGAAGATGAACAAATAAAGAACCGCCATGGCTCAAGAACATGTCAAAGAATGAATTACAAACCATCATGGAGGAGAAACATTTTTCATCCATCAAACAGTATTCTTGAGAGAATCACCCATGATCCATAAAGAGGAAGAGATTGCCATCAAGAGCATTTTCCCATACCCAGGGACAAACAACTACATGTCAATAGCAGTTATCCACTGGGTGGATCATAACCTACAGTCCAACTGGTTGGACTTGAGAGCTTCTCATTAAGGAACCCTAATCATTGATTCTCATCCACAGAGGGAGAGAGAGAGAGAGAGAGAGAGAGAGAGGGGATCCCATCATGTCGATGAAGGCCTCCACTGACCAAACCATTGCTTGTAATCTCTCTCCGCATCAAAATCTTTCATAGCAATGCCATGATCCCCTCTTCCTTCTTTTTCTATTCGGCAAATCACAATCCAAATTGGAAAAACAAAAACAAAAACAAAAAAGAAAGAAAGAAAAGAAATTCCTAAAAATACACTACAGTCAAGACTCGCTATATTCTTGTCACTTGGAAGAATCACCAGGTCACTCCAAAACTCAGAAAAACTCACCCAAGTAGCATTTGATTTTGTCCTCCACCGAGTCTTCGCCAGTTTTGACATGGTAGGGATTCAAAAACTTGAGCGAGTCACAAGTGGACTCAGCGACTCAGACAACCTTGGCTTGGGGTCAACTCATCCAAAGAGAGCTAAGTTGTATCGGATGGTATTTAAAACCATAATTGTACAAAAGAAGATTACATTGAGGGACCGATAGTAAGCAAAATCCCTGAAGACGAAGTGATATTGCCATCAAGAGCATTATCACGTACGAAGCAACAAACATCTAAGTTTCAATAGCATTTAAATTGTTCACAATATGCAAGGAAAACTCAACCTTGTCACTTATATTTGCAAGACTTCTGTACCATATGACACCTATATATCTCGCAATACCTTGTCACTACCATCATAGTTGAGCATAGTTCAACACATGGATTAAGCTCAAAATTTAGCCTGCATTATCCCATACCAACCTCTTGACACTTCGAGAGGAATGAGAGACAAATTGATAGCTCACAAAGTAATTGACTTTTGGCATAATGACAAGAAAAAAGGGATAGTATGTAAATTTGATATTGAAAAGGGATATGATTATGTAGATAGGGCTTTTCTTGATTACATGTTCACTCGACTGGGCTGTGTTCAAATATGGAGAAACTGATTTCAGAGTTTTGTCATGTCACCAAAAATTTTTATTTTGGCAAATGGAATTCCAAAAGGTTATTTCTCGGTATCGAGAGGTTTAAATACAAGGGAACCTGCTATCTCAGTATCTTTTTGTTGTAGCAACTAGTAATGGAGGCCCTAAGTCATATGTTACAAGGAGGAGTGGACACAGGTCTTATAGAAGGATTTAGGGTGGATGAGTCAAATTTTCAGGTATCTCATTTACAGTATGCAGATGATACAATTTTATTCTGTAATGCAGATGCACAAAAGGTGGATAATTTAAGGAAAACAGTCGCGTGTTTTGAAGAAGTTTCTGGTTTAAGGGTGAACATGAGCAAGAGTGAATTGTTGGGGGGTTCAAATGGCCAAAGAAGAGGTTAGTGAGATCACTAGAATTTTTAGATGTCAGCGGGAATCTTTTTCTTTAACCTCCTTAGGTGTACCTTTATGCATAGGTAAACCAGCCAAACATTTGTGGGACAAGGAAGTGGAACGGTTCGAAAGAAAGTTATCAAGTTAGAAAGAAGACATTTATATTTAGGAAGGTTAACGTTTATTAAGGTGGCAATATCTAATCTCTCAGTCTCTTTTATGTCGATTTTTAGGTGTCCACAGCCAGTGTTACTCCGGTTGAACAAAATTAGAAGGGATTTTCTTTAGAGAGAAGAAGAAGAAAAGCACAAATTCCACTTACTGAATTGGGAGGAGGTTTGCAAACCGTTTTAGGAAGTGGGAGCTAGTATAAGAAGTTTGGAATTTATCAATCAGGCATTATTGTGGAAGTGGTTGAGGCGTGTTTAGAGGGGAGGAAGGTCAATTATGGAGACAGGTTATCATCAAGAAAATATGGAGAAGAGGAATGAGAAAGGTGGATGAGAAAGTTCTCTTTATGGAGATCGGGGGCTTGGAAAGCAATAGCAGGTTTGCAAGGGAAACTGATGCAGGACCGATGCATGGACTAAGTAACGTGTAAGATTAAATAGCCGAATTAAGATATTTAATAAAAAAACACAAACATCGCTATATTCATCACAAATATCATGAAAATCAAAAGAAAATCATGCATAATCCTGACTTAGCCACCAACATCGTAACACAAGATCATTAAATAAAAAAGAAACTGGGATCTAATGAATGTAGGGACATCCAATTAGCATAGGGAATAGCCTACTTCAAATTAGAAAATCTAATACAACTTAGGATGAAAATTAGGGTCTGGGTAATTTGAGAAAGTACGAAAATTAGGAATTTTAAGTTTAGGGTTAGAATTTCGGGGATGGAAGAAAGGAGTTTTGATATAATGATGGTGGGACACCAGAAAAGGCGAGTGAGATTCACATGTGTGGTCGTACGGTCACACGTGTGGTGTGAGAGGATGGGTTTAGGTCGGTTAGGGTTTAGACTGTAGATGGTTATGGGAAAATAGGGTTTGGGAGAAAACGAAGATCTGGGATGGAGAGAATGAAGAACCTGAAGAAAATATCTGGATAGGGAAGAAAAGAGAAGATGGTGTGAGGATAGATGGAGACCTCGTTACTCCGTTGATGAAGATTAGCCCCGCACTAATCTTCCTTCCAAATCGCATGGAAGTATCTTCGAATCGCATGAAGATGGGAGAAGAAAGCAAGAGCTTTTCTCTTTTTTTTATCACAAAAATCCAATGGGAGAGAGGTCACACACCCCCCCTCTTTTTATATAAGTTTCAAAAATTACAATAATCCCGTGTCTTGTGAATTTTAAATGAAAATAACCCTAGTCTAAATAAAATCAACTAAAACACTCATAATGTGTCCAAATATAAAATAATCAAAAACTAAATCCTAAAATATAATATAAAGTCTAAAACTGATGTGGATGATCAACGATCAATGGCCGAATCATATAATCCATGCGATTCAATGACCCGATCGTCGCGTCCCTCCGATCCAACGATTTAAATCACTTCATAAAGCAGCCCATGTGCATCTTCCTGGTGTAGAGTCTGCTAGATGCTAGCGCATGCACATGAGGTCTTTAGCACAATCATGGGTACTCGCCTAGCCACAGAGAAATCGGTGCGGCCCACCTCCTCCTCTGATATGTACGTAAGGGTGTATGTGACGTAATGTCCTCATCAGAAACTCAATGAGGGGGTTGGTTTTTCATTGGGGGCCGGTAGTGGTATTCAGGTTTGGAAAGGGGTGAGAAGTCTCTTCTAGCAATTTTTCCAAGATTGGTTATGGTTGCTAATTGCTTCTCTGTGGAAAGAAATTATGTGAAATGAACGCCTTTATGCGGAAGGAATTTGTTGGAAAATGAAGTAGAAGATATGATCAAGCTCCCAAGAATGCTTCAAAAAGTTGTGCTAGTGCATGGTGAGAGGGAAATGATGGTGTCGATCAATGCAAAATATGGGAAATTCTCAGTTAAATCTTTCTACAGGTTCATTTAAGAGTCTTCTTCGGAAAGGAAAATTAGTCATACCGCTCATATGTGGCACTACAAGGTCCTCCTCAAAGTAGTAGCTTTGATGTGGTTGGTTGGAAGGAATAAGGTTCTAACAATTGATAATTTGAGAAAGAGGAATATGGTATTAATAAATATATGTTTGATGTGCATGCAAAATGCAGAGACGGTGGACCATCTCTTCCTTCATTACTCCTTTGCTAGTGGACTTTGGGGAAGGTTAATTCAAGAATTTGGAATTACATGGGTCATGCATGGATCTATTGAAATGTCATTCTGGGCGTGGCACGGCAAAGGCATTGGCAAGGAAGGGAAAGAGTAATGGAAGATATCATTGTTGGTTGGTATTTGGGCTATATGAGAAGAGAGGAACAATAGCTGTTTTTAGAATAGGCACAGCTTGAATCTGGAGGTTTTCAAGAGGTTTAAAGCGTATGTACTAGAATGGGCATTTGCTTTTATGGCAATAGAATAGCTTCAATTTCCCTTGTTGTTTTAGCTTTTTCTGTTTTCTGTTCTTCTCTTTGTATTTATGTTCTTTCGGCCTCAACCTTGAAATAATAATCATCGGCTTTTTTAAAAAAACTCGGTTTTTTTTTTTTCCTTTTTTAAAAAGCAATGAATTTTTATTTAAAATGAAGGAGAAAGCAATGCATCAGGAATGAGTGGGAAAATAGTTAATCATGAAGCTCAAAATGTTAAAAGGAAAATAAAAGAGTAGAACTGAGACACTTTGGGTAGTAGAGGAGGACAAAGCAAAGATCTTGGAAAATTTTCTGAGAGATCAGCCGAATGGAAGAAAATACGCATATCACCAAGAATGAAAGACCACTGCTTAATGAGCTACAGTTAGAACTCTGAAAGAAGAAAAAGTAGAAAAATAAGTGGAAGGAAAGGTCCAACACATTATGGTTGCAAGAAGGCTACAACACTGCAAAGTATTCTTAGGGTATGGTGAATGCCAGGAGAAGACGCAATAGAACTCACAGCTTGGTTGTGGATGACAGTCAGGTGGTGAAACAAGTGAAGGGCAATCAGCAATATGCAATTCAATAGTAAATTTCTGCAACGCAAAATTCCTTAAGACAATCGATCCAGGACTTCCGAGTCCGCTTAGCGCCTTTACCAATTGCATGACTGGGTCAAGATGCAACCAGATTGCATCCCACATTCCCACTTGAGGCTCACTCACTCGAGTCAACCAAGACCCACCCAAATAAATTGGGACAAGCTCAAGTTGCAGGACTTGAAAAAAATCACAAGTCAAAAAAAAAAAAGAGGAGGAGGAGGAGGTAAAGACCAGGGGTTCTGAAAATTCAGTGGTGATGAAGAGCTAACCCGGACAGTTTTCTTATCGATACAATCGAGTGGTTCTAAGAGGAGATGAAAGGCAATCTTTTGAACCACACAATAGCAGGAAGTTCTCACTCGTTCCAAGGAAAGAGCTGAATGTTAGAGAGGTTACAGGCCTTCTAAGTCTCAGCAACAAGGCTTACAAAAGTACTAACGAGTATGCCTTTAAAATGAGAAATGACATTTGTTTTTGAGAGACATTTTTTACAAGGCTCTTTTACTGCATAAATGTATAGACTCAAGATATCCAGAGGTAGGCCCAAGTTCATCTGCAAGCTTGACATGAAAGGCTCACGATTGAGTTTCTCAAAAAAAAAAAAAAAAAAAGGAAAGGCTCACAATTTAGTGGATTAGAATTTTGTGAATTATATGCCGGCAAAGGAGGAGAATTGGTGAGAGGTGGAGGCAGTGGATGCAACAATGAATGAGTTCAATGGTTTTCTCTGTAATGTCGACGGATCGCCTAAAAGGGTTCTCCAGAGGATCAAGAGGTCTAATTCAGGCATTCTCTACCTTCATCTTTGGTGTGGTGGCAAAAGCCCCAAGCAGGATGTTCAAAAAAGCTAGGGAGGTGGATTAACCAACTGATTCAAAGTTATTCCTTTGTAGCATGTGTTGCCTCTCAATGCATTAGTTTCTCCCATTGGACATTTGTTGCTTTCAGTCTACCATATGTATACTAGTTTCAACTAATAGATATTTTGTGCAAACAATCCTTTATATTAGAGTTTCACCTATTGAAAGATCGAGTTTGGCAATTATTTTCAGATATATTCAATTTAGATCAAGTTCTTCAATGTGGTTGCATTAACATAAATAGTGGTAAAGAATTATGAATGCTATGTCTAAGGCTGAGCTTGGATGATTGGTTGAATTGAACTGTAGTAATTTAATTGAATAAAGAGTTGATGACATAGTGGAGCTTGCCCTACTACATTAAGAGCATGGGGCAACCCCACGTACCAATTACTAGCATTCAAGTCCACCTTCAAACACGTGGATTTGCAATTAGGGACTTGGTCATCATTCTGAAATAAAATGGTGTCAAACAGACTTTGGTCATTTCCTCTATAATGAATTTTATGAGCTAAAATATAGTTCAATTGAGAATCTACCTACAAATGAAAAGGGTGAAATAGTTCTATGTGAAGGTATATGAAAATCTATCATGCAGAAAAGTCCATCTATTTTCTAATTTGTAAAGCAATGTAAGAATTCAAAGTTCTTTTTTAATGATTGTAAGAATTTGAAGTTGGAAATGGTCGAAAGATCTTTCTTCTTTTTTCAGACAGATATTGGATTAGAGAAACATCTGCCTTCCTGGATTCTGACCCTTCATAATAGAGCTTTAATACTAAATGGCACATATAGAGATTATGTAAAAGCCCATGACAGTGATAGTCTGGTTGGTCTTTGAAACATATTTGGGTCATGCTTAATGATTTCATGGATCTTCAAAGAGAGAGATTCAATCGATGGGATGCTAGGAGCCACTACATGGAATTGTATGTTTCCAGTCAAGAGGATCACTCCCTTTAGATAAGGTTGTGTTTGGATACACAAATGAATTGACTTCTGAACATTCAGTTTAAGGGTGCATTTGGTTGCACCATCATCATTCGGTTGGTTGCACCAAATATCATGAAATTTCATTATACTAATGGTACCCTAAACAACAGGAAATGAACAAATTATAATGCCATTTTGATAGTGCCCCTAATGAGAAAGAGCCCTCAAATTGTTCTTGCATTCCTTACAAGTTCAAATGGAAAGTAGCATAGCTGCGATTTGGAGTCCAAACCCTTCTTTTTCTTTTTCTTTTTTACTTTCTTTCCTTTTGGAAAGGTAACAGAAAAGTTCAAGCACTAATGCTATGGAATGTTATTACAATTTTGGCCATTTCCACTTCATTAGACTAATTATGCAAATCAATCCGATAACGGTTTGGACGCATCATCGCATCCTAAACGTCCATCAATTTACGCTCAGTCAAACATTGAATATTGTACCCGTAAGAGAAAAACAATGATACTCTGGCAGTGTACAACTGCTAACACTGCAACACATACTCAATCTAAACCATCCATACCATGGGACCCACTACAGATGGGCACACCACAAAATCAGATTGATTGTACAATTCTAACCTCCATTCAATAACAGTTATTCATCAATTCGGACATTGACTCATGTCATTTTAACTTTCTATGTTTTAGTCGTCAGTCAGACAGTCCGAATACTCCATTCAGAGTAATTCTCGGGTAACGTCAGACCCAAAACATGCCCCACTATTTGAACAGTTTGGATTGAGTGACATGTATGCCGCAAGCATCCGCATACTCCACCGGCACCTCAAAGAGAGGAGTACCTTTCCAGAGCCTAGAAATCCAGTAATGATGGTGGCCGGAATGCGATCATCGGGAGGAATCTTCGTAAGAACATCCGAGCTCTCGCTCTGAGTCGCCGCAGCTGATGCCCTGAATCTCCGAAGCTGTCCCGTCTTCTTCGAAGGCAATGGCGAGGATTTCAAGAAGAAGCTGTGACTGTTTGGGAGACGGATTGATTTCAGGGAAATGGAAGGCAGTGTTGCTGTTGTTGTTGTGGTAAAGGTGTTGTGAGGAGAGAGTTTCCGTGGAAAGGGAAAGACTGAGGATTGGATTCGTAGAGCGTTTGCCTGTCGTTTTGCAAAGCCGAAGAAAGTAGTAGCGAAATCCATGGAAGCTGCTGTCGCCATGGCTGACTGCTGCTGTTGCTTCTGATGGTTGGAGAAGGCTGCTTAGGAAGATAGGAGGAGAAAATGGATATCTTATCCGGAATTTTCAGACCCGTTTATGGAATCGGGCTCAGATTTTCTACAGTTTCGGGCTCTAGAATCCCTAGAAGTTTCTCGTTCCCATTTTTGTTCGATTTCAGGGTAGAATGAAATCCTGTGAACGTTTACCACCGTTTTGCAAACGAAAAACACTAGGTAGTGTGACTCACTAGTTATGGCCACCTGGGTTTTGTAATGTCGTGGTTTTTGAAATTTCCATCTATCCTAGTGACGAGAATCTGATGAATGGATTGGATGGAAGAAAAACACCGTGGTGGTCCCACACACAGCTGACAGGTGGGGGTCCCATGGTAGTCGGTCTTTTGGATGATCCTCCGGATGGACCCGACTTCCGGTTTCCAAGGAAGGTTGTCAACAGGCCGGGCCTCATTAGGTGTCAGCTCAGATTTTGAATTCTTTCAGCCGAGCTGTCGGGCCCGCTCATTCAGAATTCAGAGATTTCAAGCCCGAGCTCGGCCCAGTCGTTCCTGCCCAAAAATTCCTCCTCCCTCATTTTAAATGCAATACCCCATCCATGAGGAAGTGGATTGCGTCCTGTCTGATTCTCTGGCCAAGAATCGACAGATCTCTGTCGGGGCCCACCATAATATACGAGTTTATCTGTGTAGGGGCCCTCTGTAATATATCTGCTTATCTATACACGTTGTTCACCCATTTTCTCACGTCATTTTTAAGTTGTGAGCCGAAAAATAAGACAAATGCTGTTGGGGCCGTTGCACAAAACCTTAAGATTTAGCATTTCAAAAATATCAAAATTATAGGATAATAAAGTAATGAAATAAATCAAAGCACAGACCACTCGACACAAAAGATTTTTACGTGAAAAATTCTCAAAGAGGTAAAAACTACGGGACCTCGTTTAGAGCAACAATGCAATATGAAGTAGAATGTTACAACTAATCTCGATCACATACCGCTTGGATCAAATCTTCTTCACTCACGCAGGAGTGGATGCACAATAAGATAATAATGAAAAACGGAGAGATCTCACCAATCACAAGAATGTAGAAGTATTGAGACGTCGACTGCGAAGTATATCATCTCTACGAGCAGAACCTCCCTTTCACAAGATTCATCTTTCTCATTTTCTCTTTCTCTCACCCTTTAATAGCCCTAAACCTTTTAACAAACCCTTGTAAAGCTTTAGGAAACTCTCTTGTATTACTCTAGAATAACCCTTTAACCCCTAATTATAGTTTAGGCAACTCCTTTCCACACCTCTGTGAAAACCACCTCAAATTTACGCAGTCCGCACAAAATCTGGACATGAATTTATGTAACCTCGATTGGTCGAGCAGGGTCCTCGACCGATCGAGCGGCCCACTCGATCTGTCGAGCCTCTCCCTCGACTGGTCGAGCACCACGGAATTTTCAAACCAAAACTCGTTGTACTTTGAGTCGAGTACCACTCGACCGGTCGAGCAACTCTGTTGGCTCTTCTATCCTAGGGAGGAAAAATCCCATCAAATCTCCCTCTTTCCAACTCAGGAGGAATTTACCTTCTTTAAGTCAGTCAGGTTTCTACAAAACTCAAACTTGCCCTTAAGCAAAGCCTTGGTCATCATGTCTGACTCATTATCGACCGTGTGGACCTTCTCAAGCTGTAACACCTTATGTTCCAAAATATCCCTGATCAAGTGATACCGAATCTCTATGTGCTTCGACTTGGAGTACTGACTTGGATTCTTGATCAAGTGTATAGCACTTTGACTATCGCAATAGACCACATGTTGCCCCTGCTTCAGACAAAGTTCCTGTAGGAACCTCCTCATCCAAAGCATCTCATTACATGCCTCTATGACTGCAATATACTCGGCCTCTGTCGTCGACAATGATACGACCTTCTGTAGCTTGCTCTGTCAAGAGACCGCTCCCCCTGCAAACGTGAACATGAACCCCGATGTAGACTTCTTGGAGTATATGTCACTTGCCATATCTGCATCTGTGTAGCCATCTAACACAGGTTTTTCATCACCATAGCATAGGCTCAATCTGGATGAGTCTCTCAGATACCGCAGTATCGACTTCACCGCTGCCCAATGTTCTTTACCAGGATTGGCAAGATACCGGCTAACAACACCAACCGCATATGCTATGTCTGGGCACATACACACCATAGCATACATCAAACTTCCTACTACTGACGCGTAGGGTATCTTCTGCATCTCATCAATATCTGCCTTCGTCTTAGGACACTGCCTATCGCTCAATCCGAAGTGACCATCCAGTGGAGTACTAACCGGCTTCATTGCATTCATATTAAACCGCTCTAGGACTTTCTCAATATACCGCTCTTGTGACAACCAAAGCTTCCTGCTGCTTCTGTCACAAGTTATCTCCATTCCTATGATCTGTTTAGTCGGGCCCAAGTCTTTCATAGCAAACGACTTGCCCAACTCCTGTTTCAGCCTGTCAATCTTCTCGATGTCTTTACCCATGATGAACATGTCATCAACGTATAATAGCAGAACTAAGAAATCACCATCTGAGAACTTGCGCGTGAACACACAGTGGTCCGACTCCGTTCTGTCATATCCATGCTTTAACATGAACGAGTCGAACTTCTTGTACCATTGCCTTGGCGGTTGTTTCAGCCCATACAAGTTCTTCCTTAGCCTACACACTATATGCTCTTTGCCCTTGACTTCGAACCCCTCTGGTTGGTGCATGTAAATCTCTTCGTCCAAGTCATTATGGAGAGAGGAAGTTTTAACATCTAACTACTCTATCTCTAGATTCATGCTAGCCACCAACCCAAGCAACACCGGTATGGATGTCATCTTCACCACTGGTGAGAATATCTCCTCGAAGTCTATACCCTTCCTCTGACGGAACCATTTCACTACAAGTCTAGCTTGGAATCTCGTTTGTGAATTCTTCTGCTCAATCTTCTTTCTAAGCACTCACTTGTTGCTCAGAGCTTTCTTGCCCTTAAGTAATTTCACCATATCATAGGTGTGGTTCTTATGTTAGGATTTCATTTCCACTTACGTAGCTTTCAACCACTCCCCTTATACTTGTCGGCTGGGGCCTCAGAATAATCTTCTAACTTTCCCTCATTAATGAGCATAATGTACTCATGCGGCGAGTACCTCTTAAACAATTGTTTGTCCCTAAATTACCTCCTCACCTGTGGCTCAACAGGTGGATCAAGTGGGGGCTGCTCTCCCAGTCCATCTTCTGTAGGAACTCCTTCGTCCTCTGCATATTGTTGTACTCTCCCATCATCAAGCATCACAGGAGGAATAACTGGATTCATATCCCCTAGCTCTCCTGAACTAGGCTCCGTCTTTTCTAGCTTACAAATGTCTTGAATACATTGGTCTTCAAAGAAAACCACATATTTGCTCCTGACGAGCTTCTTCGCAGTCGGATCCCACAATCTGTAGCCGAACTTTTCATCACCGTACCCCAAAAACACACAATGCCTGATTTTCGTATCGAGCTTAGACCTCTCATCCTTTGGTACACGAACGGATGCCTTGCATCCAAACACCCTGAGATGACTGTACAATGGATCTTGTCCAGTCCACACTTTCTCGGGTACTTTTCCATTCAATGGGGCTGATGAAGACCTGTGTTTATCAAATACACTGCTGTGTGCATTGCTTCTCCCCAGAACATCTTAGGCAACTTCACATGGGATAACATGCATCTAATTCTCTCTATAATGGTGCGATTCATTCACTCAGCCACACCATTCTGTTGGGGGGTCTTAGGAACCATCTGTTCATGCCGTATACTCAGGGACTTACAATACTCATCAAAGTCGCCAATGTATTCACCACCATTGTTAGTGCGAATGCACTTCAATGATCTACCTATCTCTCTCGACCATAGCATGAAACAATTTAAACACACCAAAGACCTCGTCCTTGGATTTCAAAGCATAAATCCAAACCCTACTAGATGCTCATCTATAAAAGTGATAAAATACAATGCCCTGCCTAAGGTTTTTGTCCTCATAAGACCACAAACATTAGAATAAACCAAATCTAATACATGCACTTTATTAACATGAGAAACAGATTTAACAAATGAAACTCTATGTTGTTTCCCTGATAAACAATCAATACAGGTTTTGAGAGGTATACCTATCACGTCTGGAAAGAGCCGCATCTTTGCTAGTAGCTAAAGTCTTTTTCATTCATGTGCCCTAGACGCCTATGCCACATGTTAGTAGCTGAACCTTCCGCTGCGTTCAACCCACCCTTACACATACTAACATTTGCCTTGTAAATGGTACAACACTTCTTCCCTCTGGCTGCGACCAACGAACCCTTGATGAGCTTCCAGCGCCCACCAGTAAAACGGCTTTCATAGCCATCATCATCCAACCTCCCGTCGACATCAAGTTGAGGCGAAGGTCTTGAATGTGTCTCACATCCCTGAGAACTAATGTGTAGCCCACATCAGTCTTCACACAAATATCATTGACCCCTACGATTTTTGATATGCCGGAATTTCCCATCTTCACAGTCCCAAAGTCACCTGACTTGTAGCTTGTGAAGAAATTCCTGCGTGGAGTCGCATGAAACGAGACTTCCGATTCTATCACCCAGTTGGCGTCTAGACTCGTAGCCGTGAGACAAACATCATGATCTATTGAAAGAATAACTACAACGTCGTCATCTGAAGCAACCGTAGTGGAATCTGATTCATCATTCTTGCCACAATTCCAGCATTCAACATCCTTCTTAGTACTCGAATTGCCTTTTGATTTATCTCTAGTCTTTCCGCCTTTTCTGTTCTTTCCTCTCCCTCGATCTTGTATCACAAGGGCCTCTTATTGAGTAGACCCCTGAGACTTCCTCTTTGTCTCCTTATTGAAGAGACAACTAGTTACTTGTTCCATGGACACCTTTCCGTCTGGCGCGGAGTTACTCAGAGACACTACCAATGTCTTCCAACTATCAGGCAATGAACTAAGCAATAACAAAGCCTGTAATTCATCGTTCAGGATCATCTTCATAGCGAAGAGCTGGTTCAATATATTGCTAACCTCATTCATGTGCTCAGCCACAGAACCACCATCATTGAACTCGAGATTCACAAGTCGTCTTATTAGAAAAATCTTATTATCGGTTGTCTTCCTCTCATACAACCCTTGCAATTTCAGCCATAGGCTAGTGACTGAGGTCTCCGTAGACACATGGTGGAATACGGAATCATCCAGCCATTGTCTAATAAATCCCACCGCCTACCGGTCCAACTTCTTCCAATCATCATCTGACATATCCTTTGACTTTACTGATATTCCTTGAATTGGAGAATACAAGTCCTTACAATAAAGCAAGTCCTCCATCTTGATCTTTCATATGGTCCAGTTAGAACCATTGAGACTGATCATCATTGATGAGCCACTTTCCATAATTGAGAACCGATCTCACTCCATTCAACCAACCTAAACGCTCTGATACCACTTTGTTGAGGGCCGTTGCACAAAACCTTATAATGTAGCCTCCCAAAAATACTAGAATTATGGGATAATAAAGCAATGAAATAAATCAAAGCACAAACCACACGACACAAGAGATTTTTACTTGGAAAACCTTCAAAGAGGTAAAAACCACGGGACCTCGTCAAGAGCAATAATTCACTATGAAGTAGAATGTTACAACCGATCCCAAGCACACACTACTTGGATCAAACCTTCTTCACTCATGCAGGAGTGGATGCACAATAAGAGAATAATAAAAAATGGAGAGATCTCACCGATCACGAGGACGTAGAAGCGCTGAGACGTCGACTGCGAAGTAAATCACCTCTACGAGTAGAACCTCCCTTCCACAAGCTTCCTCTCTCTCTCTTTTTCTCTTTCTCTCACCCTTTGATAGCCCTAGACCCTTTAGCAAACCCTTGTAAAGCTTTAGGAAACTCTCTTGCATTACCCTATAATAACCCTAGGACCCCTAATTATAGTTTAGACAACTCCTTTCCGCACCTCTGTGAAAACCACCTCAAATTTACGCAGTCTGCACAAAATCCGGACATGAATCTGTGTAACCTCGACTGGTCGAACAGGGTCCTCAACCGGTCGAGCCTCTCCCTCGACTGGTCAAGCACCACGAAATTTCTAAACCAAAACTCGCTATACTTTGAGTTGAGTACCACTCGACCGGTCGAGCTGCTCTGTCTGCTCTTCTATCATGAGGAGGAAAAACCCCATCAAATGCAACACTCAAGTGAATCAATGTAAGATAACTTTCATTTAATGTTTTATACATTTAATACAATTTAAGCTTACTATGTGGTGTAGGACTGAAAGTCGGGCGGAGTAGGTTGAGTTGCATTTACTAATTCAAGCTTTTAAGCTTTAAGCTTACTAATTGCAAACCTACTCTTCTCATATACATTTAATGCAATTTCAGCTTACGATTCTCCTGACTTCTTTATTATTTTTTGCTTACACTTTTTTAATTTGTACCCTAAATATATGTAATTTTTACTAAATTTAAAAAATGCACAAAAAAAAATGGTGAATAAAATATCAAGAAGGCAATTGTTGGATATTATTGTGTGTTAAAATGACCTAAAGATGAGTTTTTATAGACTTAAAATGGCCACTTAGACTCCCTTTCATGAAAAGACGTGACTTTTCATTATGTCTTTTTTTATCAATGTCAAATCTCCCCATAATTTTAAATCTAAGAGTCACAATGAGACATAATCCAACTGTCACTAAGACTCACAATAAATCATAACATTTTTATATTCATTTGTTTTATTTTATTTGAATAAAAAAATAAAATTTTAGTATGTCTCAAAATAAAAAAGGACACTTAAGGAAGATATGTACATAGGAGAAAGTGTTTTGTAGAATTAAATATTAACTTAATATATATACACCAAACTTACATCAAAATTACCAATAACAACGGTCTTGAACTAAGTATTTCATGTGATGCAATCTGATATATCACATACACATTATCAATTGTCGAGTGTTCCAAAATCATCAGCACAATAATGGCTTTGTGCTCAATTATGGATTCATGAGCTCATGAGTAGCCAAAACTCTAAAACATTAAGAAACGACCTTATTTCCAATACTCATATAAGTGAGTCCTCATGAATGCCCCTATATAACACAATTGAAAGAACTCATTAAGAGCAAATAGTCATCCTCTTTTTTCTTTTTCTTTTTATAGGTACCTAACATTACACATACACCACATAATGAGATAGATAAGAAAGCCTAAGTTGAACTCATTAACTTTAGGTTAGATTTTCTTCGTTTGGTGTTTGTAAAATTTTCTCAAGTCACATTTACTTTGATGTTCTATTGACAGTATCCCTTGTCAGTCCCTTGATGAATGGGTCCGCTAAATTATTGATGGACCACATGTATTAAATTATTATAAAACTAGCATCAAGTAGCAGCGGTATAAAATTATGCCTTAGATTGATATATCTAGATTTTCAATTATAAGTCTTGTTATATACCATTGACAATATTGCTTCACCATTATAGTAATAAAATAGGTGACAAATGCGTTGCTAATAACAATATTTCTAATAATAGGTTTCGTAATGATTCTATCTCTTTACTACCAGCTGTCAAAGGTGTGTATTTAGATTTCAAGATAGAATAAGATATACAAGTCTACTTTTTGAATCTTCAAGAAATCACAACTCCTCAATTGTAAAGATCCTTCAAGTAGCATACTTGGATTCGTTAGAATCAGTGATCTACATTGCATCAGTATACCCATGAGGAAGAATTCGGGTTGGATATAGTAGATAATACCTTCTCATTGTAGACTTCGATGAGAGCACCTAAAATGTAAGCACTATTTAATATAGAGATTCCAAGAAAAAGAGCTCGAAGGCTTTTATCTCTCGATCTATGCACACCAACTTTTGAGATAATTACCTAGATGACTCTTGGGGAAGAAGAGAAGCAAAGGAAGCCAATTCTAAATTTATTAATTTCAACATAAGCAAGAATCCAGCAAGATCGAGGATCTCTTGGATGATAATTTTAAGTCATTGGGGGAGGGGGGGCATAGAGAGGTCTTAGGTTGCAAAAAGAGATCGAGTGGCGACGACAATGATAGCTAGGCCAAAAATAAAAATGACTTTAGATCGTAAGTCATTAACTATAACATTTTGGATTTTTGCCAACTTGGAGTTAGATGTCCTTAGGCAATGGGTCGATCCTAGCACCTTATTAACTTCTCAGAACTCAATCCCAAAGTCTCAAATCCCCTTTCAACCCATTTCCTTCAAAAATCTCACCTTTCACCACCTTATTTTTCAAAATTTTCTAAGTACTTTCATATTAGACACTAATCCTAAAGTTTAAATGATGGAGAACAATACTTAAACTAAAATTTACTGTAAATAGTAAATATATAAAAAAAATGGGCTTTTTACCATTAACCTTATGGAACATCACAAAATAAATAGGTTGTTTGGATAGATCAGCTTCTCCTACCCTAGGACTTTATTCTGTCGTAATCAGGGCGAAATTTAGTTAAGTACAAAACTAAATAATTGATAAATTTAGCTTGAACCACTTTTTATACGAACTGCAAGACCCAAAACTATTAGAATCGATAACCCAACATTACCTAAAAATCTAGGATCAATCTTAAAACCCAGTTGTTCTCGGGAGCATCTTGAAACTCCATATCGGACCTGGACCACGCGTCGAAAATTCGATTACCACGAAACTACACGGTTATGATCACCTTATCGGGCTTGACAAACTTCTCGGAAATCAAGTTCAAATAGTATTTTGAAATGCACAACTTGAGCCCGAAGCAACGTGTGTGAGAAACGCGAATATCTTTAGAAAATGAACTAAAACTTAAGTGATTTGGGCCGTTCACTTGCAGACCAAATTTAAGGTTTCAGGCCATCAGATTCTGACCCAATTACACCCTTGGATCAGGAGAATTTTTCTACACATGTTAGTGTACTTGTGGCCCTGATCGAGTGGCCATGACCGTTGAACTAAAATTGGTCCCTCACATCGATCCACTGATCCGATTGGACCGAAACCTTAACCTGGCATAGATCCATTGTCAGGGAACTTCCTTCAGATCGTATGCGAGCAATGGACCTTCAGATGAGCTCCGTTGGCCCGAAACAGATGCCTTTTGACTGTAACTTAAGTATACCATGACCCTGGGGCCATTGACATCAGTTTTGAGCCTATATAAGGGCCTTAACCCACCCTTCTCTCATTCCATGCGAATTCTCTAACCCTAGGAGAGAGAAGAGAGAAAAGAGGAGAAAAGAGTAAGGAGAAGAGAGAGAGATGGGGAGATCATTGCTGGAATTCACTCACATGACTCCACACGTCGAATCGCCACCCCACCATCGCTACGCCATCGATCTAACTTTAATTTGAGAAGGAAATCCTAACCCTAATCTTGATTCAGGAATCCAAATAGAGTAATCGACATAATAGTTAACCTGTTTCATGATTTAGGTATCCGTTGTTCCGTATACGGAGGCATAGTATTCAAACCGAGTTCGAAACGAGTTTTCCGACGAAAGGTGCGGACTATAAACGTTTAGGTTATGGTTTTCAAAGCTTTCAATATCAGTTAATGATTTATAACTGACTTAAGTACTATTACGTATGCTTAGATGTGATGTTTTTCACGTATTACACATACGCGCGCGCGCACACACACACATATATGAACTATGTTGAAATTAATGCATTCCATGTG
The DNA here is from genome assembly GCF_029962835.1 of Magnolia sinica. NCBI lineage: Eukaryota > Viridiplantae > Streptophyta > Magnoliopsida > Magnoliales > Magnoliaceae > Magnolia > Magnolia sinica. The sequence goes on from NC_080582.1 coordinate 56,451,677, forward strand.
TTTGTTGAAATATTTGTATGAATATGGAATTATGATTTATGTTTGCCATGATTGCTGTTTGGGAATACATGATTGTTGTATGTGTGACAACTCTCTTGTGAAAGGATTTGCTATAATATATTATAACTAGTTTATTACTTGTATGTTAATATGTGTAGTCTAAGTGTTTGATAAAATGCCTAAATGAGAAAATGCTTGTTGAAATATATTTAATGAGGGTGTTGAGATAGGATTCTCAATTACCTTATCTATAGCTACAGTTTCCTTTATGTAACCTCTCTTACTATTATGTGATTTATGTATGAAATGCATATGTATAATATCATGTTCAGTGTGTTTGTTGAAATGCTCAAATGGGATTTATTTTTGAAATGTTCATTAAATGCTTATATGATTATCACATGCATACATATGCTACATTTGAGTATGATCGGGACTACTACGTAGTCCAGGCAATCAGTAATCGTTCCCGTTTGAGTGGCCGAACTAGTCTCGCCACAGTAGATGAGTTCGATGAATCTGAGTCATACGATGATTGTCGACAGTAGTACCATGTCGATTAATTTAGCGTACGCTCGTACCAGTCGAACTTGTCTAATAAACCAATGGGCTTATTGTATGTTTACCATGTATGAACGTTACTGCTTAAATCTAAGGTATCACTTACTAATATAAAAGCCCGTTTTAACCATGGCACCACGATCCGCTAAGACTCATGAGCTAGGCATGGTGGGTATGGGAATCGTGGTCGAGCTGTCGACCTATGCTGGGGCGATAAACCTCCCCGTAGTGACTAGTAAGCAACCCAAACTCGTGAGCCGAATACGATGGTATAGGACACTATTTGAATTGTTGGCCTACCCCGGCGTAGCCTGGCTGTGGTCCCCAGTCGGGTTGGTGACAAGCCTTTGAAAATAGACTGCCAGTTGGTAGGGCGTTGGTGGAGTAACCTTGAGTATACATTAGGACTACGCTAAGGTGACGAGCCTTTCCGTAGTGACCTGGAGTATAAACAAGTCTACGCGGATGGTGACGAGCCTCCCGTAGTGACATGAACTTGCCTATCATATGTGATTGACTAGGATTGACAACCCTAGATGGATCATTGTTTGGGTAATGATATAAAAGAGGTACCTTAACTTCCCCAATATGTTATATGAATAAGCCTAAATATGAACTTGGCTAACACGATCATGCACCGTATTGCATGTGCTTTGGCGAGGAAGTGCACGTTTACCAGGAGTATTGCATGCGCTATCGTGAGATGTTGTCGCTGAGGGAGTGCAGGCGAGGGCATTCATCATTGTCGCATACCATCCTTGCATTAATAAGAGTACTTAAGACATGATTGTTGTACTACTTTATCATTACTGTTTGACTGAATTGATAACATATTAACATTTGCTTTATAGTTCCACTAAATTAGTTACTCATTCCCACCTAGGACGGTGTTTTAAAACACCACCCAGACTCTATTGTAGATGTAGGTAATGGCGAAGTCTATGAAGCTGAAATGGACTTCATGGACAAGGAGGAAGAATTCTGCTATATTCAGCTATCAGGCGGGTCCTTGTTGACCTTGTTCTGATTCAACAGGATCACAGGGATTATATGAATTAGTTTGACATGTACATTTTTTTGTATTTTGCATATTGTGGATCAACACATGTATATATTTAGCCTGGTAACCTATTCACACTTTGGGGATTGAGAAACACTCTTATACATTATATACTTAGCTCAGTCTTCCGCTTGCTTAACTTAATTATCTCTGGAGTATGATATGTTATTTTAGTATAATCTCACTCATGTTTAATGCACTAATGTGGACAACATTTAAACATCATTTTCTATGTTGCATAAGTGATGCGTTGGAACTCGGGAGTTGAGCTTCTACTCGACCCCCGATTTTCGGGGCGTTACATTAACAATATGACTAATAATGACTTACTTTGTGAGGAATTTAAAATTGAATGTGCGATTATTTCTTTTTCTCTAAATATGCCATGCAAGGGTCATGAAATAAAGCCTACTAAACAAAGCTAAAAACCTGACCCATAAAGGTGTTTACAAGGTTTTTGACTTATTGGATGGTAAAGAAAAAACCAACTATATAGTGATGGAATGCTTGGGGATGGAGCCATTGAACCAAATTAGGTCCATCCAAGGGGGATCAAGATTCATAGTTTGATAAGCCTTGAGTGTCAAAGTAGAGGTATAGAAGCCCTTAGGGTGTAAGGTCTAAATTATTTCATCATCAATTAGAACAATATGACAAACCCTATTTTCTTCAAAGGCCCCACAATTTTGTGTATGAAAAATGCCACTTGGTATCTTAAATAAAAGCACCAATTTTGTGTATAAAAAATATGTAAGTTCTATAATGTATAAAGCAAACTCTTGCTTGTCAAATTTCAATGAGACAAAACAACTTATGGGAAAGTTCACTTTCAAGTGAATTAAGATGGAAAGTTCACCTTCAAGTATAAGTCATGAAGTTAGAAAGTGCAAGCTTAAGTACAAGTCATGAAGTTGGAAGGTTCTGAGTTCAAGTTCTACTACACTAATAGTAGAAGATCAAGCTCCACCTTCGACCACACTTCAAGTATAAGATCAACTATGCTTTATTGAAGATTTAAGAAAAAGATTCAAGATTTACACTTCAATGTCCACTCTTCTCAGGTATAATAGACCCTAAAAAGACCTTGGACTTAGGTGCTTTCAAAAGACAAACTTATATGGGTTTTTATACTTTGGTTAGGCTTAAGTTCGACTAGTCTAGACCTTGATTCGACTAGTCTAAGCTGTGTCTCGACCAGTCTAAGTTTGAAATGTAAAAAAATAGATATTTCTGGTAGTTTCTCGACCAGTCGAATAGGGACCTTCGACCAGTCGAGGGTTGCTCGACTCGAAGTCCAACAACTATATTTTGGCACCCTCGACTAGTCGAAGCCCATGCTCGACCAGTCGAGCAGGACCTTTGACCAGTCGAAGAACAGTTTTATCCGATCACGCCCAAATTTTGAAATTTTGTTAGATCTTAAATGCGTCGAAGCAACAACATTTCTAACTATAAATAGAGGCTTTCTCTCATTCCGAAATTACTTATCTAAACTAAGAAAAGCCTTCACCAAGAGAGAGAGAAGTCCCCACTATCTTCAAGCTATTGCATGGTATTTTGATATTTTGTTTATATAGCTTTTTGTTTTAATTCTTTGATATCTTTTCATGAATCTTATTTTTTAAAAGAAAGTAATCACTATTTTTTTGAGATTTGAAGAATTCAAACAAGTAGCTTTTGATTTGAATTAATTTAAAATCAATCTAGAACCTAAAACCCTTATTTGTGTTACTGGACATTAAACATTCTACTTCAAGCGAAGCTGTTCTACAGGTTACATCAAAAACGTCTTCAAAGAGAAGATAAGTACAATTCTATTTCTTTATATTTTGGTTTCTTTGAGATAACCAGAAAATCTCATGTGTTGGTTTTAACTGAGATAGCCAGAAAATCTCAGTGTGGGGTTTTTGTTCGTGATAGCCCTTCTAAAATCACAACTGTATAAGGTTTTAAGGTGAACCTTTGAAAACCTTATTTTTAGTGAACGCCAATATCATGTGGGTTGTGATTATTGGGAGTGGAGTAGATGTGGCTGCTTGAGAACAATTGGTGTACACACCGAACCACTATAACTCTTGGTATTGTAGTGAATGTTTAATTTTTGTATATGTGGTGAATGATTGTAACTTTGTTTCTGCACTAGTGAATGATTGTAATAGATAGATTTATTATCTCTTACTTGGTTTGAAGTCTTGATCCTTACAAACGTTCGTGAAATCAGGTTGTCCTACCTAAAACTTTGTTTTTGGTGTAAAGTTGTCCTATGAACTAAGTTTGAATCAATTTTTCAATAATAGTGCTATTGAGATTTGTGATTTATTCTGATTTATTTATTATTTAAGTTCGCCCTTTTAAAAAATGCCACTCAGTATCTTAAATAAAAGCATTAACAAAAATGTTAGGGACCATATTAAGATCTTAGATGGTTTGTACACCATAATAGGCCAAGAGATTGTTTTATCCCAATAAGGGGTAATTTCAAAAGTTATTAAGGTACTCATTGCCAATTAGGAATTTGATATGAATCTTGGCAATGTCGCAAATATTGAGGATGTTTTACTTGGCCCACAACACATTGGGAGAGATTTTGAGCTACTATATGGATTTTGATTTAGAGCAAACTCACGTTTCCCAAAATCTCTCCTTTTCTGTGAAGAAATTTTCAAAATTGTTTGAGAAAGCAAGCCTTGGTGAATGTTTCAAGAGAGATAATTCCAAACCCACATTTATTCTCAAGCATACAAAGTTGGCCCCAACCAATGGAATGATATCATGGTAAGTTTTAAGAAGCAACAACTCTACTTAAGTGATATGAAAAGGTATTTTAAATTAATTTACAAGTATTGTAGTTATTCCAAAATATACCTGTTAAACAACATGCGGTGAAGATTTCACTTACAAATATCACATTATGGTTTATATTTTCCAAGGAAAAAGATTAAAAAAAATAAAATAAAATTTGATGCATGCCATAAGCTTCTCTTTCACCAACAGAAAGTCACAAATGAGTGAAACTTTCATAAGATTCACCTCATCCATCAAATACTCTGCCTTGTTCTATTCATTGAACCCAAAAATCACAATTATCCAAAACTTAAGCCACACAATGGGAACTTGTTGGAAAGGAATGCCCATCACTTGTTTTGTGCATGGCCTAACATTGTGCTTATGTGCCATCCAATCCATTCATCTAGTGATGAAAGAACTACCCAAAAATAACAATATTCCAAAACTTAACGAGACATACTACTTAAATTTAAGGGGTCGTTTGCCACCATGGATTTGGGGGGATTTCAAATCCTCTGGTTATTTGATAGCAAAAAGTAACTGGGGGTTTCAAATCCAGGGGGTTTCAAATCACCTGGAAGAGGGGTTTCAAATCCACGGTGAGAGCTTGGATTACACCTAAAATCCTTTCAATGGTTACATGTGTAACATGTGTCACCGTTCTATTATTCTATTGGGCAATGGCCTACTAATGATATTAAAAAACAATTAAATTATCAATTGCATCACTATAATTACTTTAATATGATAATCAACACCGTCCAAACATTGTCTATACAAATCAATGGCTAAAAATCATTGGTTAGTCACTCGGACATGATCTTGTGCTTGTGGCCCATCCGAGACTTGAATTTCATCATTTTTCGGCAAAGCATATATTTTAGCAGGCTTATTACAACCATTGTGTCAAACATTATATACGTCACTAATTAGAGATATTAAAGTTGATTTAGTAATTAAATTCAAACCCCTGTAAATATACCGTGCAAATCTACGTTTGGATTAAAGTTGATTCCTAATCCAGGGTGCCAAACACTATAAGAGGATATCAAATCCACGGGGTTTCAAATCTATGGGGTTCCAAATCCAGGAGGTTCTAAATCCACGCTCCTAAACAGGCCCTAAAGATTTTGGGTATATATTTTGGGGGTTACCCACCTAAGAATTAATTTAGCCTGAAAATTTTCAAATCAAGGCCAAACTTAGGGGGTTTATCTTATGGGTGGAATAGACTTTATGCATGTTATGGGCAAAAAAAAGTATTAGCCACTAAGTAAAATATAGCTCAGATATATATATGTGCCATATGCGAAGACCTTGACCGATGACGACCGAGTCTGAGCTTGAAATAAGAACGGATTCGATCGTTCAAGAATAGTCCGAACTCGCTGGGTTGCCCAACAAGCTCAACCACCCACTAAAGGAACTAGGTTGGCATGATATCCCTAGGTCAGGTCGGCACAATGCTCCCAGGTCAGGTCAGCAAAATGCTCCCGGGTCGGGTCTGCCAAAATCACATCGGCCTCCTACTACACATCTCCGCTGATCCCGAATGATTAGACATTATCTAAAAGAGATCCTATTGAAATCTTCTCCAAAGATCTCGTAGGATACCCGCGATACGCTTGGGATCCCAAAACCCTCACCAAGGATCTCGAAAGATTTCCCCACGCGTTCGAGATCCGAATCCCTCTATGGTACACCCCTACTAAATAGGGAGATCTCTTCTATGCCACCACCTCTCTCAACTATAAATAGAAGCATCTCTAATGGTGAAAGGTACACACAATCTCTAGCCTAAAACTCCTTACTCGACTAGACCCAAATTTCCTACCTGACTTAGGCATCAGTGGGTCCCTGTACTAGCCAGGGTGTCACGCCCCATACTTGGAAACTGGGCTCACAAAGTTTTCGATCGCCGAATCCGGCGCTGACAGCCTCCGTAGTACCCCATTCTCAGTTCCTGGCACCCATATACCAGGTTCCGATCCTGAGATCCTACAAGGAGGATTTTCAACATAAATTTCTTTCATAAGAAGCATAACCATAAGTATAACCCACAAACAACAACCAACAACATCACTACATATCCACTATAATAAAAAAAACTTTGAGTACAATGCATAAAGGGAAATACAATATCGATATCAGAAACTCCAGAAGCTCAGTCGCACACTCCTGCCTCAGCTCGACTGCGTCTTAGCGTCACCTGCATGCATCTATTGTACATAAGCTTATAGAAATTTTAGAGGGTGGTGTAAGTGTGTGCGCAAGGTAAGTGGCAATTATGCAATATCAGAGTAATGCGGAAACATGCTGGTAAGTCTACGAATGTTATGCAGAAATGCTGGCAAGCCCATGAATGCTATCAGCCATACCAAGGCTATGCGATGTAAGGTCTACATGGCCAATGCTATATGCGAGATGCAACTCAAGCATGCCAGTCCTCATCTGAATCTACATAATAATACAACTCATCTTTGGAATACCACCGAGGTCTAGTATACTATACACCAAATCGCCGCCCCATCTGGACGCACAACCATGCAAGTGGAAGAGACCTCACTACCTACCTTGCCAGTAGTGGGCCAATATCTACTTGGCGCATCGGTAGATGACTCATTTACGAGCTAGTCAAACTCAATTTAGTATTGCCCCCTACCCTCGGGCGGATAAGGCCATAACCCCTTTCAACCGACCACGACACAGTAGGAGACGCGGCCTAATGGTATTCGGCACTCGTGCGCTCTTACATCCACTTGGTCTCGACGTTGGAGCATCCTCTTGGTACCATAAGGGTTTAGGGACTTTCACCCAGGGACATCTATGGCGCCCCAGTGTTGGAATTAAGAATTTTTGGTATCCAATCCTGCCATCCATGATGTGCCTATGGAGGCCACCGTCCTGATATCACTAGGGCATACAACAATCGAATCATACAATGCAAGGTGAATGAATCACCCTATCCAATTATACATCAATCCTTCATGTACCGAGCGCTCATGTGGGGCGACTTTGTCTATCAAGGAGTCTCATAAACAATCCGCCCAATGGTATATGCTATGATCAGTCACTCCTCATAACAAGCATACAAATGATGCGCATGAGCATGTAAGATGATGTTATGCTAGCCTATACTCAGTATGTCCTACTAACTCAAGCACACTAGCATGATTAACAGTTATAATATTAAGGTCAGTCCTCAACAGTGGATATACCAAATCTGATACCCCAGATTCTTCTATGTACGGTAACGATGTACTCTCCTCATGACAAGGATGGGCCTAGGAACAAGGAGTGAGCTTCCTCGCCCGTTCCGACACGTAGCAAACTGGGCTTCCCAATGGGCTCGATATGCACAAGGTGGGCTCTATGACCTTCGACAAATCTACAAGGCATGATAGAAACACCAACAATAATGGAGGCCCAACGGTTTGGGGTAATCCCAATGAGGTGGATCATGCTAATAACAATAGGGGCCCAATAGCTTGGGTTAGCCCACTAAGAGGAGATGAGAATGGGCCTAATCAACGGGCCCTAAGGAGGATTAAAATGTGGGCATTTAACCACCATTACTCTTACAATGTGGACATTTAACCATCATTGCTCCCAAGGCATGACCCATTTAGAACCTATCCTATAATGGAGACCCATAGTCCTTATTCTAGCCAAGAGATGGATGGGCATCATAAAAATTGTCATATACATCATGGTGGAATCACACATCACAATTGGGCTTCATCACATAGGCGTCATATGCACCACAATGGGCCTCACTCATGTACATCACAATGAGCCACATACAAGGGCCTCGTATATATCACATTGGGCCTCACGACATAGGCCTCATATTTATCACATTAGGCCTCACACAAGAGCCACATATACAACGCATTGGGCCCAATGAAACAACCCATGATCTAAGCACAATGGGAGGATAGTGGGTGTAACACATACATCACAGTGGGCCTTATGGGGCAGCCCATATGTTCTAGAAAATAAATGGACAACATGAATATAGAACATATACAACATGGTGGGCTTGCAGCACCGCACGGTGTGGATAAAATACATCATGATGGGCTTGCAAGATGGGCACCACCAAATGGACAATGTGTATGCAGCACACACATCACGGTGGGCCTGCTGGACGTCCAGCCCATGGATGGCCTGGTGGAAATACACATCATGGTGGGTCTGCTGGACATCCAGCACATGGACGGCCTGAATGAAACAGATACATTAGTGGGTCCCACGTCTGGCCCTTGGACGGCGTGGAATAAAACACATCCATCAAGGTGGTCCAACGTCCAGTTGGACTGGACAGCGTGGATATACAACACAAACATCATGGCTAGTCCCACCGTCTAGCAGGCTGGACGATGTGAATATAATACATAATTCATGGTGGGGTCTACGTCCCAGCTGGGCTGGACGGTGTGGATAACAGCCAAACATCAAGGTGGGGTCCACGTCCAGCTGGACTGGACAACTTGAATAAAACACATGCAACATGGTGCGTCTAACACCGTCCCACGTTGGACGGTGTGGACAGCACACACGTGCCACACCTGGCCCCATCGTCCCTGCCTTTAGACGGTGGAGATATAACAGATACATCAAGGTGGGTCTACGTGGTGGCCCACCATAGCTTTGGATTAGCTGATATTCGTGTTTTCCCTCCGTCAGGGCCTGTCCCAGACGGTCCAGGTAGCAGTAATGCTGCTAGACATCAGCAAGGTGGGCGCCACAAATGGGACAACGTGCTGTCCAGATTGCTGGACAACAAGGTTATAAAATACAAGCATCAAGGTAGGGCCCTCTTGGATGGGCCACACACATCAGACCAAGCCCTTCTTAATGTATTTCCTTGCATGTAGAACAGGACAACAAGGTTGGCCAACCTTCATCCAGATTTTTGGACAATAGGGTCGTCCCACCCTGCTGGACGGTCTGGATGTGCTGTGCACATCAGGTGGGCCACACATCATCATAAAAAAATAGAGAGAGAGAGAGAGAGATGTCTGATGGAGGGGCCCCGCCACTATGGGCCCCTCTAGGATCTACAACATACACCATACATTTATCAAGATGGGTCCCATGATTGGGTGGGCCCTCAAATCAGTAAATCAAGGTGGGGATGCCATCCCCACCACAAATCAAGGGTCTAGATGACCCATCAATAGCATGGATTCAAATAAAACATTATGATGGAGTCCATGGAGAACGACCCCATCATGGCTCATGCATGCAACAAGGGTGGGCTATTGGCCACACCCAAGGGGTCAAGTAGGATCTCCACCATTGATTTGTGGGTCCTACATGTCTCTATGTAAGAAAATCAAAATTCTAAAGAAGAAAATATAAGATCTATTCCTAAGAATGACACCCACCTCAAATCTCCTTCCTTTTCTTCCACCTCTAGGTTCTAGAGCTCCAAGGGAAAAGATTTAATGGTTGAGATGGGGTTTAGAGGGTTGGATTAGTGGAGAACTAGAGCTTGGAGTGGCTGAATTTTTTTCTCGAAGGTGGGAAGTTCATGGCTTCTCTCTTGCTAGGGAAGGAAATGAGAGAGAGAATGGGAAGGAAAGAGGGATGTAGAGATGTAATCATTGTTATGTAAGATAATCATCACACATGTAAGAGGCATGGCTAGCTAGCCATCATTACATGTAAGAAGCATGGGGTGGTGATGTCACCCTAGGCTAGCTAGGATGACATCATCATCATGATGGTTCTAGGGAACTTACTTAATTAGGTAACCTATGGTCCCATAACGTGCGGTCCATGGCCGGAGTAGAGCGCGGGCCACAACTCACAATCTAAGCGTCGCATTGGCGCACGAGACGTGACATTGGAACCGTGGCGATAACGTGGTCGCAATAGCATGAGTCTCGGGTTGAGTCGGCTCGAGTTCATAGGACGTAACTCAGGGTTGCTCGCAAATGCTATTTACAGGTCACGGGTCGCCAGAATTTGACGATGTGGATCGCGGAATCCTAAGGAACGGAATGTTACTAAGACACAGGCCTGACACAGGGTCTCTTTTATTTTTCTCTTATGCAGGCACACGAAGGTGCAGAAAAGGCTAACAAGATTTTTGCATCAACAATGCACGTTTATTCATTTACCTCTTATTAATGAAAAAAAACCCCGTACTGTACCAAGGCGAGGTACCTAGCGTTTTACAACTTGAGCCTCGTCTCTCTTCCTTTCTGTCGTCTCCATACACCCTATTCTTGTCTTAATAACGTATTACATTCGAGCAAATCTTGCAGCGGGTTATGTGAAAAACAAAGAGCTAAGCTAACACAAGGGTGTATAAGGAAGCAGAACCACACACCTTCGCACGAGCCAAATTGGAATACCTGCGTGAGCTTAAAAAATCTTTCCACAAAGTGAGTTCCCACGTGTAAATGCATATCAGGTCAGTCGCTCGTAAAATGGGCCATCCCTGTAAGAAATTCATGGACCGCTTATAAAACATATCAATGGCCGGCGTTCATTGGACCACTGATGAGTGGGATATCTTAGTCTATTTGCATGCTCACGACGAAAGTGCGCTATGCAAATACTCTGCACGCTTATGGAACTGCCATGTGCGATGCGTGTGGAGAAGGATGCCTGGGCGGCCGGAGGTACAGTACAAGAAGGAAAGTAGTAATTGCCTTTTAAGGAGGTTTGCACGTATGTATAATCCAAGCCCTCCATCAAGAGGGTCCACAGTTTAGACACCCTTGCCTAAGAATTAGGGGGAGGCTCATCGAATGGGGCCTCAACGTTATATGGTTTAGAGAAGTTTGTCTAAGTTTTTCAGCCATCCATTTACCATCCACATGCTACAACGCATGCCATGTAGCACGTGTACGAGATCCAAGCCGTCCATCAGGTCATCCCCACTGCTGATGCTCCCTGCCCTAGAATTAACCCGATTAACTCATCAGGTGGCCACATATGCATGTTGACTGTGGACCATTGGCCAATATTTTCAGTGCATGTGGTGGCTCGCCTAATGCTAATTGAAAGGCCAGATACTTAGTTCGTGGACATAGTCAAGGAAACCCACATGATGGATGGCTCAGATCTCGTGTGCATGTCCTCCCCACGTCAGCAACATTTTTTAGTTAAAATTGTAGTATGATTATCACGAGGAATGCGCACCAGTTCTCACGAGAAATCGTGAGAACTTTTTCAAAATTCATCACACGTGATGTGTGACTAAAATCTGAACCGTCCATGTTATGCAGCACCCCATAAAACTGCCAGAGGCCGACTTTCACTCTGATCCAAAACTGTGGTGGGCCATATAAAAAGGAAACAGTTTCCTCTCTTTTTCGTGGCCCATCAAATTTTTGTCTATGGGTAAAAGTTGGGCCCAGGCGGTTTCATGGGGTGCTGCATCACATGGAAGCTTCAGATTTTAGGCCCACATAACGTGTGATGAGTTGTGAAAAAGTCTCTTGAGAACTGGTGTGCAGGTGAGCATTCCTCTATCATCATATACAGCCAATTTACATGTGGCAATGGCATACATGTAACCCAAATTGATTACATGTTGTGGCCCACTGGTAATGGGCCATAACCCAAAATCACAGTAATTAAGGACCCATATAACAGACGTGTGAGTGACAACAGACGTTGATGCATCAGCAGTGGACACCTTTCCAGTAACCAGGGTTTACCAACGCCCTGATCCATTTCTCAAGTGGTAGATTGAGAGAAGATACCTCGTTTCAAGTTTCAACACTGAGGTCATGGTATCGATTAGGGTGGCTAATAGTGGAGGGTGTACTAACAAGCTAAGCCAAAAAAAAAAACAGGGCTTACCAAAAAATCGATAACCCTAAGCTGTGTGAGGCCAGCACGATGTCCTTGTGACATCTACTCTGTCCATCTGTTTCACCAGCTTATTTTAGGACACGACCTCAAAAAGGAGAAAGATCCAAAATTCAAGTGGGCCACACTGCAGGACGTGCTGATGTGACACACGTGTGCAGCATCCAAACCATCCATCGGATGGTCCGAGCCTACATGTCCTTGACAAAAATTGGGTCAGTACACTAGTCTGGCTAGCTACACTTTATATATGATATTAAGTGATGTACAAATAAACTAAGGCTAACAATGTGGCCCACTTGACGACCCACAGGCCTGGTGGGTCTGATTTTTAGGCCTGGGCATTTACACATCGGCATCCTTTTGATGGATGGCTTGGATCTTGTGCATGTGTGCCACAAACACCGGAATAAGCGATATTCATTGAGCCAAGAGCACCTCCTCAAGTAAAGGCTTCTACAGCTGGTTGACCAAAATGAGGATCCCAGATTGCATGGTGAATGTGGATGGGGAAGACATGGATGGCGTGAATTAACTAATATGAATTGATTCTCTAGTAAAGAATTGCTAATGGGAAAAAGCGCATGCTTAAGAAAAACAATTTCTCCATTAAAGGTTTTGAAGGTGAGAGTTGAATCCCCGTTGTTTCGTGTGACATGGCCCGCTGAAGTCTTGGATCTACCTCTACTTCTAGCTGCCCGCTCGCCCTACCAACTGAATTTGGCTCCTTGCATTCTGGAAGCGAGCAGCATCTCCATCCGAATCCCCACTTCGCTTCCCTACCTGCGCGATGAGCGATGCTCCATCGACCCTGGGAAATCAATAGTACAGTGATGCAGTAAAAAAGATCCCACTATTCGTGGATCGAGGGAGCGGCTCACCTGAGCTCTTGTTGTGATTGAAACTGTCAATACTTCATTTCTTCTAATCTCCCTGTCACGGATGGTGACAGCCTACACTTCCAACAGGGTTACAAGAAAGTCCAGTTCAATCAAGTCCACCACAGGGTTACAAGAAAGTCCAGTTTAATCAAGTCCAGTCCGCCCCACTTCCGATGCAGACATGAAATTTGCCAAGCCCACAAGGGCATGTGCAATAGAACTTATGTACACACCACAGCCACCATGGTATGTGGGTCCCAGATCCAATCCATCCATTAGAAAGGCACCAATATATGGATGCCCTAGCCGATGACTTAGGTTAGGCACTAGTCAAGTGGGCCACATTTTGCAAAACAAATGTGCAGCTCGCTCTCAAATACTTGGCAGAAGTTTTCTAACCCATCCAACTCTCTCTTTTTATTAATTTTTACACCGCACTCACAAGTACTTGATCCATGACCTCTGTTGAAACTCTTGTGAGTAGCTCGGAGACATGAGTAAGGACCCAATCTAACACATCCTACTGTTTCTGATATTGGGGCCTACATTCATAGTGGACCAAATTAATTTTTGGGAAAACATGGTTGGATCAACTGGTGGATGGCTTAAATCTTGGAACTAGATGTGTGGGAACTGCTCTACTACAGTGTTGGGGTACCTTTTTCAAAATGGTTTTCAATGACATACCCCATGAAATGCCCCATGAAACGAAGTTGGGTGATTTCTTAGGCATTGCCAGCATAGGGGCCTGCAGCTCGAGCGGGCTCCACCATGATGTTATGTGAAATCCACTCAGACCACCAGCTGCTTCTCCCCATGTTAGGCCCAGGGCTCAAATGTCAGCCCATCCATGATTCAGGTGGAACACACTATTCGAAGGCAGCACTCATCATCAAAACTGTTGCCCTTGGTGTAGCCCACCTGAACCACGAATATCCCTATTTTGTTTTTTTACCTCAGTCCAAAATTTTGGTGTAGCATCTAATGGTTAGTGGATTTCATATAATGGTGGGCCCTATAAAATACAAGGGTGGACCTCTCCCAATGATTTTCTTATGGCCCACCTAAATCACATGTCAGCCTGATTTTTTGGCCCACCTAAATTACATAACCATTGGAGTGGATTTCACATGCCCCCTAGTGTAAACGAGGGAATGGTGGGGAGAAGGATGCCACACTCAATTTTTTAGGGGGTCAACTGTCATGTGTAAGTGAAATCCTCTCCCATCATTAGATAGGCAATCTCACATTAGGCCCAGGGCCAAAAAATCAAGCTGATCTGTGATTCAAGTGGGCCACAACAAATGAAACAGTTGGGAGAGAGATATCCCTTTATTTATAAAATCCACTTCAACCATTAGATGCCACAACAAAATTCAAGCCTAGACAAAAAAATGAGGCCTAACTATGATTGGGGTGGGCAACACCACGGAAAACAGCTTGGAGGGTGAACACAGCCGTGTACACTGTTTCCAACAGTGTGGTCCGCCTGAATCATGAAAGAGGCTGATTTTTTGTCCTAATCTTAACATCAGGTGATGCACTTGGTGGACGGTGTGGATTTCACACAAACATCATAATAGGCCCATCCCTGTCACCAACCCCTGTGATTGCATGACCTCCCTGAACTTTTGTGTTAATAGAAGGCACCAGAATGATAATTTAATCAGGGAACCTAGTAAAAAAATAAAAATTGAAAAAAGGTTTCTGATTGTAAATCCTATATTAAGCAGGCAGTTTTTTTCTTAATTACAAAAAAAAAAAAAAGAAAAAAAAAAAAAGAAGCAGAAACAAGTGCAGGAAAAGAAGGCGAAAAAAAAAAACCTGAGTAATCATTCTTTTTAACACCTACCCACACACAACACAATGGGTACTCGAACAAAATGACCTTTGTGTTGAAACTCTTGTGACTCTACAATCAACTGGCCGACCATGCACACTTAACACTTAACCTAAAGATGATGTTCAGAATCAAAATCATAAGGCAAAAAAAAAAAAACACTTTTTTAGCAAAAGCCAAACAAGCCTTAAATACTGATGTTCAGAATCAAAATCATAAGAAAAAAAAACACTTTTTTAGCAAAAGCCAAACAAGCCTTAAATACATCACAAACATTTGAGTCCTTCTTCTTCTTCTTTTTTCTTTTTTTTTTTTTTTTTGGTCTTTCTTTCTTACACATGCACACTCATACCCACACACACCACATGAGTACTCAAACCCATGACCTCAGTATTGAAACTCACTGAGTCTAACACTGAGCCACGAGTAGAGACCCAATTTCCAAGTCATTCATTTATCCCCACTTGACATTGTCAGACATCATGCACCTGCGGAACATGTCCCTCATGGGCACCCCTCCTCAAGAAGTTCAAGTCCATCAGAATGGAACAGCCACAAGTGCAACCATGATATGTGTTTGTGAGATCGAGGTCACTCATCAGGTGGGCACCACCACGTATGTGCGGTGGCCCATTAACTGAGCCAGTTCAGTATATAGGATGGTCACATGTTAGGAAAGAAAAATGGACAAATTGAAACATATTGACCAACTGTCCACATCCATCATCTGCGTGGCTCACCCAATGTGCAGACTGGCCTAATTTTGTGCCATGGCACATACACGGTGGGCCCAACTGATGAACAGCTTGGATGTCATGAACATGTCACCTGTCCACATCTGGGGGGAGCCGAGATTGGAGGGGTAGCCATGGCCCCGCTACAGCCAATTCAAAGAACGCAAGAAATATTCTATTGTTCAAAACCTACGATCCTGTGAGCATGGTTTTAAGATTCAAACTGATCCCTGTGTGACTCATCCAAGTCAATTTGTACTCAGTCAGACCCAATCCGATCTGTTACTCTGAGTCACTCCCAACTCAAGACCAAACAAGCTGATCCAAATTGGGTGAGTAATTTGACCATGAATGCGAGCAATGTTTTAAATAGCGGTAGCGTGTTGCGTAGTGTTCAGCCCTCTATAGTGTGTAGCATAAATAGCATAGCGTGTAATGTAAATTACACAATACTTCTTTTTTTAAATTTAACTATAGGGAAAATATGATAAATAGTAAGATAAAAAGAAAACAAATATAAAAATGGCTAAAAGATGATTAGTTTTTTTTTATATTATAAGTATATTTAAATAAGTTATTAACTATCATTTATCAAAAGCCAATCTACATATAAAGTCATAAATCAAATCAAATAACTATCACATCAACAACTTTCTAAGCAAACCATTGTAATATATATTTTTTTTTGAATCAAACCACTTTAATTAAGAATGTATAATTGAAACCCAAGTCGCAACTCACAAGTATGAAAAGAAATAAAAATCCCATAAGTTAAGAGTATTAGGTAAAATACAGATGTCATCTATACAAAGAAGAGTTTTCAAAAACCCTCTTTCCAAACCCTTTTTCTTTAAGTTTACTTTTAAAGGTTTTTTAGCATGTGAATTTCACACCAACTTAAAAAGGATCACCGCCATTTTAAGTGAAAGTTAAAAAAGAAAAGAAAGGTTTAGTTTTAACTTTATTTTATATTATGAATTCTACACTATTATTAACAAACAAAAAATAAAAATAAAAATAAAAATAAATGTTCTTATCACTCTTCACTTTTTTTTTTTTTTTTTAAACAAAAAATACATTGTAGCGTAGGCTACAACTCCTATGGCGTACGCTATAGGGGATTTATGCTATTTAGCTACACTACGCGACACTATGCTACGAGTGCTATTTGAAATATTGAATGTGAGTTCTTGGGACTTTTTATTAGGACCATCAAACATTGCAATTTTTCCGGCCACGGTCTGCCCAACTAGTCCTGATTAGGTAACATGTATCACCACAAACTCACAGTGGTGATGGATCAACCGTACTTTTGTGCCATGGCCCACCCAAGTGGCACCACATCCTCGTGGCGGTGGACTGAAACACCAAACGAAATGGTGGGTCCTCTTAACATATGCAGCACTGGGCAAGCAAACTTACATTTTTCCAATTCAGCTAGAATTCCCCTGAGAGACTGCAAGGACCAAAATTCTATATTCTGGTTCACGCTCAGACACCAAACGAACAAACAAACTGAGAGGGCTTAAAAGGCGTGGAAGCAGAGGACACTGACATTCATTTTGGTTTACTTGGCTTGAGGGTGCGAAGCGATGAAGTCGACGGCAAGGTTGACAGAGTTGATCTTGTCTGCTTCGTTGTCAGGGATCTCGAAACCAAACTCTTCTTCAAGAGCCATGACAATCTCTACCGTGTCCAAACTGTCGAGACCAAGGTCATTCTGGAAATGGGCATTTGGTGTAACCTGCAGAATAAAACCAAAAGTCCTAAGACTAAGGCAGAGTCATTAGACAACATCAAGGTGACAAAAATCAAGTGCCAATCAAAGCTACAACGAATGGCTAGTGGGAAATGAGGTCCCCAATCTTCGAATCCCGCGGGACGCAAGATAATCATCTTCCAGAAGGCATCATTTCAAGCTCAGATGTCCATTTTGAGTATTATTTAGCTCATCTCAAAGGTCCGGTCACGAGATTAGTTGGTGGGCCTCAAAACATGGTCGAAAGATTTATGCTGAAAATTGTGATGAGTTTTGAGTATTCTTCTTTTTGGATTGTTTTAAATACTTAGTAATTAGGATTTAGTAGATTTGAGAGAATTAATGTCTGAAACTAGAATTCAAGATTAGCCTGCATTTTAGGGAACTTGGGACAACACCAATAGGTAATAAGATGAAGGAAAGTAAACTTAGATGGTCTGGGCATGTGCCATAGAGACCAATAACTACACTAGTTAGAAGGAAGTGGGTTCAAGTTCAAGTTGAAGGCTCTAAAAGGGAAACACGAAGGTCCAAAAGGACATGGGTTGAGGTAGTAAGAAAAGCCTTGAGCCCCTATGGTTATCCCAGGTTGTAGTCCTTAGTAGTGAAATGGCGGAAACAGGATTCATGTAGCCAACCCCATTAAGTTGGGATAAGCTTGTATGATAATGATGACGATTGCTCATAAATGTGGTATGGAGAAGATGACAACCAGCTTCATGGTTATATGAATGAATATATATTTTGAGTGATTGGAGGTTCTGTATCACGATGCTGGAGCTTTTGAGCTGCTCTAGCTGGAGGTTTTACCGCGGTTTCCCTTTTAAGAAACGTGGGCATCAACAACAATCGGTGTATTTATACGTTGTTTCATCAATTATTAATTTCATTGTGTGATCAGGAATTTTGTCCTATATTAAGTGGTAACAATGCAATTTTTTTTTTTATAAGTACATTAAAGCATGTTCTTTCCTTGAATTAGAGAGTGGGCTGAGAGGTGAAATTTTCCTGGATCGTATATCTTTGAGCGCTTTAACAAAGAGTTACAAAATACTTGGGCTTCAAGCATGAGTTTGTGGTCCTTTATTTTTCCCTAGAACAATTAAAAAAGGAAAAAAGAAAACGAAGAAAAAAGGATAACCATCCATCTGTGATGAGCTGAAGCAGTCAACAAATCACTTACAATTGTGATCAAGGTGTCCCGTATCGGTATCGGTTGGCGTAACGGTGCCCTCCGAAACCGATATGGATACGAGGGCGTAACGGCCCGTAACGGCGCAATTTTTTTTTTTTTTTTTGGCCAAAAAAATATGAAAAAAATATGGATTAAATCCGGAATATTCTAAGCATTCCAAATATGCATTCATTTACAAATTGGAACATGTTTATGGTGGTGTAACGGTCCACTCTTTGGTGAGAAGTTGTATCAGACTGTCTGATGAATTTATGAATCAGATAACCTGAATTTGACTACAAAATTCACATATTTAATTTTCTAAATATCTAATTCATATACTTAACAACTTGATATCATTTCTCCCAATAGTTTTTTTAAAAAATGAAATTAAATTCAGGTAGATGGCGTTGCGAATTTGAGGCTGACTTGGAGGACCAATCTATATACTAAATTAGCCTCAAATTCATGCAATTTATTGTCATTATCCCACTTATGAATTGGTGGACATTTATTGGATAGTGAATCATGAAAAAAAATCAAAAGGCCCTATTTTAAAAAATAAAAGTCCACAAATTAACAATTAAAACTATTTAAACAATTTGATTTTGGCATTATGAGTTAGCAATTGCAGTCCATAATTTAATTGCTAAATTTTAAGTTAATATATGTCACGTGTACAATTTTTTAAGGATCAAATTAGGCAGGATTCGGATTGTGAAGTGTAGCACGTGTCAAAATTTTTTGGGCCCCACCCGTGATGAATGTGTTATATCCACATCGTCCATTCATTTTGCCAAATAATTTTAGGGCATGAGCCCAGCACATCCAAAGCTCAGGTGGACAACACCATAAGAAACAACAATAATTAAACGTTCACCATTAAAAATTTATTGGGGGCGACAAAAGTTTTAGATCAAGCTGACATGTGTGTTTTCTCTTCATCCACGTCAGTGTGACCCAATTAATAGGTTAGATTGAAAATAAACATTACAATGGACCTTAAGAAATTTTTAATGGTGACCATTTTATAACCATTGTTTCCTATTTCCTATGGTGTGGTCCACCTGAGAATTGGATATTATTAATTTTTTAGATCCTGACTTAAAATGACGTGGCAAAATGGATGGACAACATGGATAAAATATATACATCATCGCCCACTCGGGTTTGATCAGATTAGATTGGATGGAAAATAAACGTTACCGTGGGCCCTACGAATTGTTTAACGGGGAAAATATTATCTCCGCTGCTATTTTTGGTGTGGTCTAGATGATCTTGGGATATAATTCATTCTTTGGATAGTGCTCTAAAATGATCTCTGAAAATAGATGAACGGTGTAGATGTAATAAATTCATTACTATGGAGCCCATATAACTTTGATCTCCTTTGAACTGTTCGTACAACTCGGAGCTCAAGGAGTGTCAGGGCTCGTCTTAGCGTGACACGTACCTACAGCCAGCGGCTAGCTGGTGCGTGGTACGCCTAGAAAAAAAAAAGAGAGAGAGAGAGAGGGGGAAACCGAAAAGAAAAAAGAGGGAAAGAAGAGAGAAAAAAAAAAAAGAGGGAAAGAGAGAGAGAGAGAGAGAGAGAGAGAGAGAGAGAGAGAGAGAGAGAAGAAGAAGAAGAAGAAGAAGAAGAAAAGGAGGAAGAAGGCCGCAGCCGCAGCCGCAGCTGCAGCTGCCTGAGAAGAAGAAGAAGAAGAAAGAGAAGAAGAAGAAGAAAAGAAAGGAAAAGAGGTACGTCTTTTTTTTTTTACGGGCCCGTATCGGCCGATACGGGCACAAAAACTGGGAATGGCCGATACAGCCCTGTATCGTGTAACGGGTACCACCGTTATTGATACGTATCGGCCGTTACAGCCGATACGTATCCAATTTGGTATACCTTGTTTGTGATAGATGAAGAAGTCTTTGATTAGTAGATGACAAATTGGAAAACACCAAATTTAAATTTGTATTAGCTCAAAGTCTCGAACGGTATGATGAAGAACACGCATGGACAGGCCTGAAGAAGGTGAAGGACGAACCTGCGGACCACTTCTTTCCAAACCAGGGAAGAATGGAGCAGATGAATTAATAGGCTTTCCAAACCAAGAATCCAAGGATTGACATGGGTGGATTGGGCAAGCCCAAGGTCAAACATCAACTACTAACCAAAGGCTGAAATAGAGGGAAAAGAGGTACTCAATCTTTGAATTCCACCAGGATCCAAAACAATCATCTTGCAGGTGCCTATGCAGCTATGCTACGATGCCAATGAAGGATGGTACCTGACAAAAGTGTGTGATAGCAATGCAGATGATGATAAAGATCCTACGGCCATTCATAGGCTTATTTATTTTGATGATATTTCTTATAATCTCATATACAGTTGTTCACCTGATGATCCTTTAATCGATCTACGACAATTGATGGGAGTTCACCATAAAGAGAAAATCTTCATGCACTTGAAGAAGTGTAACACAACGTAGTCTTCCCAGGATGCATTATGTCAACTGAACATGCCAAGGCTGATTCTGACAAGATAAAGGCTACCCTTGACCAGCTGGCTCCGGCAAGCATTCTCACGGTTCACAGTTCACATGCTAACAGTCTTGTATTGAACGTTTATTAGGAACTTCAGTTCCATCATGGCACCAATTACTGAGTGCACACAAGCAGGTTCCTTTGAATAGACTAAAGCAGCGATTGACGCTTTTGAAGAGTTTAAAAAGCTGCCAAGTCTTCAAAGCAGCATGTGATGCTGTCGGGTAGGTATGTGTGTTCTGATCCAGGAAACAGAGACACCATCTATTTCATCCAAAGTTAGTGCTCCATTCTGACCATGAGGCCTTGGGGTACCTAAACTCCAAAAGGAAATTGAGTGCCATGGCATTACCAAGTGGAGTGCATATATTCAGGAGTTCACCTTTAACCCCAAACAGAGAGCGGGCATAGAGAACAAATGTAGCAGATGCCCTCAGCAGAAAAATGCTCTCTTGACTATACTGTGCAGTTTCTGTAGAGGGATTGACGAGATCAAGATAGAATATGCAACTGTAAAGACTTTGGAAGACTTACTTTGCTTTGCCTACCTGATCAGATGATGAGTATCAGCGATTTTCCCCAGATAATTGGACATTTGTTCTACGTTATGAGTTTATGCATTCCAAAAGGCTTGTTGTGAGAGCTAGTTGTGTGCAAGTTGCACTCTGGTGGCCACTTCAGGATTAAGACAACAACCATGATTCTTGAAGACCATTTCTACAAGCTTGGCGTCAAGAGAGATGTTGAGACTGTTGGGCAACTATGTCGAGCATGCCAACTTGGTAAGGATGTACACAAACACTAGGCTGTACAATTCTGTTACCTGTACCAAGTGGACCATGGGAAGATCATAGATCTTGCCTTCGAGCTGCCAAAGATGCAACATGGTCATGACTCCTGCATTTTAGTTGATCACTTCTCCAAGATGGGGTGCATCATAGTGAGATGTGAAGTAAATGAGTTGCTTCTACACGACACCTAGGGTAAAGATAGGAACTAAAGTGAATTCCCAGGTGCATACCATCCATAAGCCGACAGCCAGACTGAAGTGGTCAACAGGAGATTACGAAATTTGTTGTGGTGACTCGTGGGTGATCTGCATAAGTAACTGCGATCCTTCCTATCTCAAGCAAAGTTTGTCCAAAACTTTTCCGTGAACCGTAAGATGGGATCATCATCACCTTTCAAAATTGTTGGTGGGATTGAGCCTCAACAACCTATCGATCTGGAACCATTGCCAATTACTACAAGCCCGAGCCAGCATCTGAGAATTTTCCGCAACATATAAAGTGATACACGTGATGTCAAGCATAAGATTGCAAAATGTAATGAAAACTATAAAAAAAAAAATTTTGCTTGAAACTAGGCAACAGTTAGCGCAATGTAAGGAAGGCGACCAAGAAATGGCGCATTTGAAGCTTAATCAATTCCCAACAGGATCATATGGCAAAATGCATTCAGGGAATATGGGTCATTACCACCAAAAAGTGGCTTGGAGAGCGTGTAACTTATCAAGCTTCCAAGTGAATTGAAGATCAGCCCTATCTTCAATTTTGAAGATTGAACCACATACTATGGACCCCATAAGGATGAGGAAGAACAAGCAATGCAGACACCTGGATTACCATGACAGTGCGATGAAATATTGAAAATGTGCTTGGCAATCAGATTGTATACACATGCCAAGGTGGGTACTAGAAACTTTTGGTGAAGTGGAAGGAAGGTCCGAGTGTATGTGGATTCGGACAGTGCATGTTGCTGTACATATGTGGATGACTCACAGTCATTTTGGAAATGGTGGCAATCTATCACGATAGTCTGCACTTAAATACAACCAGTATGGGCAGTGCTACATATCAATTTTTTGGCTAGACTATATGGACACAATTGCCACTACTTAAAACCCTGTTCACATTGTGTATTTACATTGAATTGATGAAATGATGTCAAGGTGTGTGTTTGCCACAACTCACTAAATTGCAGCATTCATCCATCATACACATGGAACACAGAATACATCCATCTAGAGTCAAGACCATCCAAATAATGTGCCCAATGGAGAATAGGGCGGGAAATGAATAAATAGCAGTGATTCAAACCATCAATGTGGTGGGCAACAAATAGACAGTTAAGAAGAAAACGTCGGCGGCCAAAGTTCTACGAATGAAACCAGATGGTTAAGATCGTCCGATCAGTGTGAATATCAGGCCATGCTCCATGCATAACAGCCCCATGATCAGTACGATTCGGCTTGAGTTGCCACAACATGTAAACTACTGCAAATGCGCACAATATATGGCGCATTTACAGATTGTTCAATGTCAGGAAGCGTAGTGACAGTTCTTGAATGAGAATTCCAAACTGTGTTTGTATGCCCGAGGGAACTGAATTACGAAATTACATTCTAATCAAATGCAAATATGTTCATTTCAAGTCCAACCTAACACAATGAAATTCCAATCACTGTTCGTCGATTCGAAGGTACTCCACTAATTAGTGTAATTCAAAATTGTTACTGCACCCTAATGTGCCATTAAAAAAATCATGAACACTGCTGAAAGTGTTAGGGGTCATTTCTAAGCATGGATTTAAAATCCTGTGGATTTTTCGAATCAGCTTTCAGGTGGGAAAACAAAAAGGGTGCTTTTGTGGGATTTTGGAGGAATCAAAAATCCAAATCCTTCAAAATCCTTTCTACCAAAAAGGACGCAGATTGCTTGTGGAAGCGTTTACAGGAAGCTAGGTGAGGCCCACCATGATGTTTGTAAGAAATCTACTTGTCCATCTATTTTGCTAGATCATGTTAGGACATGGGCCTAAAAATGAGGCAGATCCAAAACCTGAGTGGGCTGCACTACAGGAAAATGTAGGTAGGAAAATGCCTACTGTTGAACCTCTCTGGGATCCAGTGTGATGTTTATATGCCATCCATATTCCTACTTGGATGAATCGAAAACACAAAAAAATATTAGCCTGATACAAAATTTCTGTGGCCCCACGAATGTTTCAATGGTAGACGTTCAATCCTCAATGTTTCCTGTCGTGCAGCCCACTTGAGTTTTGGATCTACCACATTTTTGGGCTCATGTCATGATCTGAAAAACAACATGGATCTCTCAAAACATCACGATGAGCTCCACGAAGATTCTCGTCAGAGGAAGTGCTGTGTTTTTGTAATAAAAATAAATTTCAAAAATAAGAGTTATTTTTAGAAAGTAAATATATATATTATTATTTAAACTTTCAATAAATAGTGTGTATAGCCAGTTGGTAAGAGAGGGGGTTTTTGCTTCTGCAACCAGGGTTCAAATCTCCTCAAGGATAGTGCGTGTGCGGCTTGGGCCCTTTATTAGGCGCACTTAGCACTTCGCATGTGCGCATCGTCATATAGAGCCAAAAGAGCCTTATTCTTTTTGGCATGTGGTTCAAATTGTTTTGACCATGGTGCAACTTGACTACCCAGAAGTATTATTAACCTTAGTGTTGATTGAGAGTGACTGTGATATGGTTGTACATGTCTCAACAATTTTAAATTGTTGGATGACCATTTTTTGTCTAAAAAGGTACATAAATAACTGCCATAGGACAAAGGGTCATGTCCTTTCATGAAGGATGTTGTTTGCTATGAATGAGTGTGGATGTCTTAAAGAGGCTCTTTGGTATCTCTACATGAAGAACTCCATGACCATTCAATTACTATAAATCCTGGATATTATAATCTGGAAATGCATTCTTCTCTCTCTATTGTGCAGTACTCTCGAATTTGACCTCTTACTGTGTTTTTCCAATACATTAAGAAGGCATATCGGTGTTAAAACTAGAGATCTGTTCAACACTTAAATATGTAATTTTTTGTGTTGTAATTCGGATTGAGAATTCATTGCATCCTGAAGACAATTTGCAGATTTCCTTCGTTTGCACTTGCTGAAACTACCAGAAAAATGGCAGCAAATCTGTCTTGAGAAATTGACTATTCAAGTCGAGCCTTGAACCTGACAGATCTGATTGTCTCATTATATTTTTCGTCTATCATCTCTGTTCTAGATTGTTATTTTTTCCAACAGGAAGTTCCTGCAAAAGCCTTCGCAGGCAATCTGCTTCCCTACCAAAAGACCTAAACAAACTGAATTCCGCACCAAATCCTCAGAATCCACGCTGACAAACGGCTTATTTTAGTTTATTTTTTTTCTATTATGACGAAAAGAAAAGGAAAAGGAAAAGAAACCCTAGATAGACAAGGTTGGGGTTTTTTGGACCTTCGAGGGATCGACTTTGTGGAAGTCTTGACGACGGAGATTACGCGATCGGAGACCTCTGATTTGTCGAGGAATGAGCCTTTAACCTCGTCCGAGAAGCCTCGCCCGAGGACGAGGAGGAGATCCTTCAAGCAAGGAGGAGGAGGTCGTCCAAGGGCATGGACTTTCACTCTCACGTGCCTCAGGATGGCGTTTCTCGCAGCTGCTGCTGTTGCCGCCATTTTCACAGCTGCATACTGAAATTTTTCACAAAGGAGAGATGTTCTTGACACGAATTCCTCCGCAACCCAGGTCTGTGGGGCCCACCATGTTGTCTGTGTAAAATCCACTCCGTCTATCTAATTCTTTCCCCGATATTAACCCTAACCCTAAGACTAAAATCAGCTAGACCCATGGGACACACCACATGGAACAATGGGATAAGACGCGAACCACAGGTTTTTTTTTTTGGGCGGGGGGGACCCATGTTGTTATTTTTCATCAAAACCGTTAATCAGGTGTGATTCACCAGAATGAAGAGAATATTTAAAAATCAGCGTGGAACATAGCTCAGGGGCGCTTCACCACGTGAGTATGGCCCATGCGAGTTTTTAACTTGGCTTTTCATCTGTGTATTCGGTTCAAATAATGGTCCTCCGGTGGATGGAGTGTGTTTTTTTACAGAGAAAACATGGTGGACCACTGGAGCCTAACATTGGCGTTGTCGGCTATTGCTGCTCGAGATACTCGTCTTTACCGACGCGGTTTGATTTATGTGGTTTGTCCACGCCGTGAACTCAAAGTTAAAAGGAAATCCAAAGCTGAAGCGTAACATAGCAGAGAAAATGGTGGGAATTGGACGCTTACCACAGCCAATATCCCTTCTATGTTTTCTCTGCGTCTAGGTCTTGAGTGACCTCATGATCGGGTTTGACAGATAAACATCACTGTGGGCCTGGGAAGGCGTAAACGGTAGGCGTTGTTTCCTGTGGTGTTGTACACATTAGCTTTCAAGGGAATTGTACCGGACGTGTTGGTGGTTTCGTGGCTTAGTAATCCAGACCGTTGTTTTCCCATCATGGATCTACCCTTTCTGGGCCTGTTTGGGAGCGTGGATTTGTAACCCCCATGATTGGAAACCCTCCCAGTTTGTTTGGCACAATCAACTTTAATCCAAAAGAACCTATGCATGGTATATTCACGGGCGTTTGAATTTAATTACCAAATCAATTTTAATATTTTTAATGAGTGAGATATCTAATTTTTGACACAATAGCTGTGATAAGCCCACTGAAATATATACTTTACTCGAAAATGATGAAATTCCAAGTCTCAAATGGGCCACAAGCACAAGATCATTTTTGAGTGACTAATCAACAATTTTTAATAGTTGATTTACATGGACAATGTTTGGACCATGCTAGACAATATTAGTGGGTCATGTGCCCAATAGAATGATAGTGTATAGTGAAACACATGTTACACCTACAACTATTGAAATGATTTTAGGTGTAATCTAAGCTCTCATCGTGGATTACAAACCCCCTAGATTTGAAACCCCCATTTACTTTATACTGCCAAACAACCAGGGGATTTGAAACCTCCTCCAATCTACAGTGCCAAACAACCCCTCATGTTGCCAAACAATCAATGGATTTGAAACCCCCTTAAATCCCCTCCAATCCACGATGCCAAACGACCCCTAAGTATATTTCATCAAACAACCTTAAGTTTCTATTTCTGGCCTCAGGAGAATTACACTTGTTGCACTCAATCCAATGAAATTTGACTACTGGTGTGACTGAGGGTCTAAATTTTACATGTGTATGTGAGTAGGATGCGTTTGAAGGTTGATTGAATTGTTGGTGTCCAAACAGATTGGACACTGCGATCAGAGATCCAGAGCCCTCTCAACCGCTGATAGTGTGCTTCATTTAGGCGACTAGTGAAAGGAAATGAGGCCAATTCTT
The DNA here is from genome assembly GCF_029962835.1 of Magnolia sinica. Taxonomy (NCBI): domain Eukaryota; kingdom Viridiplantae; phylum Streptophyta; class Magnoliopsida; order Magnoliales; family Magnoliaceae; genus Magnolia; species Magnolia sinica. Next base: position 56,479,043 of record NC_080582.1, read on the forward strand.
CTCAGCGAGATCTTTTTGCTTGAGGACTTATTCTTTCACTGACACTTTAAGTTTAAAATAATTCTCAAATTAAAAAAGTATGCATTCAAATTAAATAAGTCAAAATATTATGAAATAATATTTATTACAACCGACAACCAACAAGACAACCAAATGAAAAAATAAATAAAAAATGAAAAGAGATAAATACCTTATACACCTTGTTATGGGTAAAAATAGGTTAGTTAGAGGTACGACGTTGGCTCGAACATCTGTGCGCGTCACGTTGTCAGCTAGTGTCAGTCATGACCAAGGAGCTTATTAACGGCCAGAAAATGATACTGTTGTATTTCAATTGTACGACGCCGAGCTCCCCCATGACCTCGTCTATGTTAGAGCTGATGTTCAAATATCTTGGAAGAGCCTTTGAGGCATGACCCCGTATAAGACAAAGCACACCCTGCTCGAAAGGCTTGTAGAAGAGCCCCTACACCGTTCGATAAGATGAAGATGATGGTCATCTTGGATTGTGTCTTATGCTCTACTAAGGAAGGGAGCTCAGTCCCGATGCTCGGATACGATATTTAGGGTCAAGTCAACAAGTCGACAATCTACTTAATGTTAAGGGGATGCTCGATCACGACCATCAAAGAGCCCAACTCAGTAAACTACTCATCGGGACGGCTATATAGGCTACCTCGGATGCTCGACCTTGGCCTCTTACTACATGTTTCTTTTGATCCGACCACTCAGATCTTATCGAAAATATATGTGGGGGTATTCAAAGAAAAATTGCAGCTGCTTGCAATTGGTGCGTAGGGGTATTCAAAGAAAAAGCCAAACCAATTCGAAATCAAATTAAGTTGTTGAGTTTAAAGTCCCTTTATATACATTGTTATGCCATCGTCTAGCAACCTGAGTTTTTTTTTTTTTACACACGCACACAAACACCCCCCCACACACGCTCACACATGCACACACACCCCACACATGCATGCCGTGGGATTTCATCACTGGTGGGTACTTGAACCCTTGACCCAGTGTTGAAACTCTTGGGAGTCTACCACCCGGGTAAGAGTAAGGAGTCTACAACCCGGGCTTTTAGAGCAAGTAGTTGTTTGACATAGTTTCATAACAGAAGGTCGTGTTAAAATATATGACCGGGCCATCATTTATGATGTGAGTGAGTGTTCGTATGTGTGTGACACCAAAAAGGACTTGGATTGCACAGTGTAGCACACAACACCATATTTTATATACACCCATTTTGCCCACAAAATTTAGGGCATGATCTCAAAGGTAAATCCACATCTAAAGCGGGCTATGCCATAGGAAATACTATTGATTGAACAACCACCATTGAAAACTTCTTGCACTGTAGTGTAAGATATATGTTCCCTATATAATGAACAGTTCAGATTGATGGACAGGACCGTCTTAGTGTAAATAAGCCGTCTTAGTGTAACTAAGCCACTAGGAGCACTATACCTTAAGGTGCTCATGGAGCAGGGTTCATGAGAAATACCATTGCTAGTTTGCTACCGGAGCGACTACAGTGGATTTCCGACTTTGAGGCCACCGTGATGTATGGTGGCTTAAATCCACGCCAACCATCCATCTTCCATTTTGATAGCTCATTTCAGGACATTATCCAAAAATGAAGCAGATCCAAATCTTAGGTAGACCAGGCCAAAGAAAACGGTAGTGATTGAATACCCACCCTTAAAAGGATCTATATAAGCTGGGGATGAAAGGAAAAAACAAATATTATATTGATCCATTTTATTTTTATTTTGCTCACAGTAGGTTTTTAATGTTCAATCACTATTGTCTTCTATGGCATAGGCCACCTGAGATTTGAATCTCCTTTTTAAAAAAAAAATTATTTTATTTTACCTTGCCCTATGGAAAGCTGTCAAAACAGATACATGTTGCGGATGTAAGGCACAAACATCATGGTTTGCCCCAATCCATTGAAGCCGTGCCCATTTCCACCATACAGATAGCACGTGATTGGCACTGAATTAAAAGAGACACAGATGGGGAGAGAGAATAGTAACACCACAATACAAAATATTTCTAAAAGATAAGAATATGAATTTTTTTTTTAAAAAAAAAGGAAGAAAAAGTGAAAAAAAGAAGAAGAAGAAAGCATAGTTACAATCTTAGATGATAAGAGAAGGTATGTGTCGGATCTTAAATCAATTCTTGAAGGGTGGTGACATGTCGCAATCCATCACGGAGCATCTTCAATTTTCTGCAGTAAATAATACATAAACATCTAAGATTGGGCATCTCTCCTTCCTGCACTCTCCACTCCTCTAATTCATTCAATATAGACATACAAATCGTCAAGCAGTGGCAACCCTCCGACGGAGAAAACCATTTCCTTTCCCATGTAAGAACTAATTTGTAATTTGAGAATCCGAAGCTTTGGCAGCTTCTCCAGCGTTCCCATCTGGTCTTGCTCTAATTTTGACAGTCTTAGGTGGGAATTCATGCAGGTCCAGTAATTTCTCTATGCATCCACTCAACTCCATCTTATATAGATGCTGATGATTTGAGGAGAACTCTAAAGCTGGAATTGTGCTTTGATGACCCGCAATTAGTAACAATGATCTGAGGAGGACCAACTTACTAACGGAACGGGATAATGTCATGTCGAGATCTCCTCTTATTGCCACTCCTGTTATTCCTATTTCTCTTAAATTGGTCAGTTTTATCAACCCATCTTCTATCCAGCCGCCCGCTTCTACTGATGTGAGAGTCTGAAGTTTGCCTAAGTGGAGTTGTGTGCCATTGCTGATTCGACACTGTCTGAAGAGCAGTAGGTGCTGCATCTGGTCCATCTTCCCAATATCATCTGGTAGCATGTGGATACTTGTACTCTTTAGATTGAGAGTATGTAAATTGGATAAGCGGGTAACGGTGGATGGTAGCATCTCTAGGTATATGCCTGAGAATGGATGGTAGCATCTCTAGGTACATGCCTGAGAAACGTAGGTACCTCAAGTGGATTAGATACCCAATTTCATCAGGGAGGCTGGAGATTCGTACCTTTTTGAGATCCATCACTTAAGTAATTTGAAAGCTCCCTAGAGGATTTTCAACTGCTGCAGTTTCTCTAGAATTTCAATCTGTCTACTGAAGTGCAACAAAGAAAGGATGTGTAGAGTGGAGTGGTTGAGAGACATGGACTTGCAGATGCTACGAGAACTAATTGCAAGCCGGCGTGCTGTTGTCGGTGATGTAGGCGCTAAGTTCCCATACATGGACAGAAATCTCTCCTCCTTGGCTTTTGATATTGAGAAGTCGCATAGAAGAACATGAATACGGCATTTTTAACTGTTTCATGTCGAGATCTCCTCTTATTTCCACTCCTGTTATTCCTAATTCTCTTAAATTGGTCAGTTTTTCCAACCCATCTTCTATCCAGCTGCCCGCTTCTACTGATGTGAGAGTCTGAAGTTTGCTTAAGTGATGGAGTTGTGTGCCATTGCTGCTTCGACACTGTCTGAAGAGCAGTAGGTGCCGTATCTGGTCCATCTTCCCAATATCATCTGGTAGCATGTGGATACTTGTATTCTTTAGATTGAGAGTCTGTAAATTGGATAAGTGGGTAAAGGTGGATGGTAGCATCTCTAGGTACATTCCTGAGAAACATATGTACCTCAAGTGGATTAGATACCCAATTTCATCAGGGAGGCTGGAGATTCGTACTTTTTTTAGATCCATCACTCTTAAGTAATTTGAAAGCTCCCTAGAGGATTTTCAACTGCTGCGGTTTCTCCAGAATTTCAGTCTGTCTACTGAAGTACAACAAGAGCGGATGTGTAGAGCGGCGCAGTTGAGAGAGATGGACTTCCAGATGCAACGAGAAGTAATTGCAAGCCAGCGTGCTATTGTCGGTGATGTAGGCGTTAAGTTCCCATACACGGACAGAAATCTCTCCTCATTGGCTTTTGATATTGAGAAGTCGCATAGAAGATCATGAATGCGGCATTTTTTAACTGTTTCATTCCTCTTCCTTTCCGCCACCTGAATCATGCTTCTACTAATGAGCTCACCGAGATAATCCTCTGCAACATCCTCCATTTCTTCTTCTCATTTTTGTTGCACGGATCCTTCTGCTATCCACAGCTTAATCAAGTCACTCACAAGAGTCTTCAGGAAATGCTTCAAAATAAAGAAAGCAGGGCTTCAAGTAATAGGGCAAGTCATGCTAGCTTAGTGTCAATGTGCCCTAGATCTGATCTTTGCTTTCATTTAGCCACCATTGGACACTTATAAACACTTTATCCAACCCACTTTTTACCAGACTGCTCTTTCCTTGATAGAAGGTCTCCCAATACAGTAATTGCTAGAGGCAAATCTCCATGTTTCGCAATCATCTCTCTCCCCAACTTATCTAGATTTAAAAGGCATTCAGGTGCAGGAAGTGTTATGTTTCATTGCGAGTCGTGAGCATCACTCTACTGCCCCTTTTCTCATCTGGAAATGCAGAAACCGAACCCTTCCAAGCATCTTTAGTCCATATATCATCAAGTACCACCAGATCTTTCTTCCTTTTCAGGTACTTGGAGCATGAAAACTGAAACACTAACCTTTCATTGCAAGAGTAGTCTTTCCGATTCCTCCCAAACCATTGATCACAATAACCGTACATCGTAGATCTCCTTCAATCAGCCGCCCCACCAATGTCTTTGTCTTGTCATCAACACCGACCACATCAGCTTCCTCGACGATGGGATCCCTCTTCTCCCGCCACGCCTGGCTTTGATTTGAAGAAGGTGAAGCTTCTCCACATGGTGGTAGATTGTCGATGCCGTACTGAGATCTGTTGGATGAGATCTCTTCGAGCCTTCCTTCTGTCTCGTTGATCTTCTTTCCAACATCATGGATCGTTAGTATATCTCTGAAGCCACGAGCAATACCTGTTAGGGATCCCATCCAACCAGGGTTTCTCCCTTGATGTTGTTGTTCATCGTTAAAGATGAAAGCGTCGATGACATCCTCGGCATCAAAGGCAACTTCTCTCATTTGGGACACCCAAAGCTTAATTCTTTCATTATCTTTGGGCATACGATCGGCATCCTTGAGAAAAGCACGTATCCATTCAAGTTTGGATCTAAGAGATCTGACCTTCTCATCTACTCGAATTAGGAAATACGCTTCCTTCGTTAGAAAATCGTTCGGTTTTTCTATGACGAACTGAACAGCTCCGTCAGCCATTATTCTCTCTCTCTCTCTCTCTCTCTCTCTCCGAAGCCTCGATGTTAAAAACAAGGTTTTCTGCAACTCTCTACCTTCGAAAGGAAGAAATCTCCGCACAAAAGTAACTATTTCATCTTTTGCTTTATCAAAAGCAAACGCACTCAGCTGCCTTTCTCTCTGCCCCGCGAGTCCACTGAAAGAGTGCATAAGGTGCGGCCCCGGATCTACCAAACACAGTGCAGCCCTGACTATTGGGCCCATATGTGTGTATATATTGTATATCCATGACGTAAATTCGTTTTTAAATATAATTTTATGTCATGAAGAAGAAGATTAAATATATAAAAACCTCTAGTGGACCACACCGTAGGAAATAGTTTCGATTGAATACTCACCATTAAAAACCGTAGGAAACAGTTGTGATTGAATGCTCACACTAAAATTTTCTATCAAAACGGATGGACGGCGTGGATATGCAAAAAATGAATCTAGGTAGGTCCTAGTTTCAGGGATGCACCGTGGCGCATGAGGCAGGGCCCTGCACCGCGTTGGGTGAGGCCGGGCTGCAACTATTCCGCAGTCGCAAGGATTCCACAGGTGGGGCTCAGCTTGATGTTTCTGATGAATCCATCCCGTCCATCCGTTTTTTCAGATCATGTTAGAAAGTGGTCCCAAAAATTACCTAGATCCAAAACTCAACCAGGCCACACAACAAGAAAAAGTGGGTAGGGTAATGTCTACGGTTGAAACTTCCATAGGTCCACCGTGATGTTTATGCACCATCTATATCGTTCATAAGTTCATCTCTACTGGGATGAACTGAAAGCACAAAATATTAGCCCAGGAATATTTCATCAGTGAACGTTTAATCCTCGCTATTTCTTATCGTGCGGCCCACTTGAGTTTTGGATCTGTCTCATTTGTGGGGGCTACTGAAGTTTGCAATTAATCTCATCTTTTACAAAACAAACAAAGTAAATATGTATGATAAGTTCAATGGTTAAGATTCACGCAATGTTTTTGTTTGGCATGCCCACAGGCCAGTCTGAGTAAGCATTAAGAAGTTTACACGTTAAGCCATCTCAACCTTACATTTCTTCCACGCCTCCAAAGTCCGGGAACGGATTGGCTACTCCCCCTGACACCAGCCAATGGCTGGTGGTCGGTGCTTTGTGGGCCCCACCATGATTTATGTGTTTCATCCATGCCGTCCATCTATTTTTACACATAATTTTACAATATAAAATCAAAAATTAGATATATCCAAATCTCAAGTGAACTACGTTATAGGAAGTAGTGTTGAATGAGCGTCGACCATTAAAAACATTTTGGTGGCCATAAAAGTTTTGGATCAAGGTGATTTTTGTTTTTTCCCTTCATCTGGGCATGTCTGACCAAATCAACAGATTGGATGTCAAATAAACAGTACAGTGGACCTTAGGAGTATTTTAATGGTGGATATCCAATCACTATTGTTTTCAGGTGGTGTGGACCATATGAGATTTATATCCTTCTAATTTTTTGGGTAAATCCATAAAATGATCTTTAAAAATGGATGAACGGAATGGATGAAACATATACATCATAGTAGGGCCCACAGAGCACCGACCATCAGCCACGGGGCTGGTGGCAGGGGGAGTAGCCAATCCGTTCCCCCAAAGTCCAATGGCCGGAGAGCTTGGATAATTGTTCACTAGAAAAGTAGCGTTAGTAATTGCTGCCCACGAGGCTTGACGAAAACGTAGCCGATTAGGTGCGGACAGCCGCACCCAATACGGTGTGGCCCAGACTTCGAAGTACACCTTGATGTATTTCTTTTATATCCAAGCCGTCCATTCATTTTATCAGATCCTTTTACTGCATGAGACCAACAATAAAGTAGATCCAAATCTCACGTGGACCGCACAATAGGAAACAGGGGTGATTGACCGTTAAAAAGTTGTTGTTGGGCACAAAGTCTCAGGTCAAGCTGATATTTGTTTCCTCCCTTCGTCCCGCTATTTGTTGCCTTTTCAGCCATTAGGGTGGCAAATAAACGTTACCATGGGACCTAAGAAGTTTTTAATGATGGGGGATTAAATCACCACTGTTTGTTTGGGTCCAGCGGAGAATTTTTGGATCTGCATTATTTTTGAACTAGTATCCCTGCTGACGCCCCCACCTAAGACCGATAAGCTAACAGGATTGAACCTGGGCACCTCACCCAATCAACTTAACCTTAAATTTAAGGGAGCTAAAGCCAACAAATTAACTAATCCCATTTCAAGCCCAAAACCAAGCCCAAAACAATCCCAAACTTAGGCTCCGTGGACCTTTAGGACTACTGCAAAGTATAACCATATTAACCAATGGCCCGCAAACTAACACAAAAATATGCCAGTGAAAGCAAGATGGGGATCCATGTGATGTGCGCAGCCTATGGTGTCACACGCCACGTGGCACCTCTCCCTTGGCAGGAGAAGGTACACAAGTGGAGCTCTCTTGAAAGGCAGGCAAGTGTGTGGGCATGGAAAGAGACTCCACTACTTCGTCTCCTTTACCTAAATTACCCATTTCACTATCTCATTCAATTGATGAGATTTGACACATGACCATCTCAAATCTCAGCCCTTTAAGCATTTCCAACTGTATTGTAATAATCCAGATTTCTCCTACTCGAATTTGAAAAAGTTCAGATTATTACGTAGAAAATTTTCATTTAAATACATTATAGAATGCTTTCACTTCCACCAGTACGAAAGATAGTGTATATAACTTTCCTAATTAGAAATTAAGAGGAACTTCTTTTATGAAAATTGCTTAGCATATAGATTCCAATCAAAATATGCTATCTTTCTTACACCAGTATAATTTATAAAATTTACGAAAATGATTTTACAGACCCATCACATTTTCTAACCAAATAATCTTAATCAATTACTTGAATTAATGTAGAATGACTTAAGGAACAATTCTGTAAAAGCAAAATCTTAAAAAGACTCCTCCATAATGGAAATCTAGTGTATCCACACATTGTAACCATCAGTTGGGAAAGGTGGTTCTAAAAGTAAACCGACCATTCTCTTCATCATGTTGATAAACCCTAAACCCATCGTTGGAATTACAAATGGAGATATATAAATGTTATTTTCAAAGTGACCCAAGAGTTATAACGATTCACATTAACCTATACGTGAAATGAATAAACGGACCACTTCTGGTGATCTAATCAAATCCAAAATTTAAACCTAAGCTATTGTGAATGATTTAACTGATCAAACCAAACCTCTACTCTTATATCATCATGGAAATATCCAAACTAACAAATCAGCCCCTAAACCCTTCATTTAGTGTTTCATGATCATAAAATTATTTTTCTAAGATTTGGGGCAATGAACTTGATTAAATGATGGTCTTAGATCACACCTTTTATGTGTCGATCATCGAAATCTAGGAGAGCACTTCGATTTAGTTCAAAATCTACCTAATTAGAAGTTTCCTAATCCTTTTAAAACTAGTTAACTTAAAGCATAAGTAACTTGGAGTGGGAGGTCAAGTTGGACCATTTTCCACCATCCGTTCGCAATGAAGATTCACGTAATCACTAAAATCATTCTACTACGAGTTTGTACAAAATGTAGGACTCGATCATTGAAGATGAACTGTACATCTCATGAATTGTCTAAAACACATCCTACGTGTCCATCCATTGTGAAAATTACAACTTTGGTTGATGTTCATAGAAACTATATAAGATAACACATCGGATGATGTAAACACCACACAAACAAGACAGAAATCGAGTTACACCTTAAGTCCAAAAGATAGATGATGCACAAACCAACCTTTGGGCATGTGAAACCATTCAAAGGGCTAGTCGGCCACTCAAAGTGGGCCCCTTCCTGCATAGTCTTAAATTCACTCCGTATAATAGCACACCTTTGTCGAAACTAGCTAGTATATCCAAAATCTATGTAAGACCCGTATCCTAGCACGTATCATTCCATAAACTTCCGCGGTCCTCCCAGTCAAATTCTGACGACCCACGACGCGTAGATAGCATTGGCGCACACTCTTAAGTCATATCCTGTAAACCCGAGCCGACTCAAAACGAGACCTATGTCATTGCGACCGCGCCGTCGTCGTGGTTCCGACGACGCGTCTTGTGCGTCAATGCGACGCTCAGATTATGAGATCCGGCCCGTGCATTATCTAGGTCATTGATCACTTAATCGTGGGACCCACCTACCCTTATTGTTGTACTTTCCTAGAAAAAAAAATAATTACTATGATGTCACCCTAGGGGTGACATCACCCTACCCTACCCTAGCCATAACCCCTTACAAGCAACCACCCCTTCCCCTTTTCCCCAAAAGTAAAAAAAAATCATTAATTGCCTAGAAACCTTCACCCCTCTCTCTCCTATCTCTCTCCCTCACTCTTTCTTCCTCATTCTCCTTGGCAAAAAAACCATGGACGTCCAACCATCTCCTACCTTATATCCTCACCAATGCAACTTCTAGATCGTCATCTTCACCATTGATAGAGCTTCCTAGAGGCAATGGAGTATATGGGAAGAAGAAGAGTAAGGTGGGTGCCTCTTTTTTTTTTTTTCTCTCTCTCCATTATTTTTGAGCGACGATATGGTTGTGTGGCCGCCCTGATGAACCCCACCTTGGTGCATGTTTTATCCACACCCTCCATGCCTATGGTGGCCCACCTGGACAGCATGTCTGAAGGTGGGGCCCACCTTAATTTATATGCTGTATCCAAAACCGCCCAGCGTCGGACGTCAGTGAAGGAAGAGCTTACAGTGAGTGTGTAAACGTCCAAAAAAAAAAAAGAAAAGAAAAGAAAAGGGGGTTTTGGGTGGGTCACTCATGCAGGCCCCACCTTGATATATATTTTTAATCTAAGCCGTCCATCCCCTTTCTTACCCCATTTTAAGCGTTGACCCAAAAAAATGGAGCCAATCCAAGGTTCTTGTGGGTCATAGCGTAGCAAATGGTGTTTTTCACCGTTAAAACTCACCCTGATATTTTGGTACACTAAAACATATTTGATACTGGGCTCTTTTGGACGGTCTCAAGGTAAGGAGTCCAATGGATGGGTTGGATTTTTCGGAGGTGGGCCCTACCTAAGAAAAACCGTGAGAACACGGTGTTTTTCAAAAAAAAAAAATATCCAAGCAGCAGGCGCTGCTGCTGTGCACGTTGCACAGCAGCGTCCTGCGCTGTTGTGGCGTCCAAGAGGGCCAGGAACGTGGGTCCCTTCCGTACACTCCACCATGATGTGGTAGAACATCCACACTGTGCATTGGGTAGGCCCCTTAGGGCAGTGGGTCCCCACCAAAAATCAGAAATATATGAAGCTCGGATGGCCCACATCATAAGAAACAATGGGATTGGATGGCTGCCATTGAAATCTTTTTTTTAGGTTATCTAAGAAGTATTGGACCATTATGAAATTTGTTTTTCCCCCTTTATTCTGGTCTTTGTGACCCTATTAACAGTTTGGATGGAAGATAAATGTTATGGTGGGCCCCACGTGGGACCCACTTGCATGGAAATGGATTGGATAGTGTACGGCACGCAGCTATATATAGCTGCTGTATTGACGTCAGCACCCATGTGGGTCCACACAATATATGCATTGTATCCAACGTCCAGATGCTGGACGGTGGTGCACACGATGATGTATTTGCCATCCAACTGTCCGTCCATCTTTGGGCTGCCGTGAGGCCCACTCCACACGTGCTGCACGTGTGGAGGTGGAGCCCACGGATGTATGCCTGTATGTGGCTGGGAGGATGTATTGTACATCCCAGCCATCCGCCCACCACACCTGGACGCTGGAACTTATAAAATTTAAATAATATTATATATGTTATATATAGATATATGATATATACATATATCTTGTATTTGGTGGGCATGCACATGGGACCCACTAGAGGGATTGGCTGACATACCTCTGATGTATTGACGTCACCATGATCCGTTGCGGCCGTGGGACCCACACACGTGTGGGCTCCACCATGCTGTATGTATCTTATCCACACCATCCAAACACACGGTCCAAACGGCAAATCACACCTTGATAAATTTTGTGGCCATCTGAGAGGCCCACCTTGATGTACTTTGTGGCCCATCCGTCGTGCCCACTTCCATGTATTTTGTGACCTAATCGAGAGGCCCACTTTGACATACATGAGATTCATCGTGGTGTATCTGTGAGCTAGGCCCACCTGTTGCGTCTTTTGAGGCCCAGGTGCAGGGCCCACCTGTTATGTATTTGGGGCCCGTATGATGTGGCCCATTGTGATGTAATAGGGCCCATGGATTGAGGCCCATTGTGATATATTTTCAGCCCATTTGGTAAAGCCCATTGTAGTGTATTTGGGGCTCGTGAGTTGAGGCTCATTGTAATGTATTTGGAACCCGTGAGCAGAGCCCACCTCATATGTTCTATCTTAACCATCCAGGTCATATAGGGCCAGCCTCAATGTATGTTTTATTCATGACATCTGTGGGATGTGTGACCCACTAGATGTATGCCTTCTATATCCACAACAACCATCTGGTGAGGCCCATCTGTTGCATGTGCAGGGCCTACCCATTGTGCATTTGTGCGGCCCATTGATGTAACCTACTTGATGTGTATGACGCCCATTAATGCGGCCCATTGATGTAACCTACTTGATGTGTGTGAGACCCATTAGTGTGCCCATTGCTATATATTGAGTTCCACGAGTCGTAACCAATTATGGTGTATTTATGGTCAGGTGGTAAGGCCCATGCAATGTATTATGGCCCTTTACGATGTATACTAGGCCTTTGTGTGAAGCTATGGGCCCACTATATATTTGGCTTTATGTGGATCATTCCTTGGGAGTAATGATCATTAAATGTCAACATTGTTGGGTAGTGATGGTTATTACATTGTGACTTTTCCTTAGACCTGATAAGGCTCATCCTCATCATTCTCCAGTGGGTTAACCCAACAAATGAACCCCATTGATATTGCTTGGTCCATCATCGGTCGTCTGCATATGGGCCTCGCCTTGCGATTGAGGTCGATTATCATGACCGATTTGTCGATTCTGATTATCGATCGATTTCGATTATCACGACCGATTGTTGATTCTGAGTATCGAGGCAGATTTACCGATCGATGCCGTTTATCATGACCGATTTTGATTTCGATTATCGTGACCGATTTGCCGACTCTGATTATCGACCGATCCCGATTATCGTGATCGATTTGCCGACTCTGATTATCGACCGATCCCGATTATCGTGACTGATTTGCCGACCTTGATTATTGACCGATCCCGATTGTCGTGACCGATTTGCCGACTCTGATTATTGATCGATCCCGATTGTTGTGACCGATTTGCCGACTCTGATTATCGATCGATCCCGATTATCGTGACCAATTTGCCGACTCTGATTATCGACCGATCCCGATTATCGTGATCGATTTGCCGACTCTGATTATCGACCGATCCCGATTATCGTGACTGATTTGCCGACCTTGATTATCGACCGATCCCGATTATCGTGACTGATTTGCCGACCTTGATTATTGACCGATCCCGATTGTCGTGATTGATTTGCCGACTCTGATTATCAATCGATCCTGATTATCGTGACCGATTTGCCGACTCTGATTATCGACCGATCCCGATTATCGTGATCGATTTGCCGACTCTGATTATCGACCGATCCCGATTATCGTGACTGATTTGCCGACCTTGATTATCGACCGATCCCGATTATCGTGACTGATTTGCCGACCTTGATTATTGACCGATCCCGATTGTCGTGATTGACTTGCGGACTCTGATTATCAATCGATCCCGATTGTCGTGACTGATTTGCCGACTCTGATTATCGATCGATCCCGATTATCGTGACCGATTTGTCGATTCTGATTATCAATCGATCCCGATTGTCGTCACCAATTTGCCGATTCTGATTATCGATCGATCCGATTGTCGTGACCGATTTGCCAATTCTGATTATCGATCGATTCGATTGTCGTGACCGATTTGTCAATTCTGATTATTGATCGATCCCGATTATCGAGGCCAAGTATCGAGACCGACTCCGATTGTCGAGGCCGACTCCGATTATTGAGTCTGAGTGTCAATTTCGATTGTCGAGGCCAATTGTTGAGACCTATATGGTGTATATGCGGCTTGTAGTTGAGGCCCAGTGTGATACATTTAAGGGCTAGGCGATGTGATGTAGCCCATTGTGATGTATGTTAGGCCCATGTGAAAGGCCCATCATGATGTGTATTAAGTTCTTGAGTGAGGCCCATGTTGTTGTATATTTGGGCCCTTGTATGAGGTCATGGGTCCACTATATGCTAGGATCTATAGGGCCATTCCTCGGGGGGCAATGTTGGTTAAATGTCCACATTGTTGAGATCGATTGTCGATGCCGGTTATTGATACCGATTATGAGTATGTGACAGCATAGCATCATGATACATGGTCATACGCATCATCTGCATGTTTGTTATGAGATGTGGTTGATCATTGCATATGTCATTGTGCATGTTGTTATGAGACTCCCTGATATACGGAGGTTATCTCACATGAGCGAGCGGTATGCGCAGGATTGATGCAGACTGGATTGTATGACTCATACATCTCGCATTATGATTACTGTACGCCCTAGCGACATCAGGGCCGTAGCCTCCACAGGCATATCGTGGATGGCCAAATGGGACACCAGAAATGTTTGGTTCTAGCATACGGGCGCCATAGATGTCCCTGGGTGAAAATTCCTAAACCTCCGTGGCCAGGAGACTCCCCAACGTCGAGACTGAGTGGATACATGAGCGCCCGAGTGCCGAATACCAGGAGGCTGCGTCTCCCACTGTGTCGTGGTCGGTTGGGAGAGGGTGTGGCCTTACCCGCCCGAGGGTAGGGGGCAATACTAGGCTGAGTTTGACCAGCTCGTGAATAGGTCCGCTATCGACATGCTGGATAGGTATTGGCAGACTATTGGCCAGGTGGATAGTGAGGTTTCTTGCGCTCACTTGGACTGTGCGGCTAGGAGAGCGGTAGTGCCATTTGGAGTGTACTAAACCCCGGTGATGATCCCAGAGATGAACCGTATTGATATGTGGACTTAGTGAGTAGGAGTTGCATACTCATTCATTCATCCATCATTCACTATCCACTCGGGCTGGTGGTGCGCAACTATTTGTTACGTGTACCTTCGCAATGGCTAGGATTTCGGTTGGGGCGCGCGACTAACCTGAGATCAGGAGTTTACCACATTGGGTCTGACCATCCAAATTAGGTATGAGACTAGTTTGGATAGAAGTCCATTGTGATGGACCCCATAGCCTGTGATACTACGTACTACCATACCGACTTCACACTCCAGCATGGTCATTCCATTTGCACTGCATGTTGCATTACATCCGCAGTATATGGTATGGTTGACGCTATTCATTTTACTTATCAGGAATGTATATTGCATTGCATCCTCTGCATCTGATATTTGGCTCTCTATGACTCGTCATTTGCACACTGATTTGTATTGTGTATTTTAATATTGTATGATTTATGACTTTGTCAGTATTTTTGTTTACTCTGATAATTCCTGCTCTTGTCAGTATTTCTGCTTACTCTGATAATTCATGATCTTATTCGTATATCTGTTTATTCTGATATTGTACGATTTATGGATCACCAGTATTTCCGGTCTTGTATGATGATGGCATTGTATTGAATACTTGGCACTTATCTTGTGTACACACTTACACCACCCTCTAAGCTTTCTATAAGCTTATGCACGATAGATGCGTGCAGGAGATGTTAGGTTGCAGCATTGTCGAGTTTGGAGCATGCAGCGGTCTTCTGGAGCTTGATTTTCGATTTTTGTATTTATTTTTATATAGCATTGTACTCAACTAATTATATTAATGGATATGTGATGATGATGTTGCCTTTGTGATTTGGGTATGCTTGTGGTTATGCTTATTACGAGTTGAATGTACAAAAAAAAAACCTCCTTGTAGCATCCCAGGATCGGAATCTGGCGTATGGACGCTAGGAGTCGAGAATGGGGTACTGCGGAGGCTGTCAGCACCGGATTCGGTGATCGGAAATTTTGTGAGCTCGGTTTCCAAGTTTGGGGCGTGACAATCTAAGTGAACTACAACCTAAGTGAGCAATCTACATGAAAAGTGTGGATAACCCTTGGTTGGAAAGTGAAACTATAATGATCCGATGGTTACACAAAAGTACACCTTGGAAAGGGATCGAAAAACCTAATTTCGTGAATGTTTTGGATCCCGAATACAATAAGTGAGCCACCCTTACTCCCACATTCCACCACGTAAAGGGAACGTCCTAGCCTTCCTCTAAATGAGGGAAGGGCTGAATGTCTAGCCCCCTTATCGTTCTCCCACGTGAGAGAGAGAGAGAGAGAGAGAGAGAGAGAGAGAGAGAGAGAGAGAGAGAACTGTGGGTGTCCCAACCACTTCAAATGAGTTTTTCATTTTCTTCTTTATCATCATTGTCCATTGATCTTAAGGTAGTTTAGCCTTAATTTAATTAAATTAATATTTTTTTAGTTTTCTATTTTATAAACCGCCTGGTCGAAGTTCTAGTTTCGATACACGCTATAAATGTGAAATCTAAACCATCCAAAATCTGAATTTTTATTTTTCCTACTTGGGCAAGCCCTAAAATGATCTAGAATCTGAGGTGATGGATTCTTTTAAGCTTACACCAATTTAATTTAAGTTTATATACAATTTGTCTTATTTTCGCCATAAAATTTGGATAGTTTGATTTTCACTATGATTTTCATGATAATAAGTTGTTGGACTATTATAAATTATTTATCCATATGATAATTATGTTTAAGATATGATTTTAATCATGTTGGACAGATTTTGTGGTTTGGATCACAAAATTGTCTTAAATTGCAAAACTACACGCGTTCAGGTCCCAAATGATGCATAGTTTGTGCATTTAGTGGACTGAATGGTTATATTGGCAAATCTTATGATTTTATTGATATTAATATGAATTAAAATTCATATTTTAAATATTAGGATAACGGGACCCACTTTTGGGGTATTTAGGACTTAGTGGGTGACCCGTCTAACCCGAAATCATATTGTTGTGCTTATGGATCACTTTAAAGTGTATGGACTATTTTTTACTATATTGGGGTTTATTTTATTATAATTTTAGATTGATTATTTTATGAAAATAATATTGGGCTTTTTATGAATTCACGAGTGATGAATAAAAGCCATGTCTTTTGCTGATTTTGAGAATAATGTGTGTTTTCACTCTGTATTGAGTTGACTTTTGCTTCTCTTTCTATTTTTATTGAGTTTGTCTATTGCTACTCTTCTCTTTTATTAATTTAGCTTATTGCTTCTCTTTTTTCCTTTATTAGGTTAACCTTATGCTACTTTCCTTATTTTATGACTTGCACATATGTTTTAAAGTTCCAAAACTCTCATGGTTCGATTTAATTCTCTATTGATATAATTGATGTGATGAATGAATCAAAACTAGTGACTTGTATATATATTGTGGATGTAATATACTCTAGGTAGTGACCCTCTTGGTTGATACATAAATACTTGAATTTAGTTAGTGATGAACAAATCTATGTATGTAATCCGTAAGTGCATGATACATCACTTTTCAGGATTGAATGTCGCAATTAGTCTCTCTATGAGTTGTATTGTCTTAAGGTATTTATGTAAATCTACGGTAGCATCGAACACTAACAAATCTCCATTGTTATGGAATGTGGATCGATTCGGACTTTTATAAATTATATTCCACAATGTGGTTGTCACTATGTATGATGAGTTGCGCATACTATGCTAGGCTTTCATTCATATAGATTGATTGTGCATACTTATGCCACTCATAGTGGTGGAATATGAGATGTATTAGAACCTTTATATTGTCTCATTGTGATGAATTACTTGAATTGTTGTTAATCTTCAAGGATAACCATTACTATGAGTAGGGCATTGACCATCTCCAACCATGTAGATGATGTAGGTGATGCACAAGTTGAAGACATAGGCGATGATCTCCCTACAAAATATTATTAAGAATAACGTGAGATTATGTTGTTGATGTTTCCAATTTAATTTACTTTTATTTACATTTCATAATGTGAATTTAGATTTTTGTAATAAGCTCCCACCTGAGTGAGCTTTAAACGATTAATTGAACTTTTATGGCTAAATGGAATAAGAATTATAGTATGGTTGATTTTATTATCATGAATGTATATATTCATGAATCTGAATGCATGTGATGTATAAAAACTACAAAGAGTTTTCCTTGAGCATATTATCTAACACCACAAAACTCGAATCTCGTGAGATGTACACAGGAGTCGGTTTTCGGGGCATTACACCTAGACTTCTTAGCAATTACCAAAAGACCAGTCCAAGAGGCTATAAATATCCCCATCCTCATTCCAAAGCATCTTCTGTCACGCCCCAAACTCAGAAACTAGGCTCATAAAATTTTCGATCGCCGAATCTGGTGTTGATAGCCTCTGTAGTACCCCCATTCTCGGCTCCCAGCACGCATCCGCCAGATTTCGATCCTGGGATCCTACAAGGAGGATTTTCAGTATGATTTTTTTTATGAAGCATAACCACAAGTTTACCCAAATCACAAAGACAACATCATCATCACATATCTACTAATATAAATATTTGAATACAATGCTAAAAGGAAAATACATATGTCAAAAATCAAACCTTCAGAAGACCACTGCATGCTCCAAGCTCAACGCTGCTGCAACCTAACGCCACCTACATGCTTCTATCGTGCATAAGCTTATAGAAAGCTTAGAGGGTGGTGAAAGTGTGTGTAAGGTAAGTGCCAAGTATATAATAAAGCCCATAAATCATACACCATCGGAATAAGCGAAAATACTGACAAGATCATGAATCATACAATATCAGAGTAATGCGAAAATATGCGGTAAGTCCATGAATGTTATCAGCTGTACCAAAGCTATGTGATGCAAGGCATGAATGCTATCGGCTATACCAAGGCCATGCGATGCGAAACATAAAAAGACAATAACAGATGCTAAGGATGCAGTGCAATATGCAAATCCTGACGAGCCATAAATACCATCAACATCATCTAGGCTACGTAAGTGTAAAAACATAGTAACAAAAAATGCTAAGTACTGCAGATGCAATGTAATATGTGGTGCGAATGAAATGACCATGCTGGAATGTGAAGTCGGGGTGATAGTACGTAGTATCGCAGGCTACGGGGTCCACCACAAGGGACTTCTATCCAAACCAGTCCCATACCTAAATTTGGATAGTCTGACTCAATGTGGTAAACTCCTGATCTCAGGTTAGTCACGCGCCCAACCGAAATCCTGGCCATGTGAAGGTACACATAACAAATAGTTACGCACCACCAGCCCGAGTGGATAGTGAATCAATGAATGAATGGATATGCAATTCCTGCTCAATAAGTCCACATATTAGTATGGTTGCTATCTGGGGAAATCACCGAGGTCTATTACACTCCAAACCAGGTTGCCGTCCCATCGGCGCAACAAGGTGAGTGGAAGAGACCTCACTATCCGCCTGCCAATATCGGACTCGACTCATCGATAACGGACCCATTCCTCGAGCTAGTCAGACTCAGCCTAGCATTGCCCCCTCCTCTCGGGTAGGTAAGGCCGCACTTCCTTCTAACCGACCACGACACAGTAGGAGACGCGGCCTAACGGTATACGGCCTTCATGCGCTTATGCATCCACTCGGTCTAGACGTTGGAGCAACCTCTGGATCCAAGAGGGTTTAGGAACTTTCACCTAGGGATATCTATAGCACTCCATGTAGAACAGATTTCCGGTGTCCCATCTAGCCATTCACGATATGCCTGTGGAGGCTATGACCCTGATGTTACTAGGGCATGCAGTAATCATAACACACAATGCAAGATGTATGAGTCATACAATCCAGTCATGCATCAATCCTGCGCATATCGTGCGCTCATGTGAGACAATCTCTGCCTATCAGGGAGTCTCATAACAACCGGCACTATGGCATATGCAATGGTTCATCATATCTCATAACAAACATGCAGATGATGCGTACGGGCATGTATCATGATGTTATACTATCACATACTCATAATCGGTATCAATAACTAGCATCGACAATCAACCTCGATAATGTGGACATTTAACCAACATTGCCCCCAAGGAATGGCCCATACAGTGGACCCATGACCTCACACAAGGGTAAAATATACAACACCATGGGCTTCACTCAAGAGCTTAATACGCATAATGATGGGCTTTCATATGGGCCTAACATACATCGCAATGGGCTCCATCGCCTGACCCTCAAATGCATCCCAATGGGCCTCATCACATAGGCCTCATATACATCACATTGGGCCTTAAACACGGGCTGAATACATATCACAACAAGCCTCAAATATGGGCTGCATATACATCACATTGGGCCTCAAACACAGGCTGAATGTACATCACAATGGGCCTCAAATATGGGTCGCATATACATCACATTGGGCCTCAATAATCAGCCTCAATAATCGAAATCGGCAATCGGCCATAACAATCAAAATCGATCAATAATCGACCTCGATAATCTGAATCGGCAATCGGCCATGACAATCAAAATTGATCGATAATCAGAATCGACAATCGGCCATGACAATTGGAATCGGCAATCGGTCACGACAATCGGAATCGGCAATTGGTCACAATAATCAGCGTCCATCGTTAATCGATAATCGGCTACGATAATCGGAATCGATCAATAATCGGCCTCGATAATTGGAATTGGGAATCGACCATGACAATTGGAATCAATCGATAATTGGCCTCGATAATCAGAATCGACAATCGGTCACGATAATCAGCATCGATCGCTAATCGGCAATCGGCTACGACAATCGGAATCGATCGATAATTGGCTTCGATGATCGGAATTGGCAATCGGCCTCAACAATAGGCTTCGATAATTGGCACTAATAATCAGCATTGATAATCGACACCAATAATCAGTGTCAGAATTGGTCTCAACAATCGGCCTCGACAATTGGCACCGATAATCAGCATTGATAATTGACACCAATAATCGGCATCGATAATCGGCCTATATACATGGCGAGATCCATATATGAACGATCGATCAAACCATAATATAAAGATTGGCCTTCAGCCATGATTATATCAAATTCGATAGCACGAAGCCATCCGTTTATGGCAAATGGGGCCTACATATTTGGGTTAACCCACTAAGAGAATGATGAGAATGGGCCTAACAAGGCCTAAGGGAAGGTCACAATGTGGACATCCAACCATCATTGCCTATTAATGTGGACATCTAACCAACATTGCTCCCAAGGAGTGACCCACATCAGGGATTCATACACTACGTATTGGCCACACATACATCACGTTAGGCCCCATTCATGGGCCTATCATATACCGCGTTGGGTTTCATATAAGGGCCTCAAACAAATCGCAATGGGCCACGTTCATGGGCCTTGAATACATCACAATGGGTCTAGCCCATGAGCCTCGAATACATCATAATGGGTCTTGCCCATGGGCCTCGAATACATCACAATGGGCCTTCACCCATAGGCTCCAAAATACATGATAGGTAGGCCCTGCACCTGGGCCTCAAAATGGGCAACAGGTGGGCCTCGCTCATGGGTCAAAGATACATCCTGATGAGTCACATGTATATTAAAGTGGGCCCCTCGATTGGGCCACAAAAATACATCAAAGTGGGCTTGACGGATAGGCCATAAAGTACATCAAGGTGGGCCTCACAGATGGCCACAAAACACACCAAAGTGGGCATCAATGGATGCTCATATCACGGAGTGGCCCGCCGTGATGTGTTTGAGATCCAACCAATTCATAAGTTAACATAGAGCTAGATGAAGTGGAAGCACAATGTAAGCTTAATTGGAAGCTAATGTGGCTCCTAAGAAGTTTGAACGGTGGATGTCATTGTCACCACTATTTTCAATGATGGGGTCCACTTGAGCCTTAGATCTGACTCATTATTAGCCTTAAGCCTGTATAGACAAGCTCGTCAAGTGGTTGGACGGTTTGGATGCAACACCTACATCAAGGGTGGGGTCCACATGAACTATGGATCTGACTCAATCTTTAGCTCATGCCATCAAATGAGCTTTCAAAGGGGCTGGATGGCTTGGATGCATCACATGCACACACACACACACTGCACACACACACACACACCGTCCCACATGTGGGGGTGGGTCCCACCGTCTAGTGTGGACGGTGTGGATAGAACACATAAATCAGGGAGGGGTTCCACCATCCACGATCAGTGGACGGTGGGAAATGAAACACATACATCTCTATGGGTCCCACGTGGGCCCACCACAATGTTTATTTGACATTTAACCGTTGATAAGGTCGCACGGACCTGGCTGAATAGGAAAAATAAATTTTATCTTGATCTAAAACTTCTGTGGCCTAGAAAAGGAGTTTCAAGGGCAGATGTTCAATCCCACTGTTTCCTCTGATGTGGGCCACCTGAGCTTTGGTTGTAGCTGATTTTTGGAGGGGGCTCACTTCAAGTAGGGGCCCACCTAATGAACGGTTTGGATGACATACACACATCATGGTGGGGCCCACGGCTGGGGCTCGTGGGTCCCTGCTCGTCCGCCCGCCAGCAGCAGGCGCTACCTGCGCCTTTGACAGCACAACAGCAATGCTGCTATTATATGTTTTATTTTATTTTATTTTATATTTTTTTTTGAAAAACTGAAATCCTGGGGTTTTTCATATGTGGGGCCCACATTAGCTGAATCCAGCCCATCCATTTCACTTTATGGCTCATGACCGTCCAAACGAGCCCAATATTTGATGTGTTTCGGCGTATAAAAATATCAGGGTGAATTTCAATGGTAGAAAACGTTGTTTGCTATGCTATGACCAATCAAAAATTCGAATCAGCTTCATTTTTTGGCTCAACGCCTAAAATGATCTAAGGAATGAAATGGACGGCTTGGATTACGAACATACATCAAGATGGGGCCTATACAAGTGGCCTTTCCCAAGAGCTTGAAACAAGCTCATATTTGTGTTTTCATTTCACGTCCAGGGACTTCCCTGGACGTGGACGGTCTGTGTAAAACATATATAGCAAGGTGGGTCTTGCTCAGGTGGGCCACCAAATGATGGATGGTGTGGATACAATACATATAAAGTTGGCCCTCACCTATGGATCACTTGGATAAAATACATGCCTCATTGTGAGGTCCATCCGGGTGGGCCACACAGCCATATCATCACACGAAAACATGAAAAAGAGGGGGAGAGAGAGAGAGAGAAAGAGAGACAGGTGATGATGGAGGGACCCCGACACTATGGGCCCTCCCTTGCATGATCTATTACATACACCAAGTGGGTCCCATTTCTAATGGGCCCACCGATCAAAATCAACGGTGGAGATCCTTTCTCCACCGAAATAGAAGGTCTAGATGACCCATTTTCAAGCTAAAAAAATAAACATCATGATGGGGTCCATGGAGAATGGCTGGGCCTCATCATGGAATGATTATGAAGATCAAGGTGGGCCATCGGCCACATCGTAGGATCCAAAGTAAGATCCATGCCATTGATCGGTAGGCCTCACTTGGCCCATCATAAAAATATGAAAACTAGCCTATAGAAGCACCCACCGTTCGATCTTCTCGGTCCGTTGGAACGCCGGTCTCCTTGTGCTTCACTTTGATGGAGAGGATGAGAAATGAAGGGCTAGGATGATGGATTTTTGGAATGGAAAGTGGGCCACACACATGCACTTTTCTCTCATGGAAGAGCTTGGACGTGCATTTTTTACTAGCTTGGGAGTTGTGTTGAGAAATGAGAGAGAGAGAAAGGGTTGTAAGAGAAGTGAGGGATGAGTGTGATGGGTGAAAGGGTGAGTGATGTGTGATGTGTACTTGATATGTATGGTTGTGTAAGAGAGAGGGTGAGAGAGAGTTGACTTGGTGGTTGCTTAACTTGTGGAGAAAGAAAGCATGAGTTACTTTGTACTCGACATGAGGTGATTGATTAATTGATTGATGGAATATGTTGTAGAGATTCTCTTGGGATTGCAAAAGCGCGGCGTTTCTTCGAAATAAACGCCGGCCCACATCTTCCTATCAGGGTATCGGATCGGTATGCAAGACGCGGCGTTGGAACCGCGGCGACGGTGCAGTCGCAATGATATAAGTCTCAGATTAAGTCGACTCAAATCTATAGGATATGACTTAGGGTCATGTGCAAATATTGATTATACGTCGCAGGTTACCGGAATTCGACGGGAAGGATCGCAGGAGTCGACAGAACAGTACGGACTAGGATATGGGTCTTACATCTTCAACCAATCTAGAAAATTCTCCCTTATCCCTTAAGCCCTTGGCCATCTATATCCACCCCTCCACCAAGGAGAAGTGAGCAATGAAGGAGACGAGTCCAGTCAGGTCAGCCTAGCCTAGTCTGATTCTTAGCCACTTGAGCAACCAAGTACCCCGATCCAAATCACTTGATTTGACCCTTGCGACAAACCTTCCTTCTTTTCCACTTAATCTCGATCAACATCATCCAAATTGCATTCACATTAGGAAATACTCATCCCCTTCTTAAACCCCCTCTTATCTCATCCATCAGCACTACATTTTTACATGGCATTTCCACACACAATTGACTCAAGTATTTGCTCTGCAGCTTGCTAATATGTCAGACCTTACCCATTAAAAAATCGGGTTGACTAGTTATTGTGAGCGCCTACCCACACAGCACGTCCACTCATTTTAATGGTCCTTAGTGTGGAAGTCAGATCTTGAACGGAGGATCGCTCTTACGTGGTGGGGTGAGATCACCTTATTTGGGAAAGAGTGTCAGAGGAATATGTTTAACTGGAGTTGTCACTACCAGTTAATCTGATTTTAAAGTCGGTTAGATGTTAAGACTCAAATATTACATATTTAACCCTTCAATTACATTAATTTTCCTAGCATTTAATTGATAATTTGATTTAATTATATACAATTTTGTCATGCGAGGTGATTCAGAAACTTATGATGAATATGTGCTTAAAAGGATGGATTTAGAGCTCAAAAGAAGATAATGAAGAATTTGAGATTTGAAAGTCATTAATGAAGAATTCACATGCCAAAGATCCAAGGAAACCAAGTGATGAATGAAGAGAATCGAAGATTTGCAGTGGAGAAAAGGAATCCTGAAAATTGGCCAGAAAAATGATATTCTGAAATTCTGAATCTAAAAGAGAAATCTTGAAATAATTTCCAAAATAGACTTTGTAAGTGCCATAGTTTATAGCCCTTTGTGTTGTCAAATTTGTGGTGCCAAAGACACTATTATGAAGCTTGCATCTGTGAAGAACAATGCTCTACTCAAGATCAACTTAGGTTGACAAGCACTGTTCACAAGTCAAGAATCTTAAGAAGCTTTCAAGTTCTACCTCAAGATCTCAAGAAGCTTTTAAGTTTGAGCTCCATAAAGACTTCAAGCTTCACTACTTTTAAAGGTCACTTGTCTCCTTGTTCAATGTCCTTACTTCACTCCTGAGGTATGACTGACCTTAGGTTGACTTTAGAGTAGGTTATTCTGGATACATAATTCATATATTTTCTATAAGTGAGTTTGGTCTATTCTAAGACTAGTCCTGGACTTTGTTCGACTAGTCCTAGCACTGCTTCGACCTGTCTAAGAAATTCGTGGATTAGTTGTAAGTTTGTTACAAAAATTAAAAATTTTCTGTTAGGCTTTGACTAGTCCTGGGGACTGTTTGACCAGTCGTAGGTACAATGTCGACTACATCTTCGACTTGTCATAGAGCTACGACTCAATATACAGCACTGAAATTCGACTTGCTTCGACTAGTTGTGTGAAACTTATGACTAGTCGTAGGAGACCCACGATCAGTCGTAGACCACCAACGACCAGTCGTAAAACTGCCAAATCTTATTGCGCCCGAATTTTTCAAATATCTATTGGTTCTACGACCAGTCGTAGAGGTCCTTAGACCAGTCGAATGTGTGATTTGTTCACCTATAAATAGAGCACGAATCTCAGAATGAAAGGAGAACTTCAAGCTAAATTAATTCGGTCTTCTAAGAGATAAGTCGGTGCTCCATTTAAGCTAAGTGTGCATATTTAATATTCTCTTTCTTTAGTATTGTTAATTGATTTTGTTTCTTGCATTCCAATCTAATCTGAAAAGAGGAATTGTTATTTTCCTTTTTCTGGAATCAAAATCAATTAGAGCTAGCCCTTTTATTTTAATTTAAAATCTATTAGAACATAGAACCATTATAAAGTGAGTATTGGACATTGAACTTTGACATTCAAATCTCTACTCCGACTTGGTTCTTCTGGGCTGCTACAACGAAGGAGAAAATCAGGTATTTTATAATTTGTGTAATTTACTTTGTTTGGTTTTATTTGAGGTTAAGCTAGAAAAATCTCAAAGTTGTTGATTATCTGAAGAGAGCTAAAAAACTTAGAAGTGAGGGTTTTTGAATTGTGTAAGCCCTTTGAAAAAGACACAATTGTGAACGTTTTGGGTGAACCTTTGAAAACCTATTTGATAGTGAATGCTAATATCCCTTGTGTGAGGATATTAGGAGTGGAGTAGCATTTTGTGTGGCTGTTGTTTAATAGTTGGTGAACACATGCGAACCACTATAATTCTTTGTGTTGTGGATGTGTGATTTATATTTCCTATCTTTTATCATTCAGAATTGTGGAATGTATGTGTGGATGTGAATGTTGTAAATTTTACATTTCAAGCTCAGTGGGAAATGTTGTAATAATTTAGATTTACATTTCAGCATTATATTTTTGCTATCTATTTATTACGTTGAGCTTCTGTTTCTCTATTTGTTCTAGAAATAAGGTTGTCCTACCATAAACTTTGGTTTTTGGTGTAAGGTTGTCCTTAGAATAATTTGTGTTTCTATTTCTCTATTTGACGTTGCTTTCCATTCCTATTATGTGATTGGTGTATAGTGCTATCTATTCTTTGTTTCATATTTCGCTGTATTTATCTTAAAATTTGGCATAGTCCTATTCACCCCCCCTCTAGGACATATAGCTTGGCCATTTCAAGTGGTATCAAAGCCTAATAGCTTGCTCTTATTACTTTTTATTTGGATTTAATTCCTGAGCTAACGATCTCAGTTATATAAAAGATGTCAAATTTTGATAGCCTATTAGTCACTAGGCCTCCACCCTTTGATGGCTCCAACTATGCCTATTAGAAAGCCAGGATGAGGATTTTCCTCAAATCCATGGATGAAAGTGTGTGGCTATCCACAATGAATGAATGGACCCCTCCTACCACTGAAGTAACCGGGATTGATGGTTCAAAATCTATGAAAATTACACCATATTTCTCTTGGACCACACTTAAGAAAACTGAGAGTAGTGCAAATGCTAAAGCACTAAATGCAATTACTTGTGCACTATTACCTGATGAATTCAAAAGAATTACATCTTGTGATTCTGCAAAACATGCTTGGGATATATTGGAAATGACACACGTGGGTACTTTAATTGTTAAGAAATTTAAGATACAAATCCTCACAACTAAATTTGAGGAAATACGTATGAAAGAAAATTAAATGTTCATGGACTTCTATACCAGATTAAATGACATTGTAAACTCTATGTGGGGTCTAGGCGATAAAATTCCTGAAAGCAAGATATATGCTAAAATACTACGCTCACTTCCTGAACGGTTCAATTCTAAAGTAATCGCAATCCAGGAACTTTGTGATATGGACAATATGTAGGTTGAGGAATTAGTTGGCTCGTTACAAACTCATGAGTTAACCTTTAAAGCTCCAAAAGGTAAATCATTGCTTTAAAAACTTCTGAAAATGATTTAAACTATGATTTTGAAAACTCTGAGGATGATGTGGCTCTTTTGGCAAAGAAATTTTATAAAATCTTTAAAAGTAAAAAGAGGGTTGATTTTCAAAAATCATTTGATAAAAGGAAACCTAAATCTAAAACTAGAAAATCTTTAAAAGACAGTCAATGTTACAACTGCCATGAGTATGGGCATTTAGCTAACAAATGTCCTAATAAGGGCAAGTCAAAAAGGAAAAGTATGATGGCTACTTGGGATGAGTCCTCTGATTCTGAAGTCTCTTCTGAATTAGAAGATTTTGAAACTGAGTCAGGGTGTGATGTTAAGGCCCTTATGACTCTAGCCAAATTCACTTTTTCAGATAATGATGACTCGACTAATGAAGAAAATCTGAATAGTGAATATGAAAATGAAGATGATCTGCAGGATGCTTACAATGCCCTATACAAGGAAAGTTGTAAAATTGCTGTGAAATTAAAACTTCAAAAAGAGAAATTTTCTAAACTCAAAGAAATTTATGAATCTCTTATTTTAGAAAAGTCCCATATTTCAGACTGTTTTGAAAAGACAAAATGTGATTTAGATTTTAAAACCTCCTAGTTTGAAAATCTTAAATCTGAAAATGAACAACTAAAACATGAAGTCTCTTCTCTCTTGAGTTTAAAGGAAACCTGGAAATATGCCCAAGGTGATCCTAAATTAGAAAAACTCTTATCTGGATTGAGAAAATGTGGCGATCGATTCGGTCTGGGCTATGACAAGAGTGTTACTCCTAAACCGAAGAATACTTCTCCCACGTTTGTAAAGGGAGAGATCTTAAACTCAAAAGAGAAGGATCAAATGTTTTCTAAAAACTTTTAGTCTTTTCAAAAACCTAAAAGACATATCAACTATAAAAAGCAAAACCAAAGTCCTTTGGCAGAAAAGATAGTTGATCTACTTAAGGAGCTTCTAAAGTCTAACTCACTAGGTCATACTTATAGCTCTTACAATCGAAAGAAGACCTGCTATCCTCCTAAACCCAAAATGGTTATGAAATGGGTTCCAAAGATCACTTGCTTGGTTGCCCATACTGCTTTCAAAGCAACAAGCTATTCTAAGTGGTACCTAGATAGTGGATGCTCCAGGTATATGACAGGCGACAAGGCTTTATTCACCGATCTCAAAGATATGACTGACGGTTCAGTCACTTTTGGAGATGGTAGCAACTGCAAGATTATGGGCCAAGGTACTGTTCAACTCTATAACCTTCCTTTGTTTAAAAATGTTTTATATGTTGAAGGTCTAAAACATAACTTGCTTAGCATATCTCACATATGCGACAATAACCATAGTGTACGGTTTTCTAATCAAAGCTGTGAGATACTAAAGTACAAGGGTTCAGTAATACTAACTGGACGTAGAATGTCTGAAAACTGCTGTATTATTAGTGAATCCAGATCATCTAATCAATCATGTTACATGGTCCATATAGACGAGACTGACTTATGGCACAAATGTCTTGGACATGTATACTACCGAAATCTATATAGATTGAGCAAACAGGAACTTATAAGAGGTTTACCCAAACTACAAAAATTAGATAAAATATGTGGTGAATGCCGGATTGGCAAACAAACAAGGAACTTACACAAAAAGGTGAATTCCAATACCACATCAAGACCACTCGAGCTTCTCCATATGGACCCAGTAGGACCTACCAGGACGGAAAGTCGAGGTGGGAAAAGATATATCTTGGTAATTGTAGATGACTTTACTAGATATACATGGGTAGTCTTCTTAAGGGACAAATCAGAAACCTTTGAAGAAGTAAAAAAGGTTCTTAAAAGGATTCAAACTGAAAAATATTCTCAAGTTAGTAAGATTCGTAGTGATCATGGATCTGAATTTGAGAATAACAGTTTTGAGAAGTTCTATAGCGACCAGGGAATATTACATGAATTTTCAATGCCTAAAACTCCACAACAAAATGGAATAGTTGAAAGGAAAAATAGAGTACTTCAAGAAATGGCTAATGTCATGTTGAATAGTATGAAGATCTCTAAGAACCTTTGGGCTGAAGCAGTCAATACAGCTTACTATATTATTAACCAGGTTTACACTAGTAAAGGTAATAATAAAATGGCTTACGAAATGTGGTTTGATAAAAAGCCTACTGTCAAATACTTTCGAGTTTTTGGCAGCAAGTGCTATATTTTATGAGATCGTGAAAATCTGAAAAAGTTTGATACGAAGAGTGATAAAGGGATCTTTCTAGGATATTCTTTAAACAGTCGAGCTCATAGGGTTCTGAACAAAAGGACCGGTGTGATTCAAGAATCCATCAATGTGGTCATTGATGATCACTTAAGCACACCTGTCTCAAGTTCAGATATTGATTAAGTTCTTGTAATTGATAAACCTGATACTTCATCTAATCAGACTGATTCTGAACAAAGGATTGTTAAAGATCATCCAACCACACAGATTCTTAGAAACCCTCTCACTGGTGTTCATACCCGTAGACAACTTGAGGATATATGTAATTATGTATGTTTTACATCCCAGATAAAACCATCTAACGTAAAAGAAGCTCTTGTTGATGAAAACTGGATCGTTGCGATGCAAGAAGAACTTAACCAATTTGTGAGAAATGATGTTTGGTATCTTGTACCTAGACCTAAAGATAAACACATCATTGGAACCAAATGGATTTTCAAAAATAAGTCTGACAAACTTGGCAATATAATTAGAAACAAGGCTAGGCTAGTGGTACAAGGTTACACTCAAATTGAAGGTATTGACTATGATGAAACCTTTGCACCAGTAGCACATCTTGAATCAATCAGACTCTTTATATCCATTGCGTGTTTTAGAAAGTTTAAGATTTACCAAATGGATGTGAAAAGTGCATTTTTAAATGGCAATCTGCATGAGGAAGTTTATGTTGAACAACCAATGGGTTTTGAAGACCCCAAAAATGTTGATCATGTGTATCATCTTAAAAAGGCACTTTACAGTTTAAAACAATCTCCTAGGGCATGGTACGAGAAACTAACAAAGTTTCTATTAAACCATAATTTTCAAATGAGATGTGTTGATAAAACTCTGTTTATTAAAAAACATAAGGATCACATCTTATTAGTACAAATCTATATTGATGACATCATTTATGGATTTACCTGTACTGACATGACTATTGAGTTTGCAGATTTGATGAAATCTCAGTTTGAAATGAGCTTGGTTGGGGAATTGAATTATTTCCTCAGGTTGCAAGTAAAACAAAAACCTGATGGAATGTTTATTTCTCAATCTAAATATGCTACGAACTTGATTAAGAGATTTGGATTAAGAACTTTGATACTCCTATGAGTACAACCTTGAAACTATCAAAAGATTCTGCAGGTAAAAATGTGGATCCGAAATTATATCAAAGTATGATTGGTAGTCTATTGTATTTAACTGTTAGTAGACCAGATATTGCTTTAAGTGTTGGTATTTGCAGTAAATATCAGTCTGAACCTAAAGAATTGCACTTGACTGCTGTCAAGCAGATTATATGATATGTCACAAGTACTGTTAATCTCGGTCTCTGGTATCCACATGAGACTAGTGTTCAATTAGCTGGGTACTCGGATGCTGACTGGGATGGTAATCTTGATGATCGAAAATCAACTAGTGATGGTTGTTTTTATATCGAAAACTATTTAGTTTATTAGTTTAGTAAGAAACAAAGTTCTATATCACTTTCAACAGCTGAAGCTGAATATATCGCAGCTGGTAATGCGTGTACATAGCTTGTTTGGATGAAACGTATGCTAAGTGATTATGGAATTAAACAGGATTCTATGTTATTATATTGTGATAATTCCAGTGCCATAAATATTTCAAAAAATCCAATTCAGCATTCTTGTACTAAGCACATTGACATTAGATTTCATTATATTCAGGAATTAGTAGAAGAAAAAGTTATATCTTTGGAATATATCCCTACCGAGAATCAACGTGCTGATATTTTCACTAAACCGCTCGACAAAAGCAGGTTTAACAAAATGAAATTTGATCTCGGCATGTGCATTTTAAAATGATTAATTATGCCTATTTGTATCTTATTGTATATATTTACTAGTTTAGTTTTGAAAAATATGCAAAAATTAGATTTTTTGGCATGTACTCGACCAGTCGTGAGTATCCAGGACCAGTCGTGCTACGACTGGTCGTGTATATCCACGACCAGTCGTGAATCACGTGGATTCACTTAAAATTTGGGAAAAACATCTTCTTCTTCATTTCAACTTCTCTCTCCAATGAACCGACACATGACTAGTCGAACCCATCTTCCAAAATCTTCAAAGTTAGTGCTCCATTTGCATTTTGCTTATAGATTTGCGTCTAGATTGTTTGTATTTCTCTTGGAGTTGTCTATTTCGAATTTAGTTGAGATTTGGGGATTCTCTTTTGAAAAAATCTGATTTGAGAAAACTCATTTCTCAATCCATTGCAACTCTTTATATTCTTGAAATCATTGTTGCATAGGGCTTATAGAGGAAGAAAATCAACGTCCCGTGGTCCGTCTTCTTCTTCCAGATTAGCCCTTATCACTGAGCGTCATCTTAGGGCTCCTGAGGACGATCTATCTTATGTTTGGGACATCCAATTGCGTAATGTTATTGTTGAGCATCCAGTTGATATTAATCATGTTGCTCCTTTTGATATTTTTCCTATGCTTCAATCTATAGGTTGGAATAACTTATTGCTTTGGGGTGGGCTAGTATACCGCTCCATTGCCTAATCCATGTTTGCATGCATATGTGCTTTCTCTCTGAAAAATTTAACTTTTTCTATCTCCACAAGAGAAGGGCCATTTGAAGTTGATCGACATTTGATTTCAGCCCTTATGGATTTTCCAGTGAATGATGAGGGTATCCCTATCCATACTTTATATGATAAACCCTCTGTCATTGAGAAACGTATGCTGACTAATGACTTATGCAATTTGGATGTACAATGGACGCATAAAGGGAATGCGCTTCCCTCAAGGTATTTGTTACCCAAATACAGAATTCTTCACAAAATCTTTGTGTCTAATTTGTATCCTCGGTCGGGTAACAAATCTGAATTGACGTCCTTCATGGTTCGTATTCTTCATTCTGTTGTTAGATGTGTTAATATTTGTTTACCATCCTTGATTTGTCACTTCATCATTCAGTTTCGTCTCCATCCTGGTCATAGTGATATTCCTTTTGGATATTTGATGACTGTGTTGGCTACACATATGTCAGTCGACATGCCGGTTGGAGAGGCCCCTATCCATCATCTGATATTTAACAATTCCAATATCAATAAGATGAAACTGGATTACCTTCCTAGCCAAGGTGATGGTGTTGGCGGTGCTGAAGCTGAACATGAGGAAGAAGCTGGTGATCTTCCTCCGAATGATATTAACATGGATGATATTTTTGAAGAGCTTGAGTCCGATTTTACACATGATCCAAATTATGAGCCTTCTTCATTTGATGCACGTCTGAGTGCATTAGAAGATAAAGTTGAGAATCTAAATGTTAAGATGGAAACCATGTCTGTTGCCCATGATTTGCAGTTCAAATATATGCGTAAATATCTTAGGCGCTTGAACAAAGGCATGCATCAACTTGATCCTTCCATTCCTGCTCCTTCATCTGAGACAGATTAATATTTTTAAGTTTACTGGTTTGTAATAACTTTATTACTCCTAACTAGTTTTTGAGTTTGTCACTCTCTTAACTTAGCTCAGTCTTTGAATTATGTGTGTTACTTATGCTATGTTCTTATATCTTGACTAGTTACCTCTTATATTTCTCAATGATTATTTCTCCTCAACCATCTATTTTTGTGCTTCCTTTGTCCTATTGTGACAAAAAGGGGGAGTACGGATATGTTATGAAATGAATATGTTATAGATATGGATGTTATCATGAGGAGGGAGATTGTATTGTATGGTGTTTTATGAGTATGTTACTCAGGGGGAGTATGTGAAGAGGTGGACTGAATATTGATTTACAAGTCTGCAGGATGTCGGTTGATAACGACTAGTGCATGATTCTTTAATCGGATATTCTATGTTATGAAACATATCTTGAAAGTGTGTTTTGTCACTAATTTGACACAGGGGGAGATTGTAAGTGCCATAGTTTATAGCCCTTTGTGTTGTCAAATTTGTGGTGCCAAAGACACTGTTATGAAGCTTGCATCTGTGAAGAACAATGCTCTACTCAATATCAACTTAGGTTGACAAGCACTGTTCACAAGTCAAGAATCTTAAGAAGCTTTCAAGTTCTACCTCAAGATCTCAAGAAGCTTTTAAGTTTGAGCTCCATAAAGACTTCAAGCTTCACTACTTTCAAAGGTCACTTGTCTCTTATGTTCAATGTCCTTACTTCACTCCTGAGGTATGACTGACCTTAGGTTGACCTTTAGAGTAGGTCATTTTTGATACATAATTCATATGTTTTCTATAAGTGAGTTTGGTCTGTTCTAAGACTAGTCCCGGACTTTGTTTGACTAGTCCTAGCACTGCTTCGACCTGTCTAAGAAATTCATGGATCAGTCGTAAGTTTGTTACAAAAATTGAAAATATTCTGTTAGGCTTCGACTAGTCCTAGGGATTGTTCAACCAGTCATAGGTACAGTGTCGACTACATCTTCAACCTGTCGTAGAGCTACGACTCAATATACAGTGCTGAAATTCGACTTGCTTCGACTAGTCGTGTGAAACCTACGACCAGTCGTAGGAGACTCACGACCAGTCGTAAACCACCTATGACCAGTCGTAAAACTGCCAAATCTTATTGCGCCCAAAATTTTCAAATATCTGTTGGTTCTATGACCAGTAGTAGATGTCCTTAGACCAGTCGAAGGTGTGATTTGCTCACCTATAAATAGAGCACGAATCTCAGAATAAAAGGAGAACTTCAAGCTAAATTAATTCGGTCTTCTGAGAGATAAGTCAGTGCTCCATTTAACCTAAGTGTGCATATTTAATATTCTCTTTCTTTAGCTTTGTTAATTGATTTTATTTCTTGTATTCCAATCTAATCTGAAAAGAGGAATTGTTGCTTTCCTTTTTCTAAAATCAAAATCAATTAGAGCTAACCCTTTTGTTTTAATTTAAAATCTATTAGAACCTAGAACCATTATAAAGTGAGTATTGGACATTGAACTTTGACATTCAAATCTCTACTCCGACTTGGTTCTTCTGGGCTGCTACAACGAAGGAGAAAATCAGGTATTTTACAATTTGTGTAATTTACTTTGTTTGGTTTTATTTGAGGTTAAGCCAGAAAAATCTCAAAGTTGTTGGTTATCTGAGAAGAGCCAGAAAACTTAGAAGTGAGGGTTTTTGAATTGTGTAAGCCCTTTGAAAAAGACATAATTGTGAAGGTTTTGGGTGAACCTGTGAAAACCTATTTGATAGTGAACCCTAATATCCCCTGTGTGAGGATATTAGGAGTGGAGTAGCATTCTGTGTGGCTATTGTTTAATAGTTGGTGAACACACAAGCGAACCACTATAATTCTTTGTGTTGTGGATGTGTGATTTATATTTCCTATCTTTTATCATTCAGAATTGTGGAATGTATGTGTGGATGTGAATGTTGTAAATTTTACATTTCAGCTCAGTGGAGAATGTTGTAATAATTTAGATTTACATCTCAGCATTATATTTTTGCTATCTATTTATTACGTTGAGCTTCTGTTTCTCTATTTGTTCTAGAAATAAGGTTGTCCTACCATAAACTTTGGTTTTTGGTGTAAGGTTGTCCTTAGAACAATTTATGTTTCTATTTCTCTATTTTAGGTTGCTTTCCATTCCTATTCTGTGATTGGTGTATAGTGCTATCTATTCTTTGTTTCATATTCCGCTGTATTTATCTTAAAATTTGGCATAGTCCTATTCACCCCCCCTCTAGGACATACAGCTTAGCCATTTCAGACTTCAATGGCATCGAAGTGACTTCAATGGCATTGGCAATTTACGAATTTTGGGCTCAACTCGCTGGATAGTTTTGGATAAATTTTGATAGAATCAAAGACAGTTTAATGCCATCGAAGGTGCAATCGAAGTTTGCCATCGAAGATGCGCAGAGTGCATAAATTTAAGGCGGTTTGCGAACTTATGTAAGGCAGTACAAAAGTTTGAGTTATAAAACTATTTAAAGGAGTCCCTAGGATACTCCAAATCATTTTCTAGGGTTTGAAAAGGGAGAGAAGGCTTAGGTGGAGTGCCGACAATGTTCTTCCACTTCGATTTCTTCACAGTTCTAATAAATCTTTTTATTTTTCTTTTAGGATGTTAGTCTCCTCGGGCTAATATCTTAGCTAAGGATAAGAGATGAAACCTGTAGTTTATTTTGATATTTATCTTACTTTGATTCAAGTTTGTGTTAAACTTAATTGATTTCTAGTTTGATTTAAGGAATATTTTCAGTTTTCTATGGTTTATTGTGACTCCAATTATAATAGATGCTGTGAGAACTTATATCTTCTTACTTATTTTAAATTGTGTGATGGGTATAAGTCGTTGTTCACCATTGTCTCCTTGGTATGATGGATGATTGAATTCCCTGCCATCATTATAATTAGATAAATATTTGGGAACTAATCCAATGAAAGTTCAGATTTTGTTTTAACCGCTCCATCATCCGATCGGATAGGATAGGACTTCAATTCCAATCGAGTTATCGTTGAATCAAGCAAATTGAATATTGAGATTACTATAGGTGGAATCCTTGATCCTTAATATTTTATATTTATTTATTTCAAAACATTTTTCTTCATCGCTGGATTAAAAACCTAGACAACCAAGTTAGATTTAAATTAGTTATAAACCGTGTTCCCTATTCCTTGTGGATTCGACCTCAATCTCACTTAGTTATTATGTAATACCCCGGTTCCCGAAACCCGAGTACACTACTCGTTTTACGAAAACCCGAGTGTTAACCTTTAATGGTGGCTCAAATTTCATGTACATTTTTTTCTTTATCAGAGTTAATAATTTTAGCAGAATAGAAGCAAATAAAGCATAAGAGGGAGTCCAAAAAGACGTAACTAAATATTTCAAGTGGTTACCCGAAAACTTATACAAAATAATGTCTTAACGTTTTACAAAACATGATAGTACAAATTAAATACAAATGAAATCAGGAATAGAGAGTCACAAGATTATCTGGCTCCTCCTATTCCATATGAACACCAACATGTGCATTTTCTAAATCTCCTGCACACTAATTACAGTTTGATAGTATCAATGGTTATCTCAGTGAGGTATAACCCTCAAGATTTATCGTATTATCAAGATAATTAAGGATAGTTATCAGAAATGGTCTATAATGAATATTTTATGATGATCATCATAAAAATAAGACAGAGTTTACCAGATACGAATATATTAAATAAATTCCACAAAGATGTTCTTGTTTAAATGCATGAATGCATGCACATGCTCATAGACCTGGGGATGCACATCCAACGGGCAAAAAGGCAACCCAAGGAGAATTAGCCTCCCGAAAAAGTACTCAAAGGTACGCCCAAGGAGAACTAGCCACCCGAAAAAGACCATGTAATAAGGACACCCAAGGTAAGCTAGCTTCTTGGAAGAGTATTCTACGATACGTCCAAGGAAAACTAGATGCCCAAAAAAATTCATGTGAAAAGGTAGCTCATGGTAGTCGAATGCACGCAACGAAAATTTAGGATCATCAGGTAAAATACTCTACGGCACAACCCGTAGTGACCCAAGAAAACTCCGCGACTTGTATCGACCACCCGGTAAAGTTTGTATGCCATGAAGATGCATGATTTGACCAACCATTTTAAGGAAGCTTAAAAGGTTACTATGGGGTTTTATCACCCAGCATAGGCCGACAGCTCAAGCATAGTGTCCCATTCCACCATCCCTGACTCATGAGACTAATAAATAAGATGTTTAAAGGTAACATACTCAACTAGTGGCCAAATATAGTTCTACAAGTGGAACTTACCATCGCAAGGTTATATGAAGGCGGTTCATTAAAGCCACATAAGGCAAATATTACATCAAGCCGTATAGGGTAAATGTTCCATCCCAAGGATGTGATAAAAACGGATTATCCCAAAAGTCACTTAGGTAACAAACGATCCATA
The DNA here is from genome assembly GCF_029962835.1 of Magnolia sinica. Taxonomy (NCBI): domain Eukaryota; kingdom Viridiplantae; phylum Streptophyta; class Magnoliopsida; order Magnoliales; family Magnoliaceae; genus Magnolia; species Magnolia sinica. The sequence goes on from NC_080582.1 coordinate 56,516,314, forward strand.
AGATGATAAGTCCACATCAAATGTTCCATTTAATTTATTAAATAAAATGGCCACTATTTCTAGGACCTCTAATCATTCCATCAAGTGATCATGAATGACAAATTAAATCATGCATAATATCGATATAGCACATGTATATCTAGAGCATTCATTTCAAATCAGAATAGAGGTATATAGATCTTACTGCATATTCAAATATTAAATTTAGATCCGATTTAACAATCATCATAAGGAATCAAAATCAATTAGAGCAATGAACCACATTAATCAATCAATAAAGTAAATGAACAAGATGAATGAGTAAGCTAATTATCAAGATCTAGAAAAGCTTGAAGGGTGATCCCCACATGTCAAGTCAGGTCCACTCTTCAACGCTTGTTGGAATTCACATGCACACTTTAAAATTGAATCATTGAATCATATCATGAATTGCCAATTTGTACAGTTAGATCTAAGTTTACACACCATGGTTAAGATCATAACCTAGGTTTGGATTACTTAGGTTTAGGGTTTCGTTTTAGAGTTTTAGTCTATGCCTAGATTTTAAGATTTGAACTATGAATGATGTATAATTAAGCACAACATTAATAATATGGGTAACTATAAAATAATTATTATCATAACCGAATAATTAATACTAGCAAACATGGTAATAATTACGATAATATTAAATGGTATAATGATAATATTTTAGAATGATACACAAAATACCAATATTTAATAATTAAGATTTTTATTTATAATAACTAATATTAGCATAAATAGTCCACTAATGGCTAATCGTTTAGTAATCATAATAACTTTAGTAATAACAATTAATGGTAAATCAAAAATCTAATTTGGGGAAGATAAGTTGACTCACATTAGTCGACTCAGTAGCTAGACTCGACGATTCGACTCGTCAGCTCCCCCAACTTGCCTTCTTCATCTTCTTTCTCAAATCTTCTTCTTCTACTCTCTTTATTGAAGAGTATACCAGTGATATGGATAGGACTTGCAGTTAACCTAACCCAGAATCATCGGGTCAACACGCTGAGTTAACTCAGCTCAACTCGACATGCCACAATTCTCTATCACCTTCCCTTCTTCCTTTTCTTCCTTTCTTCCTCTCCCATCTTCCTCTTTGTTTCTCTTCTCACTCGACCATGTCTAGGAATGGACATTGGACCCACAAAATTAACTTGTGCCAGTCCGACTCAGTTGAGTCGACTCAAACTCAGCAGCAACCCTCTCTTCTCTCTGATCTTTTCATCCTTTCTCTCCATATCTACCTCTCTCATTCTCTTCTTCTTCTTCTTCTCTGCTTCTCTTCTCTTTTCTCCTTGTTGGGATGTCCAGCAATAGGTTTGGACAGTCCAAACTGCGAGCTCAGTGAGTCGAGTTCGCCCAACTCGACAGCAACAACTCTACCTCTCTCTCTCTCTCTCTCTTTCATTTTCTCTCTACCTTCTCCTTCCTTTCTTTCTTTTCTCTTTAAGCTTTTCTTTTTCAAACCCACACCTAACGTGGTGGCTGGATCAAGCCAGAATCAACTTAGCTTAACTCGTTGACGATGGGTTAAGCTAGCGAACCGCAACTCGGACTGAGTCAAGCTCGTCCTGATCCTGCTGACCTTCATTTTCTTCTTCTTTCTTCCTGCTTCCTTCTCCATCATCTTCTTTTCTGCTCTTTCTTCTTCTTTCTTTCTCCTTTTCTTCCTCTAACCTAGTCGAATAAAGGCTGGTCTCAGTCCGAGTCTGCCCCAGGCGTGATTGACTCAACCCGCGGCTTGACCTGGTCCACCCAATATGGCAAGGTGACATCCTCTTTTCTTTCTTAGGTGTTCTCTTTTTAGAAGGTTTGTCCTAAAAAGGCAGCCTCTTATAGGCTCTCCTAATCCTATTCTAGAGGCTTCTATCCAACTAATCGGTGGATTAGTTATAGGTTTAACTATATAAGCCAACAAGATATGAGATGATTTTATTGTATTCTAATAGTATGGTTGTGATCAGACTATTTAGATGAACATTTGAGGCTATGAGCCACCATATGGACGTCTTAGACCAAGGAATGGGGCCCATTTCCTACGGATGGGTGTCCACCGTTAAACGGAGAAAATGATAGGGCTGCTCATGGTGGATTTCGATCGGCCCCATCATTCTTCAAACCAATGGCCATCAAAGGTGTAGATAGGTCACAGTGGCCTTGTGGGACCCATCTCTTGAATGACGGATGTGGTTTTTGGGTGGTTTGAGCTAATCCTACGGCTGTAAAGGAAAGCTTCCAACGGCAGCTGGAACCCTAATCATTTCATGGGAAGCTTCTAGGCTCTAGTTTAGGGCTTACGTGGATGCAGAGGATTGTTTGGAGGAGCCACATATGGTGAGGATGGGATTCTAGCTCTCCGCACTCATAATCGATACGAAACAGAAAAGATTCTATCCTAATCCTTACCAGCTAGGAAAACCTTATCTTGGAGGGTTGGGATCTCTCGAAATGGAGGGTTGTGATTGCTTGTGACAGCCGCATGTGGTTTGTTAGCTCAACTAAGAGCAGAATTTTGCTTTCGGAACACCCAGCTGCACGCAACTCAATTTGCGGTCGAGATTGTGAGTCCACACGTGTATGGATACTGTTGGAAACACCAAGGTCTGGTTGAAATTATCTACTGAACAAGATGAACAACTTGGATTTCTCGAGTGATCACTGATGTTGGGCACAGTCAACATGCATGGATGGTGCCCATTTAAATCGGGTTCAGGTGAGAACAAAGGAGAGAATCTCTCCTTTTTGAGAATTATCGGGTCAGTGCTTGTTTTGAGTGGTTGTGTAACGTCTTGAAAAAATCCGTCCAAAGACCCAAGTATCACCTCAGGTAGAAATCACTACGGACCGAATCCTTTAGAAATTAGACAAAAATTAATTAAGTACTAAGCTGAATTAATCGGTAGATTAGCTTGAATCACTTTCTATACGATCTGTAAGACCCAAAGCCAGTAGAATTGCCAATGCTAAATTACTTAAAAACATAGGATAAATCTTAAAACCCAGTTGCTCTCGGGAGCATCACGAAACTCCGTATTGGACCTGGACCACGCGTTGAAAGTCCGATTATCGTAAAACTATATGGTTATGATTGACTTACTAGGCTTGACAACTATCTCAAAAATTAAGTCCCAACAGTATCCATAAATGCACAACTTGAGGTCGGAGCGAAGTGTGTGAGAAACGCAAATATCTTTAGAAACTGAACTCAAACATAAGTGAATTGGGCCACTCACTTGCAGGATAAATTTAAGGTTTTAGACCGTTAGATTCTGACCCAACTACACCCCCAGATTTGAAAAAATTTCTAACAGATGTCAGTGTACTTGTGGCCCTGATCGAGTAACAACGATCGTTGCTGAAACTGGTCCTCTGCGGTCGATCCATAAATTCGATCAAACTGAGAACTTAACCAGGCATAGATCCATTGCCAGGGAACTTTTTTTAGACGGTATGCAGAAAAAGGGCCTCCAGATGAGCTCCGTTAGCCCGAAACAACCACTCTTTGGCTATAACCTAAGTATACTATGGCCCTGGGGCCATTGATATCAGTTCTGGGCCTATATAAGGGCCTTAACCTACCCCTCTTTCATTCCATATGAAATTTCAAACCTTAGGAGAGAGAAGTTAGAAAAGAGAAGGAGAAAGTGAGGAAAAGTGATAGAGAGTTGTTGTTTATCGTCGGAGTTCGATCCCGCCACTCCACGTGCTGAATCATCCTATCTGTGTCGTTACACCGGTGATTCCAATTCTATTGTTGGGTAAGAAATCCTAACCCTAACCTATTTTAGGTATCCGTATAGAGTAAATGGTGAAATAGCTAACCTATTTCATGCTATAGGTTGCTGTTGTGCCGTAGACGAAGACTTAATGTTCGAACTGAGTTTGCTACGAGTTTACTGGTGAAAGGTGTGGACTATAAACATTTAGGTTATGGTTTTCAAGGCTTTCAATGTTAGTTAATGATTTATGACTGACTTGATTGCTATCAATATGCTTAGATACGATGTTTCCGTGTATTACACATATATATGAATTATGTTGAAAATAATGCATTCCATATGTTTGCTTAAATGTTTGTATGAACATGAAATTATGATTTGTGCTTGCCATGATTGTTGTACGTATGGCAACTCCTTTGTGAAAGGATTTGCTATAATATACTTTATAACAAATTTATTACATGTATGTAATACGTGTAGTCTAAGTGTTTGATAAAATGCCTGAATGAGAAAATGCTTGTTGAAATGTGTTTAATGAGGGTGTTGAGATAGGATTCTCAATTCCCTTATCTATAGTTACAATTTCCTTTATGTAACCTATATTGCTACTACCTGCTTTATGGTTGAAATGCCTATGTATGATAAAATGAACACTATGTGTTTGTTGAAATGCTCAAATGAGATTTATATTTAGATTGGTTGTCATATGCTGTCTTTGACTATCACATGTGAATGCTATTGTTTGGAGTGTGATTGGGGCTATAATGTAGTCCAAGCAATCAGTAATGGTTTACGATCAGTGGTGAACTGTTTTAACCACCACGGACATGTTCGATGAATCCGAGTCATATGGTGATTATCGACAGTGGTTAGGCCACAAGGAGTGCGTATGTACTCTATGTTGATTAATTCAACATGCACTCATACTAGTCGAGGTTATCAAGTAACTCGATTGACTTAATGTATGCTCACCTTGTATGGACGCTACTGTTTAAATCTAAGGTACCAACTTACCAGTGAAAAGCCCGTTTAACCTTGGTACCACGATCTGCTAAGACTCATGAGCCGGGTATGGTGGTATGGGACACCGTGGTCAAGCCGTTAGCTTACGCTGGGATGACGAGCCTCCCCATAGTGTCCAGTGAGCAAACCAAACTCGTGAGCCGAATATGGTGGTATGAGACACTGTATTCGAGTTGTCGGCCTACGATCACGTGACGAGCCTCTCGTAGTGACCTCGAGTATATATTAGGACTGCATTAAGGTGACGAGCCTTTCCGTAGTAACTTTGAGTATAAACCAGGCCTGCGCTGAGGTGAAGAGCCTCTCCGTAGTGACCTAGAATTGCCATCGTATGTGAGTAACTAGGATTAACGACCCTAGATGGATTATTGTCAGGGTAAATGATATCAAGGGAGGTGCCTTAACTTCCCAACCTACTGTATAAATAAGACTAATTAAGAACTTGCCTAATCACGATCATGTACCGCATTGCATCTGCTTTTAGCGTAGGAGTTGAGAACAGTGGAAGGGATGCATGCCGTAATCGTGAGATGATGTCGTAGAGGGAGTGTAGGCGAGGGCATGCATTATTAACACATATCATCCTTGCATTAATCAAAGTACCTATGAATGCTTGTTGTATTGCTTTATCATTACTACTTGACTGAATTGATAACATGTTAACCTTTGCCTCATAACTCCACTGAGTTGATCACTCACTCCCACTTTGGGACGGTGTTCTAAAACACCAACCAGTCTCTATCGTAGTTTTAGGTGATGATGAGACTTACGAGATGGAGCCTGTCTTTTATGATGATGAGGAGGAGTTCTCTTACATGCAACTCTCTGACGAGTCTTTGTAGACCTGGAGTTGCGCATCGGGGCTATAGGGATATGTATAGATGACATTACACTTCATCTTTTTATATATTTTGAAACTATACATGTAATTTATTTAACCTAACGACATGTTGATACTCTGGGGATTTTTCACTTATATGCTCTATATACTTATCACAATCTTTCGCTTTCGTAATTTAATTATCCCTGGAGTATAATATGCTGATTTAGTGTAATCCCATTCATATTTAATTTGCTAATACAGACAACATTTAATCATCATTATCTATATTGCATAAGTGATGCGTTGGAACTCGGGCGTTGGGCTCGTGCTCGACCCCCAATTTTCAGGGTGTTACAAGTTGGTATCAAAGCATGATTTGGATTAAAATGGGCTTGGTTTATGGACACACGATACACACTAACATACTTTGATCTAGGAGGGAGCAATAAAATATAAAAACAGTTGTAGGATTCCCAGTTTCGCCGACGGGTGAAACTAACCGTTGAAATCTGACCCGTGGGCATCTGCAATCATGCGAGATGGCCCTGATCCTTTTCTAGACCATCAATCGACGGGTTTAGACCATAATTCAGCCTTTTCCACACTCAAACAACCCGAAAAATGTGAATGTGCGCGAGATCGGACCCGAAACGCCTCAAATGGACTCAATGGCTTAAATGGTGTAAATCGGGGGGATCCAAAGTGGACCCCACACACATACGGCACCCCGAGGGGATGGAATCACCCCTAGGGTGAGCCCTCATCCCAAGGTCTAGCGACCGGCGATGCCATCGCCGGATCAGCGAGGCCTCGCTGATCGGGTCGTTCGGGCCTGTCGGGCTGGCACATGTACATCGCTGTGGGCCCTACAAAAACATGTGGGACCCCTTATATCCTTTCCATTTACTTCTTTTCCTCCATTCCTATCACTCCAAGCTTTCCAAATCTCTCAAATCTTCATTTCTCTCTCAAATCACCCCTCCAATCTCATCTTCTTCCTTTTTCTTGCACCACCTCCACCATTCTCTCAAACCCATTTTCTACAACCACCTATCTCCCTTAATCCCTCTCATTTGAGCATACAAAAACTTCTTTGTGTCTCAAAAATCTCATAGTCTAACAACCCATTCTATCTCTCATCTTGTTTCACTCAAATGGCTCTTTTCGAGCTCGTGGCAGTGATTTTCTCCATTTTCACACTTCTTTCTCTCATGGGGAAGAAGATGACTTCCATGGATGAAGTCGGGCCTAGCCCCCCTACCCGTTTTAGGAGGCAGAAAGGCACCACAGCAAGTACAAGCGTCGATCGGGGGATAAGGACGAAGCCGGATCTCGATCCCCAGGCTCCCCTTGAAAGAGCTCTATTGGTGGATATGTCATATGGAAGGTTTCCAGGTTGTAGGGTTCTTTTTGAAGTACATGTGGATGAGAAGCTCTTTGGGCTTTATCCGGCAATGGATCGCCTGTTGGACACCTGATGGGGTCCCATATTTGAGGGCAAGTCACGTGCGAACGAGAGCACTGTCCAAGCCTTCTACACCCAAATACAAGAGCCATCGCTGGAGCATTTACAGTTCAAAATTCCCGTGGGAAGGCGGGAAGCCGCAGTTGATGTTGGTTTGATAGCCCGAATCATGGGGATGCCACGTGGAGAGGTTCATGCTAGCGAGAAGAACCTCAGGAGTGCACGTGAAAAGGATCACCCCATGCAATTTATTTATGGCCGACTAGTCCACTGGAATCTAGACGATTGCCTCCTGGCATCTAAGATGACTCCTGATTTCCGCCTACTCCACCACATCTTCACACATAACGTATATTTTAGGTGGAGCAATTGCAGCAAATGCACGTGTCTGATGGTAGACTTCTTATGCCAAGTTGGGCAGGGAGACAACCTATGCCTGCCTACGTATGTACTACTACAGATAGTTCAGACTACACGCTCACTTAGGACAACCATTTCACTCTCATTCGGCTAACTCATATGCAAGCTTGCTCGTGAATTCAGGAATGGACTTGGCGCAGAAATTCCTACACCGATCCATTTCATCAACGACACCACTCTCAACAACATGAAAATTGGGCCACGACAACATCAAGCCCGACTCGATGAGAGTGAAGATGAAACAGAAAGTGAAAAGGAAGAGAGTGATGAAGAAGGCAGAGATGAGATAGAGGAAGAAAGCAAGAAAGAGGAAGAGTAGGAAGAGGAAGAAGAGGAGGCCCAAGACACTGATGAGGGCTCTCCTCCTGCTACACATGAACGCGACAGTGATCGGGCTTCTTTGGAAGCCCGTTTGGCTCAGATTGAGGAGGGCCAGGTTGCCCTGCAACAGGAGGTCAAAGAGACCCGAGCCAAGTTAGAAGAGAATCAGGCCTTCGTGAAGTGGAAATTTAGAAAAGTGTCTCACACCTTGAGGGCTATCCTATGTTATCTGCAGGATAAGGGTGCTCCTTCACTATCGCCAGATTCAGACAACTAGTCACATGTGTAGTCATCTCTTAGTTTGTTTTACTGTTAGTCTTCCTTTGTACTAGCCTTAGAAGACTTGTTTGGTCGTTAGTATGTTTAGTGGTTAAAGCTTGTTTAAATTAGCTTACATGCATCTTCTGTCATGACTCATGTGAATCTATATCTCATGTATTATGACGATTTTGGTAAATGAAATGCATGAAGTTTCTTCTGGTTTGGAATGTGAATGATGTGTGGATGAGTGTATGTTCTTATACTGAATCTGACACAGGTTGCACCCTATGTTGTATATAGGGAATGCCACCTAAGGCCACTGAGAGTATGGCATGTCTTACACTTGGTGACTTGATTGACGGGGCACCTCCCCTCAGCGATAGTCATACGGACCCTAGTTTGGGGCCGTATCACGAGACTATGCTGGATTCTCAGCCTGCCACTGGCCCCACTATGGGTTAGCACCTATTGCACCACCAATTTTTGAGTAGAATAGTACGTCTACTTTGATGCCTCACGTGCCTCAGTCGGCTCCTCCTCCTGATAGGTTGAAGCAGATGATGCTCTTGATGCATCAGCAGCAATAACAGTAGTTGCAGTTTTTGGCCACCATTATAGGGGCTATTGCCCAAAACATATACACGGTCTCACTTGCACCAACAGTACAGCCTGCTGGAAATATGAGTGTTAGTGGCTTATTTGAGCGATTCTAGTGCTTCCGACCTCTTACATTTGTGGGTACTCACAGACCTGAGGAGGTCGAGTATTGGCTTGACCGCATCTCTAAGATGCTGAAGCGGCTGCACTGCACTGAGGCAGAGCAGGTTGAGCTGGTCACATACATGTCCGAGAAGGAAGCCAGTCTCTGGTGGGACAGCGTCCTTCGGACCGTAGCTGCTGGCTATATATAGATATGGGAAGCTTTTGAGACATGCTTCCATGAGAAGTACTTTCCCCTCACATATCGTAATGAGAAGGAGAGTGAATTTCTTTTTCTCCATTAGGGAGGGATGACAGTGGCAGAGTACGTGAATAGGTTCATGGAGCTGGCCAGATATGCTCCTTTGATATTAGCAGACCAACCGATGCGAATGCGGTGGTTTTTTGAGGGTCTGTGACTCAAGATATGTTCAAAGATTTGTTGCGCTAGCATATCCAACTATGCTGAGCTAGTGGGCATGTCTCTGCGAGTTGAGCAGGATGGGGACAGGCTGTCCCGTGTACGTGTGCCTATGGTTCTTAGGCCTCGACTGGATTTACCGAGCAGACAGTTTCTCGGCAAGAGGCCCCATGCAGACTTGCCTCCCAGACTTATGGCTCCACTAGCCCTGATTAGGCGATTAGATTTGTGGTGTACCTACTACGAGAGGTCGGGCCATACAGATACCTATTACTTCACCAAGATGAGGGACAACGATTTTATGCCTCCTCAGAGGATCAACCGTCAATTACCTCAGGCCATCATAGCTCTACCTTTACGATCGGTGCCACTTACACCTCGATTTAGGCCGCCTCAACGGCCTATGGTACCCAGCCGAACCGCTCTCAGCTGGCGTGAATACATGTACTTGCAGCTGAAGCATCTGAGTCAGCAGCCACAGTAACTTTGGCCTTCGAGGTCACTGCCCACATCCAAGGTACACCCGTATTTCTGTTGGTGGACACCGGGTCCACTATTTTGATGATATCATGTTCTACGGTCAAGCGCTTAGGGTTGAATATGACCCCTATGGTTGGTTTTAGAGTTATCACTGCAGTAGGAACTTTTATAGATGTCACTAAGTTGTGTGAGGGTTGCTTGATAGATTTAGGGAGAAGGACGATATGCATTGACCGGATCGTCACCTCGATATACCATTTTGACCCCATCCTCGGCATGGATTGACTTACTAAAATGAGGGTCGAGATCGACTGCGAGACCCAACTGGTGACGATACACGGTCCCAAAAATACGACCTTCACATTCCCCGTTCAGGTCAGTTACCCCTTCCTGGTCCTTTGCCATTCTGCCCTGTTGAATGATCATAATGGTCCCACACTTGAAACCACGCCCGTAGTCCAGGACTTCTGGGAAGTGTTTATGACAATACCTGGATTACCCCCTTAGTGCGAGATCAATTTTACTATCGAGCTGGTGCCTGGTGCGACACCCATTTCCTTACCCACGTATCACATGCCTCCATGTGAAATGGAGGAATTGATGACCTTTTGGAGTTAGGTTTTATACGGCCTAGCGTGTCTCCTTGGGGAGCACCCGTGTTGTTTGTGAAGAAGAAAGATGGTTCACTGCGATTGTGTATTGATTATTGTAGGTTGAACCAGGTGATAGTGAAGAACAAGTATCCTCTGCCTAGGATAGATGATCTGTTCGACTAGTTGAAGAGGGCACAGTACTTCTCGAAGATTGACTTACAGTCAGGGTATCACCAGTTGCTCGTCAAGGATGAGGACGTGCAGAAGACAGCGTTTAGAACCAGTTTTGGGCACAACGAGTTCCTGGTGATGTCATTTGGACTCACGAACGCACCGGCCGTGTTCATGGACCTGATGAACCGGGTGTTGCGGCCGTATCTGTACCGATTCGTCATCATATTTATAGATGACATCCTGATATACTTTAAGAGTTGGGAGGATTACGAGAAACACCTGCAATCAGTCTTTGATACTCTAAAGAAGAACCAGTTGTTCGCTCAGTACAAGAAGTGTGACTTTTGGAAGGAAGAAGTCAAATTCTTGAGACATGTAGTGTCCAAGGAAGGCATAGCTGTAGACCTTGCTAAGGTAGCCATAGTTCAAGACTGGGAGCAGCCTGGTTCGGTTACAGAAGTGAGAAGTTTTCTGGGACTCGCAGGCTACTATCGTTGATTCATTAGGGACTTGTCTAAGATAGATAGACCGTTGTCTCAGCTAACTTAGAAGGATCTTAAGTTTGCCTGGAATGAGAAGGTAGAAGCAGCTTTTCAGGAATTGAAGGATAAGTTGACCTCCGCCCCTATACTAGTATTACTAGAGCAAGGGGTCAAGTATATGATATACACCGACGCGTCTCGTGTTGGTTTGGGTTGTGTCCTTATGTAGAAGGACAGGGTGATCACCTATGCATTGCAATAGTTGAGGAAACATGAGGAAAACTACCCTACGCACGACCTAGAGTTAGCAACGGTCATCTTTGCATTGAAGCTCCGAAGACATTACCTCTATGGAGAGGAGTTCGAGCTCTTTTGCGACCACAAGATCTTCAGATACATATTCACATAGAGAGAGTTGAATATGAGGCAGCGACGATGGATGGAAACCTTGAAGGACTTCAAGTTCGAGGTCTCCTACCATCGTGACAAGGCTAACCTTCTGACAGACGTGTTGAGTTACAAGAAGACAATAACATTTGCGGCTCCGCTGATGATCGACGAGTGGAACATGGTAAAATTTGTGCAAGACTTTGAGCAGAAGCTTACGGTAGAGGAACCATTCGAGAGCGTCGCACATATTCGTGTGCAGCCACTTATTGATGACCGAATCATAGTGGCTCAGGGGGAAGATGAATGGTTGCTAGAGTTAAGGAAGCAAGCTAGTGATGATGCAGACTCAGAATGGAGAGTTGGTAGGGATGAGGGTTTACGTTATCATGGCCGCCTATGTGTCCCAAATCTTCAGGACTTGAGAAGGGAAGTTCTTGAAGCTACTCACAATTCGAAGATGCGATGCATTCTGGTAGTACGAAGATGTATCGAGACATGAAAAGGTTGTACTGGTGGGACAATATGAAGGCCCACATAGCAGATTATGTGTCCCGTTGTCTCACGTGCCAGCAGGTCAAGGCAGAGCATCGTCGACCTCTTGGACTACTTTAGCCCATGCCCATATCTGAATGGAGATGAGATTTTATCTCTATGGATTTTATTTCAGGGCTATCGAAGACGAAGAAGGGACATGACTCCATATGGGTGATTTTGGACCGATTGACGAAATCGGCTCATTTTCTCCCAATTAGAGTTTCAAACTCAGCAGACAATATGGCCAGGCTATACATCAAGGAGATAGTACGTCTGCATAGAGTTCCTATGAAGATCATTTCAGATTGAGACACGCTATTCACATCTATCTTCTGGACTCGTATCCGGGAAGCAATGGGTGTGAAACTGAAGTTTAGTACCGCGTTCCACCCACAGACGGACGGGCAGACGAAATGGGTAAATTAGGTGTTGAAAGATATGCTACAAGCTTATGTGCTTGATTTCAAGGACAGTTGGGATGACTATCTTCCTTATGCTGAGTTCGCCTATAACAACAGCTTTCAGGCGAGTATTGGTATGGCCCCTTACGAAGCGCTGTATGGACGTCCCTGTAGAGCACCACATTGTTGGGCAAAAGTTAGCGAGAAGAGTTTGATTGGCCCAGAGTTAGTACAAGTGACCTCAGAGAAGATCGACATTATCAAGCGTCGACTTCTTACAGCACAGAGCAGACAGAAGAGTTACGCCAATATGAGGTGGCGACCGTTCGAGGTTGGGGACCATGTATTCCTGAAAATTTTCCAGTGAAGGGAGTCCTCCGGTTTGGCAAGAAGGGGAAGCTCACGCTACGATTCATTAGCCCATTCCAGATACTAGACCGAGGGGGTGTGGTTGTGTATCGCCTTGCTTTGCCCACACCACTCATAGGCATGCACAACGTATTTCACGTATCTATTATGAAGAAATAAGTTCCTGACCCTTCCCACATTATTAAATGGGAGCAGGTATAGTTGAGTGAGGATGCTACTTATATACTGCGATTGACACGTATTCTAGACCGGAAGGAACATGTGCTGCGTAGTAAGGTTATCCCGCTTGTGAATGTGTTACGAACATAACACACTGAGGAAGAGGCTACTTGAGAAACCGAAGCCGAGGTTCGAAAGAACTACCCTCAGATTCTCGAGGAGTATGAAAATGTACTAATTTCGAGGTTAAAATTTTTTCTTAAGGGAGTAGATTGTAACGTCTCGAAAAAATCCCTACAAAGACCCGAGTATCACCTCAGGGAGAAAACACTAAGGATCGAATCTTTTAGAAATTAGATAAAAAATAATTAAGTACTAAGCTAAATTAATCAGTAGATTAGCTTGAACCACTTTCTATATGATTTGTAAGACCCAAAACTAGTAGAATCGCTAACACTACATTACCTAAAAACCTAGGATCAATCTCAAAACCCAGTTGCTCTCGGGAGCATCACGAAACTCCCCATCGGACCTGGATAGCGTGTCGAAAGTCCGATTACTGCAAAACTATACAGTTATGACCGCCTTACTGGGCTTGACAGCCGTCTCAGAAATTAAGTCCCAACAGTATCCAGAAATGCACAACTTGAGTCCAGAGCGAAGTGTGTGACAAACTCGAATATCTTTAGAAACTGAACTCAAACTTAAGTGAATTGGGCTACTCGCTTACGGGCCAAATTTAAGGTTTCAGACCGTCAAATTCTGAGCCAACTACACCCTCGAATTAGGAAAAATTTTTAAAACATGTTAGTGTACTTGCGGCCTTGATCGATAACGATGACTGTTAAATTGAAACTGGTCCTCCATAGTCGATCTGTAAATCTGATCGAACCGAGAACCTAACCTGGCATAGATCCATTGCTAGAGAACTTTCTCTGAGCCGTATCTAGAAAAAGGGCCTACAGATGAGCTCCGTTGGCCCGAAACAGCCACTCTTTGTATACCATGGCCCTGGGGCCATTGACATCAGTTCTGGGCCTATATAAGGGCCTTAACTCACCCCTCTCTCATTCCATACGAAATTTCAAACCCTAGGAGAGAGAAGTGAGAAAAGCGAAGGAGAAAGTGAGGAGAAGTGAGAGAGAGTTATGGTTTGTCGCCAGGGTTCGATCCCACCACTCCATGTGCTGAATTATCCTACCCGTGTCACTACACCAGTGAGTTCGATTTCGTTGTTGGGTAAGAAATCCTAGCCTAAACCAGTTTTAGGTATTCGGATAAAGTAAATGATGAAATAGCTAACCTATTTCATGTCATTGGTGGTTGTTGTGCCGTAGATGAAGACTTAGTGCTCGAACTGAGTTCGATACGAGTTTACCAGTGAAAGGTGTGGACTATGAATGTTTAGGTTATGGTTTTCAAGACTTTCAATGTCAGTTAATGATTTATGACTGACTTGATTGCTATCACATATGCTTAGATACGATGTTTCCGCGTATTACACATATATATGAACTATGTTGAAAATAATGCATTCCATATGTTTGTTTAAATTTTTATATGAATATAGAATTATGATTTGTGCTTGTCATGATTGTTGTTTAGGAATACATGATTGTTGTACGTGTGGCAACTCCTTTGTGAAAGAATTTGCTATAATATACGTTATAACAAATTTATTACATGTACGTGATATGTGTAGTCTAAGTGTTTGATAAAATGCCTGAATGAGAAAATGCTTGTTGAAATGTGTTTAATGAGGGTGTTGAGATAGGATTCTCAATTCTCTTATCTATAGTTACAGTTTCCTTTATGTAACCTATATCGCTACTACGTGCTTTATGGTTGAAATGCCTAAGTATGATAACAACTACACAATGTGTTTGTTGAAATGCTCAAATGAGATTTATATTTAGATTGGTTGTCACATGCTGTCTTTGACTATCACATGTGAATGCTATTGTTTGGAGTGTGATTTGGGCTACAATGTAGTCTAGGCAATCGGTAATGGTTTACGATCGGTGGTTGAACTGTTTTAACCATCACGGACACGTTCGATGAATCCGAGTCGTACGGTGATTATCGATAGTGGTTAGGCCATAAGGAGTGCGTATACACTCCATGTTGATTAATTCAACATGCGCTCGTACTAGTCAAGCTTGTCAAGTAACTCGATTGATTTAATGTATGTTCACCTTGTATGGACGCTAATGTTTAAATCTAAGGTACTAACTTACCAGTGAAAAGCCTGTTTAACCTTGGTACCATGATCTGCTAAGACTCACGAGCTGGGTATGGTGGTTGGGACACCGTGGTTAAGCTGTCAGCCTACGCTGGGGTGACGAGCTTCCTCGTAGTGTTCAACGAGCAAACTAAACTTGTAAGCTGAATACGGTGGTATGAGACACTGTATTCGAGCTGTCTGCTTACGATCAGGTGATGAGCCTCTCGTAGTGACCTCGAGTATACACTAGGACTATGTTAAGGTGACGAGCCTTTCCGTAATAACTTCGAGTATAAACCAGGCCTACATTGAGGTGACGAGCCTCTCCGTAGAGACCTGGAATGCCATCATATGTGAGTAACTAGGATTAACAGCCCTAGGTGGATTATTGTTAGGGTAAATGATATAAAGGGAGGTGCCTTAGCTTCCCAACCTACTGTATGAATAAGAAGAACTTGGCTATTCACGATCAAGCACCGCATTGCATGTGCCTTTAGCATAGGAGTTGAGCACAGTGGAAGGGATGTATGCCGCGATCGTGAGATGATGTCGCAGAGGGAGTGTAGGTGAGTGCATGTATCATTAACACATATCATCCTTGAATTAATCAGAGTACCTAGGAATGCTTGTTGTATTGCTTTATCATTACTGCTTGACTGAATTGATAACATGTTAACCTTTGCCTCTTAGCTCCACTGAGTTGATCACTCACTCCCACTCTGGGATGATGTTCTAAAACACTAACTAGATTTTGTCATAGTTTTAGATGATGACAAGGCTTACGAGATGGAGCTTGTCTTTTATAATGACGAGGAGGAGTTCTCTTACATGCAACTCTCTGGTGGGTCTATGTAGACCTAGAGTTGCGCATCGGGGCTACAAGAATATGGATAGATGACATTACACTTTATCCTTTTGTATATTTTAGAACTATACATGTAATTTATTTAACCTGGTGACATGTTGATACTCTGGGGATTTTTCACTTATATGCTCTATATACTTATCACAGTCTTTCACTTGCATAATTTAATTATCCCTGGAGTATGATATGCTGATTTAGTGTAATCTCATTCATGTTTAATTTTCTAAGACAGACAACATTTAATCTGCTAATACAGACAATATTTAATCATCATTATCTATGTTGCATAAGTGATACGTTGGAACTTGGGAGTTGGGCTCCTGCTTGACCCCCGATTTTCACGGCATTACAAGTTGGTATCAGAGCATGATTTGGATTAAACTGGGCCTGGGTTATGGACACATGATGCACACTGATGTACTTTGATCTAGGAGGGGGTGATAAAATGTAGAAGCAGTCGTAGGATTCCCAGTTTCGCCGACGGGTAAAACTCATCGTTGAAATCAGACCCGTGGGCATCTGCGATCATGCAAGATGGCCCTGATCCTTTTTCAGATCATTAATCGATAGGTTTAGACCATAATTCAACCTATTCCACACTCAAACAACATGATAAACATGCATGTACGCGAGATCGGACTCGAAACACCTCAAACGAACTCACGGGCATAAATGGTGTAAATCGGGGGGATTCAAAGTGGACCCCGTACACATACGGCACCCGAGGGGGGGGGGGGGGATAGCATCACCTCTAAGGCGAGCCCTCGCCCCAAGGTCCAGAGACCGGCGATGCCAACGCCGGATCGGCGAGGCCTCACCGATCCGGCCGTCCGGGCCTGTCGGGTCACACTGGGCCAATCGGGCCGGCAAATGTACATGGCTATGGGCCCCACAAAAACATATGGGGCCTTCATTTTCTTCTTTTCCTCCATTCCTACCACTCCAAGCTTTCCAAATCTCTTAAATCTTCATTTTTCTCTCTCAAATCACCCCTCCAATCTCATCTTCTTCATTTTTCTCTCTCAAATCACCCCTCCAATCTCATCTTCTTCCTCTTTCTTGCACCACCTCCACCATTCTGTCATACCCATTTTCTATAATCACCTATCTCCTTTAGTCCCTCTCATTTGAGCACATAAATACTTCTTTGTGTCTCAAAAATCTCATAGTTCACATGAGGTCAAAGAGACCTGAGCCAAGTTAGAAGAGAATCAAGCCTTCGTGAAGTGGAAATTTAGGAAAGTGTCTCACACCTTGAGGGCTATCCTATGTTATCTGCAGGACAAGGGTGCTCCTCCACCATCGCCAGATTCAGACGACTAGTCACATGTGTAGTCGTCTCTTAGTTTGTTTTTCTGTTAGTCTTCCTTTGTACTAGCCTTAGTAGACTTGTTTGGTCGTTAGTATGTTTAGTGGTTAAAGCTTGTTTAAATTAGTTTATAAGCATCTTTTTTCATGACTCATTTGAATCTATATCTCATGTATTGTGATGAGTATGGTAAATGAAATGTTTAAAGTTTCTTCTGGTTTGGAATGTGAATGATGTGTGGATGAGTGTATGTTCTTATGCTGAATCTGACAAGGGTTGCACCCTATATTATATATAGAGAACGCCACCTAGGCCACTCGGAGTATGGCACGTTTTGGCGACTCGATTGATGGGGCACCTCCCCTCAGTGATAGCCATACGGACCCCAGTTTGAGGCCGGATCACGAGACTATGCCGGATTCTCAGTCAGCCACTAGCCCTACTAATGGGCCAACACCTATTACACCATCGGTTTCTAAGCAGAACCGTGCGTCTACTTCGACACCTCATGTGCCTCAGTCGGCTCCTCCTTCTGATAGGTTGGAGAAAATGATGCTCTTGATGCAGAAGCAACAACAGCAGCAGTAGCAGTTTTTGGCCACCATTGCAGGGGCCATTGCCTAGAACATACACACAGTCTCGCTTGCACCACTAGTGCAGCCTGCTGGAAATATGAGTGTTAGTGGCTTATTTGAGCGATTACAGTACTTTCGACCTCCTACGTTTGTGGGTACTCACAGACCCGAGGAGGCCGAGTATTAGCTTGACCGGATCTCTAAGATGCTGAAGCCGCTGCACTGCACTGAGGTAGAACAGGTTGAGCTGGTCACAAACATTTTCAAGAAGGAAGCCAGTCTCTGGTGGTACAGTGTGCTTCGGACCGTGGCTACTGGCTACGTATGGATGTGGGAAGCTTTTGAGACACGCTTCAATGAGAAGTACTTTCCCCTCGCATATCATAATGAGAAGGAGAGTGAATTTCTTCACTTTCGTCAGGGAAGGGTGACAGTGGCAGAGTACGAGAACAGGTTCACGGAGCTGGCCAGATATGTTCTCTTGATATTAGTAGACCAGTCGATGTGAATGTGGTAGTTTTCTGATGGTCTGCGACCCGAGATACGCTCGAAGATGTGTTGCGCTAGTATATCCAACTATGCTGAGCTAGTGGGCATGTCTCTTTGAGCTGAGCAGGACAGGGACAGGCTGTCCTGTGCACATGTGCCTATGGTTTCTAGGCCTCAACTCAATTTTCGAGCAAATCTTTTCTCGTCAAGAGGCCCTTTGCAGACTCGCCTCCCAGACTTACGGCTCCACCAGTCCTGATGAGGTGATCAAATTTGTGGTGCACCTACTGTAAGAGGTCAGGCCATATAGATACCTACTGCTTCACCAAGATGAGGGACAACAATTTTGCTCCTCCTCAGAGGATCAACAGTCAGTTTCATCAGGCCATCACAGCTCCACCTCTACGATTGGTGCCACTTTTACCTCGATTTAGGCCGCCTCAACGACTTCTGGCACCGTAGCCGAACCGCTCTCAGCAGGTGTGAGTACATGCGCTTGTAACTGAAGCATCTGAGTCAGCAGCCACAGTACCTTTAGCCTTCGAGGTCACTGCCCACATCCAAGGTACACCCGTATTTCTGTTGGTGGACACCGGGTC
This sequence comes from Magnolia sinica, assembly GCF_029962835.1. NCBI lineage: Eukaryota > Viridiplantae > Streptophyta > Magnoliopsida > Magnoliales > Magnoliaceae > Magnolia > Magnolia sinica. The sequence goes on from NC_080582.1 coordinate 56,535,136, forward strand.
CACTATTTTGATGATATCATGTTCTACGGTCAAGCGCTTAGGGTTGAATATGACCCCTATGGTTGGTTTTAGAGTTATCACTGCAGTAGGAACTTTTATAGATGTCACTAAGTTGTGTGAGGGTTGCTTGATAGATTCAAGGAGTAGGACGATATGCATTGACCTGATTGTCACCTCGATATACCATTTTGACGTCATTCTTGGCGTTGATTGGCTTACTAAAATGAGGGCCGAGATTGACTGCGAGACCCGACTAGTGACGGCACACAGACCCGAAAACACGACCTTCACATTCCCCGTTCAGGTCAGTTGCCCCTTTCGGGTCCTTTGTTATTCTGCCATGTTGAAAGATCATAATGGTCCGACGCTTGGAAACACGCCCGTAGTCCAGGACTTCTGGGAAGTGTTTAAGACGATACTTGGATTACCTCCTCAGCACAAGATCGATTTTACTATCGACCTGGTGCCTGGTGCGACACCCATTTCCTTACCCACGTATCGCATGCCTCCATGTGAAATGGAGGAATTGAGGAGACAGATTGATGACCTTTTGGAGTCAGGTTTCATATGGCTTAGCGTGTGTCCTTGGGGAGCACCCGTGCTATTTGTGAAAAAGAAAGATAGTTCGCTGCGATTGTGTATTGATTATCGCAGGTTGAACCAGGTGACAGTGAAGAACAAGTATCATTTGCCTAGGATAGATGATCTGTTCGACCAGTTGAAGGGGGCACAATATTTTTCAAAGATTGACTTATAGTCAGGGTATCACCAGTTGCTCGTCTGGCATGAGGACGTGCAGAAGACAGCGTTCAAAACCAGTTTTAGGCACTACGAGTTCCTGGTAATGTCATTTGGACTCACGAACGCACCGACTGTGTTCATGGACCTGATGAACCAGGTGTTTCGGCCGTATCTGTACCGATTTGTCATCGTATTTATAGATGACATCGTGATATACTCTAAGAGTCAGGAGGATCATGAGGAACACCTGTAATCAGTCTTTGATACTCTAAAGAAGAACTAGTTATTCACTCAGTACAAGAAGTTTAACTTCTGGAAGGAAGAAGTCAAGTTCCTGAGGCATGTGGTGTCCAAGGAAGGCTTAGCTATAGACCTTGCTAAGGTAGCCGCAGTTCAAGACTGGGAGTAGCCTGGTTCGGTTATAGAAGTGAGAAGTTTTCTGGGACTTGCAGGCTAGTACCGTCGATTCATTAGGGACTTCTCCAAGATAGGTAGACTGTTGTCTCAGCTAACTCGGAAGGATCTTAAGTTTACTTAGAATGAGAAGGTGGAAGCAGCTTTTCAGGAACTGAAGGATAAGTTGACGTCCACCCCTGTGCTAGAATTGCCAGAGTAAGAGGTCAAGTATACGATATATACCGACGTGTCTCGTGTTGGTTTGGGTTATGTCCTTATGCAGAAGGACAGGGTGATCACCTATGCATCGTGACAGTTGAAGAAACACGAGGAAAACTACCCTACACATGACCTAAAGTTAGCAGCGGTCAGATACGTATTCACATCGACCTAAAGTTGGAGACATTACCTCTATGGAGAGGAGTTTGAGCTCTTTTGTGACTACAAGAGCCTCAGATACATATTCACATCGAGGAACTTGAATATGAGGTAGCGACGATGGATGGAAACCTTGAAAGACTTCAAGTTCGAGGTCTCCTACCATCCTGGCAAGGCTAACCTTGTGGTAAACGCGTTGAGCCATAAGAAGACAATAGCATTTGTGACTCTGCTGATGATTGACGTGTGGAACATGGTAGAATTTGTGCGAGACTTTGAGCAGAAGCTTACGATAGAGGAACCATTCGAGAGCGTCGCACATATTCCTGTGCAGCCACTTATCGATGACCGAATCTAGTGGCTCAAGGGGAAGATGAATTGTTGCTAGAGTTGAGGAAGTGAGCTAGTGACGATGTAGACTCAGAATGGAGAGTTATTTGGGATGAGGGTTTACTTTATCGTGGCCGCCTATGCGTCCTAAATCTTCAGGACTTGAGAAGGGAAGTTCTCGAAGGTGCTCATAGTTCGAAGATGGCGATGCATTCTAGTAGTACGAAGATGTATCGAGACATGAAGAGGTCATACTGGTGGGACAACATGAAGGCCCACATAGTAGATTATGTGTCCCGTTGTCTCACATGCCAACAGGTCAAGGCAGAGCATCGCCGACCTCTTGGACTGCTTTAACCCATGCCCATAGCTGAATGGAAATGAGATTTCATCTCTATGGATTTTATGTCAGGGCTACCGAAGACAAGGAAGGGACATAACTCCATATGGATGATTGTGGACCGGTTAACAAAATCGGCTCATTTTCTCCCTATTGGAGTTTCAAACTCAGCAGAAGATTTGGTTAGGCTGTACATCAAGGAGATGGAACGTCTGCATGGAGTTCCCATGGAGATCGTGTCAGACCAAGACATGTGATTCACATCTATCTTTTGGACTCGTATCCAGGAAGCAATGGGTGTGAAACTGAAGTTTAGTACCCTGTTCCACCCATAGACCGACGGGCAAACAGAACGGGTAAATCAGGTGTTGGAAGATATGCTGTGAGCTTGTGTACTTGATTTCAAGGACAGTTGGGATGACTGTCTTCCTTGTGCTGAGTTTACCTATAACAACGGCTTTTAAGCAAGTATTGGTATGCCCCCTTACGAAGCGTTGTATGGGCATCCCTGTAGAACACCATATATTGGGCAGAGGTTGGCGAGAAGAGTTTGATTGGCCCAGAGTTAGTACAGGTGATCTCAGAGAAGATCGACATTATCAGGCGTTGACTTCTTGCAGCACAAAGAAGATAGAAGAGTTACGCCAATACGAGGCGGCACCGCTGGAGTTCGAGGTTGGGGACCATGTATTCCTGAAAATTTCCACCATGAAGGGAGTCCTCTGGTTTGGTAAGAAGAGGAAGCACACGCTACGATTCATTGGCCCATTCCAGATACTGGACCGAGTGGGTGTGGTTGTGTACCGCCTTGCTTTGCCGACATCACTCGTATACGTGCACAACGCATTTCATGTATCTATGTTGAAGAAATTCGTTCATGACCCTTCCTGCATTATCAAATGGGAGCAGGTACAATTGAGTGAGGATGCTACTTATGTACTGCACCGACACGTATTCTAGATTGGAAGGAACAGGTGCTGCGTAGTAAGGTTGTCCCGCTTGTGAAGGTGCTATGGATATACCACACTAAGGAAGACCCAAAGCTAGTAGAATCGCCAACGCTATATTAACTAAAAACTTAGGATCAATCTCAAAACCTAGTTGCTCTCGGGAGCATCACGAAACTCCGTATCGGACCTGGACTACGCATCGAAAGTCCAATTACCGCAAAACTATACAGTTATGACCGCCTTACTGGGCTTGATAACCATCTCAGAAATCAAGTCCCAACAGTATCCAGAAATGCACAACTTGAGCCCGGAGCGAAGTGTGTAAGAAACGCGAATATCTTTAGAAACTGAACTCAAACTTAAGTGAATTAGGCCACTCGCTTACGGGCCAAATTTAAGGTTTCAGACCATCAGATTTTGACCCAACTACGCCTTCGGATTAGGAAAAATTTTCAACACATGTCAGTGTACTTGCGGCCCTGATCGAGTAATGATGACCGTTGAACTTAAACTGGTCCTCTGCAGTCGATCCATAAATTTGATCGAACCGAGAACTTAACTTGGCATAAATCCATTGTCAGGGAATTTTCTCTGGACTGTATGTAGAAAAAGGGCCTCCAGATGAGCTTCGTTGGCCCGAAACAGCCACTCTTTTGCTATAACCTAAGTATACCATGGCCCTGGGGCCATTGACATTAGGTCTGGGCCTATATAAGGGCCTTAACCCACCTCTCTCTCATTCCATACGAAATTTCAAACCATAGGAAGAGAAGTGAGAAAAGAGAAGGAGAAAGTGAGGAGAAGTGAGAGAGTTGTGGTTTGTCGCCGGGGTTCGATACCGCCACTCCACGTGCTGAATCATCTTACCCGTGTCACTACATTGGCGATTCCAATTCCGTTGTTGGGTAAGAAATTTTAACCCCAACCTGTTTTATGTATCCGGATAGAGTAAATGGTGAAATAGCTAACCGATTTCATGCTATAGGTTACTGTTGTGCCGTAGACGAAGACTTAGTGTTCGAATTGAGTTCGATACAAGTTTACCGGCGAAAGGTACGGACTATAAATGTTTAGATTATGATTTTCAAGGCTTTCAATGTCAGTTAATGATTTATGACTGACTTGATTGCTATCACATATGCTTAGATACAATGTTTCCGCGTATTACACATATATATGAACTATGTTAAAAATAATGCATTCCATATGTTTGTTTAAATGTTTGTATGAATATGGAATTATGATTTGTGCTTACCATGATTGTTGTTTAGGAATACATGATTGTTGTACGTGTGGCAACTCCTTTGTGGAAGGATTTGCTATAATATACGTTATAAAAAATTTATTACATGTATGTGATATGTGTAGTCTAAGTGTTTAATAAAATGCCTGAATGAGAAAATGCTTGTTGAAATGTATTTAATGAGGGTGTTGAGATAGGATTCTTAATTCTCTTATCTATAGTTACAGTTTCCTTTATGTAACCTATATCGCCATTATGTGCTTTATGGTTAAAATGCCTGTGTGATAACATGTACTCTATGTGTTTGTTGAAATGCTCAAATGAGATTTATATTTGGATTGGTTATCACATGCTATCTTTGATTATCACATGTGAATGCTATTGTTTGGAGTGTGATTGGGGCTACGATGTAGTCCAGGTAATCGGTAATGGTTTACGATCGGTGGCCCAACTGTCTTTGCTACCACGGACATGTTCGATGAATCCAAGTCGTACGGTGATTATCGATAGTGGTTAGGCTACAAGGAGTGCGTATACGTTCCATGTCGATTAATTCAACCTGTGCTCGTACTAGTCGAGCTTGTCAAGTAACCCAATTGACCTAATGTATGTTCACCTTGTATGGACGCTACTGTTTAAATCTAAGGTACCAACTTACCAGGGAAAAGCCAGTTTAACCTTGGTACCACGATCCGCTAAGACTTATGAGCCGGGCTTGGTGGTATAGGACACCGTGGTCAAGCTGTCGGCCTATGCTGGGTGACATGCCTCCCCGTAGTGTCCAGTGCGTAAACCAAACTCGTGAGCCGAATACGGTGGTATGGGACACTGTATTCGAGCTATCAGCCTACGATCAAGTGACGAGCCTCTGGTAGTGACCTCGAGTACACACTAGGACTACGTTAAGGTGACAAGCCTTTTTATAGTAACTTCTAGTATAAACTAGGCCTGCGCTGAGGTAATGAGCCTCTCCGCAGCGACCTGGAACTGCCATCGTATGTGAATAACTAAGATTGACGACCCTAGATGGATTATTGTTTGGGTAAATGATATAAAGGGAGGTGCCTTAGCTTCCCAACCTACTGTATGAATAAGACTAATTAAGAACTTGGCTAATCATGATCATGCACAGCATTGCATGTGCCTTTGGCATAGGAGTTGAGCACAGTGAAAGGGATGCATGCCGCGATCGTGAGATGATGTCGCAGAGGGAGTGTAGACGAGGGCATGCATCATTAACATATATCATCCTTTCATTAATCAAAGTACCTAGGAATGCTTATTGTATTGCTTTATCATTATTGCTTGACTGAATTGATAATATGTTATCCTTTGCCTTATAGCTCCACTGAGTTGATCACTCACTCCCACTCTGGGACGGTGTTCTAAAACACCAACCAGACTCTGTCGTAGTTTCAGGTGATGACGAGGCTTATGTGATAGAGCCTATCTATTATGATGACGAGGAGGAGTTCTCCTACATGCAACTCTCTAGCGGGTCTATGTAGACCTGGAGTTGCGCATCGGGGCTACAGGGATATGGATAGATGACATTACACTTCATCCTTTTGTATATTGTGGAACTATACATGTAATTTATTTAACCTGGCGATATGTTGATACTCTAGGGATTTTTCACTTATATATTTTATATACTTATCACAGTCTTCCACTTGCCTAATTTAATTGTCCCTAGAGTATGATATGCTAATTTAGTGTAATCCCATTCATGTTTAATGTGCTATTACAGACAACATTTAATCATCATTATCTATGTTGCATAAGTGATGCGTTGGAACTCGGGAGTTGGGCTCCTGCTTGACTCCCGATTTTCAGGGCGTTACAGGTTGACCAGTTCGATGCAAGGCAAGTGTACACACACTGTGTACACACTCAGTTCCAAGGTGGGGTCCACATTGTTAATTACCAAAATCTACTCCATCCATTTGTCTCGAATAGGTTTGTTGGGTCATCCCACCAAAGGTGAGGTGGATCACATGTTCAGGTGGGCCATAATGTTTGATTTATGCACTTAACTGATAATTATTGATGACTCTTGAAGATCCGACGTTTAGGACTTTATCAATTATGATCAACCTAATCATAAAGGGTCTTAAGGACCATTTAAGGGAATTCTAATAGTTTACATCGTATCAAATCATCTGCTATATGTAATTCAATTGATGATTTGACTGATGGAATATTACGATCCTGGTGAGTAGTATATCTATTAATCTAGGTCTTACATTTGATAATGTACGGTTAGATGATGACATGGTGGTCTACCATGAAAGTAATGGGTGGATGGCTTCATTTATGGGTAAAGGTTACTTCCAACAATTCTAAGGGTATTAGGGTTTGTCTAGATAAATATCCATGGGTGAAGATTACTTCTAGCAGTCTGGTTTAGGCTAGGATGAAGGCGAACATGTAAACAACTAGATTTAAGTTACCAAGTTAGGTATTCCTTGTAACACCCGAGTAATGAAAGATACGGGGTGTTGCATATTACTACACCACAACTCTACACTTGGGTTTGTGAACATTAGACCTTGTTGTAATGTTATGAGAGAATATGAAGGTTCTCGATCCTAAATGACTCTTTAATCTACAACTAAAAGTTCCTGGTAATGGATTGCAGTTACAGAGTAGGATGGTGTTAGGCACCTACTTTGCTTATACAAACATATAATCACTACTTCACAAGATCAAATAAAATATCGAGAATTAAGGCTTTGTTCCTGTGCACTAATAATACAATATAGTGTGTGTAATGTTGTGTTAAATTTCACGCCTATGACAAGTTATAGCTTTAGCTAGATATATTCATCTTGATTGCTCACTTGCTGAAGTGATAAACCGATCGATCAAAATTTTTGAAGGGTAGGGTATGAATACGTCGGCAAGTTACATAGCATATGTTTGAACGGATCAGGTGCACAATGCTACTAAAATAAGTAAGGGGTGGATGTAACACCTCAAATATTTCACCATACTCGATTTTATCATATACACAGGTGTTACCACTAAAGAAATATACAAATTAAACTAGATACCCTTAGAAATCTAATGAATACACCTGATCGCCTAAATCTTCGGCCTAACCCTAATCTAAATAGGGGATTAAGCCCCAATATTTTTTTTGATGGACACTAAATAGTTAGAAAGTTATATTTCAAATCACATACCATTCTGACATATGAATTGAACATAGAAATTTTGAGAGATAGTATGCTTGTTAGTCCATTTTGTTCAAAATTTCCTATGTACTTTTAATCTATTGTAACGACCTTGGAATTTTTGTGCTAATCTTTCCTTAAGTAGTTGTTTTTGGGGTAATTAGCGCTTTACTTGATTGCTTGTGAAATTCGCATCAATCACTTTAAATTGTATCTGCATGGCTCTAAACGTGTAGATTAGTGAGCGCTACGTTACTCTGAAATCTGGGATCCATCGCTAAATCCAGTTGTTCTGGGGAATTTTTGGAAGATCTGGATCGGACCTAGACCGCGCGTCGAAAGTCCGATGGCGATGATCTTAGGCTGTTGCGGTCACTGAGTTGGGCTTGGTCTTCACCTCAAAAATCAAGTCGATCTGATGTTCTGGGTCGATTTGGTTGAGCTCGGAGTGAAGAGTGTGAGAACGGTTGGAATTTATTAAGCTTTTTATGAAATCGGAGTCGGTGTGCGACGATTTTAAGCTATCTGACCATTGGATTTCGACCCAATTTCACCCTCGAATCAGGAAGTTGGCCCCGGCATATCCTAGTGCTTGTGGACTTGATGAGATTTAGTGACCGTTGAATTGAGTGTGGTCCGCCACCGCTGATCTGAAGAGCCGGTCGGAAACTCACTTGACCTAGATCCATGGTCGTGAGCTTAAGTCCGACCTTTCGTGGTTATAGGCCCACCGAAGTGCTTCGTTGGATCGAGAAAGGCGTACTTTGGTTATAACCTAAGTATACCTTGACCATGGGGTTATTTCCATCATTTTAAGGCCTATATATAGTCCTTAAACCCTACTCTCATTTCCATACGAATTTTCTCTAACCCTAGCTTGGAAAGAGAGTGGGAAAGAGAGAGTTAGTGAGAGAGATTGATTGGTGAATCATCTTGATTCTTCCTTGTTCTTCTTCACCTTTGAACCTTCACTTTGAATCGTTCCTCTGACGATTCTGAGTTCTTTTGGGGTAAGTTAAACTAACCCTAATTTGTGTTAGAGCTTAGATTAGACTTGGTGTTGTTGTATCTCATTTCTATCCTTATTTTAGGGTATTCTAGCGCCGTTGACGAAGACAACTCGTCTAAATCAGTTCGGCGGTTCTTTCTTCGCTTAAGGTGCGGACTTTAAGTGTATAGGTTATGGTTTTCAAGGCTTTCAATCCCAGTTAGTGATTTATTCATGTTATGGATGAGATTTCACATGTCAAATGTTATGTTTACATTGCTTTCCTGATATGCATGTGCTATATTGAGATTTGTGTATTCTAAGTGTATTTATAAAGTACCGTATACGTATAAAATACGCACTTGTGCTTGCCATGATTATTGGTCATGTATGTATGCTAGATGCATGTATGACAACTCCTTGGTAAAGGGAATTGTCTAAGTGCATGTATTCCAACATACGTCATGTATGTTATTTCCTTGTATGCTAAGTGTTTGTAGAAATGCATGAATGACCTAAGTGTAACTGATTACACTAAGTGTGGGCGTTGAGAAGTGATTCTCAATACTCCCATGGATGCGCATGATTTCCTTTATGCATTTACATTTCAAGTTATTTAAATTCAAGCATTCCTATGCTTACATTTATATTAAGTTGATTATTCTTTAGATGTGTATGTAACATGATTTGAGTTGTTGATCCATTACTGTTTTACATTCCATATGAATATCTGTCGTAGTGTAGGATATTTGGGACTATGCCTTAGTCCAGGAGATCGGTAATTGACCCTATATTCGTGGTTGAGATTGCTTTCGCCACGTAGGACGTATTAGACGAACCCGAGCCGTATTAGAGTTGGCGGCAGTGGTTTGGCCACGCGGAGTGTTTGCGCACTCTATGTCGTTCAATTCAACGTGCGCTCGTGCTAGTCGAGTTCGTCAAATAACCCGATTGTCCAGTGTATGTTAACCATGTATGGACGCTACTGCTTGAATCTAGGGTACCGAACTTACCAGTGAAATCCTAATAACCATGGTACCTGATCCGCTAAGACTCATGAGCCGGACATGGTGGTATGGGACACCGTGGTCGAGCTGTCGGCCTACGCTGGGGTGACGAGCCTCCCCGTAGTGACCAGTGAGCAACTTAATCTCGTGAGCCGATTATGGTGGTATGGGACACTATATTCGTGCTGTCGGCCTACATTGATTGGTGACGAGCCCTTTGTAGTGACCTCGAGCATACCTGGATACCGCAAGGAGGTGACGAGCCGATCTGTGGTAGTAAGGGCATGAAAGGCGTGCATTGATTGGTGACGAGCCCTTTGCTACGACCTCAACTATATGATCGTATGAGATGTCTAGGATTGACGACCCTAGTATGGATCACTGTTGGATGGTGATATGAGGAAGGTATCTTAGCTTCCCAATCCTGTTGTGTGAAATGGACTAATAACAACTTGGTAATCATATCCATGCACCGCATTTGCATGTGCTTTGTAGATGTGGCGCACTTTGAGGCGATGTCATGCGTAACGTAAGATGAAGACGGTCTGAGGGTGTACGTGTGAGGGCACGCATCATACCGCATTCATACTTGCATTAATAAGAGTACTTAGGATTTATTTAATTGTCTTGCTTTATCATTACTGTTTGATTGAGCTGATAACATGTTAACCGTGCCTTATTGTTCCACCGAGTTGATCACTCACTCCCACGTTTCAGGCGGTGTTACACACCCACCGGACTCTCTTAGGCCCCGATGTTGCAGATGTGGATGCGACGTCGAGGCAGAGCGGGAGCTGGATGACGACGAGGCGGCCTTCTCTTCATGCGATTTTAGACGGGTTCTAGCGAGCCTCGATCTTGCGCGGATCTATGGGATTACTATTTTGGGAACTGAAATGATGTAACTTGTACTTATAATTTTGATAAATAACACTTTTACACGATCTGGTTGTATATGTAATTCAGGGACTTACACTTGTACACATATTTTACTATAAGTCTTCCGCTTGCTTTATTCACTTACCCCTGAATCATATCTGCGTTTTGGCTTAATCTATCCCATGTTTATGTGCTAATACAGTCAACATACATCATTCATTAATTATGTTGCATAAGTGATGTTTTGGAACTCGGGAGCTGAGTTATGCTCGACCCCCGAATTTCAGGGCGTTACATCTATATATCATCTTATAGTATTTAACTAGATTTATTTAAAGGACTTAAGTTAGGACCATGCCAAAAGTCCTCTTTCTTTGCAGGAGATCATGGCTTCCAAATCCAAATCCCCTCGAGCACAGACCTCATGTGAGATGGCTCCTTCATCCAACTATATTGATTGAGAGGTGAGTCTTGTGCTTGCTCCCACACTTCTAGTCTGATCGTGTAATCCTAAAATGGAGCTGGAGTTAGAAACCGTTCTACCACACCATTCATGAGTATCTCTAGTGCTACTTCTCTTGGCTCCTAACAAGAAGCTTCTTATGCTACATTCAATGCGGTTGGGTAGATGGCTACCCTAATTCAACAACAACAAACCCTAGTACAATATCAACAACTTACTCTTTCTGCCATGCTCAAGAATACATAACGTAACACTAGGGTAAGTGAAAGAAGGATGAAGTCCCTATCTCGGCCAGCTCCCTCTCCAAATCGAGCCAGGTGTTACAACTACTATAGGAAACTTGGCCATATTGTCGAGTTCTGCTACAAAAAATCTGAGGTAGGGTGTGACACTTGATGAATCTCAGGTGGACATGGAGATGGGTGAAACCACTAGGTAGTGAGTTAAATCATCTTTTTTCTAAGGAGAAAGGAGCCTATGAATGTTAATGAGGTATTCGATAGAATGTTCAATATGGAGTCTATGTATGCACACAAGGTGTTTGCCAAAATGTTAAGTCTAGTGCCCAGTTATGCTCCCAAGATGTTCAACAAAATGCTTCCATGAGGTCTCTTGATGTGTCTAGGCCATGAGAGGTTAATTTGGTCAAAGTAGGTGGAACTATAGCCCCTCATACTATAGATCCTAATTATGAGTATCATTGTACAATTGAAGTTATCCAAACAGAAGTTATTCAAGAGCATATGGGAGTCCCAAGCCTAGAGATTAAGCCTCAGCCTCCAGATCTAGCAAGTAAGCCATCTGCACAGCAACAATCTCAGCCAGTGTTGAATTGCAAAGAGGACGAGCATCTGCAATTATGGGAAGAATCTGTAATAAACATTCATTTTTTATTCCAGGTAGAGCCTTTAACGACTAAAAGGCATTCAAAAGGTAATGCTAGCTTATTGAAAGAAAATTTTAGATCCCTTTCAAATGGATGAAACCCTCTGAAGGATGGGAAGATTTTTCCTAATCAGGATGATCGATCTACTCCTCTGCTCCATCAACAAAAGCAAGATGGCTTTAGTACACAAAAACAGGTGGTCGGTGAAGTGCTATGCAAGGGCTTGAATTCTTGCGGGATGGGTAAGGGGTCTGATCTATCTCCAGACGTGGACTTCTTCCCCTATTTCTATTACAGGAAAGTCAGAAAAGAGGCAGACTTAAATTTGGATCTTTCAAGGGACTAGCTTCAAAGGGAACTTTTTTAATCGTAAACTAGCTAGGAATCAAGAAAGTTTGCAAGGTGAATAGGACAGTTCGGAAGAGGGTGAGCTGAAGACATTCCTAATAGTTTACAGTTGGAGGAGATAGTGGTATAAACAGTTAATAGCGAAGTAAGCCCAAAGGTTCAAACAGATCAGCATGTTAATGCTTTGAAAGGAGAGAAGGGATCTAGTAAAAACAGAGACATGAGGAATTCAGTCGACTGGAATGGGAGGCTGAGAAGACTTACGAGGAGGGTCGTGAATTCAGGTTACATAACTAATGGATAGGATCCGAGTGTGGAACGTCCAAGGAGTGGGGAATGCCTCCACGATAAGAACTGTCAAGAGATTAATTAGGGAGCATAAGCTTGCTATTGTGGCTCTTTCAGAACGCATGCTAAGAGAAAGTAAAAGGATTTGGACTGGGTTGAGGTTAGGTTTTCATTCCTCTCTCTCCAATTCTCAAGAAGAGGAGGGGGGAGATTTGGATCTTCTTCCATAATTTTTAATAGGTAGGGCTCCAATCATCGTCCAACCAAATGATCTCGTTAAAGGTAGTGATGCCAGGTAATGATGTGAAGTTTCTCTTATTCTTGGTATATGTTAAATTCTCGGTTAACTTACTTAGATAGCTGTGGGACAAAATGGTGAGGGTTGGATATGGAAATTGAAGTTGGAGGGTGCACGCATCAAAAGTTGACAACGCTTGAGTTTTCAAAAATAAAGATATATATATATATATATATATATATATATATATATATATATATATATATATATATATGTATATATATATATAGGTCTAAACACACGTCTATGTGACCTCATGAACAAGTTGGATGGCAAATAAACACCACAGTGGGAAGGTTTCAATTGTGTCATTATCACCACTGCTTACCTACCATGTAGTCCACCTGAGCCTTGGATATGGAAAAATGGATGGACAATATAGATAAACCCATACATCACGATTGACACCTCAAAGCCCTGGGTAGGGCAGGCACTACGCCAAAACTGCGAAAAAAGGACGGTCCCAAACCGTCTCAAACGACCAAAAAGGACGGTCATGGACCGTTGCAAGGGCCGTCAAATTTTGACGTGTCGTATTACTTATAGGACGGTCGAAAACCGTCATTTTTATTGACGAAAAAAAGGACGGTCATGGACCGTCCTAAAAAAGGACGATCGTGAACCATCCTAAAAAAGGACGGTCTCGAAGATTACTTTTAGCTACGAAAATTTTCGTAGCTAAAAACCTGGAAAGGACTTTTATTGATGAAAATATTCGTCGCTAAAAATCGTTAACGAAACTTTTACCTACGAAATATTTCGTAAGTAAAAGTCTCTTATTTTAAAATAAATATTCCATCTAAAATTTCCTGATATACACCTGTTAGAATATAATTCATCATATTCTTCCTTATATACACCTGTTATATAATATATTTCATCATATTCACATTCACATCCATCTAAACCTAAACTACGTAAATCCAACGTAAACTACATTCATCCAAACATAAACTACATCTATCTAAACCCAAACTACGTAAATCCAACATAAACTACATTCATCCAAACATAAACTACATCCATCCACACACAAGCAATCTTATCCACATTACATTCATCCACACATAAATACATATAAGTTTAACATCATAAATAAAAAAAAGAAAAAAAATCAGCAACAATTTTCTTTTTATGTCTTTCACCTGAAAAAAAATATTAAACCAACAAAACATTATAATTCAGAATCATGAAGAATTGCATAAACTTCTTCCAAAAAAGTGAGCACTTTTTAAAAATAAAACCGATCATTAAAATAGGTTTAGGTTTAGGTTTTAGGTTTTAGGTGTTAGGTTTTAGGTTTAGGTTTAGGATTAGGTTTTAGGTTATAGGTTATAAGTTTAGGTTATAGGTATAGGTTATAGGTTAAGGTTTAGGTTATAAGTTTTGGTTTTGGTTTAGGTTAAGGTTTAAGCTTAGGTTATAGGTTTAGGTTAAGGTTTAGGTTTTAGTTATAGGTTATAGTATATAGGTTATAGCTTTAGGGAATTGAGAATAGGTTAAGGTTAAGGTTTAGGTTTAGGAAATCGGGTCCGAGTTCGGGATCGGGTTTAGGTTTGGGTTATCAAGTTTAGGTTAGGGAGTTGAGATTAGGATTAGGTGTAGGTTTAGGTTCAAGGATTTGAAAATACATTTCGATTTTAGGTTTAGGTTTAGGTTATAAGTGCAGGTAATAGGTTTAGGTTTATGTTAGGTTATAGGTTAACGTTTAGGTTTAGGAAATCGGGTTCGGGTTCGGGATCGGGTTTAGGTTTGGAATGGGGAGTTGAGATTAGGATTAAGTGTAGGTTTAGGTTTAGGGATTTGAGAATACATTTAGGTTTAGGTTAAGGTCTAGGTTTAGGTTTAGGTTTAGGTTTAGCTTATAAGCAATAGGTTTTAGGTTTAGGTTTAAGTTATAGGTTACAGGTTTAGCTATAGCTTTAGGCTTAGGTTTAGGTTACAAGATAAAGGTTTAGGGAATTGAGAATAGGTTAAGGTTTAGGTTTAGAAAATCGGGTTCGGGTTCGAGATCGGGTTTAGGTTTGAGTTTTCAAGTTTAGGTTTAGGTTTAGGTTAGGGAGTTGAGATTAGGATTAGGTGTAGGTTTAGGTTTAGGGATTCGAGAATACATTTAGGTTTTAGGTTAAGGTTAAGGTTTAGGTTTAGGTTTAGGTTTAGGTTATAAGCTATAGGTTTAGGATATTGAGAATACGTTAAGGTTTAGGTTTAGGAAATCGGGTTCAGGTTCAGGATCGGGTTTAGGTTTTGGTTTTCAAGTTTAGGTTTAGGTTTAGGTTAGGGAGTTGAGATTAGGATTAGGAGTAGGTTTAGGTTTAGGGATTTGAGAATAGGTTAAGGTTTAGGTTTAGGAAATCGGGTTCGGGTTCGGGATCGGGATCGGGTTTAGGTTTGAGTTTTCAAGTTTAGGTTTAGGTTTAGGTTAGGGAGTTGAGATTAGGATTAGGTGTAGGTTTAGGTTTAGGGATTTGAGAATACATTTAGGTTTTAGGTTTATGTTTAGGTTATAGGTTATAGGTTATAGGTTTAGGTTAAGGTATAGGTTTAGGTTATAAGCAATAGGTTTAAGGAATTGAGAATAGGTTAAGGTTTAGGTTTAGGAAATCGGGTTCGGGTTCGGGTTCGGGATCGGGTTTAGGTTTTGGTTTTCAAGTTTAGGTTTAGATTTAGGTTAGCGAGTTGAGATTAGGATTAGGTGTAGGTTTAGGTTTAGGTTTAGGGATTTGAGAATACATTTAGGTTTTAGGTTTAGGTTTAGGTTTAGGTTATAGGTTATAGGTTATAGGTTTAAGTTTAAGTTAAGGTATAGGTTTAGGTTTCGGTTTAGGTTATAAGCTATAGGTTTAGGGAATTGAGAATAGGTTAAGGTTTAGGTTTAGGAAATCGGGTTCGGGTTCGGGATCGGGTTTAGGTTTGAGTTTTCAAGTTTAGGTTTAGATTTAGGCTAGGGAGTTGAGATTAGGATTAGGTGTAGGTTTAGGTTTAGGTTTAGGGATTTGAGAATACATTTAGGTTTTAGGTTTAGGTTAAGGTTATATGTTATAGGTTATAAGTTTAGGTTTAGGTTAAGGTATAGGTTTAGGTTATAAGCAATAAGTTTAGGGAATTGAGAATAGGTTATGGTTTAGGTTTAGGAAATCGGGTTCGGGTTCGGGATCGGGTTTAGGTTTCAATTTTGAAGTTTAGGTTTACGTTTAGGTTAGGGAGTTGAGATTGGGATTAGGTGTAGGTTTAGGTTTAGGGATTTGAGAATATATTAATGTTTAGGTTTAGGAAATCGGGTTTGGGTTCGGGATCGGGTTTAGGTTTGAGTTTTCAAGTTTAGGTTTAGGTTTAGGTTAGGGAGTTGAGATTAGGATTAGGTGTAGATTTGGGTTTAAGGATTTGAGAATACATTTAGGTTTTAGGTTTATATTTAGGTTATAGGTTATAGGTTTAGGTTTAGGTATAGGTATAGGTTTAGGTTTCGGTTTAGGTTATAAGCAATAGGTTTAGGGAATTGAGAATAGGTTACGGTTTAGGTTTAGAAAATCGGGTTCGGGTTCAGGATCGGGTTTAGGTTTGGGTTATCAAGTTTAGGTTTAGGTTTAGGTTAGAAAGTTTAGATTAGGATTAGGTGTAGGTTTAGGTTTAGGGATTTGAGAATACATTTAGGTTTTAGGTTTATGTTTAGGTTATAGGTTATAGGTTTAGGTTTAGGTATAGGTATAGGTATAGGTTTAGGTTTCGGTTTAGGTTATAAGCAATAGGTTTAGGGAATTGAGAATAGGTTAAGGTTTAGGTTTAGGAAATCGGGTTCGGGTTCGGAATCGGATTTAAGTTTGGATTTTCAAGTTTAGGTTTAGGTTTAGGTTAGGGAGTTGATATTAGGATTAGGTATAGGTTTATGTTTAGGAATTTGAGAATACATTTAGGTTTTAGGCTTAGGTTTAGGTTATAGGTTACATGTTTAGGTTAAGGCTATAGGTTATAGGTTTAGGTTAAGGTTTAGGTTTAGGTTTAAGGATTTGAGAATACATTTAGGTTTTAGGTTTAGGTTTAGGTTTAGGTTTATACTATAGGCTATAGGTTTAGGTTAAGGTTTAGGTTTAGGTTTAAGGATTTGAGAATACATTTAGGTTTTAGGTTTAGGTTTAGGTTTAGGTTTATACTATAGGCTATAGGTTTAGGTTAAGGTTTAGGTTTAGGTTTAAGTTTAGGTTATAAGCTATAGGTTTAGGGAATTGAGAATAGGTTAAGGTTTAGGTTTAGGAAATTGGGTTCGGGTTCGGGATCGGGTTTAGGTTTTGGTTTTCAAGTTTAGGTTTAGGTTTAGGTTAAGGAGTTGAGATTAGGATTAGGTGTAGGTTTAGGTTTAGGGATTTGAGAATACATTTAGGTTTTAGGTTTATATTTAGGTTATAGGTTACAGGTTTAGGTTAAGGCTATAGGTTATAGGTTTAGGTTAAGGTTTAGGTTAAGGTTTAGATTTAGGTTTAAGGATTTGAGAATATATTTAGGTTTTGGGTTTAGGTTTAGGTTATAGGTTACGGGTTTAGGTTTAGGTTTAGGTTTATGTTATAGGTTATAGGTTTAGGTTAAGGTTTAGGTTAAGGTTTAGGTTATAAGCTATAGGTTTAGGGAATTGAGAATAGGTTAAGGTTTAGGTTTAGGAAATCGGGTTCAGGTTCGGGTTTGGGTTTAGGTTAGAGTTTTCAAGTTTAGGTTTAGGTTTAGGTTAGGGAGTTGAGATTAGGATTAGGTGTAGGTTTAGGTTTTGGGATTTGAAAAAATATTTAGGTTATAGGTTTATGTTTAAGTTATAGGTTATAGGTTTAGGTTAAGGTATAGGTTTAGGTTTCGATTTAGGTTATAAGCAATAGGTTTAGGGAATTGAGAATAGGTTAAGGTTTAGGTTGAGGAAATCGGGTTCGGGTTCGGGATCGAGTTTAGGTTCGAGTTTTCAAGTTTAGGTTTAGGTTTAGGTTAGGGAGTTGAGATTAGGATTAGGTGTAGGTTTAGGTTTAGGGATTTGAGAATACATTTAGGTTTTAGGTTTATGTTTAGGTTATAGGTTATAGGTTTAGGTTAAGGTATAGGTTTAGGTTATAAGCAATAGGTTTAAGGAATTGAGAATAGGTTAAGGTTTAGGTTTAGGAAATCGGGTTCGGGTTCGGGTTCGGGTTCGGGATCGGGTTTAGGTTTTGGTTTTCAAGTTTAGGTTAGGGAGTTGAGATTAGGATTAGGTGTAGGTTTAGGTTTAGGTTTAGGGATTTGAGAATACATTTAGGTTTTAGGTTTATGTTTAGGTTATAGGTTATAGGTTTAGGTTTAGGTTAAGGTATAGGTTTAGGTTTCGGTTTAGGTTATAAGCAATAGGTTTAGGGAATTGAGAATAGGTTAAGGTTTAGGTTTAGGAAATCGGGTTCGGGTTCGGGATCGGGTTTAGGTTTGGGTTATCAAGTTTAGGTTTAGGTTTAGGTTAGAAAGTTTAGATTAGGATTAGGTGTAGGTTTAGGTTTAGGGATTTGAGAATACATTTAGGTTTTAGGTTTATGTTTAGGTTATAGGTTATAGGTGTAGGTTTAGGTATAGGTTTAGGTTTCGGTTTAGGTTATAAGCAATAGGTTTAGGGAATTGAGAATAGGTTAAGGTTTAGGTTTAGGAAATCGGGTTCGGGTTCGGGATCGGGTTTAGGTTTGGATTTTCAAGTTTAGGTTTAGGTTTAGGTTAGGGAGTTGATATTAGGATTAGGTATAGGTTTAGGTTTAGGGATTTGAGAATACATTTAGGTTTTAGGCTTAGGTTTAGGTTATAGGTTACATGTTTAGGTTAAGGCTATAGGTTATAGGTTTAGGTTAAGGTTTAGGTTTAGGTTTAAGGATTTGAGAATACATTTAGGTTTTAGGTTTAGGTTTAGGTTATAGGTTACAAGTTTAGGTTTAGGTTTAGGTTTATGCTATAGGCTATAGGTTTAGGTTAAGGTTTAAGTTTAGGTTATAAGCTATAGGTTTAGGGAATTGAGAATAGGTTAAGGTTTAGGTTTAGGAAATTGGGTTCGGGTTCGGGATCGGGTTTAGGTTTTGGTTTTCAAGTTTAGGTTTAGGTTTAGGTTAGGGAGTTGAGATTAGGATTAGGTGTAGGTTTAGGTTTAGGGATTTGAGAATACATTTAGGTTTTAGGTTTAGGTTAAGGCTATAGGTTACAGGTTCAGGTTCAGAATCGGGTTTAGGTTTGGGTTATCAAGTTTAGGTTTAGGTTTAGGTTAGGGAGTTTAGATTAGGATTAGGTGTAGGTTTAGGTTTAGGGATTTGAGAATACATTAGGTTTTAGGTTTAGGTTATAGGTTATAGGTTTAGGTTAAGGTTTAGGGAAAGGTAATAGGTTTTGATTTAGGTTATAGGTTTAGGTTTAGGTTTTGATTTATGTTATAGGTTATAGGTTTAGGTTAAGGTTTATGTTTAGTTTATAGGTTTTGGGATTTGAGAATGGGTTTAGGTTTAGGTTATAGGTTTTGGGATTTGAGAATGGGTTCGGGTTTAGGTTATAAGTTTAGGTTTTGGTTTAGGTTTAGGTTATAGGTTTTTGGATTTGAGAATGGGTTATGGTTTAGGTTTAGGAAATCGGGTTCAGGTTCAGGATTGGGTTTAAGTTTGAGTTTTCAAGTTTATATTTAGGTTTAGGTTAGGGAGTTGAGATTAGGATTAGGTGTAGGTTTAGCTTTTGGGAATTGAGTTTAGCTTATAGGTTTAGGAAAAGCTTAGGTTTAGGTTATAGGTGTTGGGATTTGGGAATAGCTTTAGGTTATAAGTATAGGTTTAGGTTAGGTTATAGGTTAAGGTTTAGGGATATGAGTTTAGGCTATAGGTATAGGTTTAGGTCTAGGTTTAGGTTTAGGGAATTGAGTTTAGGTTATAGGTTTAGGGAAATGTTAGGTTTAGGTTATAGGTTTTGGGATTTGAGAATAGTTTTAGGTTATAAGTATAGGTTTAGGTTAGGTTATAAGTTAAGGTTTAGGGATTTGAGTTTAGGTTATAGGATTAGGTATAGGTTTAGGTTTAGGGATTTGAGTTTAGGTTATAGGTTTAGGTTTAGGTTTTAGGTTTAGGTTTAGGTTTGGGTTTGGGTTTTGGGATTTGGTTTTGATTATATGTTTTGATTTAGGTTATAGATTATAGGTTTAGGTTTAGGTTTAGGTTTTGGTTTTAGGTTTAGGTTTGGTTTGGTTTAGGTTATAGCTTTTGATTTAGGTTATAAGTTAACGGTTTAGGTTATAGGTTTTTGGATTTGAGAATGGGTTCGAGTTTAGGCTATAGGTTTTGGCTTTAGTTTAGGTTATAGGTTTTGGTTTAGGTTATAGGTTATAGGTTTAGGTTTAGGTTTAGGTTTAAATTATGGGTTATAGGATTTGAGAATGCGTTCGGGTTTAGGATATAGGTTTTGGTTTTAGTTATATGTTTTGATTTAGGTTTAGGTTATAGGTTTAGGTTTTAGGTTAAGGTTATAGGTTTAGGTTAAGGTTTAGGTTTAGGTTAAGGTTATAGGTATAGGTTAAGGTTTAGGTTTAGGTTTAGGTTTAGGTTTAGGTTATAAGATATAGGTTTAGGGAATTGAGAATAGGTTAAGGTTAAGGTTTAGGTTCGGGTTCGGGATTGGGTTTATGTTTGGGTTTTCAAGTTTAGGTATAGGTTTAGGTTAGGGAATTAAGATCAGGATTAAGTGTAGGTTTAGGTTTAAGGATTTGAGAATACATTTAGGTTTTAGGCTTAGGTTTAGGTTTTAGGTTTTAGGTTTAGGTTTAGGTTAAGGTTGAGGTTTAGGTTATAGGTTAAGGTTTTAGGTCATAGGTTTTGGTTTAGGTTAAGGGTATGGTCCCTGCAAAGCAAATATAGATATAAACACGGTCATCCGACACAAATGCCAAGCCCTTCCAATGCTGTCCATAAAAAACCCCGCTCTTCTGAATAGCTCCGACGCACATCCGGGTCTGCTCCATTAATTTCGATCAAATACATAAACACGGCATGTATTTGATCGAAAAGCCCCTCCAATGCTGTCCATAGGAAATGAAAAGCTTCATCATGGTCATAACAGCGGTTCCCACCTTCCAGGGACCCCCGCTCAACATCCGGATAGCTCCGACGCACATTCGGGTCATGATTGAATGAAATTAGTAAAGAAACTGAAAATATAAAATAAATTACACCATTTATCTTCATTAGCCATAAAAGCAAGCGTCTAGCCATACCATAGCTTTTGTCAATTCGAGCACATTCTTTTCAGCTTCTTGGAGCACATCAGTCCATACACTTGGCTCCTTGAGAAGATATTGCAGGTTCGAATAAAATAAGTCAGCTACTTGGCTAGAAAAACTTTACACAAATCTTTCAGTCTATACCTTGGGAGCTGGAGAAGTTTCAAATCAAGCTCATTATGTGTGTCCCACTGAGGGGTCAGACCCAGTTTCAGCTGCATTCAAAACTCATGTGGGCCCCACCAAGTGCTTTTATATATTTTTTTAAATGTCTTTACATAGTTTTAGATATGGTATAGCCCACTGAGTTTCGTATACGGATGATTTTTGAGATATCTCATATGCTAAAGGGGACACATCAAAACTGTGTATGTCCCACCTTATTCCATGTCTGTATTAACTTATAAACAGGTTGGATCTCAAATAAACATCGCGGCGGGCCCTAAGAAGGTTTCAATAGTGGGTGTCACTGTCCCACTCTTTTCTATGGTGGGTCCACTTGAACTTTGGCTTTGCCCCGTCAGTCAGATGCACCATTCTACAGTGGGCCACGACCTTAAAAATATCATTTTTATTATAAAATATTTCAAAAAAAATTAAAATACAAATTTTGAATTTTTATTTTCAAAATCTCAAAAAATTTCTCATATTTTAATTTTTTCTCAAAAATTTCAAATTTTCGATTTTTTCTTTAAAAGCATCATTTTGTTCTACAAATTTTTCACAAACATAGTTAAAATTTCTAAACTTTTCAATATTCTTTTTCATATAATATTTTAAATCATTTAAATATTACCTTTTAATTATATATATATATATGTATATATATATATATATATATATATATATATATATATATATATATATATAAATTTAGATATTTTAAATCATTTAAATATTACCTTTTTAATGCTAATTTTAGGGGTTGAACCCAAAATTGAAGTAGATCCAAAGCTTAATTGGACCATTACATAGGAAATAGTGTGGAATAGTGATTTCCACTGTTGAAACCTTCTTAGGGTCTAAAGTAATTGTTATTTGTCATCCAACCTGTTAATATGATCACAAAGACATGGATGAAGAGAAAGTACAAACATCAACTTGATCCAAAACTTCTTTGGCCTCTAAAAAAATTTCAATGATAAATGTTTAATCAAACTGTTTCCTGTGCTGTGGTCCACTTGAGATTTTAATTTTCTTCATTTTTCAGATCACGCCCTAAAATTATCCATTAACATAGATTAACGGAGTGGATAAAATAAATTAAATAACAGGTTCTCACGAGGTCAATAAGTTGGGTCACAATTTTGACCAGAATATTTGGTCCATTTTACATGTCTGGTCCATTCATTCTATTTTATTAATCATTACCCTCAAATTGACTAGTTACTCGCCCCGATCATGCTACATATGAGAGAGATATTGGGTAAACAAGACTGATTAACAATTTGAGTGAATTTTGATTTAAACATCCGAAGTTATTTACTTTTCAATCTGGACTGATCAGATTGTCCAAAAACGGTTAAAGGTTGTTCATAATATCAAAAATATATGAATGAATAGAAAACACAAACATCAGCTTGATCCAAAACTTCTATGGCCTCTAAGAAATTTTAAATGGTAGAGGTTTAATCACACTAGCTATTTCCTGTGGTGTAGTTCACTTGAGCTTTGGATATGCTTCCTTTTTGTTCTTTTGACCTCAAATTACCTGTTAACATGGATGAATGGAGTGGATAAAATAAATAAATAATAGTGGACCCCACAGAGTTTACTTTGGTAAAAGTAACAAGTAACTACCTAAATGTAGTAAAGAAGGGTTTCCTTAAAACATTCATAATCATATATTGGGCCTGCCTGAATGTGATTCACATATCCAACCCACTCATTATGTGTGTCCCACTTGGATGAGGGATATCACACCAAGTTTCAACCGCATCCATGTCTGTATTAACTTATAAACAGATTGGAGCTCTAATAAACATCGCGGCGGGCCCTAAGAAGGTTTCAATAGTGGTTGTCACTATCCCACTCTTTTCTATGGTGAGTCCACTTGAACTTTGGATCTACCTCGTCAATCAGATGCACCATTCCATGGTGGGCCACGAGCTTAAAAATAAAGTCAATCCATGACTTGGGTGGGCCACACCACATACTATAGTTGAAAGGGTTACCCTCCCATTAAAACATTCATAATCATTTATTGGGCCTACCTAGATGTGGTTCATAGATCCAACCCATTCATTATGTGTGTCTCACTTGGATGAGGAGTCAGACCAAGTTTCATACACATCCAAAACTCATGTGGGCCCCACCAAATGCTTTTATATGTTTTAGGGATGTCTTCACATAGTTTTAGAAACTATGGCCCACCTGAGTTTCGTATATGAATGATTTTTGGACTTAAAGGGGACACATTAAATACATGGTGTTGATGTTCTACATACTTCATGGTGGGGCGCACACAGATTAACCTCATGGGAAGTTCCCATGAGGTGACCTTATAGTACCATTTCACTATTTTAGGTCTTTCATGGGTGTTATTCTAACCGTGTAGGGCCCACCTTGATATATTTTATGTATATCGACGCCATTCATATATTTTTCCATCATATTTTAGGATGTAAGTTTAAATCATAAGAACTAAATAATCTTAGGTGGGCCATACCAATCAAAATAATATAATGAATAACCATTAAAAACCTTTTGAAGGCCATAAAAGTTTTGGATCAATTTGATCTTTGTAGTTTACCTTCATCTAGATCTTCTTTACATTATCAACAAGTTGGATTGCAAATAAACATTACTAAAACCATACGATTGGCTCTTTATAATTTTTAATGGTGAGGTACTATATTATCATTCTTTCCAGCGGTGTGGTCCACTTGAGATTTAAATCTACACAATTTTTTATACCTGGCCAAAAAATGGGTTGGAGAAACGTATGGGCGGCAAGGATATACAACACATCATCAAAATCTCATTTTTGTTATATAACTTTTCAAATTTTCTTGTCAAAATATGAAATCTAGTGTTCTTTTTTAAAAAATATATTTTTTTACAATTTGACAATTTTTTCACAATTTTGTTTATTTTTTAAAATTTTATTTTTCAAAATATCATTTTTTTTTATCGAAATCTCACTTTTGTTATCCAACTTTTCAATTTTTCTTGTCAAAATACAAAATTTAGTTTTCTTTTTAAAAAAATATATATTTTTTTTTTTACAATTTGTCAATTTTTTCACAATTTTATTTAATTTCTTAAATTTTCTTTTTTAAAATATCATTTTTTAATCTCACTTTTGTTATATATAACTTTTCAATTTTTCCTGTCAAAATACAAAATCTAGTTTTCTTTTTAAAATTTTTTTTTTTCAATTTGTCAATTTTTTCACAATTTTATTTAATTTCTTAAATTTTCTTTTTTAAAATATCATTTTTTAATCTCACTTTTGTTATATCTAACTTTTCAATTTTTCCTGTCAAAATACAAAATCTAGTTTTCTTTTTTACAAAATATTTTTTTTTTTTTTACAATTTGTCAATTTTTTCACAATTTTATTTAATTTCTTAAATTTTCTTTTTTAAAATATCATTTTTTAATCTCACTTTTGTTATATATAACTTTTCAATTTTTCCTGTCAAAATACAAAATCTAGTTTTCTTTTTTAAAAGATATATTTTTTTTCAATTTTTCAAAATTTTCACAATTTTTTCAATTTTTTAATAGAGACGGTCCTTGACAGTCTCTAATACAGACGGTCTAGGGCCGTCTTTAATAGAGATGGCCTTTGACAGTCTTTAATAGAGATGGTTTTTGACAGGGTTGTGAGACGGCTAAGGACCGTCTCTAATAGAGACGGTCTTTGACAGTCTTAGATTGCAAGTAAAAGACGGCCAATGACCGTCTCTAATGTAGACGGCCAATGACCGTCTCAAATGCCCGCATATAAGACGGTCAAGGACCGTCTCTAACGCGGACGGTCAATGGCCGTCTCAGATGACCCATATAAGACGGTCAACGACCGTCTTAAATGATTTATGGACGTTGAAATTTTTAAGACAATATTAAAGACGGTTAGGGGCCGTCTAAAATTTTAGAGACGGTTTACGACCGTCTCTAAAGCGTCCTTAAACCAAGCATTTTTAGAGACGGTCCAAAACCGTCTCTAAATTTGTCCTCTTTTTTTTCCATTTTTCACGTAGTGAGGCACAGTTAGGGCTGGGCAGAGGGACAAGCACAAGCAGGGCCGGGTAGAGGGACATGCACAGGCAGGCCCCTCCATGCACTAATATAATATACCAAGATGCTAGACGTGACTTGGGTACTACTCCTGTCCCGAGCTTGGCACAGGCAGAGCTATGAGGGGCTAACCATGATGTATTGATTTTATCACCGTTCATCCATTTTTTCATGTCATTTTAAGCATATAAGCCCAAAAATGAGGCGGATCCAAGGATCAAATAGACCACACAATGGGGATTAAACACCTACCGTTGAAAACTTCTTTGAGGCCATAGAAGTTTTGGATTAAGCTGATACATGTTTTCTCTTCATCTAGGTCTATGTGACCTTATAAGCCAGTTGGATGGCAAATAAACATATTTTCTCTTCATCTAGGTCTATGTGACCTTATAAGCCAGTTGGATGGCAAATAAACACGTTTTCTCTTCATCTAGGTCTATGTGACCTTATAAGCTAGTTTGATGGCAAATAAACATCACCATAGTTCCCAGGAAGCTTTCAACGGTGTGGGTGTCATTATCGCTATTGCTTTTAGTGGTATGGTCCTTAGCCTTGGATCTACCTATTTTTTGGATTATACCTTAAAATGATATGGCATAATGGAGGAACAATGTTGATAAAATCCTTACATTAAGGTGAGCTCCTCAAAGCCTTGCCTATGCCGAGCTTGGAACAAGCCAAGTAGTACCTGTGGGCCTACTGTTTTCATGGTAAGGATGTCTTACACAAATAATGGGTTAATGGGAAAGGGCAACCGCAAGGACGTGGATTGCCTCCCACCCATGCCGTGATGGACTCAGTCCTAGGAAGAACTCTACAAGGCCTATCATGACATATGTGTTTGATCTATTCCGTCCATCTATTTTAACATATCATTTTAAGATGTAGCCTAAAAAGGAAGCAGATCTAAAGCTCATGTGGGCCACACCACAACAATAATGGGCATTGGTCTCTTAAGCTGAAAATTTCTTGAAGGCCATGAAATATTTGTTCAATTTGATATTTATTTATTTATTTTTTCCTTTATTCAGGCCCATGTGACCTTATGAATAGAGCATGGATGGAAAATAAATATCACCATAGGCCCTAAGAAGGTCTCAATGGTGGCATTATTATCACCATTGCTTCTTGTTGTGTGGCTCACTTGAGCCTGAGTCTCTCTTGGCAGGTGTTGGACACAATTCACTTAGAGATCAGTTCTCTAAAACATTTGTTAGGGGGGGTATTTGGATTATAGGTTACTTTACATAAGCTACTTATGTCTTAATTAGCTTATCTTAACTTTTACTTATTCAACGGATAAGTATGCTTTGGTAAACAACATACTTATCAGCCAATAAGTGTGTGTGTGTGTGTGTGTGTGATTTCCAACATCACATAAGTGCTTATCCCTTGAGTTTGTTCGGTTTACTCTTAATATCCACCATCCATCATGTGGCCCGACCTTTGTTGTGGACCATTCATTATGTTGGGCCGACCTTGGCCATGTCTTCAATCTGAACTGTCCATCTTGTGGGGGCATACCTTTGATGTGGACCATCCACCTTACGAGGCCCACCATCGATGTGGGCTGTCCCATGTGAGAACCACCTTGGATGTGGGCCATCCATCATGCAAGTTAACCTTTAATGTGGATTGTTCACCATGTAGGGTCCAACTTCAACGTGAGTCATCCATTAAACGAGATCGCCTTGGATGTGGATCATTCATCATTATGGGCTAGCCTTCGATGTGAATGTCTTCATGTGGGGCCACCTTTATATGGGTCATCTATCATGTGGGGCCCATCATCAAAGTTATTGGCCATAATGTGGGGACCACCTTTAATATCCACCGCTTATCATATAAAGCCCATCTTTGATGTAAATTGTCCATCATGTGGGCCCTACCTTTAATGTGAGTCATCCATCATGCGGGACCCACCTTGGATGTGGGTCATTCGTCATTGGCACCTTTGGACCATCCATTGTGTGGGGTTCACCTTAATGTGGGTCATCCATCATATGAGGCGACTATAAAAATAAATTGTCCATCATGTGGGGCCCGCCTTCATTGTCCACTACCCATCATGTGTGGCTACTATTAATGCAGATCATCTATTGTGTGGTTCCCACCTTTGATGTAGGCCACCCATCATATAGGGCCCGCTTAGATGTGAGTCATTCATCATTAGGGGCTGATCTTTGATGTGGATTGTCCATTTATGTAGGGCCCACCTTGATGTGGTCATTCATCATGTAAAGCTCACCTTCAACATTATTATCTATCATGTGGGGCCACCTTCAATATCACCACCCCTCATGTGGAGTCCACCCTTGATATGGATTGTCCATCGTGTGGGCCCCACCTTCAATATGATCATCCATCATGCAGAGCCCACTTTAGATGTGGACCATTCATTATTAAGGGCGTACTTTTGAAATGGACAATCCATTATCAAGGCTCACCTTGATGTGAATCATCCATAATGTGGGGTCCACCTTTGATGTGGTTTGTCTGTCCTGTGTTGCCCCCTTTGATGTGGACCACCCATCATGTGGAGCCTCTTTTGACATGTACTATCCATCACAAAGGGGGGAAGTAAAAAAGTCAAAAGTTAAAAAGCTAAAAAATAAAAATAAATAAAACTTTCATCACAAAAGTTCCTTAATAACAACACTTGCTAAGTGTTGGTGTTTTTCAATTGCATATAAATATAAAAATAGGAGTAAATAGTTAATAATGACTTTTGAAGAGTATTTATTTGAGAGAAAAATAATTACATAATTATGCCTTCAAAGGTGATCCGTGCCGCTCATCTGTTTTACCATCTCATTTTGGGACATGAGCCTAAAAAATGAGGTAGAGTGGAAGCTTAAGTGGACCACACCATAGGAAATAGATGGTTAATGAAGTTCACCGTTCAAGATTAAAACCTTACTAGGGCCCACATGGATATATATCTAATCATCAAACTTGTACGTAAGATCACACTTGTTATAGGTGAAAGTGGTCTGGCCACTCACAGGGTCAGCGAGGACTTACAAACAAGCGCTTCCTGACCCAAGATTGGAAGAAAGGACTAGGGTTGATCATGACCAAAAGGGCTTCTAAACAATCCTATCTTAGATTGATCTGAAGGATAACAGGTGACGACCTCCTGAGCTAAGGCCACGACAACGTATATCTCCAAGTTCATACCTAGCCCGTCTGACCCTTAAGGAACACCCAAATTTATCTAATCTAATTTATCGATCAAGGGCCTGATTTAGCTAGCCCTCGACAGGCGACCAGGAGACTAGACGGTTCGATGAGATCAAGGGGATATGATCATGTGGGATGACAAACATCACCGAGGAGATGAGCCTGCCCCCTGTGCCCAAGCACAGATGGACTAAGGAATTGGTTAGTCGACCAGTGATGGTCAGTGCAGAAGACCACCTTGAGCCGATAATGAAGGTTAGACCGGCTAATCGAGGGCTTGGCCCAGCTTGGCCTCGACTGTCCGTCACATGATTTTAGGGTTGACCACTTCAACACTTATCACCCCCCTGAATTCCGCGTAACAGTTGAGAAACATACGCAATAATTATGCCTGTGATCGAGAACCGTTTCTAATCCCAATAATGACCCCTCTACACTATAAATAGGGGACCGGTCTACACTAAGAGATACGCGCAATCTCACCCAAGAAAGCATGTCCACATAA
Organism: Magnolia sinica; assembly: GCF_029962835.1. Classification (NCBI taxonomy): domain Eukaryota; kingdom Viridiplantae; phylum Streptophyta; class Magnoliopsida; order Magnoliales; family Magnoliaceae; genus Magnolia; species Magnolia sinica. The sequence continues at coordinate 56,564,019 of NC_080582.1, forward strand.
CTTGACCCAGATTCCTAGCCTAACTTTAGCATCGAAGGGTCCCCCGCCATAGTCAAGGTCTCCTTGTGCAGATATCCGAGTCCAGTGGTTCGACAAAAGGGTGAAACAAATTTCTGCATCAACATCTTAGCATCATCTATGGGAATCGACATTAGAATCATTTCCAACCCTCAGAGAGGAGAACGATGGCAAACGGGAGAAAGAAGGCCCTCGCTGCGATTGCTGCAGTTGACCCTGTGCCAGTAGGCCAACCTGAGGAACATCAGGATTCTTCTTCATAATTCCAGGCTGAGTCAGCTCCCATGGGCCTGGCTCAACGATCTCGAAACCGAGGAGGCCGCCTTCTTTCCCTAGAACACCAGGTTGAAACTGGTGTCATCAAGATATGCCCCGCAGCAGTCCCAAGGTGTTAGTCCACAAATTGAATGTGGACCTTGATCACAAACCAGTAAGAAAAAAGAGGAGAGCTTTCAAACCAGAGCGGTACACTGTTATTGTAGAAGAGGTCGGCAAACTCTTGGATGCAGGATTCATCGAGGAAATCTATTACCCAGACTGGATCGCCAACATCGTCTTAGTGAAGAATCTAATGGGAAGTGGCGGGTTTGTGTTGATTACATCGACCTGAACAAAGCCTGCCCTGATGACAGTTTTCCTCTCCCCAGAATCGACCATATGGTCGATAGAATAGCAGGGCATGAACTCCTAAGATTCATGGATGCGTACTCAGGCTATAATCAGATAACCACACACTAACATGACAAGTAGAAGATGATCTTTATCACTAACAAAGGGCTCTACTGTTACAAGGTTATGCCTTTCAAGCTGAAGAACGTTGGGGCTACATATCAGCGACTTATGAATAAAATGTTCACTCAGCAGATTGGGCGCTTTATGGAGGTTTATGTACATGACATGCTTGTGAAAAGCTTCAGGGCGGCCGACTACATCATCGATCTTAAGGAGATGTTCTCAATTTTGCAATAATACTGGATGAAGTTAAACCTGACCAAGTGTGCATTCGGGGTCAGCTTGGGTAAATTCCTCAGCTTCCTGGTTAGCCAGAGAGGGATCGAAGCAAATCCCAACAAGATCAAAGCCTTATTGGAAATGAGCTCACCTCGGACTATCAAAGAAATCTAATGCCTCACTGAAAGAGTTGCCGCCCTCAACTGCTTTGTGTCCAGAGCAACCGACAAATGCATCCCCTTGTTCCAACAATTGAAGGGTAATAAGAAGGCAGAGTCGACCGGGGATTCACCCTTACCGCTCTCAAAGCTAGAACATGAAGACCCTTGCTACTATACATAGTAGTCTCGACAACAACGATCAGTTCAGCCCTCATCTGAGAATCCGGAGGAAAGCAACTTTATGTGTATTACGTCAATAAAGCCCTAGTCTCGACCAAGACTAAATATCCGAGCTTAGAAAAACTCACCTTAGCTCTAATAATCTCTTCTCGACGTCTTCGCTCATACTTCCAAGCCCATACAATAGTGGTCTCGATTGATCAACCACTCCGCCAAGTGCTTTAAAGGCCTGATGTCACGCCCCAAACTCGGAAATCGGGCTCACAAAATTTTTGATCGCCGAATCCGGTGTCGACAACCTCCGTAGTACACCATTCTCAGCTCTTAGCATCCATACGCCAGATTCCGATCCTGGGATCCTACAAGGAGGATTTTTTTTTCAATGTACATTTAACTCATAATAAGCATAACCACAAGTTTACCCAAATCACAAAGGCAACATCATCATCACATATCTACTAATATAAACTTTGAATACAATGTTGAAAGGGAAATGCATATGTTAAAATAAAATTAAAGCTCCAAAAAATAGCTACACGCTCCAAGCTCAACGCCGCTGCAACCTAACATCACCTACAAGCATCTATCATGCATAAGCTTATAGAAAGCTTAGAGGGTGGTGAAAGTGTGTGCACAAGATAAGTGGAAAGTATACAATACAATGCCATAATCATAATATCGAAAATATTAGCAAGATCATGAATCATACGATATCTGGTAAGCGAAAATACTGACAAGTCCATGAGTCAATCAATATTAAAATACACAATACAAATTAGCTATGCAAATGACGAGTCATAAAGAGCCAAATGTTAGATGCCGAGGATGCAATGCAATATACAATTCCTGATGAGTTCATGAATACCATCAGCTGTATCTAAACCATATAAATGTAGAAACATAGTAACCCAAAATGCCATATGCTGTGGATGTAATGCAATATGTAGTGCGAATGGAATGACCATGCTGGAGTGTGAAGTCGGGATGATAGTACGTAGTATCACAGGCTATAGGGTCCTTCACAAGGGACTTCTATCTAAACTAGTCTCATACCTAATTTGGATAGTCACACTCAATATGGTAAACTTCTGATCTCAGTTTAGTTGCGTGCTCCAACCGAAATCCTAACCATTGCGAAGGTACATGTAACAAATAGTTGTGCACCACCAGCCCGAGTGGATAGTGAATGAATGAATGAATGAGTATGCAACTCTTGCTCCACAAATCAGTACTGTACATCTCTGGGATCATCACCGGGGTCTATTACACTTTACACCAGCTTGCTGCCCCTATCCGAGCGCACAACTAGGGTAAGTGGAAGAGACCTCACTATCCGCCTGCCAATATCGGGCCCGACTCGTCGATAGCGAACCCATTCTTAAGCTGGTGAAATTCAACCTAGATATTATCCTCCCACTTAGGCGGGTAAGGTTACGTCTCCTCCCAACAGACCACGATACAGTCGGAGACGCGGCCTACTGGTATACGGCTCTTATGTGCTCATATATATCCAGTTGGTCTTGACATTGAGGCGTCCTCTGGTACGAAGAGGTTTTGGTGTTGAAGGTCAAATATTGCATATTAGACCTCAATTATTGCCTGGATTTACGAACACGGTACTGTTTAACGGCCCAATTTAACTGTGTTTATGCTGCAAGGTATATTTATGAGCTTAGACTGAAACAGGGTACTAAAAGCATGGAATTAATGCTCTGAAGACACCAAGGCAAGGGACAGACTCCAGGGGACCAAGATCGACACCAGAAATCTAAGAAACTGAAGCTCAAGTATCCTGAAAGTCATCCAAAATGAAAGATCACAGGGTTTTCACCATCTGTTCTGCTCAAAACTTTATATCTGGCCTGAGGACCCTAAATTAACCGTACATGTCGAATTTCAGCCATTGGATCCATGTGAAAGTGGTCCAAAGGTCAGATCAGCCCATTAATTATCGATTTGGGGCCCACCTGGGCTCTGGATGTGCCTCAACTTTGGATTCAACCCCTTAAATGAGGTTCTAAAATAGATGGACAGAGTGGATTTCCTACATACATCACGAGTGGACCCCATTAGCTGTGGCTGTGCACAGTGCACAAGTGCACTTAAAATGCACTGAATAGGGAGGCCGGCCAAACTGAGGTTGACCCGCACCTCTCTCTCTCACGCAGCCAGCTTCCAGTGGACGGATGCTGGCTGACCATTTTTGGCTAGTGGGCCCCACCCTTCATCCGTTCGGATGATTTGGATTGTCTATACTCTCCAAAGATGGGGCACAACCCTCACCTAGCTTTCTCCTTGGTCCCATGATGCACTCAGATAATATCCACTGTAAATCACAGGATGGACGGCAGAGAAAAAAGTTCCGTGGGCCACATCTAATATGAGCCAAAATAATCCATTCTGAATGGTTTTTCACAAGGAGTCTAATGGACAGAATGGATTTCTCCTTATATATCGATCATGGCCCCAACAACCATGACAGAAGACGTATTGCGAAGTCTCTGTTTCGCAAACAAAGCCTGCGGACTAATCTTGTGGGCCACCACCATGTTTCATTGGTCTGATCTGGACCGTCCATCAAAAGCCCACGCTTCCTATCATCCAAGCCTAGATGCCTGGATTCCATGAAGCAATGAAGATCGGTTTTCAACCGTTTAAAAGGAAGATGAATGGTGCAAGAAGAACTCTGCTGGGCCACACCAAATCCAATCCAAAAACATCCATACCCGAATGATTTTTTCGAGCAGAATGCAGTGGACGGCATGGATTTCTCAAACTAGCAGTAAAGTGGGCCCACTTTCAGCATACGCAAGACCGTTACACAGGGAGTGCGTAAAACTTCCGCACCTGCTGTGCGTAAAGAAAACACTCGCTGCAAGTTTCCATCGACAGTTCCCACCCACCGACTCTTGGCTACCTATAAGAAAGAAAGAGAGAGAACGTGAGGGGCATTCAATTTTCCAGGGGAAGCTGGGACGTCTGCACAAGAGTTAGAGTTTGTTTAGAGATTTTTTTACTTCCAGTTTATTTTTTTAATAATATTTTGAGAGCTAATCTGATCATGTTGGGCTAAACCTCTTAGCTAGGGCTAAGAGGTGAAGCTTGTAGCGTGATGGGAGACTTTTTGCTTCTACTTTTTGTTTAGACTGAACTGATGTTAATTTTAGTTTAATTAAGGGAATATTTTTAGTTTTTAATGGTCTGTTGTGACTAAAATTTCAATGGATCTATGATAGCTTTAAGCATGTTCCTTTCCTTTTTTATGTTTATGATGTCAGAAAGCCCTATTGTTCACCATCGTCTCCTGGGCATGGTCGGATGACGGTACCCTTCCTAACCTTCATACATTATTGATTGGTTGGTAATTAGTTTAATTTTGTTGTTTACTTTGTTTCTTGGGCATGCTTTGGTGATGTAATCTATTCTAATTCATACACCTTTCATCTCTTGAAAACTATATCAAAGGAAGTTCAGTTTGATTTTCATGATTACACCCTTCACTGGATGAAGATGAGACTCTAAGTTCAGTTGAATTCTTGAAATAAGCACAAGATCTCCTTGATCTCTACAAGTGGATCCTCTGAATCTCTAGTTTACTTTCCCTGAAGTCTTTAAGTTTTAGATAATTGTTTCATCATTATTCCTCAAATTACACTCGATTTAGATTTCATCTTAGTCTAGTTCTAGTTCTACTTAGTTTCAGATTACGTACAAGTTTCAGTCCCTTGGGATTCGACCTCGGTCTCACCAAGTTTATTACTACATTGTAACCCCATACTTGGGGAGTGAACATTTAGGAATTTTCACCCAGGGCCATCTATGACAGCCCGATGCTAGTAACTAATTTTTGGTGTCCCATCTGGCCATCCACGATATGCTTATGGAGGCCACGTCCCTGATGTCGCTAGGGCATATAGTAATCCAAACACACAATGAAAGATGCATGAGTCATACAATCCAGTCATGCATCAATCCTGCGTATACCATGCGCTCATGTGAGACAATCTCTGCGTATCAGGGAGTCTGATAATAACCTGCCCAATGACATATGCAATGGTCAACTATATCTCATAATAAACATGCAGATGATACGTATGGGCATGTACATGATGCTATGCTGTCACATATTCATAATCGGTATCGACAGCCGTCACTGATAATCGGCCTATACAATCGGCCACGACAATCAGAATCGGCCTCGATAATCGGAATCGGCCTCGGCAATCGGAATCGGCCTAACAAAAGGCCCAAAGGAATGTTACAATGTGGACATTTAACCATCATCGCCCATCAATGTGGACATTTAACCAACATCGCTCCCAAGCAGTGGCTCACATAAACATCATTACATACATTATCGTGAAATCACACATTACATCGGTCACACATTTATTGCATACGTCATAATGGGCCTTGGCACATGGGCTAAAAATATATCACAATGGGCCTCAATATATGGGCCGAAAGTACATCTCATTGGGCCTTACCAAATGGGCTGAAAATACATCACAATGGGCCTCATCATATGGGCCGAAAATATATCACAATGGGCCACGACATATGGGCCGAAAATACATCACGATGAGCCACGACATATGGGCCGAAAATACATCACAATGGGCCATGACATATGGGCCAGAAATACATCCCAATGGGCCACGACATATGGGCCGAAAATACATCACAATGGGCCACGACATATGGGCCGGAAATACATCACAATGGGCCACGACATATGGGCCGAAAATACATCACAATGGGCCATGACCCACGGGCTTCAAATATGCAACAGGCGGGCCCCATCACATGGGCCATAAATACATTACATCAGGCCTTACCCATGGGCCTTGAATATATCACATTCGGCTCAACCATGGGCCTCTAATACATCACATTGGGCCTCGCCTATGGGCCTTGAATGCATCACATTGAGCCTCGTCCATGGGCCTCGAATACATCACATTGGGCCTCGTCCATGAGCCTCGAATACATCACATTGGGCCACAACCCATGGGCTTCAAATACATAATAGGTGGGCCCCACACATGGGCCTCAATAACATCACAGGTGGGATTTCCATGTGAATGGTATGGATATACACATATCTTAAGGTGGGCCTCACCCATCCGGCATATGGACGAAGCGAATATAGAATAGATACATCAAGGTGGCTACTCAAAGCTCCTGCCTGTCCCAGTTAAATGGATGGATGGTGTAAATAAGATCATACATCACAGTGGGTATCCACCATCCAGATAGCTGGACGGTGTGGATAAATCATGTACGTCTGGTGGGTCCCATGGATGGACTGTATAGATGAAACACATATATCATGTGGGACCCACGTCCCTGTACAGGATGGCATGAACAAAGCACCTACATCATAGGTCGGTCCCATATAGATGGACGGTGTGGTTGAAATGCATACATTATTATGGGGGCCACGGACGTCGGTGTGGATGACCACAATATCAAGGTGGTCCCACAGGGACAACATGGATGATACAATACATGTATCAGGCTGGGTCCCACACATGTGGCCCACTAGAGGGATGGACGGACGGTCTGGGTCAAACCCACAGAACTTGCAGTGTCAGTACAACCGCTATATAGCTAGTATAAGGTACACTAGCCAGTCTGTTTCCATAGAGGTGGGTCCCACGTGGGGCCCACCATAACGTTATTTTCCATCCAATCTGACCATAAGGTCCTAAAATAAGAGGAAAAACAAATTTCATAAAGATCTAAAACTTCTGTGACCCAAAAGGGTTTCAATGGTAGACGTTCAATCCCCTTCTGTTGGGTGGTGTGGAGCACCTGAGTGTCGTGAACGGCTGATTTTTGGAGGCACCCCATATATAAAGGTGCCCCATCAAATGCATGGTGTTGATGCTCAACACGCATCATGGTGGGGCCTGAGGTGGAGCCCACTGACCCTGCTCGCTGGGATGCTAGACGCTGCTTGCTGTAGCGTCCTCCGGACATTGACAGCAATAGCGTCAGCCTCCTGCTGTTTTTTATATGTATTCTAAGGATTTTTTTATAGGTGGGGCCCATATTAGGATGATCCAGTCTGTTGGCTGGGTTCTATAGCTCATGATGGGTCTAATAAGCCCAATATTTAATTTTTTTGACGCCCAGAAACATCACAGCTAGCCCTAACAATTTATCACTATTAAAATAATATTTTTGATGGTGTGGCGTACCAGAGAATTGGATTTAGTCCATTTTTCGGCTCAACGCCTAAAATAAGCTGGGAAATGGGATAGACAGTGTGAATCAGATACATATATCAAGCTGGGGTCCACGTGAGTGGCCCACCAGATTTTTTTTTAATTAAGCTAGTATCTCGTTTTTCCTTCAACGTCCAGGCCAGCGACCTCTCTGATTTGGACAAACGGTGTGGATACATCCATCCATCCAGGTGGGGTCCATGTTAGGGTGGCCCACCGCCACTAGAATCAAGGCTAATATTTACGTTTCCCTCCATCCAAACCTAGAGTTTGCACGGCCTGGATGCAATCACGTACATCAGGTGGGTCCACATGGTGGTCCACTAATCAAACTTACATTTGTGTTTTTCCCATAAGACAGCCTTGCATGACTGGCTGGTCATGCAGGCTTTGTGACGGTAGCAAGGTGGGCCCACAAGGTGGACAGCATGGATCTAATACATCCATCAAGGTGGGCCATAAACATGGAAGAGAGAGAGAAGAGAGAGACGAGCGATGAAGGGGCCCTGCCATTATGGGCCCCTCTAACACATGTATCAATACATACATCAATATGGGTCCCAAATCATGTGGGCCCTAAATCAAAAATCAAGTTCTAACACTATGATCACCCACATTTGATCTCCTCTTCCTTCTTCTGCCTATAGCCTCTAGAGCTTCAAGGGAATGATTTCAACAGTCGAGATGATCTTTGGAAGGTGGAGATGGGAGGTAGGAAGGTGGGCTACACTAGCTTCTTTGGGGAGCTTGGACATTGCTTCATATGGAGTTGCTTGAAAAATGGAGAGAGAGAGATGATGGGAGAGAGGAATGGTGAGTGATGGATGTAACTTGTTGTAAGAGAAAGTTGACTTTGGGGAGGGTGGTTGTACTTGGGGATGGGTGTGAGTGATGAGAGTGATGTGTACTTGATTGATGGGATTGATGGAATTGATGTGATGTTTACTTGGGTTTGTAATGCGTGACATTTTTTCTCAAACTGAACACGGGCCCACATCTCCTGGCCCGGGTATGTCTCGGTGCGCGAGACGCGGCGTTGGAACTACAGCGATGATGCGGTCACAAGGGTACAAGTTCCGAGTCGAGTCAACTTTGATATATGTGACACAACTCAGGATCACGCGCAAACGCCAATAACAGATCGTGGGTCACCGGAATACGATTGGGAGAACCACAGATGCTTACGAAATGGTACGGGCTAGGATACGTGTCTTACACCTGAGATGTCGAGAAGACTCACGAAATATGTGATCGAGCTCAGCTAATTTGACATCAAATATCAGCCGAGGAGTGCCATCAAGGGTCAGGTGATGGTTGACTTCATTGTTGAGTTCACTAATCACAAAGATCAAGTTGCTCTGGATGAATTGGATGGAAGTGACGACCTCTCAATTGACCCGATGGACAACTCTGATTAGCCAATCGACACGTACTCATCGGTCACAACATTAAGTGATCCAAAGCAAGACCAGCTAGTCAAAGATGCCTAGACAGCTGAAGCCGACCACCCCACCTGAACACTGTACGTTGACGGGTATTCCAACTCCAAGCGTGGTGAAGTCGGCATCATCCTCATAACCCTCAACCTGACTTCTGTCCAGTATGCTCTGCGGTTTGGGTTCTACGCATCTAACAATGTCACATAATACAAAGCGTTGCTAGCAAGACTTAGGTTAGCAGCAACTATGGGGGCTCAGGTCCTAGAGGTCTGCTTGACTCCTAACTCGTCGTCAATCAGGTCTCTAATGAATACCAAGCCAAGGAGAAGCGGATGGTTGCATATTTACAAAAATCTCGAGAGCCCATAAGCAAATTCTAGAGGTGCAACATTAGCTAAATCCTGAGGTCAGAAAATTCGAAGATAGATGCGTTGGAAAAATTGGCATCCGCGGCTGAGGAAGACATCCAGAGGTTGATCCCGATCAAGCACTTGGCCAAGCCAAGCATCCATAAGCTCGACCTGGAAACCGCCCTACCCATACATACAACCCCGAGCTGGATGGACCCGATTATCTAATCCTTCCGAGAAGGCAAGCTTCCTGACGACTGATTAGAAGCACGTAAACTCAAATCTAGGTCAGCTCGGTATACGATGGTAGGAGATATCCTATACAAGAAAGGGTACTCTATGCCCTATCTCAGGTGTCTCCGACCTGAAGAGGCTAATTACGTCCTGAAGGAAATTCATGAAGGGATATGTGGTAATTATTTTGGAGGCTGAACTCTCACCTATAAGGTCATCCGACAGGGGTACTTTGGCCAACCATTCAGAAAGACGCAAAGCAGTATGCTCAAAGGTGAGATAAGTGTCAAAGGTTAGCGATTGTCCCTCACTAGCCCACCAAGGAACTGACACTTGGACCTTGGTCATTCGCTCAATGGGGGATCAACATCATCAACCTATTACCCACAGTAAAGGTCAAACTCGATATGCGGTCGTGGTGGTCAATTACTTCACCAAGTGGGCCAAAGCCGAGCCTTTGGCTAAGATTACTGAGCAAAAGATCACCAACTTTGTTTAAAAGAATATCTTCTGTCGGTTCGGAATCCCACACACGATCGTTTCAAATAATGAGAGACAGTTCAATAACCACAGGTTCTGAAGTATGTGTCGGGAGCTTGGCGTTCACAATGCTTACTCGTCACCTCGGCACCCCCAAGCTAACAGGTAGGTGGAAGCAATCAATAAGATAATCAAGAACCACCTCAAGACCAGGCTCAATAAGGCAAAAGGTGTCTGGGCCGAGGAGCTCCACTATGTTCTTTAGGCCTATAGGACTACTGCTTAGACATCCACCGGGAAACTCCATTCTCTTTGGCCTTTGGAACGGAGGCTGTCGACCCAGTTGAAATGGGACTCCCTACAGCACGTGTGCGATCCTACAATGAAGCCCAAAATGCCGAGCAGATGACCATGAGCCTCGACCTTCTTGAATAAATAAGAGAACAAGCCAAGCTTAGGACTGTGGCCTGGCAGAAGCAGGTCACTCGGTTCTATAACTCCAGAGTAAAAATTTAAAGATTCTGACCAAGAGATCTGGTCCTCTGCAAGAAATTCTAGAGCACTAAGGAGCCTGGGTTGGGAGCTCTAGGGCCGACTGGGAAGGACCTTACCGAGTGACAGGAACAGCTGGATCTAACACCTATCAACTTAAGGATTTAGAAGAGCGACCTTTAACGCACCCGTGGAATGCTGCTCACCTAAATATCTACTACCCATAGGCCGTCTACGCCACGGAGCGAGGGAAACCGACCTATCGAGGTTAAGAATGACAAGAACACTTGTAAATGTACTAGAATTTTTACAATAAAGCCTCCTTAGCACGAGGAGATTTCATCTATTATCTGTAGCTCTCGGACTACCAAGGACCTCCTTCAATATAAGGAGAGATGTTCCTCTAATAATCTCACCCTTAAAGAAGAGGTCAAATTATTCCCTATAGCAACGAATGAATCGACCTGCAATGAAGAGGTCGAATGATCATCCGTCCTCATGACTTAGTTATGTTCGGCCCACTACTACATGAAAGTGTGCGACCTTAAGGGTCCACCGTGCAAACATGCAAAACATGAACCAGAGAACATGAGCTAGCTAAAAGTAAACTTTTTTCATTTAATCCAAAAAAGATTACAAGAAGTTTTACAAAGAAAGAGGGAGAGATTCAATCAGCTTTGGGAGGAGGTTGATCAGCTTCTTCGACCTCGGGCTATGCTGGCCCCTCCAAGGCTTCATCACTGAAGAGGGTGCCCAAGTTCAACTCAGGGTACAATCATCTAACGTCTTCGACACAGTGGTCGTAGCCATAGTTGTAGACTACGTCCACCTTGTCAGCTCTTTCATTCGAGGTTTTGTATTCTTTTACGACTGCAGCCTTGATCGCTGGGATGGTCACCTTATACTCAGATTGCTGAGAGGCCAGAGCTATCTCAACTTCGGCCACCTTAGCTGCTGAGCTTGCCTTTACCCTCTTCAGCTCCGCTTTCAGCCCCATGGCGTCGACCTCAACGGATAAAATGTGCGCCTTCACCCGCTCCAGCTCTGTCTGTGCCGAGCCGAGATGAGACTTCGTCCCATCAAGCTCAACCATCACCAGGCCCTCCTTGTGTCGGGCCTCATCTAAGTGGAACTTCAGAGCATCACGCTCCTCCCCAATATTGTCCAAGGCCCCTTTCAGAGCCTCAACCTCGACCACCTTCTCCTCTAGGCCCTCTTTAAGGGCTCGACCTCAGTAGCCTTCTCCTTGAGCATTGCCTTAGCCTGGTTGCACTCATCGGCTATCTGTCTCACCTTCTCACGGGTGGTAAATAGCGCAAGGACAAGCTAAGGACAAGGGAAATAAATTAGTGAAATGGAACAAAAAGACCAAAAATGGCATCAGTGAAGAGATGTTCCATTTAGCAGAGCACGACAACATCTGTGAGGAAGGCCTCTGGATGGGAATTCATTAGATCGGTGATCTCATCATCAACGAGATGTTTCGCTACCCAGTCGGCCCAGCGAGACATGTGATGGTTGGGCGAGTATCCCCTCACCTCCTTGGTAGCTCGGGGGCTCAAAGCCTCACCCCCTTCAGCACCATCCGCGGCCACCATGGAGCCAATCTCTTTAACCGTTGGAGGCTCAGCCCCCTCCACGGCATGAGCAACCTAGCTTGTGATGGCGACCTCTGCTTCTTCGGCCACATGGATGGCCTCAGCCTCATTGGCCATATGAACCTCAAAGCAGAAAATTCCTCCTCTAGATCCAGATCTACCACCTTCACAGTGTGTACCCATGAAGGGGCAATCGGAGTGGGAGCCTCCCCCTCGCCACCGCGACCAAAGGTAATTGGCCTACCGAGGGCTGCTTGGTGCTGACCCCCAACCTCACCACCACGGTGGAGATGAGTATTTTTACAATGAAAGGGACCACCACCTTCTTCCGAGCAACATTCTTCTTTCTGATCATCTCCTGCATAGGAGGAGGGCGCTTCCTCTTCCCCGACTTCGGGAGATCGGCCATACCTTCACATCAAAATTCAGGTTAGTCGAATGATATCATCAAATCCTGTAAACCCTGGAAAATTGACAATCTGCGGCTTACCGGAGGTAGTGGAGGCGGGAGTGTGGAGAGAGCTTAGCCATTGAGGAGGGACCGACCGACAGAGCCCAGATCGGTGGAGTGGGTCTGTGGTGATCAGCGTGTTCTAGCGGCAGAAGTTGTCCTTCAAAGCCTTTGCCTTGTCCACTTGCCTGCGCTGCAGGTCAGACAGCTCAGGCTGACCCTTTGGGAAGACTGCAAAGATAGTTAAACAATGAGAACATTCTGAGGCAGATAAATCCAGAATAGAAATCTAAGTTCAACTATTCGGTGATACCCGACCTGGAGTGGCGAACTTGGTGGGGACCTAAACCTGCAGATGAGACAGCTCTACAGTAGGCGCCTCCCGCTCTCTCAATGCCCAGAACCAGTTTTTCTTCCAATCCTTGTTGAAAGTTGGGAGATTGATGATGAGGCCCCTGCATCTGTTCACCCATGCTGAGAAGTAATACCAACTCAGCTGCATAGGATTGACCTTAACCTGGTACTGATACATAAACTCCTTGGTTATCAGCTTATTGTTCCTTAGTTGAAACCAGAGGATGTATGTTCTCAGAAGCGCCCTCCATGAGTTTGGGATAAGTTGACCCAGAGCCAATCTTAGACGGGCAGTCATCACCCTCATGAACGGATGGAGCAGCAGTCGGAGCTCGCACTAGAGAGTGACGACAAACATGATCACTTCCCCATCGGCTGGGTCCCTGGGGACTTCATAGGGAGTAGGAATTCGGAGCCGCACAAAGTCCAGAATTTGGAACTTTGATCGGATCTTGGCCAGAGCCACTTCCTTCAAATTCGACCCCCTAGGGATGACATCGAATGGCTGCTCAGCTAAGGTCTGAGTAGTCAACCATCCAGTGACGTCGAAAGCCCGGCTGAATCCCAACGGGACCGGAGAAGGTGGCTCCAAAGGAATCCTAGGCCGGGAATCTATGCTTCCTTGGTTTGAATCGTCTTCAAAGGCGTAGATCTTGTGCCCTTCACCCGACATATCCGACATAACGGGTAGAGGAGAAGGAAAAGAAAGAAAAAGGAAGGAGAGAGCAAGGGCAACGGTGGCCGGAAGAAGAAGAAAAACTCACTGGAAATTGCCTACTCTAGGGGCTCTGAAGCAGCAAAGGGAAGAACAAAATGCAAATAGTTGAGATGCCTGTGGGCCTCCCGCTTTTATAGGTTGTGAGCATTGATGGTTTGCATTAAATGCAGCAGACGAAGAGACATCTTAGCGCCCACCGCTTTACATGCGGTAGCTCCCCTTTCGCCTTTTCGATCTGACTTCCTGAGTAATGCCACGCATTTGCACCATATAGGCTAAAAGCCGAAAAAGTTGTTGCAACAACGTATGGCGCCTCGATCGCACTAGGCCATCATTGCGGATTTCCCTTGATCCTCATGCCTTTCCGTCCACTAGGAATAAATGCAAGATAGCTCGTCCACTTGACCCCATTCCACCAACTTATGTCTTGAGCTCGGGCCGCGAACTCAAAAGTAGGGGGCTTCTGTTATAGGTGAAAGTGGTCTGACTACTCATGGGGTCAGCTTGGACTCACAAACACGTGCTTCTTGACCCAAGATTGGAAGAAAGGACTAGGGTTGAACATGACCAAAGGGCTTCTGACCAATCCTATTTCAGATTGATATGAAGGATAACGGGCGATGACCTCCCGAGCTGAGGCCACGACACCGTATCTCTCCAAGTTCATACCGAATCTGTCTGATCCTCGAGGAACGCCCAAATTTATCCAATCTGCCTGATCGATCAAGAGCCCAACTCAGCTAGCCCTCGACGAGATCGAGGGGATGGTCGTCCAAGATGATGAACCTCATCGAGGAGATGAGCCTGCCCCCGTGCCCAAGGATGGATGGACCAAGGAATTGGTTACTTGACCAGTGACGGTTAGTGCGAAAGATCATCTTGAACTGACTATGGAGGTTAGCTTGACTGATCAGGGGCTTGGCCCAACTCGGCTTCGACTGTCCGTCACATGATTTTAGGGCCAACCACTTTAACACTTATCACCTTAATGAGTTTTGCATAATAGTTGAGAAACATACGCAAGTATTGTGCCTGTGATCGAGAGCCGTTTCTAATCCCAATAATGACCCATCTGCACTATAAATAGGGGACCCGTCTACACTAACAGGTATGCACAATCTCACCTAAGAAAGTTTGTCCATGTGACTTGACCCAAATTCCTAGCCTAACTTTAGTATCGAAGGGTTTGTTGTCATAGCCAGGGTTGTTATATTTTTTTTAAAATAGTATTAAAATTTGAATTTTCAAAATTTCAGTGATTTTCCTCCATTTTTGAAAAGTTGTAGTACTTTTGAGTTGTGGGTTTTGTCCCACATCGGATTTGACAAAGTTAATTATCTTGTATATAAGATAGTCTTTTTGCCTAGGGCTTGAGCCCCTTTCAGGGGGCATGTGAATTTGGTCCTGTGGGGGGCTATGCCAATAGCTCTAATTTATGCCATTGACCACACGCGAGCGCACGCGCCGAGCCGAGCCGAGTCCGAGTCCGAGTCCGTGTCCGTGTGCGCGTGCACGTGAGCGACGAGACGGGACGGGACGGGACGGGCTGGGCTGGGCTGGGCGTGGGTGCGGGTGCGAGTGCGGGTGCGGTGTGTGTACTCGCATGGGTGGTATATGGGTACTCGCAGACTGTATGTGCGGGAGTGTACTCGCATTTGCATTTTTTCGTTTGAAACCAGAGAGATGTGTCCCTTCCGGTTGGTCACACCTGTTGGGTTTAAATCCAACGGACCTAACCTTTTATAAAGGCTGTTTATGCACCACTTCGGAGTCTATATAAAGACTACTGATTTCAATTTTAAATATACGAAATTATTATCTCTTATAAAACTCTCTCTGATACAATTTTAAGAATTTTACTGAGTTCATCGCTGAGTCAACTCAGCACTTTCGGATTAAACTGCAAGTGGTTCGAGCCCGTGTACAGTGAGTGCACCGCTAGGACCGGGTCATAGTCATTGTATCCTGGAGGTCGATTGCTCTGGAAACCTGTTGCACTTGGGACGCTGTCCAAGGGGAGCAAATTCGATTTCAAGCCGAGTGACTCAATCACGCCTCGACTCAATTCAATAAGTTTTTCTTTCTCAAAATTTATTTTTCTTTTTTTTTTGGTTCTCGATTTTTAATAGTCTATTTAATTCAACCAAATATTCCAACAATCTTGAAATCGAATTGTTGAATTACATAGACTATGGCTACAGTAACAGTAAATGCTTCTGCTAAGTTAGCCAAAATCGAACCGTTCGCTGGACAATCATTTACATGGTGGAAACAGAAACTAATATTCGCTCTGACCACCCTGAAAGTTTCATACATTTTATCTGAATCATTTACTATAGATCTAGCAAATCAAACTGAAGTAATAGATGAAAATAATTGTAAAAATTATATTCTAAACTCTTTATCCAATGAATTATATGACGTGTATGCTTCTTACGTTTCTACTAAAGACATATGGACTGCTTTGGAAAAGAAATACATATTAGAAGATGCAGGTGCTAAGAAACATGCAATTGCTAATTTCCTTCGTCATGAAATGACAGACGATATACCTGTCACAAATCAGATTCACGATTTTCAAAATCTAGTTCACGAACTATCGACAGAAGGAATTAAGTTGGATGAAGTGTTTCTGTCAAGAGCACTAATAGAAAAGTTACCGCCCTCCTGGAAAGAATATAAGAATAGAATGAAATATAAAAAGAATGGTGTTTCTTTGGAAACCACTATCGTACACATACGAATAGAGGAGGCCAATAGAATCAGGGACCAAAAAGAAAATAAAAATGAGATAGATTCAAAGGCAAATCTTGTGAAATTAAGTCGGGCAAATAATAAGAAAAAGGGCAACTGTCATAACTGTGGTAAACCTGGACATTATGCAAATGAATGCAGGCTCAAAAAGAAGAATGCAAACAATCAATTCAAGAAAAAAGAAAACTACTACAACTGTGGAAAGCCTGGGCATCATGTCAAAACCTGCAGGCTTAAGAAAAACAAAGATAAGCTGCAAGCTAATCTTACAGAAATAGGCAATGAGTCTGACATGATAGTAGTTGTGGTGTCAGAAGTCTTCCTTGTAAACAACTTGGAGTGGGTGCTAGACACTGGTGCAACTAGGCACGTGTGCAAGGATCGTAGCATGTTTACCTCCTACCAAGTATCAAGAGATGATGAACAGGTGTTCATGGGTAATGCTAAAACGTCTCCAGTTGTAGGGAAAGGGAAAATACTTCTGAAACTCACTTCTGGAAAGACTCTAATGCTGAATGATGTCTTACATGTGCCTGACATTAGAAGAAACTTGGTCTCTGGTTCACTCCTCAATAAGGCTGGTATTAAGTTAGTATTTGATTCAGATAAGCTTGTAATGACTAAGAATGGAACATTTGTTGGTAAGGGGTACTGTAGCGATGGTTTATTCATTATAAATGTATCCAATGATAATAATAAGAAGACATTCCGTTCTGTTTATATCGTTGAACCTTTTTATCTATGGCATAGTAGATTAGGTCATGTGAATATAGCATCTTTGAAGAAAATGAAAAGATTATGTTTATTACCTAATATATCTAATGAAGAATTTGACAAATGTGAAACATGTGTTGAATCAAAATTCATTAGAAAACCCTTTAAACAAATAGAAAGATCATCTATTCTATTAGAGTTAATACACAGTGACTTAGGTGATTTTAGAAATCACAAGTCTAGAGGTGGAAAAAGATATTACATAACTTTTGTAGATGATTACTCTAGGTTCACTAGAGTCTATCTATTAAGAAACAAAGATGAAGCTTTAGATGCTTTTTCTAAATACAAACTTGAAGTTGAAAATCAGTTAAATATAAAAATTAAAAGACTTAGAACAGGTAGAGGAGGTGAATATGAATCTTTTCAATTTAGAGAATTCTGTGAAAAGAATGGAATAGTTCACGAAACTACAGCTCCTTATACACCAGAACAGAATGGAATAGCAGAACGTAAGAATAGAACTTTAAAAGAGATGATGAATGCTATGTTAAATAATTCAGGCTTACCTTCAAATATGTGGGGAGAAGCAATTCTATCTGCTTGTTATATTCTAAATAGGATTCCTTCTAAATTTTTTGAACAAACACCATATGAACTTTGGAAGAATCATGTTCTTAGTTACAAATATATTAAAGTGTGGCGGTATCTTGCTAAAGTAGGATTACCTGAAACTAAGAAAAGAAAGTTAGGTCCTAAAACGACCGACTGTGTATTTATAGGTTACGCACAAAACAGTGCGGCCTATAGGTTTCTAGTTTTAAAAACTAAGGATAATATTCTAGATCCTAATACAATTATAGAAGCTAGGAATGCAGAGTTCTTTGAGGACGTATTCCCTATGAAATCTAAATCTATAGGAATAGAGGAAGTCAATGAATCAGATATTGTGTCTACTAGTAAAAATGCTTACGAGAAAGCAGTAGTAGAAATACAACTAAGAAAAAGTCTATGGTTAGAAGAGAAACTAATCTAAGAGATGATTTTTTCACTTTCTTAGTAGAAGATGATCATACAACCTATATTGAAGCAATTAACTCTCTATATGCAACCTTTTGGAAGGAAGCAATAAATGATGAGTTAGAATCTATTATATCTAATAACACTTGGGAAATTGTAAACCTACTACCTGTAAATAAACCAATAGGTTGTAAATGAGTGTTTAGAAAGAAACTAAAACCAGATGAGACTATTGATAAGTTTAAGACTAGGTTGGTAGCGAAAAGCTTTAAACAAAAAGAAGGAATAGATTACTTTGATACATACTCTCCTGTAACTAGAATTATAACTATCAGGGTCTTAATAGTGATAGCCTCCATATATAAACTAGTGGTACACCAGATGGACGTTAAGACAGCTTTCCTAAATGGAGACTTAGAAGAAGAAATATATATGGAACAACCTGAGGGTTATAAGATATCAAGAAAAGAAAATAAAGTATGTAAACTAATTAAATCATTATATGGTTTAAAACAGACTCTTAAACAATGGCATGAAAAATTTGATGGTATTTTAAAATCAAATGATTATCATATAAATGATGTAGATAGATGTGTATATAGTAAAATTTCTGAAAATGAATATGTTATTATATGCCTTTATGTTGATGACATGCTTATTTTTAGAACTAATATTAAATTAGTTAATACAACTAAGAAATTCTTGTCATCTAAGTTTGACATGAAAGACTTAGGAGAGGCTAGTGTAATCTTGGGTATTGAAGTAACCAGAAAAAATGGTGTTATTATATTATCTCAATCTCATTACATTGAGAAGATATTGAGAAAGTTTAACCATTTTGACTGTTTACCTGGCAGTACTCCTTGTGATTATAGTATGACTCTCATGAAGAATACAGAAAATAGTGTGTCTCAATTAGAGTATTCTAGAATAATTGGTAGCCTTATGTATCTAACAAACTGCACTAGACCAGACATAGCTTTTACAGTAGGAAGGCTAAGTAGATATACATATAACTCTTGAAAAGAGCATTGGAATGCTTTGTCTAGGATTTTGAGATACCTAAAAGGTAGTATAGCATATGTTTTACATTATAATGGTTTTCCTGCTGTATTAGAAGGATACGGTGATGCTAACTGGATTAGTGATTCAGATAAGACAAAATCCACGAGTGGATATGTCTTGACTTTAGGTAGAGGAGCAGTCTCTTGGAAGTCTACCAAGCAGACATGTATCGCTCGGTCTCCTATGGAATCTGAGTTTATTGCCTTAGAAAAGGCTGGATCAGAAGCCGGGTGACTTAGAAATCTCTTAGCTGATATACCATTATGGCCAAAGCCTGTATCGGCCGTATCTATTCATTGTGACTGTCAAGCAGCTATAGAGAAAGCAAAGAGTAAAATATATAATGGAAAGAACAGGCATATTAGACTCAGACACAACATAGTGAAACATATGTTGCGTGATGAAGTCATATCGATTGACTTTGTGAGGTCTGAAAAGAATCTAGCAGATCCTCTGATTAAAGGACTATTTAAAAGGTTAGTCAATGATACATCGAAGGGAATGGGGCTAAGCTTAATATATGAGCTGCCAGTGTCGACAACCCAACCTATACAAGTAGAGATCCCATGAGATAGGTTCAATGGGTAAATAACAAGACACGAGGTAGACGATTGCACTGAGTTGTATGAGCCCCTTCTATGGTGTACAGTGCGAGCAGCAACGCAGAAGGATGAGTTGTTAGAACTCTTAATGAATCCATATCCATATATTTGGTGGTGTATATAGTTGCTACATACACTTGATGGAATTCACCTATATGGGCGTGGAGGTGGAGGCCGCTTCCTATGAGAATCTAGGCTAATTCTCTAGAGCACTCATGAAATCCACGTAATGGTGTATGGCGAAAACGCACCGAACCGCAGAATCACTTGTAGAGGAAGAGTTGTGTGAGTGGCAGGTACTTGCGATCTACATTAAAAGGATTCGGGTTCAAGACTATGGTGTCACCAGATTCCTGTAAACCTGTCTTGCTTGCTCTAATGTCGATTCAAGTCTATGGTGACATCGGCACCATTGCACAACTATTATGCTTTAATCCGAAAGGGTTTTATTTTAAAACATGTGGGGGATTATTATATTTTGTTTTAAAATAGTATTAAAATTTGAATTTTCAAATTTTCGGTGATTTCCCTCCATTTTTGAAAAGTTGTAGTACTTTTGAGTTATGGGTTTTGTCCCACATCGGATTTGACAAAGTTAATTATCTTGTATATAAGATAGTCTTTTTGCCTAGGGCTTAAGCCCCTTTCAGGGGGCATGTGAATTTGGTCCTGTGTGGGAGGGGGGGACTATGCCAATAGCTCTAATCTATGCCATTGACCACACACGCATGCGCGCAAGCCGAGCCGAGTCCGAGTTCGAGTCCGAGTCCGAGTCCGAGTCCGTGTCCGTGTCCGTGTCCGTGTGCGGTGCGAGTGCTTGACGCGACGCGACGGGATGGGCTGGGCTGGGTTGGGTGTGGGCGTGGGCCCGGGTGCGGGTGCGGGTGCGGGTGCGGTGTGTGTACTCGCGTGGGTGTGTGTATGGGTACTCGCAGGATTGTATGTGCGGGAGTGTACTCGCATTTGCGCTTTTTTATTTTAAACCAGAGAGATGCATCCCTTCCGGTTAGTCGCACCTGTTGGGTTTAAACCCAACGGACCTAACCTTTTATAAAGGCTGCTTATGCACCACTTTGGAGTCTATATAAAGACTACCGATTTCAGTTTTAAATATACGAAATTATTATCTCTCTTATAAAACTCTCTCTGATACAATTTTAAGAATTTTACTGAGTTCATCTCTGAGTCAACTCAGCACTTTCGGATTAAACTGCAAGTGGTTCGAGCCCATGTACAGTGAGTGCACCGCTGGGACCGGGTCATAGTCGTTGTATCCTAGAGGTCGATTGCTCTGGAAACCTGTTGCACTTGAGATGCTGTCCAAGGGGAGCAAATTCGATTTCAAGCCGAGTGACTCAGTCACGTCTCAACTCAATTCAATAAATTCTTATTTCTCAAAATTTATTTTCTTTATTTTTTTTTTTATTCTCGATTTTTAATAGTCTATTTAATTCAACCAAATATTCCAACAAGGGTCTCATTTATCTTCCTTGTGTGTAGATATCCGAGTCAAGTGATTTGGGAAATGGTGAACCAGATTTATGCATCAACAACACTAACATATTTGAAAGCTCTACACAAGTATCAGCTTGATCCAGAACTCCTCTGCCCCATGAAGTTTTCAATGTTGGGTGTTCAATTCCCACCGTTTCCTGAGCTAGATCCGCTTCATATTTTAGGCTCATACCTTAAGCTGCGCGAACAGATGATCCGCACGGATAAAATACATTACAGTGGGCCCACGACTTTTATACGTGGCTATCTGTCAATGTCAGCCTTGGGACTGCGGTTGTAAATAATGTGGTAAATGAATAAAGGTAAATAATCGCTGCTTACTTATCATGAATTACACTAGTAAATAAAAAATCAAACACTCCCAAATTAAGATGTTACTCAATTGTGATTGTATCCAAAAGGCCTGACAGTCTGCTCTGAACGCTAAGACCGTACCAAACCTTGAAATGTGGGGTATGTAAGATATTTGAGCTGTCCGTAGGTAGACCAAACTAGGTAGATGACTAAGCCTCTGTAACTGGCGACAAGGTACCGGTCAACCATTCATCAGTTGTGGACGGATTGTAACACCAGTCGACTATTCATATCGGTTGTGAACGGATAACAAATTTTTTTTTTTTTTTTTGTTTGTTTTTTTTTTTTTTTTTTTTTTTCTTCTTTCGTATTTGTGGCCACATAATGAGTTGACCAGACTGAATTTTTGGTGAGGTCGTCTCTTACCAGGAAACGGATTGGCTACTCCCCCTGCCACCAGCCACCAGCCAATGGCTGATGGTCGGTGTTCTGTGAGCCCCACCATGATGTATGTGTTTCATCCATGCCAACCATTTATTTGTCTAGATCATTTTAGGTTATTAGACCAAAAATGAGTTATATCCCAGTCTCAAATGGACTACATTACATGAAACAGTGTTGAATGAGCGTCGACCATTAAAATTTTTTTGGGGGCCATAAAAGTTTTGGATCAAGCTGATCTTTGTTTTTTACCTTCATCCAGGTCTGTATGGCCTAATCAACAGATTGGATGTCAAATAAACAGTATAGTGTGCTTTAGGAGTATTTTAATGGTAGATATCTAATCACTATTGTTTTCCTTTAGTGTGGTCCACTTGAGATTTATATCCCTATAAGTTTTTAAATAATGTCATAAAATGATCTATAAAAATGGATGAATGGCATGGATGAAACAAATACATCATGGTGAGGCCCATAAAGCACAGAGCACCAACTACCAGCCACGGGGCTGGTGGCAGCGGAGTAGCCAATCCGTTTCCTACCATGTAACAGCTGGGGACGTCATACGTATGTGACAGCTCAGACGCTGGTGGTGGCGGGTGCGCACGTTAAAAATGCATAGACCGGAAGGAAACGGATTGGCTCTGTGGGCCCCACCATGATGTATGTGTTTCATCCATGCTGTCCATCTATTTTCATATATTATTTTATATATGATAAAAAAAACGAGATATATCCCAATCTCAAGTGGACCACATTAGAGGAAACAGTGTTGAATAAACGTCGACCATTAAAAACTTTCATGGGACGTAAAAGTTTTGGGTCAAGATGATATTTTTTAAAACCTTAATCTAGGTCTTTATGACCTAATCAACATATTGGATGTCAAATAAACAATACAGTCGGGCTTTAGGAGGATTTTAATGGTGGATATCCAATCATTACTGTTTTATTATGGTGTGGTCCACCTGAGATTTATATCCCCTTCATTTTACAGTGAAGCCATAAATGACCTTTAAAAATGTATGAACAGAATGGATGAAACACATACATCATAATGGATGAAACACATACATCATAATGGGTCCCACAAACCACCGACCATCAGCCAATGGGCTAGTGGCAAACAGTGATATATTTATTATATCTACACTTTTCATTTATTTTTAGAGATAATTTTAGAGCATTACCTAAAAAATAAATCATATCCAAAGATCATCTAGACCACACCATAAATAGCGGTGGGCATAATGATTTTCACCATTAAAATTTTGTAGGGCCCACCATAATGCTTATTTTACATCCAATATATTCATACGGTCACAAATACCTAAATGAAGAAGAAAAACAAATTTTATATTGATCGAAAACTTCTGTGACCCCAAAAAGGGTTTCAATGGTAGACGTTCAATCCTCCGATGGTTTTTCTAGTGTGATCCATTTGATAATTAGATCTATTTTATTTTTCGTCTCAAGCCTTAAGATGAGTTCACCAAATGGATAGACGCTTTGAATATAAAACATACTTTATGATTAGACTTCTAGAACTTACGTCAATACAACAACTATATAGCTAGTGTGAGGTACACTAGCCCATTTGCTTCGTAGCGGATTGCCCGCCATCGGAAGAGTCCAGTGCGTTATCTCACACCAGCTATATAGAACAAGTTCCATGAGCCTGATCAAGAGGTATGTGTTATATTCAAATCATCTGTCCATTTAATGAACACATCTTTTAATACTTGAGATGAAAAATGAGACAATATATATAATAAGTGGATCACACTGCAAAAAGGAGTGGGGGATTGAAGTGTATGCCATTAAAATTTTTCTTAGGATCATATAAATTTTGAATCAATATGAAATATATTTTTTCTCTTCATTTAGGTATTTTTGACTTTATAAACAGATTAGATGGAAAATAAACATTATGATGAGCCCTACGAAAAAAATCATCATCTCTACTACTATTTGTGGTGTGGTCTAGATAATCTTTAGATATGATTCATTTTTGGATAATGCTCTAAAATTATTTTTAAAAATTAAATAAACGGTGTAGATATAATAAATACATCACTGTGGGGCCATGTAACTTTGATCTCCTTTGAACCGTTCGTAAAACTCGGATCTCCAGGAGTGTCATGCTCGTCCTCGCACGACACGTAACTACAGCAGCTATATAGCTGCTGTGTGGTACGCCAGCCAATCCGCTTCCGCCCCTGTTGTCGTAGACTATAGGGCCACATCTGTCAAAAATCCACTCCGTCCATCAGTTTTAACAAATTCTAAAAATCAGTCCGATCCAAAACTCATGTGGGCCATACCACATGAAACACTGGGGATTGAATGGCCATCATTGGAAATTTTGTGGGGGTTAGAGAAGTATCTATTAAGATGATTTTCGTGCTTACAGTTTATTTGAGTGGTTATAAACCAATGAACGGTTTAGATGACATATAAATATCATGGTCGGCTCGAGGAAGGTTTCAACAGTAGATGTTTTTGTTCCCGCCCTCGTTTAATGTGGCCCACATGAATTTTATATAGAGAAAATGATCATTGTAGACAAAACCTTTTACAGAGCGGTTTTTACGGAGGAATACAAACTTAAGTTACCAACTTAGACTAGCACGTGCGGAAAGCGAATTTGAGGACGAAACTACCCCTCCCTTCCTTTCGAAGACGAGCGCTGACGCTCCTCCAACTGAGAGTTGTACTAACGGCTCATAAGAGATCAAAGTTACATGGCCCCACAGCTATGTATTTATTATATCCACAACGTTCATCCATATTTCGAGATCATTTCGGAGCATTATCCAAAAAAAAAAAAACATATCCCAAGATCAAATGGACCACCACAAAGAGCAGCGTGAAAACTGATTTTCACCATTAAAAATTTTGTAGGGCCCACCATAACATTTATTTTCCATCCAATCTATTCGTAAGGTCACAAAGGCCCGGATGAAGAGAAAAAAAAAATCATAATGATCCAAAACTTCTGTAACCCCTAAAAGGGTTTGATAGTTAGATCTGTCTTATTTTACGTCTTAAGCTTATTATAAGCTTGCCAAATAGATGGACGGTTTGGATATAACACAGACCTCATGATGGGACCTACAAAAGGCGGTGGGGATTACAACAGAAAAAATAAATAAATATATAAAAAGCAACCTATGGCTACAGTTTTCTATAGCTACGGATTATAACCGTAGCCACAGTCGTAGCCCCTGCTTTTTAATAATTGTAGCTCGACGGTCAATCGCAACTCCTGCGATTCCACCGTAAGTCGCTATCCCGATCGGCAATCAATCACGGATTCCGCGATTCCACCCCCGATCTATGGCTATGAATTATAACCCTAGCTATAACTGTATCTCTATCCAATTTTATTTTATTATTATTATTTTTTTTTTACACGGAGCATTTTATTCTACCTACATTTTTCTCTAACACATATTTATACAAATATGTATATATAAGCATATAAAAAAAATTTATCTCTTTTTTTCATTTCTTTCTTTATTCATATAACAAGAATATCAATATGGAATCGTCGGGAATGACCATGAAATGCATGAAAATGACCGTGAAGTGAAGCGAATTGACAGTGAAATGCGTGGAAATGACTGTGAAGTTCAAGGGAATTGACCGTGAAATGCATGGAAATGACCGTGAATCCAAATGGAATTGACCGTGAAATACATGGAAATGACCGTGAAGTGAAGCGAATTGACCGTGAAATGCATGGAAATGACTGTGAAATGAAACGGAATCACCGGGATTAACCATGAAGTGAAAGGAAATAACTATGAAATACATGAAAAACGTACCTAAATAAGACTTTAATTTCATTACTAAACTATGGAGGTGTCCCAAAAGAATACTTTGTGGATCTTCTGAGGAATGCTTTCAGTGAGCTTGAAATGTTCGTTCTAATAAGCAAATTGCATTGAGAGGTATGTTTTCTACTGTATACTTATTAGATGTGCTCTACACTTTGGAGATATCCATGTTGTCACTGCGACTTACATCGGGGATTTGAAGAATGTTGTTGAAAATTCTAATTATGTTATTTTCTTTCCAACCAAAGGGCCGCGATCATTGGCAGATGAGATGATGAACATTGATTTTGAGCGGGCCAAACTGGAAATTGAGCAGGACATGTCATGCCCCAAACTCGAAAACTGGGCTCACAAAATTTCCGATCGCCGAATCTAGCGCCGACAGCCTTCGTAGTACCCCATTCTCGGCTCTCGGCACCTATACACCAGGTTCCAATCCTGGGATGCTACAAGGAGGATTTCAAATCATCAGTTCAATTATAATGAGCATAACCAAAAGCATAACCCACGAATAATAACCACAAGAACACCATCACAAAATCCACTATGATCAAAAACTTTAAGTACAATGCGTCTGAAGGGAAATACAAGATAGTGCGAGTAACAAAAACTCCAAAGGCTTGACCGCACACTCCTGCTGCTGCTACGCTACGGCTGCGACCTGGTGTCACCTGCACGCATCAATCGTGCATAAGCTTATAGAAAGCTTAGAGGGTGGTGTAAGTGTGTGAGCAATATAAGCGTACTCAGAATGCAAGGTCAGAGTAATGCGGAATCATGGTGATGAGTATATGAATGCAATCAGCCGTACCAAGGCCATGCGATGCAGAATGCAAGTCAAGCATGTCAATCCTCATCCACATATCAATGCAGCTCCTCACTAGAGCATCAAATCAGTGCGGTTCTCAGTCTAGATAATCACCGGGGTCAAGTAAACTCTATGCCAGCTTACCGCCCCTATCCAGATGCACAACTGGTAGGGTGGAAGAGACCTCACTATCCGCCTGCCAATATTGGGCCCGGCTCTTCGATAGCGGACTGATTCCTCAAGCTGGTCAAACTTAACTTAGAAATTGCCCCTTCACTCAGGCGAGTAAGGTCACACCCCTTTCTAACCGACCACGACACAGTGAGAGACGCGACCTACTGGTATACGGCCCTCGCGCGCTCGTGTATCCACTCGGACTCGACGTTGGAGTCATCATCTGGTACCATCGAATTTAGGGATTTTCACCCAGGGACATCTATGACACCCGTATACTAGAACCAAATATTTTCGGTATCCAATCCTGCCATCCACGATGTGTCTGTGGAGGCTATGGCCCTGATGTCGCTAGGGTATACAGTAAATACAATCACACAAATGCAAGTGTATGAGTCACACTATCAGTCATGCAATAGTCCTGCGTGTACCATGCACTTATATGGGGCAACTCCGCCTATCAGGGAGCCCATAAACAGTCTGCCCGAAGGCATATGCTATGATCAGTCACTCCTCACATCAGACATACATATGATGCAAACGATCATGAATCATAGATCTATACTAAACATGTATAAAGAGATGGGCTCTGTGTATAACGGAGATGGCCTAGATGACCTACTTACTACAAGTATGAGCCTATCAGTGGGCCTTAGGGAGAGTGACAATTCGGACATTTAACTAACATTGTACTTGCAATGTGGACGTCAAACCAACATTGTTCCCAAGGCATAGCCCACTACAATAGTCAACACATGAACCATGGTAGAATCACGTTGTAATGGGCCTTATATAGATCTTGTTGGGCCTCGACCCAAGGGCCCAAATACATCAAATGGGCCTTAAACCATGGGTTCATATATCTCAAGTGAGCCTTAGTAGGCAGGCCACAAATACATCAAGATGGGCCTAATCACACGAGCCTTACATACTTCACGATGGGCCTCATAATATGGGCCTTATACAAGTCAAGGTAGGCCTCAACAAGGACCACCAATACATCAAGATGGGCCTTAACAATGGGCCTTAAATTATCTCCAAAAATGATTGGACAGTTGGATGAAACACATGCATCATGATGGAGCCCACTCTAATGGAGGGTGTGGTTTACAATACATACATAAGTGGGTCCCATGTGGGGCCTACCATAATGTTTATTTTCCACCCAACTGTTCATAAGGCCACGTGGACCAAGATAGGGCCCACTGTAATATTTATTTTCCACCCACCTGGGCCCACTTGTAATATTTATTTACATCCAACCTGTACATAAGGTCATGTGGACCAGGGCCCACCATAACGTTTATTTACGTCCAACCTGTTCACAAGGCCACGTGGACCAGGGGGGTAGGGCCCACTGAAATATTTATTTGCCACCAATCTGTTGACTGGTCACGTGGGTAGGAGCCCACCGTGATATTTATATGCCGTCCAACCTGTTTATAAGGTCACTTGGACCTGGGGGTGGGCGTGGGGCCCACCAAAACGTGGTTCACAAATCCAGCCCACCCATTATGTGAGCCCGACCTGACTGACGGTCCAGACTCAGCAACATCCAAAACTCAGGTAGGCCCCACCAAATGATTTTTTTATGTTTAGGCATGTCTTCACATGATTTTAGATGGTATGGCCCACCTGAGTTCCGTTTACAGCTGATTTTTGGGGACATCCCGTGGACAAAGGGGACCCATCAAATGCAAGGTGTTGATGTTCGAAACGCATCACGTGGGGCCCACAGCTTGTCACGCCCCAAAACCCATAAATCGGATTCATAGGAATCCCGATCGCCGAATCTGGTACCGATAGCCTCCGTAGTACCCCAATCTTGGCTCCCAGCGTCTATATGCCAGATTTCAATCCTGAGATCCTACAAGGAGGATTTTTTTTTTGTTTAACTCGCAATAAGCATAACCACAAGATTACCCAATTCACAAAGGCAACATCATCATCACATATCCACTAATATAATCAGTTGAGTACAATGCTGGAATGAAATACATAAATAAAAACCAAGCTCCAGAAGATCGCCGCACGCTCTAAGCTCAACATTGCTGCAACCTAATATTACCTGCACGCATCTATCGTGCATAAGCTTATAGAAAGCTTAGAGAGTGGTGTAAGTGTGTGCACAAGGTAAGTGTCAAGTATTCCATATAAGAGTAATCAAATTAAGTAGAAGTATTGACAAGTCCATGGATCATACAATATCAGAGTACACAACACAAATCAACTATACAAATGAGGAGTCAAAGCGAGCCAAATATTAGATGCCGAGGATATAGTGTCATAAATCACATAATATCGAAAGTACTGGAAATCCATAAATTGTATAATGTCGAAATAAGCAGAAATACTAATAAGAGCATGAATTATCATAGTAAACAGAATATTGACAAGATCATAAATCATACGATAACAGAGTAAGCGAAAATACGGACAAGTCCATGAGTCAATCAATGTCAGAATATGCAATGTAGAACAACTATGCAAATGAGGAATCACAGATAGCGAAATATCAGATGTAGAGGATGCAATACAATATACATTTCTGATGAGTAACACAAATAGCGTCAGCCGTACCTAGACCATATAAATGCAGGGACACAATAACCCAAAATGTCGTATGTCGCGAATGTCATGTAATATGCGGTGCGAATGGAATGACCATACTGGAGTGTGAAGTCGGGATGATAGTACGTAGTATCACGGGCTATGGGGTCCATCACAAGGGACTTCTATCCAAACCAGTCCCATACCTAAATTTGGATAGTCAGACTCAATGTGGTAAACTCATGATCTCAGGTTAGTCGCGCACCCGAATCGAAATCCTGGCCATTACGAGGGCACACGTAATAAATAGTTACGCACCACCAACCTGAGTGGATAGTAAATGAATGAATGCATGAATGAGTATGCAACTCCTGCTCACTAAATCCACATATCAGTACAGTTCATCTCTGGGATCATCACCGGGGTTTATTACACTCCAAATGACACTACCGCCCTCCTAGCCACACAGTCCAAGTGAGCATAAGAGACCTCACTATCCGCCTGCCAATATCGGGCTCGGCTCGTCAATAGCGGACCCATTCCTCAAGCTGGTCAAACTCAACCTAGACATTGTGTCACGCTTCAAACCCAGAAATCGGATTCACAGGAATCTCAATCGCTGAATCCAGTGCCGACAGCCTCCGTAGTACCCCATTCTCGGCCCCTAGCATCCATACGCCAGATTTTCGATCCTGGGATCCTACAAGGAGGATTTTCCAACGTACATTTAACTCATAATAAGCATAACCACAAGATTACCCAATTCACAAAGGCAACATCATCATCACATATCCACTAATATAATCATTTGAGTACAATGCTGAAAGGAAAATACATCAATAATAAAAAAACAAGCTCCAGAAGACCGCTGCATGCTCCAAGCTTAACACTGCTACAACCTAACATCACCTGCACGCATCTATCGTGCGTAAGCTTATAGAATGCTTAGAGGGTGGTGTAAGTGTGTGCACATGGTAAGTGCCAAGTATTCAACGCAATGACATAATCATACAATGCTGAAATAAGCACAAGGTCATGAATCATACGTTATCAGAGTAAGCGAAAATACTGACAAGTCCATGAGTCAAACAATATTAGAATACGCAATACAGATCAACTATACAAATGAAGGGTCAAAGAGAGTCAAATATCAGATGCCGAGAGTACAATGAAATATGTAAATCCTGCTAAGTCCGTCTAGGCCATATAAGTGCAGAAACATAGTAACCCAAAATGCTAAGTACTGTGGATGCAAGGTGATATGCGGTGCGAATGAAATGACCATGCTGGAATATGAAGTCGGGATGATAGTACGTAGTATCACAGGCTACGGGGTCCACCACAAGGGACTTCTATCCAAACCAGTCCCATACCTAAATTTGGATAGTCAAACTCAATGTGGTAAACTCCTGATCTCAGGTTAGTCGCGCGCCCAACCGAAATCCTCGCCATGCGAAGGCACACGTAACAAATAGTTACGCACCACCAGCCCGAGTGGATAGTGAATGAATGAATGAAAGAACATGCAATTCCTGCTCAATAAGTCCACATATCAATACAGTTACTCTTGGAAAATCACCGGGGTCTATTACACTCCAAACCAGGTTGCCGCCCCATCGCGCGCAACAAGGTGAGTGGAAGAGACCTCACTATCCGCCTGCCAATATCGGGCCCGACTCGTCGATAGCGGACCCATTTCACGAGCTGGTCAGACTCAGCCTAGCATTGCCCCCTCCTCTCGGGCAGGTAAGGCCATACCCCCTTCCAACCGACCACGACACAGTGGAGACGCGGCCTAATGGTATACGGCCCTCATGCACTCATGCATCCACTAGGTTTAGACGTTGGAGCAACCTCTGGAACCAAGAGGATTTAGGGACTTTCACCCAGGGATATCTATAGCACCCCATGTAGAACAGATTTTCGGTGTCCCATCTGGCCATCCACGAAAATACCTGTGGAGGCTACGACCCTGATGTCGCTAGGGTGTACAGTGATCACAATGCAAGATGCATGAGTCATACAATCCAATCATGCATCACTCCTACGCATACCATGCGCTCAGGTGAGACAATCTATGCCTATCAAGGAGTCTCATAACAACCTACACAATGACATATGTAATGGTCAACCACATCTCATAACAAACATACAGATGATGCGTGTGGGCATGTATCATGATGTTATGCTGTCACATACTCATAATCAGTATCAATAACCGGCATCGACAATCGACCTCTACAATGTGGACATTTAACTAATATTGCCCCCAAGGAATGGCCCACATAGAGCCTAACATATAGTGGACCCATGCCTCTCATAAGGATTAAATATACAACACCATGTACCTCACTCAAGAGCCACATATACACAACAAGTGGGCCCTGCTCATGGGCTTCAAATACATGACATGTGGGCCCTACACATGGGTCACGAATACATCAAATGCGTCATACATCCTGGGCCTAATACATATCACAATGGCCTTGCTCATAGGCCACGAATACACCTCAATGGGCCTTGCCCATGGGCCATGAATACATCACATTAGGCCTCAACTACGGTTCGCATATACATCATAAAGGTCTCAACAATCGGAATTGATACTCGGAATCGGCCTCAACAATTAAGATTGATCGATAATCAGAATCGGTAAATCGGTCACGATAATTAGCCTCGATCGCTAATCAGAATTGGTAAATCGGTCACAACAATCGGATAGATCGATAATTAGAATCGGTAAGTCGGTCACGATAACCAGGATCGATCGATAATCAAAGTCGGCGGATCGGTCACAACAATCGGATTGATCGATAATCAGAATCGACAAATCGGTCATGACAATCGGATCAATCGATCGATAATCAGAATCGGTAAATCGGTCACGACAATCGTATCAATCGATCGATAATCAGAATCGACAAATCGGTCACGACAATCGGGATCGATCGATAATCCAAATCGGCAAATCGGTCGCGACAATCGGATCAATCAATCGATAATCAAAATCGGTAAATCGGTCACGACAATCGGATCAATCGATCAATAATCAGAATCGGTAAATCGGTCACGACAATCGGATCAATCGATAATCAGAATCGACAAATCGGTCACGACAATCGGGATCGATCAATAATCCAAATCGGCAAATCGGTCACGACAATCGGATCAATCGATCGATAATCAGAATCGGTAAATCGGTCACGACAATCGAAATCGACAATCGGTCATGACGATTGGAATCAATCGATAATCAGAATCGGTAAATCAGTCACGTCAATCGAAATCGACAATCGGTCATGACGATTGGAATCAATCGATAATAAGAATCGGTAAATCGGTCACGACAATCGAAATCGGTAAGAATGGGCTTAACAAGGCTTAAGGGAAGGTCACAATGAGGACATCTAACCATCATTGCCCATCAATGTGGACATTTAACCAACATTGCTCCCAAGGAGTGACCTACATAAGGTCAAATATATAATGGGCTCATGGCCTCACGTACGATCACGATGAGCCTCGTTTACATCACATAGGCCTCATCATATAGGCCAACATGCATCACATTGGGCCTCGAATACACAACAGGTGAGCCTTGCACCAATGGGCTTTATGTATATCAAATCGAGTCGCGTTAATGGGCCTCATGTATTTCAAATCGGGCCGCACCAATGGGCCTCATGTATAACAAGGTGGGCTTCAACGGACGGCCCACAAGTACATCAAGATGGGCCTCAATAATGGCCTTATATATATCAAGATGGGCCTCGACAACAGGCCTTATACACATCAAGGTGGGCCTCAACAACGGGCCCTATAAATTCCAAAAAAAAAATGAGCTATACTGAAGGATTATTTGGGCCATACCACAAGAGCAATGGAGATAATAATTTTCGTGGTTAGATAAATCACAGGGCCCACTATAAAGTTTATTTTTCTGACCAATCTAATCCTAAGGTCATAAATACCTGGGTTAAGAGGAAAAACAAATCCCATATTGATCCAAAACTTCCATGGCCCCAAAGGGTTTCAATGGTAGACGTTCAAATCCCCCTATTTCTTTGCGGTGTGGTCCATCTGATTAAAGGGTTGGTCACAGCACAGTGTGGCCCGCCGAGATGTATTTGAGATCTAACCTATTCATAAGTTAATATAGAGATAAATGAAGTGAAAACAACATCAGCTTAATTGGAAACTACCTTAGCCCTTAGAAGTTTGAACGGTGGATGTCACTATCCACTATTTACATGGTGGGGTCCACTTGAACTTTGGATCTAACTCACTCATTTTCTCATGTCATAAAATGATCTCACAAGCGGTTGGACGGTATGGAAACAACACATGCACCATGGTGGCCCCACCACCCAAACAGTGGACCGTGAAGATAAAACATATACATCCTAGTGGGGCTCGCACGACGAATGGCAGTAGGACCCACAGAGCTAGACCGTGTGGATTGTAGCCACATGTGCAACAGGTCCCATGGACCCAGCTAACGCTAAGAGAGCAGCAACATGGCTACTGAGATGCATCTTGCTGCCGTAAAAAGAGCAGAGGTGGGTCCACATAGGGCCCACCACAACATGTAAAATATATATATTAGAAAAGTCAACTGCTGTACAGCAGCTTTTATGCATTAAAAGGGAAAGGTGGGTCCCACGTAGGGCCCACCACCACATTAAAGATAGAAGGTTATATTATATTATAATATACTATATACTATATTATATTATATTATATTAATAAAATACTTTAATATTATATTAAAATAATGACAACGTCCAGGCCCTGGACGGCCTGGACGATCGCCTGTGCCACATGTAACCCCACACGTGGGGTGGGTCCCACCGTCCAGGGACGGTGGACACAATAGATATATGATGGTGTGGCCCATCAGAACGAAGGGACGGCGTGAATGGATCCCACGGACCCTGAATGAAGAGGGAAAATAAATTTCATAATAATCCAAAACCTCTATTAAACAAAAAGGGGTTTCAGTGGCTGCCGTCAATCACCACTGTTTCCTATAATGTGGGCCATCTGGGTCATATATATAATTGATTTTGGGAGGGGGGTCCACTGCCCTAAGGCGCCCACCAATACACGGCGTGGATGTTAAAAAACACATCACGGCGGGCCCACGTATAAGACCCTGGGCCGTTGCCCGTCCGTCCGCCTGTTAGCGTAGGAGGCAGCGCCTCTGGCAGCGGCAGAAGCAGCGTCAGCTGCTATGTTATGTTATATGTATATATAAATTATTTTTTTTAAAGGTTTCTTGCAGTTTTTCATAGGTGGGGTTCGCATCAGCAAAATCCACCCCACCCTTTGTATTCTACAGCCCATAACAAATGCAACAAACCCGCTATTGACCATTTTCGGTGTATAGAAACATCGGAGTGAATTTTAACGGTGAATGCCACTGTTTTCTATGTTTTGGCCCGCCAGAAAATCAGATTGGATTCATTTTTCGGCTCAACGCCTAAAATGAGCTGTAGGATGGAATAAACAGCGTGGATTAGATTGATGCATCAAGGTGGGACCTGTAGGAGTGACCCTCCCAAAATCCTTAAGAATCCTTTCCTTCTTCACCCTCTTTTTTTTTTGGCTGCTACTGTGAACCACGTCCAGCGTCCCTGGACACTGGACGAACAATGATGATAAACAAATCCTTCAAGGTGGGTCCCACATGTACGTGGCCCACTTGATCAATTGATATTTACATTTTCCCATCTCTCTAAGGTAGGGCTCACGTGATTTGGACGGTTGAATAAGACATACATCAAGGTGGGGTCCATCCAAGTAGGCCACACAATCACATCATCACATACAAAACAAATGAAAAAGAGAGGGAGAGAGAGAAAGAAGCACCCACCTTCTATTCTTCTTCCTCCCTAGCCTTCCAATGCTTCAAAAGTACTCCTTTAACAATGGAGATGATGATCCAAGGGTGGAGATGGGAGATAGGGAGTGGGCCACACATGGCTCTTCTCATGGGGAGCTTGGACGATTTCCTCTCCTTGGGAGTTGCTTGGGAGAGTGAGAGAGAGAATGAGAAGAGAGAGGGAGAGATGATGGGAGAGAAGGATGGTGAGTGATGTGGTGGGTGTACTTTGTGTAAGAGAGTTTGACTTTAGGGGTTGCTTGGGGATGGGGTTGTACTTTGACATGTGAGGTGATGTGTGATTGATTGATGAGATTGATGGGATTTGATGTGATGTTCTCTTGGGTTTACAATAGCGCGGTGTTTTCCTCGAACTGAATGCGGGCCCACATCTTCTGGCCTGGGTATCACCTCGGCGCGCGAGACGCGACATCGGAACCGCGACGACGGCGCGGTCGCTAGGGTACAAGTCTCGGGTCGAACCGACTCTAAAATATAGGGTACAACTCAGGATTGCATGCCACTGCTATTTACGCGTCGTAGGTCGCCGAAATTCGACCGGGAAGACCGCGAAAGCCTACGGAACGGTACGAGCTAGGACACGGGTCTTACACATTGCCCCCTCACTCAGGCAGGTAAGGTCACACCCCTTCCCAACCTACCACGACACAGTGGGAGACGCGGCCTACTGGTATATGGCCCTCATGCGCTCATATATCCACTCGGTCTCGATGTTGGGGCGTCTCCTAGCCACGGAGGTTTAGGAATTTTCACCCAGGGACATCTATGGCGCCCATATACTAGAAAAAAATATTTTCGCTGTCCTATTTGGCCATCCACGATATGCCTATGGAGGCTACAGCCCTGATGTCACTAGGGCGTACAGTAATCATAATGTGAGATACATGAGTCATACAATCCAGTCATGCATCAATCCTGTGCATACCGTGTGCTCAAGTGAGATAACCTTCGCCTATCAGGGAGTCTCATAACAACATGCTCAATGACGTATGCAATGATCAACCACATCTCATAACAAACATGTAGATGATGTGTATGAGCATGTATCATGATGCTATGCTATCACATACTCATAACCAGTATCAACAACCGGCATCAACAATCGACCTCGACAATGTGGACATTTAACCAACATTGCCCCCAAGGAATGGCCCACATAGGGCCAAACATATAATGGGCCCACGACCTCACACAAAGGCCTGATATACAACACAGTGGGCCGTACTCGAGGGACACATATACACAACAGGCGAGCCCTGCTCATGGGCCTAACATACATCACAATGGGCTCCTTCGTGTCACGCCCCAAACCCGGAAATCGGATTCATAGAAATCCCGATTGCCGAATCTGGTGCTGACAGAAGTTGGTATCAGAGCATAACTTGGGAATACCTGAAGATAACATCACATATCTGCTGATAGCTACCCTACACTCTATGATTGTTAAGAACTTAGAATGGTTAGATCCCCGAGTTCAGATAACCTAGTGATTTTTCTAATATAGCTCCCTGCCGTTGAGATTGTGAGGCTGCATAGTATTCAAGTTCGATCATCTCTGATTCGTCCGAAGATTAGTAGGGTCTTCATAGTGTTAATGATGCAACTTGGGGGCGAGGTTGCGATTAGAGAACGTTATCTTCATCCTTTTGTAGATTGATTGAGGCTTAACATATATACTTGATTATGTTTCTTCTTCCCTTGTCTATTCTGTAAATTTCGAGGACGAAATTTTTATTTGGTGGGGAGAGCTGTAAGACCCGTAACCTAGCCTGTACCATTCCATAAACTTCTACGGTTCCCTCTAGTCGAGTTTCGGCAACCCGGGACGAGTAGATAGCATTGGCGCATGCTCTTGAGTCACATCTTGTAAACCCGAGCCGACTCAAAATGAGACCTATGTCATTTTGACCGTGCCGTCGCCGCGGTTCCGACGATGCGTCTGGTTATAAGATCCGGCCCGTGCATTATCTAGGCCGTTGATCGCTTGATTGTGGGACCCACCTATTCCTATTGTTGTACTTCCCTAGAAACATTAATTACTATGATGTCACCCTAGGGGTGACATCACCCTACCATACCACCTTACCTTCCCTTTTCCCCATAAGTCAAACTCATTAATTCCCATTACCTCACCATCCCTCTCTCCCATCACTCCCTTACATCATTTCTCTCTTTCACTTCTCTCCATTCCAAGCAATCCCTCCATGGAGCAACCCACGTCCATGGCTCCCATGAGAGAGCTAGTGTGGCCCACCTCCCTATCTCCCATCTCCACCATCCAATGATCATCTCCACCATTGAAATTGTTTCTTTGGGACTCTATCATGCATTGGTGGAAGAAGGAAGAAGAGATCAAAGGTGGGTGCTTTTATTTATTGATTTTATGATTTGAGGGCCCACATATGTGGGACCCATCTTGATGTATGTATTATATAAGGAGGGCCCATAGTGGCGGGGTCCCTCCCTTCCATCACGTCTCTCTCTCTCTCTATCCCTCTCCCTTGTGATGACCCATGGCCCACCTAATATTTGATCCAGACCATCTAGTGGTCAGTTGGATGGTCCAACAGCCCTGAACAAAGGAAAACACAAATAGCAGCTTGATCCAATGTGGGGCCCACCATCTTGACGTGCTGCATCTGCACGTAGGACCCACCAGCCTGGGAGTGGATTGGCTAGAGCACCACACGCAGCTGCAGCTGCTGATGCTAAGACGTCAGCAAGTTTTCTGGAGACCCCCTTTTTGTTTATATATATCCATATATTATAATATAATATGTTATATATTTGGTGGGCCACGTGTGTGGACCCCACCACGATGCCTATGTGATTCCTACACCGTCCATTCATTTAACTGGACGGGCAGAGCTTTCAGTAGCCAAAGGTGTATGGCTTCATCCAGCCGTCATTGACTAGGACGGTAGACTCCACCCTGATATGTGTTTCATCCACCGTCCATTTGACGACGGTGGAATCCACCTATACAGTTGGCGTATTATCACAGCAAGTGCCGTGGGGCCAGTACGATGTATGTGTTATGTATGTACTCCGGCCGTCCATTTCTTGACGCGTAGGGCCATCCCACACGTGTGACACGTGTGGGGGTGGGACCCACCTTGATGTACGTGTGCTATATTCCACACCCTCCATTGGCCCACCTTGATGTATAGGTTGTATTCACACCGTCCAGATATCTGGACGGTGGAAATCCACCGTGATGCACGTGTCTCATCCGTGCTGTCCAATTGAAGGACGTGGGACCACACTTGGTGTGTGATGTCCACACGTGGGACGTGGACCATGCCTCAGTACACTTGTGTTATACACTCACCGTCCATCCGTTTTTCTATGAAAGGGGAGCACCATGATATGCGTGCTGTGCAGCCACACCGTTCATCCACTAGATGTGTGGACCCTACCATGATTTAGGTATTTTATCCCCACCCTTCATCTGTACGGTGGGTACCACAGTGATGCATTTATTATATTTAAACTGTCCGTCCATTTTGCTGACGGTGGGGCCCACCTTGTTGGTATTTATATCTGTACCATCCATCAATGCTACGGGGCCAGCCGTGATGTATTTGTTTCATCCACGCATCCAGGCGATCCGGGCGGTGCTAGGCATGCCTGGAAGTGCTAAGGTGCCCCACTGTGTTGTGTGTGTTTCATCCACACCGTCGAGAATGCTTGGATGGTGCTGGACAGTGTTTGGGTGGTACTGTCGACCCCACCTCAATGTATGTTTCATATTCACACCATCCTGAGTGTTTGGACTGTGCTGGACAACGTAGGGTAGGTGCTATTTTACATAGGCAACGTCTGGCCAGTGCCGATTTACATGGAAAATGTTTGGATGGTATCGTGGGCTCTACTGCAATGTATGTACCCACTCTGCCCATCTGGTGAGGGCCATTCACTGCGTATGCGGGGCCCACCTGTTATATATTAGGCCCATGTGATGAGGCCCACCTTGGTATACCTACTCTATATTCGCACCGTCTAAGGGCCTACCGTTGATGCGTGTACCGTATATCTACATCGTCCATTTGTGCGGCTTGCCGTGATGAATGTATTATATATCTATGCCGACTATTGATGTGACCCGATTTGATATCCACGAGGCACATTGGTGCGGCCCATGTGATGTGGCCCATTGCGATGTATTCGAGGCTCATGGGCAAGGCCCATTGCGATGTATTCAAAGCCCATGGGCATGGCCATTGTGATTCGTTTGAGGCCCTTGTATGAAGCCTAACGCGACATATGAGAGGCCCATGAATAGGACTCGATGTGATGTATGTGTGGCCGTTACGTTGTGTATGAATCTCTTATGTGGGTCACTCCTTGAGAGCAATGTTGGTTGAATGTCCACATTGATGGGCAATGATGGTTAGATGTCCTCATTGTGACCTTCCCTTTGGCCTTATTAGGCCTATTCTTGCCAATTCTGATTATCGATCGATCCGATTGTCGTGACCGATTTGCCGACTCTGATTATCGATCGATCCCGATTGTCGAGACCGATTACCGACTCCGATTGCTGTGACCGATTTGCTGATTCTGATTATCGATCGATCTGATTGTCGTGACTGATTTGCCGACTCTGATTATCGATCGACCTCGATTGTCGAGACCGATTATAGACTCCGATTGTCGTGACTGATTTGCCGACTCTGATTATCGATCGACCTCGATTGTCGAGACCGATTATAGACTCCGATTGCCGTGACCGATTTGCCGATTCTGATTATCGATCGATTCGATTGTCGTGACCGATTTGCCGACTCTGATTATCGATCGACCCCGATTGTCGAAACCGATTACCGACTCCGATTGCCGTGACCGATTTGCTGATTCTGATTATCGATCGATTCGATTGTCGTGACCGATTTGCCGACTCTGATTATCGATCGATCCCGATTGTCGAGACCGATTACCGACTCCGATTGCCGTGACCGATTTGCCGATTCTGATTATCGATCGATCCGATTGTCGTGACCGATTTGCCGACTCTGATTATCGATCGACCTCGATTGTCGAGGTTAAGTATCGAGGCCGATTCCGATTTGTTGAGGTCGATTGTATTGGCCGGTTCTGATTGTCGAGGCCGATTCTGAGTATCGAATTCGATTGCCATGGCCGATTGTCGAGACCTGCATGATGTATATGAGACCCATAGTTGAGGGCCATTGTGATATGTATTAAGCCTATGACGCATGGTCCATTTAATGAATTCAAGACCCATGTGTAGGGCCCACATGTCCTGTGTTTGAGGCCTATGGGCAAGGCCCATTGTGATGTATTCATGGCCTATGGGCAAGGCCCATTGTGATATGTATTAGACCCATGAGCAGGGTCCACCTGTTGTGTATATGTGGCCTTTGAGTAAGACCCATTGTGTTGTATATTAGGCCCTTGTGTGAGGCCGTGGGCCCATTATATGTTTGACTCTATGTAGGCCATTCCTTGGGGGCAATGTTGGTTAAGTGTCCACATGGTCGAGGTCGATTATCGATGCTGGTTGTGGATACCGGTTATGAGTATGTGACAGCATAGCATCATGATACATGCCCATACGCATCATCTGCATGTTTGTTATGAGAGGTGGTTGATCATTGCATATGTCATTGAGCATGTTGTTATGAGACTCCCTGATAGGTGGAGGTTATCTCACATGAGCATGCGGTATGTGCAGGACTGATGCATGACTGGATTGTATGAC
Source organism: Magnolia sinica (assembly GCF_029962835.1). Lineage (NCBI taxonomy): Eukaryota > Viridiplantae > Streptophyta > Magnoliopsida > Magnoliales > Magnoliaceae > Magnolia > Magnolia sinica. The sequence continues at coordinate 56,605,087 of NC_080582.1, forward strand.
TCATGCATCTCGCATTATGATTACTGTATGCCCTAGCGACATCAGGGCCTTAGCCTCCACAGGCATATCGTGGATGGCCAAATAGGACACCGGAAATGTTTGGTTCTAGCATACGGGCGCCATAGATGTCCCTGGGTGAAAATCCCTAAACCTCCGTGGCTAGGAGACGCCCCAACGTCGAGACCGAGTGGATACATGAGCGCCCGAGTGCCGAATACCAGGAGGCCGCGTCTCCCACTGTGTCGTGGTCGGTTGGGAGGGGGTGTGGCCTTACTCGCCCGAGGGTAGGGGGCAATACTAGGCTGAGTTTGACCAGCTCGTGAATGGGTCCGCTATCGATGTGCCGGATAGGTATTGGCAGACTATTGGCAAGGCGGATAGTGAGGTTTCTTATGCTCACTTGGACTGTGCGGCTGGGAGAGCGGTAGTGCCATTTGGAGTGTACTAAACCCCGGTGATGATCCCAGAGATGAACCGTACTGATATGTGGATTTAGTGAGCAGGAGTTGCATACTCATTCATGCATTCATTCATTCACTATCTACTCGGGTTGGTGGTAAGCAACTAGTTGATACGTGTGCCTTTGCAATGGCCAAGATTTCGGTTGGGGCGCGCGACTAACCTGAGATCAGGAGTCTACCACATTGAGTCTGACTATCCAAATTTAGGTATGGGACTGGTTTGGATAGAAGTCTCTTGTGATGGACCCCATAGCCTGCGATACTATGTACTACCATCCCGACTTCACACTCCAGTATGGTCATTCCATCCGCACCGCATATTGCATTACATCCGCGGCATACGACATCTTGGGTTACTGTGTTTCTACATTTATATGGTTTAGATATGGCTGACGTGTTTGTGAACACATAAGGAATTATATACCCAATTGCATTTATATGGTTATATGGTCTAGGTACGACTGATGCTATTTGTGTTACTCATCAGAAATGTATATTGTATTGCATCCTCTACATTTGATATTTGGCTCTTTATGACTCCTCATTTGCGTAGCTGTTATATATTGCGTATATATCGATTGGCTCATGGACTTGTTCATATTTCCGCTTACTCTGTTATCGTATGATCTATGATCTTGTGAGTATTTCTGCTTACTCAGGATAATTCATGATCTTGCTAGTATCTTTGCTTATTCCGATATTGTACGGTTTATGGATTACCAGTACTTCCAGTTTGTATGATAATGGCATTGTATCGAATACTTGGCACTTACCTTGTGCACACACTTACACCACCCTCTAAGCTTTCTATAAGCTTATGCACGATAGATGCGTGCAGGTGTTTTTAGGTTGCAGCAGCGTTGAGCTTGGAGCGTGCAGTTGTATTCTGGAGCTTTGATTTCGATATATGTATTTCCCTTTCAGCATTGTATTCAAATGATTATATTAGTGGATATGTGATGATGATGTTGCCTTTATGATTTGGGTATGCTTGTGGTTATGCTTATTACGAGATAAATGTATATTGGCAAAAAAAAAAAAAAAATCCTCCTTGTAGGATCCCAGGATCGGAATCTGGCGTGTGAACGCTAGGATCCGAGAATGGGGTACTACGGAGGCTGTCAGCACCAGATTCGGCAATCGGGATTTCTATGAATCCGATTTCCGGGTTTGGGGCATGACACTTCGCCTAGCCCCAAAATGCATCATAATGGGCCTCATCACCTAGGCCTCAATATACATCACATTCGGCCTCTACAATCGGCCTCGATATTCGGAATCGACACTCGAGGTCGGTCTCGATAATCGGTACCGATAATCTATATGTATAAACAAGGTGGGGTTCATAGATGGGTAACTAATCAACAATAATGTAAAAAAATTGGCTCTCGGCCGTGGTTATATCAATCTGATAGCACGAAGCCATCTGTCTATGGCGAATGGTGCCCACTTATTTAGGTTAACCCTTGAAGAGAATGGGCCTAATAAGGCCTAAGGAAAGGTTACAATGAGGACATCTAACCATCATTGCCCATCAATGTGGATATTCAACCAACATTGCTCCCAAGTAGTGACCCATGTAGAGTCAAACATAAGGCGGGCTCAAATATCCAACAGGTGGCCTCAAATAGTCATCACGGGTGGGCCTTACACATGCAGCACGTGGGCCTACACATCATGGTGGTTCGATACATTGGGCCACACCGTTAGCCTAATATGCACCTCACGGCGGGTCGCATCAATGGGCCGCATCAATGGGCCGCACTAATGGGCCTTATACACATCAAGTCAGGCCTCGATAACTGGGCTGGGAACATGTCATAATGGGACACGACATACGGGCCAAAAATACGTCGTAATGAGCCTCGACCCATGGGCCGAAAATACATCTCTATGGGCCTTACCAAATAAGCCATAAACACATCCTAATGGGCCTCAATCATGGGCCTATAACATATTATAACGGGCCTTGCATCAATGAGCCACACTATTGGGGCTCGTGCACATCAAGTGGGTTGCATCAATGGGCCGCACAAATGCACAATAGGTAGACCCTGCACATGCAACAGATGGGCCCCACCAGATGGTTAGTGTGGATATAGAATGCATACATCTAGTGGGTCACACATCCCACAGACGGTGTGAGTAAAACGTACATCGAGGCTGGCCCTATATAACTTGGACGGTTAGGATGGAACATATGAGGTGGGCTCTGCTCACGGGTTCCAAATACATTACAATGGGCCTTACCAAATGGGCTTTGAATACATCTCAATGGCCTCAACCCATGGGCCCTGATATATATCATAATGGGGTGCCTGCCCTGGATGGCGTGGATAAAAAAATACATCATGGTGCATCCCATCCAAATAGTTGGACAGTATGGATATAAAAACATATATATCATGTGGGATCCATGTGTACAACGGATGCATCAAGGTGGGTCTCACATAGATGGACTGCATGGAACGAAATACATATGTCACACGAGTTCCACATCCCACGACTAGAGATTGGGTGGTGAGGATAAATAAATACATCATGCTGGCCCACACTGCATATGGATGGTATGCTTATTCAACACATATACTAACGTATAGTAAGGAGGGCCCCACCGTCCAGTAGCTGTTGGACGATGTGAATATGGAGTGAATGCATCAAGATGGGCACCTCGAATGGAACACAGAATACATCAAAGTGGCCCGACAAATGGGCCACAAAATACATCAAAGTGGGCCTCCTCACATGGTCATACGTACATCAAATGGTCCACACCAATGGGCCCATGAATATCAAATGAGTCACACCCAAATAAAAAAAAAAGTGGTGATAATGATTTCCACCATTTAAGTTCCTAAGGCCCACCATAACATATATTTCCTATCCAACGTGTTCATAAATTAACGTAATGATAGATGAAGTGGAACAAATATCAGCTTAATAGGAAACTCCTATGGCCCTTAGAAAATTTGAACGGTGGACGTCATTATCCACTACCTTAAATGGTGGGGTCCTCTTGAACTTTAGATCTGACTTATTCTTTAGCTCACGCCATGAAATGAACTTACAAAATGGATGGACATCTTGGATGCAACATATGCATTATGGTGGGGGGTCCACATAAAGGCCCACCATCATGTATATATTATATAATAATATATATATATATATATATATATATATATAATCTATATATAATATATATAAAATATACAATGCAATATATACACACACACACACACACACGTACACACATCAGCCCACACGTGGGGTGATCCCAACGTCATTGGTGGGGTCCACTAGCCATCCAGCAACAACTGGACGGCATTAATAAAACACATATACATGGGTTCCACCGTCCGCCTGGACGGTAGGAATAAAATATGTGCATCACTGTGGGTCCCACGTGGGGCCCACCGTAATGTTTAAATGCCATCCAATCCGTTCAAAGGGTCACGTGGACCATGGGAAACTGGGGCCCACCATAATGTTTATTTGCCATGCAACCCTTCGACAGGGTCACACGGTCAGGGAGGGGTCCCACTGTAATGTTTATTTTTCACCCAACCTGTTGATTGGGTCATGTGGACAGGGAGCCCACTGGAATGTGGTCCCCCAAATCCAATCCACCCATTATGTGTGTCCCACTTGGCTGAGCGTTCAGACCAATTTTCAGCGGCATCCAAATTTCAGGTAGGCCCCAACAAGTGATTTGATATGTTTTGGAATGTCTTCACATGATTTTAAATGGTGTGGCCCACCTGAGTGCCGTAAACAGTTGATTTTTTGAGGATGGCCCTCGACCCTAAGGCACCCACATAATGGACGGTGTAGACCATAGACATACATCATGGTGGGGCCCACGGCTAGGCCGTCAGGGCCAACCCAAACTGCCCGTCCGCTAGCGCCTGTGAGCTGACTGTGGCGTTCTGACAGCAGTGTTAGCATTGCTTCTTCCTTTCTTTTTCTGTTTTTAAAAATTTTTTGATTTTCCACAGATTTTCATAGGTGGGACCCGCATTGGGCAGATCCACTCCAGCCATTGGATTCCACAGTCCAAGACCGACCAGATGAGTCTAATATACGGCCTGTTTTTGGCGAATAGATGGATCTAGGTGGGTTTCAAGGGTGATACCGCTACTTCCTATGGTATGGCCCACCCGAGAGTCGGTCTGGTCCCAAAATTTGGCTCAACGCCTAAAATGAGCTGGAGAATGGGATGGATGGTTTGGATTGATTACATACATCAAGGTGGGGCCTGCATAAGTGGCTCACCACTTCTTTCTCTTTTTTTTTGCAAGTACACATCCATGTCAGTTCACGCCCTCCATGTTAGCCAACTTCACGACGGCATGGATTAACCCAATATCATTGGTGGGTCCCACCTGTATGTGGTCCACACTTTATTAAGGTGGGTCTCACATGAATGTGGCCTACCTAATGGGTCTGACAGTGCTTTCTCATCATCCATGAGGTAGAGTTTACAAGACTTGGATGGTTCAGATAGGACATATATCAAAGTGGGGTCCATTCCAAGTGGGCCACACATCACACAAAAATGAAAGGAGAGAGAGAGAAGTACCCACCTTACTCTTCTTCTTCCCATATACTCCAATGCCTCTAAGAAGCTCTATCAATGGTGAAGATAACGATCTAGAGGTTGGATTGGTGGGGATATAAGGTGGGAGATGGTTGGACGTCCATTTTTCTTTTTTTTTTGCCAAGGAGAATGAGGAAGAAAGAGTGAGGGAGAGAGATAGGAGAGAGAGAGAGAGGTGAAGGTTTCTAGGCAATTAATGATTTTGACTTTTGGGGAAAAAGGGAAGGGGTGGTTGCTTGTAAGGAGTTATGGCTAGGGTAGGGTAGGGTGATGTCACCCCTAGGGTGACATCATAGTAATTATGTTTCAAGGGAAGTACAATAATAAGGATAAGCGGGTCCCGCGATCAAGCGATCAACGGTCGAGATAATGCACAGGCTGGATCTCATAATTTAAGCGTCGCATTGATGCACGAGACGTGTCGTCGGAACTGCGACGACGGCGCGGTCGCGATGACATAGGTCTCGGCTTAAGTCGGCTTGGGTTTACAGGATGTGACTCGAGAGCATGCGCAAATACTATTAATTCGTCACGAGTCATCGGAATTCGACTGGGAGGATCGCGAAAATTTACGGAACGATAGGGGCTAGGATACGGGTCTCACACAGCTGGAGCCGTGAGGCCCAGCCAGTCCGTCCGTCAGGCAGCCAGCGCAGGCACTGCCTGTGCCTTCTGTCAGCGGCAGCAGTTGCTGCTGCTGTTTTTTATTTTTGAAATTATTGTTTTTCTGCAGTTTTTCACAGGCGGGGCTCACATCAGCAAGATCCACACCAACCATTGGCCCCTGTGGCTCGATACAAACCTATCGAGACCAATATTGAATGGTTTTTTGATGTATAGCAACATCAGAGTGTATTTCAATGGTAAGAAACTTGTTTGTTATGCTATGGCCCACCATAAATTCGGATTGAGATCATTTTTTGGCTCAACGCCTAAAATGATCTGGAAAATAGGATGGTCGGCTTGGATTATATAAAAACATCAAGGTGGGGCCTGTATGAGTGGCCCACCTCTCCCTTCTCTTTTGGCTAGCTCGGTAGTACACTCCCATGTCAGTTTACATTTCACTGTTCGCCAAAGTCCAGCGTCCAGGGGATGCTGGACATACATAAAAACATCATTGTGGTGGGTCCCATGTGAACGTGGCCCACCAACATATATACATATAATATATATCTTATATTATATATATACAATACATATTATATTATCTATATAAAACATATATATATTATATAAAATATAACATATATAAAGAGGGATGTATTGGGCCCATCCAAACAGTAGATGGTGTGGATCATCACGTGCAATAGGGTGGGCCACACCGTCTGATGTAGATGGACGGGGTAGATATAACACATTGATGGGATCCACACCATCACAAAGAAAGAGAGAGAGAGGGAGAGAAAAAGAGAACAATAGAGAGAGATCGGTAGGGTGGAGGGACCCCGCCACTATGGGCCCCTCTTAGTTTAATCATGTACATCAAAATGGGTCTCACCAACAAGTGGGCCCCCAAATCAAGAAATTAATGGTGAAAACTCAAAGATCACCCACCTTATCTTCCTTCTTCTTGGTCCCTTAGACTCCAATGCTCCTTAGCTTGCCTTTTGATGGAGGTTGATGGGAGATTGATGGTATGGATGAAAGACGAGAGGGTGTAGATGGAAGATGAGAAGGTGGACCACACTTGTGGTTTCGGAGAGAGGGCTTGGACGTGTGAAATTTTTTGTTGTTTGGGAGATTTGAGAAATGAGAGAGAGAGAGAGAAGTGATGGGTGATAAGAGGTGATGGAGTGATGGGTGATGTAGGGAGAGGTGATGGGAGGTATGGTTTGGTTTGAAAATTGGTAAAAGAGGGATGGGTAAGGAGAGAGAGAGTTGACTTATGGAAAAGAGAGAAATGGGTTGCATGTACTTGACTTGTACTTGAGGTATGGAGTGTACTTGATTGATTGATGGGACATGTGGTAGAGATTCCCTCGTAATTTGCAATGCGCGACGTTTCTTCGGAAAGAACGTAGGTCCACATCTCCTGGTCTGGGTATCGGTTCGGTGCGCAAGTTACTGCGTTGGAATCGCGGCGACGGCGCGGTCGCTATGATACAAGTTTTGGTACAAGCAGACTTTGGTATGCGGGACCTGATTTAGGATCGTGCGCAATCGTCGGATATGGTACGAAGGTTGCCAGAATTCGACCGGAAGGATCGCGGAAGCTAATGGAACAGTACGGACTAGGACACGGGTCTTACAGGACAAACTGAAAATTGAGCGGGCCAAACTGGAAATTGAGGGGGCCAAACTGAAAATTGAGCAAGACAAACTGAAAATGCAGTGGGACAAAGTATAAAGTTCATTTCATCATCTACCAAAATTACAAAGATGTTATACATTCACATATGCACTTCTGGTAAATATGAAATTGAGAAGGGCAAACTAGAAAGTCAGCGGGGCAAACATGAAATTGAGCGAGCAAACATGAAATCAGCGGGGCAAACTAGAAAATCATTATGCCCACTGTTTCCCATGGTATGATCCACTTGATATTTTGATATGCTTCAATTTGGGGCTCAACCCCTTAAATTAGATAGAAAAACGGATGGACGGCGTGGATATACTACATGAAACGGATTGGCTACTCCCCTTGCCACCAGCCAATGGCTGGTGTTCAGTGCTCTGTGGGCCCCATCAGATTCCATTGAACTTAAGTGGGGAGTTCCACACATCCAAACAACCCCTAAGGCAATTCATCAAAACCAACTAACCATGTGAGACACTGAGGAAATGAATTGATGGTAGGACAGGTATACTCATTCAACTAAACAAATAAAATAAGAAAACTCAGCTGATCATGGATACAGATTGTATAAATGAAAGATAAGGAAACATAAGATTTACTAATAATGCGAGCAACAACATGCAAAGTATGTATTTTAGTACTAGTTAAAGTATGCTTTTTAATTAGTGGTAGTTAAAAACTATGTCTCTGCCTAAAGTTAGAACAACCAATAGTTGGGCATAAGCAACCATCCACCTGTGAGATAACTCAGATTCCAATATAACCAACTAAAAGTCAGTGCAACCAGAACTAGCACGATGGAAGTAGCCTTGCAACCCAAACTCAGGACCACACACTCCTAGGAATTGAGTGAGGCAACATAGGAATTGAATGAGGCAAGATAAAAATTGAGCAAGGGAACCTCGTAATTGAGCAAGACAGCCCAGGAATTGAGTGAAGGAACCTAGGAATTGAGTGAGGGAAGCTAGAAATTGAGCAAGGCAAGCTAAAAATTGAGTGAGGGAACCTCGCAATTGAGCGAGGCAACCTAGAAATTGAGCAAGGGAAGCTAGAAATTCAGCGAAGCAAGTTAAAAATTGAGCGAGGGAACTTAGGAATTGAGCGAGGCAACCTACGAATTGTGTGAGGGAAGCTAGAATTTGAGCGAGGGAACCTATGAATTGAGCGAGGCAACCCATAAATTGAATGAGGCAACCTAGGAATAGAGCGAGGGAAGGTAGAAATTGAGCGAGGGAAGCTTGAAATTAAGCGAGGCAACCTAGGATTTGAGTGAGTAAAGCTAGAAATTGAGCGAGGGAACCTAGAAATTGAGCGAGGCAACGTAGGAATTGAGCGATGCAATGTAGAAATTGAGCAAGGGAACCTAGAAATTGAGCGAGGCAACCTAGGATTTGAGCGAGGGAACCTAGAAATTGAGCAAGGTAACCTAGGAATTGAGTGAGGCAACGTAGGAATTCAGCGAGGTAACCTAGGAATTGAGCGAGGGAAGGTAGAAATTGAGCGAGGGAAGTTAGAAATTGAGCGAGGCAACGTAGGAATTGAGCGAGGCAATGTAGGAATTCAGCGAGGTAACCTAGGAATTGAGCGAGGGAAGGTAGAAATTGAGCGAATGAAGCTAGAAATTGAGCGAGGAAAGCTAAAAATTGAGCGAGGGAACCTAGGAATTGAGCGAGGTAACCTAGGAATTGAGCGAGGCAACTTAGGATTTGAGGGAGGAAAGCTAGAAATTGAGCAAGGGAACCTAGAAATTGAGCGAGGTAACCTAGGAATTGAGTGAGGCAACATAGGAATTGAGTGAGGGAACCTAGGAATTGAGCGAGCAACGTGGAAATTCAACGAGGGAGCCTAGAAATTCAGCGAGGTAACCTAAGAATTGAGCGAGGGAAGGTAGAAATTGAGCGAGGGAAGCTAGAAATTCAGCGAGTGAAGCTAGAAATTCAGCGAGGGAACTTATGAATTGAGCGAGACAGCCTAGGAATTGAGCGAGGGAAGCTAGAAATTCAGCGAGGGAACCTATGAATTGAGCGAGACAGCTTAGGAATTGAGTGAGGGAAGTTAGAAATTCAGCGAGGCACCTTAAAAATGAGAGAACCTAGGAATCGAGCGAGGGAACCTAGGAATTGAGTGAGGGAAGTTAGAAATTGAGCGAGGTAACCTAGGAATTGAGTGAGGGAAGCTAGAAATTGAGCGAAGGAACCTACGAATTGAGCAAGGCAACCTAGAAATTGAGCGAGGCAACCTAGAAATTGAGCGAGGCAACCTCTGAATCAAGCTAGGCAACCTAGGATTTGAGTGAGGAAAGCTAGAAATTGAGTAAGGCAACATATAAATTGAGTGAGGGAACCTAGCAATTAAGCGAGGCAACCTACAAATTGAGCAATACAACGTAGAAATTAAGTAAGACAACATAGGAATTGAGCGAGGGTAAGTATGAGGTGAGATAGGGGAACTTGAAATTAGGCGGGGCAAATTAGAAGTTGAATAAAGCAAGTATGAAAGTTGAGTGATGGAAACATTTACACGTTATGAAATTTAATTCATTATAAATTTTCCTGAAGTACAAATTGTGCAGGGTATATACAACACTATATATAATACAACATTTTACAAAATTATCCTTTTCATCTCATGCCTACGAAAAGTATCATTTACAGCTCACAGATAAACAATCATACGCTATCGACTTCCTCCAATGTATAGTGAATTTTTACATGTCTGTTCCCTCCAAGGTGCGACTGCTGCACAGTATACCGATGAATTTCATTACAAATATGCCACAGTCAAAACCATTGCATTACTTCAGCACAGATTTCATGGATTTGGCGGTCCAAGTCTTCCCTTCAAGGCGGTGACGTCTCCAGTGGCATGGAAGAGAATCGGGAGCACCTCCGTCATCAAATTGATCATCTGCTTGTACTTTAGGAGAGGATTTAACACTGAGCTATCGATAATAATGATCTCCCGTTGTCTTGGATATAAGACCATCAAGAACTAATGACAGTTATCATGGTTAACTGGTACATAAACCTATTCATGTTTAATAAGTAGGCTATCAGTTATAAAACATGATCAAAGGACACATTACGACCTATTTTGATGTTGTGTGATGAATACATTACCCGTTCACTATACCAAATCTCCTTGGACTGATTTACCTGGCTGCTTGGCAATTGCGATGACATTGTTCATCATGCCTACCAACCTTGTACGTTCCGAAGTAGACTTCGAGTCCCGATACGGCCTTAGAGTCGGCATACTAGTTTAAAGGCATGGCTATAACAAACATAATCAAAGATTAATACAAGTAGAAAAAACATAAATTAATTGAAAAAATAGGTTAGCGATACTTCGAAGTAAATATTTACCATAAAATAGGTGAGATAGAACTTGCAATCTTGGAGATATGCAATTGCACAATCAAACTGCCTTTCCTCTAGGAAGTCAACATATTTGTCGATAGCCTACTCCACAAGATAATATGATTTAACAATAATCGATTAAAAGATATAACTATATGAAAGTGAATGTATATAGACACTCTTATACGAATGCTTACCATGCTATCAACCCATGCGTCATCTACCCATATAGACTTGAACCATGAAGCCTCTCCCATCTCCTTATTTGCTTCATAGTAGTTTTTTAGCTCTTTGAGTTCATCCGTCGATAGCATCCTGAATGGATCTATCTGTAGATGAAATGGTATTGGAGATGTAGGAAAGTTTACGGCTTCCTCAGGTCACCTCACCAGGTTCGGGGTTGTATCGATCGAAGACAGGGACAAGAATGGAGAAACCATATAATAGGATGGCTTCAGTACCCTTTTAGTTCTCCTTACACAAACAGGAGGAGAAACGGGTGCTTCATCTAATAGATTACACTCCGCCATACCATACGATTGCACCTCTAACTCCACATTTCCCTGTTATTTTTCTTCCATATCTTCAATCTCTACTTTCTTCTTCAACTCCTTGTCCTCATGCCTCATAAACTGTGCCTTCTGTATATAGAAATATTCTTTCTCCTTCTTCAAGGCCTCCCTCTCTTTCGCTAAGTTTTCAGTTTCTCTCAACAACTCACACATCTGCCTATTCAACTCCTCATCCATGATGAAAAATAATCCCTTCTTTTTCTTTAACTGTGCTCTCTCGTTCAGTTCTACTCTCTCCATCTTCAATAATTCTTTCTCTTTTAACAATGCCTCCCTCTCATCGAGCCTCTGTTCTGTCTTTCTCAACTCTTCCTTCTCTTTCCTCAGCTCATCCCTCTCCTTCTTCAACTCCTCTCTCTCCTTTTTGAACTCAGCTATCCCAACCCTAAATTCATCCATCAAAAGAGTTGGTTTCACTATATTCCCCCCCAATTCCTCTCCTTGTACGCCTTTTTCATCACTTTCCGCTAATCCCTCCTCATCCTCGTCATCATTGTATCAAGTTACCCTCATCGCTCATTTCCTGGGTTTTGATGACCTACAATATGTATCAATGCACATATAAGAGTCGAAAAACTTTTAACAATGAATTAAACAACATTTCTTTTTAATTAAACGCTCATAATATCTCACTTGAAAACTATCACGAAGCAAGCGAACGGCATCCCTTTCCCATTCTCGTAGGGTGGGTTCCAAGTTCTTTATTAAGATAGTTTGTAAAAGAACCCAAACTGATGTTAATATACGAAGTGTAAGTGTCAAATCAAGCAAAGTGAACGGCGGAGAAATACATATACTTACCGCTTCACTCTTAAAAATTGCATATATTTTGTTGTACCTCCAACCCTTCCAGCCTCGATATTGAATGAAGCGTGGAATTTGCAAGGGAACAAATGAAATAACACACTCTTGTAGGGCCGGTAATCTCTTTAAAACCCATATCTGTTTTAAAGAAATTGCATGAGGATAAAAATTCACACTTGAATATAATCATGTATAATAAAGAAAGAGTTCTTACCTGCAAAGGAAAGACCATATACATTGTAGCGAACCGCACCTGATGCCATCAAAGCAGCTGCGACCCCTTGCAACATTGTATTGTAGGCCAAATTACCCCAAGGATAGCTATAAAAATTCTTTATGGAGTCTACTAGGTACATATAATCCATGTTACACAGTTTTCGATTCGGTTTCCCTAACAAAACACTCTACACACATAAGTAGAGCAACCTTCACGACATCCTTGTGCTTATTGGTGTCAACTAATTTATTAAACACATCTAATAAATGCTTCTTAAAAATTGAATATTCTCTGAAGTATTTGTCCATTAATGTACTACTAATGGGAGACTTTTTTAGTATTATAAGCTTCCTAGTCTTAAGCCCTGTTATGAGGGCAAAGTCCATCTCCGTGAATTGCAACCCTGTCCCCCGTATTTCAAATATAAGATCACCTTTATATCTTACAAGAAGAAGGTGAAATAGAGCCGCTATAAATCGAAAGGATGAGAGGTGCAACAAGAAGGAAAATGGGGATTGCTTGAATAGACTTAGCCGAGTATCATGCTTCCCTAATCCAACCTTCACTATGTCGAACCACCATCTTAATGAACACTTAGAGGATGGGTTTAGAAATTGAGAACAAGAATCGTCAACTACAAACATGTAATGAAAAATATATTTAAAGCAAATTTCACTACTTAAAGAATCATAACGCAAAAAATTAAACATAGTTGAAATTGAGCGAAGCAAACTAAAAATTGAGCGAGACAAATTAGAAAATGAGTGAGGGAAACATGAAATTCAGCAAGACAAACATTAAATTCAGTCAGGCAAGATGAAACCGAGCGAGGCAACCTAAAAAATTGAGCGAGACAAGGTGAAAATGAGTGAAAAACCTAGAAATTAAGCGAGGCAACCAAGAAATTCAACAACAGAACCAGGATAATGAGCGAGGGAACCTAGAAATTGAGCGAGGCAACGTAGAAATTCAGTGAGGTAACCTAGGAATTGAGCGAGGGATGGTAGAATTTGAGCGAAGGAAGCTAGAAATTGAGCGAGGCAACCTAGGATTTGAGCGAAGAAAGCTAGAAATTGAGCGAGGAAACTTAGAAATCAAGCGAGGCAACGTAGGAATTTAGCGAGGTAACCTAGGAATTGAGCGAGGGAAGGTAGAAATTGAGCAAGGCAACCTAGGATTTGAGCGAGGAAAGCTAGAAATTAAGCGAGGGAACCTCGAAAATGAGAGAGGAAACTTAGGAATTCAGCGAAGGAACCTAGGAATTCAGTGAGAGAACCTAGGAATAAAGCGAGGGAACGTAGTAATTGAGTGAGGCAACCTAGAAATTGAGCAAGGGAACTAAGGAATTGAGTGAGGGAACCTAGAAAATGAGCGAGGAAACCTAGGAATTCAGCGAGGGAATCGAAGAATTGAGTGAGGGAACCTACAAATTGAACTAGGCAACCTAGAAATTCAGCGAGGAAACTTAGGAATTGAGCAAAGCAACCTAGGATTTGAGTGAGGAAAGTTAGAAATTGAGCGAGGGAACCTAGAATTGAGCGAGGCAACCTAGGAATTGAGCGAGGCAACGTAGGAATTCAGTGAGGTAACCTAGGAATTGAGTGAGGGAACTTAGAAATTGAGTGAGGAAAGCTAGAAATTGAGCGAGGTAACCTAGGAATTGAGCGAGGGAAGGTAGAAATTGAGCGAGGGAGATAGGATTTGAGAGAGGAAAGCTAGAAATTGAGCAAGGGAACCTAGAAATTGAGTGAGGCAACGTAGGAATTGAGCGAGGCAACGTAGGAATTGAGCGAGGAAAGCTAGAAATTAAGCGAGGCAACGTAGGAATTTAGTGCGGTAACCTAGGAATTGATCAAGGGAAGCTAGAAATTGAGCGAGGAAAGTAGAAATTGAGAGAGGCAACGTAGGAATTGAGTGAGGAAACCTAGGAATTGAGCGAGGCAATGTAGAAATTCAGCGAGGGAACCTAGAAATTCAGCGAGGCAACCTAGGATTTGAGCGAGGGAAGCTACAAATTGAGTGAGGGAACCATTGAGCGAGGTAACCTAGGATTTGAACGAGGCAACCTAGGAATTGAGCGAGGCAACATAGGGATTGAGTAAGGGAACCTATGAATTAAGCGAGGCAACGTAGAAATTCAGCGAGGGAACCTAGGAATTGAGCGATGAAAGCTAAAAATTGAGCGAGGGAACCTATGATTTGAGCGAGGCAATGTAGGAATTGAGCAAGGGAAGCTAGGAATTGAGCGAGGCAACGTAGAAATTCAGCGAGGAATCCTATGAATTAAGCAAGGGAAGCTAGAAATTAAGCGAGGGAACTTAGAAATTCAGTGAGGCAACCTAAGATTTAAGTGAGGTGAAGGAAGCTACAAATTGTGTACGGAACCTAGAAATTGAGCAAAGCAACCTAAGATTTGAGCGAGGTAATTTAGAAATTAAGTGAGGAAACTTAGAATTTGAGCGAGGGAAGCTAAAAATTGAGCAAGGCAACCTAGGATTTAAGCAAGGGAAGCTAGAAATTGAGCGAGGCAATCTAGGAATTGAGCGAGAGAACCTAGAAATTGAGCGAGGCAACCTAGGAATTGAGTGAGGCAACCTATGAATTGAGCGTGGCAACCTAGGAATTGAGCAAGGCAATGTAAAAATTCAACGAGGCAACCGAGAAATTGAGCAAGGGAAACATGAATTTGAGCGAGGCATGCTTGAAATTGGGTGAGGCTAACATGAATCGGAATGAGCTTTAAATGTAATTGACCTAGCCTAACAATTTGCTCTTTGGTGAATTTGACCAAGTAGTTAATGAAATTGACCGAGATTTACAGAAATTCTCTTCGGTGAATTTGACTGAGCGGTTGATAAAATTTTCTGTTACATTACATGAATCTGTGGAAGTTCCTCATCATATTTTTATGATATCTCTGTCAAATTTATGAATTGCTTAGGGAATTTCACCAATCATGAACTGAGAAGTAGGTCAAATGGACCAATACCTCTCACAATTTGGATTTATAGTTTGCTCAGTATGCACTTATAGTGCTGAGTTAACTGAGTTGGGCACACCTAGATCCATAGCTCAATTGGCAGACTGAGTGGAGATACCTCGTGTCAACACTTAAGGTCTGGGTATGGATCCCTAAGGGGGGTGGCTAACATGGAGTGTGTGTACTGACATGCGTGTGTACTAACAAGCTAACCCAAAAAAAAATTAATAGTAAAAAAATAATAATAACAATAATAAATAAAACTGAGTTGGGCCCACCTTGAATGTATGTGGACTATCCACGACGTTCATCCGTTTTTCCATCTAAAGTAAGGGTTTCAGCCCAAAATGGTGGCATATCAAAATATCAAGTGGATCACACCAATGGAAATAGTGGTTCCACCGTAGAAACATTGTTATGGCCCCACAATGATGTTTTACTTGTAATCCATCATGTTCATAGGATGATTTTTGCATGGATGAACTGAAAACCAAGATACGAGCTTCATCCAGTAGTTCAATGGCCCACAAAAAATTTACACCGTTTAGGTAAATGTACTACATTATACCTGTAGTGCATACTTTCTTTCGTGGAGGGACTATTTTCAGAAAAATGCCATAATGCTAATGAATAGAGAAGGTGGGATCCAGCTATAGCATGGTGCAATCCAAGCAACAGATGTAGTGGTGGAGTTTTCATTTTCTTTTTTTTTTCTTTTTGAAAATGGAGCGAGGGAAGGGAGGGAGAGGAAACGACCAACATTGAAAAGTGAAAGGGAGGGGTAGTTTCATCCTCAAATTTGCTGTCCGCACGTGCTAGTCTAAGTTGGTAACATAAGTTTGTATTCCTTCATAAAAATCGCTAGATAAAAGGTTTTGTCTACAGTGGTCATTTTCTCTTTTCGATATGCTGTCCTATTGTGTTCTTGCAAGACCGATAGATGGAGTGAATTTGTCGCAGACATATCTTTACGGAGAAATTTACCACTGTAGACAAAACCTTTTATCCAGCAGTTTGTTTGAAGCAATACAAACTTAAGGGCCTATTTGGCCAGGCGTATCCCATGGATTAGGAGGGATGGGATGGATTTTAAAGTAATGATGGTGGTGTCAGTGGATTGGTTTAAGATCCATGAGATTTTTATATCCCAGGACAAGTTCATTAGGTTTGTTTGGCACGCCCGGCATATCCCGGGATCTTACCTTCTAATCCGTCCAAACAAGGGATGGGATCAATTTTAAGGTAATGATGGTGATGTCAGTGGATTGTTTTAAGATCCATGGGATTACTTATATCCCGGGACAAGTTCAGCAGGTCTGTTTGGCTCGTCATGCATATCCCAGTATATCGTGATCTCATCCCTCCTAATACCATGGGATCGGTCCGGCCAAACAGATCCTAAGTGACCAACTTAGACTAGCACGTGCGGACAACGAATTTGAGGACGAAAATATTCCTGCTTTTTAAGTAAGTCGGTTTATGGCTACGGATTTGGCGGCCCTCTATAGCTACGAATTATAACCGTAGCCATAGCCACCGTAGCCGATCTGATAGCCGACCCCAACATTGGGACAAGACATGGAAATGGGGTTGACCGGGTCAGTGGGATAGTGACTCGAGGTTGACCGGGTCAGTGGGATGTGGTTTTTTGAGCCATGCTCCATCCACATTAAGTTGATTCAAGTAGCAATTTTCTACTACAATAAGAAAAGTGGCAGTTGTGATTTGAATAACAATTTTCTAATGTAAGATGAAAACAACATGAATTTGCTAATCTTTTCTTTCAAAATCATGCATCATGATGCATTCTTCTTGCATTTAGGCATCAAATACAATGGGGCAAATTTCACATGCATCATTTACCGAATCACCTATCAATCTAAACACGTATTGAACAATCATTCTTGTAAAAGAAATAAATTAGAGAGGCAAAGAACAAGAAGCGATCAATTTCTTAGAGAAGAAAATGAAAAATGATCCAACATTCTCATATGATGGTTAAATGATTTAACATGCATAAAATCCAACCCATCCCTCAGGTGGACCATTCCTTGTTTGGCCTTGATCTAAAAATCAACTGATTCAACAACCGCCCTGTTTAAAAGTAAACAGAACGTCAGAAACTACTAAATTCTCATGGCATGGCCAATATTGGGAATCGAAAAAGAGTATGAAGAAGAAGA
This sequence comes from Magnolia sinica, assembly GCF_029962835.1. Lineage (NCBI taxonomy): Eukaryota > Viridiplantae > Streptophyta > Magnoliopsida > Magnoliales > Magnoliaceae > Magnolia > Magnolia sinica. Next base: position 56,622,562 of record NC_080582.1, read on the forward strand.
AGAACAAGAAGAAGAAGAAGAAGAACAAGAAGAGACTTCTCTGTCCATGACACTCTCATTCTAGAAACTCATATTCCATTGAACTTAAGTGGGGAGTTCCACACATCTAAACAACCCCTAAGGCACTTCATCGAAACAACTAACCATGTGAAACACCAAAGAAAGGAATTGATGTCAAGCCAGGCATACTCATTCAACTAAATAAAGAGAATAAGAAAACCCAATTGATCATGGATACAGATTATATAAATGAAAGATAAGGAAACATAAGATTTACTAATAATGAGAGCAACAACATGCAAAGTATGTATTTTAGTACTAGTTAAAGTATGCTTTTTAATTAGTGGTAGTTAAAAACCATGTCTCTGCTTAAAGTTAGAACAGCCAGTAGTTGGGCATAAGCAAACATCCACCTGTGAGATAACTCAGATTCCAATATAACCAGCTAAAAGTCAGTGCAACCAGAACCAGCATGGTGGAAGCAACCTTCCAACAAAAGGTTAGGTTCAAATTGGCACAACAACTTAACCCATTCGATTAGTTTACAATAGCCTTAAAAAAATTATTGAAATAACAGTATTCCAAGCATGCTACGAATTGGACTAAGCCATGTGGCATATTGACTATTATCTTAAAGCTGAGAACAGTCTAAAAGGGTCATACCCTAGCCAAAGGTGCATCTAAAATCTTATTCAAAATTAGGACCACACACTCCAAGGAATTGAGTAAGGCAACCTAGGAATTGAATGAGGTAAGCTAAAAATTAAGCGAGAGTGTAAGGCCCGTATCTTAGACCGTACCGTTCCATAGGCTTCTGCGGTCCTTCAGGTCAAATTTCGACGACCCACGATCTATTATCGGTGTTTACTCACGATCCTGAGTCATGTCTCGTATATCAGAGTCAGCTCGATTCGAAACTTGTATCCTTGCGACCGCACCGTCGTCGCGGTTCCGATGCCGCGTCTCGCGCGCTAAAGCGATACCCGGGCCCGAACATGTGCGCCCGCGTTCAGTTTGAGGAAAACACTGCGCGTTGCAAATTTTAAGAGAATATGTCCCATTAAATGTCAAGTACACACCCCATCACTCTCATCACTCATACCTATCCCCAAGTACTATACCCATCCCCAAAATTCAACTCTCACCATCACCCATCACTCATTCACCATCCCTCTCTCCCATCACTTCTCTCTCATCATGTAATGCCCCAAAAATCAAGGGTCGAGCAAAGCTCAACTCCCAAGTTCCAACGCATCACTTATGCAATATAGATAATGATGTTTAAATATTGTCCATATTAGTACATTAAACATGAGTGGGATTACACTAAAATTGCATATCATACTGCAGAGATAATTAAATTCAGCGAGCGAAAGACTGAGATAGGTATATAAAGTATGTTAGTGTTTCTCAACCACTGGAGTATGAGTATGATGCCAGGCTGAATATATACATGTGTTGTTTCAAAGTTTACAAAATCTCAAAGTGTAAATATTCAACTAATCCATAACCCTGTAATCCCGGTGATATAGCTCTAGGTCTACACAGACCCGCCTGAGAGCTGAACGTAGGAGAACTCCTCCTCCTCGCCTAAGAAATCTGGCTCTATCGCGTAAGCCTCGTCGGAACCTGCATCTAAATCAGAGTCTGGTTGGTGTTTTAAAACACCGTCCCTGAGTGGGAGTGAGTGATCAACTCAGTGGTACTATAAGGCAAAGGTTAACATGTTATCAATTCAATCAAGCAGTAATGATAAAGCAATATAGCAATCACTTCCTAATTACTCTTGTTAATGCAGAAATGATATGCAGTAATGATGCATGCCCTCGCCTGCACTCCCTCGCGCATGTTAAACTCCTTAAAGGTACACTTCCTCGCCAAAGCTCATGCAATGTGGTGCATGGTTGTGTTAGCTAAGTATTTGATTAGGGTTATTCATATAGCACATTCAGGAAGCTAAGGTACACCCCTTTATATCATTAACCCAAATGAAAGATCCATCTAGGGTCATCAATCTTAGTTAATCACATACGATAGGCAAGTTGTAAGGTATCACTCCTAATGAAAAGCAGTGGATAGGTAAGTTCACGAGTTTACACTCGAGGTCACTACGGAGAGGCTTATCACCTTAGCGTAGGCCTAGTTTATTCTCGAGGTCACGATGGGAAGGCTCGTCACTTTAGTGTAGGCCAACAACTCGAATACAAGGTCTCATAGCACCTATTTAGCTCACGAGTTTGGGTTGCTCACTGGTCATTACGGGAAGGCTCGTCACCCCAGCGTAGACCGACAGCTTGACCACGGTGTCCCATACCACCATGCTCGGCTCATGAGTCTTAGCGGATTGTGATACCATAGTTGACACGGGTTTTACATTGGTAACCGGTACCTTAGATTCAAGCAGTAACGTCCATACATGGTAAACACACAATAGACTAATCGGATTATTTGACAAGTTTGTTTGTATGAACGCACACTGAGATAATCGACATGGAGCACATAAGTACTCCACATGGCCTAATCATTGTCGACAATCACCGTACGACTCGGATTCATTGAACGTTTCCAATGTGGTGAAACTAGTTTGGCCACTCAAACGGGAACCGTTACCGATTGCCTAGACTATGTAGTAGTCCCAATCATAATCAAATGCATTAAGTAGTCACATATGTTATTCATAACAATATTTAACAAACAATTTAAACAAAATTTTCATCTAAGCATTTTATCAAACACATAGAACATGTTACTATACATACGCATTTCATCCATGAATCACATAATAGTAATTTATATTATATGAAGGAAATTATAGATATGGATAAGGTAGTTGAGAATCCTATCTCAACACCCTCATTAGAAGTGATTCAACAAACACTTTCTCATTCAGACATTTTATCAAACACTTAGATTACACATTACTACATACATAAACTAATTTAGTTATAACATATTTTACGACAAATCCTTTCATAAAGGAGTTGTCATTCATACAACAAACATATATTCTAGATTAATATTCATAGCAGGCACAAATTATAATTTCAATTTCATTCAAAGATTTCAACAAACACATGGAATGCATTATATATTCACATAGCTCACATACATGTATAATTTATTGAATACATCGTAACTAAGATCATATGGCCAATGAAGTCAGACATAAATCATTACTGACATTGGAAGCCTTGAAAACCATAACCTAAACGTTTATAGTCCGCACATTTCGTTGGATTGCTCGTACGAACTTGGTTCGTATCCTACGCTCCCGTCTACAGAACAATAGTTATTTGAATCACGAAATAGGTTAGCTATTTCATCAATTCCTCTATTCAGATTCCTAAAACAAGATTAGGGTTTGGATTTCTTACCCAAATCAAAGTTGGAATGGCTCGTGTAGCGATGGTAGGGAGCCAAAACGGCGTATGGAGTCGTGTGAATGAATCCCGACAACAATCTTCCTATCTCACTCTCTTCTCCTCACTCTTTTCTCTCCTTTTCTCTCTTCTCTCTCCTAGTGTTAGAGAAAATTCATATGGGAGAGAGAGTGTGGGTTTAAGGGCCTTATATAGGCTTAAAAGTGGTGTAAATGGCCCCAGGGCCATGGTATACTTAGGATATAGCCAAAGGGTGCCTGTTTTTAACAAACAGGGCCCTTAGGAAGGTCCATTTCTTACCCATGCCATGGAGTAAGTTCCCTGACAGTGGATCTATCCCAGGACTATGTTTATGGTGTGATCTGACAATCAGATCGACCGTGAAGGAGCCGTATCAGATCAATGGTCGTCGTTCCTCGATCAGGGCCACAAGCATACCGGTAGGTGCAAGGAAATTTCCCTGATCCATGGGTGTATTTAGGTCAGAATTTGACGTCTGAAGTCTTTAATTTCCCACATAAGTGAATGGTTCAAATCACTTAAGTTTCATGTCAATTTCTAAAGATATTCGCGTTTCTCACACACTTCGCTCAAGGCTCAAGTTGTGCGTTTCTAGATACTATTTGGGCTTGATTCCCATGATGGTTGTCAAGCCTAATAAGGTGGTCATAACCTTATAGTTTCGCTGTCATCAGACTTTCGATGTGAGGTCCAGGTCCGATACGAAGTTTCGATGTACTCTCGAGAGTAATTGGGTTTTGGGATTTCTCCTAGGTTCTTAAGTAATGTTGAGTTAGCGATTTCAATGGTTTTAGGTCTTGCAGTTTGTATAGATAGTGGTTCAAGCTAACCACTGATTAATTTAGTTTAGTACTTAATTAATTTTTGTCTAATTTCCATAGTATACGGTCTTTAGGGATTTCTACTTGAGGTGGTACTCGGGTTTTTGTACGGATTTTTCCGAGATGTTACACATTACCTCTCTCTCTCTCTCTCTCTCTCATTCTTTAAGCAAGAAACCATCCAAGCAAGAGAGCCTCCCATGGAGAGAAGCTAGTGTGGCCCACTTCCTACCACCCAATCCCACCCTCCATAATTAATCTCAACCGTTGAATCATGTCCCATTGGAGCTAAGACGAGGAGGAGCCCAAGAAAAAGCAAGAACGGTGGGTGATTTTATGATTTAAGGGCCCACATGTAGTGGGACCCATCTTAATGTATGCATTGTATGGAGGGGCCCATAGTGGCGGGGTCCCTCCGCTATTCCGTTCTCTCTCTTCCTCTCTCTCCTCTCTCTCTCTTTTGATGTGTGGCCCACCCTGGTGGACCCCACCATGAGGTATGTATTTTATATCCATGCCTACCATCCGTGGGGCCCACTTTACTGATGTCCAGAAGGTGGCTTGATAGTCCAGCGCTGCTAACACCGTCCAACAGCCTGGACGAGAAAGGAAAACACAATTAGTAGCTTGATCCAGAGCTTTGTGGCCCATCCACGTATGATGCATGTGTTTTATCTAAACCGTCCATTCATAGACCCCATCCTCTGCACGTGTGGCACCACACCGTCTAGCAAGGGACGTGGGACATCACGTGGGCCCCACTTATTGCACATGTGCAACCTCGTGGCCGTCCGTCCAGCATTTCTGGACGTTGGACGGTGGTGTATATATATATATGTATATTATATATATTATTTAATAATATATTATTATATCATTTGGGCCCCACGTGGGACCCACCATGACGTATGCCTTCATCCTCACCGTCCACTATCTGGGACGGTGGGACCTGCCTCACCATGATGTATGGTTTTTTATCCATACTTTCCATTTTCTTTGGGACATGTGGACCATTACCACGTGGGCCCCTCTGTGATGTATATGTTATCTGCACCGTCCATCTAGACGATGCTGTGCAGGCCCACCTTGATGATATGTGTTTATCCCATGCCGTTCATCTGTATATCCACACCATTTGTCTGAATGGGCCAGCAGCTGCACCTGCTATGCAGCGTCAGTAAGCTCGGTGGGCCAGCCGTGATATATGTGTTCTCCACGCCGTTCATTTGATCATTCAGGCCGTCCATCGTGGCCCACCATGCTTTATGTATTTTATCAGCTCCTCCATCTATCCAGGACGGTGGACCTACCTTGATGATGTATTGTATTCGCACTATCTGTCCATTTTGATGGATGTGTGGTCCGCCTTGATATATGATTTCATCTACGCCGTCTAGGGATAGGGGATCACCATGATGTATTTTTTATCCACACTATCCGTGGGACGTGTGACCCACCTGATGCATGCATTCTATATACATGCCGACCATCTGGTGTGGCCCATTTGCTGCATGTGCGGGGCCCACCTATTGTGCATTGGTGCGGCCCATTGAGTGACCCAATATGATATATGTTAGGCCCAGGGCATGTGGCCCATTGATGCAGCCCACTTGATGTATATTGAGGCCCATGGGTTACGACCCATTATGATGTATATTGAGGCCCATGGGTCGTAGCCCATTGTTATGTATTTGGGGTCTATGGGTCATGGCCCATGGTGATGTATATTAGGCCCATGTGAGAGGTCCATCATGATGTATGATGGGGCCCACCTGCTTGAATCTGAGGCCCATGAGCAAGGCCTATTGTGATGTATTCGTGGCCTATGGGCAAGGCCCATTGTGATATGTATTAGTCCCATAACACGTGGCCCTTTTGATGTATTCGAGGCCCAAATACGTAGCCCATTTGATGCATATAAGACCCATGTGCAGGGCCCACTTGTTGTGTATGTAGCCCTTGTATGAGGCCCATTGCGATGTATATTAGGCCTTTGTGTGAGGTCATGGGCCTACTTTATGTTTGGCTTTATTTGAGCCACTTCTTGGGAGCAATGTTGGTTAAATGTCCACATTGATGGGCAATGATGTTAAATGTCCATATTGTGACCTTTCCTTAAACCCTTTGTGAGGCCGACTGCCGATTCCGATTGTCGAGGTTGATTGTTGAGGCCGATTTTGATTTCGATTATCGAGGCCGATTCCAATTGTCGATAATGATTCCGATTGTCGAGGCCGATTCCAATTGTCAATACCGATTTCGATTGTCGAGGCCGATTGTTGAAGCCGATTCTGATTCCGATTGTCGAGGTCAATTTCGATTATCGAGGTCGATTTCGATTGTCAATACCAATTCCGATTGTTGAAGCCGATTGTTGAGGCCGATTCCATTTGTCGACGCCAATTTTGATTGTTGATACTAATTCCAATTGTTAAGGCTGATTCCAATTGTCGATACCGATTCCGATTGTTGAGGCCGATTCCAATTCTGATTGTCGAGGCCGATTTCGATTGTCGAGGCCGATTGTTGAGGCTGATTCCAATTTTGATTGTCGAGGTCAATTCCAATTGTCGATACCGATTCTGATTGTTAAAGCCAATTTCGATTCCGATTGTTGAGGCCAATTCTGATTCCGATTCCGATAGCCGAGGCCGATTCTGATTGTTGAGGCAAATTGTATAGGCCGATTGTCGAGGTCAATTATCGAAGCTGATTCCAATTGTCGAGGCCCAATGTGATGTAATGCGGCCCGTATTTGAGGCCTATTGTGATGTGCATTCGGCTCGTGTTGATGGCCCAATGTGATGTATATGCGACCCGTTGTGATGCATATTCAGCCTGTATTTAAGGCCCAATGTGATGTATATGAGACCTATGTGATGAGGTCATTATAATGCATTTGAGGGCTAGGTGATGGAGCTCATTGTGATGTATGTTAGGCTCATGTGAAAGGCCCATCGTGATGTGTATTAAACTCTTGAGTGAGGCCCATTGTGTTGTATACTTGGCCCTTGAGTGAGGCCATGGGTCCACTAATATGTTAAGCTCTATGTGGGCCATTCCTTGGGGGCAATGTTGGTTAAATGTCCACATTGTCGAGGTCGATTGTCGATGCCAGTTATTGATACCCATTATGAATATGTAACAGTATAGCATCATGATACATGCCCATACGCATCATTTGCATGTTTGTTATGAGATGTGGTTAACCATTGCATATGTCATTGGGTAGGTTGTTATGGGACTCCTTGATAGGCGGAGGTTATCTCACATGAGCACACGATTTGCACAAGATTGATGCATAACTGGATCCTATGACTTATGCACCTTGCATTGTGTGTTGTGATTACTTTACGCCTTAGCGACATCAGGGTCGTAGCCTCCATAGGTGTATCGTGGATGGCCAGATGGGACACTAAAAATCTGTTATTAGCATCAGGCTGCCATAGATGGCCCTGGGTGAAAATTTCTAAACCCTCTTGGTACTAGAGTACGCCCCAACGTCGACACCGAGTGAATATATATGAGCGCATGAGAGCCATATACCAGTAGGCCGCGTCTCCTACTGTGTCGTGGTCGGTTGGGAGGGGGTGTGGCCTTACTCGCCTGAGGGAGTAGGCATAGCTAAGCTGAGTTTGACCAGCTCATTAATGGGTCCACTATTGACGTGCCGGGTAGATATTGGCTGACTACTGGCCAGGCAGATAGTGAGGTCTCTTCCACTTACCCAGTTGTGCGCTTGATGGGGCAGCAAGCTGGTATAGAGTGTATTAGACCCCAGTGATGATCCCAGAGATGAACAGTACTAATATGTGGACTTATTGAGCAGGAGTTGTATACTCATTCATTCATTCATTCATTATCCACTCGGGCTGGTGGTGTGCAAGTATTTGTTATGTGTACTTTCGCAATGGCCAAGATTAATTAGGGCACACAACTAACCTGAAATTAGGAGTTTACCACATTAAGTCTGACTATCTAAGTTAGGAATGAGGCTGATTTGGATAGATGTCTTTGTGATGACCCCATAGCTTACGATACTACATACTATCATCCCGACTTCACACTCCAGCATGGTCATTCCATTCGCACCGCATATTGCATTACATCTGCGGCATATAGCATTTTGGGTTACTGTGTTTCTGTATTTATATGGTCTAGATACAGCTGAAGGCATTCGTGAACTCATCAGGAATTGTATATTTCATTACATCATCGGCATATGATATTTAGCTCTTTATGACTTCTCATTTACATAGCTGATCTGTATTGAGTATTTTGATATTGATTGACTCATGGACTTGTTAGTATTTCCGCTTACTCTGATATCGTATGATTCATGATCTTACCAGTATTTTCGATATTGTATGATTACGGCATTGTATTGAATACTTGACACTTACCTTGTGCACACACTTACACCACCCTATAAGCTTTCTATAAGCTTATGCACGATAGATGCATGCAAGTAATGTTAGGTTGCAGCAGCGTGGAGTTTGAAGCATGTAATTGACTTCTGGAGCTTTGATTTTGACATATGTATTTCCCTTTCAGTATTGTATTCAAATGTTTATGTTAGTGGATATGTGATAATGATGTTGCCTTTGTGATTTAGGTAAACTTGTGGTTATGCTTATTATGAGTTAAATGTACATTGGAAAAAAATCCTCCTTGTACGATCTTAGGATCGAAATCTGGCGTATAGACACTGAGAACCGAGAATGGAGTACTACTGAGGTTGTCGGCACCGAATTCGGCGATTGAAAATTTTGTGAGCCCGATTTTTAAGTTTGGGGCGTGATAGAGGGAACCTCGCAATTGAGCGAGACAACCTAGGAATTGAGTGAGGCAACCTAGGAATTGAGCGAGGGAAGCTAGGAATTGAGTGAGGCAAGCTAAAAATTGAGCGAGGGAACCTCGCAATTGAGCGAGGCAACCTAGGAATTGAGCGCGGGAAGCTAGAAATTCAGCGAAGCAAGCTAAAAATTGAGCGAGGGAATCTAGGAATTAAGCGAAGTAACCTAGGAATTGAGCAAAGGAAGCTAGAATTTGAGCGAGGGAACCTATGAATTGAGCGAGGCAACTTAGGAATTAAGCGAGGGAAGCTAGAAATTCAGCGAAGCAAGCTAAAAATTGAGCGAGAGAACCTAGGAATTAAGCGAGGCAACCTAGAAATTGAGTGAGGGAAGCTAGAAATCAAGCGAGGGAAGCTAGAAATTGAGCGAGGGACAACCTACAAATTAAACGAGGCAACCTAGGAATTGAGCGAGGGAAGCTAGAAATTGAGCGAGGGAAGCTATAAATTGAGCGAGGCAACCTAGGAATTGAGTAAGGGAGCCTCGTAATTAAGCTAAATAACCTACGAATTGAGCAAGGCAACTTAGGAATTGAGCAATGCAACCTAGGAATTGAGCGAGGCAACCTAGGAATTGAGCGTGACAACCTAGGAATTGAACGAGGCAAGCTAAAAATTGAACGAGGGAAGCTAGAAATTGAGTGAGGGAAGCTAGAAATTAAGCGAGGTAGCGTAGAAATTGAGTGAGGCAACCTACAAATTGAGGGCGAAGTCCATCTCGGTAAAGATTCTACATACTTCGAGTCCCGATACGCCTTTAGAGTCTACATACTAGTTTGAAGGCATGCCTATTACAAACATAATTAAAGATCAATACAAGAAGAAAAATACGAATTAATAGAAAAATAGATTAGCGATAATCCAAAGTAAAACGACAATTGGGTCTATTGATGGATATGTGGCAGTAACTCTCCCAACTTGAGCTTGATGGCTGTGGCTTCTGTCCAGTGCTGCAGAGATGCTACCAATAGATGGCATCCGATAAACCTCCTATTTTTGTAATATTAGAAGATTCTCCCAAGGAAGCATCTGTATTCAGCAAGCCTTGGTACAAGCCTCACACAATCAAAACTCACATAATCAAAACTCAGTGGACTCGGTCAACCCCGAATATCTGTTCACTTACCCGGTCGACCTCGTTTGGATATCACTAAATAAGTTACTTTTTCTACTTGTAGCAGTAGATAAGTAACTTATTCGAGATAAGTTTGGTTTATGATATGGTCTTGATCTCTAACTCAGACAGTTGGTTGAGTCAGGTCTTCAGCCTGGATGGTTAGATCTTAATTCATTATTTAAATATTCAGCTTTACCCTCATATGGGCTTAATCTTTAATTGCTTGGAAATGTTACTCCTCGTGGTCTCCCATTAGATGATCTAATCATCTTTCATTAAGTCAATATGGTCATTTCACTCATGATTGTATCCCATGGGTGGGCTTAACAGACTATCTACCAACTTCGCCATCAACTTAACAGTGTGCGAGGGAACTTAGGAATTGAGCAAGGCAAACTAGGAATTGAGCGAGGCAAGCTAAAAATTGAGCGAGAGAACCTAGGAATTGAGCGAGAGAAGCTAGAAATTGAGTGAGGCAACCTACGAATTGAGCGAGGGAAGCTAGAAATTAAGCGAGGGAAGGAAGAAATTGAGCGTTGAACATAGGAATTGAGCGAGGCAACCTACGAATTGAACGAGGGAAGCTAGAAATTCAGCGAGGCAAGCTAAAATTTGAGCAAGAGAACCAAAGAATTGAGCGAGGCAACATAGGAATGTATGTAATGTTTGACGTAATGTTTATTCTAAACCCATGAAATTATATATTTTACCTCAAAATGAAGAAATTCCAAGTGTTGGATATGCCACAAGAACATGATCACATTCGAGGGACTTACCAACGATTTTTATCTATTAATTTACATGAATAATATTTAGACTACGCAAATTATTGCGCGAGGGAACTTAAAAATTGAGCGAGGCAACCTAAGAATCGAGCGGGGCAAGCATGAAATTCAGCAGGGCAAACTAAAAATTGAGCGGAGCAAGTAAGAAATTCAATAGGGCAAACATGAAATTTAGCGGGGAAAAATGAAATTGAGCAGGGCAAACTGCAATTTGAGTGGGGCAATCACAAAATTTAGCGGGCCAAGCATGAAATTCAGCGGGGCAAGCATGAAATTCAGCAGGGCAAACATGAAATTGAGTGGGGCAATCATGAAATTCAGTGGGGCAAACTTCAATTTGAGCAAGGCAATCATGAAATTGAGCGGGGCAGACATGAAATTGAGCGGGGCATGCATGAAATTGAGCGGGGAAAGCATGAAATTGAGTGGGGAAAACTGAAGGTTGAGTAGGGCAAGCATGAAATTCAGTAGGGCAAGCATGAAATTGAGCGGGGCAAGCATAATATTCAGTGGAGCAAGCATGAAATTTAGCGCGGCAAACTGAAAGTTAAGCAGGGCAAGCATGAAATTCATTGTTAATTAATGGTAGGTTAATATCATTCCTTGCCTCTACAACTGAACCATACAAGTAATAGGCAAAACTTAGGAAAATCTCACTATTTGGTGTTTTGGAATTAAGATAGTTCCCATGGATACGCATAGTTCTGACACTTGGATCATCTTTGAAGCATAAAATACAATGCCAGTCTCTGATTCTCTAACCTTTATGAATAGATATCTAGAAGAGATTCTGGTTATTGGAAATCTCATATAATTGATGTGGAAATTGCAATTAATTACCTTAGTTCTGATATATGATAGCATATGAGAAAATAAAAATGTGGAGTAGCTAGACATTGAATGATTAAAAGCATTAACCACTTCTGTTGCTTTTCTGCATATACACAAGATTCATAGGCTGAAAAATTGCCATTGAATTCATGTTTTATATTCGGTTAGTAAAGAAGGACAAGCTCTTATACCAGATGACCAATGACTGAAGTAAATTGTACGAGGTTTACAGTAATCTTGTAGTACAGAAAATTTCTAAGTATGTGCATTTCAGTCTAAGTTCTTTCTCTAATCACGATAGCCTTGAGAGGGTTGATCCGAGGGATGAGTTGAATGCACAAGGGTCGATTAAAACTATATTGGGTTATCTTACTGGCATAATGATTTCAAGACCAGTAAGATAACCCAATATAGTTTTAATCAGCCCTTTTGTAGTCAACCCATCCCTCGGATCTACCCTCCCAAGGCTATCGTGATTAGAGAAGGAAGTCGGACTGAAATGCACAGACTTGAAAATTTTTACACTCCAAGATTACTGTAAACCTTGTACAATGTATATTCAACGATGTATATAATGCAATGTATATAACATGAAATGGTACATGAGTGGGACAACAATGTACAATGTACATTCAACAATAAAATTAATACAATGTATATAATACAACATCTCTCCAAAATTCTTCCCATGCCCTTGACAAATATCATCTACAGACTAGAGATAAGCAATCATATGCTATTAACTTCCTCCAATCATTGGTGAATTTTTGCTTGTCTGTTCCCTCCAAGGTGAGATCGCTACATAAAATGTCAATGAATTTCATTATGAATATGCCGCAGTCATAACCATTGTCCTACTTCGGCACCGATTCATCGACTTTAACGGTCCACTTATTCCCTTCAAGCACAGTGCTGTCCCAATGACATGGAAGAGAATAGGGAGTGCATCAGTCATCTTCTTCATCTTCTGCTTGTACTTTAGTTATGGATTTGTGCATATACTATCCACAATAACGATTTCTCTTACTTGAGGATAAATGACAAGCAAAAACCAATGTGAATTTTCATAATTTATGGGTGCATACACCTGTCCATGATTCAAAAAATAATATATTATTTAAAACATGATAGAACACATAATAATCAGAGATGATGTTATATGACGAATGCATTACCCGTTCATAACACCAAATCGCTTTGGAGTATGGTTTATCTCACCGCTTGGGAATTGCGTAGGTCATGGTCAGCTCGGATATTAGCGAGGCCAGTTCTGACACCTATTTGGAGGCCCGGTATGCAATCAAAATCGGCAAACACCCCTCAAGGCTTTCTTGTTACAAACATGATCAAAGTTCAATACATGTAAGAAAATAAAAAAGGAAAATAGATTAAGGAATGTCTCTCTTAATATACTCGTAGTGCAACGATTTTTCGGTATAGTAAGATCTCCAATCTTAAGACCCGTAATGAGGGCGAAGTCTATCTCGGTAAACTGCAATCGTCTCCCCCTGATCTCATCACCTTTATATCTTAGAAAAAGAAGGTGAAATAGTGCCCCTATAAATCTAAAAGATGTAACATGCAATAAAAACGAGAAAGGGGATTGGGTAAATAAATTTAAGAATTTAGCGACGGAACCTAGGAATTGAGCGAGGTAACCTAGGAATTGAGCGAGATAACCTAGGATTTGAGTGAGGGAACTTGGGAATTGAGCGAGGGAACCTAGAAATTAAGCACGACAACCTATCAATTGAGCGAGGCAAACTAAGAATTGAGCGAGGGAAGCTAGAAATTCAGCGAGGGAACCTAGAAATTGAGTGAGGCAACATAGAAATTCAGCGACGCAACCTAGGAATTAAGCGAGGGAAGCTAGAAATTGAGCGAGGGAACTTAAAAATTCAGCGAGGTAACCTAGGTATTGAGTGAGGGAAGCTAGAAATTGAGTGAGGGAACCTAAAAATTCTGTGAGGAAACCTAGGATTTGAGCGAGGCAACCTAAGAATTGAACGAGGGAAGTTAGAAATTAAACAAGGGAAGCTAGAATTTGAGTGAAGGAACCTAGAAATTCAGTGAGGCAACCTATAAATTAAGTTAGGCAACCTAGGAATTGAGCAAGGTAACGTATAAATTCAACAAGGAAACCTAAGAATTGAGTAAGGGAAGCTAAAAATTGAGCGAGGGAACCTAGAAATTGAGCGAGGCAACATAGAAATTCAGCGAGGGAACCTAGGAATTGAGAAAGGGAAGCTAGAAATTAAGCGAGGGAACCTAGAAATTCAGCAAGGCAACCTAGGAATTGAGCGAGAAAAGTTAGAAATTGAGCGAGGCAACCTAAAAATTCAGCGAAGAAACCTAGGATTTGAGCGAGGCAACCTAGGAATTGAGTGAGGAAAGTTAGAAATTGAGCGAGGGAAGCTAGAATTTGAGCGAGGGAACTTAGAAATTCAGCGAGGCAACCTAGGAATTGAGTAAGGCAACCTAGGAATTGAGCGAGGGAGGCTAGAAATTGAGAGAGGGAACCTAGAAATTCAGCGAGACACCCGATAAATTGAACGAGCAACCTAGGAATCGAGCAAGGGAAGCTAAAAATTGAGCGAGACAACCTAGAAATTGAGCGAGGCAACATAGGAATTGAGCGAGGTAACATAGATATTCAGCGAGGTGACCTAGGAATTGAGCAAGGGAAGCTAAAAATTGAGCGAAGGAACCTAGAAATTCAACCAGGCAATGTAGAAATTCAGCGAGGCAACCAACGGATTGAGCGCTAGCAACAAGCAACGGCTTTGAAGCTGCATCAGCTTTGAAGCTGCAACCATTTTCTTACTGCCTTCACTTGCTCCTTTGTTTGCTGGGCTTTTCACCATTGCTTGTGGAATAGAGAATCTTTCTTTTTTAAAAATAAAATATACCCCTAGTTAAATCATCAACAAAGATGAGAACGACTTTTGTTGAAAGACTATCTATCCTCTCATAGATAGAGGAATAGATAGAAGAGAGAAGATCTCTATATTTTTCTCATATATATAATATAGAAGAGAGATCCCTCTCATTTTTTATCAGGAGAGAGATCTCACTTCTCCAAGGGTTTTGGATTTAACGATTTTTTAGAACAAGACAGAAAAGAAGTGTTGAGATAATACCTTTCATCCTAATCTCATCTACTAAAAAAGGGGCCATCTTGATCACGTGAAGAGATTTTTAGGTAGAATTAGCATAATTATGACCGTGAGGATTGAGCTGCCAAATGAGATTATCCTCATTCCTTAGCTGGGGTTCTGGAAGAAAAGATTTATGCAAAAAAAAAGACTTCTGAATTGAGCGAGGGAAGCTAGAAATTGAGTGAGGGAACCTAGGAATTGAGCGAGGCAACATAGAAATTCAGCGAGGCAACTTAGGAATTGAGCAAGGGAAGCTAGAAATTCAGCGAGAGAACCTAGAAATTCAGCGAGGCAATCTAGGATTTGAGCGAGGCAACCTAGGAATTGAGCGAGTCAACCTAGGAATTAAGCAAGGCAACCTACAAATTGAGTGAGGTTGTAAGACCCGTATCCTAGTCCGTACTATTCCGTAGGCTTCCGCGGTCCTCTTGATCAAATTTCGGCAACCCTCAACCTGTATCCGACATTTATGCATGATCTTAGGCCGAGTCCTACATACCAAAGTCGGGTCGACCTAAAACTTGTACCTTAGCGACCGCGCCGTCGCCGCAGTTCTAGCGCCATGACTCGTGTACCAATCTGATACCCAGGCCAGGAGATATGGCCCGCGTTCATTCTGAAGAAACGCCATGCGTTGTGAATTTCAAGAGAATTTCTACAACATCTCACATCAAATTAAATCAAGTACACCACCTTACCTTAATGCCACCTCACCCTATCTCAAGTATAAATGACCACTCCCTCTTTTCCCACAAGTCAACACTCTCTCTCCCTACCCATCCCTTTTTTTCCAATTTTTAAACAAAACCTTACCTCTCCATTCCCTTCCTTACAACACCCATCCCATATCAATCCATCATTCCTCTCTCCCTCTCATTCTCTAAACAATTCCCAAATCTTATGAGAGCTTCCAACGTCTAAGATCTCTCCCAAAAATAAAGTGTGGCCCACCTTCTCATCTCCCATCTCAACCACTCATCTCCATCAAAAAATTGAAGGCAAGGAGCATAGGAGTCCAAGGAGCTAAGTAGAAGGCTGATAGGTGGGTGATCTACCGTCGAGTTGCATTTGAGGGCCCACTTATAGGTTGGACCCATTTCGATGTATGTGTTGTAATCATGAGGGGCCCATAGTGGCGAGGGCCCCCTCTCTTTCTCTCTCTCCCTCTCTTTATCCGTTTTGATAATGTGGGCCCTACTAATATGTGTTTTATTCGCACTGTCCCTCATGATCGGTGGGACTTCACCGTAAAGTGCATCCGCATCCAGGCTGTCGAGGGCCTGGACACACCCAGATCCATAGCTCAACTGACAGACTGAGTGGAGATACCTCGTTTCAACACTTGAGGTCTTGGTATTGATCCCTAGGGTGGCTAATATGAAGTGTGGGTACTGACATGGGTGTATACTAACAAGCTAACCCTTCACCCTCTCACACACAAACACACAAGTATATACATATGATATATCTATATATATATATATATATATATATATATATATATATATATATATATATATATATATATATATATATATATATATATATATAAAATATTATATAATATAATGTATATTATAATATATATATATGTATATATATATATATATATATATAAAATATTATATAATATAATGTATATTATAATATATATATATATGTATATAATATATTATATTATATTTAAGTATATAATATATAATACACTAATATTATATTAATATATATATATATATACACATGTTATGGTGGGCTACTCCCATGTGGGACCCACGTTGAAGTGGATTTCATCCACTTGATGCGTGTACATCTTGTCTAGCCGTCCATCTGGACGCTGGATGTTGTAGCCCTATTATTAAAAAATAAAATAATAAATAGTAATAAATAAATAAATAATACATATATAATATAATACATATAATATTACATTGTTGTGGGCCCCACGTGGCAATCATCCACGTTGAAGTGGAATGGCTGGGCGGTAGCTGGACGTTACACACCAGCTATATAGCTGATGTATTGACGTCAGCAAGTATCTGGGGCATGCAGCAGCAGCTGCATGCCCCACGGTGATGTATTTATTATATCAACGCCGTAATTTGTTCCCTTGCATGGGACCCGCTGATGTATGTGTTATATCCAAACCGTTCATTCATCTAGCGAGCTTGTCTCAAGGCTTGAGACTAAAAATAAGACAGATCCAGTTATCCGATGGACCACACTACAGAAAACAGTGGATTGAACACCCACAATTGAAACCCTTTTTGGGTTACAGAAATTTTGAACCAATATGATATTTGTTTTCCCACACTGTTCAGGCATGTGTGACCTTATAAATAGTCTGGATGGAAAATAAATGCTTTGGTGGGCCCTCTTAATTTTAATAGTGGGAATCATTATCACCACTGTTATGTGTGGTAGGGTTCAGATGATCCTTTGGATATGATTCTTTTTTTGAATAATGGTTTAATATAATCTCTAACAATAAAATGAATTGTGTTGATTGGCCCAATTGATTCGGCCCATTTGTACCGGCCCATTTGTACCGGCCCATTTGATTCGGCCCATTTGATCAGCCCATTTTATTCGGCCCCTTTGATCGGCCCAATTAATTCGGCCCATTTGATTCGGCCCCTTTGCTCGGCCCAATTGATTCAGCTCATTTGTATCGGCCCATTTGATCAGCCCAATTGATTCGGCCCATTTGTATTGGCCCATTTGATTCGGCCCCTTTGATCGGCCCAATTGATTCGGTCCATTCGTACCAGCCCAATTGATTCGACCCATTTGTACCGGCCCATTTGATTCAGCCTATTTGATTGATTCGACCCATTTGATGTAATTGAGGCCCATGATGATGTATATTAGGCTCTTTATGAGGCCATGGGCCCATTATACGATTGGCCCAATGAGCGCCATTCCTTGGGAGCAATGTTGGTTAAAGGTCCATATTGATGGGCAATGATGGTTGGATGTCCACATTGTGACCTTCCCTTAGGCCTGGTGAGGTCCATTCTCATCATTCTCTAGTGGGTTAACCTAAACGCTTGGGCCGCATTGATTTTAGTTGATCCATCATCAGCTATCCATCTATGGACCCCGCCTTACATCGAGGTTAATTATTGATGCCGATTATCGGTGTAGATTGCCGATACCGACTACCGTTGCCAATTATGAGTTTGTGACAGCATAGAATCATGATACATGCCCGCATCATCTGTATGTTTGTTATGAGATGTGATTGGTCATTACATATGTCATAGTGTAGATGGTTTTTGGGACTCCCTAATAGGCAAAGTTACCGCCACATGAGCGCACGGAATGCGCAGGATTGATGCATGATTGGACTACATGACTCATGCACATTTGCATTTGTGTGATTGTGATTACTGTGTGCCCTAGACATCAGGGCTATGGCCTCCACAGACACATCATGAGTAGCCGGATTGGATACCGAAAATACTATTCTAGCATCGGGGCGCCATAGATGTCCTTGGGTGAAAATCCCTAAACCCGATGGTACCAGAGGATGACTTCAACATCGAGACCAAGTGGATACATGAGCGCGCGAGGGCCGTATACCAGTAGGCCGTGTCTCCCACTGTATCGTGGTTGGTTGGAAAGGGGTATGACCTTACCCACCTGAGTGAGGGGGCAATTTCTAGGTTGAGTTTGACCAACTTGAGGAATAGGTCCGCTATCGACGAGTCAGGCCCGATATTGGCAGGCGGATTGTGAGGTCTCTTCCACTCACCCAGTTATGCGTCCAGATAGGGGCGAAAAGCTGGCGTAGAGTGTACTAGACCCCGGTGATTATCCAGAATGAGAACTGTACTAATATTTGATGAGCTGTATTGATATGTGGATTTGGATGAGGATTGGCATGATAGAGTTGCATCTCGTATCGCATAGTCTTGATATAGCCGATAACATTCATATCTTGCACCACATAGCCTTGGTACGGCTGATTGCATTCATGTACTCATCAGCATGATTCCGCATTACTCTGACATTACATTCTGAGCACGTTCATACTACGCACACACTTACACCACCCTCTAAGGCTTCTATAAGATTATGCACGATTGATGAGTGTAAGTGATAGCCGGAAGCAGCCGTAGCCTCGCTGCAGTTGGACCGTGCAGCCGAGCTTCAGGAGTTTCTATTATTATCATTATCTTGTATTTCCCTTCATACGCATTGTACTCAAAGTTTTTTATCATAATGGATTTTGTGATGGTGTTCTTGTGGTTATTGTTCGTGGGTTATGCTTATGGTTATGCTCATTACGAATCAAATTAATGTTGAAAATCCTCCTTGTAGAATCCTAGGATTGGAACCTAGTGTATGGGTACCGGGTGCCGAGAATGGGGTACTAAAGAGGCTGTCAACGCCAGATTAGGCAATCGGGAATTTTGTGAGCCTGGTTTTCGAGTTTGGGGCGTGACAGAGGTTACCTAAGAATTGACCGAGGGAAGTTAGAAATTGAGCGAGGGAAGCTAAAAATTGAGCGAGGCAACCTATAAATTGAGCGCGACAACGTAGGAATTGAGCTAGGCAACTTACGAATTAAGCGAGGCAACAAAAGATTTGAGCGAGGCAACATACAAATTGAGCGAGGTAACCTACGAGTTGAGCGAGGGAAGTTAGAAATTGAGCGAGGGAACTTAGAAATTCAGTGAGGCAATGTAGAAATTCAACGATGGAACCTATGAATTGCCCAAGGCAATGTAGAAATTGAGCGAGGCAACCTAGAAATTGAGTGAACGAACCTAGAAATTGAGCGAGGCAATTTAAAAATTGCACGATGAAACTTAGAAATTGAGCGAGGCAACCTAAAAATTGTGTGAGGCAATGTAGAAATTGAGGGAGGCAACCTATAGAAATTCAGTGAGGCAACCTAGAAATTCAGTGAGGTAACCTAGAATTTGAGCAAGGCAACCTCGAAATTCAGCGAGGTAATATAGAAATTATACGAGGTAATGTAGAAATTAAACGAAGCAACCTAGAAATTGAGTGACGGAACCTAGAAATTGAGCGAGGCAATGTAGAAATTGAGCGAGGCAATTTAGAAATTGAGCGAGGGAAACTAGAAATTTAGCGAGGCAACCTAGAAATTCAGTGAGACAACCTAGAAATTGAGCGAGGGAACCTAAGAATTCAGCGAGGTGACCTAGAAATTTAGCGAGGCGACCTAGCAATTAAGCGAGGCAAACTAGAAATTAAGTAAGGCAAACAAGAAATTGGGCGAGGCAAGGTGAAAATTGACCAAGGGAAGATAAAAATTGAGTGAGGCAAGCTGGAAATTGAGCGAGGTAACTTAGAAATTGAGCAAGGGAAACATGAATTTGAGCGAGGCAAGCTTGAAATTGGGTGAGGTTAACTTGAAATTCAACGAGGCGAACATGAATTGGAATGAACTTTAAATGTAATTGAACTAGCCTAACAATTTGCTTTTTGGTGTATTTGACCGAGCAATTAATGAAATTGACCGAGCTTTCCATGAAATTCTCTTCGGTGAAATTGACCGAGCAATTAATGAAATTGACCGAGCGGTTCATAAAATTTTTCGTTACATTACATGAATCCGTGGAAGTTCCCCATCATGTTTTTATGATATCTCTGTCAAATTTATGAATTGCTCGGGGAGTTTCACTAATCATGAACCAAGAAGTAGGTCACATGGACCAAAACCTCTCGCAAATTGGATTTACAATTTGCTCAGTACACTCTTATAGTACTAAGTTAACTGAGTTGGGCCCGCTTTGAATGTATGTCGACTATCCACGACGTTCATCCATTTTTCCGTCTAAAGTAAGGGTTTCAGCCCAAAATGGTGGCATATCGAAATATCAAGTGGATCATACCACAGGAAACAGTGGTTCCACCGTAGAAACCTTGTTATGCCCCCATAATGATGTTTTATTTGTAATCCATCATGTTCATAGGATGATTTTTACACGGATGAACCAAAAACCAAGATGCAAGCTTCATCTAGCAATTCAATGGCCCACAAAAAATTTACACCGTTTAGGTAAATATACTACATTATACCTGTGGTGCGTGCTTTCTTCTATGAAAGGACCATTTTCAGAAAAACGAGAGAATGCTGATGAATAAAGAGGGTGGGATCCAGCTTGAGGATGGTGCGATCCAACCAACGAAAGTAGTGTAGGATTTTTCGGCTCTTATTTTTTTTAATGGAGAGAGGGAAGGGAGGGGGAGGAAATGCAACAGCAGTGAAAAGGAGGGGTAGTTTTATCCTCATATTTGTTGTCCGCACGTGCTAGTCTAAGTTGGTCACTTAAGTTTGTATTGCTTCATAAAAACCGATGGATTAAAGGTTTTGTCTATACTGGTAAATTTCTCATCTTTGGGCCACACAGAGTTTCAGAGAACAGTGGGTACAACGCCTGTTGTGCACACCATTCGGCGCACGATGTAGCACGTGTGACATCCACTCCGTCTATGAGGTGAGCCAGTCGATGATAATTAGTGGACCAAAATTCATCCCAATCCTTAACTCTGGTGGGCCACAACACAGGGAACATAGGAGAGGGGCTAACAACCATAGACTTGTTTGTGGGGCTTACAATGGTTTGTATATTCTATCCAACCCATTCATCAGGTCCATCTAAGGATCAAATAACACACAGTCAGCTTGATCCAAACTCAACGGGTGATTCCATATGAATTTAAGCTTTTATATGTGATTTTACATTGTTCCCTGTGGTGTGGCCCATCTAAGTTTGGATCAGATTGATTATGGGATGTAGGGTGGAGATGGGAAGGTTCACCTAATGTACGGGGTGGATGTCACACACAAATCATGATGGGTCCCACAAAGCTCGGGTTTGGTAGATAACAACACTACTGCAGTGAATTCTCGTCTCCCATATTGGCGTGGATAAGGTTAAGGCACTGTCAATGGGCTCATACCTATAAAATCAGAATTTTGAATAGGCCGCCCGATGGAGCGACCCAAAATAGTTTAAAATCCGATCCAAGACCCTGGCCCAACCCGTTGATAGCCCTATGAGGCTGGGGTAATATCTTAGTGGGTGAGGCCCTGACCATTAGGCCCACCTTGATATATGTGTTGCATGGAAGTTCTTGCGCTAGAACCTGGGTAGGGTCCACCATGATGTTTTTGAGAAATCCACCCCATTCATCCGTTTTGTGAGCTCATTTTAGGTTATGAGGTAAAAAAAATGAGCTGCATCCAATACTCGAGTAGGCTAAAAATATGAGGATTGAATGTTCACAGTTGAAATATTATAGGGCAATAGAAGTTTTGAATCAATCTAATATTTATATTTTCAGTTTATCCCAATAGGAATGACGTTGTGAACAGTAGAGGTAGGCATCGAGTTGAGTCGGACCAAGTTAGGTCTAACTCAAATCGATCCAATTTTGCCAACTCTTTGACCTGAACTCAATCCAACTCGGGATTGAGTCCAGCAGGCTTGACTAAATCCGAACTGAGTCTTGGCTGGGCTGACCCGAACCGAGTCCGACTCGGTCAAAGAAACCGAGTTAGATCGAGTTGGCTACGATTTCAGATCGGGTTAATGGGTCATTATCTCATTTTAAATTTTAATGTTGGGTTGGGTCCAATTAAGAATAATCATAAGATAGTGTTGGGTTCTTATGGTGGGTTTAGCAAAAAGGAATTTAGGTGGGGTTAGGGTTAGAAATGTTGGGCTGGATTTCCAAGTTGGGTCCTATACTCTTATTGAGGTCGGATTAGGCTTAAGTTGACCTCAACTCCACCAAACTCACCCGAGTTGCAACCCTAACTATGGCGCGTGTGGGGAGCATAATGTGAATGCAGGTCTTTGTTGTGTATTGACACAAGTGCCATATGTAGGGCACTTGAAGATTGATAGTGGTACACGTACAAATATAGAGAGCTTTAACTATAACCATCACACATCTGCACACTTGGCACGCAATGGGTCATTCAACTATTATTTGGGAGATCCAAGGTAAGATCTTTCGATTTGGGAGATTTCATGAAGCATCATCCATAATGAGACGTATGATATCAATACGTTGGACCATTTAGCTAGGTCATTCAACTATTAAAATATCACAAATCCAACTTCTAAAGTAAATAAACTACTTCCATAAAACGAACAAAGTAAATAAACTCTGTCGAAAACCAGAAGTAAATAAACTTAACATACACATATAGACAATGAGACAAATAAAAATTTAATTCATTCAATAACCTCTGTATAATGAATGCTTGTGTGGCGTGTAACCAAAGGAACCTTGTTCGTGATAATAATCCCCTCCTCCACCTTCACCTTCGTCGTTAGAATCATCATTTGGTTCTTTTTTTATGGCTTCAACTGCAGGAGAACTTTGGGCTAACTCGGAGCTGGAGGTGTCCAAAAGATGGTCATTTACCTTTGCTGAATCAGATAGTGGAGATGTCTTCCAATTATCCTCATTCATACATTGAACAAGTTTTTTCATCCGTTTTTTATGATCCGATTTGTACAGGATTCCCAACCACCTATAAAACGTTGCAAGACTTTTAAGAAACTTTAATGATTTACTTGCACCTACTTTAGCATCATGTTGTCTCAGAAGGGGTGGATGTTGTTGTTTGGTCATGGATGCCATTTTCAAGCTTTCTTTTATGACCTTTTTATAGTATTGTTCTTCTTGTTGCCTTAAAATTCTCTCTTGTTCTTCTTCTCTACTAACTGGATAGGCCACCAACGTCACCACTCACCAGCGAGGTTATAACGCCCCGTGTTTTTGAAACCCGAGTGTAAACCTTTTAAAGTAGCCAAATTTCACGTATATATTTTTTTCTTTTCTTTTCTCAGAGTCAGCAGTTTAGCGGAAGATGGACAAGTCAAACATAAAGAAAAATTTATATTTACATTCAAAATATACGAGCGGTTGCCCAAATAACTTATACAAACCAATGTCTTTATGCAATAAATACAAGGATTACACAATTTAACACATGAGAAATAATAAAACGCATATAAACTTGAGCCGCAAGATCGCGCAGCTTCTCTTGGCAGATACAGTCATACGTCCCTGGCAATTGTACCCTGCTCCTCGTCAATCTGAACATGCATATCATTTAAGCCACTTGTACTATCTATACGGTTATATATTCGATGAATGAGTGGCCAGCTCAGTGTGAATTCCCCTCAAGATTACTCACCATCGCATTAGTTAAGTATATTTATAAACAAAAAGGCATTCAAAACAATACACAATGCAGTCTTATTAAATTCATGGATGCGTGAGTGCACATCAACTAGGGATGGTCATCCAATTGGCTTTTAAGCGAAATCCATGCATGTGGCCGGTCACCAGCAAAAGTACATCCTATACATGCGTAACACTAAACTCATCGAAAGTGGGTTGATAGTCGATTGTCTGGGAGCTAGCGAAACGATACCACGACTAAGGGCACGTACTACAACATATAGAATTAGCCACCCATCATTGCCCATATATTATGAATGCATGATTAGCCAACCATTATTATTCCATTTACAATTAGCTAGTTTAAGAAAGCTCAAAGGTCACTACGGGGGGTTCATCACCCAGCGTAGGCCGATAGCTCGGGCATAGGTCCCATACCACCATCCCTGGCTCATGAGACTCCAACATTGGGATGTTTAATGTAACATCATCGACTAGTGGCCAATCATAGTTTAACCTATGAAACTTACCATCGCATGGTTACACAAAAATAATACATCGAACCCACATAGGGCAAATACCGAAACTAAGCTATATAGGGTAAATATCAAATCAAATGCCACATAGGGCAAATACTAAAACTAATATGATAAAAAGACCATCCTCAAAAGCCATTTAGACACAACAACCCATGGATGGTAGGCCCACATCAATATTCCATTTAACCCATCATTCAAGTAACCACTAAGTCGAAGGTCTATTATAATCACGATCAATCAAGTTACATCCCAAGTCTGGATGTACAAATAATAGTGAAGTTTTCCACTAATAAATATACCAATGCAAGTTCCACAAGCAATTCATAAACATGAAGGGATATACAAGTACTACATACAGATGTTCACGCAAATTAAGTGTTGAGCACATGATTGATAATCAAATTCAATAACTAACATATGTAATCATAAATTAGAGGTAATTATCAGTTGAATTAAAATTGAACTATTACTTAAGCTAACCGGAAAGTGGAAAGCTCAAGGGGAAGGAATCATCACCTTATGTATTAAACCACCTACGTCATCGCTAGGAGGTGTGCGCGCCCTTAGAGTCGAATCTTACCATGAATTGTAAGATTGTACGGTTAGATCAAAGTTTTATAAATTATTTATAATCAAGATTATAACCTAAGGTTTGGATTACCTATGTTTAGGGCTTCATCCTAGAGTTTAATTCTAAGCTTAGATATTTAGGATTTGAACACTAATTGATGTATGATTGATCACAATGTTAATTACAAAACTGCCATTAACATTAACGATATAATCAATATTAACTATCATGTTAATAATGATCATTATGATGGTAATAAATAGTGTGATCTATTATCAATCATAATATCTAGGAATGATAAATAAATATTAATATTTAACATATAATGGTTGTAGTTTTGTTTATAATAACTAATACTAGCATACATAACCTGGTAATGGCTAAACATATTTAATAATCGCAATAACTATAGTAAAACTAATTATAATAATAAATCAAACGATTTACTTTGGGAGAGAAAGCTAATTTACATTAGTTGACTTGGTTCGACCCATAAGCTCGATTTGCTCCCAATTCGAACAAAATAAAACCAAAATGTGATATTAGGATACATCTTAGTTGAGATTTGGAAATCTATTAACCAACTGAACTGTTAACTAGAATTTCAATGCAAAGTTGAGAGAAAGATGGACCTAGTTGATTTGATTTGAATCAACTCAGTTCGACACCCGAGTTAACTCGGTTCCACTTAACCGCCCACCTTACTCTCTCTCTCTCTCTCTCTCTCTCTCTCTCTCTCTCTCTCTCTCTCTCCTTCTTCTTCTTCTTCTTCTTGTTTTTCACATGTTGGGAATCGAGCAAGAACACTTGAACAAATAGGCCCAACTCGGACCGTGCTTCGACTCAACTCATGTGAATCGAGTGAACTCGATGGCTACACAAAAAGGGAGACATCCCTCACATATCTCTTCTTCTTATTTTTTGGTTCATGATAGTACAACCCAAAACCCACCAGAACAGACCCAACTCGGTCCAATAGCAAGTCGAATGGGGTGTCCAACTCGCTAAGTTGACTCTGTGTAGGAAGGATATGGTCGAGGTTCTCTCTTTCTCTCTCTCCTCCTCTTTCCTACTCGTTTCTCTCCCTCTCTTGTTCTTCTCCTCCTATCTCACTCCCTCTCTCTTCTTCATATGCTAGAATGTCCAGCAATGGGTGCCGAGCTTGGCCTGACTCGGCCCAAACTTGACTCGGTTTGAGCTGTTGCTGCATAGTGCAGCCACTCTCTCTCTCTCTCTCTCTCTCTCTCTCTCTCTCTTCTTTCTCTTTCCTTTCCTTCTCCTTCTTTTCTCATACCCATCCAGCAAGGTTCCTGGACTAAATCTTGACCCGACTCAGAATGAGTTGTGGCTGTTGATGATTACACGTCAAAAGGCTCGGTTGTATGCTACCTTGATTTGAGCTTCACTACAACAACCTGGAACAGCTCCAGGATGATCATATGTGATCGAGCAGTGTTTGGGAGGCCCACCTGATGGATTCAGTGGCCACACAACCCACACGACGGCTACTTCTCAACGAGGAAGGAGATGGAGCTTTAATGGCAACTTCCAGATGGTGGTATTTTCTTCAATCTGACTCTTGTGTATTGTTTTGGTTAAGCTTCAGTCAGCTTACAGATGTGGGTTTTTGGAGGTTGAGAGAAGTTAGCTCGGTGGGTTCGAGCTTGGACGAAAGCAGCGAGTTTCTAGGTTTTTCAAAAGAGAGGGGAGGAGCACATTGGTATTTATGTTTTCTCCCCCTTTTATTATGCCCTAGATGCATCCAGAGCCATTGGATGAGACTAGAAGGCTGTGATCGAGTTGCTTTATAACGTCCTTCGCCTGTAACCGGTAATGCAAAACCGGCCGCGGTTTTAGTTCTGCTACAAGTGGAAGCCCTAAACCATGGATTTGGGTGGTTGAGATCTTGTCGAATGGATGACTAAGATTAGAGGAAAAGTAGGCACGCGGATTACCAACATGGCAACAAAAATAATTTCTATTTTTAGAAATTTCCACTCGTGCACAAGTCCTGCTTGGGTCGAGAATCGTGTGCCCACATGTATAGGAAAACCTGTTAAATCAGTTGGTTTTGGCTGGGCTCACTGCCTAAATCAGATGGATGGTTTGGATTGGTTCTAGGTGGCCTATATAGATCACAAACGGTTGGTTTTAAGAGGGCAGGAAACACAACTTTGCCTGCACACCAGCCAAGTTCAGCCGGAAACTGTGTACGTGCTTGTAGGTTTCAACGTGCGAAAGTGTTAGGCGTTGGTTGATCATGGGCGCTCTATTTGATGGACGGTTTGGATCTCCTAGTTGATTCGAGATGGTGGGTCACACACGTTGCAAATGGACATTGTCCATTCAAATTAAAATTGGGAGGGAAAAGGAGGGAAAAACCTTCCTTTTTCGGGCAAGGTCGGGTCAGCACCCGTTTGACCATGCTGAACGTCCAGTGCACCATAGGTGCATCATCCCAACTGTACAACACACTTTCATGTGGGCCCCACAAGGGCGTCTTCTTCTAAATCCATGTCGTCCTTCACATTCCATAGGTTGTATTAGGACACTTGGCTAGAGACGAGGTGGATTCAAGGCTTAGGTGGGCCACACTAAGTGATCTTGTCTTATTTGTTGATTCAAATTGATCTAACGGTCGGATTGATTCCGATCTGAACTTTAACGATCTTGGAAATTGTTCGGATGGTTAGGACCACTTATCCCACGAATTTACCATATTGAATGTCAATATTATAACGTCTTCAACCATTATTATTATTATTTTGAGTTAAGTTGTAGGGCCTACTTCTAGGTAAAATTGTCCTCATGGTGAATCAACCATTATGATTCATGTACCTAATCCTTAACTACTTTAAATGTTAAGTGGGACATACTGCATGGATGTCTAGTTACTAATATTTGACATCTTGACCATTCAACCAATCCAACCGTTGGATCGATTCATATCTAGTTATCAATAACTACGGGGTCCTGAAGAGTGTTGAGGTGAAATCTAAGGGTTGACTATGAGACCAAACAATCCGATTCGTGTCTTTAAAGGATGGATCGTCCAATGTGACGTCGTAAACCTAGTGAACTTTATGATTCGAGTCCTAAATGTCGCGGTACTATTCTATTTGCCTAGGGTGATCGAAACCCTAAAAAAATGGGTTTCATTGATGATGTGATGGTTCGTCTCAAACATCAATGGATAGATGTCTTAAAATATGGATGGGGACTGTTTTCAATGGTCGGATTTAGACTGTAATAAATGTAAATCCCCAAGTAAGTTAGGTTGGTATTTATATTAAATTAGGTTACACGGTAACATCCGAGTATTGGAAAGTACGGGTTGTTACAGAGGTCGAGCCAGGGCGGGCCACGACCAGCGATAGATGGATGGATGGTGTGGATACAACACATACATCATAGTGGGGCCCAAAGAACATGATGACGTCACTTCAGTAGCTAATTAGAGTCCGTCTAGAGCTAGGGTGGGCCACGACCGAGGTCCCGATCTCGACTGGACCACTAGTGGCCTGTACTCGAGGTCCCGAGTTAGGCCGAACCACCAGCAGCCTGCTTCAGAGGTCCTGAGCAAGGCTGGACCACTAGTAGCCTGCACCAGAGGTCCTGAGCTAGGGCAGGCCACTAGCAGCCTACACCCGAGATCTCGAGCCCAAAAAAACTCAGAAAAGAAAAAGAAAAATTAAAAAATAAACATACTTGATGAATGGATGAGGATGATCGATAAAGATCGGGTGTTGGGCTGTTGGTTGGCCTGGATTTTGATTGGGTTCGGTGCGGCGTGGCGCGGGTAGGGTTAGGGTAGATGAAATGGTAAAGGTAAAAAAATAAAAGGTTTAATTTATACTACCTGATTCCAGTGCGAGTTGGGTTTCGGATCGGATCTAACCGGATTGGATTTCGGGTCAGGTCGGGTCGGATCAGGTTACTACGAAACCCGAACTCGACTCGGTCGGATTCGGATCAGGGTGTGTTTACTCGATCCGAACCTGACTCTGGCATTCGATTCGAGTCTAGTCAGATTCGACTGAGTCGGACAAGTCGGATCAGCCAAATCGAGTTGGGTCCTACCTTTCTCTAATGAACGGTATGTATAACATGTAAACATCATTGTCGACTGGGGAGGTTTTAACTGTAGGAATTTCCTTACCCATCTTTTCCTTCATTGCGACCAAATTGAGCCTTGCATCCTGCTCACTTTTTGTCTCAAGTTAAAAAATATGCTCAAAAAATGGATGAACATAGATTTCTCACATGGGCCTCACCTAGCTTACAAGCTTAAGAACTTTTTGCGAAAACTTTTCTCATGAAATGTCTCTGTATTGGATATCTACACTATCCATGCGTTTTATCAGCTCATTTTATAGCATGAAACTAAAAACGAGGCAGACCCAAATCTCAAGTAGATTAGGAAAACAAAAAATGGATGAACATAGATTTCTCACGTGGGCCTCACCTAGCTTACAAGCTTAACAACTTTTTGCGAAAACTTTTCGCATGAAATGAGTCTGTATTGGATATCTACACTATCCATACGTTTTATCAGCTCATTTTATAGCATGAAACTAAAAACGAGGCAGACCCAAATCTCAAGTAGATTAGGAAAACAATACAAACTGTTAATAAAGTAACACCAGACTGTATGAAGGGAAAACACAAATAACAGCCTGATCCAAAACTTTTACGCCCCTAATAAGTTTTAACGGTGGGAATTCAGTTCATATTGTGGTCCGCTCGAGATTCGAATCTTCCTCCTTTTTGGACCGAACACTAAAATGACATTGAAAACGCATGGTTGGCGTGGATATATAATACATACATAGAAGCAGGCCCCACAGTCAGAGACTCACCCACAAAGTTATTACGTACCCCTGCCTCACCTATCACGCGCCCCTCCCATGCGTCTGGTAAATTTCTGAAATAACGCAGCCATTCAGCGCCCTAGCCAACTTTAAAAGTTGGCGTTGGAAATTCACATCGACCTTCAATTATAAACATCTACTCAGGGTCGCATCAAATGGACGGTTAAATAGAAACAACCAACAATTGTCATGATCTTCAAATTGCTGCCAACTTTAGACGACACCGGAGTCCTGATGTGGTCCACAAGAAAAGTTGGTCTCAGTCCCGCAGTGGATATGCCACATGTATGGAAGAGATATGCTCGAGTGGCAATATAGACATGTGAAAGAACTTGATACTCTGGTAGAGTTTTGTAGTTGGTATGCAGGCACTTAGGACTTTCATGCTCTTGCTCAAAGTAATGTCTAAGTTGCGGGACCCAACGTAGATACGTCATCCTCCAAAATTCAGATTGAAACTATTATAATCTCTGATTAATCGGTAATTTTCCTAGAATTAGGGTTGCTGATTATTATTAATTTTGACCGTAGATTAAACATTCACCGATCAACAACTTCGAAAATCAAGTTGTTACCTCGATTTGTTTTTTAATTATGTATGTGGGCGTCCAAAACCGCTTGTGTGCTGAATTTAAACCGAACAACTTTGACCCCAAGCACCAAGCACTAAGATGGACAGATAATCAAATGCGGTCGTATATAACCGTCATCGACCTGAGAAGATTGGTCACCTATTCGGCCACTCGCACAAGATCATTTCAAGATGATCAAGCGACTTGTGGGAGGGTGGGGTTCTTCCTCCAAAAATGGGTTACACTTTGTCTTCCGCACGAAATGACTTTTGATATACTAGGAAATTATAAATAATCATACAAAAAAAGAAATACTCACAATCGACTGTAAGAAAAGATTGCAATGAGCTTTTCTTAATGAAGAATTGTTTGTATCGAAACGAAACTAGATCGGTGCAAGAGATAAACTTGGATTACAACTAGAGATTATCGTTACTCTTAATATAAAGTTAAAGCTCTAATAAAGAAAGATAGATTGATTTGTTTGTTTGGTTGGTGTGAGATGAATTGTTCTGTTGATTTCTCCTTCTATTTGTCATGCAAATACTCTACATCTGTTTTTTTTTTTCCTTTACTTCAATGGTTACGGCAGCTGAATTGTTACCATGTCAATCTTTCATATTCTTCTACATTTTTGCATTCTTCTAACCGTTCCTCTTCTCTCAACCGCTTTCTGTCCCTTGAGCTTCTTGGTTGAGCCCTGTCATTAGATGACATATACTATCCAACTCAAGGTCATTTGTGCTTCCGTAAAAAGTACTCAAAATATCTTCTAAGACCTTTCTACATGTTATATCCTCTTTGTGCAACAACACGTGTCATTCCCTGATTGGTTATTCTAGGAATGGAAACATTGCCCCCATGTCGCTTCGCTTTTGGGAAAAATGTGAAAGTGACATTGGCTGATTATCCAGTGCAATAAATGTGCTTAGATGCTCAATTGTCAACTAAAACTCTAGTAATTTGACATTCCTCTAAATGGACAAAGATGTATAGTGGTTTTAGATGTTAAGTCATAGTGTGAGTGAGTCTCTTTATCACTAATTTTCCCATATAGTATGCTTGGCTTAATGGTAATAGTCGACACATTCATGATTCTCTCTTCACAGTCAAAGGAACCATGCTATATAATTATGGTAGGAGTAAGTTCTTTTATGTCTCTTTCCATCTTTTTTTGTTATGTTGGTTTAGCTTGAAAGCTCAATGGTAGAGTAAACACCACATTATAGTCCAAAACAATTGGTGGAAATGATCTAAATTGTATCACTGAATTTGGACATTGCCCCCCAAGTGTTTCCAAATTCAATAATTATTTTATTTTATCAATCGAGGTTTTCCCTTTTTCTCAGTATTTGGTAAAGTTTCTTCTAACGAATTTTCTTTGTTAAGAGTTCCTCAATTAATATATCATCACCCGAAAAGCATTCATCCTAAGGTACTCAGCCCGTCCTTCAAAGTCAGTACCTTCCTTATCAGGCTGCTGACTATTCTCGGCCAACTTATGAGGATGAGGCTCCATAATTAAGTTACCACGTTCACGGTTATATGTTCATCATCTAGTGGAAGAATCCTCGGCATCAGCCGTGATTGCATGACCCGCTTCTGGTTTTCATTCTCCACATTAACCAATCATTGATGCCTAGAAGCTTGTTGCCTTTGCCAACTTCATTTCTGCATGTGAGTCATCTCTTCAGGTATGGTTGGAAACTTAGGGTGCCTAACTCTTCTCCAAACTCCTTGGTTAGGGAGAGGTTTAACAATCCTTCATCCTAGTATTGGAATCGATTGAGGGTGGTTAATAGGATGATGACAAGATTCTGCTTCTTTCATTTTCCTCCTCAACTATGGTTTGGTTCGATCATTTGCTTGGATATTCGGCCAAGGAAACTTTCTAGTCGATTGAATTGGTCTTTTATATTGGTTACATAAGTGTGGTTCACGGTAAGTAGGTGATACTACTTTCAGCTGTGATTTATTACTCATGATCGTTCGCCATGTCATCTTAGATCCTTTTTAGGTTGTCGTTCTACATCCGGGTCGTTACTCGACCCAAGGTCAAATTTTTGTCACAATCAAGCCAATTTCGAAGGATCAACTATGGCTACATTAATTTCCATACTTGATGGAAATGGGTTGATGTCAATCAACATTGCCTTTTTTTTCTTTTTAGGAAATTTCAACAACCCTTAGTTAATATTGTCTTGGATAACATTCTTGAAAACAAAACACTTATTAGTAGAATGAGTCCGAGTTTCATGTCATTTGCAGTATTCAGTGTTTCTCAATTCTTTGACCGTCGGTATCTTATGATTGATGGGAATTTTAATGAACTTCCCAGCCAATACGATATCAAAGATTTCATCGACCTGGGTAATATCAAATGTATATGTCCTTTGAGCTTTTTTCGTGGCTGACATGGTCGATTCTGCTTTAACCAACGTCGAACAGATAAATGGTTGTTTGGCCACTACCTCGGCCACTGTCACATCGTAATTAGAGTCATTATAGTTGTTGATGTTCAAATCTGGTCGATCCTTATTAACCCACCTTCCACCTCCAATTTAATGGAGAACAAGAGAAGTCTTGTCTCAACTCCTGTGAACCATTAAGTACCTGTAATTTAATGGAGAACAAGAGAAGTCCTACCTCAACTCTATCGCTCATCATCAGCAAAGGAGATGGCGTGTTCTCCAACAAATCTAAGTCCTTTGGCTCTCCATCACGCTAGAATGATTCCTCCCACTAGTTCGATAGACTTAACATTTTTTTGCTAGAATGACCGTTGGAAACCAGGGGCCCAGAAGAAAAGTGAAAAAGAAGAGGCGGGGAAGATAGAGCTCACTGGAGAAGAAAGCCTTTGAGGATCGCCGAAAATTGCCTAAGTCAAAGAGAAGCAGAGAAATAATAAGGCAAATAGCCCTTACAAGATCAGGGTTCCCCTTTTATAGAAAACCCATCTGTATGAGCATTCAATGCCTGCACATAGTACGACAGCCAAAACGGCTCCTCGATGCCTGTGCTTGGACACATGGAGCCCTCTCACTCGTTGAATGGCCTGACTCTCCGGTAGATGCCACGTGTTAGTGCCCCATATGCCAAGAGTCGAACAGGCATGTTGCCAACGCACGTGACCTCGAGCCGGCGCACGTTACCTCAAGTGTATCGTATCATAATTGTAGATACACCTTGATTCCTATGCCCACCGCCTTAATTCGCAATAATGACAAGTAGGCCCGGTGCCCCATGTGCAAGAATGTATGACCTCACCAAATTCTACTTACTTCCCGAGCCCGCTACACGAGCGTAAAAGTAAGGGGCTTACTGTTGTGGGTAAAAATGGACTGGCCACTAAGGACAGGCCAACTCGGACATATATGCACAACACGAGGAGGTTGGCCAACATTAGTCATGACCAAGGAGCTCCCCAATGGTCAGGGAAGAATATTTTGTTATACTTCACTGAACAACCCCGAGCTCAGCCATCAGGAGATGAAGTCTCTCCACTTCCGTCAGATGTTGAGCCCTTCCATAGACCCAGGTCGGTAATCTGCTCAATGTCAAGGGAAAACTCGACCATGACTCACTAGAAAATTCAGGTCGGCAAGCCATCGTTTGGAACAACCCTATAGGCCACCTCGAACTTGCAAGCTTGACTTCTTACCACGTGCTTCTACTGATTCCGACTGTATCTACTTGAGATCCCAGTAGAGAATCTTAAAAGATGATTGCAACATGGAATTGCCCGAAATCTTAGCCGAGAATCTCAGAAGATACCCACTACATGAACGGGATACGAATCCGTCTACAATACGCTCATGCTAAATAGGGAGATTGTCCTTTATGCCACCACCCTTCCTCACCTATAAATAGGAGCATCCCTAATGGTGAAAGGTACGCACAATCCAACTGGAAAAATGCACCCAAAAACCTTATGTTCTACTAGACCTAACTTGCCTATTTGACTTCGGCATTAGAAGATCCCCTGCTGTAGTCAAGGTCTCCATCAGTGTCTTCTCTTACAAGTACCTAATGGTCTAAGGAGGATGTCCAGATTTCTGCATTAACAAGCCTTATTATCGTGACTGGTTCAACTCGGTCATTAGGTTTCCTTGCTCCTTAGCTTCCTTAAGTACCTGCTCCAGCTTGGTGTTTAAGGGAGTGTACCAATGGAAGTGACTTTCTAGATGTTGGTTGGTACGTTGGCCTTGGTTTTGGTCATCTTCCTTCTTTCTTTTGGCATTAGCGGTAGTGGGCTCCCCTTCTTCCATTCCCTTCATGTCCTTAATTGAGTTGTTTCCTCATTTAGTTGCTCTTCGTGAATTAAAGAGCATCTCGGCATTTGGATATTTTTTAGCTCGGTTAAATAGGTTGACGAGGGTTGTCGATGAGAGGGGGGGGGGGTTGTTGGGTTCTTACCAATAGAGAAGATGAGCTTTTCTCATTTAAGGTCAACTACTATGGTGGTCAGAGCTATTTGGTCAGAGTAATCATCGACTTGTACTGCTTCCGCGTTGAATCGGATGATATATTCCCTTAACAGCTCATCCTACCTCTATTGATTGTGTTCTTTTGTCTTTCCTACCTGTGAAAGGCTTTGCTAAGTTGAGTGAAGGAGCTAATGGACTTCGACTTTAATTGCTTGTACCATTTTCGTATAGTCCCTGACAAATTTAGAGAAAATGCTCTGCACATCACCAACTCAGAGGCACTGTGAATTTCTATCCAAGCTCTAAAGGATTCCAAGTGTTCAACCGGGTCCCCAGATCCAGAGTAGGGGGTGATCTAGGGCATCCGGAACCCAAACGATAGCCGATATCTCATGATTTTGTTAATAAATGGAGGCTCAGATTCCTTCAGCATGGCTTCGATGGAGGGCAGAGCTTTTGCTCAGCCTGCTGCTGGATGTCGCCGAGTTGATCTCGGATCTCTTTCAGCTCTACCCCCCATGGGACCTCGCTCTTTGCGACGACCTTATGAGTCTTCCCACACCTTCTCTTCTCTAAAGTGTGGCGTAGGTCAGACTCGGTAAGCTTAGTTATTCCCATAGTTTACGTGGGGACTCGCATGTATCACGCTGGCCGGTCCTTTACTAAATACAAACTGTGAGGTACCTATGGAGGTCGAGATTGCTTGGTTGTTGCCTTCACTTCTATGCCTTAGTCAGGAAACGATTGATGTCTCTCCAATATTTGCATTATTTGATACACATTGCCGGTCAGGGCCTTGACTTGATTCTCCAGGGAGACGAGTCTGTTCGTGCACTTATTTGCACCCATGTTTGTTAATTACGTGACTAGTTGTGTCTCGTATCGGATGAGTTCTTGGCAAGTAAAGACCGGCGACGCAACTAGATCAGAAGCATCAAAGCCACATTGAAGATGAAAAAAATGCTTCTACGATCGTGACCTTATAAATAGATGATCCCAATCCAAATAGGAACACCTACTTAGGTCATTTATTCTAAGCAAATCCCAACTCTAAAGATTATATCCTAAAAGTATTGGCTTATGCAAATCCCAAGTTGTTAAATGATTAAAAAGACATAAACAGAAAAATCTATCCACCTTCGGTAGGAAGAAGGTGCCACCGAATGTCACCTTCGGTATTACCGAAGATACCTTTGGTGTTACCGAAGAGACTCAAAACTGTCCAGCAACCTCACGATTATAATTCGGTATCACCGACTGGATAATTCAGTGACACCTACTGCCACCGATGAACAATGTTCGTTGCCACCGAAATGGACATATTTTGAACAATAATTTGAGGGATTAATTCGGTACTATCGAATGATATTTGAGTACCACCGAAGCAAGTTCGGTGATACTGAAGTTGACTTCACTATCACCATAAACTAGCCGTTTTATATCCGTCGAAAGCTTTTGTCTATAAAAGCAGCTTGTAAAAACTTGTAAAATTAGTGGAAATAGGCACCATAGAGTCTCTAGTGTATCCCAAGCTTATCCTATCCCATTTAGACTCTATGTATATGAGTTCATGTTCTCTTGATTGTGATCCTTCACTCCTATGAGCATTTAAAGCTCCTATTTAATGAAGAACATAAACTCATGCCTTCTTTAGAGTTCAAAGACCAAACTAATAGGAATATCCTTGGTTCTTTGATACTCTAGAGTGTTCATAGGTTGAATCCCTTAGAAAATCCATTCATTATCATAAATAGGAGATTCAACCAACTCCCATAACCTTAGTCACCTTTTAGGTACATCTTATGCAAAGTTTTTGATCATGAAGTTGAGCCAACAAACAAATCCAAGCTATGTGATTGATGGAGCACTGGGAAGCTGATTCAAGCTCGAGTGTGAAGATTTAGTAACTCGAGACAAGCTACAAGAGAGAACTTTATCCGACAAGTAAGTGTCATTTTAAGAGTTTAAAAGTTTAGTCTCATTTCTCGTATAGGATTGAGACTAAGAGTTTGCTATCAACAAACTCAATTAGGTTCCTAGTGTAAGACCTTGGCTAGTGGGCCTAAAGATAGGTTCCTAGTGTGGGACCTTGGCCAGTGGGCCTAAAAGTCGGTGCCTTTTGTAGGACCTTAGCCGGTGGGCCTAAACGTAGGTGCCTTGTGTGAAACCTTAGCCGGTGGGCCTAGACATGGGTTCTAGGTGTAGGACTTTTGCTCTTGCGAAGAGCATAAATTATGTCCTTAGTGTAGGACTATAAAGGTTATTGATGAACCTATTTTAAAACCATTAATAGTGAACTCCGGTGCACTCTGGGATTAAGTGTGGAGGCCAGGAGTGGAGTAGGCAGGTAGTCGAACCACTGTAAATGCTTGCGTTATGAATGATCATTTGCGCATCTGTTTAATCATGCTTATATATGTTTGAAAGTTTAATTTTGTATACATGATTGGATGAATGTTATTCATTGATAGGAAACACATTCCACACACAAGCTCACAACACTAGGTTAGGTATTATATCTGTATATCTTTAGTAGCCTTTGTGATTGGATCCTCTAACTGGCTTAGAAGCTATTAGAGTTATATTGCCTTACTAGCTTTAAGTTTTTAAATAAACATAAATAATTGAAAAGTCCTATTCACTCTCCTTTAGGACATTGCCTCATATTCATTTTTCAGTATCAGCGTTGTAAACCGCAATTTCAATTGGTATTAGAGCAGGTTCCTTTTGAAGGGTTTAACAACCTTGAGGGAGATCTCGACAAAATTGGAAGATACGGAGACTGAAGAAATAATTGAATATCAAATCAATGAGGAAAAAGAAGAAGAAGAAAAAGAAAATATACATGATGCTTATGATCAACTTTACATACATAGCATTAGTATACTTAAAAAACTTTGCATTTCAGAAAATAAAAATAAACAATTGCAAAAAGATCTGGATGAAACATAAAAAATAAACACACAAATGATAAATGATCTTCAACAATATCATATTGAAAATGACAAGCTTGAAAGAACTTCTATATCCCTTGAATCAGAAAGTCAAAAACTAAAGAAACAGATCAAATTTTTAGAATTAGAAAATGAAGAACTCAAAAATGAAAATCACACACTGAGATTCGATTTAGAAAAGTCTAATCGGTCTGTTAAACTTAGTTACAAGTCTCACAAAGCAGTGAAAAACTGGATAAATTGCTAGGGATGGGAAGAAGCCATAAAGACAAAAGAGGATTAGGCTATGAATCTAGAAAGCCAAGCCCTGTCTCTGCACCACCTATAATTAGGAAGATTGTTGCATCTGGAAGCAACACAAAAATCACTCCAATCTGTTACTCCTATGGAGACTTAGGACACTACAAGTTTGAGTGTCTTCTATCCAGTAAGTCTCACTTCACTTCCACACTGAACCATATAGAAAAATCAAAACCAGCAGGAAGAGTAGTCCAAAAAATTACTAGTCCTTCAAAACATACATTAAATGAAGGTAGAAAATACCATACTCCACCCAAAATAACTGAAAGGATGGTGGAGTTGTTGAACTAAGTGAATCAACTGAATCAAAAAACTAGGGAACTAATGAAACATGGAATCTGACATAAACACCTGAAAAATCTAAGAAAATCCAAAATGAAGATAAAGTGACATCTCCTAAGAAAACTATCGCCAAATGGGTTGTAAAGAACAAGAACAACTGCCTTATAATTCACATCGCACTTAAGGCAGGCAGTAGTTCCAAGTGGTATTTTGAT
Organism: Magnolia sinica; assembly: GCF_029962835.1. Taxonomy (NCBI): domain Eukaryota; kingdom Viridiplantae; phylum Streptophyta; class Magnoliopsida; order Magnoliales; family Magnoliaceae; genus Magnolia; species Magnolia sinica. Next base: position 56,661,441 of record NC_080582.1, read on the forward strand.
AGTGGATGCTCCAGACATATGACTGGTGATCAGACCCATTTTTGTGAATATTCAAAATTTGATGGTGGGTTAGTCACTTTTGGTGATGGGAGCTCGGCCAAGATTATTAGACGTGGGACAGTTGTTAGGCCTGGCTTGCTCAAGAATACAGATGTTCTTTGCGTAGAGGGACTGAAACACAATCTCCTAAGCATTTCCCAAATTTGTGACGAAGAGCATTCTGTAATCTTCTCCAAAAATATGTGTAAGATCTCAAATCACATAGGTAAACTAGTTATGAAAGGTCTTCGCACAAATGACAACTGTTATGTAATTAAAAGCAGTGGAGAAAGTGTCCCATCCACAAAGTACCACATGGCCTTAAACCGTGAATCCAAGCTGTGACACCAAAGACTTGGGCATGTCCACTATTGGAATTTGGTGAATTTAAGTTCAAGAAACTTCGTGAAAGGTCTCCCTAAGATCAAGAAAAAGGAGAAGATTGTGTACGGTGATTGTCTAAAAGGCAAATAAATAAAAGTTGGACATAAAAACACAACCACCGTAGCAACTTCCAAACCTCTTGACCTATTACACATGGATTTAGTAGGACCTACTAAAGTTGTGGGCCATAGGAAAAAGAGATATTTTCTGGTAGTAGTGGATGATTATTCAAGATTCACTTGGGTTGCCTTTCTTCGGAAAAAATTTAATGCATTTGAAGAATTTCAAAAGTAGGTAAAAAGAATTCAAAATTAAAAAGGGTATTTCATAAAATGAATCAGGATTGATCATGGTGGAGAGTTTGAGAATGATCAATTCGAATCATATTGTGATAATAATGGAATTAGACATGGATTCTAAGCTCCGAAGACACCTCAATAGAATGGAGTGGTAGAAAGGAAAGACAAGGTATTACAGGAAATGTTCTCAATTATGCTAAATAGTAAAAACATGACTAAAAGATTCTGAGCCAAAGTCATCAACACAGCCTGCTACATAATTAATAAGGTATATCTCAGGGAATGAATTATGGAATAGAAAACAGCCTAGTGTAAAATATTTTTGTATCTTTGGTAATAAATGTTATATTCTTAAAGACAAAGAACATTTAGACAAGTTTGACTCTAAAAGTGACGAAGGTATTTTCCTTGGATATTCTACTAACAACCATGCTTATAGAGTATACAATTTGAGGACACTCATTATTTAAGAATCAGTCAATGTGGTTGTTGATGACCAACCACACGACAAAAATAGTCCTGAAATTGATATAAAGGATGAAGTAGACATGTTGACAATGAGCAAATTAGATAACAAAGTCTCTACACCTCTTGAACCTTAACTGTTGAATAACTTGCCATTCATTAAGGATCACCCCATCAATCAAATTAGTGGAGATCCTACTGGTGGTGTGAAAACTCAACGTCAACTTGAGGACATGATCAGTCATCTGTGCTTCACCTAAAAAATCAAGCCAAAAAATGTCATAGAAGCTCTCCAAGATGAATTTTGGATAGTAGCTATGCAAGAAGAGCTCCATCAATTTAAAAGAAATGAGGTGTGGCAACTAGTTCCTACGCCGTATGATACAAATATCATCGGAACCAAATGGATTTTCAAAAACAAATCCGATGAATCTGGTAATGTAGTAAGGAACAAGGCTAAAATAGTGGCACAAGGCTACTCACAAATTGAGGGCATATATTTTAATGAGACATATGCCCCTGTAGCTCACCTCGAGTTCATAAGAATTCTCTTGTCTATTGCGTGTGCGTTAAAGTTTAAACTATTTCAAATGGATGTTAAGAGCGCCTTTCTCAATGGTGTACTTGACGAAGAGGTGTACGTAGAACAACCAAAAGGATTTCTGGATCCTGAATTCCCTCAACACTATACAAATTGAGTAAAGCATTTTATGGTCTGAAGCAAGGTCCCCAAACATGGTATGAGCGCCTAATGCAATTTTTGCTCGACCATAATTTTTGTAGGGGGAGTGTTGATAAGACACTATTTACGCAAAAGACTAGGAATATCTTACCCATTGCCCAAATTTACATGGATAATATTGTTTTTGGATCCACTTGTGAAGATACAGCTCATGAATTTGCTGAATTGATGAAATCTGAATTTGAGATAAGCATGGTTGGTGAGCTGAAATTCTTTCTGGGATTACAAGTGATATAAATGGCTAATGGAATATTCATATGCCAGTCCAAATATGCTAAAGATTTGATTAAAAAATTTAAACTTGATTCTAGCCGCACTCATAATACTCCCATGAGCACCACTCTCAAACTTTCTAAAGATATCAATGGGAATAGTGTAGATCAACACTTCTATCACAGTATAATCTGCAACTTACTTTACCTCACCGCGAGTCGGCCAGATATCTCATTTAACATTGGTGCATGTGCTAGATTTCAGGTCAATCCCCAAGAATCACATCTATTCACAGTATCATACGGTTTGTGGCTAGGACTACTAACTACGACTTATATATGATACCCTTTGACACATCTACCATTATTGCTGAGTATTCAGATGCTGACTGGGCTGGGCACATTGATGATTGCAAATCAACCAGCGGAGGTTGTTTTTATATCGGTAACCGTCTTTTATAGAAAAAAGCAAAATTCAATCTCACTATCCACCGCTGAGGCCGAATACATTGCAGCAGGGAGTTGTTGCGCACAACTTCTATGAATGAAGCAAATGTTATTGGATTATGGTATTACATAATCAACAATGACATTCTTTTGTGATAACAAAACTCCATCAATATTTCGAAAAATCCAGTCCAACATTCTCCCACCAAGCACAGAGACATTCAACATCACTTCATTCGTGAACTTGTCGAAGAAAACATCATTATATTAGAACATGTGCTTACCAAGCAACAACTTGCCGATATATTAACAAAACCGCTAGATGCCAACAGATTTGAAAATCTCCAAAAATCTGTTGGGATACGTGCGATATAAACATAACAGCCCATTTTCACGAATTATCAGATTTAAGGAGTCACAACCTCAAAAAAAAAAAATTGAACATATATGTATATTGAATTTTGAACCTTGAAGTTCTATTCACAATTTGGACATATATGTTATCAATTTTGATACCTTTTTTAATATACAAACTCAAATGAGGAATATATATATATATATATATATATATATGTACATTTTTTAAAATAGTGAAAAATTCACTTTCTGAAGGAACTTCGGTAACATCGAACTAACCTTCGGTGATACCGAAATCGGGCAGGGCTGTTTATAAGAGTCGGGCCCTAAACAGTCCAGTTTTTCCCTAGTTTGTTTTCTTGCTCTCACTGGACTTCGACTGGAGGTTTTTGCTACTGACTCAACCGTTTCAATGGTACTTCCTAGGTAAATCCTTTCCTTTCTCATATTTTGTGGTAGTTGCCTTTGGTGCTTCCTAGGTAAATCCTCCTTCCACCCCTTTTGTCCATTTTCGTCATTCTCCTTCTCTTCGATGGATGACTAAGAATTTACACCATTAAGAGAAGGTCGCACTAAAAAGAAGCATGATAGGGATGAGTCCTCCAGGATAAAGACAAAGCTATGTGTTGTAAAGAGAGGACGAAGTATTCACCAATATACCCAATGTTCCCAAGCACTCTCTCTTCCATCGAGTCCCATCGCAGCCCGTTTACTACCCGAAAAAATTATTTGTGAAAGGACTATTGACACTTCATGCCTTTAATCTTACAATGTACGCAATATCCTTCACAATCACTGTTGGGACCTGATTTTGTCGTTCGGAGGGGATGTTGATGTAAACCTCATCAAGGCATTCATGTCTCATTACACACGGCCAGATGATCATGACTCTCTGGCCTTTGATGTCAACTATCGCGGGAAAACCTATCAAGACACTCCAGCCAAGATAACTTCTCTTATCAAAATTCCTCTTTGCAATGACCTAGCATCTGAACTCGATATGACAATCGGTGAAAAGCAAATTGTTTGGACCAAGTTTCTTTGTAATGGTCACACTATTGAGTGGAACAAGGGAAATGCTCTCCGAGCAATCGAAATAGCTCATAATTACCACATCCTACATGTCATCTTTGTTGCAAATGTCTACCCTTGAGGTGATAACACCACCGAGCTTACTCCATTCATGGTCGAAACATTACATAAGCTCGGAATGGGTGAGCCAATGTGTCTTCCTACCATGATCTATGATCAACTTGTGTCCGCCTTCGAGTTACAATCTAGTGCAATACCATTTGGTAGGTTGATCTGTCGGTTAGCAAATCTGTTCGGCATAAAGGGAGAGGAGGGCACAATTCTTAAAGGATTCACCTCGGTCAGTCATATCCAAATGCAACTTGGTTCTGGATAAGGACTGAGTGCTCATATAGACGAGGAAGGAGCCCCTGAAGAAGCCCTTGTTCCCCAGAAGAGGCTGTGGATGCACCTCCTGCTCCTTCTGCCTCTTTAGAGGCCACTCTCGCCCATCTCAGTAAGCAACAGCAGGAGCTCAAGGAACGCTAACTCGGCTGGAAAGAATGGTTGCATCTATCTAGTGAACCGTGCGAAACATTGCAGCTCATCTCTCGTGTCGCCAAGATGACTCCGCCGATGCTCTAGAGCCTAGTCCTCTCTAATTTCTTGTTATGCATTCAAGATTAGTTTATATAGATGGATGTTTGACTTGCCTTACACTTAACTTTTACGGCCTGGTATTTTGGTAATCAGTTGGGTTGTATGCTAATCTGGATTTTGTTTGTGTTGTGGTATGCCCTTAAGGGCTTAACTTGTTTTTATTTTTGGATGATGGTTAAAACTACCAAATCTTGTGGTAGTATTTTTTGACAAATTTATGACCATATCCATTCTGAGAAGATGAGTTGATGGCTTTCTTTTATCTTTCCTACTAATGAACTGTGTGACGAAGGCTTTGCTAAGTAGAGTGAAGCGGCTAATGGACTTCAACTTTTATTGCTTGTACCATTTTCGTGCAGTCCCCGACAAATTTAGGGAGAATGCTCTACACATCACCAACTTAGAGGCACCGTGAAGTTCCATCCAAGCTCTTAAGGATTCCAGGTGTTCAGCTGAGTCCCTGGATCTAGACTTGGGGGTGATCTAGGGCATCTGGAACCTAGACGATAGCTGATATCTCATGATTTTGTCAATAAATGGGGGCTCAGATTCCTTAAACATGGCTTCGATGGAGGACAGAGCTTTTGCTCAGCCTGCCCACTGGATGTCGCTGAGTTGATCTCAGATCTATTTCAGCTCTATCCCCCATGGGACCTCGCTCTCTACGACGACCTCAGGAGTTTTCCCACACCTTCTCTTCTCTAGAGTATGGCGTAGGTCAGACTTGGCGAGCTCGGTTGTTCTCATTGTTTGCATGGGGACTCGCATGCATTGTGTTGGTCAGTCCTTTACTACATACAAATTGTGAGGTACCTGTGAAGGTCAAGATTGCTCCGTTGTTACCTCCACTTCTATGCCTTAGTCAGGAAACGGTTGATGTCTCTCCAATATTTGCAGTATTCGATACACATTGCTGGTCAGGGCCTTGACTTGATTCTCTAGGGAGACAAGTATGTTAGTGCACTTATTTGCACCCATATTTGTCAATTACATGACTAGTTGTGTCCTGTAGTTGGATGAGTTCTTGGCAAGTAAAGACTGGCCACACAACTAGATCAGAAGCATCAAAGCTACAATAAAGATGAAGAAATACTTCTGCGATCGTGACCTTGCAAATAGATGATCTCAACCCAAATAGGAACACCTACTTAGGTCATCTATTCTAAGCCAATCCCAACTCTAAAGATTATATCCTAAAAATATTAGCTTATGCAAATCCCAAGTTGCTGAATGATTAAAAAGATAAAAACAGGAAAATCTGTCCACCTTTGGTAGGAAGAAGGTGTCACTGAATGTCACATTCGGTATCACCGAAGATACCTTTGGTGTTACCGAAGAGACTCAAAACTGTCCAGAAACCTCATGATTATAATTCAGTATCACTGACTGGATAATTCGGTGACACCGACTGCCACCGACGAACAATGCCCGATGCTACCGAAATGGACATATTTTGAACAACAACTTGAGGGATTAATTCGGTACTACCGAATAATATTTCGGTACCACCGAAGCAAGTTCGATGATATCGAAGTTGACTTTGATAGCACCATAAACTAGCCGTTTTATAGCCATTTTATATCTGTCGGAAGCTTTTGTCTACAAAAGCGGCTTGTAAAAACTTGCAAAATTAGTGGAAATAGGCACCATTGAGTCTCTAGTGTATCCCAAGCTTATCCTAGCCCATTTAGGCTCTATACATATGAGTTCGTGTTCTCTTCATTGTGGTCCTTCACTCCTATGAGCATTCAAAGCTCATAATTAATATAGAACATGAACTTGTGCCTTTTCTAGAGTATGAAGACCAAACCAATAGGAATATCCTTGGTTCTTTAATACTCTAGAGCGTTCATAAGTTGAATCCCTAAGGAAATCCACTTATTATCCTAGATAGGAGATTCAACCAACTCCCATAACTTTGGTCATCTTTTAGGTACATCTCATACAAGGGTTTTGATCATGAAGCTTAGCCAACAAGCAAATCCCAGCTACGCAATTGGGGGAGCACCGGGAAGTTGATTCAAGCTCGAGAGCGCGAAGATCTAGCAACCCGAGACAAGTTACAAGAGAGAACTCTATCCGACAAGTAAGTGTCATTTTAAGAGTTCAAAAGTTTAGTATTATTCCTCGTGTAGCATTGAGATTAAGAGTTTGATATCAACAAACTCAATTAGGTTCCTATTGTGGAACTTTGGCCGGTGGGCCTAAAGGTAGGTTCCTAGTGTGGGACCTAACGGTAGGTTCCTTGTGTGGGACCTTGGCCAATGGGCCTAAACGTAGGTGCCTTATGTGGGACCTTGGCCGGTGAGCCTAAACGTGGGTTCTAGGTGTAAGATCTTTGCTCTTGTGGAGAGCACAAATTGTGTCCTTAATGTAGGGCTGTAAAGGTTATTAGTGAACTTATTTTAAAACCATTAATAGTGAAATCTGGTGCACTCTGGGATTGAGTGTGGAGGCCAGGAGTGGAGTAGGTACGTAGCTGAACCACTATAAATGCTTGTGTTTTGAATGATCATTTGCGCATCTGTTTAATTATGCTTATATATGATTGAAAGTTTAATTTTGTATACATGATTGGATGAATGCTATTCATTGATAAAAAACACATTTCACACATAAGCTCACGACACTAAGCTAGGTATTATATCTGCATATCTTTAATAGCCTTGTGAATGGATCCTCTAACTAACTTGGAAGCTGTTAGAGTTATATTGCCTTACTAGCTTTAAGTTTTTAAATAGGCAGAAATAATTGAAAAGTCCTATTCACCCCTCTCTAGGACATTGCCTCATATTATTCTTCAGTATCAGCGGTATAAACTGTAATTTCAGAGTCGACCAACTCTGTTGTGGGGCCTACCCGAGGCCACCAATGGAATGAGGTCAGTATGGTGGTCCAAAGGCAATTCCTTAGGCTACTCATTTGGTGCGAGGATTGGCGCGGTAATGGCGGCCAAAGCCCCCTTTCTTCCTTTAGCCCTTGCAGGGTAGACGAAGACATGGTAAGTGATGGCTTCACTATTGTTTCTCATAAATGCCGCCAAACTGTTGATGCTCAAATCTAGTCGATCCTTATTAGCTCACTTTCCACTTGCAATTTAATGAAGAACAAGAGATGGCCTGCCTCATCTGCTACAAGCCGCTAAGTACCTGCAATTTAATGGAGGTACAAAAAAAAACACCGGGGGCGCTAGTTAAGGCTGAGGACCCTTCTGATGCTTAAGTCTGCGTATGGATTCACAGTAGGCATAGTAGAATCGGTGTATTTGTGTGTACCTTTACCCATGGCAGGGGGTGTATTTATAAGCTTTCTAGGTAGTCTACGTATCTAAGTTGATTTAATGAGGGCATATTGGAGTTAGATTCTAATTCCAAGAATATCTTCGACTTTACTTCGATCAGCGTGATTTCCGACGGAGATCTCGGGAGGTAATCCTACCAATATACGAAGAGGATTCTTCTTTCTATTTTGAGGCCAAGGTCGGTATCTGAAGTCGAGGTTGGTATCCGAGGCCGAGGTCGGTATTTGAGGCCGACCTTTGAGGTCGAGGTCTATGGTCAAGGCTGGTACTCAAAGCTAACGGTCGAGGTTGTCCCTTGAGGCTGAGGTTGGCACCCGAGATACCTGAGGTTGAGGTCATCTTTTGAGGTCGGCGAACAAGGCTGACCTCCAAAGTCATTGTTTGACACCTGAGGTCAGGTCAATACTCCGCCCTTCTCTGGGTTTTCCTATGATCTCTCTATTTTATTCTTGATCGTCAGGTCAGTCTGATTCACCTATAATAATAGCATGTCCCAGCTGACGAATTCGTCTGCCTTGTTCCTTCTTGAAGAAGAGCTTCGTAACAGGATACTTTTCTAGTTAAATCGTAAAGATTGATAAACTCCGTTCCAATAAACTTTTTATAGAGTCTAAATTGTAGACCATTTTGAGCCAGTTGTACAAATTTGGCCTCAGTCGTGACCACTTTGCATCGCTCTTGGTGCTTTCAAACCGAGTGATATAATTTTCGACTGATTCCCTTGGCACTGCCGGAAGCATGCAAGGTCGGTGATAGATTTTTTATTTTTTATTTTTTATTTTTATTCTTTGTAAAAGAATTGGGCATGAAACTTCCCTTCCATTTCTTGCTAGGTTTGAATAAATCTAGCAATAAATTAGAGCACTAGGTGAAAGCTAATGCTCTTAAGGAATGACCAAACAGTTGTAATTTGTGATAATCATTATTGGCCGGTTCTTCACGGTGCATGGTAAATCAACATATATGTTCTATGATTGATTGACCCGTGTCACCGGTGAATAATGTAAAATCTGGTCAATTCATTTAGGAGGTGGTTTGTGATAAACAAGAGTGGTCGTTCAATCAAAAACTTGACTAGCCACCTCTTGGACCATTTATAAAATTCGGTCATGGTCCACATGGCGATGCTCGTCCATTGGAGGTGGCTCAGGGCTTACCGGATATTATTCCCTATTGTGAGGGATATTTTTAGGAAAAAGTTGTCCCCCTAGGTATTATCCGATTCCTAACCTCATGAACAAAAATTATATTCTCCTTTTCATGTTGTCTAACCTCAACAAGTTGAGGAATACTCAACACTTTCTGTACTGGAGCATGACACGTGTTTCGTTGAAAAAGAGGTGTTGTCGGGACTAGTTATGTTGGCGGCAAGTTTCTAACAAAGCTTATCTTAATAGTTTGTTAAGGCAGAAATTGCTAAAGCATGACGGATGCTTTTGATCAGCAAAAATAGCCATCATCCGATTCAAGCTTTCAACTTGACTGACCATTCACCTATTGAATGTTTCGGCATGAATTCAAGATTGCTCGGCCTGAGCTTATGAATGTTCTACAATATCCTGAATCTCCATTTGCATATCACGTAGCCCAGTTGACATTATCTCAAGAAAATCAATCCGAGATGAAAGATACCCTGTCCTGATTAGAAGGATTGGGTGCTGGGTTCGACAGTATCTCAGGCACTAACTGCATATGTATTTCATCTTCTTGTGTAAGAGGTTTATTAACACCATAAGTGTTATGACCTCTTCGGCTCATATTGTACCGGTGCACAATAAATTTTTATGACAACCTAGTAATTTTTAGTCTTATCGGGCATGCCAAAAATTGTTCTCTCAACTTATTTTTGGTCACGTGTGGTGTATGCGGGTATGCTATAACTAAATGTGGGACTTGATTCAAACCAAATAACTTTGACTCCAAGTGCCAAGATAGGCAAATATGTTGAATGCGATTGTATATGATCGAGACTTGAGAGCATTGGTCGTCTATTAAGCCACTCGCACAAAGATTATTATAAGATGATCAGGCGACTTGTCAGAGGGTGAGGTTCTTCCTCCAAAGATGGGTTGCACTCTGCCTTTTGTGCGAAAGGACTTTTGGTATATTAGGCAATTAGAAACAATCACACAAAAATGAATACTCACAATCGATCGCAGGAGGACTACAAGGAGCCTTTTTGAATGGATAACTGTTTGTATTGAAATGGAACTAGTCCAACGTGAGAGTATAGACTTGAATTACAATTAGAAATTATCACTAATCCTAAAATAAAACTAAAGTTATGATTTTTTTTTTTTTAAAGATAGATTGATTTGTTATTTTGATTTTTCTTTCTATTTATAAGCTTTTTGGCTTTACAAATACTACACATCTATTTCTATTTTTTAATTCAATGGTTACGACAACTGAATCGTTGCCACATCAATCTTTTAGATTCTTCTGCTTCTTTGTACTCTTCCAATTGTTCTTCTCTTGACTTTTTTTGTCTCTTGAACTTCTCGATCGTGTCCTATTATCAGATGATTTGTACCATTTAACTCAACATTAGCTATGTTTATGCAAAAAAATACTCTAAATATTTTCTAAGATCTCTCCGCATACTATATTCTCTTTGTGCAATAATGTGTCATTTTCTGATTGACTAATTTAAGAATGACCAAAAATAGAATACAACATAAGTTAGTCCATTTTTTTTTAATTGACAAGCAAATTTAGATTAACCCACTATTAGAGCCTCCAAATTCAAGATCATATTTTCCACATTATTTATGCAACTCTTAAGTGCTTGCATATCAACCATCACTGTCTATCAGAGTATATGGAACTTTTTCAGTGGGATGTTCATTCCCTACTGACCGGGTCACCAGATATATTCCCTGTGGGTGACCCAATCCGTGTGACTTACCATCTTCCTTTATTCCAGATTATTTTAGTGAGTGAATAAAAAATGATATATATTTTAATATCAGGAGAATCACACTATAGAAAATAGTAGAGAAATTAATGGTCATCATTAAAACCTTTTTAAATCCTATTGGGATGTTTATTTGCCATCTAACCTGTTGGCAAGGTCATGGAAACATCCACTGATGAGCGGAAAATGTAAATGTCAGCTTCAGATAAAAACTAGTTTGGAATTTCTTTGGCACTCAAAATGTTTTCAACTTTTCAGCAGCTTCGCCATCGAATAACTGAGTAAAACGTATAAACATGGTGGATGAAATACCTCCATCAAGGTAGGTCCAATGGCGTCGGGTCTCAAGGCAATCAGTCTCAGTGAGACTTTTGCAATCATTCTTCTCAGTGGTGGTTGACCGTATTGCTCCTATGATAGTTTACCACCATATAAAAAAGTTATGATAACTCTTTAGCTGTGGATATTGCATACTTGCACGCCGATCCAGACCATCCAACTCTCTGAAACAATCAGGGATGGAACATAACCCAAGACCTAGGTATAGAAAATGATGGAAACCGCGTACTTTTTCCATATAATTCAGGCCACTTGCAATTTTGATCCTAAGCATTCATTTCTAGCCGTCGATTGGATTTAGGATTACTGATCAGCGTGATTTTATTGATATGATTCAGGAAGAGCCACCACAAATGGATGGTCTGGATAGCTGTGTGGAGAGTGCTACACGCGAAGACGATGAGCCACCACCATTTACAAAATGTCGGTGAGCTTCCACACGAGTCTAGACGTGGTTAAACGCGGTTTGGCCTCCCCAAATCCGTGGATCTCACGCAATTCGTTTCACTTCCAAGGGCAATTACAAATAATCATTTGGTGCACATCCACATCCCTGGGAATTTCATGCTCTGCCACTTCATGAGACTCGATACTCAGGCACTCAGAAATTCTACACATTCATGCATTAACTCAATCCAAACCACATAAATCGAAAAACCAGATTGGTAGAACAATCCTAGCCTCTTGTTCGCCGAGACTTGTTTGCCATAATTGGGCCGTAGGATATTTTTCATTTCAGTCGTCCAATAAATGTCCATAAATACATAGTTAAATCATTGCGTGATTTCTGGTCCATAATACATCAATCAACTCGCACCCATAATTTTGACAGTTCAATTGAATTACTTATACGCTGCGTGTACAAATTTTCAGCGCCTGTGTATCATCCATTGAACTAAGCCAGAGTAGAAAAGTTGCTCCCACCTCCATTTCTCTTGGGAACGTCAGGTGTTATCCGGGTAACACTGTAGTGGGCGTTTCTCCGACCGTGGGGCCCCCGATGATTCATATGCTGTATACGCCCTCCATCAATTTTTCCAGATCATTTTTGGGCTTTGTCCCAAAAATAAAGAGATCCAAATCTCATAGTGGACCACACCACGGGAAACAGTGGTCATTGAACGCCCACCGTTTAAAACTTCCTATGGCCTGCCGTAATGTTTGTTTTCTATCCAATCTGCGGATAAAGTCACACCGGAAAAACACAAATATGAGAATCCAAAGCTTTTGTGGCGCACAGGAAGGTTTTAATGGTCAGTCTCCACTGTTTACTGTGGTGTGATCCATATGAGATTTTTTAAAATTATTTTTTAGATCATGACTTAAAATGAGCTGGAAAATGGGGATGGACGGCGTGGATTATAATACATACATCAAGGTGGGCCCATGGTGAGGGAAACACTCGTTACTATGTTTACTCGGATAACACCTAATCCGCTCGCTCTCGTCTATAGGTTTGTCGTTTGGCTCCGGTTGGTCTCCTTCCTGGTTTTCTCCGTACTTAAAAAATAAATTAAAAAAAAATAAATAAATAAATAAAGTAAAAGAAAAAACCAGAGACGCGAGACGAGTCAAAAGATCAACCCAAACGCGGAACTCCAAAACTCATTCCTCTGATCGTCTCCCAACGCCAGCGTCTTCAAAAATTCCCTTCTATTCCAGACTCCTCTAATGTCAGACGTAGAGATAGCCTCGGCAATTTCCCTTCCCCTCAGGTTTCTTTAATGTCAGACGCACAGATATCCTTCTGCCTCTAACTCTCTCTCTCTCTCCCTCTCTCTCTCTCTCTAATGGCGTCTGAGATCGAGATTGTTGAAGACGTAGGATCGACTGCGACCTCGGGCGGAGGAGTGATTTCCGAAGCGCAGGGCGACGAGATACTTCGCAATGACGTATACACGGCAGCGGCGTACGGCGATCTGGAGAAGCTGCAGAGATTGGTGGAGAGCGAGGGGTGCTCCGTCTCGGAACCCGATAATCTCGGATACTATGCGCTGCAGTGGGCCGCGCTGAACAATCGGACGGCAGCTGCGCAGTATATAATCGAGGTCGGTTTTCTTTTTGGATTTCGATCTGGGCTTTTAGCTGGAAATTTCATTTTCTATATATATATATATATATATATATAAATTTGAAATTGATACTTGGTTGGAAAAGATGAATTTCATTTTACATACAACACCCCTTATTTCATTTTCATACACTTTTGGTTCTGTTATAATTCCAAATTGATACGTGGGTGTGTGTTTTAAAATTATAGAATGCAAGTATCATTTCCCCTAAATTCAACGGAGGAATTCTAGTCTTAGTTGGGCACTCTTTTATAGATTTGAATATTTTTGGCAGCATGGCGGAGATGTAAATGCAGCTGATCACACTGGCCAGACAGCACTCCATTGGAGTTCAGTGCGGGGTGCAATCCAAGTCGCTGAGCTATTACTCCAGGAGGGTGCTCGGGTGAATGCTGCAGATTTGTATGGGTATCAGGTCAGTTTATCTTGTTTCCTTAGTTCCTAATTGCACTTGAGTAATGGTTAATGCTTTGCTTAATGTACAGAACATGCTGAGTGTGTAGGACATCTTGGTCATGAAAAAGGTGGTCCCACCATGACAGTCACCTCGCACCAAAATCAGGCGGGCACATTAGTATGTTGAATCAGATGGTTGGTAGGTCTCATTAGACCGCTCATTGTCTCAAGTGGACCAGCCTTGTTTTTGCACCAATAGATCTTCATGGTGGGTCTCGTCTCTTGCACGGCTAGGATGGCCTACATAGGGACATGTTGGCACGTGAAATAGCTTGTATGTTAAGCTAACCTACAAATGGTTGTAGGTGATTGTTACTCTTTTAACAGTTATCTCCTTCAATTGTCTTTGATTTCTTTACTGCTTGTTGAGGTGAATAGGATGTGCTCTGCCTCTCTCCACGTGGATGACTTTGGGTCACACTTGAAGTTATCTGGATGGAGATTTAAGGTGGGAGCCTGCCTATTTTGGACTTGTTTGCTGAAGTGTCAAATGCCTTCCCATTCAAATGTCTATTGTGAATCTCCATAGGCAAAAAAGAAAAAAAAAATCTCCATAGGTCATTGATTCTATGGTGATGTGGGATTTCATCAAAATGTGCCCTAACAGTTCTTTTTGAAGGTGGGTTGTATGGTAGATGGTATGTAGATACATAATCAGATGCACTTGATGCCGATGCAAGTATTACTTAATGCTTGTAAAGCATGGAAATAATTGGGACAAGTTAATTGTGGCTCATTGCCATTCATTACATGTTCTTTTTTTTTTTTCTTTTTTTTTTTCTTTTTTTTTTTTGTTGAAGATTGAAATGCTTTAAAGGGCAAATTGCCAAAACAAAACGACAAGACCAACAGAACAGCAAAAGAGAACAAAACAAAGAAAAAACAAAGGAAAAGCAGAAAAAAACCTAAAAAAGCTCAAAACAACTCAAACCCAAGCTTCCGGGAAGCATTGAAACTAATCCAAGATCGAGGATATGATAGTTCTATCCAAGAGATTTAGACTAGACAACCTATCCTTCAGATCCCAGATGATTCGATTTGAAATAAAAGGAGAGGAAGATACATCTTGTAAACAATGATTATTTCTTTCTTCCCAAAGGGCCCAAAGAGTAGCCATCGCAGCCATCTTCCACACTGCCTTAGAATTCTTCTCAAGATGCACACCATTCCAAGAAAACAGGAGACTCTGAATTGAGGTTGGCATCACCCAGGGAACTTGGAATTTGCTGGATATAGAATACTAAACTACAATAGCATACAAACAGTGGAGAAAAAGATGAGGAATGGCTTCCGCCTTGCGAAGACAGAGAAGGCAGACATTGGGGGAGAATGAATGGAGACTAAGGATTCTAAATCAGATTTCTAGAGACAGTGCTTTTAATGATAAAAAGACTGAAAAAAGAAACAAATTACCTTTTGTGGCCCGACTGAAAAAAGAAACAAAGTACCTTTAGTGGCCAATATGGAACAATGACAAATGCTCCTTTGAAGTTTTAGCAGTTGTCTCTTCTACATTTCGAGTTGCCTTTCCTTCTTGAGATGAGATGTTAGTTAGAAAATGTAGAATCTCTGTGACTTATCATCATATCATCTCCATATGGACACTAAGGATGTCATAATTCGATTTCCAAGGAACATAGGTACATTAAGTGGCCTAATACAATGATGGCACTCGATCTTATCAAGTCACCCTGTGAAATCCAAGTTGTCTTCCTTATGGAGAAGTTCCAAATTGCTTTTATCCAGTGGTGTGTCCAAAACGTGGAAGGAGAGCTGTTATGCTTAGTTGAATAACGTGATAATGCTTGGTAAATTCATTCGAAATTGTTATGTTGTCAGCATCAGTTTAAGTGGATGCTCTTGCTTAGGAAGAGAGGGATGTGCTTAGTTAATATTTGCCTGTGCTATATGAAGGCGGAGGAATCGGTGGACCATTTGCTTCTTCACTGTCCATTCATTTCTGCCATTTGGGCTGCTATTCGGGCCTGTTTCGGTCTCAGCTGGTGCCCTCCTGGTTCAGTTTCCTCTTTCTTTTTGGATTGGCAAGGGGTGAAGCTTGGAAGGAAGCGAAACATGTTGTGGAAAAATGGCCCTTCTTGCCATTTGGTGGTGCGTTTGGGAGGAGAGGAACGGCAGATGTTTTCGGGACTCTGCTAATTCTGTGGGCTGGGTCTTATCTAGAGCTAAATCACGAATCATTGAATAGGCCACCCTAGTTGAATCCTTGAAGGATTCCGACCTTTTGTTTCTTGGCCTGTAGCCCTTGTCTGCTATCTCAGCTGTATCGGCTGCTGTTTTTGTTCTGTTTCCCTTATTTTTCTAATCTAAATCTCGTTATCTTTCAAAAAAAAAAGAAAAAGAAAGTGGATGCTCTTGCTAAAGGAGTTTGTCTTAATGGATAGCCATTTGTCCTTCTTCTTTGAGTAACATTTTGTTTCATATATGACTTTGAATTTTACTAAAGGAGAAATAAGAACAATACAAGCTCGTTGAATTCTTTTCTTGCTTTTTGGTAGGTTTCTGTTACCTCTCCAAAAAAAAAAAAAAAAAGGAATAGAAAAGAACAGTGCAAACACTAATCACTTAGAATATCTAGTCAATCAGATCTGCACTCTAATTATTATCTTCCATCATTGATAAGGAGAGTGTCCCTAGATACTCCATCTATTGCAAGCTGATCCACTTTGGTATTTGCATCAGGATGAATGTGGGAAAATGTTACAGCTCACTGCTCACAATAATTAAAACCCTACTCAATTGGCATTCCTCCATAGACATCTCCCAAATTTAGCCAATTTTATGGCATTGCTAGAATCACCCTTGACAATAATTGGGAAAAGATTGAAATTTCCACTATGTCGACTTCTTGAAGGAGTGGTGTGGCCTCTGCATGATTTGAGCCCTTAACCCCAATAGGCCTAGAGAATTCTATCAAAGTGATATCTTGGTTGCTTCTAACAATGCCCCTGATATTGGCCTGACCTGGATTCCCTATCAAACAACCGTCAAAATTCAGCAGGGGGAAATTTCCGTTTCTCTTTAATCTTTGAATTCTCCAGCCACATTGAATAATCTGTCCAATTCAATGAAAAATACTGCCTTGGGATTCCATTCATCCTTGGATTGACCCTGCTCCACTTGCTTGCGAGCCAGAAAAGTTTTCTCGCTATTGAGCCAACTAGCGATGATTTACCTTTAAAAATCTTTCTATTACGTTCCAGCCATTGGCATCATATTGGAGCTTGTACAGATAAATTCCATAGGATTTTACTCTTAAGGATCAAAAGAATCTGACTGCCACCCTTCTACCGGGCATTTAACTGAATCCGGGACTCCCCAGTCAATGCCAAATCTTGCAAAAATTGAAGACCAAGCTGCCCATGCATATGGGCATTGAATCCACAAATGGCCGTTTTCTTCATCATCATGGCATGACCATCCTGCTAGGAAGGGAAACACTGTCATTTTGATATGATCGAGAGTCAGAATTCTGTTCAGGCATGAAGATCAGCAGAATGCATTCAACCTTAACGGGGCAGCACCCTCCCATAGCTTCCAAAAAAGCTTCCTCCACTATGCTTGAGCAACCTGACAGCAACAAGGCAAAGTACTTCACCGAGAAACTACATTATTTTTCTAAATCCCAAATATGTTTGTCTGCACCACCACAAGGAATATAAAACTCTTCCAAAGTTGCTAGCATATGCTACAGTTGATGAATCTCGTACATTGATCCTGAACACGGGGGTACTGCACAAACTTCCCCTATGCACTGGAAGAAAATTTCACAGTATCACCTTTGTTCACCACTACTGCATATAGCCTTGGAAACTTACTAAAAAGTGGACTGTCAGAACACCACTTGTCTTCCCATCTCTAACAAATTCCAACAAAATTGCACTTTGTTCCTGGTTCCTCCTACCCTGAAACGGATAGGGACCCATTCTCTGAGAAATATCCATAGACTGATGATATTGCTCTCCAAATCGCTGAATCTTAGATTTGCACAGTTATGTCCCAACCATTTTCTGGCAGTCAATATTTTGCTACAAGAAATTTCCTGAGAATGGAGTTTTCTTGGAGCCAAATGACACTTCGAATGATTTTTTTTTTTTTTTTTTTTGAAGGGTGTTTTGAATAAAATTTTGTTGCTGACAATAGAAAAAATTTCAGTTTTGGCACTGGAATGAGTAGCTTGTGGCTTTGAAGGAAGTCAGATCTCTTACTAGAGGGGAGATTAGTTTGCTTTTATGTGATAACGATTATGACTTCATTCTTATCTTGTACTTCTTCTGAAGTAGAACTCACGCTTCCACACTCGAGATATCTTGCACTTTGAACAAAATTTTGCTGCTGATAAAAAAAAATAAATGAAACTTAGTTTTAGCACTAGAGTGAGTAGCTTGTGGTCCTGAAGGAAGTTGATTCTCTTGCCTAGTGGTGAGATTAATTTGCTTTTATGTGAGAAAGATGGTGACTTCATTCCTATGTTTTACTTTTTTGACGTAGAAAGTCATGCATCTACACTCAAGAGATTATGCAAGTTCTAACTAGAGTTACTGGACTTGACTAGTTTATGGCTCGAGTCCTGGTCAAATTGATACCCAACATAGTTTTTTGGGTTGACTCAAAACTCAACGTAGTTTATCAGGTGGATTTGGCTGAATCCTGTATCTTGGGAAGTAATAAAAAAGGATAAGTGATGCAGGACAATTAACCACGTGCTCTAAAAGCTTGAATTATTAGAGCATGACGAATCAATCCCTTTATCTCATAGCCCAGGCCCTTCATCTCATGGGTTAGGACCTTTGCCGAACCCCCCTCGTGGGCTCCAAATCACATGGGTACCACCTCACACGGGCCACCTACCCTAAGTGTATCCCCGCATCCCACAGGCTACCCCACTCGAGCCCGGTATGAAATGCGCATTAATCACCCCCAGTGAGGAGTATCAAACACGAGACCTTCCCTGTGGGCCCCTCCCACCCCGAGTGTGCCCCTGCATCCCACAGGCGGCCCCACTCGAGTCCGGTGTGAAAATGCCCATGCATTAATCACCCCCGGTGAGGAGCCTCGAACATAAGATCTCCCGCTCTGATACCAATTTGATGCAGGACAATTAACCACTTGCTTTAAAAGTTTGAATTGTTAGAGCATAGCGAATCAATCCCTTTATCTCATATCCCAAGCTCCACATCTCATGGATTAGGACCTCTGCCGAACCCCCCCTCGTGGGCCTCAAATTACATGGGTACCGCCTCACATGGGCCGCCCACCCCAAGTGTGTCCCCGCATCCCACAGGCTACCCCACTTGAGCCTGTGTGAAAATGCCCTTGCATTAATAAGTCCATGCGATGAGCCAAAATGGCCAAGTCCATGAGATGAGGAATGAAGATGATCTGTCCCTGACTACTTGTACCTAATCCGGTGACAACCTCGTCACTTATTGTTCATAGAATCTCTTGATCTGATCCTCAAACTGCCACAACATCTCAATGTGCTCCCAATTTGCCTTTCTGTTTGGCAAGTCTTTCCACTTAACCAGGTGCTCAATGTAGGGTGGAATGCCTCACCATTGAATCGTCCAATCTGCGATGATGTACTCTACTTTTGTGTCAATGAAATAACCATTGTCATTGGTGCTCGCTCGAAGATTCCCTTACCTGGGTCTTCCATGCCCCCATGTTAGGGCTTCAAGTTGCTCGCATGATAGACTGGGTGTATGTTGAATCATGAGGTTAGCCACACTTAGGGGTGCAACTTGGGTTGGGTAAACCCAAACCCGATTGGCCCAAGCTGAACATTGGGCCATGTTGGGCCGATGTTGGGTTGGGCTTGGGTTGAAAAACCCTCTACCCAATCCTCAACCCGACCTAAGTTGGGTTGGGTTTTGGTTAGGGCCTTGAGCAGCCTGACCCAACCCGAACCTGATCTTATGTGCAATACATGTACTTGTGAGTTATGACTAATATATATGATATAAATGTAAAATTATGTCCTAGATATAAAATAGAGTTTATGCAAGTTTGACCGCATGATGAGTGGACCAACGTTATTTTGGTCAATAGCATGTTCCCATTGCACACTACTTGACGAATGGCATGAATCTTTGATACGTGTGTCTTTCGTCAGGATCCCTCACACTTTTTCCTCCCCCTCACATGAAGGGCTTTTCATTAATATTGTTTTGCCTGTGTCACAACTCAGGATCCAGGGTATGGTGCCTCCCACTGGGGACCACGTACTGAGCAGTCAGATTATCAGAACCATCCATATTGTGGATTTTATGTATATGGGCCACTGTAAGAAACTTAACACTAAATGGACGATTATACCATCACTATCAATAAATGAATTTAGAACAATGGAGAGAAAATTTTCAATGGCTCGCATTCAGTCTAAAAATTGACGGTTAAGATTGTAGACTTTATTTTGCCAGTGTTATTTCAGTAGTTATATATATGTTACTTTAATGGTTAGATTTTTGATTCCATGGGTTAATTTACTACTTATAGGCAAGGGTTACATAATTACTGCAACAACCTCTATGTGACAGTAATGGCGGTAACTGTTACATGTTAGGGGGCTATAATGACTGTTGTCGAAAAAAATGGCTTGTAATGGTCCGTTATGTGGCCGAAACACGTTTATATATATATTAATTTTTATTTTTATAAAGTTAACAGTGATGGCTGTTATGGCCACCGTTACCGTTATGGAATACCTTGATTATAGGTGTTAACCTGACCCAACTAAGTACGTAACCCAACTTGATCTAATCCGTTCCAACTCAAATTTCATTATGGTTGATTGTTGAATACCTTGGGTTAGTTCTATAGTTGGGTTGGGCCTTGGGTCAACTCCTCAACTTAACCCAACTCGACCGAGTTGCACCCCTAGCTGCACTTGGCAGGATATCTTGTCCACCTCTCAGTGATAAGAATGGTCCTTCATACTTCCAACCAACACTTGATGAACTTTCTATAGTGTCTTGAATTGTTAGGGTAGGAACTTCACCATCACCTTATATCTCCTACATTGTACTTGATTGGCCATCTGTTCTTAATTCTTGTTCACCCATTTCTTCAGGTGTCTAGTGGCCTTGTTAAGGTAGTTGCATGCCAAGTTCACATTCTCTTGCCAACTCTTAGCAAACTGATAGGTAGCAAGCCTTTTCCAATTCTACCCACACACAAATGTATGAGGTGAGCGGTTTACGGCCCCGTTGTGAACTCGAACAAGCTGTTGTGGGTAGATTCACTCCTTTGTAGATTGTAGGAGAATTGCGCCACATCAAGTAACTTGGCCCAATCCCATTGGTTGGCACTCACGAATTGCTTCAAGTACAGCTCCGAGAGTGCATTTACATGCTCAGTTTGTCCATCATTCTGGGGGTGAAGCTCATAAATAATTGGAAATTGGAGCCCAACATCTTGAGCTGCGCAGTCCAACATCGCCTACCGAATTGAGGATCCTGATTGTTGACAATGGTCTGTGTTACCCCCTAATACTTCACGACATTCATTCGGAATAGGTGTGTCGCTTTTTCCACCCCATAGTCTGCAGGTGCAGCAATGGATGTATTGTACTTTGAGAATAGATTCAAAATGGCCATGATTGATTCACACCCTTTGACTTCAGTGGGGCTAAGATGAAGTCCATAGTGACACTTTCCTATGGTCTCTAAAATGGGTAAAGGCTCCAATAGGCCTCTCTGCTGTGGCTGATCTACCTTGTCTTGTTGGTATGCAAGTCAAATTCGTACGTAGGCCTCCTCATCATCCCTCATCTGTGGTCAAAATTAGGCTATGTCTAACAATGCAAATGTATGATACTGTCGTGGGTGCCTTCCCAACGTGTGTCGTGACATTCCTTTATTAGTCTCTTAGGTTTCCTGCATGTAGGGGTGATTATCTTTTTGTAAGTAGCCCATCCTTTACCTAAAATTGCCGAATTCTCCTCTCTGGTGCCAAATCTAGTAGATTTTTGGAGGTACGTTCTTGCCGCAGGCCTTTCTCTATCCTCTCCAAGATTCCTTTTCTTTGGCTTATTTTTGCCAACTTCTCAATTGTTGCAAACTTCGCCTACCTACTTAGTGTGTCTGCCACTTGGTTTGACTGTCTTGGCTTGTATTCAAATTGCATGTTGAACTTGGGTAGAAAGTCTTGCCATCGCGCTTGCTTCGAACTTAGCTTCTTTCGTATCTAGAAGTAGCTTGTGGTGATGTTAATCTGTCATCACCATGAACTTCAACCCCGATGGGCAATGTCTCTATGTCCTCAAGCACTACACTAGAGCCGCCATCTCCTTTTCCTTTTCTTGCACCATGTATCGCCTCTCTTTATCATTCACCTTCCAACATTCGTAAGCAATGGGGTGCCCCTCATACAGGAGAACCCCTCCAATGTCGAAGTTTGATGCATCTGTTTGCAATTCTTGGAGCTTGTAGTTATCCTTTAAGCTCACCACTGGTTCCTCCATCACTGCCTTCAAGTCTTCAAAGGCTTGTTAGCATTCATCCATCCAGCGCCAACTCATAGTCTTCTTCAACAAGTCCATTAGAGTTGCCACCCTTTCCAAGTAGGACTTGTTGAACCGTCAATAGTAGTTCACCAAGCCCAGGAACTATTGCAACTCTATCTCTTTTGTGGGGGGATCCCCCTCTTTCATGCCCTTCACCTTTTCTTTTGTCCATCCATAACGTGTCACTGCCCATTATCTTGTGACTCAAGAAGATGGTTTCCGTTTTTGTTGAATGGGCACTTCTCCTCCTTTACGTATAGGTCGTGTTCCATTAGTACTGAAAATGCGATCTTCAAGTGCTCTTCATGGTGACTGTTAACCACAATGTCATCCAAGTAGACAACAACGAACCAATCTAGGTACCGGTGGAATAGCTTCTTGATCATCATACAACATGTCGCTAAGGAATTGGTGAAGCCAAAGGGCATGACTAATAACTTGTGTGATCTGTACCTTTTCACGCATGTCATCTTCGGCTCGCATCCCTTGGTGGTGTTCACCTGATAGTAGCTGGATCAAAGGTTTATTTTGGAGAAGGATAATGGGAATGATTCCAGTCTTCACATAAGGCCTCTGCAGTCCACCATCCATCTCTGCACATCTATGTTGTCCACTTCATCACCACCACTCACCATGCCATTGATGACCAAAATGCTGATTGATGAATATCAGGAAATGCTTTCTTTGTGTATTTTATATGGACTTCTTTGCTTGATCAAATCAGATTTTTATTCAACCTTTGACTATTGCTGCAAATCTTCTCTAAGTTCTACCCTTTTTCCCATTATTTCCAGCATAATTTGATTGTCGATTTTTATTTTTATATTCCAGCTTCTGGCCTGCTTTGCTGATTTTACTTCCATCATAATCAGCAATTAAGTTTCTGACTGATTCAGTAGTTATATATTTGATTATCTCTTGTTTGTAATGAGATTCCTTCAATTTTGATTTAGATTAATTGACTCTTTCTAAACCATTGAATCTAATTTTTATTTCCATCATTGTCGAATCTGATTTATCAATTTTATTTCTGTTACAGTTACCTCAATCAAAACCATTAGTTTCATTTTTGTTTCATTGATTACTTGATCAACTGGTTTTGTTTTTTTTTTAGGTCTACTTTAGTTACTTCTGTTTCATATTCATATTTTTGATATGTGGAATCTAAGACTCGGTGACCATTTTGTCTTAACACACATGGCTAATCTCTATTATCATTATCTTCCATTTAAGTTTGCGTATGTTTATAGATTGTGTTGACTTGCGGTATATAAATTCCACTGTTGAATAGTTCATTGAAGAATTGATCACATATATTTAGACTATTTCACTATTAGAATTCAAGTGTCATTGCCCTCGTCACGTTTTAGAAAAGAAGAAAAAAGCGTTATTGGCTTCATTACTTCTTGTCATTCTCATTTGGATTCAACCATCAACATGAAGGTCTCATTCATTGGATGCAGCCACATTTTTTTTTTCCCTTTTCAGATTTTTTTTTTTTTTTTTTTTTTTTTTTCTGTTGACTTGTAGTATATTTTACAAATCCTTATCTATCTGTCACGCCCCAGACTCGGTAACCGGACTCACAAGGAACCCGATGGCCGGTTCCGGCCGCAACAGCCTCCGTAGTACCCCATTCTCGGCTCCTGAGGCAGGTTCCGATCCTGGGATCCTAGAAGGAGAATTTCTATAACAATATAATCATTTCCAATGCGAGCATACCCAAGATTACAGCAAGTACATATGAGAATAACAAGGGGCACACATCACAAAATCCACTAAGAATTTGAACTTTTACAAGCTTACATCAGGTCCGAAAGGACATACATAAGATAATGGGAAAAGAGAGAGAGGTCAGCAACACTGGAATCCTCAACTCAACTCTACTCCACGCTTTGCTGCTACGACGCCTGCCTAGAGTCTCCTGCACGCATCAATCGTGCATAAGCTTATAGAAGCTTAGAGGGTGGTGAAAGTGTGTGACAAAGGTGCACAGAAGAATAACAGGATGTACAAGGAAAGAAACGTGCTCAATGAGAATATTACTAACCATACCAAGGCTTATCATAAATACAATGCAATGAGTATTGGATGCCATACTAAGGCAATGCATGAATGGGCTTACACAACCAATGCTAATGCGATGCAAGTAATGCCAGTGCTCATATCCAAACCACATATCAAGTACATTTCCAATTATAAGGAAATCATGGGGGTCCATTATATTGCTGAATGACTGTCACTCTATAGACCCCGCACAGTCAAACGAGCGTAAGAGACCTCACTACCTGCATGTGGACAGCCAATCACCAACAAGGCCTGAAGGTAGCGGATCCATTTACGAGCTGGTCAGACTCAGCCTAACAACGCCTCCTCACACCAGGCAGGTAAGGTCATACCCCTATCCAACCGACTACACGATAGTGGGAGTCGCGGCCTAACGGTATAAGGCCCTCCTGCGCTCATAGTTTCCACTCGGTCACGGCGTTGAAGCAGATCCTTGGTACCATGAAAGTTTTGAAAATTTCACCCATGGGCATCCTATGCACCCGGTATGCTCAAGTAATATTTCCGGTGTCCACTTATACGGCCATCTACGAATATCCCTGTGGAGGTGAGGCTCTGATGAAGCAAGGGTGGTATTATCATGAAATGCTATGCCAATGCATGAGTCACACACATAGATCATACACTAGCTGCAGGCACACAATGTGCATAAGGGGAGAAAATCCATCCCTCAATGACCACCACACAATGTAATCAATTCATACAGATGATGTATATGAGTCACAAGAAAGTAAGTGTGCTTCCCGTGGAAAATGAAATCCTCCGTCCTAAGGAGGGTCAAGGTCTAAATATATAAACAGGTGTCCTAGGGAGAAGAAAAATCCTCTAGTGGGGGCCTAGTACTTTGGGATAACCCACATGCTAAGAGAGAGAGTCATGATCTTAAAAAGGAACGGTCCTAGCCAGGCCCAAGGTGGATCTTCAACCACCTATAAGGGCCTCTATGGGCCTATCTTAGGGCCACCAAGGAGGACATCCAACCTTAATTAGGTCCCAAAAGGAAGCCCACTACGCATAATGTAAGGTCTAAGGCCTAAGCAATGTATGGTCTAATGGGCCATACACCAAGCCCAATCTCATAGACCATATAGTGGGCCCTCAAGCGAGGTTTGGTCCCAACCATAAGGGTCATAGACCCATATGTTGTGGTGGGCTTCATGGGCAGCCCAGTAGTTCATTTACATGGGCAATTCTCACATTTAACACAAGTGAGTTGGGCCTCACTTTTTAGTCCAAGTATAGGGTCAATTTTAATGGGTGGCCAAGGGCCCAACTTCTTGCATATTCTTGCTCCTAAACCCATCACAATAGATGGGAGAGTATAGGCCTAAGATCAATGGGCCTATCCAAAAGGACTTAGTCCACAAGGCCTAATTACCAATACAAAAGGGCGGCCATGCATATATATAATGTCACATAATGGGCCTTGAGGAAATAGCCCAAAAACAAAAGCCATTCAATTCATGCTTTATGGTGGACTTAGAGGGCAGCCCATAAACCCAAAAAAATACACGTGGGCAGGGCCTTGCCGTATCAGCCCAAAGACTTAGCAAGACCTTCCACAATATGCATCAATGTGGGCCTTACAAGTCAGCCCATAATTAAGTACTTCATGAGGGCATCAAGGCCCATAATACATGATCAGCTTATAGACAGCCCATTGGGCCCACAATTCAATAAGGTCAGACCTTGCACAATGTTGGGCTCAAGGAAGAGGTTTATAGTCCATTGGGCCTATAAAACTACTTAAAAATCTGGTTAAGGTTAGCCTACAATATCACCACAAAGGTGGGCCTTAAGAGGCACTAATTAAGCCTAAAAATGTTAAAGGAAAGAAGGCAAAGAGTGTGTGCAACACTCCCTTAAATCTGGTTGGCCACAACAACTCCAAAACAGTCAACCATGCAACAAATTTGGGCCCCTTGTTGGAATTCCAGCCCACCCATTTCCTGGGCCTGCTGGAGTCCAGAAATTTATTTAATCTAGATGGGTTACTAACCCATGATGACCCACACATCACAACGGGCCCCACCAGATAAAAATGGGGATATACAACACTTACTTCAAGTGGGCCATGCCGTTGGAATGTAGGCTCAGCAACCCAAGGTTGGGGCGTCCCATGGTGGTTAGTCCTACGGGCCTGGGTATTTGGCCCAAAATTGATCCAAATTGCAGGCCACACTACGGTCGGTACAGGGGCCCGATGGCCCTGAAAATTTGCAGGGTGGTCCTTCCATGGGTGGACCACACCTCCACAAAATTTCGTGATTTTTGGATAACTAAAAGTATTTTAATTAATTTATAGAAATCAGTCTGTCCAGAAAATCGGACTGACCTGGACGTCCCAACGTGGTGGGCCAGTCCGGCCCTTGCCACGGTGTGCACAGGGGTCCATTGGCCCTAAAATTTGGTAGGTGGGTCCTACCATGGGTGGGCCACCTCCCTGTAAATTTTCATAATTTTTGGACACTCAAAAGTATTTTAATAAATTTCGAAATTACAATCTGTCCAGGGTGGAATGTTGCTGGAAATGTAACTGTCCTGAATTTGGGCCATCCAAATGGGTGGGTTCTGGGCCTCCAAAATTCCTGAAATTTGGACCCAAGGTCCCTCATCAAGCCTACAACAAAGTGAGACACAGAAAGATGGTCCACCTTTTAAGAAAATATTTTTAAAATTTTATTTTTTTGGGACTGTGCTGCTGGACTGCTCAACAGAAATTTTTGGCAGTCCACTATGTTGGCCCACCCCTTTAGATGCCCAAATGGGATCCATAGGCTCTAAAATTTTGCAGGTAGGTCCTACCATGGATGGGACAGCTCTCTGCAAAATTTTAGAATTTTTGAGGTAGTATAAGTATTTTATTTAATTCATACAAATTATGGACAACAATGAATATCCAGAAAATCTACTGGTGCAGAAAATACGGCTGTCCCATGTTTGGCACCATATGGGGTGGGCCTATATTTGCCCAAATTACTGGAGAATTGGTGGGTTTGATGGTCCCACATATGGACAGCAAGTGGGTTCCACTGGAGTGGTCCACTTACTCCCAAATCAAGATGGAAAATGAGCATTTCTAACATGCAATGTTGCTGGACTATCCAGAAATTTCTGGATAGTCGGCCTACTTTGGCCCATCCCATAGGCCTCAAACATGGGGGAAATGATGTGGGCCCCAATCCTCATCAAAGTGGGGTCCACACTCTAGAAAACCCCCAAAGAAATTTGGGAGAAATAGATATACAAACAGTCCCAAACAATTACTCAAAATCATACTATAGATGGCGTGAAATCTGGACGGCAACATATGTTGTCCATATTTCGGTCTATAAAAATTATCCAAAGGGTTTTGTATCCTAATCCATCAAGTGTGGTCCACCTAAATGGGTCATCAAGATTTCAGATCCATCAGCACACCAAAAACTCTAAGAAAATCCATGTTTGGAGACCACCCAACCCATG
Source organism: Magnolia sinica (assembly GCF_029962835.1). Classification (NCBI taxonomy): domain Eukaryota; kingdom Viridiplantae; phylum Streptophyta; class Magnoliopsida; order Magnoliales; family Magnoliaceae; genus Magnolia; species Magnolia sinica. Next base: position 56,689,198 of record NC_080582.1, read on the forward strand.
CATGTCATGGTGGGCCTGGACGTCCCATTTTCTGATGGAACTGAGATGTTACAGACCACATCAGTGGGCCACAAATTTCCAGCAACAAAATGAAGAGAAAGGGAGAAAGATCACGGCCATGGTGGAAGGTTCCGGCACTATAAACCTTCCACCTTCAATCCACACCATCCACTATATTGGTGGCTTACATGCATGCCATTTACAATTAAAAAGAGGTGCTGAGGTCATGCATGCAAAGGTCTAAATGACCTATGAAAGGTTAGATCTAAGAAAAATGCCTCATGGTGGGTCCATGGAGAATGGCCTACCATGGAAGAAGATATGCATGCTCTAAGCCCATGGCCTTGAATTTAGGAGTCATGTAGGACCTCCACCATGGATTGGTGGGTCTTACATGCTTTCGTTCATGTAGAAAAAGAAAAACAAGAAGAAGAAAGGGAGGAGAGTCTTCATGGAGCACCCACCTCCAATGGACAAGCTCCAACACCAAGTGCTAGCTTCTATACTTCAAGGGAGATGTTTAAATGGTGTAGATGGGGGTTTGAGGGTAGGATTGAGGGGAAGATAGGAGAAAGAGTTGCTGGAAATGAGGGAAGGTGGGGACGTCTCCACCATGGAAGGAGAGAAATGAGAGAATGAGAAAGAGAGAGAAGGGAGAGGGGTATAGCAAAGCAATCATTTGTTTTCTTGGCTAGGAAAGAGGGTTGTAATCATAACACATGGGGGGAAGAACCCAAGGCTAATGATGGGGTTTAGGGAAGAGAAATTGCATGGGGAAGAAAAAAAGATCTCATGATGACTTCTAGAAAAGAGAAAAAAAGAGTCATGATGAGTTTAGAGAAGGGAGTCCATCATTACTAGACTAGGCTAGGTAATCATGGTAACTTGCATGGGAGATAGGTGCATTAGGGTGGGGTCCACATGGGGAAACGTGCAAGCCAGGTGGGTCCCACCAAAATGCAATCAACGGTCTAAATAATGCGCGGCCTACAACTTTTGATGGACACGTCGGATTTATGCATGAGACGCGACGTTGGAATCACGGCAACGAGGCGATTGCAATGGCATAGGTCCTGGGTCAATCCGAGTCGGGTCGTGACCGAACTCAAGGATGACTGCAAACGTTATCTGAGGGTCGCGAGTCGCTGGAATTTGACCGGTAGGACTGCGGGACCAACATGGAAGGAATGCATACTCACACACACACATGCACACATGTGAACCCGGTCGGGTCTCACACTATCTATTTTTCTGCCTATCTTCTTGGTCATCCCACAGCTCCCTAAGGCACCCAAGAGGGGCAGCCTTTAGGCAAATATTCCTTTTTGAACATCCTATTTTCAAAATTGAAGGTAATGTTTGATTCTACCAGCTTCTCCTTCTTTTTTTTTCAAATTGAAGCTAGAATCTCATTTTACTACACTTGCCAGGTTTGCCAAGCCTCAAAATACTTGGATTTGGCTGTATATTTTGTTTAATTGAAAAAAAAAAGATGTTATAAATAAAAGATGAATAAAATATTAGATTGTCAGGATTCTCGAGAAGTTGTGGTCAATGTTTTAAATATTGATGATATCGGCCGATATATCCCACGATATATCTTGTATCCCACCCATGCGATATGAAATGTACATTTAGTGCCGATATATCCCACATGTTCGATCTAGTGAGCATTTTCATTTCCGATCCCTTTAAATTTTATTTTATTTTTATTGAAATCATGTTAATTCAGTGTTAAATGGTTATAAATCCATTGGTTCTTCATGTTTTGCATGAAAAATCATAAATTTGGAGCGTTGATCTATATCCACTGGTTCTTCATGTTCTCCATGTTTTTTTGTTTCGAAAATTTCCTTCAACCAGCTATCAATTGAGACTAATTTCAAAGTATTTAGGAGTATTTGATGAAATAATCATCACATAGACTCTAATTTCGAAATTTGAGTGTAGGTGGTCCAATTTGGGAGAAATTGGGAAAAATCAAAATTTTCCCAATTTCTCTTGCAATATTGCACTCTAAATATGAAATCAAGCATGTATGATGGTTGATCTACTGATTTGTTACGTCCTTGTTAATTTTCAAAAAACAAAAATAATTTTTAATTAATAATTTAATAAAAATTGTTGATTTTTTTTTTTTGTTTTTTGTTTTTTTTTTTTGAAATTTCCCTTCAACCAACTGTCAATTGAGACTAATTTCGAAGTATTTAGGATTGTTTGAACTTTGATGAAATGATCATCACATACACTCTAAATGTTATGCATTCAATTTGAATATGGTTGCATTAGTTCAGTCAGACAACGCATAGCTTAGGGCCCTATACAAAGAAAACCTATTATGTGCACTTCTTTTTTGCGATGTTATGATTTAAAAGTGTGTATTAATGTCTTTTTTAACAATCCTTGAAGTTTCATTGAAAAATTCAACCAATTTCCCAATGTTTCCCCATGTTTCCCAAAAAGTGCAATAAATTAGCCCATGTAAACAATATATCCCATGTGATCATAGGTCCGATATGGATCTATATGCAATGTTGTCATGTGCGATCACACATTTGGATATGCACACACTGTGAGACCTGACCCGGTTCACATGTGTGTATGTGTGTGTGTGTGTGTGTGTGTGTGAGTATGCATTCCTTCTATGTTGGTCTCGCGGTCCTACCGGTCAAATTCCAGCGACCCGCGACCCTCGGATAGCGTTTGCGGTCATCCTTGAGTTCGGTCACGTAGACCCGACTCGGATTGACCCAGGACCTATGCAGTGCGATCGCCTCGTCGCTGTGGTTCCAACGCCGCGTCTCATGCATAAATCCGACGCGTCCATCAAAAGTTATAGGCCGCACATTATTTAGACCGTTGATTGCATTTTGGTGGGACCTACCCGGCTTGCACGTTTCCCCATGTGGACCCCACCCTAGTGCAATATCTCCCATGCAAGCTACCATGATTACCTAGCCTAGTCTAGTAATGATGGACTCCCTTCTCTAAACTCATCATGACTCTTTTTTTCTCTCTTCTAGAAGTCATCATGAGATCTTTTTTCTTCCCCATGCAATTTCTCTTCCCTAAACCCCATCATTAGCCTTGGGTTCTTCCCCCCATGTGCTATGATTACAACCCTCTTCTCTAGCCAAGAAAACAAATGATTACTTTGCTATACCCCTCTCTCTCCCTTCTCTCTCTTTCTCATTCTCTCATTTCTCTCCTTCCATGGTGGAGACGTCCCCACCGTCCCTCATTTCCAACAACTCTTTCTCCTATCTTCCCCTTAATCCTACCCTCAAACCCCCATCTACACCATTAAAACATCTCCCTTGAAGCATAAAAGCTAGCACTTGGTGTTGGAGCTTGTCCATTGGAGGTGGGTGCTCCATGAAGACTCTCCTCCCTTTCTTCTTCTTGTTTTTCTTTTTCTACATGAACGAAAGTATGTAGGACCCACCAATCCATGGTGGAGGTCCTACATGACTCCTAGATTCAAGGCCATGGGCCTAAGAGCATGCATATCTTCTTCCATGGTGGGCCATTCTCCATAGACCCACCATGAGGCATTTTTCTTAGATCTAACCTTTTATAGGTCATTTAGACCTTTGCATGCATGACCTCAGCACCTCTTTTTAATTGTAAATGGCGTGCATGTAAGCCACCAATATAGTGGATGGCGTGGATTGAAGGTGGAAGGTTTATAGTGCCGGAACCTTCCACCATGGCCGTGATCTTTCTCTCTTTCTCTTCATTTTGTTGCTGGAAATTTGTGGCCCACTGATGTAGTCTGCAACATCTCAGTTCCATCAGAAAATGGGACGTCCAGGCCCACCATGACATGCATGGGTTGGGTGGTCTCCAAACATGGGTTTTCTTAGAGTTTTTGGTGTGCTGATGGATCTGAAATCTTGATGACCTATTTAGGTGGACCACACTTGATGGATTAGGATACAAAACCCTTTGGACAATTTCTATGGACCGAAATATGGATAGCATAGGTTGCTGTCCTAATTTCACGCCCATCTATAGTATGATTTTGAGTAATTGTTTGGGACTGTTTGTATGTCTATTTCTCCCAAATTTCTTTGGGGGTTTTCTAGAATGTGGACCCCACTTTGATGAGGATTGGGGCCCACATCATTTCCCCCATGTTTGAGGCCTATGGGATGGGCCAAAGTAGGCCGACTGTCCAGAAATTTCTGGACTAGCAACATTGCATGTTAGAAATGCTCATTTTCCATCTTGATTTGGGAGTAAGTGGGCCACTCCAGTGGACCCCACTTGCTATCCATATGTGGGACCATCAAACCCACCAATTCTCCAATAATTTGGGCAAGTATAGGCCCACCCCATATGGTGCCAAACATGGGACAACAATATTTTCTGGATATTTATTGTTGTCCATAATTTGTATGAATTAAACAAAATACTTATACTACCTTAAAAATTCTAAAATTTTGCAGAGAGGTGTCCCATCCATGGTAGGACCTACCTGCAAAATTTTAGGGCCTATGGATCCCATTTGGGCATTCAAAGGGGTGGGCCAACATAGTGGACTGCTAGAAATTTTTGCTGAGCAGTCCAGCAGCACAGTCCCAAAAAAATAAAATTTTAAAAATATTTTCTTAGAAGGTAGACCATTTTTCTGGGTCCCACTTTGTTGTAGGCCTGATGAGGGACCTCGAGTCCAAATTTCAGGAATTTTGGAGGCCCAGAACCCACCCATTTGGATGGCCCAAATTCAGGACAGTTACATTTCCAGCAACATTCCACCCTGGATAGATTGTAATTTCGAAATTTATTAAAATACTTTTGAGTGTCCAAAAATTATGAAAATTTACAGGGAGGTGGCCCACCCATGGTAGGACCCACCTACCAAATGTTAGGAATGGACCCCTGTGCACACCGTGGCAAGGGCTGGACTGGCCCACCATGTTGGGACGTCTAGGTCAGTTCGATTTTCTGGACAGACTGATTTTTATAAATTAATTAAAATACTTTTAATTATCCAAAAATCGCGAAATTTTGTGGAGGTGTGGTCCACCCATGGAAGGACCACCCTGCAAATTTTCAGGGCCATCGGGCCCCTGTACCGACCGTGGTGTGGCCTGCAATTTGGATCAGTTTTGGGCCAAATACCCAGGCCCGTAGGACTAACCACCATGGGACGCCCCTACCTTGGGTTGCTGGGCCTGCATTCCAATGGCATGGCCCACTTGAAGTAAGTGTTGTATATCCCCCCTTTTTATCTGGTGGGGCCCGCTGTGATATGTGTGGGTCATCATGGGTTAGTAACCCATCTAGATTAAATAAATTTCTGGACTCCAGTAGGCCCAGGAAATGGGTGGGCTGGAATTCCAGCAAGGTGCCCAAATTTGCTGCATGGTTGACTATTTTGGAGTTGTTGTGGCCCACCAGATTTAAGGGAGTGTTGCACACACTCTTTGCCTTCTTTCCTTAAACATTTTTGGGCTTAATTAGTGCCTCTTAAGGCCCACCTTTGTGGTGATATTGTACGCTAACCTTAACTAGATTTTAAAGTAGTTTTATAGGCCCAATGGACAGTAAACCTCTTCCTTGAGCCCAACATTGTGCAAGGGCTGACCTTATTGAATTGTGAGCCCAATGGGCTGTCTATAAGTTGATCATGTATTAGGGGCCTTGATGCCCTCATGAGGTACTTAATTATGAGCTGACTTGTAAGGCCCACATTGATGCATATTGTTGAGGGTCTTGCTAAGTCTTTGGGCTGACATGGCAAGGCCTTGCCCACGTGTATTATTTTGGGTTTATGGGCTGCCCTTTAAGTCCACCATAAAGCATGAATTGAATGGCTTTTGTTTTTGGGCTATTTCCTGAAGGTCCATTATGTGACATTATATATATGCATGGCCGCCCTTTTGTGTTGGTAATTAGGCCTTGTGGACTAAGTCCTTTTGGATAGGCCCATTGATCTTGGGCCTATACTCTCCCATCTATTGTGATGGGCTTAGGGGCAAGAATATGCAAGAAGTTGGGCCCTTGGCCGCCCATTAAAATTGACCCTATACTTGGGCTAAAAAGTGAGGCCCAACTCACTTGTGTTAAATGTGAGAATTGCCCATGTAAATGAACTACCGGGCTGCCCATAAAGCCCACCACAACATATGGGTCTATGACTCTTATAGTTGGGCCCAAACCTTGCTTGAGGGCCCACTATATGGTCTATGAGATTGGGCTAGGTGTATGGCCCATTAGACCATACATTGCTTAGGCCTTAGACCTTACATTATGCGTAGTGGGCTACCTTTTGGGACCCAGTTAAGGTTGGATGTCCTCCTTGATGGCCCTAAGGTAGGCCCATAGAGGCCCTTATAGGTGGTTGAAGGTCCACCTTGGGCCTGGCTAGGATCGTTCATTTTTAAGATCATGACTCTCTCTCTTAGCTTGTGGGTCATCCCAAAGTACTGGGCCCCCACTAGAGGATTTTTCTTCTCCCTAGGACACCTGTTTATGTGCTTAGACCTTGACCCTCCTTAGGACGAAGGATTCCATTTTCCACAGGAAGCACACTTACATTCTTGTGACCCATATGCATCATCTGTATGAATTGATTGTATTGTGTGGTGGTCATTGAGGGATAGAGTTTCTCCCCTTATGCACATTGTGTGCCTACAGATAGTGCATGATCTGTGTGTGTGACTCATGCATTGGCATAGCATTTCATGATGATACCGCCCTTGCTTCATCAGGGCCTCGCCTCCATTGGGATATTTGTGGATGGCCGTATGAGTGGACACCGGAAATATTACTTGAGCATACTGGGTGCATAGGATGCCCATGGGTGAAATTCCCAAAACTTCCATGGTACCAAGGATCTGCTCCAACGCCGTGACCGAGTGGCAACTATGAGTGTACGAGGGCCTTATACCGTTAGGCCGCGACTCCTACTGTCGTGTAGTTGGTTGGATAGGGGTGTGGCCTTACCTGCCTGGTGGTAGGAGGCGTTGCTAGGCTGAGTCTGACCAGCTCGTAAATGGGTCTGCTACCTTCAGGCCTTGTTGGTGATTGGCTGTCCACAGGCGGGTAGTGAGGTCTCTTACGCTCGTTTGACTGTGCGGGGTCTGTAGAGCGGCAGTCATTCAGTAGTGTAATGGACCCCGGTCTCGGTAACCGGACTCACAAGGAACCCGATGGCCGGTTTTGGCCACAACAGCCTCCGTAGAACTCCATTCTCGGCTTCTGAGGTAGGTTCCAATCCTGGGATCCTACAAGGAGGATTTCTATAACAATATAATCATTTCCAATGCGAGCATACCCTTGATTATAGCAAGTACATATGAGAAGAAGAAGGGGCACACATCATAAAATCCACTAAGGATTTGAACTTTTATAAGCTTATATCAGGTCCGAAAGGACATACATAAGATAATGGGAAAATAGAGAAAGGTCAGCAACACTGGAGTCCTCAACTCAACTCAACTCTACTCCACGCTCTACTGCTACGATGCCTGCCTAGAGTCTCCTGCACACATCAATCGTGCATAAGCTTATAGAAGCTTAATGGGTGGTGAAAGTGTGTGACAAAGGTGCACAGAAGAATAGGAGGATGTACAAGGAAAGAAACTTGCTCAATGAGAATATCACTAGCCTTACCAAGGCTTATCATAAATACGATGCAACGAGTACTGGACGCCATACTAAGGCAATGCATGAAGGGGCTTACCCAGCTAATGCTAATGCGATGCAAGTAGTGCCAGTGCTCATATCCAAACCACATATCAAGTACATTTCCAATCATAAGGAAATCACCAGGGTCCATTGCACATTCAGCTGGAAATTGCATATGCGACAGTGGCATATGCGATTTCCGTACATGTGCGATCGCATATGCCACATATGCGAGAATATGCAATGTATGCGATTCACCAACAGTCAGAAATCTGACCGTTTTCTAACTACTGGGATTTTTTTATTTTAAAAAAATTTTAAAATATGTATTTTTAGTCTATAAATGGGCATTCAAAGCACTCATACAAGCACTCAAAGTTCAAACTCTCTCTCTATCTCTATTTTCTACTCTTACACTCTTTCTTATATAATTCCAAGGCCCAAGCTCCATTCATATTTCTTTCAAGTTTGAAGTTTCAATCAAGGGACAAGGATTCAAGAATCAAGAAAGTAAAGCAAACAAGATTCAAGATTACATCGAAATTGAACTCTCTTTCTAGTTTCTTCCAAGTTCTAAATATCATAATCATATTCACACACCCACCACTCTCTCTTTCTATCTCTCTTTCTCAAAGTTTCTTTACATTCAAGACTTAAGAGACTCAACTTACAAGTTGCAAGTTAGTTTGTTATAGTTTGAGTTTCTTCTAAGTTCTAACATTTTTATTTTTTTTTCTTTTTTAAAGTTTGTTACTTACAACACTAGTTACAAGTTACAAATTACTTATAAGTTACAAGTTATTACAAGTTAGTTACAACTTACAAGAGTACAATACAAGTCTACAACATTCTCTCAAGATTCAAGACTCAAGTCAAAAGTGAAGAATTTGTGTTTCTATAAATTTGTAATTGTGTGTAAATCTCTCTCTCTCTCTCTCTCTCTCTCTCTCCCCCCTCTCTTTTACTACAAGAATTTATTCATTTTTTTTTCTTATTTTCCCCCTATTTTTCTGTTTTATTTTTTATTTTTTATTTTTTAAATTTGAAATTTAAAATTTTTTTAAAATAATTATTATTATAATTTTTTTAGAAAAAATAAAAAAATAAAAAAAATATGCGACCACATATGCGATTGTGTGATTGCATATGAGCACAGGCATATGCAATCGCACACGATCGCATATGTGATTTGACAACATTGTCTGTATCCCAAGGATGTGATACGTAACGTGATATTGATATTTCGAACACTGGTTGTGGTGAAGTTTTATTAGCAGCTGCCAACCTGACATAACTCACCTTATCTGGGCTTGTGGCGGGCAATGAGAGCACAAAACTTCCACATGCGTGATTTAGAATTGAAAGCATTCAAGGGAACTTAAAAGTAGCACCAATTGGTAATAAAATGAGGGAAAGTAGATTTAGATAATTTGGCCATATGTGGTGGAATTCAAGAACTACACAAATCTAGTTGAGAAAGGGTTAAAAATAGTCTCAAGCAGTGTTGTCATATGTGATCACATGACATTTTGACAATGGTTTTATGACCGTTGGGCATTATGTGGTCCCATAAAAAAATATGTGATTGCGTATGCCATAGGTATGCAATGGCATAATCTCCATCAAAATCACATCAATAAAATTTCTAGTTTAAATGATCTCTATTCAAAATCACATCGAGAAATTTTTTGTTGTTTATTTTGGTTGATTTTTTTTTTTTATTTTTTTATTATTATTTTATCACATTTCTTTAGTTCGACTACTTGTTAGTTCACTTGTTATAGTATAATAGTCTAATCAGTGTAATAAATAAATATACATATATATATATATATATATATATATATATATATATATATATATATATATATAAATAAAATTGGTAATAAAACTATAAAAAGTAATTCCCTACCATTGTACTATTTTTACATAAATTTTTTCCTTTTTTTTTTCTTTTAATTTTTTCTTAAAAAAATACACTTCGGGGCTGTGTGCATATGTGATTGTGCAGTCCATATGCGCACAGCCCCCTTGGGTCACACAAGATTGGATATGCAAGCAAAAAAGTCAAAAATGAGAAGGAAAAATGGAAAAAGCCCTTCAAAGGGGCACTAGGCTACTATGAATGGTCATAAAATGGAAAAAGGCCCCTTACGGTTCGAGCCATTATGACCTCATGTCACTTAATAGCTCTTGCCGTTACCGTTATGTTTATTGCATACCGTTATGACATTTTCTTCTATTTTCTGAGACAGAGAAAAACACATAAAGTTGTTGTTGTGGTTGTTTTTATTAATTTTTTAACATGTAAAGGAAGAAAATAAAAATCTAACAAAGATTTAAAGCTATATTACAAAAAAGAAAAGTTTTAAATGTTTGTTAAGAGGCTGGTTGGTAGGCAGGGACCTAATAATTTTTATTTGCGAGACTAATTATTTTTTTTGCTTCTCTTTTTAATAAGTGGGTTTCCTTTACCTTTTAAAGAGTAATTTTGTCAAAACTAAAGTTGTTTTTCATTTAAGACTCAGAGGTACAATATTTACTTTTATCTTCTTCTTCTTCTTCTTCTTCTTCTTCTTCTTCTTCTTTTTTTTTTCTTTTCTTCTTTCCTTCTTTCTATCTTTCTACTTCTTCAGGCTAAAAAGAGTCATTTCAAGAAGTATCAATGGGAAGATTTTGTGCTTAGCTGTCTAAATGGATGGATGTGGCTGAAGTTTGTTGCATATGCATGCTGATGTTGAATGTTTTTGAGATATGATTTGTTCCCTGCTTTAGAAGAAGCCATGTATATATGAATTGTCCTGAACACAGGATTTACTCTATTGGAGCTGTTTGCTTGAAATAGAGTTCAGTGCTAATTTTGATTGTTGATTGTGGTAGAATGTATCTTTTGATTTCCTTGCTGCAATGTTTTTCTGCTTATTTCAATATTCATGTTAATATTCTCGTCAGTGCTAATTTTGATTGTTGATGGTGGTAGAATGTATCTTTTGATTTCCTTGCTGCAGTATTTTTCTGCTTATTTCAATATCCATATTAATGTTCTCTTTGAATAAAGGATTGTTCACCTAGTAACACATCTGTGCTTGAGTTTCTTCTTTGTATTTTGATCAAATTTCACCTGATTGCAGACGACTCATGTTGCAGCACAGTATGGTCAGACAGCTTTTCTTTATCATGTTGTCACAAGATGGAATGCTGATCCAGATGTGCCTGATAATGATGGAAGAACCCCTCTCCATTGGTATTCAATTGCTTACCTTGTCTGCATTTATGATTTGCACATTCTAAAACGTTCATTGGTGTGACATGCTGATGGTGCTACAAAGCAAAAAATAGTTCTAACTTTTTCATCCAAGAATAGCAGTGGGAACAAACTCTTTTAGTTTTTTCCTGATTTAATTGCATGGACAGATTCTAGATCCACCTTTGAGTTCTCTGGTTTTCATCCAATCCACACACAAACAGTATAGAAGCAAAGAAAGAGAAAGGACTGGTTCTTGTGGAATCTCATCCCGAAAGAAACTATAGGACTCTCGCCTATAGTTAAATGAAGCATGAAGCGAAGCTACAACAGAGTCAGGTTTGGGAGCAGGGAAGTGTCTGCTTTAAAATTTTAGCAAGTCTAAACATCCTTGTAGTAGGAGCAAAGCTCAATTTGAAGGGTTCCCTAGCCTCTAGGTTTTAGAAGAGTAAAACTTCTAGAGAAGATTTCCAATCATAGGAAACACAAAAATAAATCTTTAATTGCAGGAGATCCTTATTGGAGTTGGAAGGATTTCTTAGGCTTTTGGAGCTTTTGTGGGGGAGTCCGTCCTTCTCTAGGAGTCGTTAATTTGCCCACCTGGTCCCTGAACTGCTCTGGCAAGTTCTATGTTCAATCACTGTTCAAGCTCTTTAGCAGCCCTTCCAATCTTGTTAGGACCAACTTCCCCTCTTTCGTTTGGTCTCATGGCACTCCCTCAAAAAGTTCAGGGTTCATTTGGCTTTTAGCTGTATCGCTGTTCAAGGGAAACACTAGGAAAATAGGTGGAATTTTCTATTAGAACTCCAGAAGATGTTAGAAGACACATAATCACCTTCTTAGAACTCAAAACATTACAAAGCGATTATACATAATTGGTTTCTATTGTATAAGGGCCTATTAGGTTTTCATTGTATAGGGGCCTAAACCCTGCATCTTCTGATGAAAGCAGTGCATTTATATCCAAAAATGAGTTCATATTTTTAAAATATCATACAATACAAATAATAAAACAAAAACATACAACCACAAACAAAAGGGAACTAAATATATACTTTCACCTCAAACCCTCATGGAGTTACAAGGTGGCTCAAAGTCATCATCATTGTCCCCACTAGTGGGGCCATAATACTTGCATTACCATTTACCTAACTTTCATTACCATTGTAGGAGGTAAAAATTGGAGAAATTAGGATCTCCCAAATTCATGGTTAAATTTTTTCTTTAATTTTATTTTTAATTGTTTTTCCCTCGATCCATGTCAATGCATAGACATGGATTCCTATTAGAATCCAGGCTAACATGTGGAGAGAGAACAAATTTTCTCACCTTTGAGATCAGCATATTTCCACTTGCAAGTCATGATTTCTCCAATAAATTCATTATTTAATGTGAAATACCCCTTGGAAGAGATCGCCTCCCGGAAAAAAACAAACAAACATTTTTTTCTTTTGCTGAATTTCACATGTAATTTTGCTTGATTTGCTTAAACGCGCAATAATGTATCAACAATTACTTGCATCTATAACAAAGGGACTGTTGATATCTCGCGATATTTTAAATATCACAAGATATTAGCGATGTTATCGATAATGTTGCTGATAACTTGTAAACTGTGTTATTACCCTTATATATCATACCACCGAGGTGCAACATGGATAATATCGGTCGATATTATAAATAATATCAGCGATATTTTGAACACTGGCTGTGGTTGGGGTTGGGGTTGGGGTTTGGGTTGTTGATTTGGATTGGGTTTAGGGTAAATGGGTTGGAACGGATTTGGGGATTGGGGAAGAATTAAGGCTAGGAGTTAGTTTGCAGTAGAAATTGAGCCTAAATTAGGATTTAGATCTTAGGTGGAAGAACCTAAGGTCTAACTGAAGTTATGGCCCTTGATAGAATGGAATGGCAGAACAAGATTCGTATAGCTGACTCCAATCAGTTGGGATAATGCCCTCACACTTAGTGCAACTATATTTTAGGTTGGGAAATTATGGGGAATATTTGAGAATTGGATTTGAATTTGTGTTAGATATAGGATTGGGGTTTCAAATTTGGGTAGATTTAGGGAAATTGGAGATTTATGGTCAAGGTTTTGGAAAATTGAGGAATTTGAAAAATCTAAGGTTTGGGATTGTGGATTGGAGGATGGAGAAATGTTGGGGACTTAGCAAAAATATGGTTTTACAGTTTGGGAGGTTTAAGGTTAGGGTTTTGAGGGTTCAATTTGAGGGAGGTTTTAGGGAATTATGTTTTGGGAGGTTTAAGGTTAGGGTTTTTGGGGGAGATGGGGTTTAGCAAAATCAGGGGTTTAGAGTTTGGGAGGTTTAAGGTTTATAGGGTTTTGGGGGCTCAATTTGGGGGAGATTGAAATTAGGGTTACAGTTGGGATCTGGTAATCAAAAAGATTTTGGTAACTGGGGAAAGGAAAAGAAAAAAAACTACTTACCCATGAAAAACTTTCTGTGGTACCAAAGGTTGATGGAGATAAAAGCTAAAAGCAGTTTGAACTTCATTCCCGTCCAAGAATATCACAAGGAATGTGTGTTTTGTTGTTTTCCCAGATTTTAATAGCCTGGACAGATTTCATTTGATTAACATACAAACAGCATGTTAGCGAAGGAAGATAGAAAAAGGATCAGTTCTTGTGGAGTCTCACCACAAGAAGATGAGTCTCACCACTGGTTTCTAGAATAGTCACACTTCTAGAGGAGATTTCAATCACAGTAGACACAAAAAAAAGCTTTAATTAAATTGCATAAAGCTTTCATTAGATCATATACTATGGTATCTAAATCCATACATATGGCTATGAACTTTAGGGAATGGTTACTTTAATTGATAAAGAAAACAGCAAAACCAAAGGAAATCTATACACATTTTTGGCTAGGTATTGTATGGCCTTGGTACAAAAATGTTCGCCAAGGCCTTCCAATGTTGTTCTTTTTAGTTTTCAATTCACCGATTGATGTATTGTGTAATGTTTGGGGTGATGATTCCTCGTCCTTGTTCTTATTGTTTTCTATTTTTTGGCAATAAATTTTTTGTTAGGTAGAAAAAATATAGAAAAATAGAAAAATAAAAAGTAAATCCTATCGGCCCTCAAACTAATCCATCCATTGTGAAGGAAAGAAAACTTAATAAGAGAAACCAACTTAATGACTCCAAAAACCACTCAACTACTTTCTCTATGTACAACCGCATGGGCTTGGATATGTGTACGTATGAAACCCTCCCATACTCTATGGTTGTTTGCATAAACCCAACAATAAGGCTGTCAATTGGATATGTGGGACCAAGTCCAATCAATGGAATTTGATTGGATACGTGTGCCTCAAATTGACCTTAAATCATGTCCTGATCTTTCACTAGCCAGCCATGGGGTCCACTAGTAAACCATGATTGTTGCTCCAATCAGTGTTCGAAATATTGGTATCGCATTACATATCCAATCCATCAGATACAAATACGTATCAGTTATCGGACGGGATATATCGTTTGTATCGGGTAATTTATCGCACTTTTTGGGAAAATAGGGAAACATTGGGAAAATGGTTGAATTTTTCAATGAAACATCAGGGATTGTTAAAAAAGACCTTAATACACACTTTAAAATCATAACATCTCCAAAAAGAAGTGCATGGCACAATAGGTTTCCTTTGTATGGGGTCCTAAGTTATGCGCTGTCTAACTAAATTAATGCAATTATATTCAAATTGAATGCATAAAATTTAGAGTGTTTGTGATGATCATTTCATCAAACACTCCTAAATACTCTGAAATTAGTCTCAATTGACAGTTGGTTGAAGGGAAATTTCGACAAAAATAATACTTTAATTAACTTTTAATTAAAAAATGATTTTTATTTTCCGCACATTGACAAGGACTTAACAAATCAATAGATCAGCCCTCATGCATACTTGATTTCATGTTTGGAGTGCAACATTGCAAGCAATTTGGGAGAAATTGGGAAAATTTTAACTTTTTCCCAAATTCGACCACCTACACCCAAATTTCGAAATTGGAGTGTATGTGGAAAACATGAAGAACCAATGGATATCAAAATCAAATTTTGGGAAAAAAACATGGAAAACATGAAGAACCAATGGATATCGAAATCAAAGCTCCAGCTCTATGATTTTTCATGCAAAACATGAAGAACCAATGCATTTATAACCATTTGACGCTGATTTAACATAATTCTAACAAAAAAAAGAAAAAAATTGAAAATTGAAAATGCTCACCGGATCGAACATGTGGGATATATTGGCACTACCTATGCTTTTTTGTATCACACATGCGGGTTACAAGATATATCATGGGATATATCGGCCGATGTCATCGATATTTAAAACATTGGCTCCAATGGTCCTTCATTACATAGACAACATTCCAATGGCTTGACTGATTTGGTTGGCTGACAGTTAGGTGACAAAAGGAGTTTTATTGCATTGATGCCTCACGCTGAGATTAGTTTCTTGTTTTAGCTTCAATTGCAGCATGAATATGATCTTCTAGAACTAATTGCCCTTAGAAGTGACATCATTATTCAGCATGACTACTAGTTGTGGTTATTAGAAAGTTCTAGGACCTGTTCCTTTCAGCAGGTTAATTGATTCTAGTTCTGTTCATTCTCCAAATTTGTAGGGCTGCTTATAAAGGCTTCGCCGATTGTATTCGCCTTCTATTATTCCTGGATGCTTATAGGGGGCGACAAGATAAAGAAGGTAATCAATCCTTTATCTTTAAAATGTTTCCTTGTGAATTTGCCTTTTGTTGTTCGAAAAGGTATTAAACTTATGTGATCTTGTCTTGCGGTAGTAAATTGTTATTCCATCTTGTTCATATTATTTTTGCATGGACAAATAATTCCTTATGCTTGTTTCCATCCATATTCCATTAGGTTGTACCCCTCTTCATTGGGCTGCTATAAGGGGAAACCTTGAGGCATGTACAGTGCTAGTTCAAGCAGGGAAGAAAGAGGATTTGATGGTGACAGACAACACAGGCTTTACTCCAGCACAACTGGCATCTGACAAGAATCATCGGCAAGTCGCTTTTTTCCTTGTAGGTATTCTTAGCTGAAGAACAGTTGGTATTTTGCAGTGGTCAAGCAACTTCTAGTCAATAATCTGTCGCTTTATCTTTGATGGACCCATACCATATGAATTGCTTCAGCAGCACTGATCTATTGCATGATAACTGTTGGTATCTCTAAGTGGCTAGTTGATTGTTTGAAGTGTGACATTAGTAACCATGGGACTTACACCACATCTCCTGTTGAGGATGGGACTCTCAACTTGTATACTGATTTCTACCAGTCATTTTGTTTTGGTTTTTATATGGATATGGAAACGTTTTTTACTTGGAATAAGAGACATTGTAGAATAGGCTATGAACCCCGACAACCCTGCCCCCCCCCCAAAAAAAAAAAAAAAAAAACTCTCTCAAAATTTCTTCTTGGCACTGTTTAGATTTTGAAAAATCCACTACTGAACATAGTCCAGACTCGAATATCCCTCTTATTAGTGCTTAATGCAAGTGAAAAATATATTATTAGGTTCTTAAATTGTAATATTCAGCCTATAATCATAACATTCAATTAGGACGTATTGGAGATTGAAATTTGATCATGAAATTCAATTGGTTTGTGACCTTCAGATTGCAGATGAAACTTTGCTCTTCTTTGATTCTGATAGCAATCCAAATTGACAATTTAAGGAAGGTCATTCAATGCTTTGGAGCCTTGTTTTTTCAGTAGATCAATATCCTTAAAAGTGAACTTCTAGGTGTCAGATTGGACTCGAGGAAGTTCCTAGACTTGTAGGGGTGTTCAGGTGAAAGCAAGGCTCTTTTTCCTGTTCTTTTCTACATATGTGTATTGACAAGCCTGGTAAGCATTCATGGTACAAGATAGTAGAGAGATTGGAAGGGAATGTTCTAGTTGGAAAAGCAGATGTTTGTCGCTAGGAGGTAGAATCATGTTGATCAAGTTAGCCATGTCTAGCATGCCAATCTTCTTTATGTCCTAATTCCAGTGCTAGGTTAGTGGTTTTTTTTTTTTTTGGAAGGATAATTGATGTTTATTAAGAAGCTGCCCTGTAACTGCTAAGAACAGCAAAAGAATATAATAATAATAATACAAGAAGCTAGCCAGGGGATAGAAAAAGGATCAATCCGAAATAGGATAATGTTTTGCACCATCAGCCCCTGCTGCCCATTCCATTACACCCCTTTTGATTTTCCACACAACTTCCTCCCATGGCCCTGTTTTGTTATGATAAAAGAGGGCGTTGCATTCACCCCAAATGTTCCAAAGGACTACCAGTAAAAATAAGCGCCAAACTGAATGTTTTCATTTTGCAAGCCGAACATTGTGCCATGAAAAAATAATGACTCTACTGAGGAAGGCATCACCCAACTAACTTCAAAGGCTTTGAGGATGTGTGACCACACTTGATGAACGTATGGGCAATGCACGAATATTTGATTAATTGCTTCCACATCAGCCATACAAAGGCTACAAATGTTGATTTTTGTCAGTGGTAGCTTAGAATTATTGATAGATCGAAAAAAATCCATCAGGAGTTCCTTTGGAGAGGTTTATAAGATAAAGCATAAGTTCCATTCATGGTATAGAGTGATGTATGCAAACCTTTTAAAGAAGGTGGGGCATGTATAGGATACTTGAAAATCATGAATTCAACTACCCTACATAAATAGTTCTGGAGGTGGGGGGGGGGGGGGGGAACTGGATAGCTCTTGGAAGCAATTCATTTTGAGCAAATATGTGGTAGACGTGGGAGGATTGTTCAAAAATTCATCCTTAGTACAGAGCTTTGGGTCCTTGGAAAGCAATCATCATCATCATCCAAGTCTTTTGCCAACAATTAGGGTTGGCTATGTGAATTATGTTATGCGATTCCACTCTATCAAGGGCCATGACATCATTTGGACCATAGGTCATCAGAAGTGAAAATAATTTCAAGAAGGAAATAGTCTTCTGTGTGGCAAATGGTGGTCACATCCTCTTTCCAGAGGATGTCTAGTCCATTTATCGGCCCCTTTACTTGATTCACCACAAGTTGGATCAAGCCTACTTCATTGACAAAGGTGTTTGTCTCTCACCATTTCTGCCACAATCATTTAAGTGAGGAGCTGGAAGAAATGGTGCACTTGCTCAATCTGCTTCAGAAATGGAAGGTGTAGCATTTTGTTGGCTTGTAGAAAAGGGCAAAGTGCTAACTATCAATAATCTAAGGGCAAATGCCTAACACTAATGCATGCATTATGTCCCTCTAATATTCAAAATCGGTGCTTATGCATTGTGATTTTGCTTGTGCTGTCTGGGGGAGGTTCGTTGACCTGTTTTGGTCCTCTTAGGTGATGCTAAAGTCAATTGGCTTGTTCATTCTGGCTTAGCATGATGGCGGTCTTGGCCATAAAGGGGAATTTTGTAGAGGCTTCTTGATGCAGGACAACTAACCACTTGCTCTAAAAGCTCGAACTGATAGAGCATGGCGAATTAATCCCTTTATCTTATAGCCCAGGTCCCACATCCCATGGGTTAGGACCTTGGCCGAAACCACCCCCCCCCCCCCCCACATGAGTGTAACAATTGATCTTTCTACAATTGTGCAAGCAGCGGTGTAGAGGTTTTCAGGAGAGCCAAAGTGAGCCTGGTTGTGAGGCCAAGTCTCTCAAGTCATTCGACTATTGTTCTTTTAGTTTTGTTGATTCATTTTTGAATGTTTTGCCTTAATGCTTTGGGGCAGAATCTGTCATAATTGCATTCTCTTTTCATTTCTTTTAATAAATTTGATCTTAGCTCTCAAAAAGAGCCAATGATACCAAGTATAGGCCTTGATTCACGAGTCCCCTCTTACCTAGATTAAACATATCCATGCAGTGGTGCACTTCCCTTTCTTTCTTTCTTTCTTTCCTTTTTATTTATTTATTTATTTTAAATTTTCCCTTCCATTAATCACCCCACAAATCTATTCTTCTTTGTTGATTAAGATTTTTTTAGCAAAATTTGATTGGTAGGATTTAAGTCATTAATTGTAAAGTTTTTCAAAACAATGGCTAGAAACGTAGAGAAGAATTTCTCATGTTGTAGGTTAGGGATGTCATTTCGTTGCATAAGTTCATTTTGATAATGTCTTTTATGATATTGAGATAAGGTCCTCAACTCCATCTGCTAGCGATGTTCCAGCTGGTCCACAGCTTTGGAAAGGAGGGAAGATGTCAAGTGGGTAGCTGGTAATCAAACCATGATTTCTTCTTTTGAATCTTGATCAAGCTAGTTGGTCCATAGAAGCAATGCATCACAGTTTGTAAGTCTGGTTGGGGGTGTAAAGTGCATGAGCTGATTCAACCAAAGTGA
Organism: Magnolia sinica; assembly: GCF_029962835.1. Classification (NCBI taxonomy): domain Eukaryota; kingdom Viridiplantae; phylum Streptophyta; class Magnoliopsida; order Magnoliales; family Magnoliaceae; genus Magnolia; species Magnolia sinica. The sequence continues at coordinate 56,708,469 of NC_080582.1, forward strand.
AAACTAGAACTTAATTGCATAAATATGATAAAATGTACCAATTCTAGAAGCCAAATTCTTCATTTGATGATCTCAAACATGATAATGAAGCTCAAAAACACGACTACAGCAAGACATACGTAAAGGAATGTAGAGCTACTAATTTAGCAGCACATAATGAAGGGTAAAAGCAATACCTGCTGGAAGACAGGAAGAGGGGAAACTTATGCTAAAAACCTAAAAGTGAACTTTTTCCTTATTCAACAATCCAAATGTCACTGCCACTGGATACAACGGATTTGAACTAAGAAATATGGTAGGATCATTTGCCTAAATACAGACAGCTATCCAGGGTTCTGTCACTCCATTTGCCTTTAGGATCATTTGTCCATGCTGTTCGCCTCATTTGGCATGGCAGATGGTGTTCTGTGTGTCATTTCATTTTATAGGATTATTGCCTAAATACGGACTTCATTTGGCAGTTGCCGCTCCACGTGTTACTTCACTGCAGAGGAAGTTTTACTTTCCTGTCATGATAGTTTGAAACTTACTAGCTCTTGGGGAACTTTTTTCTTTATCTAGTGTCAGTATAGAGTATTTCTTTCCCGTTAGGTTTTTCCTAAGAAAAATTTGATGATCTCTTATTACAGTTATGCCGTTCGATCATCTCTTTATTTTTGTGATGCTTTTTCTTACATTTGTTTGCAGGGAAATGCTAGAAGGTTGTTAGAGAAACGCTGGGATGGGAACAGCCGACTTGGAAAAATTGCAAAATTAGGGCTTGCACCTGTACTTTGGTGTATGATTATAGTGCTACTTGCCATCTATATTCATTCTGTCATCACAGGTGTGTTGCTGTGCCTCTTGCATGTACAAACTGCAACATCTCCTCAGTCATGGTATGGTGCTTATTTTGGCTGCTTGTTTTTGGTTGCAGCATCACATCTGTTGAAAATAACAGCTGGATTCGGTTTTTTCGCATGGTCGGGTGTTTTCCTTGCCACTGCCGGACTAGTCATGTTTTATAGATGTAGCAGGTATGCTCAATAGAGCTTTTATCATTATGGTACTTTGAATCAGTGATGGTCTGTATTTATAGCTACTCAAGCATATGAAATCAATAGGATTTTAACAAAAGGTTGTTGTGTTGCACAATATGTACACACCGATCCATAGCTCAAGTGGTAGACTGAGTGAAGATCACCTTGTTTCAACACTGAGGTCTTGGTATCGATTCCCAAGTGGAGTGTGAACAGTGGGGTGTGTGTACTAACAGGCTAACCAATTAAAAAAAAATTATGTAAAAGATTGGCTTCTTTTTTTGTTAAATAATAAAAAAAGAACTACTGAAAGTTGAAGGGCTTTTGGTTCATCACTGCATTTCACGTTAAGTTCTGTCAATCTGGTTTAGTGCATGAAGAAGAAAGGCTTAAAAACCAGCGCAATTTGCTGACTTGCCAGTCAAAACTTGTATTAGTCATGGCATTGGACTCAGTTGAGTTGTGATATTTTATGAATGAGAATCTCCCTTCATCAAAATTACGTGGGTATACTGTACCTGTTTCCTCTGAAACCAGTGAAACTAGAATTATGTTTTCTTGGCTGAATCTTTTATAGTGGATGTGCAAGAAAATTAGATTTGCGATTATTTTACGCATATGGCAATGTTGTTTTCTGTATTTGTGGTCTTGTGCAAATGTAGTGGTTCACATTGCTGCTTCATACTAGGAAAATACCTGTGCCGTCAAGTTGATGCCAAACCTTGAGTTTAATGAGAAGACGAGGTTGATTGGTGATTATTATTAAAAGGTTCCATTAGGAATCTGCTCCTACTTTACATCTCCTTTCAGCAAACATGAAGTCGGTTTATTTTCTTTGCAACCCGCAGTTTTGTTTTTGTTTTTTTTTTCCCTTTCCTTTCCAAACTTGTCTCAGGGATATTATCATTTGCTCACTGTTGGTCAAAATCTCACTGAGGTTGCTGCACTTTACAGGACAGTAGTCATCTTCCACTTTCCGTGTATATCATATATAATGAGAGTAGCTAGGGGCCAAAATTTCCCTCAATTAGTTTTTGATTTGCTAAAAATATGAATTATTAGAGGGCATGGGAAGGGTGGTATTGGGAAGCAAGGGAGGAATTTATCGAGGTTGTCATTATTGGCCAGCTTGTGGGTATTATGGGGAGGCAAATAACCGATGCTCTTGCAACTTTAGCAGGGTAGTTTCGGAGGTTTTTAGGAGGGAAAAATTGTGTGTAATGGACCAGGCCTTGAACATGTTAGTTCTCAGCGATTGTCCCCTTTCCTCTATTTCTTGGGCTGCTTTGCTTTGGCTGTTTTGATCTTGTTTGATCAGTAAAATCGTTACCTTCTAGAAAATTACCAAAGGCCATGGGAAGGGTATTGAGTCAAAGTAAAGAGAATTAGGTAAACAAGGTGAAGCCATCTCTGTCCGGTGAGAGAGGGGTTCTATAGAGAGACCTGCTTTTTTTCTACGAGAAACATTTGGATACTATGACAGAGTACAATAGTTGATATGTAGCCAGTTAAAATTGTAACATGACATATAGTTATTCAAAATAAACTCTCCAGATTGGTGAACATAAAATGGACCAGGAATTTATATGACTCTTAAACCAGAAAATACGTTGATTTAAATTCTTAACTGGCAGATTGGTGAACATATAATGGACAGTCAAATGAGAACATTCAATTGTCCAAATTCAACAAAAGAATGCTCATTAATCAGAAGACACAATAGTTAAATCAATCTGAATTTTGAATAATAGGCTATCTAGAGTGGGTCCCATGACATGGATAGTTTCGTTGAGTTAATGTATGTCACGAGTAGAATTTCAGAGTGCCGGAGTATAAACCATGATACTCTGCCAGAGTATCAAATAACTCCCTTTTGCAACTGCTTCTCTTCTGCTTTCTCACTTTGGCAAATCACTTCCTCTCTATCCATGTGCATTGCATGTGCTGAATGTACTAGTACCATTAATTATATTTAATGGTAATTCACAAACATTTTTCCTTCTATTCTTGTCTTTATGCTGTTATTTTGTGCATTTCCATGTGCTGTTTGCTGCCTTCTGATTCAACTAGTCATTTTCAATAGCTCTCTTGTTTCCGAGTTTTAAAACCATGGTTTGAATTCTGTGTTGTATCAATGGATATCCATCCTTCAACCATGAAATCAACCACTACAAGTACACACTGGGGTATATTGAATCCTCATCTAGCTCATCAAGTTGCATGCACCTGAAATGTCAATTTCCTTTGCAAATCTGCTGCATCTGCAGATGCTTCATTTATGTCCTATGCTGTTCTCTTTGCTGGATCTTTTATACTTAAACATGCAAGGGTATGGATGTGCATATTATTCTCTCAAATTTTATCTTCTTAACCTTTCAGATGATTTACTTAATAAAATATGTTTCACATATTAAATTCTTTTTATTACTTTCATCCATCGGGGCATGTTTGCAGATATACTCATTAAGATGCTAAAGTATTGCTTTACATAAGTATTTTTGTAGATGCTGTAAATTATTGTCTGATTTGATGTGTTTCTTTGTTTTCCTTTTGCTTGTAGGAAGGATCCTGGTTACATAAAAGTGAATCTACATGATTCACAAAATCTGAAAGACGACGTAAGTTGCAGTTTCATGGTCACTTCTTTGACTTTTGATGGGTCTTTACTTGTTTATTGACATCTCTTCTCTATGCTTCTTGGCTTAGCATTTCTCTTGAAATATCTTCCTATCTGATCTCTCTTTTATTCTTGAACAGGAACCTTTATTAAAGACAGAGCTGAATAATCCTGCACTGTTAGCTGGGAATTGGTCTCAGTTGTGTGCAACATGCAAGGTGACATCCCATTCTAGTCTTCGTTCTTTTGTACTTGTCAGTCATAACTAGTTTTCTTTCAATGATATTTTGTTTTCGTTCTTTTAGATTGTCAGGCCTTTACGTGCGAAGCACTGTTCCACCTGTAATCGTTGTGTGGAGCAGTTTGATCATCACTGCCCTTGGGTATCGAATTGTATTGGCAAGGTGCTTTGACACTGATGAGTTGAATCTTACTTCTAATTGCTTTTTTTTTTTTTCCCCTCAATATACACATTCAGGTGGCTTCTCACATACACATTCATGTAGCTTCTCCTGTGCTTTGATTGAATCCTTAAATGTTTTGTTTTCACTGCAGAGAAACAAATGGGATTTCTTTATGTTTCTTATTCTAGAAATGTCTGCAATGCTGGTCACTGGTGCTGTAACTTCTATACGTACGTGTATTCTGGAAATCCTTTCCTCTAGCCCTTTTAGTGAAGCTTATGCTAGGTGCTTTTTTATCTACCCTGATGGAAAATTTTCCTTTTTCTGAAATGCAGGAATCTTGACAGATCCAAGTTCTCCGTCTTCTTTCGGAGCATGGTTGAACTTTGCTGGCACGCATCACACCAGCGCTATATCATTTCTGGTCATGGATCTTTTCCTTTTCTTCGGCGTTGCAGTCTTAACTGTTGTACAAGCTTCACAGGTATGTTGATAAAATACTTGGTGGTTGCATGTTTCCTTCAATTTATTGTTGCCATGGATCATTTCCACAGTGTAGATTTACAGGACTTTGATGAATTGCAATAGCATGGCATTTTATGGGTGCTAACGTAATCATTGAAATCTCCTTTTGCCATTTGGCTTGGAAAGAGCAGGCCACTTCAGCCCTTAGCAATCAAATCTCCTTTTAAATCATAATACCTATGGCTTGTATCTTTAAGTTCTTTGATGACAAGAGATGGCCTTGTGTTTGACTTCAAAAAGCTGGCTCAACTCAAAACTTAGCAATTATGATTAAATATGATTAGCTCATAATGATTTAAAGTGATAGCAGAAATGCTAGGGATGCCTGCCCCTAGTGGCTTGGTCTTTTGCCCCACCATGCAATGATCCAGACCATTCATCTAGAAGGTGCCATCATGATGGGCTACATGTTAAGAGTCTTATTTATCAGAGATCATGCTGTCCATACAAACGGAGAAGCAATGGTCGAGAAAAGCAGCTTCTTATTTTAGCATGGATAGTTTGGACCTCTGATCAGTGAGATTTTGCCATGTGGAACCATATACAATGCAATCCAGATCCTGTGGTGGAGCAGAAGGGGCGAGCAGCTTTTGTGACCCTTGCCAGCAAAGCTCATGAAGATGACAATTGATGCATTTTAATGGTGGTACTGAATCGCTTCCTTTTTTTCCATGGTGTAGATCTCTCGCAATATTACGACGAATGAAATGGCAAATGCAATGCGCTATAGTTATCTCAGAGGACCAGGCGGAGGCTTTAGAAATCCATATGATCATGGTGTTCGGAAAAACTGTTTGGATTTCTTGATAAATGGTTATAATGAAGACATCGAGTACATGGAACAACCAGTCCATTCTGAAGGTATCGGGATGGTTCCAATTACCAGAAATACTAATTTGCAGAATGGGGAGAACCAATGTCATCATGCCAATGGCAACGGCCACGTCTGCATTGATGTGGAATCGGGAAACACGAGCCATCATGGGCTTGTACATTCCTCCCATAACCATGGAAAGAGCGATGGGGTCCCTTTGGGCTTGGGTCTTGGGCTTGGACGGAACAATGCTCATCATCATCATCACTCGCATTCTCTTGTAGCTTCGTGATTCATCACCATACCAAGGGAGGAGAATGTTGTCTTTGTAGCTAAAGCATGACATGGTTGTGCTTCAATACCTCCATTCATTTCAGTTTTGTGCAGTTATCTTTCTGTATTTTGAGTTCTATCATTCTAGTGAAAATGATTGAGTCTTGGACATCACTAGTGAAATTTCACTATTGGTGAACCTGCTCATGGCATCGGATGGTGAAAAGAAGAGGGTCCCAAGTGAGGCAACTGTCTTGATAAGTCTTAATGGGATTCCTTATTGAGGAATCACCGGTTCCTGCACATCAGCAGATGCACAATTTCTCTCCATACAGAGCTGTCAATGTGATAATCCCTGCCATCGATGGACATGCTTTGAATAGCTTCCAGATTGGTAGATTACAACCTTGAGCTAAAGGAGCAAATACAGTAATGGTTCAGATTCGGAGAGAAAATGTTCATTGGTCAAAGGGGGTCGAAAGCTTCTGATAATGGGCAGTTTTAGAATCTCCATCGAGAATCCCTGCTATAGTTGGGGATGCTTCAAATAGCTTGCAGATTGGTAGGATACAACATTGAACTAAGGAACAAATACCGTAATGGTTTGGATTCAGAGAGAATGTTGAATGCTCAAGTATGCTTCCGGTAATGCCAAGGGAGTTTTCTCCAAAGCAAGATCCTTGGTTATTGATTGGGCTGCTGCTATTGCTAATCTTCGTGATTGTCATGTCTGCTCCTAAGTATGTCTCGCTGTAATTTTTCGTGCTTTCTGTTATATACTTTAGTGAAAAAAAAAAAAAAAAAAAAAACAATTATCAAAGGGTCGAAATCTTCTGATATTGGGTAGTTTTAGGAGAATCCTTCATCCAACTTGTCGCCTATTAGGTCAACGGCTTTTATGACTTAAATATGGCCTATAATCCCCCTTTGTGGTTACCATCCAATCTTGATCAGGCCGAGTCACTAGTGATTGTTGGATAATTTCCCTTCTCAAGTTAAACATTCCTAGGGGAGAGCAATTTTCTTGCAACTCAGTATCATTTATGTGGATAGTTGTGGACCGTTGCTAGAATGGTTTTTGCTGAATATTATTTTTAAGGGTTTGATCACCCAATTGGTTCAAAATTAGCTAGGACTCAATAGGTTGATCGATTGGATGGTCTGGATTGATGGGCATGATCGGTTGCAACTCCTTTTTCCCAAATAGACCACAAATCAGCCAATAAAGCCTTTCCTACCTCACCCACTCGACACTACAAAAGACATAACACAAACATTCAGAGGAATCATTCCTCTCTTGCGCCATTAGCACTTTTTTTATTTTTATTTTTTTCTTTCTATGAGCCAATCCAATACAGTAAACTTAGGAGCATCATAATGCCAAACTGGAGTTGTATGATACCATTGGCAGTTCTATTGGAAATTAATGAAGTGTATTTATGTATTTTGGGTATGGGTTTTGTGTACTCCTGAGGAGTATGTTCAATATTTTTATTAAATAATATAATAAAAGGTGTGTGACTTGTATGCTAGGGCTAATAAGACCTAACACACAAGTCTCTTCCCCTAAGCTTTTCTCTCCCCTCTCTCCTCACTCTTATCTCCTCTCATTTCTTCTATTTTCTTCTCCATATCTACTTGGTATCAAAGAAAGGCTATTCACATTGATCATAGAAACTTACTGAGGTCAGCAACTATACAATGCATACAAACAAAATTTTATCAGGAAAAGTATGGTTCAATAAAGCTCTATCTTAGAAGATTTGTCATGATTTTTGTGATGTTTTTTTTTTCTTAATTTGAGATATGTTTGGACCACTATATATATATATATATATATATATATATATATATATATATATATATATATATATATATATATATATATATATATCTCTTAAATCATCAATTATTTCTCAAATATTTCTCCATATGGTGGATTGGTTTGATTGTATTTGGCTATCAATAGCCTTGTTTACATTAGGGAGAGGTTTTTTTTTTTTTTTTTTTTTTTTAATTTTTTTTAGTTTTTTTTAATGCTTGTTTGGTCTACTATAGACCGGCTCCACTGTTCGTGGGGCTTGGGGGTTAGGGTCACTGGCCATACATCAAAAGTCTCAGCTGATGCTCCAATCTCCTGTTTAGGTGTTTTATAGTTGATTCAGGCCAGTTGGTAATCATTATTGTTGGATTTAATGTATAACGTTGTTTTTGTATCTTTGTTTTGTGGATTGAACACCATATATTTGGTAGTTATCTAAAATTGTACACCGTATTTTGAGTATTTTATTTACTAGTGTTATATGCCTATGGACCCTTATGTTAGTGCATTGATTTATGTACCTTGTTTACCAATCACGTGAGTCCATATGTTATATGGTCGGTTGAGCTTTTAGAAACTGAAGACCAAAGACACAAGAGTACAAAAGCATCAAAGAGCAAATAACAGGTAAATAAGGTGCCTTGGTGACCTTAACCCTTAACCTAAAACAATCCTTAAAACTCTAGATGGTCTTGGCTTAATGGGTAAACCTTATTGTTCATCCCTTATCCTTAGAAACCTAATTGAAATAAGATAAATAAGGCTATAAGAGGTACGAAACTACTGTGAAATGAAATCATACGCCTAAAACAATAAACTTACGAGTGTTGCTCGATCCCATCGATTAGACCTTGAGGGCATCAAAGACCACTCGATGGAATTCAGTAATTCAAATACGTTCAGCAAGTTATCTGAGTTTCTTGATGGAATCGAAGAACCTTCGATGACATCAAAAGATATCCTCGATGCCATCAAAGACTACTCGATGATATCGGATAGCAGTGTGTAAATTGTCCAACAATAATTTAGTTGGAAATTCGATTTCTTTGATACCATCGAAGCCCTGCTCGATACCATCGAAAGAGTCGTTTTTTAGCTTTAAAAAAAAACCGTTACAGCTCGAACTCCTTATAAAGGGCATTCAGTTCTTAGGTATAATGATGAGTTTTTGATATAATAAAAGCTTAGGTAATTCCATGATCATATCCCTCGTTCCAAGCCTCAAAACTAATGCGTGCTAATTTATCTTTCTTGAGATTAACACTCTAATGAGGATTCTAATATCCACCTTGAAGATGAGTTTGAACTCCACTATTTTTTAGAAATTAGACTTAACCTTTAATAGGTATACTCTTGTCTAAATCCGCTATAAGTCTCATATAGTGAATCCCATATGAATTACAACTTCCTATTAGCTGTAGGAGATTCTACCAACATCCTATCACCTTAGTCACCTCAAATGTGTATCACATGAAAGGTGGTTGATCTTGAAGCTGAAGCATTGGCAACGCATCAGTATCATGATCGGGAGAGCAAATGGGAGATGATTAAAGCACGGGAAAGCATAAATCAAGCAACCCGAGAAGGTACAATGAAATAGGTTTAATCTGATAAGTTGTCATGTGTAAGATTCCATATATACTCAGTCCTTATGTAGGATTAAGTGTAAGAGTTTAAATTACTGAACTTGACTAGGTTCTTGTATAGGGGCTAAATCAAAGTCCTTGTGTAGCCATTGAACATGGGTGCGTATGTGTTAGTCTTCGTGAGAGTCTCCGGCGGGAGTAAACATAGATATTTGGATTAGGACCGATGTTATTCTTAGCTTAAGGAAAATTAACTAAAGTCTCTTGTGGGAGTCGATTCTTGTGTAAGAGGTGAAACTGATTAAAAACCTCTAATAGTGAAATCTAGTACACTCATGGGTTAAGTGTGTCCATCAGAAGTAGAGTTGGGAAACCAAACCATTATACATACTTGTGTTTGAGATTATATTTGAGCACTTGTTTAATTATGCTTATGTAGTAAATGTTTAATTATATGTATACATGATTAGATGAATAGTAGGAGTTGATAGTTAGCACATCACACACACACATGTAAACTATTATTGATGGGGTTTTCCTCCTTAGGTCAAAGGAGATGTGGTGCAGTTCGGATGCCACAAACAGTGGAATCACCGCACTGCTCAACCAGTCGAGAGCACTGCTCGACCAATCGAGTGAATAGTGCTCGACCAATCGAGGGTCACTCGACTCAAAGTCCAGTGAGCTCAGTGAACAGTGCTCGACCAGTCGAGTGAACAGTACTCAACCAGTCGAGGGCTGGCTCGACCAGTCGAGTGAACAGTGCTCGACCAGTCGAGGACTCTGCTTGACTAGTCGAGCTTACGCAGATTTGAGTCCGGATCTTATGCGGACTGCGGAAATTGGAGGTGGTTTCGCAAGAGGTGCGAAAGGGAATTTCTAAATCTATAAATATGGGTGCTTAGGGCTTTTTTAGGTAATGCAAGAGAGTTTTCTAAAGCTTTGTAAGGGTTTGCTAAAGGGTTTAGGGCTATCAAACGTGAGAGAGAGAGAGAGAGGAAGCTTGTGGAAGGGAGGTTATACTCGTAGAGGTGATCTACTGTGCACTCGACATCTCAGCGTTTCTACGTCCTCGTGATCGGTGAAATCTCTCTGCTTTTCTTTTATTCTCTTATTGTTTATCTACTCCTACGTGAGTGAAGAAGGTTATAACGTTCTACTTCATAGTGGATTGTTGATCTGGACGAGGTCCCGTGATTTTTACCTCTTTGAGAGTTTTCCACATAAAAATCTCTTGTGTGGTGTGGTTTATGCTTTGATTTATTTCATTGCTTTATTATCCCATAATTCTGGATTGTTTTAGGAGGCTAGATCCTAAGGTTTTGTACAAGGCCCCCAATAATTATGTTTTTAAACTAGTTGCTTAATTAGCATATTATTTCTAGTATATGTGATTAGGCCCTCTATTAGCTTGAAAGCTTTAGCGTTAATTGCATGTTAGCTTAAGTAGGCGACTGAATTTAAAAAACATAAATTTTAATTGATCCTAATTACCCCCTATAGGATATAACCTTCTTTTCGTAGCCCCGCATAGCTTTCGCATCGCAGTCGTGGCAATTTCATTACACCACGTGAATTTTCACATTGTATTATGAAGGAAAAACTTTTTTCCAGGATCCATTGTGAGGTCTTTAAAATCTCATACCTGGTTGATTACAATTGCCATATTGAATTGTAATAATTATCTATAAGATACTCAATTAGTGAAATTATTTTTATGAGGTAGAGACTGGCTTGAATATAACGTTGAATGAAACTCTTGACTCTATAATTAAAACTTTTAAAACTTAAACTGAGGAGAAGTATCAAGTTATGACCTGGTGATCCCTCTATGAGTAATTTTGTTATATTTCTTACTTCTACCAAAAAGATATGGGACACCCTTCATAACATATATTTATAAACTCGAAATAAATTTAGGATTTATAAGTTGAATTCAAATATTAAAGTTTCAACAACATTCGAGAACACTGAATGAGTACTTATTTGCTCTTCGGGGTATGTGGGATAAGTTAGATATATCTTTATTATCTTATCCCCCCTTACTGCACAAAGGATTATGATTCTATATGAAAGCAATGTGAAGAAATTTAAATAATGCAATTCCTTTCTGAGCTGAATTTTGAATATGAAGGTGTTCGCGAGTAGATTATTATAATGGATCATCTATCTTCTTTAACTACAGTTTATGCTTTAGTGTAAAGTGTTGCTATCTCATCTTCCACTACTTTATATAGGTTAATTAATCTTCTTACATAGTCAGAGACTAGCTTTCTTATAGCGTGGATCTAGAATATCAAGATGGGGTATGTAGGGACATGGATGCAATTTCAAATATGACAACTAAGGTAGGGGCCATGATTTTGAAATATGGAGGACATGATAATCGTAGATGAGGAGGACGTGGTCGTGGTAGTGATGAACCTCGTGTTTGTACACATTGTAGGGGTGCAAATCATCCTATTGAGTGAGACTATGATATTATTGGTCATTCATCTTGAGCAGGTGCATCTCTGGCTAGTAATGTAATACCCTATGTCTTTTTTTATGCCTTTCTAAGCGCTACGGTTTCCACACGTGTGTGACCACACCCTAACTTCCCGCATGAGTGCATGATCTACATTAGTGTGCCCACGATTCTTCCTTAGACCCTTGTGTGTATCCTAGTATCTCCTATACCCCTTCGAGCACGAGCGTGTGTACCTCGCTATTCTCGGAACCGCGTGTGTGCGCAATTTTGCATGTCCATGCCCTTGGGCATGTGCATCCTGACCCTTCCCATGTGTGCGCATGCCCCCAAAGAAACCCCTCGATTATGTAGGTATGAATTTTGCCTATATGTGCACCCAAACGCCAATGGTGTTTCGTGAAATACCCAAAACCCCACATGTAAGGAGAAACCCAAATGGGAGTAGGCAAGTGGGTTTTTTTTACCCCACCTTAGGTGGGCTTAGACCAAACCGAAGCCCATTTCTACCAAATCTCAGTCATTCTCTTACCTTACACATACATTACTCCCCACTAACGCCTTTACTTACTCTCTCTCATAGGCACCTCACCTCATGTATGCTACCTCACCTACTCATGCATGCCATGTACTCTTTCCATGTGACACCCCACTCCTCACCTCCTTTCTAGTTAATGCATGTTAAACAACACAATCCACTCACCCCTCTCAGTTAATCTTAGTTAAGTTAGCTACCATTTCCTAACCATATTTAGTTGTCTAGCCTAAAACATCCTTTAACCTTAGTTGTTGGAATTTTCACCCAACCTTACGCTCTCCATGCTATCCCAACCATGGTGAGTGCATCTCCCCCATCACCATCTCTCTCTCTCTCTCTCTCTCTCTCTCTCTCTCTCACTGATGTCATTTGGGGCCCACTACAAATGGGCCACACTGTGGAGTCAACATTTGTATGCACACTACCCACACAACATGCACACCTAACTGTGGGTCCCATTGTGATGTTTATTTGCCACCCAACTTGTTGATTAAGCTCATATAGACCGGATGAAGGGAAAACACTAATGACAACTTAATCCTAAGCTGTCGTAGGCCCCACCATCCAAATTAGTGGACATGGGGCCCATCGTTGGAACCTTGTTAGACCTAGCTTGGGTTTAACATGATGTATTTGTTCTATATCCATGTTATCCATCTGATGACTTGATAAGCTTGGCGTGTGGGACCTACCATGATGTAATTGTATATCCATACCGTCCATCCATTTTTCCATATCATTTTAGAGTATTATCCCAAAATTGAGACAATTCTAAGACTCAGGTGACACACACTGCTGGACGTTGTGCAGCAGGTGGGGCGACTAACACCCCTACACCACACACACTCACATATTTAATGTGTGTGTATAATAAAAATGAAGAAAATAGCCAACAATAGGGACACTATTGCCCAATCACATCATGATGTATCTATCTTATCCACTTCACCATCCGTCTTTGCATCCCATTTGGATTGCCCCACCACTTCAATGGAACCCTCACAATGAAGCAAGTATAAATCTCAAGTGAACGATACCACAGTAAACCATGGTGATTGAACACCCACACTTGAAAACTTCTTAGGGCCATTATAATGTTTATTTGCCTCTCAGCCAGACTGTGGGCCCCACCTTATAATTTGTGGGACCCACCATGATATATATGTTGTGTATCCACAACATGAGACTTGCCTTGATGTATATGTTTTATCCACACAGTCCACCCATTTTAGCCCAAAGATGGACCAGTAAATTGGACTGTTAAGGGTACATTGGGCCCCTAGACATATTTAGGTGTGTTAGGCCTCAGGGTCGTGAACCCCACATGATATATGTGTTCTATATCAATGTTATCCATCTGCTGAACCAACATGTTGGAGCATAATCTTGAAAATGAAGTAGATTCAAATCAAGATGGCCACAAAACAATGTCTGGGTTCCTATGTCTAGCAATGTGTGGGCCCCTCTGATGGACCTCACAGAGATGTTTATTTTCTATCTATCTAGTTCATAAGGCGACACACACTAGGATGAAGGACCACATAACTATCAACTTGATCTAAAACTTTTATGGCCCAATTTGGGCAATCACACTATCCAAACTAGAAAGTAGACTCCACTTACTAATTGGGTAGTCCCTGCTATCCAGATTGGATAATGGGCTGTTCACAAAGTGTAGGGTCGCGATTTAGTAATAATCTTGGTAAGATCGAGGTCAAATCCATAGGGATTAATCTTGTAGGTTTCTGAAAGTAACTGAACTAGAACTAGAAGAAAATGTAAATCCAGAATAAAGTGAATAATTGTGATTAAGATGAAATCCAATTGGAATTGGAGTCCTATCCTATCCAATTGGAAAAGAGAGATAATTGAATCTCAGAACTTCTCATGGACCTAATCTCAACGGATGAGAATTGTGAGGATTGGAAATGATTCCATCATCCAACCGTGCCCAGGAGACAATGACAAACAACAGGATATATCAATCCTACAACCAATCTTAGGAGAATTGTGAAGATTAGGAAGGATTTCATCACCCTACCATGTTCAAGGGACGATGATGAATAATGAGTCTTACTAATTTCATAATCTCAAATTCGGAAAAGGAAATATTTAAAGCAATTGCAGATATATTGTAATTTGTCACAACAAACCATTAAAAAATAAAAATATTCCTTAATAAAGAATTAAAATTCATAAGGTTCAATAAAAACATGAATAAAAGTAAAGCAAATATCCCAATCATACTACAAGCTTTACCTCTTAGCCCTAGCTAAGAGGTTTAGCCAACCATAGACATGATTGAACTAAAATCTCTTAAGAAAAATATAAAAATAATTAAGGAAGAAGAAAGATTCTTGACGACGGCCCTCCACATTTTTGCTCTACTCCTTAAACCCTAGAAGATGCTTACGAACATCCTAGGAACTCCTATTTATAGTTGTGCCACACTCTCTTGCGAACCGACCTTGAAAATTTGCAAACCAACCTTGGAACTGCCTCAAATTTACGCAGTCCGTGTGCTGTCTACGTAACCTTTGATGAGTGAAAGGCAAACTTTGATGAGTCGAGGGTCATGCGAATTTAAAAGATAATGTTGCTGGAGTTTGAGTCAAAGTTTCTTCAACAAGTCGAGCCAGAGTTAGGACTGGTCGAGCCAGAGCTTCAACTAGTTGAGAATTACACACATTCACTTCAAATCTTCGATTTTCTTCACTCCTCACTTGGTTTCCTTGGATCTTTGACATATGAATTCTTTAATCTTGGTCTCCCAAGATCCATCCTTTGCTTTGGTGATTCTTGAGCATTAAATCCATGCTTTTAACATTCTTTTCAATCCAAGCTCTCAGATTCACCTTGCAACACAAACATGTATAAAATAAACCATTAAACAATATCATGTTCATAAAACCAAGATATAAGCAGGGGAAAATATGCAGTATTTGACACTCAACATGGGCCTCGCTTCTACATAAAATACATCCTTGGTGTTTGTTCGGAATAGAAAACCCTGCTTGTGATAGGCCATATGGCTACAAGTGTGGTCCACGATTGTGTGAAATTGTGGTGAGTGGGCTACCACTCATCATGTGTAAATGTGTATACGTGTAGCCACCTAAGTATGTGTGACTTGTGTGTATGTGTGGCCCATTGGACTTGTGTAATTACGATGTGTGCGTGTGGTTGTCCAACTGGGTGATCTTAGAGCATGACAGATTAAAACAACCTCTAACCTTTGTTAGTTGTCTAGCCCCACATACTTGACCTCGATGGTAGGGGCTTAAATTAACCATGACCCCTAAGTCAACTCCACCCGACTCAATGGTAGCGAGCCCAAATGCACTTTATCTTGTCAGGGGAGTTAACTTGAACTAATTTCACACATCCACCCATGCCAGGCAAGTCAGACATCTTCCTACTTGACCTCAACAGTGTGGCTCAAATCAACGACGATCATGTATTCGCTTAGCCCAACGGTGAGGCACCCAATGGTACCGAGGTTTAAGGAATTTCATCCACGAGATATAGTGTATTAATCCTGTAGTAGTAAATAACATTTCTAATGTTTGCAAATCACAAATACAACTATGACGTCTAAGCCATCATAACCTACATCCATCACCCATGGGGCTTAGTGTATTAATCCTTAATAATAAACAATATTTCCAGTCATGCATGAATATGCTATGTTCATAATTGTGCCATGATTCCAACGCACAAGTAATGCACTTAGATCATCCAGTGACTTAGTAATGCAAATGCAATGCACAAGTGCAATAATGCTCATGCAGGGTTCCCATCGAGCATGTACCCCATCAACCAAGGTTCCAACCAAATATGTACTCAATCAACTAGGCTTACCATCCTCCACATGCCAGCCAACATAATTTATGGCTCAAAAGTTCATATATAAATCACATCACAATAATCATGGCTCCATAGTCCATGTAAATTACCATCATGTGATTTATAATCATAAAGTTGTGTATATGCTCCGCCACATGCTCCATACACATGACATACATCAAATCAATCGTGATACATATATATGCATGTTTAGTGTATCAAAATGTTATTGTGAAACATACATATACTTTGTTAACTTTATTGCAATTATACAAAGGATGCACAATCATACATAAGTTTATCTAGGGATCACATGATATAATGGTTATCATTCCTTGGCTAATTCACATTTTTCAACGGATTCAAATTAGTGAAGTTCAAATATCACATGTTATAAGATAGAATTTAATTATACATTTACATTAGCATAAGTGAAGTAGTCATAATTTCACACATCATCTCATGGTCAAATGCCCATATAATTTACCTCATTCATCGCATAGCTCAATGGCTACAATCTATCACATTCATCACTATTACTTAGTATACAAACAAATATAATGGTTCATATGAGCCATTATACTACAACATATATAGTCAATTCATCCACTTCACATATTACCCATCGTGAGGCATCATTATTATAATATAATACGCGTGGAAAATTCATGCACTCAACATATTATCCAAAGTGAATTATCATACACTACATACCACTTCTCACTTCCTATAGTTAGATGATCACACATATATTATAGTCACCTAATGGAATAACCATACACAATATCATAAGTTCGTATTGTCCGGTGGCCACATGACTTCATATTTTTTAAAGTGATCATATATCTATTATAGGTTCCAAGGTCAAGTAGCCATACAATTACCATTCTTTCACATAACCAATGGCTGCATACTTATATCACAAGTTCCATATTCAAGAAACTATATAACTAGCATGTTTCACATGTTTAAATGGCCACACCAGTAACTTAAGTTCATATAGTCTCGTGGTCTCCCAATCATCATAGTACATATGGTTAACTGTCCATATGGCATCACAAGTACTCATAGTCCCACGGCCACATAAATATCATAAATTTACTTACATAAGTGGCCACATATATTACAAGTTCACATGGTTGGATGATCACACAAATATCTTAAGTCCATTGATTCAAGTATATAGCTCCACAATTACCACAAGTTCACCCAATTTAATTGCTACAAAATTATCATTATATCATAGAGCAAATCAACCTCATTATTATCATAAGTTTGTATGGTCGAGAGGTTACACAATTAGCATGATTCATAAGTTTGGATGGCTATATAATCATCATAAGTCCACATGGTCCCATGAACAGTCAATTATCATAAGTTTCATGGTCCAGTGACCATAAAATTATTGTTCTACTCCTCATGGATTAAGGACCCAAAGTCACCTGATAGATTTCACTATACCACAACTTACATAGCTATATGGTCATTCCTTTTATCAAATTTTTACATGCTTGAGTAACCACATGATATCACGAATTTATGTTGATAACTGACCTCATTCATGTCACAAGCCTACATGATCAAGTAGTTACATCCATATCATAAGCTTACTTAGCTTAATAGCCATATATATATATATATATATATATATATATATATATATATATATATATATATATATATATATCTTAAGTTTATTTGGCTAAACGGTGACACTAATGTCACAAGTTCTCATAGTTTGTTGGTTACATGATTTCACAACTTACACTTTACCTAGTGGCCACACAAGTATCATTGGTTCACATGGTCTATTTGTCACCAAATACCATAATTCCTCATGGTCTAGTAGACATATAATATCAAAGAATCACATAGTTTATTGAAAATACAAATCTTATAAATTCACATGGTTTAGTGGCCATACTAATATCATAAGTTCTCATGGTCTACTGGCCACATAATTTCATTAGTTAACAAGGTCTAATAGCCATATAAGTGTTATAAATTCATGTTCATACAAGTCCATTCTTGTCACCAACCATATAATTACATCCGAGATCGAATGTTTACTAGTCATCACATCTAAACTACACATTCTAGCATATTTATACATGATGAATCATTTAATGCTACACGTCATTACATATCATCGAGTTACATATTTATGAGACTATATTCTAGCATAACTACTTGATATCTGCATCCGCTCGTACACAATCAAATTGAGATTCTGATTCATTCATCTTATTCATCACTTATGAATATGCTTAACTGACCGTCAAAACTATAATATGAGAAACTTACACATGTGAACAAGTCACTTGAATTTAACGGTATACATGTTTTGCCTTTGGATCACTCTAAAAATCTACTTGTAATAATCCGTTTACAAAACTAACCGTACACACTTACATATATGATCAGAGTACTAACCATCAAGTTTTTCTATTTTTAACATGTCATCTGACCATCCATTATGTTGGTTGATATATGTACATTCCCTTAATTAATTTGGTGAATAATTCTTTATTCATAATGATGTAGATATAAGTTCTTTTGTAAGTACCTAGAAACGTGCCTATAATCATGTAAAACCATTAGATTTCTCAAAACTCTCATATCAGCAATAATTATGAAAATGCCATTAACCTAGACCCTTGAATTTTAGATCATATGGTTCTCACGATCCGTTTGATGTAAAATTTTATATCATGCCTATGTATTATAAATTAACTATACATGTCAAATTTCAACCCTTAAACCATTGTGAAGGTGATCCAATTGATAAATCAGCCTCTTAACCATTGGTTTTGGTGTTCATCGAGTGAAGAAACCTAGTGGATAGTCATAGTAAGATATTTTCCTTCATATGAACAACTTGGATTTTTCATAATATGGACCAAGTGTGAAATATCAAGACTCCACTTTGTTAGTTTTCCCTTTGGTGCGAAGTTATCCTTCTGAGGCTTACCAACTCCTTATAAATCTGGATCTTCTGATTTAACCACTTCCTGCCGTCCATCACAATTCAAATTTAGACCACACTTTGGTCTCATATGACTACAAGGTTATATAAAATTTAGACCTCGATCTATAATCTTATATCATTAAATGTTGAAGCCAGCTCATTCATTTTGGTATAAAAGGTGAAATTTTAGATTTAGGCTTTTCCATCATCGATCAACCACTAAATTTTATCCAATCGTTTGCCTATCGTGACTACACATTTCTTCCAAAATTAGGCCCTGATCATTAAGTATGAACCGTTAATTGATATCAAATTCGTTTTGGCACCCGTTAGGAGAATTTCAAGATAAGCCAATCTAAATTTTGGATCACCAAGAAAATCATATACCCTGACCCTATTTGACAACCCCGACACATTGGATAAATTAGATTTAATGAAAGATCATCAAAAAAGGTCAAATTGGAGAAACCCATTCTGTAACGTCTTGAAAAAATCCGTACAAAGACCCAAGTACCACCTCAGAAGAAATCACTGAGGACCGAATTCTGTGAAAATTAGACAAAAATTAATTAAGTACTAAACTAAATTAATTGGTAAATTTTCTTGAACCACAATCTATACGAACTGCAAGACTTAAAACCATTAGAATCACTAACTCAACATTACCTAAAAACCTACGAGCAATCTCAAAACCCAGTTGCTCTTGGAAGCACATTGAAACCCTATATCGAACTTAGACCGCGCGTCGAAAGTCCGATTACTGCGAAACTACATGGTTATGACTGCCTTATTGGGATTAAAAATTATCACGAGAATCGAGCGCAAATAGTATCCAAAAACGCACAACTTGAGCCCTGAGCAAAGTGTGTGAGAAACGTGAATATCTTTAGAAAATGAACCAGAACTTTAGTGAATTGGACCATTCGCTTACGGGCAAAATTGAAGACTTCAAACCATCAGTTTCTGACCAAACTTTACCCGTGGATCAGGAAAATTTCTCTGCAAATGTCGGTATACTTGTGGACCTAATCGAGTGACGATGATCATTGAACTGACACAGGTCATCCACGGTCGATCCACAAATCCGATCAGACTGAATCATAACCTGGTTAGGTCCATGGTCAGGGAACTTATTCCATAACACAGGTGAGTAACGGGCCTTCAGATGAGTCCTGTTTGCCTGAAACAGACACCCTTTGGCTGTAACCTAAGTATACCATGGCCCTGGGGCCATTTGAACTAGTTTTAGGTCTATTTAAGGACCTTAAACCAACACATTCCCATTCCATACGAATTTTCTCCAAACCTTAGGAGAGAAAAGAGAGAAAAAAGAGAAAAGAGTGAGGAGAAGAGAGAGTTTGGGAGATCGAGGCGGTGTTTCTCTCTTACGACTACACGCACTAGATCGTCTTTACATCTGGCTACACGAGCCATTCCAACTCCGATTTGGGTAACAAATCCTAACCCTAATCTTGTTTTAGGAATCTAAATAGAGGAATCGATGAAATAGCTAACCTATTTCGTGATTTAGGTAACCGTTGTGCTGTAGACGGGGACTTAGTGTACGAACCGAGTTTATAAGAGGCGTACCGATGAAAGGTGCGGACTATAAATGTTTAGGTTATGGTTTTCAAGGCTTTCAATGTCAATAATGAATTATGTCTAACTTGATTGCTGCCATATGATCTTAGTTATGATGTATTCAATAAATTATACATGTGTGTGAACTATGAGAATATATAATGCATTCCATGTGTTTGTTGAAATGTTTGAATGAAATTGAAATTATGATTTGTGCTTGCTATGAGTATTAAGCTAGAACATATGTTTGTTGTATGAATGACAACTCCTTTATGAAAGAATTTTTCATAATATATGCTATAACTAAATTAGTTCATATATGTAGTAATGTGTAATCTAAGTGTTTGATAAAATGTCTGAATGAGAAAGTGTTCATTAGATCGCTTCTAATGAGGGTGTTGAGATAAGATTCTCAACTACCTTATCCATATCTATAATTTCCTTCATATAATATAAATTGCTACTATGTGATTTATGGGTGAAAGACATATGTATATTAACATGTTCAATGTGTGTGATAAAATGCTCAAATGAGAATTATGTTTGAATTGTTTGTTAAATGCTGTTTTGATTATCACATGTGTCTACTTATTACATTTCAGTATGATTGGGACTACTACGTAGTCCAGGCAATCGGTAATAATTTTTGGATTAAGTGGCTAAACTAGTCTCGCCACAATGGATACGTTCGGTGAATCCAAGCTGTACGGTGATTGTCGACAGTGGTTAGGCCACGAGAAGTGCTTAAGTGCTCCATGTCGATTAATTTAGTGTATGCTCATACCAATCAAACTTGTCAAGTAACCCGATTGACTTAATGTGTTTTACCATGTATGGACGCTACCGCTTAAATCTAAGGTACCGCTTTTCGATGTAACAGCCCATTTCAACCATGGTACTACGATCCGCTAAGACTCATGAGCAGGGCATGGTGGTGCATGGGACACCGAGGTCGAGCTGTTGGCTTACGCTGGGGTGACGAGCCTTCCCGTAGTGACCAGTGAGCAACCTAAACTCATGAGCTAAATATGATGGTTTATGGGACACTGTATTCGAGTTGTTGGCCTACGCTCAAGTGACGAGCCTCCCGTAGTGACCTCGAGTATAATTAATTGAACTTGCCTATCCACTATTTTCATTAGGGGTGATGCCCTACAACTTGCCTATCGTATGTGATTAACTAGGATCGACGACCCTAGATGGATCCCTGTTTGGGTTAATGATATAAAGGGAGGTAGCTTAGCTTCCTGAATCTGCTGTATGAATAAGATTAATTAAGTATTGGCTAACACGACCATGCACCGCATTGTATGTGCTTTGGTGAGGAAGGGCATGTTTAGGGAGTTTGCTATGCACGATCGTGAGATAATGTCGCTGAGGGAGTGTAGGTGAGGGTATGCATCATTACAACATACCATTCCTGCATTAACAAGAGTACTTAGGATATGATTGTTGTATTGTTTTATCATTATTGCTTGACTGAATTGATAACATGTTAACCTTTGGCTTATAGTACCACTAAGTTGATCACTCACTCCCACCCTGGGACAGTGTTTTAAAACACCAACCAGATTCTGTTTTAGCTGCAGATGACGATGAGGCTTATTCGACGGAGCCAGATTTCTTTGAAGAGGAGGGGGAGTTCTCCTACATGCAGCTCTCAGGCGGGTCTATGTAGACCTAGAGTTACGTCACCGGGATTATGGGACTATGGATTAGTCGAACCTTTACACTTGATATTTTGTAAATTTTGGAACCATACATGTATTTATTTAGCCTGGTAACATACTCATACTCTGGGGATTAGTAAACACTTGCATACTTTATATATTTATCTTAGTCTTCCTCTTGCTTAATTTAAGTATCTCCGGAGTATGATATGCTATTTTAATGTAATCCCATTCATGTTTAATGTACTAATATGGATAACATTTAAACATCATTTTTTATGTTGCATAAGTGATGCGATGGATCTCGGGAGTTGAGCTTTGCTCGACCCCCGATTTTTAGGGCGTTACAAGTTGGTATCAGAGAATGATTTAGATTAAACTAGACCTGGGTTATGGCAACATGACGCACACTGACGTATTTTGACTTAGGAGGGGGCGATAAAATGTAAAAATGAATGTAGGATTTGAAGTTTCACTGACGGGTGAAATTGACAGCTGAAATGTACCCCATATGCATTTGAGATCACATGAAATGATCTCAACTCCTTTTTAAGACCGTCAATCGATGGGTTTAAGCTATTATTCGGTGGATCCCAAACTTGAAACATGCCAAAGGGCGTGAATATGTGCAAGATGGAACGCGAAACCACCTCAAATGGACAAGGGGGCCTAAACCACAAGAAATGGTGGGATCCACAGGGTCCCTCGCACCATTCTGGCACCCTGGGAGGGGGAGGCCACCGCCCCCAGGCGGCGGCACCGCCATCGGTCCAGGGGCCCGCAGTGGCACCATGCCAACGATGGCGCGCCACGCCCCCTTCAGCGGGTTGTGGTGGGCCCGCGGGAACCGCGGGCCCACTGCCCTCATGAGAAAGAGAAGGGCGTCCACAGATGAAGCTGGGCCTAGCCGCCCAACCCGTCAAAGGAAGAAAATAGGCACCGAAGCAAGCACAAGCGCCGAGAGAGAGAGAAGATCAAAACGGGATCTTGACCCGCGGATCCCCATTAAAAGATCGCTACTGGCGGGCATCGAATTAGGTAGGTTTCATAACCATAGAGTGGTATTCGAGGCTCATGTTGATGAAAAGCTATTTGGACTATACCCAGTGATGGACATGCTCTTAGAAAATGGTTGGGGTCCTATATTTGAGGGAAATACCCATGCGAGTGAAGGAGCAGTGCTTGCCTTCTATGCTAATATACGGGACCCACTACTAGAACCGATACAGTTTACTATCCCTTTGGGAAGAGAGCAAGCTATAGTCAATGTTAACATGGTGGCTTGAATCATGGGTATGGAGCGTGGACTTGTACATGCTAGTGAGAAAAACCTTGCCAGTGAGCAAGAAAGGAATCGTTGCACCTATTTCCTCTACGGTTAACTTGAGCAGTGGAGGCGAGGAAATAGCCTTGCATCGACCAAGTTTACAAATGATTTCTGCCTGCTCCACCACATATTTATGTACAACATATATCTAAGGTGGAGCAACTGCACGGAGTGTGCTCGCCTCATGGTGGATTTCTTATACAAAGCTGGTCAGGGAGACAAGCTATGTTTGCCTACAATCGTATTGTCTCAGATTATGGATACTGCACAATCCATACAGGGAGATGCCTCACTTCCCTTCGACCGACTTATTTGTAAAATTGCCCGCCACTTTAGTTTCAGACTCCATATGGTAACGTTGCCCCGATTCATATCATTAGTGACATTACGCTCAACAAAATGGGCATAGGCTCCAGGCAACGCCAAGCAAGGCTTGATGAATATGGGGATAAGATTGAGGAGGAGAGTGAGAGTGAGGAGGAAGAAGGGAGTGAAGATGAGGAAGACAATGATGAGGAAGGCAGTGATGAGGAGAGCACTGAGGAAGGAAGTGATGAGGAAGAGAAGGAAGAGGAAGAAGGGGAGTCCCAAGATTTGCATAGGGAGCCTTCTACTGCTATGCACGATGACCGCCGTGATCGGGCCGCCTTAGAAGCCTGCATGGCTCAGATTAAAGAGAACCAGGCTGCCCTGAGACAGGAGGTCAAGGAGACCCAGGCCGAATTGAAGTAAAGGCTTGAAGACAATTGGGCCTATATGAAACAGAAATTCAAGAGGATGTCTCGCACTCTGAAGGCCCTCTTGTGTTGTATGTAAGACAAGGGTGCTCCTCCACCTTCACCAGAGTCGGACGACTAGTCATATGTCGTAGTTGTCTTTAGGTTTTCCTTATTTTTTTTTGTTTTCCTTTCTAATAGCCTTGGTAGTCTTGGTTGGTTGTTAGTGTGTTTAGTGTTTAAAACTTGTGTTAGATTAGCTCACATGCATCTTCTGTTATGATCCATGTAAGATTACATCTTATGTATTGTGACAATTTTGGTTAAATGAAATGTATGAAGCTTCTTTTGATTTGGAATGTGTAGAATGCTTGGAAAAATGAATGTTGTTATTTAAAATCTTATAATGTTGCACCCTATGTTGTGTATAGGGAATGCCTCCGAAAACCACTCAGAATATAACACGTCTTGCACTTGGCGAATCGAATGACGGGGCACCTCCCCTAAGTGATAGCCATGCAGACCCCAGCTTGGGCCTGAATAGTCATACCATGCCGGATTCACAACCGGCCACTGGCCCCACTAATGGGTTAACACCTTGTGCATCATCGGTTCAGGGACATAACCGTGCGTCTACCTCGACACCACATACCTCAGGTGGCTCCTCCTCCTGATAGGTTGGAGCAGATAATGCTCTTAATGCAGCAACAACAGCAAGTTTGGACCACAATTGCGGGGGCCCTTTCCCAAAACATGAATATGGTCCCGCCTGCACCACCTGTGCAGCCTGTTGGAAATATGAATGCTAGCGGTCTATTCGAACACTTTCAACATTTCCCACCTCCCACCTTTGCAGGCACTCACAGGCTCGAGGAGGCCGAATACTGCTAGATCACATCTCTAAGATGTTGAAGCCGCTGCACTGCACTGAGGCAGAGCAGATAGAGTTGGTTACTTATATGTTCGAGAAGGAGGCCAGTCTGTGGTGGGACAATATCCTACGAACAGTTCCCACTGGATACATATGGACATGGGATGCGTTTGAGACCCGCTTCCATAGGAAGTACTTTCCCCTCACTTATCGTAATGAAAAGGAGGGTGAGTTTCTTCGCCTCCAACAGGGAGGAATGCTTGTGTCAGAGTATGAGAATAGATTCACGGAGCTAGCCAGATATGCTCCTTTGATACTAGCAAATGAGCCGATGAAGATGCAGCGGTTTTCAGAGGGTTTGCGGCATGAAATCCGCACAAAGATGTGTTGTGCTAGCATTCCCAATTATGCTGAGCTAGTGAACATGTCCCTGCGAGATGAGCAAGATGAAGTAGACTATCCCATACGTGTATGCCCATGGGCCTGAGGCCTCGACCTGATTTGCCGAACCCACCGTTCCTTAGCAAGAGGCCACGTGCCGATTCGACTCCTAGGCTTACTGCTCCACCGATCTAGTCGAGGCAATTTGATTTCTGGCGCACCTACTGTAAGAGGATGGGCCATACAGACACATATTACTTTACCAAGATGAGGGACAACAACTTTACGCCACCTCAGAAGATCAACCATTAGTTGCCACAAGCTATATCAGCTCCACCTCAATGATTAGCACTGCCAGCACAGTCTTCTTATAGACCAAATTACCTCGAAGTAAGCCACCTCAACGGCCTATGGCAGCACAGCCGAATCGTCCTCAATAAGCTCATGTGCACTCACTTGTAGCTGAAGCATCCGAGTCAGCAATCGCAGTACCATTGGCTTTCGAAGTGACAACACATATCCAAGGTACACCAGTCTTCTTATTGGTGGACACTAGTATCATGCACAACAGTCAAGCGACTAGTGTTGAAAACTACTCCTATGATTGGGGTGAGACTCCTTACCGCCACAGGGACCTTCTCAGACTCTACTAAGATTTGTAAGGGTTGCTCAATAGACTTAGGAAGCAGAATAATGCTCATTGACCTGATTGTTGCCCCACTATGTTATTATGATGTCATTATTGGTATGGACTGGCTCACCGAGATGAAGGCAGAGATCGATGGTGATACCAGATTGGTGACAGCACATGCACCTGAGGGCACGACCTTTACTTTCCTAGTGCAGGTCAGTGGGCCCTACTGCATAAGTTATTACGCTTCCGTGTTGGAGAATGTTAATGGTCCGACACTTGGGGACACCTCTGTAGTCCAAGATTTCACAGACGTATTCAGGACAATACCTGGACTACCTCCTCGGCGCGAGATCGACTTTACTATCGACCTTGTGCCTGGTGCGACACTTATTTCTTTACCAATGTACCGCATGCCTCCATGTGAAATGGAGGAATTAAAGAGACAGATTGATAATCTGTTGGATTCAGGTTTCATACGACCGAGTGAATCTCCTTGGGGAGCACCTGTGTTGTTTGTAAAGAAGAAGGACGGATCGCTGCGATTGTGTAGTGATTATCACAGGTTAAACGAAGTGACAGTCAAGAACAAGTATCCTTTGCCCAGGATAAATAATCTGTTTGACTAGTTAAAAGGGGCACATTATTTCTTAAAGATTGACTTACAGTCTGGGTACCATCAATTGTGTGTCAAGGATGAAGATGTGTAGAAAACGGCCTTCAGAACTAGTTTTAGGCACTATGAATTCCTTGTGATGTTGTTTGGACTCAGAAATGCACCGGTAGTGTTCATGGATCTCATGAACCGGGTGTTTCGGCCGTACCTGTACCGGTTTGTCATCATATTTATAGATGACATTTTGGTATACTCTAAGAGCCGAAAGGATCATGAAGAGCACCTGTGAGCAGTCTTCGTTACTCTCAGGAAGAACCAGTTATTTGCTCAATATTAGAAATGCGACTTCTGGAAGGAAGAAGTCAAGTTCCTGGGACATGTGGTGTCCAAGGAAGGAATAGCCGTGGACTTTGCTAAGGTGACCGCAGTTCAGGACTGGGAGCAGCCCAGTTCGGTTACAGAAGTGAGGAGTTTTCTGGGACTTGCTAGCTACTATCGCTGATTCATTAAAGATTTTTCCAAGATAGCCAGACCGTTGTCTTAGCTAACTCGAAAGGATCTTAAGTTTGCCTGGAATGAGAAGGCAGAAGCAGCCTTTTAGGAACTGAAGGATAAGTTGACGTCCGCACCCATGCTAGTATTGCCAGAGCAAGGGGTCAGATATTCAATATACATCGACACATCTCGTGTTGGTTTGGGTTGTGTTCTTATGGAAAAGGACAAAGTGATTGCCTATGCATCGCGACAGGTGAGGAAATACGAAGAAAACTACCCTACGCATGATCTAGAATTAGTAGCAGTCATCTTCGCATTAAACCTTTGGAGGCATTACCTCAACGGAGAGGAGCTTGAGCTCTTTTGCGACCACAAGAGCCTCAAGTACATATTCACTCAGAGAGACCTGAATATGAGGCAACGACATTGGATGGAAACCTTGAAAGACTTCAAGTTTGAGGTCTCCTACCATCCTGGTAAGGCCAACCTTGTGGCAGATGCATTGAGCCACAAAAAGATAATAGAATTTGTGGCTCCACTAATGATTGAAGAATGGAACATAGTAGAATTTGTACGAGACTTCGAACAAAAGCTTACAGTAGAGGAGACGTTCGAGAGCATCACACACATCCGCGTGCAGCCACATATTGATGACTGAATCATTGTGGCTCAGAGAGAAGATGAATGGTTGATGAAGATGAGGAAACGAGCTCGTGACGATGAAGACTCTGAATGGAGAGTTGGTTTAAATGGGGGTTTACGTTATCGTGGCCACCTATGCATCCCGAATCTTCATGACTTGAGAAAGAAAGTTCTCGAATCTGCTCATAATTCGAAGATGGCGATGCATCCTGGTAGTACAAAGATGTATCGAAATATGAAGCGTTCGTACTGGTGGGACAACATGAAGGCACACATAGCATATTTTGTATCCCGTTATCTCATGTGCCAACAGGTCAAGGCCAAGCATCATCGACCTCCTGATTTACTTTAGCCCATGCCCATAGCTGAATGGAAGTGAGACTTCATATCTATGGATTTCATTTCTGGGTTGCCAAAGACGAGGAAGGGACACGACTCCATTTAGGTGATTGTGGACTGATTGACAAAATCTGCTCATTTTCTCCTGATTAGAGTCTCAAACTCAACAAACGATTTACCCAAGCTGTACATCAAGGAGATAGTACGTCTGCATGGAGTGCCTATGGAAATTGTGTCGGATCAAGACACAATTTATGTCTATCTTCTGGACTCGAATCCAGGAAGTAATGGGGGTGAAATTGAAGTTCAGTACCGCATTCCACCCACAGACTAATGGGCATACGGAACGGGTAAATTAGGTGTTAGAAGATATGTTGCAGGCATGTGTACTCGATTTCAAGGATAGTTGGGATGATTGTCTTCCCTATGCTGAGTTCGCTTATAACAACAGTTTCCAAGCAAGCATCGGTATGACTCCCTACGAAGCATTGTATGGGCGTTCGTGTCGAGCACCGCATTGTTGGGCAGAGGTTGGTGAGAAGAGTCTGATTGGCCCAGATTTAGTACAGGCGACCTTAGAGAAGATCGACATTATCAGGCGTCGATTTCTTGCAGCACAGAGCAGACAAGAGCTACGCTGATACCATACAACGACAACTAGAATTTGAGGTTAGGGACCATGTATTCCTTAAGGTTTCCCCAATGAAGGGAGTCCTCCGGTTTGGCAAGAAAGAAAAACTCACGCCAAGATTCGTTGGTCTATTACAGATTCTGGATCGAGTAGGTGTGGTAGCATACTGTCTCACCTTGCCCACACCACTCGCTGGCGTGCACAACGTATTTCACGTATCCATGCTGAAGAAATACGTTCCTAATCCCACTCACATTATTAAGTGGGAGCAGGTGCAGCTAAGTGAAGATGTTACCTACGTACTTCGACCAACACGTATCCTAGACAGGAAGAAACAGGTGCCACGCAGTAAAGTTATCCAACTTGTGAAGGTACTGTGGACTCACCACAATGAGGAAGAGGCTACTTGGGAAACGGAAGCCGAAGTCCATAAGAACTACCCTCAGATCCTCGAGGAGTACGAAAAGGTACTAATTTCAGGGATAAAATTTTTCTTTAAGGGGTGTAGATTGTAACGTCTCGAAAAAATTCGTACAAAGATCTGAGTACCACCTCAGGCAAAAATCCATATGAACTGAATTCTGTGAAAATTAGATGGAAATTAATTAAGTATTAAACTAAATTAATCAGTAGAATTGCTTGAACCAGAATCTATATAAACTACAAGACCCAAAACCATTAGAATCGCTAACTCAACATTACCTAAAAACCTAGGAGCAATCTCAAAACCTAGTTGCTCTCGGTAGCACATTGAAACCCCGAATCGGACTTGGACCATGCGTCGAAAGTCTGATTACCACGAAACTATAGGGTTATGACCACCTTATTAGGCTTAACAACCATTGTGGGAATCGAGCGCAAATGTATCCAGAAACGCACAACTTGAGCCCTGAGCAAAGTGTGTGAGAAACGCGAATATCTTTAAAAAATGAACCAAAACTTAAGTGAATTGGACCATTCACTTACAGGTGAAATGAAGACTTCAGCCATCAGTTTTTTACTAAACTTTACCCGTGGATCAGAAAAATTTCCCTGCACATGTCAGTATACTTGTGGCCCTGATCGAGTGACAATGACCGTTGAACTGATACAGGTCCTCCATGGACGATCCACAAATCCGATCGGACCGAAATCATAACCTGGCTTAGATCCATGGTCAGGGAACTTACGCCATGACGCAAGTGAGTAATGGGTCTCCAGATGAGTCCCGTTTGCCCAAAACAGACACCCTTTGTCTGTAACCTAAGTATACCATAGCCCTGAGGCCATTTGAACTAGTTCAGGGCCTATTTAAGGTTAAACCACCCCATTCCAATTCCATACAAATTTTTTCCAAACCCTAGGAGAGAGAAGAGAGAAAAGAAGAGAAAAGAGTGAGGAGAAAGAGTTTGGGAGATCGAGGCGATGTTTCTCTCTTACGACTACACGCACTAGATCGTCTTTACATCTAGTTACACGAGCCATTCCAATTTCAATTTGGGTAAGAAATCCTAACCCTAATCTTTTTTTAGGTATCTAAATAGAGGAATCGACGAAATAGCTAACCTATTTCGTGATTTAAGTAGCCGTTGTGCTGTAGACGGGGATGTAGTGTACGAACTGAGTTCGTGACGGGTGTACCAATGAAAGGTGTGGACAATAAACTTTTAGGTTATGGATTTCAAGGCTTTCAATGTCAGCAATGATTTATGTCTGACTTGATTGCTGCCATGTGATCTTAGTTACGATGTATTCAATAAATTATACGTGTGTGAACTATGTGAATATATAATGCATTCCATATGTTTGTTGAAATGTTTGAATGAAATTGAAATTATGATTTATGCATGCTGTGAATATTAAGCTAGAATATATATTTGTTGTATGAATGACAACTCCTTTATGAAAGGATTTGCCATACTATATGCTATAACTAAATTAGTTCATATATGTTGTAATGTGTAATCTAAGTGTTTGATAAAATGTTTGAATGAGAAAGTGTTCATTGGATCGCTTCTAATGAGGGTGTTGAGATAGGATTCTCAACTACCTTGTCCATATCTATAATTCTCTTCATGTACTATAAATTGCTACTATGTGATTTATGGGTGAAAGGCGTATGTATAGTAACATCTTCAATGTGTGTTATAAAATGCTTAAATGAGAATTATATTTGAATTGTTTGTTAAATGCTGTTATGATTATCACATGTGTTTACTTATTGCATTTAAGTATGATTGAGACTACTATGTAGTCCAGGCAATCGGTAACGGTTTTCGGATCGAGTGGCTGAACTAGTCTCGTCACAATGGATACGTTCGGTGAATCCGAGCCATACGGTGATTGTCGACAGTGGTTAGGCCACGAGGAGTGCTTAGGGTCGATTAATTTAGCGTGTGCTTGTACTAATCAAACTTGTCAAATAACCCGATTGACCTAATGTGTGTTTACCATGCATGGACGCTACTGCTTAAATCTAAGGTACCGCTTACCAATGTAGTAGCCCATTTCAACCATGGTACCATGATCTGCTAAGACTCATGAGCCAGGTATGGTGGTGTATGAGACACCGTGGTTAAGCTGTCGGCCTACCCTGGGGTGACGACCCTTCTTGTAGTGACCAGTGAGCAACTTAAACTCGTGACCCGAATATGGTGGTATATGGGACACTGTATTCGAGTTGTCGACTTACGTTCAGGTGACGAGCCTCCCGTAGTGACCTTGAGTATAATCAATTGAACTTTCCTATCCACTGCTTTCATTAGGGGTGATGCCCTACAACTTACCTATCGTATGTGATTAACTAGGATTGACGACCGTAGATGGATCCCTGTTTGGGTTAATGATATGAAGGGAGGTACCTTAGCTTCCCGAATCTGCTGTATGAATAAGCCTAATTAAGTATTGGCTAACACAACCATACACTGCATTGCATGTGCTTTGGTGAGGAAGGACACGTTTAGGGAGTTTGCCATGCGCGCTCGTGAGATGATGTCGCTGAGGGAGTGCAGGCGAGGGCATGCATCATTATAGCATACCATTCCTACATTAACAAGAGTACTTAGGATATGATTATTGTATTGCTTTATCATTACTATTTGACTGAATTGATAACATCTTAACCTTTGCCTTATAGTACCACTGATTTGATCACTCACTCCCACCCTGGGACGGTGTTTTAAAACACTAACCAGACTCTATTTTAGCTGTAGATGACAATGGGGCTTATGCGACGGAGCCGAATTTCTTTGACGAGGAGGAGTTCTCCTACATGTAACTCTTAGGCGGGTCTATATAGACCTAGAGTTGCGTCGCTGGGATTATGGGATTATGGATTAGTCGAACCTTTACACTTCATATTTTGTAAAATTTAGAACCATACATGTATTTATTTAACCTGGTAACATACCCATACTGTGGGGATTGGTAAAAACTTACATACTTTATATATTTATCTCAGTCTTCTGCTTGCTTAATTTAAGTATCTATAGAGTATGATATGCTGTTTTAGTGTAATCTCATTCATGTTTAATGCAATAATATGGACAACATTTAAATATTATTATCTATGTTGCATAAGTGATGCGACGGATCTCGGGAGTTGACCTTTGCTCGACCCCTGATTTTTAGGGCGTTACACATTCCAAGTGGGATGTGAAACACACCCCTCCCATAGGCCCACTCCTTTATAAAAAGGAGTGTACATGCCCTTCTCCACTCACACGTAAATACCCCCAACGTCCAGGGGGAGAGAGAGAAAGGGAGAGAAAGAGAAAGAGAAAGAGAAAGGGAGAGAGAACATGAAAGAGGAGAAAGAGAAAGAGAAGGAAAAGTGTAGACACCCTCTTCCTTTTCTATATGTATGATGTCTTCCTTTTACTCAAGTGATGTCGTGATTCATGTGGAAACTTTTCATGTGTAAGCTTTCCTACATGGATATCTACCTAGAGTTTAGATCTAAGGCTAAGGTGATAGATTTCTTTAAGCTTACATTAATTTGAGTTGATATGATTTAGCTTGCCTTTTTACATGCTTACATGTTATTGTGAATCTTCCTTGCAATTATTTGATTTACCATCATCACTTATTTATCCTTTGGGAATTATGGTTAATGTATGATTTTAATTATATATGATCTTTATGAATTTATGTGAGACTATGGATATAAGCCTTTCCCTTGCCCTTTATTAATTTTGTTGAGTTAGTCATTGTTACTCTTCTCTTTTATTGAGTTAGTTATTTCTACTTTCCTCTTTTATTGAGTTAGTCTATCATTATTCTTCTCATTTATTGAGTTAGCTTATTACTACTTTTCTCTTTTATTACGTTAAACTTGTGATACCTCCCTTTAGGGCTTAGGCATGTGTCTTGGAATTCCAAAACTCACGTGATTTAGTTTATTTTCTCTTTGGTGTAAGTGATGTGTTAGAGGTCTCACAACTAGTAATTCAAATATTTTATCGTGGACGTAATGCACGCTGGGTAGAGACTCTCTTGGTCGACGTGTAATTTCATGGGTTTGAGTAGTGGTGCACAAATCGATGTAAGTAATTAGTAATGTTTATTACATCACTTGTATGATTGGATGTTACAAATAGTCACTCCATGAACAAATCGTATCACGTAATTCATCCGACTCATGTGTTATACCGCCAAGAGGTGTTCACGTATATCCACGGTATCATTAGACACATTGGTGAATCTCTGTAGTTATGGGATGCGGGGTGAGTCAGATTTTCTATGAATTATATTCAACATTGTGATGATAACTATGTATGATGAGCCGTACACATTTTGCTAGACATGCATTTATATATATATATATATATATATATATATATATATATATATATATATATATATATATATATATATATATATATATATTGGTTGCCCATGCTGATACCCCTCGTAGTGGTGGAGTATGAGACGTATCAGAATCCTTACATTACATTTATAAATCTCTTGAATTATTTCTAATCTTAAAGGATAACCATCACTATGAGTAGGGCGTTGACCCTCTCCAACTGTAAAGATGATGCAGGTGATGTACAAATTGAAGACCTATAGGACCATCTCCTTATGGAAGATTATACTAAATGAATAAGAAGATAGTTTTATGATTTAGTTTTATATTTCTGCTGCAAACTCGATAATGTAATAAGCTCTCATTGAGGGGGTAGTTGATAATTTGTTGAATTTTTTTATTCTAATAAAATAATAAATATGATTTTATTTTCGTGAATGGTTACTTTCATGAATGTAACTAGATGTGATCTAAATGGAAAAAATAAGGTGCGATTTTTAAAGCATCTAATTTATATATTATTAACACTTGTAATTCTCGGGCACAAGTATGTATTCAAGCCGCGAAAATTTTAGGATGTTACAATACACTTCTCTTTTATTGAGTTAGACATTGCTACTCTCCTCTTTTATTGAGTTAGCCTATCGTTACTCTTCTTTTTTTTATTGAGTTTGCATATTGCTACTCTTCTCTTTTATTATGTGAACCTTGTGATAACTCCCTTTAGGGCTTGGGCATGTGTCTTGGAATTTCAAAACTCACATAATTCAGTTTATTTTTCATTTGGTATAAGTGATGTGTTAGAGGTCTCACAACTAGTGATTCACATATTTTATCATGGACGTAATGCGCTCTTGGTAGAGACCCTCTTGGTCGACACGTAATTCCATGGGTTTGGGTAATGTACAAATCGATGTAAGTAATTCACAATGCATGTTACATCACTTCTGAAATTGGATGTCACAAATAATCTCTTCATGAACAAATCGTGTCACGTAATTCATCCGACTCATGTATTTTGCCACCTTGAGGTGTTCATGTAAATCCACGATAATGTTGGACATGCCGGCAAATCTTCGTAGTTATGGGGATGTGGGGCGAGTTGAATTTTCTATGAATTATATTCCACATTGTGATGATCATTACGTATGATGAGCTACACACACTTTATTAGGCATATATTCATATATATATATATATATATATATATTGGTTGTGCATACTGAAACCCCTAGTAGTGGTGTAGTACGAGACGTATTAGAACTCTTATATTACTTTTATGAATCTCTTGAATTATTGTTAATATTAAAGGATAACCATCACTATGAGTAATGCGTTGACCCTCTCCAACCATATAGATGATGCATGTGATGTACAAATTGAAGACCTAGAGGACCATCTCCTTATAAAAGATTATAATGAATGAATAAGAAGATAGTTTTATGATTTAGTTTTATACTTCCGTTGTAAACTCGATAATGTATAAGCATCCATTGAGAGGACAGTTGATAATTTATTGAATTCTTTTACTATAATGAAATAATAAATATAGTCAATTTTATTCTCGTGAATGGTTACCTTCATGAATGTAATTGGATGTGATCTAAATGAAAAAAATAAGGTGCGATTTTTGTAGTATCCAATTTGTCACGCCCCAAACGCGAAAATCGGGCTCACAAAATTTTCGATCACCGAATCTGGCACTAACAACCTCCGTAGTCCCCATTCTCAGCTCGTGGCACCCATATACTAGGTTCCGATCCTGGGATCCTACAAAGAATTTTAAACATGAATTCATTTCATAATAAGCATAACCATAGCTTAACTCATGAACAATATCAACAAGAACACCATCACAAAATCCACTATGAGAAAAAATTTTGAAATACAATGTGCATAAAGGGAAATACAATGGTGATAATAACCAAAAACTCCTGAAGCTCTGCGGCACGCTCCTGCTTCTACTCAGCTATGACTACGTCTTCGCATTACCTGCACGCATCTATCATGTATAAGCTTATAAAAATCTTAGAGGGTGATAAAAGTGTGTGCGCATTATAAGCGTGCTTAGAATGCAATATCAAAGTAATACGGAATATGCTGGTGAATCCATGAATGGTAACAGCCATGCCAAGGCTATGCGATGCAAGGCATGAATACTACGACCACATCGAGGCCATGCGATGCGAAATGCGACTCAAGCATATCAATCCTCCTCTGGATCCTCATCATAATATAACTCATCTCTGAAATATCACTGGGGTCAATTACACTTAAGCCAGCTTGTCGCCCTAATTCGAGCACACAACTGGGTAAGTGGAAGAGACCTCACTATCCGCCTGCCAATGTCGGGCCCGGCATGTTGATAGTGGACCTATTCCCTAAACTTGTCAAATTCAACCTAAATTTTGCCCTCTCACTCAGGCGGATAAGGTCACACCCCCTTCCAACCAACCACGACATAAAGGGAGACGCGGCCGACTAGTATACGGCCCTCATGCACTCATGTATCCGACAGAATTTCTGATATCCAATCCTACCATCTGCGCTATAACTGCGAAGGTTACGGCCATGATGTCGCTAGGGCGAATAGTAATCGTAATCACACAATGCAAGATACATGAGTCACACAGTCTAATCATGCATCAATCCTACGCATGTCGTGCACTTGTGCGGGACAACTCTGCCTATTAAGGAGTCCCATAAACAACCTGGCCAATTGGCATATGCAATGGTTAACCATATCTCATATCAAGCATGCAGATGATGCCTATGGGATTGTATCATGAAGCTATACTATCACATACTCATAATCAGCACTGATAATCGACTTATATTCAAGGCGGGCCTAGGTGGTCTACCTATAATCCTACAAACAACCAATGGGGGTCCAACATTTTGGGTTAGCCCAAAAGAATGGATAGATCATACAATATCTATGGGGCCAAATAATTAGGGTTAACCCTCTTAGAGGATGATGAGAATGGGCCTAACAAGGCCTAAGGGAAGGTCACAATGTGAACATTTAACCATCATTGCCCATCAATGTGGACATTTAACTAGCATTGCTCCCTAGGAGTGGCCCGCATAGAGCCAAATATATAGTGGGCCCATGGCCCACATAAGGGCATAATACACATCATAATGGGCCTCGCACAAGAGCCCATTATACATCACATCAGGCCTCACCATATGGGCATCTTATACATCATATTGGGCCTCATCAATGGGCCATAAATACATCACATTAGGCCTCATCAAATGGGCCACAAATGCATCACATTGGGCCTAATCATTGGGCCACAAATACATCATATTGGGCCACACACAAGGGCCTCATACACATCCCATTGGGCCTCACTCATGGGCCTCACATACATCATAGTGGGCCTTACCAAAGGACCACCAATACATCATATTGAGCCACACACAAGGGCCCATGGGTTAGGCATAAGGGATGGGTAGTGAGTGCATCACATATATCATAGTGGGCCTAATGGAGCAGCCTATATAGTCCAGAAATTAGGTGGACAGATTGCCTACAATGCATACCTCAAGGTGGGCTTATTATACCACCAAAATGGGCTCAATGGGGCAGCCCATAATCCAGGAAAAATGGATGGGCAGCTTGAATCATACATCACGGCGGGCTGCACAAATGGACAACATAGGTATACAATACATGCATCATGGTGGGCTGCAAAAATGGACAGCGTAGGTATACAATACATGCATCACAGCGGGCCACAAAATGGACAGCGTAGATATACAATACATGCCTCAAGGTGGGTCCCATCCCACACGTGCAGCAGGTGTGGGGTGGGCCCCACACGAGTTGAAATGGATGAACGGTGTGTATAAACACATACATTACAATGGGGTCCACACCACCACCCATGACAGATGGACACTGCAGATATAGAATAAATACACCAAGGTGGGTCCCACCCACATGTGTGGGGTGGGCCACGTCTTAGACGGACGGTGTGGATGTAGAATAAATACATTAAGGTGGGTCCCACCCCCACACGTGTGGGGTGGGCCACGTCATGACAGATGGACGGCGTGGCTACACAACATACTTCATGGTGCGTCCATCCCATGGCACACTATCCAGGGATGGATGGTGTGGATATGAAATGCATGCATCTAGGTGGGTCCCACCTCACACGTGTCACACGTGCAAGGTGGGCCCCCATCATTGATAATGGACGGTTAGGATAACGCTGGGGCCATAGAACTAGCTAACGCCAATTGCAGCAATATGCTGTTGGCCGTATGAATGGCCCTGATAAACCACTTGCATGAGGTGGGTCCACACGTGTGGGACCCACTAGCTTGTAAGATCAGGCTGATATTTGTATTTTCACCTTCATCTGGGCCTATCCAGATGAACAGGTAGCAAGCCCGTCTGCTGGACGGTCCAGCAAGGTGGGCCCCACAGGTTGACAGATGACATGGATTTAACATATCATAGTGGGTCACACACCTCATCATCATCATCACCATACAAAAAGGAAAAGAGAAAGATAGAGACAGAGAGAGAGAGAGAGAGAGAGAGAGAGAGAGAGAGAAAATGGCAGAGATGGGAGGAGCTCTGCCACTATGAGCTCCTCCATGAACATGCATACATCATATGGATATCCCAAAATAAGTGGGCCTCAAATCAGAAAATCAGGTGGAAAACCATATCTCCACCATAAAAATCAAGGCTTAGATGGCCATTATAAGATGGATAACTAGAAACTTCATGGTGGGATCCATGGAGAATGGTCCCACCATGGGTAGATACATGCATGATGTGATGGGCCTTAGGCCACATCTAGGGACCAAGATGAGATCTCCACCATTGATTGGCGGGTCCCACTTGCCCCAAGCTAAAAAAAAGAGAGGAAGATCCATACTACGAATCACCCATCTCTCTAACTTCTCCTTCTTCTTCCACCTATAGGCTCTAATGCTCTAAGGGAAGAGGTTTAATGGTTGAGATGGGGTTTTTTAGGGTTAGATTGGAGGAAATGAGCTTGGGATGTGGCTGGATTTTTGGAGCTCTCATGGAGGGTTAGAGGTTGCTAGCAATGGAGAAATGAGAAGGAAAGGAGAGGGAGAGAGATAAGAGAGAGTGAGGGATAGGTTAGGCTAGGAATGATTGTTTGTAAGAGAGTGAAAGGTGATGATTGCATGTGTAAGAAGCTTGGGAAGAGGGAGCATCATAAGTTGTAAGAGGTATGGGGCTATGGAGTAGGGTGGCTGGGGTAGGTTAGGGTGAGGTCATCCTCATAATGACTTAGGGAATTGTGCAAATCTAGATAGGTGGGTCACGTAACGTGCGGTCCACGACCATGATCATGCGCAGCCCACATCTCATGATCTAGACATCTGATTGGAGCACGAGACACGGTTCAGACCCACAGCAACGGTGCGGTCACAATGGCATAGGTCTCGGGTCGAGATGGCTCGGGATTATAGGGTGTGACTTAGGGTCGCCCGCAAATGCGATTTATGGGTTGAGGGTTGCCGGAATTCGACTAGGAGGACCATAGAACCCTACAAAACGGAACGGATACTAAGACATGGGCCTGACACAATTTATACATTATTAACACCCAGAATTCTCGGGCATGAGTATATACTCAGGCAGCGAAAATTTTGGGATGTTACAATAAGGAAAGTTTTGGTTTAAGCTTTGGTTGTCATAAATACTCTTTTGATTGTTAATGTTATCATGAAAGTAGAAAGCTAAACCTTTGGTAGTGTTAAGTCTAGATTTTACTATACACCAATGGAACTCAATATTTAGAATTTTTTTAATTATAGAATTAACACTTTGAACTTAATTAGGATATTTACTAAGTGCTAGAATTTATGTGGAAGTTGTACTCTTCAATAATGTAATATGGATTTTTATAATCTATATTATTTTTTGAATTGCTTGAGTTTATAGGAATCTATTCATATAGTTTCAAAATATCTTTCACACATTTTACTTGGGACTAGCAAAGTGTTGGTTGGGAGGTGTGATCAAGCCTAAATAATACATATTTATCATCTCAATTGCATTGACTTTCTTTGTATTTAAGTGCTAAATTGATCTAATTAAATATGTTTTCTACATGCAAGGTGATTTTGGATCTAAAGTCAAATACGTACTTAAAAGGAAGAATTAAATCTTAAAGAATGATCAAGTGAAGAATTAGATGTTTGGATGGTAGTATTAAAGATTTCAAGGGCCAAAGATACAAGAAAACCAAATGCCGAATATAAGGAAAAGTTTGAAAAATCACACAGTTAAATAACAAAAATAATAGACTGTTTAGTCCCATATAAGGTTAGTTTGGTCCGACTAAAAGTAGTCAAAATAGTCTAACAAGAAACAATGATTTTTAGACTTAATTTTGGTAGGAGGGTTTGGTGTGACCTAAAGGAACAAATACTTCAAATATATTTCGATGAAATTTGGCTGTAGCCAAAAACATGTTTAGTTGGACTCGGCTCTTCTTGGGTACGACCAAAGGTGGGTTCGGTGTGACCGAAGCATAACAAAAGTGTAGAATTTTGAAGTAAGTACAAATTTTTCTATTTAAATGGGTAATTTAGGCTATTCTAAATACGAATTAGGGCTTGGGAGAGAGACTAATGGGTGACAGAGCTTCCATAGAGCCATCATTCCTATTCAATCATTTGGTTCTAGTTTATTTTATATTTTTTCTTTTATTTTTGTTCTTAGATGTTAGCCATGCTAGGCTAATTTCTTAACTATTGCTAATGGATGAAGCTTGTAGTTAATTATAATTTTTAGTTTATTTAATTAAACGACAGTACTTTGAATAATGATCATAGATTGACTTGATTTAGATTTTATTTTAAAGCCTTTGAGTTGTTTATTCTAGATATATTGTGAATTATGGTCATAATAAATGCTTTGATTTAACAATTACTTAGATTGATTAGAAAAGGAATCAATTTGTATAATTGGTTGATTTATTGTAAACCTCAGTTATAATGGATGCCCTTGATTTTCTGCAATTGAGATTCGAGTGCTTCATGAGATAACATTCAATTGAAATTATTTTTTATTGGTGTTGATGATTGGTTTAATAAAAATATTTTTTGATTGGATAGGATATAACTTTGATTTCAATTGAGTTATATAAGTTGAATCAGTAAATTAGATAGTGTGATTGCTATAAGTGGATTCCTAGATCTTTAGTCTTTTATTAATTGTTTAAAAACCATTTCTACTTCGTTGGATTAAAAATCTAGACAAACTATTCACCTTTAGACTAGTTCTAATTGTGTTCTCCATTCCTTAAAGATTTGACCTCAGTCTCAACAAGTCATTATTGCATCGTATCCCTGCACTTGGGGTTGTCAACTCTTGGGTTCAATCGAATTGGCCTTCGATTCGATTGAACTCTCTTTTGATAAGATTGAACTAACCTTTGATAGGATCGAATAATTCCAAATATATGTAGTTTACTTGTTGGACATTTCTGGCCCGATCTTTGATCAAATCGAGTGGAGTCTTTGTCAGGCCCGTTTCCTATTGTCCATTCCATTCCATAGGATCCCATGGTCCTCCCGGTCGAATTTCGGTGACCCGTGACTCATAGATTGTATTTGCGCGCGATCCTAAGTCACACCCTGTCAACTTGAGTTGACTCAGCCCGAGACCTGTGCCATTGCAACCACACCATTGCCGCAGTTCCAACGTTACGTCTCGTGCACCAATCCGATGTCTAAATCATAAGATGTGGGATGCGCATGATCATGGTCGTGGACCACACATTGTGGGACCCACCTAACC
This sequence comes from Magnolia sinica, assembly GCF_029962835.1. NCBI lineage: Eukaryota > Viridiplantae > Streptophyta > Magnoliopsida > Magnoliales > Magnoliaceae > Magnolia > Magnolia sinica. Next base: position 56,749,841 of record NC_080582.1, read on the forward strand.
CATGACACATTTCCCTAGGTCATTATGAGGATGACATCACCCCTACACCTAGCCGCTCTACCACCCTTGTCACACCCCAAACTCGAAAACCAGGCTCACAAAATTTTTGACCGCTGAATCCGATGCCGATAGCCTCCGTAGTACCCCATTCTTAGCTCCTAGCGTCCATATGCCAGATTCTGATCCTAGGATCTTACAAGGAGGATTTTTCAGTGTACATTTATCTTGTAAGAAGTATAACCACAAGTATACCTAAATCACAAAGGTAATATCATCATCACATATCCACTAATATAATCATTTGAGTATAATGCTGAAAGGGAAATACATATATTAAATTCAAAGATCCAGAAGACCACTTCACGCTCCAAGCTCAGCACTGCTGCTGCGACCTAATGCCACCTACACACATCTATCGTGCATAAGCTTATAGAAAGCTTAGAGGGTGGTGAAAGTGTGTGCACAAGATAAGTGCCAAGTATTCAATACAATGCCTTAATCATACAATATCATAATTACTGGCAAGATCATAAATCATACAATATTAGAGTAAGTGGAAATACTGCAAGTTTATAAATCGTATAATAGTAGAGTACGTAACACAGATCAACTCTACAAATAAGGAGTCATAGAGAGCCAAATATCAGATGCCGAGGGTACAATGTAATATGTAAATCCTGCTAAGTCCGTCTAGGCCATATAAGTGCAGAAACATAACAACCCAAAATGCCATATGCTTGTGGATGTAATGCAATATGCAATATGTGGTGCGAATGAAATGATCAAGCTGTAGTGTGAAGTCAGAATGAAAGTACGTAGTATCGCAAGCTATAGGGTCCATCACAATGGGACTTCTATCCAAACTAGTCTCATACCTAAATTTGGATAGTCAAACTCAATGTGGTAAACTCCTGATCTTAGGTTAGTCACGTGCCCCAACCGAAATCTTGGCCATTGCGAAAGTACACATAACAATTAGTTGTGCACCACCAACCTAAGTGGATAATGAATGAATGAATAAATATAATGCTGAGTATACAACTCCTGCTCCATAAATCAGTATTGTACATCTCTGGGATCATCACTGGGGTCTAGTACACTCCAAGATAGCTACCGCCTCTGCAGGTCGCGTAGCTCAGCGATTGAAAAAGACCTCACTACCCATCTGCTAGTAGTATACCAATGCCTACCCTGCTCGTAGATAGCAGATCCACTTAGGAGTTGGTCAGACTCAGCCCAACTATGCCTACTCCCTCAGGTGGGTAAGGCCACACCTCCTCCCAACCGACCATGACACAGTGGGAGATGCGGCCTCCTGGTATTCGGCACTCGGGCACTCATGTATCCACTCGGTCTCGACGCTGGAGTGTCCTCTGGTACCAAGAGGATTTAGAAATTTTCACCCAGGGTCATCTATGGCGGCCCGATACTAGTAACTTATTTTCGGTGTCCCATCTGGCCATCCACGATATGCCTATGGAGGCTACAACCCTGATGTCGTTAGGGCGTACAGTAATCACAACACACAATGCAAGATGCATAAGTCATACAATCCAGTCATGCATTAATCCTGCACATAACGTGTGTTCATGTGAGATAACCTCCGCTTATCAGGGAGTCTCATAACAACCTGCCCAATGACATATGCGATGGTCAACCACATCTCATAACAAACATGCAGATGATGCGTATGGGCATGTACCATGATGCTATGCTGTCACATACTTATAATCGGTATTAATAACCAGCATCGATAATCGACCTCGACAATGTGGACATTTAACTAATATTGCCCCTAAGGAACGACCCACATAGATCCTAACATTTGGTGGACCCATGACCTCACACAAGGGCTAAATATACAACACCATGGGCCTCACTTAAGAGCTTAATACACATCACAATGGGCCTTTCATATGGGCCTAACATACATCACAATGGGCTCCATCACCTGGCCCTCAAATGCATCATAATGGGCCTCATCATATAGGCCTCATATACATCACATTGCACCTTAAACACGAGCTGAATACATATTACAACGTGCCTCAATTATGGGTTGCATATACATCACATTGGGCCTCAAACACAGGCCGAATGCACATCACAATTGGCCTCAAACATGGGCCGCATATACATCACATTGGGCCTTGACAATCGAAATCAGCCTCGATAATGGGAATCGGTATCGATAATCAGAATCGGCCTCAACAATCGGCCTTGACAATCGGAATCGATGAGAATGAGCCTAACAAGGCCTAAGGGAAGGTCACAATGTGGACATCCAACCATCATTGCCCATCAATGTGGACATTCAACCAACATCGCTACCAAGCAATGGCCCACATGGAGCCAAACATAAAGTGGGCCCATGGCCTCACACAAAGGCTTAATATACATTACAATGGGCCTCATATACATAACATTCGGCCCACATAAAGGCCTCACATATGTTTCATTGGGCCCACTCATGGTCCTTATATACATTACATTAGGCCTCAACCCATAGGCCTCAAATACATTAAATGGGCCGCATCATGTGGGCCTCAAATACATCAAATGGGCCGCACTAATGTGGGCCTAATACATATGACAATAGGTCTTGCCCATAGGCCACGAATACATCACAATGCGCCTTTTCCATAGGCCTTGAATACTTCACAATGGGCCTTGCCCATAGGCCTCGAATACATCACAATGGGCCTCATGGATGAGCCGCACCAATGGGCCTCAAGTGGGCTTGGGCCACACCAAAAATCATTTCAATAGTTGTAGGTCTAACATGTGTATCACTACACTATCATTCCATGGGGCACATGGCCCACTAACGATGATCAACACTGTCCAAACATTGTCTATGTAAATCAACACCATTCAAACATTGTCTATGTAAATCAACACCATCCAAGCATTGTGCAGCACCGTCCAACACAATCTGGACGGTGTGGATGAAATAAATACATCATGGGGTCCCATGCTGGTGAAACAGATGGACGGCTAGGAGAAATGCATGCATCACGGTGGACCCTTGAGATGGACGGTTTAGATATAACAATACCTCATGATGGAGGCCCAAGGACACAGCTGATGTCAATACAATTAGCTATATATATATAGTTGTGTGTGGTACACTATCCAATCCGTTTCCATGCAAGTGGGTCCCACTGGACGGGTGTGGATGATATCCTTACATCATGGTGGGTCCCCATAGCCCGTCCAGACGGATGTCTGGAAACAAAAACATGAGGGTGGACTCCCACGTGGTGTGGCCCACTTAGAATATTATATATATATATATATATATATATATATATATATATATATATATATATATAAACATATACACCTGGTGGGTCCCACGTGGATGTGGCCCACCAAGATATTTATTTTCTATCCAGTCAGTGCATAAGGTCACAAAGACCTGGTTATAGAGGAAAAACAAATATCATATGGTCCAAGACCCTGTAATCCCAAGGGAGTTTTTAATGGTGGATGTTCATCCCATTGTCTTCTTCAGCATGGTCCACTTGATGCTAAATCTGTCTTATTTTTAGTCTCAGGCCGTGAGACGAGGTGGCCAATTAGATGGACGATTTGGATGGATCACATCCATCAAAGTGGGGCCGCTGGAATGCCAGATGGGGGGACAGTTTGGATTACATCACCGTGGGCTCCACCCGTCTAGATTACTGGACTGTGGATGGGACCCACACACGTGGTGCGGCCCATCCAGCACTGTCCAGAAATGGACGGCTAGAGTAAGCATCATGGGTCCCACGAAATTTAGATGGACGGTGTGGGTTGAACAATACATCAAGGTGGGGCAGATGGATGGATGGCCGGATGAACTGTATACAGTAAGTGGGGTCCACGCTCACCAAATGGGTAGACGGTAGGATGCAACACATGCATCAAAGGGTGGGGCGCACCATCTCACCATCTGGACGGTGTGGCTAAGACCCATACATCATGCAGACATCAGAGGGTGGGGCCCACCATAAAAAAATGGATGGATGGTCTGGATGTCATGCTTGCTGCACTGTCCAACAACTGGATGTTGCAAATATAGCCATACATCATGGTGCGGTCCACGTAGTGGCCCACCAATAAAATCTTATATTATATAATATAATATTATATATTACATGTGTTTGCACGATGGCAGCAAACTACCCATACTCACTGTCCAGATGGATTTGGACGGTGTAGGCATCATGATAAAGGTGGGTCCCATGTAGCAGTGGCCCACCACAAGATTTATATAATGCGTAATCTATCATATTATAATATATATATATATATATATATATATATATATATATTATGTATCATATATACGTGTGTGTGTGTGTGAAGCCTTGTAAGTGGCAGCGTCCAGTGTCCAGGGACACTAGACGACCTCGATGAAAGGGGCCCACCATAATATTTAGGTCCCACATGAATGGACGATTTGAATGTAACATATACATCACAATGGCTACTCAAGGCTCCTGTTTGTCCCAGCTATAAATGGATGGACGGTTGATGTGCAACACAAACATCATGGTGGGGTTTCCACTCCATCGTCCATATGATGGACGACGTGGATAACATCATGCATCAAAGTTGGCCACTAGATGGGAAAGCAAGAGGTAGAGAAAGAGAGAGAAATCAGTGAGATGGAGGGACCCCGCCACTACGGGCCCCTCTCTTTACAATACATACATCAAGTGGGTCCCATCACAAGTGGGCTATTAAATAAAAAATCAATAGTGGATCACCCACTTATTGCACTCCTCCTTGGTCCCTTGGATTCCTATACTCCTTGCTTTCAATTTTAATGGAGGTAGATGATGAATGAATGGTTGAGATGGGAGATGAGAGATTGGGAAAGTGGGCCACACTTGGATTTGGGAGAGAGGGCTTAGACGTTGGGTGTTACTTAGGAGGTTTGAGAAATGAGAAAGAGAGAGAGAGAGAGAGAGAGAGAGGTGATGGGATGGTAAGGGATGGGTGGAATGGGTGTTGTAAGGGATGGGAACGGGAAAGCAGGGGTTGGGTTGAAATTTGTGTGAAAGAGGGATAGGTGGACAGAGAGAGTTGACTTTGGGAAAGGGAAGGAGATTGGTTGCTTGTACTTGTGGTATGGAGTGTACTTGATTGATTGATTGATTGATTGATGAGACATATTGTAGAGATTCTCTCAGAATTTGTAATGCGTGGCGTTTCTTCAGAATGAACGCGGGCCCACATCTCCTGGCTTGGGTATTGGATCGGTGCGCGAGTCACGGCGTTGGAACCGCAGTGACTGTGCGGTCGCAGAGGTATAAGTTTCAAGTCGAGTCAAATTTGATATGCGAGACTCGGCTTAGGATCACGTGCAAACATCAGATATGGGTCGAGGGTTACCAGAATTCAACCGGAAGGATCGCGAAAGCCTATAGAATGGTACGGACTATGATACGGGCCTTATAACCCTACTTCATAGCCCCATGCCTCTTACAAGGCAATGATGAGTTTAGCTATGCCTCTCTTACAAGCAATGATCACCCTACCCTACTTATGAGAGACAGAGCCTACTACCCTACCCCTCTCTCTCCTTCATCTCTCTCTTTCCCTCTCATTCTCTCCATTCCCTCCATTGCTAGAGCTCCAAATGTCCCACCTATCTCCCAAATTTCAGTAACTTCATCTCTCAAATCTTCCCAATCCAGCCATCAAGATCTCATCTCAACCATTGAACCTTGCTCCCTTGAAGCATTGGAAACCATTGGTGGTAGTAGAAGTCCAAGATTTGAAGGTGGGTGCCATGTTTAGGGTAGATCTTCCATTCTTTCTTTGATTTTCTTGCTTAGGATCATATAAGACCCACCAATCCATGGTGGAGATACTCTATGATCTCCTAGATGTGGCCTTTGGCCCATCTTCTTGCATGTATGAGCCATGGAGGGTCCATTCTCCATGGATCCCACCATGATGGGTTTTTCTCTAATTCATGCCTTTTAAGGGTCATCTAGACCCCTCATTTGCATGGTGGGGATGGTATCCCCACCTCAGATATATATATATATATAATGATGGGCCCATGTATATGATTGTATGGTGTAGATCTTATGAGGGACTCATAGTGGCGGAGTCCCTCCTTCATTGGTCGTTCTCTCTCTCTCTCTCTCTCTCTCTCTCTCTCTCTCTCTCTCTCGGCTGATGATGATGATGATGTGTGTGGCCCATCTAATGTGCTTAACACATCCAAACCATCCAACAGGTGGGACAGTCTTACTGTCCATTTTCTAGACACAGGCTAGCCCATCTTGCTGTTCTGTTTTACATAATTCAAATCCCAGGGAAAGGCCATGAATATCTGCTTGTTTTGGGATGTGTACGGCCCATCCAAATGGACCCCACTTTAATGGATATATTTTTTTCTTACTGTCCAGATCACAAAATGCTACCCCATTTGAGGGCCCACCTTGCTGGTGTCCAAGAGCATTGGTTGCTGCCCGTTTTTGGGCAGACCTTGCTGAAGATGGAAACACAAATATCAGCTTCATTCTAACTAAGGTGGGCCACATGTGTGGACCCACCTTATATCCAGATCGTTCAAGGGACGATGGGTCCCAGCAGCCCCTGCTACATCACCTTAGCAAGTTCTGTGGCCCCATCATGAGAATGTGTTATGTCCATACCGTTCATCTATTTAGCGTTGTGTGGGGCCCACCCCACATGTGCTGCATGTGTGGGATGGGAACCACCTTGCTGTACGTACTCTATATCCACACCGTCCATTTTTAGACGGTGCCTTGTGGGCCACCATGATATGTGTTTCATATCCACACACGTGTGGACCTACTACACCGTGATGCATGTATGGGTCTCATCCACACCGTCTAGTACTCTAGATGGTGGGAACCCACCTTGTTGAATGTATATCCACGCTGTTCATCTGCAAGGCCCACTCTACACGTGTGGACCCCACGTGATGTTGGGTGCTGGCCCCTGGACGGTGGGGCCAACTCTGATGTATGTGTTATATACACACCGTCCATCCATGGGGGCTGCACGAGATATGTGTTCTGGACGTGGGCCCACCACGCTGCATGTGTTTCATCCTCACCGTTTAGGGCAGACGGCCCACCGACATGTATATGTTGTATATTTATGCTGTCTATATGGTGAGGGCCCATTTGGCATGTGCAGGTCCACCTACTACATGAACAGGGCCCACCTGCTGCATGTACAGGACCACCTCAATTTGTGTGCATGCTACCCATCTGTTTGTTGGACCATGAGCTGCCCCATCAAGCCCACTTGATATATAAGGCCTACCTGTTGTATGGGGCCATGGTGAAGTATAAGAGGCCCCTATGTGAGGCTTAATGTGAAGTATATATGACAAATTGATGAGGCCCATTGTGATGTATTTGTGGCCTATTTGGTGAGGCTCATTGTGATGTATATATGGCCCATGTGGTAAGGCCCATTATAATGTATATGTGGCCAAGGAGTGAGGCCTGATGTGATATATATGAGGCCTATTGTGATGTATGTTGGGCCCTTGTGTGAGGCCATGGGCTCACTACATGTTAGGCTCTATGTGGGCCACTTCTTGGGAGCAATGTTGGTTACATGTCTACATTGATGGGCAATGATGGTTAAATGTCCACATTGTGACCTTCCCTTAGGCCTTATTAGGCCCATTTTCATCATTCTCTAAGTGGGTTAACCCAAATCATTGGGCCCCATTGATATATGCATGATCCATCTATTCATATTGGGCTAACCCAAGATGTTGGGCCCCCCATTGGTTGTTAGTAGGATTATTTATCTTAGAGTCCGTTTAGGACTTATTTGGGCCCCTTAGGGCATCTAGCGAGCTATATGATAGTATGAAGAAGGAACCCTTTCCGGATCCTTAAGATTATAGGTAGGCCACCTAGGCCCAACCTTGATATGAGGAGAGTTCATCATCACCGTAGACGGTTAGATCCGTGCTATCGAATTTGGTATATCCATAGTCGAGGGCCGATCTTATTATGTTATGGTTTAGATCGAATGTCCATCTATGGACCCCACCTTGTATATAGGTCGGTTATCGATACCGATTATGAGTACATGATACATGCCCATACGCATCATCTGCATGTTTGTTATGAGATGTGGTTGACCATTGCATGTGCCATTAGGCAGGTTATTTATGGGACTCCCTGATAGGTGGAGTTGTCTCGCATGAGTGCACTGTATGCACTGGATTGGTGCATGACTGCATTGTGTGACTCATGCATCTTGCATTGTGTGCTGTGATTATTGTACGCCTTAGTGACATCATCGCCATAGCCTCCACAGGCATATCGTGGATGGTAGGATTGGACACCAGAAATCTTCTTTTTACATGGGGCGTGAAGGATGTCTCTGGGTGAAAGTCCCTAAACCTGACGGTATCAGAAGATGCTCCAATGCCTAGATCAAGTGGATGCATGAGCACATGAGGGCTGAATACCAGGAGGCCGCATTTCCCATTGTGTTGTGGTCAGTTGGAAGGGGGTATGGCCTTACCTACCCAAGGGGAGGGGGCAATTGCTAGGCTAAGTATGACCAGCCCATAAATGGGTTTGCTATTGACGTGTTGGATAGATATTGGCTGACAATTAGCCAGGAGGATAGTGAGGTCTCTTCCACTTGCATGGTTCTATGTCCAGTGTAAGGCGACAATGTGGTGCATAGTGTATTAGACCCTGGTGATTATCCAAAGAGAACTGTACTGATGTATGATGCTCCAGAGATGAGCTGAATTAATATGTGGATTAATATGCTTGACTTGCATCTTGCACAAGACATTGGCTATGTAGGCCTTGCATCGTTTGACCTTGGTGTGGCCGATAGCATTCATGTCTTGCATCACATGGCCTTAGTGTGGCCGATAGCATTCATGCCTTGCATCGCATGGCCTTGGTACGGTTGATGGCATTCATGGACTTACTTGCATGTTTCCTCATTACTATGATACTACATTCTTGCATTCCTACCTTGCACACATACTTTCACCACCCTCTAAGCTTTCTATAAGCTTATACATGATTAATGCGTTTAAGTGACATCAAGACACAGTCATAGCTTAGCAGGAGTAGGAGCATGCAGTCGAGCTTCTACAGATTTGTTATTATCATCATTGTACTTCCTTTATGCACATTGTACCTTAAAGTTTTTTTTATCATAGTGGATTTGTGATGGAGTTTTAGTTATTATTCATGGGTTATGCTTGTTACGGAATAAATTCATGCTAAAAAATCCTCCTTGTAGGATCCCAAGATTGAAACCTGATATATGGGTATCAGTAGCTGAGAATAGGGTACTACGGAGGCTATCGTGCTGGATTCGGCGATCGGGAATTTTGTGAGCCCGATTTTCGAGTTTGGGGCATGACAGTCATCAATCGTATGAAGTCCTATTGACAACCTATTGGTAGGATCAAGATCCACTTGAAGATTGCTGATTTAGGTTATTTCTTTATCAGTAGCTTTGTATATCTAAAGCCTAATTAGCCATGATCAAATAAAGTCTCCTAAAGATATGGGTTGATCAAACAAGAGTTTATCCATTAGGGAATAGATCATCTAAAGGCTAATGTTGTTTTGGACCTAAAGGAGTCTAAGGTTAAAGTCACCTCAATTTACTTGTTTCTTCACTCATTGATTTTTTAAGTATTCGCTTGTCTTTGGTCATTAACTTTTAAGGGCTCAATCGACTCACTAACACACGTGATTGACAAACAAGTACACTAATAATCTCCCCTTTTGTCAATTACATGACAAAACTAATATATACCATGTAATGGTCCATACCAATGATAAACCAAAATAACTTAAAAATATTACATGTCAATTACAAAGATTTAAAAATCGAATACAACAAGACATGTAAACACTTAAAATGCCCCCTATCAAATTGCTCTACCTAATTTCATCAATTCACTCAACAGATAGAACTTATAAAATGGTATTCAACTTGTTTTGGTGGAGCTTGATCTTTCTCTCCCTTTTATCAATAAATGACAAAGAGACAATTTTATGATTATATATTAATGAGCAATGAAAATGGAAAGTTCTATAAGTCATAAATATACCGATAAGCACATACTAATAAGGGAATGTAGGGTATATATAACCATTAAAAACATGGAGGATGTATATTATGGTCATTCAAAAGATATGCCTATCAAGTAACATGACCAAGCATAATTTAACAAAACATACAATAAAAATAAATAAATAAATAAGCAACTTAAGCTAAACTAAGCAAAATAATAAGGATGCTACATTCCTCAGATTTACCTATAAGCACACATAAACATTCTAAGGTCACCTATCCTTCTTCACAACTCACTTGTAGGTGAATTTCGATTTGAAGATTTATCTTTGATATGAGATTTTTCTATATTATTCCTACCCTCATTATTGCCGCCCCAAATAAGCATTTCTCTAATTTTCTCATTTAAAAGGATAACATGTTTTAACAACTCCCTCATATGGTCATTCATTTTTGGAGGGTTTAGAAAATTCTTCTTCTTCTCCAATGATCCTTTAGGAGTGCTTCTCCAATGGTATGCTAGTTTTTTAGTCATGATAAATTTACCTATTCAGTTTTAGACTGATGTGGATTGTGGCTTTTTAAAAATTAAGTATTCAAACTTTAAATGGCATATATCTCCACAATTATGGCACACAGAAGAGGGTCTCGATCTACTTTCTAAAGCAGACAAGTCCTTTTAAATTACCAGAGGGGAAAAGGTTGTACCAATGGTTTTCTATTAAGTTTAAAACTTCTCTTATCCCCTAAAGGCTTACCCACACTAATAGATTTACTTGGTCCTTTCGAGAAGCCTTATGTAATAACCCAAAATTTCCTTACTCAGGTCTAAAAAAGTCCAGATTATTATGTAGAATTTTTTTTTTCTTTCTTTTCTCGCCTAAACACACTACGGGATGTTTTCATGATAAAAAGAACTATTTCTGTTATCCATTTATGAAACTGACGGTACGATCACCTAGATACATGATCAGGATATTAACCATTTAGTTTCCTTATTTTTGACATGTCATCTGACCATCAATCATATTTGGATCCACCAAATAGGCCATCTGAATATCGGTGTACACTGATCAATGTAAGGATTTTATGGTATATGTTGAACCATCGGGTAACTTTTCAATTAGATGTGTACAAACGTTGTTTTGAATCACAGAGTGTGATGGACATTGAAAGAGCATCTTGGTTATCCTTGAGAGATCAGGGGCCAAATTAGGGCATTGGAAAGAACATGAAAAATAATGAACAACTATCAAATTTTATCACATTCGGACGGTGAAGTTAAGAGTTACGAATGGCGGAAGTCCTAATAGTAAAAAGGGTAAAGTTGTAATTATAAACCCATAAATTCTCTTATATACCACATGCTTCTCACGATGCGTCAAGGAGATTTTAACGGTGTATTTTATTCACATAATTTTTTATTGGGTGGCCCACATTAAATTCAAAATTACTTGTATTTTGGCCCATGGCCAAACATGATATGGTAAAACTAGTGGTCAGAATGGATTTACGAAAAGTGGGGCCAGTGATCCAAAATCTTTCATAAGCAAAGAAGCTTAGATAATGATCACTGCTCCTTGTCATGGGGCCATTAGAGCCTTGGATTCGTCTCATTCTTAGATCCCTACCTTAAGGTGATTCAACAAAACAGACGAACGGAGTGGATTTTTCAACAAACATCATGGTGAACCCCACTTGATGCCCAATAGTCAGCCACGCCCTGCGAATAACATCTGAAACCAGAATGAAAACTCCCTTCCACATTTGTTTTGTGTTCAAGATGAAAATTGTTTGTTTCTTCTCCCAAAGCAAACACAACCTAAGTAGGATCATCCTCATCAGATCTCAACACTCCATATGGGATGATATCCACTGGCTAGTAATCACATCTGAATCACGGTAAAGCCAAAGGCAGCACCCACTACAAGAAATCCCACCTTTAACAATGAAAATTTTCGTCGCTAAAAGCCAAATTTTCATAGCTAAAAAGTTTTAGTGACAAAAATTTTTGTCGCTAAATTCGTCGCCAAAAGACCGTGGCAACAGGTTTTAATCGATGAAATTTTAATTGCCGACAAAGGCAAGCTTTTTAGCGACGAAAATTTTCGTCGCTAAAAGTTACTTTTACCGATGAATTCTTTCGTCGCTAAAAAACTTTTACAAAACTTTTAGCGACGAAAATTTTCGTCGCTAAAAGATGTTAAACTTTTAGCAACGATAGTTTTCATCGCTAAAAATAATTACAAAACTTTTAGCGACAAACATTTTCATCGCTAAAAAGTAAATGTTAAACTTTTAGCGACGATAGTTTTCATCGCTAAAAGAATTACAAAACTTTTAGCGACGAATATTTTCGTCGCTAAAAAACAAATGTTAGACTTTTAGCGACGATAGTTTTCGTTGTTAAAAATAATTACAAAACTTTTAGCAACGAATATTTTCGTCACTAAAAAATATGTAAAAAACTTTTACCAACGAAAATATTTGTAGCAAAAAATATTTACAAAACTTTTACCTACGAAAAAACCAGCACAAAATAAATCGTCATTTTTTTAAAATAATCAAAACAAAATTCCTAACATACACCTGTTATAATATATTTTATCATATTCATCCTGATATACACCTGTTATATAATATATTTCATTATATTCAAATTCATATCCATCTAAACCCAAACTAGTAAATCCATCCAAACCTAAATTACATTCATCCAAACACAAACAATCTTATCCACATCACATTCATTCACACATAAATATATATATATAAGCTTAACATCATAGACAAAAATACCCTAAACCTAAACCTTAACCTAAACCTATAACCTATAACCTATAACCTAAACCTAAAACCTAAACCTTAACCTAAACCTAACCTATAACCTATAAGTTTAGGTTTAGGAAATCAGGTTCGGGTTTGGTATTGGGTTTAGGTTTGGTTTTCAAGTTTAGGTTTAGGTTTAGGTTAGGGAGTTGAGATTAGGATTAGGTGTAGGTTTAAGTTTAGGGATTTGAGAATACGTTAAGGTTTACGTTTAGAAAATCGGGTTCGGGTTATAGGTTTAGGTTTAGGTTAGGTTATAGGTTAAGGTTTAGGAAATTGGGTTTAGATTATTGTAACGCCCTGAAAATCGGGGGTCGAGCATAACTTAGCTCCTGAGTTCCAAAAGATCACTTATGCAACATATTTAATGATGGATGTATGTTGTCTGTATTAACGCATAAAATATGGAATAGATTAAGCCAAAATGCAAATATAATTCAGGGATAAGTGAAGAAAGCAAGCGAAAGACTTAAAGAAATATATGTGTGTACAAGTGCAAATCCTTGAAATACATACACATACCAGGTCGTAATGTAAGTGTTACTATCAAAATTACAAGTATCAAATTACATCATTTAATTCCCAAAAGAAATTCCAGCATCCCTCGCATCAGAACAAGGCTCACTAGAACCCGTCTGAAAACTGCATGAAAGAAAAAACAGCCTCATCATCCTCGATCTCCTACTCTGCCTCAGAGGTCTCATCAACATCTGTAGCTAAGACAGAGTCTGGTGGGTGTTTAACACCACCCCAGAACGTGGGAGTGAGTGATCAACTCAGTGGAACAATAAAGCAAAGGTTAACATGTTATCAGTTCAATCAATCAGTAATGATAAGGCAAAACAATTAAACAGGTCCTAAGTACTCTTGTTAATGCAAGGATGTATGTAGAATGATGCGTGCCCTCACGCGTACACCCTCAGCGTCTTCATCTTACGTTACGCATGACATCGCCTCAAAGTGCGCCACGTCTACAAAGCACATGCAAATGCAGTGCATGAACATGATTACTAAGTTGTTATTAGTCCTTTTCATATAGCAGGATTGGGAAGCTAAGGTACCTTCCTCATATCACCATCCAAACAGTGATCCATTCTAGGGTCGTCAGTCCTAGGCATCTCATACGATCATATGGTTTTAGGTCGTTGCAAAGAGTTCGTCACCAATCAATGCACGTCTATCATACCATCGTTACTACACTAAGGCTCGTCACCTCAATGCGGTATCCAGGTATGCTCGAGGTCACTACAAAGGGCTCGTCACCAATCAATGTAGGCCGACAGCACGAATATAGTATCCCATACCACCATAATTGGCTCACGAGTTTGGTTGCTCACTGGTCACAACGGGGAGGCTCGTCACCCCAGCGTAGGTCGACAGCTCGACCACGGTGTCCCATACCACCATGTCCGACTCATGAGTCTTAGCAGATCAAGGTACCATGGTTAACAGGATTTCATTGGTAAGTTCGGTACCCTAGATTCAAGCAGTAGCGTCCATACATGGTAAACATACATCGGACAATTGGGTTACTTGACGAACTCGACTAGCACAAGCGCACGTTGGGTTCAACGACATAGAGTGCGCAAACACTCCGCGTGGCCAAACCACTGCCGACAACTCTAATACGACTCGGGTTCGTCTAATCACGTCCTACGTGGCGAAAGCAATCTCAGCCACGAACTTAAGGCCGATTACCGCTTTCCTGGACTATTCATAGTCCCAAACACAACAGATATTCGTATTGAATGTAGAACAGTAATGGAACAACAACTTCAACCATGTAGCATATGAGTACTTGAAGAGTATTAACTTAACATAAATGTAAGCATAAGTAATGCTTGAACTTAAACAACAAGGAATGTAACTTGCATGAAGGAAATCATTCACACTAGTGGGAGAGTTGAGAATCGCTTCTCAACGCCCATACTAGATTGATATATCACACTTTAGATCATTTAAACATTTCTACAAACACTTAGAATACATAATACAACATACTTGACGTATGTTGAAATACACGCATTTGGACAATTCCTTTTGCCAAGGAGTTGTCACACATACATTTAGCATAAATACACGACAAATAATCATGGCAAACACAGGTTCATATTTTATACGTATACAGTATTTCCTACATATACATAGAATACACAAATCTCAATACAACACATGCATATCAGGAACACAAAATAAACATAACATTTGGCATGTGAAATCTCATCCATAACGAGAATAAACCATTCACCGGCATTGAAAGCCTTGAAAACCATAACCTATATGATTAAAGTCCGCACCTTAATCCAGAAAAGAACACCGAACTGATTTCAGACGATTTGTCTTCGTCAACGGTGACAAGATAACCTAAAGCAAGAATAGAAATGAGCTACAACAACACAAAGACTAATCTAAGCTCTAACAGAGATTAGGGTTAGGTTAACTTACCCAAGGATGAACTCAGAATCGCCGGAATAATGATTCAAAAGTGAAGGTTCAAGGATGAAGAAGAACAGGAAAGAATCTAAGATGATTCACCAACTTCTCTCTCACTTTCTCTCTCTTTTCCTCTCTTTCTTAGCTAGGGTTAGGAAATTCGTATGGAAAAGAGAGCTAGGGTTTTAAGGTCTATAAATAGGCCTAACATTGATAAAAATAACCCCAGGGCCAAGGTATACTTAGGGTATAACCAAAACCGGCCTCTCACGATCCAACGGAGCACTTTCGGTGGGCCTATTACCACGAAAGGTCGGACTTAAGCTCACTGACCATGGATCTAGGTCAAGCTGAGTTTTCGTTCCGATCGGATCTCCAGATCAGCCGTGGCGGACCACACACAATTCAACGGTCACCGAATCTCGATCAGGTCCACAAGCACAAGAACATGCCTGGGCCACCTTTCCTGATCAGAGGGTGAAATTGGGTCAGAATCCAACGGTCAGATAGCTTAAAATCATCGCACAAGCGACACGACTCAGATTTCATAAAATCTTATTAAATTTCCAACCGTTCTCACACTCTTCACTCCGGACTCAATCAAATCAACCCAGAACATCATCTAGACTTGATTTTTGAGGTGATGACCAAGTCCAACATGGTGACCAATCCAGGTCCGATCCAGAACTTCTAAAAATTTCCAAGAACAACTGGATTTAGCGATGGATCTCAGATTTCAGAGTAACATAGCGCTAACCATTCTAAAGGTTTTGAGTCATGCAGATCCAATTTAAAGTGATTGATGCAAATTTCACAAGCAATCGAATATAGCGCTAATTACCCTAAAAACAACTTCTAAGGAAAAATAGAGGTAGTACTCGGGTCTTGGCACAAAATTTTCAGGGTCATTACAATTATAGGTTTAGGGTATAAGTTAAGGTTATAGTTTAAGGTTTAGGTTATAGGTTAAGTTTTAGGTTTAGGTTAAGGTTATATAGGTTTAGGTTTAGGTTATAGGTTTTGAGATTTGAGAATAGGTTTAGGTTAAGGTTATATAAGTTTAGGTTTAGGAAATCGGGTTCAGGTTCGGGATCGGGTTTAGGTTTGGGTTTTCAAGTTTAGGTTTAGGTTTAGGTTAGGGAGTTGAAATTAGGATTAGGTGTAGGTTTAGGTTTAGGGATTTGAGAATACGTTAAGGTTTAGGTTTAGGAAATCGGGTTCGGGTTATATGTTTAGGTTTAGGTTATGTTACAGGTTAAAGTTTAGGAAATTGAGTTTAGGTTATAGGTTTAGGTTATAAGTTAAGGTTATAGGTTAAGGTTTAAGTTATAGGTTAAGTTTTAGGTTTAAGTTAAGGTTATAGGTTTAGGTTGAGGTTATAGGTTTTGGGATTTGAGAATAGGTTTAGGTTAAGGTTATAAGTTTAGGTTTAGGAAATCGAGTTCGGGATCGGGTTTAGGTTTGGGTTTTCAAGTTTAGGTTTAGGTTTAGGTTAGGGAGTTGAGATTAGGATTAGGTGTAGGTTTAGGTTTAGGGATTTGAGAATACGTTAAGGTTTAGGTTTAGAAAATCGGGTTCGGGTTATAGGTTTAGGTTTAGGTTAGGTTATAGGTTAAGGTTTAGGAAATTGAGTTTAGGTTATAGGTTTAGGTTATAAGTTAAGGTTATAAGTTAAGGTTTAGGTTATAGGTTAAGTTTTAGGTTTAGGTTAAGGTTATAGGTTTAGGTTTAGGTTATAGGTTTTGGGATTTGAGAATAGGTTTAGGTTAAGGTTATAAGTTTAGGTTTAGGAAATCGAGTTCGGTTCAGGATCGGGTTTAGGTTTGGGTTTTCAACTTTAGGTTTAGGTTTAGGTTAGGGAGTTGAGATTAGGATTAGGTGTGGGTTTAGGTTTAGGGATTTGAGAATACGTTAAGGTTTAGGTTTAGGAAATCGGGTTCAGGTGATATGTTTAGGTTTAGGTTAGGTTATAGGTTAAGGTTTAGGAAATTGAGTTTAGGTTATAAGTTAAGGTTATAGGTTAAGGTTTAGGTTATAGGTTAAGTTTTAGGTTTAGGTTAAGGTTTTAGGTTTAGGTTTAGGTTATAGGTTAAGGTTTAGGGAATTGAGTTTAGGTTATAGGTTCAGGTTATAAGTTATAGGTTTAGGTTAAGGTTTAGGTTTAGTTTATAGGTTTTGGGATTTGAGAATAGGTTTAGGTTATAAGTATAGGTTTAGGTTAGGTTATAGGTTAGAGTTTAGGGAATTGAGTTTAGGTTATAGGTTATAGGTTTAGGTTAAGGTTTAGGTTGTAGTTATAGGTTTTGGAATTTGAGAATAGGTTTAGGTGATAGGTTAAGGGTGTGGTCCCTGCAAATACAGATATAAACACAGCTTGTCCAAATGGCCAGGCCACTTTAATGTTGTCCATAGGAAATAGACAGCTTCATCATGGTCATAACAGCGGTTCCCACCTTCCAGGGACCCCCGCTCAACATCCGGATAGCTCCGACGCACATCTGGGTCTGCTCATTTAAATAAAATGGATTATTAAGATCATTTAAATAAAATCAGGTCCAATCAACAATCTGACCTGGAGGATTCTATGGCCACTGATGCTATTTGTCTGTCTGTGAAGTTAGCAACGATTTCTACATCAAACCCGGCGAAAGCAGCCCTAATGATAAAGAACATTTCTTTCCATGAATTCATTATCTCTCTCTATTATAATTTTTTAACTTTCCATTACAATAATAACTACCTGAAATCATGGCGTTTTCTCAAGATAGAAGTCCAATCCATCCCAACTTGTGCACCTGTTAAGACAAGTAATTCAAACAACATCCTGCAACACATTTAAATGCCTAATCAGTCTCATTCCAGTCTTATATATTGAAATCATGTTCATCTATGTACCTATGGAATATAGGAAAATAAAATGTATCTTCCCTGATCTACTTTTTTTTTGTGCGTTTGGAATGAACCCACAAAGTCATTTCCTCCAATTAACAAAACCATCGAATTCAATGCATTATGAGAAGGGAATCCCTATTGAAATCTTATGTGGCCAAATAAGATAGATTTCTGACATAAAACCACAAAATTGCTCATTAAGAACATGGAAGGAAATGTGTTGGTAGTACCCTTATTTCTTGTAGTGCCTTGCCTAATGCTACCCTAGTTGGACAAGCCACCTTGTTTTCCTTAAAATGCAACATTATAGTTTCTCATCAATGGAGTGAACATCTATTAAGTACTTGTCCTTACATATAAACATGTGGGCCAGGCTCAGGTCACCAAGGTGAGATTGCTTGCAAAATGAAGTTAAAAGCCAAGCATTTATATAGTTACCAACAACATAATAAGGTTCTGTAATACAAGGCTTGTGGGACAGGGTGTGCTCCATTGTACCCACTCGCCCACCCAGGACATGTATATGCTAACCCCCAGGAATACCATGAAATTTTATAACCATTGACATTGAAGGAAATACATTTGGTCAAAGATAGATTTTTTTTTTTTAATTGATAAAATCTCTAATCAGGCTATTCATAGAAATTGTGAGAAGTGCTGCATTTTTCTTTTCTGATATGTATAGCATGATTTTTGCATGGTATTATACAATACTTTGGCTGAAAGTTTGTAAGGTACCATTGGGTCTTCAGTTTGTACAACTGGGTGATTACTATTCATTGATCCAAACTGTCGATATTACAGGCCCCATTATTGATGGAGTTGGATACCCAAGCCAAGTAACCTACAATCCACAACATTATAGGCAATACATCCATATGCATCAATGCATACCAAAATACCACATTCTTGGATCTGCCCAATACATGCCCTGTGCTGAAATTGTAATGCAAAGGAGACATGCATTTTGATCCACTGTACAATTACTGGATATTTACTGAACTTTAGAAAATAAAATTTATAGTTGTCTACGTTGGATTTATTTCTTCTTTGTTAAGTAAAAAAGAGAATTCCTAAACACAGGCCATACCTGTCGTCCTCGGTTTGACATAAAACCGGTGGTGGAGAGTTCTTTCATGTTTGCATCTATAAGAGGGTACCTACAAATTAGCAAGGTGAAAATATATGAAAAGAAAGCTACTTCTCTACATGATGTAGACAAGTTATTAAGTCACTTAAAGAGACATAAAAAAGAAGACATGATCTAAGATCAAATAAACTATATACCCAGTATGTCCATCTCTCTAAGATTCAAATAGTGTTTGATCTTGGGCTACATACTATATTTCACACCATAAGAAACATGATAATAGAACTTACTCCTTATTGGATTCTTTGATCCTTTCAACATATTGGTTAGTTCCAATGATATCCTTAACATACTCAAGAAACCCTTCATCGTGAGGCCCTTGGGCCTTTGGCTTCATTAGAGAAATTTGCTCGACTTCACCCTGAAATTTCAATGATAAAGAAATTGAAAGAGAAAATAGATTTTGACAGTATGATATTTTTTTCACAAGTGAATAGGCCTTTTTCAGCCATCAGCCCATCACCTACCTGAACAATCAAAAACCAATTGTTGTCTAAGTCCACTACTTTTCCTTTCAATTTCTTAGTGACCTCTGTAAAATTACTTCCACGGTCATCTATGTAGTACTTTGAAGAGTTGTCTCAAAATGCAACTCTAGTAATGACAAAGTCACTTCCTACAACAGCTTCATATGTTCCATCATCCTACAAATAGTCATGGCATTCATAAATCAGAATGAACCATGGGCCCAAATGCATGAAGTCCTATATGTCAGCAAACACATAGTATGTGTTTACTGATGAGCAGGATCCTATAGTTCCGCTATGTTTAAAACCACCAGTTCATCACATTGAGGAAAGAGAAAAGAGTAAACAACCAAGCTCTGCCAACTGGCCACACCAAATGGAGAAAAAGAGATGTACACTAGTTCACGTGCATGTACCCATGGCACATGGGTTTGCATGTACATGGGTTGGCCTGTACATGTTTTCTGGCTTAGAGAAGCTCAAACAACATTGCATTGATCTTCAAAATTCTGGTGGCTCCAGTTCTAGTTTTAGCAGACCAAGGAATTCAATAAATAAATAAATAAATAACAACAGTGCATCGCAAACAGCTAATGCTACTCAAAATCTTCAATAGAATGGTGAAATAATGTTATGAGGGTGAGAATGTAGGCCTCATACATTCATCTGCCAAGAAAGTTTACAATGACACACAACCTAAGTAAAACCTAGATTGTAACTACTCAGTGATAGTTTGAGCTAGAGTCACAGCTACAACTAGTGTTACTTGTCCAAGGTCAATTCATAAAGATCCATTTACTTGGATTTGCAATTAAATAAATGTACCAAATTTCAGCTAGACCAGCCATCTGATCAACTACATATGTTACATAAGCCAGAAAAGTCATCTCAGAGTTTGGTAGCATTGAGGGCCTGAAATAATGAGGGGAAAAAAAGGTTAGGCATTCAACACAACTTTTTAACCACAATAGAAATTGGAATAGATAAATTCTCAAAGACTAAACTGGAAGAACCCAGATTGCCAAGAGAAAACCCATCAAAATTAAGCTCTAGGACCTAAACATTCCTTGGAGGCACTCCTTGAATCCCCACTCTAAAATTCCTAAGCAAATCCAAGTAAGAAACATAACAGAACTCTGTAGTGATGAGGGCCCATCCAATAACCAAAGATGTGATTGTTTTAATCACCCATGTGGTGGACCTACTTTACTAATGAAGTTCTTTCGGTTATTCTCCTTCCCAAAGGCCCCACAAGAATGTTCCCTCTGGCTTGAAAGAGCATTGATTACAACCAACTTAACCCAAACAGAGGAAATTCAATATTCTCATCACTGCTAATCAGCAAATGGCATTGCATTCTCGAAGTTTCTATCACATTTCTTTCTAGATGCTCTAAAGAATTGAGTGGGGAAGCATTGTCCAAAGAAATTCTTCCTCTAGGTTTGAAATAGTTGGGTCCCCCACCATATACAAAGGTCAGACACTGACCCAGGCCAAATTCTAGGCTTAGAATTCTTCCTGGGCCATCTTGCAATGAAGAACAAGTCAATCACCATTTTAAAAAAAAGGAAGAAAACAGTGGTCAGCCATCTCTTCGTCATCACAACAAAGAAAACAAACATTTGGCAGATACATTTTTCTTTCTTGGATATTATCAAAAGTGGGAATTTTTCTTAACTATATATTTGCAAGGATTGGAAATCTCATCGATAGGATGAATTTAAGCACTGTGACACTCCATTGGTTTAGGGACCCAAGATATGTACGCCTTAGATTGCTGAAAAGCAGACCCCACTTGTATCATTTCTGGGCCGAACAAAACCTTTCCACCCTCGATCAATCACAACACTTAATTAAAAACACAATTTAATAGTATTTACTCTTCAGACTATTTCTTATACTTGTGAATTGGATTTCTCAGAAATAGAATTTTGAGCACTTGAATTTACATGTTTGGATGGAGAATTTCCATACCATAGATGTACAGAGAACTACTTTTTTTTTTTTTGAAAAAATGATTCTATTCATTCACAAAGACTGGGTTACAGAGAACTACAAAAATCAAGAAGCAAAGAAAATGTCGAAGACCAATTTGGCCCAGCTATTGGTTCAAAAGATTGTAAGCTGGCAAATCCTTAATGCTGGAGACGTCTTTCAATGCTAGCTCATGCTCCAGTTGTGTTTCGTGTTGAATTGAAAACCTCTTAAAAAGATGAGGAAGACAGAGATCAAAGAAAAAAAATCAGGTAAACAAAATTTCAAGGGAAACCAATTCCACTAGGCTAGGTTACTCAGGTACCCTTTCCGCCATCTCCTAAATGGGTGATGGTTCATCTACCGTTCATGCGGTTACTGATCCAAATAGTCCAAATTGTGGGCCATCCAATGGAGGAAATAGAATGGAGTACAGATTCAATGATCGATATAAGATATTGGTTAAGATTCATCCTATCGATGAGATTTCCAAGATATGCTCCATCTACAATGGGACCCACGATTTGGACATCTATAGATATAGATGTATGCCATTTGTATGCCTGATAAGAAGCCACTATTAATGAAATGAAATGACATTTTATAAGCGGTCTACACAATATTTCACATCAAAGCCCTATATCTAAAAAACCATTACAGGATATAGAGCATTTTATCAGAGATCTATAGGAAGATATCGACCATTCTTTTCAAGATATCTACACCATATATCACACACAAACCCTAGATCTGTCGAGAATAAAGCATTTTATCAGCGGTCCGTAAAGAGATCAATCATTTTTTCCAACAGATCTATACCATATATCACATACGAAACCTAAATCTGGCGAGAAATCAAGGAAAATCAAAACAAAAGGGAAGAAAATGCAGAGATCTAATGAAAAAGATCTAAGATCTGAGGTAAACTCACTGACCTGGATGCCATGCTCGAGGTAGTACAGCTCCTAGCAGGCATTGCTGACCTAGATACCGGCCTGATCGATGTGGATCGAGATGCACTCTCATTTTTTGAGGTGGAATAAACGAGAGAGAGAGAGAGAGAGAGAGAGAGAGAGAGAGAGAGAGGATTAGGGAGATGGAGCAGAGATCGGGAGAGAAATAGGGTTAGGGAACGGAGAGAGAGAGAGAGAGAGAGAGAGAGAGAGAGAGAGAGAGGGAAGAGGGAGGGCGGCGAGTGAGAGAATGGGGGAGATTAGGCACGACTCTGTTTTAAGCGCATGCCCAATTTTGGGCGGGACCATGGATGGTGCTTTATGGGCCCTACCATGATGTATGTGTTTCATCCATTCCGTTCATCCATTTTTAAAGATCATTTTAGAGCTTTATGCCAAAAATTAGAGGGATATAAATCTCAGGTGGTCCACACCACAAGAGAACAATAGTGATTGGATATCCACCATTAAAATCCTCCTAAGGCCCACTGTACTGTTTATTTGACATCCAATCTGTTGATTTGGTCATACAGGACCAGATGAAGGGAAAAAACAAAAATCAGCTTGATCCAAAACTTTTATGGCTACCAAAATGTTTTTAATGGTCGACGCTCATTCAACACTGTTTCCTGTAATGTGGTCCACTTGAGATTTGGATATATCTCATTTTTGGTCTCATATTGTAAAATTATCTATAAAAATATATAGACGGCATGGATGAAACACATACATCATGGTGGGGCCACAGAGCACCGACCACTAGCCATTGGCTGGTGTTAGGGGGGAGTAACAAATCCGTTCCCAAGCGTACTAAGTAAATCCTGTGGAGCCCTCCATGATTTATTCATTTTATCCACTCCATCTATCCATTTTAACATATAATTTTATTACATAAGCTAAAAAATGAAGCCTATAAAAATCTGAAGTGGACCACATCATAGGAAATAGTATAAACTAAACGTCCACCATTGAAAAATTTTGGGAGGCCGCTGAAGTTTTGGATCAAGTTGATATTTTAGTTTTCCCTTCATCCATGTATTTGTGATCTATTGAACAGGTTGGATGACAAATAAAAATCACCGTAGGCCATAGGAAGATTTCAACGGTGGAAATCATTATTCCCACTATTTCCTGCCATTGGATGGTGTAAGGGGAGGAGCCGATCTGTTCCCCTTATTTGTGGTGTGGTCCATTTAATCTTTGGATATGATTCATTTTTTGGATAATTCTATAAAATGATCTTGAAAAATGGATGAACGGTGTGGGTTTATTCCAAATTTTCAGTAATGATTTCCACCATTGATACCTTTCTTGGGCCTACAGTAATGTTTATTTGTCATCCAACATGTTCATAATATCAAAAAGATATGAATGAAAGGAAAACACAAACATCAGCCTAAATATGGGCCACACCACATAATATAATGAAGAGGGGTTTCCTTAAAACATTCATAATCATATATTGGGGCCGCCTAAATGTGATTCACATATCCAACCCACTCATTATGTGTGCCCCACTTGGTAGAGGGGTTAGACCAAGTTTTAACCGCATCCAAAACTCATGTGGGCCCCACCAAGTTCTTTTATATTTTTTAGGATGTCTTCAATTAGTTTTAGATGGTATGGCCCACTTGAGTTTCATTTACCAATGATTTTTGAGATATCTCATAACCTAAAGGGGACACATCAAATCCACGGTGTTGATGTTCGACACACATCATGATGAGGCCCACAAAACTTACTAACATCAATTCTTAGGTTCTCACGAGGTCAATAAGTTGGGTCACAATTTTGATCAGAATATTTGACCCATTTTACATGTCAGGTCCATTCACTCTATTTTATTGATCATTACCCTCAATTTGACTAGTTACTCGCCCCGATCATGCTACATATGAGAAATATATTGGGCAAACAAAATTGATCAACAATTTGAGTGAATTTTGATTTAAACATCTGAAGTTATTTACTCTTCAATCTAAACTAATCAGATTGTCCAAAAACAGTTAAAGGTTCAATTAGTGGATGTGCATAATAATTTAATAATTTTATTTTTCACAGATAAATTTCAATTTACTTTTAAAAATAACATTTTCTTTTTCAAAATGTATATTTTTTCTCTTTTAACAAAATATCATTTTTATTAAAAAATATTTCAAAAAATATTTAAAATACAAATTCTGAATTTTTATTTTCAAAATCTCAAAATTTTTCTCACGTTTTAATTTTTTTCTCAAAAATTTCAAATTGTCGAATTTTTTCTTCAAAAGCATCATTTTGTTCTCAAATTTTTTCTCAAACATTGTTAAAATTTCTAAACTTCTCAATATTCTTTTTCATGTGATATTACAAATCATTTAAATATTAACTTTTAATTACATATATAAAAAATTTCCACTCATATGATATAAAAACTATATATACACACACACACACACACACACACACACACACACACACACACATTTTTATCGACAAAATTTTTTAAAAATTAATACATTTTTACATTATTACCGACGGTTTACAGTCGTTGGGAAAAAGATTTAGGAAAAACACTTTTACCAACAAAAATTTTCGTCGGTAAAAGTCCTACAACAAACATTTCTAGGACAGCGCGAAATTTTTTTTGTTAAAATTCAAAACACCCTTTAGCGACAAAAATTTTCGTCACTACAGGTGGTTTTTAGCTACAAAATTAATTTCGTTGCTAAAAGGAAACTTCTCAATGTTTTTATTTTTTGAAAAAATTCCAAACACCCTTTAGCGACAAAAATTTTCATCGCTAAAGGTGGCTTGTAGCTACGAAAATAATTCTGTCGCTAAAAGGAAACTTCTCAATTTTTTTGTTTTTCAAAAATTCAAAACACCCTTTAGTGACAAATTTGGAATTTTTTCAAACCTTTCGGTTTTTTTCAAAAATTGTTAACATCCTTTAGCGATGAAACTTTTCGTAGATAAAAGTCTCATCCACGTTTTTTAGCTACGAAAATTTTCATAGCTAAAAGTAAACCTTTCAATTTATTTTTTAAAATTGTTTACAGCCTTTAGCGACGAAACTTTTCGTAGCTAAAAGTCTCATCCACGTTTTTGTGAGACCCGACCCGAGTTCGCATGTGTGCATGTGTGTGTGTGAGTATGCATTTGATTTATTTGGGTCCCGCAGTCCTATCAGTCAAATTCCGACGACCCGCGACCTTCGGGTAGTGTTTGCGGTCATCCTTGAGTTCAGTCACGTAGACTTGACTCGGATTGACCCGAAAGCTATGTCATTACGATCGCATCGTCGTTGCGGTTCCAATGACGTGTCTTATATGTCCATCCAATGTATAAATTATAAGTTATGTGTATCTCATGTTATAGTCCTTGATCATGATCACATGGCCCACTTAGGAGTGGTGTGCACGTTTTCCTAGATGGTCCCATCCCTAATGCACAAGTTTCAACACACACTACCCAACACCACCCAAAATTCTATAACCTACACTACCCACCACTCTAACACCACCCACATGCCTACTAACCTATTAAACTTACAACTTTGGTTGTAACTCCCTACTTGCAATCATCTCCCCTCTCTAACCAAGGTAAGAAAGTAATGATTACTTAGCTTAAAAGAGGTTTCTCTCTCTTTCCCTCTCATTTCTCTCCCTCTCTTCTCTTCTTCCCTAGCAACTTCCCTCCATTATTTCAGCCCATCTTCCCTCCATTCCAGCCCCATTTCCCCTCTAATCCTCTAAATCTAACCATCTAAATCCAATCTCACCCATTGATATGGATCCCTTGGTGCACTAGGAGCTAGGAGGTCCAAGTTTGGAGCAATATAAGGTGGGTGTACTCCTAGGATTTAGGATTTCTATTTTCATGTTCTTAGATCACTTTTTTTTATGGGAAGTGTAGGACCCACCAATCAATGGTGGAGTTCCTACATCATCCCTTAGTTGTGGCCAAATGGCCTATTTGATGCATGCATGCCCATGCATGGGGTTTTCCCTCTATGGGCCCCCATTATGGAGGATTACTTAGATTCCATGGCATGATAGGTCATCTAGACCTTAGAATCATGGTTGGGATGACATCCCAACCATTGATCTTAAATCTAGGACATGCATGTGGAGGATCTTTGTTGTAACATCTGAATAGAAGGAATGTATGGTGTGATTGATGAAGGGGAGGACCTCAATGTGGCGGAGTCCCTCTTCTTGTGGTCGATTCTTTAATTATTATTTTTTAATGATAGAATTCTGATCTTGCATGTGTGGCCTACCTTGTAGGCCAACAAAATCCAGACCAACCATGGAGCTTGGACGCCCATAGCGGTCCATCCTTAGACATGTGGCCCCAAAATCCACCTATATGGGACACATGCAAGGGGTATTTGATGATGGAAAAGGTCTGGACATTTGTGGGGCCCACTGGGGTGGTCCACCACACAAATTCATGGGGTTAAATCCCATGGAAAATAATGTTTATATTTTAATTCTTTCTATTACATGTTGCTGTCCAAATCTGTCTGGACAGCTTTTTGGGCCGAGTTGAGGCCAAGATTTGGAGCTTTTGGTGGGGAATTATATACCAAGTGAAATATGACTTTTGAATATGAGTATCCCACCTATAATCATGCCCAATTCCAGCCCCAATTGACCTCATTTGAGTCCCCAAAAGGATGGGCCAATATGGGTACTTGCTGGGTTTTCTGCTGTAATTCTAGCAAGGTTATAATTTGGAAATGTAAAATTTTAAAATAGTTTCTGATCAGGTGGGCCACTTTGGTGGAC
Source organism: Magnolia sinica (assembly GCF_029962835.1). Classification (NCBI taxonomy): domain Eukaryota; kingdom Viridiplantae; phylum Streptophyta; class Magnoliopsida; order Magnoliales; family Magnoliaceae; genus Magnolia; species Magnolia sinica. The sequence goes on from NC_080582.1 coordinate 56,777,376, forward strand.
CCCAACTTGTACTACAAATATGAGAGAATATTTAAATTTAATTTTCTCAATTTTTTGACATCCAGGGCCCACCCCATTGGGTGCTCAACCATGATCTATTCAGAATTCTGCACTTAGCAGAAATTCTAGACAGATTGTAATTCCGAATTTAAATAAAATACTTATACTACCTCAAAAATTCTAAAAGTTTTCAGAGATGTGCCCCACCCATGGTAGGACCTACCTGAAAAGTTTTAGGGCCAATGGGCCCCATTTGGGCATCCAAAATGGTGGACCAACATAATGGGCTGCCAGAAATTCTTGCTGTGCAATCCAACAGCATAGTTTCATAAAAAAAAAAAATTAATATTTTCTCGTAAGGTGGGCTATATTTCTGCATTCCACCATGTTTTAATCTTTATGAGGGACCTTGGGTCCAAATTTCAGGAATTTTGGAGGCCCAGAACCCACCCATTTGGATGACCTAAATTTTGGACAGTGGACAACTATTTTTCCAACAGCATTCCATCCTGGATAGGTTGGAATTCCAAAATTTATTAAAATACTTTTGGGTATTTAAAAATTATAAAAATTTATAAAAAGGTACCCTACCCATGGTGGGACCCACCTACAAATGTTTGGGGCCAGTAGACCCTTGTGTACACCGTGGAAAGGGCCGGATTGGCCCACCACATTGGGACGTCCAGGTCAGTCTAATTTTCTGGATAAACCATTTAATTTAAATTAATTAAAATATTTTTAGGTATCTAAAAATCCTAAAATGTAGTGGAGGCATGTTCCACCTATGAAAGTGTCACCCTGTAAAATTTTAGATCCATCAGGCCCTTGTACTGCTGGTGGTGCTGCCTGGAGTGGCTCATCAGGCAAGGACGCCCAGGCTAGGGCGTCTAGCCTTGGCTGGCCCTCCAGCCTACCTTGTGGGCCCACGTAGATGTGTTGTATAACCCACCATATTGTGAGAATTTTGTAGGATAATTCATGCCTTTACACCCTAAATTTTGGGTTTAATTATTGCATTTTTAAGGCTCACCTTGTTTGGGCTATATGGGTATTTATATGTAACCAGATTTTTGGACTCCTTCTAAGCCTAAATGGGCTGAAACCCTTTAGATAGGCCTAGTGGATTCTTGGGCTGTATTCTCCATGATATTCTGTTGGGCTAGTGGGCTAGAATGTATGAGTGGTTGGGCCCCTGGTTGCCCACTAAAATAACTAAATTCTTGGGCTAGGTTGTAAGGCCCAACTTGCTTATCTTGAATACGATTCTCGCCCATGTGTTGGAGTAATGGGCTACCCACTATGCCCACCACAATGTATGGACTTGATGGCCCTTATGTTTGGGCCCTAACCTTCCTTATGGGCCCATATTATTACATGTGGATTTGGCTGTATATTGCCCCTATTGGGCCTATGAATTATGTGTAGCCTTGGGCCACTTTATCGAGGCCCAACATGTGATGTATCTATATGTATATAGCTACCCATCTCTTTCTTATGGTGATGCTTGGGCCATGGGCCTTGATCCGTGGCAGATTATTATTAGGCCTTCTTCACGAGACAATGGTGGTTAAATGCCTACCTTGATATGCTCCTCTGGGCCCTTGTTAGGCCCATTCTTGCTTCTATGGGTGGTTAAAGGTCCACCATAGACCATTGCTAGGCCCATTCTTATTATTTAGGTCCATGCCATTATCCATCTAGTCTCGTGGGCTACCCCAGGCTATTGGGCCCCCATTGAGGTTGCATTCCTTTTGAGAAATGGTCTAAGTACCTAGACCCTACTAGTGAGGAGGGGAGAACATCTTCATCGCATTAGCATTTCTTGTTCATCTTCATGGCCCACTCCCATACGCATCAAATGCATGCTTGGTTGAGATGTGATTGTCATGATTATGCCATTGGGCAGGATATTATGAGGGATGGAGTTTTCCCCTCTTAAGTACGTTGGATGTTTAGGCATGATGCATGGCTATTTGTGTGATTCATGCATCTGACATTGCATAGTATGATCGACATTCGCCCTCACTTCATCAGGGCCTTGCCTCCACAGGGATATTCATGGATGGATGGACGTGTGGACACCAAAAATGATATTTAAGCATACCGGGTGCATAGGATGCCCATGGGTGAAATTTTCAAAACTTCTATGGTACCAAGGATCTACTCCAACGCCGTGACCGGATGGAAACATGAGCGCACGAGGGCCTTACACCTGTAGGTCGTGACTCCCACTGTCATGTAGTCGGTTGGATAGGGATGTGGCCTTATCTGCCTATGAGGGAGGGCATGTCATGCTCCGAACTCAAAAACTGGGCTCACAAAATTCTCGATCACCGAATCCGGCGCCGACACCCTCCGGAAACATGAGCGCACGAGGGCCTTACACATGTAGGTTGTGACTCCCACTGTCGTGTAGTCGGTTGGATAGGGATGTGGCCTTATCCGCCTGTGAGGAAGGGCATGTCACACCCCGAACTCGGAAATTGAGCTCACAAAATTTTCGATTACCAAATCCGGTGCTGACACCCTCCGTAAAACCCCATTCTCGGCTCCCGACACCCATTTACTAGGTTCTAATCCTAGGATCCTACAAGGAGGATTTCTAACATCAATTTAATTCATAATGAGCATAACCATAAGCATAACCCACGAACAATAACCATAAGAACACCATCACAAAATCTACTATGATAAAAAACTTTGAATACAGTGCGTCTGAAAGGAAATACAAGATGATGATAATAACAGAACTCAAAAGCTCGACTGCACGCTGCAACTCTGATGAGGCTACGACTGCGTCCTGGCGTCACCTGCACGCATCAATTGTGCATAAGTTTATAGAAAGCTTAAAGGGTGGTGTAAGTGTGTGCGCAATATAAGCGTGCTCAGAATGCAAGATTAGAGTAATGCAGAATCATGCTGATGAGTATATGAATGCAATCAGCTGTACTAAGGCTATGCGGTGCAAGATATGAATGCTATCGGCCATAACATGGCCATGCGAAGCGAGATATAACTCAAGCATGCCAATCCTCATCATATATCAGTACAGTTCTCATCCTAGATAATCACCGGGGTTTAGTACACTCCAAGTGGCACTGCCGCTCTCCTAGCCGCACAGTCCAAGTGAGCGTAAGAAACCTAACTATCCGTCTGGCCAATAGTCTGCCAATACCTATCCGGCATGTCGATAGCGGACCCATTCATGAGCTGGTCAAACTCAGCCTAATATTGCCCCTACCCTCGAGCGAGTAAGGCCACACTCCTTTCCAACCGACCATGACACAGTGGGAGACGCGGCCTCCTGGTATTCGGCCCTCGTGCACTCATATATCCACTTGGTATCAATGTTGGAGTCATCCTCTGGTACCATTGGGTTTAGGGATTTTCACTCAGAGACATCTATAGCGCCCCGATGCTTAGTAACAATATTTTTGGTATCCAATCCAGCCACTCACGATGTGTCTGTGGGGGCTATGGCCCTGATGTCGCGAGGGCATACAATAATCACAATCACACAAATGCAAGTGCATGAATCATACTATCAAACATGCAACAATCTTGCGCGTACCGAGCGCCCGTGTGGGGCAACTCCGCCTATCAGGGAGCCCATAAACAATCTACCCGGAGGCATATGCTATAATCAGTCACTCCTCACATCAGACATACATATGATGCGTATGATCATGAATCATGGATCTATACTAAACATGTTATATGGTGATGGGCTCTAATCATAACGAAGATGGACCTAGACTACCTACATACTATAAGTATGGGCTCATCAATGGGCCTTAGGGAGAGTGACAATGCAGACATTTAACCAACATCATCCATACAATATGGACGTCAAACCATCATTGCTCCCAAAGCATAGTCCGCTGTAAGGGTTAACACATATACCATGGTGGAATCACACTACAATAGGCCTTATGTACGTCCTATTGGGCCTTGACCCATGGGCCTCCAGTACATCAAATGGGCCTCATACATGGGTCTCGTATATATATCAAGGTGGGCCTCAACGACAGGCCACAAATGCCTTAAGATGGGCCTAGTCACATGGGCCTTGCATACATCACAATGGGCCTTATGATATGGGCCTCATATTTATATTAAGGTGGGTCTCAACAAGGGCCACTAATACATCAAGATGGGCCTCAACAATGGACCTTAAATATGGTAAGTGGGCCTCACCACACGGACCACATGTATAACAAATGGGCCACACCCAAAAATGAGTGATGTTAAGGATTTCCACCATTTAAAATTTCTAAGGGCTTAATGGTGGATGTTCAAACCCACTATTCTCTATAATGTGGTCCACTTGATCTTAGATTTGTCTTATTTTTAGTCTCAAGCCATAAAACAGGCTTTTAAAATGGTCGGGCAAATTGGATGCAACACATGCACCATGGCGGGTCCCACCGTCCAGGTGTGGACAGTGTGGATGAAATACATAAACCATGGTGGGTCCACCATACTGTTTACATGACATCCAAACTGTTGATAAGATCACGTGGACCAAGGGCCCACCATGCTGTTTATATGACATCTAAACTGTTCATAAAGTCACATGGACCAGGGGCCCACCATAATGTTTATTTGTATCCAATCTGTTCATAAGGTCACGTGGACTTGGGCCCATTGTAATGTGTATTTTCCATCCAAACCTGTTGATAGGGTCACACGTGACCTGAATTGAGGAGGAAAACCAAATTTCATTTTGATCCAAAACTTCTGACCCCAAAAAGGTTCTCAATGGTAGGCGTCAATCCTCACTGTTCCCTATGGCGTGGGCCACCTGAGTCCCTAGAGGGGGTGGTTTTTGGGGGACCCACTGTCCCGAAGGGGACCTATCAAACGATAGGTGTCGATGATCGACACTCATCATGGTGGGGCCCACGGCTGGGACCGTGGGTCCCTACCAGGTCGTCCGTCCGCCAGGCGCACAAGCGCTGCCTGCGTTCTGCAGCAGCAGCGTCAGCGCTGCCCTCTTTGTTTTTTCTTTAAATCAGGCTTTCCTGTGGTTTTTCATAGGTGGGTCCCGCATTAAGGAAATCTGGCCCAACCATTGAATCGTGCGACTTAAGATCGACCAAATGAGTCCAATATGCGGCCTATTTTTGGCAAAAAAAATGATCCAGGTGGTTTTCAACGGTAGACACCACTATTTCCTATGGTATGGCCCGCCAAAAAATGGGATCAGCTTCATTTTTAGGCTCAACGCCTAAAATAAGCTGGGGAATGGAGTGGACGACTTGGATTATATACAAACATCAAGGTGGGGCCTACATGAGTGGCCCACCCCAAAAGTACCCTTTTTTTCGTTAGCTTGTAAGTACACACCCCTGTCAGTACACGCACCCCATGTTAGCCACGCCTGTCCAGAGACGCTGGACTGCATGGATATAAAACAGGCATCATGGTGGGCTCCACGCATTGCCATGGTGAGGTCCACGTGGCGGCCCACCTAGGTTTGGATCAACTGATATGTGCATTTTCCTTCATCCATACTTGGACGGCAAGGTGGGTTCCACCAGAGGGTTGTAGTGTGGTCCACTAAATGGACAGCATGAATATAATATATATATCATCAGGTGGGCCATCAACAACGAAAGTGTGTGTGTGTGTGTGAGAGAGAGAGAGTAATAGAGAGAGACAGTGATGGGGAGGAGGGACCCCACCACTATGGGCCCTCCATTGATACAACACATACATCAAAATGAGTCTCATCAACAAGTGGGCCCTCAAATCATGAAATCAACAGTAGAAACTCAAAGATCACCCACCTCTAGGCCTTCTTCTTGCTTCCTTAGGCTCCTAAGCTCCTTGCCTTCATCTTTGTTGGAGGTTGATGGGGTTTTGATGGTGGGGATGAGAGATGAGAGGGTAAGGAAAGTGGGCCACACTTGGCTTTGGGAGAGAGGGTGCTTGGACGTATGGTGCTTGTTACTTGGGAGAGGTTTTTGAGAAATGAGGAAGAGAGAGAAGTGATGGGTGAAAGGGATGGGTGAGGTGTGATGGGTGATGGGTTGTAAGAAAGGGATAAGTGGAGAGAGAAACAGAGTTGACTTTGGGTAGCTTGTGTAAGAGAGAGGTAAGGATAGGGTATGGGTTGTTGTACTTGGGGTATGGAGTGACTTGACTTGACTTGACATGAGTGATTGATTGATCGATTAGACGTTTTATAGAGATTCCCTCGAAATTCGCAACATGTGTTTTCTTCAAATTGAATGCAAGCCCACATCTTCTAACCTAGGTATCGGTTTGGTGCACAAGTCGCGGCGTTAGAACCGCGGCGATGGTGCGGTCGCTATAATATAAGTTTTGGTTCGAGCCGACTTCGGTATGCGGGACCCGGTTTAGCATCACGCACAAATGTTGGATACGGGTCTAGGATTGCCGAAATTTGACTAGAAGGACTGCGGAAGCCAACGGAATGGTGCGAACTAGGACACGAGTCTTACAGCTCTCCCCTCCAAATAAAAATTTTGTCCTCAAAATTTACATAATCATTACAAGTAAACATAACTCAAAAAGAAAGAGGAAATATGGTATCATCATGTAAAATTGGAGACAACATACAAGATACATCATAAAATCAATCATCGAAGAGATGGGGATAGCGCTCTCGAATCTCAGCCTTGTGGTCCCAAGATGCCTCATCAACGGAATGATGACCCCACTGAACCTTCACCAAGGGAATGACCTTGGTCCGGAGGACCTGCTCCATCCAATCAAGGATACGAACTGGCTGCTCAATGTAAAAAGTGTCTTCACGAATCTCCAACGGCTGTCAATCAATAACAGGAACTACGTCTGACCCACACTTCCTCAACATAGAGACGTGGAAAACATATGGATGCCAGACAACTGAGATGGTAAGGCGAGCCGATAGGCCACGGCGCCAATGCGCTCAGTGATCTCGAGAGGTCCAATAAATCTCAGGGTAAGCTTGCCCTTCGCTCTAAATCGAACTACACCCTTCATGGGCGAGACTTTGAGATACACGTGGTCCCCTACATCAAACTCCAAGGGATGACGCTGGCAATCAACAAAACTTTTCTGCCGGCTCTGAGTTGTGTGCATCCTCTGCCTGATGATATCGATAACCTCTGATGTCTACTGCATAAGCTCAGGACCTAGGAGACATTGCTCTTCGACCTCGGTCCAACAACTCGAAGATCTGACGTCTACTGCACAAGCTCGGGACCTAGGAGTAGGTACTTGTTCTTGATCGTGACCCAGTTGAGCTCGTGGTATTCTACACAGAGCCTCAACAAGCCATCCTTCTTCCTGACGAAGAGTACCGGCGCTCTCCACGGAGAACTGCTCAGACGAATGAATCCCAACTCACGTAACTCGTCCAACTATCGTTGCAGCTCATGCAACTCAATCGGTGCCATACGATACGGGCCTTCGAGATAGGCGCGGTACTAGGCATAAGATCAATCTAGAACTCAATATGACGGCGCGGTGGCAATCCGGGAATCTCCTGGAAGACGTCGGGGAAATCACAGACCACCGACAACTAATCGATACAAATGGTAATAGGCTCCTCGACGGCACAGGACATCAAGCATGACAACAGCTCTCCTCTAGGCTCGACGACGAACTGAAACTGTGGCAAGATAGGTATAAAGAATGTGACGGTCCTCGTGGAACAGTCCAACATGGCATGGTACTCGGCAAGCCAATCCATGCCTAGGATGACGTCGAAATCTGACATCGGCAACATAAATAAATCAGCGGGCAAAAAGATATCACCGACCAGAACCGGGCAAGATGAACAGAAATGGCCCAATACTGTGGTCTTCCCCAAGGGCGTCGATATGGTCAACCCTCGCAAGCAAACTCTGTCGAAAATCCAGTCGAATGATAAAAACCCTCGGACATGAATGAATGCGATGCACCGGAATCAAACAGTACACGTGCGATATATGCGGAGACGGAAAGAATACCTTCAATGACTCCTCCAGATGACTATAAATCCTGCTGAGTCGCGTAAAACCTGACCTGAGCTGGCTGGGGAGGTGCATGTCCCCTCTGAGGTCCCTGGTGCTGCTACTGCCTCTACGGCGGCCTATACTACTGTCTTTGCTGCTGTTGGGGCCTCGGCGGCTGAGGTGATTGCGGCCGCTGCTGATGGGGTCGCTGCTACCCCGGAGGCTGCTGCTGAGGTCGCTGCTGTGCTGAAGGCTGTTGTGGCCCTCTCGACTGCTGCAGATGAGGGCGAGGGCACTCAGACAGGCGGTGACCTGTCCCACCGCATCCAAAACAGGTCCCTACAAATAGCTGCTGGGGTGGCGCTGGAGGTGTTGCTGGTGCTCTAACAGGTGGGTGGCTCCTATACCTCTGTGGTCGTTGATGCTGCTGGGAGCTACTAGAGGGGGCCTGCCTCTTCTGATTCTGACCCCTCCTCTGATCTTGGTCGCTCTGTGAGCCGGCCCACTCAATCTCATAAATTTGGGCCCTCTGCACTACTGCCTGGAAAGTTGGGAGCTCGTGCCCAATCACACGGCCTCGAAGACTGTAACGTAAGCCGTTCTCAAAACAACAGGCCTTTCGGCCCTCATCATTAATCATATATGGCGTAAACCTCGATAGCGCCACAAAACGGGCCACATATTGTGCCACGGTCATGTCCCCCTGCACCAGAGTCTCAAACTCCAGTGCTCTCTGACGTCGAATGTGGTCAGGGAAGTACTGCTCCTCGAATCGGTCGATAAAGTCCTCCCATGTCCAGACATAATCAGGTCTTGCAACAAGGGTAACAGAGGTCCACCAGTGCTCGGCCTCGCCCTGAAAAAGAAATACTGCCAACCGGACTCGCTGTTCGGTCGTACATTACATGGTATCGAAGATCTTCTCCACATCGGAGCGCCATCTCTCGGCTACAGTCGGATCTAGCTCGCCCTGGAAATGTGGAGGATCAAGCTGTCTGAACTCTCAAAGAAGGGCACTCGCGCACTCCTGCTCGGCCTGGGCTAGAGAAACAATTGGGCGCCTACCTTCCCCTGAAGTGCAGCAGTCGTAGCCTGCAACATCTGCTATAACTGTGAGGCACTCACAGGCACGATCGGATCCGCACCGGCATCAGGTGAACGAACATCATCCTTAGGCAGGGGAGCAGGGATCTCTGGCGGTGGAACGGGAGGCACAAGTGGTAAAGCTAGAGCCTCAGGTGGTGGAGCGGGGTGCTCTCGGGTTACTCTCCTGGGCGGCATGTCCTATAGGAAAGAACAATGACGTCAATCAACCTTGAGAATCGCACGTTAGAGAATTCAATCGGAAGGTTTCGCACTCGGAACCTAATCGCCCCAACTCATAGCAAACTTGTGATGTTGTTCTCGGTTATTCCCAGGTTATGCTTTGATACTAAGTTCTGTCATGCCCCGAACTCAGAAACCGAGCTCACAAAATTCCCGATCTCCAAATCCAGAGCCGAAACCCTCCGTGGAACCCCATTCTCGACTCCCGGCACCCATTTACCAGGTTCCGATCCTAGGATCCTACAAGGAGGATTTCTAATATCAATTTAATTCATAATGAGCATAACCATAAGCATAACCCATGAACAATAACCAGAAGAACACCATCACAAAATTCACTATGATCAAAAACTTTGAATACAGTGCGTCTGAAAGGAAAAATAAGATGATGATAATAATAGAAACTCAAAAGCTCGACTGCACGCTCTAACTCTGACGAGGCTACGGCTGCATCCTGGCATCACCTGCACGCATCAATCATGCATAAGCTTATAGAAAGCTTAGAGGGTGGTGTAAGTGTGTGCGCAATATAAACGTGCTCAGAATGCAAGGTTAGAGTAATGCGAAATCATGCTGATGAGTACATGAATGTAATCAGTCGTACCAAGGCTATGCGGTGCAAGATATGAATGCTATTGGCCATAACACGGCCATGCAAAGCGAGATGCAACTCAAGCATGCCAATGCTCATCATATATCAGTAAAGTTCTCATCCTGGATAATCACCAGGGTTTAGTACACTCCAAGTGGCACTGCCGCTCTCCTAGCCGCACAGTCCAAGTGAGCGTAAGAAACCACACTATCTGTCTGGCTAATAGTCTGTCAATACCTATACGGCATGTCGATAGCGGACCCATTCACGAGCTGGTCAAACTCAGCCTAGTATTGCCCCTACCCTCGAGCGAGTAAGGCCACACCCCTTTCCAACCGACCACGATACAGTGGGAGACGCGGCCTCCTGGTATTCGGCCCTCGTGCGCTCATATATCCACTTGGTCTCGATGTTGGAGTCATCCTCTGGTACCATCGGGTTTAGAAATTTTCACCTGGGGACATCCATGGCGCCCCAATGATTAGTAACAATATTTTCAGTATCCAATCCACCTACCCACGATGTGTCTGTGAGGGTTATGGCCCAGATGTCGCTAGAGCATACAATAATCACAATCACACAAATGCAAGTGCATGAATCATACTACCAGACATGCAACAATCCCGCACGTACCAAGTGCTCATGTGGGGCAACTCCGCCTATCAGGGAGCCCATAAACAATCTATCCGGAGGCATATGCTATAATCAGTCACTCCTCACATTAGGCATACATATGATGCGTATGATCATGAATAACGGATCTATACTAAACATGTTATATGGTGATGGGCTCTATTCATAACGAAGATGGACCTAGATTGCCTACACACTACAAGTATAGGCTCATCAATGGGCCTTAGGGAGAGTGACAATGTGGACATTTAACCAACATCATCCATACAATATGGACATCAAACCATCATTGCTCCCAAAGCATAGCCCGCTATAAGGGTCAACACATATACCGTGGTGGAATCACACTACAATAGGCCTTATGTACGTCTTATTGGGCCTTGACCTATGGGCCTCCAGCATCAAATGGGCCTCATACATGGGTCTCGTATATATATCAAGGTGGGCCTCAACGACGGGCCATAAATGCATCAAGATGGGCCTACTCACATGGGCCTTGCATACATCACAATGGGCCTTATGATATGGGCCTCATATTTATATTAAGGTAGGTCTCAACAAGGGCCACCAATACATCAAGATGGGCCTCAACAATGGGCCTTAAATATGGTAAGTGGGCCTCACCACAAGGACCACATGTATAACAAATGGGCCACACCCAAAAATGAGTGATGTTAAGGATTTCCACCATTTAAAATTTCTAAGGGCTTAATGGTGGATGTCCAAACCCACTATTCTCTATAATGTGGTCCACTTGATCTTAGATTTGTCTTATTTTTAGTCTCAAGCCCTAAAATAGGCTTTTAAAATGGTCGGGCAGATTAGATGTAACACATGCACCATGGCGGGTCCGACCGTCCAGGTGTGGACGGTGTGGATGAAATACATAAACCATGGTGGGTCCACCATACTGTTTACATGACATCCAAACTGTTGATAAGGTCAAGTGGACTAAGGGCCCACCATGCTATTTATATGACATCCAAACTGTTCATAAAGTCACATGGACCAGGGGCCCGCCATAATGTTTATTTGCATCCAATCTGTTCATAAGGTCACGTGGATCTGGGCCCACCGTATGTGTATTTTCCATCCAAACCTGTTGATAGGGTCACACGTGACCTGAATTGAGGAGGAAAAACAAATTTCATTTTGATCCAAAACTTCTGACCCTAAAAAGGGTCTCAATGGTAGGCGTCAATCCTCACTGTTCCCTATGGCGTGGGCCACCTAAGTCCCTGGAGGGGCTGGTTTTTGGGGGACCCACTGTCCCGAAGGGGACCTATCAAATGCATGGTGTCGATGATCGACACTCATCATGGTGGGGCCCACGGCTAGGACCGTGGGTCCCTACCAGGCTTTCCGTCCACCATGCGCACAAGCGCTGCCTGCGTTCTGCAGCAGCAGCGTCAGCGTTGCCCTCTTTGTTTTTTCTTTAAATCAGGTATTCTTGTGGTTTTTCACAGGTGGGTCCCGCATCAAGGAAATCTGGCCTAACCATTGAATTATGCGGCTTAAGACTGATCAAGTGAGTCCAATATGCAGCCTGTTTTTGGCAAGAAAAATGATCCAGGTGATTTTCAACGGTAGACACCACTATTTCCTATGGTATGGCCCGCCAAAAAATGGGATCAGCTTTATTTTTAGGCTTAATGCCTAAAATAAGCTGGGGAACAGAGTGGATGGCTTGAATTATATACAAACATCAAGGTGGGGCCTACATGAGTGGCCCACCCCAAAAGTACCCTTTTTTTATTAGCTTGTAAGTACACACCCCTGTCAATACACACACCCCATGTTAGCCATGCCCATCCAGTGTCCAGAGACGCTGGACTGCATGGATATAAAACAGGCATCATGGTGGGCTCCACGCACTGCCATGGTGGGGTCCACGTGGCTGCTCACCTAGGTTTGGATCAACTGATATGTGTATTTTCCTTCATCCATACTTGGACGGCAAGGTGGGCTCCACCAGAGGGTTGTAGTGTGGTCCACTAAATGGACAGCATAGATATAATATATATATATATATATATATATATATATATATATCATCGGTGGGCCATCAACAACGAAAGTGTGTGTGTGTGTGTGTGAGAGAGAGACAGCGAGAGTAATAGAGAGAGACAGTGATGGAGAGGAGGGACCCCGCCACTATGGGCCCTCCATTGATACAACACATACATTAAAATGGGTCCCATCAACAAGTGGGCTCTCAAATCATGAAATCAATGGTAGAAACTCAAAGATCACCCACCTCTAAGCCTTCTCCTTGCTTCCTTATGCTCCTAAGCTCCTTGCCTTCATCTTTGATGGAGGTTGATGGGGTTTTGATGGTGGGGATGAGAGATGAGAGGATAAGGAAAGTGGGCCACACTTGGCTTTGGGAGAGAGGGTGCTTGGACGTATGGTGCTTGTTACTTGGGAGAGGTTTTTGAGAAATGAGGAAGAGAGAGAAGTGATGGGTGAAAAGGATGGGTGAGGTGTGATGGATGATGGGTGGAGTGATGGGTTGTAAGAAAGGGATGGATGGAGAAAGAGAGAGAGAGAGAGAGTTGACTTTGGGTAGCTTGTGTAAGAGGGAGGTAAGGATAGGATATGGGTTGTTGTACTTGGGGTATGGAGTGACTTGACTTGACTTGATATAAGTAATTGATTGATTGATTGGACATTTTATAGAGATTCCCTCAAAATTTACAACGTGCGGCGTTTTCTTCGAATTGAACGCAAGCCCACATATTCTGACCTGGGTATCGGTTCGATGCACAAGTCACGGCGTTAGAACCGCGGCGACGGTGCGGTCACTATGATACAAGTTTTGGTTTGAGCCGACTTCGATATGCGGGAGCCGGTTTAGGATCGGGCGTAAACGTTGAATACGGATCAAGGATTGCCAAAATTCGACGGGAAGAACCGCGGAAGCCAACGGAACGGTACAGACTGGGACACGGGTCTTACAGGGCATTATTAGGCTGAGTCTGACTAGCTCGTGAAATGGGTCCGCTACCGTCAGGCCTTATTGGTGATTGGCTATCCACAAGCAGGTAGTGAGGTCTCTTACGCTCATTTTACTGTACGGGTCTGTAAAGCAGCAGTCATTCAACAGTGTAATGGACCCCGGTGATTTCCTTATGACTGAAAATGTTTTTGATATGTGGATTGGATATGAGCACTAGCATTACTTGCATCACATTAGCATTGGCTGTGTAAGCCCCTCTTCATGCACTGCCTTGGTATGGTGTCCAGTACTCATTGCATGGTATTCATGAAAAGCCTTAGTAAGGTAAGTGATATTCTCATTGAGCATGTTCTTTCATTATATCTCCTACTATTCTTCTATGCACCATTGACACACACTTTCACCACCCTCTAAGATTCTATAAGCTTATGCACGATTGATGCATGCAGGTGATCCTAGGCAGGTGTCATAGAGCGGCAGAGCGTGGATTAGAGCTAAGCTTGAAGACCTAGTGTTGCTAACTTTTCTCTCTTTTCCTATTATCTGATGTATGTCCTTTTGGGCCTGATGTAAACTCGTAAAAGTTCAAATTCTTAGTGGATTTTGTGATGTGTGCCATTTGTTATTCTCTGATATACTTGTTGTGATTTTGGGTATGCTCGTATTGGAATGATTATATTGTTATGAAAATCCTCCTGGTAAGAACCCAGGATCGGAACCTGCCTCAAGAGCCGAGAATGGGGTACTAAGGAGGCTGTTGTGGCTAGAACCGGCCATCGGGTTCCTTGTGAGTCCGATTACCGAGTCTGTGACGTACAGTTTTATAGTTATGAAAATTTTCGTAGCTAAAAGTAAACCTTTGGATTTTTTTAAAAAAATTATTTATAGCCTTTAGCGACGAAACGTTTTGTAGCTAAAAGTCTCATCCACGTTTTTTAGCTAAAAAAAATTTCGTAGCTAAAAGTAAACCTTTCGATTTTTTTTAAAAATTGTTTATAGCCTTTAGTGACAAAACATTTCGTAGCTAAAAGTCTCATCCATGTTTTTTAGCTACGAAAATTTTCATAGCTAAAAGTAAACCTTTCGATTTTTTTCAAAAATTATTTACAGCCTTTAGCGACGAAACTTTTCATAACTAAAAGTCTCATCCACATTTTTTAGCTACGAAAATTTTTGTAGCTAAAAGTAAACCTTTCAATTTTTTTCAAAAATTGTTTACAGTGATAAAGTCTCATCCACATTTTTTAGCTACGAAAATTTTCATAATTAAAAGTAAACCTTTCAATTTTTAAAAAAAATTGTTTACAGCCTTTAGCGACGAAACTTTTCATAGCTAAAAGTCTCATCCACATTTTTTAGCTATGAAAATTTTCGTAGCTAAAAGTAAACCTTTCGATTTTTTTCAAAAATTGTTTACAGTGACAAAGGCTCATCCACGTTTTTTAGCTACGAAAATTTTCATAGCTAAAAGTAAGCCTTTCGATTTGTGCAAAAAATTGTTTACAGCCTTTAGCAACGACAATTTTCGTAGCTAAAAGTCTCATTCACGTTGTTTGGCTACGAAAAGTTTCGTAGCTAAAAGTAACTTTTCGAATTTGTTTGAAAAATTGAAAACAACCTTTATGGACGAAAATTTTTGTCAGTAAAAGTGACTTTTAGCTACGAATTTACAATTTCGTCGCTAAAAGTAAACCTTTAGCGACGAAAATTTCATTTGTCGCTAAAAGTGACTTTTAGCGATGGAAAAAAATTTCATCGCTAAAATCCCTCTTTCTTATAGTGACCTATGTGTAGTTTCTTGCCATCAGGTCTGACTCATGCGAAAACTTGGAAGATGAGTTAGAGAACTCATCCCGACCATTCAACACAAAGGTCCGACATCTAGGAGGGTTTTCTAATCTAAACTGGATTGTAGAAAGGACAAATACAAGGAGCCGATTTTCTTAACAGTTTTCCACGATGTATAAATTCTGCATGAAACTTTCACACATGAAACCACCAGCTCAGGGGACCTAAAGATTTGATTTGAAGGTCGAATGAGCATGGTATCATTCATCTAGACCATCCATTGAAACCAGAATGAAGGAATATAGCTTTGTATGAAATCTGCCATTGGAGAGTTCATTATCTTCTCTAATTCAACAAAAACGGTATATTCAGGTTACAACATGATCTGGAGATCAGGAACAACCAACAGATGGTCCTCATAAAGGTAAACAAACCCATGAAATATCATCAACAATCGTCGAGATAGAATGCACGAAATCCAACTCAAGTGAGACGTTCAAGCGCATCACGCGCAACCCATTCTCGCATGCTGTGAAACTCAGCGTTTGTTTAACGCTACTTGTCACGCACGCCCACTTTAAATCCTATATAACACTTCTCCAACTTAAACAAATGCCCAACAATGAAAATTAGATTCGAAAGAGGGAAAAAGAAAGAAAAATAGAGAGATAGGAAACAGGTTGTGTTACAGAGGAGTGCGAGTGTTGTGCATGGGATGGTGACTCACTGAGTCATTAGCTTAGGTCTAGAATCAAGCTAAGTTTAGTATTCTCAGAGGTGATTGCTTGTTCATATTTCCCTTGTAATATTCCTAGATGTTGGGTTTCATACGATTTCTAAATTTAAAACTATGAACATATATGGAATTGGTGAGAGGTAAGTCGAACTAAGTTGATTTAGTAGAGGTATTTACTAAGTTATGGGGTTGACGGGCTGAGAATAAACGTTGAATGAGGTAAAGTGTTTGCTTATCTAATATCCTAATTCAAGTTTCCCTTAAATAGTTAACTAATTTAAACCCTAAATCTAAGCCATAGACACAACCCTAAATTAAATCCTAACCTTACAAATTATGTGATATAGGATAAAATTTGATTTTAAGGAGTGTGTTTAAACATTTAGCCTCGGTTGAGAACAATCCAACTCAAAGGTGAGGGATTCCTTCAAGCTTAACTAGTTTACGTTGGTTTATACGTTCTCTTTTTTTTTTCTAATAAAAATTTTACTATGATTTTTATGAAATTAAGAGATAGATTATTGTGAATTGTTTATCCATGTGATAATTTTGTTTAAGGTATGATTTTAATCATACCGACCCATTTAATTCTTTATTTATTCAAGTGATGAGTTGAAAGACTCACAACTAATGACTTGTGTATATTTATCATGGACGTAAAGCACTCTGTGTAGTGAACTTATTGGTTGATGTGTGAATCTTTGGATTTGGTTATTGATACACACATCAATTTATGTAATTCATGAGCATGTGTTACATCACATTCCTAAGATTGGATGTCGCACATAGTTGATATATGAAAAAATCATGTATCGTAATTCTTCCAATACATGAGTTATTCCATATCGAGATGTTCACGTAAATCCATGGCAGTGTTGGGCACGATGATGAATATCCATAGTTATGGGATGTGGAACAAGCTATATTTTTATGAATTATATTCCTCAATGTTGTGGTCACTATATATGATGAGCCACATGCACTATGCTAGGCATGTGTTCATGTAGATTGATTGCGCATATCAATACTATTCGTAATGATAGATTATGGGGTATATCCGAACCTTTATATTTTTCATATGATGAATTCCTTGAATTATTGTTAATCTTAAAAGATAACCACTATTATGAGTAGGGAGTTGCCCTCTCCAACTTTATACATGATGCAGGTGACGTACAGGTTGAAGATACAGATGATAATCTCCCTACGAATGATTATTTCGAGTAATGAGGAATAATTATATTGATGTTTAAATTTTAGTTTAATTTTAATTATGTTTCATACAACAAATATGGACTTTTATAATAAGCTCCCACCTAGGTTAGCATTTGACGTTTAATTGAATTTTTACGTTTAAATGAAATAAGTTTTAACATGTGGTTGGTTTTATTCATGTGAATGTTTGTCCGTATGAATTTAAATATATGTGATGAATGTAAGGTATGAGGGATTATGCCTTGAGTATAATGTTTAACATGACAAAACTTGAATCCTGTGCAAGGTACATGGGAATCGATTTTCAGGGCGTTACACATTAACCTTAGTGTTAGCTAGAAGTGATTTAAGTTAGCTACTTTCTTATATCATGCTTTGATTTATAGATTTAATTATTTCAAGCTCACATTCAAGGTATGCATATCTCCCCAAAGACTCATCTAAATAAGACTTGAGATTTTTCTTTTCTTATACTAGAGACACAATCTCATATTTTAGTTTTTCTATATCGTTAGCCAATTGATTCCTTTCTAAGTTTACCTGACCTAGCTTTTTAATAATTTTTAAACTTTTAAAGTAAAGTCATTCATAAGTATCTTGCAAGTCCTCATCTCCTCCATCTTCATCTTCTTCATTGGAAGAAGACTCTTCCTCTTCTTCTGAGGTGTTATGGTTGGAATCTCCTCCCAAGTCTCTAAGGAGGGAGGTAGTGATGGAAGGCATCAAAACTCTAAAAGAGCTAAGGTCTTCATCATTATAGAAGTCCTCATAATCTGAATTAAACTCCTCAGTATTATCTCATGTTGTTGCATAGCCTTGCCTTTTGATATTAATTTGATAGTGCATTCAAAGGAAACATGTCTATAACCCTCACAGTCGGAACAATGGGCATCTTTTGATTTCTTAAAAAAATTATCTATTCACTTGGGTTCAACCGATTTACGAATTTTGTCACAACCATTCCCTCTATTTTTCTTGAATATTCTCATTAAGTTTTTTGTAATTTCCTTCATTTCTTCCTCATGTTCGACATCATCACTACTATCCTCTTTAGATTCAACCTTTTTGTGCCTATGTGAAGTTTTAGGACAGTGTGTTTCTTCGTAAAGGATGTTTCTTTAAAGTATAATTCAAATATTTATAGGGAACCAATCAGTTCTTCTGCTTTCATCCCATCTATCTCTCTACACTATTTTATAAAGGTTATCTTGAAAGTAAACCTATCAGAGAGGGATCTAAGTAGTTTCTTACATAGAAGACCCTCTAAAATTCTTTCTCTTAAACCTCACATGGAGTTACAAATATCATTCAATGTATTATAAAACTTCATGAAAGTTTCAAACTCTTTCATTTTAATATTTACAAATTGCGTGGTCAAGAGCTGAAGGTTGGAACAGTTTATTGTGATAGTTCCCACGTGGGCGATTTCTAAGATGTCCCACATTTCCTTTCTATTTCACATGTACAAATGCGTTTAAATTCATTGTGAGAAACCACACAATGAATCTCATTAAGAGCTTTAGTATCATAGGTATACCTAACTCTCTCATCAACACTTCAATTGGATTTATCTTTGAGAGCGCTAATGATTCTACAGTTAAGCATAACATGTTATATGGGCATACTCATCATTATTCAACAATAGCACAAACCATAGGGTCAAAGGATCTCAAGAATACCATCACCCTAGACTTTCAATAGGCATAGTTAGACCCGTCAAAATAAGGTTGTCGTGTGACAACACTTCCCTCATGAGTATACCTGATTCTAAAACTCTTCTGTAGATCTTACTCTAGACGGTTAACTCCTTAAAGAGCAACCCACTTCGATACAAATTAAAATTGTGTGAATAGCCTAACACGACACCACACATTATGTGTGGAAGCTTGGTGGAGCTTAGATTATGGATAAATTTTAGATGGGGTGAATAGGATTACTTAAAAATATGTGACAATTAAAAACAATTAACACATGGGCTTCTAAGCCAAGTGGGTGTAAATACATAAACTGCAATAGATTTAACTAATTGAGTAATTAGTTTGGGATAAGACATGTGAAATATCAATTGTATATGTAATACACATGATTAATTCTAAAACTCTTCTAGATCTTACTCTAGACAATTAACTCCTTAAAGAGCAACCCACTCTGATACAAATTAAACTTGCATGAATAGCTTAACACGACACCACACGCTATGTGTGGAAGCTTGGTGGAGCTTAGAATTGTGGATAAATTTTAAATGTGGTGAATAGATTACTTAAAAATATGTGCCAATTAAAAATAATTAACACATAGGCTTCTAAGCCAAGTAGGTCTAAGTACATAATGTAAGACCCGACCCAAGATTTCTTGAGTGTGCATGTGTGTAGGTATGCATTTCATTTCTTGTGGTCCTACGGTCTTACCGGTCAATTTCGGTGACCCGCAACCCTCGGAATGTGTTTGTGGTTATCCTTGAGTCCGGTCATGTAGACCCGACTCGAATCGACCCGAGACCTATGCTATCTTGTTTGCATCGTCGCCGCGATTTTGATGTCGCGTCCCGTGCATCCATCCGATGTGTAGATCATAAGTTGTAGGCATTTCATCATTTTAGCCCTTTTATCATGATTGTGTGGCCCACCTAGAGTGGTGTGCATGTTTCCCAAGGTGGCCCACTCCATCTACACATTTTCCAACCAACAACACCTAAACATACATCTCTTACACCACCCAAACCTACCCTACCCTAGCAACATTGTTTGTATCACCATAGGGTATGATGGTTTTCACTAACCTAGGTGGAGAGTGCAATGATGACTCTCCTACAACTCTCTCTCTCACTCTCTCTTTCTTCTCATTCTCTCTATCTCTCCCTCTCCTCTCCCTCTTGTAAGCTTCCAACACTCCAGCCCCCTTCTCCTCCATTTCTCCTCAATCCATCCATCAAAATCACATCTCACCCCTTCAATCTTGCTTGCTTGGAGCCTTAGAAGCCTAGAGTTGGAGTTTTGGTGGAGATCTTTGAGGTGGGTGCTCTCCTTGGCTTCATCTCTCCTTCATCTTCTTTCCTTTCTTCCTTTCCTTTTTGCTACATACATGGAAGTATGTAGGGCCCACCAATCCTTGGTGGAGGCCCTATATGGTTCCTAGGATGAAGGCCAAGGGCCTAGATCCTTCACAATCCATTCTATGGAGGGCCATTTTCTATGGACCCACCATGATGATCTCCTCTTATTTCTTGCATCTCATGGGCCACCTACGCCTTTGCATGCATGTAGGGAAGGGATCCCTATTATCCAGCAACTTATTTTGATGTATCTTGGCTTGCATGTAAGTGTATGATATAGTGATGGTGTAGATTTGTGTATGGGTGGTCCATTAGTGGCGGGACCTCCCACCTATGGCCGAACTTGCTCCTTCTCTCCCTCCTTTCCCTTATCTTCTTTTGTATAGTCTCTGATGATGTGTGGCCCACCAAAGTAGTTCAGCAACATCTCAAGCCCCCAGTAAGATGGGACGTCCAAGCCCACCTTGATTGGACGTCCAGGCCCAATCATGCATGCATGGTTTGGATGGCCTCTAAAATGGATTTTCATGGAGGCTTGAGAGCTATGATGGGTCTAGAATTTTGTGAACCTATCAGGGTGGACCCCACATGAGGAATCAGGGCTATGGACCCCTTGATTTATTTGCATGGGCTGAAATATGGACAACCTACGTTGCGTCCAAATTTCAGGCCCAGTTGGAGCATGTGATTTGAGCTACTGTTTGGACCTATTTGCAGGATTTTTATCCTAAATTTCTTTAGGGGTTTTGTAGTGTGTAGACCCCACTTTGATGTGGTATGGGGCCCACACCCTACCTCCCATGTTTGAGGCCCATGGATTGGGCCAAAGATGGCTAACTGTCTAGAAATTTTTGGACAGTTCAGCAATACAATATGGCAGAAAACACTATATTGATCTAACTTTTTAGAAGAAGTGGGCCACCCCATTGGACTCCAATTGTTGTCCAGATGTAGGGCCACCTTTTCCCCTAATTTTCGAAGGGTTTGGGTGGGTCCAAGCCCACTCCATGTGGTCCCAAACATAGGGACAGTTATAATTCCAGCAACATTTCACCCTGGATATATTGTAATTCTGAATTTAATTAAAATACTTTTGGGTATAAAAAAATCATGAAAATTTACTACAGACGGGTGGACCACCCATGGGAGGACCCACCTACAAATTTTTAGGGCCAACGGACCCTTGTACACACCGTGGCAAGGGCTGGAGGGACCCACCACGTTGGGACGTCCAGATCAGACAGAATTTTCTGG
Organism: Magnolia sinica; assembly: GCF_029962835.1. Taxonomy (NCBI): domain Eukaryota; kingdom Viridiplantae; phylum Streptophyta; class Magnoliopsida; order Magnoliales; family Magnoliaceae; genus Magnolia; species Magnolia sinica. The sequence goes on from NC_080582.1 coordinate 56,798,880, forward strand.
ACAGGCTGTTTTCTTTAAATTAATTAAAATACTTATACTTATATAAAAATTACAAATTTTTTTGAAGGTGTGGCCCACCCATGGAAGTACCAACTTGCAAAATTTCAAGGCCAACGGGCCCCTGTACCGTCCGTGGTGCGGCCTGGAGTGGCCCACCAGGCTGGGGCATCCAGCCTTAGTTGGTCGTTCAAGCCACTTTGTGGGCCCACCTTAATGTATTTTATATCCCACCGTTCATTCATGAGGGGTCCATAGGGGACTTGATCATCCTCCCCTTCAGTAGCATTCAATTGGGGCCCATTGGATGAGTTTTTGGGCCATATACCTAGGCCCATAGAGCTACCTATGCATGGGACGCCCAGCCCATTGGGCTGCTACTGGACATCCAGTCCGGCAGCATGGCCCATCTGGTTTATGTGTGAAATCAACTCCCTTTATCTGGTGGACCCCCCTATGACATGTATGGGTCACCAAGAACTAAAATAAATTTATGAATTAATTATTTTGGAATTTCTAACAAGTCCAGATTGTGGGTGGGCTGGAATTTCAACAATAAGCACATGATTGCTGCCCATAAATGAATGTTTTAGGGCAGCATGGTCCACTAAATTTGGGGACATTATTGCACATATCTTGCCCCATTTTAGTTAGATTTTTTTAGCTTAATTAGTGTATATTTAAGGCCCATGCCAATTGGGTTTTTATTGGACTAGTCTTCTTAGTTATTTGTTGGGTTTTCCTAGGCCCATTACATTGAAACTCTTGATAGGCCCATTGGACCCTTAGGGCTTATATTTATTTATACCATTGTGATGAGTTTTATGGGCCAATATTCAAGTAGTTAGGCCCTTACTTGCCCATTAAAATAAATCCATACTTGGGCCGAGATGTGAGGCCCAACTTACTTGTTTTAAATATAAGGGTTACCCATATGTTGGAATAATGAGCTACTCATTAGGCCCACCACAATGAGTAGTCTTATGATCTTTACAGTTGAGCCCAAACCTTCCTTGAGGGCACACCATCTTTCTTAGGTATTGGGCTTAGTGTATGGCTCATTAGGCCATGGATTACTTGGGCCTTAGACCTTACTTTATATGCATAGCGAACTACCTTTTGGGACCTAGATGAGGTTGGATGTCCTCCTTGGTGGCCTAAAGGTAGGCCCAGAGGGCCCTTATAGATGATTAAAGGCCCACATTGGACCTTGTTACGACCGTTTCCTCCATTGATACTTTATGACTCTCTTAGCTTGTGGGCCACCCCAAATTATTAGGCGCCCACTAGAGGACTTCACTTCTCTTTAGAGTACCTGTCTATGTATCTAAACCTTATCCCCCCTTGGGAAAGAGGAATATATTCTACAGGTGGTGCACTTACATCATTATGACCCAGATGCATCATCTGTGTGAATTGATTGCATTATGTGGTGGTCATAGAGGGATGGAGTTTCTCCCCTTATGCACATTTAGTGCCTAAAGCTAGTGCATGATCTGTATATGTGATACATGCATTGACATCGCATTTCATGATGATACCTCCCTTCACTAGGGCCTTGCCTCCACAGGGACGTTCGTGGATGGCCGTATATGTGGACATCGAAAATATTACTTAAGCATACCGGGTGCATAGGATGCCCATGGGTGAAATTTTTAAAACTTCCATGGTACTAAGGATCTCCCCCAACACTGTGACCGAGTAGAAATAATGAGTGCACGAGGGTCTTATACCGTTAGGCCGCGACTCCCACTGTCGTGTAGTCAGTTAGGTAGGGGTGTGACCTTACTCGCCTGATGTAAGGAGGCATTGCTAGGCTGAGTCTGACCAGCTCGTAAATGGGTCCGCTACCATCAGGCCTTACTGGTGATTGGCTGTCCACAGGCGGGTAGTGAGGTTTCTTACACTCGTTTGACTGTTCGGGGTCTGTAGAGCGGCAGTCATCCAGCAGTGTAATGGACCCTAGTGATTTCTTTATGATTGGAAATGTACTTATTATGTGGATTGAAGATGAGCACTGACATCACTTTGCATCGCATTTGTATCGGCTATATAAGCCCCCTTTATGCATCGCCTTGGTAAGGCGCCCAGTACTCATTGCATCATATTCATGATAAGCCTTGGTAAGGGTGGTGATATTATCATTGAGCATGTTTCCCTTCCTATACCTCATACTATTCTTCTATGCACCGTTATCACACATTTTCACCACCCTCTAAGCTTCTATAAGCTTATGCATGATTGATGCATGCAGGAGATCCTAGGCAAGCATCGTAGCAGCAGAACTTGGATTATAACTGACCTTGAGGACCCCAGTGTTGCAGACTTTTCTCTCCTTCTTCTATTATCTTATGTACGCCCTATTGAACCTTATGAAGACTTGTAAAAGTTGAAATTCATAGTGGATTTTATGATGTGTGTCTTTGTTATTCTCAGATATACATGTTGTGATCTTGGGTATGCTCGTATTGGTAATAATTATACTATTGTAAAAATCCTCTTTGTAAGATCCCATGATCGGAACCTACCTTAGGAGCCGAGAATGGGGTACAATGGAGGCTATTACGGCCAGAACCAGCTATTGGGTTCCTTGTGAGTCCGGTTACCGAGTTTGGGGCGTAACACATAAACTTCAATAGATTTAACTAATTGAGTAATTAGTTTGGGATAAGATATGTGAAATATTGTAAGACCCGACCCGAGTGCATGTGTGTGCATGTGTGTGTATGAGTGTGCATTTCATTTCTCTTGTTCCCACGGTCCTACCAGTTGAATCCTGGCAACCCGCGACCCTCAGATAGTTTTTGTGGTCATCCTTAAGTCCATTTATGTAGGCCAGACTTATATCGAGCCAAAACCTATGCCATCTTGTCCGCATCGTCGTTGCGGTTCCGATGACGAGTCTTGTGCGTTCATCCGATGTATAGATCATAAGTTATGTGCATCTCATTTTATAACCCTTGATCATGATCACATGGCCCACCTAGGGGTGGTGCATGCATTTTTTCTAGGTGGTCCCATCCCTTGGCACAACTTTCAACACACACTACCCACACACTACCCAAAACCCCATCTCCTAAACACCACCCACCTCTTAACCTATAGCCTCCATTAGGCTTTCTTTTGCTAGCCCATCATTAGTCCTCTATCCCAAGCACCATTTTTCAAGAGAAAATCTGAAAATTTCTCTTCCCAAGCCATTTTACAATCATTCCTCTTCTATAACATCTCTTTCTCTTTTCTCTCCCTCTCATTTCTCCCTTCCCATTTCCTTTCCTTCCCTTGCAAGAGGATGGAACGTGCCCACCTTCCTTCACTAATTCCAGCCACATTCTTCCCCTCTCCTTCCTAATCTCTCCATTAGAAGCTCATCTCACCCATCAATCCCCCTTCCTTGAAGCTAAGGAGCTAGAAGATATAGATTTTGTGGAGAATCCAAGGTGGGTGCTCCCCGTTTCATATACATTCCTTTTTCATGGTGTAGAACCTTTCTTTTCTCTCATTTGGGATGTATAGGACCCATCAATCAATGGTGGAGATCTTACACAACCTCCTAGATGTGGCCAATGGGCCCATCTTGTGCATGCATGTCCATGCATGGGGATTTCCTTGGTGGACCCCTTTCATGGTGGATTTCTTCTAATTCTTTAGGCATGATGGGTCATCTAGACCCTTGCATCATGGTTGGGATGGCATCCCAACCATTGATCTTAAATCTAGACCATACATGATGAAATACATGTTGTACATTGTATATGTATAGTATATGTGGTTGTGATTATGTTGGGGAAGGCTCAATAGTGGCGGAGCCTTCTCCCTATGGCCGGATGTCCTTCCTTCTCTCTCCCTTTTCTTTTATTGTTGATGATGATATGTATGGTCCACTTAGTGGGCCTGGATTGTCCAGGGAGCCCAGCTAGAGTGGGATGCCCATACCCACCTACTCCATGGTTTGGGTGTCCCATTTGCCACCCTAACTGTTGCATGCAAGTGTAGAAATTTTGGGTTTAGATCTAGACATTTGTGGGGACCACTAGGGTGGGCCATGGCACCTATTTGTTGGGGTAATCATTTGTTTTATAGCTCATACATTTAATTTAATCCTAATATATGTTGCTGTATTCCAAAAACAGATTTTCTGGACAGTTAGTTTTCTTTAAATTAAACAAAATACTTCTTCTAATCCAAAAATTATGAAATTTTAAAGAGAGGTAACCCACTACCAAGTTTCGGGGCCAACGGACCCCTGTGCATTTGGTGACCAGGGCTAGACTAGCCCACCATGTTGGGACATCTAGCCATGGCTGGGCCATCCACCCTCTTGGTGGGCCCACCTTGATGTATTTGTTATCCCCACCGTCCATCCATTTGTGGTCCATGTGGGACATGACCATCTCCCTCCCTGGCTTCCATTTTTGGGACCCATTTGGTTATGTCTTTGGGCTAATTGCCCAGGCCCATTGGACTGTTGCTGGACTTCAGTCCAGCAGCATGGTCCACCTGATTTATGCGTGTGATTCATTACTCCCATCTAGTAGGACCCACAGGGATATATGTGGGCCACCAATGAACATAAACTTAAATTGTATTTATTATTGCTGGACTCCAGCAAGCCCAGAAATGGGTGTGCTAGAAATTTTAGCAATAAACCCATATTGACTGCCCCTAATGGCATGATTTGGGGCAGCATGGCCCACCAGATTTAAGGATGAATTGTGCACATAAGCTTTCCATTTTCCAAGGTGCATTTGGGCTTCATTTGTGCACACTTAGAGGCCCACCTCAATTGGATTTTATTTTGTATATATGTTCATAGTTTTGGTTGGACTTTGTAGGCCCATTTATCTTGGAATCTTCTAGTTAGGTCCCTTGACCTTTGGGCCTGTATCTCACTACTTATTGTGATGGGTTTGAGGGCTATAATGTGCAAGTATTTGGGCCCTTAGTTGCCCACCAAAATAACCTTGTACTTGGGTCAAGTTGTGAGACCCAACTCACTTGGATAAAACATAGAAATTACCCATATGATTGGATTATCGGGCTGCCCACTAGGCCCACTACAATGTGTGGATTTGTGACCTTTATGGTTGGGCCCAAACCTTTCTTGAGGGCCCACCATATTGCCTATGAGTTGGGCTTTGAGTATAGCCCACTAGGTCATGGATTGCCTTAGGCCCTAGGCCTTGCTTCATATTTGAGTAGTAGCGGGCTGCCCTTTTGGGACCCAGTTGAGGTTAGATGTCCTCCTTGGTGGCCCTAAGGTAGGCCCATAGGGCTGTTATAGGTGGTTGAAGGCCCACCTTGGATCCTTAATAGGACCGCTTATTCTTTTAGGCTTATATATGGCCCTTCTTAGCCTTGTGGGCTACCCCAAAGTATTAGGCCGCCACTAAAGGTTTATTCCTTAGATTAATTGTCTAAGTACCTAGACTTGATTCCCTCCTTGGGAAGGAGGAGTATGTTCTAAGTCATCATCACCGAATGATACACCCTCATGACCCATATGCATCATTGAGTAATTGGATTGCATTTGTGTGTGGTCATTGGGTTGATATTATAGAGGGATGGAGTTCCCCTCTTGTGTACATTAAGTGCTTGGAGCTAGTGCATGATTGGTATGCATGACTCATGCATCTGTCATCGCATCTCATGGACATTATCACCCTTGCTTCATCAGGGCCTTGCCTCCACTAGTATATTCGTGGATGGCTGTATGTGGACACCGAAAATATATAATTTGAGCATTGAGGTGCATAAGATATCCCTGGGTGAAAGCCCCTAAACCTTCAAGGTATCTAGAGGATGCCTCAACGCCGTGACCGAGTAGAAATCATGATCGTCGAGTGCCTTACACCGTTAGGCCGCGTCTCCCACTATCGTGAAGTCGGTTGAGATGGGATGTGGCCTTATGCACCCGAGTGAGTGGGCATTGGAAGGCTAAGTCTGACTAACTCGTGAGTGGGTCTGCTACAGTCCAGCCTTGCTGGTGATTGGCTATCCACAGGTAGATAGTGTGGTCTCTTATGCTCATTGACTGTGCGGTCTTGAGAGTGGCAGTCATCCTGTAGTGCATTAGACCCCGGTGATATCCCTTATGATGGAACTGTATTTGGTATGTGGACTAGTTATGAGCATTGGCATTACTTTGCATTGCATTAGTATCGACTGTATAAACCTTATTGCATTGCATAGCCTTGGTATGGCTTCCTGCATTCATGGTTTAGCCTTGGTAAGTCTAGTGATATTGGCATTGATCATGTTTCCCTTCTGCATCCCCTATTATTCTTCTGTGCATCATTGTCACACACTTTTATCACCCTCTAAGCTTTCTATAAGCTTATGCACGATTGATGCATGCAAGAGATCCTAGGTCGACGTCTCAGCAATGGAGCTTGGATAGGAGTTGAACCGAGGACCCCAGCGTTGCAGATCCTTCCCTCTTTCTTCTGTTATCATATATATTTCCTTCAGTCGTGTATCTAAAGTTCAAATTTATAGTGGATTTTTTTGTGTGTTCTTTTTTTATTTCTGAGATTTACTTGTTGTGATCTTGGGTATGCTCGTATTGGAATGGAAATATGATTATAAAAACCCTCCTTGTAGGATCCCAGGATCGGAACCTACTTCAGGAGCCAAGAATGGGGTACTACGGAGGCTGTTGCGGCCAAAACCGGTTATCGGGTTCCTTGTGAGTCTGGTTATCGAGTCTGGGGCATGACAAATATCAATTGTGTAGGTAACAAATTAAGTGTCTATCATAAAATTTATTTCATGCATTCATATAAGTAAATCATCCACAAGCATAAACAGAATTGTAACCACATGACAATCACAAACACAATGATGTATAGTGGTTCTGTTAAGTACCTACTCCACTCTTGTCAGACGCACTCTCCTCAGTGTACCAGATTTTAATATCTCAAAGGTTTTCAATATTTACACTCCCGTTGGAAGCCTACACAAAGTCTTACACATATACACTCCCAGTCGGAGGCCTACACAAGAACTTACACACATACACTCCCATCAAAGGCCTACATAAAGACTTACACATGTACACACCTATGCATGGTGGTGGTATGGTCCTACACAAGGACCTACGTGAGTTTGGGTCACAAACTATATATTCAATCCTACATAAGGAAAGTGTGTGTGTACTCTAAAATAACAACCTTATCTGTCAGATTGATCTCCATTGATATGTCTTACTTGAGATGTGTCTTCACTTCTTGAATATGCTTTTCTTGTGCTCCCCCAAGCTTTGATGTCGATATTCTTCAACTTCAAATGATTCCTTGACAATGCATTTATGAAGTACCAAGGTAGTGGGAGTTGGGTTGAATATCTTACAATTAATGATGTTAACTAGTTTCAAGTAGGAATTCACCTAGATGAGTATTATAGAAAATGTAAACCAAATTTTTCTATAAAATTAGTGTATAATCTTTAGAAAATGGGAGAGAATATGAACACTTTCATAATGGATCTTGCAATACTCATTAGAGTGATTGATCACAAGAAGTGTGTCATGAATATCTTTGGTTTAATTACATTAAAAACACATCAATTTGCCCAATGATCGAATGCCATTTTATAGATAAAATATTTGCAACGGCTATAAAATCGCTAGTTCAACGACACTATCAATAGGTTCGAATTGGCATTCGATTCGATCGAACTCCCCTTTAATATGATCAACAAACCTTTAATATGATCGAATAATTCCAAATATAAGTAGTTTGGTTGTTGGATGCTTTTGACCCAATCTTCCATCGAATCAAATGGGGTCTTTAAACATATCAAGTCCTATTGACGGCCCGTCAATAGGATCGAGATCCGCTTGAAGATTGCTAATTTGGATTGTTTGTTTATCAATAGATTTACACATCTAAAGTCTAATTATCCATGATCAAATAAAGGTTCCTAAGGCTATGGGATGATTAAAGATGTGTATACCTATTAGGGAATATATCATCTAGATGCTAAGGTTGTTTTAGACCTAAAGGCGTCTAAAGTTAGGGTCACCAAGGCACCTCAATTTACATATTTCTTTACTCTTTGATGCTTCAAGTCTTCATGTGTCTTCAATATTAAGCTTATAATGACTCAATCAGCCCACTGACACATTAACATATATGATTGACAAACAAATGCACTCACGAAATTGATAAGGGAAAACTTTGTTAAAATTTTGGTATCCATCTAACCCCCAAAATTGGCCACATTCCAACCAATTAAAACCTTAAAAATTAGCCCCATTCTAGCCCATTAAAATCCCAAAAAATCAACCCCATTCTAACTCATTAAGACCCTCAAAACAGTCATATTTCAATCTATTAAAATTTCAAAATCAACCATATTCCAGCCCATTAAAAATCTAAAAATCAACCATATTTTAACCTGTTAAAACCCTAAAATAAGCCCTATTCTAGCCTATTACAACTTTAAAACCAACTATATTCCAACACATTTCAGCAATATTTTACTCTGAATCTAACCCCATTATAACCTATTTGAAGTCCAAAATCCCTAATATAATGTCTACTCGTAGTGGCATTATATATATATATAATCCATTAAAGCTTAGAATCTTATCTCATCACCAAGCTTTTGTTCTAAATTGGAGATTGTCATATATTATGTCCATTACCATCCGACATCACCCCTTAATACAATGTCTACTCATAGTGTTATTTTATATATATATATATATATATAGGCTTACCAATTAACGATGAGACAATTGCATCACTAAGCTATTTGTAATGGTAGCCATCTTAGAAATCATTATAGACTAACTACATGGAGAATAATATGGGATCAACTTGATCCCATTGGAGATCCTTATGGTGACCAAAATTCACAACAATGGTTCCTATTAGAACCTTCGGTGAATCAAAATGGTACAGGTCCTCGGGAATCTATTTATAACTTCATGTAACGGCTCTTTGCAGAGAGCCCCCAACGCCTTTATAGAGATATCTAAGAAAGATGATATCACCATGAAAGTACGTATTGAAGTTCTAGACTCCACAGGGCATCTTAATGCAAATGCTTTTATCATTGGATTACAATACCTGAAGATTATTTTGCATGGTATGACATGTACGATGTTTAGGGTGTGGCCTTTGTCAAGGTCAAGTTGAAGGGCCCAACAAGAATCTGGTGGCGAAGCATTGATGATAATAATTTTATCATGAGACGTCCTACTATCACCAAGTGAGCAAACATCATAGAGAAGTTAATGACAAAATATTTACCTTTAGATTATATGGAAACTCTTTTTCATCAATTCTTTAGTTCAAACAGGGAACTCTATTGATGGTTGAGTACATTAAGAAGTTTAATAAACTTTCTATCTATTATAAGCTTCTATAGACAGGCCACGTAATAGTTAACCGTTATTGGGTAGGGTTACGCTAAGAGATCAAGTGTGATATGATCATGTATGATTTTGAGTGGGTCGATGATATTCATCAAAAGGTTTAATGAGTTGAATAACAGTTGTGACAACAAACTCTCCTACATTTTGGCTATTCAGTCGAGAAATCTTTTATGAGAAAAGGTCCAAATCCACATTTTAACTGGACTCTACTGTAGGTCTATGGACCACCTCCTTATTTAATTGTGCTTACATATGTAAACTTGGCTTGTAAGGCCATCACAACTCTTGAAGTGGCCTCTACCGCAAAACTCATACCAAATGCAAGCAACGCTATATGGATAAGACACCAAGGAGTGATGTAAGGCCCGTATCCTAGACCGTACCATTCCGTAAGCTTTCATGGTCCAGCCGGTCGAATTTCGGCGTTCCACGACGCATAGATAATATTTCCACGCGACCCTATGTCGCATCCTAGATATCTATGTCGACTTGACTCAAAACTTGTACCCTATCGACCGCACCGCCGCCGCGGTTCCAATGCCGCGTCTTACGCATCGATGTGATACCTATGGCAGGAGTTGTGGGCCCACGTTTATTTCGAGAAAAACACCACGTGTTTCAAATTCTGAGAAAATCTTTACAACCCATTACATCGATCAATCAATCACAATTCAAGTACACAACCCATCCCTCTCTTACACAAGCCTTACCCAAAGTCAACTCTCTCTCTCTCTCTCTCTCTCTCTCTCTCTCTCTCTCTCTCCACACATCCCTCTCTCATTCAAAATTCAACCAAGCCCATATCCTCCATGTCATTTTCTTACAACATCCATTCCTTCCATCCTTTTCATCCCATCACCCTCTCTCTCTATCTCATTCCATCCCAAGCTTCCATGAGAGAAAAAAATTCTAAGGAGAGAAGAACTCAAGAGAAGGCCCACTCCCTACCACCCAATCTCTCATCCTAACCATCCAACCTCCATCATCTACCCTTAAAGAGCTAGCTTAGGAGCCAAGGAGTCCAAGGAGCTAAAGAATGAGTGATATACGTGGGTGTTTTTGTAGGATTAGATTGTATTTTGGATGATAGGCCAAGTGGGGCCTACCGATTGATGGTATGATCTTACTTTGGACCCTAAGTGTGGTCGATGGCTCACCATGATTCATAAGATCATCCCATGATGGGGCCATTCTCCATGGACCCCATCATGATGTTTATTTTTCCCATTGTGAATGGTCATCTAGACCTTGCATTTTATGATGGAAAGGGATCTCCACCATTGATTTTGATTGTTAGGTCCACATGTAATGGGAGCCACTTGATGTATGTTTTGTAATGCATGGAAGGGAGGGCCCATAGTGCCGGGGTCCCTCCCATCACACGCGTCTCTCTCTCTCTCTCTCTCTCTCTCTCTCTCTCTCTCTCTCTCTATCTATCTATCTATCTATCTATCTATCTATCTATCTATCTTTCCCATCTAGTGGCCCATCTTAATGTATGATATTATCCACGTCACCCATCATCTGGCTGTGGAAACCCAGTATTTGCATCCAGGCCGCCCGTCCAAGGCTTCGACGCTATCTTATTTCAAAAAAAAAAGATAAGTAAATAATATAATATAATAATATAACATTATATTATGGTGGGACCCACGTGGGACACACCTGCTATGGATAACAGATTGGATGGAGTGCCTCACACCAGTAGCAGATGGCTATTGGATTAGGATTGACATCAGCTAGTTATGTGGGATTGATCACGTGGTATGTGTGTTATCTAAGCCGTCCATCTAATGGTGGACCACATCATGATGTCTGTGTTGTATCTCCACCGTCCAGCAAGCTGGATGGTGGAATGACACCGTGATTTATGTATTTATCAATGTTGCCCAGCAACGTGAGGGCCCCACCTACGAGGAACACCACCATGATGTAGTGTTATATCCCAACCGTCCATCTGGACGGTGGGGACCCACGAGTAGCAGCGGCTGCTCATGACGTCAGCAAGTTCCGTGAACCCCACATTGTTGTATGTATTTTGTGTCCACACCGTCCATCGCTATATGGGCCAGATCATGAGGTTTATGTTAGATCCAAACCATCCATCCACTTTTTGAGATCATCTTAAGGCCTGAAACGAGTAATGAGGCAGATCTGCCTATCAGGTGGACCACACTATAAAAATTAGTGGAAGATGATTGTCCACCAATGAAACCGTCTAGGGTCACAGAAGTTGAAGTTCTAGATCAATATGAAATTTTTTTTCCTCTTAATTCAGGCCTTTGTGACCTTATGAATAGATTGGATGGAAAATGAATGTTATGGTGGGCCCTAGGAATTTTAAACAATGGAAATCCTTATCTCCACTACTATTTATGGTGTGGTCTAGATAATCTTCCGTTACGATTCATTTATTGGGATATGCACTATGATAATCCCGATAAATAGATGAATGGTGTAGATAGTTCGGCTAGGGCGGTGGACCAACTTGGTGTATATGAGGCCCATTGTTGGGCCCATGTAATGATGCCCACTTGACGTATATGAGGCCCATTGTTGAGGCCCATGTGATGTAGCCCGCTTAATGTATATGAGGCCCATTGTTGATGCCCATGTGATGCAGCCCACTTGATGTATATAAGGTCCGTACAATGAGGCCCGATGTGATGTATATTGGTCTATACGATGTGGCCCAATGCGATGTATGTGAGGCCCTTGTGTATGACCTAATGTGATGCATGTGAGGCCTATGAGTGAGGCCCAATGCGATGTATGTGAGGCCCTTGTGTATGGCCCAAAGTGATGTATGTGAGGCCCATTATGATTAATATGTGGCCCATGAGTGAGGACCAATGTGGTGCATATATGGCCCATGAGTAAGGCCCATTGTGGTGTACATTAGACCCTTTATGTGAGGCCCATTATGTTGTGTATGAGGCCCTTACGTGAGGCCATGGGCCTACCATGTCTTTGGCTCTATGTGGGCCACCCCTTTGAAGTAATGTTGGTTAAATGTCCACATTAATGGGCAATGATGGTTAAATATCCACATTGTGACCCTTCCTTAGGCCTATTGTTGGGCCCATTCTCATCTTTCCTTAGTGGATTAACCCAAACTATTAGGCCCCCATGATTGTTAGGCCCACCTTGATATATGGAGAGTACATCATCATCATACAAGTATGCTTAGCATAGCATCATGATACATGCCCATACGCATCATCTGCATGCTTATTGTGGTTGACCATTGCATATGCCATTGGGCGGGTCGTTTATGGGACTCCCTGATAGGCAGAGTTGTCACACATGAGCGCACGATATGCACAGGATTGATGCATGATTGGACTGCATGACTCATACATCTTGCATTGTGTGGTTATGATTACTGTACGCCCTAAGGATATCCGGGTCATAGCCTCCACAGGCACATCGTGGACGGCCAGATTGGATACCAAAAATACTGTTATTAGCATCGGGGCATCATAGATGTCTCTGGGCAAAAATCCATAAACCCGGTGGTACCAGAGGATGACTCCAATGTCGAGACCGAATGGATACATGAGCGCCCGAAGGTCGTATACTAGTAGGCTGCCTCTCCCACTATGTCGTGGTCAGTTGAAAAGGGGTATGACCTTACCCACCTAAGTGAGGGGGCAATATCTAGGTTAAGTTTCACCAGATTGAGGAATGGGTCCGTTATCGATGAGCCGAGCCCGATATTTGCAGGCGGATAGTGAGGTTTCTTCCACTTACCCAATTGTGCTCTCGAATAGGGGCAGCAAGCTAGCATAGAGTGTACTAAACCCTGGTGATTGTCCATCATGAGAACTGCACTGATATTTGATGCTCTAATGATGAGCTGCATTGAGATGTGGATTCGAATGAGAATTGGTATCCTTGAGTTGCATCTTACATCGCATGGCCTTGGTATGGTTGACATCATTCATGCCTTACATCGCATGGCCTTAATATAGTCGATAGCATTCATGCCTTGCATCGCATAGCCTTGGTGCGGCTGATAGTATTCATGGATTTGCCAGCATATTCTGTATTACTCTGATATTACATTTTGAGCACACTTATATTGCGCACACACTCTCACCACCCTCTAAGTTTTCTATAAGCTTATGCACGATTGATATGTACAGGTGACGCCAGGACGTAGCCGTAGCTTAAGAGCAGGAGCTTGCAATTGAGCTTTAAGAGTTTTCCTTACTATTATCATTATATTTTCCTTTATGCGCATTGTACCTTAAAGTTTTTTATCATAGTGAATTTTGTGATGGTGTCTTGGTTATTGTTTGTGGGTTATACTTATGGTTATGCTTGTTACGAAATAAATTTATGCTGAAAAATCCTCCTTTTAGGATCCCAGAATTAGAACTTGGTATATGGGTGCCAGGAGCCAAGAATGAGGTACTACAAAGGCTGTCGACACCGGATTCGGTGATTGAAAATTTTATGAGCCCAGTTTCTGAGTTTGGGGCATGACATAAGTTGGTATTAGAGCATAACTTGAGAATAACTCATGATAACATCACATGTCTGCTATGAGCTTAGGACAATTAGGTCCCAAGTGCATAACCTTCTGGTTTAGTTCCCTAATGTCTGAGCCTTCAAGGGTTCTCAAGGTTGATGGCGCCTTTGTTCTTTCCTATAAGACATGCCGCTCAGGAGAGCAACCCGAGGACTCCCGCTCCACCACCTACAACTCAAGCTCTACCACCGACGACTCCCACTCCACCACCAGAGACCCCTGCTCCCCATCCTTAGAATGCCGCTCCTCTACCCGAGGCCTGTGCTGATCTGACCGTACCCATGAGTGCCTCCCAGTTGCAGGCTGTGACGGCCGCCCTCCAGGGGCAGGGCAGGCACCCCGCTGTTTCACCAACCCAGGAAAAGCATGAACGAGCGAGCACCCTTCTTCGAGAGTTTCGATAGCTCAATCCCCCACATTTCCAGGGCAAGCCAGACCCGACAGCAGCCGAGAGATGGGGCTCTGAGGTGGAGAAGATTTTTAATATGATGACATGTACAACCCAGCAATGGGTCTAGTTAGCCGTATTTCTTCTCCAGGGTGAGGCCGAGCACTGGTAGACCTCCGTCACCCATGTTATAGGAGCCGACTTCATCTGGCCACGGGAGGATTTCATTGACCGATTTGACTAGTAGTACTTTCCCGAACACATTCGTTGGCAGCGAGCGTTAGAGTTCGAGACCTTGGTGTAAGGAGACATGTCTGTGGCGCAGTATGCGGCTCATTTCATGGTGATATCGAGGTTCGAGCCGTATTTGGTTGACGAGGAGTGAAAAGCCCATCGTTTTGAAAATGGCTTACGTTACAGTCTTCAAGGCCGTGTTGTTAGGCATGAGCTCCTGACTTTTCAGGTGGTAGTACGGAGGGCTCAGATTTATGAGACTGAGTGGGCTGACGCGCAGAGCGATCGAAATTAAAGGAGAGATCGGAAGAGGCAAGCCCCCTCTGGTAGCTGCCAGCAGCAACAGCATCATCAGCAGTAGAGGCGCACAGGCCACCCATCCGCCAGAGCACCAGCGGCACCCCGGACCACCTTAGAGGCAGCTTCCTGGTGCATGTTGTGGATGCAGTGGGATAGGACACCATTGGTGGGAGTATCCCCAACCGCAGTAGCAGCAGCCGAGAGTACCGTAGTAGCCTCCACAGCAATAGTTGAGAGCACCATAACAGCCTCCGTAGCAACAGCGACAACAGCTCCCACCACCGAGGCCCCCTCAGTAGCAACCTCCGTAGCAGCAGCGACAACAACTCCCACCACCGAGGCCCTCTCAGCAACAGCCTCCGTAGCAGCAGCGACAACAACTCCTACCATCGAGGCCTCCTCATCAGCAGCATCAATACCAGCCACCGAGACCTTAGCAGCAGAGGCAGCAGTTTCGACCGCCTCAATGACAACAGCAGCAATAGCACCCTAAGAGGGCACAGACACCTCCCCATCTAGCTCAGGCTAGGTTCTATGGGTCTCACCAGGACCCACAGTCATCTGGAGGAGTCATTGAGGGTATTATTCCCGTTTCTGCATGCATCGCATGAGTTTTGTTTAATTCCGGTGCTTCGAATTCTTTTATATCCGAGGGATTCTGCCATTTGATTGGATTGCCGACAGAGTCTACTTGTCAGGGGTTAACCGTATCGATGCCCTTAGGGAAGACTACAGTGTTAGGTCGCTTCTATTCATCTTGTCCCGTGTTAGTAGGAGAGATTTTCTTGCCTGCTGACTTGTTTGTGCTGCTAATGTCAGATTTCAACATCATCTTAGGTATAGATTGGCTTGCCAAGTACCACGCTGTCTTGGACTGCTCCGCGAGACAATCACATTCTATATACCAGGTTTGTCATAGTTCCAGTTCGTTGCCGAGCCCCAAGGAGAGACGTTGTCTTATTTGATGTCGTGTGCAGTGGAGGAGCCTATGGCAATGAGCGTTGATCAGTTGCTAGTTGTTTGCGATTTTTCCGATGTGTTCCAGGAGATTCCAGGGTTGCCACCACGCCGGCATATTGAGTTGCAGATTGATCTTGTACCCGATACCGGGCCTATCTCAAAGGCCCCATATCATATGGCACCGATGGAGTTACAAGATCTGCAACAGCAGTTGGACGAGTTGCGTGAGTTGGGATTTATTCGTCCAAGCAGTTCGCCTTGGAGAGTGCTGGTACTCTTCATCAGTAAGAAGAATGGCTCGTTAAGGCTCTGTGTGGATTACCACGAACTCAACAAGGTCATGATAAAGAACAAGTACCCGCTCCCGAGGATAGATGATTTATTTGATCAGCTGCAAGGTGCACAGTTCTTTTTGAAGATTGACCTGCATTCCGGTTATCATCAGATTCGGGTTCGAGAGGAGGACATCCCGAAGACGGCTTTCAGGACATGCTATGGTCATTTTGAGTTTCAAGAATGTCCTTCGGACTAACCAATGCGCCCGTGATCTTCATGCAGTTGATGAATGAGGTCTTCCGTCCTTATCTCGATCATTTTGTTGTGGTATTTATCGATGACATTATAATATATTCCAGGACCCGTAAGGAGCATGTACACTGTGGAGATTGTATTGCAGACCCTCTGTGCCCACCAGCCATATGCGAAGCTGGAGAAGTATGAGTTTTGACAGGATGAGGTAAAGTTCCTCGGTCACGTGGTAACGAGGGAGGGTGTCGCAGTGGACCCCTCAAAAGTTAATGCAATGCGTCAGTGGGGCCAGCCCACGAACTTGTCTGAGATTTGCAGTTTTCTTAGTTTGACGGGCTAATACCAGCATTTCATTGAGGGCTTCTCCCGTATTGCGGCCCTGTTGGCTAGGTTGACTCGGAAGGGCGCAGAGTTTATTTGGAGCGACACCTGTGAGAGAGCATTTATGGAGCTGAAGGACCGCCTCACGTCCACTCCTGTCCTCACTCTTCCCTCTAAGAGTGATGGATTCATTGTATTTATTGATGCATCGCATATTGGTTTGGGTGCTGTCCTGATGTAGTATGGGCGGCTAGTGGCTTATACATCTCACCAGCTCAAGGTCCATGAGCTGAACTACCCCACACATGATTTAGAACTGGCAGCAGTCATCTTCGCACTAAAGGTGTGGAGACACTATCTCTATGGGATTAGGTTCGAGCTCTTCTCTAACCACAAGAGCTTGAAGTACCTATTCTCTTAGTCCGAGCTGAACATGAGGCAGAGGCGTTGGATGGAGCTCCTGAAGGATTATGATTTTAATCTCTAGTACCACCTAGGCAAAGCAAACGTAGTGGCAGATGCCCTTAGCTGTTAACCACGAGGCCTGGTGGTGCACATGATGATTCAGGAGTGGAGGATGCTCGAGGATATAGTAGAATATGACTTCGAGTTTGGTCTACAGTCTTCTATCATTTAGCTATCGAGCCTGTCTATTCAACCATCTCTTGTTGCAAGGGTGATTGAGGCTCAGCAGATAGAGTCGTTACAGGATTATCAAGCAAAGGCAGCATCTGAGAGTTAGTTAGATTGGCAGATTGGTTCTAATGGTGGACTTCGCTTCAGAGGCTGATTATGTGTCCCGGATATTTCAAAGTTGCGTAAATATCTTATGACCGAAGCACATTGATCGCGATTTTTTATCCACCTGGACTCAACAAAGATGTACCGTGATATGAGGCGATAACATTTTTAGGCTAGGCTGAAGCACCAAATCGTCAGTTTTATGGTCGACCGTGACACATGCCAGCGTGTCAAGGCCAATCATCAAAGACTCCCTGGTCCATTAAAGCTGTTGAGCGTCCTAACGTGGAAGTGGGAACACGTGTTGACAGATTTCATTATGGGCCTACCGAGGACTCAGTGCGATCATGACGCCATCTAGGTCATCGTGGATCGCCTGCGAAGTAGGCGCATTTTCTCGCAATTCATGCGACTTGGTCTTTAGACCGACTTATCAGATTATTCATCAAGGAAATTGTGAAACTGCATGGCGTTCCTGTCTCGATCATTTCTGACCGAGACCCGAGGTTCACATCTTAGTTTTGGAAGAGCTTTTAGAGAGCAATGGGGTCTGTTTTGCAGCTCAATACCATGTATCATCCACAAACCAATGGACAGATCGAGAGGGTCAACCAGATCCTTGAGGATATGTTTCGAGCCTGCGTGATTGACTTCGGGAGTAGCTGGGATGAGCATCTATGATTGGCTGAATTCGCATACAACAATAGCTATCAGGCGACCATGGCATAGCTCCTTTTGAGGCACTATATGGCAGATCGTGAGATCTCCAAGTTGTTGGATCGAGGTTGGAGAGTAGCGTCTCGTAGGTCCCGAGCTTGTGCGGTAGATGTCAGAAGCTATCGATATCATCAGGCAAAAGATGCGCACAACTTAGAACCGGCATAAGAATTTTGTTGATTGTCAGCATCGTCCCTTGGAGTTTGTAGAAGGGGATGGAGTGTATCTCAAGGTCTCGCCCATGAAGGGTGTAGTTCGATTTGGAGCGAAGGGCAAGCTTGCCCCAAGATTCATAGGACCTTTCAAGGTCACTGGGTGCGTTGGCGCCCTAGCCAATCGACTTGCCTTGTCATCTCAGTTGTCTGGTGTCCACAACGTCTTCCATGTATTTATGTTGCAGAAGTGTGGGTCAGACATAGTTCCTGTTATTGATTGACAACCGTTAGAGTTTCGTGAGGACGCTTCTTATATTGAGCAGTTAATTCGTATCCTTAATCGGAAGGAGCAGGTCCTCCAGACCAAGGTTATTCCCTTGGTAAAGGTTCAGTGGGGTCACTATTCTGTTGATGAGGCGTCTTGGGAGCGCGAGGCTGAGATTCAAGAGCACAATCTCTATCTCTTTGATGATTGATTATATGTTGTATCATGTCTCTGATTTTATATGATGATGTTATGTTTCCTCTTCCTTATGAGTTATGTCTAGTTGTGATGATTGTGTAAATTTCAAGGATGAAATTTTTATTAGGAGGGGGGAGCTGTAAGGCCCGTATCCTACACCGTACCATTTCATAGGCTTCTACAGTCCTCCCAGTCGAATTCCGGTGACCCTCGACATGTATATAGCATTTGTGTACAACCCTAAGTCGCATCCTATATATCTATGTCAACTCGACTCGAAACTTGTACCCCAACAACCACGACATCGCTGCGGTTCCAACACCGCGTCTTGCGCGCTGATGCAATACCCAGGCCAAGAGTTGTAGACACGCATTTAATTCGAGAAAAACGCCGCGCGTTTTGAATTCTGAGAAAATCTCTATAACCTATCACATCAATCAATCAATCACAAGTCAAGTACACAACTCATCCCTCTCTTACACAAGCCTTACCCAAAGTCAACTCTCTCTCTCTCTCTCTCTCTCTCTCTCTCTCCACCCATCCCTCTCGCATCCAAAATTCAACCAAGCCCATACCCTCCATGTCATTTTCTTGTAACATCCATTCCTTCCATCCTTTTCATCCCATCACCCTCTCTCTACATTTCATTCCATCCCAAGCTTCCATGAGAAAAAAAAAAAAATTTAAGGAGAGAAGAACTCAAGAGAAGGCCTACTCCCTATCACCTAATCTCCCAGCTTAGCCATCCAACCTTCATCATCCACCCTTAAAGAGCTAGCTTAGGAGCCAAGGAGTCCAAGGAGCTAAAGAATGAATGATATAGGTGGGTGTTTTTATAGGATTAGATTGTATTTTAATGATGGGCCAAGTGGGGCCTATCGATTGATGGTATGGATTTCACTTTGGACCCTAAGTGTGGTCGATGGCCCACCATGATTCATAAGATCATCCCATGATGAGTCCATTCTCCATAGACCCCATCATGATGTTTATTTTTTCCAATGTGAATGGTCATCTACACCTTGCATTTTATGGTAGAAAGGGATCTTCACCATTGATTTTGATTGTTGGGCCTAAATGTAATGGGACCCACTTGATTTATGTTTTGTAATGCATGGAAGGGAGGGCCCATAATGCCGGGGTCCCTCCCATCACACGCGTTTCTCTCTCTCTCTCTCTCTCTCTCTCTCTCTCTCTCTCTCTCTAGTCGCCCATCTTGATGCATGATATTATCCATGCCACCCATCATCCAGTGGTGGAAACTCAGTATGTTGCATCCAGGCCGCCCGTCCAGGGCCTGGACACTGTCTCATTTTTTTTTAAAAAAAAAAGATAAGTAAATAATATAATATAATATCATATAATATAATAATATAGCATTATATTATGGTGGGCCCCACTTGGGACCCACCTGCTGTGGATAACAGATTGGCTGGAGTGCCTCACACCAACAGCAGATGGCTACTGGATTGGGATTGACATCAGCTAGTTATGTGGGATTGATCACGTGGTATGTGTGTTATCCAAACCGTCCATCTGACGATGGACCACATCATGATGTCTATGTTGTATCTCCATTGTCCAACAAGTTGGACGGTGGAACGACATCGTGATTTATGTATTTATCCATGCTGCCCAGCAGCATGTGGGCCCCACCCACGTGGAACGCCACCATGATGTAGTGTTATATCCCAACCGTCCATCTGGATGGTGGGGACCCATGAGCAGCAGCTATTGCTGACGACGTCAGCAAGTTCCGTGGACCCCACATTGATGTATATATTTTGTGTCCACACTGTCCATTGCTGTGTGGGTCGTATCATGAGGTTTGTGTTAGATCCAAACCATCCATCTACTTTCCGAGATCGTCTTAAGGCCTGAGACGAGTAATGAGGCAGATCTGCCTATCAGGTGGACCACACTGTAAAAATCAGTGGAAGACGATCGTCCACCATTGAAACCGTCTAAAGTAACAGAAGTTCTGGATCAATATGAAATTTGTTTTTTCCCCTTAATTCAGGCCTTTATGACCTTATGAACAGATTGGATGGAAAATGAATGTTATGGTGGGCCCTGGGAATTTTAAACAGTGAAAATCCTTATCTCCACTTCTATTTATGGTGTGGTCCAAATGATCTTCCATTATGATTCATTTTTTGGGATATGTTGTATAATAATCACTATAAATAAATGAATGGTGTAGATAGTTCAGCTAGGGCGGTGGGCCAACTTGGTTTATATGAGGCCCATGTGATGCGGCCCACTTGACGTATATGAGGCCCATTGTTGAGGCCTATGTGATGCGGCCCACTTGATGTATATGAAGCCCATTGTTGAGGCCCATGTGATGCGGCCCACTTGATGTATATGAGGCCCATACAATGAGGCCCGATGCGATGTATATTGGTCCATACGATGTGGCCCAATGCGATGTATGTGAGGCCCTTGTGTGTGGCCCAATGTGATGCATGTGAGGCCCATGAGTGAGGCCCAATGTGATGTATGTGAGGCCCTTGTGTATGGCCCAAAGTGATGTATGTGAGGCCCATGAGTGAGGCCCATTATGATTACTATGTGGCCCATGAGTAAGGCCCAATGTGGTGCATATATGACCCATGAGTAACGCCTATCGTGGTGTACATTAGACCCTTTATGTGAGGCCCATTATATTGTGTATGAGGCCCTTGCATGAGGCCATGGGCCTACCATGTGTTTGGCTTTATATGGGTCACCCCTTGGAAGCAATGTTGGTTAAATGTTCACATTGATGGGTAATGATGGTTAAATGTCCACATTGTGATCCTTTTTGAAGCCTATTATTCGGCCCATTCTCATCTTTCCTTGGTGAACTAACCCAAACTGTTGGGCCCCCATGATTGTTAAGCCCACCTTGATATATAGAGAGTACATCATCATCATACGAGTATACTTAGCATAGCATCATAATACATGCTCATATGCATCATCTGCATGCTTGATGTGGTTGACCATTGCATATGCTATTGAGAAGGTCGTTATGGGACTCCCTGATATGTGAAGTTGTCATACATGAGCGCACGATATGGGCAGGATTGATGCATGATTAGACTACGTGACTCATGCATCTTGCATTATGTGGTTATGATTATTGTACGCCCTAACAACGTCAGGGCCATAGCCTCCACAGGCATATCATTGACGGCCGGATTGGATACCGAAAATACTATTATTAGCATCAGGGCACCATAAATGTCCCTATGTGAAAATTCCCAAACCCAATGGTACCATAAGATGACTCCAACATCGAGACCGAGTGGATACATGAGCGTACGAGAGCCGTATACCAGTAAGTCGCGTCTCCTATTGTATCGTGGTCGGTTAGAAAGGGGTGTGACCTTACCCGCCTGAGTGAGGAGGCAATATCTAAGTTGAGTTTGACCAGCTTGAGGAATGGGTCCGTTATTGACGAGCCGAACCCGATATTGCAAGCGAATAGTGAGGTCTCTTCCACTTACCCAGTTGTGCGCTCGGATAGGGGCGGCAAGATGATGTAGAGTGTACTAAATCACGGGCAATTCTCCAGTGTGAGAATTGTACTGATATTTGATGTTCTAGTGATGAGCTACATTAATATGTGGATTCGGATAAGGACTGGTATGCTTGAGTTATATCTCGCATCGTATGGCCTTGGTATGACCGACATCATTCATGCCTTGCATCCCATGGCCTTGATATAGCTGATAGCATTCATGCCTTGCATCGCATAGCCTTGATACAACTGATATTATTTATGGATTCACCAGCATATTCCGCATTACTCTGATATTGCAGTCTGAGCACGCTTATATTATGCACACACTCTCACCACCCTCTAAGCTTTCTATAAGCTTATGCATGATTGATGCGTACAGGTGATGTCAGGACGCAGCCGTGGCTTAGGAGTAGGAGCGTGCAGTCGAGCTTTAGGAGTTTCCGTTACTATTATCATTGTATTTCCCTTTATGCGCATTGTACCTTAAAAAATTTTATCATAGTGGATTTGTGATGGTGTCTTGGTTATTGTTCATGGTTTATGCTTATGGTTATACTTGTTACGGAATAAATTCATGCTGAAAAATTCTCCTTTTAGGATCCTAGGATCGAAACCTGGTATACGGTGCCAGGAACCGAAAATGGGGTATTACGGAGGCTGTCATCCCCAGATTTGGCGATCAGAAATTTTGTGAGCCCAGTTTTCGAGTTTGGGGCGTGACAAGTGATGTCCTAATTCTTTCCTCTCATTAGGTGAGAACAGTGCGGTGTAGCATGTTATCTGTGCGAATAGATAGGCACTTTTCTAATAAGTGTTCACAAGGCAGGGACCTCCATTACTGTATAATGAGGAGAACCACTACTCCCCAGATGGTCCTAAATATTATGAGTACATTGAGATTGAATAACCATATGCTGAATCTGTATCTGCTGAAATTGTGATTGAAGTTGAAGTTGAAGGCCCTACTCTTATCGTACGACGCCTCCTTATCACTACCGATGAGTAAGAGGAAGACTAGCAATAGACTAGTACTTTTTGTACGTGAGTAAAATGCCAGGATAAGTTATGCAAGATGCTCATCGATGGTGGCTATACGATGAACATAGTTTCTTAAAGTCATCTATAATCATTGATGGTGGAAACATAAGGTTGCTTGGGTTATTGATACTACCATTCCCATGACTCGAAGGTGTCTGATGTCCTTTAAAATTAATATATATGAAGATGGCATATGGTGTAACATAATTCTGATGAATGTCGCCCACATCCTTTTTTTATATATCAATATTGGCTCTTTGATTGAAAGGTACAAAGCGACAGAGGGGCTAACATACATATATACTTTTCTATGGAGAGTTCATCATATCCATCTTCGTCTATTACAACCTACATTCATCTTTCGTTTACACCCTCATCATCGGCTGCTCTTTGTAATTCTCATGTTCTCACTATGGAAAAGTTCGTAGTGTTTGCTCTAGTCACAAAATCGATGTAGGAGCCTGTTACTGACTAAGATAAGCCTGCTACTGACTAAGATAAGCCTATTCCTAATAAGGTCTAATCCATGCTGCATTACTTCCAAGACTTGGTCCCCAATGATCTACCTGAGGAGTTGCCAATGTTGTGGAATATTCAGGATGCCATAGATTTAGTTCTCAAAGCATCATTGCCTAACTTGCAAGCACACTAAATGAGTCTCACTAAGCATGCCGAGTTGAAGCGTCAAGTTGATGAGTTGCTAAAAAAAATGGCTATATCTGAGAGAGCTTTAGCCCATGTGATGTGCTAGCCCTCGTTACTCCTAAAATTGATGAAAGTTGAAATATGTGTCTCAATAGTTGAGGTATTAATACAATCACAATGAAGTACAACTTTCACATTCCTTAGTTCGACTATATGTTGGACTTGATACCAAATGCCAGCGTCTTTTCTAAGATTGATCTTCGCAATAGTTACTACTAAATTCACATCTGATTTGATGACGAATGAAATATGACACTTGATCTCACAAATGTACCTAATACTTTCGTGAGCGTCATAGCTCAACTGTTGCACTCCTTTATTGGTAAGTTTGTGGTTGTTTATTTTAACGACATCCTTACATACAAGAAGACAAGAAATGAGCACATCAATCACTTAAGTCTTATCTTCGAAGTCTTTTTTTGTGAGCACTTTTATATTAACTTTAAAAAGTGTACTTTCATGAGTACATCCATGGTCTTTTTAAGGTACATTGTCTCCTTGCAAGGTATAGAGGTAGATGCTATTAAGGTAAAAGCCATTGTTGATTAGCAGAAACTTACCACTATCTCTAGAGTTCGTAGTTTCCATGGCCTCGCCACATTTTATAGATTTTTTTATGTGGAACTTTACTAGCATCATGGCCC
This sequence comes from Magnolia sinica, assembly GCF_029962835.1. NCBI lineage: Eukaryota > Viridiplantae > Streptophyta > Magnoliopsida > Magnoliales > Magnoliaceae > Magnolia > Magnolia sinica. The sequence goes on from NC_080582.1 coordinate 56,823,504, forward strand.
TAATCAACGATTGTATGAAACAAAGAAAGTTTTGATGGACAAATGCGGTAAAACAAGCATTTGATATGATCATATGTAAGATGATTGAAGCTTCAGTCTTGCACCTTCCAGACTTTAAAAAGGTATTTCAAGTAAGTTGTGATGCTTCTAACAACGATGTTGGTGTTTTTTAGTCAAGAGGGTTATCTAATAACCTTCTTCAGTGAAAAGCTCTCTAATGTAAAGCAATAGTACTCCATTCAAGACTTGGAGTTTTATGTCATTGTTCAGACTCTAAGACATTGACATCTCTATTTGATGGGCAAGGAATTTATATTATACTTCGATCATGAAGCACTCGAGCACTTTTTAACTCTCAGTAGACGATGAGTGCTCAATGTGTAAAGAGAGCTCATCTATTATGATTGACGTCAGTCACTATTCCGGAATTTAAAGAGATACGGTGTGAATATGTTGATTACACGGATTTTAAACATATTTATACAATCGTTCTTAGTTAAGAGCATGTGAGATACCCACATTTCAATATTCATGATGGATAGTTATTCCGGCAGACATAACTTTACTTATCCAATACGTTCATTCGTGAGAAGGTTATGAGGGAGTTACATACTAATGGGTGTAGTGGTCATTTAAGTCGTGATAAGACTCTAGCTCTCATTAGAGATAGATACTTTTGGCCTTGTATAAATTCAAATGTTACAAAGATCTCCAATTATGCAGGGTTTTTTAGCTTGCTAAGCGTTAGAAGAAAAAAAAAAAAAAAACATTAGATTGTATCAATCACTACCAAGCCCACATACTCTGTAGGAAAATTAGTATGGCCTTTGTCCCGGGTTTGCCAAAGATTGCTTGAAAAGTTGATTCAATATTTGTAGTAGTTAACTGATCTTCAAAGAAGACTCATTTCATACCATGCTCAAGATTGTCCAATTATTTTTCAAGAGGTTGTTCATCTTCATGGGCTACCGAAGTCAATTGTGTCAAATCATGATATTAAGTTCATAAGTTAATTTTGAAAAACTCTTTGGACATCAATGAAAACTAAGCTTCAGTTCTCTAGTGCCTACTACCCTCAAACTGATGGTTAAACAGAAGTGGTCAACTTTATCTTGAGCACATTATTATGGTGCCTTGTCTACGATAATATAAGTTCATGAGACCTACTAATAACCATACATGGATTTGCTTATAATTACTAGTCAACAAGTCCACAGGGATGTCACCTTTTGAAGTAGTAATTGATATATGACCGTATCTTCTAGTCAATTTGGTTCCTCTACTTGTAGAGTTAAAACCAAGCACAGGAGCTAATGACTTCATCCAGCATACGCAGTAAGTGCATGACGAAATTCGATGTAATATCACTGTAAGTAATGAAAGTTATAAGCAACATGCAGTTATAGGACATCACTTTATTGAATATATAGAAGGTGACATGGTTATGACCCATATTCTTCTTGAACAGATTCCTCCTGGTACCTCGAAGAAGCTTCATCCTCATAATGTGGAATAGTTCAAAATAATAAGAAGATTACTGTCAATATTTATGTTTTAGATCTCCAACCAAATTTACCTATCAATTCTACTTTTAATGTAGAAGATCTTTCCATTTATCACGAGCACTATTGTAACACCCCGACTTTTCAGGACTCAAGTATATGACTCATTTCCTAAAAATTCAAGTGTTAACCTTAAAGGATGGTCAAATTTGAGTATATATTTTTTCAACTATCAGAGTAAGTAGATGAGCGTAGAATGGACAAGTAAGCATAAAGAAAAATTTTCAATTATATTTAAAATATACAAGAAGTTGCCCATAATGACTTATACAAACTAATATCTCAATGTTAACGATTACAAGATTAACATACATGAAAAATATAAAAGAAAATATATAAAAGAAAGCCGCAAGATCGCGCAGCTTCCTTGACAAGTACAACCATGCATCCTTGACCATCATAATGGCTCATCATTAGTCTGAACCTGCATATCACTTAAGCCACCTATACTACCTGTGCGGTTGTATATTTGATGGATGAGTGGCCAACTCATTGTGAATTCCCCTCAAGATTACACACCGCCACAACATAGTTATAAAACAAAGCATACCAAACAATACATGATGCAGGTCTTTTTATGTGCATGGATGTGTGAATGCAATCATTGCTCCGGGGATGCTCATCCGTGTGGACAGTGGGTTCTTCACCCATGCAATCATCGACCTGGGAAAAGCATCCAGTCGGAGATCATCGACTCAGGAAAAGCATTCAGTCGGACAAATACGTACATTACGTATGATAGCAATAAATGTTGGTATGTGCCGTGTATGTATGACTAGCTAACCCGTTATTAGTCCAATTACAACCAGCCATTTTAAATAAGCTCAAAGGTCACTACAGAGGCTCGTCACCAGCACAGGCCGACAGCTCGAGCATTGGTCCCATACCACCATCCCCGACTCATGAGGCTACCACCTTAGGATGTTTAATGAAAACACGTCAACTAGTGGCCAATCGTATTAAGTATATGGGGCTTACCATCACATAGTTGCACAATATAAAACGTCGAACCCATATAGGGCAAATACCAAAACAAAGTCGTATAGGGTAATACAAAACATACTGCATAGGGCAAATATCAAAATAAGCCATATAGGGCAAGTATCAAGACCATGCGACACAAGACCATCCTTAAAACCATTGGACACAACAACCCCTGGATGGTAGGCCCACATCAATGTTCAAATTACTCCACCATTCAATAACCACTAAGTCGAAGGTCCATTATAACCACAATTAATCGAGTTACATCCCAAGTATGGATGTACATTGATAAGTGGGGGTTTTCCACTGATGTACCAGTTTAAATTTCATAAACAATCCACAAGTAATCCACAAACATAAGAAGATATGCAGGATATATATATTAAGCATGTAACCTAGCAATTCAATTCCAACAAATACACATGTGATTATAAGATGGAGATATCAATTATCAATTTAAATTAAAATAAAACTATACTTAAGCTAATGGAAAAATGGAAAGCTCAGGGGGAAGAATCATCACCTTATACTTTGAATCGCTAACTGACGTTACTAGGAAGCGCGTGCATCCTCAGAGTCGAGTCTTACCGTGGATTGTGAAGTTGTACATGAGATTAATGTTCAACCAAGTGTCTATGGTCAAGATTCATACAACCTAGGGTTTGGATTACTTTTAGGGTTTTAGTATAAAATTAGAGCTTCATCCTAGAGTTAATTAGTTATAAGCTTTAGATTCTAGGATTTGAATCCTAGATTACTATTATTATTATTATTATTATTATTATTATTATTATTATTGTGCAATTGGTCAAATAATATTCCTGATGGGAGTATTAATCCATCGATATGAATAATGGTGGTTCATAAGTTCATATTTAGATATACCGGCATTATCTATTATTCTTATAACGACTAATGATCCCTTAAATAATGCAAGTAATTAAAAAAATTAACTAATAATGACTAATTCTAATAATCATATTAACAAGAGTTATGCCAACCCTATAAGGAAAATGATAATGATTTCTAATGATAATAGTCATAACTACCCACAATGAATCTAGTCATGATAATAGATACAATCGTCTACCATGAGTAAGGCTATTTAGGCCTGCATTAGAGTGACCAGGCCCACCAGATTCTTGCCCAACAAGTGGCCCAGATTGGGCCCAAAATTATCCCTAAGGGCCGAATCGGGCCTTGCTTTGGCCCAGTTGTTGGGTCCAATTTGAGCCCAAAAATGGGGTTGGGCTGGCCTTCCTTAGCCCAGCAACTAACCGCACCAGCCCATGAGTTGGGCTGGGCTGTCCCGGCCCAACAATACCCCACAATTAGAAGTGCGCCTAACATTATGTTTGCAAGGAGGCTGGGCCCAACTGTAAGGCTTCAAAGGGCTTGCACATCACCAGGGCCGACCCACCTTGTGCTTTCAAGGGTCTCAGCGCGGCCCACCTGCGTCATGCAGGGTGCGGCCCACTGATCCCCTGGCTCAAGCGAGGCCCAGTGACACATGTAACGTGGCCCATCGAGATTCGCTTCCAGCGGGCCCATTGTGATTCACGGTGGTGCGGTGTGGCCCACTGTGGTTTCAATGGCCTGGGTTTGGGCTGATTTCAGCCCGTTTCTGGGACTGATCTCGGCCCATTTCCAGGGCTGACTCTCAGCCCAGCATATGGCCCAAGTGAAAGACGGTTTCAGTCCATTTCACAGCCTAACTGAGGCTCGACTGAGGGTCGTTTTCGGCCCTGGTCATGGCCCAAACCCAGCAAGAGAAATCAAAGGGACCGCAGATAGTGGCCTCAAGAACCTTATGACATTCCGCCGAAGGCCACTGAGGCCGAGGATTACCTGAAGTGTTGAAGGAACGATCAATGCTCCCTGGATTCCACGCCTGATTTGCTTCACAGCACTGCTGCATCGACCGGCCAGGATTATGGGGATGGTGGGTGCAACAAATGTATGTGACCCACCACCAATCACTCCTTCTTTCTCTCACAGAGTCCCTGACTCTGATCGACTCGAACAGACCGGGCCGACTCGGTGGAGTGCGGTGGTGCGGCACTAGCTGCCCGTCCTGCTCTCTTTCCTCTCCTATTTTCTCTCTCCTTTCCTGAATTTCTGGTGCAGATCCCAAAGAAAACGCCTAGCTTGTATAGCCACGGAGTCTGCTCGAACCCTACATCCAACGGTCGAGATAACCGACGGAGTACATACCTCCACTTCCTTTCCTCGATTGCAAGGGGGGAATCCGACTCGAGGGATGGATTTTACACACCGAGGCCCACCGGAAAAACAACTCAAATCTTAAAGAGAGGCCCATGCCATGATGGTGGGTCCTTCCGTTTGACGGGGAAGATGACGTCGCCTTTAATGGCGATTTTCCGTCTTGGACCTATCACGGTGATCCGCATGGTTTGGCCGGGCCTGATGGGCCCCATGATCAGTGTGGGGTCCACTTTTTATTTATCTTTCGTTCGAGCGCAATATCTCACGAGTTAATCCACCGCGGTTCTTTTCTCGTGCGGACTGACGAAGATTTCGGGAAGCCGTTGCTGCCCTAATGCGGGCGGTCGGGATGGCTTCCAAGGATTGAGCGGAAGGCTCGGATCACGCCAGAGACGCCTTCCCAAAGCGGAAGTGTTTCCCTTTGCTTTCCTTGGTGCAGGCGGTTGCCTGCCCCTTTTTAGCAACTGGAGAACGGCGCGGATAGACGCCTAGACGGACGGCTGAGATGTAAGGAATGGTACGAACGCGGATCGCCAACGTGGCAGCCACCTAGCTTCCCTCGTTTGAAAGGGTATCGATACACGCCACCGCCCATCGGCCACTCCTGCGCCCTTGCTTGAGTATATGGGGCCATTCTGACAAACAGTACTAGTCGGATCCATCATCCGGTCGTGATGAACGGATCGGATCATGATGATGGGCCTCAACTCGGGTAAATCGGGGTCGTCCGATTTGAATTCGAGTTGGCGGGAACGTCGAGCGAGAGAGAAATCTCTCTTTTGCAAACTCTTTCGGGTCAATGCAGCTTTGACCGGGTTTTGCTGCCCGGTGCAACGCGAGTGTACACCTTGTGGTGCACACACGAAACGACTGTGGGGCCCACAGAGATGTTTTTAAGAAATCCACTTCGTCCATGATCCTCTGTGGGCCCATCTGGTTCGTCATCCCGGAGATGAGGAAAATCCAAAGCTTAGGTGGGCCTTACCAAGTGATTCTCAGTTTTAATTATGGTTTGTTGCTGATCTGCTGATCGAATCATCTTGAATTTGAATATTAATGGTTAAGATAATCTTAGGGACCATTTAGTTGAGAATCAGTGGCTGAGTTAGGGAATAGATGACCTAGTATGTGTTTAGAGTAACTAGTTCTTTAATCAATCCTAAAACATGTACTTAAGCAAACTAATCCAATATTTTAATCAATCTAAGACATGTATTTGAGTTAGCCTATTAGGTATTCTAATTGGTTCTAAGGCGTTGGTTTAAGTCAACTATCAAATATTCTAACCCATTCCAAGACATTTATTAACTAATCAAGTATCCTAATTATTCCTAAAGCATTTGTTACATGAAATAATCAAGTATTCTAACTAACTCTAGAAATTTGTCCAACTAACCAATTCCAAGACATTTGTTTAAGTAACTAACCAAGTATTCTAACTGATCAAGCATTAAAATAAATTCCGAGACGTGTTTAAGAGAGCTAATCAGACGATCTAATCACTTTTAAGATATGAATTCAAGTAAGCTATCGAATAACTAACCCTTTAAGGGTCATCGTTCGTAAAAGCTATCCTTAGTTTATTTGTGAATTGGTATCCTAAAAATAAGTATCTCTAGTGATATGGTGATCCATCTTGGAAATTGACGAATGGGTAAATTGATGTACAGATGGGGATTGTTTTCAAAAGGTTGGATTTAGGCTAGAATGAACGTAAGAGTTTATTTAAGCAAGGCTTGTATTTACATTAAATTGGATCACATGGTAACACTCAAGTACTGGAAAGTCCGGGGTGTTACAACTATGCTGTTAGGTAAGGACAACCTCTCTCCAATGTTACATTGATCATAATTACAAACTTTCACTGCTTGAATTTACCTATCAATTTACGTTAGAACAAACCATCACACTTTTAATTTTTTTCCATGTATATACATGATCGTTAATGTTCTCGACAACCAGATTGTCTTCACGCACCAAAGTGGTTATCAGAAGTTTCTTGTTTGTTGCTAAGGACAATCTCTCTCCAATATTACATTAATCATAATTACAAACTTCCACTACTTGAATTTTGACTTCTATGAGCAATACTAAGCCATTAACTAATTGGAGTTAAGTTCTTTCAAACCAAATAGAACTTAGGCCCAAGTATAGGCTCATTAAGCGCAACCTTAAGCCCAATAGTTGGCCCATCAATAAGAAGGCTTAAGTAGCTAGTCTATTTGGACAACTAGCTAGCAAAATCAATTAGCTAACTATACAAAAATCCTTAAGTCAAATATTCTTAAATGCATTATTTTCCTTTTTTATTTCATGTTCATGTTTGTAATAAGTCATTGGTTATCAATGACATTATGAGTCTTCTTTATATATACATCTCAAGCTTATATAAGGGCCTAGTAATATGAAGGAACATTGGAATTGAATCAAATTTCTAGAATTATTCTCTTCTATTTGTTTAAGTTCCCATGCTTAGATTGAAGGTGTCTATGTTTGGGTGGATCTTTTTTTACCAACTAGCTACACAAAAAACAAATATTACCTACCCTTACTTCGCAGGACTTAACCCTTGTCTTATCAAATAAAACAAAAGGAGAATGGAGGGAGGGGAGAAGGATTACAAAATTGAAGTAAAAGTGAGTGTTGTTGCTAGTGATCATGGGATGTGTGGAATGGAACGCAGATCAATTTGAGATGTGAGAAGGAAAATGGGAGACTAGAAATCCTTTTCTACAAAAATAGATATTCTAATTTCTCCAATTCTAACTATACTCTTGTCTTTTAGTGGCTTCTTTAATAGTTGTCTCATAAGTTGGGTAGAACCTCCATGCAATCAAAAATCTCCAACCACTTTGGGACCTCGGGCAGGCACTATACGTGCACTCGACACACCCAAAACTCTTTAAAAAAAAAAAAAAAAAAAAAAAAACTCTTGCAAATAGATCCACTTATCAGCTTTGCTTTTTTCTTTGCATCAGTTGCCACATTTGGGATTTTCAAGGTTTTGAGAGATAGGATGTACGGCCTCATTTTGCTCTTTAGTGCAGGTTGATCAAATCTGGTAATTGTCTCCAGGAGGTGTCGGGGATCTTTTTTACTTAATCAATTCATATTTTCTTATCGTTGGAGTCTAGGAAATGTGGCCTTGATCAAGGCTATGCACAGTCAATGCCTTTGGATAACTTGGATGATCAACTGTTATTTGATTTCAATCAGTTGCAGGTCTGCATTCCGATCCATTGATCATTTTCGGGTCGGGCCAAGGACCTTTCCTATAGATCTTCATATATCCTCAAGACCATTTGGCTCTGCTGGAGGATATTTTATCGAAGCATAACACATTTTGAATTTCCAAAAAGTCCAGGTTGTTTCATCAAGATTGGATAGGTCGAGCATTTAATCTGTCAATCTGGTTCATCAAATGTTTTCGTGATTGGCCAAAAGTGCAATCTGTCCAAGACGTATGGTTTTTTCAATGGTTCTTAGCTCCCCTGGAGATGTTTTTATCGAAGCTTGGCCAAAATTCTAAGAGTAATTTATTCTCATTTCAGGTGGAGTGTCCACACTAGCATACCTCAACATTTCACACCCTTATATCGGGAGGTCTATTGCTACTACTTCCCCAATGCATGATCCCACTTCCACCATAATTTAATGGATCCAGAATGATAATGGCAACTCCCATAGCTAATATCACTCCTCTTTCTATCCAAAGAGAGACCATTCCTCCTATCTCACCACCCCTCATATAGTGTCAACTTTGAATAGGCTACAAGCCATCATAAATCTTTCAATATCCATTGGTGGACTAATTGAAACCCATGTCACCGAATCACTGAGAAGCTTTAAAACTCTGTCATCCTTCTCTACCCTTACAATTCTTCAACATCCAATCTCCAACCTCATTCACCAATGCTCCAGATCCGATTAAAGCAATGAAACTCCTTCGGAAAGAGTTCCAAGCCTGTTTGATCACTTTCGGTGGATCTTGACTTCCAACACTCCTTTCACTACCTTATTCCACACCCATCTCTTTTGCTACATCTGAGATGATTCACTTTTCTCCCCTTTTCTAGCCAACCTTTTGAAATCGCGATTCGGTATCTCAATGATACTTCTTTGAACAATTTTCTCCTCTCCCAATTCTTCCTCTCCTCTCCATTCTCTTTCATCTGTAACCTATTTGTAAATAAGCTTGCTCTAATCTCTCTTCTTATCTTGTGGTCTTCATTGATTTGTAATTGACCTCTACAGGACCATATCTTGCCTTATTTAACTTGAAGATTTTTTCATCTAAAATGTGCCCTATGTAAGTTGTTCACTACAGCTACTAGATCATCCAATTCTTTCATTCGAACAAAAGAAAATTCATAAATTTTAGTCGAGCCTCCCACTTTTGGTATAATCGTAACCTTTCCGTGTTCCCCAAATAGTCTCCAAAGATGGGGTTCAAATCAATCCTTTAAAAAGTTCAGTACAAAAGCTGTCAGTATTTCCTTTATGATTGGCTCTTCCATGCCTTATAGTTCATGCATGTCCCCTTTCTCCTTTGAGTGACTAGAGCCCATTTCTCGTCCAGTTCTCCATCAGTACGAATTCCCTTCCTACCCTCTTCTCCCTTTTTGTTGAACTCCACCTCTCTGTCTCTCTGTTGATCTTCGGTTAGTCTCCAACTGTCACCTAGACTACCTGCCCATCTGAGATGAGTGCAAACAAATTCTCAAGCTTCCATTGGCGGCTTAATTTTTATTTTATTTTTTTATTTTTTTATTTTTTTTATAGCTAAAATTCAATTAGTGAAATCAAACATTTAGTGAGTTGTTTGCAAGTTGCCCAGTCAAACATCAACCATCCAATTGATCAATTTGGACTGTTCATCGTGTCCAATGCACATTCAGTGGATACTCATTGGACTATTATAATATTATAATCAGTGGTGTTTTAATTAAAAGGCCAACATGTCCAACTAAATATTTAAACCATCTATTTATTATGACCATCGCGTATTTCTTATGATCCCTAAAAAACTTCTATCACACGATGCAAACATCCACCCATGGTCCCAAAAAGATAGAAAGCTAAGTATGAAAGAGAACCACAAGTTATGAATGAACATGATGGTATGAATGTGATTTGTCATGGTGGCCCATGAACTGTGAATCAAACTTAATGGATAGCCTGGATTAATTAATTGTATTACATGCATTAGATACTCCAAATGTTCAACTAAAAGCATTACAACTACCATGCTCTTAGTGCATTGAATAAGAAAAAATACATCCAAGCTCTAACTAAATCAAAGAGACAAAGTAAAAATCAAATGTTCGATTGGCCATTGGGCGGTCTGCATTGGATAATCTAGATCAACTTAGAGCATTATACCTTATTGGACTCCGAGTGCATTGGATGAACAAAGAGACATCCAAGCCTTAGACTAAATCAAAGAGAAAATAACACCAAAAATGCAAAATGTGTAAAGAAAAAAAAAATCCCTCTTCCTCTTCTTCTTCTTCGCAATAAGTGTTATGAGCTTATTGGTTGCAGGTTTAATTGTGGAAACAAAGAGAAAAGGATAAGAGAAGGGAAGGAAGAGGAAGAAAAACAGGGGTTTGGTTAGAGAGGAGAGTAAAGAGGAGATGAGGAAGGAAATCATATTTTTCATTGATCCCTTATTACTATCATGTAGACTTATAGGCTTCATTCCAAGATCTATAATCCGCTCAAATTACGTAAAACAGAAAACCAAAAAAAAAAAAAAAAGGAGCTGATCAAAACAGAAAAATAAATTGCACTTATTTTAGTAGCCGTTCCCTTTGTAATTCTGTGATATCCTATCATCCCAACTCCCATAAGAACAACATTGGCCTCAAGGTTGGAAATTTAGAAATTGTGTAGAGAGCTCCGGCCACAATTCCCATGTGGCATCTTCGATTGCCACTCCAACCCACTTGACCAAGACTTCTGTCACAGCTGCATTTCATTTTTTATTATCATGCAGCAGTCCAAAATTAATTCTGGCTCAGCTTGAATAATACCGTCATTAGTTAAATATATAAGATCATGAACTTGGATATTTCTAGCGTTGAGCTTCTTCTTGAGTAACGTAACGTGAAAGACAAGATGTATCTTGGAGCTGGGTGGTAAATCTAGTTTATATGCCAACGATCCAATCTTCTCAATGATCTTGTAAGGTCCGCAAAAATGTGGATAAATCTTTAAGGATGCCCGACCATGAAGTGAGAGCTATTGGTATGGTTGGAGCCGAAGAAATAAATAATAGATCACCAACCGCAAAGTGTCGCTCTGCGCGGTGTTTATTGGTATTTTGCATCATGTGGTGTTGGGCTACAACCAAGTTATCCTTCAATAGTTGAAGAAATCGTTCGCGACCCCTCAAGAGTTGATCAACCTGGTAAACGGTCGTGGTACTTGCCATGTAGGCGGAGACCATTGGTGGCGGCTGCCCATAAACAACCTCATATGGTGTCATATGTGTTGATGTGTGGAAGGAGGTGTTATAAAACCACCTTGCCCAAGGAAGCCAACGAGACCAATGCTGGGGTTGGAGGCCCATGAAACATCATAGATAATTTTCAAGGCATTGATTAACAACTTCCATTTGCACATCGGTTTGGGGGTGGTGGAAGGAACTCATATGGTGTTCCAGTCCTTGTAATTTAAAAAACTCCCCCCAAAAATGGCTGGTGAAGGTTGGATCACGGTCACTCACCATAGACTTTGGCATACCATGGAGCTTGAACACATTGTCAATATAAACTTGGGCAACTTGGGTAGCCTTGTAAGGGTGAGCAAGAGCCATAAAATGAGGTGCTTTGGAAAGTCGGTCCATGACAACCATGATGCACGTTTTACCATGGGAACGTGGTAAGCCATCGATAAAATCTATGGAGATGTCCATCCACAAGGACTCAGGAATAGGAAGAAGTTGTAATAAACCGGTGGAGAGACCGTTCAGCCTTGGTGCCTGGCATACTTCACATTCTGCTATAAAACGTCGAAGCATTTTCTGAAGGAATTTCCAATAAAAAGAAGTTAAAAGAAGTCGATTTATGTTTGGCCATCTTAAGATACCCGAAGTGGCCTACGGTCGGGGATGAATGGAGGTGGTGCATGATTTCGAAGTAGAGAGATGATAAGGTGAAAGGACAATACGATTTTTTATAACGTAACACACCATCGGCCCAAGTATAGTGACGATGGAAAGAAGGAGCATGCTGCAAATCTGTGATGATTTTTGTGAGTTTAAGCGTCACTAGCTAAGAAGCTTCATATCGTCTAACCAAGTGGAAGTAGGTATAAAAATGGCATGCAACATCATTTCTTCCGGCAAACAGGACAATGCATCGGCCGCCAAGTTATCCCTCCCTTTGCGCTATTCAATATTGAAATCATAACACGAGATTGGAGAGCCATTTTTGTTGAATTGAGGTAGTTAAGGGCTGCTCTAGCATGTGTTTAATGTTGTGATGATCAGGGATAATAGTGAATGAGTGGCCGAGCAAATAAGGGTTCAATTTGAAGCTCTAGGACTGGGGCTGTTGACATGACTGTCCTGAGGGACATAGGCATTACTTGCCTCCTCATTCCATACGAATGAGCCCTTGAGTAACTTCGTGAGTGGTGCACTAAGAGTGTCATAATGTCGTATAAACTTGTGATAGTACCTGGTAAGGCCTAAGAAGCCTCACAAGGCTTTTAACGTTTTTGGGACCAACCAACCCAACATGCATAAAAAAATTTCAGTATCGGCAGATACCCCATGGGGAGAAATAATGTCCTAAATATCTTGTGATGCAAAGGAGCATTTTTGGAGCTTGACAAACAAGTGGTTAGCACGTAATATATGAAAAACCATATCCAAATGGGTCCAACGTTGTGTGAGGGAGCAACTATAAATGAGAATGTCGTAAAAAAAACCAAGATGAATCTTCGCAAGTATGGTTGAAAGAGTGAATTCATTAAGCTTTGGAATGGTGAGGGAGCATTAGTAAGCCTAAACGACATGACCAAAAACTCGTAATGCCCCTCATGAGTTCAAAGGCAATTTCATGAATATCGACTTCATGTACTCAAAGTTGATGGTATACGGAACGAAGATCTAATTTAGTAAAGAAAATAGACCCATGTAACTCATCAAGAAGTTCAACAAAAATAAGGATGGGAAACTTATCTCTTATGGTGATTGCGTTGAGTGATCAGTAATCGACACACATTCTCCATGATCCATTGGACTTGTGCACTAATAAAACTAGGTAAGAGAAAGAGCTCGTGCTAGGGCGGATAAATCCGAACATGGACAACACTTTAACCATACTTTCGATTGCATCTTTTTTGGATGTGAGGGTACCGGTATGGTCACCAGTTTGGGGGGTTCATGCCATGTACTAACAGAATCCGATGGTCATGAGAACATTCTGGCGATAAGGAAGGTACGGCAAACACATCAGCATGTGTCTAACAATTTTTGCAATGCGAGAGCGGGTTGATGGGACGGGGTGCCACTCAGATTTGTCACTTGCATGTGTAAGATGACGCTATGATCACCTCAACGGAATGCCATGCTAGTGCATTAGAGGCCAATGATGATGGGGACTTGGTGGCACCTTCATTTACATGGCCACTCACCTCCATAAACTTCAATGACATTGAAGGGTGTTGCATTCCGAGTCAAACCACCAACTTGCTGCACTAGATGTTTGCTCCCTGAGTCCACTAGAATCGAGATCGAACGACCTTTGAGAAGTCCACGTACACAAATGGTTTGTGGCATAGTGGCACCGCCCAATGCATGGACTGAAATCTCAGGACGGTCTTCCACCTCGTCCAATGGATGATCGTCATCATCAGGTTCATTATAGTCACCATTACCTTCCTACCACTCACCTCCATGAAGAAGAGTTGTTTTGTTTTGTATTGGTGGTTGTGCTGAAATGAAAGCAAATGCCCATGATATGCCTTCCTACCATTTTCGCCAGTGATAAACAATGAATAGGAATTATTGTAGAAGTGGTCTTGGAGCCAGACAGGGGTGCAACTATTGAAGAATATAGTGTGGTTGTGAAATGGCCATTGGTTGCGTGTGGTTATCTGCAAGAAGACGACAACTTTTCCTTGACCCGTCGAGCCAACCTAATTGCTTGGTGAAGGCTCTCCGGAGTCAGAATCTTGACATTGCCTCGGATGTCGTCCCTCATTCCCCCCGACAAAACAATCTACCATAAAAGGGTTCTACTGGAACCTTAATGGGAAGATTTGCTAAGTATTCAAATTCGTCAAAGTACACATTCACTGAACCCTTTTGTTGTAACGGAGCCAATATTTCTCCCGGTTAGGTATACTCATTGGTGCCAAAAAGGGGCACATACAGCTGTACATAACTCATTCCAAATCCATGTGGAAATTATTCTTCTATCCAATGGTACCATTCTGTTGCCTTGCCTTCCAAGTGAAATGATGTGGGGCGATCTTCTCGTTCTCTAGCGTCTGATTGTAACTGAAGAATAATTGTGCTTGATACGTCCAACTCAGTGGATCTTCACTATTGAACTTGGGAAAGTCTACTTGAGTGTAGCATGTTTGTAACGTCATTGAAGAGCCTGAATGTCCTCCTGACGGATTTGGCAAAAGAGGACCTTGATGGGTTTGATCTTCCGATGATTGACTGGAGAAAACTCCAAGCAGTTTGTTCACACTGACTATCAAATCTATTGTATTGGGTGTTAGATCCGTTATGATTTTACCGGTGGTTATTTGCTGCATTTGAATCCGCTAGTTTGTGGTGTTTTGCTGCTCTGTCAGGGCCTCCAAACAGCTAACCAAGATGACATTTCTGTCTCGATTTTGGCTATTGCTTCTTGGTTCTGTGCAGTGGCCATTATGAATCAATGTCTCTAATACCAAGTGTTATGAGCTTACTAGTTGCAGGTTTAATGGTGGAAACAAAGAGAAATGGAAGGAAGAGGAAGAAGAAGTGGGGTTCGATAGGAGAGGAAAGCAGAGAGAATGATGAAGGAAATCTAATTTTTCATTGATCCTTTATTACAATCACGTAGCCTTATAGGCTTCATTCCAAGATCCACAATTCACTCAAATTACCTAAGACAAAAAACAGAAAAAGAAACTTACCAAATCAGAAAAATAAATTGCACTTATCTTAGCCGTCATTCCAGAAAAATAAATTGCACTTATTTTAGCAATCATTCCCTATGCAATCCCATGGAATCCTATAAAAAAGCCAGATGCAAAAAAACAATAATAATAATAATAATAATAATAATTAATAAATAAATCATTTCCTTCTTCGAGGGATGGGTATGCCTTTTCTTTTCTTCTTCTTTTTTTTCTTTTCATTTTCCTCGGTAACTTCATGTTGGCAACCGGCTTCCATGGCCCGATTGAACAGTTCTTATTTCATTAGCAAATTGAATAAACGGAATTTGATGAGGAGACACAAAATTAGCTCTCTAGTTTCAAAGCCTAAAAACTCAAAACTGCAGTTGAGATAGACCATTATTCATTGGAGGAATGCTAGATACAGTGGGTGCACATTGATGAGTATCAAACCACAAGTATCCTACATGTAAGTGGCTCATTTGTGAGACTGTTCATCAGGTGGGCATGGTGAATGTTGCCTAAACCAAAACTAGGCCAATCCAGTTATTGGTGAACCGTTGCCCATGCCTTGAATAAGGACTCATTTTGTTTTAAGTGCAAACTCTTTTCCAGTTAGAAGATCTCTTCCACCAACCTTGAGGATGTTTTTTTGTTGCATATCACCACTTTCCCTTTGGTATTTTCCTAAGCAATTTTCCCGAAAGGAGTGCTCCTCTACTGATTTATATACAAGTTAGTTTTATTTATGTCTAAAACTTATTCATGTAGGTTTGAAAATTAATTATATTCCTATATCAATAATTGAAGTTTCTCTAGTATAAGCCAATTACAATTATCCAATAAAAGTGATTATTGAAAATCCCAGTAAATTGAATTCTTGGTTGGCATGATGAAGATAGTGCGACCAACCAAATTACATCCCTTAGGATGAACAACGAGAAGATGATTTTAACAAAATTTACATTCTTATCAGGAACCAACATTGTGAGGGAAACCTATATTTTTATTTTTATTTTTATTTGGGTCAAGGCTTCCAGGCCTCACCTCCTCACAAGCCCAAGGAGACTAGAACCCCAAGTCATGCCCGGAGAGTAGGCATCCATAACCAGCCCGCACTACTCAGGCCAGGGACAACCAAACATATACGTGGTTCTAAAACTCTTGATGTACCAAGTCAACTCAACTCGATGAGATTTCAAGCCAAGTCACAAAGAAACTCACTCATCTGGCTCGCTAACCTGATCGACTCCACACAGCTCATCATGAATCATACTAGGTCACTCATGTTTTTAATTATAGGCATGAACTCAAGATCTCAAGGAAAAGAGGAACTGACATCTACTAACACTATTCTATGCTGTTGTTTAACTTAGCCATTTATTGATATTCATAGTTTCTAAAAGTTACTCTAAATACTTCTTAATTTTAATCATTAAACTTTGGTCAAGTCCTGAGAATCGACCCAACCTGGCTGGATTCAAGCTTAGTCGAGTTCTTGAGTTCTTAAACTATTACATATAGTTTGTTTCAAGGAAATAATGAGCCAAAATATTAAAATCAGGGAAGGAAATTCCACAGGAAACAAAACAGGACCTGACTGTCTGATTTAGTGGACATTGCTGACAATTATTTGAAGGGTTGAGATGATTGAGTTGGTTAAAATATGAGACAGGATGACTAATTGATGAACATGTCCAGAAAGATTTCTTTACAGTTTTCTCATGGGTATACACTTTTTCCCCATTAAAATTATTAAAAGAATCATCAAATGGCTACCGGATTAAGTAAAAGAGCTGATGATGATGATGATAGAGGTGGTGGGGCAGAAACAGCTGTGGTGATGGTGATGTAACGGTAGTAATAGCAGCAATCCATGCAGTCAAAGTGATGGTCTCTGTTGAAACAATTCTCCAACATTTTGAAAACAAAAACATCTAATCTTTTGAAAATGAAAATTTATTAATTTATATATGAATGAATAATTCTTGAATTATTTATGAATTTCAACCAAATTTGCTAATGCGCACTTGTAAGTATACTGATTTGTATATCTTGTTTGTCAATCACATGAGTCCGTGTGTCATGTAGTCGGTTGAGCACTTGGAAGCTAAAGACCGAAGGCACAAGATGACACGAGCATCAAGGAGAAAATAACAAGTATATGAGGTGCTTTGATGACCCTAGCCTTTACCTAAAACAACCCTTAAACATCTAGATGATTCTATCCTTAATAGGAAAACCTTTTGTGATCATCTCTCAACCTTAGGAGCCTTAATTAAACATGATAAGATAGTCTAAAAGGTCCGAGCTGATAGAAATTTAAATTAACCAAACCAGCAATCTTGGTAGTGTGCTCGAGCAAAGCTCGATCCATTGAGTCGATCGACCGAACATGACAAAAAACCATCCAACAAACTCTGGCCTAAAATATGAATTAGTTTAAGTAATCGAGACACGATCTCACTCGATCAAAGAATCTTTGATTCCTCTCAAACGATCAAGCTCGATTGATCGTAGTGACTAAAACAGACTAGCGAGTTCATTGGACCATTTTCAACAAAGCTCGATCAATCAAAGGCCAAGCTCGATTGATCGAGCCTAACTATTGAAGATCTATGGGAGCTTTTTGTTGTAAATATTGCTTCGGATCTTTGGGCAAATTAGATGGTTTTTTGTGCAATTGAAGCTTAGGTGAATCCTCAATAATATCCTACACCCTTAGCTTCAAATTTCATGAGATTTATTTCATCTTCTTGAACTTTACCACTCTAATGAGTATTCTAACCTCAATATTGAAGATGGACCCAATCTCCACCATTTTCTAGAGATTAGACCCAACCTTATTAGTGTATCCTCTATAGGAGACCGTTCTAAGTGAATCCCCTAGGCATTAGAACTTTCTATTAGTTGGAGGAGATTCACCCAACTTCTTATCACCTTGGTCACCTCAAAGGAGTACTATATGCAAGGTGTTTGATCTTGAAGCTGAAGCCTTAGCAAAGCATCGATATCATGATTGAGGGAACAAATGGGAGCTGATTGAAGCACGAGAGAGCATCAATCAAGCAACCCAAGACGACACATCAACGGGGCTTAATCTAACAAGGTTGTCAATTGTCGAGTCTGTGTACACTCCTTCCTTGTGTAGGATTAAGTGTAAGAGTTTGAATTACCAAACTCAACTAAGTTCTTGTGTAGGACCTAAATCAATGTCCTTGTGTAGGCCACCGGATACAGGTGTGTAAGTGTTAGTATCTGAGGGAGCCTCTGGCGGGAATAAACATAGGTCATTGGATTAGGACTGATGTTGTTGGTTAGTCGATAAAAAACAAATCAAGTCTCCAATGTGAGCCTCCGGCAGTAGTGTAAGGTCCTTTTATATAGTTGTAAAAGTTAGAAGTGAACCTAATTTAAAACTTCCAATAGTGAAATTCGATACACTAATGGGTTAAGTGTGTCCTCAGGGAGTGGAGTAGGGAAACAGAACCACTATACATGTTTATGTTTGGGATTGTCTTTGAGCATTTGTTTAATTATGCTTATGAGATAAATTGATGAATTATATGTATGCATAATTAGATGAATGTTATGAATAGATAAGTAGCGGATCTTATATACACATATACACTATCGTATTTATAGATAGTTGCTTCATAGAAATATGATTTGTAGTATATGTGATTGGACTCACTAATGGCTTGGAAGCCTTAATTTTAAACTATTTTACATAGTTTAACTTGCATATTAGTTTAAGTTGAGCAATTGTGTTTAAATAGACATAAATTTCATTTAGTCCTAATCACCCCACAGAACATAGTCATCATTGATTAGCTCCGCCAAGCTTCTGCACGTAGTTGTCGTATCATATTCCTCACAATTTCAATTGGTATCTGAGAAGGTTCCTCCTAAAAGGCTTAACCACCAGGAGTGAGATCCGAATGAGCCTTAGAATGATGTTTTCCTATAGGGGAAAAGCTAAAGTTACCGAAGAACATAAACATATTTGTAAATCTATTATGGGTAAGCCTATTGGGGACAATAGATGATTTGAACTTGATAGTCATATGTTTGCCTCTACCCCTCCAGTAATCCAAAGGAAATTGTCTACTTTTGAAAGTAGACCAAGAACTTCTCATGTATGTCATGCTTGTGGAGATGTTGGACACCTTAAATTTGAATGTGTTATCTTAAAAATGGTACAATCCACCACAGTTGCAAACCATAGTGGTACATTCTTCATGAAGGTGTTGCTAACTCTAATTGCCCGACTTAATAAAAAGGCCAAGTCAATGTTAATCAAGGGAAAATGCTTATCAGGATGGGACTAACACAAATAAATCTCCTACCGATACCGAACATACATCTCCAATTAAGAAATCACCTATGGGAGATGCATTTAGGAATATCATTCCCCCTCTCGAAAATAATTCAAGTCCTAGGAAATTCACACTCAAGTGAGTTGTGAAGAGAGATGTGTAACCTTAGAAGGTCTATAAGGGGCTGAATTGTTAAATCAAAGGATCAAGCCTTATCTTTAAGCTCAATAATTAAATTTAAGGATTTCAGCCTCATTTATGAGCCTAATTGAAAATTTGAGGATTTCAGCCTCATGGTGAGCATATAGGAAAATATGAGGATTCTAGTCTCTTATGCTTAATAGTTAAATTTGAGGATTATAGCCTCATTTGTATTGATGGTTTAAGCTTTAAATTTGTTGAATTTTGATACCACATATTTTTAGCTTAGACTATCACTGATCATTCCTAATTTGATTGGTATATCTTTTGAATGACCATAATAAGCATGCTCTATATTTTAATGTTCATATGCACCATTTAATCCCATGTCAATATGTACCTTATTATTGGTAAATCTAGAACTTATAGAGTTATTATATGCTATGTTTTTATTGGTATATCTATTGGAATTAACTCTTTGTCAAATATTGACAAAAATGAAGTGAAAGTCAAGTCCTGCCAAAACAATGAATTCCGTTTTGCATGATTTGTTTGTTCTATTCAAACATTAATGAAGATGAGGGTAATTATGGGGGAGCCTTACAAATGTTACATGTCTCGAGTCCTATATTTAAATTTGTATATAATTGAACTCTTGGGCATGTAATATTTTGTGTTGTTTTGTTATGTTGTTGGTATAGACCATGACATTGTCTAGGTTATATTTTTGTCACGTAATTGATAAAAGGGAAGATTGCTAGCGCACTGATTTGTGTATCTTGTTTGTTAATTATGTGAGTCTGTGTGTCATGTATTCGGTTGAGCCCTTGGAAGCTAAAGACTGAAGACACAAGAGGATATGAACATCAATGAATAAAGAACATGTAAATGAGGTACCTTGTTGACCCTAGCCTTAATCCAAAACAACCCTTGAACCTCTAAATGATCCTATCCTTAATAAGAAAACCTTTTATGATTATCTCAAAGCATTATGAGCCTTAATTAAACATGATAATATAGACTAAGAGCTCCAAAGTTGTTGGAAATCTAAACTATCCAAACCAGCAATCTTAGTAGTATGCTCGAGTAAAGGTCAATCGATCAAGTCGATCTACTAAATATGGCAAAAAATATCTAACAATCTATGGCCTAAAATATAAATTAGTTCGGGCGCTTGAGACACGAGCTTGATTGATCGAGGAATCTTGGATTCCTCTTGAGCGATCGAGATAGATCAATCGAACGTAACCAAAACAGTCCAACGAGTTCACTAGACCATTTTCGACCAAGTTTGATTGATCGAAGACTAGGCTTGATTGATGGAGCCTATCCATTGGAGATCTGTTGAAGCTTTTTGTTATAATTATTGCTTCGAATCTTTGGAAAAATTAGAGAGTTTTGGTGAAATTGAAGCTTAGGTGAATCCCTAATCATATCTCATACCCTAAGCCCCTTATATTCTATTAGATTTGATTCTTCTTGAGCTTTATAAGTCCAATGAGGATTCCAACTTCAATGTTGAAGATGAACCCAATCTACACAATTTTCTAGAGATTTCAATCAACTTTATTAGTGCATCCTTTGTGTAAACTCTCAAGGAGACCCTTCTAAGTGAATCCCCAAGGCATTACAACTTTCCATTAGTTGTAGGAGATTCACTCAACTTTCCATCACCTTGGTCACCTCAAAGGAGCATTACATGCAAAGTGTTTGATCTTGGAATTGAAGCCTTGGTAAAGTATCGACATCATGATCGAGGGAGCAAATGGGAGCTGATTGAAACACGGGAAAGTATCGATCAAGCATCATAAGACAGCGCATCAACTGAGTTCAATCCATCAAGGTTCTCAATTGTCGAGTCTGTGTACACTACTTGTGTAAGATAAAGTGTAAGAGTTTGAATTGCCAAACTCAACTATGTTCTTATGTAAGACCTAAATCAAAGTCCTTGTGTAGGTCGCTAGACACAGGTGTGTCCAAGGGTGCCTCCGGCGGGAGTAAACGTAGGTCCTTGGATTATAACTGAGGTTGTTGGTTAATCAATAGAAAACCAACTCAAGTCTCTTGCGGGAGCCTCCGATAGGAGTGTTCGCTAGGGCCCTCTTGTAAGGTTGTAAAGGTTAAAGGTGAACCTGATTTAAAACATCCGATAATGAAATCCAGTATATTCATGGGTTGAGTGCGTCCGTTGGGAGTGAAGTAGGAAAACCGAACCATTTACATGTTTGTGTTTAGAATTGTCTTTGAGCACTCATTTAATTATACTTATATGATGAATTGATGAATTATATGTATGCATAATTAGATGAATGTTGGGATTAGATAAGTAACACATTCCACACACACATGTACAGTATTGTGTTTATAGACTAGTTGCTTCATACGAATATGATTTGTAGTCTATATGATTGGACCCACTAATGACTTCAATGCTTTAAAATTAAATTATTTTACTTGGTTTAATTTATACTTTAGTTTAAGTTAAATAATTGTGTTTAAATAGACATAAATTTTTTTTGCTCCTAATCACCCCCCCTAAGGCATAACCATTATTCCTTAGCTCCGTCAAGCTTATGCACGTAATTGTGGTATCCTGTGAAATTTAAACACTAAGTTATTTATGAAATATTCAATAGACAAATGCAACAAAGCAGACAATGTGTTCCCATATGTAGAGAAAATTTACCAAAAGTCTCCAAATTTTGCTAAAAAATTTCCCTATTATGATCAATTACTTGTGTTTCTGAATTATTTTGGAATCCAGACTTTGAAACACTAGAGCAGGTGATGGTTGTAGTCGCATCAAGCAGGAGTCTGATGGCACAGTGAGAAGAAAGAGTCACAGCATGTTAACACATAGTGAGCAGACAGTCACAGCACATTATTTCCCACCATTAAAAGACAGTGGGAATCTACCAAGCATATAAAGATGCGGATATATAAAAACTCCTCGTCAAGACAAAAAAAAAAAAAGTTCATTTCAGGAAACAAAAGTCACCATGTTCAATTCCACCGAGACCAGGAAACTATCATTGCTACATTATAGAAAAGAAAAAGACTCCTTGTTCCATTCCATCCATCATAACCAAGGAAGTTTAGTAGGCGTCCCTTATCCTGTTTATTACAAGCCCAACAAACCTGTCTCCCAGACCTAATATACAAATGGCAACTAAGTAAACCATCTTATTTAAATATGCTGATAAATTTGGCAATCCATCAATCCATCCTTCACATACCGTGGCAGCTGCTTTGCACTCGTGTCCACCAATGGCATTATGATGGGAACCACCTCATTTACCTAATGAGAGAGATTATATAGGAATATTCAGACCAACAACAAAGAATTCGACTTCTCCTTTGTTATATTATTTATTTATTTATCTTGTTCTTCTTCTCTTTGGAGCCACTATCTATGCCCACCCTTACTGTTCTTTCTACTACTAGTAATACAGTAGTACACAGCCATAGTCTCCTGGTATTACAGTAGTACAAAGTTGTACTAGGGTATTAACAGTAGAGAGACTGGTTCCTCCCTCCCTCCTGATAATACAATACTACCAAGCGGTACTATGTAGCCAACATTAGAAACAATGGGTTATTTTGTTGGCAATGAGGCTAAAGTCCATCTCCACAAGTTCAAGAACTTGAGAGAAACAAGCACCCTCTCTCCTAGTTCAGACCTCCATTTGAGAGGGCTATGTTGGTATCTTTTGTTCGAGTAAGTGTCTAAAAACTCAATTTAGTAATTAAAAATCAGTAAGTTTATTTTGGGATTCTCTTTAAGACCCCAAAATACTCTGGATTACATCCTTATAAATATAAAGACAGAAAAACTTGACCAGATACTTGTCTTTAATCGAATCAGACGAGCATTGTTGAGACTTGAGAGTATAATCTGAGTTTTAGAAACCATGGTTTCAAACCAATTTCAAGAACTCATGCAGGTTTACGAAGGAGAAAAAAAACTAGCTGAGTTTACGAAGTGGTGGTGGAAGTTTGGAAATGGAGTATCGTCTGTGGAGGGCAGTATTAGCAAACAGATCAGTGAGAGTGTCTGTGGAGGGCAGAATTAGCAAACAGATCGGTGAGAGTGATAAAGGGTGGATACCAGCGGCAGAGGTATGCGAATTTGGTGATGAATCGAAAGGTTCAGTAAAATATTTGTGAAATATGCACAATTCAAAGTGGGTGATAAGAGAAGAACGTGTTTCCAGGAAGATATCTGGATGGTAGATGTTTCAATATTACAATGATGGTAGAGAGATTATATGCATTGATCACAAGGAAAGATACTTATATTAAAAATCTTCTTTTAATTGGTAAGAAATAACTTTATAAGAAGCCCCTAGGGCAATTACAAGCTTAAAACATTACAAAGAAGATCTGACCAATCCCTAAAGAAACTTTAAGACTGACACCCAAGAGCTAACAAGGTGTTCAACTTGTTCAACTTAGGAACTGATTTGCTTACCATTACGATGTGGTAGGGAAAGTATGATTGTTGGAATTTGGAAGAAATATCTGGGATTTTGAAATTCTGATGTTTTGAGAATTAATATATATATATATATATGCTAGAGAATGGTTATCCAAAGCCATCTAAAGCAGCTAGAAGAAAGTGGATCCACAATCTGCCTGGCAAGTTCTCATCGAAAGCCTTTTTCAAGGCAATCATTCCAAATGAATCGGGCAATATCATGCACCACCTTTGTTGATGAGAGGCAACTAATAAAATCCTGAGAATAGATCATTTGCGAAATATGATTTTGGCATTTCCCAACATTTGTTACACATGTTCAGGCACAGAAGAAAATGTCAACCATTTATTTCTTCATTGTGAGTTCTGAAAATGCGTACAGACGACCTTCAAAAAAACAAAAGAAAGAAAATGAGTACAGTCCTTTTCAGTTGGGGTTGTTTGGATGCGCAGGTAGACAAGTGCGGGGTAAATCCATGTCCATGGACAGGGTGTGCAAGGGGACTTCCATTTCAAGGGGTGTCCTGGACATGGATTTCAATGTCTGTTGAGAATTTGTGTTTTGACGCGTCGATAGGGGCATCCATAAATGTTGAGATTGTGGTTGGAAAACACCTCTTGGAAGCAGTGTTTTAATTAGCGAATAGCATGTAGCGTAACATTCACCCCTCTAAAGTGTGAGGTGTAAGCTACCTATGCTACACGCTACTTCTAGATTTTTAATCATGGTTGCACTTGGTTGCACCAATTTCATGATATTCTACACCAAATTAAACTGATTAGTGAAAGTATAAAAAATTAAAAATTAAAAAAAATAAAACAATCATGATATTTGGTGCAACCAACCACAGCTAAAAGTAATAGGAAAGGGTAATGATTGTCAAGTATAAAGGTAAAGAAAGAGCAACGGAACTGATTTAATACTGTTACTTATATTATTTTACTAAAAGCATTGAAAAGATTTACTAATTTTATTTAAAATTGAAAATGACATTTAAAACATTAATTGATTATAATATTATAATGAAATATAACTTGTAATGTAAGCTACATAGCATGTAGCAATTAGCATAGTCTATGTAGCATGTAGTGTATGCAAATTATCATGTAACATAGTGTACGCATGACTTAAGCTATTTTCACGAGCTACATAGCATTAAGGCTAAGCTATGCTACATCGCGTAAGCTACACGCTATATAGCATAGCCATTTAAAACACTGCTTGGAAGTTCTTTCCTGAAGTGTACAATAGATGCATATGTTGAGAGGTGATTTACGGCACATGTGCCAACATAGCATGCACAAAAACACATGAGAGCCAGACGCCGTAATAAGTGGGTCCTAAAATGTGAACATGTTCTCTCTGGAAATCTGGTTGCATCTGCTGAAGTACAGTTGCAGTAGGAATGTGTAGTGAACATTTTTTTTTTTCAGGAAGCCTTTGTGCATGGACAACTGTATCCAGCCCTCCCAGATGAAGGCTGTAATATTCAATTTGAGGATAAACCTATCCAATGTGACAGCTGCATCAAAACACTGGAAAGCTTCCTTGGATTTGGACATCCATGTTCTAAGTGGAACTTCCACAAATCCAAACAACAACACATTACAAGCCTTTTGAATATCTTGAGCAACACCGTTCATCAGTGACAGAGCTGAGCTTTTCAAGGATTAGATGGCCATATATAGAAGTTAGGTGGATAATTTGGAAAGAAATGGAATAATGTGGAATCTATAGAAGGAACACAATAGAAATATATTCAAAGATGGGTTCAAAATTCAAATGATTGTAGAACAAATAAAGAAAAAAAAAAAAAGCTATATTATTAAAAACATTATCCAAATGACTAGATTGGAAGAAATAGAACTACTTTCAAGGTTGGAGAGACATAGGCCATAAATTTTCTTTTAACAGAGATTTCATAGAAGCGTTGCATCGAGCCAAGGTTTCCACCAATTGGGTGTATTTTCTCT
This sequence comes from Magnolia sinica, assembly GCF_029962835.1. Lineage (NCBI taxonomy): Eukaryota > Viridiplantae > Streptophyta > Magnoliopsida > Magnoliales > Magnoliaceae > Magnolia > Magnolia sinica. The sequence continues at coordinate 56,849,318 of NC_080582.1, forward strand.
CTTTTATATGTCCAAAGTCAAAGCCTTCATGGATATTGTAACATTTAATCTTGTTGTCAACAAATTTTACTGTTAATAGGTTTTTAAAAAATTTAAAAAAACGAAAACAAAAAAGGAGGTTAACTTCAACTTAAGAGTCCTGAGAGGAGGACAAGTTTAGTTTTGAGTTTTGGACCTCAGTTTTAGTTACCCATAGTAATCAAGAAAGAAGAAACTTTATGATGGAGAAAATTAGAATATAGTTGAAAAAAACCTATTTCACCTTTTAACAGCACTACAACAATTCCTAGTAATAAAAGAATGGTCATTCACATCCACCTGAAAGAAGGGCGGTGGTAATCATAAACTACTTACCATAGTTCTGTTGCACCCTCGTAAACTTGTAAATGACTTTTACTATGGCACCATATTTCATGGATTTAAGTGTTCCCATGTGCCTGGAGAACCGAAAGAAAAAAAAAAGTTTATTACATCAGTATAGAAAAAAAAAAATCAACAAAATGGATTCACCCATGCATCACTTTCAACAATTAGGAAAAAATCGAAAACCTTGTAAGAGAGAACAGATATATGATTACCAAAATTTAAATACGTTAGTAGATTCAGCACATGGAAACTTTAGGCACCCTAAAGAAGAAGTTTCTAAAAGAGCATATTACTCTGAAGCCAAACAGGTGGTTCCAGTTGGCTGTCACGCCCTTAGAAGGCAGGAGGTGATCTGGTATGTGAAAGTGGATTTGAGCACAGGAGTGGGAAAGTTTCCATTCAAAATGTTAGAAAGTTCAAACGCCATGAAGTGGGAGCAGTGGCATGAGTGTAGAGTGAGAGTGGGAGAGGGAATGGCACCTTGGGCAATAGGTTCCTACCAGTGTTCGAGTTGTCGGTATCGCTACAAGTTTCGCTGGCCGGAGATAAAGATATAATATCGTTATCGCTGATAATATCGCCGATAACCGGAAATGCAGGGAAAAAGGGGGAAATATGGGGGAAATGGTGGAATTTTTCAGTGAAACTTTAGGACATGCCTAAATACACATATTTACATATTCAGGAATGAAAATTTTACAAAAAGAATGCATTTAAGTTAGAAGTTTCCATTTAATGGGGGCCAAAAAGTATGCGTTGTCGTAAGAAATCACTCAAATAGTAACCAAAATTAGTTTATATAATACAAATGCAAGCTTACAACAATTAAGACATGCAAAAGTAAATGAATTGAAAAAAATACACATTTCTGGCCATGTTTCATCCCCACATAGAGTGACGAGGTGGCTCGTAATCATTGTCCGGATCCCGTGGCAATTGAGAGTAGTACTGCTGCACAACATATTAGCAGTACTGTTCCCAGGTCATTCTCTACTCGTACCAATTGAGGAACTCTCTTATGTACCTCTGATAGTCATCCTCCCAAACTGTACGAGAACACCTAAACGTGAGAATTACGTGACATACATCGACGGCATTTCCTGAGCAGGGTACTGAGGAAATAGATCAAGTCCAACCCCGACTCTTGATAGTATTGCTGCCAGTCATATGGGAACCCCGAATATCCTCTTGTCAAAGGGTCATGACTCAAAGAACTATCTTCCGGCTGCCTGTACCCATGGGTAGATGAGCGTGACTGAATGTCAGAACTGTCATGGTCATACTCGTGATATCCCCCATAAGCATACGGTGGGACAGAGGTGTAGCTCCCCTGATCTGAACTTATATCCATAGATGACAAGCTGCGTGTGAGAGCATCAACCGCGGCGCGTCCGGCTTTCTTCTTCGAACGACGCTCGAACATATATCTGGGCTCTGATGCTCTCGCCCTAGATGGTGGACGAGATCCATGATCCCCGTCCTGAGTGGCATGGTCAAAACTCTACTCCTCAGTGAACTGGCCAACGGATCGTTGGCTCTGAGCCGTCGTGTACCCCCCACCACTGCCACCCCCACCCCTACTAGTACCACCTATACTAGTGTCGATGCCTCCGTCCCCTCCTTCATCACCATCATCATCTTCGTCATCGTCGTCGTCGTCCCTAGGACCAGTGTCAAGTGGGGGTTGAGTCTCATCATCATCATCACTCACTACAACTTGATGATGAGGAGGAGGCCGTGAAGATGCTTCCTCACCCTGATTGGAACGTGCCGAACTCCTCACCAAAGGATCAAAGGAGTCTGTATCCGCCTTTTGTTCCTCTACTACCTGATCGACATCGATACCCAGAGCCGCTGCTCCCTCGGCTACCTGTGGAGCAGGGCCTCCCTCCGCATCATCTAAATCAGCTGATTTGACCCACTCATAAAGTGGGTCCTCATCATCATCACCTATCTGTGCCATGTTACCTATAGACAACAGGTCTAACGGGTCTTGATTTTCCTCCATGTCTCGGTCTACCCGCAACTGTCTCTCTCTTAACTTCATATTGTAATGGCAGTAAACGAGCTTTTGCAGCTTCTCATATGCTAGTCTGTTCCTCTTGCTGGTGTGTATGAGTGACCATGTGCTCCAGTTCCTCTCACACGGTGAGGAGGATACAGTCTGTGCGAGAACACGGACTGCCAATAACTGCAGTGCGGGCGTGTCGACTCCATACATCGCCCACCACTCACCTATATATCCATGAGGAGCTTGTTTTAGTTTGAAGTTTAAATAAAAAATGCAATTACCTAATTATGTTACCATACTCACATGGCATCATCGTTTCAGTCGATGCTTTTGCTAGTGCGGATGAGAACGTACCCCTTGCATCCCTAAACCGCAGCAACTGTAAACACGGATTCACATGTTATTATTTTTAATCACCCATATTTCTAGAGGCTATAAGGAAGAAATTTTATTGCATTACCTGGTTACCGAAATCTGCTTGCGCTGTTGATTCTGGGAACAATCGTTCAAACGCCTCGTGGACGGCCATCGTCAAATCTTTATTCTCATGGAGCCGACGTTTATAATGAAATTTGGGATTCAGGTAGTATGCTGAAACCCAAATATTAGTTACTCAGTTGTATTAACATGCAAACAGAAGTGATGCTTAAAGTACTCAGTTGTATTAACAAACTTACCAGCTTGGTGGAGTGGATGCTCGAGAGTCCCAGTCCATCGACGATCAATGATATCGATCACCCACTGATACGAAGTGGGGATTACAGTCATTATCCCCTGTCTCATAATTCTCATAAGTTCATACATTGACCCCATCGAAGGCCACATCTCATTATCTACGACTCGTAGGACCTTGTACATCGGATGCAGGAAGGAAACAATGTTGTGAACTTTATCCCAGAAGGCATCGGAAAGCACTATATTTGAACATGTCTTTGCACCCTCAATCTTCTTCTGATTCCACTCCATGTATCTCTCGGATCTGAACAAATTTCTGAGACCCACGCAATGCCTGTATAAGATGTCAAGTGCAATGAAGTTCGTGGCGAATCGTGTCGCGCCTGGTTTAACGATGTCCCCTCCACAACACTCACGCATTGCAGCCAACAACCATGAGTGATTGTATATAAAGTTTGTCACTTTCCTCGCATCCTGGATGGTTTTCCTGACAGAATCCCTCTGGTCAATCTCCTCGAGCATTAAATCAATGCAGTGTGCCGCACACGGGATCCAATAGAGATTGAACTTCTACATCAATTTCTTCCCCGCCTTAACGAACGCACTGCCATTGTCCGTCACAACTTGGACAACATTCTGGGACTCAACATCTCTAATCACTCCTTTCAGGAGAGCATATATGTATTCGTGATCTTTTATTCTGGCCAATGCATCAATGGATTTGAGGAAAACCGGTTGTCCTCTACAGTACACCACGAAATTGATAATGGACAATTTCGTGGGTCCTGTCCACCCATCACACAAGATTGTTACCCCATACTGCTTCCAATTCGGCTTGAGTCCACGTACCCAAGCCTGCATCTCCTCGTGCTCCCGATCGAGGTAGACGCCAAGAATCTCCTATGGCGTAGGAGGCTTCACGCCGGGCCCGGCACGCTGCACCTCCTCAATCATATTTTTGAAGTGAGGACTGTCTGCTGCATTTGCTGGTACATGGCTCGAGATGAACCACCTAGATATAGCACCACCTACTTTCTCCCTGAGCCCCTTGCTCCACATATTTTTTAATCTTTTTTTATTAACACCTGCGATGGGTGCATCTAGGACACGAGCGCTTTGCGTGCGTTGTAGGCCATGCCTGCTGCCTCCCTCAAATCGTCTACTGCTCCCACCAGCCTCATGTCGAGACGTCCCAAACGACGGCCTACTCTCATCAATCTGTCTTCTTTGCTCCCCCTCCCACTCTGAAGCCCGAGACTCACGAATCACTTGTCTAAAATCACTCCTTTCTCGAGCCGTAACACAGTCATCGGGGTACACAATCCCCTCATCGTCGTCGTCATCGTGCTCGTCGATAGCACTAGGCCCCATCCAGTGCCTCGTAGCTCCTCCCTCATATCCCTCTCCCAATCCCTTTGCTGCAGCTTGCGTGACTTCGCTTCAGTTAAGACTGTTCTCATCTCCTCTCTCACTGGCCTCGTTACACTTGGACAGTCTTTCACATTCTTATATCCCCCTGCCAAATGTTCCTTTAGCCTAGACACTCCCCCACTCCGTATCACTTGGCCACAATAGTTGCATATGGCTCCATATTTATTTCCCTCAACTGGCCGTCCATGTTTCCACCCAATGTCCCGTGCTCCTCCTTTTCCCGATCCAGACGACATTTCGCTCCCTAATAGTATACAAATTTGCAATAATCGACAAAAAAGGTGCATCGGCTCGTATTCAGTGTAAGAAGCCCAAATCATTTCAAGGGTTAAGATGTTAGATCAAATCAAAATTTCATATAAATTACAATTGAGGAAAGAGTTTGCAGATTACATACTAAGTAAACTTTAAGGGGCCTATTGTGATTTATACATACAACATGATGAGTATTGGAAAAAAAAAAAATGAAACAGATATAGTCTCAGGTGGACAATGCAAAAGGAAACGGTTGTGATTGTACGGTCCACCATTAAACACTTATTAGGACCCACCATAATGTGTCCATAATGTTTATTTTCCATCCAACCCGTTGAAAAGGTTACATAAATCTAGATGAAGTGAAAAAACAAATATCAGCTTTATACAAAACTTTTATGGCCCATAATAAAGTTCAAGTGGACCCCACCATAGAAAATAGGGACTGTGATTGCATATCCACCATTAAAATCCTCCTAAAGATGGCTGTACTGTTTACTTGACATCCAATCTGTTGATTAGGTCATACAGATCCAGGTGAAGGGAAAAAACAAAGATAAGCTTGATCCAAAACTTTTATGGCCCTCAAAAAGTTTTTATTAGTTGAAGTTTATTCAACGCTTTTTCCAATAATGTGGTCCACTTGAGACTGTTATATACCTAAGTTTTGGTCTCATTCTATCAAATGATGTAGGAAAATAGTTGGACGGCATAGATGAAACACATTCATCATGGTGGGGCCCACAGAGCATCAACCACCATCCATGGCTGGTGGTAGGGGGCGTAGCCAATCTGTTTCTTTTGACTACAGTTTTTAGCTACAGCTTTAATCTGTAGCCAATGCCCCTAAAATTGGTTTGCTTACTGAGTTAACTCTTATTGTACTGAGTAAACTCAGTTGGGCCCACTGTGAATTTATGTGGTTTATCCACACCTTCCATACGTTTTTCTGTCTCATTTTAAGCGTTGAGCCCAAAATTGAAGGTTATATAAATCTCAAGTGGGCCATACCACAGGAAATAGTGGAAATAATGATTTCCACCGTTGAAACCTTTCTATGCCCCACGGTGATGTTCATTTTTCATCCAAACTGTTCATGAGATCAAACAAACATGGATGAAAGGAAAAAACAAATATAATCTTGTTCCAAAACTTCTGTGGCCCCCAAGAAATTTTCAACGGTGTAACTTTAATTCACATTGTTTCCTATGGTGTGGTCCATTTTAGCCTTGTAAATCCTTTTGTTTTGATATAAGGCCCTAAAATTATCTTGTAAAATGGATAGACAGACTGGATAAAATACATAAACCACGGTGGACCCCACCGAGTTTACTCAGTACCGTTAGCATGCTATACGCAGTACACAAACAGCCATCCCCTTTCAACAGCAGCGCAGGACTCGGTTTTCCTTCCTGCGCTGCAAGCTTAGGTGGGGCCCACTGTGATATTTGTGAAAAATCCTCCCCGTCCATCCATTTTGTGAATTTATTTTAGGACATGATGCAAAAAAACTAACCGTATCTAAATCTCAAGTAAGCCTAAAACGTGATAATTAAACATCCACAGTTGAAATATTCGTGGGGCCACATAAGTTTTGATTCAGCTAATATTTTTTTTTTTTGAGTTCATCCCAATAGTAATGACATTATTAACGGTACCGATGGCATCTAAACATCACTGTTGAACCCCAGGAAGGTTTCAACGGTAGGAATTTTCCTATCCACATTTTTCCGATAGTACGGCTCATTTGAGCTTTGGAAACGGATTGGCTACTCCCCTGCCGTGCTTTGTGGGCCCCACCACAAGGTATGTGTTTCATCCATTCCGTCCATCTATTTTTATAGATAATTTTATTGTATAGAAAAAAAAAAAAAACAGGTATATCCCAATGTCAATTGGACCACATTACAAGAAATAGTGTTGGATGAACTTTGACCATTCAAAACTTTTTGAGGGCCATGAAGGTTTTTGAACAACCTGATCTTTTTTTTTTCCCTTAATCTGGGTCTATATGACCTAATTAACAGATTGGATGTCAAATAAACAGTATCGTGGGCCTTAGGAGGATTTAAGTGATGGATATCCAATTACTATTATTTTCCTGTGGTGTGGTCCACCTGATACTTTTATCCATCTCGTTTTTGGGATAAAGCCCTACAATGATCTGAAAAAATTGATGAACGGAGTGGATAATATACATACATCATGGTGGGGCCCACATACATCATGGCTGGACCACACCGTAGGAAATAGTTGAATTGCACATCTACCGTTGCAAATTTCTTGGGGCCACGGGAGTTTTGGATATGCTTAAATTTTTGGGTTCAACCCCTTGAATTAGATGGAAAAACGGATGGACGGCTTAGATAAACCACACATGCATTTAACGTGGGCCCAACTGAGTTTAGTCAGTACGGTAGGAGCGTACTCGCACAGCGGCCGTCGGATTTACCTCCCAAGCTTAGAGGTATTTCATTTTCACCTTCGCACGGCACGAACTCCTCACCACGAGAGGGATTTTCGCGCGAGAGGGATTTTCGCTCCGCGAAATCCGATTTGCTGTTGCGAGAGCAATTTTCGCTCGGTGTGAAATCCAATTTCAGGGATTTTCGCTCGAAGCAAGAAATTCAAAAAACCGAGAAGCTCTGTCGAGAAAAGAGGGGAGATGGCGAGAAAAGAGGGGTTTTGCGTACACATACCGGCTCTGTCGATCGAGAAGCTCCTCTTCCAGCTCCGGTTCCGACTTCCGATTAACCAGGTACGAAAATCACTTTGAAAATTTTTTTCCCCGATATCCCCGATATTTATCGCCGAAAAGAGGGGTAGGTGGCTACAGTTTTCTCGTGGGGTTGGTGGCTACAGTCGAGATTCCGAAAATATTGGACGGACGCCGATAATATCTCCTGATATTTCGTCGATAATGGAGTACGAAATGCATATTCCGATAATATCGCCCATCTCGAAAAAATCGCCGATATTTCGCCGATATTTCGTCGACAACTGGCAGAGAAACGAATTTAGGGGGTTTCGGTGTCGCAGAGCTGGCGACACCGATATTATCGTCGATATTATCGACAATTCGCCGATAACTCGAACACTGGTTCCTACAACCAAGCTTCATGAAGCGGCAGATGATTCCACGGAAATTGATAGTAGAACATGATTCCCTAAATGATATTAAATGGGCAACGCCTCAAGTTTCCACACTGCGGAAGCTATATCTTTTACTTATTTGACAAACGTGTGGGATTTTATAGAAGAAAAAGAGACAAGCTAAAGAGGAAATTACAAAAGAGGTAAAGCTTGCTCCAATGGAAACTCTAATCTAAGAACAACTGGTTTTGCTACACTATCTGAGACCTCATTAGCATCCTGAGAATGAGGTTGAAAACCACATCCAAACTCACCACGATAACCTGAAAAGCAAGCTTGGAAGGTTCTTAATCCTGGTTCTTCGCCCAAACGATGGCATAGCCGAATTACCTTTGACCATGATCCTCCCATCAAACAACCCTTTGAAAAGCTACAGCCCCTTGAGAAGGGCTTGAGCTTCCGCCTCATTGGAATCTTTCTCCCCCAGCGAAGAAAAGGATGGATTCCCCACTTGCATTCTCAAGGATACCCCTGGTTCCAAGCAGATCCTTTATTTTTGTTGCAAATGAGATCAGGGAAATAGTGTCTGGACATTTCTTTTCACCAAGTGAATAAGAGGCTAATGAGATTGTTGACACTGGCAAAAAAAAAGGCAAGCCAAGAAATCACTTCACATTGAGTCCTTGTGGATCTCAGCTGATCTTTGTTCTCGTTCACTCTATAATCTAACTCAATTAAGTACTGTTCACCATCAAATAACAAGCGTGTATATTGCAATGAACCTTGCCTTTTTGCAATCTTTATACAATAGTTAACTGCTAGGTCAGGATGAGATCCCTTGGTACATGCTATTTGAAGATGGTGTAGAAAAGGTTGACAAGGCTAGAGAGAAAGTTAAATGCTAAATTGGAGAGGGAAGGTTCTAGAGTCTATATGCTTAAAAATCAGCAGAATGAAGACAGTATTCGGAATGCAACTTTAGTAAGAACAGTAATAGAGGCAGTGATTTAGTAACAATAGTCATAAAAGGCAATGCTTCATTCATTGCTCTTGATTGTCTCCTGGTTGTCGCGGTGTCATCCTTGTTGCTGATGGTGTCCAACTTGTACTCTCCAATCAGTGTTGAAACGGTGCCAGGGTATCTTTATAAAGCTTGCCAATGTGATTGTCAGTGTTTCAAATAGCACCCGTAGCGTAGCGGTAGCGTACGCTACATAGCGTAGCGTGGTCGTAGCGCTACGTAGCATCCCAGATAGCGTAAATCCCCTGTAGCGCACGCTACAGGGGTCGTAGCGTACGCTACAGCTACGTAGCGCGTAGCGTCCGTAGCGTAAGCTACAATGTATTTTTTTACTATTTTAGTTTTTTTATTATTTTTTCACGTTTTCTTTATTTCTAATGTTGAGAATGTGACACTTGCATTGTACTTGATACTTTTAACCTATGAGATTTTTATTTCTTTTCATAATTGTGACTTGTGGTTTCAATTAGACATTATTAATTAAAGTGGTTTGCTTAGGAAGTTGTTGATGTGATAATTATTTGATTTGGCTTATGTATGTGGATTGGCTTTTGATAAATGATAACTAATAATTTTTTTGAACATGCTTATAATTGATAAAATGAATCATCTTTTAGGCATTTTTATATTTTTTTCCCTTTTTTTTCACTATTTATTATATTTGTCCTATTTTTAAATTAAAAAATAGAAATATCGTGTAGCTTACGCTACACGCTACGTATTTACGCTACACGCTATAGAGGGCTGAGCGCTACGCATCACGCTACCGCTATTTAAAACACTGGTGATTGTTAAACCATCCACCTTCTTAATCATTGAGTTGTCCACATCTGCAGATAGATCCTTCTACTGAGTCACTAGTCAACTGCTCCTTTAATTCAATCAGAACTTCCTCTGATCCGGCTGTCGATCCATCGAGCAATCCAACATTGCATTTATTTTTTATCAGTCAACAGTGGGTTCCCTTTGGAATGCCATGCTTTCTTCAGACACATCTTCCTTGGGATCTCCAGATACAACAGATTAGCATCCATCGAGTTCATCTCTGAAACTACCCAAATGTAAGTTTGGTTGAACTCCACCAAGGCTTATAGGAATCATTCTCAAGATTGTCCAACACCTCCTGGAACCTACTTGCTCCTCCTTGATTCCTCTCATAGCCTCCTGCATTTTCTCTAACTTCTTTGGTTTCTCTCATGGCCCTTGCCATGAGGCATTGCTTCTAGATAACGAGCATGTCATGATAAATTATTGTAGCAAGGCAAAGGGAATCAATACGAATCCCCATGGTAGTCATATATGTTCGGATAGGGATCAGAATGATAGGATAGCCAATGATGATAATCAAGGTAACCCAAATAGTATTTAGAAGATGGGTAAGGATCATCGTAATAAGGCTGGGAATCTGGACAGGGATAATCCTATGAAGAGTACAAATATCCACCTGTTAATGAAATTTCTAAGGTGAAATGTGGACTCGCTACTTGGTATGGATTAGGGCTAAATGGGCTGGTTTAAGGGCTGAATTTTATGATTTTGGTATATCAAGGGGGCAGGAAATTAGGTTTTAGGATTGTTTATAATCATGTGGGGCCCACTGTTAATCGATCCTAACCATGTGCATTTCCATGTGGGGCCTCATTAGATAATCTTAACCATGCGGTCCATTGTTAGTCAATCCTCACCATGTATAGTTCCATGACACAGTAAGATGATCTAAACTACATGGGCCCATTGTTAGTCAATCCTAACCATGTGCATTTCCAAGTGGGTCCCATCATTATATGAGCTTAACCAGGTGGGCTCCATCGTTAATTGATCCTAGACATGTCTATTTTCATGGGGGGCCCATCTTTAGATGATCTTTGCCATGTGATTTTTGGTTGATCCAATCCTTAGTTGCAGGATCCTTCTCACTCGGTGTCGCTCTCACTTCAAATAGCGCTTCGGAATCACATTCATGCTCCCGTTTTACCAGATAATATTTTGAAACAGACACTTCCCTGCACACCCGAACTTGTTGGTGCTTCACTTCACGCTTCTTGCAACTATAATCCAATCCATGTGTATTTTCATATGGGATCCATAGTTGATTGGCCAATCTTGAGATTATTCAGACCATGGGCATTTCCAGGTGGGACTCATCATTATCAATCCTAAGTATTTCCATGGTAAAGATCTCCGCAAACAAGAGACTTGGAAATTAAAACTGATTTTCTTGAAAATTGTTGGGAAAAAGCAGCAGGACATGTTTTCATTTTGACCAATTTCCAGAAAACGACATTTTACGGAATCAACATTTCTTTACTTTTGTCCCTGTACCCAAACATGCGCTAAACTTGATACATTCTTCTTCACTTTTCGAGACCGATACCGTTACCATATGTGTCAATATTATACAACTGTACAGGAGCTTATGTCGAACACTTTGTGTCCCTGATATGACATGTGTTCATGTTTAAGTGACATCAGTGTAAAGTACAACCCAATCCAATTGTCTGTATCTATTCTTATTTACCATCCACAAGGACTCTCACTTTATATGTAAGAATCTCCAATCTTGAAATGTTTTTATCCAATTGTTCATATCCGTTCTTATTTACCATCATACTGAAAAATGTTCTTGTCTAACAAACATGAGGAAAAGGATCCTATGCAAAGCTTGAATCATATGGCATTATCATAGTTTTGAAGCAAAGCAGAACTCTTTTGGCGAGCTATGAAAAAACAAAGACTTACACAAGCTCTGTGTATCGTATTCTCCATGCAGGAAATCCTAAATGGCATCTTGCAGGTCCATATATTAAAAGGAGATCAGGATCTGGTCCTCCACAACCTAAAATCAGAAGGAACACACCATGTAGAAATCAAAATTTCGATAAGATTATGAGTCATCAAAGACATGCTCATACTATGTCAAAAGAATTGCAAATTGCAAGAGAAATGGATAGTATGAACGCATTGCAAGTCTGAACAGTAGGACGAACCGACTGCTCTCAGTGCTTGGTCCATGTCAGGTTCTCTGAAGATTGGTATCTTCTGCTCTCCACCTCCGCTGGCGACTCTCAAATACTTTGAACAGAGAAAGCTAGCTGCTTTAGCAGCTCCTTGTTTCCCATCAGAGATTGAAAGCAATTCCAACGTCATTTTGTCTTCATCGAGAAGGGTAGCCTTTTCATCAGTTTCCTGCATGAATTACCAAGTTGAATGAGAATTACAAAGTCAAACACAAATTTTGAAATTTTGAATTAAAACTTTTCCTTTGAAACAAACAAAACTCTTCCATTGAGAACAAGGGTAACGTGCACAATAAATAAATTTACAGTGCAAAACTACCTCCCATGGTATTGTATTACTCAAATTCTTCAAAAGCACTTCCTTATTTTTCTTTAGCACACCTGAAACACCGAGTATAACAGTATTGGATACTCAGCATGAGAATGATTCCACCAAAATGACATCAGGGCTGCAACTTGGGTCAGGTCAACCCAAACCCAACCAACCCAACTCGAGTTTGGGTCAGGTTGGTCGGGTTGTCAAGGTCCTTGGTTGGGTTCAGATTGAAAAACGCCAACCTGATTTGAATTCGGATTGGGTTTGGGTTGAGCAAATTTGTGTCGGGTTGGCTATAATCACACGTTTTTAGCTCAGGTTACAATCCAGTTGGGTACCTGGGGCTGGAATTCAGGTTGGATTGCATCAGGTTGTGGGTTGGGTCCTCTTGAGTATAGGTTGGGCTCGGGTTGACCTTCAACCCACCCAACCTGACCCGCCCAAGTTACACCCCTAAAAGACACGCAATTTTGAACTGTTTTAATTTTTATTGGCACTAAAAAAAATACATTTTTTAAACCACCCAAGTTTCACAAGGAAGTACACAAATTAGAAACAAGAAACAATAGAACGATGAAAGATGCTATTATCCAGATCACTTAATAGAAGTTCTATGCAGCTCCCTCATGGTACACATGCCAAACATGTCTGGTGATCAGGACAATTGATCTGGTGGACCAGCCAGTAGAGGGGCCATGTCCCAAAGCAAGGGGATTGCACTATGGAAGTCAAGCAATCAATGCACTGCAAAGATCACTCAGCTCAAAACAGATAAAAAGTCACATTCAACTGCAAGACACACAACTTGATTGCCACAGTTGTCCAAACACTGCAATTCCCGGTGTATGGCCACCCACACAGTAATCCACCAGATCAACATTTCTGACCATACATTTGTTTCCACGCATGCCTTGAGGATGGGACTGGATGGAACTACAACACAAGCTATATAATAGCATTTCTCAAAAGATAAAAAGTTTTTTTCCTACAAGCTGCATTCAACAGTTGTCACGTGATAACTTATCGAGTGGTCTCCTCAATACAAACTCAGGAAGTAACAAAACTCCAAGCGGTAGCTATGTGCTAGCCCATCCTAGCCATAGATAGAGGGTTGGTGTTAAGAGGACAGCCGGTCATTGAACTTTTGCCAAGAAATCATGAAAAGATCCAACCCCAAATAACTGGGATAATGCTATGATGATGATGACTGATGCAGCAACATTCAGAAAACCGAATCTGGATCTACAATTTCAAATGTAGATCCAATAAGATTTCCAATAACCAGAAAACCAATGCAACTTTTGATGAACGCCTGAATATGAAGGGAGTGTACCTGATTTGGTGCCCAAATGAGAGAAAATGCAACACATGCAATTGTAAAATACAGGAAAGTATGCTTGGATTAACCAATACATGCTTAGAGGCAAAGAAAAACATTCTCAAAATTAGGGGTGTCAATGGGCCGGTCTCAGGCCTAAAAAATCATAGGCCCGGCCCGACGGCCTGGCCCGAAACAGTTCAATCCAGGCCGAGACCTACCCCAGGCCTGGCCTGTTGACAGCCTAACTCAAAATCTGTTCTCTATTTTATGAGCCTGTTTGTAGGCTTGAGTACAAAGAATTTCCTGGAAACTTCAAACTACTCCCTGTTGGCTGAGAAACCTCCTCATATCTTCCCCAATCTAATCCACCTTCTAAAGATATGCTGTATCTTCCAAAATAGAAAAAAGCCCAAAGAAAAGACTTCCAACTATTTTGGTGTGTGTGTGTGTAAAAGGTTCTATCATGTCAACCTCATAAGAGCTTCCCATAAGGTCGAGCTCTGTGGGCCCCACCATGATGTGTAATGGATATCCACACCATGCATTTGGTGGGTCCCCTCTAAGTTATGGGATGTACCAAAAATCAGTTGTATCCAGAACTCAGGTAGGCCACACAATCTGAAACCATGTGAAATCATGCCTAAAATATTTAAAGCACTTGGTAGGGCCCACTTGAGTTTTGGAATGGCCTGAAATTTGGTAACTCCTCATCCAAATGGGACACAATGGATGGGTTGGATGTGTGAACAACATCTTAGTGGGCCCTATAAATAATTACGAAGATTTCAATGGGTGGGCATCCACTCTCAGCTGTTGTTTATGGTATGTGTGTGTAGAGAGAGAGAGAGAGAGCTACCCCCAATTGATAGATAGGTACTCAAGGAAATTTCAAGTCATCATCTGATTGAACATGTGGACCATCCAATCGCACATGTGGCCTCGTACAAGCCATCAGTTTGATCCTGCGGGCCTGACAGTCCATGTTGACCACTGATCTTGATTAGAACACTAATCAGGACTCCGAGAGAGAGAGAGAGAGAGAGAGAGAGAGAGAGAGAGAGAGAGCTTATCAGGACCAAAATATGGGCCTGATCTTCCATTCTAGCAATCTAGACCCTTGATGTGGACCAGATATATGATATTTAATGGTTGTATGGTCCATATGTTAAATATGGACAGCTCGAACTGTTAGATTGTTGATCATGATCCGTGGATAGGCTTGATCTGAGCCTGATATGCATCTGATCGCCTTATCTTTCATTGGATCAGCTTGTGGGACCACATGGGCCCATCGGACCGTGATGCAAGGCCCAGATGCATCAACAACTCCAAAAGTTCTAGCAAGTGCAAAAGAGTAAAGGATTGGGTATATTGATAAAGAATTACCTCCCAAATTTTTTTACCTGGGGTTTTCTAAAACAACTGAAATTCTGTTGTGCATTACCTGTTTAGGATATGCTTATGAATTCTTACCCTCCATGTCATAAAGGCAGACATGCTTCACTCCCAAAGCTGACAACCAATGCAAAAGCTTGATAACACTAGAGATATGAAGGGCTTCTTCACTGTCTACCACGATGGCAAGGTACCGAAGTTTCTTTAGTTGAAAATTCTTGTACTTCTCCAATAACCCACTTGAGATGAGATAGCTTTCTAGCACATGAGCTATACCCCGCACAAAATGCACTGTGTTGACCACTTGATGAAGTAAAAACCAGCATAATCCAAGCATAAGTTTCCATATATCAAAACTCCAGAAACCCTGCACTTTCCATTTGCCACACAAAGCATGTAGATGTAAATTTATGAAAAACAGAATCAAACAAACAAGCTTTTACACGTTGTTGTTGCCCATGTATATTAATGCATTTGATAGAGATTACCACAATCCCTTGATTTGATTAAAACACAGTGGAATTCCAGGGGATTGGTAAATTAAATCCTTCCACTGTTGAATGGCCTCGTCGAAGATTTTTCAGTGAAACAGCATCGAGGGTTCCTCAAATAAGCTGAGTCACTTAATAAATCCCCAAAGCCCACCCAAATTACCCTTTCCTTCACCTTTTACAACACTGCTTCCATGGATGCAGATGCATTGTTGGAGGCCCTTTCATTGCGCTCCTTCCATAAGGACCACACCACAGAAAGAAGGAAAAGGCCCCAAAGGGATTACTTCTTTCTGCTCTGAATGCCCCAGTTCTAGGCATGGAATGGCTCGGTTTTGGTGGTGAATGATACGTTAGACCGCGAAGCCGATACCCAATCCTCGTGAATTGCTCATATGTACAATTTCATCACCGGACTAGACTGTCTACCCGGCGAGCCACACCGCATATGGCCCAAAAGCAGTCCTAATTGGATGATCCTAACCTTCCGATCAGTGAATTTTGTCTGTCTATATCAGGTTACATCAAAATATGAAAACATATTCAAATCAAACCTTACTTGCTTTCTACCGATAACGAGGCCGCCTCGAACGCCTGCACTAGTCTCCATTCCGGAACCCGAACTGAAAACCTTTCTACAAACACATAATAAACAAAAGAGAACAAAGACTTAGGGGCCGTTTGGATGCCTGTAACTTGTGTAAAATATAAGAAAGTTACAGGTGACTTTCTTACAGTTTGTGTTTGGGGGAGAAATGTTACAGGTAACAAAGTCTCAACCTGTAACTTTCAATCAGGTAAGATTGCAAGAAATATAAAAGAGGAATTAGGTGTTTTTCAAGTCACAGGTTACTTTGTTACAGGCAACGGCTATCCATTTCGAATTTGGGAGAGGGTAGCGGAAACGCAGCTGCATTGAAAGTGCACCAACCTGCTCTGACCCAACGTCTCCTTCTCCCTCTCTCAGCGTCTCCTTCCCTCTCTCTCTCTCTCTCTCTCTCTCTCTCTCTCTCTCAGCGTCTCCTTCCCTCTATCTCTCTCAGCGTCTCCATCCCTCTCTCTGCTCTGGCAAGGGAAGGCCCTAACCCTTTCTTATTTTCTTTTTTATTTTTTCCCCTCCTTCAATTGTTTTTTTTCTTTTGCGTAAGTGCGGAACGGGGCTGTTTGGCAGGGCGGCTTCGGATGCGGACGCGGATTGCGTCCTGCCCCCGGACGGTAATCCGTCGGGGAAAGGCTCTGTGGGGCTAACCGTGACGTAAGTGTTTTACCGTTAAAAGATTTTCTCAGATCGCTTTAAAATAGCTTTATAAAAATGAGGCAGGTCCACAGCTCCAGTCAACCACAACAAAGGAGGCTACACTGATAATGGCATGCAACATTGAAACTTTTCTTAGCGCCAGTGTGATGTTTTAATAGCATCTAACCTGTTCATAAGGTCATGTAGACGTGGATGAAGTGAAAACACAAATATCAGCTTGATCCAAAACTTCTCCGGCTCACAAAAAGTTTTTAATGGTGGAAGTTCAATCCCCACCTTGTGGTTCACTTAAGCCTTGGACCTACCTGATATTTTGGTTTATATTTGAAAACGATCTGAGAAAAGCATTGAACCGCGTGGATAAAACACTTACATCACATTTGACCCCAGGGAGCCCTGCCCGAACGGACTACCATCCAGGCGTGTAAGAGGCAATCCGCGTTGCCTAACTGTGGGGCCCACAGTGATGCACTTTCATTACATCCACACCGTACATACGTATTGAAAGCTCATTTTAGGATATAATCCATAAAATGAAGCTGATCCAAATCTCAAATGGGCCACACCACGAGAAATAATCTTAACTAAATTCCTACTATTAGAAACATCATGGATCCACTAAAATATTTATTTTCCATCCAACGGATGCAGTTTGCCTCACTAGGCTAGTAAACCATAATAAGTCCAACATGATTCATGTATTTTATCCACTATGCTAGTAAACCCTACAAAGTGCACCAGGATTCATGTATTTTATTCGCTCCGTTCATCCATTTTCCCATATAATTTTAGGGCTTGAGCCCAAAAATGAAGCATATATAATTTTCAAATGGACCACACCACAGAAACAGTTGACTTGAACTTCTACTATTGAAAATTTTTTAGGGCGTCTTATAAGTAAGTTGGATAACAAATAAACATTACTACAGGGCCTATAAAGGTTTCATAGTTGGAAATCATTATCCTAACTGTCCTTAGGTATGATCCACTTCATTTTTATATATGCTTCAATTTTAGGCTTAACCCCTTAAATTAAATGGAAAAATGGATGGATAGGATGGATAAACCACTTACATTCAAGGTGAGCCTAACTGCGTTTACTCAATACAATGAGAGTGTACCAAGTAACTCAGTATGCAGTCCAATTTCCCATCCAGCCTATTGACAAGGAAATCGGATCTCTTATCGTATTAAGTAAACTTCGTTGGACCCACGGTGAATGAATATGATTTAACCATGCAGTCCATCTATTTTTACAGCCACACCAAATGATAAACTTTGTTGCATTAGATGTACAATGCATGAAAAGCAGATTACATTAAATGCAAGAGTCATCCTAATTTGTTCCTTAATTTTATACTTATACCTTAAAATGATACGAGAGGAGATTAATTCATAGATATACAAGGAACTTACAATGGGCCTGCCTACAAAGCAGCCTGTTTGTGGCTAGAGGTGGGTGGGGCAGGCAAAGACACAGTCCGCATCCTGTCCCCACTGCTATATGTTGTGTGGTCCACTTAAGATTTGAATATAAATCATTTTTACAGTGATATTCTAAAATAATTTCTATAAAATGAAGGAATGGTTTAATAAATACATCATTTTAATGTCCTAATTTTGATCTCCTTTCAACCGTTCGTACCACTTGGAGATCAAGGAGCGACAACACTCACCTTTGCATGACACGTGCCCACACCAACTAGATACGTGGTGTTCGGTGGTGTGTGGTACACCGACCAATCCACTTCCATTCAGCGGATTGGCCATTCTACCACAGACCGGCTATATAGTTGCGGTCGTGCGAAGATGAGCACTGATGCTCCCCAAGCTTCGAGTTGTACGAACAGTTCAAAGGGGATCAAAGTTACAACGGCACAACAGTTATTTATTTATTATATTTATACTATTCATTTATTTTTAGAGATCATTTTAGAGCATTATCCAAAAAATGAATCATATCCAAAGATCATTTCAACCACGCCACAAATAGCAGCGGAGATTATGATTTTCACCATGATTTTCACCGTTAAAAAATTTATAAGCCCTACCATAACGTTTATTTTCTATCCAATTTGTTTATAACGTCACAACGACCTAGATGAATAGGAAAAACAAATTTCATATTGATCCAAAATTTCTGTGACCACAAAAAGGGTTTCAATGGTAGACATTCAATTTCCCACTGCCTTTTGTAGTGTGGTTCAATTAATAGTTATATCTGTCTTATTTTTGTCTCAAGCCCTAAGATACGCTCACCAAATAAATGGACGGTTTGGATATAACACGTGATTAAACCCACGGAAATTACCGACGTCAATACAGCAGCCAATCCGCTTCCGTTTTGTAGACGCGAATTTCCTGTGGAAGCAGAGTTAATACTGGTAACTCAGTACGGTATATCCAAAGCTTCGAGGCCTACATGATTCATATATCCTATCCACGCCGTCCATCCGTTTTAATAGCTCATTTTAGAACATAATACCGAAATTGAAGAATTTCCAAAGTTCAAGTGGACCACACCACAACAAACAGTAAGGATGATGATGTCTATAGTTGAAACCTGTAAGGGCCACAGTGATGTGTATTTGCCATCCAACTAGTTAATAAGGTCACTGAGACATCAATAAAGGGAAAACATAATTATCAACTTCATCCAAAACTTCCGTGGCTATTAAGAAGTTTCCAATAGTAAGCGTTCAATTCACCATGTTTCTCATGGTGTGTGTCCACCTGAGCTTTGGATATGCTTCAATTTAAGCTAATACTCTAAAATGAGCTTGTAGAAATGGATGGATGGTGTAGATAGGACACATACATCTACAATGGGACCTGTGGAAGTACGCTGCTCCGTATGCAATCCACTTCCTCCATTTCCTGCCATCCCGGTTACCATGGAGAGGCGTTCTGAAATGTCTTGTGGCACATCCAATTCATTTCATCGGTACACGTCACTTTCGAAGCACATGAATTAAAAAAAAAAAGAGCCGTATCCAACGCCAAAGTTGGTCGCAACCTGTAAACCCTACTGTACAACCAACACGTTCCCTTTATATTCAATGCAGCGCTGTTAGGTAAAATTAAGGCAGATGAAATTTCAAAAGTTACAGTAAATATATGTGTAAGGTATTTTCTCTTAATTGGGTTTATCCCATGTTTTCTAATACTTATATTTGGCTTGTCCCGGAATTAGGTTTATCCCATGTTTTCTAATACTTTTATCTGGAATGTATGCATTAAAAAATAAAATCTAAGATTACTTTCAAAATGCATTTGGATTGAACATGGACGTAGCAAAAATTTATCATCCATGGGATTGGTAATCACATCTCACACTTTTCAACACAAGGCTCATTTTTCAAAGCCTATAATATTAATTTTAATCCCATGTCACACTCCTTCCAAACATGCCATCCCGAATTTCAAAATAGGATTAGTAATGTGATGTAGAGCAGGTTGCGGACAGTTTCATGACTAAGATAGATCAGAAAAGGCCCGGTCGACGACAGAAGTGATCTGGACCGTCGGACCTTAGATCGGGCATATCTCACAATCTAGAATAAGTTATCAAGTGTAAAATATATGATTTGGGGGTAGAACGAGCTACTTTAGCCAACCAACCCAGCTACACCTTGCGAAATACCCCTGGATCGACGGTCGTTTTCCTGTTTTAATTTCGTTTTTACCATAAATAGTAAGTTTTAGTTTGATTATAACTCTTCATCCGTCAGGCTTTAGGAGTTGCGTCCAACATGAAAAGAGCTTAGAATAATTAGGAGAACGGTTTGGTGAAGCCAAATAGGACACTCACTATTTTTGGCCGAAAACCTTGCGCACTAGCAGACATCACGACTGTCTATAAATAGTAAGTTTACTATTTATAGTAAGTCGCGGATTCTAGGAGTTTTAGTTGTAGTTTGATTCTGATTTCTTTCCCATTGCTTGGTACCCCTATTTAAAGGGTTGTGAACTCATTTTTATTAATCAATTAATCAATTTCGAATTTATTAGAATTTATTTCTATTTCCCACTTTCTTTCCTCATGGATTCGAGAAGTCTCCGTGAGGAGTCCAGAGAAGCTCCATGGATTCGGAGTAGTTATCCTCATCATGTTCATCCCTGCGTCATAATGCAATCCCGTTTAATACAACTTAATACCATTGTCCAAACAGGCCCTCATGTTATGCTATGTACTTGTTAGCAAGGGCTTGGATTTATGCACGAGTCTGAGTAAGATACATAAGCATGTTATAGTCTGCTTAATCAAAGAGTTGATTGAATTGTTGGTGTTCCCTTTATAAATAAATTGGAGACTAGACACAAGAGCCAGAGTCCTCTGGACTACGCTTTATTTACGTGATTTGAAAAAGGAAAAGAGACTAATCCTTGTGAATGAGTTATTTTTGACTTGTGACAATAGATGTGAGTATAGAAGCTTAAGAACTCGTTCTTTAACCAGCACCTTAAGTTCAATGTACTTTTCAAATGGACAAGGATACACATACAAATTTAAAAAATAATTTAAAAAAAAAAAGAAGTAAAATGTTGCCAATTTCATTAATATTTAGAAATGATGCACATTACAATTAACAAGTTGCAAGACAACCAAATGAATAAACAAACAAGAAAAGATAAATACCTGAGATGCCCTATTGGAACAGACGATCACACTAGGCAACTGTGATAAACTAAATTGAAACTTAGATGATCATGGTCTTACAACTAAAAGTTGCAGAAAGATTACTTTTAATCTTAAGGTATTATAGTGGGAGCTGCTAAGCAATAGTTATGTAAATTAAACTAAGTTAGACCATATTAGGAAAAATAAAAATAAAAGATAAGCTGATATGTTTGGTGTAGGGCCTCGAGCTCTTTTTCAATTGCTCTTTTTATAGATTATCGAGGCGGTGAACCTCTCACCAGGGTTTCCTTGTTGCTTCTGGATCCTTCGTGCTCACATCATGATTCTGGATATGAGAACCTATTTAATTGATCCAAAACTGACGGCTTGAATTAGGAAACAGGACTCTAATTAGATTTGGACTCCCTAACTTCTCAAATCTTCTTCTCGTAGTTGATCCATCGCAGGGTGTCCATGGTCCACCAAAGATCAGGCCTAAATATGTTAAGATACCTCTGATCAAGAAGGTTAGGTCAAAGGCTAGATCCCGATCATTCTTGGCCACTCAATGTCTCTAGTGATGGCTAGCTACACGGATTAGGTGAGGAACCACCAAAGTTTCTCTAATTAAGACAACTAGACTAAGATCTGCGAACCTCAAGAGCTAAACCCAAGCCAGGCATGGCCACCCAACATCTATGTCGATGGCCTACCTTGTTAACTTCAAGGTGTTGAGTAGTCCAGATCAAACCACCTCCTGCATTTAACTGTCCATAAGGTGATGGTTAAAAGTGCTGGAGAGTATTTGACACCAGATATTGGTCTGTCATAAGACTAGGTTAGATCTAGTTCTCCCATTCTATTGATGTCACAAATGAGATTAAGTTTTGCACCTGTTGTGGTCTCATGGTGTCGACACATGGCGGTCTTTTATTAGCCCATGTCAAAGTGCCAAAAATAGGTGTAAACAATCTCAAGATCTCATTAGTGGTCGTTCTATCTCACTACTTCTTGTGGCACTTGAGATTTAAATCCTTTTTTTTTTTTTGACCTCTTAACACGAGTTAGTGTAACAAATGGATAGAGTGGATATAAAATCGTGGTCCCAAGGAGCTTTCAGTTTCAAATACAATATGAATTATGACATGAGAGAAATCAGATTACGTACTAAGTAATTCAATACGCTTTTATCGCATTTAGTAAACTGTGTTGGATTGATTGTGAATGTATGTGGTTCATGCACGCCGTCCATTCGTTTTACCAGCTCATTTTGGGGGTTGAGCCCAAAATTGAAGCACATCCAAAGCTCAAGTGGACCACATGATAGGAAATGATGGGAATAATGATTTGCACCATTGAAATCTTCTTAGGTCCCACAGTGTGAGACCCGTATCCTAGTCTGTATCGTTCCGTATGCTTCCGCGATCCTACCGGTCAAATTCCGGCAACCTTCGCACCGTATCCGACGATTGCGCGCGATCCTAAGCCGAGTCCCGCTTGCCAAAGTCGGCTCGAACCGAAACCTATATCTTGGCGACCGCGCCGTCGCCGCGACTCGCGCATCGACCCGATACCCAGGCTAGAAGATGTCGATCTGCGTTTATTCCGAAGAAATGCCGCGCGTTGCGAATCTCGAGGGAATCTCTACAATAAGTCCCATCAATCAACCATAAATGCATCCCTTATCCAAGTACAACCACCCCACTCCTCCTTTTCCCATAAGTCAAACATCTCTCTCCCTCACCATCCCTCTTTTATCCATTTTTCAAACCAACCCATACCTCATTAATTACAACCACCACCTCACCCATCCATATCACTCCCATCATCTCACCCTCTCTCTCATTTCTTAAATCTCCCAAGCAACAAAAATTTCACACGTCCAACCCCTCTCTCCCAAACCACAAGTGTGGTCCACCTTCTCATCTTCCATCTACACCCTCTCATCTTTCATCCACACCATCAAAAGTCCATCAACCTCTATCAAAAGGAAAGCTAAGGAGCATTGGAGTCTAAGGGACCAAGAAGAAGGAAGATAAGGTGGGTGATCTACCGTTGCTTTCAATTTTAAGGGTCACTTGTTGTGGGACCCACTTGATGTATGTGTTGTATCAATGGAGGGCCCATAGTGGCAGGGTCCCTCATCTCTATCACCGTATATCCCTCTCTCTCTCTCTCTCTCTTTCTCTCTCTCTTTCCCCTCCCTAGAATGAAGTGGGCCCTACCAAATCATGTTAAATCCACTCCATTCATCAATGGTGAGGCCCACCAAATTTTAGGCAAAAATCCACCATCCGGTGGGAATATATATATATATATATATATATGGTATATTATACTAATATATAAATATACATATATATATATAATTGGTGGGCCACGTCCATGTGGGACCCACCACAATGCATGTGTTTATCCATACCGTCCAGCGTCACTGGACGCTGGACGGACGAGGCTAACATGGAGTGTGTATACTGACATGGGTGTGTACTTGCAAAAAAAAAAAGAAAAAAAGAGAAAGAAGAGGTGGGCCACTCATGCATGCCCCACCTTGATGTATATATTTAATCCAAGCCATCCATTCCATTCTCGAAATTATTTTAGGCGTTGAGCCGAGGTATGAAATTAATCCGAGCATCTGGTGGGCCGTAGCATGGAAAATGGTGATCCTTACCGTTAAAAATTCACTTGATGACCCTATACACGAAAATACCTCGGATATTAGACCCGTTGGGCTTGTCTTGAGCCGTAGGAGCAAGTGGACGGAGTGGATTTTGTTGATATGGGCCCCACCTAAGAAAATCTGTGGAAAAACAGATTTTTTAAAAAAAATATATAGCTGACAGAAGGCGTAGGCAGCGCCTGCGCTGGCTGCTAACGGACGACCAGCTGGGCCTCACGGCTCCAGCTATGGGCCCCCATCGTGATGCGTTTCGAACATCTACACCATGCATTTGATGGGTCCCCTCGGTCCAAGTGACCACCCCAAAAATCAGCTGTATACGGAACTCCGGTGGGCCACACCATTTAAAATCATGTGAAGACATGCCTAAACATATAAAATTAGTTGGTGGGGCCTACCTGAAAATTGGATGTGACTGAAACTTGGTCTGGACCCTCAACCAGGTGGGACACGCACAATGGGTGGACTAGATTTGTGAACCACATCACGGTGGGCCCTAGTCCACGTGATCTCATGAATAGATTGGATGGCAATAAACATTACCGTGGCCCATGGTCCACGTGAACAGTTTGGATGTCAAATAAATATCACTGTGGGCCACAGTCCAGTGGGCCCTCCTTTGGTCCACGTGACCTTATGAATAGATTGGATGATAAATAAATATTACAGTGGGCCCTATCCTGGACCATGTGACCTTATGAACAGTTGGTTGGAAAATAAACATTATGTTGGGCCCTAGGTTGCTTGGAAAATAAACATTACTGTGGGCCCCAGTCTGAATGACCTTATCAATGGGTTGGATGGAAAATAAACATTATGGTAGGCCCCACATGGGACCCACTTATGTATGTATTGTAAACCATACCCTCCATTAGAGTGGGCTCCATCATGATGCATGTATTTCATCCAACTGTCCAACCATTTTGGAGATAATTTAAGGCCCATTGTTGAGGCCCACCTTGATATGTATATACGAGACCCATGTATGAGGCCCATTTGATATACTGGAGGCCCATGGGTCAAGGCCCAATAGGACGTATATAAGGCCCATTGTAGTGTGATTCCACTATGGTATATGTATTGATTTTCTAGTGGGTTATACCTTGGGAGCAATGATGGTTTGACGTCCACATTGAATGGATAATGTTAGTTAAATGTCCGCATTATAACTCTCCCTAAGGCCCACTGATAGACCCATACTTGTGGTAAGTAAGCCGTCTAGGCCCATCTCCGTTATACACAGAGCCAATCTCTTTATACATGTTTAGTATAGATCCATGATTCATGATCACTCACATCATATGTATGCCTGATGTGAGGAGTGACCGATCATAGCATATGCCTTCGGGCGGATTGTTTATGGGCTCCCTGATAGGCGGAGTTACCCTGTATAAGTGCATGATACACGCAGGACTGTTGCATGACTGATAGTGTGACTTAGCACTTGCATTTGTGTGATTGTAGTTACTGTATGCCCTAGCGACATTAAGGCCATAGCCTCCACAGACATATCGTGGATGGCAGGATTGGATATCGAAAATATTTGGTTCTAGCATACGAGCACCATAGATGTCCCCGAGTGAAAATTTCTAAACCCGATGGTATCAGAGGATGACTCCAACGTCGAGACCGAGTGGATACATGAGCGCGCGAGGGTCGTATACCAATAGGCCGCGTCTCCCACTGTGTCATGGTCGATTGGAAAGGGGTGTAACCTTACTCGCCTGAGTGAGGGGGCAATTTCTAGGTTGAGTTTAACCAGCTTGAGGAATCGGTCCGCTATCGACGAGCCAGGCCCGATATTGGCAGGCAGATAGTGAGGTCTCTTCCACCCTCCCAATTGTGCGTCCGGATAGGGACGACAAGTTGGCGTAAAGTGTACTTGACCCTGGTGATTATCCATACTGAGAACCACACTGATTTGATGTTCTAGTGAGGAGCTGTATTGATATATGGATGGGGATTGACATGCTTGACTTGCATTCTGCATCGCATGGCCTTGATGTGGCCGATCGTATTCATGATTTGCACCGCATGGCCTTGGTATGGCTGATTGCATACATGTGTTCATCCGCATGATCTCGCATTACTCTGACCTTGCATTATGAGCACGCTTATATTGCGCACATACTTACACCACCCTCTAACCATTCTATAAGCTTATGCATGATTGATGCGTGCAGGTGACGCCAGGTCGCAGTCATAGCATAGCAGGAGCAAGAGTGTGCGGTCGAGCTTTTGGAGTTTTGTTATTCGCACTACCTTGTATTTCCCTTCAGACGCATTATACTTAAATTTTTTGATCATAGTGGATTTTGTGATGGTGTTCTTGTGGTTATTATTCGTGGGTTATGCTTTTGGTTATGCTCATTATAATTGAACTGATGATTTGAAATCATCCTTGTAGCATCCCAGGATCTGAACCTGGTGTATAGTGCCGGGAGCCGAGAATGGGGTACTACGGAGGCTGTCGGCCCCAGATTCGGCGATCGGGAATTTTGTGAGCCCGGTTTCCGAGTTTGGGGCGTGACACACAGTGATGTTTATTTGTTATCCAACTTGTTCATAAGATCACATCGACATGGATGAAGGGAAAGCACAAATATCAACTTGATTTAAAACTTCTTTAGCCCCCAAAGAACTTTTCAATGGTAGACGTTCAATTCACATTGTTTCTCGTGGCGTGGTCCACTTGAGCTTTGGATATGCTTCATCTTTTGGCTCAAGCCCTAAAATTATCTTGTAAAATAGATGGAAAGAGTGGATAAAATACATAAATCATGATGGGCCCCACATTAGCGTACTGAGTTACTTAGTAGGCAATCCACATCCGCCATGAGATTGGTTTTCTCTCCACTTTTGCACCCGACACAATGGGCTGGGCTTAGAGGGTTGGTTATGGCCCGATCTTCAACTATTCGGGCCAAGCCTATTTAAAATTTCATTTTTTTCATTGCTCAAGCCTGGCTCATTGACAACCCTACGTGCAGATAGGGGTGTCAGCGGGCCGTAGTGCAAGGCTAAGCTTCGTCCAAGCCTAGCTCACATTGCTCAATATAAGCTCATGATAGGCCACAATAGTCCAATCTAAGCCCAACCCATAATTTGCATGCTAGGCCTAAGCCTGAGCCCAAGCCTAACTTTTCTCTTAGAGAGAAAGAGAGAGGTGGACTAGTTTAAGGCTCACTATAAGGTGAGAATGGCATTAGATTAGAGGCGGGTCCCAATGAAAGTGGCTTCAGATTTAGCGGATCCAAATGAAAATCTTGCAGCTTAGCTGAAGGCAATAATTGAAGGAAGTTAGGACGAGATAAGAGCTTGGAAGATGAGAGAGAAAGAGAGATTAAGGAGCTTGGAGAGGATGCGATGAAGGTGCAGGTTGGAGCTTGGAAGATGAAGGGGTTGCTTGGATCTTCTAAGATAAGAGAGATAATGGAGTAAGAAAGAAGGTGCTAACAAAGGAGCTAATGACCTAAATTTTGGTGTGGCATCTAATGGTCGAATTGGATTTTATATATCATCATGGTGGGCCCTATAAAAATCAAGGGTGGATGTTTCCCAACTATTTTCTTTCGTGTAGCCCACATGAATCATGAATCAACTTGATTGTTTGGCCTTAAGCCTAATGGAGAATTACACAACAATGGTAGGAGTGGATTTCACATAGAAATCATGGTGGGCCCCGTTAAAAATCAAGGGTAGGCCTCATAAAATTACCATTTTAATTTATAAGCAGAAATATGTGCATTTGATTATTTTTTTTTAACAGGCACCCTTGATTTTTTTATAAGCCCATATTGATGTGTATTCGAAATCCACTCCAATCATTAGATGTGTAATCCCACGTTAGAACTAGGGTAAAATAATCAGGCCAAACCTATGATTCATGTGAACCACACTAAAGGTAAAAGTTGGGAGAGAGATGCCCACCTATGACTTTTATAGGCCCACCATAATGATTATATAAAATCCACTCTAACCATTAGATGCCACACCAAATTTAGTTATAGGGCCTGAAAATCAACACACATGTGATTCAGGTGGGCCACACCAAGGTAAATAATTTGAAGGGCGGGCATTGCCTTGTGTACTATTTCCGATTGTGTGGTCCACCTGTATATGGATGGGGTTCATTTTTGGGCCATGGGTCTTACATGGGGTGAATCACCCAGTGGTTGGGGTGGATTTTACATTAATATTATGGTGGGCCCACCCGAGCCACTAGTCTTTGTTAGGTAGTTTTTTTTTAAAAAAAATTAATTCCCTTGTAAACTAATGGATCGTGCTAGACTTGGATAATAGACTATTGTACACGGTTCAAGCTTGACATATTGGTAAGTTCGAGCTGGAATTTTAAGCTCGAATCCAACCCTTGGGCCTAGTACTCTAGCTTAAGCTTGATCGAGGCAGGCCAACCCAACCCATTAACAACCCTAGGTGCAAACCTCTAAGTGTTAGGTGATTAGGATCCAGTCATCATATGATGGGTGCTAACATGCAGTTTGATGCAATCTCTTCATCATCCTTGATATTTGAAACCATGGATGATACTAGAATGATGTATGATTCTATACTCCACAAGGCCAGATGACTCTTGAAAGTTGATGGCTCTTAGGATATGTGATACACATCATTTGTTAGTATCTCGACACCCTGCTAACTACATGGGATGCCTAAACACCAAAGACTATCACTTTTACCTTAGTATGATCGATGATCTAGATAGTTTGAAAATGAATGACCATAGATTAGGACTTTTATGCATCATTTGCATCATCTATTTTTTGTTATGTAACATATTAATTTTATATGATTTTTACCTTTTAATCAAGATTTTTTTTTTAGAGAATGTAATTAAGGAGCCTATGTCAAACCACCACTTTGAAAATATTTTGTTTCCTGGATCAATGAAAGCCTTTTAATAGGGCATGTTTGGATATATATTATTTACAGTCAAATTATGGTAAACCCTCACAAGTTCAACATTTCTGTTAAATATGCCCTCTAATCTTGACCAAAGAGATGACTAAGATAAGATCTCCATAAAACCGATGTGATTTGACGAGTGAGACAAATTGTTTAGTTTCGATGAGGGATTCGTCGATTATTCAGGACTTAATCAAATCATATCTACTGATCGTTGAATTTCCTAATCTTGCCATTCTCTACCAGAATTCTGATTAGATTCATCATCCCATTCCAATATGATCAAGAACGAGAGAAAGAACTAATGCCTGGTTCTAGCATCTCAATTTAAATACCCATAAGTGGTATTTTACTAGAAAAAGTCTTTTTTACTTACAATCCCCAAGATAGAAGAAGTAATTCAAGAATGACTAAATATGAGAACTGCGATGTGGATTTATACGCCGCCAAGTTGTGATATCCTATATAATTAGATGGGGGCAATCATGAGATTATCAATGGTGTGTCCAATGATCACTTAATGCATCACAATGTGTGACTCGTGGCACATGCTATAGACCCTTAACACGTAAGTGATCTGATTCATCCGATTCTCATTGATATATGAGTTGGCCAGTCCATTAGGTAACTTTAGTGCCCTTAGTACTCTTCAATGTGTGGTAAAGCCAAGATAGGGTGGTGTTACTTTGGTGTGCATTCTCAAGGTCATGTGAATATATTCAATTGTGTTAGAAGCATATTAAGAAAGTAGATATGTCTAGGCAAAGTCCACAAGTGATTAGAGAATGATTAATTTCTAGTTACACATTAACATAACTTATCCATTGAATTTATATCGAGTGCTTTATTGGTTGATGTTACGAAATGTTTTAGAAAAATATTTATACTTTATATATTAAATGTTTTCCAAAACATGATTTGTTGAGCTTGTTTGCAAAATTGTGCAAAGTAGATATTGGTATAAGCTTGTTTAATGGATGGTTACTTGATTTTCAATACTAGGTCATGTGGGATTAAAATACTCTTGGTCTAGTGTGATCTAATAAGATTTAAGGAAGTTAGATACAAAAATAGGGTGTTTCATTTAATATTCTTAATTGGACTTGGTACAATTTGATCTCCTTGTAAAGTTAAAAAGTCCAAAGGACTCACATATTGGATAAATAAAAAATTAGTTTATTTAAATTTGCATGTGAAGGAACATAGATTATAATGTACCTCACACTATGAAAACATTTAAGATTTTAGTGGCAGTTACATAATTACATACATATATTGGAAACGTTGCAAATATAATATCATTGGAAGATATTTTATAAACAAGAAAATTATTTATTAAGAGGAAACTAATTTCCTTATTTTTAATTGGTGAACTTGTAGGAAATGTGAAAGAGACTTCTTTACCAGTTACTTACATTTATTCACAATTCTCCTCATTTACCTCCATTTACTCTCATCTAAAAGGCCCCTTAAAGAAAAGAGGAAAAATCTTTTATTAATGAGGCTATCTTTTAATAAAACTAACTTAGATTATAAATATAAGTCTCGGGTTTGTATTTTTCCATCATTAGGAAATCCCATCTCCAATTTCCTCTTTTTAATCATGCTCTTTGATTGTGTATAATCTCAGTTTTTTCAACTACTTGAATCTTGATGTGTACAAGTGTCCCTTTCTCATTCATATTTGGGATTTTGACATGTTCGGTGCACTACATTTTTTTTTCACTAGTATATCTAATGGTTTAACTAATATTTCATGGCATAGTATGACAATTCTATATTATGAGAAAACACACATACACAAGTGATGCTAGAAAAGCAAAACCAAAAAAAAAAAGAAAGAGACAAGAGCCACAAAGATTTATATGATATATCAATTTATCCGAGTAATTAGGCAACAATTCAATGCTTTCTTAGTCAATAAAACAAGGCAAAAAAAAAATACAATGCTCACCTCTCTTCCACTCTCTCACTGTATATAATGTCTTTTAAAAAGATAAATGCTTCTCTCTCAATGTGTTTCTCCTTTTATAGACAACACACCATAAGAGAGAATACTTAACCCGAAGTTACCTAACCAGGCATTGGGAGTTTTATAAGGGCCTGCTTGGATCATTGACTCCACTGTAATGTGGTGGAAAACTCACATTCGGTTACCAATGATTGGCTAGAGCTAAGAGTGTTAATAAGTTGGGTTAGGGTTAGGCCAAGCTCTGTCCAAATCCTAGACCATAATTTCCCATCTAAGCCGAAACCCAACCTAGGCCCATTACAGGCCTAAATAGTCCAACTCAAGGCCAACCCACATTGAAATTACAAGGCTCGGCCCGATCCTAAGCCCGAGTGGCAAGTAAATGGGTTTTTCATATACAAATGCTATTTGTCATTCCCAACGACTTCTTCCTTTTCTTCTCTGTCTTCCTCCCAAGAAACCCCAACAGTAGAAGGCTTCTCCCTCTTCTTCCCCATCTTCCTCCAAGAAACCCTAATAGTAGAACGCTTTTTCCCCATCTTCCTCCAAGAAACCTTAACAATTGAAGGAAAGAGAGAGAAGAGTAAATAAATGGGAGGGGGAGAGCATGACATCCATGCAACTAGTAAAGTTGGCACACATGCGGATGGAGGGTGGTGCGTGCATGAAGAGATGGAAAGAGTGTACACAAATTGATGTACAAATCATATGGACAAAGTTCTGATTGGACCTAGTTGGCCCCATTACTCATCTTCTAGAAGTTGATATGGACCGTTGGAATAAAGAAAGTGAAACATAATCGTCCATTTCTCATTTTTCCCAATGATCAATACCAACCACCTTCTGGGCCAAATCGAACCAATTTTAGATAATTCATTGAGGGTAGGATTAAAAATCAGAATCCTAAGTCCATATTTATTGGATTGGATATGGTTATGTTAGCTACCATAGTGACCTCAATCAGTGAAGATTTTAATAAATCTAAACTTATGATATTAGTATTGAGTTAGAGGATTGCATGCAGTTACATTTGCATTCTATGCAAATGGTGACGAAAACACAAACGATCATTGTTTAGTAGAGGCATGAACAAGGTAGGGTAATTGATGCTAGTGATGTAAAACTGAAAAACTTATCTTACCCATACGTGTTGAGTGTGTCAGATTTTCATAATTGGCATTGTTTAACTTCATGTTCATGAGAGTCACTTGCATGTTATGAAAGAGTGATGATGATGTGTAACATTTTGAATTTTCATGACCAGAGTTTATACTCGTACTCGAGAAAACCGAGTATTAATAATTAAATGAATTAGATGCTTTAGAAAATCGCACCATTTTTTTCATTTGGATCACATCCAGTTACATTCATGAAGGTAACCATTTACAAGAATGAAATCAACCATATTTATTATTAACTTAAAGGAGTTCAACCAAATAACAAATGTCCTCGCAATTGGAGCTTATTACATTTATCGAGTTTGCGGCAGAAGTATAAAACTAAATCATAAAAATATCTTCTTGTTCTTTCAGTATAATCTTTCATAGGGAGATTATTTTCTAGGTCTTCAATCTGTACGTCACTTGCATAATTTGTATGGTTGGAGAGGGTCAACGCCCTACTCATAATGATAGTCATCCTTTAAGATTAACAATAATTCAAGAGATTTATAAAGCAATGTAAAGGTTCTGATATGTCTCGTATTCCACTTCTACAAGGAGTATCAGTATGCGCAAACAACCTACATGAGATGCATGCCTAGTAAAGTGTGTGCAGCTCATCATACATAGTGATCATCACAATGTGGAATACCATTCATAAAAAATCTGACTCGACTTGTATCCCATAACTATGGATATTCGCCGGTATGGCCAATGCTACCATGGATCTACGTGAACACCTCAAGGCGCACAACATATGAGTCGGATGAATTACGTAACACGATTTGTTCATGGAACGATTATTTGTGACATCTAATCCTAAAAGTGATGTAATACTGCATTTTTGAATTATGCACATCGATTTGTGCACCACTACCCAAAAACTCATGGAATTACGTAACAACCAAAATGGTCTCTACCCAGAACGCATTACGTCCATGATAAAATATTTGAATCACTAGTTGTGATACCTCTTAACACATCACTTGCACTTATAGAGAATATAAACTGAATCATGGGGGTTCTGGAATATCAAGACACTTGCCCAAGCCTTAAAGATAAATAGCACAAGGCTTAAAAAGAGGAGAGTAGCTTTGACTAACTCAATATAAAGGAGAGTGGCAATGGCCAACTCAACAAAGAAGAGAGTAGCAATGACTAACTCAACAAATAAGAGAGTGGTAATGGCCAACTCAATAATAAGAAGAGCGGCAATGGCCAACTCAATAAATAGAGGAGTGGCAATGGCCAACTCAATAAAGAGAAGAGTAGCAAGGGCTAACTCAATAAATTGATAAAAGTAAGGGCAAGACTTGCATCCATTGCCTCATGTAAATTCATGAAGGTCACACGAAATATCATAGTTCACAAAGGGTAAATAAATGATGGTAATAAATCAAGCAATTGAAATGATAACTCTCAGTAATATATAAATAGGAAAAGGCATGATAATTCACATCAATTAAATCAAAATAAGCTTAAAGAATAAAAACCCTCACCTTTGAGGTTAAAGCGTCTTCTCATCTTGTTAGAACCTACTGCGTGCACTTTAAGTTTAACTTCTATAATAGATTTCACCAATTATATGATTAGGGCTTATCTCGAGGTCTCATCTTTAAACTAATTATTATTTAAATTAAAACTTAATATAAACCTTCATGTAAATGTTTAACTTACCTTGATCAGCATCTAAGTCTTGGCCCAAAAACGAGTTTAATGCTATTCTTCCACTGAGTCGACCCGGTCATGACTCGAATCCATCTCCCTTATTTCTTCTTCTTCTTCTCTTTCTCTTTCCTTTTCTTTTCTTTTCCATCCTTTCTCTTTCTTTCTTTCTTTCTTTCTTTCTGTTTCTCATTCTCTTTCTTTTTCTCTTCCTCTTTCTCTTTCTCTTTTCCTTTCTTCTCTTTTCTTTTCCTTTCCTTCCCTTTCTTTTCTTTATTCCTCTTTCTTTCCTTGCTGGTGCGTTTTCCAACACAGGTGGGGTCGTGTTTATAGCAACTGAGGCCTTCCAGGCTTTTCTTATGTAAGCTACGTAAGAGGCAGCTGTTTATGCACGTTCTCTCGGTTTTCCTTACGGAAACCGATTGCACCGTTTCCTTTATTTTCGGAGGAAGTTTGCTGGATACGAGGAGGGGTTTTAGAAAGAATGCGGGCCCTACCAAATGAACGTCTTGGATTGGTCCCGGCCTCATCCGATCTTGGCCGTAAATGAATCCTGCAGTAGCCTGTTTTTCTTGTCACAAGTGCAACAACGAAGGAGTTCCGGAGTGGAGAAACCGATTCGATCTTTTCGGCGTCCTTGGTTGTGATCGGAAATCCCTCTGACATGGATTGCACGGTTCTGATTTGATCCAGGTAGCCTTCTACGTATTCCCAACGCCAGGGAATTTGAAACTGTCTTGGTTTCTTAGCATTGTTTGTGGGAGAGTGGTGGACGAAATTCCATTTGTTTGATCAGGTTTGGTGTGAAAGAGGTAAGGCTTCGTTCGGATTTTCTCCATGAACGATTCAGATCATTGTGGGTTATCGTGATGGTGGCCCACTATCGTTCTCAAACGGATGCAGTCCGTTGATGGTGCGTATGTAGAATCTCTACATTTTTCAATCTTTCACGGGTCAAACCATGTTTGACCGTGGCTGCCATCATGGTGTACTATGGTCAGTTTTGGGTGGTCTACAAGATGATGGGTCTGGATCGTCCAGTCAGACGATTAAGGTGGGCCATCCGCTGTTGTAAATGGACGCGGTTGGTTTAAATTTCCAACAGCGGGAAATCCAGTTTCGTTTTGGAGATCGGGTCAAACATCATTTGACCCGACTCCTGGCTTAGTGTAATGTCGGTGCACATGCGCTGCGCACACTTAGGGCTACTTGTGGGGTCCACAATGATGTTTATTTGTCATCCAACCTGTTCATAAGATCATACATGTAGATGAAAGGAACCTACAACTACCCATGACCCTTCTTCACTCGATGGACACTAAAATCAACAGTTAAGGGGTTGATATGTAAATTGGGTTACTTTTACAATGACCTAAGGGCTGAAATTCAACATGTACGGTTAATTTATGGTATATAAGCATGGTATAATATTTCACATTAAATAGATTATAGGAACCATGTGATCTAGAATTTATGGGTTTAGGTCAATGGCATTTTCATAATTATTACTGGTCTAAGAGTTTTGAGAAATCCAATGGTTCTACATGGTTGTAGGCACATTTCTAAGTTATTCTTATGAAAGAACTTATGTCTAAATTATTATGAATGAAGGGTTATTTGTTGGAGTGTACATGTATCATACCACATGATCAAGGGTCGGATGACTTGATTTGTAGGTGGATATTGTTTTCAAGGGTCAGATTCGTATAAATGTAAGGTTAGGATTGCTAGGTTGGTATCGTACACATATACGTATTACGTTAAATTTCATGGTAAAACTCGAGAACTTTTCAATATTCGAGTATTGAAAAGTTTGGATTGTTATATAATGTGATTGATTTTCATCTGGATTGAATGGTTGGGCTCATCTTCATTCTAGATAGTTTAATTCAAGGCCCAAATCAATTGAATTGATAAAATTTTGCCTGATATTCAGTTTTATTCATGAATTGTTTAAAGTAAACATATTTGTTAATGTGAGTATATTTTGCAATCAGTTTCAATTCCAACTCAAATGCATCATGTTCCTGACTTAATCGGGTCTAATTATGTTCAATGGAAAGAGTCCCTAGAAATTATCCTAGGTTGCTTGCAGGTAGACCTTGCCTTGGATAAATTAGAACCTCCAAGACTATCTAAAATGACTATTGAATCAAAGGTTAATTATTACGAGGCATGGCTCAAATCCAATAGTATGTGTCTCAAAATCATGACGTACTCAATTTCTAAGACAATGAATAATGTCATGCTTAATATGGATAAGGCCAAAGTTTTCTTAATTGAAATGAAAAACCAATTTAAGAAATCGGATAAGGTTGAAGTGGGTTTCTTACTGAACAAATTAATCTGCTCATCCTATGATGGAAAAAGAAACATTCGTGAATACATTGTAGAGCATATCAAAGAAGTTTCTAAGCTCTTCTCTTTGGGCCTGGAAGTTAAAGATGACCAACTGGTTCACTTGGTTATGAACAACTTACCTCCTCAATACATTAATACACAAAAGGATAAATGAATATTGGATGAATTGATTTCTTAGTGTGTCCAAGAGGAGGAAATGATCAAGATACTAAGCAAGGTACAAAATATTAATCTAGTAACCTCAAGACATGGACGTGAACATGGACATAAAGGTAACAAAAAAAGAAAAACAAAACATGGTTCTGATAAGGGATTCTCAGGTCCTCCAGGTTCTCGGACTGGCAATCAACCTAGGAATGGATTGAAACATAAGTAGGCTAAAAAGTATAATTGCTTCTTTTGCACGAAGCCGGGCCATCAGAAGAAAGATGCACAAAGTACATGCAGTGGCTCGTAAGGAAGGGTAATAATATAATTTTGGTCTGTTTTGAATCAATCTAACTGATGTGTCAGTAGATTCTTGGTGAATAGATTCGAGAACAACTATTCACATATGTACTTATATGCAGTACTTGCTACATAACAGGGCACCAAATGATGCGGAGCGCTCAATATATGTAGGCAATGGTGTTAAAGTTAACGTTGAGGTAGTCAGAGTTTGTACGATTAAGTTAGGGTTAGGTCATTTATTGGATCTAGTAGATACATTTCGTGTGCATTCTATAAGGTGTAATTTGATTTCTATTTCTCGTTTGGATAAATTATGTTAATCCTTTAAATTTGATAATAAAAGATTGAGTATGTACTTTAATTCAATTAATGTTGGCACTGGCTTTATGTAAACAACCTATACCAACTAGACTTGAATGCCTCACACATATATAACGTAAATGCCCCACATGGAAACAAAATATGATCTAAGAGAAGACTAGACTATGAAAAATCCTCTATGTTGTGGCATACATGATTATGCCATATCTCTCGTGAGAGATTGGATATGCTGGTGCAAGAAGAAATTCTTCATTCTCTAGACTTCTCCAACTATAAAATGTGTGTTGATTGTATTAAGAGTAAACAGACTAGAAACAGACAGAAAGATGCAACAAAGAGTGTAGGACTCTTGGATGTTATACACATGGACATTTGAGAGTCATTCTTTACAACATCTTAGAATGGGTACAAATATTTTACTAAATTTATAAATGACTACTCTCGTTTTGGGTACCTTTATCTTATCAGTAAAAAATTAGATGCCCTAGATACTTTTAAAATCTGACTGAAGATGAAAATTGACTTGATAGGAAGATTAAGGTTGTTAAGTCTGACTGTGGTGGTGAAATTACGATAGATATGATGAATGAGGTTGCAATTTAGGACCCTTCGTTAGATACCTACAAGATTGTGATATTGTCGTCCAGTACACTATACCTGGGATTCTAGAGTAAAATGATATAGCTAAAAGACATAATCACACCTTTATGTATATGGTGCGTAGCATGATAAGCAATTCGACTACCAGAATCTTCGTGGTGTGATGCAATCAAAACTGTAATTGATATCCTTAACAAGGTCCCTAGCAAGGTTGTAAGTAAATTCCATTTTCAATTATGGAATGGGAGAAGGTCAAGTATCCAATATCTACATGTTTGGGGATGCCCTATTGAGGCCAAATTTTATAACCCGCATGAAAGAAACCTCGATCCCAGAACTATAAGTTGTTTCTTTATACGATACCCAGAAAGGTCAAAAGAATATTGATTCTACTGTCCTTCCCTATTGAGACTGGTATTACCAAATTCAATGAAGATATTGAAAATAGCAGGAGCAAAAATGTTAGTGATTTTGTATTCGAGGAAGAAAGGACTGTGACTCTCGTCACAGTCATTCTAGATCATGTTGGCATGAATTCTATAGATGAGCCTGAAGTCACTACAGATCACCACATAAACCTCTTATACAACCCACTGATGAAGGAAATCAAAATTACACTGAATAGGATGAACCATTAAGAATATCTGAAAGAGAAAGGAGGCCTACAATTCTAGATGATTACATCGTATATTTGCAAGAGCACAAGTTTGACATAGGGGTGGAAAAGGATCCTAATCTTTTACACAAGCCAAACAAAATATCAACTATTCTCGTTAGATTGATGTCGTGAAGCATGAGTTGAAATTCATGAAGGACAATAATGTATGGGATCTTGTTGAGTTACCCTAAGGAATAAAGTCAATTGATTGTAAATGGGTGTTCAAAACCAAATAGGACTCCAAGGGTGATATCGAAAGATATAAAACTAAACTTGTTACTAAGGGTTTTAACTAACGTGAATGCAATGATTTTAAAGAGATTTTCTCACAAGTATTTAGGAAAGACTCATTCATGATCATAATGGCTCTTGTGGCTCATATAGATTTGGAGGTACATCGGATGGATGTAAAGATTACGTTTCTCAATGGGGATCTAAATGAGGACATATATATGTTTCAACCTTAATATTTTGTAGCCAATGAATTAGAACATATAGTTTGTTCTGAAGTTTCATGAAGTAATTTCCTCATATAGTTTTATAGAAAACACCGTAGATAAATGTATCTATGTTAAAATCAGTAAGAGTAAGTTCATTATATTTGTTTTGTATGTTGATGAGATTTAGTTGGTTAGTAGTGACGCAAGAATGTTGATAGATACCAAGAAGTTCCTATCTTAGAGGTTTGAGATGAAGGATCTTGGTGATACATCTTATGTCATTGGCATTGAGATACACCATGATAGATTATGTGGACTTTTTAACTTGTCATAGAGAGCCTATATTAATAGGGTGCTCAAAAGGTATGGTATGCAAAACTGTGCTCCTGGATAATCGTCTATTATAAAGGGTGATAAATTCAGACAGTTACAGTGTCCTAAGAATGATTTAGAAAAGAATCGAATGAAGGATTCTCCATATGTATCAGTCGTAGGGAGTATCATGTATACTCAAGTTTACATGCGACCGGATATTGCCTTTACAATTGGAATGTTGGGGCATATATTTGTCTAATTCGGGAATGCAATATTGGATAGCTGCAAAGAAGGTGTTGCACTACCTGTAATGAATAAAGAACTTCAAGCTTACATACAAAAGATCTAATTATTTAAAGTTGGTTGGATACTCAGTCGCAAATTATGCTAATTGCATTGATACAAAGAAGTCCACATTAGGCTACATCTTCATTATGGTTGGTGATGAGGGTCGAATATTATATATTAGACCCCAATTATTACCTGATTTTACGTACATGATGATGCTTAACGTCATATTTTAATCGTGTTTGTGATGTAGGGTGTAATTAGGAGCTTGGACTGAAAAAAGATACTAAAAGCATGGAATTAACGCTCAGAAGTTACCAAAGCAAGGGACAGACCCCAGGGGACCAAGATTGATGAATTTACATGCTAGAGATCCGAGGAAATCAAGCCATTCACATTAAAGAGAGCTCAAAATTGGTCCAGAATGCAAGATCACATGGTTCCAACCATTCATTTGGCTCGAAACTTCATGAATGGCTTGAGGGCCATAAATTAACTGTACCTGTCAAATTTGAGCCATCAGATCCCCCAAGAAGTGGTCCAATGGATAGATCAACTACCAAATTCCTGATTTGGGGCCCGCTTGATCTTTGGATATGCTTCAACTTTGGTCTCAACCCCTTAAATTCGATGATACAGCAGATGGACGGGGCATATTTCTCATAAACATTGGAACGGGACTCCACTGACAACGCTAGTGCACTGTGCACAATGCACTCGTGCACGGGACCACCTTGTTTGGTCAGAGTCAGTTTGACCGACTTCCTTTAAACAGAGAAACGATTCTCTATTTTCTCATTTCGCAGGGCCGTCCGCGAATGGTGTAGATGGCCCACCATCTCGATCCATATGATTGATCTAGACCGTTCATTAGAATCCCAAGGTTCTTCTTTCTATCTCCTAGGTGGTGGTATTTCAAATGACAGCAGATATTGGTTTTAACCGTTCAAATGCAGGATGGACGGCGGAAGTTAAACATCAGTGGACCGTGTCAACAATAATCCAAAACCATCCATTCCTGACTGGGTTTTCGCCAGGAAATCAATGGACAGGGTGGATTTCTCGAAAAAAGGATGAATTGGGCCCCACTGACGCCGAAAGGATCCATTTTCGGATTCCTTATGCAATACGCACGTCCGGAGAGACCCGGCCGATCCGGGCTATTTTGTATTCCTGGAGAGGATCGGTCCATCCATCTGGACCGTCTAAAATGTTCCCAAAGAAGGACCGACCAAGGCCAAGACAATTGAACGTCTTAGATTTTGGATTCAAAGGCTGTAAATTTGATCACGATTCTCGTGTTGCTGCCGCACCAAACAGAGGGTGCGTAAAGACATCCACGGACTCTAGCCCTTATGCACTCCGAGCTGACTGCATCACCTGTATAAAGAAGAAGTGAGAGAGAGAAAGAGGGGGAAGGAGAGCGAAGACATCAGATGAGAGGAGATTTTGAACGCGGAGCAGAGAACGAGAAAGAGAGATTGGAAAGGGATGTTTTCTTTATCAATTATATTTTTCTTCTTTCTATTTGAATCTCTGTTATATTCCTTAAGTTTTTAATTTCTTGGCTAGGGCTGAGATGAAACCCCTAATTTGAATGACTCTTGTTATTTATTGATTTCATCTGGATTTGATTGATTTATTTTTTTTCTCTATTATGCTTTAATGAAAACACCATATCTCTCCAATCTATGAGCTCAACCAAAGTCTAGAAGTGGATGTTGTTTGGAATCTTATTCTAAGGTGTGCTTGTGTCTGACCATAAACAAGTTTTCTTACAGTGAAAGAAATAGGAATTTACATCTATTCATGCATGACCATAGATGGAAAGATGTGATCCTTGTGCTTCAAGTAAATTATACATCCTTTTTGCCTGACCAAGGACATAGATTGTGCTTTATTTATTGAATGTATATCAATCTGAATTAGGGTGAATCAACAAGTAAAACAAGAGTTAGGATAATTAGGGGTGGATTCAAAAGTCCTAGTGTTCTCCTTGACTGAATTTTCCTTCTTGTTCTCAGTTATTTGGCATTGATTTTCGCTAGTTTACTTAATAACTAGCTAAAATATTTATTGGATTAGTTAAGAAGATTCATAAAGTTTGAATTGTGACAACTAGTCCTTGTGGGAACGATCTCGTAATATGTACCGTGTTTATACCTGATTCGTATACTTGCGAGTTTAAAATTAATTTAAATCAGGTTGGTTTAAATAAAACATCAAGTTTTTGGCACCGTTGCCGGGGACTGTTTTGGTCCAATTGGATTTAGGATTCTCTCTTATCATAATTCATAGCCCTAGGATTTTTCCGCATCATTTCATAAATTTTAGGAAACTTAATTTATTTTTGTCTTTATTTTCTACAGGAATTGAGGAAGGAAGCTGAAAGAGAAAAACTTGTCTTCAAAGTGAAGGAGGAGCTCCCAATTCTTCGGAAATCAATCATCTCCTTTTCCGAGTTCTTTCTTCCAATTCTTGTTAACATAGTTTCATCTTGCTTTTAGGAATTCATGATTTTTAGCTCTAGTTTTATTTCTCTTAGGTTGCATCTTAGTTTAGCTTTCTTTCCTACATTGCAGTAATTTAGTTTATGCTAGGATGTAGATCTCTGAACATAGAACTAGCACCTTTTGATCCTGAAATAGAAAAAATATTTCGTAGAAGATTTAGAAACATTCTATTTGAAATGACAGACGAGAATGGAATTAAAGCTCTTAGAGATTATTCAGCTCCTATCCAATTAATGCACCTTTATGCA
Organism: Magnolia sinica; assembly: GCF_029962835.1. Classification (NCBI taxonomy): domain Eukaryota; kingdom Viridiplantae; phylum Streptophyta; class Magnoliopsida; order Magnoliales; family Magnoliaceae; genus Magnolia; species Magnolia sinica. Next base: position 56,891,189 of record NC_080582.1, read on the forward strand.
TAGTATTGCCAGCCACCATGGCAGCACACTTTGAACTTAAACCTGGGGTCATACAATTGTTGCCTTCCTTCTATGGTTTAGATAAGGAGGATCCATATCATCATGTGAAAGAATTCCTAGACATTTGTTCTACCTTTAGGTTTCAAAACTTTTAGATGATTTGATCCGTTTGTGCCTTTTTCCTTTTTCTTTGAAGGATAAGGGGAAAGCATGGTTGAATTCTTTGGAAGTTGGGTCTATCACTACATGGGACCAACTGTCTAAGAAGTTCTTAAACAAGTTCTTCCCTGTTCACAAAACTAATGCTCTCCGTAGAGAAATTACTAATTTCACACAAAAAGAGGGTGAGCACTTTGATGAATGTTGGGAAAGATGGAAGGACTTGCTTCTTAAATGTCCACACCATGGTTTTGAGAAGTGGCAACAGGTTCAATACTTCTATGACGGTTTAACACCCCAAAACCATCGCATGGTTGATGCCATCAGTGGAGGGTCATTCATGACCAAAAGTGATGTCGAAGCTTGGAATTTCTTTGAAACCTTGTGTGAGAACTCCCAGCAATGGGACTATTTAAATAGAGGTGAAAGAAGTCCCCAACCATAGAAGAAAGGTGGTATATATGAGATAGGAATCACGCCAGATCTTTATGCTAAAATTGATAGCCTGACATAGAAAGTTGATGCTTTGATGTTAAATAATGGACCTCCAAAAATAACTCAAATCGAGTCATGTGCCATATGTTCCAGTCCTGTCCATCTTACGGAGTCTTGTCCATCTGGTGCAACATTTTCAAAATTTCTCTCTGAACAAGTACATGCTATGAATACTTTTCGGAGAACTGAGAATGATCCTTACTCAGACACCTACAACCCAGGGTGGGCTAGACATCCAAATTTTTCTTGGGCAAAAGGACCACAACAAAGAAGACCATCTGAAAATCCTCTAATATTGCAACCTTACCCCTAAGTTGGCAGTCAACAACTTCAACAGTTTCTGCAATATCAACAACTTCCTTCACAATCAAGGAAACCATCTCTTGAAGATACACTCAATCTTTTTATGCAGAGTTCTCTTCAATTTCAGAAAGGCACCCAACAAACTTTACAAGCTAACCAGTAAAGCTTACATGCAAATGCACAAGCCATTGCCAAGCTGAAAATACAGTTGGGTTAACTTGCCACCACATTGAGTGAGAGAGAGAGAAGGGCAAGTTCCCTAGCTAACCTGTGGCAAATCCAAAGGGACAGTATGAGATTGGCTCTAATTCATACCAAAAATAATATCATGAGCAAGCCAAATCAGTCATTACCCTTAGGTCCAGCAAACAGATCGAGAACAAAGTAGAGATGCCTAGGGAAGAATCAAATTCCAAATCGGAAGACTAAAATGAAGAGGAGAGACACACTAGTGTATCCAAAGTCCAAAAGCACTCTGACTCTCTAGGAACCACTCATGTGCCATCCTATGTGCCTAAAGCACCTTTTCCTCAACGTTTGACACCAGTTAAGAAAGGAAACAACTTTAATGATATATTGGACATGTTTAAGCAAGTGCGAATAAACATTCCGTTGCTTGATGCTATCAAGCAGGTCCTTGCTTATGCTAAGTTTCTTAAAGATTTATGCACTCAAAAGCATAAGCTGAAAGTCCACAAGAAGGTCTTCCTTGTAGAGCAACTCAGCTCCATGATTCAACACAACACCCTTCCTAAATTTAGGGATCCAGGAGCTCCCACCATTTCTTGTGTCATAGGAGATCATAAGATTGAGAAGGCATTACTTGATTTATGGGCGAGCGTTAATTTGTTGCCATATTCTGTATATGAGCAGCTAGGACTTGATGAGCTGAAATCAACCAAAATAACACTACAACTAGCTGATAGATCTGTCAAGGTGCCCCATGGTGTTATTGAGGATGTGTTAATCCAAGTTGATAAGTTTTATTTTCCAGTGGATTTCATCGTTCTAGATACTCAACCCGTCCAGAATCCTACTAGTCAAATCCCGGTTATCCTGGGACGTCCATTCTTGGTCACATCCAATGCTATCATAAATTGCAGGAATGGAGTCATGAAGTTATCTTTTGGTAACATGAAGATTAAACTCAATGTTTTCAATACTGTATAACAACTGACAGACTCGGATGATATATTTGAAGTGAACATGATTAAGAGTCTAATGCATGACTCTTTCCTTAAATCTTCCGAAGACACTCTTGAGACTTGTTCCATCCAAGAAGTCAATGCATTGCTTGACTCTAATCCTATCATGGATACTACAACATGGAAAGCTAAAGTGGAACTTCTTCCATCATCTGAGTCTAAACTGGTCTTGTCTATTGAGAAACCACTCGAACTTGACCATGGTTGACTTAGATTGATTGATTCATGATCCATGGTTGCTTGCATTGCTTGTCTGGCTGAAGACGTTAAACTTAGCGCTCCTGGGAGGCAACCCAACCTTTCATTTCATTTTTTTCTTAGTTAGTTAGTTCAATGTTTGTGGGTAACATTACTGCAAACTCTCAAGAGACTATAACTCGTCCACTAAGGGTAACCTAGGGGTTTAAAGGCTTGTTGCATACGCTAAATGCAATCAAGAGTACCTGCGAAAGTGGTGTAGGTAGGATTTTATTTTTGTTATTTTTAGGTTAGTTTGCTTTTGTTAGTTTCTCTCTTGTGCTGACCTGCTCTTGCGTTGATATCTTTGGATAGCTTCTTGATTATTTCGTCCAGGTACTATCTTTGCATTACTACTCTTTTACTTTTGTTGTCTCATTTGCATTACATGCTCATATTTTTTATTTTTTTTACATTGAGAATAATGTAGATTTTAGGTTGGGGGGTGGGAGATTAGGTTACCTAATCAGTATTTTCATAGTCTTGAAATTCTTAGTCTTGAAAAAAAAAATTGTGAAAATTTTTGAAAAATTTTCTGGAATTTCTTATGAATTTGAAGTGATTTTGATTGCCATCTTGGATTTAGAATTAAAAGATACATAATGTTGGTAATTTATGACTCTTAGATTCAGTTGTCTGTTAGATTTCACAGTTAAGTTTGAGTTATTAATCCATGATTAGAAGTTGTCAATATTGATTGAGTCAAGATTTCACATATCATATCTCGCTTACATATTAAGGTTCCGGTTCGATATTGAATGATTAACTTGGTAATCACTAAGCATGAAAGGAACCAGCCTGAAAATTTTTTCTAGCATCAATTTATAAAAAAGAATTGAAAGGGTTAGTTGAATAATCTTCACCATAGGTTTGCTCCCTATAGATGAAGATTTGATTTCCTAAGGTTGACATTCGGAATAGGCTGGGCTACTGGTTTTCACCATAGGTTGCTCCCTATAGGTGAAGATCTGATTCCCCTCGGCGTTACTTTAGAATTTAAAAAAAAAAGAAAAAAAAAAGAAGAAGTCAAAATCTGGAAGAATGAAAGAATAATTTGTGAGGCACGTTTAGTTTTTGGGTGTCCTGAATGCTCTTGTTGCTTACCAATGGTATCATGAAATGGCGAAATGAATTTTAATGATGATAAGCCGAGATTACGCTATACACCCATGGAACTCAATGTTTAGAATTTTCTAATTGATGGATTAATACTTAGAACTTGATTATGAAGCTTACCGTGCGCTTAAGTAGAAAGTAATACCCAACATTCATAAATCTCAGAATTCTAGTATCTGGATCATTTTTCATAAATCGTTCGAGTTTATTGTCTTGTAATTATCAACTTATTTTTCGCATACTTTGCTCGGGACTAGCAAAATGCTGGTTGGGGGTTGTGATGAGGGTCGAATATTGCATATTAGACCCCAATTATTACCTGATTTTATGTATATGATGATGCTTAACGTCATATTTTAATCATGTTTGTGATGTAGGGTGTAATTAGGAGCTTGGACTGAAAAAGATACTAAAAGCATGGAATTAATGCTTCGAAGTCACCAAAGCAGGGGACCAAGATTGGTAAATTTATATACCAGAGATCCGAGGAAATCAAGCCATTCACATTAAAGAGGGCCTGAAATTGGTCCAGAATGCAAGATCACATGGTTCCAACCATCCAATTGACTTGAAACTTCATGAATGGCCTGAGGGCCATAAATTAACCATACCTGTCAAATTTGAGCCATCAGATCCCTGTAGAAGTGGTCCAATGGACAGATCAGCGACCAAATTCCTAATTTGGGGCCCGCCTGATCTTTGGATATGCTTCATATTTGGTCTTAACCCCTTAAATTCGATGATACAGCAGATGGAGGGTGCATATTTCTCATAAACATTGGAACGGGACTCCACTGATAATGCCAGTGCACTGTGCACAATGCACTCCACGTGCACGGGACCACCTTGTTTAGTCAAAGTCGGTTTGACCGATTTTCTTTAAACAGAGAAACGATTCTCTGTTTTCTCATTTCACAGGGCCGTTCGCGGATGGTGTAGATGGCCCACCATATCGGTCCATATGATTGATCTAGACCATTCATTAGAATCCCAAGGTTCTTCTTACCATCTCCTAGGTGGCGGTATTTCAAATAACAGCAAATATCGATTTTTAACCATTCAAACGTAGGATGGACGGTGGAAGCTAAACATCAACGGACCGTGTTAACAACAATCCAAAACCATCCATTCGTGACTGGGTTATCGCCAGGAATTCAATGGATGGGGTGGATTTCTCGAAAAAAGGACGAATTGGGCCCCACTGACGCCGAAAGGATCCGTTTTCGGATTCCTTACGCATTACGCACGTCCGGAGAGACCCGGCCGAACTGGACCGTTTTGCATTCCTGGAGAGGATCGGTCCGTCCATCTGGACCATCCAAAATGTTCCCAAAGAAGGACTGACCAAGGCCAAGACAATTGAACGTCTTAGATTTTGGATTCAAAGGCTATAAAGTTGATCACGATTCTCGTGTTGCTGCCGCACCAAACAGAGGGTGCGTAAAGACATCCACCGACTCCAGCCCTTACACACTCCGAGCCAACTGCATCACGTGTATAAAGAAGAAGTGAGAGAGAGAAAGAGGGGGGAAGGAGAGCGAAGACATCAGATGAGAGGAGATTTTGAACGTGGAGCAGAGAACGAGAAAGAGAGAGATTGGAAAGGGATGTTTTCTTTATCCAATATATTTTTCTTCTTTCCATTTGAATCTCTGTTATATTACATGAGTTTTTAATTTCTTAGCTAGGGCTAAGATGAAACCCCTAATTTGAATGACTCTTGTTATTTGTTGATTTCATCTAGATTTGATTGACTAATTTCTTTCTCTATTATGCTTTAATGAAAACTCCATACCTCTCCAATCTATGAGCTCAACCAAAGTCTAGAAGTGGATGTTGTTTGGAATCTTATTCTAAGGTGTGTTTGTGTCTGATCATAAACAGGTTTTCCTACAGCGAAAGAAATAGGAATTTACATCTATCCATGCCTAACCATGAATGGAAAGATGTGATCCTTGTGCTTTAAGTGAATTATACATCCTGTGTGCCTGACCAAGGACACAGATTGTGCTTTATTTATTGAATGTATATCAATCTGAATTAGGGTGAATCAACAAGTAAAACAAGAGTTAGGATAATTAGGGGTGGATTCAAAAGTCCTAGTGTTCTCCTTGACTGAATTTTCCTTCTTGTTCTCAGTTATTTTGCATTGATTTTCGTTAGTTTAGTTAATCACTAGCTAAAATATTTGTTGGATTAGTTAAGAAGAATCATAAAGTTCGAATTGTGACAACCAGTCCTCGTGGGAACGATCTCGTAATACATACCGTGTCTACACCTGATTCGTATACTTGCGAGTTTAAAATTAATTTAAATCAAGTTGGTCTAAATAAAACATCAGTTGGTGGGGCTGTGTCTTCAAAAAACATGACACAATCAACCACAACCTTATCTACCAAGGAAGTTGAGTTCATAACTTGTCTTGAAGCATCAAATCAAGCATGTAGTTATATTGTTTCTTCTCAAGTTTGTAGGTATTAGAGTATATCCTGAAACCGTTAAGAATCTTTTGTGATAAATCAACAACGGTTTCCTTCTCTAGTAATAACAAGTATTCATCAAGGTAGAGGTATATCAACTTCAAATATCTTGTTGTGAAGAAAAGAATTCATAATCGTCTAGTATATGTGGAGTTCATCAATACTAAGAAGATGATTACGGATCCACTCACTAAATGACTCTTTATCACGCCATTTCAGGAGCATGTAACATCCATGAGCATAAAGGGAAATACAATGATGATGAACAAAAACTTCAAAATGATCTGCCACGCGTCCAAGCCTCAGCGCTGTTGCGATCCAACGTCACCTGCACGCAACGGTCGTGCATAAGCTTATAAAAAGCTTAGAGGGTGGTGAAAGTGTATGCTCAAGGTGGTAATGCAGTTATGCAGTATCAGAGTAATGCGGAACATGTGGATGAATGCCAAGAATACCATAGCCGTACCAAGGCCATACGATACAAAGCATGAATGATGTCGGCCCTACCAAGGCCATGCAAAGCGAAATATAACTCAAGCATACAAATCCTCATCTAAGTCCACATCAATACAGCTCAAAATCTGGGATATCACCGGGGTCTAGTATACTCCAAGCCAGATTGCCGCCCCATCGCGCGCAATAAGGTGAGTGGAAAAGACCTCACTATCCGCCTGCCAATATCGGGCTCAGCTTATCAATAGCGGACTCATTCCTCGAGCTGGTCAGATTCAGCCTAGTATTGCCCCCTACTCTCGGGCGGGTAAGGCCGCACCCCCTTCCAACCGACCACGACACAGTGAAAAGCGCAACCGTCTGGTAATCGGCACTCAGCGCTCATGCACCCACTCAGTCTAGATGTTGGAGCAACCTCTTGGTACCATAAGGGTTTAGGGACTTTCACCCAGGGATATCTATCGCACCCCATGTAGAATAGTATTTTCGGTATCCAATCCTGCCAACCATGATACGTCTGTGGAGGCTACGGCCCTGATGTCGCTAGGGCGTACAGTAACCATATCACACAATGCGAATGCATGAATCACACTATCCAGTCATACAGCAATCTTGCGCGTATCATGCGCTCATGTAGGGCAACACCCCCTACATGGGAGCCCCTAAACAATCTGCCCGAAGGCATATGCTATGATCAGTCATTTCTCATATCAAGCATACGTATGATGCATATGATCATGAATCATGGAACTAAACATGTTATATGGGATGGATAATGTTCATAACGAAGATGGGCCTAGATGGCCTACACATTACATATATGGGCCTAACAATGGGCCCTAGGGGAAGTCATAATGTGGACATTTAACCAACACTATACTTGCAATGGGGACGTCAAACCACCATTACTCCCAAGGCATAGCCCGTCATAAACATCATTACATAAATCATGTTGGGATTGCACATTGCAATGGACCCTAGGTATATCCCATTGGGCCTTCAATACATTAAATGGGCCGTATCATATGGGCCTCATATTCATCAAATGGGCCACATCAATGGGCCGCACCAATGGGCCTTATGTACATTGCAATGGGCCATAACCCGTGGGCCTTAGAATGCATTAAATGGGCCTAATCTCATGGGCCTTATGGGTATCAAATGGGCCTCGCCAATTGGGCCTTACATAAAAATCAAAGTGGGCCTCAACCATGAGCCACAAGTAAGCTGAGATGGGCCTTAAATACGTATCAAGTGGGCCTCGACCACGGGCCACAAGTAAGCTGAGATGAGCCTCCTACCACCAGTATATCAGATATAATATAATATATAATTTATATATATAATACATACAATATTATATATATATATATATATATATATATATAAATATATACACACACATGTACACACCCACACACGCACACACAAGAACACACCCACCGTCCCTGGACGGTGGGGATACAACACATATTCACAGTGGGCTCCACTGCAGTCCACCGTTCGCCCGGACGGTGGCAATAAAACACATAAATCACTGTGGGCTCCATGTGGGGCCCAATAAATTTCATATTGATCTTAAACTTCTGTGGACCCCAAAAGGGTTTCAAAGGTAGAGGTTCAATCCCACTGTTTCATACAGTGTGGGCCACCTAAGTCTTGGATAGACTTGAAATTTGGAGGGTGGTCCACTGACCTTAGGGCCCACCATATGAACAGATTAGATGATAAATAAACATCAAGGTGGGGCCCACGGCTACAGCCGTGCTTGGCTGTACGTCCGTACGTTTCTGACACAGCAGCAGCAGCTACTGTGATGTTTGTTTGTTTTTTTTGTTTTTCTGCGGTTTTTACAGGTGGGGTCCACATTTTGACAATCCACTCCATTCAATGGCCTTCCATGGCTCAACACGAGCAAAACAAGTCCAATATCGGACATTTTTGGCATATAATAATTTCAGGGAAGGCTTCAATGGTGAAAACCACCATTTGATATGGTGTGGCCCGCCAGAACCTCGGATTGACTCTGTATTTCGGTTCAGAGCCTGAAATGGGGTTGAGAAGGGAATGGACGGCGTGGATTGAATACATGCATCAAGGTGGGGCCTACATGAGTGGGCCACCCCAAAGCTTGGGAAGAAGCTGATATTTGCATTTTTTTTCCTTTTGTCCAGCGTCCAGAGACGCTGGACGGTTTGGGTCTGGCACAAACAGTGAGGTGGGCCCTGCTTAGGTGGGCCACCAAATGGGGTATGGTGTGGGTACAATACACACAAAGTGGGCCCCACTTGTAGATGGTTTGGATGGAATGCATACCTTGTGGTGGGGTCCATTCAAGTGGGCCACACAACTTCATTATCATCACACATAAAAAAAGAAAAAGAGAGGGAGAGAGAGGGATAGAGAGTGGGACCCGCGTGATGGAGGGACCCAGGCACTATGGGCCCTCCCTTGCACTAAATCATACATCAAGTGGGTCCCATTACATGTGGGTCCATGAAATCGAAATCCAACGGTGGAGATCCCTTCTCCACTAAAATAGACGGTCTAGATGACCCTAAGTATGCAAGGAAAATAAACATTATGATGGGGTCCATGGAGAATGGCCCCATCATGGAATGATCATGATGATCCAAGTGGGCCATTGGCCACATCTTAGGGTCAAAAGTGAGATCCAAACCATTGATCGGTTGGCCTCACTTGGCCCATCTTAAAAACATTAAAAACTACCCTATCAAAGCACCCACCGCTTGATCTTCTTGCTCCCTTGGCTTCCTTAGCTCCTTGAGCTTCTCTTTGACAGAGGAAGATGAGAAATGGATGACTAGGATGAGAGATCTAGGGATGGAAAGGTGGGCCACACTTGAAGCTTGGGAGATAAAGGGAGAGGCTCATACGTATGAAATTTTTCTTACTTGGGGAGAGTTTGAAAATAAGAGAGAGACTTGTAAAGGGAGAGAGAGAGAGGGAGTGATGGGTGATGGAGTGATGGATGTGGTGGTGATGGGTGTAAGAGGCTCCTTTTTGACTTTTGTGGCAAAAGTTGTAAGAGAGGGTATGGGTTGTAAGATTTTTTTTAACTTTTGGGGCTTGCTTGGGAATGGGTGAAAGGTGATGTGTACTTAACATGATGGGATTGATGGGTTGATTGATTGATGTGACACCTTGTAGAGATTTCCTCGAAATTCGCACGTGCGACGTTTTCCTCACACCGAACGCTGGCCCACATCTCCCAACCAGGGTATCGCTTCAGCGCGCGAGTCGCGGCATCGGAACCGCAGCGACGACGCGGTCGCTAAGGTACAAGTCCTGAGTTGAGTCGACTCGGGTTGACGGCATGAGGATCAGGGTCACGCAAATACCGGTTAAGGGTCGAAGGTTGCCGGAATTCGACCGGGAAGACCGCGGAAGCCTATGGAACGGTACGGTCTAGGATACGGGGCTTACAGACTGGATTGTAATAGCATTGCCCGTATTATCCAATAATTATATTGGTTAACCATTTAGATGTTTTTTCAAAATTAAAACATGTGTTTCAAAATATTTTCAAAAATTAATCATTGACATTGATCAATGTATCCCAAGTGAGAGAATGTAAGAATTATATAGGGTGAGCCTTATTGATCAACAGTCTAGATTGCCTTAAGGGTTAGATAGTGTGATCGGGAGTACCAATGGACCCCACTCAATTATGATTAATCTAAAATTGTATAAGGGGTGGTGCGCTACAATAGCCTCACACACACAGTGTTCTAGTTGGACTAAGATTACCAAATTTGTATGGAGCTTTAGGAAGATGAGTTTCCATGGGTTCTAAACTCATTAACCCTCTAAACTATATAAATAGGGCTGGGTCCCCAAGCCTACATACGACTGAAGCTTTTTCAATCCATCACGGTGCTTCTTTAAAGGTGTATATAAGGTGAGGAGGATTCCGATCATCTCCTATAACTATGGCTTCTAAGGTACGCCTTTTATACAGTTTATTTGATCTCCATATTCAATGCATAAAACAATCCTTTGTAATTCCGCATTATAGTTTACAAAGAGATATTAGTATGCTTCTAGATTCTCGTAAGAGGGTGAGAGAGAGTGCCACGCCCCAAATCCAGAGACGGACAGCGTTCGTGATGCCCCGAATCCGGCACTCGACTTCCATACACCAAGTCCCGAGTTCGGCGCACCACAAGGAAGATTTTTGACTGAATTATATATAATAATAATAATAATACCTGAGCATGAAGATCCATGATCAAAATACCAAGCAACACTCTCCATTATAAATCCTGATGGTTACAAGTATAATGTTTTCCAAAAGGTACACAACGTCAACATTGTCAAATCAAAAAATAGATACAATGCATCAAGAAAGCTAAGTCTTCCAAGATATTCCTACCCTGAAAAAAATAGGAAAATAGGAAGCTTAGGCAAAAAGCCTAGTGAGTACACACGTGTGTGTAGTGTCTCCTACATGCAAGCAAGATAAATATGCCACGAAGAAATATGTATGGTGAAAAGCGTGTAGTACGCAAGGTATGATGTCAATGCCAATGCAATGCATATGCATCATAGTAATACTCCAAGTCAATGCTACCAGCATCACCAAGTCATATTTTCATTTCTCCTATAACACAGCCATAACTATATTACACGCATCCGCAATCATATCATTATCATCATATTGTCATGCCATATCACAACTGTATATCTCGAGAAAACACCGTGGTCGACACCCATGCACGAGACACCAGCAATCGACCTCGCATACCCACCCTGCGGTGGACTTCCACCCAGCATGCTAGTAGCAAACCTCATTCATGCTTATCCACGCCGGGGAGTCAGACTAGTCCCTGTTTGCACCTCAGCCCTTAAGCAGGTTGGACCCACCTCTTCTCAACCCGACCTCATCAGTGGGAGTCAAATCCATGACCCATGTATCCACTCGGCCCGACGGTGAAGTATCCCTATCTAGCATCGGGGTTTAGGGACTTTCAACCCAAGGGGCACATCATCTCCTACTATTTCCACACTTTTGGTGTCTCGTTCATTTTCAGGGATAACCCAAGTCATCATCATAGATGTACATTTCGTCGTCAAGATCCAACTCATGTTATACAACATGACTGTGGTATTTCGATTATCATGTATGTCATGATTATACATGAATTCAAGCAATTATAACAAGGCATACGTTCAAGTGCATGTGGTATGCATATAATGCCATAAGTTTAGGGTCTGCTTAACCTTTAAGCTAAAAAATGACATATAATCATCATGTGCCACTATCAACTATATCAATCCATGGTCATGTGACTAAACTGGAGATGACATATCTTACACATGAACAAATGTATTGAAGTACACTTGCACATACCATCATTCCATGGTGCATGAGTATGATCAATATCAACATGGTTAAGTAGATGAATTTAATATGCTAGGAAGTAGAACAACATTATTCAAGATATTAAATCACATACTTCTATTAACTATAATCACTAACATCACTAATATCATCCATAACTATCATAATCATGAGCATTAATTGTATTCAAAGTTACACCATATCCTTCGCAAGATAGATATTTCTTTAGTGGCTTTGGCCCGACATGATTTTCTTTTATGGGACCACATGGTTATACCCTAACTGGGCCTTGTGGTTAATGAGTGGTGGTGACGCAAAGTACATGCACGAAGTGGTTATGAGATGAAAGGCATAAATATAACATATAGTAAATGAGCCATATGATGAATGGTGCTAGTGAAACTCATATAATGTAGTGGGCTTTACCTTCAAGTGGGTTGTTAGTAGGTTGGATTTACAAATAATTATCATAGTAATTCTACAATGGTTTGGAAGGCACAGGTAAACCTCATAAGATACAGTGAGCCCTAAGTTGAATGACTTGGGTATATAATATACACATAAGAGTTAGTCACAGTTGGATGACGTGGGTTTATCTCATACAACGTAGTGGGTCGTACTTCCAAGTGGTACTGTAAGCAGATGGGTCCACACACAAACATTATGGTGGGTCCCAACATGTAGATAGTATAGGTAATTCACATACATTAAGGTAGTACAAGGAAGAACAGTTCAGATGCACAAGACACACGTCAGTGAGCTCCATGATCGAACTATTTGAATGGCAAAACAATTGAACAGTGCGGATAAAATACGTACATTGAGTAGGTTCACAAGTGTTCGAAAGTTATATGTTCAATTAACACTATTTCATATCATCTGATTTATTTAGGAATTGGATCTAGGTCATTTTAGAATCATGTTTTAGAATTAGCTAGACTAATGGAAAATAGAGAAATATGTAATACTTATATCAAGGTAGGGTTCATAATCAATTTGACACACGTCCTAAGTTCACATACCGAAGATGTTACATTATCAGCATAGTCCACGAGTCTGAGTAATCACACAATTCTCATATGGCCGCATGGTCTTATGTCTACTCCATTATCAGAAGTCCATATGGTTCAGTGGTCACACAAATGTCACTCTACTTGTCATAATAAGGGACTTAAGGTGAGATGGTTATTATTATTATTATTATTATTATTATTATTTTTACTATACCATAGCTTGCATAATGGGGCAACCGCTTTACTAAACTTTCACATAGTCAGGCGGCTAGTACCACAATTTCACATAGTTTAGCAGTCACCTAAGCACCACATGATCATATGATTGAGCCACAAATTTTCCACATACCCACATGATTTATGGCTATCCACGTCACGCATGATCACAAGATTTATGAGCTACATATTCAACACCATTTTACCAAATCTAGCTGCCATTCATCCCGTCAGTGATCATATGGTTAAGGGCCACAACAATCATAAATCCGCTTAAACAAGTAGTCACACAATTGCCCCAGTTTTATACAGTTAGGTGGGCTATAAAAATCACGCACTCACATGGTGTGGTGGCCCACACAACTTCCACCAATCCACATGACTAGTTGGGCCACCCAAAATTCCAAATTCCTATGGTGTAGTGATCCACATGATTTCTACCAACTGACAATCTAAATGAGGAATAACCATTACAATGGGTACCATGGAAATGACTTAGGTTGCAATAAATATATAGGAGCCCTACACTCTAAAATGATCTAACAAAATAAATGAATGGCTAGTAAAACATGTATATTAGGTGACCCATGATCGGTTAAAAAGGATAGATGGATAGATTTCTCACAAAGATTACTGCAGCTCTAGGGAATATTTAACGGTGGACAAGTGATCAATATTGCTCCCGTGACATGAGATTTGGATTTGACTAGTTTATGGGACCATACCCTAAAATGATAAGGATAAACCGATAAATGACATAGATCTGCATCATACTATAAGGTGGAGTCCATGGTCAAGGAAGCGTCCCAGCATATAGGGAGCACGCTAGAGCCTAAGAATTTCCAATGGTTGTTACCACTGTTTATACTTGCAGCGTGGCCCACCTAAAATTGAGTTCTACTTCATCTTTTGTCCATGGGCAGGAGGTCGGCCCATTTCCCAAGTGACTGAAAAATATAGGCAGTGTGGGTATACAACACATGCACCTAGGTGGGCTCCACATACATCACGTTATGTCCAGGGAAGTTTTCATTGGTAAGCATGCAATTCCCTTATTATTATTATATTTTGTATAACTGTGCGTCCCATTGACATGGTGGGGTCCACCCCATGAACAGTTTGTACAACAAACAACATCTTAGTTGATACCACCCACTAGATGAATGGCATGGCTATAAGGTACATACGTCGGGTGGGGCCCATAACACATGGATGGTCTAAATGATGGACGACCTGGATATAAAATACATGTAACGAGTTGGCTTCGTTGTCCAATGATCGACCCAACTTTGGTGGCAATTACACATCACGGTAGAACTCAAGGGATTTAATGGTAGGGATTTTTATTCCCACTGTTTCTTATAGTGTGGTCCGCCTAAGGTGTGGATTTGCCTCATTCTTTTACTCATGTCTTAAAATGGTTTGAAGGAGTGGATGAATGGCCCAGATATACTTTTCATCACCAAGTGGGCCCCAGAAAAATCTGAGCATTTTGAGTGCAATTTCCACTGTCCAAGTGGCATGGCCTGCATGAGCTTCTAATGGGCCTGATTTTTTATACCGTGCAATGGATGGGGCTGGTAAGATGGATGAATGGTGTGGATTTAGCACATACATCGTGGTGAGGCCTGGGGCTTAAAATCAAGTCAATCTGTGGCTCTTGTGGGCCACACCACACACAAAGGTTGAGAAGGTTATCCTCCGTTAAAACATTCATAATCATTTGTTGGGCCACCGAGACGTGGTTCACGAATCCAGCCCATCCATTATGTGTGTCCCACTTGGTTGAGGGTCAGTCCAAGTTTCAGATGCATCTAAATTTCAGGTGGGCCCCAGCAAGTGCTTTTATGTGTACAGCCATATCTTCACATAATTTTAGATGGTGTGGGCCACCTGAGTTTCGTGTACGGCTGATTTTTGGGGGATTCCATCATTTAAAGGGGACCCATCAAATGAAGGTACTGATGTTCGACATACATCATGGTGGGGCCTATGGCTGGGACCCATGGTCCCTGTCCTCTTACAAAGTAGCGGGACGCTGGCAGTAATCAGCGTCCAAACACCCCCTTTGCTTTTTCTTTTTTGTTTTCCTAAGGTTTTTCATAGGTGGGGCCCACATCAATATGATCCACCCCATTTGTTAGATTCTATGACTCGTGACAGACCCAACAAGCTCAATATTTAGCATTTTTTGGCGCATAAAAACATCATAGCGGGCCCTAACAATTTATTACCATTAATACGATCTCTTTGATGGTGTGGCCTACCAGAGATTTGGATTGGCTTCATTTTTCCGCTCAATGCCTAAAATGATCTAGGAAATTGGATGGAAGGCGTGGATTAAATACATACATCATGGGTGGGGCCTGTTGAAGTCCCACAGCCTTGCCCCTTGAAAGCAATTGGCGCTACAGCAACTAGCATCCACCAATATATATATATATATATATATATATATAATTTTATTATTATTATTATTTTGTTTTCTTATTTGTGGTGTGGTGTGCACGTGTGTGCATGGTGGTGTATGTGTGGCCAGCCCAATGGGCCAAACTTTGGATGGTTTGGATGACATACAAAATTTTGGTGGGGCCCATATCAATGGGTCCCACATAAAGTCTATATATATATTTGTATATTTCCTCATATACATCCACACCATTAATCATATCATTATCAACATATCATCACCACTATTAATCATCATTTTATATGTATTCTCCTATGCATTCACACCATTGATCATATCATTATCATCAAATCGCCACCACTATTAATCATCCAAATAATCAAAAAGAAAATAAACCATAAGAGTGGAGCGGGTATACTCACCTTGATAGATTAGCTGGATGGAAGAGATGAGATTGATAGAGTTGATGGCCCACCAAGATCATTCCTCTCTCTCTATTGTAGGAAATGGTGAAAATGCTAAGGGATGGAGGGGTATTTGTAGAGAAATGGATAAAAATTTGGTTAAGTTAAGCTAATGTGATTAATGTTAGCTTAGGCTAGGATTATAGGAATTTATGCATGATTAAGAATTAATGGTGGATTAAAGGGGCATATGATGATATGGTGTGATGATGTAATGCATATGGTATGGTATGGAGAGAAGTTAACTTTGGGGAGCACATGAGAGAGGGATGGCATGAGAGGGTGACATCATACACATGGGTAGAGATTCTCTCACCCATGTGTGGCATGTGCATGTGTGCATAGCATGTATTGTAGAATGGAGTATATGGCACCATACGTACATGATACACTAACGATTTTCGCGGCGTATCTCACTAACAGAGCGTCGTATAGACGCACGGGTGGTACCTACGCGATCGGGGCGATGGGGCGGTCGATATGAAATCGATTTCAAAGCCTTGGGGTTCCGGTCAGTCGGGTGTGCACTATGCACGGCTAGTCCAGGTTTGTCTAAGGGCGTCGATCATCGTGCATATAGGCATAGAAAATGGTACGGAATGGACGGGGTCTTACAAAGAGAGAGAGAGAGAGAGAGAGAGAGAGAGAGAGAGAGAGAGAGAGAGAGAGGCATTAAAAACTATTAGATTTCCATTTCTATTAAAAATATTAATGTAAATTAATGGAGAGAGAGAGAGAGAGAGAGAGAGAGAGAGAGAGAGAGAGAGAGAGAGAGAGAGAGAGAGAGAGGTTTAAAGGAGGGAAAGATGGAGAAATTTGGGAGGAGAAAAATTTTTTAATTTAAAATTTAAAATTTAAAATTTAAAATGCGAATGGGTCAGGTTAAGCTAATGGGCTTTTGGATGAGGAAGTCCAAGCCCATCTTGCTAGAGAAATAGACTTGAATTTTAAGCCCGAACCCAGCCCATGAGCTAGATACTGCAGCCCAAGTTGAGCCCGAATAGCTTGTCAAGCCAGCTCGACTAATTGACAGCCTAGCTATAGCAAGATCTAAAATCTCAATAATCGTTCCCTGCGTGTAGAGGTGTGTTGACATAGCAAAGTTTTGTAGGCCCCACCATGATATATGTGTTATATCCACATCATCCATCCATCTTGCAAGATTGTTTTAGGAAAGGAGGCAGATCCAAAGCTCAAGTTGACCATACCATAGAAAGTAGTGGGGATTGAACACCTACCATTGTAAATTTCTTGACTTCCATGAAAGTTTTGGAAAAAAGATATTTGTGCTTTTCCTTCATCCAGGTCTGTGTGACTTTATGAAGAGGTTTGCTGGAAAATAAACATTATGGTTGGCCCATGGAAGATTTCCATGGTGGGCTTCATTATTCCTATGCTTTCTATGTTGCAGACCACTTGAGCCTTGGATCTTCCTTATTTTTTGGGCCCATGCCCTAAAATGATCTCACACAAAATGGATAGGCGATGTTGATGTAACATATATTGATAAATTTACATCATGTGTATCTAATCTCGATGTAACATATATTGATAAATTTACATAATGTGTATCTAATTCGATGTATCCAACCTTACATACATATCCAATGTACCATGCGAGAGTGGTGTAAGGTAAGGCAAACATCTCGTTTTTCTTCTAACTAGGATAGTAATGATGATCATTACTCGTTGATACTTGATAGCACGTTAAAGGCTGTATTTGCTTAATCCAAGTAAGCCCTAAAAGGAAACGTCCTACCGTGATATACTGACTCACGCATATTGGCCCTCTATTCAAGAGACTTCAAAAATTTTAAAATATCAAACACGCTTTTGCGTTAAGCCGTGAGGCACGGAACATCTCTCGTATCTACCACAAACCATCTTGTAAGCAGCTCATCCCATCCCAACAAAAGCGATGATCGGTTTGTCTGAAGGGCTTTGGAATTTTCTAATCCACCCATTGATCAGGTGGGCCACGCACCCGGGAATAAGGGTACTAACATCTAGAAAAACATAAAAAGAAATCATTGGTCTAAATGCAAGATGCATGTGTTGCGAAACTAATCACAGGTGTACACAAATCGAGTTAGCTCAGTTAGCTTGCTTGACTCGACTTGAAAAAGCCCGATTCGACTTGGTTTGAAAGTGAGTTCAAGCCAAGTTGAGCTGATTTTTTGAGCTCAAAAAAATTTCTTGCCCGAGGTCAACTTGACTTGTATTGAACCCCAACTTCAATTGAACCAGTTTGGCGACTTGGTTATTTTGATATTGATGTTGCTCAACAAGTGTCTGATGAAATGACTGAACGAAGGTGAGGAAGGTATGGATATTAAACAAATACCTTTGTATCTTGATTTTTTATTGCCTACCGAGTGTTTGATTAAATGCATGTAAACTGATCATGCTGCTTCCCATCCCGTAAGAAATTGAAGGTGCACTCCATATGTTTGAGAAAATGCCTCAGAGACTCAATCTTGGCTCGAATTGGGCTCGAACTGGCCCGAGCTGCTGACCGAACTGAGCCAAGCTAGCCAATTAGGCTCAAGGACTGAGCTAAGCCGAGTTCGAGCTGGGGTCAACTAGTGGCTGAGCCGAGTTGAGTTGTGCCAAGCTCAACTCGGTTCGCGACTCGTGTACAACCCTAAAACTAATGAGTGAAATGAGATATTTGTAGGATTGAAGACGTGGATACATGAAGTCGGGCCCAGCTGGGAAAAAATGGGCTGAGCCCCATACCCGGCCTGAAAATGATCTGGCCTTACATGTGAGGCCCAATCTTGGGTCAGCCAATTGGATTGATGGTCTGGATCATGTCGACAGTTCTGCAGTGGGCTCAATCACTTGCCTACGAGGTAAGCGTCCATTACAAGATTACGATGGTATCGCTGCCCAAGAGTTCATTTTGCACCCGATGGGCCCACATTTCGGGACTGTTAGATTATGGAACGGTCCATCTTGTGGATTTTACACGGGTGGAACAGATGCCTCACTATACGAATTCCTATGCGCAGGGCAAATGGGGCGCCATGCGATGATGATATCAGCCGTTGGTTATAAGGGATCAATTGCTCATGGCTCAAAAAGAACCCTGATTGGATAATCCAAACCGTTCCAATTAAGCCCTGAAAATTAGATGTAAGACCACTTTTTAAAATAGTTCAAAGGATCAAGGTCAACCCCATAGACGAATGGTCAGGATCAACCTTTTAAAAGTGAATAGTAAAAATGCAGTTGCCTTGCACGAGATCTGCATGTTTCAAAATATGGATGGGCATTGCCTGCCGAGCCCTTCCGCAGCGCACATGAACTAGGTGGGGCCCAACATGATGTTTGTGAGAAATCCACTCCGTCCATGTGTTTTGCCAGGTCGTGTTAAGACATGAGCCCAAAAATAAGTTAGATCCAAAACTTAAGTGGGCCTTAGGATGAGAGACGGTGAGGATTGAATGTTCACCATTGAAACATTCCTGGGGCATATTTTCAGTTCATCGGACTGGGAATGACCGGTAACACTACTCAATCGTTGTAAGAAGGGTTCTCACGCCTATTCTAGCCGCACATGGATTTTAAAAAAATAAATAAAAGAAGTTAGTTTAGGATAACAAGTTCAATCTTGCCACATGAAATATAGAAATATTGTAATGATAAAACAAATGAGAGTTAACATAATTTATATTTAGGATACCAAGTGAAAAGAGGAGCAAAACTATATTTAAATCGATTGATATGAACTTTGACATATATAGAAAATGATAATAACAAAAATGATAAAAGGATAATAATATTTAAAGACTTAAAAATAAAGTTGTAAATGTTAGGAGAGTAAATGATATAATTTTGTTAATAAAACTTGTATTAGAAAATAAGAAATCCAAAGTTATTAGTACATCCTCTATAAGTACGGTCAGTGATTCAAGAGACAATTTTCCGAGGAAATTTGAAAGAGAAAATTTATATAGTTATGTGGTAATAAATAAATAAATAAAGGGGATACAAGCATAGATGGAAATAATTTTGAAAGGAGAAATGAAATGAAAGATACTATCCTTGATTTTCCCATCTAATAGCATATATTTCTAGCTAGCACATTTTAAAAAGAAAGATGAATATTTAATCATTTTTAAAAATTAATTTTATGTGCAATGTTAATATATGTACACACACTCACTCACTCACACCACAATCATTTTTCACCACAATAGGTAGTCGAACCTATGAGCTCGTGTCGAAACTACTGCGAGTCTTTTCGCTTTATTGCAGACTCATGTAGGCTTAGCATGCGTGCTTTACATCGGCACTCACTAACCAAAGTACCGGTGGAAAAGAATCTCTCATTTATTGTCTCAGTGGTTCCTACCATGCACAAATGGGTGAACGCGGTTTGGCTGGTGAGGCTACCACACTAGCCAGGTGGCTAGTAGTCGGTGCTCTATGGCCCCAACCATTATGTATGTGTTTTATCCCTGCATTCATTTTTCTAAATCATTTTAGGCTTGATCCCAAAAATGAGGTGGATCTAAATCTCATATAGACCATATCACAGGAAAACAGTAGTGATTGAATGTCTACCATTAAAAAACTCATGGGGCCTGCTGTAATGTTTATTTGACATGCAGCCTGTTGATTAGGTCACACAGACTTCGGATGAAGGGAAAAAACAATATCAACTTGATCCAAAATTGTTGTGGCGCCAAAAGTTTTTGATAGTAGTCCTTCGATCAACACTATTTTATGCTATGTGGTCTACTTGAGATTTGGACCTACCTCATTTTTGGGCTCATACCATAAAACGGTATGGAAAAATAGATGGACGATGTGATGAAATGCATTTATCATGGTGGGTCCACATAACACTGACAGCTAGCTGTTGGCTAGTGGTAGGGTCACTAGCCAATCTGCGTCTCTTCATAAAGCAACTCTCCCTAGGATTAGAAAATACATATATCACCTGGATCCAAAACTTTTGTAGTCCCACCAAGGTTTCAATGGTGGGCATTGAATCGCCAGTCTCCTAATTGATCCATAAGGATGACAAACCCAAGTGTAGGATTGTGATATAGTTTTAACTCATTGAAACCGAGATTGAATCCTCATGGACTTATATTGGTACATTCTCAAAACACTTTAGAACTAGAACGAAAATTAGAATTAATTATGAAATTTGAATTAGAAAAAGCAATAATGAAAATCTAAGTAATATAAAGAGTATTAATAAAATAAAATATTAAAGCGCCACGGATCCACTTTTAGCTATTCTTAATGCATAATTTACTTAATTCAATTAGATAATACAACTCGAGTCGAAGTTGTATCCTATCCAATTGGATAATAGAGTGGTTAATTTAAAATTCACAAATCAAAACATAAATAAACTTTAATTGATTCAGTTACAACATAAAGTACCAAATTATTAATCGTAGGGAATCTAAAACATCTATCGTGCCTGTAGTTTATAATAAATCCATGAATTTTACAAATTAATCCCTTACAAAATGGATAAGCAAATAATCTTAACCTTCCTAAACATCCAAAGTTCCCAAAGCTAATAATGGACTTAAACTAAAAGTAATGCTTTATTCAAACTAAAATTAATGAATTGTTCATTATTCATACCATAAAATTTGAATCGAAGTAAACTAGAACATTAAAAATAACTAGAAGCTTCATATCTTAGCTTTATTTAAGAGATTTAGCCAACCATTGTCATATTTAAAATAAACTCAAACAAAAACATAAAAAATAAATTAGAACCGAAAGATTAAGGAAGAAGAACGACTCCATAGAAGTTCCGCCACATCTTACTTTCTTTCAGAAACCCTAATTCATGTTTTCAATGGCTTTGATCACCTCTTCAAATAGAAAAATTATATACCGACTTCAAATTTACGCACTTTTGTTACACTTTGGTCTCACCGACGAGCACATTTGGTCGCATCAACGAACACATTCGGTTGCACCGATGAGAGCATTCGGTCGTATCGAATCCAACCGAAGGTTCCTTCAACTATAGTTGAATTTATCTAAAACTACATTGAACTCTCTGTCGCCTTTTGGTTGAATCGAACTTACCTTTGGTGGGACTGAACATCACTTTGGTCGCACTGAATGATTAAGCCAAATTTAGTTTGAAAATCATTGTTTGTTGCTGGACTGTTGTTGGCACTTTCGGTCAGACCGAACATGCCCTAGGTGGGACCGAACCGTTTGATATTTATGTTATTTGAATGTGTGATTTTTGAGACTTTTCTTCATCTTTAGCACTTGGTTTCCTTAGATCTTTAGCACTTGAATTCTTCAATATTATCTTCCAAACATTCAATTCTCTACTTAATCATTCTTTAAGCTTTAAATCATTACTTTAATCATCTTTTTTTCTTAACTCTCCAAATCACATCACATAGCAAAACGTATGTAATTAGATCGACTTAATACATTTATGCGTGTAAAACCAATGTACAATTGTGGGTATATATGCAATATTTCACATTCAATATATTGATGTGACCCACTTGAGTTTTAGATCTAACTCTTTTTGTATGTTGCATGTTTTGACCTAATCTAGTGAACAGATGGACATAGTGGATGTCACACAAACATGTGTGACATAGCATTGCCACACAAAGCTTTACATAAAAGTGCTCTCTCTCTCTCTCTCTCTCTCATGCATACATGCTCTCTTTATCATCCTCACCTTTAACCATAGAGCTTTAGCTATGGTACTAACAGGCCATTAGGCGTGGATGGACTACATTACTTACATTTGTGTTTAAATATACAATGCATGCATGAGTATTTTCCTTCCACAATATTCTAACAATTTAGATGGTCAGAAAATATGAACACGATGGCTAACTAGGGTTGTCAATGGGCCATGCCTCGGGGTTAGCTTGGGCCAACATTTTGAACTTTTTTGGGTTAGTCATGTCAGTTTAGCCCTATTCAAAATTTTGATTTTGATTTTGATTTTTTGATTTTTTTTTGTTATTCTTATTGTTTAGACCCATGTTTTAATGCTTGGTTAAGTATAATGGGATGAATGATTTTGACTCATTTGAATAGGGAAATTCAAGGCCTGAATCCTCGACCTATGAACTATGAAAATTATATATTAATACTATGATACATTCATTCCATTCTACACACATCCATATTCCATTAAACATTCTATGAAAATAAATCCAAATCACGCATTGATGTAAATTAATCTATAGTCTACTACTACATCAATCCTCAAATATAAAATTTAATTTAAAATATAAAAGAACTATAGACTGAGGTTCAGGTTTCTATTACATCAATCAAATTAAGAAAACAAACTAATCTTAATTCATGGAAAGAATTGTCTGCATCTTCATAGTATTCCAACCATGTATTTGAAATGTTTGAGTAGTGTGAGTATAACAACTTAATAGAATAACTTCATTAACAAATTGAGAATTCCACATTAATACCAAACACAAGCTCAATATCATTAAATAGAATAAAATACAAGTAATAAAATAAGAATTCATGAATGAAAAATTAACTTATAACAACTCTTCATAAATATTTTTAGAGTAATTCAAGGTAGAGAACCAGTGTGCACTGATCCTTTTAGAGGATGGCATAAGCAAGGCATTTGTGCCGATCCTTTTAAGGAATAACCCGTGATAGAGCACTAGTGATAATTTTTTAAGGAATCACCTAGGGCAGAGTACCTATGTGTATTAATCTTTTAAGGGATAACCCATGACTGAGTACATGTGATGATCCTTTTGGAAATGACCTAGGGCAAAGCACACATGCTAATGTGCTAATCTTTCGGGAATGACGTAGAGCACTCATGATAATGTGCTGATCCTTTTAAGAATGGCCATGGGTAGAGCACCCCTGTAAATGTGTTAATCCTTTCAGGAATGGCCATGGGCAGAGCACCCCTTGATTTACTTACTCTTACATTAAAATACGACATACTTCATATAATATAGACCAATAATCGAGATTTAATAAATGTTAAATTCATAAGTGTGGCACAAAAATAAACATCCATTCTACATATAACGATACAATCAATGAAAAGAATCAAATCAACATGTTAATGACTATAATTAAAGCATATATAAGTATCAAGTGGAATCATGATGACGTATGCTAACAAAATCAGAAGCTATGCATCATAATATTAAGAGAAAAGACAAAGTCTCATGTTAAACAAATTGGAATCACCACATCTAATAGTATCAAGTAAGAAGATGTAATACGTAAGCTTAGTGTACAGTATAACATAAGATTTTCAAGTCAGGAAGATCACTTAAGTGATCTACGTGTGAGATATACAGAAGTAGTGTTGAGGGACAAATATTGCATATTAGACCCAGTTATTGCCTGTATTTATGAACATGGTACTATTTAACAAACTATTTTAATCGTGCTTGTGTTGCAAGGTGACTTTAGGAGCTTAGGCTGAAAAAGGATGCTAAAAGCATTGAATTAACACTCAAAATGCACCAAGGCAAGGGATGGACCCCAGGGGACCAAGATCAATGGATTTACATGCCAGAGATCCGAGAAAACTGAGAAACTGAAGCTCAAGTAGCCCAAAAATCAGCCAGAATGCAAGATCACAGGGTTCTAACCATTTTCTCGGTTCGAAACTTCATACATGGCCTGAGGACTATAAATTAACCGTACATATCAAATTTCATCCGTTCTATCCTTGTGAAAGAGGCCCAATAGCAAGATCAGCCCACAAATTATTAAACTGGGGCCCACCTGCTATCTGGATATGCTTCAATTTTGGTCTCAACTACTTAAAGTAGAAGAGAAACAAGATGGATGGTGTGGATTTCTCATATACATTACAGTGGACCCCACATATAAGGTGAGAGTGCGCCGTGCTGTACACTCCCGCGCCCCACCGGACTGCTCAAACTAGTCAAACTCGGTTTGACCGAGTCTTCTTCACGGCACCTTCCTCCAGCGCTCAAACAGAGCTTGCGGTTGGGTGCAGTGGGCCACCATCTTGATTCGATGGTCCAATCTAGACCGTCCATCAGAATTCTACGGCCCATATCACCAAGACCTAGGTGATATAATTGCAAAAGACAAGTGAGGATTGGTTCCCAACCGTTCAAAAGGAGATTAGACGGCCGTAAGATCCAGCAGTTGGGCCATATCAAAAGCACTCCAAAACCATCTATCGCCACCAGAAATTTCGTCACGAAGTTAATAGACGGAGTAGATTTCCTAACAGACGCTGATTATGGGCCCCACCAAGCACCAGCGCACACCCTGTTACGCACGTCCGAGACCGTCCGAGAAATTCGGGCAGTTGTAGCCCACTGTCTTCGGTCAGACGGATAATCCAAACCGTCCATCGTGTAACTCATCCCAAAAAACCCCAAGGGACGTTGCTTTTTCGAAAAGAAACGATTGAAGTGGGCTGTGTTCTGCTCATCTTCTTGGCTGCGTAAAGGAAGCTGCGCAGAACATCAACCGACTCCGCTGCGGAAGCTGCCGTGCGTAAATAGCCAGCCACCGCCCTCTCCTGCTATAAAGGAAAGAGAAGAAAGAGAGAAGGGAAGAAAAAAAGAGAGGAGGAATCCGATCGGAAGCTGGGGGCTGGACGTGAAGTAAAGGAGCAGGGAGAGAGTTGTTGAATTTTTATTTGTTGAATTCCTTTTTTTTCCATGACTATTTTTGAGAGATTTAACCCCATCATGTTGGGCTAAACCTCTTAGCTAGGGCTAAGAGGTGAAGCTTGTAGCGTAATGGGGAGACCTTTTGCTTGTGTTTTTATTGAATTGAATTTGATACTAGTTTGATTATGGGAATGCTGTCAGTTTTTAGTGGGTTGTTGTGACTGAAATTACAATGGGTCTGCGATAGCTTTGAGCATGTCCCTTTCCCCATATGTTTATGATGTCAGGAAGCCCTGTTGTTCACCATCGTCTCCTGGGCATGGTAGGATGACAGTATTCTTCCTAACCTTCATAGCGTGTTGATTGGTTGGTAATTAGTTTAATTCTGTTGTTTGCTTTGTCTCCTGGGCATGGTTTGGTGATGGAATCCATTATAATTCATATACCTTTCATCTCTTTAAAATTATATCAGAGGAAGTTCAGTTTAATTCCCATGATTCTTAAAGCAGGCATAAGATCTTCCTGATCTCTACAAGTGGATCATCTGAATCCCTAGTTTCCTACCTTTGAATTCTTTAAAGTTTTAAATAATTATTTCATCATTATTCCTCAAATTACAGTTGATTTAGATTTCATCTTAGGCTAGTTCTATTTCTACCTAGTTTCAGATTACGTACAAGTATCAGTCCCTTGGGATTCGACCTCGGTCTCACCGAGTTTATTACTACATCACAACCCTATACTTGGGGAGTGAATAAGTTTTTGGCACCGTTGCCGGGGACTGACGGTTACAATTCTTTAAAATTAACTAGTTTTAGAATTAGTTTAAGATTAGATTTTTTTTAAACTTTAGGTTTAGGTTTTTCTGATTTCTAGAAACTAACCTGTTTTCCTATTTTGTAGGCTTTTAAGATAGAAATTTCTAATTCAGTAAGTTTTTTCTCTACTTTCAATTTTTCAGATCTCTTTTAGTAACTTACTTTCTAGTTTAGGACCTTCGTAATTTATTTCCACTTTCTTTTTGGAATTTCTTCTTTTAGAAACTAGTCTACTTTTATCTTTCTTTTTAAGAATTTTCTAATTATAGACTTCCTCTTTAGAAACTAACTTGTTTTGTTTTCTTTTGCAGGTTTTTAACTTAGGGACTCCAATTTGGTAACTTCTTTCCAACCCTCTCTTTCTTTTTAGATTTTCTTTTCCTTTCTTAGGATTAGGTTTCGAATTTGATTGAGGGTTGCGAGTGTTTCATACCCAAGTGGGCCCGTGACAACACTCGACGTCTCTTGACTGAAGGAGGATTGGTTGAGGGGTTAACTATCCATTGCAGGACTAGACACCACTCGAAATCCCCTGAGTTAATTGAAGTGATAACTGAAAACCAACCTCTTCTACCCCAACCTAGGGTAGAGGACATTCAGGATGAGAATGAGGTGCATCAAGCACCCCCGCCTCATACTTTACGGGATTATTTACAACCAGCGAGGCTGAGTACGCTCTCATGCATGATTTTTCCTGAAATTACGGGACATATGGACATCAAGCCAGGGGTTATCCAACTCCTTCCTAAGTTCCATGGGCTTGAATCTGAAGAACCATATCTACATTTGAAAGAGTTTGATGAGGTCATAGCCACTTTATATTTTCAAAATGTGTCTGAGGACACAGTCAGGCTGAGACTCTTTCCTTTTTCCTTAAAGGAGAAGGCTAAGACGTGGTTACATTCACTGCGTCCTAGATCCATTGGCACATGTAATGATATGCAGAGGGAATTTATAAAGAAATTTTTTCCACATCATAAAACGATTACCCTTAGAAAAGCAATCATGAACTTCACCTAAAAGGAGGATGAAACATTTTACCAATGTTGGGAAAGGTTCTAGGATTTGGTCAGTTCATGCCCACAACACGGCTTTGAAACGTGGCGCATCACAAATTTTTTCTACGATGGACTGACATCTTCCATGAGGCAAATGGTCGAGACAATGTGTAATGGAGAATTCATTAATAAAAATGTTGACGAGGTATGGGATTACCTCGATAGTCTTGCTGAAAAAACACAATCATGGGACTATTACCCAAAATCGAACACCACGTCTAGGCCAACTCAATTAAAGGAGAAAGGTGGATTGTACTTTAAAGAAGAGAATGATCTCAAGTGTAAAGTGACTACGCTCATAAGAAAAGTTGAGGCCATGGAAGGAAAGAAGGATAAGGTTAATGAAAGTGTTTGTAGCATCTGTGATTGCAACATTCATACAACTGAAAATTGTCTTACAATACCCTCCTTTCGAGAAGTGTTGAATGAACAATCCAATGCCGTAAATAATTATCAAAGACCTTTCAATGGACCAACCTCTAATACGTACAATCCTGGTTGGAAAAATCATCCAAACTTTAGTTGGAGAAATGGACAAACTACTACCCCTCAAGGTTTCTTCAATCAAAATCCAAATCAGGGGAAACCTCAAGAAGAACCGGTTCAAAATTTCATGCATGAGCTGACCCAGGCAATGCGAGACTTTATGCAAAAGATAGATTCACGTATGACGGTTATAGAAAAGGGGATACTTCTTGCACAACCTCTCCCCAATCCTAAACCGCAATATGAGATAAGTGATCCCAGCTCTTCAAATCAAATGGGGCACGCTAAATCTATCACCACTCTTAGGAGTGGGAAGATCATTGATAAAACCCTCCTGGTTAGGCCCGAAAAGCCTCAAAAACTAGAAGAGGACAACAATAATGGATCTAGTGAGGCCCCACAAATATTAGAACCAGAACTTCTGGAAAAGCCAATTGCTCAATTTCCCCAATGGTTGGTCGCACCAAAACCTTTCTCTAACTCTCAGGATATCCTAGAGGTGTTGAAACAAGTGAAAGTCAACATTCCTCTACTTGATGTCGTAAAACAGGTACCTTCATATGCCAAATTCCTGAAAGACTTATGCACGACCAAACGACGACAGAGTATTCAAAAGAAGATATTTTTGACCGAGAAAGTGAGTGCCATCCTAAAGCAAGACGTGCCACAGAAATTTAAAGATCCCGGTAGCCCAACCATATCATGTGTAATCGGGCACCATCGAATTAATCATGCACTTCTTGACTTAGGAGCGAGCGTCAATCTGATTCCCTACTCGGTATACAAACAATTAGGTTTGGGTGAATTAAAATCCACCCTAACAACACTACAACTTACTGATCGCTCTGTTCGTATACCCAGAGGGATAATTGAGGATGTGTTGGTCCAAGTTGATAGATTTTACTACCCTGTAGATTTTATCATCTTGGACACCGAACCCATCAATAACATGAGCACTCAGATCCCTGTCATTCTTGGTCGCCCATTCCTTGCCTCTTCAAATGCAACTATCAATTACAGGAATGGTGTCATGATTATGTCTTTTGGGAATATGACATTGGAGTCAAACATCTTTTTCAATAACGACAGAAACTTAGAGGATGATGACGATTTCTACGACATTAACATGATTGACTCTTTAGTGGAAGATACGACACCTCTGACCTTATCCTCTGACCCTCTAGAGACGTGCCTGGCCCACTCCCATGATTTTGATGATGACATGATTAGGAAGACGTGTGCCTTGCTTGATACTGCACCGGTACTTGAAGTTAACCGGTGGAGGCCACAATTTGAAAAGTTATCCCGAACTGATGTAGTGCCTAACCTCAAGCTGCCGAAGCTTGACCTAAAACCTTTGCCCTCTGATTTGAAATATGTCTATTTAGGTCAAGATGAGACATACCCAGTGGTGATCTCAGCCCACCTGGAGAAAGAACAAGAGAGTATGCTTATATCCACTCTCATTGAGCATAAGGGAGCCCTTGGATGGACGATAGTGGATCTCAAGGGAATCGACCCCTCGATTGGTACTCACCACATATATCTTGAGGATAATACGAAGACCGCTCGACAATTACAAAGTATACTAAATCCAAACATGAGGGAAGTGGTTAAGGCCGAGGTTCTTAAACTATTGGATGTGGGTATCATATACCCCATATCCGATAGTCAATAGGTGAGTCTAACTCAGGTGGTTCCTAAGAAGTCCGGGATCACCATCGTACCCAATGCCAATAATGAACTCGTACCAACAAGAGTTACTATTGGTTGGAGAATGTGCATTGACTACAGGAAGCTGAATACCGTCACGAGGAAGGACCACTTTCCTTTACCCTTCATTGATCAAATCTTGGAAAGGCTAGCTGGTCATTCCTATTACTGTTTCCTTGACGGGTATGCGGGCTACAATCAGATTGAAATTGCTCCTGAGGATCAGGAAAAGACCACATTTACATGTCTCTATGGCACCTTTGCCTATAGAAGGATGCCATTTGGATTATGTAATGCCCCTGCCACCTTTTAGCGATGTATGATAAGTATCTTTTCTGACATAGTGGGAAAATATCTAGAGGTCTTCATGGACGATTTCTTTGTTTTCGGTTCATCTTTTAGCGAGTGCTTAAAGAGTCTTAAATGTGTGCTGAAAAGATGTGAAGAAAAGAACTTGGTACTTAATTGGGAGAAGTGTCATTTCATGGTTCATAAGGGAATTGTCCTCGGGCATATCATATCGTCCAAGGGAATCGAGGTAGATGAGGTAAAAATCGATCTTATCTCTAACCTACCTCCACCCAAGAACATCAGAGATGTGCGATCCTTCTTAGGATACACAGGGTTTTACAGACGATTCATAAAGGACTTTAGTCTCCTCTCTCGCCCCTTATGTAATCTTCTGCAAAAGGATGCACCATACGAGTGGACTGAGCAATGCCAGGAAGCTTTCACCAAGCTTAAGGGCATGTTAACTACTGCACCTATCATGCAGCCACCCGATTGGAGCCTTCCTTTTGAGCTTATGTGCGACGCTTCTAATTATACTCTTGGAGTGATTTTAGGCCAAAGAAAAGATAAGAGGCCCTACGTCATTCATTATGCAAGTAGAACTTTAAATTCTACCCAAGTGAACTACTCGACTACGGAAAAGGAGCTCCTGGCCGTAGTGTTCGCTTTGGATAAATTTAGGTCCTACCTGATCGGATCCAAGATCATTATCTACACAGATCATGCGACACTTAAGTATCTTCTTTCTAAGAATGATTCTAAGCCCCGTTTGATATGATGGATCCTTCTACTCCAAGAATTTGATTTGAAAATTAAAGATAAAAAGGGAGTAGAGAATGTAGTGGCCGATCATCTGTCTCGCCTTAATACCTCTGATTCCCCTGAGGCGACCCATATCAATGATATGTTCCCTGATGAACAACTGTTCAGAGTCTCCCATTCGCCTTGGTTCGCTAATATTGCCAATTATCTTGCCACAGGTTCCATACCGACGCAGTGGACTGCACAAGATAATAAGAAATTCTTTACCAAGGTGCGCAACTTTTTCTGGGACGATCCATATTTATTCAAATATTGCCCAGACCAAATTCTAAGGAGATGTGTGCCAGATGATGAGTATCAGAGTGTCTTCTCCTTCTATCATTCACAGGCTTGTGGTGGTCACTTTTCTGCTAAAAAGACCACGGCCAAGATTTTACAGTGTGGCTTTTATTGGCTCACTATGTTCAGAGACACTCATGAGTTTTGCAAGGCTTGTGAGAGTTGTCAAAAATTGGGAGCATTGTCCCATCGAAATATGATGCCTTTGAATCCCATCCTTATCATAGAAGCATTTGACTGCTAGGGCATCGATTTCATGGGACCATTCCCCTAATCATTTGGAAATTTATATATTTTGCTCGCCGTAGATTATGTCACTAAATGGGTCGAAGCAATCCCGTGCCGAAATAATGACCATCACACGGTCATTAAATTCTTAAAAGAGAACATCCTTTCGCGATTCGGGATGCCTCGAGCCATCATTAGTGATGGGAGCTCACACTTTTGTAATAGACCATTCAGGAGCTTAATGAAGAAATACGGTATCTCTCATAAGGTGAGCACCCCATACCATCCATAGACAAGTGGACAAGCTGAGATTTCCAATAGGGAGATCAAACATATCCTAGAGAAAATGGTTAACCCTGATCGTAAGGATTGGTCAATCCGATTGATCGATGCCTTATAGGCATCTGTACTGCTTTTAAAACCCCTATTGGAACATCTCCCTTTAGACTTGTCTATAGGAAAGCTTGTCACTTGCTTGTGGAGTTAGAACATAGAGCGTACTGGGTGATCAAAAATCTGAATTTCAATCTGGACAACGCTGGCCCGCTACGCAAACTTTAGTTGAATGAACTCGAAGAAATCCGGAACGACGCATACGAGAACTCGAGAATTTATAAGGACAGAATGAAGGCGTTTCATGACCAATGTATTCTACGAAAATCATTCACACCTGGTCAGAAAGTCCTTTTGTATAATTCTCGATTACATCTCTTTCCAGGTAAGCTTCGATCTCGTTGGACTGGCCCTTACATTGTGGTCACTGCATATCCTCATGGGGCCATTGAGATAAGAGATCCGGACAATGGCAAGGAGTTTAAAGTAAATGGACATCGCTTAAAGCCATTTGTCGAGAAAGTTGATTCAGAGGACATGTCCATACCTCTGACTGATCCTGTTTACCAGGATTGATCTCCTAGTTTGATGGACGTATAGGTAGGTTTCCTGCTTTCATAGGACTAGGGTTGTTTGTTTGTTTTATACTGCTTTAGGATAGATAGTAAACTTAGCACTCTTGGCAGACAACCTAGCTTTTCATTCCATTTTATTTTCTTAGTTCAATGTTTGTGGGTAACATTGTTGCAAACCCTCACGAGACTACAACTCATCCACTAGGGGCAACCTAGGGGTTTAAAGGCTTGTTGCATATGCTAAATGCAATCGAGAGCACCTGCGAAAGTGGTATAGGTAGGAATTTATTTTTATTTTTATTGGTTTCTCTCTTGTGCTGACCTGCTCTTACGTAGAAATCTATGGAAAGCCTCTTAATTCTTTCGTTCAGGTATTATCTTCCTATCACTTCTCATTTACTTTCGTTGTCCCATGTGCATTGTATGCTTATTCTTTTACATTGAGGACAATGTAGATTTTTTGTTAGGGGTGGGAGATTTGGTCACCTAATCAGTACTTTCTCGATCTTGAGCAAATTGTGTGAAAAAAATTTTAAAATTTTTCTGAAAATTCTTGTGAATTCGATGTGATTTTGACGATCATCATTGATTTGGAATTATAAGATATGGGTGTTGTGGATTTACGTCTCTTGGATTTAGCTGTCTAATAGATTCCATGGTTGAGTTTGAATTATCAATCTATGATTAGATGCTTTAAACATTGATTGAGTCATGATTTTACATGTCACATCTTGCTTACACATTGAAGTTTCAGTTCGATATTGAAGGAATAACCTGGTAATCCCTAAGCATGAAAGGAACCAACCTGAGAAAATTGAAAGAGTTGGGCGAATGGTCTTCACCATAGGTTTGCTCCCTATAGGTGAAGGTTCGGTTC
Organism: Magnolia sinica; assembly: GCF_029962835.1. Lineage (NCBI taxonomy): Eukaryota > Viridiplantae > Streptophyta > Magnoliopsida > Magnoliales > Magnoliaceae > Magnolia > Magnolia sinica. The sequence continues at coordinate 56,924,208 of NC_080582.1, forward strand.
CCCAAGGGTGACAATCAGAAAGGGATGGGCGACTGGTTTTCACTATAGGTTTGCTCCCTATAGGTGAAGATTTGATTCCCCTCATTGGCATTACTTTTAATCAAAAAAAATAAAATAAAAAACTAGAAGAATGAAAGAATGATCTGTGAGGAAAGTTTTGGTTATCATGAATTATCTTATTGGTTACCGATAATATCATGAAATTAAGAAGTGAACCTTAATGATAAGCCGAGATTACACGATACACCCATGGAACTCAATGTTTACAATTTTCCTGATTGTTGGATTAATACTTTGATCTTGGTTATGAAATCTACAGAGTGCTTGAGTATACGGAATGTAAAGCGCAACATTCATGAATCTTAGACTTCTAGTATCTTGATTGTTTAAAAAAAAAAAAAAAAACATCACTCAAGTTTTTAGAGATTTTCCTATAACTCTCAACTTATTTTTCGCATGCTTTGCTCGGGACTAGCAAAATGCTGGTTGGGGGTTGTGTTGAGGGTCAAATATTGCATATTAAACCCAGTTATTGCCTGCATTTATGAACATGATACTATTTAACAAACTATTTTAATCGTGTTTGTGTTGCAAGGTGACTTTAGGAGCTTGGGCTAAAAAAGGATGCTAAAAGCATGGAATTAAGGCTCAGAATGCACCAAGGCAAGGGATGGACCCCAAGGGACCAAGATCAATGGATTTACATGCCAGAGATCCGAGAAAACTGAGAAACTGAAGCTCAAGTAGCCCAAAAATCAGCCAGAATGCAAGATCACAGGGTTCTAACCATCTTCTCGGTTCGAAACTTCATACATGGTCTGAGGACTATAAATTAACCCTACATATCGAATTTCATCCATTCTATCCTTGTGAAAGAGGCCCAATAGCAAGATCAGCCCACAAATTGTTAAACTGGGGCCCACCTGCTATCTGGATATGCTTCAATTTTGGTCTCAACCACTTAAAGTAGAAGAGAAACAAGATGGATGGTGTGGATTTCTCATATACATTACAGTGGACCCCACATATAAGGTGAGAGTGCACTGTGCGGTACACTCCCGGGCCCCACCAGACTGCTCAAACCATTCAAACTCGGTTTGACCGAGTCTTCTTCACGGCACCTTCCTCTAGCGCTCAAACAGAGCTTGCGGTTGGGTGTAGTGGGCCACCATCTTGATTCGACGGTCCAATCTGGACCGTCCATCAGAATTCTACGGCCCATATCACCAAGACCTAGGTGACATAATTACAAAAGACAAGCGAGGATTGGTTCCCAACCGTTCAAAAGCAGATTAGATGGCCGTAAGATCCAGCAGTTGGGACATATCAAAAGCACTCCAAAACCATCTATCTCCACCAGAAATTTCGTCACGAAGTTAATAAATGGAGTAGATTTCCTAACAGACGCTGATTATGGGCCCCACCAAGCACCAGCGCACACCTTGTTACGCATGTCCGAGATCGTCCGAGAAATTCGAGCGGTTGTAGCCCACTGTCTTCGGTCAGACGGATAATCCAAACCGTCCATCGTGTAACTCATCCAAAAAAACCCCAAGGGATGTTGCTTTTTCGGAAAGAAAAGATTGAAGTGGGCTGTGTTCTGCTCATCTTCTTGGTTGCGTAAAGGAAGCTGCGCAGAACGTCAACCGACTCTGCTGCGGAAGCTGCCGTGCGTAAACAACCAGCCACCGCCCTCTCCTGCTATAAAGGAAAGAGAAGAAAGAGAGAAGGGAAGAAAAAAAGAGGGGAGGAATCTGATTGGAAGTTGGGGGCTGGACGTGAAGCAAAGGAGCAGGGAGAGAGTTGTTAAATTTTTATTTGTTGAATTCCTTTTTTTTCCATGACTATTTTTGAGAGATTTAACCCCATCATGTTGGGCTAAACCTCTTAGCTAGGGCTAAGAGGTGAAGCTTGTAGCGTGATGGGGAGACCTTTTGCTTGTGTTTTTATTGAATTGAATTTGATACTAGTTTGATTATGGGAATGCTGTCAGTTTTTAGTGGGCTGTTGTGACTAAAATTACAATGGGTCTGCGATAGCTTTGAGCATGTCCCTTTCCCCATATGTTTATGATGTCAGGAAGCCCTGTTGTTCACCATCGTCTCCTGGGCATGGTAGGATGATGGTATTCTTCCTAACCTTCATAGCATGTTGATTGGTTGGTAATTAGTTTAATTCTGTTGTTTGCTTTGTCTCCTGGGCATGGTTTGGTGATGGAATCCATTCTAATTCATATACCTTTCATCTCTTTAAAATTATATCAGAGGAAGTTCAGTTTAATTCCCATGATTCTTAAAGCAGGCATAAGATCTCCCTGATCTCTACAAGTGGATCCTCTGAATCCCTAGTTTCCTACCTTTGAATTCTTTAAAGCTTTAAATAATTATTTCATCATTATTCCTCAAATTACAGTTGATTTAGATTTCATCTTAGGCTAGTTCTATTTCTACCTAGTTTCAGATTACATACAGGTATCAGTCCCTTGGGATTTGACCTCGGTCCCACCGAGTTTATTACTACATCACAACCCTATACTTGGGGAGTGAACAAGTAGCCGCTGGACTCTACACGTATTATGCGATTTTGTTAAATTCCAACATAGCTTGACTTAGTTGGATTCCTCTCGACTCAATTGGATTTTTATATGCATCGGTACATCTCTCTATAGGAAATCATGTAGGTTGCTTATAAATTTATTACATAAGGGGTTTTGGTCATCCTAGACTAAAATTTAGCAAAACATTCTATTGACTCATTGACTCAACTCAGTGAGTCACCAATTTAACTATGCTTAATGATATATTTTGGATCAATGGATTGGAAGTGAAACTTACCTCTTGTATGTTGACTTCAATAACTTGATTCAACTTTGGTCTAACTCAGAAATCCATTCCACTGAATCTTCTTAGTCAGCCACCGAGTCACCTCTCACTCTTACTCGTTCCTTCTTCTTCTTCTTCTTACTCTTCTCTTCTCTTCCTTCCTTTATTTCTCTATTCCTTCTCTTCGCCTCTAGTGTTTCTTCCACTAAAACTCATCCAACAAATAAATGTGGATCCAACAACACAAAGAGACGCACGTAACTGAACTCGACTCACCTTCCTTCTAAATCTCTCTCTCTCTCTCTCATGCTTCTTTCTCTTAATTCTTATTATTTCTATATAAGCTTTCTTTTTCTGAAGACACATACATAAGGGTTTTAAAACAACTCTAGTCGGCTCACCCACAGGTTCCAGGGTTATGTTGTGTTAGGAGTAGTGGGCTAAAGCTTGATATAATGATGAGTTTAGGTAACTAGTTGAAGATATAACATAAGGTTTGATCTAATTTTAGATTAATGTGATCATACATGGTTCATGTGGGCCACACAAAGATCAGTTCGAAGGATAGATTGGGGTCTTTATAGGTTGTTACCAATGGTAGGTTCTCGAAGAAAATAATTAGTGTTTTAATTTCATAATTGAATATGATGGTTCTTTCTTTAAGTCAAAGCTTCTAGACAATCCAGATCAAGGCTATGGAGCTTGTGGTATCCATCCCTCGAATTAGTTTACCTGGTGGATTTGCGGTTTGAAGTGTTCGGCCACCCATGATCACATTGCAAGAAAGTGGAGGAGATTGCGACTATTCTTCGATGCTTACGGTTTGTTTGTAATTCAAGTGGAGATTAAATGGTTGGGATTGATTGTTAAGAGATTTATGAAATGAACGGAATAAAGAAGAATAAGAAAAGAAGAAAAGAGATCGGAGAGTTTTGTACACACAACGAGTTTCTTCTAACTTCATAGTCTCAATGAAAATTTGAACGGTGGTGAACCATCTTATGAATGGTTCTGATCAACTGAAAAGGTTTCACATGGATCGTGGGGGTTTCCAAATCAGAAGAGGAGAGAAAACTGAGAGAAATTGTTCCTTCAAAAGATTTCTCATGCTGGAGAGATTCTGACTTTGAGTTAGCTGTTTACGTGTATACACACGTGTTAAAGATAGTGAGGTACATTATGATGGTCTGGAGAAATCTACTATGGCTATTAGGTTTGCCTTAGAGATGGGTATCATTCAAGATAAGGGTCAAATCTAAAGCTTAGTGGGACGCATGATAGAAATGGTGGGGATGCATTCCAACTATTAGAAGGTCTCCTTAGCAAGTATTGATGAGTAGTTTGAATTGATAAGGTGGGTCCCACAGTTCATGCTATGATGGACGGATGAGAATATGGAGGTTCAAAGGGAGGGTTAGAATGAGAAGAGATGTAAGATGAGGGGGAAGTTGGGTTTGGTCTTTGCTTAAAGTCTTAGCAATGCATGCATGTGCACTAGTGAGGCTAAGTGGGGTACACCATGATGGTTTGGAAGGTTGGATGGAGACAAGGCATGGGTCTAAAGATAAAGCACTTCCAACGCTTAGGTGGGTCACGTTGTAGTAAAATTGTGGGAGATGAGCACCTATAGTTGAAACATCCCTAGGGTTCATGAGATGGACAGTTGGGATCAAATGGTTGATGATGCACTCCACAATCAGACGGTAGGACAAATAGGTCTATGAGGAGTATGCTCAACTATTCAGATCGATGATAAATTATGTAATGGTGTGAAGGCTCAAGATATGAAGGATGGTGTGCATGTGCGTACACCTAAGAGTGGAGTGATCTTGATAGTTAGATAGGTTATAAAAGGGTGATTGTTGAGGGTCAAATATTACATATCAGACCCCAGTTATTGCCTGATTTTACGTATATGATAATGCTTAACGTCATATTTTAATTGTGTTTTTATTGCAGGATGTAATCAGGAGCGTGGACTGAAAAATAGCACTAAAAGCATAGATTTGACACTTCGAAGTCACCAGAGCAAGGGACGCACTCCATAGAACCAAGACTGAAGAATTTACATGCCAGGGATCCGAGGAAATCAAGCCATTCACGTTAAAGAGGCCCGAAATTGGTGAAGAATGCAAGATCACATAGTTTCCGCCATCTGATTGACTTAAAACTTTATACATAGACTGAGGGCCATAAATTAACGGTACATATCAAATTTCAGCCCTCGGATCACTATACAAGTGCCCCAACTGACAGATCAGCCCATAAACCGTTGATTCTAGGCCCACCTGATATCTGAAGCTGCCTCAAATTTGGTCTTAACACCTTAAATAGGGAGGTTAATTGAATGAATGGATTGGATTTTGCAAGATCATCACAATGGGCCCCATATGTACAGGGTGTGTACATAATGTACACACGTGCCGCCGCGCACCGAACCAAGTAAGGCGGGTCAGCGCTGCTGACCCGCGTCTTCTTCTCAAAACGGTAACTGCCATTTGGCACTGTTGTAACGGACGGACGGCGTCCGTTTTACGGACGCTAGTGGGCCCCACAGAATGACCGAACGGATGATCCAAGCTGTCCACCGTGTAGAGGGCCACGAATTCATTGAACCTATGCTGACTGTTTGCACCCATGCAAGCACACGTACGCGATATAGAGGCCATAAGTGGACTGGCCTGCAACGTTTAAATTAATTTTTTGCATGATTTCTTCTCTGGTCCGAGTCAATGGGCATTCAAAACCATCCGTTTCTGACCGAAATTTTGAGGGCAATCTAATGGACGGGGTGAATTTCCATGAAAGCACCTCTGTGGGGCCCACCGATCACGACAGCGCTGGACGTGCGAAAGGCTACGCACGTCCGCGAAATCCAGTTTTCCAGGCAGTTGTGGCCCACCATCTTTGATCATATGGCAGATCTGAACCGTCCATCGTGTAGGCCAGCCAAAATACTTCCAAGAGAATAATGTAAGGAATGCGAGAGTTATGAAGCCCCGAACTTGGCTGCGAAAAGGCTTTCGCTGCGCGTGCGATAACTTTCCAAATCCGATTTCCACCACTCCAACAGCTATAAAAAGAGTTCCAAAACGTGGAGAAGGGGGTGTGCTTGAACAGGGGACGTCGGATAGAGAAAGAGAGGCGGAGAGAGAAGTGTTGGGAATTTTTATATATTTTTTCTTTATTTTTCTTCTTTTTCCTATGAATTATGTTGAGATTTAGTCTGATTATGTTAGGCTAAACCTCTTAACTAGGGCTAAGAGGTGAAGCTTGTGGCGTGATGGGACTGACTCTATGCCTTTGATTTATGCTAGACTGACTGATGTTGATTTTAGTTCAATTAAAAGAAATACTTTCAGTTTTTTTATTGGTTTATTGTGACTGAAATTACAATAGATCTGTGGTGGCTTTGAGTATTTCTTCCTCCTTTTGATGTTTATGACGTCAGGAAGCCCTATTGTTCACCATTATCTCATGGGCATGGTTGGATGACGGTATCCTTCCTAACTTTCATGCATTGTTGATTGGTTAATAATTAGTTTAATTCTGTTGTTTGCTTTGTCTCCTGGGCATGGTTTGATGATAGAATCCATTCTAATTCATATACCTTTCATCTTGTGAAGACTAGATCAAGTAAGTTCAGTTTGATTTCCATGATTCTTGATGTAGGCATAAGATCTCCCTGATCTCTACAAGTGAATCATCTGAATTCCTAGTTTCCTTCCTCTGAATTCCTTAAGTTTTAGATTAGTATTTCACCATTATTCATCAATTTATATTTGATTTCAATTTCATCTTAGGCTAGTTCTATTTCTACCTAGTTTCAGATAACGTACAGGTTTCAGTCCCTTGGGATTCGACCTCGATCTCACAGAGTTTATTGCTACATCACAACCCTATACTTGGGGAGTGAACAGTGATAGATAGGATTAATGTGTCAGATTTACATATGTAAGTCCACATAAGTGGATGTGATAATATCGGAGTTGGTTTACCATGATTGGCAATCCAAAAGTGAAGTGGATAGTCAGATGACTTCCCTAGCAACGAGTAACTACTTCAACGGTTGGTTAGATGTTTGACCGTGTATATAAACATATGTTGGGTATCGAAGGTTGTCATGAAGTGTGTGTGGGTCCAAATGTGTGTACATGAGTGCAAGTTCAAGTGTCAATCTCCAAAAAATATGAATTCAAATTGGGATGTACATGAGTATAAGTATTCATGTACATATACGAGCGTGAAAATTTTCATGATATTATAGAGGTGGTAGCCAAAAGGCCATTCAATTTTTTTTAACCTTAACAAGGAAATATATTCAAACTCCTGTGAGAATGAACCCTAGAAAGAATACTTTTGAGTTCAACAAACAGTACTTCTTTGAATTACTAAGGTGGAAGAGATTTTCAACTACCTTTTGGAAGCCAAATTCCTTAAGCTCCCATACTATAAAAAAGAAATCCATTGGTTGAAGATTTGAAGTTAGGGAAGTTCTATAAATTACATGGAACTAAAACTCACTCAACTAATAATTGTGTCATTTTCACAAATGTCATACAAGAGAACATCGATAAGGGCCTTCTTAAGTTCCTAGAGAAACAAAAGGAGGTTATGAGAATCGACACAGATTCGTTCCCGAATATCACTAATGCGAATGTCGTCTTACCCAACCTTGAAACACTAAAATAACATGTTGCGAAGGCAACAACATCTACATTCTATCCTACAAAGAAGCCAGCCACACAGCTTGTGAAGAAGCTCCCCAAGAAATCGCAAAATCCATCTTTCAAGACTCTCATGGGGCACGATCAGATCACTGCTAGAAAGGCCCTAGCCATGGACTGACCCACTAATTGTGTGTTGTGTGATCGCTACTCTAAACAGATTCACAACCAACAATCGTCCCAACCAAGCCACAAAATATATCCTCACGATAGTCTTAATAGAGAGAGGGGCTTAGTGATTTTGCATAGAAGAATGCAGTAATACCTCGACAATATTGACTAGGTGGGCCATGTCACAAAACTGAATGGTGCTATGACCACAATGTCAATATTCTACATAACTTCCAAGAAATAAGAAAAGATTCTTTATTCCAAGGTAAGAGCATAAGGGACTATGATTGGAGACTTTCACAACTCCATCAAACCCCAAAGTGACACATTCCGAACACTTATGATCATGAAGCAAATAACCATTCCAGACACTCGAGATTAGATAAACCTACATCAATACGAGTTGTTTCTATGGCTCTAGAAGAACTGAAGAATCGTTTCGATGAGAGTCATGCCAGAAAAAGAACATTTTCTCCCTCGACCAATCATGGTACAACAACACGAGAAGATAAGATCCAAGGAACTCCCTATCACCTTGACATGATAGAAATTACAAGAATCAAACTTCCTTGGACCCAAAGTTATTTTCAAGGATGACTCTTTTTGACAAGATCACATAAGTCTGAAAATTAAGAAGCAATTTGCAACACCAAAAGAAAAATATAATAAAAGGAAGCAAAATAGGTACGATAGTAAGAAGGCATAACCCTTTAGTCGATTGTCCAACCTAAAAGAAAGTACAAAGTAGTTGATTGACTAAAGTCATGGTCGAGGGCCTGGGAAAGGCCAAACAAAAGATAAATAATAATGGCTAGAGCTAAAGATCAAGTTATGACTTTTCATCCCTATAAAAAAATAGATAATTAGTCTGGTCACATTCACAAGAGAAGTAATTGTCGTAATAAAAAAATGTAAAGAGAATGGCCCATTTGGCACAAAATTAATAGCAAAATATCAAAATAAGTAGTCAAACGTCGATGTTAGATGACTTAGTTAACCCCATCAGCCAACTATTATTATGTTTGTGCATTAACTTAGATTTAGAGATACTCAAGCCTTAGATGTACTCGAGCATCTCCAGAAACTTTCCTGATTTAATAGGCAAATGGATGTGTGTATACATGATGTAAGGACTCATAGACTTAGGAAATGTGTACATGAAATTTCGATTCAGGAACCCCGACTCCATTGAAACCTTGTAGGACATTCGAATGAACAAATCTGACAGTATGAAATTTGATTCGACACCTTTAGGAAGAGTTTAATTTTGCCTTATCACCCTGATTGTATATTGAACCTTGTGATTTACAAATTGTATGCTATGATCTAAGAGGAAATGACCACTAATTTATCTGAATTATTGAATCATAATGAAGATCCACCGAAGAATATATTTAACCAATGAATCAGATTGTGATTGTTTGATGTACATGACCCGAACGAACTAAACTACCCTTGTGGCATAGAGAATCAAATTAATTCGATTAAATACCCTTAAGTAGAAAATAAATGCACTCCATAAACTATACCATATACTTAACAGTGCCCTCTACAAAACTAGTATCAAGATCTATAAAATTTTATTCTTAAAATCACCTTAAAGGTGACTAAAATGCCCAAAAGAGCTCTAACCATTCGTTGATGGGCCATCAATCGAAAACTATATGGAAACATTCGCCTTAGTGGACTTGACATTTCACCTGGATTGAATTGTTGAGACCCGTTGCCGGATTACACAACTTAAGCCTGAACTCGAGCACATGTATATGTGTGAACCACCCCAACTTCTTGGATTTCTCTATATAAGGGAAACCCTTACTATAATTTAGAGAGAGAGAGAGAGAGAAAGATGGAATTAGGGATTTTTTAGGGTTTAGAAATAGGGTTTTTTGCTGGATCCTCCAAATCGGATGTCGTTGTTCCATCCGATTGCGATTTATTGGCAACCAGAGGTAAGCCTACGTTCTACATCCAAAATTAGGAATCTGAATCATAATTTCCTTATTCTAATTGGATTTTATTCAAATTCATGTAGGAAATTAGGTTTTTCTTTCAAATCTCGAACCTTAGTTGATGTTAGTACATGAAATTGTGTGATGCCCCATCACTGTGGTCACATGTGGGCAGGCGCACATGTGGGCAGGTCTTGAGGTGGCTGGTAGGCTACTCTGTAGCTGACAGGCTACTATGCACACAGTGAAGGAGGAACTTTGTCCCACATCAGAAGCGTTGTTCGAAATTGTGGTGACTATAAGTTGAGTTCCTTCCTTAACAAGCATGACACGTTTTAAATTCGTGAGTTTTAATAAAGCGGACAATATCATGTGCTGTGGGGATGAGCCTAACAGATCTTATCCGAAAGTGAGGACTATTCTTCTAAGTTAACATTTGTCAGCTCATGATAGTTTCTGTTGATGTAGTTTTCTGATAGACCCTTCTTAGACTCATGAGTGTCTGCACATAAAACAAACAAGGAAGACCCTGGCTGTTGTAGGGGACCCTCCGATGCCAAAGTCACAGATCTGGGTCATTGTAGAAATGAATCTTAAAGGAAAAGCGTCATCACTGTGTATAGGTTTTTGAGTTGAATTTTTGTGTATACCTTCACCATTTATGAGCCTTCCTATTTATAATAGAGGGAAGATTACACAGTCGGAAGATCTTTTCTGTTAGAGGGAAGATCACACCATTGGAGATCTTTTCTGTTTAAGATTCCTAGTATGTCGAAGATCATCCCGAGATCTTCTACGTCTGAAATCTCTAGGATTCCAATCTTATCCCCCACCTTTGGGTCATTTGCTTTGGATAAGATTGAATGTCAATTGAAAAGCGATAGATCTGTTCAACCCCTAGGTAAGATTGGATGGTAGAGGTAGACGATGCCTCGGAGATAAGCAATACTGAGCTATCAGTAGGTCAGTATCATTCTGATGATAATATCGACCAAGCAAGCTTGTGATGTCCTTCTGATCATTGACGCCAGTAGCTCTTAGCTTCCTTTGCTAAGCCTGACAGCTCTATTAAGTTGTTCTTCGGGGAAGTTCATCGGAGGTCATGCCTACCTGTGGTTGTATTGACATATCTTATGGTCGGCCCTGCTCTGACTGTAGTTATCCTTCGAGTAGCTTGGTATATGTCACGCCCCAAACTTGGAAACCGGGCTCACAAAATTCTCGATCACCGAATCCGGTACCGACAGCCTTCGTAGTACCCCATTCTCAGCTCCCAGCGCGCATGCGCCAGATTCCGATCCTGGGATTCTACAAGGAGGATTTCCAACATACTTTTGTCCCGTAATAAGCACAACCACAAGTTTACCCAAATCACAAGAACAACATCATCACCACATATCCACTAATATAATCATTCGAGTACAATAATAAAATGAAAATACAATATAAAGGTATTAAAGAAATACTCCAAAAGCTCCACCGCACGCTCCTCCCTCAGATCGGCTGCATCCTAACATCACCTGCATGCATTTATCGTGCATAAGCTTACAAAAGCTTAGAGGGTGGTGTAAGTATATCCTCAAGATAAGTGCCAAGTATACCATAAAGTCCATAAATCATACATCATCGGAATAAGTGAAAATATACTGGTAAGTCCATGAGTGCTATCAGCCGTACCAAGGCTATGGGATTCAAAACATAATAAGACAATAACAGATGCTGATGATGCAATGCAATATGCAAATCCTGACGAGTCACGAATACCATCAACCTCATCTAGGCTATATAAGTGCAAAAACATAGTAACCCAAAATGTTATGTACTGCAGATGCAATGTGATATGCAGTGCGAATGAAATGACCATGCTGAAATGTGAAGTCGGGATGATAGTATGAAGAATCACAGGTTATGGGGTCCATCACAAGGGACTTCTATCTAAACCAGTCCCATACCTAAATTTAGATAGTCAGACACAATGTGGTAAACTCCTAATCTCAGGTTAGTCGCGCGCCCAACCGAAATCCTGGCTATGCAATGGTACACGTAACAAATAGTTACGCACCACCAGCCCAAGTGGGTAGTGAATGAATGAATGAATGGATATGCAATTCCTGCTCAATAAGTCCACATATCAATATGGTTATTCTCTGGGGAAGTCACCGGGGTCTATTACACTCGACACCGACTGCCTCCTTCGTAGCTGCATAGCCTAGCGAGCGGAATAGACCTTACTATCCGCCTGACCAGTAGTATGCCAATACCTACCCAGCTCATTGATAGCGAACCCATTTATGAGCTGGTCATACTTAGCCTAGCTTATAGCCCCCTCACTCTAGCGGATAAGGTCACACCCCCTCCTAACTGACCACGACACAGTGGGAGACGTGGCTTACTGGTATTCGGCACTTGGGCGCTCATGTTCCAATCGGTCTAGACGTTGGGGCTACTCCTGGCCTCGGAGGTTCTGGGATTTTCACCCAAGGACATCCTAAGTGCCCGTAGTGCTAGAACTAAATATTTTTGGTGTCCCATCTGGCCATCCACGATGTGTCTGTGGAGGCCACGACTCTAATGTTGCTAGGGCGTACAATGATCAAGTCACATATATGCGAGATACATGAGTCACACTATCTAGTCATGCAGTAATCCTGCCCGTACAACGCGATAATGTGGGCACTCCGTCTCATAAGGAGTCCTGTAAATAGTCTGCCCAATGGCGTATGCAATGATCAGTTACTACTCATATCAAGCATACATATGATGCATATGACATGAGTCATGGAATTATACTAAGCATGTTATAAAGTAATGAACTATCCTTACAATGCAAATAGGCTTAGACGGCCAACACATAACAAGTATGGGCCTATCAATGGGCATTAGGGAGAGTTATAATGCAAACATTTAACCAACATTGCTCACAAGGCATGGCCCGCCATAAATGTCATTACATAACCCATGGTGGAATCACACAATGTAATAGACCTTGTATACATCCCAATGGGCCTTGACCCATGGGCCTCAAATACATCAAATGAGCCTCATCATATGGCCCTTATATATGTCAAGGTGGGCCTCAACAACGGGCCTTATACACATCACAGTGGGCCTTAATAACAGGCCTTATACACATCAAGGTGGGCCTCATTAACGAGCCATGAATACATGATAATGGGTCTCAACCCATGGGCTCTAAATACATCACAATGGGCCTCAACCCATGGGCCCTAATACATCACAATGGGCCTCAACCCATGAGCCCTAATACATCACAATGGGCCTTAACCCATGGACTCGAAATACATCACCATGGGCCTCAAATACATCAAAGGGGCCTCATCATATGGTCCTCATACACATCATGGTGGGCCCCAATAATGGGCCTAATCACATGGGCCTCATGCATATATCAAAGTGGGCTTCAATGGTTAGACACAAATAAATCAAGATGGGCCTCATACATATACCAAGGTGGTTTTAGTGGTGGAGTTTCAATGCTCACATTGCCGTGTGGTCCACTTGATAAATAGATCTGTCTTATTTCGTTTCAAGCCTTAAAATGAGCTTGCCCAAAAGGTTGGATGGCTTGGATGCAACACATGCATCATGGTGGGTCCCATATAGACGGATGGCATGGATGAAACAGGTGGGTTCTACGAAGGGCCCACTATCAGGTATATTATTATATATTATATATAATATATACAATATAAAATATACGCGCACACACGCACACACAGAGCACACTAGGTGCAGGCCCCACACGTGGGATGGGTCCCACCGTCTAGTACTATGGATGGTGCGGATAGAACATATAAATCATAGTGAGTTCCACCGTCCACGGTCAGTGGACGATGTGAATGAAACATATACATCACTGTGGGTCCCACCATAATGCTTATTTGCAATCCAACCCGTTCGTAAGGTCACACGGACCTGGATGAAAAGGAAAAATAAATTCCATCTCGATCCAAAGCTTCTGTGACCCAGAAAAGGGTTTCAATGGCTGACGTTCAATCCCGCTGTTTCCTACCGTGTGGGCCACCTGAGTTCCAGATAGGGCTAATTTTTAGGGATGGCCCACAGCCCTAAGGGGCCCACAAAATGGACAATGTGGATATACATAACACATTATGGTGGGGCCCACGGATGGGACCGTGGGTCCCTGCTCGTCCGCCCGCCAGCGCAGCGGAGCTGCCTGCACCTCTGATAGCAGTAGCGTCAGCTGCTGCATGTTTTATTTTTTATTTTCCTTTATTTTGTTTCCTATGGTGTTTCACAGGTGGGGCCCGCATCAGGGAAATCCGACACTACTATTGATCCCCATAGCTCAAGACAAGCCGAACGAGTCCAATATTCAACCTATTTTCAGGTACAGAAACATCAGGGTAAATTTCAATGGTAAAGCCACTGTTTGCTATGCTATGGCCTGCTAGAAAGTTGGATCAACCTCATTTTTTGGCTCAACGCCTAAAATGAAGTGGGAAAAGGAACGAACAGCGTGGATTAAGTCCATACATCAAGCTGGGGCCCACACAAGTGGCCCTCCCCAAAGCCTAAAATTCAAACTATTTTCTGTGAGTACACCCTCACTGCCCGTTCATACTTCACAAAACACGTCCAGCGTCCCTGGACGCTGGACGGTTTGAATGTCTTTAAGGTGGCCCCACATGGACGTGGCCCACTTAAAAAATCAATATGATATTTGTGTCTCCTCATCACCCAAGGTAGGGCCCACATGGTTTGGGCGGATGGATCCAACACGTCCATCAAGTGGGTCCCACAAAGGTGGACGACTTGAATAAAATGCACATATCATGAGGCCATGAACAAGGGAAACAGAGAGAGAGAGAGAGAGAGAGAGAGAGAGAGAAAGATCGAGTGATGGAGGGACCCCAGCATATGGGCCCTCCCTTCCCTGATTTACAACATACATTAAGTGGGTCCCATTACATAAGGGCTCACCGATCAAAATCAATGGTGGAGATCTGTTCTCCACCGAAATGGAAGGTCTAGATGACCCTATCCATGCAAGGAAAATAAACATCATGATGGGGTCCATGGAGGATGGCCCCATCATGAAATGATCATGAGGATCAAGATGGGCCATCGGCCACTTCTAGGGTCCAAAGTGAGATCCATACCATCAATTGGTAGGCCTCACTTGGCCCATCATAAAAACATGAAATGTAGGCTATAGAAGCACCCACCGTTCGATCTTCTTGGTCCGTTGGAATGTCGGTCTCCTTGAGCTTCACTTTGATGCTGGAAGATGATAAGTGAATGGCTAGGATGAAAGATTTGGGGTGGGAAGTGGGCCACACAAAACACACTTTCTCACATGGAAAACTATGGACGTCCACCACTTTTCTCTTCTTTAGTGTTGCTTGGAAAGTGTGAAGAGAAAGAGAGGGAGAGATGGGATGTAAGGAGAGAGAGTGATAGATGTGAGTGATGGATGAGATGATGGTATACTTGACATGTATGGGTATGTAAGAGAGAGGGTGAGAAAGAGTTGACTTGGTGGTTGCTTGTCTTGGAGAGAAAGAAAGCATTGATTAATTGATTGATTGATTTGAGTGATTGATTGATGGGACATGTTGTAGAGATTATCTTGGGATTGCAAATGCACGGTGTTTTCTTCAAAATAAACGTCAGTCTACATCTCCCTGCCAAGGTATCGATCGGTATGTAAGACGCGGCGTTGGAACCACGGTGACGGTGCGGTTGCAATGGTACAAGTCTCGGATTAAGCCGACCCAAATCTATAGGATATGACTTAGGGTTGCGCGCAAACATTGATTATAGGTCACAGATTGTCGAAATTCGTCAGGAAGGATCGCGGGAGTCGATGGAATAGTAAGGACTAGGACACGGGTCTTAGAGTGTAACGCCCCAAATTTCAGGGGTCGAGTATAAACTCGGCTCCTGAATTTCCAGGTGCCACGTATGCCCCAATGGGCTCCAGATTCCAATGCATTTGGGTTTATTCATAAGCAATGAGGAGTTAAGTAAACCATAAGTATGAGAATATTATAAAATATAAATACGAGCTGCTAAACATGTAAGATATCCAAAATACAGTGCCAAGAAAACCCAAACCGGGAACTAGTCCCACCCAGATAAATATCCCAAATTAACTAGGGCCCTGTCCTATGTCCCGCAATCATCCAAACATAAACTAGAAGAAACCGTTGAAAGTTTGATAGTACGCTTGCTCCTCCTCATCGTCCATGCCTGTATCCTTGAGCACATCCAGTTCTATTGACCCTGCATCTATGATAGGTTTTAGTTGGTGTTTTAAAATACCATCTCAGAGTGGGAGTGAGTAGCTAACTCAGTGGTACCATTAGCAATAGGCTACACAAATTATCAAACATAAAATAAATTTAGTGAACAACATACATCATAGAATCCTAAGTACTGTTGATTAATGCAATGCATGGCTTAATGATATGATGCATGCCCCTCACCACCAACACTTCCTCAAGTGATGACATCTAACGATCGCAATGACCAACACTCCCTCAGTTGCGACCTCTACCGAATCGCCACAATATATAATGCAATGATATGTAACATGTTAGCCCAGTTGATTAATTAGATTCATTCACCTAGAAGATTGGAAAAACCAAAATACCCTTAATGGAAGTATTGCCTTAATTCGATCACGTGACACAAATGTCGTGGTCATATGATTCTCGCGATCCTTAGCCCTTGTCGGTTCGTTAATCTCATGATTCTTAAGCTCAGACGAAAAATAGTTGGAACTTTAATGTCCTACTCGCGGTCACTATGCGGAGGTCGTCACCCTAGCATAGGCCGACAACACAGGCACAGTATGTCATATCACCGTCCCCTGCTCATGAGTCTAGGTGCTCACTAGTCACTACGGGGAGGCTCGTCACCTCAGCGTAGGCTGACAACATAAGCATAGTATCCCATACCACCATCCCCGGCTCAGGAGTCTTATGGGCCGTAAATCATAATTAATAGTGGGTGCAGGGGTCTTAGGGTACTTGGGGTTTATACAGGCGTGTTCAAATATGGTTAACATACAAGGATGACCGATTTGTGAGCTAATATACTTAGACAAGCTGAACCATAAACTGATTGGCCTGAGAACGGCGTCTCGTGTAGTTCAACTACGGCCGACAACTTACAGTTTAACTAGTCAGGCTAGATTTACTCATGGGCTGATCCAACGGAAGGTCACCCAAGTGATTTCAGTTAATCGGCCAATCCATAAGGGGCATATGCACTAATAGACATCATGTATCATCAAATTTAGGGATATATCACACATAATAAGCATCATTTCAGCAAGTTAAGTACTTGGACAATAAACATTAAACTCTACTAAATTTGTAAGGGTCATGTTCATTACATTCCAACCATTTAACAAGATGGACAGCCATACACCCATTCACAGCAATTTAATTTCACATACACCAGCATGAATCATACAAATAAGTCATGTAGTGGGAATTGTATGAAATTAATTTAGCAATTTAGTAATTTGTCAACATTCATTCCTGCAATGTCTAGCATAAATGACATGCAACAAGATTTAACAGCAAATTAGCAACACTCGGGGAAATTGAAGGCTTACACCCTAATTAGACATGCAAATCAGCATTCCACGTATTTGGGGATGTTCGGGCCTAAACCCCATCCGTCATTTTTAGGAAATCCTAGACCTATAGTCCCAATCATGCATTTCAGAAGAAATTCCAGCAACATGCAATACCAATGCACCACACACATTCACTAAATCTACGTTAGGCACCATAATCGGCCACCTAAAAGTAATGGCCCACACGTATTGTCTTTTGGGGGTCTTTAGAGTTGCTTTAGCGTCGACGGGTCCGCAAACTTGATGTGCCAGAACCCTATGTCATACGAATTGTGCTATAAGGTGCATGCATGTAATTTACAGCTAGGGATAGATGGATGGGAGTTCACATTTTTACCTTGGACTGAACATGGCTCATTCTTATGGCGATTAAGTAGAAATTCCCGACAATGTGGAGATGATTATGTGAGGAATTCCAATCCCCAAGCACAACATGCACCCACACACCACTCTCTCTCCCTCTCTTTCTCTCTCCTCTCCTCTCCTCTCTCTCTCTCTCTCTCTCTCTCTCCCCTCTCCCAGCTGCTGGAAATGGTTGTAGAAATGAGGGAGAAAAGGCTGAAATGGGTTATATACCTTGAAATTAAACCAGATGGCCCTGAGGTTCTGGTAAGTGCTTCAAACGGTTTTGTGGGGCCCATATCTAGCTATTGGGGCTGCCCTAATGCCCCCATGGCCCATCTAATTCATTAGTGAGTGCCCCATGGTCCGATGAAGGGCTGTGCAAAGTTTGACAGCAAACGGATGCGGAGTTTTTTCGCGATGGTTCGATTTACAATCAACGTTCACCGTTTCTCGATCGGGGGTCAGATTTGGTGAATGAGTGTAGGGAAATATTTTTAACCTATGGTACAAATTTAGGTGAAATTCGACGGTTGAGATGTTCTAATTTATTGACCTAAGTGGTGGGGCCATTTGTTTTAAAATTTAGATTTTTGGCCAATACTTGGGAGAGTTGCATTTTACAAGTGCTAACTAGACGACGCAAATCGTCTGTTTCTAGGCATCGTTTGAGTCATTTCCCGTGATGGACCACAAGCTCAGTGAGATGGACATTACTCTATAATTTCAGAACCAGCGACCCACTCAGAACTAGCGGCCCACTAACGACGGTCTAGAGCTTGTTCGGGTAATCAGGGCACTTTTGGAATAAATTGGGTAGGGAGATTTCTTAGGTGCAATGGTTGAGGTATAGATTAACTAAGTTCACAATATGACCTATTCGAAATTAGTGAAAATAGTGATTTAGTCATGATCACTCTAAACCGTCGGTTTTAGGCTAAAAGAGTAACTGAGTTGATTTGGTTTATTATAAGGTTCGACCCATAACTGGCTCGGGTTTGCGTAGATCTCTAATTAAGTTATGGTAGTTTTCTTAGTCAGTGGTAGGTCGGTTAGATTTGGGCCCTATGTGAACAAATCATGAGGCTGAACTCGATGTTTAAGTGATCGGTTGGATTCATTGGTCTTTTACAGTTGATCAATCCTATTTATACGATTCTTATCGGTACCAGCCATGTATAAGCCCATCTCAAGTATCAAGGGTCAGTAAGTGATGATGTGGCTAGTTATAAAAAAAGAAAATTTTAAGAATTTTTTTTTTGGTAATTCAAATTAGCGAAAATTCGGGGTGTTACACTTGGCCCATTAGTTTGTGCTAGTTGCTGGTTTGATCTCCTTTCATGAGTCACCCCATTTTTCCCATAACAGTAAGCCCCCTACTTTCGAGTCGGTTGCACAAACTCAGAGTATAGGTCGGAAGCTCCTAGGTTGGACTGTTCCTCCATAAATGCTGATCATGGCGGCCAGCATGGGAGTCAAGGTAGTGTGTCGTGGCTCGAGGTCGCGTGAGTTGTCAGGCCATCTTTTCGGTATCTGACCAATGAGAGATTGATGCATGGCCATTTCTTGGTAATAGGGTCGAGCAACTAGTGGGGTCGCACCACGTGTTGAGACAGGGTAATCGAGGGGGTGTCATATGGGGTCTGCATTAATGGGGGCATTTAACCGTTGCCATGTGGCTCCCCTGTATAAGCAAACCCTAACCTTTGGTCGAGTCCGTTTGCATTTTCCCTCTGCTTCTTTCCTGTTTGTATTCAAATCCTTAGCTTCTGTGTGCAAAGGTAATTTTCAACAATTTAGTTTTGTGAAGTTATCAGCGACAGGGAGACATCCTCCTTCCGGTGAGCCCTGCTCTTTAAATCACCCCTCCCTTTCTCCTTTTCTTCTTCATTATCGACTTCCAGCATTTGTTGAGTTAGCTGCCATGTCAGATTCACTAAGCTCATGGGACGGGGCCTCTGGCGGTGACAATGAGGTAAGTAGCCTCTTCTTGATGTCGAACCCACTGTTGCTGTTGGTGATGATAAGCGACGTCGATTTCCAAGCGTCGCAATCATCGCGAATGCTGAAGACATCCCCAGCAGAGTGGCCAGTTAGGGCAGAGTGTGATCTGCCTGTTGAAGGGGAGTTAGATGAATCCCCTGGGGAGGATCAGGAAGAGGAGAGGGTCCTGTGAGGTCATCCCTCAAGGAGGCTGACTTAGCTCGGATTAGACTGGGGTACCATGTACCCGAGTCGGTAGTCCTCCAAGTCCCTTCACCGGATGAGCTCCCTACTCATCCTCTAGAGGGAACAATTGCCATATTTCAGGTACCCCTTCAATGTGGCTTGAAGCTCCCTCTGCAAAGCATAATAAGACAGGTGCTTGCTCGTCTAGAGTTGGCTTCGGGACAGCTGATCCCCAATGCTTGGAGGGCATTGATCAACTAATTCATCCTTTGGTCTGACCTCAAGCAACTTGACCTTACCGTTGACGAATTCCTCCACATGTACCAAGTGAAGCCCAACCGTTTTCATAAGGGCTGGTATTACCTCTTCGCATGGAGGGGGACCGGAGGGGGTATGATCACAAATGTTTAGACTTTCAATAAAAACTGGAAGGATAGGTGGTTCTGGGCTTCTGGTATTTGGGAAGTACCGGGCTTGACTTCGCATTGTGGCGTGGTTCCCATCGCATTCATTGCTCTAGGTCGGCTTTCCTTAGACTTAACTCTTTTTTGGTCGTTTCTTAATTGGTCGATCTCTGGTGTTCTTAATAGTTCGTGCATGCCTTCTTTGATGCAAATATTTCCAAACTCCCTTCCTTCCTCGGAGACGAATCTCTTGCTCTGATCCAGGGAGCAAGGTCATTGGGAGAGGAAAATTGATCTTGGAGAAGACTTCTTCAACCGAAGCTTCTACTTAAGTCAGGTTTTAACACTGACCTCACAGGTAAGAGCTTTGGCCGACCTTTAGGACTTAGAAAATTTTATAAATTTGTAACTTAATCCCCTTCCGTTCTAACTGATGTAGAAATGCTTGAAGCTCGTCCTCTATTAAAGCCTGTCTCAAAGCGCAAGGCACCTCTCCCCGAGGAGACTGTGCCGACGAAGAAGATGAAGAAGACGAAGATGACCTCCAAGAGTAAGAGGAGAGTCGGTCCTTCATCTCCTATTATCATGAAGGTTGAAGATGAGACGGCGATTACTGAGCCCACCCTTGTTGTTGATGAAGTGACGGTCAAGACGACCACTCACAAGAAGTCTCATCTCGCAGAGGTTCGAGGAGCTGCTGAGCCTTCTTCTGAGGCTCGGCCCATAGAGGCCAGTGATACCAGCAGGCCTCCTGCTAGGCCTTCTGAGGCTCGAGAGGGAGGACAACATGCGGGGTCATAGAGGACTTGATGCCTTGGGCAGACTGGCATATACCCAATGATGAATTCCTCACCATGTTAGACTCTCCACCAGACGTGATCCTTACGTCTGTGATGAAGATTTTACTTAGAGTGAGTTGATCCTTTAAGTACTTGTTGTTTTCCCTTTTCTCTGTTCAATTTTTAACATCTTTCCTTCTCCTTTGGTAGTTTGCCCCTTGCTTGCTAAAGGTCCACCCTGATATTGTACATTTGCAGAAGGAGGTGTGGGAGAACGAGAACAAAATCTTGCATAAGGGAGTTGAACCCGAACAATTCCGCATTGCTGCCGAGGAATCTCGGGCTGCGGCTGTTGTGGCTGACTAAGCTCGATCTGTTTCGGAGGCTCGAGCTTCAGATCTGACGGCCGAGCTAGAGGTGACAAAGAAGCTTCTTGCTGAGGCTTCTGATAGGTCGGCTTAATGGGGGGCTGACAATGCAGAGCTGAAGGCAAAGCTTGAGAAGGCTGAGGTAGAGGCTCAGGTGGCTATCTCCTCAGCTTAAGTGGCTGCCGTTAAGGAATTCAAGTCCTCCGGAGAATATTTGGAAGATAGAGATGCCTTATACTGGACGACATTCATGAAGTGCATCGAAGAGGTTAAGGAGGCCTATCCAGAACTAGACCTCTCTGGCTTCAAGGATTCTAGCTCTGATTTCGATGCTCTTGCTGAAGATGTGCCTTCCGAGCAGCAACCTAAGGCTTAAAGACAAGTTCCCTTTGTATCTTTAATTTTGTGAACTTTAATGTAATGCGCTCGTTGGAGCTTTATCAATATAATTTACCTTTTGGCATAGTGTTTATATGCGAATTTCTCTTAAGTAGATAGATCAGATCAAGTAGATAGATTAGATCAAGTAGATGGGTCGGATCTAGGGTCGATCCGTTGAATACCTTAGTTGTGGTAGCGATTGAAAGTTTGCTCCTCCTTTCAAGATCCAATCAGTCGACTTGAGTTTTCCCCTTTGTACTAGGGAGAACCCTTAATAGTATTCTACTTACCATGTAAGTACTAGTATTCTAGAACCCGACCTCCACTTGGGGGGTCAGTGCATTGATAGGGGCTATTCTTCCCAGTTATCTTGGGAAGCCATTTGTAATTGTATCGGCGAACAATTATTTTTAGGCATGGAAGTAAGAAATAGACTGCAGGACTTCATTGCACTAACTTGAACGAGGCCAGTGCATAGTAAACTATGCAATCGATATGTATTAGTCCCTTAAGAATGGTAAATCTTAAGATGTTTAGCATTTCATGGGTGAGGTAACAGCTGACCTTCCAGATCTTCAAGATGGTATGATCTAGGTTGACTTGTACTTATCACCACGTAAGGTCCTTCCCAGTTAAGGCTAAAGGTTCCTGAGCCAAGTTCCTTAGTATTTTGGAAGGTTTTTCGAAGGACTAAGTCCCTGGCTCGGAACCTCCTAACTTTTACCTTAGCATTGTAGAAATGAGCTACTTGTTGTTGTTGGATTGCAGTTTGGATCCGAGCTTGTTCTCTTCTTTCCTCAAGAAGATCAAGGTCGAGAGCCATTAGCTCGGAGTTCTTTCATATTCCACAATTGGTCATCGATTTCCAAGACCTCTGCCATTAAACCTTCTTTCCATGCCTTGCTCTGGTTATGTGTAGCTTTTAGGTCCATGGAATTCTAGGGCATCCTTTTTTCGGCATTGAAGAATTTCTCTACTTGATTGTACTCTCACCTTGCCTCTTAATAATCCATAGCTACCACCATTATGTCTTTCGCCGACTCTAACTTCAACAACAATTTCGCGAATCTGGTTTACCAGAGGGGGGATTTCATTTAAATGATCTAAATGAATCAAAGTGAGCAGATCCATCTTAGGAGTTCCCACACCCATTCCTTTTAACCTTTTTAATTCACCATCATCCGGACAATTTTCAACCATTGCTTCCTCCTCCTACAAGATTACTTCAATTGAAGCAAAGACATCGACCTCTTTATAGGCAAACGCCCTGGGATGTCTTCATTATTGTAACCCTAGGGATCTTGTGTAGTTGAGAACTATAAGGACTGTTTGCTGGCCTCATGGGGATTAGGCTTAGTAAATGGTTGATCGGATGTCTAAACATTTCTAAATCAAACGAAGATTCTGAAATTAGAGCGAAAAATGGATTAATGGTTAAATTAGTAGACAAACTGATGGCCGAAGGAATTTTAAGCACCCTAGATTTTGTCTCCTTATGGGACCCTCACTTTGTTCAGCCACGACTTCAAGACTATCTGTCAAGTCAATCATCTCACTGCTTCCTTTCGTGATGAAGATTGAAGACTGACCAGTGTTCATCCGAGTGTGAATATCAAGCTTGGTCCATTTGGTTCCCTTGATAGCGTTAGGTTAATTATATGGGACAACAACACCAATGGATACCTGATGTCACTTTAATAATGGTTGATGCAAGGTCCCCTCCTCAACTTGAAGTTAGGTGCTCACTGCAAAAGAAACACCGTCAAGCGGAAAAGTCAAAATATTAATAGAGTGATATTAAAACATTGATACCCTTAATAAAGATAGGACTGGCATAAATTATGATGGCCAATGTGATGACTGCAAATGGAAAAAACTGTTGGCCATGACATTTAATATTAAGAGGAGTTCCAAACTTGAAAGTAGCCCCAATCCCAATGTTAATACCTTAACAATTGTCAATCGACGTTGTCTTCTCGGCCCCACTTAGAACAATGAACTTTTTAGGACAAGTGGGTTTGCTTGACACATGTACTTTTTCCATGAGTTGTTATTCATTTTTCCTTAACATTATACTTTCTGGAGTGGTACAAGTTAAAAGAGGAGGAGCCGAAGGAGATAGAAGACTGTGCAACTCAAAGACATGGTTAAAGGACCACCTACTTGAAAAGTAGGAGGCCCACCAAGTACAGAACCCTGGAGTGGCTGATGACCGATTCAAGATCTCAGATATCGAAATGTCCGAAAACTCTTAGAAATGTCCTTATAGACAATAAAAACTTCTAATGTCAGAGAGGAATAGGTTACACAACCAACAAGAGAAACTCGAGAGGAAGAGAGAATGATTGTTGTTTCCATGTCGAGTTTGAGTCGAGTCAGGACTGAGTTGACCCGGCTCATATTCTAGTTCAGTTAGAGGTTGATTACAGATTAGAGACATTGAGAGGTGAGTCACCTCGTGCAATTTTTCATGATGTATTCTCTAAAAAATTAAATTCTTAAATCGTAAGTTATATGATATTCCTAGAAATCTAGATTATTAAATTTAAATTTAAAGTTATATTGCAAAGTACTAGAATTACAGATTGTAGTTGATTCTTGAATTGACAGTGATTGAATTTTGTGGTAATTTAAAGGAATTACATGAGAATTATAAACCATGATAAACATTAAGAATATTGTAAACTTTGTGGTTTTTGTGAAGGAATTAATGCCTTAAAAGGGCTGGAATATTGGTGGCGTGGTTTAAAATAAAGGCACGCATTTTGTAAATAAACTTAGAAATCAAATATCTACAGTAGTCTTTTTGGGCGGCTGAGCGTGTGTCGGGATCGCAACAGGTTCCCGTAGATGTACATGAAATTGAATGGTCCTTTACCAATGATCCCTTTCGATGGGGGTGTGTGTGTGTGTGTGTGTGTTTGCAACAGGTTTTTATTGCCAAGCCAATGCACTTTGGGTTGGTGAGTATGTTTACAATAGGTTCCCATTGTCGAGCCTGATGTGCCCTTTGGATGAGTGAGCATCATACAATAGGTTCCCGCTGCCAGGCGAAGAGTGCCCTTTGGATGGATGAGCATCACACAACATGTTCCCGTTGCTAGGAGAGGTGGGGTGATGAAATTGTTGGCCAACTAAGCTAAACGAATAATGAAATTCCTAATTAAAGATTGCTTATGATGATGCTATATTTCCTATATTGCATATGCATTTTGGAAAATATGATTTATGAAATTCTCTATTTTAAATTCTCTTCTAATTGTGTTTAATAAAAATCTCTTTGTACGATGTGATTGCATGTGGTAAACTATGCGAGGCTATCTCACTGGTTTTTATAAATGACCCTATGTTATGGGAAGTAAACAGTTGTAGGTAATGATTTAGAAGAAACGCTTCTAGAGGAATAGTGCTGGAAGACACATGACGAAGTTTTCGTTTTGTTTTAAATTGAGAGCTTTATTGTAATAAGGTCTCTTAGATGACCATTATATTACCAAGTTAAAGACAAGTAGGGGAAGGGAAGGAAAGAGAAGAAAGGTCACCAAAAAAAGAAGGTAGGATAGAAAACTCAATGACTATATCTAAGCCAATAAGGGAAAAGGAGGAAGGTTCAAAAGTAAAAAGTACCTGATTTGAAATTGATGGTTAAAAACACTCTAGAATGGGAGAAACCGAGGAAGAAGTAGGCTATGATTGCTGAACTGGCACGATTTCCATCTCAATCTCCTAAGTTGTAGGAGAGTATTATGCGAAGTAGAGAACATTGAAAGCGGGTTTCAAATGAGATTCAGAGTGATTAGAGCAAGAAAACAATAGAAGAAAATGAAAACGTCCTACGACACCATCTTTAGCTCTTGCTATTGATTTTTACGCTTGCAATCAATGAAAAGAAATCATAATAGATGATTTCCAACATAGAAGGTTATGCACAACTGTTGATGATTGATAGCATGTCGCTAAGTGGCATCTACCACCGCTAGTCGAAATCCTTATAATGCAACGTTGCTTCACATTGTTTGAAAACAAATAGACATGGGGGCATTGTTTATACCCACCTGTCACAGCTAGAACTAACAAGTAGGATGTAGTCGTGTGGGTGCACTTGTATAGAGGCAAAGGAAAGTGCTCGTGGAGCATAAAAGGAAGATCATGAGGATCCCAAACACCTCTCTAGAAGATGCATGTCACACCAAGAAACCTAAGATGCTCCGAGATGTATGCACAACTAAAACTCTAGAGGTGATCATTCTCCTAGAGATACATGATAAACAAGCACAGGCATTCGTACATAAAATATTTCAAAAAGCATATGTAATGCTGCAAGGTTAAGAGGTGACATCCAATGACACATGACCGAATTTAATTGGCCACACATATCCAAAGATCATGAAATGATACACCAAGAGGAGGAACCCATCTGAAAATAGAAATACAACCCGCACATGGGAGTGTAATGTTTGGCTAGCCTCGCCTAAAAAAAGTATCAAGCCAATGACACTAACTTATCATATGCAGAACCTGAGAGCCAAGGGACCATAGCCTCTCCAAGTATATAAAAGAAGCATAGAACGAAGAGCTTCAACCCCTCGCTAATACAATCAAACATAACTCTAATCTTTCTCCTCCATGGACACCTATCTTATCACAACTTAGCCTAGTTTAGCCTATCCATTTCTATCTAACACCATGCTGCAACAATTCCATATCGATTAGCGTAGCTTAGTTTAGTTACCACCTCTATCTAGCGCATCGTCACAAAAGTCGGTTTAGTTTAGATATATATCTACAACCTCATCGTTCGATGCACTCCAAATCCCCAAGTCCTCACTTAGTGATTCCCTGGTTACACATCCTGTTGACCAAAACTATGAGTATCTTAAGACCATCTAAGTTTTTCACGATTGTCTCACGACCATCCAGGTTTAGAAGATCGTCTAGTTCACGGTTGTCTCGCCCGCTCAATCAATTGTTGGTAACTTTTTTCTACTTTAATTACTTTATATCCCAATTATATTGTATCTACATTTATACTAATACAATCGACATTCAAACTTTAAATGTTGTCTTACTTATGTCATTTTTGTGGACAAATGGATTAAGTATTTTTGTCGACAAGCACAATCAAGCTATTACCATTGTGATAAAAGTCCCTGCCTTTAAAGAAAAAGGAATCCATCCGAAGGACCAATCATCCTCTTCATAAATCTGTTGATCTCTTTGTCAATCTATGACTAAGTAGTCAAACCAATCTTCACAAATCTGGTCCCAATCCGACTCTAGCACGCTCAACACTTCCATACTCATGCACACATAAACAAAATCAAGTCGTTCGTTGCACATGTGACTGTATGTCCAAACTGAATAGCGATGATTCCATTATAATAAGACCATAATTTGAGTTTCTGATTGTTTGATTAGTGTTGTTTAGAGATGTCCACCCAGAATGGGACCCAAAATTTGAATGGTCTGCCATATCTAGAACGGAACTCAAATTTTATTTTATTTTATGGTCTAGATGATTGTACATCACTTGCATATATAACAAGGGCAGGTCTCTGCCATTTACAAATGGTGCATAACAAAATAGGTTTGGATGGCATACAAAATGTAAGTTTTAATGGCTAATATTTATTGTAAGAATCAGAAGGTAAGGATGATCAATGAAGCATGATAATAAGGCCATAGCTGCAATAAGGGGTAAAATTCTACCCACTTATGTCAGACCCAACTTGGTAGGAATTATCAATGGCGAGACTATAATAGTCTATAGGGCCCACCATGTTTCACATGTAAATCCCATTTGTCCATCAAGGGATATCATTATTTGAACCATGCATACGAAAGATTGGCCTGGTAAAAAAACATTGATGGGCCTCACCAATGGGAACAATGTAAAGTTGCTCCTAAAATCTCCTAAGTTCAGGAGTGTGGCCCGCTTGATGTTTTGACCCGGTTGATCTTTGCATTTTTACTTCATTTTGGTGAGTTACACCTGCTTAACAGTTTTAAAGAAAAATACATACCATTGTGGCCTCACACACAAACCGATGGTTGGCATTCCCATACCCATTGTTCCGTGTGGTGTGGCCCACCTCCGTTGTAGATCTTGTTGATTTTTCCCTAGTCTTAAAGTTGAGGATAGAACATGGACGGAGTGCATTTTATATACATTAATCGAAGTATCCTCAATATTATCGAAATATCACCGATAGTATCAGTATCTCCAGCTCAGTAATATCGATAACACTGGTAGTGATATTGATAATGCTAATAGTATCAAAATTCTAGATATCGACGATATATCACTAAAGTATCGCTCATGTATCTCCAATATTTTTTACCATGTAAATTCCAGGTATTGCTTATATTACCAATGAATCGATATCGCCACTATATTGCAAATATTCTCAACTGTGTAAATTTTAGATTTTGCTTGTATCAGCAATGTATCAGAGATATTTTGATAATATGATCAATGTATTAATATTGCTAAAAATTTGTTTATCAAAAAAATTCATTTCAAATTATTTTATGCACATGGTCATATACAGTTTAATTTGTCGATAATAATATTGATATTACCATGATATTATGGTTATCGCAACATGGGTGATATTGACACCACAATCTTTCATTTTCTTCTCAATTGTCAACTGTTTCTTGATGAAATATTGTGTGTTGTTGATATTATGAAATATCAATAAATGTCTGCATAGAAGTTTGGATGGATAAATGAGATAGATGAGATGGTTGGAGTGATTTCTCACCGCACATGTTTTTAGACTCAATTAAATGAAAGCTTCTTTTGTATGGAATTTTTTTTAATTTCTAAATATGTAAATGTGTATATTTTAGCATCACATAGCCCTGCTGGCAACAAGCAATGACCGAGGAACTTTAAGCCTTAGAGAAAAATGGTGCTTGGGATCTAGGCCCTAACGAGAGTCCATTAGTGCCTAAGAACATCGTTCATCAGCCGCATAAAGGTTGCAGGTGCGTTGGTCCATTTCTAAATATGTAAATGTGTATATTTTAGCATCACATATTTTTCTATGTTTCTCTACATTATTATTATTATTATCAGCAATAGCAATATTATCTCCGTATTCTCAGCCAGTTAATTACATGTACAACATAGTAAGCCCCACGAGCATGGGTGCTTTAGGCGGTGCATAAAATATGAGTTGTAGGGTATTATGGCCTTAAGGCATGCATTAGTTTCCGTCTTACTGCATCCTACTGTGTAGGACTGACTCCCATACAAGATTTGTTTTATGCAGCGGTCAAACACCAAAAGCTTTAAGGGTCACCGTGTTGTCCACGTAAAAATCCACTCCATCCATCAAGGACAGCTCTTATAACGGGATCCAGATGAGGATTTCTTCAAACAAAAACACGAAGACCAGGCTCGCAACTTTCTCTGCTTCCAAATGGGCCCTTAGGATCATAAGCAATCCATGAAGGTTCCTAACAAATAGATGGATCCTGAGCATTAGATTGGAGTGTCTAAGGCATCCCATTGAAACTAGGCACGGTATAACTTATCAGTGCTTTGATGGCACTAGGGCAATTCTCATTGCTTAATATAATATTCCGGTTGGTTGTGCTTCCGTCATTCTTCTCTTTGTATATTGCATAAAAATCTTTTTTACGATTACAATGATTTTAAAATCTTAATGACTTTTATCTGTAGAACCACATTTTTATGATATTGGTGCATGCCTTGGATGGCCCCACTATGATGTGTTTTCAAAATCCATTCCAACCATCAGGTGCGGGACCGCATTTTAGGTCTAGGGCTCAAGAACCAGGCAGATTCGTGATTCATGTGGGTCAAGACAAGGGATACACCTACCCTTGATTTTTTATTTCTTACAGGACCAACCGTGAGAGGTATGTCGATCATTGGTGAGAATCTTTAGCTTCATTCGATCCCAGTTCCAAAAAGAACAAAAAAGGGTTATCCTTCTCTCTCTGTGCTTAAAAAGAGAATCAGAATTATTACAAAATGTCCAAAAGATCCAATACAATCTCTCAACAAAGTATGTATAGAATAACCGTAGCTAACTTCTAGCTAATCATGTGATTAATGTGTTAATCATAACTAACCTCCAACTAATTAAAACTAGCTCTAGCAACCAATAAATGAACCAACCATATGGTGGTGGAAATACCGATATTCTGGTTCAACATGTATCTTCAAAATTGCACCAAAATGGAATCTAGTTGTTGGATGTTGGTGCGAAAATCGATTTCCATAACCCTACAAGTTTTTCTACATTAGAATTGGAACATAGAAGGTCGTTTAGGCAATTTGAAAGTATTCGCATGCTTAGCAACCCATTAACTCAGTCCCATGAGTAGGGGTGTACACCAACCAAGTAAGCTCGGTCAGCTCGCTCAACTCGACTCGAAAAAGTTCAATTTGACTCGGTTCAAAGCTGAGTTCGAGCCGAGTCAGCTGATTTTTTGAGCTCGAACAAATTTCGAACTGAGTTTGAGCTTGCCCGAACTCGACTTGTATTGAACCCTAACTCGAATTGAACTCGGATCGAACCAGTTTGGTGATTCGGTTACTTTGATATTGATGTTGTTCACCAAGTGTTTAATCAAATGACTCAGCGAAGTGTTGGCTAGTGGCAAGGAAGGCATGTGTATGAAACAAATACCATTTTTCCTTGATTTTGATATTGTCTATAAGGTGTTTGACGAAATACTTGTAAACAACTACTGCTGTTTTACATATAGTGAGAAATTGAAAGTGCATTGCATGTATTTGTGAAAACGCCGTAGAGGCTCAATTTTGGCTCAAACTCGGCTCGAACTTGGCCCGAACTGCTGACCGAATCGAGCCGAGCCGAGTCAAGCTAAGGCCAGCTCGACTTGGTTCGACTGACTGTACCCATGAGATATGTAGATTTTACCCACTAGACTAAGGAATAAGGATAGGGGCATTTTTGCCATTTTGAAATTTTGATGCAACTCCCACAAGTGCATGTAGCAAACATAGCCCACACCCTATCTCTTTGCATGAATCTTGCACCCTTTCTCTCCTCCTTTCTTTCTCCACGTCTTGCAAATTGCTTCCTACCTCGACCTGTGTTGCAGGAGCCATACAAATAAAGCCAACAATGTAGAAAGAAATTTTTTTTTTTGGTTAGCTTGTTAGTACACACCCTTGTCTGTACACACACCCCATGTTAGCCATACAAATGCAGGAAGAATTGCTAATAGGAAACATGATGCTAATTGATTAGGGCTGAAAGTTGGGCGGGTTCAATTCCGACCCGTGACCGACCCGACATTGGGTTGGGCTTGGGCAGAATGTATCGAGTTTGGTCTCGGGCTTGGGCCATACAAACACCAACCTAATAAAACTTGGGTTGGGCTCGGGTTGAGGTCTCGGGTTGCCCAACCCAACCCAAACCCGATCAATATATAAGTTCCTGGTAAATTAATTATAATTGAGTGCAAATCACGTGTGTTGAAGGCACATGAAATTCCAATGCCATTGGGTTTCATTGGTCCATGTCATTTCCGATGACTCAAGCTAACAAGATACGCCGGATTTATCTCTCCCAGTTAGATTGCTTGATACACAATATGACTTTTAAAGGAGTAGTGGTCCTATATTTTAGCTTGTTTGTTTAGAAAAAATGAACTTCTTTACGATAAATAACTACATATATAATTAATAAAATTATAGGTACAAAAATAAGACGTGTATTGAAAATATAATAGACTAATGTAATAATGAATATATAGCATATATCTACCCAACCAACCCGGCCGAGCCCGCTTGGGTTGGGCTTGGGTTGAGAATTCCCATCCCGAGGTTGGGTTGGGTTGGGCTAGGGTTGAGCACCAACCTGACCCAACCCGCCCGCCCTATAATACCCCTTAATAAAGTCCTAATTGGATGCCTTCGTGTTGCATAATGCAAAAACAATAACTTGATGGTTGCAGTGGAAACTACATAATACTCAAGGCTAAGACCAAAGCATGAGAAAATGTTCAGAGAGCCTGGAGTGAAGGCCCAAACAATGGTATGAACCAGATGTGGGTCCTTCAGTATGCACCATAACCTTCGACGTAAAAGGAACACCATAGTGTCTGCAATGGGATGAATGCATCTCTAGCATAGGAAAGATTTATGGCTCAAGAGGGGAGGGATGCTCTGCTTAACATGGACAACATGGGGTGCCTAATTTGTCAGGGGAAGAAATCCCTTATCAACCTAAGTCCACAACCTACAGGATGTAGAGCTTTAAAAGATGGAATGCGTGTGGAATGCTAGATTGGCTAGTTACTGAGGTAACTAGCATGACAGGTTGAGGAAGCTACCTCTATCATCTGCAATTTCTCATTGGAAAGGAAAAGTTTCCCATTAGTGAGCACACGCACAACTGCATGGGAAAGAAGGGATTTTCCTCTTTATGCACTCTCTTTGAATGTGGGGAGCATACAACTCCAATAGGAAGCAGCCGTGATGGTGTGTTGAGCTACCTCAGTAGTGACTGGTTAGGAAAGGTCCTGGACTTCAACGCTGGGGTGCATGATATTCCCTGCTATAAAGGAATCAGTAAAGCTCGGTCTTTGGTTGATGGAAACATTGGAGAAGCTAGGGCATCCTACGGACTCTGTTGATTGTCCTGTAAAAGTTTGTAGAAAGAGTGCTGTTCCTCATTCGAGAGGCTCAGTTTTTTATACTCTCCCGTACCTAATGCCTCTGGATTCCACGTGATTGTCATGTACAAATCAAATTGAAGCAAGAGTTAAATAAGATAAGGAATAATACCAGCCATGATTTATGGGACAGAATGCTGGGCAATCAAGGAACATGTTCATAGGATGCGTGTAGCTGAAATGAAGATGTTGAGATGGATGAGTGGCATGATGAGGAAGGATGGAATCAGAAATGAAGCATTTGAGGGAAAACTTAGTAGCAGTGTTCAGAGTATTAGTATCGTTACATGTATTGATGACTCGGGGGATATGGAAATATGTATTAGTATCGCCAATATTATCACCAATACTTGGAAAAAATGTGAAAATGTGAAAACTTTCAGTGAAACTTTATGAGATGTTAAACATACATGGTTGAATTAATATATATATATATATATATATATATATATATATATACGTATATAAATGAAATTATATATAATAATAATAATAATAATAATAATAATAAGTTTTCATTTTATAAAAAGATGAACCATGTGTTGTTGAAAAAATCAATATAAAATAAATATATAAAATTTGTAGACAATCAATAGATCAGCAAACAATCATTAATATATAAAATTTCCACATTAATTAACATAGGAAAAACATAAATTTTCCAATATAAGAATGGGAAAAAAAAAAGGATTTCAATTTCTCTAATTTTATACTTAAATGTTACTTTTTCACCATAAATCCATGTCAATGCATAAGAATCATGCATGAACATGGATTTCCACTACAATCAATGTTAACATTTGAAATAAATAAATAAAATTACTGTGGATTTTTTGTCATCTATTAGTTCCGACTCGTCTTCGTTTCAAGTCGAGATTTCTCCCCAAATCTAAACTTTGATGCAATAAAAATCAAGAGTGATCAAAATCACCTAAGGAACAAAAAATCCCCAAAAAATGGAGACCTTTTGGGTTTTTGGAACTCATCCCAATTTTTTGTCAATTTTTGCCTTACAAATGTTTCCCTAGTATTAGTGATATTATCATTGGTATTGGGGAAATTATTGAAGGTATTGCCGATAATTCGGAACTTTTGTAAGAGCTTCTTCTCAAAACATCGTTGATATTGATAATATCACCAAATATTCCAATATTATTGAAAATATCAGTGACATTTGAAAATTTTTAACTGCCAGCAATTTCATTATCAATGACCTAGCTATAGTGATAAGATTGGTGATATGACCAATAATATCACCAATATTTGGAACACTGCTCAGGAGTAGCAGCAATAGGTAATAAAACAATAAGAAATAGACTTAGATATTTTGGCCATGTGCAATGTAGACCAAGAACTATGCAAGTTAGGCATGTGTTAGTCCATGTTGAAGGCTCTAAAAGGGCAAGGAGACGACCCAAAAAAGACTGTGGTGATAGAAAATACATGATGTCTATGGCCTAACTAAAGTTGTGGTCCTTGAGAAAGTGGAATGATGCAATGGAATTCGTGAAATAGACCCAAATTAGTTGGGTTAAGGCTTGGATGATGATGATGAAGCATTGGAGAAGCTGGGGCCTCTCCAGACTCTGCCGATTTACCCCATGACCAAGGTTGCAGAACGAGCAATTTGCTTTGAGAAAGGTATGCGTATAAGAAAGGCAGAAACCCACATCTCTTCTACGACATGATAGACACAACAAACTCCTATCAGAGGCTCGGTTGGAGGACCGCCTGTTTTACCAGGAACCCCAGTCCTTTGGGGGCATTGGCTTTCTTGGTTGGCAAAGAATGGTGGCAAGAAATGCAACCACTGATAGGAGGCTCCCACCCCTTGTGTGATTTTTCACACACAACCACCAAGATGTATCCAATGGCTGAAAATAGCAATCAAATAAATAGTAATCACCCTCTCAACCACCATGAAATACTGTTCTTTATGGTTTTGTCATACACCCAAACAAAACCTAAACAGAGTCCAAAAACAAAGGTTTGAATGGCCCATCCAGCCCAATAGGTAGGACAAGATCGGTCTACAGTAACACAGGTCCAGCAAGTTGACAGCACAAGTCCTTGAAACAGACGGCCAGAAGCAGCGGACACTATTCCCAGCATCAGACCCAAATTCACCAGCATAGTAGTATATTAACATCAGAGACAATAATCTGTAAATAACAATGGAATACCAAAGCTTGCATGTTGGGTTACCTGCTATATCTCACATGTTATAATAATATAATGAGTTAAAAGCCTAAGCTACATTTCTACATCTGCTCTCAAATGAAATCATATATATATATATATATTCCAAACCCCTCCACTGCAAGCATTTAACCATTAAAAAAAAAAAAACGAGGGCAAAAAGAAGCACATCCAACAAATATTGCAGCCAAAGGCAGGTTGCAACACTTACACATGTTTGCCACTTCTTTAAGTAGTGGAGGGGCTAAGCTGAAAGCAAAGACTTGTTGGCGAGTGCAGCTTTCTGTCACCTTTGGGGTTGATCTGAACACAATGCTCCAGTCACAGCTGGTGTAGGCATGCTGCTGGCTGACCCATTCTCTGCAGGTGGGGGCACGCCCCATTTTCCCTCTGATTCCAGTGGCTCCAAAACATGGACCCCACCATCTGTTAGCCCCACAGCAAACTGATTGGGTTCTGATGGATGTGCCGCGATCACGAGGGGGTACACAGTTGAGCTGCAGCATAGAAGGATAAGTAGATATCAGCTTCAACATGTGGTATGGTTTGAACCAAGGATTTTAACTCGGTTTCAGATCGAGACTTATCTTAGTATCGGAACGAGTCATATTGAATTGATACGACTCATCTGATACAGTACAAGTTGCCCCAAAAAAAATTGAAGAAGAAGAAAGAAAGAAAGAAAGAAAAATGATATTGACTCATTTGATGTAGGACGAGTCACCCAAAAACTTTAAAAAAAAATTAAAAATGATAAAAATAGCTTAAAATCAGGAAATTTATAAAATAAAAAATGAAAAGAAAAGAAAGAAAGATGTAAATCAGATGGTTAATATTATCTTCTCTACACAATTTTTTGGTTGTGTTCCATCCATGGTTGTGTCAATGATTTGCATGTTCTGGATAAATGTACAGTTGTGGCATGTGTACAGTTGAACAATCATCAGCGTGCACTGTCTGCATGCATCTTATGATGGGGGTGGTGAGAGAGGTGACTTCCTATTTCTCCCTATCTCCCATATTGGTAGGTGAAAAAAGGAGGGAGCAAGGGGCACATCCCGTTTGGCGTTTTCTAGACTAAATCTGCACATATTGCGATAGGATATGTCGGGAATATAGCCATTGATATGGGGGTCATTTTCAGTGATCCAAACTGTTTGGTTGACAAAATACAACCATGAAGGTGGCTTCCTCAAAAATCTTCACGAATGGAAAATCCTATGCATCAGAATCTATGGCTTATTAAGCAAGGGTCAAAGAGACGGTCCATATTTAATGGAAGATTATTATATAGTCAAATTTATGTACTATAGGTGGTGAGTTTCATTATTAGTTATTCTCAATCGAAGGTGAGGCCTATTTTATAAACAGTTTGGATCACCGAACATGATCCCAGATCCAACCGCTATAGATCCAGCATATCCTATTGCAATATGTTAGGATGTATTCCAACAAAAGCTTGGGAAGTAGGCAAGGGACATTTCATTGGGAACTGAAAAGGTGAGTGACATATATCCCACTTTGGTTAGATAGTAAGAATGCAATGCATGAAAGCTCTCTCCTCTCACCTTTTATTTTATTTTATTTTTAAATTATTATTATTATTATTATTATTATTGCAAGGCTTCTAAACCCATGCGAATACCACGCACAAGCATAACAGGTGTATGATACTATGAGATCCAACTGTCTAGCAGGTGGCCTGACATTCTCCCTATTAATTTTTTATTGGTTTGGCTGACCACATCAACTTGGCTTGAGTCACAGTGTGAGTCGTCCCAAGTCTGGACAAGTCGGGACCGATTCAGCCCCCCCTTTTTTGTACAGGTATCAGCCTTATACCAGGTCCCACCGAAACCAATACAGTTGCATCGAACAATATTTAAAACGATGGTTTGAACTGTTTAATGTTTTAATGTTAAAAAAATAAAAACAAAATAAAAACTGTTTAATGTTTTGAAGAATTTCAAATATATGAGGTTTTAGAGGCTCGTTTATGTCCCAATGCTTTTTGGTTTTATAACAGACGATTAGGGCTGGCAATGGGCCAGGCCTGTGCCAGGCAAAGTCGATATTTAGGCCTTAACCAACTGTCCTGGCCTTGCTAGTTCAAAATCCGGACTGGAACCAGCCCCAGGCCTGACCAATGCCAGCCCCAAATAAGAGGTTTTACAGGCTTGTTTATGTCCCAATGTTTTTTGGTTTATAACAGGCGATTAGAGCCGGCAATGGACCAGGCATGTGCCAGGCAAAGTCAATATTTAGGCCTCAACCAACTATCCTGGCCTTGCCAGTTCAAAATCCGGATTGGAACCAGCCCCAGCCTTGAACATTGCCAGCCCTAACTATGATACCCAGTAAAAACAGCAAGAGAACAGATGGCAAAACAAAAGAAATAAAGGACCAGAATACACAACTACTTGTGGAAGGAATTGGTATAGAAATTTTTATGGTAAAAGAAAAAAGAAAGATTATTTAAAACAAAATTAATGCCACAGAGATCTTTACGGATGCTGCAACTATTAAGTTATTAACAACGCTGATAAAGAAGACAGTCATAACTGGACTAGAAAACAGGCTTGCCGCCATCACAGTTTGGCCCTAGACAAGCAAGCAATGCATGTATTTCAGCTTAGATCATTTTGGACAATGAGAATACCTGATGTTAGCTGGAAGATATGCAGTTGGATTAATCCGACAGCGGAGCCTGAGATTTGCAGCGGTAAACACGCACACATTTGCATCCAGAAAGCTAGCATATACTAACTGGCTGTCACATGAGAATGTAGCATGGGAGATTGGTGCAGAAGATTCCCGTGGGACCCACTATAGAGAAAGCAGTTGATGATCAGCAGGCTGAAAACTATGCTCAAGACATGCCTCCTTGTAAGCACCCATCTGCAAATGCCTGACACAACTCCCCACATGCGAACATGGTTCAAGTGTTCTATGTATGGGCCCTTCATCAGGTTGGCTCAACAAAGTCCATAAACCTGGACTCTTCACTCATCAGTCATCAGGCTGGCAGTTTGTGTGCGCAAAGTGGACAGTTAAGAAAAGGATAATGGTCAACATTCATGTACATGTGTGCCGCATTTATGAGTGGACGTCCTGAGCTTGGTCTTTGGCACATTCACCATGGAGTTAGCCTGATAGATCTTGCAGGGGTGGGTGCTTCTGTTTGGAGTTTGCAGATAGGATTTTGCAAGTAAGCATTTATACATCTACAACACTAGCTTTTATGATATGCCAATACCTGCTTTACACATTCGAGTTTTGTTGTTTCATATATCGCAATCTGAGTCTCATGAACGGCCAGAAAGTGTATCTGATCCTGATGAAACTGTACACGTGTTTCTGAAAGTGCGGTGGGCGTCCGACCAGATGGGACCTGCAAAAATCTGCTCTTCTGCTTTTCCCATCCGTCAGTCCCCCATACACAAAGCTGCATAAGAAACACGAACAACCATTGAAATAATGAGACAAGAATTTTTATTTGAGGGGCCAAATATGGGAAAAGATGTAGAGGCTAATATTAACCTGAGCATCAGCTCCGGATGACACCAGCACATTCAATACATGTGAAAAGGCAAGGCCAGTGATTCTTTTCGAGTGTCCTTTAAGCTTGCTTTTGACCTGCGTGAAGAGTTTTGCCATCTTTCAACTGCTGCATCTTAAATAGCCAAACCAACCAGTGATTTGAACAGTAACAGTACTGTACCTCATCAACACGGACATTATATATTTGGATTGAGGAGTCATCCATGCCTATAGCAATTATGTTGTTGTCTTGAGGATGGAATGCAAGGAATGTTGCTGCAGGTGGTGGTGGCATGAATGTTGTCATCGTCTGCACTTGTTAAATGGAAATCAGGAATGGTCAAATTTCTGAATACATGGTAAACACTAAGAGGTATTATTCAAGGCCTAAGAAAAAAAAAATTTGTTTAAACCACGATGGTACCCCTTTGAATAACCTAAACCATTCGTCTGGTTGGTCCCATCATTTGATTGGCCATGCTCTAGTATCTCCTCAATTAGACAAACATAGACAGCTAATGAAAATGGAACATTACAACCAATGGTCTACAGTTTACAGGGGATCAAAAGGGACAGTTGGGATCTTCCAACAGAGAAGGAAGTTTGGTGTATCATGCATTGACCAATAGGTCCCACTATATGAATGATTTGGGTTACCAAAAGGTGGGGGCCATATGTTCATTTTTTTGGTTTTTTTTTTTGGATCAAGCAAGTTCTCGATCGAACATGGTATTATCGTATACTTGTTCAAAAACTTGAACAAATTATACTTTTTCGACAATTAACAGCCAGTACAAACGTCAATGCTCACCTTAAAGGTCATCATATTGAACAGGGAAATTTTTCCTCCTGATGCTGACATGACGTAGGAATCATTCTTTGACAAAGCAAAGCAGGGGACAGCTTCCTCAGGGTTTGTGTCAGTTATGTCATTGGTCATCAAAATGCCACTTGGCGGTTGCCACAATTGGGGGGGAACACTGGCTGTTGCCTACAAAATGAAGCATCTATGATAGAACCATCAACACATTCTCCAAATTAAGAAACAAAGATTGGGCAGGAAGTGGAGCATTCGTGTACTCTTTTTTACCTTGCCACTTGAATTACGATCACTTCGCTGCCATTTCCAAAGTAGATGGATGGCATTGGAAGCAAGAGCCAAAAGGGCAACCCCCGAGTTGGTGTAAATCAACCTTGATATCTGCAATATAGTTAAAGAGGAGATAAGAAACTTGTTCTTCATTTTAATGTAGGAAAAGTAATTATAGAGATAGGCTGAATCCCATTAGACCATGCTGAGGTAGTACATCCCATTAGACTGGCCCTGATGACTCCGAGCTCATGAGGAACATAGAAGAAATACTATTTCAAAAAGAACATTGTACTTTATTTATTTGAAGGGTAAGAACACTGTACGTAGCTTCGCTTACAGTTTTTTTTAAAGGTAACTTCATCGAAGGGGCAACAAACATCTCTCCAGTTAAGGAGGTAGAATTTACCATTGAATGGCAAGGGCGAGTTGGAATTTACCATTGGTGGCACACACTTGCAATATGAAATCCCCTTTGAGTTTATCAATCCGATCGAGCACCCACTTCGGACATTTGAACAAGCCAAGAAGTATAGAGGAAGGTTGGTCGGAGATGATTTAGTAAGGGTCTGCCCAGCCTACCCCTAGAGACAAAAATTTGCTCTTCCGGGGACTAAGCTTCCTCTCCACAATTTTTATCCCACAAATGAATAGCAGGTTCACCCAAACACAGAGGCAATCCCAGATAGAAAGAGGGAAACAAATCCACTCTGCTTCCAAAAGTATTAGCAAAACTAGACACCTCCTCCTGAGGAAGATGAATCCCCATGATTTCTAATTTGGAGAGGTTAATTTTAAGCCCTAAAACTACCTCAAACCAAGTCATCAAGTCCTAAAATTAATTACTATCGCTTCTCTGGCCTCACAAAACAAAATAATATCATTAGCAAACTAAAGATGGCTTATAGGCTGCGATGGATTGGCCACAGAATGGATAGATTGTTCATACATTAAGAATGGGCAGGACAACGAAGCAATATGAAATGGTGGTGAAAATGATAAAGAAAATAATTTCCTAAGCCCTCTTTTCCCTTTTCCCTTTTTCATTTTTTCATTTTTTTTTTTCCTTTTCTTTTCTTTTCTTTTTTTTTTTTTTTTTGGAAATTGACGATTTTATTTTACTTTTAGAAGGTGTTTGGAGGGTAAGTTACTTTACACAAGCTACTTATGCCTTAAGTAACTTATCTTGGTTTTTACTCATTCAACAAATAAGTATTTTTAGTAAACAACATATAAGCCAAAAAGTAGAAAAGTATGTTTGGTTTTCAACATTACATAAGTATTTATCCCTCAAATTTGTTCGATCCACCCTTATTATCCACTGTCCATCATGTACACCGTTCATTATGTTGAGTTCACCTTGGCCTCGTCTTCAATGTGAACCATCCATCGTGTGGGGCCTACCTTCAAAGTGGACCATCCACTTGTAAGGCTATGGGCTATCCATCATGTGGGGCCCACCTTGGATGTGGGTCTTCAATTAGGCCCAACTTTGAAGTGGACTATCCATCAAGCGGGGCCCACCTTGGATGTGGGTCATCAATCAAGCACAACTTTGAAGTGGACCATCCATCAAGTGGAGCCCAACTTGTATATGGGTCATTCATCATTAGGGGCCAACCTTCAATGTGAAGCTCCTCATGTGGGGTTCACCTTGATATGATTCATCTATCATGTGGGCCCACCTTTAACATCCACTGCCCATCATATAGAGCCCACCTTTGATGTGGACCATCCATCATGTGGGCCCCACCTTTGATGCGAGCTGTCCATTATGCAGGGCCCACCTTGGATGTGGGCGATTCATCATCGGCGCCATTGATGTGGAACTTCCATTATGTGAGGCCCACCTTAATGTGGGTCATCCATCATGTGGGGCCCACCATCAAAATAAATTGTCCATCATGTGGGGCTCACCTTTGATGATGGGCCTCACCTTTGATGTGGGCCATCCATCATGTGGGGCCTGCTTAGATGTGGGCCATTCATTGTTAGGGGCCGACCTTTGATGTGGACCATCCATTATATGGGGCCCACCTTGATGCAGGTTATCCATCATGTGGGCCCACCTTCAATGTTATTGTCCATCATGTGGGCCCACCTTCAATGTTATTGTCCATCATATGGGGTCACCGCCCCTCATGTAGAGGCCACCTTTGATATAGACCGTCCATCGTATGGGCTCCACCTTCAATGTGGGTCATCCATCATGTGGAGTCAGCTTTGGATACAGACCATTCATTATTAGGGGCCTACCTTTGATGTGGACAATCTATTATGTGGGCTCACCTTTTTTTTTAAGAAAAGGAAACACTAATTTGTGGGCTCACCTTGATGTGGGTTATCCATAATATGAGACCCACCTTTAACGCGCACCGTCCATTGTGTGGGTCCCACCTTTAATGTGGATCGTTCACCTTGCGAGCCCCGCCTTTGATGTGGACCATCCATCATGTGGAGCCTCCTTTGATATGGACCATCCATCAAATGGGGAGAGAGAGAGAGAGAGAGAGAGAGAGAGAGAGAGAGAGAAAGGTAAAAGTTGATGAATCTATTCTCTTACAAATCCTAGAATGTTTCTCCATCATCTCATAAGAATCCTGGAATGTTTCTTCATCATCTATTGCAAGCTCATATATATCTCAACTAGAAAATTCAAATGCTTTATTTGTCATCCAAGCATCCCTCCAAAAACACAATATGTCACCTTTTCCAACCAAATGCCAGTACCAAATACCTTCAACTCTACTTGAGATGTCCCCACTAATGCTATCTTGACGCTTGGCCATAGTAGTAACATTGCTTTCCACACCATCGATCCCTTGATCCATGACAAGACCCGGAAACCATCCCCCTAGAGGATAGACTCCACCAATCACACTTCTCCATAGTGTATCCGACTCTTCCCCAAACCACTACCACTTGCATAGAAATGCCTAATTCCTCTTCTTAATGTACCAGATTCCAAGACCCTCTAGAAAGAGGCTTTTGCACCTCCTTCCAATTAATAAGATGGAATTTATGGCCTCCCTAGGATAGATGCTCTCATGTTATGACTATCGATCAAACAAGAAATAAATCCACACTTGCATGTGCCCCCTCATAAGGAACCAGAAAGTTGACCAAGACTCAGGAAAATGAATTGAAGATGAGCATAAGATAGATATATATTAGGCAGCTGGTTCCAACGACTTAAATAACACACACACACACATAAAATTTATAATTCTAACATGTAACATGTGATGAACATATGATCATTCTAACATGTGATGAATGAATTAAACAATGCGGGCCTAAAAATATAATTGCATTTACATCTTCAATGCAAAACTCCAATAAGACCTAGCAATTTGGAAAGAGCTCTGGTTTATTTTTATTTTTTTCCATAATTTGTTAAGTACATATAGAACAGGGACATACTTCACACTCAAATAGATCAATATGACTCATTCTTAGCCAATTATGAAGATTATTACAATAAATGTAATAAAGTAGCTGCTAAAAGACTAACACATGTCTCCATTGTCCGAGTGAAGCAGGTAGCTGATTCTCTTCTGCAAAAGAGGGAGTGACAAGATGCGTTCTCCCTTATTTTAATAAATTTCCGGTTACACATGCATGCACGTGGTAGTTGATACTCTTTTATTTTAATCAACCCATGTAACTATTGCATGGCGCCTGTGGGAGTTTTGTGCTCTCATTGCCAGTCTCAAGGCCAGATAAAGGAAGATTTAGTCAGATTGGCAGCTGGCATGAAAGTTTTGCCACTTTTATCATGAATCCTGATGGGCATGACAGGATTCGTCCAGCTGACCCCAATTAGTTGGGATAAGGCTTAGATGATGACGATGATATATGAAATCTGGAATGCAACAAATGATACTAATCATGAGGAATTATGTGAGACTAACCATGGATATGAACACTAAGTACACAAGTGGACATATGAATGGACATAGAAGCCCTGAAAGAACATGGATGCATGTATATTGTCCATAGAGCTTTGCTGAAAGGCACAAATGCATATAACTCAATTCCCACATTGTCTGCACTTCCCACACCAGACTCACAACAGCAAAAAAAATTACATTGAGAGAGAGAGAGAGAGAGAGAATACACTAAAATATTATATATATATATATATATATATATATATATATATATATATATATAAAAGATATCGTATGAGACAAGGATGTCTTTTTATATAAATCATAGCAGAGAAAACTTCACCTTGCTTGTCCTCAAGTTCTCAGGAAGCCTCAGGGATCGGCATTGTGCTGGTTCATTAATTTCAGTGAGTTTCCAAATCTTTGATTTTTCAATAGATTCATCAGTAATTCTAGGTTTTACATCAACCAGATTTCTCGCGTCGCCATTCTAGCAAAATAATTACACAAGTTAGCAGAAGTGGCTCACGGAATACGTATAAACTTGTGATAAAGATCTTTACATAAGCTAGTACACAAGTAACTTATAGAAAATGTATAAACCTGTGATAGTGATTTTCTTTATATAAAAAAATGGCAAGATAAGTGTAAGTGCTACTTAAAGTTATATATCTTGGCAAGTTAAAGGAGAGCAAACAAAAAAATCTCACACAAACCATTCCAGCCATGGCAACTACAGGTGCACCTCTATCTGTAAGTCCAGTACTAGTTGCAGCAGAAACAGCTGCCATCGGGTTTACTTGAGGCTGCAAGAAACACCAGGACATTAAGCAAAATCATGTTTCATCAATGTTAGCCATCATCAAATGATTTTAGGCCTACCTTAGTCACAGACTCAGATGCAAAAGAACGATTTTCAAATGTGCGGAGTAACCGTAGTCCATCTGCATTTGCCAAGATTTTAAACCCATTGTCATTTGCAGAAACAGCCAACAATGTCCCTTCCTTGTTGAAACGGATACGTGGGCTTGCCTAGACATCAAAGAGGTCAAGATCTGCAACTTAGTTTATGATTCATTTGCTTTAGCTCACCTGATCACAAATTAATTAGAAAAAAACAAACAGTAAAATGAAATTACTGGTAGGCCGCCATCAGCATCAATAGTAGTCAGAAGGTTAACATTATCCATATCCCAAAATTTGATTAAAAATTCATCACCAGCAGCCAAAAACCGATTCCGAGTGGTATCAAATTGCACCACACCCAAGGAACGTTTTCTGAACCCTTGATAGGTCCTCTTCACAGCACCTTCACTTTCATTCCATTCAACAATGTATGATTCTCCATCTTTACTGGTCCCACATGAGAACAGCCTGCAAATAGTTGAAGAAAATTTTTAACTTATTTCATTAGCAAATATAAAACCAATGAAGAGTGAAGTTCCACTACAACAGAAGCAACAAGTGGAGTCAATCAACCTTGAACCATCCGCACTATAAGCCATTGTAGTGCACCAGTGACCTGGAGCATCATAATCAACTCTGGATCCCAAATTGTCATACAACCATGCCTTTATCTTTCCGTCTAATGCTGTTGAAAAGATGAACTGAAACAAAAATGTATATTAAACATTTGTAACAGTCACATCTTGTCATAATCTACAGTAACCGGAAGCTTGCAAGAACATGAGAATTTTCAAATTACATCTAAACCACCACGAGAAGCACCAAATGGCATCGAAGATCATTACCTGGATGTTTTCC
This sequence comes from Magnolia sinica, assembly GCF_029962835.1. Classification (NCBI taxonomy): domain Eukaryota; kingdom Viridiplantae; phylum Streptophyta; class Magnoliopsida; order Magnoliales; family Magnoliaceae; genus Magnolia; species Magnolia sinica. The sequence continues at coordinate 56,969,071 of NC_080582.1, forward strand.
TTGTAATGAGGACAAACAGAATAAACAGGAGCTTCATGGCCTTCAAAAGTGTACTGTTTGGCACCAGTAGATGCATCCCACACCTAAATTACTAAAATATTTTAGTAGTGGGAACTCCAACTAGCTCTACTTTTTAATAATTAACTACAATCATGGGAAACCAACCTTAATGGTCTTGTCATCTCCACAGGTTATGACACATAGTTGTTTATTGGGGTGGGAGAAAGCAAGATCGTTGACACCACCTACATGAGCATCAATCTAGAAAGCAATAGCAATGTCAAGGGTGCTATAAAAGGTGCAAACAGCCATTCAGGTGTGAACAGATTAAAGAAATACAGAGCCAGTATACATACTTCCAAGTGATGCCGTATGTCATCACCACCATGGTAAGAATATATTTGCACAATGTGCCTTGAATATGCAACTCCTAGAAAATGGAAAATTAGGCACCATTTAGCAACCGCTTACTTCATTTCAACAGCATTTTGTCATATACATGACCAGTCTTCATTCTATTAAAAGCTTACCAAATAGAGTGCCATCAGGGCTCCATGTTATACGGTTAACAGACACAGCAGGATCTTTAACTAGAGCAGCCTGGTTTCCATTGGAATCAGTTCAAATTTCAGATTGCAACAAAGTATAGCATCATCAATACTCCAGCTTAAATTATCATCAGGTGAGAAAGGGACTGTACCTGGAGGGGCATGGAGCATGCTCCAAGATCCCAAACCTTGAAATTTTTTAGAACCAATTTCTCCCTCGAACCAACTTCCCACAGTGCAACGTCCCCTACATTTGTACCAACTAAAGCAACACAATACGCCAGATTTATAAGTTGAATTGCAGCCTCAACAGACAATATGGACTACTGGTATTGATTCAAGCAAATCATTGTGGAGCTTAAAAAAATGAAATAAAAGAAAACACTGGCTTAGAAAAGCTGACCTAGAAGTATAGTCTGATGAATGGGATGAAAATCCATGCTCATGGGAGATGAACCCTGATTCAGTAACCGTGCCACGGTCTTTGGCAAGTCATCAGGTGAGTACAAGCCCTGACTATGACTCTGGCCAGAGTAGGATACTGGTAATATATTTACGGGCAGATTTACCTACACAGAGGTCATAAATATCAACTGAAATGATCAAAAAGTTACATTTACTTTTAAAAAAAAAAAAAAAAACACAGCGATTAGAAAAGCTCAAGACCCACGAGGCCATCCAATTTACCTCATCAGAAATGCCAATGGGCCTCGTTCTTTTAGATACATGGTCAGAATCCGCGGATGGGTAATCCACAGCAGGGTTATTAGTTGGTGGGGTCCGAGGGTGCTTCAAAATCGCAGCTACAAAACGCATTAGAAGGAAAAAAAAAAAATTTAAAAAAGAAAAACTCCAGAGTCAAAGAACAGCAACTTACATGTTCGCATGAAACCCATTCATACCAGCAAAAAAAAAAAAAGAATTTCAAAAAGTTATATAACAAGTATCACTGAATAATTTAAATTACCTGGATTTGTAGGAGTACCAAGTCCAATACCTCCTCCAGAAACCGCAGGATGGGGTGCTGTAGACGGATTAGACATCCAACCAGCAAGAGGAGCCGGAACTGGCGCTGGTGCAGGTTGAAAAGGCTGAAAACAACAGTACAAAATTCCAAGAGAATTTAGCAGAGGGCTATGAAACAATGATTAATTATAAGCCAGAAGAACATAGCTTACTTACCCCATGTACGCCCAATGGAGGAAATCCTCCAGCTTTGGGTATGGATCCAAGTAGTGGATTGTTTGCAGGTGATGGGGCACGTGCACCATTTGGTTGTCCACAAGTATGATCAACAAAAAGGGTTTTAATATCTGGATTGGGCCTTGGGTTTTTACAAAGCTGGTGCTGCCAATTCAAACTGCATAGAAAATGTAACAAAATCAATCTTATCGTACTGCCTTCAGAAGCACAACATGGCAGCATATTGCAAGACTACTACTGTCCAAAATGCAAACAAGATGATGCCCACCAAATAGTAGACCACAGTTAAGCACCAGTTCAATAGAATCCAAATAGCATGTGAATGAAATACACTGACATAATACCAGGAGCTTGAGCTAAGTTTTGGATGCCAACCAAACTGTTTCTTGGTCAGATATCCATTTAAAATCTGCTCTGCTATGCGTTTGGGGCTGCCCCAATATGCTAGAGCGTATCTGTCAAAGAATTATTTCATCTGTTCACCCGTGAGGTAACCCGTCTTTATCTTGCCAATGATTTGGGCAGGAAATATAGCATTTATACAAGCAGAAATGACTACCTCCCTTCAGACAATGACAAAACTCTAATTACCTCTGATTGATGAGAGTTCGTAGCCTCGAACTTTTGAGGTTAGGAAACTGCAATTTGTCACGAAAAAGAGGATTTGCTTCGATCAGCTTCTTGAGCTCAACTAGCATTATTGTCCTTGCAGACTTCGTATCCCCATACTTTGAAAGTTGTTCGTTTTCCCTAGACAACACAAGAATGAATGAAGAAACCATGTATTTCTCCGGAAATAAGTATGAGCCAATGAGTACAACAAAGCCCATACCGGAAATTTTCCAACGTCAAAAGCTGCGTAATTTCCTTGAACAATTCTTCATTAAAGGAAGAAAAAACTTTCAAATCCTTTACTAAGATCTCCACTGCCTTTGAACGGTCATGCCTAGAAAGACGACCATAAAAACTTAGGTCCAATCCGAACCAAGAAAATTTCCAGTTCCAACAAGGAAAAAAAAAAAAAGAAAACAGGACAAAACAAATAAAATTTAGAAGAAAAAACATAATTTTTTTTTACTTATCCAACGCCTCGAGGTATTTCTGCTTCCGGATTTCGAAGAAGATCTTCATCGAATAGCGATTATCGTCGACTTTGGTGAAACCCGAAAGGTACCGCTCGACTTCATCCCAATTCCCATTATGAACCTCATCCTCGAAGTATTTCATGTTGAAGAAGAAACCCGATTCCTGCTCGAGCCTGAACCGAACAGAAACCCTAGCGAATTCAGCAAAAACAGAAGCCAAAGCATTCCTATACCAATCAAAACATCTACAGAAAGATCGTACTTATGAACGGTCTCTTTGAACTTCTCCTCATCAAGGAACTGTAAGATCAAGAACACGAGCTCTCTACTGAGAGAAGACATCGCGGTCCCGCCACCGCCGCCGTCGCCGCACCCCGCGAGAGATTGGAACAGACGTTTTCAGAGCCCTAATGAAAGATCAGCAACAGAAAGCCTCAGATCTTCGTAGAAAATAGGAAAAGGCAGAAATCCGAGCCGGGCCAAACAAAAACCCCTGTTTCCGGTTCGAGATCGAGAGATCCCGGCCATCAAAGACAAGATCGGACGGCTGAGATTTGAAGCTAGGGTTTTGAGATTTACCTGGAAGAAGGAGATATCGCTTTCACCTCTCTCCCTCGCTCTCTTTCGGAGATGAAAAGAAATAAGGTGCGGGTTGCAGAAGATGCATTTATAGGGAGACGCGACATGGAGCAGAGATAAGTACATGCGCTTATTAGATTGATAAGTCCCTTATAGCTTATCATGTTATAAGACGAGTATTTGATAAGTACAGTACAATGGGGCCTACTAGGGCCGGCAACGTTTTGTCGAGTTTATCGGCGCGGAATCTTGTGTGGACAGCTGTCCTTTCGCCTTAGGAAGAGAGAGAAAACTTCGATGCTGTGAGTGACTACGGAGGTTCATACACATGCACTAACAACTTATATACGTTGCTTAAGTTGACTGGATTTAAACCGTTCAAAAAGTGGGCCCAAGCGTTTGTGTGTCTTGTAGAAGATCTTAATATAAAGTAACTACCTATTTTTCAGATTGATCCGAATATGATGTATCGTTAAAGTGAGATTATTGAACGGTCCCGATTCAATCAGAGTTTATATCCGTTCAGTCAATAGAATTCCTGGCTGCATGCGTCTATAGATACTGTGGAGAGTATGGAGAGAGAAAGGTTCGTCAGATCTAGACGAAGAAACGACAAGACGGGGCAGTCTTAGTAAATCGCGACTAACACATTTGGGTCAGGCGCGCGTCGACACTGTGCCCTGGGTGTTTCCTACATGATCCATACCGTCGATCGGGTGGGTCACTGTGAGAAGACTCTTTATCCAATAAAATAGTTGCAACGGAGGGGTTTAACGAAATAGGAAAGTAGTCAAACTCCAGTAAACGTCGTTCAGAATCTGTCCATCGACTAAGGGCCCTGCTCAGCAAACGTGGTCACCACCCGTCCAGCCGTGTTTGGGATTATTAATGGACCGTAGGCAGATCATTCTGGGACTTGGTTAGAAATGGACGGCATGGATAAAACACATAGGTCATGGAGGAGCTCGTAGCTCTAGTTTGCCCACGTGTTCATTCGAGTGCCTGTCCATTTTGGATTGTTGATGGACGGTAAGAAGATCAGTCAGTCTCGGCTGACATGATACAGCCTTGAAAGAAACATAACGTGGCAAATAAATTTACCGTTAGTCTCAACTTTTTCACAATTGCCGGATGAGTCCTGGGCATTTCCCACCACCGCAGGAGTCGTATGATCCTGAGCAAATTACCTTTGGTTACTGTCCTGAGTCAGGTTATTACTTACAAGCGGGCCCACCGTTCGGTGATCGAGACCGTTGTTTTGCTGTGCCCAAAAGCATCGTCCATGTCAAAAAGTTCTCCGATCGATGGAGACTTTCCCTCCAATCGTAAAGGACGCTAACTGCCTACTGCTTATGCCAGTAGCTCCACCCTAAGGGCCGTTTGGCCGGGTGGATCGAAGGGTATTAGGGTGGATGGCATGGATTTCTAGGTAATGATGGTGTTACCGGTGGATTGTCTTGAGATACATGTGATTGCTATATCCCTGGAATGCTATATCCAATCTATTTATTACTCTAGGCCAATTTCAAGATTAAACCTTTTCATCTCTTTCAATCCCTCAACCAAAAACGTCTCTGGCAAATTTAAATGGATTAAGGTGGATTGGATAAGATTTAAAGGTAACGATAGTGTTGTTAGTAAATTGTCTTAAGACCCATAGGATTGGGATCAGATCACCGACTTTGTTTGGCACGCCCGGGCAATCCCGGGTTTTAACTTCCAATCCCTTCCAATACCATCCAATCACTTCCAATTTGACCGGCCAAATGGGCCCTAATATATTTGTTTTATTGACCATGTACATTCATATTTTTATTTTTTTATTTTATTTATTTTTTAAAAAATAGTCTCCATGAGCAAACAAATGGATTAGATTCAAATCTCATGTAAGCTATGCCAAAAGAAATCTATAATGATGGAGCATCTACCATTAAAAATTTCCTGGGACTACTTAAATATTTTCTTGCCATCCACCCTATCCTTTATGTCACGGACCTCACTGAGGAAAAACATAGATATCAATCTCATAAAAGGCTTCCGTGGTCTCTAATAAGTTTTTAATGTCGTGTGTTGAATCACAACTATTTTCTGTTGTATGGTTCACATGAAATTTTTATCTATCTCACTTTTACACTATTTTTCTAAAATAATTTAGAAAAATGGGATGGGCCACTTTGATAAAACTCATCCATTATGACGGGGTCACAAATCACCATCCCATAACCACTAGCTATCCACAACCTCAATGGACAATCCGCGTTCAACTTCAGACATTTATCCGATGTACATAAATCTAAACGGATAGGATCTTCCAACCAGCAAATTCTTAGATCAGACATTTATCCAATGTACATAAAATTCTTAGATAGTGTTAATCAAGTCAACGTCCGCGATCAGTGCATCCATGACACTGCTTATAATATTTAAATAGCTTTTTGTTAAGTATACATGACCCCCTCTTAGTGATTATGGAAAAGCTGGCTAAACTCACCATGATGCATATGTTTTATTCACCTAGGTATTAGCCAAAAGCCAGGCAGATCCAAAAATATCAGGTAGACCACGCCGTAGAAAACGGTAGTGATTAAATGCCACGCTGTTGAAAAGCTAGAAGGGGCCCACCATAATGTTTACTTACAAACGAAGGGAAAATATAAATATCAGCTTATCCAAACCTGTTGTAGCTCATAAGAAATTCTGAACGGCAATTATTCAATTACCACTGTTTCCTATGGTATGGGACACCTGAGATTTGGATCCGCTTCATTTTTCGTCTCAGGACCTAAAATAAGCTGTTAAAATGGATGGACGGCGTGGATAAAACACATTCATCATGCTGGGCCCACGGAGCTTTTCCAGAAGATCATAGTGCGGACGTCGGTGCTGCGTTCTACCGAGTCCCTGCTCCGGATTGGGTGCATCAGGACGAATATATGGCCCTCGGCAATCGGCACAGGATCAGATTATTACGCACGATCACACGAACCGCGCGAATAAGCTGCGGAAATTCGGATTTCTCGTGATCTCCTGATAACTTGAATTATCGGCGATATATCGGGGAAACATGAGAAAAAGAATCGAATGCCTTGAAATCCTACATTCATTGGTATTTATTATCCGAAGTGTACTGGATAATGGACACGATCTTCCACCGTGAAAACCGATGCATGACTGTGCGTTTCTTACAAAATACAAAATGGTGGTGACTCGTCCCCAGCTGCCTATCATAAATGTAAGTCGATCCACACCTACTAAACCGTGGCCCCCGTGATGGAAGACTCTAGTTTACAACTATCAGAAGATCCCAACCATCCACTTGATTTCATCAGAATGAAATATTGAAAGAAGAAGTGTACCTGTCCACATTTACTGGGTATGATAAAAATCGTTAATATCGACCGTACATTACGTTTCCCAGGCCATGCCCCACCACAATGGAGCGGCCTATCATGTGGATGTTTTGCGTCGATGTAATGAATGCCACGTGTATGGTCGATGGGTTGCTACAGTTTAACGAATTCTTTGACAAAATGGAACCGTGTAGCCGTGTAGTCCAAGTCTACAAAAAAGGTAATAACTTTGATTTGTGGGAAAGCAGGTACGAAATGCATTAATGGTCCAAATCTATAACAGGAGTTATTTGATACTCTGCTAGCCTATGATCCTTGATGCGCTGGCATTAAGAAATCGTATACGTGGCAACCAGTTACTCAAAACAGACCATTTTTAAGTTTTGGAGCGACCATCATTAATTCATAGTCACACTAACAGTTTGGTTGAAAAATAATAATCTCTGATTTGTAGGCACTTGTTTGCTGAAAAAGGACCATGAGATATTTTTCATTTTTAACGGTCAATAAATATCCACCATTCTAGATATTCAGATAATCTTAACCTTTGATTCATGGTCCATCCAACGTGGGACCCATAGATGAGAGTTTAATTTCTATGTTCATGTGTATTATCCATCCTACTCTTCGGGAGTATCAATCTTAATCTACTAAGAATTTTTTAGAATACGCCTGTATGCATTACAACAGGATACGCTGGGACCATAGCCGTCAGATCTTGAGCTTTCGCTGATCCAAACCGTTAATATCATGAGTCACACCCGCTATTAGATTCCACCTAATCAATATTCAACATTTGAAGATGGTGAACTTTGAATAGATGATCCACGAAACAACGGTCAAAGATTCCATCCGAATATAAGGTAGAAAGACTACAAAAAAGGGGCTCCCTGCGGGGCAAGTGTAATGCATGTGTCGTATCCACGCCATCCATCTATTTTATCAGATCATTTTAGTTCATGATACAAAAAATGAAACATGTCCTGGACTCAAGTGAACCACACCACAGGAAACAGAGGGGATAACGATGTCCACAGTTGAAATTTTCCTAGACCCCACGGTGATGTTTATTTGTCATCCAACCTGTTAGTAATGTCACGTAGACATGGATGAAAGGGTACAAAAAACGTAGACATGGTTGAAGGGGTACAAAAAATCTGTGGGCCCTAGGAAGGCTTCAACTGTAGGCATTCAATTTCCATTGTTTCTTGTGGTGTGGTCTACTTAAAACATTAGATATAATTCGATTTTGGTGTCATGTCCTAAAATGAGTTGAAAAAACGGTGGACGGCGTGGATAAGACCCATACATCAGGGTGGGTCCTACGAAGTTTACTAAAAATGCCAGTGTTACACATTCCTGATGAGTACGAAAGCCGCATAAGAATAATTATTCGGTGAACCGCTCCAGGTACCTAGCGTTGGGAATTTACTTTCTCAGACGACAGCTGTGGGTGGAGATCCATCCCGTCCATCTGGTACACTGCTTCATAACCATTGATCCTAAAATTTATGATAATCCAAAGTTCATAGGCTTGACATAGAAAACCATGGGGATGGAACACCCATCCTTAGTTTTATATAAGGCCGACTGTGGTGTTCGTATTTGTTTTACACTGTGAAGGCGTGTCAGAATATGTAATGTAGCTCAACGTGACTAATCAGTTTTGACCTCAACACCGAAATAAGTAGATATACACTATGTACATATACGATCAGACTTTGAGAAGATGGTATACTTACTCAGCCACTTACAAAATTTGATAATTATCAAGCAATATTCCAATGTGACGCAGGGAGGACGTGAGGTTGAGCACCGTCTTCCTCAGGAGGATAACTATTCCAAATCCACGGAACTTCTCTGAACTTCTCACAGAGACTTCTCAAATCTACGAGGAAAGAAAGTAGAAAATAGAAATAAATTCTAATAAATTCAAAATTGATTTATGAATTAATAAAAAAGAGTTCACAACCCTTTAAATAGGGGTACCAAGCAATGAGAAAGAAATCAGAATCAAACTACAACTAAAACTCCTAGAATTCGCGACTTACTATAAATAGTAAACTTACTATTTATAAACGGTGGTGATGTCTATTAGTGCGCAAGGTTTTCGGCCAAAAATAGTAAGTGTCCTATTTGGCTTCACCAAACCATTCTCCTAATTATTCTAAGCTTTTTTCACGTTGGGCGCAACTCCTAAAGCCCGACGGATGAAGAGTTATAATCAAACTAAAACTTGCTATTTATACTAAAAACAAAATTAAAACAAGGAAACGACAGTCGATCCAGGGGTTTTTCGTAATTCCGGGTTACGCAACTCGACATAGCAGGGTTGGTTGGCTAAAGTAGCTCGTTCTACCCCAAAATCATATATTTTACGTCAGATAACTCATTCCGGATTACGAGATATGCCTGGTCTAAGGTCCGACTATCCGGATCAATTTTGTCGGCGACCGGACCTTTTTTGGTCCATCTTGGCCATGAAACTGTCCGCGACCCACTCTACATCACAATGGTAGAGTTTTTTTTTTTTTTTTTCCGAAGATAGGTTACTTCATACTTTTAGTAAGAAAATACTTTCAAAAGATATGGGCAAATCAAATAAAAGGAAAAACTCAAAATTGGTGACCAACAACAACTATAAGAATGGCCTTTTGAAAGAAATATTGTTACTCAGTCACCAGAAGTGTAAACTTCGATTACAACTAAAGATTATGACTAAGAATTACTGTTACTTCTAAGATAAGTTAAGATAAAAGATAAATTAATATATTTAATTAATTGTTGTTTCTTTTTTTGAGATTGGTTGTATTGTTATTTTTTTTCTCTATCACATTCCTCTGCTATTTATAGATTTCTATTGTAGCTTATTCTTCTATATCCTTCTTCCATTACTGCAATGGTTACAACAGTAAAAAAGAAAAAAACCTCTCTAGATCCTTCTCTTCTCTAAATTATTCTTTTAGTACGTTTATCTTTACAACGGTTCCTCTTCTGCCAGACAAAGCTTTGCCTTGGTTGCCCTTAGTCGCCTTTTATATCTTAAATAACTTGACCACACTCCACTCAACTGCTCTCCACATCTTTCCATGTCAAATGCTTGATTGCGCTTCTTGTATATTGAACACAATACTCCATTTTTATCTGCTTCCCATTCCTCATGCAATGCCTCGCGTCACCCTCCTATTAGCTTTCTCAGAATAGGCAGAAATAGGGTATAATATTGCCCTCCACGTCACTTCGCCTTTAGAAAAATGTGACAACGACATTGTTTCATTGCCCGATATCATAAATGCAATCGGTTATTAATCCACGTGTTGTTTCCCCATTGATTTCACTTGACTGATGTCGTATCAAGAGATATCATTTGTCTCACACTTATAGGCTGTCCATGCGACATGTAAGACCCGTGTCCTAATCCGTACTGTTCCGTTAGCTTCCGCGGTCCTTCCGGTCAAATTCCGGCAACCTTCGCACCGTATTCGGTATTTGCGCATGATCCTAAGCCAGGTCCCGCGCACCGACGTCGGCTTGGTCCGAAAGTTATATCATAGCGACCGCGTCGTCGCCGCGGTTCCAACGCCGTGACTTGCGCACCAAACCGATACCCAGGTAAGAAGATGCCGATCAGCGTTTATTCCGAAGAAACACCGCGCGTTGCGGATTTCGAGGGAATCTCTACTATTAGTCCCATCAATCAACCATTAAAGCATCCCATACCTCAAGTACATCAACCCATCTCCACCTTTTACAAAAGTCCACCATTCTTTCCACCTCACCACTCCTCTTTTCCAAATTTCAACAACAACCATACACCTTTTCACAAATTTCAACCCAAACCATCCCCCATCACTCCATCACCCATCTCTTTCTCTCTCTCTCCCTCCCTTTACAACTATCTCTCTTATTCTTTTTTTCAAAAAAAAAAATCCAAATCCAAGAGAGAGCACCATGAGTCCCCCATGGTGAGAAAACTTCATTTGTGAGGTCCACCTTTCCTACCTCTTGATCTCTCATCTCAACCATCCATTTCTCATCTTCCACCATCAAAGAGGAGCTCAAGGAGCTAAGGAAGCCAAGGGAGCAAGAAGATCTAGCGGTGGGTGTTTGGATAGGATAGTTTTTTTAATGTTTTTAAGATGGGCCAAGTGAGGCCAACCGATCAATGGTTCGGATCTCACTTTGGACCCTATGATGTGGCCAATGGCCCACTTGGATCATCATGATCATTCCATGATGGGGCCATTCTCCATGGACCCCATCATGATGTTTACTTTCTTGCATATTTAGGGTCATCTAGACCGTCTGATTTAGTGGAGAAGGAATCTCTACCGTTGAATTTTAATTTAATAGGCCCACATGTAATGGGACCCACTTGATGTATGATTTAGTGCAAGGGAGGGCCCATAGTGCCGGGGTCCCTCCATCACACGGTCTCACTCTCTATCTTTCTTCCTTTTTCTTTTATTTTTTTATTTCTATTTTCCTTGTGGTTATGATGATGAAGCTGTGTGGCCCATCAGGACCCCACCATGAAGTTAGTAGGTTATCCAAACCCTTTACCTGTGGGACCCACTTTGCGTGTATTGGACCCACGCCATCCATCAGTGGTAACCCTCATGAGTAGGCCCACCTTGCTCGGCCAGAGAGTCCAGCGTCCAGGGACGCTGGACGTTTGGTGAAAATACAAATACAAGCTTGGTTCAAGCTAATGGAGGAGGCCCATTCATGCAGGCCCCACCTTGATGTATGTATTAAATCCACACCATCCATTCCTTCCCTAAGCCCTTTTTAGGCGTTGACATGAAAGATGGGACCATCAGACCTTCGGGCGGGCCATACCATAGCAAATGGTGGTTTTCACCATTGAAACCCTCCCTGATTATTTATATGCCAAAATATGTCCAATATTGGACTTATTTTGCTCGTGTTGAGCCATGGAACGCCATTGGACGGAGCGGATTGTCCAAATGTGGACCCCACCGGTGAAAACCTCAGGAAGTCTGAAAATTAAAAAAAAAAAATATTAAGTAACACAGCAGCTGCTGCTGCTGTGTCAGACGGCAGCAGACGCTGACTACGCACCAGCGGACGTAGCTCAGCCACCCACGGCTGCAGCCGTGGGCCCCACCTTGATGTTGATATACCATCTAAACCGTTCATATGGTGGGCCCCTACCTGACGTGGGCCCACCCCAAAAATCAGCTTGATCCAAGACTCAGGTGGCCCACACCGTATGAAACAGTGGGATTGAACATTTACCTTTGAAACCCTTTTTGGGCCCACAGAAGTCTTGGATCAAGGTGAAAATTTTTATCACCCTTCTCCTAGGTCTGCTTGACCTTATTAAGGGTTTGGATGGAATCTAAACATTATGGTGGGCCCCACATGGAGCCCACAGTGCTGTAAGTGTTTTATCTCCACCGTCCGCCTGGACGGTGGAGCCCACTGTGAGGGGTGTGGGTGCGTGCGTGCTGGGTGCGTGCGTGCTGCGTGATGGGTGTGGGTGCGTGCGTGCTGAGTGCGTGCGTGTTGCGTGCGTGCGTGTGTATATATATATATATATAATATATATATGTATATTTATATGTATATAAAATATTATATTATATATGCACTACATATATATTATATATTACATTATATTTGATATAATGATGGAGGGAGGCCCATCTCAATTATTTTTGGCCCGTGATTGGGGCCCACTTTGATTACATGTAAGGCTCATGGGTCGAGGCCCATTTGGTGTGTTTTGGGCTTATGGGACGAGGCCCATTTGATGTGTTAGGGGCCCATGAGTTAAGACCCGTCAAGATGTACTAGGACCTAAAAGTTGAGGCCCATTTGATGTACATTTGGGGCCCATTGGTGTGGCCCATTTGATACACATAAGGCCCATAAGATTAGGCCCATTTGATACGTTCTAAAGCCCACAGTTTATAGTCCATTGCAATGCACATAAGGCCCATTGGTGCAGCCCAGTGATGTGGCCCACTTGATGAATACAAGGCCCATATGATATGGCCCATTTGACGTATTTAAGGCCCAATGGGACGTGACTAAGGTCCATTGCAATGTACGATCCCAACATGGGTTATGTAATGATGTTTACGTCGGGCTATGCCTTGAGAGCAATGGTGGTTTGATGTCCACATTGCAAGTATATTGTGGTTAAATGTCCGCATTATGACATTCCCTAAGGCCCATTGTTAGGCTCGTGCGTGTTATGTGTAGGCCGTCTAGGCCCATCTTCATTATGTACATCATCCATCCTATATAGCATGTTTAATTTCATGATTCATGATCATATGCATCATACGTATGCTTGATATGAGAAATGATGATCATAGCATATGCCTTCGGGCGGATTGTTTAGGGGCTCCCATACGGGGTGTTGCCCTACATGAGCGCACGATACACGCGAGATTGCTATATGTTGGATAGTGTGATTCATGCATTTACATTGTGTGATATTGTATTGTACGCCCTAGCGACATCGGGGCCATAGCCTCCACGGACGTATCATGGTTGGCGGGATTGGATACTGAAATTTTTGTTCTACATGGGGTGCGATAGATATCCCTGGGTGAAAGTCCCTAAACCCTTATGGTACCAGGAGGTTGCTCCAACGTCTAGGCCGAGTGGGTGCATGAGCGCGAGTGCCGATTACCAGACGGTTGCGCTTTCCACCATGTCGTGGTCGGTTGGAAGGGGGTGCGGCCTTACCCGCCCGAGAGTAGGGGGCAATGCTAGTCTGAGTCTCTGACCAGCTCGAGGAATGGGTCCGCTATTGACGAGCCGAGCCCGATATTGGCGGGCGGATAGTGAGGTCTTTTCCACTCACCTTATTGCGCGCGATGGGGCGGCAATCGGCTTGGAGTGTACTAGACCGTGATATTCCCGATTTGAGCCGTATTGACATGTGGACTTAGATGAGGATTTGTATGCTTGACTTGCATTTTGCATTGCATGGCCTTGATATGGCCGACATCATTCTTTGCACCGCATGGCCTTGGTACGGCTAATGGGATTCTTAGCATTCATCAGCATGTTCCGCATTACTCTGATACTGCATGACTACATTATCACCTTGAGCATACACTTTCACCACCCTCTAAGCTTTCTATAAGCTTATGCACGACCGTTGCGTGCAGGTGACATTGGAGCGCAGCAGCGCTGAGGCTTGGACGCGTGGCTGATCTTCTTTTGGAGTTTTGGTCTATCTTCATTGTATTTCCCTTATGCTCATTGTACCTGTAAAGTTTTTGATTATAGTGGAAATGTGATGGAGTTTTTGGTTGTTGTTTGTGGGTTATGTCTTTGGTTATGCTTATTACGAATCAAACTGATGTACAAAATCCTCCTTGTAGCATCCCAGGATCGGAACCTGGCGAATGGGCGCTGGGAGCCGAGAATGGGGTTCTACGGAGGCTGTCGGCGCCGGATTCGGCGATCGGGAATTTTGTGAGCCCGGTCTCCGAGTTTGGGGCGTGACATATAGGCTGTCCATGCGACATGTCACATAAAATCATATTATACGCGGAGTCATGATAACCTCTTCATTATTGCGCACCTATAGCGGTATATACATAAGTAACTCTTAAGTTGGTGCTTCTTCCCTTTTACTCTTCTTCTCTTGCATCAAACTCCTCTCGATTTCCTCTCCTCAAGACACCATGGTTGCATATTCTTCTTCTTCTGTTCTAGCTTTCTACTTGGAATCCTTCATCAAAGACCTTAACGTCCCATTTCCTTGAGTGATTAATGATCTCCAATTCAACTAAAGTAGATACTTCAGTGTTGATGCTTAGTCCTGTTTTTCATTTGGTAGTTACCTATGAACAACTCTATGAAATCGAGCATGGCTTCCCAAAGTGCCTTAATGAAGTTCTGTTTGTTCAATCAAACAATTTTCCAAACCCCTCCAATGCATTCAAGCCTTCGTGAGCATGGATGAAACCGATGAATGGTTGGGCTGAATGGTATGCTCTCATTGAAGCACAACATGGATATACATGGAAGCGAGTAGGAATTTATGAATGCATCAAATTTTCTCTACACGAATATCTAGCTAATTCCTCCATTCTTGCAGCAACATCAACTTTCTGGAGTTGATCAACCAATACATTCCATTTTAGATACAGCCACATAGGTTCATCGATCATGGATGTATGTGCATTCACTCACCTCTGCCTTTTAGGGAACCTATTTACTTGGGCTTCGCTTTGAAAAATCCACATCCCTTCAATCTCCCAGACAAGATTAGCAAGCCATATTCTACCTTCATGGTTCTTCAATGCAAATCTCGAGATGAGGTTGATAAACAATAACATGTGGCATTCCCGCTGATATGGATTTGCCGATTTTTGTTGTGTGAGAGGTCTGCAAATCACTAAAGAATACATTTATTTGGCTGAGGCGCTCACTCAAGGACGTTAACTTGCCCTTGTCCCTTTCGTGCTCAGTCATATTTTCCATAACATGTATAAAGCAACCACAAAGGGATTCTACCGCTCTAGTGGGCTTATCTAGCTTGTCTAGATGTGGTTTTACAAATATTTTAGAGCTAAATTTGTGAAATCCGCTCCATCAGAGATAGAATTCACTTCCTTCGGTCATCGCAACATCCTTTGTTCTAATATTAATTATTTGTTTGTGGAATGTATGTACTTCTTTCTTTCTTTCACTCTCAACAAATCCATTCATACTTTTGCCCCTTTAAGAATAAAGAGTTCGGTTCGACATGGTTCACTGAAGAATATGAATCAACCAACACCAAATCGGCAAACCTTAAGGATTTAGCTTGCAAAATCTATATAATTTGCAAAGACCTATCATATGGAAGCACCATTGACACGGGCATTAATGCCAAGGCCGACATTGAACAATATCGTCCTAATTTTCCTACATGTTAGTTTGGTTTAGCTCAAGGTGTCTCGTTTCCTTTCATTCATCGGACTTGTGATCAACCTCTGACTCATCGACCAGTTACAAACTCAGTCACTATCTTTCAAACTCTCCATAAAGGGTTTAAGTCCATTGGTTCATCTTTCACAGTCTCTCTCTCTTCACCAATCATCCACAACTGCTAGAATCGTTCCACTAATGGTGGAGGAATTATTATGAAAATTTGATAAGTGGATCTCATGAATTAATAATCATTTGGATTTCTTCTTCATCAAAGGTAGAAAAACCGGTGGCCGAGAAAAATAAAACAAATAAAGAAAGCACTAAGAAGTCAACTACTCCTCAGTAGAGCATGCTTCTTATTTAGAGAAAGACACAATCAAGGAAGGCAACCTTGACCACATCAACCATCCCATCTCCATCACTAATAAAGATGATTAAACTCTTCTTTTTCTTTAATAAAAATGGTCGAACTAGTTCAACATAAAGTGAAGCGTTAGAAGACCACAATGGTAGATCCAACTACTGCTTCGATCCCAATGCTTACAATTCCTTTAACTATTTCAAAGATTTCTGACCTTAAACCTCTTGTAGCACCTCGTCCTGCTCTGCCTACAACATGTAGTCAAACTGCTTTATGTATTTCCTCTTTGGCCAAAGCTATCGCAGACTTTAAGAAGTATTACAAAACTAAATTCTGATCGGATATCTTACCTGCTAAGTATTCTTGGGAGATGGAAGAGGCGTATAAGAGACATAAAGATGCTCATTTTAATAGGCCTTTAATAAATGACAGTGTGAAAGTGAAAGATTAAACAATCATAATCTTTCTTTTGACCGATATCTCAAGCTATATCGTCCTAATGCTTCTTTTCCTTTCTCCAATTGAGCTCTATCTTTGGTCGCTAATCCTGCCAAAATTTCACCAGTAGACAAATGATTCATTATCGCCGTTGTTCGTTTAGATCTAGGTGGAGGTCACTCCAACATTATGCCATTTCCTTTTTATAATGATTGTGCAGTTCCCCTTATTTTCTTTCTTTTTCATAGTAACTAGGAAACTCTCAACCATTGAAAAGTCAATCATTGCTTCAACTCTTCAGGCTGAGGTGTCTATTTCGGACATTCTAGTTGACGATGCTCAGTCTCAGGCTGAAACACTTGAAGTTTCTGATTCAGAAAGGACCACGAGCGATATTTATCAATCAACAAATCAAATTGAAGGTCAAGAGGAGGTAATAATATACTAGCCTTTAGAGTCCTTCAGTATTCTTTTGCAATTAATAACTGTGTCACTCACACTTGATCAAGATAAAAAATTACAAAGTCAATTGCCCCAACAACCTTGTCTCCCATTAAGCTTGCTTCTTCTTTAGAGCTGATCGATCTAATAATCGCTTTGGTCGATGAACATGGTATTGTTCCTCTAGATGAAGCACAAACATCTGAACAAGAAATATCTCGATCAATTGAAATTGCTCCCGGTTGAGGTATAAAAATTTCAATAGTCGATGTCCCCACTCCTCTAGTCCCATTGGCCGATGATTCTCATGCCTTGTCTTCTTTAGAGGAACCGCTTCCTGTAGAAGACATATTATCTTCCTTCGATAAAACCTTGCCACATGACATCATGGTGGTCGAGTCTATGCACCTTCATCAGAAATTCAACAACTATAGGAAGAATTACAAATTTTTATTCATTTTTGGTGCCATTGACATCATTTCATTAGGATTAGATGATGAACTTAACTTCCTCGTTTACTGATACCAAACTCTTACTCGATCGGATGAATCCTTATTGGCTAAGCTACATGCACTTTATAAATTTCTAAGCTTTATTTACGAACACCAGGATACAATCGTTGTGGTTGACAGACTTCAAGTTGAGTATTCCGCCATCTCCCTCAAGATGATTATGATCACAACTGTTAGGAAATAACTATAGCATATAACAACCTAAAAGAGTCAGGTTCATCTTTTAGTGATCTAAATGCTCAAATCTTGGTCATGGAAGAGAATCTGAGATTGTCAAAGGAAGAACAAAAATATTTGACCGAGCGCAGATAAGATCAAAAGGTTGAAATCAATCAACTAGGTACCTTCATGCAAGAATATACTCAATTAATTGGTGAGATTGCACGCTCAAAATCCAAAACCAAAGCTGTTCTTCATCAACATGAAGTCAAGCGATCGAAGCTTTAAGAAGCAATTGCATCTTTCTCGTCTTTCAATTTCTTATTGTTTTGAACTTGTCCATTGTAGGTCTTATAATTCTTTTATCTTCAATACAATCGACTAGAAATTTTCCTACTCATTTGTATTGTTTTGTCTCCAGTACTCAGCCTTTTCTCTCCTATGTGCATAATTGCATTAATAATAAGATATTCACAAAAAGTCATGTAACTATACGTTTCATCTCCATAGGAAACGTTGCATAAAATTAATGAGGCACTTCAACCAATACAACGTCTTGTCTTCGGGTGTGATTGTTCATCCTGAATTCCTATTTAAAGGAATTAATGGTGCATATTCCTCTACACACCCATTTTTTTCTTTGCATCTTCAAGCTTCTTTCTTCTTTCAATGGTTGGTGGACCCATGTATGTTGTCAATCGAGCTCAGAGGTTTTTAAGAGAAATCTTCGCCATGAATATTGAAACTTTCGCTCATTCCACCCTGTAATATAACATTTTTTCATTTGTTTGCGACCTTCATTTCACAGTCAGGGATAATGCTCCATTGATTGAACTTCTAGATGCTTTGACAAAACTCCAGAGCATTGGTGACATATAATTTGTTACTAAGATAGATTTGGAAGAACTTGATGCTCATGTGAACGAGAAAGTTGTCATTCATAGGGAGATGGACATACTTTCCAATCAGTACGATTATGCTTGGTACAACGCACATGCACCGGACTTGACAACATCACTTTAACAAAATGATATTGAGAACTTTGCATGTTCAACATAGAGAAATTAGTAATGATCTCTAGGAGACCGAAAAAATCTATCTTGGAAGATGTTTGGACTACTCTTAGACCCTCTTGAACTTCATCAATTCTTAGGTCGACATCTACCAAGCTTGGTCATGTGAGAGCAGTAAGCAGAAGAGAGAAGTAGAGCATAAAGTCGATGTCATCGATCATCACATTGATCAAGTCCTGCACTTTCTCGACCAAGTTCTGGAAAGTGGAGAATCCTGAAAGCCTCCAAGGCAAACAATTGAACACATCAGAGAATGCATTGTTAAAGAATTTAATGAGATGAAGGCCGCCTATGCTTTAGTCATGCTCCGGTCAAGCCTTCACTTTCCTTGTTCTCTCTCTTTTTTAAAAATATAGATGTGATCAGTTAGTCGGTCATGTTTTGCTAGCCTCGGCCGTTAATATAATATTTATATTTCTTCTTACTCCTGCTTCTCTACCGATTTTGGTATTTACTTGTGATTATTCTAATCACATTTTGGCCTAAACTTTCCATATTTCCCATAAGCTGGGATGGTACACTTTTAGAAATTGACCATTGATCATATTTTTTACCATCTTTCCATCTATGTTATGAAGAACATAAACTCTACCATGAAGAACATTTACCACTATATATGGTCCATCTCATGTAAGTGACCATTTACATAATGCAACATCTTTAGTCCTTTTAGGTAATATTACTTTGCAAACCACATCGCCCCTATTAAAAACATTCTTTTTCACCTTTTTGTTTTATACTTGAGAATCTTTGGCCTTATTTTTCATGATAGAATCCAAAGCCTTTAGCCAAATTTCATCTAAGCCCTCAAGTTCAACTAGCATAGCTTCTGTGAACTCGGCCGGGGTCAAATTAGCTTGATATGCTACTCATAATGATGGTATAGTTACTTTTAATGGTAACACAACTCATGTTCATATACCAATCTAAATAGATTCATCCCTGTACTTATACGAAATCAATTATGGTATGCCTAAAGAGCCTCTGACAACTTAACATGCCATTGTTTAGTATTCTCATTAATCATTTTCTGTAAAATATTCTAATAACCTTATTGCTAGCATTGCCTTGGCCGTTAGCTTGAGCATAATAAGGTGAAGAATGCATCAACTTGATCTTATACTCATCGGTCATTGCCTTAACCTGCTTGGATGAAAATGTTGCTTCACAATCCATCACAATCGAATTAGGAATTCCAAACCAATGAATTATATGAGTATGAATGAACTCAGAGGTGCCTTAGAAACATGGCCTCTCTCTCTAATATATTATATTTCTCACCAAATGTAATGTCTCGAAAAAATCCGTACAAAGACCCGAGTATCACCTTAGGCAGGAATCACTCAGGACCAAATCCTTTAGAAATTAGACGAGAATTAGCTAGTGCTACACTAGAGTACCTATAAAATTAGCACTAATCACTTTAAATATGATCTGCAAGACCTAAAACATGTAGAATCATTGGCGCTACTTTACCCTGAAATCTAGGATCAATCTCTAAACCCTGTTGCTCTTGGGAGCACTTTGAAACTCCGTATCGGACCTACACAGCACGTCGAAAGTCCGATTATCGTGAAACTAGATGGTTATAACCGCATTACTGGACTTGACAACCAGCTTAGAAATCAAGTCCTATTAGTACCCAAAAACACACAACTTGAGCTCGGAGTGAAGTGTGTGAGAAACGCGAATATCTTTAGAAAATAAACTGAAACTTAAGTGAATTGAGTCATTCACTTGCAGGCCAAATCTAAGGATTCTGACCGTCAAAATCTGACCCAATTACACCCTCAGAACAGGAAAAATTTTTAACACATGTCAGTGCACTTGTGGCCCTGATCGAGTATCGGTGATCGTTGAACTGAAACTGGTCCGCCATGGTCGATCTGTAAATCTAATCGGACCGAAAACTTAGCTTGACCTAGATCCAATATCAAGGAGCTTAAGTACGATCGCATGAAGAAAATGGGCCTCTAGAGAAGCTCCGTTGGACTGAAACAAACGCCCTTTGAATATAACCTAAGTAAACCTTGGCCCTGGTGCCATTTCCATTAGTCCTGGACCTATATAAGGGTCTTAAACCCTCTCTCTCCCTTTACATATGAATTCCTAACCCTAGGTGAGAGAAGAGAAAAGAAAGAGAAGGAAAGAGAAAGAAAGTGAGAGAGGGAGTTGGCATTTGTTCCGAGGATTCAATCCCACCGCTCCAAGTGCTTAACTACCCTTCTCGTGTCGCTATTCCGGTGATTCCGATTCCGTTCTTAGGTAAGAAAACCTAACCATAATCTGTTTTAGGGTTTTCAATAGTCTAAATGATGGAATAACTAACTTATTCCCTGTTATAGATTGTTGTGGTGCCATAGACAAAGACTTAGCTTTTAAACTGAGTTCATTATGAGTCTACCGGTGAAAGGTGCGGACTATAAATGTTTAGGTTATGGTTTTCAAGGCTTTCAATGTCAGTTAATGATTTATGACTGACTTGAATGATACCACATGCGTAGATGTGATGTTTCCCGCACTTTACACATATATATGAGCTATGTTGAAAATAGTGAAATCCATGTGTTTGTTGATATGCTTGAATGAATATGGAATTATGATTCGTGCTTGCCATGATTATTGGTTGTAAATGCATGATCGTTGTATATGTGGCATCTCCTTATGAAAGGGTTTGCTATAACATGTGTTTTAACTAAGTTATTCCATGTATGTAATATGTGTAGTCTAAGTGTTTGATAAAATGCCTCAATGAGAAAATACTTGTTAAAATATATGTAATGAGGGTGTGGAAATAGGATTCTCAATTCCCTTAACCATGGTTATAGTTTTCCTTTATGTATCCTATACACTACTACATGCT
Organism: Magnolia sinica; assembly: GCF_029962835.1. Classification (NCBI taxonomy): domain Eukaryota; kingdom Viridiplantae; phylum Streptophyta; class Magnoliopsida; order Magnoliales; family Magnoliaceae; genus Magnolia; species Magnolia sinica. The sequence goes on from NC_080582.1 coordinate 56,990,593, forward strand.
TTATGGTTGAAATGCCTATGTTCGTAATATGCACACTATATGTTCGTTGAATGCTCAAATGAGACTTATATTTAAGTTGGTTGTTACATGCTGTTTTGGACTACCACATATGACATACGTATTCCTATTGTATTTGGAGAGTGTTTGGGACTATGGTATAGTCCAGGCAATCGGTAACAGGTCCTGGATTGGTGGTTGAGGTTGTTTCGCCACACTGGACGCGTTCGATGAATCCGAGTTGTACTTGGGTTGTTGACAGTGGTTAGGCCACATGGAGTGCTTACGCACTCCATGTTGATCGACTCGACATACGCTCGTACTAGTCGAGCTCGTTAAGTAACCCGATTGACCCGATGTATGTTCACCATGTATGGACGCTACTGCTTAAACCTAAGGTACCAAACTCACTAGTGGAAACCCCGTTAACCTTGGTACCTTGATCCGCTAAGACTCATGATCCGGACATGGTGGTATGGGACACCGTGGTTGAGCTGTCGGCCTACGCTGGAGCGACGAGCCTCCCCGTAGTGACCAGTGAGCAACACCGCCTCGTGAGCCTAATACGGTGGTATGGGACACTGCATTCGAGCTGTCGGCCTACACTGATCAGGTGACGAGCCCTTTGTAGTGACCTCAAGTATAATTTAAGACTACATTGAGGCAACGAGACTTTTCAGAGCAACTAGAGTATAAACTAGGCCTACACTGATCAGGTGACGAGCCCTTTGTAGTGACCTAGAACCGCAAAATCGTATGAGACTTACTAGGACTGACGACCCTAGAATGGATCATTGTTTGGAAAATGATATAAGGGAGGTACCTTAGCTTCCCAATCCTGCTATATGAAAAGGTCTAATAAGAATTCGGTAATCATGTTCATGTACCACATTACATGTGCCTTTAGCGTTGGAGTTGAGCACTGTGGAAGGGATGCACGCCGCGATTGTGAGATGAAGTTCGCAGAGGGAGTGCAGGCAAGGGCATACATCATTAATACATAACATCCTTGTATTAACCAGAGTACTTAGGAATGCTTGTTGTATTACTTTATTATTACTACTTGACTGAATTGATAACATGTTAACCTCTGCTTTATAGCTCCACTGAGTTTGTCACGCCCCAAACTCGAAAATCGGGCTCACAAAATTCCCGATCGCCGAATCTGGCGCCGACAGCCTCCGTAGAACCCCATTCTCGGCTCCCAGCGCCCATTCGCCAGGTTCCGATCATGGGATGCTACAAGGAGGATTTTCAACATCAGTTTGATTCATAATAAGCATAACCAAAGGCATAACCCACAAACAACAACCAAAAACTCCATCACATTTCCACTATAATAAAAAACTTTACAAGTACAATGAGCATAAGGGAAATACAATGATGATAGACCAAAAGCTCCAAAAGATCAGCTACGCGCCCAAGCCTCAGCGCTGCTGCGATCCTACGTCACTTGCACGCAACGGTCGTGCATAAGCTTATGGAAAGCTTAGAGGGTGGTGAAAGTGTATGCTCAAGGTGGTAATGCAGCCAAGCAGTATCAGAGTAATGCGGAACATGCTGATGAATGCCAAGAATACCATTAGCCGTACCAAGGCCATGCGGTGCAAAGAATGATGTCGGCCATACCAAGGCCATGCAATGCGAAATGCAAGTCAAGCATACAAATCCTCATCTAAGTCCACATGTCAATACAGCTCAAAATTTGGAATATCACCGGGGTCTAGTACACTCCAAGCCAGATTGCCGCCCCATCGCGCGCAATAAGGTGAGTGGAAAAGACCTCACTATCCGCCTGCCAATATCGGGCTCGGCTCGTCAATAGCGGACCCATTCCTCGAGCTGGTCAGACTCAGCCTAGCATTGCCCCCTACTCTCGGGCGGGTAAGGCCGCACCCCCTTCCAACCGACCATGACACAGTGGAAAGCGCAACCGTCTGGTAATCGGCACTCAGCGCTCATGCATCCACTCGGTCTAGACGTTGGAGTAACCTCCTGGTACCATAAGGGTTTAGGGACTTTCACCCAGGGATATCTATCGCACCCCATGTAGAACAGTATTTCCGGTATCCAATCCTGCCAACCACGATACGTCTGTGGAGGCTACGACCCTGATGTCGCTAGGGCGTACAGTAACCATATCACACAATGCGAATGCATGAATCACACTATTCAGTCATGCAGCAATCCTGCGCGTATCGTGCGCTCATGTAGGGCAACACCCCCTGTACGGGAGCCCCTAAACAATCTGTCCGAAGGCATATGCGATGATCAGTCATTTCTCATATCAAGCATACGTATGATGCATATGGTCATGAATCATGGAACTAAACATGTTATATAAGATAGATGATAATTATAACAAAGATGGGCCTAGGCGGCCTACACATTAGACGTACGAGCCTAACAATGTGCCTTAGGGAAAGTCATAATGCGGACATTTAACCACACTATACTTGCAATGTGGACGTCAAACCACCATTGCTCCCAAGGCATAGCCCGACATGAACATCATTACATAAATCATGTTGAGACTGCACATTGCAATGAACCTTAGGTATATCCCATTGGGCTTTCAATACATCAAATGGGCCATATCATATGGGCCTCATGTTCATCAAGTGAGCCACATCAATGGGCAACACCAATGGGCCTTATGTGCATTGCAATGGGCCATAACCCGTGGGCCTTAGAATGCATCAAATGGGCCTTATGTATATCAAATGGGCCTCGCCAATCGGGCCCCCATATGTACATCAAATGGGCCTAACCCATAGGCCCCAAAACATTTTTAATGGGCCATAACCCATGGGCCTTAGAATGCATTAAATGGGCCTAATCTCATGGGCCTTATGAGTATCAAATGGATCACACCAATTGGGCCCTATATGTACATCAAGTGGGCCTCAACCCATTGGCCCCATTACATCTTAATGGGCCTCGACCCATTGGCCCCTAATGCATTAAATGGGCCCGGACCCATGGGCCTTGCATATACATTAAAGTGGGCCTCAATCCTAGCCCATAAGTGAACTGAAATGGGCCTTCCCCCACCTTTATATTATATATGATATACTATATAATATGTATACATTACATATAATATTATATATAATATAATATTATATATATGTATATATATATATATATATATATATATATATATATATATATATATAAATACACACACGCACACACCACACACGCACGCACCACACCATCACAGGCACGCACACACCCACCGTCTAGGACGGTGGGGTAACAAATAAACATCATAGAGGGTTCCACCGTCCAGGCGGACAATGGTAATGAAACACATGCATCCTTGTGGGCTCCATGTGGGGCCCACCGCAATGTTTTTATGCCATCCAACCCGTTGATAGGGCCAAGTGGGCCTAGATGAAGGGTGAAAACAAATTTCACCCTGATCCAAAACTTCTGTGGGCCCAAAAAGGGTTTCAAAGGTAGAGGCGCAATCCCACTGTTTTCTACGGTGTGGGCCACCCGAGTCTTGGATCAGCTGAGTTTTGGAAGGTGGTCCACTGACCTTAGGGTCCACCGTATGAATGGATTAGATGACAAATAAACATCAAGGTGGGGCCCACGGTTACAGCCGTGCTTGGCTGTACGTCGGCCAGACCGTCCGCCGCTGGCGCGCTGGCAGCGCCTGCCGCTGCCTGCTCTGACACAGCAGCAATGGCTGCATGCATGTTGTTTATTTTTTTTTTGATATTTAGAAAACCTGTGGATTTTACAGGTGGGGTCCACATCCAGTGAATCCGCGCCGTCCAGTGTTCTTCCAAGGCTCACCACGAGCAAAACAAGTCCAATATTGGACATATTCCAGTGTATAACCAATCAGGGAAGTTTTCAATGGTGAAAACCACCATTTGCTATGGTATGGCCCGCCCGAAGGTCTGATTGACCACATCTTTCGGGTCAACGCCTAAAAAGGGCCTGAGACAGGAATGGATGGTGTGGATTTAATACATACATCAAGGTGGGGCCTACACAAGTGGACCACCCTCCTTGGCTTGGAAACAAGGTACTTGTGTTTTCCAAAAAAAATAACGTCCAGCGTCCCTGGACGCTGGACTGTATGCCGAACCAGGTGGACCTCCTCATGTGGGCCACCACTGATGGATGGTGTGGTACAATACATGCAAAGTGGGCCCCACTTGTAGGTGATTTGGATGAAATACATACCTTGTGGTGGGGTCCATTCAAGTGGGCCACACAACCTTCTTATCATCAAACACATAAAAAAGAAATAGAAAGGGAAAGAGAGAGATAGAGGGTGAGATCCGCGTGATGGAGGGACCCCGGCACTATGGGCCCTCCCTTGCACTAAATCATACATCAAGTGGGTCCCATTACTTGTGGGTCCATGGAATTGAAATCCAACGGTGGAGATCCCTTCTCCACTAAAATGGACGGTCTAGATGACCCTAAGCATGCGAGAAAATAAACATCATGATGGGGTCCATGGAGAATGGCCCCATCATGGAATGATCATGATGATCCAAGTGGGCCATTGGCCACATCTTAGGGTCCAAAGTGAGATCCAAACCATTGATCGGTTGGCCTCACTTGGCCCATCTTAAAAACATCAAAAACTACTCTAGCAAAACACCCACCACTTGATCTTCTTGCTCCCTTGGCTTCCTTAGCTCCTTGTGCTTCTCTTAGATGGAGGAAGATGAGAAATGGATGGTTGAGATGAGAGATCTAAGGATGGAAAGGTGGGACACACATGAGCATTTTTCTCACCATGGGAGGACTCATACGTATGAGATTTTGCTATGGGAGAGCTTGAAATGAGAGATAGACTTGCAAGGGAGAGAGAGAGAGGGAGTGATGGGTGATGGAGTGATGGATGGGAGAGAGGGATGGGTGTAAGAAGCCTTTTTGACTTTTTTGGCAAAAGTTGTAAGAGGAGTTATGGGTTGTAAGAAACTTTTTGACTTTTGGGGCTTGCTTGGGAAAGGGTGAAAGTTGATGTGTACTTGACATGATGGGATTGATGGGATTGATTGATTGATGTGACACCTTGTAGAGATTCCCTCTGAATTCGCACGCGCGGCGTTTCCTCGCACCGAACGCTGGCCCACAACTCCCAACCATGGTATCACCTCGGCGCGCAAGTCGCGGCATCGGGACCGCAGCGACGACGCGGTCGCTAAGGTATAAGCCCTGGGTTGAGTCGACTCAGGTTGACGGCATGAGAATCCAGGTCACGCGCAAATACCGATTAAGGGTCGAAGGTTGCCGGAATTCGACCGGGAAGACCGCGGAAGCCTATGGAACGGTACGGTCTAGGATACGGGGCTTACAGAGTTGATCACTCACTCCCATGTTCTGGAATGGTGTTGTACACACCAACCAAACTCTTTCTTAGTTACAGGTGGTGGCGATGCCTACAAGGTGGAGCCAGACTTCGAAGATGATGAAGAGGCATTCTCCTACATGAAGTTATCAGGCGGGTTCATGTGAGCCGCGTCCTGATCGCCGGGGCTACAGGGACACTGACTAGATGACCTTACACTGTTATTCTATATTTTGGAGCACACATGTATATTCATTTTATACATTTTGTGAGTATACATGTATATATTTAACCTGGTAACATGATCACACTTTAGAGACCTACTACAGTTCATATATCTTATACATATATTACAACCTTCTGCTTGCAAAACTCACTTGTCTCTGGAGTATGATATCCTATTTTGTTATAATCCCATTCATGTTTAATGCATTAATACGGACAACATTTAATCATCATTATCTATGCTGCATAAGTAATGTGTTGGAACTCGGTAGTTGGGCCTATGCTCGACCACCGATTTTCAGGGCATTACACCAAAACCCTAGAATCCATGACTTTTGGAGGAGAAGACATGTAAAGTGGCAGTGGAGGAGGAGGAAGGGCATCATCAACGTCATGGGCAGTGTTGGAAGATCCCCTCTCTTTAAAGAAGACGGTGCCTAGCGCTTGGAACTTGACTAAGGCGGTCAAGATGAAGCTGGTAGCGGTCATGAACATGGCTCTTGCACATGCATAGCTTCCCAATCCTGCTGTATGAAAAGGTCTAATAAGGTACCTTAGATTCGAGTCGCATGGCTCTTGCAGCTAGGGCTAAGGACGCCCTTGCGATGCGGTTGATGTAGAGTTGGGAATCAGTGAAGCCTTTGTAGTAGGGGCTGGTGGTGGAAATCTTCTTCGTCTGCCATAAGTTGAGCTCACTGAGACTCTCTTCGGTAGCTCTGAGTTGGAGAGGGAGAGGGAGAGGGAGAAGCAGATCGATATATATATATATATATATATATATATATATATATATTATATAAAGGGTTTGGGGGGTTTGGGCGTTAAAATATTGGAACCCAAAGGTTAGAACAATTAAAACCGTTCCAAATTAAGAACGGCCTAAAATTGTTCTTAAACCAAAGGAGTAGTCATTCCTAAATGGTGATTTTAGTGTAATGTGTGCATCAAATAGAGGTACTTAAGGACCATCCTAATATTATTCTTCATTATACGGTTGATTTCTAGGAACGGGTTGCCCCTAGGCATCCCTTGATACCTTGCTTCATGAATTACGTTCTAATTTTCATACTCAGGATGTCTACAATCTACTAGTGGGAGTGAATTTTGCATGTCCTAAATAGGAATATGTTTAGGACATCTTAAATCTACCGGTATTAGTGAATTTTGCACATCCTGGATTGGACTAGGTATAGAGACATGTTGTGTGTTTTGCTGTAATTAAAATGCCCTTGGCATTGGTTGGACTGGAGGTATAAGTGCCCGATTTCCAACAGAACTTGCATTGACCTGTTAATGAGATGCAACAAGTCCTTTATCAATGAACAAAGCCACTAACTGATTCATGCTCTCGGTGTGGCCAACCATCCACCTATTGAAAGCCTCATTTTGAACTTATGAGTGTTTTGCCTAAACTCGCAATAGTTTTACAATGTATTGAATTGCCCTTTATGTATCAACCATCCTAGCTGACATAATCTCAAAAGGTTCAACTCGAGATGCCGATGGTCTATATAAATTTGGATAAATAAGCACCGGACTATGTGGTGGATTTCCTTGCTCAGGCACTTATTGGAGTTGCAACTCCTCCTCATTAGTATAAGGCTTATTAGTTACAATAACAGCTATTGAAGTATTACGACCAACACTTCGGCTCATGATTTTGAATGATTACTACACTGAAAAATATACTTGTGTCAACTAAGTAATATGTAGTCCCATTAAGCTTACCATAAAATATTGGCATTAGCTAAAATTGTTGCACAGTCGGTGCATTATGTATATTTTTGATAACCAAATAGTTTGTACTCCCACCGGGTGTGCCAAGAAATGTTAGTCCCTCGGTTTTATTTTTATTGTGTAGGCGTGCCAGAATTGATACAGAGGCTAGATCCAAACAAATTAATTTTGACCCCAAGCTCCAAAATAAGTAGATACATCCAATATGAACGTATATAATCAGATTTTTAGAAGATCGATCACTTACTCAACCACTTACAGAATTTGATAATGATCAGGCAATAGTCAGAGGGTGGGATTCTTCCTTTGAAGATGGGTTACTTTGTGCCTTTTACAAGAAAGGTCTTTTAGAATACTAATGCAAATCCAACAAAAGGAAAAACTTACAATCGGTCATCAGGAGCAATTGTAAGAATGCCTCTCCTGAAAGAACTGCTTCATATTGGATAAAGAATAAATCCAACATATGATCGTAAACTCGGATTATAACTAAATATTATGACTAAGAATTATCACTACTCCTAGAATAAGCTGAAATAAAAGATAAATTAATAGATTTGATTGATTGTTGTTTGTTTTTTAGATTAGTTATATTATTGTTTTTTCTTTGTCACATTCCTCTACTATTTATAGATTTTTGTTGTAGCTTATTCTTCCAGATCCTTCTTTTAATACTGCACGGTTACAGCAGTCGAAAAGCCTCTCTCTAGATCCTTCTCTTCCTAGATCATTCTTTTAGTATGTTTCTCTTTATGACTGTTCCTCTTCTGTTTGCTAAAGCTTTTCTTTGGTTGCCGGCAGTCACCCTTTATATCTTAAATGGATCGATCACACTCCACTTAACCCCTCTTTGCATCTTTCCACGTTGACTACTCAACAGCGCTTCTTGTATACCGACCATTATACTCCGTTGACTAATCACTGACATGTAAAACTAGCTTTACACTAGTTGTAATTTACAAAAAGTGCTCCAGATCTATGAATATATTTTATCCACTTCCTATTTCTCATGCAATGCCATGCGTCGCCCTCCTATTGGCTTTCTCAGTACCTTATTTTCTGGCTATTCTGAAAAAGCCAATAGGAGGGTGACATGTTGAAAGGATGAGCTATAGATGTCCTAGAGGGGGGATGAATAGGACTATACAAAATATTTTGATATAATGTGGAATAATAAAATAAATACTCTCAAATGCTTAGAGTATTGAAATCTTGATTTCAAATAGTTCGTAGGATAACCTTCACCTAAAAGATTTAAGCAGGACAACCTTATTTCATGACGTCTTTGAGATCAAATTATCAAACTTAGCAAAAGACAATTAATCATAAGGAAAGCATATAAAGCATTTAAATAATCCCCATAATGCATAAGGATATATAGTGGTTCGGTGCTAAACCCCACACCTACTCCACTCCCAAAATTACTACTCTCGTAAGTTTGGCTTTCACTATTTCAAGGTTTTCACATGGTCACCTTAACAACCTGATACAGTTCTTGTCATTTTCACGGGCTATCAAAACAAAACTGTTGAGAGTTAAATATTGCATATTAGACCCCAGTTATTACTTGGTTTTAAGAACATGATAATGTTTAACGTCCTATTTTAATCATGTTTGTGTTATAAGGTGAATTTAAAAGCTCGGATTGAAAATGGGTGCTAAAAGCATGGATTCGATGCTCAAGAATTACCAAGGCAAGGGATGGATCTTAGAGGACTGAGATTGAAGAATTCACACGCCAACGATCCAAGAATATCGAGTGATTAATGATAAAGAGACTTGAAAATTGTCCTAAATGCAAGATAACAGGGTTTCCACCATCTATTTGGCTTAAAACTTTATATCTGTCCTGACGACCATAAAGTAACCGTACACGTAAAATTTCAGCAATTGGATCTTTGTGAAAGTGGTCCAACGGACAAATTAGCCACTAAATCACTGATTTGGGGCTCACCTGATATCTGGATATGCTTCAATTTTGGTCTTAACCCTTTAAATTAGATGAGGAAGAGGATGGATGGAATGGATTCATCAAAACATCATTGAGGACCCCACCTTGAGGGCAGCAATGTGCACAGGCACCACACCGAACTAGGAGTTCGGTCAAAGGTCCTTTGACCTGACCCACGCCCGGCTTCGCATCCAACGTCCACACGCTAGGATGCTGAGACATGTAGTGGGCCACCACCATCATCTCGATGGACGATTTGAACCGTCCATTTGATCTAGGGGGCGTTGACCATACCATGGAGCCCATATGCTACCATGCACGCACACACAGGCAGATCGCATTCAAACGCAGGATGAACGACAGCGTGATTTGATATTGTGGGCCGCACCAAACTCGAGCAAAAGCATCCATTCCCGACTGAAATTTCACCATGAATCCAATGGATAGAGTGGATTTCTCCGTTAATGTCAATCATGGGCCCCACCAGTTACACAAAATTTGATTTTTGCATACTTTACGTCTGAACGTGCCCAACCTTTCTGAGAAGTTGTGGCCCACCGCCTTTGATCAAAGGCTAGATTCGGACCGTCCAGATGGATCACAGGCCCAAACCAAATGCAACCATGGTGTCAGATTTGGGAGGAAAACTTGGCAAGCTATCCAAGAAGTTGCTAATTCTTGCTGCGCAAGGAATTTCTAAATATGTTATTGTGTAAACCTGGCTACGTAATTCCTTGCGCATAAGCTCAACCGACCTATGTTGGCTATAAAAGAGAGGGAGAGAAGGACGTGAGAGAGGCAGACGTGCAGCTGTGGACGTGGGACGTGAGAGTAAGAGAGAGAGAAGGCGTGTGGAGGATCGGACGACCAGACTTTCTCTCCCTGATTTTGTTATGTTTTCAGAGATTTTAGCTCAATCATGTCGATGATGGGCTAAACCTCTTAGCTAGGGCTAAGAGGTGATGCTTATAGCATGATGGGATGCTCTCTATGGTTTGATTCATGTTAAGTTGAACTGATTTTGATTCTAGTTTGATTATAAGGAATGCTTTTAGCTTTTAATGGTATATTGTGACTTAAATAACAATGGATCTGTAATAGCTTTTAGCATGTTCTTTTCATTATAGAGAATATGAACTTAGGAACCTTGTTGTTCACCATCATCCCCTGGGTATGGTTGGATGATGGAATCCTTCTTAACGTTCATAATTCTCTCAGATTGGTTGTGGATTGGTACATTTTGTTGTTTGCTTTGTCTCATGGGTATGGTTTTGTGATGGAATCAATTCTAATTCTGTCATGCCACAAACCCGGGGACGGACAGCTTTCCTGATGCCCCGAATCTAGCACTCGACTTCCATACAACAAGTCCCGAGTTCAGCGCACTACAAGGAAGATTTTTGACTGATTTTTTTTTTGTATAAACATATAATAATACTTGAGCATGAAGATCCATGATCAAAATACCAAGCAAAACTCTCCATTATAAATCCTGATGGTTACAAGTACCATGCTTTCTAAGGGTACACGACGTTAACATTGCCAAATCAAAAAAATAGATACAATGCATTGAGAAAGCTAAGTTTTCTAAGTTACTCCTGCCCTAAAAAAATGAGAAATAGGAGGCTTAGGCAAAAAGTCTAGTGAGTACACATGTGTGTGCAGTGTGTCCTACATGCAGGCAAGATAAATATGCTACAAGGAGATCATACCACAGCCATAACCATATTACATGCATCCGTAATCACATCATCATCATCATATTGTCATGCCATAATTATACAATATCGAAAATACTGACAAGTTCGTGAGTCATAAAATATTAGAGTACGCAATATAAATCAGCATGTAAATGAGGAGTTATAAAGAGCCAAACATCAGATGTCGAGGATACAATGCAATATACAGTTCCTGATGAGTTCATGAATACCGTCAGCCGTATCTAAATACTGAAACATAGTAACCCGAAATGCTAAATGTTATTAATGCAATGCAACATGTGATGCGAATGAAATGACTATGTTGGAGTGAAGTCGGGATGGTAGTACGTAGTATCGCAGACTATGTGGTCTATCACAAATGACTTTTATCCAAACTAGTCTCATACCTAATTTGGATAGTCAGACTCAATGTGGTAAACTCTTAATCTTAGGTTAGTTGCGCGCTCCAACCGAAATCCTGGCCATTGCGAAGGTACACGTAACAAATAGTTGCGCACCACTAGCCTAAGTGGATAGTGAATGAATGAGTATGCAACTCCTGCTCAATAAGTCCACATATCAGTACAGTTCATCTCTGGGATCATCACCGGGGTTTAGTACACTCCAAATGACACTATCTCTCTTCCAGCATCACAGTCCAAGTGAGCGTAAGAAACCTCATTATCCGCCTAGCCAATAGTTTGCCAATACTTACCCGGCACGTCGATAGCGGACCCATTCACGAGCTGGTCAAACTCAGACTAGTAATGGCCCCTACCCTCGGGTGGGTAAGGCCACACCCTCTCCCAACTGACCACGACACAGTGGGAGATGCGGCCTCCTGGTATTCGGCACTCGGGCGCTCGTGTATCCACTCGGTCTCGACGTTGGGGCGTCTCCTGGCCTCGGAGGTTTAGGGATTTTCACCTAGGGACATCTATGGCGCCCGTATGCTAGAACCAAACATTTTCAGTGTCCCATCTGGCCATCTACGATATGCCTGTGAAGGCTAAGGCCCTGATGTCGCTCAGGGCATACAATGTAAGATGCATGAGTCATACAATACAATCATGCATCAATCCTACGCATACCGTGCACTCATGTGAGATAACCTCCGCCTATCAGTGAGTCTCATAACAATCTACCCAACGATATATGCAATGGTCAACCACATCTCATAACAAACATGCAGATGATGCGTATGGGCATGTATGATGATCCTATACTGTCACATGCTCATAATCAGTATCAATAACCGGCCTCAACAATCGGCTTCGACAGTGTGGACATTTAACCAACATTGCCTCCAAGGAATGACCCACATAAACATCAATACATACATCATGGGGAAATCACACATCACATTGGTCCTCAGATACATCACTTTGGGTCTCACACAAAGGCCACACATTCATCGCATTGGGCCTCACTCATCGGCCGCATATACATCACATTGGGCTGTATCATGTGTGCACTACACATCGCAATAGGCCTCGGCTCATGGGCCATGAATACACCACATCAGGCTTCACGACCCATGGGCTTCAAACACACAAGAGGTGAGCCCTACACATGAGCCTCAAATACATCACAATGAGCCAAAACCCATGGGCCTAAAATACATCTCAATGAGTCACGCCCATGGGTCTCAAATACATCACATTGGGCCTCGCCCATGGGCCTCGAATACATTGCAAGTGGCCTTAAATCTATTTCACAAGTAGGCCACATACCTGGGCCTAATTCACATCACTATGAGCCACATCACATGGGCAGGAAATACATCATAATGAGCCTCATCATATGGGCCGAAAATATATCTCAATGGGCCTATGATCAATCTGTCACAAGTCCTAAGTTCATGTACCCAGGAAGTTACACCGTCGGCATAGTCCATGAGTCTGAGTAATCACACAATTTCTCATATGCCCACATGGCCTTGTGACCACTCCATTATCAGAAGTCCGTATGGTTGAGTGGCCACACAAATGTCACTCTACTTGTCATAATAAGGGACTTAAGGTGAGATGGTTACTTATTATTATTATTATTATTATTATTATTATTATACTATATTTTACATAATGGGACAACCGCTTTACTAAATTTTCACGTAGCCAGGCGGCCAGTACCACAATTTCACATAGTTTAGTAGTCACCAAAGCACTACTTGATTATATGGTTGGGCTACACATTCCCCACATACTCACTTGATTTATGGCTATCCACGTCACGCATGATCACAAGATTTATGAGCTACATATTTAGTACTATTTTGTCAAATCTAGTTATCACTCATCTCGTCAGTGATCATATGGTTAATGGCCACAACAATCATAAATCTACTTAAACAAGTAGTCACACGATTGCCCCAATTTTCATATAGTTAGGTGGGCTAAAAAAATCAAGCACTCTCATTTGGTGGTCCACACAACTTCCACCAATCCACACTACTAGTTGGGCCACCCGAGATCCCAAATTCCTATAGTGTAGTGATCCACATGATTCCTACCAACTGGCAGACTAAATGAGGAATAACTATTACAATGAGCACCATGAAAACGACTTAGATTACCGTAAATATATAGGCAGCCCCACACTCTAAAATGATCTAATCAAAATAAATGAATGGCTGGTAAAACATGTATATTAAGTGGTCCATGATCGATTAAAAGGAATAGATGGATAGATTTCTCACAAACATTACTGTAACTCTAGAAAATATTTAACGGTGGACAAGTGATCAATATTGCTCCCGTGGCATGAGATTTGGATCTAACTAGTCTATGGAACCATACCCTAAAATGATGAGGATAAACTGATAAAATGCATATATCTACATCATACTACAAAGTGGAGTCCATGGCCAAAGAAGCATCCCAACATATAAGGGCATACTAGAGCCTAAGAATTTCTAATGGTTATTACACTTTTTCTACTTGTAGCATGGCCTGGCCCACCTAAAATTGAGTTCTACTTCATCTTGTGTCCAAGGGCAAGAGGTGGGCTCACTTCCTAAGTGATAGGAAAATACATAGGCAGTGTGAGTATACAACACATGCACCTAGGTGGGCTTCACATGCATCACATTATGTCCAGGGAAGCTTTCATTGGTAAGCATGCAATTCTCTTTCCTTATTATTATTATTATTATTATTATTATTATTATTATATTTTGTATAATTGTGGGTCTCATTGACATGGTGGGGTTCACCCCATGAACAGTTCATATAACAAACAACATCATAGCTGATACCACCCAATAGATGAATGACATGGATATAAGGTACATACGTCGAGTGGGACTTATAACACATGGATAGTCTAAATGATGGACGACTGGGATGTAAAATACATGTAACCAGTTGGCTCCATGATCTAATGGCTGACTCAACTTTGGTGGCAGTCACACATCACAATAGAACTCAAATGATTTAATAGTAGGGAATTTTATTCCCATTGTTTCTTATAGTGTGGTCCACCTAAGTTGTGGATCTACCTCATTCTTTTACTCATGACTTAAAATGGTCTGAAGGAGTGAATGAATGGCCCAGATATACCTTTCATCACCAAGGTGGGCCCCAGAAAAAATCTAAGTATTTTGTGTACAATTTCCACTGTCCAAGTGGCATGGCCTACATGAACTTCTAATCGGCCTGATTTTTGGGAGCATACAATAAATGGTGCTAGTAAGATGGATGAATGGTGTGGATTTAGCACATACATTGTGGTGTGGCCATGATCGGCCCACAAAATTTTACCCCAAATGTGGACGTCACTTCCTCACACCATTATTTTATTTTGATATTATTATTATTATTATTATTATTATTATTATTATTATTATTTATATATTTTCTCATCAAGGTGGGTCACTTGAGAGATCCAGTCCATCCATTGTGTGTGTCTCACTTGGTGGAGGGGTCAGTCCAAGTTTCAGATGCATCAAAGTTTCAGGTGGGCACCAGCAAGTACTTCTGTATATTTTAGCATCTCGTTACATGATTTTTGTTGGTGTGGGCCACCTGAGTTCCGTGTATGGCTAAAATTTGGGGGTGACCCATTTTTAAACGGAACCCATTAAATGTACGGTGCTGATGTTCAAGATACATCAAGGTGGGACCTGTGGTGGGGCCCACATTCTTCCAGCGTTCAGCAGTAGATGCTGCTTGTTGCAGCGTCATTTTGATGCTAACAGCAATAGCGTCAGGTGTTGCCCTTTTCTTTTTCTTTTTTTTGAAATCAAAGCTTTTCAAGTATGGGGCCCACAATAGGACAATCCAGTCCGTCTGTTGTGTGTGTCCTATGTGGTGGATGGGTTAGTCTAAGTTTTAAATGCATAAAAATTCCAAGTGGGTCCCCAGCAAGTACTTTTATATGTTTTAGCATGTCTTCACATGATTTTTAATGGTGTGGCCTACCAGAGAACTGGATTACTTCCATATTTTGGCTCAACGCCTAAAATGAGCTGAAAAATTGGATGGACGGCGTGGATTAAATACATACATTATGGGTGAGGCCCGTTGTGGACCCACAGCCCTTGTGCCTTTTACAATGCTGCTGGGACGCTGCTTGCTGCAGCGTCCGCTGGACGCTGGCAGTAGCGTCTCACTTCCTCTATATATTTTCTTTTAAAATTCATTTATTTATTTATTTTCTTATATATATATATATTTTTTTTTTGTGCACATGTGTGCATGGGGGTGTGTGTGTGAGAGTGTGTGGCCAGCCTAATGGGCCACACTTGGATGATTTGAATGTCATACAAACATTTTTATGGGGCCCACTATTAATGGGTCCCACATGAACTCTATGATAAATTAATTTTATTTTAATTTTATATGTTTTCTCCTATCCATCCACGCCATCAATAACATCATCATCATTATTACAATTTTCTTTACCATCAATCATACTATTTTCATCATCCACACCATTCCTAACATTTATTGCAATTACCATCACCATCAATCATACTATCTTCATCATCCACACCATTAATCACATCATTATGATTAACATCATCTCCACCATACAAAAACACAACAAAAACAAAATAAGAATGAGTAGGGTGGGTGTACTCACCTTGATGAATTAGATGGATGGTTGAGATGGATGGAAGGGATAGGATTGATGGAGTTGATGGCCCACCAAGATCACTCCTCTCTCTCTCTCTCCATGGAAAATGGTGAAATGCTAAGGGATAGAGGGGTATTTATAAAGAAATGGATAAAATATGGTTAAGTTAGGCTAATGTGATTAATCTTACTTTATGTTAGGATTATGGTAATTAATTCATGCTTTGTAATTAATGTTGGATTAAAGGGGTATGGGATGGCATGGTGTGATGATGTCATGCATGAGGTGTGGCATGGAAGAGAGTTGACTTTTCATGCACATGAGAGATGAGAGGTATGGTGTGTGACATCACACACATGGGTGGAGATTCTCTCACCCATGTGTGGCATGTGCATGTGTGCATGGCATATGATGTGCACATATGTGGAGGGGAGTACATGGCGCCATGCGCACATGATACACTAATTATTTTTCACGGCATATCTCACAAACGGAGTATCGTACAGTCGCACAGGTTGTACCTCCACGATCGCGGCGACGGGGCGGTCGATATGAGATAGGTTTTGAGGTCTCGGGGTTCCAATCAGTTGGGTGTGTACTATGAACGGCCAATCCATGTCTAGCTAAGGGCGTCGATCATCATGTACATAAGTATAGAAAATAGTACGGAATGGACGGGGAGTTACAAATTCTCATACCTATCATTCATTGAAAACTAGATCAAAGAAAGTTCAGAGTTGAGTTTTAATGAAATATCTTCCAATTGGATGAAGATGGGATTTGAAAGAATAAGCTACAACAAAAATTTATAAATAACAAAAAATGTGACAGAGAGAAAAACAATAGCACAACAACCTAAAAAAACAAACAACAATCAATCAAATCTATAAATTTATCTTTTATCTCAGCTTATCATAGGAGTAGTGATAATTCTTAGTCATAATCCAAGTCTATGTTCATACGCTGATTTGTTCTTTATCCAATATTATGTTGTTATTTCAAGAGACATATTCTTGCAATTACTCCTGGTGACCGATTGTGAGTTTTTCTTTTTGTTTGCTTTGTACTGCTATTCTGAAAGTCCTTTTTTTTTTATTGAAGGCACAAAGTAACCCATCTTCGGGGGAAGAACCCCACCCTCTGATTATCACCTGATCATTATCAAATTCTATAAGTGGATGAGTAACCAATTGATTTTCTCAGAATCTGGTCATATACGTTCATGTTGGATGTATTTTCTTATTTTTGTGCCTGGGGTCAAAATTGATTGGTTTTGTAACAACTTGATTTTTTCAATAATGAGAACCAAATCCCACCATTCTCATTTATGTGGCTCACCTGAGTTTTTGGATCAGCCTCATTTCTGGGCCTATGTCCTAACATGGGTAGGTAAAGTTAATATAAGGAGTGGATTTAAAAAGCCATCATAGTGGGACCCACCACATTCCAAAAATAATAATTATGCAATGACATTCCTGAACCCATGCATGTCATTGCCCGAACTCATGCACGTCACTGCTCAAACCCACGCACCCCGACTTTCTCTCCCCATCTCCTTCTTCTCCATTTTGCAGGAGGTGGCCTCGGATCCACCGCCACTTCTCACCTTCACCATAATGAGACCTCAATTGATCTAAACTGTTCATTCCATGGGTCCTATCAATCCAACCTAACATATAAAAAAATAACGTGCAATGTTGATCCGGAACTAGAGGAATCTAACTCCCCCTCCTCATTACACGTCATCATGAAACCTTTAAATGAATCGATTTTTTCCCACCCCATTACTGCTTCTTCCCATTACATCAGAAAGAAAGAGAGATGAGGAAGAGTTAATAAAAAAAAGAGATGAGAGAGAGAGAGACAGGGAGAGAGAGAGAGAGAGAGAGAGAGAGAGAGAGAGAGAGAGAGAGATCGGATTGGATTCAAGTCGTGTCTGAATTGGTTTCAGTCATCCAACTTAGTTGACGTAGGTGATCCTACTCGATCTGAAATTTTATATTTCATCTCTTTGATTTATGAATTTTTACTATTTCTTTCATTTAATATTATAAAATTTTTATAGGTTTGGATGAAATCTAGTACTGCTGCAAATGATCTTATCTTAGATCTATAGTTCTCAATCAATTCTTTATTAAAATTTTATTGTTAGATAAATATATATTGATTATATTATAACAATAATTTAGGAAATTACCTTATATTATTAATATATGAAATTTTATTAATTTTTATATATTGTATTTTTTTTTTGTAATATATACATGCTTAACTAAATTGAATTAATAGGGTCCTTACTCTTGCTCCAGTGGTAGACTCTCATGAGTTTCAACACCTGGTCAAGGGTTTGAGTACCCATAGGTGGTGAAATCCCACTAGGGTGTGAGTGTGTGGGGGTGTGTGTGCGTGTGTTAAAATAAATAAATAAATAAGTAAATTGAATTAATATATTAAGATTTGAATAGAAATCAACTAAACTCTTGGGTTATAAATTAATTTCTGAATTAATTCAATAAATCAAACTTTAATATAATTTTTTTTATATTGGTTTTGTTAAATTAGAATAAGATATGAATTAATTTTAAAAATATCAAACCAACGTTGATTAAGTAAATTTAAAGCTAGTTGATTATGAATGTGAAAATTATTAATTTAATTAAATATTGATAAATTTCATTAATTTACATTTAACTGAGTCTTGGCTGAATATAATTTCTAAAGTCTTGATTAATTAATTTAATTTGAATTAAAATATGATTATATGTGTGAAATAATAGACTTCTAATAACTATTAAGTTTAGATTTAAATATTATTTCATTTAAATTCATTAGGATAAATTCTTATTTGAAAATTAAATAGATAGTACAAATAGACTTTTAAATAAATGAAATGAAAGAAAATGTTGGGGTGATCCTGTTGAAGTATTTAAGTCATGATTTTATTTTCTCTGATAAAATAAAATTGTTTTAATCATAGACTCTATTATTATATCTTATATTAGATTTCATTCTATTACTGAAATTTATATTATAATTAATTTGAATTCACTCATTCCCCTCATATTCTATGAATTATATTTTAAATGTTCATTTTATGTGACTCTTGAAATTAATTAAGAAAAAATAAATTTTGATAGGTAATCATTTCATTGATAAGAATTTAAATTATAGATATTTGTTTGTTAGATTTGATAAAATAAAATAAAAAAAAGGAAAAAAGAAAGAAATCTGATTTAAGATGACTTAAGATTATTCCTTATTAAAGCTTGATAATTAGAATTATTTATGTATTGAAATTTGTATTTATATATATGCATTCTTTCAGCTTAGATTATAAGTTTTTTAGATAACTGATTCATATTGACTAATTGAATCTAAACTTAAGTTGTGTAAATTTTAAGAGATTGAATTAATTTATATTTAT
The DNA here is from genome assembly GCF_029962835.1 of Magnolia sinica. Lineage (NCBI taxonomy): Eukaryota > Viridiplantae > Streptophyta > Magnoliopsida > Magnoliales > Magnoliaceae > Magnolia > Magnolia sinica. The sequence goes on from NC_080582.1 coordinate 57,010,032, forward strand.
TGATTAATTACTTATATTATATGGTTAATTAATTATAATTGGACAACTTAGATTTGAATATATATATATATATATATATATATATATATATATATATATATATAATTTGGTAATTAAATCACTTAAACTATTTTAACCTTAAAATTATTGAATGATTAAATGATATGTTAATTATTTTTAAAATTATTGATAACTAGTTATTAAATTTTCTTTAAATTTTAGGTAATATAATTTTTTAGATTTGATCTAATTCTAAAATGATTAGAATTAAATTAACAAGTTAATTACCAAATTGAGTAAAAATTAAAAATTCAAGTCTAAAATAGGAATTCTACCAAAGTCAGGGATTTTTGCCATAAGTTCCCTGACTATTACATAATGTAACCTGAACCTTCCTAAAAATTCAAATCTCGGTCTGTTATAATTAACAGCTAAAGTTTTAAACAGGGGTTAATTTCTCACAACACAATTTTATAATATTATTTTAAAATAGGATTTCATTGTATTTTTTTTAAATGAAGTTACTTTTGTTGTAAATGTATTAATTGTACAAATTTTATCACATTCATATTATGCATCATTATCATTTGATTATTTTTTTAAAAGAAAGAAAAAATGATGAATTGTATGAGCAAGTGACACGATCATGTCCCTTGGGTGAAAGACCCTAAAACCAGCAAGTAGGGCAATCATGTCCCTTGGATGAATGACCCTATAACCTATTGGAGTCTTTTTTGTATACGACATATAAGTACAATTGTGTGCGTGGACATACGTTAGAAGTACAACTGAAGCAATAATCTGACCAACTAACATATAAATGGGTCTCTCACCATGAGGTACCAGTGCATGGGCGTTAATGCAAGGTGGTCATACAATGAGTACGGTGTTGTAATTAATGATGGATGTGTATTTAGTTATATATATGTAGATTCTTAAATAGTATCGCATGCATATCATCTTTGCATTTCATGTACTCAAATTTATCATAAATTATATTATTTTCTTTTGTTTCAAATTTATCTCTTTGCTTAATGAAATATGTAAAAATCTAGAAACTTTAGATTTGTATATGAAACGATACTACTGAGTTATTATACTCTCATTAATTTAAACCATACAGGTGATGAGTTGGATTATTTCGAATAGGCTGACCTTTATTATTAGTTTGCATTGTTATTAGGTTTATTTTGAAATTTTAAATATTAATGTAATAAGTTAAGTGATTTACTTAAGTAGTCGTTTAATTTGTAGATGGTATGGTACACTGTTCTTTAATTAACTTTGAAATTAGTAGTTATCCTCCTTTAATTTGAATGTACATAACTTTGTGAAATTAAATATATACTTGTGTATTAATGATAATGTATTTTAGCTCATGTTCTTAGAATTTTGGCATTGAGTAGCCTTACTCGGGTACTCGAATTCTGGACCATGATAATTCGGTATCAAAGTCAAGTTTAGATTAAAATTATTGACCACAGGTAGGTTTGAATTTAGAGACTTAACTAGGATGAACTCCCTTAATTATAGTTAGAGTTCAATTTTAGTTACTATGATTTACATGTGTCGTTACACACTAATTTTTTTTTGTTTAATCGATCATAAGTTATGGTAGTCACAACACTAATGTCAAAGCCTCATTAGGAGGTCCTAGTCTAAATGACATCAAAAATGGGTCACTTATAGGCGGAATTATTAAACCCATAGGAGATCTTATGGCTCTTGTGGGCTATCAGATAAGACAAACTCAAGCACAGGGTTAGAGCCAAACCATTCACGTAGTTTATGAAGGGATATAAACTTTATTGAAAATGTTCAAAAGACAGAGGTCGCCCATATTTAAGGGTGGTCCTGACCTAACTGAGGCTAAAGGGTGGAAGAAACAGATTGAGAAGATCTTCATGGTTATAATGTATGATGAATACTAAAAAGTAGAATTGGCCATTTACATGCTAGAAGGAGAGGCATACCATTGGTGGGATTTAGTTGTTAAGGTAACCCAAGAATTGAAGCCTGGACATGGGACTTGTTTTACGAGAAGTTCGACGATAAATACTTTTCTTTGTATGTGCAGAATTAAAAGATGGGAGAATTTATGAAGTTAGAACATGGTGACATGATAACGCTAGTATGATGCCAAGTTCATGGATCTATCATGATTTGTAACTTTTTTGGTGTCTGATGAAACCCTTATGGCACATAAATTTAAGAAAGGTTTGAGAGCCTCCATTCATAGCCAATTAGCCCATTTTGTACGGAAGGCCTATACAGAAGTGTTTGAGTGTGCCTTAGCAATAGAGAAAGATATTAACAAACATTGGAAGAATCATGATCAAAAGAAGGATGTAAAGAGCGGTGTTAGAACTGCTTCACACATATATCTAACTCAACAAGATGCATCTAAGAGACAGAGAACAACACCAACATCGATGGTCGGACCAATGGCAACAATGCCTTCACCATGATTTTCAGGATTTTGTTCTAATTGTGGACTCGAGGGCCATACCTCTCATTTTCGTCCCATACGACACTACACTTAGTATCCATAAAGGTTGGGACTGTCACAACAATCTTTCAGGCCTCCCCAGCAACATGCGTCGTCGTCCATGTCCTGGCGACCACCAATATATCCTTCTCCGTCGCAGTCATCTTCGAGACCACCTTAGTCATATCCATAGAGGCCGTTACAATGGTACTCGAGGCTGCCACAGTAAGGACCTGTAATGTCTCAGAAATCCATACAAAGACCCGAGTATCACCTCAGGCAGAAAGACCCAAGGACTGTATTCTGCAGTAATTTATATGAAAATTAATGAAGTACTAAACAGAATTAATCGGTGGAATTAGCTCAGACCACCATTTACACAAATGGCAAGACCCAAAACCATCAATACCACTAACTCAACACCACTTAAAAACCTAGACAAAATCCCATGAGCCTGTCTCTCTCGGGAGTACATCGAAACTCCGTATCGGACCTGGACCGCACGTTGAGAATCCGATGACTGCGAAACTATAGGGTTACATCCATCCTACTGGGCTTGACAACCATTGCCGGAATTGAGCTCAGATAGTATCCAGAAACGCATAACTTGAGCCTTGAGTAAAGTGCATGACAAACGTGAATATCTTTAGAAAATGTATTGAAACTTAAGTAAATTGGGCTGCTCGCTTACGCGTGAAATTGAAGATTTCGGACTGTCAGTTTCTGACCAAACTTCACCCATGGGAAAAGAAAATTTCCTTGTGCATATCCGTATGCTTTTGGCTCCCGATCAAGCAAGTACGACCGTTGATATGACTCGGGTCCCCCACGCCCGATCGGCCTATCCAATCGTATCGAAATTACCATCCTGGCATAGATCCATTGTCAGGAAACTTTTCCTATGATGTAAGTGAATAATGGGCCTTCTTATATGCACTATTTGTCAAAACAGGCACCCTTTGGTTATAAATTAACTATACCATGGCCCTGGGGCCATTTACATCAGTTTTGGGCCTATATAAAGCCCTCAAACCACCCTGTCTCTCCCTCATACGAATTTTCTAAAAACCCTAAGGGAGAGAGAGGGAGAGAGAAAAGGAGAGAAAAGAGGAAGGAAGGAAGAAGGATTCTTGGAGATCTTTGGTGGGATTCTTTTCCACAATTTCACGCACTGATTCACCTCCCCACTTCGCTACATGACCAGTTTCAACTATGATTTAGGTAAGAAATCTAAACCCTAATGTCGTAGCTAAGATCTAGAATATTCATTTGTTAACTTAGCTAACGGATTTTGTGATTTAGGTACCCATCATTCCATTTTCGAGAACGTAGGATTCGAACTGAGTCCAAATCGAGTATTTCAATGAAAGGTGCGGACTATAAACATTTAGGTTATAATTTTTAATGCTTTTAATGTCAGCTAATGATTTATGTCTGACTTGATTGCCGCCATATTGTTTTAGATACGACGTATTCGATATATTATGCATGTGTAAACTATGTTGAATATAAGATGCATCCCATGTGTTTGTTGAAATGTTTGAATGAACATGAAATTATAATTTGTGCTTGCCATGACTGTTAATCTAGGATACATGTTTGTCGTATGCCAGATGATCTCTTTGTGTAAGGAAATGTCATAATATATGTCGTAACTAATCTAGTCTATGTATTTGGTGAAGTGTAACTTAAGTGTTTGATAAAATATCTGAATCAGAAAATGTTGATGATTTGTATTTATAAAGTGTATTAAGATAGGATTCTCAATTACCTTAATCATATGTATAGTTTCTTTCATGTAATTATATTTGTCGCCACGTAATTTATGGATAAAATGCAAGTGCTTGGTGACATATTCAATGTGTTTGATGAAATGTTCAAATGAGGGATTTATTTGGATTGTTTGTTAAATGCTGATATGATTATCACATGTGTTATTGCATCTGAGTAAGATTGGGGTTACAACGTGGCCCAAGCAATCGGTAACAATCCTTGTACAGGTGGTTGAATTAGTCTTGCTATATTGGGTAACTCAACAAATCCGTGTCGCACGGTGATTGTCGACAGTGGTTAGGCCACAAGGGGTGCTTATGCACTCCATGTCGATTAAGTCAACGTGTGCTTGTAGCAATTGAACTTACTAAACAAACCGATTAACCTATTATGTGTTTACCATGTATGGACATCACTGCTTGAATCTAAGGTACCACTTATCAATGTAAAAGCCCGTTTTAACCATGGTACCATGATCCGCTAAGACTCATGAACCGGGCATGGTGGTATGAGACACCGTGGTTGAGCTATCGGCCTACGCTGGCGTGATGAGCCTCCCCGTAGTGACCAGTGAGCAACCCAAACTCGTGAGCTGGACATGGTGGTATGGGACACCGTGTTTGAGCTATCGGTCTATGTCAGGGTGACGAGCCTCCCGCAGTGACCACGAGTATAAATAATGAATTTGCCTATCGACTGCTTTTCATTAGGGGTGATGCCCTACAACTTGCCTATCGTATGTGGTTAACAAGGATTGATGACCCTAGATGGATCCATCGGTTTGGGTCAATGATATAAAGGGAGGTACCTTAGCTTCCCAAATCTGCTATATGAATAAGCCTAAATAAGTACTCGGCTAACACGATTATGCACTACATTGCATGTGCTTTGGCGAGGAAGATGCACTTTAGGGAGGTTGTTATGCGTGAATTTGGTTGTTGGAGTCGCTTATGAGGGAGATTTGTGCGAGGGCATACATCATTACTAAATACCATCCCTACATTAGTTGTACTACTTTATCATTACTGCTTGATTGACTTGATAACATGTTAGCCTTTGCCTTATAGTACCACTAAGTTGATCAATCACTCCCACCCTGGGACGGTGTTTTAAAACACCAACCAGACTCTGTTGTATATGCAAGTGATGACGAAGTTTATGCGGTTGAGTTGGACTTCATAGATGAGTAGGAGGAATTTTCCTATGTTCAGCTATCAGGCGGTTCTATGTAAACCTCATGTTGATTCAATGGGATACAGGGGCACATAGATTAGTTGGACACTTACATTTTGATATTTTGCCTATTTTAAAACAATACATGTCCATATTCAGCCCGGCTACATAATCATACTCTGGAGGTTGTAAAACGTTTACCTATTCAGATATATATATATATATGTGTGTGTGTGTGTGTGTGTGTGTGTGTGTGTGTGTGTGTGTGTGTGTGTACGTGTCTGTCTTCCGCTTGCTAAATTTAATTATATCTGGAGTATGATATGCTATTTTAGTATAATCCCACTCATTTTTAATACATTGATATGGACAACATCTAAATATCATTATCCGTGTGCATAAGTGATGTGCTGGATCTCGGGAGTAAAGCTTTGCTCGACCCTCAAAATCCAGGGCGTTACAGGACCTTCGTCGGTATATTAGAGACCACCTCAACAGTCGTAGTAATAGGTTAGACCTTAGCAGTACCTGTAGTTGAGGTAGCGAGGTTAGGTGCATGATTATAAGCCCAAGGTCGAGTCTATGCCCTAGTATAGCCAGGGGATGACACAGTGCAGTTGTACGAGGACTTGTTGTAGCAATACAAGGGCCCAACTAAGAGTTATGATGTCTTAGCATAGTTCAAGGATGAAGCGACCCATACTTATGATGATGTCGCACCCCTATATGAGGACCCAATGCCACCAACAGATGATATTATACAACTAAACATCGAGGCTACCGGCGATGTAGTTGAAGGCATCATCATCATTTAGTCATACTTAGCTAAAACGTTATTTGACTCTATGTAAGTGCTATGGTTGTTTGCTCCTTTGATTGTCAAATTTTGTGGTGCCAAAACCACAATCTGTGTCTTGTGTAGCACGTTATTATATATGTTCAGGGCAATGCATCTCATGCTCAAGGACAATGCTTCAAGTCAAGTACAATGATCTACTTCAAGAATACAAGATCAAGTACATTATTCTCTTCTCTAAAGCTTCCAAAGATCTCTTAAGTACAACTCAAGAACTACAAGTTCAAGCTTTCAAGCTTCATCAAGCGTCGAGATCTAAAGCTTCATGATCTTCAAATATCATCCATCATCTGAAGGAAAGAATGTTCAATGTTAATACTTTATGTCTCAGCTATGAATGACCTTAGATTGACCTTAGGGTAGGTCATTTCGGATACATAAGTCAATTGCTTATTTTATATGTATTTTGGTATGTTCTTAGATTAGTCCTGGACTTTGTTCGACTAGTCCTAAAACTGGCTCGACCAGTCCAAGAAATTTCAAGACCAGTCTTAAGTTGTTGTAAAATTTTAAAATTTTTTAGTTGATCTACGACCAGTCCTGGAGTTTGCTCGATTGGTCGTGTGAATAGTGCCGACTCATTCACGGCCAGTCCTGCAGCTACGACTCAAACTCTAGCAATGAATTCTGATTTTTCACGACCAGTCGTGGGCAGGTCACGACCAGTTGTGGAGGACTCACGACTAGTCGTTAAGTGCCTATGACCAGTCGTGGAATGGTTTTATCTGATCACGTTCAAAATTTTAAAATGTTGTTGGTCCTATGACCAGTCGTACTGTCCACAGGACCAGTCGTAGATGTAATTTTTGCAACTATAAATAGAGCACGAATTTCAGAGTTTTATATTCAATTAAAGTAAAATCAAGGCATCACTCTGAGAGATAAGTTTGTGTTCTTTTTAAGTTACATTGTGCATATTTAATATTTTCTTTTGTTAGCTTTTTATATTTGATTTTGTTTCTGCATTCCAATTTGATTTGAAAGAGGAATTGTGATATTCCACTTCTTAGAATAAAATCAAATAGAGCTAGCCCAACTTGATTTTATTTAAAATCAATTAGAACCTAGAATCATTTTAAAGTGAGTATTGGACATTGAACTTCTACATTCGAACTTCTACTCCGACTTGGTTCTTCCGGGCTGCTACAAAAGGAGAAATTCAGGTATTTTACATTTATATAAATCTTCTATGCTTTTAGTTTCTTTGAGATTAAGCCAGAAAAATCTCTAAGTGTTGGTTATCTGAGGAGAGTCAGAAAACTCAGAGTGTGGGAGTTTTTGAATTGTGTAAGCCCATTAGAAAGACACAATTTTGAGGGTTTTAAGTGAACCTGAGAAAAATGTATTTTCATAGTGAACGCTAATATCCCCTGTGTGAGGATATTAGGAGTGGAGTAACAAGTTGTGTGGCTGTTGTTTAACAATTGGTGAACACACAAGTGAACCACTATAATTCTTTGTGCCTTGTGATTTGAATGTTTGTTTATTTGCTATATCTTTTATCATTCAAAGTTGTGGGATGTATGTGTGGATGTGAATGTTGTAATATTTACATTTCAAGCATTGTGGGGAATATTGTAATAGTTTAGACTTCCATTCATGCTATTTACTTTTTATTCCTCTTCAGTTTGAGATATTGATACTTAAACCGTTCTAGTAAGGTTGTCCTGCCATAAACCCTTGGTTTTTATGGTGCAAGGTTGTCCTTAGAACAACATTTGTATCAACCTCTCAAGACTTGAATTTTGAGGTTGCTTTACATTTTCGTACTGTGATTTGTTTAAAATGCTATCTTTCCTTTATTCATTTAAATTCCGCTGTTAAAGATTTAATTTGGCATAGTCCTATTCACCCCTCCCCCTCTAGGACATATAGCTTGACCTTTTCACTCCAGAGCATCACATTCATTTATTTCTTGCTGCCTTTCGTAATCACTTGGGTTATCACCTACTCCATTAGATAAAAAGTTAACGATAGCAAACCCTCTTGGTAATTTAGTATAACTAAGTTAGATTTGTAAATCATGTCCAATCATAATCAAGAACGTAAATTTACTAGCTAATCTTATAGTCATGCAGATGCGAGAATACGACATTATATTGAGGATGGATTGGTTATCTTTATATCGGGCCAAAATCGACTATTTTAGGAAAATTGTCGTATTGAATATTATTGGGCGAGCACCGTTATAATTCCATGGAATTCGAATGATGGGAGTGCCAGTTAGTTTGTCAGTCATTTCGAAAGTTGAACCTCAAGGAGTAGAGAAAATTTTGATTGTTAACGAATTTTCAGAAGTATTTTAAGATATCCCTAGATTATCTCCAAAGAGAGATGTTGATTTCACAATAGATCTGGAACTTGAGATTGCACCAATCTCTAGAGCACCATACCGCATGGCTCCTGTTGAGTTGAAAGAATTAAAAGAGTAACTTTAATAGCTCTGAGTTGAAGAGGTGATTAACGGAAGCCTCGATACTTTCATTAACGACCTAAGGGGAAAGATTTGTGGTATATACTGATGCATCTCGTCAAGGGTTGGAATGTGTGCTGATGCAAAGGGGTAAAGCAATAGCATTCACTTCAAGGAAGTTGAAACCACATGAGTAGAATTATCCTGCTCATGACTTAGATCATGCAACTATAGTGTTTGTTGTAAAAATTTAGAGGCACTACCTTTAAGGCCAGTTTGGAACGTTGCATTAGAGTGGATTAGAAGGGACATAATGAGATTTAAGGTAAAGTTGTGTGTTGTCAGTGGTTGTCCAAGACTTCCACTAGATTGAATATCTAGGGAGGATCTGGGAAATCTGTTTGGATGGATTGCAATATCTCGGGATGATCTGAAAAATCTGTTTGGATGGGGCATGGGATTCGACCATCTTGCAGCTATAACATAGGGGAGAGTTTGGAAATGTAAATGTAGATGCCATTACATCCAGCGTGTTCTATGTAACAGTGGGTGTCCATAGTACCCCTGCTTCTTATGGTGTGGTCCACTGCAGAGATTTTCATAATTTAACAAAAGAAGAAGAAAAAAAAAAGTGAGAGCATATTGCTGTTTTTAATAACAAACTTTCAAAAAAAAAATCAAGCTGAAGAAAATCAAGATGCTGGATTTCTCGACAAAACAGATTTTTCTTCGACAGAAAAGAGAAAATGAAAAGAGCATTCGATTTTCTGAACTTCTAAGAAAGAGGAGAAAATGGACATACCGGATCAAAGTTGCAGCTTCTGCTTCTCTCTTCATGGGGTTGAAAAATGTTGAGACTTAAATATTGCATAATTAAACCTTCAATTACATTAGTTTTTTAGGTATTTAATTGATAATTTGATTTAATTATATACGTTTTTATCATGCGAGGTGATTCAGAAGCTTATAATAAATATGCGCTTAAAAGAATGGATTTAGAGTTCAAAAGAAGACAAGATTTGGAAGTCATTAATGAAGAATTCACATGCCAAAGATTCAAAGAAATCAAGTGAGGAATGAAGAGAATTGAAGATTTAAAGTAAAGAAAAAGAATCTTGAAAATTGTCCTAAAAAAAGATATTAAGAAATTCCGAGGCTAAAAAAATATAGTTCTGAAAAAGTGTCAGAATAGACTTCGATGACATCGAAGGTGTCATCAAAGGTGCAATCGAAGCTAGTTCGATGACATCAATAAATTCAGGAATTTCGGGCTAAACTCGTTAGATAGTTCTTAAATATTCTCGATGACATTGAAGCCATCTTCGATGACATTAAAGGTGTCATCGAAGGTTATGCAGATTTTACGTGGAGTGTGTAAATTTGAGGTGGTTTGTGGATTTTTCCAACTCAGTGCGAAAGTTGGCATTCCTCAACTATAAATAGCAGTCCCTAGAATGTTCCAAAGCATCTTCTAGGATTTGGATAGGGAGAGGAGGCCTAAGTGGAGCCCCGACAATGTCCTTATACTTCGATTTCTTCATAGGTTCTAGTAGATCTTTTTGTTTTTCTTATATTTTTGAGTCAGATATGACAAGCTAATCTCTTAGCTAGGGCTAAGAGGTGAAGCTTATAGAGTGTTAGGATGTTTATCTTGCTTTGATTCTTATTTATGTTGAACTTCATTGATTTCTAATTTGAATTTAAGAAATATTTTCAGTTTTCTATGGTTTATTATGACTCAAATTACAATAAGCGCTGTGATAGCTTCAAATATCTTCTTTTCCATTATGAGATTGTGAGATCAGTAAATCTTATCATTCACCATCATCGCGTAGGCATGGTAGGATGATGGAATCCCTTCTAATCATTACCATACTCCTTTATGTGTGGCTAGGTCAATGAAAGGTTCAAATTTGGTTTAATTGCTTAATCTTCCAATTGGATAGGATAAGACTCAAATTCCAACTATGTCTCTTGAATCAAAGTAAGGTAACATCTTGATAACTACAAGTGGATCCTTGGCACCTTAGTTTCCCTTTGATATTTGATACTTTATTCATAATTACTCTAAATTATTCTAGATTTAGATTTAAATCTTCTTCTAGTTCTAGTTCTAGTTATTTTCAGAATACGTAAAAGTTTAGTTTATGTGGATTCGACCTCGGTCTCCCCGAGTTATTACTACATCGCGACCCTACACTTGGGGTCGTGAATAAGTTTTTTGTGCCATTGCCAAGGACTACGGCTGCATTTTTCTAAGAATTAATTAGTATTAGAATTAGGTTAAGATTAGGATTTATTTTCTACTATGATTTTATGTTAGGATTTTTCTGAAATTGTTTTTAAAGACTAACATTGTTTTTCTGTTTTATAGGATCCTAACATAGCAACACTAATCAGGTAATTTTGTTCCAACCCTCTCTCTTATCATTTCTAGATCTCTTATTTGTTTTAGTTTTTTTTAGGTTTCCTTTTAGGTTTAGTTACTTGAGGGCTGAGAGTATTTCATGCCTAAGTGGGTTCGTAACAACACTCTTTGTCTCTTAAATAAAGGAGAGGATTAGTCGAAGGGTAGCCTATCCATCACCGGGTTAGACATCACTTGAGATTCTCTGAATTAATTGAAGTTATGACTGCAAATCAACCTCAACGTCCAGTTGAGGAAGTTGAATATGAGAATGAGGTGCATCATGCACCCCCATCTCGTACTCTATAAGATTATCTACAATCGGCAAGGGTGAGTACACCTTCCTGCATGTTATTCTCATTGAATGTAGGAACCATGGACGTTAAACCTGTAATGATACAACTACTTCCTAAATTTCATGGACTAGAATCTGAAAGTCCATACTTGCACATCAAAGAGTTTGATGAGATAGTCGCCTGTAATGTCCCAAATTTTCATGGTAAGAGTTTGTACTTATATCCATGAAAAATGGGTGTTAATAATGTATAAATTAGATGCTTTAAAAATCACACCTTATTATTTATATATTTTTTGGATCACATCCAGATACATTCATGAAGGTAACATTCACGAGAATAAAATCGACTGTATTGATTATTTCATCGGAGTATAAGAATTCAATAAATAATTAAATGCCCTCTTAATGGGAGCTTATTACATTTATCGAGTTCACAGCGGAAGTATAAAACTATCCTCGTATGCTTTTAGTATAATTTTTCATAGGGAGATGGTCCTCTAAGTCTTCAATCTGTGCATCACCTGCATCATCTGTATGGTTGGAAAGGGTCAACGCCCTACCCATAGTGATGGTTATCCTTTAAGATTAACAATAATTTAAGAGATTCATAAAAGTAATGTAAGTGTTCTGATACGACCTGTACTCAACTACTATGAGAGGTATTAGTATGCACAAACAACCTAAGTGAGATGCATGCCTAGCAAAGTGTATGCGGCTCATCATACGTAGTAATTATCACAATGTGGAATATAATTTATAGAAAACCTCACTCAACTCGTATCCCATAACTACAGATGTTTGCTGGCATGGCTAATGCTAACGTGAAATTATTCGAACATCTTAAGGCAATACAACAATGCAGTTGGAGGATTTACGTAACACGATGTGTTCATGGAGTGACTATTTGCGACATCTAATCTCGAGAAGGTGATGTAACATGCATAGTGATTTACTTATATTGATTGTGCACCACGCCAACAAACCCATGGAATTACATGCCGACTAAGAGGGCCGCTACCTATAATGCATTATGTCCATGATAAATATTGAGTCACTAGTTGTGATACCTATTAACACATCACTTGCATTGATAGAAAATATAAACTGAATTATAGGGTTCTGGAATATCAAGACACATGCCCAAGCCTTAAAGGTAAATAACACAAGGCTAACAAAGTATTGAGAAGAGTGGCAATGTCCAACTCAGTAAATAGAAAAGTGGCAATGGCCAACTTAATAAAGAGGAGAGTAGCAATGACTAACTCATTAAATATGAGAGTAGCAATGGCCAACTCAATAATAAGAAAAGTGGCAATGGCCAACTCAATATTTAGAAGAGTGGCAATAACTAACTTAATAAAGAGAAGAGTAGCAAGGGCTAACTTTAATTTGATAAAGGCAAGGGTAAGGCTTGTATCCATTTCCTCACGTAAATTCATGAAGATTACGTGTAATATCATAGTTACCAAAGGATAAGTAAATGAAGGTGGTAAATCAATCAATTGAAAGGAAAATTCACAGTATTATGGAAACATGAAAAAGGCAGGATAATTCATATCAATTTAAATCAAAGTAAGCTTAAAGGATAAAACCCTCACCTTGATTTGTTTTGAACGGTCAAACGTCTTGAAGTGTAAGACTAATAATCTTTATTCTTATCTGTTTGATTGTTGGGAAAAGATTTATGTGTGTCCCTAAATTTCAATTTAGAAGGTTTGGATATATCCCACCCTTGTATTAACTTGGTTTAATAAGGTGGGATCCTCTACCACCTTCATTGGAAAGGGTTTGGAAGGAAAAAGAAAAGAGCATGGAGGAGAAAATGACTGTTGGTCTGGTTATGCTCGGTAGCAACTCCTTGAGTTGGCTTCGACCTTTCTTACCTCATTCTCTTGTTGTGACTGAGTGGCTAGCCAGCTTAGTGCAACAGCGGTAGCCACACCTCACCTTCTTATTTTTCTTTCTTTCTTTCTCTCCCTCTTTCTTTCTTTCTCCTTCTCTCTCTTTTGCTGAGGTGCTGCTACTAGTTGGCCAGAGCTCTCTCTCTCTCTCATGTTTCTCTTCCTCTCTTTTCTTTTCTCTCTCTCTCTCTCTCTCTCTCTCTCTCTCTCTCTCTCTTTTCTTCCCTTTTCTTTCTCTTTTCCTACGTCTCTTCCATCATGGATGAGAGAGGATTTTATAAGCCAAAGGGATTCTAGATCCTTCCTGCGTAAGACCGTTTGTGTGTGCGAGAGAAGTCGGGTGGATTTCTTTACGCACTCTGTTTCTGCGCAGCAGGAATTGGCACAAGTTAAGGTTCCATTTTGTTCCTTTCTGCTGATGTGGGTAGGGTCGGACTCTCCCTCCTAATGATTTGAATGGTTCAGATCGGGACTTGGATCCAGCATTTGATTGCACTACATCCAGGGAGTTTTGGTTGTTCCGGATCCCCTATTGTTTATGTTTATTGCGAAAGGAGGTCTATCTGCATCATTGGTGGGGTCCACGATTACAGATGTCTTGGAAATCCACTCCTTCCATTAGCTTCATTGTGAAATCTTGGCTTAAGAGGAGGTGCTTTGATTTTGTTTCATAATGGCCCATCGAGTTGATCTCACCGTGACGATCCGAATGTCCAGGAGAGTGGGGACAATCTTTGATGCATTCCTAGCGAAGTTTGCTAGGTCTAGGTTAGAAATCTTGTCCACTTCTAATAGACGGGTCAGATCTTCCTCATGGGACAAGTTGGCAGGCCATGAACAAGATCAGCAGATTCGTTTGAATTACCTGTGGCAGGAAAAATGGGAAGGCGGAAGAAATCCCTTCTTTTGAAATTCATCAGGTTAAACAAGGTTTGACTCGACTTCTTACTTAGTGCACTGCTGGTGCACGTGAGATGTGTACATGCACTGCAAGTGGGGTCTAGTTGTGATGTATGCGAGCAACTCCTCTTCGTTCATATGAAAGGAAATGTCCACTACGACTATCTACACAGTTTCTTCACTCGATGGACACCAAATTCAACAGTTACGGGCTGATTTATCAATTCAGCCACTTTTACAATGATTTAAGGGTTGAAATTCGATGTTTATAGCTAATTTATGATACATAGGCATGGTACAAAGTTTCACATTAAACGGGTTGTAGGGACCATGTGATATATAATTCAAGGGTATAAGTCAATGGCATTTTTGTAATTATTGCTGATCCAATAGTTTTGTGAAATCTAATGATTCTACGTAGTTGTAGGCATGTTTCTAAGTAATTCTTATAAAATAAATTATGTCTAAATCATTATGAATAAGGAGTTATTTGCTAATTCATTTAAGGGAAGGTACATATGTCAAATCATATAATGGATGGTCTTGTCTTAAAATCAATGGTTAGATGGTTTTATCTATGAATGGAGATCATTCTCAACGGTTAGATTCGTGTCAGGGGATAGATGTGAGGTTCAGATAGTTAGATTTGTATCGTACACATGTACATATTATGTTACTTTTCAGGGTAACACTTGAGAACTTTCAATACCTGAGCATTGAAATGTTCGGGGTGTTACATCGCCACATTACACTTTCCAAATGTATCTGAAGATATAGTGCGACTTAAATTGTTTCCCTTCTCATTAAAGGAGAAGGCTAAGACATGAATGCACTCCTTAAAGCCACGATCTATCGACACATGGGCCGAGATGACTCGGGAATTTCTCAAAAAGTTTTTTCCGTTTCATAAAAATAACACTTTAAGGAAGACAATCATGAACTTTGCCCAACAAGAGGAAGATACCTTCTTCCAATGTTGGGAAAGGTTCAAGGATCTCACTAATTCTTATCCACAGCATGACTAGAAAATATGGCGTATAATAAGTTTTTTTTTTTTTTTTTATATAACGGATTAACTTCACCAATGCGCCAGTTCGTAGAGATAATGTGTAACAGTGAATTTAAAAACAAGGAGGTTAATGATGCACAGTCATTGGACACCTCCCCAAGACCCACCATGTCTAAGCCTACTCAATCAAAGGAAAGGGGAGAAATTTATGCGTTAAAAGAGGAAGATGATATGAGTGCAAGAGTGGTCAATCTCACAAGAAAAGTTGAGGCCATGGAACTTAAGAAGGTAGAACCCGAAAAAGCTGCGAAAGTTGTTTGTAGTATTTGTGCTTGTAACATATATACAACTAAAAATTGCCCAATAATTCTTGTTTTCAAGAGATATTGAATGGGCAATCAAATGCCGTAAATAACTACCAAAGACCTTTCAGATGACCCACCTCAAATACATATAACTTTAGCTAGAGAAACCATCCAAATTTTAGTTGGAGGATTGGACAAACGGCTAACCCACAAGAGGCCCTTATTTAATTTTTAAATAAAAAGAGGCCTCAAGAGGATAGGGTTAAAAAATTCATGCAAAACCAAGAGCTATTCAACCAGAATACAATACAAGCATTCTAGGATCTCAAAACAACAATGAGAATGTTTGCATCATCCATTCAAAGGATTAAGTCACACCTAGCGAGTGGGGAGAAATGGATGCTTCCAGCCCAACCTCTCCCCAATCCAAAGCCACAATGTGAAATTAGTGACCCAAGCTCTTCAAATCAAATGAAGCAGGCTAAGTCTATCACCACTCTTAAGAGTGAAAAGATTATTGACAAAACCATTCTGGTAAGTGCTGAAAAGTCTAAGGACCCGAAAGAAACTGAAAATGATAGGCCTAGCAATGCCCACATGGGTTGGGACCGGAACCTCCGATTGCGCCATTCCCCTAGTAGTTGATTATACCAAAACCTCTATCTAATTATTAGGATATTCTGAAGGTGCTTAAGTAAGTGAAGGTTAATATGCCTTTACTAGATGCCGTTAAACAAATCTCTTCATGTGCCAAAATTTTGAAAGATCTATGCACCACCAAAAGATGGTAAAACATACAAAAGAAAATCTTTTTGACAGAAAAAATGAGTGCCATGTTCAAGCAAGATATGCTACAAAAATATAAAGATCCTGGTAACCCAACTATTACCTATATAATTGGGAATCACCAGATTGAGCATGCACTTCTTGACTTGGGAGCGAGCGTTAATTTGATTCCCTTCTCGATATTTGAACAATTGGGTCTAGGTAAATTAAAACCCACACAAACCATATTACAACTTGCTGATCACTCAATTCGTATACCAAGAGGGATGATTAAGAATGTGTTGGTCCAGGTTGATAAATTCTACTATCTAGTAGACTTTATTATCTTGGATACTCAACCCATATGAGCACTCAAATTCTCATAATTCTTGGTCATCCATTCCTTGCTACATCAAATGCAATTATGAATTTATCTTTCAAAAATATAACATTGGAACTCAATATCTTTTTCAGCATGAGAAAACAGTCAGAGGATGCTGATGATATCCATGACATTAACTTGATAGATTCTTTTATGAAAGATAGAGCACTTTTAACTCTATACTCTCACCCTCTAGAGACACGCTTGGTCCACTCCCTAATTTAGATGATGACATGATTAAGGAGATGGATGCCCTGCTTGATGCTACCCTGGTAATTGAAGTTAATTAGTGAAGGCCACAACTTGAGAAATTGCCCGAAACCAATGCAGTACCTCTACCGTCTAGCCTTAAAGCACTGAAGCTTGGCCTAAAACCTTGGCCCGCTGATTTTAAATATGTCTACTTAGGTTAAGATGAGACATACCCGGTGGTGATTTCTTCTCACCTTGAGAAAGAACAAGAGAGTATACTTACTTATACTCTCGTTGAGCATAAAGGAGCCCTTGGATGGTTGATTGTGGAGTTCAAGGGAATTGACCCTTTAATTTGTATTCACCACATTCATCTTGAGGATAATGTGAAAACCTCTTGGCAACCACAACGCCAATTAAATCTAAACATGAAAGATATGGTTAAGGCTGAGGTACTTAAGTTGTTAGATGTAGGTTTCATATACCCTGTATTCGCCAATCAATGGGTGAGTCCAACTCAAGTAGTTCCTAAGAAGTCCGGAATCACCATTGTAGCCAATGTTGATAATGAACTTGTACTAACTAAAGTCACCATTGGTTAGAGAATGTGCATTAACTACAGAAAATTAAATACCTTCACAAGAAAGGACCACTTTCCTTTGCCCTTCATTGGTCAAATTTTAAAAAGGTTAGCTGGTCATTCTTACTACTACTTCCTTGACGGGTATTCAGGCTACAATCAAATAGAGATAGCCCTTGAAGATTAGGAGAAGACAACGTTCACATGCCCCTATGACACCTTTGCTTACCAAAGGATACCATTCAGATTATGTAATGCCCCCGCCTGTAACACCCAGAACTTTTCAATACCCGAGTATTAAAAGTTCCCGAGTGTTACCATGAAATTTAACTTATTATGTACATGTGTATGATGCCAATCTAGCTATCCTAACCTTACATCTATTCTCCAACATGAATCTGACCATTGGGAATAATCTTCATCCATAGATCAATCAATCTGACCATTGATTTTAAGATAGGATCATCATATACTCAAATATTCTCACTTGTCCATCATAACCAACCACTCAGTCAAATATACACTGCTAGATAGAGACATCTAACTGTCCACCTTGATTCTGGACCACCCAATTGTAGTAAACTAGCTACTTGATCTCTACATCCCCTTGTACACTCATCAAGTTGAGATCATGATTTGTTCATCTTGTTAAACACCTATGAATCAGCTTAACCCACCATCAGAACTACAATCTAAGAAATTTACATATGTGAACAAGACACTCAAATCTAATGATATACATGTTTTACCCCCTAATCACTCCAGAAACTCACCTTGTGTTCTTCCATTTACAAAACTGATCGTACATATACTTATATACACTATTAGAGTACCAACCATCAAGTCTTCTATTTTTAACATGTCATTTGACCATCCATAATGTTGTTTGATATATGTACATTTCCTTAATTAGTTTAGTGAATAACTCCTTATTCACAATGATTTAGATATAGTTTTTTTTATAAAAATTACTTAAAAATGTACATAAAACCATGTAGAACCATTAAATTTTCCAAAACTCTCATATCAGCAATAATTACAAAAATGCCATCAACCCAGACCCCTGAATTCTAGATCATATGGTTCCTATGATTTGTTTGATGTGAAATTTTATACCATGCTATATATCATAAATTAACCATACATGTTAAATTTTGGCCATTATATCATTGTAAAAGTGACTCAATTGACAAATTAGCCCCTTAATCGTTGATTTTGGTGTCCATTGAGTGAAAAAATATCGTGGGTGGTCGTAGTAGTATATTGCGTTTCATATGAATAACTTGGATTTCCTATCATATATTTCAAGTGTGAAATATGAAGACCTCAATTTGGTAGGCTTTTCCTTAGGCGCGAAGCTATCCGGTCAAGGCATACCAACTCCTTATAAATCTGGATCTTCCGATTTAACCACTTCCTTTCATTCATTACAACTCAAATTTGGACCACACTTTATTCTCATAGGACTACGAGGTTATACAAAATTTAGGCCTTAGGCCCCGATTTATGATCTTATACCGTTGAAGGTTGAAGCCAGTTCCTTTTTTTTGGTATAAAAGGTGAAATTTTATATTTAGGCTTTTTCCACCATCGATCAACCACTAAATTTTGTTTAACCATTTTCCTATCTTGACTACCCATTTTTTTCAAAATTGGGCCCCGATCATTAAGTGTGGACCGTTAATTGAGATCAAGTTCGTTTTGACACTCGTTAGGAGAATTTTCATGATAAGTTAATCTAAATTTCAGATCATCAAGAAAATCATATCTATTGGCTCTATTTGATGAATCTGACACAATGAATAAATTATATTTAAAGAAAGATCATAAAAAAGGGAATATTGGAGAAATCCAATCCAAGTGGGATGGAAAACACACCCCTCTCACACGCCCACTCCTTTATAAAAGGAGTGTGCATCCCCTATCCACTCACACGCCCATACCCCTTATGTCTAAAGAGGAGAAAGAGAGAGAAAGAGAGAGAGAGAGAGAGAGAAAGAAAGAAAGAGAGAGAAAGAGAAAGAGAAGGAGAAGCCTAGACGCGCTTTTCCTTCTCTATATGTATGGTGTCTCTGTCTTGCTCAAGCGATGTCATGATTCATGTGAAAGTTTTTCATGTACAAGCTTTCCTACATAGATATCTACCTAGGGTTTAGATCTAAGGCTAAGGTGATGGATTCTGGATTCCTTTAAGCTTATATTAATTTGAGTTGATATGATTTATTTTGTTCCCTCACATGCTTTGAATCTTCCCTACAAATATTTAATTTACTATCACCAATAATCTATCTTTTGAAAATAATGGTTAAGGTGTGATGTTAATTATAAATGACCTTTCTGAATTTATGTGAGAGATTCCTTTAAGCTTACCTTGATTTAAGATGATTTATACTGTCTTTTATATGCTTTGTTATTATGCTACTATCACTAACAATTATCTACCCTTTGAAAATTATGGTATGATGTTAATTACCGGTGATCTTCATTATTTTTGGGACAATGGATACAAGCCTTATCCTTGCCTTTACCAATTTTGTTGAGTTAGCCCCTGCTACTCTTTTCTTTATTCAGTTGGCCATTATCACCCTCCTTATTCAGTTGGCCATTATCACCCTCCTCTTTGTTGAGTTAGCCATTGCCACTCTCCTCATTGTTAAGTTAGCCATTACTACTCCTCTTTGTTGAGTTGGCCATTGCCACTCTCCTCTTTATTGAGTTAGCCATTGCTACTCTCTTCCTTATTTTGTTAGCCTTGTGCTATCTACCTTTAAGGCTTGGGCATGTGTCTTGAAATTTCAAAACTCCTATGATTTAGTTTACATTCCCTTTATTGCAAGTAATGTGTTAAAGGTATCACAACTAGTGATTCAAATATTTTATCATGGACATAATGCGCTCTGGGTAGAGACCATCTTGGTCGATGCATAATTCCATGAGTTTGGGTAGTGGTGCACAAATTGATGTAAGTAATTCGAAATACGTGTTATATCATTTTTAAGATTAGATGTCGCAAATAGTTGCTCCATGAATAAATTGTGTCACGTAATTCATCCGACTCATGTGTTATGCTGCCTTGAGGTGTTCACGTAAATCTACGGTAGCGTTGGATATGCAGGTGAATCTCCGTAGTGTGAGAATGCGGGGCTAGCCAGGTTTTTCTAAGAATTATATTCCATATTGTGATGATCACTACGTATGATAATCCGCACACACTTTACTAGGCATGCATTTATATATATATATATATGGTTGCGCATACTAATACCTCTCATAGTGGTGGAGTGCGTGATGTATTAGAACCCTTGCATTACTTTTATGAATCTCTTGAATTATTGTTAATCTTAAAGGATAACCATCACTATGAGTAGGGCATTTACCCTCTCCAACTGTACAGATGATGTATGTGATGTACAAATTGAAGACCTAGAAGACCATCTTCCTATGGAAGATTATACTAAATGAATAAGAAGATAGTTTTATGATTTAGTTTTATATTTTCACTGCAAACTCGATAATGTAACAAGCTCCCATTGAGAGGACATTTGATAATTTGTTAAATTCTTTTACTCAAATGAAATAATAAATACAATCAATTTCATTTTCAAGAATAGTTACCTTCATGAATGTAACTGGATATGATCTACATGAAGAAAAAAATATGGTGCGATTGTTCACCACCCCAAGTATAGGGTCGCGATGTAGTAATAATCTCGGTAAGACCGAGGTCGAATCCATAGGGACTGAACCTTGTAAGTAATCTGAAAGTAACTAGAACTAAAACTAGAAGAGATGTATCTAAATTAGAAGAATTTAAGAGAATAATGATGAATTATTAAACTAAAACTTGTAAAATTTAAAGGTGGGAAACTAGGGTGCCAAGGATCCACTTATAGCAATTGTGAAGCTACTTTGCATGATTTAAAGACACAGCTGGAATCAGAGTCCTATCTTATCCAATTGGTAAGAAGAGATTTGTCTTAACTTTTAATGGATCTAATCATCAATGGATGAGAGTGGTGAAGATCTGGAAGTGATTCCATCACCTAAACATGCTCAGGAGATAAGGTAAACAACAATAATTTACCAAACCGACAACCAATCATAAGAGAATTGAGAGAATTAGGAGGATTCCATCATCCAAGCATGCCAATGAAACGATGGTGAACAACGGGATTGCCTATTTCACAATCTCAATACATGAAAAGAAGATATCTCAAGCTCTCGTAGATCTATTATAATTTGAGTCACAATAAACCATTAAAAACGAAAAATATTCCTTCATAATTAAACTAGAATCCAAGAGAGTTCAATAAACATGAATCAAAGCATAGAAAAACACCCCATCATGATACAAGCTTCACCTCTTAGCCTTAACTAAGAGGTTTTGCCAACCATGGATATGATCAACTAAAAACTCTTAAAAAACATTAAAGAAAGAAGAAACTAAAGAAGAAAAGGAGGAGGACTCCTCTTGCGCCAGCCGTCCTTAGCTCTATCTCTCTCTTTGTTCTCGCCCCTCCACACGTCCTTGGCTTCCTTGGATCTCCACGTCTCAGATATCCCCTCTCTCTCCATTCTCTTCTCCTTTTATAGGCTAAGGTAAGGTCAATGGGAGGCTGGAAGTTGGTGGCTGGGCGTTTACGCAGCAACCGTGCGTAGCCTTTATGCAATAGAAACGCAAACCGCAACAATGCAAAGCAGTTACGTTTGGCAGATTTTTGGGACGGTTGTACAACCTGTCCTTGGTATCTACCACCTTGGTGATGGTCGGCCCCACCTTGGTCTTTATCTAGACGGTCTAGATCGACCGTCCGATCACATACGGTGGGCCACAACTCCCCGAAAGTTCCAATTTTCTTGGACATAAGCCTTGCGCATGTGGATTCGCTGTGATGCTCAGTGGGTCCCACGGTGTTGTTTTCAGAGAAATCCACCCTGTCCATTGGATTCCTACAGAAATTTTGGTCGGAAAGGGGTGGTTTTGGTCGAGTTTGGTGCAACCCACTGTATCAAATCTTTCCACCGTTCATCCTGCATTTTCCAGTGATCTACGTGTGTACACATGCATGGGACTAAAAAAATCAACATGGCTAGGGTCGTGACCACCCCCTGGATCGAATGGACGTTCCCGATCAACGAGATGGTCCACAATGTGGCCCACTACGAGTCATAGTGGGACGGACGTCCCTTTGCTGTGCGAAAACGCGGGCGCAGTCGGGTCAATGACCCCTTGATTAGTCTTGGCGGTCCGGTGTGGCGCGGGATTGCACTGGCTGTGCACTCTCACGTCCCCACGTGGGGTCCACTGTGATGTTCATGAGAAATCCACTTTGTCCATCCGTTTTGTCATCCAATTTAAGGGGTTGAGACCAAAATTGCAGCATATCCAGATATCAGGTGGGCCCCAAATCGATGATTTATGGGCGGATCTGTCCGTTAGGCCACTTCCACAGGGATCCAAGGGCTGAATTTTGACGTGTATGGTTAATTTAAGGTCCTTAGGCTAGATATAAAGTTTTGAACTAAGTGGATGGTGGGAACCCTGTGATCTTGCATTCAGGATAACTTTTAGGCCTCTTTATCGTCAATCACTTAATTTTCTCGGATCTTTGGCGGGTTAATTCTTCGATCTTGGTCCCCTAAGATCCGTCCCTTGCCTTAGTGATTTGTGAGCATTAAATCCATGCCTTTAATACCCCTTTTCATTCCAAGCTCTTAAATTTACCTTACAACATAAACACGATTAAAATAGGACATTAAACATTATCATGTTCGTAAAATCAGGTAATAACTAGGGTCTAATATGTAATATTTAACCCTCAACAACAATTTTTAAAGCATCCAATTTATACATTATTAACACCCGGAATTCTCGGGCATGAGTATGTACTTGGGCTGTGAAAATTCGGGATGTTACACCGCCACCTTTTAGCAATGCATGTTGAGTATATTTTCTGACATGGTGAGGCAATATTTAGAGGTCTTCCTAGACAACTTCTTTGTCTTTGGTCCGTTCTTCAGTAAGTGTCTGGAAAATCTAAAAAATGTGTTAAAGTGATGCAAGGAAAAGAATTTGGCTCTAAATTGAGAGAAATGTTATAAGTACTATAATGTGTAAAGCACACCTTATTTGTCAAATTTCGTTTAGACAAAACAACTTATGAAGTGGCCTACTAGTGTGGATTAAGATGGAAAGTTTAAGCTCTACTAAAAATTAAGTCAAGTATAAGATCAAGATGGAAAGTTCAAGTTCTACTAAGATTAAGATGGAAAGTTCAAATTAAGTTCAAGTTTTACTAAAGTTCTAGTAACATATTAAGCTCCATCAAGAAATTCAAGTTCTATTGAAGAATCTAGTAGAAGATCAAGCTCCATAAATTTCAAGCATCTAATCTACTTCAAAGTTCAATCATTTCAGGTATTATGAACCCTAGAAAGACCTTAGGTTTAGGTACTTTCAAAATCTATTTTAAATGGGTTTTTATGCTTATAGTTGACTAAGGTTTGATTAGTCTAAGTTGTGACTCGACTAGTCTAAGAACTTTTCAAATAGTCCTAGTACAAATCGAAGAAAAATGAATTTTTCTTTTACACCTTCGACCAGTCGAGGAAGCTGCTCAACTCGTCGAAGGTGGGCCTTTGACTAGTCGAGGGTTGCTGGACTCGAAGTCCAGTAACTGAATCAGTTTGGATTTTGTGCACCCTCGACCAGTCGAAGAACATACTTGACGAGTCGAATAGGGCCCTCAACCAGTCGAGCAGGGCCTTCGACCAATCGAAGATCTGTTTTATCTTATCGTGCTCAAATTTAAAAATTTGTTGGAATGAAATTCGGTTCTTAGATGAGTCGAAGCAACAACTTCTTTGTCTATAAATTGAGGCTTTCTCTCAATCCGAAAATACAATTCAAGTATATCAAATCCTTCTACAAGAGAGAGAAAAGCCCCTGTTATGCTCAAGCAATTGCACGGTATTTATTAAACATTTTTAATAGCTTTTTGTTTAGTTCCTTTATCTCTTATTCTATCAATTTCATTTTATAAAGAGAGTAAATACTCTTCTTTTTTTAGATCTTAAAGGAATTCAAACAAGTAACCTTTAATTTGAATCTATTTAAAATCAATCTAGAACCTTGAACCCTTGTCTATATGACTGAACATTGAACGATCTACATTCAAGAGAAGTGGTTCTATGGCTACATCGATAGATGTCTTTAAAAGGAGAAGATAAGTATATATTTCTTTTGTATTTTGCTTTTATTGAGATATCGAGAAAATCTCATTGTTGGTTTTCTTAAGATAGATAGAAAATCTCAGTGAGGGGTTTTTTTGTTTGTGATAGCCCATTAAAATCACAATTGTATCAAGTCTTAAGATGTTCATGTGAAAACCTTATTTATAATGAAAGCCAATATCACTTAGATTGTGATTATTGGGAGTGGCGTAGTGTGGCTATTTGAGAACAGTTGTTGACACACCGAACCACTATAAATTTTGGTGTTGTAGTGAATGCCTTTTATGTTTATAAGGTGAATGGTTGTAATCTCTTTAAGTTAAAGTGGTTAATGCTTGTAATAGTTTAACATTGACTCTTATTTGGTTTGGAATTTTGATTCTTATAAGTTTCGTGAAATAAGGTTGTCCTACCTAAACTTGTTTGGGTGAAGGTTGTCCTATGAATTAGTTTGAATAAACGTTTTAATACTAGTGCAATTGAGACCTCTTGTTTATTTATTATATCTGCACATTGCTGAATTATTTGGCAGTCTTATTCACCCCCCCTTTAGGACTGTTTAAGCTCTCCTTTTCAAGTAGTATCAAAGCTAAGTTGCTCATTTTTTTGGATTAAATTCCTTTAGTTAAAAGATCTAGAGTATTATTATGTCAAATTTCGATAGTTTGTCTATTACTAGGCCACCACCTTTTGATGGCTCTAAATATGCATACTGGAAAGCCAGAATGAGGATTTTTCTAAAATCCTTAGATGAAAGTGTGTGGCAAGCCGCTGTAACCAAATGGAAACCTCCTATGACTGAGGTAATAGCTGAAGATGGAACCAAGTCTATGAGAGAAATTGCATTCTACTTATGTACTGGAACTCAGAAAAGTGAAAGCAGTGCTACTATTAAGGCCTTCAATGCCATAGCTTATGCTCTATCGCCTGATGAATTCAAAAGAATTATTTCATGTGATACAGCTAAGAAAGTTTGGGATATTCTTGAAATGACACATGAAGGAACTACTATAGTCAAGAAATCAAAAGTTCAAATCCTTATTACTAGATTTGAGAAAATTCGTATGGAAGAAAATGAAACTTTCATGGACTTCTATATGAAACTAAATGATATAGTAAATTCCATGTGGGGTCTAGGAGATGGAATCCCAGAAAGCAAGGTTTGTGCAAAAATACTGCAATCTCTTCCTGACAGATTTAATTCTAAAGTTACTGCCATTAAGGAATTAAGAGATACTGATTAAATGAAGGTAGAAGAGTTAGTTGGCTCTCTCTAAATATATGAGTTGAATTTTAAGGCTCTTAAAGGTAAGTCTATTACTCTTAAATCTTTTAAATTTATTTCAAAAGAAAATTGTACTAATTCTGATTTTGAAGAAATTGAAGATGATATGGCAATACTAGCTAAGAAATTTTATAGAATTTTTAAAAACAAGAAAAATCAGATTTTCAAAAACCATTTGATAAAAGAAAAGAAAAATCTAAGTCTTGGAAATCTAAAATAAAGGACAGTCAATGTTTCAACTGTCATGGATACGGGCACTTGGCGAATAAATGTCCTAAAAATGATAAGTAAAAAAGAAAAGGCATGATAGATATTTGGGATGAATCATCTGACTTTGAAAGTTCTTTTGAGTCTAATGAAGTAGAACAAGAAAATGCAAATGATGTGAAAACCCTTATGACTATAACTAGAGTCACCTCCCTAGATAATTGTAATATATCTGACTATAAAAATCTCAGGTGTGATCCTGAAAATAAAAATGAAGATGATCTTCAAGCCGCCTACAATGCCCTATACAGGGAAAGTTGCAAAATTGCGATAATGATCGCTCTAGTTAAAGTGGGAATATGCCAAGATGTCCTAGAGGGGGGTGAATATGACTTTTTAAAATTTTATGATGATTTAAAACCTATCAACCCTATCCTGCACTAATATGCAAATAGCAGGATTTCTTCAATGTAACTCTATTGGCTTCCAAGCCAAATAGAGGATCCAATCATAAGATTATTCAAAACATAAGCAAGATGTATAACATAGTTCATGATGGATGTGACTGTGTGTGTGAGATGTGATTCTAATTAGTTCTAGGTAATCATGTAAACATGCATTATGAGAATATTCAGAGAAATCACACAAGTAGTAAAAGTAAATAGCAATCCCAAACATAGTCATTTTTATAGTGGTTCGACTATGTGTCTACTCCACTTCCGGCGAACGCACTCAACCCTTGAGTGTACCGGATCTCACTAACGGAGGTACTAAATCAGGTTCACCTCAAACCAGGTTGAGATGATGATCTAAGGGTTGGATTGGGTGGTAAGAAGGTGGGCCACACAAGCTCTCCCATGGAAGCTTGCTTGGATGTGGGATACTTGCTTGGAGAATGAGAGAGATGAGAGAGAGAGGTGTAAGAGAGAGAGAGAGAGATGGGTGTGATGGGTGTGATGAGTACTTGTGTAAGAGAGAGTTGACTTTAGGGAAGGGCTGGTTGTACTTGGGGATGGGTGAGTGATGGAGTGTGATGTGTACTTTGATTGATGAGATTGATGTAATGGATTCTCTCAAGATTGCAGCGCGAGGCATTTTCCTCGAACTGAATGCGCCCATGTCTCCTAGCCTGAGAATCGCCTTGGCACGCGAGACGCGGTGTTGGAACTGCGGCGACAGCGCGGTCGCAATGATACAAGTCTCGGGTCAAGTCGACTTAGGTTGACGACGTGTAACTCAAGGTTGTGCGCAAACATTGGATAAAGGTTAAAGGTTGTCAGAATTCGACCGGGAAGACCGCGTAAGCCTACGGAATGGCATGGTCTAGGATACGGGGCTTACAACTCTCCCCTCCTAATAAAAATTTCGTCTTTGAAATTTGCACTATATGCAGAACTCAAAAGAATGAGGAAACATCGCATCTGAAATACGATACTAGGCATAATCAAACATCGAAGAGATGAGAATAATTGCGAATCACAGCCTCCTGCTCTCAGGACACCTCATCAACACTATAATGATCCCACTGAACCTCGGATCCCGGATTAGTAATGATTGAAACTGGAATACTATGCAGCCTCATAATCTCAACGGTAGGGAGCTATGTCAGAAAATCTCTAAGTTATTCGAACTTGGGGGGTCTAACCATTCTAAGTTCTCAACAATCATAAAGTGAAGGATAACTATCAGTAGATATGTGATGTTATCTTCAGGTATTCTCAAGTTATGCTCTGATACCAACTTCTGTCACGCCCCAAACTCAGAAACCGGGCTCACAAAATTTCCGATCGCCGAATCTGGCACCGACAGCCTCCGTAGTACCCTATTATCAGCTCTCAGCGTCCATACGCTAGATTTCGATCCTGGGATCCTACAAGGAGGATTTTTCAATGTACATTTAACTCGTAATAAACATAACCACAAGTTTACCTAAATCACAAAGGCAACATCATTATCACATATCCACTAATATAAACAGCTGAATATAGTGCTAAAGGGAAATGCATATGTCAAAAATCAAAGCTCTATAAGTCCGTTGCACGCTCCAAGCTCAATGCTGCTGCAACCTAATGCCACCTGCACGCATCTATCATGCATAAGCTTATAGAAAGCTTAGTGGGTGGTGAAAGTGTGTGTACAAGGTAAGTGCCAAGTACGCAATATCAAAGTAATCAAAGTAAGCGAAAGTACTGATAAGTCCATAAGTCATTCAATATCAGGGTACACAATACAAGTCAGTTATGCAAATGAGGAGTCAAAGCGAGCCAAATATTAGATGCCGAGGATACAATGCCATAAATCATACAATATCGAAATGAGCGGAAATGTACTGACAAATCTATGAGTGTCAACAACCGTACCAGGGCTATGCGATGCAAGGCATGAGTACTAACGACCATATCAATGCAGAAACATGGCAACCCAAAATGCTAAGTACTGCAGATGCAATGTAATATGTTGTGCGAATGAAATGACCAAGGTGGAGTGAAGTTGGGATGATAGTACGTAGTATCGCAGGCTATGGGGTCCATCACAAGGAGCTTCTATCCAAACCAGTCCCATACCTAAATTTGGATAGTCAGACTCAATGTGGTAAACTCCTGATCTCAGGTTAGTCGCGCGCCCAACCGAAATCTTGGCCATGCGAAGGTACACAACAATTAGTTTTATTAGTCCGCATATCAGTGCAGTTCCTCCTACTCAATCTTGCGCACCACCAGCCCGAGTGGATAGTAAATGAAACATATGCATGAGTATGTAACTCCTACTCAATAAGTCCGCATATCAATGCAGTTCCTCTCTGGGAAATCACCGGGGTCTATTACACTCCAAACTAGATTGTCGCCCCATTGACGCAACAAGGTGAGTGGAAGAGACCTTACTATCCGCCTACTAATATCGGGCCCGGCTCCTCGAAAGCGGACCCATTCCTCAAGCTAGTCAGACTCAGTCTAGCATTGCCCCCTCCTCTCGGGTAGGTAAGGCCATACCCCCTTCCAACCGACCACGACATGGTGGGAGACGCGGCCTAACGGTATATGGCCCTCATGCACTCATGCATCCACTCGGTCTAGACGTTGGAGTAACCTCCGGAACTAAGAGGGTTTAGGAACTTTTACCTAGGGGTATCTATAGCACCCCATGTAGAACAGATTTCCCGTGTCCCATTTGGCCATTCACAAAATACATGTGGAGGCTACGACCCTGATGTCGCTAGGGCATATAGTGGTCATGTCATACAAATGCGAGATGCATGAGTCACACAGTCTAATCATGCATCAATCCTGCGTATATCATGCGCTCATATAGGGTAACTCCGCCTATCAGGGAGCCACATGAATAACCTGCCCTATGACATAGGCAATGGTCAATCACATCTCATAACAAACATGCAGATGATGCGTATAGACATATATTATGATGTTATGCTGTCACATACTTATAATCAGTATTAATAACTGGCACCGACAATCGGCATCGACAATCGGCCTCGATAATGTGGACCTTTAACCAACACTACCCCCAAGGAGTGGCCCACATAGAGCCTAACATATAGTGGACCCATGGCCTCACAAAGGGCCTGATATACAACACCATGGGCCTCACTCAAGAGCTTAATACACATCACAATGGGCCTTTCATATGGACCTAACATATATCACAATGAGCTCCATCGCCTGACCCTCAAATGCATCACAATGGGCCTCATCACACCGGCCTCGACAATCGGCCTCGACAATCAAAATCGGCCTCGACAAACAAAATTGGCCTCAACAATCGGAATCGGCCTCGACACTCGGTCTCGACAATCGAAATCGGCCTATACAATCGGCCTCGACAAATCAGAAT
Organism: Magnolia sinica; assembly: GCF_029962835.1. NCBI lineage: Eukaryota > Viridiplantae > Streptophyta > Magnoliopsida > Magnoliales > Magnoliaceae > Magnolia > Magnolia sinica. Next base: position 57,040,048 of record NC_080582.1, read on the forward strand.
CGGCCTCGATACTTGGCCTTGACAATCAGAATCTATATCGACAATCGGAATCAGTCTCGACAATCAGAATCGGCCTCGATTATCAGAATCGATCGATAATCAAAATCAGTAAATCGGTCACGTCAATCAGAATCGGTAATCGGTCATGACAATCAGAATCGATCGATAATCAGAATCGACAAATCGGTCACGTCAATCGAAATCGATAATTGGTCATGACAATCGGAATCGATCGATAATCAAAATCGATAAATCAGTCACGTCAATTAGAATCGGCAATCGGTCATGACAATCAGAATTGGCAATCGGTCATGACAATTGGAATCGATCAATAATCAGAATCAGTAAATCGGTCACGTCAATCAGAATCGACAATCTGTCATGACAATCAGAATCGATCGATATTCAGAATCGACAAATCGACCACATCAATCGAAATCAGTAATCGGTCATGACAATCGGAATCGATCGATAATCAGAATCGGTAAATCGATCATGTCAATTGGAATCGGTAATTAGTCATGACAATCGAAATCATTTGATAATCAAAATCGGTAAATCGGTCACGTCAATCAGAATCGGCAATCGGTCATGACAATAAGAATCAATCGATAATCAGAATCAGCAAATCAATCACGTCAATCAGAATCGGCAATCGGTCATGACAATCAAAATCGATCAATAATCAGAATCAATAAATCGGTCATGTCAATCGGAATTAGCAATCGGTCATGATAATCAGAATCGATCGATAATCAAAATCGACAAATCGGTCACTTCAATCAGAATTGGAAGAATGAGCTTAATAAGGTCTAAGGGAAGGTCACATTGAGGACATCTAACCATCATTACCCATCAATGTGGACATGTAACCAACATTGCTCCTAAGGAGTGGCCCACATAGAGCCAAACGTATCGTGGGCCCAAGGCCTCATACAAAGGGCTAATATACATCACAATTGGCCTCACTTAAGGGCCACATATACATCACAATAGGCCGCACTATATGGGCCGGACTTATATCACAGTGGGCCACAACAATGGGCCAAATATATCACAATGGGCCACGACATATGGGCCGAAAACACATCACAATGGGCCGCAGGGCATGAGCCTAATATACATCACAATGGGCTGCATCAATGAGCCTTATATACAATAAGTGGGCCGCATCAATGGGCCGACAAACATCAAGTGGGCCGCATCAATGGGTCATACCAATGGGCCTCATAAACATCAAATGGGTCGCACCAACGGGCCGCACCAATGGGTTGCACCATTCATCCATTGGTAAAGATCATTTTAAAGCATTATCCAAATAATGAATCGAATCAAAAGATCATCTGGACCATACCACAAATAACAATGGAGATAATGATTTTCACTGTTAAACTTTTTCAGGGCCCACCACAACGTTTATTTTCTATCCCGTCTATTCATAAGGTCACAAAGACCTGGACCAATAAAAAAACAACAATCATCATATTGGTCCAGAACTTCTGTGACCCAAGAGAGTATCAAGGCCAGACGTTCAATCCTACTATTTTTACAGTGTGGTCCACTTGATAACTAGATCTGTCTCTTTTTTTTATCTCAAGCCTGGAGCCGAGGTTGCTAAATGGATGGATGGTTTAGATGTAACACATACATCGACGGGACCCACGGAACTTACGGACGTTAGTACAGCAGGTATATAGGTGGGGTGCACATATATGGACGGTATGAATAAAGCACAGGCATAATGTGGGGTCCATGCAAGTGGACGGTGTGGATGAAACTCACGGGACTGGTCCCAATACAGCAACCCCCGAGCCACTCGTCCAGAGGATGGATGGTGTGGATTACCAGACCCATTACACTTGCTGACATCATCAGCTGGGACCCACCGTACTTAGGACATTAATATAGCAGCTATATAGCTGGTGTGAGGCTCACCAGCCAATCCGTTCATCAGGTGGGTTCCATGTGGTGTGGCCCCACCATAATATATATATATATATATATATATATATATATATATATATATATATATATATATATATATATATATAATCAAATATAAACACCTGGTGGGTCCCACGTGGGGCTCACCAGATATAATATAATATATATTATTTTATACTATATATAGAACAACGTCCAGCCAATCACCGTCCAGAGATTGGACGGTGATGGTGCAATACATAGGGGTGGGTCCCACCTGTCCAAAGTGTTGAACTGTATGGATTTAACACATACCTCATGATAGGGCCCAGAGATGGGTGGTTGGCGTGGATACAAAGCATAAGGTGGGCCCCACCAGCAAATGGATGAACGGCCAGGATAAAACAATGCATCGGGGTGGAGTCCTCACATGTGTGGGGCCCACGCTGCTGGGCAGAGGATATAAAACACACATATTATGATGGGTCCCTCGTAGGGCCCACCATTATATATATATGTTTTTCCTTATCTGTTAGCTGGCTAGGACACCTCCACTGTCAGCACTTACTTCACTGTAACACATTCAGCATCCTTGGACACTGGACGGTACGAATACAACACATGCATTTAAGGTAGGTCCCACATGGAGATTAAGGTGGGCCCACACGATCTGGACGACTAAGATGAAACACATACATCTCGGTGCACCCCACATCAGAAAATAGATAGGCCGCGTGGAGGAAAACATACATCACGGTGCTGCCTCTCCATACTGTCCAGATGGATGATGTGGATGCAAAATACATACATGAGGTGGGCCCACATAAAGCCACCATCTAGATGGGTAGTGAGCATACAACAAATACACCAAGGTGGATCCTGCCCGTCCAAAACGGACGGACGGCAGGATATAGAATACATATATCAAGGTAGGTCCCATCCCACACGTGCAACACGTGTGGGGTGGGCCCCACACGGCTAGAATGGATGGATAGTTTTGATATACCACATACATCGCAGGGTCCCACATGCTGTGCAATCAGACGGCGTGGATATGGAATAAGTACACCATGGTGGGTCCCACATGGGGCCATCATAATATATATAATATTATATTATATTATAATATATATCATCTTCTCCTCTTTCTTTCTTTTCCCCTTTTTTTCTTTTACACTGACCAGTGTCCAGCCTTGGATGGGTGGCCTGGATCATCAGAGATATGCTGGACGGTGGATAAAACACTTCCATCGTTGTGGTCCCACATCCAGTGGGCCACACGTGTTAGATCAAGATGATATTTATATTTTCCTCCATCCAGGCTTGATTGCTGGATGGCATGGATCGTATATCAAGGTGGGATTTCCACCATTTACGGTGTGCATAAATCACACCTACATCACGTTGAGGTCCACGTCCAGCACTATTTGGATGGTGGATGGCCAGGATATAATACATATATCACATGGGCCCCATGGGCTGGGCAACCATGGATACAACACATACACCAATGGGCTCCACCGTGGATGGATGGTGTGGATGATTCACATACGACACGGTGGGTCTCACCCTCCAAGTTGCTGGACGGTGTGGACACATCACACACATCAAAGTGGGCCCAACATGATGGATGGCATGGATATATCACACGCATCAGGTGGGTCACACGACATTAAAGGAAGAGAGAGAGAGAGAGAGAAGCACCCACCTCTAGATCAACTCCTTCCGCCTATGCAAATCTAGAACTCTAGGGGACAATTTCGACGGTTGAGATGATGATCCAAGGGTTGGATTGGGTGGTAAGAAGGTGGGCCACACAAGCTCTCCCATAGAAGCTTGCTTGGACGTGAGATGCTTACTTGGAGAATGAGAGAGATGAGAGAGAGAGGTGTAAGAGAGAGAGAGAGATGGGTGTGATATATACTTGTGTAAGAGAGAGTTGACTTTAGGGAAGGGGTGGTTGTACTTGGGGATGGGTGAGTGATGGAGTGTGTTGTGTACTTTGATTGATAGGTTTGATGAGATTGATGTGATGAATTCTCTCAAGATTGCAGCGCATGACATTTTCCTCAAACTGAATGCGAGCCCACGTCTCCTGGCTCGGGAATCGCCTTGGCGCGCAAGACACGGCGTTGGAACCATGGTGACAGCACGGTCGCAATGATACAAGTCTCGGGTCAAGTCAACTTAGGTTGACGACGTGTAACTCAGGGTTATGCGTAAACAATGGATAAAGGTCGAAGGTTGCCGAAATTCGACCCGGAAGACCGTGCAAGCCTACAGAACGGTACGGTTTAGGATACGGGGCTTATAAAGGTTTAACACACAACACCCCTATGTACTCTCCCGTCGGAGGCCTCCTATGAGGACTTAGTAGGGGTGAGATGCACCTTTGACCTAATCCTACAAAAGGAATGATCAAAAGGGTATCTGGACTCTAATGACTTACAGATAAGTAGATGAGCCCCATTAAGCACGTTGATGAAGATCTCCTCCTTTGATGATGATGAATCTTCAGCTCCCTTGAACCGCAATACAAATGATGCTCCAATGTATAACGACGGGTTAAGTCAAGGCTATATTGGAATCCTACTCTAATAAATGTTTTCCTATTTTAGAGACGGAGTGATTCCAAGCATCCAAGCATTCAAGGTATCCCAGCTCAATGATTTTCCATTAAGGTGGTAGTTGAAGGAACCTTGAATGCAGAAGTTCATTCCCCAATCCACTCTATTGAATATCAATAATGAGGGTGGATTGGAAGATGAACTCCAATGAGAGAAAAAGGCTTAGGGTAGATAATCTGAATTAAACACTCACAAGCTCTCATTAAATAGGCAAAAAGTTCCAACGAAAATAAAACAGTTATATATGTTTTTGATAGAGTTCGATATATATCATTGAGTGTATACTCTCGATAATTTTGAATGGTCGCTCGATGAGAGAACTCAATCTGTCAGACGCTTTTAAACCTTTTTGCCAACTGGTCGAGGATATCGAATATGCTTCGATGTCATCAAATTTCAAACTTCGATTTCATTGACGCATGGTTCGATTCCTCGACATTTGAAAAGTGTGAAAGCAATTTAGCCTTTGAAACTTAATAGGTATTGTTATGATTGAGCACCCCTCGATATCATCTGATTTTAAATGTCGATGATATCGATCACAGTTTCGATTCATGGATCTTTTTTAAGGCATTTTCCTATAAGCTTGCTTTACAGTTTGTGTCCTATTTCGATGACATCGACCTTGTCTCGATATGATCGACATTTGAATATCGATATCATCGAGTGATCTTCGATACTTGAAAGAATTTACCTGAAAGCTTACTAGTCAGATTTGTGTCCCAATCCGATATCATCGAAGGTTCGTTGATATCATCGAGGTCTGAATTTTGAGGATATCGAGGCTCTCTTCGAGATATCGAAAATCACATGATTTTCCTTATCTGCACATTGGACATAAATTGATCAAATGTCGATTTTATTAAGCTGTCTCGATGAACTCGAGATTCAAGAGCCGATGATATCGAGAATTCCATCGATTCATCAATAATTCAGTCCTGGATTCTTTGTGGTTGCTGGACATCTGAAGTCCTCATTTCGATAATATCAAGTTAGTTTCGAGGACATCGATAACATAGGTTGATTTCATTCGAACCACTTATCGATAAATCGACAAAGGTAGAAAACTTAGAGATTTCCTAATTTTGTAAAATAGTTTTCTCACCTTAAACCCTAAGTTGTTCTAATCATTTTTAAGGGTTTTATATACCTGGTGTTTTGGGACATGGGATGTGAGGCTAAGTTTACCTTTGACGAGTTTAGGCACACATCCTGTTGAGGCAGACGCTTGAATGATCTTCCTATGGGGCTCACTTGTCTTGCTGACTCAACACTCACGCTAATTGACAAACCAGGGCACTTTCAATCTCGCCCTTTGTCAATTATGTGACAAAACAACTAAAGTCCTAAAACAGCATCTAGACCAACACCCTAAATTATGTGTACATAACTCTTTACACAATTTTTACAATGCTACTGCAAGTATAAACATACAAGTACACAAGTATATAGCTACTCACCCTATCTTCATGCAGCTGCGCCCCCTAACACCTGTACCACCATTCATGCACACAATTTTCTCCGTGGTGGGATTTGTTCTTCCCCTTTTTGTCAGTCATTAACAATGGGCAATATCGCAATGCTAGTTGACTGAAGTTGAGCTATGGAAGAATCAATTACTATAGATACCAGATACATCGCTAAAATGCATAATTAGTAAGAGATAGATGTATGACAGATAATGACATCTCTATTTGCATGGAAACCATTTATACATACCAGGTCAAAGGAGAGCTGGGATTTCAATAGAAAATAGGAGTATAGCTTTAAATGGCATAATTCACAAACAAAATCTCAATTGTTAAGGAATATGCAGGAGAAGACAATCACAATTCATACCAGCATTTCACAAAATTTAATGCATAATTGAGAGTAGAGAGACATGGCAGCAAAGATATATGAATTATCAAACAGCCATCAACAAAAATATCCAAAATAAAAACTACCCAAGCTTGGCAGTATTTCATCATCCATCCCAAACCAACACAACCAAATATCTAGCCCAACCATGGGCTTACAAAAATACAAGTATTTTCCTCATGCAGAGGATATCCATAAACCACACCTAAAAAAATTGTTAGACGTTTCATGTTAGCTAGCCACCACATACACACACAAGACCGCAGGACATTCAAAAAGATATACATGCTCATACGTGCAGATGGGTAGTCGATGTATGTAGTGGCATGAGAGTTATTGACTCTAAGGTGTTGGAGCCGAGGAGGATGGTGCTGTATCATCTCGATGGCATGTCGGCAAATCAACGAGTTGCTGGACCGTGTGCTGTACGCTAGACACCATTTTCTCCAATGCTAAGAACTGCACATCATGTCTCTCCAGCTTATCCTCTATTCGAGCCAAGCCTCGCTGCATTGCCTCGACCCTATCTTAATGACATTTAAAGTGTTGGGTCTGAGTCGAACCACTCAGAGGTGGAACTTGTCGAGGCTCTAGAGGATCTCCTCCTGGTGGCACTGCACCTTCTCCCATCTCACCGCCTTCATGAATAGCTTCCTCATATTGATCTTCTGGATAGGGATGAAATTTAAGGTCCAGTTTTTGAATATTGACCTTGTTAAAATGCTTGAGAGGATGCTCAGGATCGTCTAACTGAGGAATGTCGATTGTATCACAGATCACATGAATGATGTGAGGAAAGGGCAAATGAACTTCTCTGGACTGGTGGATGACACATGCCAATTGGTGAAGAATCAAGGTAGGCAGACGTAGCTTGATTCCAGTGGCAACACAATACATAACCATGACCATGAATCTAGTCAAATCAACTCGATTCGGTCCACGAGGGTAAGCGTTGGAGTAGAATATTTCGTACAAGACTCGGTATTGAGGGTGCATATATTTAGCTTTCAATGCATTCCCTGGGTACCATGGGATATCTTGGTCCTGACACAAGAATTTTGTAATTGTAGACCAAGTGATTGGATTCTCAAGATCAAAGTCAGACAACCCAACTAGAGACAAAGTTAGACTGAAGATGCTAGTGATGGATTTTGTAGTAATGTCAACGCTATCATCCCCGGCTGTGACAATAATGGATGGTGGATCTAGTGTTGAAGAATGATAGTAATCAAGAAAGTGGTAAGTCCGTTCATCATGACATGGACCCCCGAAATCAAGAAGAGGCAGCCAGTCGATTGCTTCTAATAGAGTTTCCACATTGTAGGGTTTGATGCATTCCCTGTCAATCCTACGCTCATACACCAAGCACCTCCCTGAGCACTTTTCAAGAATGTGCAGAGGAGGGCCCACAACAGTATGTGGAGGTGTAGGTGCCGCAGCTGGAGCTTCCCTACATGAGGATTGCCGAGTAGAGGAGCTCCGTGCGCGTGCAGGGAATCGTTGAGACTGAGCCCTTCCTCTTTCTCTTGAGGCCACAAATTTCTTTCTGGTAGGCCTGGATGACTCACCAATGACAAGAGATTTTCCTTTCTCCTCACTCATTTGAACCACAAATAACTCGGAAGGGAAAGTCAAAGGAAGAAAGGAATCTGACAAGACTGAAGATTATGAGGACCAACTTGAAATTTCCAACTGAAGGTTGTCAATTAATCTAGAAAGACCCTAACACAATGAAGTATACGTTGAGAAATCAAGAGTATGTGTAAGAGATTACCTGATTCGAGTCACCCTAGACGACAGAGAATCGACAAAAGAAGAGAAACAAGGAAGAAACTCCTAGAGAAGTCAAAGAGTTAGAAAGGGAAGAAAAAATAATTTTTCCTGCTCGCCCGCTTTTTATCGGGTGGTAACCTTCGATATCATTGAAGTTTTATTCAATGAAATTAATATACCCCATTCGATGTTATCGAAGATGTAATGACCCTGAAAATTTTGTGCCAAGACCCGAGTACTACCTCTTTTTTTTCCTTAGAAGTTGTTTTTGGGGTAATTAGCGCTATACTCGATTGCTTGTGAAATTTGCATCAATCACTTTAAATTGGATCTGCATGACTCAAAACTTGTAGAATGGTTGCGCTATGTTACTCTGAAATATGGGATCCATCGCTAAATCCAGTTGTTCTTGGGAATTTTTGAAAGTTCTGGATCGGACCTCGACCGCGCGTCGTAAGTTCGATATCGATGATCTTAGGCTGTGTTGGTCACCATGTTGGACTTGGTCATCACCTCAAAAATCAAGTCCAGATGATGTTCTGGGTCGATTTGGTTGAGTCCGGAGTGAAGAGTGTGAGAACGGTTGGAAATTTAATAAGATTTTATGAAATCTGAGTCATGTCGCTTGCATGATGATTTTAAGCTATCTGACTGTTGGATTCTGACCCAATTTCACCCTCTGATCAGGAAAGGTGGCCCAGGCATGTTCTTGTGCTTGTGGACCTGATCGAGATTCGGTGACCGTTGAATTATGTGTGGTCCGCCACGGCTGATCTGAAGATCCGATCGGTACGAAAACTCAGCTTGACCTAGATCCACGGTCAGTGAACTTAAGTCCGACCTTTCGTGGTAATAAGCCCACTAGAAATGCTCCGTTGGATCGTGAGAGGCCGGTTTTGGTTATACCCTAAGTATACCTTGGCCCCTGGGTTATTTTCATCAATGTTAGGCCTATTTATAGACCTTAAAACCCTAGCTCTCTTTTCCATACGAATTTCCTAACCCTAGCTAAGAAAGAGAGAGGAAAAGAGAGAAAGTGAGAGAGAAGTTGGTGAATCATCTTAGATTCTTTCCTGTTCTTCTTCATCCTTGAACCTTCACTTTTGAATCGTTATTCCGGCGATTCTGAGTTCATCCTTGGGTAAGTTAACCTAACCCTAATCTGTGTTAGAGCTTAGATTAGTCTTTGTGTTGTTGTAGCTCATTTCTATTCTTGCTTTAGGTTATCTTGTCGCCGTTGACCAAGACAAATCGTCTGAAATCAGTTCGGTGTTCTTTTCTGAATTAAGGTACGGACTTTAATCGTATAGGTTATGGTTTTCAAGGCTTTGAATGCTAGTGAATGGTTTATTCTTGTTATGGATGAGATTTCACATGCCAAATGCTATGTTTATTTTGTGTTCCTGATATGCATGTGTTATATTGAGATTTGTGTATTCTATGTATATGTAGGAAGTACCGTATACGTATAAAATATGAACTTGTGTTTGCCATGATTATTTATCGTGTATTTATGCTAGATGTATGTGTGACAACTCCTTGGCAAAAGGAATTGTCCAAATGCGTGTATTTCAACATACGTCATGTATGTTGTATTATGTATTCTAAGTGTTTGTAGAAATGTCTGAATGATCTAAAGTGTGATATATCAACCTAGTATGGGTGTTGAGAAGTGATTCTCGACTCTCCTACTAGTGTGTATGATTTCCTTCATGCAAGTTACATTCCTTATTGTTTAAGTTCAAGCATTACTTATGCTTACATTCATGTTAAGTTGATACTCTTCAAGTACTCATATGCTACATGGTTGAAGTTGTTGTTCCATTACTGTTCTACATTCAATACGAATATCTGTTGTAGTGTAATTTGTTTGGGACTATGAATAGTCCAGGAAATCGGAAATCGGCCTTAAGTTCGTGGCTGAGATTGCTTTCGCCACGTAGGACGTGATTAGACGAACCCGAGTCATATTAGAGTTGTCGGCAGTGGTTTGGCCACACGGAGTGTTTGCGCACTCTATGTCATTCAACCCAACGTGCGCTCATGCTAGTCGAGTTCGTCAAGTGACCCGATTGTCCGATGTATGTTCACCATGTATGGACGCTACTGCTTGAATCTAGGGTACCGAACTTACCGATGAAATTCTATTAACCAGGATACTTGATCCGCTAAGACTGATGAGCCGGACATGGTGGTATGGGACACCGTGGTCGAGCTGTCAGCCTACGCTGGGGTGACGAGCCTCCCCGTAGTGACCAGTGAGCAACGAAACTCGTGAGCCGATTATGGTGGTATGGGACACTATATTCGTGCTGTCGGCCTACATTGATTGGTGATGAGCCCTTTGTAGTGACCTCGAGCATGCTTGGATACCGCATTGAGGTGATGAGCCTTATTATGGTAATGAAGGTATGATAGGCGTGCATTGAATGGTGATGAGCCCTTTGCAACGACCTAAAACCATATGATCGTATGAGATGCCTAGGACTGACGACCCTAGAATGGATCACTGTTTGGATGGTGATATGAGGAAGGTACCTTAACTTCCCAGTCCTGCAGTATGAAAAGGACTAATAACAACTTGGTAATCATGTTCATGCACCGCATTTGCATGTGATTTGTAGACGTGGCGCACTTTGAGGCGATGTCATGCGTAACGTAAGATGAAGACGCTGAGGGTGTACGCACGAGGGCATGCATCATTCTGCTACATCCTTGCATTAACAAGAGTACTTATCATTACTGCTTGATTGAACTGATAACATGTTAACCTTTGCTTTATTGTTCCACTGAGTTGATCACTCACTCTCATGTTCTGGGGCGGTGTTAAACACCCACCAGACTCTGTCTTAGCTGCAGATATTGATGAGACCTCTGAGGCAGAGCGGGAGATCGAGGATGATGAGGCTGCTTTCTCTTTCATGCAGTTTTCAGACGGGTTCTAGTGAGCCTTGTTCTGATGCGAGGGATGCTGGGATTTCTTTTGGGAATTAAATGATGTAATTTGATACTTGTAATTTTGATAGCAACACTTACATTACGACCTGGTGTGTGTATGTATTTCAGGGATTTGCACTTGTACACACATATATTTCTTTAAGTCTTCCGCTTGCTTTCTTCACTTATCCCTAAATTATATCTGCATTTTGGCTTAATCTATTCCATGTTTTATGCACTAATACAGACAACATACATCCATCATTAAATATGTTGCAGAAGTGATGTTTTGGAACTTGGGAGCTGAGTTATGCTCGACCCCCGAATTTCAGGGCGTTACAGAAGAGGTCCTCGATAACATTCTAGAACATGTGATGCTTCTGATTCTGAAGGGGCGTCGATGATATCGATATTTGTTCGATCTAATCGAGGATTCATATGATTCATCGATAGACTTATCAAAGAGAAGGTGTATAACATTTTTTAGTACTTCGATGATCTTAGATATATGTGTAACTTAGTATATTTTCATATCAGTCTGTATGCACAACAAAATTTGTACAAACATTGTACCATCCAAAATTATAAACATCAGTAATGCTTATTCACAAAAAAAAAGATGTTTGAGGTGTAGAAACCTTAGATATATCATGAAAGTCATAAAAAATGCATCATTTCAACTATCCATCCAGGTCTAGATGCTATGACCTGGACTTGTTTTCCATGCTCAATTGTTACTGGGCACATGGATCGTCCTTCCCATTGCCTTTAATGACAAAACAGTGGTTACTTGTGTGACAACCCTTCATCACTGGCTTACCTGATAGGTCTAGGATCTCACATTCTTACTTGTTGAATGAAACCACGTGCTTGTTGTCACATATTTGAGAAATTCTTAGAAGATTATATGTCAATCCTTTTATGCAAAAGGCATTCTTACTTTTGAACATATCCATTCCTTTGATGGTTCCCTGCCCCGTTACCTTAGCGGTGCTTCCATCCCCATAGGTGACTATCCCATCATCAAGACTTGAGTAATTTGAGAGAAGGGATTTATCAACTGTGACATGCCTTGAGCACCCGCTATCTAGGTACCATTCAGTACTATTGCTTGTTGAATGATTTGAGTGAATAACAAGACAATTTTTCTTTTCTTTCACTACCCATTTTGTGACGGGATTTCTTATTATGGTAGTTCTTGCTTCATTAAGGATTTTGGCAGGCATGTTGGGTAACTGAACCATTTTTCCTCATTTCATAAATTGATTTGTTTTTTGATTTAGTTCAGTCACCTGATTTAATAGCTCCTTCATTCTCCTGGTCATTCTGGGTGGAGATGGATGAGTTCCTTTTGCCATATTGTTTAGTGGGCTCTTGGCATTCTGTATTGATTTTTTGGTTTGTCTGTATTTACATGAATGATGGATAGAAGTAGCTTTTGTTTTACTTCCTGATGCAGCTGGTTTCTCAACCATTGGTGCTGCAGTTTTGGATTTTGATTTGAATTTGTCATATCCTAATCCACTTTTGTCTCTTCCAGGTCTCCCCATTCCTGAGAGTTTTTCTAATTTTTCACTACTCTAAGAGAATTTGTAATTTAGTTCAATTGACTTCCTGGATTATTCTGCATCAAACCTAAGTGTGTGATTCACATTCTTTAGATGCTCATTTTCGTCTTTCAATAGATCAATCTGTTTAGTGAGTTTTGATAGTTCAAATTTTAACGACAAATTGATTCTTTCCAGCTTATCATTTTCAGAGTGTTGCTGTAGTCATTGATTAGGTGTGTATTGGCTTCTGAAGTTTTATCTAGATCCATTTGCAGCAATTTATTTTTATTTTCACTAATCCCAAGTCTTTTAAGGATATTGATGCTATGGATATAAAGTTGATTATAGGCATCCTACAGTTTATCCTTCTCTTCATCATCTTCTTCTTTCTCTGTCTCCTCATCATCAGATGGGAATGATTTAGGGGCTTGAGGTTCTTTGATTTTCTTAATTTCTATGGGAATGCCGGAGGCTATAGAGACCGTAAGAATTTTCAGGGATGTTTGGTCTCCATCACTCTCTGAGTCACTACATTCTGAATTTGACTCTTCAGTATCATCTTATGTGGCAGCCATCGCCTTTCCTTTGGTTTTCCTATTTGGGCATTCAGTGGACAGGTGCCCAAACTTTCAGCAAGTGTAGCACTGTGGTTATTTGGACTTTTTACTAGATTTACCTATAAAATGTTTATTGTCTAACTGTCTTCCTTTAAATGGTCAGCCACGATTTTTATGGAAGAATTTTCTAAATCGTTGAACCAAAAAGGCTACTTCCTCATCTCTCTCTCCCTTTCACTTTCATCTTCCCCATTTGTTGTGATCTTTGAAGTTTTGAGGACAGTATTTTTGGGTTTAGGAGTTTGTTTGAAGTGTAGTTCAAATGTTTGTAGGGAACCCATGACTTCTTTTACTTTCATTTCATCCCCACACTCTTCAATGGTTGTAACTTTTGAGTTAAACTGTTCCGGTAAGGATCTCAGAATTTTCGTACAAATTTTTGGAACCGGAACTTTTTCTCCTAATCCACCCATGGAGTTGTACTGTTCCGGTAAATTTTTGGAACCGGAACTTTTGAGTTAAACTGTTCCGGTAAGGATCTCAGTTTTGTGAAAAACTCCATGAAGGTCTCATGCTCTTCCATTCTGAAACTTTCAAACTGTGATGTTAGGAGTTACAGTTTGGACCTTTTCACTGTGTTGGTTCCCTCATGAGTTGTTTCCAATAAGTCCCATGCTTCTTTAGCAGTTCCACACATACTAATTTGATTGAAGACTTCTTGGGACACAGCCCAGTAGATAGCATTCATTGCTTTAACTTCAGAGGTTTGTTTCTCTTTATCGAATGCTGTCCACATTTCTTTAGATTTTGGTTTGATGGTAGTTGTGCCATTTTCAAGTACTATTTGATCAGTTGGCGGCACATATCCTTTTACAACAATATCCCAAACATCATGATCCAAAGATCTCAGAAAGTAATGCATCCTAGCCTTCCAGTACATATAATTTGATCCATCAAATATAGGAGGTCTAGTTACATATAATCCCTCTCCTTTGGCCATATTACCAACTTCAGTCAAGATCACTCTGTAGGCGGTGAAGCCCTTAAGAGAGACCCTCTCTGATACTAATTAAAATTGTGGTAATGACCGCTCTAGTCGAAGTGGGAATATGCCAAGATGTCCTAGAAGGGGGTGAATATGACTTTTTAAAATTTTATGATGATTTAAAACCTATCAACCCTATCCTGCACTAGTATGCAAATAGCAGGATTTCTTCAATGTAACTCTATTGGCTTCCAAGCCAAATAGAGGATCCAATCACAAGACTATTCAAAACATAAGCAAGATATATAATATAGTTCATGATGGATGTGACTGTGTGTGTGAGATGTGATTCTAATTAGTTTTAGGTAATCATGTAAACATGCATTATGGGAACATTCGGAGAAATCACATAACTAGTAAAAGTAAATAGCAATTCCAAACACAGTCGTTGTTATAGTGGTTCGACTACGTATTTACTCTACTTCTAGCAGATGCACTCAACCCTTGAGTGTATCGGATCTCACTAATGGAAGTTCCAAATCAGGTTCACCTTAAACCAGTACAACCTACACAAGGCTGACTCTAGGACCTACACAAGGTACCTAACATGTCTTCACGAGACACAAGTTTATACCCCACATAGGAGCAAGGGTCAACACACAACACCCAGATTTTAGGCACACAGGTCAAGGATCCACACAAGGAACCTAACAATTTATGCTCTACACAAGAGCAAAGGTCAACATATAACACATAGGTTTTAGACCACACAGGTCAAGGACCTAAGTTTATGCTCTCCACATAGCAAGGGTCAACACACAGTGCCCTCACATACTCTCCCATTGGAGGCCTCCTATGAGGACTTGAAAGGGGTGAGAAGCACCTTTGACCCAATCCTACAAAAGGAATGATCAAAGGGGTCTCTGAAATCTAATGACTTAGAGATAAGTAGATGAGCCCCATTAAGCACGTTGATGAGATCTCCTCCTTTGATGATGAAGAATCTTCAGCTCCCTTGAACTGCAACATAAATGATGCTCCAATGTATAGCGACGGGTTGGGTCAAGGCTATGTTGGAATCCTACTCTAATAAATGTTGTCCTATTTTAGAGACGGAGTGATTCCAAGCATCTAAGCATTTAAGGTATCCCAGCTCAATGATTTGCCATTAAGGTGGTAGCTGAAGGATCCTTGAATGTAGAAGTTCATTCCGCAATCCACTCTATTGAATATCAATGATGAGGGTGGATTGGAAGATGAACTCCCATGAGAGAAAAAGACTTAGGGTAGATAATTTGAATTAAACACTCACAAGCTCTATCTATTTTTTCTACCAACAACCAAACGCAAGCTTTCATTAAATAGGCAAAAAGTTCCAACGAAAATAAAATAGTTATATTTTTGACAGAGTTCGATATCATCGAGTAGGCTTTGATATCATCGAGCGTATACTCTCGATAACGTCGAATGACTGCTCGATGACACGAACACAATCTGTTAGATGCTTTTGAACCTTTTTGCCAACTGGTCGAGGATATCATGCTTCGATGTCATCAGATTTTAAACTTCGATTTCATTGATGCATGGTTCGATTCCTTAACATTTGAAAAATGTGAGAGCAATTTAGCCTTTGAAACATAATAGGTATTGTTATGATTGAGCACCCCTCGATATTATTTGATTTTGAATGTCGATGATATCGATCACAGTTTCGACTCATAGATATTTTTCAAGGCATTTTCCTACAAGCTTGCTAGACAGTTTGTGTCATATTTCGATGACATTGGCATTGTCTCGATACGATCGACATTTGAATATCAATATCATCAAGTGATCCTCGATACTTAAAAGAATTTACCTAAAAGCTTACTGGTCAGATTTGTGTCCCAATCCGATATCATTGAATGTTCGTCGATATCATCGAGGTTTGAATTTTGAGGATATCGAGGCTCTCTTCGAGATATCAAAAATCACATGATTTTCCTTGACTGCATATTGGATGCAAACTGATCAGATGTCGATTTTATCAAGCCGTCTCGATGAACTCGAGATTCGAAAGCCGATGAAATCAAGAATTCCCTCAATTCATCGATAATTCAATCTAGGATTCTTTGTGGTTGCTGGACATCTAAATTCATCATTTCGATAATATCGAGTTTGTTTTGAGGACATCGATAACATAGGTCGATTTCGATAAATCGACAAAGGCAAAAAACTTAGAGATTTCCTTGATTTTACAAAATAGTTTTTTCACCTTAAACCCTAAGGTGTTCTAATCATTTTTAAGGGTTTTATATACCTGGTGTTTTGGGACATGGGATGTAGGCTAATTTTACCTTTGATGAGTTCGGGCACACATCCTGTTGAGGTAGACACTTGAATGATCTTCCTATGGGGCTCACTTGTCTTGCTGACTCAACACTCACGCTAATTGAAAAACCAGGGCACTTTCAAAACTGAAAATTCAAAAAGAGAAATATGCTAAATTAAAAGAAGAACTTGAAAACAATGTTTTAGAAAAATCTCATCTTTCAGACTATCTTGAAAAAATGAAATTAGATTTAATTTTCAAATCATCGGAGTTATGAAAACTCAGAACTGAAAATGAGAAACTAAAATGCGAAGTTTCTTCCCTTTTAAGTTCTAACGGTACTTGGAGATATGCCCATGGAGAACTAAAATTAGAAAAATTGTTAAACTTATTCAGAAAATGTGGTAACAAGTCAGGTCTGGGTTATATAAAAAATGATTCCTTGAAAATCAAGAATACACCTCCTACATTTGTAAAAGGAGAATCCTCGAATTCTAAAGGTAAGAATGTAAGAGATTTTAATCGAAATGATTTCAAAAACTCATAACCCCTTCAAGTTCCTAAAATTAACACTAATGTCATCAGCTATAGAAATTAAAGATATAATAAATCACCTTTAGCTGAAAAAATCATGGACTTACTCAAAGAGCTTCTAACGTCCAACTCAGATGGAAGTGGAGTTAATAAAAAGTGAAGAAATTACAACTCCTAAACCTAAAACCATAATGAAATGGGTTCTAAAGGTTACATGTCTTCTTGCCCACATAGCTTTCAAAGTCATAAGTCACTCAAAACGGTACCTGAATAGTGGATGTTCAAGACATATGACAGGTGACAAAGTGATATTCACCAACTTTGAGGAAGTAAGTAACAGTTCAGTTACTTTTGGAGATGGAAGCAACTATAAAATCATAGGCCAATGTACTGTTCAACCCCCTAACCTTACTCTCTTTGAAAATGTACTTTATGTTGAAAGTTTAAAATATAACCTCTTAAGCATATCTTAAATCTTCGATAATAAAGACAGTGTAAAATTTTCAAATCACAGATGTGAGATTACAAATGAGAAAGGTTGTGTGATATTAAATGGTCGTAGGACCTCTGAAAATTGCTACATTATTAATGACTCGTACTCATCAAATTATTCATATTACATGGTCCAATCAGACAAGCCTGAACTATGGCATAAACGTCTTGGACATGTTAACTTTAGAGATATTTATAGATTAAGTAAGAAAGATAACATTCGTGGCTTACCTAAACTAAAAAGGCAGAAAAAATTTGTGGCGCATGTCAGATTGACAAGCAAATTAGGAATAGCCACAAGAAAGTGAACTCCTTAGCCATAGCTAAACTTCTAGAACTACTCCATATGGACTTGGTGGGTCCAATGAGAATAGAGAGTAGAGGAGGAAAGAAGTATTTTTTGGTTATTGTTGAAGATTTCATCAGATTTACTTGGGTAGCCTTCTTAAGAGAGAAATCAAATACTCTCGATGAAGTAAAAAAAAATCTAAAAAGAATTCAGACTAAAAAAGAGTTACTTGTGATCAAAATTAGAAGTGATCATGGTATTGAGTTTGAAAATAATAATTTTGAGAAATATTGTAATGACTATGGTATATCACATGAGTTCTCTGCTCCTAAAACACCTCAACAGAATGGAGTTGTTGAAAGAAAGAACAGAGTTTTACAAAAAACGGCCAATGTAATGCTAAATAACATGAACTTACTTAAAAAATTATGGGTTGAAGCTGTTAATACTGCTTGCTACATTATAAATTGTGTGTATATTAGAAAAGCTAAAGATAAAACAGCCTATGAATTATGGTTTAATAAGAAACCGACCGTCAAATATTTTCAAACTTTCGGAAGTAAATGTTTTATTTTATGCGACCGAGAAATTTTGAAAAAGTTCGAAGCTAAGAGTGATGAGGGAATATTCTTCAGTTATGCTCTAAATAGTCAAGCATACCATGTTCTTAACAAAAGAATTGGGGTGATTCAGGAATCTATTAATGTAGTGATTGACGATCACCTGATCATACCCATTTCAAGACAAGATGATGATGAAGTCAACATTATCGATACACCTGACTCTTCATCTAAATTAGTTAATACTAAATTAAGATTAGTCAAAGACTATCCGACTGATCAGATATTGGGTAACCCTCGTATCGGTGTTCAGATAAGAAGACAGTTAGAAAACATCTGTAATTACATTTGCTTCACTTCTCAAATTGAACTAGCAAATGTAAATAAAGCACTTGTCGATGAAAGTTGATTATTTTCTATACAAGAAGAGTTAAATCAATTTGTCAGAAATGATGTTTGGTACTTGGTTCTTAGACCTTTTGATAAACATGTAATTGGAACCAAGTGGATCTTTAAGAATAAATCTGATGAAATGGGGAATATCATTAGAAACAAAGCACGACTGGTTGTACAAGGATACACTTAGATAAAAGGTATTGATTATGATGAAACCTTTGCACCAGTTGCGCGTCTTGAATCCATAAGATTATTTATTTCAATTGCATGTCATAAGAAATTCAAAATATATCAAATGGATGTCAAAAGTGCATTTCTAAACGCTGATTTATGTAAGTATATGTTAAACAAGCTAAGGGTTTCGAGGACCCCAAACTTTCAAATCATGTATACCGTTTTAAAAAGGCACTTTATGGTTTGAAACAAGCTTCCATGGCATGGTATGAGAAACTGACTAAATTCCTACTTAGTTACAACTTTATCATGGGAAGCGTTGATAAAACCTTATTCGTTAAAAAATATAATGATCATATATTGATAGTTCAGATCTATGTTGATGATATTATTCATGGATCTACATACACTAACTTATTTATTGAGTTTGCAGATCTAATGAAATCCAAGTTTGAAATGAATATGGTTGGAGAACTAAATTACTTTCTTGGACTATAAGTAAAACAACATGAAGATAGTATATTCATCTCACAAACTAAGTATGCCTTGAATCTTATAAAGAGATTTGGGTTTGGGAATGGGAAAAAGTTTGATACTCCTAGGAGTACAACTCTCAAACTCTCTAAGGATGAATCAGGTAAAAGTATAGACTCCCATCTATATCGGAGTATGATTGGTAGTCTTCTATACTTAACTGCTAGTAGACCTAATATTGCTTTTAGTGTTGGAATATATGCTAGATATCAATCTGATCCTAAGGAATCACATCTAATCACTGTTCAATGTATAATCATATATGTCGCAAGTACTACTTAGGTCTATGATATCCGCATGATACAAATCTACAAATTACCAGATATATTGATGTAGACTGGGTAGAAAATATTAATGATAGAAAATATACCAGTGGTATATGTTTCTACATAGGAAACTATTTAGTTTCCTGGCTCAATAAGAAACAGAATTCTGTATCTCTCTCAGCAGTTGAAGCCGAATATATCGCAACTAGTAATGCTAGCACCCAGATGATCTAGATGAAAAGAATGTTAGCTGATTATCGTATTGCATAAGATACAATGACATTATACTATGATAACTCAAGCGTAATTAATATTTCAAAAAATCCTATTCAACATGCTCATATGAAACATATCGATATTCAATACCATTATATTCGAGAATTAGTTGAGGACAAGAGTATTGTGTTAGAATATATTTAGACTGAGAAGCAGCATACAGACATAATGACAAAATCGCTCGACAGGAATAAATTTTCCAAATTAAAGCATGATATTGGTTTGTGTACTTTTAATTAATTAATTATGTTGTTTATGCATTTTTATATGTTTATAATGTTTAAATGCATAACATATAAATTAAATTAAAATTTTAAATAAAAAATTTCAAAATTTTGACCCGCTCGACCAGTCGAGTACATCCTCGACCAGTCCACCTTCGATGAGTCAAGGACATGCTCGACTAGTCGAGGATCGAGGGTTTGCACAATAAAGGGGGAAAAATCACTTCTTCTTCTTCTTTTTCTAATTTTCATTTCCTGCCTTCTTCTTCGACTAGCTGGTCTTTTTCCAACGAACCCATCTCCCAATCTTTGTTGTAAGTGGTCTTTTTCCATTTTCCTTCTAGATTTGGGTTGATCTTTGCTAGTCTATCTTGTATTTGTGGTGTATTTGTGATTTTCAACTTTTTTGTAGTGAGTTTTGAGTAAAACTCTGATCTAGACTCAAACCATCTACTTTCTTTAATCTTCTTTTATACAATCACTGAATGGAGCATCGTACTAAGAGGAAGGCAACTCGTAAGGGCCATGGTGGCTCTTCCTTTAGGTAGACTCCCATTAGCATGAGAACCCTAGGAGGCCCCGAAGAAGATTCGGAGCATGTTAAGGATTTCCACATTAGAGAGATTATAATAGAAATGATTGTGAATGTTGATCACATTACACCATTTCAGCTTGTGCCTATCCTGAAAAATATCGGTTGGAAAAATATTCTTAGTTAGGGCGGAACGGCTTACTGATCCATTGTGCAAGCCATGTATGCATATAAAAGCGACATGTCCCTTGAAAATCTTACTTTTACAATTAATTTTAGAGAAGGGATAGTCACTATTGATCGCTACTTAATTTCAACATTGACTGATATATCTATCAATGATGGTGACATTCCCATTGCTAGTCTGTAAGGCCTGTATGCTAGTCCATACCATTCCTTAAACTCTCGCGATCCTTTTCATCAAATTATAGTGACCTGCGACCTAAAGACAACATTTGCACGTGACCCTAAGTCGCATCTCATAGATCAGAGTCAATTCGACTCAAAACTTGTATCCTAGCGACCACGCCGTCGCTGCGTTCCAACGCCGTAACTTGTACACCAATGCGATACCTGGCTAGGAGTTGTGGGCCCATGTATATTTTGAGGAAACGCCGCACATTTCAAATCCCAAGAGAATTTCTACCAATTTATCACATCAATCAAGTACTAGTTAAGTATACATCCCATCTCTAGCCATACTTTCTTTCTCCCCAAGACAAGTAACCCTCCCCAAAGTCAACTCTCATGTCACTCACACCCATCACTCCATTCCATCTCCTTTACACAACAACCACCCTCTTTCTCTCTACCCATTTCTTAAGCAACCTAAAGAGAGTGACCGTCCAAGCATTCTAAGGAGAGAAGAACAAAGTGTGTGGCCCACTTACTACTCTAAAACTCTCAATCCAACCCTTCAACCTTCATCATCCTCCATCAAAGAAGAAGTCAAGAAGCATAGCATCCCAAGGAACCAAGAAGAAGTATAATCGGTGGGTGTTTTATAGGATTAGATTGCAATTTTACTGATGGACCAAGTGGGGCTACCGATTGATGGTATGGATCCTATTGGGACCCAAGTTGATGTATTATTGTATCTCTAAGGGAGGGCTCATAGTGGCGGAGCCCTCCCTCTCTCTCTCTCTCTCTCTCTCTCTCTCTCTCTCTCTTCCCTGTTTGTGGCCCACCATGATGTAAGTATTTTATTCACGTTGTCCATTTAGTGGACCACACCGCTGTCTTAAAGCAAGGCCCACCTCGCTGTCATGTCCAGGGCCCACCATTGCTATCTGTTTTGGACTAGCCCAGACCATAGAGAAAACACAAATATCAACTTTATCTAAGCAGCTAGTGGGCCACATGTGTGGACCTACCTGATGTATGCTTTTCATCCATGCCATCCACCATCCATGAATGGTGGAGCCTACCTTGATGAATGCGTTGTATATCCTCATCGTCCAAGCATGCTAGAAAGTGGGACCCATTGCATGTGTTGCAGTCCATGTTGTCCAGTCCTTAGACGAGGACTGGACCGCACCATGATATATGTATTATGCCCCATGGGGCCTGCCGTGATGTATCTGTATATCCACACCGTCCAGCGCACTGGACGGTGGAGCCCACCTGTTGTGTGACGGCCACGTCGTCCATCCACCAGGCCTACTTAGATGGATGTGTTGTAATCCACATCGTGCATACATGGGGCTCTGATGTATGTGTTCTAACCCACGCCGTCCATCTAAAGGGCCACCTTGCACGTGTGGCATCCACACCATCCTGCAAGGACAATGTGACCCACTGTTATGTATGTATTTATTATCCACACCGTCTAGCTGTCTGGACGGTGGGAACCACGTGATGTATACATGTTTTATTCTCGCCCTCCATCTGATCAGATGGTAGGCCAAGCACATGCAGACCCACCTGATGTATTTTGTCCACGTTGTCCAGTGGGTAGGGCCCACTTATTGCATGTGTATGCTACCCAATGTGATGTATATGAGGCCCTTTTGTAAGGGCCAATGTGATGTATATGAAGCCCATGGGATGAGGCATAATGTGATGTGTATGAGGCCCATGTGATGAGGCCCAATGTGATGTATATGAGGCCCAATGTGATGTATATAAAGCCCATAGGATGAGGCCTAAAGTGATATGTATGAGGCCCATGTGATGAGGCCCAATGTGATGTATATGAGGCCCTTGTTGTCACGCCCCAAACCTGGACACCGGGCTCACAAAATTCTCAATCGTCGAATATACTGCCAACAACCTCCGTAGTATCCCATTCTCGACTCCTAGCACCCACATATCAGGTTCTGATCCTGAGATCCTACGAGAAGGATTTTCAATATAAATTTATTTTAGCATAACTACAAGCATAACCCACGAACAATAAGCAGAACGCCATCACAAAATCCACTATGATAAAAAAACTTTAAATACAATGCGCATAAAGGGAAATACAATGACAATAATAACAAAACTCTTTGTGGCACACTCCTGCTCCTGCTCAGCTATGACCTAGCGTCACCTGCACGCATCAATCGTGCATAAGCTTATATAAAGCTTAGAGGGTGGTGTAAGTGTGTGCGCAATATAAGCATGCTCAGGATGTAATATCAGAGTAATGTGGAAACATACTGGTAAGTCTATGAATGATAATAGCCATACCAAGGCTATGCGATGCAAGGCATGAATGCTATTGGCCATACCAAGGTTATACGATGCAAGGCCTACAGGGCCATTGTCATATGCGAGGTACAACTCAAGCATACCAAATCTCATCTGAATCCTCATATCGATACAGTTCATCTCTGGAATATATATGTGTAACCATGCAAGTGAAAGAGACCTCACTATCCTCCTATCAATATCGGCTCGGCACGTCAATAGCGGACCCATTTATAAACTAGTAAAACTCAGCCTAGTTATGCCTCCTACCCTCGGGCGGATATGGCCACACCCCCTTCCAACTGACCACGACATAGTGAGAGACGCGACCTACTGGTATACGGCCCTCGTGCGCTCATGTATCTACTCGATCTCGACGTTGGAGTTATCTTCTGGTACCATCGAGTTTAGGAATTTTCCCCTAGGGACATCTATGACGCCCCGATGCTAGTAATAGTATTTTAGGTATCCAATCCTATAGTCCACGATATGTCTGTAGAGGCTATGGCCCTGATGTTGCTAGGGTGTAAAGAAATCATGTCACACAAATATGAGATGCATGAATCACACCATTCAGTCATGCAAGAATCCTACGCGTACCGTGCTCTCATGTGAGGTAACTCTGCCTATCAGGGAGTCCCATAAATAATCCGCCCAATGACATATGCTATAATCAATCACTCCTTATATCAAGTATACATATGATGCCCATCTACATGAATCATGAAGCTATACTAAGCATACTCATATGATGATGATATACTCTCCTCATATCAAGGTTGGGCCTAGGTGGCCTATCTATATTCTTAAGGATCCGGAACGGGCTTCCTTCTCCATGCTATAATATAGCTCGCTAGATTCCCTAGGGGGCCCAAATAAGTCCTAGATGGACTCTAAGATTAAAATAATCCTACTAGCAACCAATGGGGGCCCAACATTTTGGGTTAGCCCAATAAGGATAGATGGATCATGCAATATCAATGGGACTCAATGATTATGGTCAACCCACTTAGAGAAGGATGAGAATGGGCCTAACAAAGGCCTAAGGGAAGGTCACAATGTGGACATTTAACCATCATTGCCCATCAATGTGGACATTTAACCAACATTGCTCCCAAGGAGTGGCCCACATAGAGCTAAACATATAATGGGCCTATGACCTCACATAAGGGCCTAATACACATCCCATTGGGCCTCACACAAAGGCCTCATATACCTCACATTAGGCCTCACCAAATGGGCCTCTCATACATCATAATGGGCCTCACCATATGGGCCATATATACATCACATCAGGCCTCATCAAATGGGTCACAAAACAACACAATGGGCCACAAATACATCACGATGGGCCTCATCACATGGGCCATATATACGTCACAATGGGCCTCATATGGGCCTCATATACATCACATTAGGGTGGGCCCTGCACATTCCAGTTGGGCCCCACCAGATGGACAGCTTGGATTAAATCGTACACCATGTGGATGGATGGTGTGAATATGCAACACATCACAAGGTGGGCCCCACCCGTCCAGCAAACGGATGGGGTGGATATACATCATCTGGGTCCCACATGGCAGTCAAAATAGATGGACGGCGTGGGTGTAAACCACATACATTAGAGGTGGGTCCCACCGTCCAACAATTTGGACAGTGTAGATAAGACCCATACATCATGGTTGGCCCCACATGGCACACCGTCCAAAGATGGACGGTGTGAATATACAATACATACATCAACGCTTAGGTCCCACGTCCCATCCCTAGACGGACGGATGGACGTTTGGGATCAAACAAATATATCATGGTACATCCCACAACACCGTCCAGAGACGGATGGTGGGGATACAGAATACACACATCAAGGTGGGCCTCACCTCCATGTGGATAGCTTGGAGAAAACATGCACATCACGTGGGGCCCATAGATGATGATCTAGATAGATCACAAACAACAAGGTGGCCCCACGTGAACGGTGTAGATACAACACATACCTTATGATCAGGCCCACAGAACTGCTGACGTCCATACAGATGGATAGTCTAGATATAACACATGCCTCATAATCAGACCCAGAGAACTGCTGACGTCAATACAGCAGCTATATAGCTGGGTACCCACAGATGGACGGCGTGGACATAAAATACATACATTACGGTGGGTCCCACCATCCTTGCTGGACGGTGTGGATGCCACACAAGCAGTAAGGAGGTCCCATCATCCTCCAAATGGATGGTGTGGATGAAGCATGTACATCAGGTGGGTTGTAACGCCCTGAAATTTGAGGGTCGAGCATAACTCAGCTCCCGAGTTTCAAAACATCACTTATGCAACATATTTAATGATGGATATATGTTGTCTGTATGAGTACATAAAACATAGAATAGATTAAGCCAAACTACAAACATAATTCAGGGATAAGTGAAAGACGCAAGTGGAAGACTTAAAGAAACATGTGTACATGTGCAAGTCCCTGAAATACATATACATACCAGGTCATATTACAAGTGTTACTATCAGAAATACAAGCATCAGAAGACATTATCTATTCCAAAAGAAAACCTAGAATTCTCGCGCATCAGGACATGGCTCACAAGAACCCGCCTGAGAACTGTATAAAAGAAAATGCGGCCTCATCATCCTCGAACTCCTGCTCTGCCTCAGGGGTCGCATCAACATCTGCATCTAAGACAGAGTCTGGTTGGTGCTTAAATACCATCCCAGAACGTGGGAGTGAGTGATCAACTCAGTGGAACAATAAAGCAAAGGTTAACATATTATCAATTCAATCAAGTAGTAATGATAAAGCAGAACAATCAAACATGTCCTAAGTACTCTTGTTAGTACAAGGATGTATGTATAAATGATGCATGCCCTCGCCTTACTCCCTCGGCGTCTTCATCTCACGTTACGCATGACATCCTCCCACAGTGCCAACGACTTCCACACACATGCAAATGCGGTGCATGAACATGATGACAAGTTGTTATTAGTCCTTTTCATATAACAGGATTGGGAAGCTAAGGTACCTTCCTCATATCAATTTCCACACAGTGATCCATTCTAGGGTCGTCAGTCCTAGGCCATCTCATACGATCATATGGTTTTAGGTCGCTGCAAAGGGCTCGTCACCAATCAATGCACGCCTATCATACCTTCGTTACTACACTAAGGCTCGTCGCCCTAATGCAGTATCAAGGTATGCTCGAGGTCACTACAAAGGGCTCGTCACCAATCAATGTAGGCCGATAGCACGAATATAGTGTCCCATACCACCATAATTGGCTCACGAGTCTGGTGTGCTCACTGGTCACTACGGGGAGACTCGTCACCCCAGCGTAGGCCGACAGTTCGACCACGGTGTCCCATACCACCATGTCCGGCTCATGAGTCTTAGGGGATCAAGGTACAACGGTTAATGGAATTTCATCGGTAAGTTTGGTACCCTAGATTCAAACAATAGCGTCCATACATGGTGAACATACATCGGACAATCGGGTTACTTGACGAACTCGACTAGCACGAGCGCACGTTGGGTTGAATGACATAGAGTGCGCAAACACTCCGTGTGGCCAAACTACTGCCGACAACTCTAATACGACTCGGGTTCGTCAAATCACGTCCTTCGTGGTGAAAGCAACCTCAGCCACGAACTCAAGGCCAATTACCAATTTCCTGGACTACTTCATAGTCCCAAACATATTCCACTACAACAGATATCCATATCAACAAGTTAGAATAGTAATGGAACAACAACTCAATTCATGTAGTATATGAGCATTTGCAGAATTTCAACTTAACATGGATTGAAGCATAAGTGATACTTGAAATTAAACAACAAAGAATGTGACTTGCATGTAGTAAATCATACACACCAATAGGAGAGTTGAGAATCGCTTCTTAACGCCCGCAAATAGGGTAATATATTGCACTTTGAACCATTCAAACATTTCTTCAAACACTTAGAATACATAGTTCAACATATATGACGCATGTTGAAATACACGCATTTGGACAATTCCTTTTGCCAAGGAGTTGTAACACATACAACTAGCACAAGTACACGATAAATAATCATGGCAAACACATGTTCATATTTTATACGTATACGGTACTTCCTACATATACATAGAATACACAAATCTCAATATAACACATACATATCAGGAACGCAAGATAAATATAGCATTTAGCATGTGAAATTGCATCCATAACAGCAATAAACCATTATCTGACATTGAAAGCCTTGAAAACCATAACCTATATGAAGATAGTCCGCACCTTAAACTAGAAAAAGCACACCGAACTGATTCAGACGATATGTCTTTGTCAACGGCAACAAGATAACCTAAGGCAATAATAGAAATGAGCTACAACAACACATAAACTATTCTAAGCTCTAAACAGATTGGGGTTAGGTGAACTTACCCAAGAAGGAACTTAGAATCACCGGAATAACGATTCAAAAGTGATGGTTTTAGGATGTAGAGTAATAGGAAAGAATCTTAAGATGATTCACTAACTTCTCTCTCACTTTCTCTCTCTTTCCCTCTCTCTTTCTTAGCTAGGGTTTAGGAAATTCTTATGGCATAGAGAGTGAGGGTTTTAAGGTCTATATATAGGCCTAACATTGATGAAAATAGCCCCAGGGCCAAGGTATACTTAGGTTATAACCAAATCAGGCCTCTCTCGATCCAACGGAGCACTTCCGGTGGTCCTTTTTCCACGCACGGTCGGACTTAAGCTCACTGACCATGGATCTAGGTCAGGCTGAGTTTTCGTACCGATCGGCTTTACAGATTAGTCGTGGCGGACCACACTCAATTCAACGGTCACTGAAACTCAATCAGGTCCACAAGCACAATGACATGCTTGGGCCATCTTCCCCGATCCGAGGGTGAAATTGGGTCAGAATCCAACGGTTAGATTGCTTAAATTCATCGCACAAGCGATACGACTCAGATTTCATAAAATCATATTTAATTTCTCACCGTTCTCACACTCTTCACTCCGGACTCAATCAAATCGACCTAGGACATCATTTGGACTTGATTTTTGAGGTGATATCAAGTCCAACATGGTGACCATAATTATCTAAGATCATCACTATCAGACTTTCGATGCGCGGTCCAGGTCCGATCCAAAGCTTCTAAAAAATCCCGAGAGCAACTGGATTTAGCGTTGAATCCCAGATTTCAGAGTAACATAGCACTAACGATTTTACAGGTTTTGAGTCCTGCAGATCAAATTTAAAGTGATTGATGCTAATTTCACAAGCAATCGAGTTTAGCGCTAATTACCCCACAAATATCTTCTAAGGAAAATAGAGGTAGTAATCGGGTCTTAGCACGAAATTTTTCGGGTCATTACAATCTACCCCCCTTAAAGAAAAATTCCGTCCTCGAAATTCGTACCTTCTCATATTCCTCAAGGATCTGAGGGTAGCTTTTTCTGACCTCAGCTTCAGTCTCCCAAGTACCCTCTTCTTCACTATGATGCGTCCATAGTACTTTCACAAGAGAGATGACCTTGCTACGCAATACCTGTTCCTTCCTGTCTAGGATACGCATCGGTCGCAGTACATATGTGGCATCCTCGCTCAACTGCACCTGCTCCCAACTGATAATATGCGAAGGATCAGGAACATACTTCTTCAGCATAGAAACATGAAATACGTTATGGACGCCCACAAGTGGTGTGGGCAAAGCAAGGCGGTATGCTACCGCTCTCACTCGATCCAGAATTTGAAATGGACCAATAAACCTCGGCGTGAGCTTTCCCTTCTTACCGAACCACAGAACTCCCTTTATAGGGGAAACCTTAAGAAATATATGGTCTCCAATCTCAAACTTAAGCGGTCGTCGCCTCGTATCAGTATAACTCTTTTGCCTGCTCTGGGCTGTCAGAAGTCGACGTCGAATAATGTCAACTTCTCTAAAGTTGCCTGCACCAACTCCGGGCCAATCAAACTACGCTCGCCAACTTTTGCCCAGCAATGCGGTGCTCTGCACGGGCGACCATATAATGCCTCATAGGGAGCCATACCGATACTCGCCTGGAAACTGTTATTATAAGCGAACTCTGCATACGGGAGACAATCATCCCAACCATCATTGAAATCCAAAACACAAGCTCGCAACATGTCTTTCAGAATCTAATTCACACGTTCCGTCTGCCCATCTGTCTGCGGTGAAACACGGTGCTAAACTTCAATTTCACACCCATCGCTCCCTGGATACGAGTCCAGAAGATAGATGTGAAACGCGTATCTCTATCAGACACAATCTCTAAGGAAATTCCATGCAGACGTACAATCTCCTTGATGTACAACCTAGCCAACTCGTCTGCAGAGTTTGTGACTCTGATCGGTAAGAAATGAGCCGACTTCGTCAATCGGTCGACGATCACCCAAATGGAGTCATGTCCCTTCCTTGATCTCGGTAACCCTGAAATAAAATCCATAGAGATGAAGTCCCACTTCTATTCTGCTATGGGTATGGGTTGAAGTAGCCCAGGAGGTTGGTGATGCTCTACCTTGACCTACTGGCATGTGAGACAACGAGATACAAACTCAGCAATGTGGACCTTCATGTTGTCCCACCAATAAGATCTTCTCATATCTTGATACATCTTCGTGCTACCTGGATGCATGGCAAGCTTAGAATTATGGGCTGACTCGAGAACCTCCTGTCTCAAGTCAGGAATGTCTGGGACACATAACCGGTCACAAAATCGTAGGCCCCCATCTGAATCAACACTCCACTCGGAGTTCTCATCTGTACCAACCCGCTTTCTCATCTTCACCAAAAGCTCATCATCTGCCTGAGCTGCAATGATCCTCTCGTCAATGAGGGGCTGTACACGAATGTGTGCAATAACCTTATATGGCTCTTCCACTATAAGTTTCTGCTCAAAGTCTCGCACAAACTTCAACATGTCCCATTCTGCTATCATTAGCGGAGCTGCAAACTCTATAGCCTTCTTGCGACTCAACGCGTCTGCCACAAGGTTCACCTTACCCGGATGGTAAGAAACATCGAACTTAAAGTCTTTCAATGTTTCCATCCATCGGCGTTGCCTCATATTCAAGTCAGCGTGAAAATATACTTAAGGCTCTTGTGGTCGCAAAAGAGCTCGAACTCCTCTCTGTAGAGGTAATGTCTTTAGAGCTTTAATGCAAAAATAACAGCTGCCAACTCCAGGTCGTGTGTAGGGTAATTTTCTTCGTGTTTCCTCAACTATCTCGAAACATAAGCAATCACCCTGTTCTTCTGCATAAGGACACAACCCAGACCAATGCGAGAGGCGTCAATATATATAGTATACTTAACCCCTTGCTCTGGTAATACTAGCACAGGGGCGGACGTCAACTTGTCCTTCAGCTCTTGAAAAGCTATCTCCGCCCTCTCATTCCAAGCAAACTTTAAGTCTTTCCGTGTCAACTGAGACAATGGTCTAGCTATCTTCGAGAAGTCTCGTATGAAGCGTCGATAGTAGCCTGCTAGACCCAGAAAGCTTCTCCCTCAGTAACTGAACCAGGCTGCTTCCAGTCCTGAACTGCAGCTACCTTAGCAAGATCGACAGTTATGCCTTCCTTGGACACCACATGTCCTAGGAACTTGACTTCTTCTTTCCAAAAATTACATTTCTTGAATTACGCAAAAAGCTGATTCTTCCTAAGAGTATCCAAGACCGCTCTTAAGTGCTCCTCGTGCTCTTCCCGACTCGCAGAATATATTAAAATGTCATCGATAAAGACAATGACGAATCAGAACAAGAATGGCCGAAATACCCTATTCATCAGATCCATGAACATGGCCGGTGCATTCGTAAGACCGAACGACATCACTAGGAACTCATAATGGCCAAAGCTAGTCCTAAAAGCGGTCTTTTGCACGTCCTCATTCTTGACGCGCAACTGGTGATACCCTGACTGCAGATCAACCTTCGAAAAGTACCGTGCCCCTTCAACTGATCAAATAAACCATCGATCCTAGGTAAAGGGTACTTATTCTTCACAGTGACCTGATTCAACCTGCGACAATCAATACATAATCGCAAGAAACCATCTTTCTTCTTAACAAACAGGACAAGTGCTCCCCAAGGAGACACACTAGGCCGAATAAAACCCAAATTCAACAAGCCATCTATCTGTTTCCTCAATTCCTCCATTTCACTCGGAGGCATACGATAGGTGGGTAAAGAAATGGGCACCGTACCAGGCATGAGATCGATAGTAAAATCAATCTCGCGCTGAGGGGGTAATCTAGAAATCGACTCGAACCATTGTCAAACTCCCGAACTACAGGCGTGCCTTCAAACGCCGATTCAGCAATACTCTCCAACAGAGAAGTATAATAACCAAGACGAAAAGGGTAACTGACCTAAACTGGGAAAGTAACTGTCTCGCCCTCAGCTCCATGGATTGTCACCGACCTAGATTCACAATCAATCTCTGCCCGCATCCTCGTGAGCCAATCCATACCCATAATGACATCGTAATGGTAAAGAGGTGGGATAAAAAGGTCAACAAGAATCGATCCACTCCCTAGATCAATCAAACAATCCATACAACGCTTGTTTATAGCAGAGGAGATCCCTGTAGAGGTAGTGAGCATCACTCCTTTCATAGAAACAGTGCCCAAACCCAGACGCCTAACTACCGCATATGATATAAGAGAGGTAGTGGACCCTATATCCACCAACATATAAACGAGAATACCTTCAATGTGAGCTGTAACCTCAAAGGATCTCGACACCAAGTCAGCCACAAGAGCTTCAGCTGAGAGCGCGTGAACTTGGACCTGCTGCTGGTGATTCGACGGAGGAACTATGGGCCACTGAGGTGGCCTGAAGATAGGTACAGAAGGTCTGAAGGATGGATGAGCTAGCGCTGAACGAAGAGGTGGAGGTGATATAACCTGAGGCATCGGACGGCTGATCCTCTGTGATAGAGTAAATCTACTATCCCACATACGCGAAAAGCAAGTACGATCCGAATGCCCCATCTTCCCACAATATGAACAGTGAAAATCGGCTCGCACCTACTGAGTGGGCGGCGCTGAACGCCTCGGAGGAGAATCTGCCCGCGGCCTCTTGCCGAGAGATGGTGCACTCTGAAAGTTAGGTCGTGGTCTGGGAATTATAGGTGCTCGCATACAGGATGACCTGTCCCCGTCCTGCTCTGCTCGCAAGGACATGCTCACCAACTCCGCATAAGAAGATATGCTAGCACAACACATCTTCGATCGG
Organism: Magnolia sinica; assembly: GCF_029962835.1. NCBI lineage: Eukaryota > Viridiplantae > Streptophyta > Magnoliopsida > Magnoliales > Magnoliaceae > Magnolia > Magnolia sinica. The sequence goes on from NC_080582.1 coordinate 57,072,776, forward strand.
ATCTCAGGCCTCAACCCCTCAGAAAAACGCCGCATCCGCATCGATTGATCACTCAAAATCAAAGGAGCATAGCGACCCAGCTCAGTGAACCGGTTCTCATACTCCGTCACTGACATTCCTCCCTGGCGGAGGCGAAGGAACTCCCTCTCCTTCTCATGTCGGTACATAACCGAAAAATACTTCTCATGGAAGCGTGCCTCAAACGCCTGCCATGACCATTCATACCCTTCCTCAACAGTGCGAAGAACACTGTCCCATCATAAACTGGCCTCCTTCTCAAACATGAAGGAGGCAAGCTCGACTTGCTCAACCTCAGAACAGTGCAGCGATCTCATCATTTTAGAGATGCTATCAATCTAGTACTCGGCCTCCTCGGGTCTATGAGAACCCATAAATGTGGGAGGTCGTAAGCGCTGGAATCGCTCAAATGTTCCGCTCGCACTAGCGCTCCCAGATGGGTGCATAGGTGAAGCAGGTGGAGTCGCCCCCACCGACTGAGTAAAGAAGCCAGCCACGGAAGACAGAAACAGCTGCTGCTGCTGCTGCATCAACAACATCATCTACTCAAACCTATCAGGAGGCGGAGCAGACGAAGATGCATACGGCATCGACGCAGATTCACGGTTCGGCTCAGGAACCGAAGGCGTGACTGGAGGAGCCATGGGTGGAATCACAGGTGTCGGCCTAGCACCAATATGAGACAGGCCTGACTGTGGATCCGTCTGGCTATCACTAGGGGAGAAACCTTGGCAAGCGACTCGACCAAAGAGAGACGAGCCGAAGTCTTCGAACCCTTAGGAGGCATACCCTACATTCAACAGAGGATGCAACCTGTAAGATTCAACATCCACATAATTCACTCACACAGCATTCACAGCACAACTTCAATGATAAACAACATGTATTTCATTTAACAAAATTGTCGCAATACAAGAAGTGCCGCATTACATGAATCGCGACAGAGAAAGTATGTGAACTAAAACATCTAAAACTTCAAACAACAAACAACTACCAACTACTATGCCAACAACGGTAAACACAAAATAAAGCAAAGGACGACTACAACTGTAGCTACTCTTCGGAATCAGGAGATGGTGGTGGGGCACCCTTATACTGCAAACAACACAGGATAGACTTCAGAGTTCGAGTCACCTTCTTGAACTTATGCTTCACAAGGCCTCGAAGATCCATGATATCCTGGCATAGAACAGCCTAACCTTCCTCAAGCCGAGCGATACGGGCATCCCTGGCTGCCTGATCTACGCTCTGCTCTGGTGCCACAGGAGGAGAACTCTCACTCGTATCCTGTGCCTCTACCTCTTCCTCGTCCTGCTCTGTTTCTTCTTCAATCTCAGCTCTACCTTCGCCATAACTCTCTTCCTCATCGCTCTCTATCTCATCCTCACTTTCTGAGGCTTGTTATCGATGAGGCCTAATTTCCATCTGATTTAGGGTCGTCTCATTAATGTAGCGAACAGGTACCGGCTTTTCTGCCCCAAGCTTGAAGCCAAACTCATGTGTAAGCTTACAAATGAGTCGGCCAAATGGGAGTGATTCGGTCCTCTTGTTTGAACGAGCGATAAGGATAATCTGACGCAAGATGTACATTGGCACACATAACTTCTCTCCTTGCCCCACCTGATACAGAAAATCTACCATCAGGCGGGTACACTCGCTGCGGTTGCTCCACCTTGGATAAACATTGAATGTACACATGTGGTGAAGCAAGCGAAAGTTGTCCGTCATGTTGGTAGCTAGAAGGCTTCTATTAGGCTGTCATTCGACCAGATGACCACACAGGAGCCACGTGCGGCGATCCCTCTCGCGCACACCGCTCAAATTCTTCTCACTGGCATGCACCTCACTAAGTGACACATTTAGGAGTAGGGATATCAAAGCGACGTTGATCGTGGCCTCCCGACCGCTTCCACAAGGTATCTTGAATTGCAGAGGCTCCAGCGAAGGATCACAAATGAGGGCATAAAAAGCTCGAACAGTGCTTACATTGGCGCGATATTTGCCCTTAAATAAGGGACACCAACCAGCCCCTTCCAGGCGCTCCAACAACAGAAACTCGCCAAATAGCCGTGGATCAACATAAGCCTCAAAAAGGATCCTACGGCCTTTATAGACTCCATGAGATAGCTCCGCCAACAAGGTTCTTCCAATGGGAGCTTGGGGATCAAGGTCCTGCTTGGTCTGAAACTCACGGGTGGCGGTCGTGCTCGCGGCGGCACCTCTCGGCCTCCGTGCACGGGTTGGACGGCTAGGCCCGGCTTTATCCACGGGCGCTCTCTTCTTCCCCATCAAAGAGAAAAATGTGGAGATGAAAAAAATGGCTGTGATAAACTCAAAGAGGGCCATGGAAAATGAGAGAAAAGGGAGAAACGGGAAGAATGGTGAAGCTTTCACACACTTGAGATCCCAAAGAAGGATTTGAGAGCTCAAATGAGAAGAAAAGGGAGTGAAACCAGCAATGGGGATGAATTTTTGAGATGAGTTGGATGGGTGTGCACGAAAATGGAAGAAGAAGGAGATTGGGGAGGGATTTTGGTGGAGTTTTGAGAGAAACTTGAAGAAAAGGCGAGCTTAAGAAGGTATTTTGTGAAGGAGAGAGGGTTTAGAAGGGTTTATAATTAACCAACCATGGAGGGATGGGCCACACTAGGCCCCAAAGGTGTCGGCCAGAGCCGACCTGCCCGGCCTAGCCCGGTGGGCGGCGAGGGCTCGTCAAACCGGCGAGGTCATCGCCGGTCTCTGGACACTCCTGCGATGACTTACAGTTTGGGCGAGGTCCTCCTAGTCCCCTAGCTCCAAAATGATGTGGGTCCCCTTGGAATTGCCCCGATCGGCCCCTTAGTTCGATTCGACGCATATCGGGCCACTCGGATTAAAATCTGATACAAACACAGATTTACTAACATTTTAAGGGCTGAGATGGGAAGATAAACCATCTAAACACGTCAATGGATGGTCTAGAAGAGATTTTGGGTCGCTGTGTGTGATCAGGAGTGCGCACAGACTTGATCTCGGCGATCATTTTCAGTAAACTTTCACCGATAAAAGCAACGGAAACACATACATAAAATCTACAATAAACTCGCACCCTCCTATACTAAGGTGGCGACAGCGTGCGGTGTGTGACCATAACCCAGGTCCAGTTTAATCCAATTCATGCTCTGATACCAACTTGTAACACCCTAAAATTCGGGAGTCAAGCATAACTCAGCTCCCGAGTTTCAAAACATCACTTATGCAACATATTTAATGATGGATGTATGTTGTCTGTATGAGAACATAAAATAAGGAATAGATTAAGCCAAACTGCAAACATAATTCAGAGATAAGTGAAAGATGCAAGGGGAAGACTTAAAGAAACATATGTGTACATGTGCAAGTCCCTGAAATACGTTTACATACCAGGTCATATAACAAGTGTTGCTATCAGAAATATAAGCATAAGAAGACATTATCTATTCCAAAAGAAAATCTAGAATTCTCGCGCATCAGGACATGGCTCAAAAGAACCCGCCTGAGAACTGCATAAAAGAAAATGCGGCCTCATCATCCTCGAACTCCTGCTCTGCCTTAGGGGTCGCATCAACATCTGCGTCTAAGACAGTTTGGTTGGTGTTTAAACACCGTCCCAGAACGTGTGAGTGAGTGATCAACTCAGTGGAACAATAAAGCAAATGTTAATATATTATCAATTCAATCAAGCAGTAATGATAAAGCAGAACAATCAAACATGTTCTAAGTACTCTTGTTAGTGCAAGGATGTATCTATAAATGATACATGCCCTCGCCTTACTCCCTCGACATCTTCATCTCACGTTACGCATGACATCCTCTCGCAGTGCCAACGACTTCCATGCACATGCAAATGCGGTGCATGAACATGATAACAAGTTGTTATTAGTCCTTTTCATACAGTAAGATTGGGAAGCTAAGGTACCTTCCTCATATCAATTTCCACACAATGATCCATTCTAGGGTCGTCAGTCCTAGGCCATCTCATATGATTATATGATTTTAAGTCGTTGCAAAGGGCTCGTCACCAATTAATGCATGCCTATCATACCTTCGTTACTACGCTAAGGTTCGTCACCCTAATGCAGTATCAAGGTATGCTCGAGGTCACTACAAAGGGCTCGTCACCAATCAATGTAGGTCGACAGCACGAATATAGTGTCCCATACCACCATAATCGGCTCACGAGTCTGGTGTACTCACTGGTCATTACGGGGAGGCTCGTCACCCCAGCGTAGGCCAACAGCTCGACCACTATGTCCCATACCACCATATCCGGCTCATGAGTCTTAGCGGATCAAGGTACAACAGTTAACGAAATTTCATCAGTAAGTTTGGTACCCTAGATTCAAACAATAGCGTCCATACATGGTGAACATACATCGAACAATCGGGTTACTTGACGAATTCGACTAGCACGAGCGCACGTTGGGTTGAACGACATAGAGTACGCAAACACTCCGTGTGGCCAAACCACTGCCGACAACTCTAATACGACTTGGGTTCGTCAAATCACGTCCTTTATGGCGAAAGCAACCTCAGCCACAAACTCAAGGCCAATTACCGATTTCCTGGACTACTTCATAGTCCCAAACATATTCCACTACAACAGATATCCATATCAACAAGTTAGAATAGTAATGGAACAACAACTCAATTCATGTAATATATGAGCATTTGCAAAATTTCAACTTAACATGGATTGAAGCATAAGTGATACTTGAAATTAAACAACAAAGAATGTGACTTGCATGTAGTAAATCATACACACCAATAGGAGAGTTGAGAATCACTTCTCTACGCCCACAAATAGGGTAATATATTACACTTTGAACCATTCAGACATTTCTACAAACACTTAGAATACATAGTTCAACATACATGACGCATGTTGAAATACACGCATTTGGACAATTCCTTTTGCCAAGGAGTTACAACACATACAACTAGCACAAGTACACGACAAATAATCATGGCAAACACATGTTCATATTTTATACATATACGGTACTTCCTACATATACATAGAATACACAAATCTCAATATAACACATACATATCAGGAACACAAGATAAACATAGAATTTGGCATGTGAAATTGCATCCATAACAGCAATAAACCATTATCTGGCATTGAAAGCCTTAAAAACCATAACCTATACGAAGACAGTCCACACCTTAAACCAGAAAAAGCACACCGAACTAATTCAGACGATATGTCTTCGTCAACGGCGACAAGATAACCTAAGGCAAGAATAGAAATGAGCTACAACAACACATAAACTATTCTAAGCTCTAAACAGATTAGGGTTAGGTGAACTTACCCAAGAATGAACTTAGAATTGCCGGAATAACGATTCAAAAGTGATGGTTTAAGGATGTAGAGTAATAGGAAAGAATCTTAAGATGATTCACTAACTTCTCTCTCACTTTCTCTCTCTTTTCCTCTCTCTTTCTTAGCTAGGGTTTAAGAAATTCTTATGGCATAGAGAGTGAGGGTTTTAAGGTCTATATATAGGCCTAACATTGATGAAAATAACCCCAGGGCCAAGGTATACTTAGGTTATAACCAAATCAGGCCTCTCTCGATCCAACGGAGCACTTCCGGTGGTCCTTTTTCCATGCACGGTCGGACTTAAGCTCACTGACCATGGATCTAGGTCAGGCTAAGTTTTCGTACCGATCGGCTTTACAGATCAGCCATGGTGGACCACACTCAATTCAACGGTCACCGAAACTCGATCAGGTCCATAAGTACAATGACATGCCTGGGCCATCTTCCCTGATCCGAGGGTGAAATTGGGTCAGAATTCAACGGTCAGATTGCTTAAAATCGTCGTGCAAGCGACACGATTCAGATTTTATAAAATCATATTTAATTTCTCACCGTTCTCACACTCTTCACTCCGGACTCAATCAAATCGACCTAGGACATCATCTGGACTTGATTTTTGAGGTGATGGCCAAATCCAACATGGTGACCATAATTGTCTAAGATCATCGCTATCGGACTTTTGACGCGCGGTTCAGGTCCGATCCAAAGCTTTTAAAAAATTCTGAGAGCAACTGGATTTAGCGTTGAATCCCAGATTTCAGAGTAACATAGCGCTAACGATTCTATAGGTTTTGAGTCTGCAGATCAAATTTAAAGTGATTGATGCTAATTTCACAAGCAATCGTGTTTAGCGCTAATTACCCCACAAATAGCTTCTAAGGAAAATAGAGGTAGTACTCGGGTCTTAGCATAAAATTTTTCGGGTCATTACATGGGTCCCACATACATTGGCCCACTAGGTTTTAGATTAAGTTGTTATTTGTGTTTGCACAGTAGACCAAGCCGATCCAGGCAGGTGGGCCTACCCGCTGGATGATCAGTCCAACAGCAAGGCGGGCCCTGCCTGCTGGAAGGATGATGTCGATAATACACACATCATGGTGGGGTCCACGTGGGCGGGCTGCCCCATTGATCAAGCTGATATTTGTATTTTCCTTTTTCCATACTCAGCCAGATGGCTGGATGGGCAGCGTGGATAAAACACTTGCATCGCGTGGGTCCCACATCCAGCCACCAGTCGGTGTATGTGGAATTCATAAATCACGGTGGGCCACAAACAGGAGAGAGAGAGAGAGAGAGAGAGAGAGAGAGAGAGAGAGAGAGAGAAAGAGAGATTGAGTGATGAAGGGAGCTCCACCACTATGACCTCCCTTTGCAAGATACAATGTATAAATTAATTAAGTCCCACCGAATGTGGGCCCTCAAATCATCAAATTCATGGTAGAAATCTTAGATCACCCACCGATCGTCTTCTTCTTTAGCTCCTTGGAATCCTTGGCTCCTAAGCTCTCTCTTTGATGGAGGATGATGAAGATTGAAGGGTTGGATGGTGAGATTTGGGGGTAGGAAAGTGGGCTTAACATTTAGCTTCTTTTCTCTCCTTAGGATTTTTCTCTCCTTAGTTGCTTGAGATTTGGGTAAAGAAATGAGATGGGATGGAGTGATGGATGGGAGAGAGAGATGGTGTTGTAATAAGAAGGATGGGATGAGAGGGATGGGTGGTGTAAGGAAGAGTTGACTTTGGGGACAGCTTGTGTAAGAGAGGGATGGGTGTGATGGGTTGTGTACTTAACTAGTACATGATTGATTGATGTGATGTTTGGGTAGAGATTCTCTCAGAATTTGCAATGCGCAATGTTTTTCTTAAAATATGTGTGGGCCCACAACTCCTAACCTGGGTATCGCATCAATGCGCAAGACACGGCGCTGGAACCACGGTGACAACGCGGTTGCTAGGGTATAGGTTTCGAGTCGAGTCGACTCAGATATATGGGATGCACCTTAAGGTCGTGCACAAATGTCAACTACAAGTCGCGGGTTGCTAGAATTTGACAGGGAGGATCGTGGATACAGACTAGGATACGGTATATAAAGCCCATGGGATGAGGCCCAATGTGATGTGTATGAGGCCCTTGTGTAAGGCCCAATCTAATGTGTATGAGGCCCTTGTGTAAGGCCCAATGTGATGTATATGAAGCCCATGTGATGAGGCCAATGTGATGTACATTAGGCCCATGTGATGAGGCCCATTGAGATGCCAATGAGTTCACCATGATGTATGTGATAATATTTATGTAGCCCATCTATTTTTCTAGCGAGTATAAGGGCCGTGGGCCTCATTGCGGTTAAATTCTAGGTTCCAAATGGGCCACACCTTGGGAGTAATGGTGGTTAAATGTCCACATTATAAATGGTGGTTAAATGTCCCTGTTGTACATCTCTCTAGGCCCCGTTGTTAAGCCCATGACCATCTTACGTTATTGGGCTATCCTAAACATTAGGCCCCTCATAAGTGTTACCCATCTTACCCTAGTGGGCTAACCCAAACCATTGGTCCCCCATTCATTCTAGTGCTCTCCACCACGCTTGTGGGAATCACCATAACTTGTAGATTCACCCTGTTTGTATCGGGCCTCATAAGAAAGCCCAACTTACCATATGATAGAATGGGTGAGGAAACCCACTTAATATACTTAGGGTCATCATCTTGACTTAGATTGTTGTATGATTCACCCCATGAGGTCCATCCTTAATGTAGTATGACATCTAGGCCACCACTAGATCATGCTTAGTATAACTTCATGATTCATGCCCCATGCGCATCATATGTATGCTTAATATGAGGAGTGATTGATCATAGCATGTGTCATTGGGCGAATGTTTTTGGGACTCCCTGATAGACAGAGTTGCCCCACATTAGCGCGCAGTACACGCGGGATTGATGTATGATTAGATAGTGTAATTCATGCACCTTGCATTGTATGATTCGATTGTTGTACGCCCTATAAACATCAGGGCCGTAGCCTTTACAGGCATAGCGTGGATGGCAGGATTGGATACCGAAAATACTTGTTCTAGCACGGGGGCACCATAGATGTCCCAAGGTGAAAGTCCCCAAACCATTATGGTATCAGGAGGATGCTCCAATGTCTAGGCCGAGTGGATGCATGAGCGCATAAGGGCCGAATACCAGTTGGTCGCGTCTCCCACTGTGTCATGGTCAGTTGGAAGGGGGTGTGGCCTTACCCGCCTGAGTGAGGGGGCAATGACTAGGCTGAGTCTGACCCAGCTTGAGGAATGGGTCCGTTATCGACGAGCCAGGCCCAATATTCGCAAGCGGATAGCGAGGTCTCTTCTACTTGCCCAGTTATGCGCTTAAATGGGGTGGCAAGCTGGTGTTAAGTGTACTAGACCCCGGTGATATTCCAAAGATGAGTTGTATTATTATGTGGATTTAGATGATGATTGGTATGCTTAAGTTGCATCTCGCATATGACATTGGCATTATAGGCCTTGCATCGTATAGCCTTGGTATGGCCGATAGCATCCATGTCTTGCATTGCATAGCCTTGATATGGCCGATAGCATTCATGACTTGAATCGCATAGCTTTGGTATGACTGATAGCATTCATGGACTTACTAGCATGTTTCTGCATTGCTCTAATATTACATATTTGGTACTTATCGTATGCACACACTTACACCACCCTCTAAGCTTTCTATAAGCTTATTCACGATTGTTGCGTACAGGTGACGTTAGGACGCCGTAACAGCACTGAGTCAGGAGCATGTCGCTGAGTTTCTGGAGCCTTTGATGTCACCATTATATTTTCCCTCATGCATTGTACTTAAAGTTTCTGATTATAGTGGATATGTGGTGATGTTGTTGGTTGTTGTTTCTGAGTTATGCTTATGGTTATGCTTCTTATGAAACAAACTTATGTTGAAAATCATCCTTGTAGGATCCCAGGATTGGAACTTGGTATATGGGTGCCAGGAGCCAAGAATAGGGTACTACGGAGGCTATCAGGATCGGATTCAGCGATCGAGAATTTTGTGAGCCTGGTTTTTGAGTTTAGGGCATGATACAGTCTCACCAATAGAATGACTTATACTGAGTAACAGGCGATCACTCGTAGACTATGTCGCTTTGACGTTGAATGAAAATCTGGTAATGCTCTTCGTGCTAACTTGATGCTTCCCAAATATCGCGTCCTGCATCGAATTTTTACGTCCAACGTTTATCAAAGATTCGGAAATAAGTCTGATCTTACTCCCTTCATGAATTGTGTCCTTCATTTTGTAGTAACTGGTACTCCAATATGTCTTCCTTCTTTAATGTGCTATTTGATTATTCAATTCCATATTCATCCTGGTCATGGTTTGATTCCTTTCACCTATCTAATGACTTTCCTTGCTCTTCATTGCAATGTCATCTTACCTTCGACCAAGTCACCGAAGTCGCAATTGCCTTTTAATAATGCAAATTTGAACAAATTGAATCTGGAATTTCTTCTAGGCCAGCAAGATGAAGAAGAGGGGGAAGCACCTACACCAAAGGACACGTCGATGGGTGATATATTTATTGAGCTTGATGAGTCGGATGATCCAGCTTAGGGGCGCACATGGGTCAGTTCAGTCAGGTTCTGGGGTGAAACTGGAACTGAACCGTTCCTAATGGTTCTACCATTTTTGGAACCGGAACCGAACCGAAATCGGACCGTGAAAAATAGTTCGGTTCCGGATCGGTTCCACGGTTTTGGAGTGGTAAATCAGTGCAATCTTCAGAACATGTTCCATCAATGATCCCACATTTCAGATGAATCCAGATCATATGTTGTCTATGCCACTAGCTAAAACACGCATGATTTAGAGAATGAATGCTCAAATTTAAAAAATAAAAAATAAAAATATATTAAAAATCGAGACGCACCTGTCTAATGTACATCCTAGATCGTGAGGACGTGCTCCACTGGCTTCTGTCGTGTTTGTAAATCATCTCCACCTAACATTCTCAATGCCAGGTCACCTTGCAAGTGAGGCCCACATTATCCATAGCTCAGATGCATATAATGTGGGGCCATACCAAATCCTAGAGTCACATAGTAACTACAAAGAAAACTACTACCTCCCTTAAAAAAAACTCACAGGGAGATGGGATACATATAAACAGTAACACATACCTGTTTTAACAGTGAGAGTGAGAGAGAGAGAGAGAGAGAGAGAGAGAGAGAGAGAGAGATTGAGAGAGAGAGAGAGGGCAGGGGCAGGGGCACAATCGGGGAGAGAGAGGGCAGCCAGGGGCAGCAGTAGTTGGGCTAGAGAGTAGAGAGATTAGATATTTAGTTTTTTTTTAAAGTAAAGGTTCGAATCGATGGTTCGGGTCACGGTTCTGATCAATGGTTCGGTTTGGTTCTACAAGGCCTTAAACTAGATCTGATCTGTATCCAACGGTTCTCGAATTTTTGAAACTGAAACCGGTACTGTCTAGAACCAGACCGATCCAACAGTTCTAGTCAGGGTCCACAGTTCCGACGATTCGATGTGCACCCCTAATCCGGCTGATCCAGACTATCAACCTTCTCCGGTTGATGATTGGCTCAAATCCTTAGAGGAAAATATTATTGAGTTGAAGGTCTCTCAAGACAATTTGGAGCAAGATAAAAAATCTTCAATGAAATATATACAAAAGTACTTTCATCACATTGCCAGATGTTTACACTAGATTGATCCTTTTATGCCTCGTCCCTCTTCCTTTGGATCTGACTAAGTTTATTTATGTTATTGGTCTGTAAATCTTAATACTTTTTGTGTTTGCTTGATAACTTTTTTTTTTCTACTCTACTAAACTCCTTGAATGCTTATTTCCCTTAACTTGATATTAACATATGCTTACTTCTTAATCAATTCATATCTTTATGTTTTCTTCTACTTTCATTACTATGGTTATTTGAATGCCTAATTTATCTGATAGTAAACTATTCTTTCCCTTGTCAAATGTGACAAAAAGGGGGAGAGGGTTGTAGAATGAAGAATGAATAGAATGAATGATATATGATTATATGATTATATGAGAATGCTTTGGGATGGAAGATTGTATGTCATAATATAGGGGAAGCTCAAATTGAGGAGTAGCAAATTTTTTGCTTGTTCATCAAAGCTGCAACAAACTTTCTACATCAAGAATACAAGACATCATTCTAATTGTTGTAATAATAAGTGTTTTATCACAAAATTGACAAAGGGGGAGATTGTAGGTGCTATAATGTGTAAAGCACACCTTGTTTGTCAAATTTCATTTAGACAAAACAACTTATGAAGTGGCCTACTAGTGTGGATCAAGATAAAAAGTTCAAGCTCTACTAAAAATCAAGTCAAGTATACAATCAAGATTGAAAGTTTAAGTTCTATTAAGATCAAGATGAAAAGTTCAAATTAAGTTCAAGTTCTACTAAAGTTCTAGTAACATGTCAAGCTCCATTAAGAAATTCATGTTCTATTGAAGAATCTAATAGAAGATCAGATCCATAAAGTTCAAACATCTAATCTACTTCAAAGTTCAGTCATTTAAGGTATTATGAACCCTAGAATGACCTTAGGTTTAGGTACTTTCAAAATCTATTTTAAATGGGTTTTTATGCTTATAGTTGACTAAGGTTCAACTAGTTTAAGTTGTGGCTTGACTAGTCTAAGAATTTTTTGACTAGTCCTAGTACAAATCAAAAAAAAAATGAATTTTTCTGTTACACCTTCAACCAATCGAGGAAGCTGCTCGACTTTTCGAAGGTGGGCCTTTGACCAGACGAGGGTTGTTCAACTAGGAGTCCAACAATTGAATCAGTATGGATTTTGTTCACCCTCGACTAGTCAAAGACCATGCTCGACGAGTCAAATAGGGCCCTCGACTAGTCAAGCGAAGCCTTCGACCAGTCGAAGATCTGTTTTATCTTATTGCGCTCAAATTTGAAAATTTGTTGGAACGGAATCTGATTCTTAGACGGGTCGAAGCAACAACTTCTTTGCCTATAAATTGAGGCTTTCTCTCAATCCGAAAATACAATTCAAGTCTATCAAATCTTTTTACAAGAGAGAGAAAAGCCCTTGTTATGCTCAAGCTATTGCATGGTTTTTATTAAATATTTTTAATAGCTTTTTATTTAATTCCTTAATCTCTTATTCTGTCAATTTCATTTTATAAAGAGAGTAAATACTCTTCTTTTTGAGATCTTAAAAAAATTCAAACAAGCAGCCATTGGTTTTAATCTATTTAAAATCAATCTAGAACCTTAAACCCTTGTCTATATGATTGAACATTGAACGATCTAAATTCAAGAGAAGTACTTTTACGGCTACATCGACGGATACATCTTCAAAAGGAGACGATAAGTATATATTTCTTTTGTATTTTGGTTTTATTGAGACATCCAAAAAATCTCATTATTGATTTTCCTAAGATAACCAGAAAATCTCAGTGAGGGATTTTTTGTTTGTAATAGCACGTTAAAATCACAACTATTCAGGTTTTAAGGTGTCCTTGTGAAAACCTTATTTATAGTAAAATCCAATATCACGTGGCTAGTGATTATTAGGAGTGGAGTAGGTGTGGCTGTTTAAAAACAGTTGTCGACACACCGAACCCCTATAATTCTTGGTGTTGTGGTGAATGCCTTTTATGTTTATGTGGTGAATGGTTGTAATCTCTTTAAGTTAAAGTGGTGAATGCTTGTAATAGTTTAGCTTTTATTGACTCTTGTTTGGTTTAAAATTTTGATTCTTACAAGTTTTGTAAAATAAGGTTGTCCTACCTAAACTTATTTGGGTTAATGTTGTCATACAAACCAGTTTGAATCAAAGTTTCAATACTAGTGCAATTGAGATCTCTGATTTATTTATTTATTATATCTGCACTTTACTGAATTATTTGGAATAGTCCTATCCACCCCCCCTCTAGGACTGTTTAAGCTCTCCTTTTCAAATGTCATTTCATGGTTCCTAAGGGAATAGTGCTTGGACATATAATTTTGTCCAAAAGAATTGAGGTAGATAAGGTGAAAATTGATCTTATCTCTAACCTACATCCACTCAAGAGCATACGTGACGTGTGATTCTTCTTATGACCGTCAAATTTTATAGACGATTTATAAAGGATTTTAGTCATCTCTCTCATCCTTTATGTAATCTCCTTCAAAAGGATATACCCTACGAGCGGACCGAACAATACCAAGAAGCTTTCACTAAGCTCAAAGTTATGTTGACTACCATACCTATCATGCAGCCACCAGACTGGAGTATACCTTTTGAGATTATATGCGATGTGTCTGACTATGTTATTGGGGTGGTGTTAGGCAAGAGAAAAGAGAAGAAGCCCTATGTGATTCACTATGCAAGTAGAACTCTAAATTCTACCTAAGCGAACTACTCTACTACGGAGAAGGAGCTCTTAGCCATAGTGTTCTCTTTGGATAAATTTAGTTCTTACTTGATTGGATCCAAGATCATCATTTACACTGATTAAGCAGTGTTGAAGTACCTTCTTTCTAAGAATGATGTTAAGCCCAACTTGATAAGATGGATCCTTCTGCTCCAACAATTCGACATAAAAATACCAGATAAAAAAGAAGTGGAGAACATAGTGCCTGACCATCTCTCTAGGCTTAATCTTTCTGATTTCCTTGAGCCCACACCTATAAATCATACATTCCCTGATAATTGTTTAAACTCTCCCAATTACCTTGGTTTGCTGACATTGCGAATGATCTTGATATAGGTTTCACGCTGACACATTGGATTGTGTAAGATAAGAAAAAATTCCGAGGTACGTAAGTTTTTCTGGGATGATCCTTATCTGTTTAAATATTGCCTACACCAAATTCTGAAGAGATGTGAGCTAGACAATGAACACCAGAGTGTTATCTCCTTTTGTCACTCTCAGGCCTGAGGTGGTCACTTTTCTGTTAAAAAGACTACTATCAAAATTCTACAATATGGCTTTTACTGGCCCACTATGTTCAAAGATACTCATGAGTTTTGCAAAGCTTGTGAGTGTTGTTAGAAATTGGGAGGATTATCCCATCAAAATATGATGCCACTAAACCCAATTCTTATCATTGAAGCATTCGATTGCTGGGGCATCGATTTCATAGGACCATTCCCTTAATCCTTTGAAAACATCTACATATTGTTAGTAGTAGACTATGTCATTAAGTGCGTTGAAGCGATCCTGTGCAAGAATAATGACCATAGAACGGTCATTAGATTCCTACAAGAAAACATCCTTTTCCGGTTCAGAACACCTCGGGCCATCATTAGTGATGGAGGGTTATACTTTTACAATAAGCCATTTGAGAACTTAATGAAGAAATATGGCATCTCTCATAAAGTGAGCACTCCATACCACTCGCGGGTAAGTTGAGATTTGCAACAGGGAAATTAAACATATTCTAGAAAAAATAGTTAACCTTAACTATAAGGATTGGTCAATCAGCTTAACCGATGCTTTATGGCTTAGCGTACAGCTTTTAAGACCCCCATTAGAATGTCTCCCTTTAGACTTGTCTATGAGAAAGCTTGCCACTTACCCGTGGAGTTGGAACATAAAGCCTACTGAGTTATCAAAAATTCAAACTTTAATTTGGACAATGCTGGCTCGCTATGTAAACTTCAATTAAATGAACTCGAAAAAATACGGAATGAAGCTTATGAGAACTCGAGAATTTACAAGGACAGGATGAAGGTGTTCTATGATGGGAATATCCTTAAGAAATTATTCAAAACCGGTAAAAAGGTCCCCTTGTGCAATTCCCAGTTACATCTTTTTCGAGGAAAACTTCGATCTTGTTGGACTGACCCTTTCACTGTTACTAAGGTCTATCCTCATAGGGTCGTCGGGATAAAGAATCTAACGAATGGCAATGTTTTCAAAGTAAACGAACATCGTCTCAAGCCATTTATTGAGAAGTTTGATTCAGAGGATATGTCCATGCCTCTAATTGATCCTATGTATCAGGATTGACCTCTTAGTCTAATTGAGGTATAGTTAGGTTTATTTCTTTCACAGGACTTAGGATTAGGATAGTTTTTATTCTTAGTAAGTTTAATCTTCATGCTAACCCATCTATATATTGAAAACTTTGGAAAAGCTTCAATTCTCCTTCTTCAGGTACTACCTTTCCATCACTTCTCCTTTCTTTTCATTGTCTCATGTGCATTGCATGCTTATATCTATTACATTGAAGACAATGTAGGTTTTAGGTTGGGGTGTGAATTAGGTAAACTAATCAATATTTTCTTAGTCTTTGAGCAAAAAATTTGAAAATATTCAAATTTTCAAATTAAAAATCTATTTGGAAAACAAAAGTTGTGCACTTAAGAATGTTTTGAGTATGATGATAAGATGGAGATTTGTAACACCCCAAATTTTCGCAATTTTGGGTTTCCAAAAAAATTCTTAATTTTTTTTTTATATAACTAGCTACGTCGTCACTTACTGACCCTTGATGCTCGAGGTGAATTTATACATGGCTGGTATGGATAAAGAGCCGTACAAATAAGATTCATCAACTCAAGAAAACCAATGAATACAACCGATCACTTAAACATCAAGACTAGTCCCATGATTTGTTCACATAGGGCCCAAATCTAACCGACCTACCACTGACTAACCAAACAAACATAACTAAATTAAAAATCTACCTAAAACTGAGTCAGATATGGCTCGGATCTTGACTAATGGACCAAATCAACCCGGTTACTCTTCTAGCCTAAAACCGACGGTTTAAAGTGATCATGATCGAATCACCATTTTTGCTAATTTCAAATAGGCCATATTGTGAACTTAGTTAATCCATAGCTCAACAATTGTGCCCAAGAAATCTCCGTGCTTAATTTATTATAGAAATGCTCTGACTTTCTGAACAAGGTCTAGACTACTCGTTAGTGGGCCACTAGTTTTGAAATTATAGAGTAATGTCCATTTCACTAGGCTTATAATCCATCATGGGAAATAGACTCAAAAGACGCCATGAAACAGACGATTGCGCCGTCCAGTCGGCACTTGTAAAATTCAACTCTCCCAAGTATTGGCCAAAACTCTGAATTTTAAAACAAATGACCCTGCCACTTAAGATAATAAATTAGGACATTTCAGACATTGGATTTCATCTAAATTTTCACCATAGGTTGAAAATTTTTCCCTACACTTGTCCGCCAAATTTGACCCTCGATCGAGAAACGGTGACTGTTGATTGCAAATTAGACCCTTACGATAGATCCCCGCATCCATTTGCCGTCAAACCTTAGACAGCCCTTCATCGGGTCATGGGGTACCTATCTCATAAATTAGATGGGCCAGGGGGCCATCAGGGCAGCCCTGAAAGCCATAAGTGGGCCCCAAATGGTCACTTAAGGGAGAAATTAACACCTACCTAGGGCCAACTGAAATAAAAATCAGGATATATAACCCATTTTAGCCTTCTGTCCCTCATTTCTACAACCATTTCCAGTAGCTGAGAGAGAGGGAGAGAGAGAGAGATAGAGACGAAGAAGAAGAAGAAGAAGAAGAAGAAGAGCACGACAGCAACCTCGGCCCTACCGCTGTAGAGATGAGGTGTGGCTGACCCAAGGTAAAATTACAATTTCTCCTTCAATTCTCATAAGTTAGGGCCGCATGCATGCTACTTGAAATGCATTCATTGGTGCAGTGCTTAGATACGTCGAGTTTGCGGACCCGATGACGTTAGAGCGACCGCAAAGGCTTCCGATCGACAATAGGTGCGGACCATTATCTCTAGGTCTCTAGGTAGCCAACTGTCAATTCTAGGATGGAGTTAGTGATTATAGTTGCTGAATTTGTTGCATGCGTGATTTGTAGGAAATTTGTTAATAAACTCTCCTAGTAGTTTGCTTAACATGCGTAGGGAAATCAATGTTCAATTCCAAGACAAATAGACTAGGCTGAATTGAACATTGCCTTCCTCTCTTAATTTTCCTTCTTATCATGAATAATTAAAGTAGGATCACCCCCAAATTCTGATTGAACTTGGAAACTATGCTGCATGTTCATCTATGCATCTGATTTTACTCGAATGCTCGCTGTTTGTCGCATGCATAACTGAATTTATTGCAATAAGAGTAACATGTGATCTTTTCTTTATTCTTAGGAAATCTAACCCTGTATGCATGCATGTCTAATTACAACCATTAGGAGTAGTTTGCATTCCCTTTCGTTACTCTGCTTGAATGTATGCTTTAATTTCTTATATAACTGAGAATAATTCACAATTGTCTGGAAATGTTAAGGAATATAGCCCATTCTCTAGGTTGGTTGGTGAGCTACAAAACCATGTGGGCAGCCCCGCCGGTTGGACCATCCCGTGGCCAAATTGACCAATTTGGGTAAACACGAATGGACGACAGTAGTGGGACTACGTGGGATGCTTGCACCTGATGGCATGCATTATGTGCTCACCTGAATTTGGACAAATTAGTCCACCAACTGACCAACCATGTTCGTTAACCATGTTTGATCATGCCTGATTGAAACCTGAATCACCCCATGCCCATGGACACCCACTGACAATAATTAGTATTGATCCACAAGTCTCGTGAGCCGTGTATGATGGAAAGGGATACTATGCTTGAGTTGTCGGCATACGCTGGGGTGATGAGCCTCCCCTTAGTGACCACGAGCGATCCCACCTTCCTTGCACTCTTCAGGTGCTTTCATCGGGGGTGAGGAACCCGATGGGATCAAGGATCATGGGGCCTATATCACAAACGGCTAAGGGCATTGACCTTGTCGGGGTGTTCCAATTTCCTTAATTTGCTGGATGAATGGCCATAACTAAAAACACTCAACTAATAAGTTCATGAACGCATCGCATTAGTTAGGTTAGCGACACGGCAGTTGAGGTCGCAAGGAGGGAGTGTTTGTTATTTGCGAACGTTAGATGAAGTCACTCGAGGGAGTATCATTGGTGAGGGCATGCATCATTCCGTAAAACATGCATATGCACAAACAAGAGTAGTTAGGAATTTGTGTTTGTAGGTTTTTCATTAATCTCACCTTGAAATTGATATTTTGTATAACTTATTGCTAATGGCACCCACTGAATTGATCACTCACTCGCACTCTGGGATGGTGTTTTAAAATACTAACCAGAATCTGTCATAGATGCAGGGATTATAGAGCTGAATGCGCTTGAGGGTGCCACGTGGATGACGAGGAGGGGCTGACTTACTACTAGACCTTCGGCGGCTCCTTTTAGATTATGTACGGGTGATCACAGGGTACGGCCAGGGCCCTAGCTGTTTTTGGCTTAGTTGTCCCGGTGGGACTAGTTCCTTGTCATGGATTTACTTGGGATTGTATTTTAGATATTCTAAACATTTAGCGCCACTTATTACCATTTATGGTTCACTTATGCTTCATGGTTTGCTAAACTCCTCATTACTTATGAAATAATCCAAATGTATTTGAAATCTGAGGCCCATTAGGGCACACGTGGCCTCGGAAATTCAGGAGCTGGGTTCTTACTCGACCCCTAAAAATTCGGGGTGTTATAAGATTGAATTTTGAATTGTTGGAGTTTGATCAACTGAGTAAACCATCACTTAAGCTCTTCCACTTAATTGATTAAGAGGAAGTTTGAATATCATGTTAATCTAAGTCATGAGCCACATTCAAATTGCTTTATGTGAATTGTACTAGAATCTCTCATTATTAGTATGTGTATCATTGATAGATGTTGAGAATTAAGTCTGGAGAATTTTATCCACCTTAAAAAGATGAAAAGAACCAGTTAAAAAACAGTGACATCGACAAAAAGGTCATGTATGGTGAAAAAATTGAAAAAAATAATTAAAAAAAAGAAAAGAATGAAAAGAATATAAAGTCTGAAAAGAATGAATAAAAAGAGATCATCGATATAAAATCAAAAACTGAGAAAAGAAAAAGAGGATAAGTTCAAAATCAACACTTGATTATTCAAGTAATGAGGTGATGAGCATGACTAACATTAAGAAATAATAGTACAAAAAGTAAGTTGAAATTCACTAAGCACATTCGGAAAACTTGATATATGAACTTATGCTTTTAAATGAAAGATGAAGAACATACTAGATTGATTGCTCGTGTGATTCGGTGTTAGGTTTTCAAATTTTCACTCTTACCTCTTTGGATTATACTCATTCTTACGTGTTTACACAAAAGATTATTTTCTGAAAGAGGATTGCAATTCGAGAATTGAAGATTATGTCACGCATGTTTTGCTCGGGACTAGCAAAATGCTAGTTTGGGGCGTATTGAGACTCAAATATTGCATATTTAACCCTTCAATTACATTAGTTTTCTTACCATTTAATTGATAATTTGATTATTTGATTTAATTGATAATTGAGACTCAAATATGCACTTAAAAGAATGGATTTAGAGCTTAAAAGAAAACAATGAAGAATTGGAGATTTAGAAGTCATTAATGAAGAATTCACATACCAAAGATCCAAGGAAACTAAGTAAGGAATAAAGAGAATTGAAGATTTGAAGTGAAGAAAAGGAATCTTGAAAATTGTCCCAAAAAAAGATATTCTAAAATTCCAGGGCTAGAAAAACATAGTTCTGAAAAAGTGTTAGAACAGACTTCGATGACATCGAAGGTGCAATCAAAGCTAGTTCGATGCCATCGATAAATTTAGAAATTTTGGGCTAAACTCGCTAGACAGTTCTGGACGATTCTCGATGACATCGAAGCCATCTTTGATGACATTGAAGGTGTCATCAAATGTTACGTAGATTTTACGTGGAGTGCATAAATTTGAGGTAGTTTGAGGATTTTTCCAACTCGGTATGAAAGTTGGAGTTCCATAACTATAAATAAAAGTCCCTAAGATGTTCAAAAGCTTTTTCTAGGGTTTGAAAAGGGAGAGGACGCCTAGGTGAAGCGCTGACGACGTCCTTCTACTTCGATTTCTTCATGGGTTCTAGTAGATCTTTTTATTTTTTTATATATTTTTGAGTTAATTATGACTAGCTAATTTCTTAGCTAGGGCTAAGAGGTGAAGCTTATAGCGTGTTGGGATGTTTATTTTGCTTTGATTCTTGTTTATGTTAAACTTCATTATTTTCTAATTTGAATTTAAGGAATATTTTTAGTTTTTTATGGTTTATTATGACTCAAATTACAATAGACGCTATGATAGCTTTGAATATCTTCTTTTCCATTATGAGATTATGAGATCGGTAAATCCTGGGCATGGTAGGATGATGGAATCCCTTCCAATCATCACAATACTCCTTTATGCGTAGCCAGGTCAATGAAAAGTTCATATTTGGTTTAATTGCTTTATCTTCTAATTGGATAGGATAGACTCAAATTCCAATTGTGTCTCTTAAATCAAAGTAAGGTAGCATCTTGATAGCTACAAGTGGATCCTTGGCACCCTAGTTTCCCTTTCATATTTGATACTTTATTCACAATTACTCTTAATTATTCTAAATTTAGATTTAGATCTTATTCTACTTCTAGTTCTAGTTATTTTCAGAATACGTATAAGTTTAGTCCCTATGGATTCGACCTCGGTCTCACCGAGTTATTACTACATCATAACCTTACACTGGGGGTTATGAATAAAAAACCTTAAAATAAATGAACATTTTAAGATTTCTACGAATAGAGAGAGACGGTGTAACGCCCCGAATTTCGAGGGTCAAGCAAAGCTCGAATCTCGAGATTCCGAACATCACCTATGTCCTATAGAAGATAATATTCTGATTTCTTTCACGTTAACCAATTAAGCATGCATGGAATTATACTAAACAGCATATCATACTCCATATTTACTGTAATTAAGCATATGCATAAATCTAAAACATATATATATATATATACATCTTTCACGAAGTTTCTTTCCTAAGTATGGGTCCAGAGCTGGGTTTAATATATTACATGTGAAATCCCAAAAGTAAAAAAAATGTGTAGCGTAAATGTAACATCTAACTGAGCTCAGATACCCAGTACCCCCCTGTCCATCGGCACGTGGCCTACATCGGCCCATCGAAGAGTTGGAAGTAGGAGAATTCCTCCTCGTGCAAGAAGTCCTGCTCCTATGCATCAACGTCAACTGTACCTGCATCTACACTAGCGTCTGGTTGGTGTTTTAAAATACCGTCCCAGAGTAGGAGTGAGTGATCAACTTAGTGGTTCTATAAAGTAAAAGTTACACATGTTTTCAAGTCGATCAATACAGTAATGATATGGCAATCATAAACAATCATGTCCTAACTACTCTTTTTAATGCGAGAAAGGAGTTTATGTAATGACGCATGCCCTCACCCATCAACACTCCCTCAACACACGACTCCGACCACCTGTTTCGCATATGACAACACTTCCTCAAACGTGCAACTCCAATGCCTTTTCGTCACATTCTAACTAATGCAATGTGATGCATGATCACGTTAGCCAAGTGATTAATTATGCTCATTCATCCAGTAACTTGGGGAAGCTAGGATACCTCCCTTTTTAATATCGATCCAAATCGAACATTAAGCATCGGACAACCACAGCGGTCCTACTCCTGTGTTCTTGATCCGTCTAGGTTTGTCACTCCTAGATAAACACATACGATAGGCAAGTTGCAAGAAGTGGTCCTCGCAGTCACTATGAGGAGGCTCGTCACCCTAGCGTAGACCGACAGCACGAACACGGTGTCCCATACCACAATGCCCGGCTCACAATTCTTGAAGATCATGGTACCATGGTTAAAGGTAGATCTTTACAATTGTGAGGGGTACCTTAGATTCAAATAGTCGTGTTCATACATGGTAAACATTTAATAGGTCAACCAGTTCTTTAGGCAAGCTCGATTTGATACAGGCACATGCTGACATGATCGACATGGAGCACATAAGCACCCCTCTTGGCCTAGCCACTGTCGGCAGTTGACGTACGACTCATATCTTTTGAGTTTTACCCAAGGTGGCTAACCCAATCCGGTAACCCAAACATGGGTGTTTACCGATTGCCTAGACTATGATCGTAGCCCCGATCCTATCTAAATCATGTTGATACACATGCATAATATATAAGCCAACATTCAATAAGCAATCCTGATAAATTTCTCATTTAGGCATTTCATCAAATACATAGACTACGTTAACTACAACGTGTATCTTATCAATTTATTACGTAGAGAAATACGTATGCATATGATAACAAAGAATCCTATATTAATAATCATAACATGCATAATTCATTAGCTATTTTTCATTTAGGCATTTCATTAAACACATAGGCTTCGTTATCTACTATTACAGTTTCATGGATTTATTACATAGAGAAGTAGGCATGTTTAAGACAATAAGAGATCCTACAGTAGCAATCATTACAAACATAAATCATTAACTATAATGAAGGCATTGATAAATCGTAACCTAAGCATTTATAGTCTGCACCTTTCGGTAGTATGCCTGACTTGGACTCGGTCCTAATACTATGTTTCCAAGGAAGGAATGTTGGTCACCTAAACGAATACACAAGTTAGTTAGGTTGGAGAAAATCCATTCGGGAACCTACATCACTATAGGGATTAGTATTTCTTACCATAAGTCATAGCCGGAGGAGTTTCAGTAGCGAAACGTGGCAGTGGTTAGGGCCGTGGATCCATGGGAGAGGATTTCCCACAGTAGCAAACGATTTTCCAAACTCTCATCTTCTCTATTTTTCTCTTTTCTCTTCCTTCTCTCCTTAGGGTTTACAAAATTAGTATTTAGGAGAGAGGGGGTGAGTTGGGAGCTATTTATAGCCCTAGATGGTGAGGAAATGGCCCTGGGGCCACTTTGTACTATATTTATACCCCACGGGTGGCTATTTTTGATTAACGGGGCTCTCAGGAGGGCCCATGGATCATCTATGCCATGGGTAGGCTCCCTATCTATGGATCAACGTTAGTACATAGTTTCGGTGTGATCGGATAAATAGATCGGCCGTGGGATGCTCGTGTCAGATCAACGGTTATACGGGTTCAATCGGGGCCACGGTTATACGGATGCGTGCAGGGAAATTTCTTTTCTCTATGTATGAAGTTTGGTCATAAAGCAACCATTTGAAATCCTCAACTTTACGTAAGAGTGGACGACCCAATTCGCTTAATTTTCAGCACATTTCCTTAGGGTATTTGCATTTCTCATGCACTTAACTCACAGCTCAAGTTGGGTGTTTTTGAACACTATCTGGGCTTGGTTTCCGTGATGGTCGTCGAGACCAATGGGACTGACATTGTCCTACAATTTCAAGGTCAGCAGACCCTCGACGTGTAATCTAAATTCCTTACGGAGTTTCAGTGCACTCTCTAGAGGGATAGGCCCTCGGGATTTCTCCTGGGTCTTCGAATGGCGTTAGGCCAGTGGTACTTATGATTATAACCCTTCCCATTTGTGAAAACAGTGGCCCGAGCTTAACCCACTGAATGCTTAGTATCTAAGTAAATCTCGTCTAACTTATATAACTGGGTGTGGTCCTTGGGTGGTTCCGCCCAAGGTTGTACTTGGGTCTTTGTACGAATTTTTTTGGGGCGTTACAATCTACCCCCCTTAAAGAAGATTTCAACCTCGAAATTTGTACCTTTTCGTACTCCTCAAGAATTTGTGGATAGTTCTTGTGGACCTCAGCTTCCATCTCCCAAGTAGCCTCCTCCTCAGTGTGGTGTGTCCATAACACTTTCACGAGTGAGATGACTTTGCTAGGCAACACTTGTTCTTTCCTATCTAGAACACGTGTGGGCCGCAATACATAGGTGGCATCTTCCCTTAGTTCTATTTGTTCCCACCTGATGATATGAGTAGGGTTGGGAACATACTTCTTCAGCATTGACACGTGAAACACGTTGTGCACGCATGTGAGTGGCATGGGCAAGGCGATATGGTATGCTACAACACCTACTCAGTCTAAAATCTAGAAGGCCCAATGAATCTCGGTGTGAGCTTCCCTTTCTTGCCAAAATGGAGTACTCCCTTCATTGGAGAAACTTTGAGGAATACATGGTCCCCAACTTCAAATTCCAATTGCCTCTGTCTCGTATCAGCGTAGCTCTTTTACCTACTCTGAGCCATAAGGAGTCGACGTCTGATAATATCTATCTTTTTCGAGGTCCCCTGAACTAGATCTGGGCCAACTAAGCTTTTCTCTCTGACTTTCGCCTAACAATGTGGAGCCCGACATGGGCGTCCATACAAGGCTTTGTAAGGAGCCATGTCAATGCTTGCCTGGAAACTATTGTTATAGGCACATTCGGCATAAGGGAGGCAGTCATCCCAGCTATCCTTGAAGTCAAGTACACACGCTTGTTACATGTCCTCGAGTATCTGATTCACCCGCTCCGTCTGCCCATCGATCTATGGGTGGAACGTGATACTGAATTTCAGCTTCACCCCCATCACCTCTTCGATTCGAGTCCAGAAAATAGATGTGAACCGTGTGTGTCGATCCGACACAATCTCTAGAGGAACTCCATGTAGTCGTACTATCTCTTTGAAGTACAGCTTGGTCAGGTCATCTACAGAATTAGAAACTCAAATTGAAAGGAAATGGGTTGATATCATCAACTAGTCCACAATCACCCAGATAGAGTCATGCACCTTTCTCGTCTTTGGTAATCTGGAAATGAAATCCATAGATATGAAATCCCACTTCCACTTGGCTGTGGGCATGGATTGAAGTAGACCCGGGGGTCGGCGGTACTCGTCCTTGACTTACTAGCATGTAAGACATCGGGACACGTAATATGCTATTTGGGCCTTCATGTTGTCCCACCAGTATGAATGCTTTACATCCTGATACATTTTCGTACTACCCGGGTGCATTGCTAATTTGGAATTGTGAGCGGAATCCAAAACCTCTCTCCTCAGATCTTGAAGGTTCGGGACGCATAGGCGGCCACAATATCACAAACCTCCATCTAAGCTAATTCTCCATTCTTATTCTTTATCGTCACCTACCCCCTCTTTCATCCTCAACAATAGCTGATCTTCTTTCTGAGCCTCAATGATTCGATCATTGATTAATGGTTGTATATGGAGGTGTGCGACGCTCTCGAATGGCTCTTCCACTGTCAGTCTCCGTTCAAAATCTCACACGAATTCCATCATATTCTACTCTTTTATCATCAATGGGGCAGCAAATTCCATGGCTTCCTTGTGGCTCAACGCATCAGCCACAAGGTTGGCCTTGCCAGGATGTTAAGAGACTTCGAACTTGAAGTCTTTCAATGTTTCTATCCAACGGCGTTGCCTCATATTCAGGTCCCTCTGTGTAAAGATGCACATGAGGCTCTTATGGTCGCGAAAGAGCTCGAACTCCTCTCCATAGAGGTAGTGTCTGCAAAGCTTCAATGCGAAAATGATTGTCGTCAACTCTAGATCGTGAGTGGGGTAATTTTCTTCGTATTTTCTCAACTGTCGAGAGGCATAGGCGATCACTTTATTCTTTTGCATAAGCACACACCCCCAAACCGACTCGAGAGGCGTTGGTGTAGATAGTGTATTTAACCCCTTGCTCTGGCAGTACTAGTATGGACGCAGATGTCAGCCTGTCCTTTAATTCTTGGAAGGCCACCTCCACTTTCTCATTCCAAGCGAATTTAAGATCCTTTCGAGTAAACTGGGACAACAGTCGGGCTATCTTGGAGAAATCTTTAATGAATCATGATAATAACTGGCAAGCCCAAGAAAACTCCTCACTTTTGGAACTGAGTCGGGCTGCTCCCAGTCCTGTACCGCGGTTACCTTGGCAAGGTCCATGGTGATTACTTCTTTTTGGTACTATGCAAATAACTGATTCTGTCGTAGAGTATCAAAGACCGCTCGTAGGTGTTCTTCGTGATCTTCCCGACTTTTTGAGTATATAAAAATGTCGTCCATGAATACAATGACGAATTAGTAGAGATACGCCCAAAACACCTGGTTCATGAGATTCATGAACACGGCTGACGCATTTGTAAGTCCAAACGACATCACAAGAAATTCATAGTGCCCGAAGCTAGTCTTAAAAGCTATTTTCTACAAGTCTTCATTCTTGACGTGAAATTGATGACACCCAGACCGCAAGTTTATCTTGGAGAAGTATGGAGCCCCCTTCAATTGGTCAAACAGGTCATCAATCCTAGGTAGAGGATACTTGTTCTTCACTGTAACGTGGTTTAGCCTATGATAGTTTATACATAATCGTAGCGATCTATCCTTCTTCTTCACGAATAACATGAGAGCTCCCCAAGGAGATATGCTTGGCTGTATAAAACCCGAGCCCAATAAATCAATGATTTGATTTCTCAATTCTTCCATCTCACACGGAGGCATGCGATACGTCGGTAAGGAGATGGGTATTGCAGCCGGCATGAGGTCGATAGTGAAGTCGATCTCGTGCTGAGGAGGTAATTCAGAGATCGTCCTGAACACGTCCATGAAATATTGGACCATAGGCGTGGTCCCAAGTGATGGACCATCAAAGTTTTCCAATAAGGAAGCATAACAACAGATCCGGAAGGGACAACCGACCTAAACAGGGAAAGTGAAGGTCATGCCCTTGGGCCCCTGGGCGGTCACCAATGTAGTCTCACAATCAATCTTTGCCTTCATTTTGGTGAGCCAATCCATGCCGAGGATGAAGTCATAATGGTAAATCTTGGTTACAATCAGGTCAATGTGCACCACTCTGCTCCCTAAGTCTATAAGGCAACCCTTATAGAGTTTAGTGGTGTCTGAGATGGTCCCTGTCGCGGCGATGACCCTCACCCCAATCATGGGGGCAGTATCCAACCCTATATGGTTGACTGTGGAGCACGATACCAAAGAAGCAGTGGACCCGGTGTCCACAAATAGAAACACAGGTGTACCTTGGATGTGCACCATGACTTTAAAAGGAAGAGGTACCATTGTCACTTGTTCGGCTGCCTCAGTGGCAAGTGCATGTAAGTGAGCCTGTTGCGGGCGGTTAGGCGACGCTGTCATAGGCCGTTGAGGCGGCCTATTTCAGAATGCAGGAGGCTGATTGAATTGTTGTGCCGGTGCCATGGCTCACAAAGGAGGGGCTGAAATAGCATGTGGGGGTTGGTAATTGATCCTTTGAGGTGGCATGTAGCCATTATCCCTCATCTTGGTGAAGCAGAAAGGGTTAGTGTGACTCGCTCTACCACAGTAGGAGCATGTACAATCAGAATGCCTTTGTTGGGTAGGCGAAGCCATCAGTCTCGAAGGCGAGTTCATACGCTGCCTCTTGCCAAGAAGCAGCTGGGTCTGTACTTCGGGCCTAGGCCTCG
Organism: Magnolia sinica; assembly: GCF_029962835.1. NCBI lineage: Eukaryota > Viridiplantae > Streptophyta > Magnoliopsida > Magnoliales > Magnoliaceae > Magnolia > Magnolia sinica. Next base: position 57,100,447 of record NC_080582.1, read on the forward strand.
GGCCCATTGGTAAGCGTGCTCGGGGCACCTTCTCACCATCCTGCTTAGCACGCAGGGACATGTTCACCAATTCAGCATACGTGTGGATGCTAGCACAACACATCTTGGTGCAGATGTCAGCCCGTAGACCCTCCGAGAATCACCGCATTCTCATAGGCTCATTAGCCAAGATTAGGAGAGCATATTTAGTTAGCTCCGTGAAGCAGTTCTCATACTCCACCACCGTCATTTTCCCCTTCTTGAGGCGGAGGAATTCGCCCTCTTTCTCATTCTGATAGGTGAGAGGGAAGTATTTCTCATACTCCGCCACCATCCTTGGGTGGTTCCCCCCGAGGTTGTACTTGGGTCTTTGTATGGATTTTTTGGGACGTTACAAAGGGAGAGAGGAGAGGAGAGAGAGAGAGAGAGAGAGAGAGAGAGAGAGAGGAGGAGGAAGCCTATGGTAGTTGTCAATAAGAGATGCGGATTAGATATTGACAGGTTGAGTAGCGAGACTCACTACTAAAGTGATGTCACCTTGTTCTGTGGACCCCACTATGATGTATGTGTTGTATCCACATCGTCCATCCATTTAGGGATATCATTTTAAGGCATAAGCCAAAGAATGAGGTAGATCCAAAGCTTTATTGGACCCCACTACCGAAAATAGCAGGAAGATTGATCCCCACCGTTGAAACCTTCCTAAGGCCCACCATGATGTTTTTTTGAAATCCAACATGTTTTTAAAGTTAACAAAGGCATTAAAGAAGGGAAAACACAAATATCAGCGTGATCAAAAACTTTTATGGCCTTTAAAAGTTTTTAATGGTGGCGCCACTTTCCCCACTATTTTCTATGGTGGGGTCCACTGGAGGTTTGGATGTGACTCATTCTTTGGATCTTACGACCCTAAAATGATCTCTCTAGATGAATGGATGGCGTGGATACAAAACATACATCATGGTGGGCCCCACAGAACGTGGTGACATCACTTCAGTAGCAATCTCAGTACACAACATGTATAATCCAATGTGATACAGATTTTAGAAGATAGATCCTCACCGTGTAGCCAACGTCCACATGTGGTAGACCATATACCATGACGATCCATTGGTTAAAAGATCAGCCCGTTCTGTTCATTTGGTGGGCCACACTAACAGAATCAATTCTCAGCCAATGCTCTGTGAGATGATTTACCATGCAGCAGAGATGTAGGTGATCAACTCTTCCACTCTCTATCTCTCTCTCAAGTGAACACAAGAGAGAAATCTGAGACATGTATTTAGAGGGTGAAATCTCATTTCCTTGTTTCTTTGGGATCAAATGGCATGAGGCAAGATTTGCTACAACCTCAACAAACATGTTGGGTGGTGGCCATTTTAGTTGGAATAGAGCTTTCACAAAAGAAAGAAACAAGGGCATGAAATAGCCGATTTTAAAGGAAAATATACCGAAAGGAAACAACAAGGAAAATGGGAGAGCTTCATTTCGGACGCGAGGAAGGAGGCTTACCTCTTCTATTTACCACCAGCTACTGTCGATGGAGCTCTCTTCTCCACCGTATCAGGACCAAGGTCACCCACCCCCACTAAATAAACCTCATTTTCGCACTAAAGTAGTCGTTCCCCATCATTATAGGCAGTCGTAGTTTTCTAAAACTTCTCATCCCACGGTTCGTACGATGGATTGGGGAAGACAACAGGATGCGCTTGAGGATGAGCAGTGAACGGGCGACGAATCCAAGAAGGGATTTCACAATCCCTCCCGTATTCTCGAATGCCTCATCTCAATGATAAGATCGGATATCCACCGCCATCCAAATGCCCTAAAGAATGGGGATGGAGGGATATTACAATACTATCCCTCCTAATCCACCGAAAGTCCGATGCCCAAACTGGCCCATATGGTGAGTAGTTTGAACTATACTCAGATCACAAGAGGTTTAAAGTATCTTTTTTATATATCAAAACTGACCTAAATATGTGGTGGAGAAAATGGATGGAATTCTTAAAGGATTATTATTTTAATATTTGCCATCATCCAGGCAAGGTGAATGTCATAGCTAACATGTTAAGCAGGAAGACGTGTAAACTGGTGGCAAGTTTAATGATTAAAGAATGAGAGATGCTTGATGTGGTTTGAGATTTTGATGTCAAACTTTGTATCGAGTAACCTTAGACTTATATTAGTAACTTAATCATGCAGCCCACTCTGGTATGTAATCTCTTAATTATCTATTTAAATTAGTTTTTTAGTTCTTATATTAGGATGTGGTTATTTAGGATTTTCTTTTTACTAGGTGCGACGAATAATGAAAGTGCAGAAGGATGATGCATGGTTACAAGAGAGAGTAATTGAAGAAGCAAGAAAGGATTACTAAGAGTGGCGAGTAGGCTCTGATGGTGGGATTAGATTCTGAGGAAGGTTATATGTTCCAAATATATCTGAATTAAAACAAGAAGTCTTAGATAAAGTGTACTGTATAAAATTAACCATCCACCTAGGAGGAACCAATATGTACCGTGATGTGCGACATCAATATTGGTGGAACAATATGAAGAGGGAGATAGCAACTATGTTGCATGGTGCCTTACCTGTTAGCGGGTTAAAGTGGAGCATCAGGAGCCATCAGGACTTTTATAACCATTACAAGTGGGAGCACATATCCATGAATTTTATTATTGAACTACCAAAAACAAGTCATCATCATTATGCGGTATGGTTGATCATTGATAGGTTAACAAAGTCAACGCACTTCCTTCCTATGTGTCTTTCTTCATCCCTAGACGAGTTGAGCAAATGGTATATTAAGGAGATTTTTTAGGCTTCACGACATCCCTATGTCTAATATATATGATTGAGACCCCAGATTTACATCACGCTTTTGGAAGAGTCATCAAAAGGCCAAACTACAACATGAATTTTCATCCACAGACTGATGGACAAACTATTAACCCCAAGTGTAGGGTTGCGATGTAGTAATAATCTCGGTAAGACCGAGGTCGAATCCACAGGGACTGAACCTTGTACGTATTCTGAAAGTAACTAGAACTAGAACTAGAAAATGATGAAAACCTAATCTAAAATATTTGAGAGAGTAATTGTGATTAAAGTAATTAAAACTAATGAAATTAAAGGTGGTAACTAGGGTGCCAAGGATCCACTTGTAGCAAGTGGGAAGCTACCTTACATAATTCAAGGACATAACTGGAATCAGAGTCCTATCCTATCCAATTGGTAAGAAGAGATTTGTCAGATCTCTGAACTTCACATGGATCTAATCATCAATAGATAAGAGTGGTGAAGATTTGGAAGTGATTCCGTCACCTAACCATGCCCAGGAGACAAGGCAAACAATAGCAATTTACCAAACCCACAACCAGTCATAAGAGAATTGTGAAAGTTAGGAAGGATTCTGTCACCTACCATGCCCAAGGGACGATGGTGAACAACAGGACTGCCTAATTTCACAATCTCAATTCAAGAAAATGAAGATATTCAAAGCAATTGCAGATCCATTATAATTTGAGTCACAACAGACCATTAAAAACTAAAAATATTCCTTCACAATCAAACTAGAAAGAGAGTTCAATAAACATGAATCAGAGCATAGAAAAACACCCCGTCACGCTACAAGCTTCACCTCTTAGCCCTAACTAAGAGGTTTATCCGATCATAGACATGATGAAACTAAGCTCTTAACAATGATCATCAAAGAAAAAGAAAGAAAAAATAAAGAAGAAGAATGGAGAAAACTCAGCCGGCCGTCCCACGATCTCTCTCTCTTCTCTTCCACGTCCCTGCCTCCATGGCTGCCCAGATGATTGATGATTCTCAAGCTCTCTCTCTTCTCTCCTTTTATAGGCAAAGGAGGGTCGGTTTGGAGGCTATTGGAGTCAGTGTAGAAGCTCCTTGTGCAGCACCGTGCATACGCAACAACAAAAACGCAACCCAACTTGCATTTGGGTGGAGATTTCAGACAAAAGATCGTCCCACGATCTGATTTTTCTCCATGGTTGGGATAAAGACCCCCTTTCCAAGCTTTTGGTCAGTTTAGATCAGAGATCCAATCCTGATCTAGGCCATACAACTCCCCACAACGTCCGATTTTCCCGGACGTGTGTTGCTTGTGAAAACTCTTACGCTTACGTGTTCGATGGGCCCCACAGTGATGTTTTCGGAGAAATCCACCCCGTTCATTGGATTCCTAGCGAAAGTTCAGATGGAAAGGAGTGGTTTTGGTCGAGTTTTGGTGTGGTCCACTTTATCTAATCACCCCAATTTCATCCTGCGTTTGATGGCGATCTACGTGTGTACGCGTGCATGGGAGCAAAAGGTCACCAAGCTTATGGTCGTGGCCACCCCCTAGATCGAATGGATGGTCAAGATCGTCTGAATGGACGATCATGGTGGTCCAAGTCAAGACCCCAGATGGACAGTATGCGATGAGAATTTGAATCCGCCCAGGATTCAGAGAAAGGTCGGGTCAGTGACCTTTAACTGAAAATTCTAGTCCGGTGCGGTGCAGGAGTGCACACCCCATGTGCACGCACATCTCCAGGTGGGGTCCATCGTGATGTTTCTGATAAATTTGCTCCATCCATCCGTTTTGCCATCTAATTTGAGGGGTTAAGACTAAAATTGAAGCATATCCAGAGATCAGGTGTCATGCTCCAAACTCAAAAAATGGGCTCATAAAATTTCCGATCATCGAATCCGACGCCGACAACCTCCGTAGTGCCCCATTCTCCGATCCCGGCACTCACATGCCAGATTCCGACCTTGGGATCCTACAAGGAGGATTTTCAGTATGAATTATTTTTTGTAATAGAGCATAACCACAAGCATAACCAAATCACAAAACAACGTCACCACATATCCATTATATCAAAAACTTTAAGTACAACGCGGAAAGGGAAATATAGGGTGATCAAGGGAAATATAGGGTGATCAAAAATTCTAAAATGATCTGATGTGCTCTCCTGCCTCAGCGCTGCTGCTATCCAATGCCACCTGCACGCAACGGTCGCGGATAAGCTTACAAAAGCTTAGAGGGTAGTGTAAGTGTGTGCGTAAGGCAAGCACCAAGTGTACAATATCAGAGTAATGCGGAAATATGCGGTAAGTCCATGAATGTTATCAGTTGTACGAAGCTATGTGATGCAAGGCATGAATGCTATCGGCCATACCAAGGCCATGCGATGCGAGGCTTATGTAGCTAAATGTCATATGCAAGATGCAAATCAAGCATGTCAGTACTTATCAAGTACATATATCATTACAGTTCCTCTCTGGAATATCACTGGGGTCTAGTACACTCCACACTGACTGCTACCTCCCTAGCCGCACAGCCCAGTGAGAGGAATAGACCTCACTACCAGCCTGACCAGTAGTCTACCAATACCTACCCGGCTCATCGATAGCGGACTCATTTGTGAGCAAGTCAAACTCAACCTAGCTTATAGCCCCCTCACTCGGGTGGATAAGGCCACACCCCCTTCCAACCAACCACGAAACAGTGGGAGACGCGGCCTACTGATATTCGGCACTTGGGCGCTTGTGTATCCACTCGGTCTAGACATTGGAGCAGCTCCTAGTACCAAAAAGGTTGTGGGATTTTCACCCAAGGACATCCAAAGTGCCCACAGTGCTAGAACCAAGTATTTTCAGTATCCGATACAGTCATCCACGATGTACCTATGGAGCCACGACCCTAATGTCTTTAGGGCGTACAATGATGAGGTCACACATATACGAGATGCATGAGTCACACCATCAAATCATGCAGTAATCCCGCGCATACCGCGTGCTCATGTGGGGCACTCTGTCTCATAAGGAGTCTCGTAATGTCTCAGCCCAATGGCTTATGCTATGATCAAACATTTCTCATATCAAGCATACATATGATACGTATGGGTATGAATCATGGCATTGTACTAAGCATGTTATAAAGTAATGAACTATCCTTACAACGCAGATGGGCCTAGATGGCCTAAGTACGGGCCTATTAATGGGCCCTAGGGAGAGTTATAATGCGGACATGTAAACAACAATATTCTTACAATGTGGACGTCAAACCAACATTGCTCCCAAGGCATGGTCCGCCATAAACATCATTACATAACTCGTGGTAGAATCACACATTGTAATGGACTTGTGTACATCCCATTGGGCCTCGACCTATGGGCCTTAGATACATCAAATGGGCCTCACAACATGGGCCTCATATATATCAAGATGGGCCTCAATGGATGGGCCACAAATACATCCAGATGGCCTCAATAATGGGCCATATATATATCAAGATGGGCCTCAATGGATGGGCCACAAATACATCAATATGTATATAATATATATATATATATATATAAATGAATCACCTCAAAAGATCAACTAGACCGCACTCCAAATAACATTGGTAACAATGATTTCCACCATTAACATTCTCAAGGCCCACCGTATCATTTATACTCCATCTAATCTGATCATAAGGTCTTAAAGACATGGATTAAGAGGAAAAATAAATATCATATTGGTCCAAATTTCGTAGCCCAAGGGTTTAATGGTGGATGTCCAAACCCATTGTTTTCTATAATGTGGTCCACCTGACCCTAGATCTGTCTTATTTTTAGTCTCAAGCCTGTGAGACAAGCTGGCAAAATGGTTAGACGGTTTGGATGCAACACATGCATCATGGTGGGTCCCACTGTCCAGGTGTGAACGATGTGGATAGAACACATACATCATGGGGTCCACGCTGCATGGACACAGCCGCACACAAGGACCGGTAGGCGTAGATAAAACACTTACCTCATGGTGGGGTCCACACGTGTGGCCCACCATAATGTTTATCTGCCATCCAAACCATTAATAAGGTCACATGGACCCTGGATGCAAAGGAAAAACAAATTTCATATTGACCCAAAACTTCTGTGATACCCAAAAGTGTTTCAATGGCAGACGTTCAATCCACACTGTTTCCTGTAGTGTGGGCCACCCGAGCCATGTATACAGCCGATTTTTGGAGGGGGGCCCACTACCCTAAGGGGCCCACCAATGCACGGTGTTGATGCGCCAACACACCTCACGATGGGGCCCACGGTTAGGACGTGGGTCCCTGCCCGTTCACGCCAGAATGCAGGATGCCTGCGCATCTTCAGTACGGTCAGCAGCAGCAGCATGCTGCTGCTTCTCTTTTTTTGATTTGGGGTTTTTCTAAGGTTTTTCCTAGGCAGGGCCCACATCGTGAGGATCCACCCCGCCCAATGGCTCCTATGGCTCAAGACAAGCCAAACAAGCCTAATATTCGATATATTTTAGCTTATTAAAACATAAGGGTGAATTTCAATGGTAGACACACTGTTTGCTATACTATGGCCCACCAGAAAATTGGATTAGCTTCATTTTTCGGCTCAACGCCTAAAATGAGCTGGGGAACGGAATAGACGGTGTGGATTGGATCAATGCATCAGGGTGGAGCCTGTGTGAGCAGCCCACCCAAAAGCCTTAAAAATCCTTTTTTTTGTTGCTGTGTGAACCCACGTCCAACTTCCCTGGACGCTAGACGGACAACCTGAATATACAAATTCTTCAAGGTGGGTCCCACATGGACGTGGCCCACCTGATAGGATCCATTTGATATTCGTGTCTTCCCATCACCCTAAGGTAGGGCCCACATGGTTTGGACGGTGTAGATCCTACACGTCCATCAAGTGGGTCCCACAAAGGTGGATGACTTGGATAAAATGCATACATCAAGGGGCCAAAATCAAAAGAAAAGGGAGAGATAAAGAAAGAGATCGAGTGATGGAGGGACCCCAACACTATGGGCCCTCCCTTCCATAATTTAAAACATACATCAAGGTGGGTCCCAATACATATCAGGCCACCGATCAAAATCAACGGTGGAGATCCTTTCTCCAGCAAAATGTACGGTCTAGATGACCCTATTTATGCAAGGAAGATAAACATCATGATGGGGTCCATGGAGAATGGCCCCATCATGGAATGATCATGAGGATCAAGGTGGGCCATCGGCCACATGTAGGGTCCAAAGTGAGATCCATACCATCGATCGGTAGGCCTCACTTAGCCCATCATTAGAACATGAAAACTAGCCTATAGAAGCACCCTGTTTGATCTTCTTGGTCTGTTGGAATGCCGGTCTCCTTGTGCTTCACTTTGATGGAGGGTGATGAGAGTTGAATAGCTAGGATGAAGGATTTTTGGGGTGTGAAGTGGACCACACAAAACCACTTTTCTCTCATGGAATTCCTTAGACATGCACCACTTTCCTTACTTGGAAAATGTGTTGAGAAATGAGAGAGAGAGAGAGAGAGAGAGAGAGAGGGTTGTAATGTAATGCCCTGTGTTTTCAGGACCCGAGTATATGACTCGTTTCCCAAAAACCCGAGTGTTAACTTTAAAGGATGGTCAAATTCACGTATTTTTTTTCCCCTTATCAGAGTAAGCAGATGAGCGTAGAATGGACAAGTAAGCTAAAAGGGAAGTTTAAATTTTCATTTAGAATAGACAAGTGGTTGCCCATAATGACTTATACAAACCAATGTCCCCATTCTTACAAATACAAAATTGACATAATATTACATGTGAAACAAGGTAAACTGCAACAATATTGAATTGTAAAATCATGTAGCAACCCTTAGCAAATAGAATCATGCATCCTTGTCAACCATAGCCTGCTCCTCACCAATATACGGGGCCACCTGCACTACCTGTACGGTTGTATATTTGATGGATGAGTGGCCAGCTCAGTGTGAATTCCCCTCAAGATTACACACCGTCGCATTAGGTAAGCATAGTTATAAAACAACAAGGCAATCAAAACAATACATGATGCAATCTTTTTAAATGCATGGATGCATGAATGCACATCGGCCTGGGGATGCACATCCAGCCGGACTTGGGCTCGTCACCCATGCAAATCATCGACCTGGGAAAATCATCCAGTCGGACAGGGGTCGATAGTCGGTGGTCTGGGAGCTAGCGAAACGATACCCCGAAGATCCTAAGGGCACGTGCTACAGCATCCAGATTAGCCACCTGTCATCGCCAACATGCTATGGATGCATGATTAGCCAAACCGTTATTAGTCCAGTTACAACCAGTCAATTTTGATAAGCTCAAGGTCACTGCGGGGAGCTCAGAGCCCAGCGTAGGCCGACAGCTCGGGCATAGTGTCCCATTACCACCATCCCCAGCTCATGAGGCTACCACCTTAGGATGTTTAATGGAAAACCGTCGACTAGTGGTCAATTTATATTACAACATATGGGGCTTGCCATCGCATGGTTGCACAGTATAAAATCATCGAGCCCATATAGGAAAAATACCAGGACAAGGACACATACGGCGATATCAAGCAAGACACATAAGGCAAATATCAAAATAAGTCACATAAGGCGAGTATCAAAATCATGCAATAAAAGACCATCCTTGAAAACTGTTGGATATAACAACCCTGAATGGCAGGCCCATATCAATGGTTACTTTAAATCATCATTCAATAACCACTAAGCCGAAGGTCCATTACTATCACAACCTGTCGAGTTACATCCCAAGTATGGGTGTACACATATAGGTGGGGGTTTCCCACTTGGTGTACCAATTCAAGTTCCATAAGTAATCCACAAATAATTCATGAACAAATATATAGGATGAACATTAAACAGGCAATGTAGCAATTCAATTTCCACTAGCTAACACATGTGATTATAAGAGAGAGAGATATCAAATATAAATTTAAATAAAAACTATATCTTGAGCTAATGAGAAGATGGAAAGCTCAAGGGGAAGAATCATCACCTTATACTTTGAATCGCCTTCTAGTGTCGCTAAGTAATTGCACCCTTAGAATCGTATCCTATCAAAAATCATGAACTTGTACAATTAGATCCAAGTTCTACGTACTACCTAGGTTTAAGGTCATGGCCTAGGGTTTTGAATTTACTTATCTTAGGGTTTTGAATTTACTTATCTTAGGGTTTTGATGTAAAATTAGGATTTTCATCCTAGAGTTTAGTTCTAAGCTCATATTTCTGGGATTTGAACACTAATTAATGTAAAATTTATTTACCATGGTAACCTAGTAACTATAAGCTAATTATTAATATTAATGACAGTATTAATATTAGCTAACATGCTACTAAAAATCATTACGATGATAATTATCATTATAATCCACTATTTATAATAATATTTAAGAGTGACAAAACAAGACACCAGTATTTAGCAATGATATTATATTATTTTATTTTATTCTTGACTACCACAACTAATATTAGTATAGATCATTTACTAATGGCTAATCTTTACTAATATTAACAATCCTAACAGTACTAATGGCAATAATACAAAAATAATAGCCTAGTGTGGGTCTGAAGGGCTCATTAATATGGGAAATTGGGCCACTAGTTTGGCCTTGCCTAAGGCCCGAACTGGACTTAATCTTGGGCCTGATTTTAGGCCTGGACTGGGGCTGATTTCAACCCAAATCCAGGACTGTTCTCAGCCCAAAATGTGGCTCATGATAGGGGCTGCCCATGGCCCACATTACAGCCCAACTAAGGTTGATCTCAGTCCACAGATCTGGAACAGAGTTCGGCCCACTGCATTGTACAGTGAGGCCCATTGGAATTTGAAGTCAGCTGTAGCCCAACTTGAGATGGAGCAAGGCTGAAGTCAAGCCCAGATTGCAGCCCAAACTTTACTGACCACGGCCAAGTCCCTTTTGACTGGAATTGGGTCAAATCTCAGCCCAGTTTTGAGGCTAGTCTAGGCCCAGAACGTGGGCTAGTTTCAGCCCACCTCACGCACCAGCTGAAGGCTGGTATCATGGCCCAGCTGAGGCCTGTTTTCAGCTCAGTTTTGGGCTGGCATTCAGCCCAGATAATAGCCCAACTGGAGAGCCATTTTCAGTCTGTTGTACGGGCCAGAAAGGCCTGATTTGGGCTCCTCTCAAAGCCTGTTTTCAGCTTGATACAAGGGTCAATTTCAGCTTGATACAAGACCTGATGAAGTCCTTGTTTAGCTTAGATTGGAGTCTCAAGAGGAGATGGAGAGAAGGTTTACCTGACTCGGTTTGGCCTGGAGTTGGAACGTGCACACTCACACTCCCTTCTTTCTCTTTCTTTTCTTCTTCTATTTCTCTTTGCTCCCTGGTTCCTCTTTTTTTTTTCTTTCTCTTTTGCTGGAAACCCAGCGAGACACAAAGTGGCCCAACTCGGACCGCGGCTCGGTGTAGTTTGAACGAGGAAGATGACCGGGCTAAAATGGTGGATTGAGATATGGAGCTTCTTCCTCCAATCCGCTCCTTCTAGACGATTCGTGTGGGTCTTAGGAAGCTTCCAGACAAGCCCTTTTGAAGCTTGAGGAAGGTTTAGGTGATGGGTTCAAGGGTGGAAGGTGACGGTCGTTTTCTCTCGAACGGCTGCAAGAATAGAGAATGAGCTTCTGTTGCTCAATCCTCCCATGTTTATAACATAGCCTAGCCTTCTCCTGGTCCATCGGATTGACAACAAACGCTCCAGATTGGATTTGGTGGAAACCATTTTTGCACATGGCTGGTATTGCAAATACCGGTCGTGGTTTTGCTTCTCTGTGGGCGGGAATTCTCTCCCACGTAGAGAGCCATTGGATGGCTGAGATGGCTTCCTTTAGGACGACTAGGTTGGGCGGAGAGGAGATCATGCGGATCGTGCCAGCTGGAGTGGACAGTTCCATTTTCGGTATTTTTGTGTTTTTGGGCTGTTTTGCGCTGGTTCTCGTGTGCCCACACATGCCTAAAATTTAGTTCTGTTAGTTGGGTTTTGGTCAGCTCTACCTCCTTGATCAAATGGACGGTTTGGATCATTGATATGGCCCCTCATGGTGGGCCATTTCTTGATCAAACGGGGGAGGGAAAAACACAACGAGCCATGTTTTAAATGGCAGCGCAGTGGGAGGATTCCCATTTTCGGGAAATGGCGGGTCAGAGTCTGGTCTGACCACGCATGCCATTCGGTGTGCTGCTAGTGCACACGTGCTGTGTGCCCACTCTAAATCTAGAGGTAGGGTCCACCAACTCCTTGCCAAATCTACTTCATCCATTGAGTTCTAGAAGCTCCACTAACAGACCTTGGCCGTTGATCAGACTGATCTAAGGTCTCGGTGGGCCATACAGGTCGATTCCTAGCTTTAACGGTGGATTCTCATTGATCGAATGGTCAGATTGTTCTGAAATTGAACGTCAATGGCTAAAATAGTCCCTGGAATTTACCAGATGATTGGGTTCATATGTTGTAGGGACATGGGGTGAAAACCACTGTAATTTCAGTTTCATCATACACTGTTACCGCGTGTAGACAAGTTCTTTTCTATCTTGTTGTTCAAAATAGATGGGGTTCACTTGTGATGATCTTCCAAAAGATCCACTCCATTCACCGTCTTTGGCACGCCGTGTTAACCCATGGTCTAAAATTTGAAGTAGATCCAAACTTTAGGTGGGCCGCACGATCTGATAATGCATTAAATGGCATTTACTGTGAAATCTCATGCACCTTGAAATTTGAGTGAATTGAGATATTTTTCGAGAAGTCCTCTTTACTACTTGTAGTTGTATGATCCACTCTGTTCATTATGTTTAACATGCCTTGTTAGGAGTAAGGTCCAAAAATGGGGCAGATTTGTTGATCGAGTGAGCCGCACGGTATGTTTTAGCTTCAATGGATTATATAATGACATTCAAAAATATTTACGATGTTGCCATTCATTTCTCAACCAGCTTCTGACGTCCATTACGTTGAAGTGCGCCACCCGAATTTCTTAAATTGTGGCAAGCATTCTTCATTTTTCGTGCTCTTTCTCTTGGTCTAGTTTGGGCCCCGATCTCCCAAGGATGTCTAAGATGCTCCTTTAGTGGCTTGCACTCTCCGTAATTCAAAATAACATTTGTACACCTCCGATTGAAAAGTTACCAAGTAGTTGGGACTTAAACCCGAAGATCTCCACAATGACTGATTCATCCTGATATTTGGATGGTCCATTTGGCGAATCCAAACCTGATGGACGGTCAGGTGACTTGTTAAAAATAAGGAAGCTTTATGGTTAGCACTCTAACCATGCATATGGGTGGATGTATGGTCAGTTTTGTGAATAGGTAAACACAAAGTGGGTTTCCCGAGTGATTAGGGGTAAGAATTATATAACGTTAGATTCGAGTGACTTTCTTATACATGAAAGTTTCTCAGATTCTGATTCTAATGGTGGGTTAAGCATTTTCATATGGTGTGAATAAGATGGACGGATCAGAATCTTGATATGATAAGTGTACGGATAGATGTAGAGGTCAAGTAGTTGATTTACTGTGATCTAAGGCCTGAAATTCGACGTGTACGGTTAATTTTTGGTAATTAGCCATGGTATAAAATTTTACATTAAACGGATAGTGAAAACCACGTGATCTAGAATCAAGTGGCCTAGGCAATGGCGTTTTCGTAATTATTACTGATATGAGAGTTTTGTGAAATCTAATGGCTCCACATGGTTTTAGGCGTGCTTCTAAGCAATTCTTAGAAAAGAATGTATATCTAAATTGTTATGGATAGGGCGTTATTTGTCAATTCCTTTAAGGGAAGACACATACGTTAGATCTCATGACAGAGAGTCTTACCTTGAAGTCTATGGTTAGATGACTTGATCTATGAAAGAGGATCATTCCTAATGGTTCAATTTTTTGTTGGGGAATGGATGTAGGGTTAGGATAGCTAAGTTGGTTCGTACACATGTACGTATCAAGTTAAACTTCATGGTAACACTCGAGGACTTTCAATACTTGGGTATTGAAAAGATCAGGTTGTTACATGTAAGGAGAGAGAGTGATAGGTGGTGGATGTGAAGTGAGTGATGGATGTGAGGTGAGTGATGGGTGAGGTGAGAGACTTGTTGACTTTTGGGGTTTGCTTAACTTGTGGAGAAAGAAAGCATGGGTTGCTCTTGTACTTGACATGAGGTGATTGATTGATTGATTTGAGTGGTTGATTGATGGGCATGATGTGGAGATTCTCTTGGGATTACAAACGAGCGACGTTTTCTTCGAAATAAATGCCGGCCCACACCCCCTGCCAGGGTATCGGATCGGTACGCAAGATGCGGCGTTGGAACCGCGATGATGGTGCAGTCGCAATGGTACAAGTCTTGGATTAAGCCGACTCAAATCTACAGGACATGACTCAGGGTCGTACGCAAATATCGATTATAAGTCGCGGGTTGCTGAAATTCGCCAAAAAGGATCGCAGAAGTCGACGGAACAGTATAGATTAGGATACGGGTCTTACAGCTCTCCCCACCTAATAAAAATTTTGTCCTCAAAATTTATACTACCATCGCACTAAGTATAACTCATAAGGGAATATGGAACATAACATCATATATAATCAAAACACAACATAACATCATAATCAAACACCAAGAGATGGGGATAATGCCCACAAATCTCAAGCTCTAACTCCCAAGACGCATCATTCATGAGCAATCTAGTAAGACGGTGTAAGGGCTAAGTCACATGAATTGTCGACGACTACTCCTGATGACTAAAGGTCCCGCTGGGTGGCATAAAATCTACCCTAGGCCTGCTGGGGAGGTGCAGGTCCCCTCTAAGGTCTCTGCTGCTGCGGGGGAGGTCCCGGAGGGTGGTGCTGTGGTCGCTGCTGCTGTTGTGGTGGCTGTCACGGAGGTGGATGCGATGCCTTCGGCTACTGCTGCTGCGGATGGGGACACTCATGCACGCGATGTCCTGTCCTACCACATATAAAGCAGGTACCTGTGAACAGTCCCAAAGGTGGTGCTGGGGGTGCCACTGGTGTTCGGAATGCTGGGCGAGTCGTGCGCCACTGCTGTAAACGATGCTGCTGGTGGGAACTACCAGAGGGCACCTTCCTTTTCTGATCTCCTCTCAGGTCACGGGCCCTCTGCAAACTGGCCCAATCTGACTCATAGATCTAGGCCCTCTCCACAATATGCTCAAATGTCGAAAGCATGTGTTCGATCACACGGCTCCTGAGGGCAGGACACAAGCCGTTCTCAAAACGGTGGCCCTTCCACCCCTCATCATCAACAAGATACATCACGAATCTCGATAGTGCGACGAAACGTGCCTCATACTGGGACACAGTCATATCCCCCTGGACCAGAGTCTCAAACTCTAATGCGCGTTGCTGGTGCACATGCTCGGGAAAGAACTTCCGGTCGAACTGGACTACAAAGTCCTCCCAGGTCCACACGAAATCGGCCACTACTAATTAGGTGACAGATGCCCACTAATGCTGAGCCTCACCCTAGAGAAGAAATAAGGCTAATCGGACTCGCTGCCGGGTAGTACATCTCATGGTGTCGAATATCTTCTCCACCTTGGAGCACCATATCTTTGCTGCAGTAGGCTCTGGCTCGCCTCGAAAATGCGAGGGATCGTGCTGTCAGAAGTCCTCGAGAAGGGCGCTTGCACGCTCATGCTTAGCCTCGTCTGGTGTTATAGTGGGACGCTTGCTCTGCCCCTGAAGAATATCGGTCATCACCTACAACATCTATTAAAGCTGGGCGGCACTCACAAGTATGGTCGGATCCGCACCGGTCTCAGGTAGATGAGTGGCCTCCTCAGGCTGGAAAGTAGGAATATCCGGTGGTGGAGCGGGTGTAGCAAGTGGTGGAGCGGGAGTCGCAGTTGGTGGAGCGGGATTCGCTCAAGTCGCTCTTCTAGGCATAATGTCCTACAGGAAGGAATAAGGGCCTATCATCATTGGGCACTCTCGAATGTACACGCGATTGGAGGTATATCAGGAAGTTTCTAAATTATTCGAATTCAGGAATCTAATTGTTCTAAGTTCGCAACAATCATACAGTATAAGGTAGCTATCAACAGATATGTGATGTTTTCTTCATGTATTCTCAAGTTATGCTTTGATACCAACTTCTGTCACACCCCAAACTCAGAAAACGGGCTCACAAAATTTTCGATCGTCGAATCCGGTACCGACAGCCTCCATAGTGCCCCATTCTAGGATCCCGGCACTCACATGCCAGATTTCGATCCTGGGATCCTACAAGGTGGTTTTTTAGTATGATTTTTTTTATAATAGAGCATAACTACAAGCATAACCAAGTCACAAAACAATGTCACCACATATCCACTATATCAAAAACTTTAAGCACAATGTGGAAAGGAAAATACAGGGTGATCAAAAACTCTAAAATGATCTGATGTGCGCTCCTGCTTCGGCGCTACTGCGATCAAATACAACCTGCACGCAACGGTCGTGCATAAGCTGACAAAAGCTTAGAGGGTGGTGTAAGTGTGTGCGCAAGGCAAGCGCCAAGTGTACAATATCAGAGTAATGCGGAAATATGCGGTAAGTTCATGAATGCTATCAGCTGTACCAAAGCTATGTGATGCAAGGCATGAATGCTATCGATCATGCTAAGGCCATGCGATGCGAGGCCTATGTAGCCAAATGTCATATGTGAGATGCAAAGCAAGCATGCCAGTACTCATCAAGTACACATATCAGTACAGTTCCTCTCTGGGATATCACCGGAGTCTAGTACACTCCACACTGACTGCTGCCTCCCTAGCCGCACAGCCCAGTGAGCGAAATAGACCTCACTACCCACCTGACTATTAGTCTGCCAATATCTACCCAGCTCATCGATAGCGGACTCATTTGCGAGCAAGTCAAACTCAGCTTAGCTTATAGCCCCCTCACTCGGGTGGATAAGGCCACACCCCCTTCCAACCAACCACGACACAGTGGGAGACGTGGCCTACTGATATTCGGCACTCGAGCGCTTGTGTGTCCACTCGGTCTAGACATTAGAGCAGCTCCTAGTACCAAAAAGGTTGTGGAATTTTCACCCAAGGACATCCTAAGTGCCCACAGTGCTAGAACCAAGTATTTTCGGTATTCGATACGGCCATCCACGATGTACCTGTGGAGCCACGGCCCTAATGTCTTTAGGGCGTACAATGATGAGGTCACACATATGCGAGATGCATGAGTCACACCGTCAAATCATGCAGTAATCCCACGCATACCGCGTGCTTATGTGAGGCACTCCGTCTCATAAGGAGTCCCGTAATGTCTCAGCCGAATGGCTTATGCTATGATCAAACATTCCTCATATCAAGCATACATATGATGCGTATGGGTATGATCATGGCATTGTACTAAGCATGTTATAAAGTAATGAACTATCCTTATAACATAGATGGGCCTAGACGGCCTAAGTACGGGCCTATTAATGGGCCCTAGGGAGAGTTATAATGCGGACATGTAAACAACATTATTCTTACAATGTGGACGTCAAACCAACATTGCTCCCAAGGCATGGTCCGCTATAAACATCATTACATAACTCGTGGTAGAATCACACATTGTAATGGACTTGTGTACATCCCATTGGGCCTCGACCTATGGGTCTTAAATACATCAAATGGGCCTCTTAACATGGGCCTCATATATATCAAGATGGGCCTCAACGGATGGGCCACAAATACATCCAGATGGCCTCAATAATGGGCCTTATATATATCAAGATGGGCCTCAACGGATGGGCCACAAATACATCAATATGTATATAATATATATATATATATATATATATATATATATATATATATATATATATATATATATATTATATACATAAATGAATCACCTCAAAAGATCAACTGGACCGCACTCCGAATAACAGTGGTAACAATGATTTCCACCATTAAAATTCTCAAGGCTCACCGTATCATTTATGCTCCATCTAATCTGATCATAAGGTCTTAAAGACCTGGATTAAGAGGAAAAATAAATATCATATTGGTCCAAATTTGGCAGCCCACAAGGGTTTAATGGTGGACGTTTAAACCCATTGTTTTCTATAATGTGGTCCACCTGACCCTAGATCTGTCTTATTTTTAGTCTCAAGCCTGTGAGACAAGCTAGCCAAATGGTTGGACGGTTTGGATGCAACACATGCATCATGGTGGGTCCCACCGTCCAGGTGTGAACAGTGTGGATAGAACACATACATCATGGGGTCTACGTTGCATGGACGCAGCTGCACACAGGGGGCGGTAGGTGTAAATAAAACACTTACCTCATGGTGGGGTCCACACGTGTGGCCCACCATAATGTTTATCTGCCATCCAAACTGTTGATAAGGTCACACGGACCCTAGATGCAAAGGAAAAACAAATTTCATATTGACCCAAAACTTCTGTGATACCCAAAAGTGTTTCAATGGCAGACGTTCAATCCACATTGTTTCCTGTAGTGTGGGCCACCCGAGCCATGTATACAGCCGATTTTTGGAGGGGGGCCCACTGCCCTAAGGGGCCAACCAATGCACAGTGTTGATGTGCCAACACACCTCACGGTGGGGCCCACAGCTAAGATGTGAGTCCCTGCCCGTTCACGCTAGAACGCAGGATGCCTGCGCATCCTCAGTTCGGTTAGCAGCAGCAACATGCTGCTGCTTCTCTTTTTTTGATTTGGGGTTTTTCTAAGGTTTTTCCTAGGTGGGGCCCACATCGTGAGGATCCACCCCGCCCAATGGCTCCTATGGCTCAAGACAAGCCAAACAAGCCTAATATTCGATATATTTTGGCTTATCAAAACATAAGGGTGAATTTCAATGGTAGACATACTGTTTGCTATATTATGGACCACCAGAAAATTAGATTAGCTTCATTTTTCGGCTTAACCCTAAAATGAGCTGGGGAATGGAATAGACGGTGTGGATTGGATCAATGCATCAGGGTGGGGCCTGTGTGAGCGGCCCACCTAAAAGCCTTAAAAATCTTTTTTTTGGTTGTTACTGTGTGAATCCACGTCTAGCGTCCTTGGACGCTGGACAGATGACGTGAATATACAAATTCTTCAAGGTGGGTCCCACATGGACGTGGCCCACATGATAGGATCCATTTGATATTCGTGTCTTCCCATCACCCTAAGGTAGGCCCACATGGTTTGGACGATGTAGATCCTATACGTCCATCAAGTGGGTCCCGCGAAGGTGGATGACTTAGGTAAAATGCATACATCAAGGGGCCAAAATCAAAAGAAAAGGGAGAGAGAAAGAAAGAGATCGAGTGATGAGGGACCCCGACACTATGGACCCTCCCTTCCATAATTTAAAACATACATTAAGGTGGGTCCCAATACATATAGGGCCACCGATCAAAATCAACGGTGGAGATCCTTTCTCCACCAAAATGTATAATCTAGGTGACCCTATTTATGCAAGGAAGATAAACATCATGATGGGGTCCATGGAGAATGACCCCATCATGGAATGATCATGAGGATCAAGGTGGGCCATCGGCCACATGTAGGGTCCAAAGTGAGGTCCATAACATCGATCGGTAGGCCTCACTTGGCCCATCATAAAAATATGAAATCTAGCCTATAAAAGCATCCACCGTTCGATCTTCGGTCCGTTGGAACGCCAGTCTCCTTGTGCTTCACTTTGATGGAGGGTGATGAGAGTTGAATGGCTAGGATGAAGGATTTTTGGGGTGGGAAGTGGGCCACACAAAACCACTTTTCTCTCTTGGAATTCCTTAGACGTGCACCACTTTCCTTGCTTGGAAAATGTGTTGAGAAATAAGAGAGAGAGTGAGGGTTGTAAAGAGAGAGAGTGATGGGTGATGGATGTGAGGTGAGAGACTTGTTGACTTTTGGGTTGCTTGACTTGTGGAGAAAGAAAGCATGGATTGCTCTTGTACATGATATGAGGTGATTGATTGATTGATTTGAGTGATTGATTGATGGGACATGATGTAGAAATTCTCTTGGAATTGCAAACGCACGGCATTTTTCTTCAAAATAAATGTCGGCCAACATCTCCCTGTTAGGGTATCGGATCGATATGCAAGACGCGGCATTAGAACCGCGGCGATGGTGTGGTCGTAATGGTACAAGTATCGGATTAAGCCGACTCAAATCTACAGGATACGACTCAGGGTCGTGCACAAACATCGATTATAAGTCGCGGGTTGCCAGAATTCGTCGGAAAGGATTGTGGGAGTCGACGGAACTGTATGGATTAGGATACCAGTCTTACATCAGGTGGGCCCCATATCAGTATTTTATGAGCTGATCTGTCCGTTGGGCCACTTCTACAAGGATCCAATGGCTAAAATTTTATGTGTACGGTTACTTTATGGTCTTCAAGGCAGATATAAAGTTTTGAACCAAACGGATGGTGGGAATCTTGTGATCTTACATTTAGGTCAATTTTCAGGCTTTCCTATCTTCAATCACTTGATTTTCTCGGATCTTTGGCATGTGAATTCTTTAATCCCAGTCTTCTAAGATCCATCCCTTGCCTTGGTAATTCTTGAGCATCAAATCTATACTTTTAGCACCCTTTTTCAACCCAAGCTCCTAAATTCACCTTCAACAAAAACATGACTAAAATAGGATGTTAAGCATTATCATGTTCATAAAACCAAGTAATAACTAGGGTCAATATACAATATTTGACCATCAACACAAACGGAGCAAGTAAATCAAATCTTATAAGATATGCTTCATAGTTGCATTCTTGACTTCAAGGGAAATAGGGATGATCACCTTCATTTAGTAGAATTTTCCTACAACAATAGTTTTCAATCCAGTATCGGCATAGCATCATTTAAAACTTTATACAAAAGACCTTGCAGATCACCTAACTATTAGACTGAGGTAGATGAAAGAACATTGTTGAGACCAAAACTAGTGCAAGAGACATCTGAGAAAATTGTCATCATCAGGGAATGTCTACGTGCTGCTCAGAGTCGCCAGAAGAGCTATACTAACAATCGCCGAAGAGAACTGGAGTTTGCCATAGGAGACCATGTATTCCTGAACGTATTTTTGATGAAATGAATCATGCGATTCGGGAAGAAAAGAAAATTGGTACCACGCTACATTGGATCATTTGAGATCTTGCAGAAAATTGGCCTCGTAGCATATAGACTGGCCTTACCTCCTCAACTTTTTAGCATCCACTGCATATTTCATGTATTTATGCTTCTAAAGTATGAGAGAGACACATCACATATCATTAATTGGGAGCTGTTAAAAATCTAAAAGGATGTCCAACTGATTCACATCCTCGACAAAAAGGAGCAAGTGCTTCGAACAAGAATAATACCACTCGTGAAGATTCAGTTAGGGCATCATGATGATGATAAAGCTAGCTTCATGTGAACGAGATGATCAAATCTGAGAGAAGTAACCTCACATCTTCATATTTTAGGTATGTTAAATATTGGGGATAAAACTTTGAATCTTACACTTCATGTAACAACCTAAATTTTTTCAATAGTGAGAACCAAATCCCACTGTTCTCTTTCATGTGACCCACTTGAGTTTTGGAATAGCCTCATTTTTGGGCCCATGTCCTAACATGGGTAGAAAAAGCTAATGGATAGAGTGGATTTATAACGGCATCATAGTGGGGCCCACCAAATAAAAAACTGTACTGACGTGCGGAAGCACGTCATCACCCAAACCCACGCATCCTGATTTTCTCTCCCCACCTCCTTCTTCTTCGTTTCGTAGGAGGCGGCCTTGGACCCACAACCACTTCTCTACCTCCATTGTAATGAGACCTCAACCAATCTAAACCGTTCATTCTGTGGGTCCTACCAATCGAACCCAACATATTAAAAACAATGTGCAATGTTGGTATGGAACTGGAGGAATCTAAGTCCCTCTCCTCGTTGCATGTCGCCATGAAACCTTTATACAAATTGATTTTTCTCTCACCCCATTACTTCTTTGTTCCTTTAAATTAGAAAGAAAGAGAGAAGAGGAAAAGTTAAGCAACAGAGAGAGAGAGAGAGAGAGAGAGAGAGAGAGAGAGAGAGAGAGAGAGAAACAGAGAGAGATCTAGATCGAGATTGGATTGGATTCGGGCCGTGTCTGAGTTGGTTCCAATCATCCAACTTAGTTAAGGTAGTTGATCCCACTCGATCTGAATTTTTATTATTTCTTTCATTTAATATTATATATATATATATATATATATATATATATATATATATATATATATATATATATATATATATATATATATATATTATAACAATAATTTAGAAAATTATTGTATAATATTAATCTATAAATTTTTAGTAATTTATATATTTTTTATTTTGTTGTAATATATACAGACTTTAGTAAATTGAATTAATATATTAAGATTTGATTAGGAATCAACTAAACTCTTAGGGTTATAAATTAATTTTAAAATTAATTCAATCAATTAAATTTTAGTAATTAAAATTTAGTATAAATTTTTTTATATTGGTTTTGTTAAATTAGAATAAGATATGAATTAATTTTTAAAAAATTGAACTAAATTTTTTATTAAGTAAATTTAAAGATAGTTAATTATGAATGTGAAAATTATTAATTTAATTAAATAGTAATAAATTTCATTAATTTAAGTTTAATTGAGTCTTGGCTGAATATAATTTTTGAAGTCTTGATTAATTGATTTAATTTGAATTAAAATCTGATTATATGTGTGAAATGTTAATTCATTTACATTCATTAGGACAAATGTATACGGCGTATGAGTATAATTATGTGCCCGGACATATGTCAGAAGTAAAACTAGAGCAATAGTTTAACCATCTAACGTATAAATGGATCCATTACCATGAGGTACTGATGTGTGGGTGTTAATACAACGTAACTATATACTGAGTATGATGTTGTAATTAATGATGAATATTTATTTGGTTATTTATGTAGATTCATGGATAGTATCACATGAATATTATATTTGTATTATATGTACTTGATTTTATCATAAATTATGTTGTTTACTTTTATTTCAAATTTATCTATTTGCTTAATGAAGTATGTAAAAATTTATAAATTTCAGATTTGTGTATGAAACAATCCTATTGAGTTATTATACTCACGTTAATTTAAATGATATAGGTGTCGATTTAGACTATTTCAAGTAGGCGGGCATTTATTATTAGTTTGCATTGTTATTATATTTGGTTTGAAATTTCAAATGTTAATGTAATAAGTTAAGTGATCTACTTTAAGTAGCCGTTGAAGTTGTAGATGATATGGTACAATGTTCTTTAATTAGCTTTGGCGTTAATAGTTATATTTCTTTAACCTGAATGTATAAAGTTTTGTGAAATTAAATATCTACTTGTGCATTAACGATAATGTATTAATTATGCTTGGAATTTGGATATTTAGTAGCCTTAATCAAGCACTCGAATTCTAGAGTGTGACAGCTTTGGATCAAGGTACTGTATTGATTTTGGCATCCCACCAAATAAAAAACAAATTCGAGCGACCAACAATACCATCCAATCCATTCATTTGATATGCCTCATCAAAATGGAAGCTTGACTGAAAAATAGAAGTATTTAAAATCCTAGGCAGGCCATGCTACATGTAATTAAAGGTTTTAGGTGTGTGTGTGTGTGTGTATATTTGAGGTAGTCTACCTGAGTGTTGAATCGGCTCAATTTTGGGATCAAGATCAAAAATTGAGGTGGTACACCTGATGGACAGAATGGATTTAGTAGAAGTTATGTCATTTCCTTGTGTTGGAGAAAGTAACCCGGTTGGTACACTCAGGGTATTCTTATTTCATACTTTGCCTGTATATGACACTTGATAGGCAGAAACTTAAAAATGATACACAGGGCATATATCAACTATAACTAAACCAGATAAACGGTAGAACCTATTGTCTCTAATTTACAAGAAAAGAATAAGACTTGAGCAGCCTTACCCACATATATGAACCCTTGTTTATTGAAATAATACAATTAGATTTTTCACTTTTAACCATCCAATAAGTATTCTCCAATCTAATAACTAATTAGTTGAATAACTATAGTTTTAGGTTCATAATACATCTAATGCAGCGCACATAGTTATTCAACGTCAGCCATTTGCAAGTAATTTTAAAATGCCTGTGTATCATCAGTTGCACACGAGTATCAAAGTTTTCCTCTTAGATAAGCATATTTTGGAAATATTGGAAGCAAACTGGTCACTGTGGCAAAATCAGTCAGTCCACGCATGGGCTTTTTGGGGCCATGGTGATATAGTTTTATTAATTTTATTTTTTTTAATCATTTTAGGATATGAGCTAAAAATGAGGCTGAGGCTCTAGTGGATCCCACCACATGAAGCAACGGTGATAATAACGCCCATTGTTTAAAAACTTTCTTAAGGGCCACTATGATATTTATTTACCATAAAACCCTAAAGCCGTACATCACAGTGGTACCAAGTAACTCAGTTCGCTAAATTAAATTTTTGGGCCCATTGGTGATATATGTGTCTTATCCATGCTGTCCATCTATTTTTCAGCTCATTTTAGGACTTGAGACCAAAATTGAAGCTCATAAAAACCTCAACTAGACCACACTATAGGAAACAGTGGAACTTGAATGCCTACCATCGAAAACTTCTTGGAGGCCACAGAAGTTTTGGATCAGGTTGATATTTGTGTTTTCTCTTCATCCATGTTTGTGTGAACTTATGAACAGGTTGGATGACAAATAAACATCACTGTGGGCTCTGGGAGGGTTTCAATGATGGACATCATTATTCCCACTGTTTCCTGTGGTGTGGTCCACTTGAACTTTGGATATGCTTCAATTTCTTAATCATGCACTAAAATGAGTTGGAAAGTCAGATATACGGCATTGATAAGACGTATACATAGCAGTTGGGCCCCACAGAGTTTACTCAGTGCGCAATCTGCTCTCCCTCTAGGCGGGGGCAGTACGCAGTCTGCTTTCCGGAAATATTCATATTGAGTTTTTGCCAAAAGGTCATCATCCATCATGTATGATTGAAACATACTTCAGATCCACCGGTTATGATGCCATGTATGCTACAACAGCTCTTGGAGTTTCTGTAGCCAACCTCATCTACAGAACTCAAATGACACGAAATAGAACAGTGGGACCCCAGGTGATGTGTGGACAACATCCAATGTAACCCAACCATGATGGTCAAACTCCTCAAAAATCAGCTGATCTAACCATCAGGTGGGCCACATCCTAGGAGAAATATAAAATGGCCAGAAAACCTCCAAAGTAGCTCACCTGATAGTCAGATTAGCCTAATTTCTAAGCCTACCCGTTCTCGTGGTCAATCCAATCTTTTGAAAGAGTTAGATTCCATACCACGTGATTTTGGGGTTTTTTCGCCTCTCTACATTTTTTTTCTAACGGTGTGTCCTACACCTGATGATTGAATTGCCTGATTTTAGCACCGGGTTCTGGGATGAACCTGCTCGATGAGTTAGATAAACATATATCAAGATGGCCCCACAACAATGAGACAGCACCAGAAACGGATTGGCTACTCCCCCTGCCATCAGCCAGTGGCTGGTGTCGGTGCTTTGTGGGCCCCACCATGATGTATGTGTTTCATCCATGCCGTTCACCCATTTTTATAGATCATTTTAGGCTTGATCCCAAAACTTGGAGGGATATAAATCTCAGGTGGACCACACCAAAGAAAACAATAGTGATTGGATATCCACCATTAAAATCCTCCTAAGGCCCACTGTACTGTTTATTTGACATCCAATCTGTTGATTAGGTCATACAGACCTAGATGAAAGGGAAAAAAAAATATCATCTTGATCCAAAACTTTTATGGGCCCCAAAAAGTTTTTAATGGTCGACATTCATTCAACATTTTCTTTTTCCTGTAATGTGCTCCACTTGAGATTAGGACATATCTCATTTTTGGTCTTATGTACTAAAATGATCTATAAAAATAGATGGACGGAATGGATGAAATACATACCTCATGGTAGGGCCCACAGAGCACCGACAATCAGCCATCGGCGGGTGGCAGGTCGTTTCCGACAGCACCATGTGAAAAAAGTTTAGGGTACCCTTATATTATCTTGTTGAAAAATTAAAGCTGCTTTTTTATTCAACGTCGGTCCCACGCAGAGAGCTGAATCGGTCGGGAACAGATTGGCTACTCCCCCTGACACCAGCCATTGGCTGGTGGTCGGTGCTTGTGGGGCCCACCATGATGTATATGTTTCATCCAAGCCGTCTATCTATTTTTATATATCATTTTATGATGTAAAATGATGTAATAGAAAAAATGAATTATATCTCAATCTCAATTGGACCACATTACAAGAAACAATGTTGAATGAATTTTGACCATTAAAAACGTTCTGGGGGCTATAAAAGTTTTGGATCAAGCTTATATTTATTGTTTCCCTTCATCTGGGTCTTTATGACCAAATCAACAGATTGGATGTCAAAAAAACAGTACATTGGGCTTTAGGAGGATTTTAATTGTGAATATCCATTCATTATTTTTGTCCTGTGGTGTGGCCACCTAAGAAATATATCCCTATCATTTTTTGTATCAAGCCTTAAAATAATCTGTAAATATAGATGAACGGAATGGATGAAACAAGTAAATCATGGTGAGGCCCACAAAGCACCGACCACCAGCCACGGGGCTGGTTTTCGGGGGAGTAGCCAATCCATTCCCGAATCGGTCATGTCCGTTAGGAAGCGGATTGGCTGTTGTACCACACACAAGCTATATAGCTGTTGCAATTATGTGTCGAGACGAGCGCTAACACTCATTGAGCTTCGAGTTATACGAATGGTTCAAAGGAGATTAAAGTTACATGGCCCCACAGTTATATATTTATTATATCTATACCTTTCATTTATTTTTAGAGAACATTTTCAAACATTATCCAAAAAAATGAATCATATCCAAAGATTAGGTGGACCACACCACAAATAGCAGGAGGTAATGATTTTCACCGTTAAAACATTCATAGGGCCCACCATAACTATCAAATTTGTTCATAAGGTCACAAAGACCTGGATGAAGAGGAAAAATAAATTTCATATTCATCCAAAACTTTTGTGACCCCAAAAAGGGTTTCAATGGTAGACATTCAATCCCCCACTGCTTTTTGCAGTGTAGTCCACTTGATAGTTAGATCTATCTTATTTTCTGTCTCAAACCTTAATACGAGCTTACCAAATGGATGGATGGTTTAGATATAACACATACCTCATGATCGACCCACAGAACGTGCTGACATAAATACACCAGCTATATAGCTGTGCGAGGTATACTAGCCAATCCACTTCCAGTCGGGTAACACGAGTTCTGCCAGGATGTGACAGTGGGCCCTACTTTGATTCATGTATTTTATAACCCCCACCGTTCATTGTTTACGAAACGAAGCGTATCAAAATCTCCGGTGGACTACACCACAGGAGATATCGGTGATTTACTGTCAAAAGCTTCTTATGAGCCACAAAAGTTTTAGATCCGGCCTATATTTGTTTTTTCCTTTCGTCTAGCTATGTGTGACTTTATCAATAAGTTGGAGGGCGGGCTGAAAAAGATTAAGTTGAACCTTTTGAAGTTTTTTTCGGTGTCCATTTAATCGCAATAGTTTTTGTGGTGTCTTCTACCTGAAATTTGGTTCCGCTGCTTTTTCGAAGCTGAAAAAAAATAAAAAAAAATAAAAAATGGACGCTTGGATGTACCAGATATGCATTGAGGTGGGCCCCACGGTCACGGCCTGACTGAACTGTGTTACCGGTTACCACGACCTGACCGAATCTTCCCCCCACGACACATCCATCCAGAAGTGATCCGCGCGAGTAAGAATGGAGATGGGGCATCGCAAGTGACATGTACCATGTGTTTGCGAGATCTGAGCCATTCATTAATCATTGGCAAACGGTCTACACGACAACATCATTCGATGTACGCTTGTTGCCTACCTAATGGGTAGACTGGTTTTTTTCTCGATACTCCTTGTTCGATTGTTGGATGTAACAGGAGCATTGAAAAGGAGTTCATTGAATAGAACTTGGGCACCTTTGGAAGTGTCGGTAGGACCCGAAAAATAATCATGCTCAGGAAGCTTCATTTAATAGAGTTATTCTTTTCAGGGTGCCCTGGTGAGCTTCTACTCATTCGGTGTGACCATTTTTCGGATTGTACCAACACTTTCAATCCTTCATGAGTATGGCTGAAGTTGATAAATAATTGGAAAAAATGGTATACTCGTATAGAAGCACAACATGACCTTTTAAAGAGACATGCTAGAATTTATAAGTTTATCAACCTTTCCTTGTACGAATATCCAACCAATATTTTTCTCCTTATAGCAATTTAACCTTCTAGAGTTGATCAACTAATACCTTACATTTTGGATGCAGCCTCATGGGTCCGACAATAATGGATATTTGTGCCTTTACCCATCTTTCCGCCTTTTGGTGAACTCATCTATCCTAGTTTTTCCCTAAAGGATATACATTATTTCATTCTTCTGGGTAAAACCAACAAGGCCTACTCCACTTTCATGGCTTTTCAATGCAAACCTTACGACGAAGTTAATGATTAAGAGCATACACCTTCCCTTTTGATGTAGATCTACTGATATTTTCTCTATATGGGTGTCTTTCAGATTACAAAGGAATACATTTATCTGGCTGATGCACTTGCTCAAGGACATTAGCTTGCCCTTGCTCCGTTTATACTTGGCAATTTGTATCACAATATATTTGAAGCAACCACCAAGGGTTTCTACTATTCTTGCGGACCTATCTAACTTGTTCAAATGTGACTTTATAAGTGTTTTGGGGCAATTTTTGTCAAGTCCATTTCCAGTGATTTGGATTTCACTTCTTTCGCCACGGTAACATCATTTACCATAAAATTAATCATTCTTTGGCCAAATGCATAAACTTCTTCATATCTCTTAACCCCGATAAACCCAACCACTCTTTCTGTCCATTCAATGATAAAGAATTCAATCTAACCTGGTTCACAGGAGAGCATGAGTCGACCGATATCCAGATGGGTAGTCCCATAGATAAAGCTTGAAAAAGCTAATTAATTTGCAGAGACCTTCCATATGGTAGCATAATAAATAAACGTGTTAATGTCAAGGCTGGGATCAAGCAATAC
Source organism: Magnolia sinica (assembly GCF_029962835.1). Lineage (NCBI taxonomy): Eukaryota > Viridiplantae > Streptophyta > Magnoliopsida > Magnoliales > Magnoliaceae > Magnolia > Magnolia sinica. Next base: position 57,129,438 of record NC_080582.1, read on the forward strand.
TGCCCCAATCTTCTTGCTCACCATTTCGCTTTAACCCAAGGGATTCCTTATCTGTTTATTTATCAATATTATAATCAGCTCTGAATCATCGGCTAGTTGTTGATTCGATTAGTATATTCAATACCCTCCACAATAATTTCTATGATGTGAGCTTCGCTTTTATGCTTCCTCTCTTTTCCAGTTGTCCCCAACAACTATCTCCATTTTACCATCGGTGAAAAAAATTACTATAGGACATTAGTCAGTGAGTCTCATAATTTAATCATTGGTCGCCTCTCTCATTCTTCATTCAAAGTGGAGAAATCGATGACCGATAAGAAAAAGCAACAACAAAAGGTAAAAAGTCGACAACACCTTAGTCAGCTATATCTCCCGTTCAAATTGGAAGATGCAATCAAAGAAGATGACATCAGTTGCATCAACCATTCTATCTCCAACACCAATAAGGGCGGTCGAACGTACTCCTTTTACGTTAATAAGAACATTTGAGCCAACTCCACCTGGACCAAAGCATCGGAAGACTACAATCATGGGTCCAATCAAAGTTGTTCCATCAGCTTCATCAGTTCAAGCATCTCCGACGCCTCCAACTATCTTGAAGATTTCAGAACTTGGACCTCTTTCAGCCCCTCTTCATATCTCTTGTTACTTCTGGCCATTCTTCTCCAAAATTTTCAAGTATTTCTTCTTTGGTTAATATTATCGCAAACTTCAAAAAATATTATAAAACCAAGTTTTGACTGGGTGTTCCTCCTTCACAATACTTTTAGAAGATAGAAGAGGCATATAAAAGACATAAGGATGCTCACTTCAATAAAGCATTTAATAAATGACAAAAAGAAAAGGAAAGATTGAATAATCCCAATATTCCTTTTGATCATTTTCTCAAATTATATCGATCCAATCCTCCTCCTTTCCCATGTTCCAATCGATCTCTGGCTTTGGTTGTCGATCCCACCTAAATTTCACTAGCGGTTGATAGATTTTCTACTATCATTATTCAATTCAATTTAAGTGGATATTGTTTATAATCTTTTTCTTTTAAATATTTTTATATTCCAATGTTCCTTCTATTTCTGTCCTTTTCTTTTTCACAGTGACCAAGGAACCCTCGGCATCTGAGAGAACTTATTTTTGCATGGCCTCCTCCGGGCAAGACAATGATCTTGGTTACTTCGGTCAATGCAAATCAGTCTCCCACAAAAACTTGATTTTTCTAACTCTGAAGAGACCACGAGTGACATTCATCATCCAGGAAGTCAAACAGAAAGTCATATTCAGGAAGAGGTAATAACGTATTGGCCTGTGTAGTCTTTCAGTCTCCTTTTGCACTATATGACTTCATCGCTCGCTCATGATTAAGGTCAGGGAGTCATGGAATTTACCATGCTGATACTGCAAGATTCATCTAGGACGGTCGTTTCTCACGTGATTCCGACTTCTTCCATTCAGTCTGCTCCATCCCAGAATTGACCGAGCATGCAGATCCTACCTTGGTCAACGAGCATAGGGTGGTCATCTTGACAAAGCAGAAGAAGAAGGGGAAAACTCTTGACCAATCGAAGCTTCTCCTAATCGAGTTGTAACCACAGAAATCCCCTGCGACCGATGATCTTACTCTATTATCCCTCCCAGCCAATACTTCTGGTGCCCTCCATTCATCGCCTGAGGACACCCCTCTTGTATAAGATATGTTATCCTTCCTTGATCAAGCCTTTGCCAGCAATACCTTGGTGGTCGAATCCCCAGTGCCTTCATCATAGCTGCAATAACTTCAGGAGGAATTATGAGTTTTCATTCACTCTGGGATGTCTGGCATCATTTCTTCGGGATTGATTGAGAGACTCAACATTCTTATCCATCACTACCAAACTCTCTCTCGGTATGACAAATATTTGTCGGCTAAGATGCCTGTACCTATGAATTTATAAATTCAATTCCTGAGTACCAGGATACAATTATGGCGGTTAACAGACTTCAATCCAAGCATACAACTGTGTCCCTCAAAATGATCGATGTCACAACTGCTAAGGAAACAACTTTCTACTGTATATGGAAAACTAAAGGAGTTAAACTCAACTTGTAATGTCCCAGATATTTTGACATTTTGGTTTTCCAAAAACCCTTAAAAATTTTCATTATAATTAACCTACATTGTCACTTACTGACTCTTGATGCTTAAAATGAGCATATACGCAGATGGTACGAGTAAAGAATCACATAAACCCAATTAATCAACTGTCGTAAGCCAACAAATCTGTCTGATCACGTAAACCTCAAATCTAGCCTCGTAATTTGTTCATTTAGGGCCCAAATCTAACCAACCTATCACTGACTAATCGAGACAACCATAACTAAAAAAAGATTTGCCTAAAGCCAAAAAAGCTAAGGGTCGAATCTTAATTAGCAAACCAAATCAACTCAGCTACTCATTTTGCCTATGAACCAATAGTTTATGGTGATTATGAATGAATCGTCATTTTCGCTACTTGCAGATAGGCCACATTATAAACTTAGCTAATCTAAACCCTAATCATTGCACACAAGAAATCTTAATACCTAATTTATCACAGAAATGTCTTGATTATCCAAATAAGTTTTAGACTGCTCATTAGTAGGTCATTAAACCCGAAACTATAAAAAGTCATTTGTCTTAGTGGGCTTGACATCCATCGCGAGACATCGAGCCGAGGTCGCATCACGAAGCGCTCAACTTGGACTTGCAAGGTTGGTGCATGAGTTGTGCGAATATTCTTGAAATTAACCAAGAATTTAAGTCACTTATCTGCATTCGGTCTTTGCTTAAGTTGTGGCTTTTAGATGATTAGATCACGACCAAATTTGGGGCAACAAGCTAGAGTAATGTCTTACATAGATTCGTATAGTCACGGGCCCGATCAGTGCATCCAAATGGCAGGCCGATCATATCCATACGTAGATCATCATTACGGCTAACTATCCTATGGTGTATATCGACATGTACACCCCATAATAAGCCCTAAAGGTTAGAAACACTCTTCCATAGGGCTAGTATAATCAAAACTTAGCTATTGGGGCTATTTGCACAACTTTTGAAACTATATAAGGGCTTCATTTGGGCATTTCGTCTCTCCATACGAATTTACATTTGCCAAAGGAGAGAGAGAAAGAGAAAGAAGAAGAGAAAAAGAGTAAGAGTAGGAGTTGGGAGTTTTTGGTGCTTCCCTTCATCGGTTTCCTCCAATCAAAACCTAGCATTAATCGTTTTCCTCCACCGAATCCACCCCACTCGTAATTAGGAGATAAGAAACAAATCCTACTTCTCAACCTAGATTTTTTTAGGATGAATTACATGAATCTCATATAGTTCTTAATGTTTCTATAGGAATTTGTGGTTTTTTCCAAATCCCTAATCCTAAGAACGCTTTGAGTTGGGCGAATCATTACAAAGGTGCAGACCATTATGCCTAGGTTTCTATTTATCGACCCTTAAGGGTCTCAGTTAATGATGTCTTATGTTGAATGAGTTATAATAGCTAGCATGTTCATATTTCATGTTGATTATATTATGTGTCATTGGTTGTTTATGGATTCCTACATGTTTGATAAAATGCCTATGTGATTAAAAGTGTTATCCTAATGATGATCATATGTTTGATTGAATGCTCAATTGAATGTATTGATTTGTTGATGTTCACATGTTTGATTAAATGCTCTAATGAATGTATTACTCTATTGAGGCTCACATATTTGATAAAATGCTTATATGGTTGTGTCGTTGAATCTATGTTAACGGCATGACGAATTGCCAAGTATGTAGTGATGCTTAGGTCGCTTATAATGTTGGGTTAGTTGGCTAACCACCAAAATTAAAGGAGTGACCCAAATTGGAGTGGCCACCCTAGGCTTATTTGATCGATCTAAGTTGAATACGAACGATCGACAGTAGTTGGATTACATGAGATGCTTGCACCCAATGCCGGTTGTGTCGTGGTTCTCCCAGGTCAATCAAATTAGTCCACTAGCCAACTGATTATGTATGTTCATAATATATGACAATACCAAATCGAATCTAGGAACCCCATTCTCAGTAAATGAGTCCATTCATAACCGTTAGTGCGATACAATCCCCTAAGACTCATGAGCCGAGCATGGTGGTATGGGACACCATGTCCGAGCTGTTGGCCTATGCTGGGGTGACGAGCTTCCCCGTAGTGACTAGTGAGTATTAATGGAGGTGATAAAATATTGTTCGAATGGTCCCTGTCAAATTACCCGATCGATGATTGTGTGCCAGAATACCGTTCGAACAACCCGGGAGTGAATGGAATTGGGTGACGAGCCCTTTCCTTTGTGTGTTTTGATTTTATGTGATAAGCCTACACCTCTGTAACTGCCCAGCCACTATTCATCCGGGTTGTTGTTTGAGTGTGGGTTGGGGTGAGCTGTATGATCCAGACCTCCTTCAAAAATAATGCTTCAGTTGGTCGGGTCAGCGTGATGGCCAGCGATACTGAGTGATCATACTCGGTTTGGGTGACGACCCATACTAGGTTGATTCTTATACATTTAGGTATCATACCGTACCTTTGAAATTGTTGATTTGTGAGATAAACGGGTGACACCTAAATTTGGATTAAGGGACTGGTAAGGAGTTGTTATGTGCGGCAATGAGCCACGTGATCTGGATAATAACTCGTGATATAACGTCGCTATCCTAGCTTCGTTAATATGCTGGATAAATTGAACTTAGTAATTACTTAGATAACATGATCATTTATCGCATCGTATCAGTTTAAAATGTAGCGAAACAGGCATTGAAATCACATGTTGAGAAAGTGTTGTCATTTACGAACCAGATGGTCGAAGTCACGTGTTGAGGGAGTGTCGAATGGTGAGAGCATACATCATGTCGTATCTTCATATGCGCATTTAACAAAATTATTTAGGAAATGTTTGATTTCTTATTCTATCATTACCTGCGTTAATTGGGTTGATAACATGTGTAACTTAGAACTAATGAAACCACTGAGTTAGCTTCTCAGTCCCACCCGGGACAGTGTTTTAAAACACCAACTAGGCGTATCATTGATGTAGGTACTAGTGAGACCTCAGACATATTGTGTTATATCAAGTTGTGTCAACGTCGTTATGTTTTGGAGAATTTGGGCGTAAACTGAAAGCTTTATACTTTAACCGTCTTAGGTATGTATATTGTGGATTGTGGTTTATATAATCCCATTTTGGGCAATCATAACTATTGGAATTGTATTTTTGACTTTTAACCCTATATTTTTGAATATTTTGTTATCTCTATCTCGTTTTGGATCCACTAAGTGAATTGCGTTACTTTGATTATCCGTGTGCGGAATAAGGTGAATCCGAATGAGGTCACATATACATTCTCATTAGGTTAATACCCGGGAGCTCAGGATCGAGGTCTTTGTACTTGGATGTCAATATTTGGGGCGTTACACAACTTTAACTGATTTGAAGGCTCAGCAATAGAGGATAAACTGAAGGAATTGAAGGTGGATAAAAAATTGTTTATCAAGATCAAATGTAGTTAGAAAGCTGAGGGCCTTCATGCAAAAGCATACTCCATTGATCGACCAGATAGTACACTTAGCTTCAATGACTAAAACTACTCTCGATCGGTAGGAAGTAAGGCGATCGAAGCTGCAAGAGATGATTGCTACTTTTTATTCTTATGAGTTTTGATTGCCATATTTTTTTTTCCTATTTAATTGATATATTGTCGGCCTGTAACTCTCTATTTTTAATACAATCAACCACGGTATCTTTTTCCTTTTTTATGTCAACAATGCCTTTAATGTTTTTTCTTTTTCTTTTTTCTTTTTCTATAATTCCTAAATGGAATAATTGCCTTGATGACATGGCACAAACATGAAAAGTCATGCGCCTACTCATTCCATCTTCATAGGGAACATTTCATGCTATCAATGGGCACTCCAATTGTTATAAGGCTTCGACTTCAGGTATGATTAGTTCCATGAGCCTTATATAAATGTATCATTGGTTCTTTTTTTTCTGCTAGCTCAATTCTCTTTCCTGCTTCCAAATTGAAAACATCTTAGATGATCTATTATGGCCATCGCTCTCCTTTTATCGTTCCATCCGGCTCAAGATTTTTTAAGGAAAGTTCTTTTCCATTCCACTCTCCGATTTGAAATATAAGATGACATGGAAAATTCAATCCCCACTGTACTCCAACTTGAGCTTTGGATCTGTCTAATTTTTCTGCTCATGCCCTGAAATGACCTGGAAAATCGAACAGACGGATTAGATAAAACACATACAACATGGTTGAGCCCACGAAAATTTCCAGCACCGGTTTGCTACTGACTCCGGGTCTCCTCTTAGGAGGGTGAGCAGCTTAGGTGTTACTTTGCCCTTACAATGTGGGCCTTCCTTAAGGATTTTATTGTATATCCATGCTGGTCATTCATTTTTTTCAGCCCATTTTAATACTATATATTAAAATTTTACACTGGAAAAGGTTGTTAATGGCCATTAAAAACTTTTTATAATCTACAAAAGTTCTGGATCAAGCTGATATTTATATTTGGTCTCGTTAACCATATCAACAGGTTAGAAAATAAACATTATGGAGCTGCTTACGGTGGGCCCTTGGATATTTTTAATGGTGAGCGTTCAATAACCACTGACTCCTGTGGTGTGGTCCACCTGAGATTTGGTTCTGCTTAATTTTTGGGTCCACGTGCTAAAATGTGCTGGAAAATGGATGGACGGCGTAGATATACAACACATCATCAAGGTGGGACCCATGTAACACCTCATCCGCTCCCCATAGGAGGGTGACGAATACGTGTCAGAGATTTTGTGTACGGCACACGTGTTAGAGATATGTGCCATGCACTCTGGAGAGCGCACTAAGAGCTTTTTCTTTTTTTTCTTTTTTTTTGTTTTGTTTCCTGACCTCCCGTTATTTTGAGCTGCCTTGGGTACATGGCAATGCATCAGGAGCGGGTGGGTAGAACAAGAGCACATGGGTAGAACTTTCATAACATCCACTCCGTCCATCAGGCATATTTCCTTACTTTCATCTAGTATATAAAAAATCATAACCATCCATATCTCAGGTAGGCTACACCCTGTGAAAAAAGTTTGGATGGGACGCTTACCATAGTTTTGTCTAAGGCTCAACGTGCTTTTTACATGCCATCCAACCCATTAATCTCGTTTGCCTCATCATAATGAATGGATTACACAAAAATTCATAGTATTCCAAAACTTAAAAAGGCCATACCATTCAATTTATAGGTTTTAAGGTATAATTTAACGAGTGGCCCACTTGAGTCTTAAATCAGCTTGATGTTTTGATCGAACGCCAAAAAATAGGTTCTTCATCTGATGGACGGATTGGATTTCATGCATTCTAAGTCATTTTAAACGTTTTCCGTTATTTGAGGTAGAAAGTTTGAACCAACGGTATTTCTGGTTAATACATTCTTCGGTGTCTATCCCGCGTGACGAATGGCCTAGATCTCTCACACGTGTGCCATATGCAAGGATCTCTGACAAGTATTCTTACCCCTCGCATAAGGTACAGCTCAATAGATTAAGGTCCGGAATAGAAATGCAACATCTTTCCGTGTCGGACGGAAGAACAAAGCCGGAGATTGCTCATACTGGTTGACGTTCATGGTTCACGGGTGTAACGGACGATTATGTGGGGCCCACTAAAGCGATTCATTGTTTCTGGATTTGAATATTTGTCATCCACCGTCATAAGATCTGCCCGTTCATTGTTCATTGCCGCTAGATCCAACCATTAATCATTCATTGCTGTTGTATCTAACCATTGATCTTGTATCATTGCATGAAGCTAGCATCATTTTACAGTAATCGATCTCCTATCATTTCTAGAACTAACTATCAAACATCCATTATCACTGCAACGTAGCCGTTGATATTCCATTATTTCTAGCATGGCCATGATACCTTACAACTGACCTTTAGTCATTTCTAGATCTGACTGTTGCTCATGCATTATTGCTAGATTTCACCGTTGATCTTCCATTTGATATATTTGTAAATAATCCATTGTCACTACCTTAAACTTTCATTATCACTGGATAATGACTACCCTTAAACTTTAGTTGATGTGATGACGTTATTGCTCGGTAAAGAGTTGCTGGAGCTGAATGATGTGGGACAAAGATGTCACCGGATGTATAGTGGTTGTTTTCTCTGAGTATCAAAATTTATGTACTGACACTTGTCATCAATCTTGCCTACTACAGATATTCGAATATTGGCCATTCAATATTATTAGATCTAACTGTTTAGATCCATTTTCTACCCCCTGACATGGAACAATGGAAAGCTGCCATGTGTTCAATCTATAGATTTGGTACTTACGAAAATCATATGTTTTTTGTTATTAATGTGGTGGCACATCTCCTTATTCATGCTTTTATGAAAACGAACCGTTGCATGCCACGTGGCCATGATTAGCGAGCCAATTAATAAGGTATGATACATCTATAAAGAATCATAGTCTTTTTAAAATGGAAGATTTATTTATTTATTTTAAGGCATTCAGAAAGTTTGGGAAGGCTATGAATATCCCGAATATTCGAAAATCAGACCAATATCTAAAAAAAAATTTAGTTGTGGTTTATATATAAATCTAGAGAGAGTGAACATCAGATAGACAGGTCTCAATCTGTACAATAATCGGAATTAAGAGAATTGAAGAGCTTAAAAACAATCCAATCCAACTCATTCAATAACATATCACGATTAGGTAGATCCAGTCCATTAACTCCTCTAAAGATCTCGATTAGAAGGGAGAGAGAGTTCAAGATAAATGCAAAAGGTGGTTTGATTAAGCCATTAAGATGCATGATCGATTTCATGTTCGGGATTAGTGGTAGAGGTTCCCCTGATTTACCCTAAATGTAGATACAATTGGTTCCTAAGGGGATTGATCATTACAAGAAGAAGAATTGAAAAGACTGAAGTTTTGAATTTATCCGAAGATCTTCCTATTCGTAATGCATGTTGTAAAAAACGCGGAAGATCTAAGATTAGCACGGAAACCCAATGAGGGTTTATCTGCCTCAACAACTTATAAAAGGAGAACAAAAAGAAGTACTCGAGGCACCACGTCAAATACAAATTTATTTTCTTTATATTACATTTAACTTTTCAGTTATCCTAGTTTAGTACAGCATAGCCCAATCTTAACATAGATCACTATTGTCCAACATCCACCGCTATGGTACCGTATGCTTAAATTAAATGTCCACAATCCTAAGTTGTTGGATCTCAATCAACTGAGTTCTTACTTAAGTAGTCACACCTCTCTAGTCACATCTAACTGATCATTCACCTCGATCATCTATTCTTACAGACGTGTAACGCCTTGATTTTTATAACCCGAGTTTAGTACTCATTTTTTAAAATCTCAAGTGTTAACCTTTAAAAACAGCCCACATTTCATATATATATATATATATATATATATATATATATATATATATATATATATATATATATTCCTTAAGAGTGAGCATTGCAGTGGAAGAGAGATAAGTCGAGCATAAAGGAAAAGTTTGAATACACATTCAAGATATTAAAGCGGCAGCTCATAGGGCTTATATAAATCGATGTCTCAATACTAAAAAAATACAAAAGAGAAACAATTTAAATCATGAAAGAGAATAAAATACAGCTAGACTTGAGCTGCAAGATCTCACAGCTTCTCTTGGGGCAGGTACGCCTATACATCCATGAAATATATATCCTGCTCTTCATCAGTCTGAACATGAATATCATTCAAATTACCTGTACTATCTGTACGGTTGTATATTTCAAAGCATGAGTGACCAACTTAGTGAGAATTCTCCTCAAAATTACACACCATCGCATTAGTCAAGTATAGTTTAAACAAGCAAATATACTAAATTTATATTAACTTGGGGATGCTCATTTAGCTGGCTTTTGGGCAAAACCCACGAGTGGGGCAAAACCCACATACAAGTGGCTAGTCACCAGTGAAAATATGTCAAGTACGTACTAAAGTGACTAACTCACACAAACTGGGTCAATTGTCAGTGGTTTGGAAGCTAGCTGTAAGACCCGTACCCTAAACCGTATCATTCCATAGACTTCCGCGGTCCTCCCGGTCAAATTTCGGCAACCCGCGACCTGTAATCAGCGTTTGGTGCAACCTTAAGTCGCATGCAGTATATCTATGTTGACTCGACTTGAAACTTGTACCCCAGTGACCGCGTCGTCGCAGCGGTTCCAACGCAGCGTCTCGCGCGTCGATGCGACACCCTGGCCAGGAGTTGTGGGCCCGCGTTTAGTTTAAGGAAAACGCTGCACATTACAAATCTCAAGAGAATATATCCCATCAAATGTCAAGTACACATCTCATCACTCCCATCACTCACACCCATCCCCAAGTACAATACCCATCCCCAAAGTCAACTATATCAAGTACATCCATCACCTTTCACCCATCACACCCATCTCTTACATCACCTTTGTCTCTCATCCCTCTCTCATTTCCTCCCAAGCTCCATGAGAGCAACTTGGAGACCTGTATCCTAGACCCTACCATTCTGTAGGTTTCCGCAGTCATCCTGGTCGAATTCTGGCAACCCTCGACCTGTATTCGATGATTGCGCGTAATCCTAAACCGAGTCTTATATACTGGAGTTGGCTCGACCCGAAACTTGTACCCTAGCGACCGCACCGTTGTCGCAGTTCCAACGCCATGACTCGCGCATCGATCCGATACCCGGACCAGGAGACGTGGGCCCGCGTTCATTCTGAAGAAATGCTGCGTGTTGCGAATTTTGAGCGAATCTATACGACCTGTCACATCAATCAATCAAGTACACATCATTTCACAAGTCAATTACACCACCCATGCCCCATGCCACCTCACCCCTCAAAAGTCAACTCTCTCTCTCCCCACCCATCCCTCTTTTACCCAAAATTTAACTAAACCCATACCTTTCCATTCTCTTCCTTACAACACCCATTCCACCCATCCCTTATCATTCCATCACTTCTCTCTCTCTCTCTCTCTCTCTCTCCCATTTTTCAAACTTATTCTCCCAAGCAACCATGGGAAGTAGACGCCCATGGCTTCCATGGAGAAGCTAGTGTGGCCCACCTTCCTACCTCCCATCTCTACCCTCCAAAATCAATCTTAACCGTTGAATCTTGATTCCTTGGAGCTCTAAAACCCGTTGGTGGAAGAAGGAAGAAGAGATCTTGAGGTGGGTGATTTTATGATTTGAGAGCCCACACATGGTGGGACCCATCTTGATGTATGTATTGTATGGAGGGGCCGATAGTGGCGGGGTCCCTCCACTATTCCATTCTCTCTCATTCTCTCTCTCTCTCTCTCTTGATGCGTGGCCCACCCTGAAGTATGTATTTTATATCTATGCCTACCATCCGTGGGGCCCACTTTACTGACGTGCAGAAGGTGGCTAGACAGTCCAGCACTGTTGGCACCATCCAGCAGCCTGGATGAGAAAGGAAAACACAATTAGCAGCTTGATCCAAAGCTTTGTAGGCCACCCATGTATGATGCATGTGTTTTATCTAAACCATCCATTTCACAGCAGCAGGCATTGTGGGTCCCACCAGCTAGTCAGTTGGTGCGTGGACACTAGCAGGTCCTATGGACCATGTATGAGGTATGTGTTACATCCCAACTGTCCATCTGGACGGTGGGACCCCTGGCTAGATAGTTGTTGCATGCATAGCAACAGGTGCAATGGACCACGTGTGATGGATGTGTTCCTCCACACCGTCATTCCGTTTGGAGATGAGGGCCCACCCCACACATGTGACACGTGTGGGGGGTGGGATCCACCTTGATGTAAGTGTCTTATATCCACCGTTCGTACTTGGACGGTGGTAGGTGGAGCCTAGCCACTGATGTATGCATTATATTCCACGCCGCCCGTCTGTGATGCAGGCCCCACAATGATGTATCTGTTCTGTCCATTCCATCCACGTGGGATGTGGGGCCAGCATTATGTACGTGTGTGTACATCCACGCCGTCCAACAATCTGGACGGGTGGGACCCACCTCCATAATGTATTTGTTTCATTCCATGCCATTCATCCATTGCTAGATGGTGGGACCCAACTGCACGTGTGGAGTCTCCACCGTCTAGCTGTGACATGTGGACACTTACCTTGATGTATGAATTACAATCCACACCGTCCAAAGATAGGACGGTGGGTCCCCTTGCTATTTGACACCAGTAGCTGTGAGCTGCCATGATGTATGTATTTTATACACACCACCTAACATGTGTGGCCCACAGGGATGTATGTATTTTATACCTACGGTGGACGTGGACCACACCGTGATGTATGTTTTGTATTTTAGGTTGTCCGTGCCTGGACGGTTCTATGGGACCCCACCATGTTGTATGCATTTCACACTGTGAAAAATGAGAAAAAATGAAGGATTTAGAGACGATTCTGGACCGTCACTAAAATTACTTGGTTTAAAGACGCTTTAGAGACGGCTGTAAACCGTCTCTAAATTTTTAGACGGCCCTTGACCGTCCTTATTATTGTCTTAAAAATTTGAACGTCGACAAATCATTTAAGATGGTCAAAAATTGTCATTAACTACAGATAAAAGACGGCCATTGACCGTCTGGAATAAGAGACCGTCCTAGACCGTCTTATATGCCAGAATTTGAGACGGTCAAAGACCGTCCCTATTAGAGACGATCATTGGCCGTCTCTTATTGGTAATTTGAGGTTGTCAACGACCGTCTCAATTAGAGACGGTCGTTGGCCGTCTTTTCTTATAATTTGGGACTGAAATATAGTCTGTATTAGGGATGGTTCGTAGCTGTCTCTGTTTGAGACTGTCAAGGACCGTCTCGTATTGGTAATCTGAGATTGTCATTGACCGTCTCAATTATAGACAGTCATCGGCCGTCTTTTAAAGCCAGTTAAAATAGCCTTTATTAGGGACGGTCCTTAGCAGTCCCTATTTGAGACTGTCAATGACCGTCTCTATTAGAGACGGTCCTTAGCCGTCTAATTGTGGTTATTTGAGACTGTCAAGGACCGTCTGTATTAGAGACGGTCCTAAACCGTCTCTAATGCTCAAGTCAAACATTAAAAATAAAAAAATTTATGAATTTCGAAAAAAAAAAAAAAGGTTTAAAAACTTAGAAAAATAACTAACAATGTTTAAGAAAAAAATTTAGATTTTGAAAAAAAAATGTAATTTTATAAAAATCTAGATTTTGAAATAAAAATTAAGAACTTTTAATGATGTTGATAATTTTGAAAAAAAAAAATTCGATAAGAAAATGATATTTTGAAAAAGAAAATTTTAAAAATTAAACAAAATTGTAAAAAAATTGTCAAATTGCAAAAAAAAATATATTTTAAAAAAGAAAACTAGATTTTGTATTTTGAAAAGAAAAATTAAAAAGTTGTATAACAAAAGTGATATTTAAAAAATGATATTTTGAAAAAGAAAATTTAAAAAATTAAACAAAATTGTGAAAAAATTGACAAATTGTAAAAATATATATATTTTAAAAAAGAAAACTAGATTTTGTATTTTGAAAAGAAAAATTAAAAAGTTATATAACAAAAATGACATTTAAAAAATGATATTTTGAAAATGAAAATTTTAAAAATTAAACAAAATTGTGAAAAAATTGACAAATTGTAAAAATATATATTTTTTAAAAAAGAAAACTAGATTTTGTATTTTGACAAGAAAAATTAAAAAGTTATATAACAAAAGTGATATTTAAAAAATGATATTTTGAAAAAGAAAATTTAAAAAATTAAACAAAATTGTGATTCATCTGGACGGTGCAAATAATATATATATATATATATATATATATATATATATATATATATATATATATATATATATATATATATATATATATATATAAAGAAAACTAGATTTTGTATTTTGAAAAGAAAAATTAAAAAGTTATATAACAAGATTTCGATAAAAAAAATGATATTTTGAAAAAAAAAATACGAAATTAAACAAAATTGTGAAAAAATTGAAAAAAATGTAAAAAAATATATTTTTTAAAAAAGAAAACTAGATTTTGTATTTTGACAAGAAAAATTGAAAAAAAAAAAGGGATCTATACCAAATTGAATGGATGTGGCCTACAATACAGAAGGTGGGATTAAAAACATGTAAACGTGAAAAGAAAAAAGAAGAAGAAGAAGATGAGTGTTAACTCGAGGTTAAAAAAAAATATACACGTTTAAGAAATAGGAGTGCAAATCAAAGTTCCTCAATACCTTGGTAAAAAAGAAAATGGTCTAAATTCAACGGTAATATCAGATGGTTAAGATTATCCAATCATTATGATATTAAAATAAGTGTTCTACCCAACAGAATAGATGTGCCCTTCAACACAAGTGCAGACCAAAGGAGATTGAAGCATATAGATGTTTAAAAAGAATAGTACAAGTCAATATTGTTCCTCAGGATAGTCAAAAAGAAAATGGTCCAAATTAATCCAACGGCAATTTCAGACAGTTAAGATCATCCAATCAGTGTGACCTTTGGAGAGGTATAGGTATGCCAGGTGTTGCCAACATTAAGAATTGGTACCAAATACATACATTAGTATAGGCCATTCTCATGTTATCATTTTTCGGCTATTAACTTGTCTCCAAAGCAATGAGATGTAAACTTGCACAGCTTAGATATAGTTTAAGCTGCTTGTTAATTAAAAAGGAACTGGAATATATTTTAAGCCAAATGGAATCTCAAAAAAAAAAGAAGAAAAAAAGACGACCGACATCCATCCAATCGTACCAAGTCCACCAATCAGGTGGCAGAGATTGTTCCATGAAAGGCATTCCCTGCTCTCCACCCATCCACAGTCGACCCCCACATATTAGCTCCAAGGACTCCAAAACAGTAAAACACAACACATAAGTCTCACTAGAAACCCTAGAACTTACAGAAACACAAGACATTGACACAAATAAATTTTTTTCCAAATGGAATCAAATTAATATCAAAGGTTAGTTTCCAAACACCACTAGTAGAATCGAACAATCTTTAACAAGAAAACAAAATCAAACCCTACAATCCCTAGAATTCAACATACAACCTCATCAAAACAACAAAATCCAAAGGTGAAAAAATCATCATAAGAGTGATTTCATGACCCACCTGAGATTATTGAGTTCTTATGATTCGAAATCACATCCTAAATATATGATGGAAAAATATATGGACGATGTCGATATACATAAAATATATCAAGGTGGACCATACACGGTTAGAGTAACACCCATGAAGGAGTTATCTAAATAGTGAAATGGTACTATAAGGTCACCTCTTGGGAACTTCCCATGAGGTTACTCTGTGTGCGCCCCACCATGATGTATGTAGAACATCAACACCATGCATTTGATGTGTCCCATTTAAGTCCAAAAATCAGTCGTATACAAAACTCAGGTGAGCCATAACATCTAAAACTATGTGAAGACATCACTAAAACATATAAAAGCATTCAATTGGTGGGGCCCACATGAGTTTTGGATGTGTGTGAAACTTGGGCTGACTCCTCTCAACTACAGTGAATGGGCTGGATCTATGAACCACATCTAGGTGGGCCCAATAAATGATTATGAATGTTTTAATGGGAGGGTAACCCTCTCAACTATAGTATGTGGTGTGGCCCACCCAAGTCATGGATTGACTTTATTTTTAAGCTCGTGGCCCAAAGTCACGGTTTATGATATCCACATCATCAATCCATTTTTCCAAATCATTTTAGGGCCCGTTTGGACAAGTAGATTGGAAAGGATTGGAAGTTAAATCCCTATAGATTGGCTGGGCGTGCCAAACAAACTGGGTGATCTGATCCTGGGATATATAGTAATCCCATGGATCTTAAGACAATCTACTGACAACACCATCATTACCTTTAAATCCCATCCAATCCACCCTAATCCGGTCAATTTTGCCTGGGACATGTTTGGTTCGAGGGATTGGAAGGGATGGGAAGGTTTAATCCTGGGATTGGCCGAGTGTGCCAAACAGACTTGATATAGCAATCTGGGGGAATATAGCAATTCCATGGATCTTAAGACAATCCATTGACAATGCCATCATTACCTTAAAATCCATGCCATCCACCCTAAAACCATTCAATCCCTTCCAATCCACCCATCCAAACAGGCCCTTAGTGGTTGAGTCCACAATCAAAGTATATCTAAAGCTCAAGTGGACCATACCACAGAAATAGTGGGAATAATGATTTCCACCGTTGAAATCTTCCTATGGCCTACAGTGATTTTGATTTGTCATCCAACCTGTTCAATAGATCACAAATACATGGATGAAGGGAAAACTAAAATATCAACTTGATTTAAAACTTCAGTGGCCTCCCAAAAATTTTCAATGGTAGACGTTCAATTTATACTGTTTCCTATGATGTGGTCCACTTCAGATTTTCATAGGCTTCAATTTTGACCTTACGTAATAAAATTATATGTTAAAATGGATGGATGGAGTGGATAAATTGAATAAATCATAGTGGGCCCCACAGGATGCTTAGGGTATAAGGGCCCTATAAGGCCTAAAAATATGTCTCATCTAAGCCGTTTATATATTTTCAAATATTATTATAGGGCATGAAACCAAAAATCATCTAGATCGAAGGCTAAAGTGGACCATATGGTAGGAAACATGGAGATTAAATCACATGTATTTGCTATGGTGGGGAACAGATTGGCTACTCCCCCTGACACCGGCCAATGGCTGGTCGGCCCACCATGATGTATGTGTATCATCCATCCCGTCCATCTATTTTTATATATATATCATTTTATGAGATGATAAAAAAAATGAGTTATATCTCAATCTCAAGTGGACCACATTACAGGAAATAGTGTTGAATGAATTTTGACCATTAAAAATGTTTTGGGGGCCATAACAGTTTTGGATCAAGCTGATTTTTTTCCCTTCATCTGGGTCTTTATGACCAAATAAATAGATTGGATGTCAAATAAATAGTACAGTGGGCCTTAAGAGGATTTTAATTGTGAATATCCATTCATTAATTTTGTCCTGTGGTGTGGCCCACCTAGGATTTATATCCCTATCATTTTTTACATCAAGCACTAAAATGATATGTAAAAATGGATGAAACATTTACATCATGGTGGGGCCCACAAAGCATCGACCACCAGCCATGTCCTCCAACCCCAAATTTGGGCGCGCGCTCAAAACAGAGTTGCGCGCCCAATGACCCCCCCCCCCCCCTCCCCATTTCAACAGGCCACCTGCCCAGCCTCTCTCTCTCTCTCTCTTGCCGTCTCGGTCCCATCGCGGTCTCTCTCTCTCTCTCTCACTATCTTGGTCTCTCTCCCAGACCCGCGCCACTCTCTCTCTCTCCGTCCCGGTCCCAGCTTCTTCCCACCCCGACTCTCTCTCTCTCTCTCTCTCTCTCTCTCTCTCTCTCTTCCTCACTTGCATCATCTCCAGATCTCGTGCGGCCAGCAGCCCCTGCCCTTCATCTCTTCCCCGGCCAGGTACTCATTTCTCTATTTAGGTTTTTAATTTTTGGATTTGTAAATCCGCAGTGGGGGTTCGTTGGCCATGTCTGGTAAACAATGGGACCAATGATCTAGATGGCCTGGGTTGCTATAGATGTATACCATGTATACAATGGATGCAGACATAGAATAGTCTTGCCATTCATCATTTGTTGTGAATGTTTAAGGTGTGCATAACATGTGTTTGATGAAATGTCTCTGCGGGAGAAGGTGGATTGCATACTTTGCAACTCAAGCATGCGAGTAAACTCTATGGGGCCACTGCGATGTGTGTGTCTTATCCATGCAGGCCATCTATTTTTCAACTCATTTTATGGCATGAGCCTAAATGGAAGCATATCCAGTGCTCAAGTGGGCCCACCACAGGAAACAGTGGGAATCGAAGACTCACTGTTGAAAACTTCTTAGGGCAGCAGAAGTTTCGAATTAAGCTGATATTTTTATTTTCCCTATCTGTGTCAGCTTATGAACAAGTTGGGTGATAAATAAACATCGCTGTGGGCCCTACGAAAGTCTCAACGGTGGATGTCATAATCCCCACTCTTTCCTGTGTGTGGTCCAGCCGAGCTTTGGATAAAATGAGGATTGTTGGTCTCTGCTAGTCTGTACAAATCTCACCCTGATTCCTCCCACCTCCAGTGACCATGAAGCTGCCCGCTGCATTGGAAGCTCTATGCTCATGTGGGTGCAGATAACATTACACTTACTCCATGCGGGTGCAGTTGGGTTTCGGCACCAGTGCTGGTGGATGGGATGCAGCCTCTCCAAACAGAAAGTGAGATAAGAACAGGGCATACGTACCTTTTATCTTGGCGGTCATTTGGATGCCTATAAATGGGGCTAACCGTAAATGATTTGCAATGTGTTTGGATGCTGAAAAATGTCTGTAAATGATTTACAGGTGGCCCCAATTGATTTACAGGAAAAAAGCTGTGATTTCATTTACTGGCTCTTCATTTAAAGCCTAATGGCTACAAATGGAAAGATTGGCTCTCCATTTACAGGACTCAAATAATTTACAGGCTGGCCAAACAATCATTTACCTGTAAATCATTTACTGCTTTCAGTCAAACAGGACAGGGTGTAAATAATTTAGACCTGTAGATCATTTACCACTTAAGCTAGCCATCCAAACGACCCCTTATATTCAATTTGGAGCGAGAAAGAGGAGTAAAATGCTAATTTGCCTGACGAGATTTATGTTTTCCACACAGCTCCAAATGAAAAGTTAAATGCATTCAAATTAGGTACAAATAGAGCTTCCAATGTAGAATGTGAATTCCTGCCGCTAGTTATGATCAGGGTGAACTGATTCAAGAAAATACTTGTTGGATGGTACAAAATAAATTCTTTTGAACCACCAGGGAAACCAAAATGCCAATGAATTTAATATGTTATATAAATCAAAACACAAATTTTCTTCATATTTTCATTTTTAGTGCTGATTGTTTATCGATTTTCTTTTCTATCATGTAGAACAAATGTAATATTAGTAATATTATCCATGGTATTGCAGCAATCAATATCAGGGATGCATTTCCACATGATATATAATAATAGGGAATCCTAGTAGTAGATGAATCATGGAATATCAGAGAAACAATTTCAGATCATCAAGCTTCATGAGAGCAAGTTTATTCTACACATGACTATTACTACTCACCACTGAGCAAGAACCATATGAACAAAAAATGGAGATGAACAATTTTATTTTAACCAATAATACAATAATCAATAATTTATTACTATGACACATGAGATTGCTGAGCTTTGGATGCATGTTAATGGTTTAAGTTATAAATGATTTACATCTTTACAGCCTGTCTTGTTTGGCTTTAAGTTATAAATGATTTACAGTTAACCCCAACAAAGAGTTTGAATAATTGAATAGAATTGAAGTATCATTAGTATGTTATGTGTCTAATATATTAGAAGCATAGAGTCACTTTTGTTACACATATGATACAGTTACTTGCATTTGAAATATACCCATTTACTACCAAATCTAGGATGCTAAACAGGATGTTAGCATTTACAACAAATCAAAAGTACAACTGCTGGTTTATTTACGTTTTATAGTCATTTTTTATCAAAATTGATAGAAAATCACAATCCATGGAATTTGGTTTCTACTCCGCGTCGCTCCAACCAAAAGCACATTGAGAGAAAAAAAATCCATTCCCACGATAAGGCTAATGGATTGAAATTTATGGTTCATCCAAACGGGCCCCACAAAAAGATTGCTTCATCGAGGATAATAAAAGAAGGCACCAAAAGAACACGTGGGTTGTATGTTTGGATTTCATGTGGCCCACTTTAGAAAGGATAACACTCAATGAACCATCTTACTCACATCTATTTTTCTCATACATGTGGGTCCCACCTGATAGTAGACCAGCGTTCTTCATTTTTTTTTCCAAGGCATGTTCTCATCAGGTTACACCTGATGAATGGGCCAAATACTTTCAAGTTGTAAAGACAGAGGATGATAGAAGGATTGAGAAAAACCAAAGATACTAAAGTATCTAATGCATCTTAAATATTTAGAATTAAGAAGTCTCAAGTCCAACTAGTTGGACTGCAATTTATTGCATCTTAAACATTTTTACAGATCATTTTATAAATCATTTACATCTTTGCTATCAATTGTATTATCAAATGAAATTCAAACTCTTTGTTGGGGTTAACTGTAAATCATTTATAGTTGTTTATAATAATATGAAAAAATCTGTTTTTGTTTATATTAATATTAAAAAAATTTGTTTGTAGAAAAATAATTTCATTTGATTTTTTTTTTTGTATGGATGCATCATGCATGGTTTTATGATAAAACACATGTATGTATGTGTGTATATGTATGCATGCACACATGGATGGATGAAACGTATGCATGCATGCATGGATGGACAGATTATGCATGTGTGTATGCATGCATACATGCATGGATGGATTTATGTGTGTGTATATGTATGTATGTATGCATGCATGGATGGAAGACTGGATGGATGGATCATCACGCCTGTGTGTGTATGTGTGTATGCATGCATGGATAGATGGATGGATTGTTAGATCATGGATGGATGGATCATCATGCATGTGTTTATGTATGTATGCATGCATGGATGGATGGATGTATCATCATGCATGTTTGTATGCATTTATGTATGTATGCATGATCCCAAACCTAAACCCGACCCCAAACCCTAACCCAATTTCCTAAACCTAAACCTTAACTTATCCTCAATTCCCTAAAGCTATAACTTATAACCTATAACCTAAAACCTACACCTAATCATGTACATATATTTATGGATATATATAGATCTATATTTTTTTGTGATTGGTGACCACATGTGTGACATGTTTTAACAGTTTATGAAAAGCCTCTTTTTTATTGTATCTCACTTTTTATATGCTACATGCACGTGATATCAGAAATGGATTTGATGCCCCCGAGCAAGAATTGGATGACGAAAGATATATTGAGTGATGAATACATTAAAGGCGTTGAATTGTTTATTATTTTTGTGAAAAAGAATTCGAGAGGTGTTGATTGGTATAGTTGTCCTTGTGCTAGATGTCGTAATGTGCGTGGGAAGAAAATACTAAGTACAGTTTTTGAACATTTGATTATGAATGGTATAGATCAGACATACACAACTTGGTTTTTTCATAGAGAACAACTTCCCAATATGGGTGTCAATGCCAAGGCTCCTAGTACATCTGCCACTGATTGTAATGAAGAGTTGTTGCCTGTAATGGTTGATTTGGTTAATGATACTTTTGGTCGTGTTCAACCCAATGACTTAGATGCATGTATGAATGAGGTCAATGAGGAACATGGTAGTCAGCCTCAAGATGACATAGACAATGATACTCAGTACAATAAATTAAGGGAGGATGCGGTACAACCTCTATATCCATCGTGTAAACGTAAGTATACAAAGTTGTCAGTGATAGTTGAGTTGATGAGCATGAAGGCTAGATATCAGTGGTCAGATAATAGCTTTACGAGTTTGCTGCAACTGCTCAAGAAGATTTTGCCAAGTGAGAACTCTTTGCCAGATAGTACCAATAATGCAAAGAGATTGATCAGTTCGTTGGGTATGAACTATGAGGTGATACATGCATGTCGTAACGATTGTATTCTGTACTGGAAGGAGCATGCTAATAAGGAAAGTTGTCCTACATGTAAAGCAAGCAGATGGAAAGTGAATAGTGTTGTAAGATCAAGAGTCTCACATGTACCATGGAAGGTGTTAAGATACTTCCCATTGACACTAAGGTTAAAAAGACTTTATAGCGTATCATGGATTGCAGAGAATATATTGTGGCATTCAAAGGGGGCTAAAAATGACTCGTACATGCGTCATCCTGTGGATTCTTCTATGTGGAAGTTTGTAGATAAAAAATTTAGTGATTTTGTTGCGGATCCATGTAACGTTTGGTTGGGACTTCCAACAGACGGATTCAACCCCTTTGGGCATATGAGCATCTCATATAGTTGCTGGCCTGTTATGGTTGTTCCATACAATCTTCCACCTCATTTATGTATGCGGAAGGAGTTTATTATGTTAACACTTTTAATTCCCGGAAAAAATGGTCCAGGGCATGACATCGACGTATATTTACAACCATTAATTGAAGAATTAAATGAATTGTGGAAAGGGTCGATAACATATGACTTGTTCGGGAAGAACAGGTTTACAATAAAGGCGATTTTATTATGGGCAATACATGATTTTCCAGCCTATGGACATCTTTCTGGGTGTAGGACAGGAGGAAAGTATGCATGTCCTATTTGTAGTGAGGAGACTGACTCTATTTGGCTAAAACATGGAAAGAAGTTTGCTTATATGGGGCACAGAAGATTCCTCCCAAGAGCTCATATCTTTAGGAGATAAAGATCTCAATTCAATGGGAATGATGAAAATCGGCAGGCTCCAAAGCGTTTGTCTGGAGAACAGGTATTGGTTAAAATGAATAATATACAAACCAAGTTTAGAAAGTATATAAGAAATAAGAGGAAGAAGACCACAGATGAGGATTTTAACCTTACTGCTTAGTCGAAGAGATCAATCTTCTTTACATTGCCGTATTGGGAGCATATGCCCATTCGCCATAATTTGGATGTGATGCATGTCGAGAAAAATGTTACTGAGAACCTTATTGCAACAATCATGGACATAAAGGACAAGTCTAAGGATGGTTTACAAGCCCATCAGGATCTTATGGCTATAAAGATAAGATCAAAATATTGGCCAGAGGAAAAAAATGGTAAGTTGTTATTGCCTAAGGCTCCTTTCACATTATCCAGATATGAAAGAGAACTCATTTGTCGAACCTTGAGTGATTTAAAAGTTTCGAGAGGGTATAGTGCAAACTGAAAACATCATATCAGTATGGATGACTATCATCTCAAGGGCCTTAAGTCACATGATTATCACATTCTAATGCAGCAGTTACTACCCGTATTATTGATGCATTCATTCAAGAAAGAAAAGTCATTGCGCGCTGCCATTATACAATTGTCAAGATTCTTTAACGTCATATGTTCTAAAGAAATTCATCGTATAGAGCTTCAAGAAATGAAAAATAAAATAGTGAAAACATAATGTGTTTTCAAAAAGTATTTTCCACCATCATTTTTCGTTTCTATGACACACCTTGTTGTGCACTTGGCAGAGGAGGCACAAGTTTGCGGACCTGTCAGATATCGATGGATGTATCCTTTTGAGAGGTAACTTTAACTGTTTAAATTTATCAACCTTTTCCAAATACCTTATATTTTTTCATCAATACTTGATTTTAATATTAGCAGGATGATGAGAACATACAAGAAGTATGTGATGAATCAAGCTTACCTAGAGGGCTGTATTGCGGAAAGCTACATTATAGAGGAATCTATCATGTACTGCATGGAATATTATCGTGATAATACAATAGGAGGTCATAAGCAAGGACTAAAAATATTCAATGATGATGAAAATGCTAGTGATTCCCAGAATGATAAGAAAGGAAAAGTTTATGATCTTACTACAGTGCAATACCAACAAGCACGTAGATGGGTTTTACAACATCACGTTGAAAATCATCAATGGGAGGAGTAAGTTAATGAAGTATATTATTCTTTTTTTATATTTTTAAATGGCTTATGGTAATAAACATTGTTATATATATATAATTAATTGCTATGATGTGGAATTTATAGGAAGTACCAAACATACATCCAGGGCCAAACACGTACGAGACAAAATCGAAAGGGTAATCTGTCAGTAGGAGAACCAATGGAATACATTCCTTGGTTAAGACATCAACTACATAATCAAGAAATATCTCCATTTAAGAGAATTGCCGATGGTCCTGACTTCAAATGCATATCATATAATACTTACTCAGTAAATGGATATGTTTTTAGCACTGCGAATTCTGAAATGAACAGAACAACACAAAACAGTGGAGTCTCAATGAAAGCACTAACTAGCTTTAGGGCAAGCGCCAGGGATAGGAATCCTATAGAAGAAGAAGTCACTTATTATGGCATCATTAGGCAAATTCTTAAATTGAACTACTTTGACTTCAGAGTAGTACTCTTCTACTGTGATTGGGTGCATATTGAAGATAAATTGAATGGATGTTTCATAGATCCCGAAACAAATTTGATATTTGTCAATCTAGGAAGGTTTAGACAAAACTTAAAGGAAGACGATGAGTCGTTTATTCTTACATCTCAGGCAGCTCAGGTCTTCTACTGTAAGGATCCAACTAGAGATGACTGGCATGTTGTACTGGATGCTCCTAAGAGATTGACGAAAGATGCATATGCATTTGAAGATCCACTTGAGTTTGAGGCCAGAAGGAATGTAGGTTCTTCAGCACTTTCATTAATTGATGATTTAAATGAAGAAGAAGATGTATAAGAAAAATCATGGGTAGAGAGTGAGCCGAGTACCCACGTCATAGAAAACGGAAAAGAAACTAACAAGATTCAAATCAGTTTGAAAGTGAGTTGAATTCTATTTAGTAATGATTGTTACAATTTTTTAGTTATCAAAATATTAATAGAATGCCAATTACATAATAATGAGATATTGTTTTGTTTTATAAAATTGCAGGAATTATGTCGGATTTTGGTGGTTCATCAGCTTTAGCCCAAGGAAGCAATACAAGGAAGAGACTTGAATTAAATGAATATAAACAACTAGTCGGAGAAATATCAGCGCCTTTCAACACATTTTTAGGACAACTTGGCAGGATACATTGTCCAATTTCATTTGCTGATTGGCGCAAAGTGCCTGGTGCAATTAAAGATAATATCTGGTTTATGGTTCTGGTGAGCATGTTTGTTCTTGATTTTATTTCTAATTCTTACTCAATAAGATTGTTTAATTATTAATTTAATGAAATAGGCCACGTACGACATCGATGATGAGTTAAAAGAATATGCATTTTCAAAAGTAAGCAAAGCTTGGAAGGTATGGAAATACAATCTGCGAAAGGAATATGATAAATTTGATAATGATGTAGAAAGAAGAAGAAATTGTCCCATTGGTGTGAAGCAAGAGGATTGGGACATTTTCATTAATCTACAATCCACAGAATTATTAATCAATCTTCGTAAGAAGGGAAAGACTTCCAGAGCACCGGTGAAATGCCCTCACACGACTGGAAGACGAGGTGCTGCTAGGACATTAGAGAAAATGGTAATTTGTACTACATTTTTTGACAATTTAATTGATGAATATAAATTCTTGTTGACTAATTTGCTTATATAATTATAGCGAAAAGAAAATCCAAATACTATCATCACTAGGACCGATTTGTTTGTCGCCACTCATAGCAGATCTGATGGGTCTTACCCAACACAAACATATCTTGAAACAGCGGTGAGAATAATTTTTTAGTTTTTAATCATTTTTTATTTAAGTACAATGAAGGATTTATTTTAACAATTATCTTCTAATAGGAATGAATATTATCGATAGCTGGTAGTGATCCTTCCAGTAAGCACAAGGATTTAGACCACGACCCAGTTTCACAGGTTTTCCATCAATTCTACTCACTTTACAAACATTGTCGTTGGTTTTTTTAATAATAATATACACACATCACTAAACTTAAAGATTATTACTTAGGTTTGTGGTCGTGATAGCAGAGGCCGGGTTAGGGGCATGGGTTTGGGTATTTCTAAGACTACTATGAAGGTTGCCACCCCCTACATCATAGAATCTCGATCGAAGAGGAATGCACGTATGTCCATTGAGGCTAAATTTGAAGCATCAATGACTCAAATGCAAGAATTTCGTATGATTGTTGAGCAACAATTTGCTGAACTTAGGCAACAAATTACTTATCAAAGCCAACTACTTCACCGCTCCCCTGATACAGCTGCATCTCAGGTACTGCATTTGCCGCGATCAAATGATATAATTATTATTTTTAAAGATAAAAGTAGCATTATTATTTACATGAAACCATTATTTTATTTATAGGCCCACCGTCGATCTGGTGAGCCCTCAAGTATTCGAGAAGACTCTGCAACAACTCCATCGATGGAACAAATTTGCCAATTGAGAGATATCCGTGGTCGGACTGTTGCTAGTGGGCAGATGGTGTCAGATACTACAGGCATCCCTCCAGAATGCATCAGAGTTGTAATAGATGATATCAATGTTCGTACAACAGAGTTATTTAATGATGACAGGACATTTGAAGATATTCAATTGGGTGAAATTGTTGTCTGGCCCAAATTCCTGATGAGAATTTAAATATTTAGTAGTTTTATTTAACTTTTTGAACTCTAGGACATATTGTATGACGAAAACTTGATTATTCACTGAAATCCTTTTTTGATCAAGTTGCCTTTTTTATTTATTTAATCTTTAGCATCCTTTTTATTAATTATGGCTTGTTGTCATTTGTTTTTTATTAACCAAGTCACTAAAGGATTTCAATTTCAAATGTAACTGAAGTATTGACAGAACGTTGTCTCTTGTTGCAGTACGAGATGTAACAAGAATATACATTGATTGTGTATTTGAATTTTTTTAAATGCACCAACCAGAAACGATTTGAGACGACGTTCAATGATACTTTGTTAGATATGAAATTTATGACCTTTAGTTACTTGGTTAATTAAAAAGAACTACGTAGTGGCTTGATCCCAATCTGACTTTTTGGGTACGTAGGCAGCCGTTCATAATGTACTAGAATATCGGTGCAGCCACAAATCTTTTTTCTCCTTTGAATTGTAACAGACTGTATCAGTTGCATTTTTCTCTATCATACAGGTTGTGGCTATCAAAGATATAATATTACTTCCTTATAGGGAAATATTTAATGATGTGCACAGGTAAATTCATTTTTTCTTATTCCTTATATTGTTTTCCAGTTATATTTGTGTTGGTTTCAGAGTACAGGTAGCAATAGAAAGTGTTGGTCGATTGTGGCTTATGGACAAAGGGATGAGTAACTAACAATACGAATATGGGAGGCCTTCCCTAGGTATCCAAATGCTTTTAGATATAATTATTTTATTTTTAAATGTATTAGATCGAAATTGATCGAGCAGACCCGGATGTGCGTCGGAGCTATCCGGATGTTGAGCGGGGGTCCCTGGAAGGTGGGAACCGCTGTTATGACCATGATGAAGCTGTCCATTTCCTATGGACAGCATTGGAGTGGCCTGACCATTTGGACAGGCCATGTTTATGTATTTACTCAAAATTTATGGAGCAGACCCGGATGTGCGTCGGAGCTAACCGGATGTTGAGCGGGGGTCCCTGAAAGGTGGGAACCGCTATTATGACCATGATGAAGCTGTCCATTTCCTATGGACAGCATTAGAAGAGCCTAGCCATTTGGGCAGGCCATGTTTATGTATTTATTCGAAATTGATGGAGCAGACCCGGATGTGCGTCGGAGCTATCCGGATGTTGAGCGGGGTCCCTGAAAGATGGGAACCGTTGTTATGATTATGATGAAGCTGTCCATTTCTTATGGACAGCATTGGAAGGGCCTGGCCAATTGGACCAGGCCGTTTTATATCTGTATTTACAGGGACCACACCCTTAACCTATAACCTAAACCTATTCTCAAATCCCTAAAATGTATAACTACAACCTAAACCTATAAGCCTATAAACTATAACCTAAACCTATAACCTAAACTCAATTCCCTAAACTTTAACCTACAACCTAACCTAAACTTATACATATTCCCTAAACCTATTCTCAAATCCCAAAACCTATAACCTAAACCATACCCTAAACCTATAACCTATAACCTGAACCTATAACCTAAACTCAATTCCCTAAACCTTAACCTATAACCTAACCTAAACCTATACTTATAACCTAAACCTATTCGCAAATCCCAAAACTTATAACCTAAACCTATAACCTATAACCTCTAACCTGAACCAATAATCTAAACTCAATTCTCTAAACCTTAACCTATAACCTAACCTAAACCTATACTTATACCCTAAACCTATTCTCAAATCCCAAAACCTATAACTACAACCTAGACCTTAACCAAAAACCTATAACCTAACCTAAACCTAAACCTATAACCTATACCTATAACCTTAACCTTAACATATAACCTTAACCAAACGTAAACCTAAACCTAAACCTATAACCTAAACCTATTCTCAAATTCCTAAACCTAAACCTAAACCTTAATGTATTCTCAAATCCCTAAACCTAAACCTACACCAAATCCTAATCTCAACTCCCTAACCTAAACCTAAACCTAAACTTGAAAACTCAAACCTAAACCCGATCCCGAACCCAAACCTGATTTCCTAAACCTAAACCCGATCCCGAACCCAAACCCGATTTCCTAAACCTAAACCCTAATGTATTCTCAAATCCCTAAACCTAAACCTACACCTAATCCTAATCTAAACTCCCTAACCTAAACCTAAACCTAAACTTGATAACCCAAACCTAAACCAAATCTCGAACACGAACCCAATTTCCTAAACCTAAACCTTAACCTATTCTCAATTCCCTAGACCTATTGCTTATAACCTAAACCAAAATCTAAACATATACCATAACCTAAACCTAAACCTAAACCTATAACCTATAACCTAAACATAAACCTAAAACCTAAATGTATTCTCAAATCCCTAAACCTAAACCTACACCTAATCCTAATCTAAACTCCCTAACCTAAACCTAAACCTAAACTTGATAACCCAAACCTAAACCCAATACCGAACCCAAACCCGATTTCCTAAACCTAAACCTTAACCTATTCTCAATTCCCTAAACCTATTGCTTATAACTTAAACCGAAACCTAAACCTATACCTCAACCTAAACCTAAACCTAAACCTATAACCTATAACCTAAACATAAACCTAAAACCTAAATGTATTCTCAAATCCCTAAACCTAAACCTATACCTAATCCTAATCTCAACTCCCTAACCTATACCTAAACCTAAACTTGATAACCCAAACCTAAACCCGATCCCGAACCCAAACCCGATTTCCTAAACCTAAACCTTAACCTATTCTCAATTCCCTAAACCTATTGCTTATAACATAAACCTTAACCTAAACCTATAACCTATAGCCTTAACCTAAACCTATAACCTATAACCTAAACATAAACCTAAAACCTAAATGTATTCTCAAATCCCTAAACCTAAACCTACACCTAATTCGAATCTCAACTCCCTAACCTAAACCTAAACCTAAACTTGAAAACCAAAATTTAAACCCGATCCCGAACCCGAACCAGATTTCCTAAACCAAAACCTTAACCTATTCTCAATTCCCTAAACCTATAGCTTATAACCTAAACCGAGATCTAAACCTATACCTTAACCTAAATCGAAACCTAAACCTATAACCTATAACCTAAACATAAACCTAAAACCTAAATGTATCCTCAAATCCCTAAACCTAAACCTACACCTAATCCTAATCTCAACTCCCTAACCTAAACCTAAACCTAAACTTGAAAACCAAAACCTAAACCCGATCCTGAAACCGAACCTGATTTCCTAAACCTAAACCTTAACCTATTCTCAATTCCCTAAACCTATAGCTTATAACCTAAACTTAAACCCAAACCTAAACCTTAACCTAAACCTTAACTTAAACCTAAACCTTAACCTATAACCTAGAGCGTAAACCTAAACCTAAACCTAAACCTGCAACCTATAACCTAAACCTAAACCTAAAACCTAAATGTATTCTCAAATCCTTAAACCTAAATCTAAACCTTAACCTAAACCTATAACCTATAGCCTTAACCTAAACCTATAACCTATAACCTAAACATAAACCTAAAACCTAAATGTATTCTCAAATCCCTAAACCTAAACCTACACCTAATCCTAATATAAACTCCATAATCTAAACCTAAACCTAAACTTGATAACCCAAACCTAAACCCGATCCCGAACCCGAAGTCGATTTCCTAAACCTAAACCTTAACCTATTCTCAATTCCCTAAACCTATTGCTTATAACCTAAACCGAAACCAAAACCTATACCTTAACCTAAACCTAAACCTAAACCTATAACCTATAACCTAAATATAAACCTAAAACCTAAATGTATTCTCAAATCCCTAAACCTAAACCTATACCTAATCCTAATCTCAACTCCCTAACTTACACCTAAACCTAAACTTGATAACCCAAACCTAAACTCAATCCCGAACCCGAACCTGATTTCCTAAACCTAAACCTTAACCTATTCTCAATTCCCTAAACCTATATCTTATAACCTAAACCTAAGCCTAAACCTAAACCTAAACCTGTAACCTATAATCTAAACCGAAACCTAAAACCTAAATGTATTCTCAAATCCCTAAACCTAAACCTACACCTAATCCTAATCTAAACTCCATAACCTAAACCTAAACCTAAACTTGAAAACCAAAACCTAAACCCGATCCCGAACCCGAACCTGATTTCCTAAACCTAAACCTTAACCTATTCTCAATTCCTTAAACCTATTGCTTATAACCTAAACCTTAACCTAAACCTTAACTTAAACCTATAACCTATAGCCTTAACCTAAACCTATAGCCTATAACCTAAACATAAACCTAAAACCTAAATGTATTCTCAAATCCCTACACCTAAACCTACACCTATTCCTAATCTCAACTCCATAACCTAAACCTAAACCTAAACTTGAAAACCAAAACTTAAACCCGATCCCGAACCCGAACCCGATTTCCTAAACCTAAACCTTAACCTATTCTCAATTCCCTAAACCTATAGCTTATAACCTAAACCGAAATCTAAACCTATACCTTAACCTAAACCGAAACCTAAACCTATAACCTATAACCTAAACATAAACCTAAAACCTAAATGTATCCTCAAATCCCTAAACCTAAACCTACACCTAATCCTAATCTTAACACCCTAACCTAAACCTAAACCTAAACTTGAAAACCAATACCTAAACCCGATCCCGAACCCGAACCCGATTTCCTAAACCTAAACCTTAACCTATTCTCAATTCCCTAAACCTATAGCTTATAACCTAAACTTAAACCTTAACCTAAACCTATAACCTATAGCATAAACCTAAACCTAAACCTAAACTCGTAACCTATAACCTAAACCTAAACAAAAACCTAAATGTATTCTCAAATCCTTAAACCTAAATCTAAACCTTAACCTAAACCTTAACCTAAACCTATAACCTATAGCCTTAACCTAAACCTGTAACCTGTAACCTAAACATAAACCTAAAGCCTAAATGTATTCTCAAATCCCTAAACCTAAACCTACACCTAATCCTAATCTCAACTCCCTAACCTAAACCTAAACCTAAACTTGAAAACCAAAACCTAAACCCGATCTCGAACCCGAACCCGATTTTCTAAACCTAAACCTTAACCTGTTCTCAATTCCCTAAACCTATAGCTTATAACCTAAACTTAAACCTAAACCTAAACCTTAACCTAAACCTTAACCTAAACCTATAACCTATAGCACAAACCTAAACCTAAACCTAAACCAAAACCTGTAACCTATAACCTAAACCTAAACCTAAAACCAAAATGTATTCTCAAATCCTTAAACCTAAACCTAAACCTTAACCTAAAACTTAACCTAAACCAATAGCCCTAACCTAAACCTGTAACCTAGAACCTAAACCTAAACCTAAAACCTAAATGTATTCTCAAATCCCTAAACCTAAACCTATACCTAATCCTAATCTCAACTCCCTAACCTAAACCTAAACCTAAACTTGAAAATCCAAACCTAAACCCAATCCCGAACCCGAACCCGATTTCCTAAACCTAAACCTTAACATATTCTCAATTCCCTAAACCTATTGCTTATAACCTAAAGCGACACCTAAACCTATACCTTAACCTAAACCTAAACCTAAACCTATAACCTATAACCTAAACATAAACCTAAAACCTAAATGTATTCTCAAATCCCTAAACCTAAACCTACACCTAATCATAATCTAAACTCCCTAACCTAAACCTAAACCTAAACTTGATAACCCAAACCTAAACCCGATCCCGAACACGAACCCGATTTCCTAAACCTAAACCTTAACCTATTCTCAATTCCCTAAACCTATTGCTTATAACCTAAACCGAAACCTAAACCTATACCTAAACCTAAACCTAAACCTAAACCTATAACCTATAACCTAAACATAAACCTAAAACCTAAATGTCTTCTCAAATCCCTAAACCTAAACCTACACCTAATCCTAATCTAAACTCCCTAACCTAAACCTAAACCTAAACTTGATAACCCAAACCTAAACCCGAGCCCGAACCCGAACTCAATTTTCTAAACCTAAACCATAACTTATTCTCAATTCCCTAAACCTATTACATATAACCTAAACCAATACCTTAACTTAAACCTAAACCTAAACCTATAACCTATAACCTAAACATAAACCTAAAACCTAAATGTATTCTCAAATCCCTAAACCCAAACCTACACCTAATCCTAATCTCAACTCCCTAACCTAAACATAAACTTAAACTTGAAAACTCAAACCTAAACCGGATCCCGAACCCGAACCTGATTTCCTAAACGTTAACATTAATGTATTCTCAAATCCCTAAACCTAAACCTACACCTAATCCTAATCTCAACTCCCTAACCTAAACCTAAACCTGAACTTCAAAATCCAAACCTAAACCCGATCCCGAACCCGAACCTGATTTCCTAAACCTAAACCTTAACCAATTCTCAATTCCCTAAACTTATTGCTTATAACCTAAACCGAAACCTAAACCTATACCTTAACCTAAACCTAAACTTATAACCTATAACTTATAACCTATAACCTAAAACCTAAACCTATAACCTAAAACCTAAATGTATTCTCAAATCTCTAAACCTAAACCTACACCTAATCCTAATCTCTACTCCCTAACCTAAACCTAAACCTAAACTTCAAAATCCAAACCTAAACCCGATCCCGAAATTGAACCCGATTTCCTAAACCTAAACCTTAACCTATTCTCAATTCCCTAAACATATTGCTTATAACCTAAACCGAAACCGAAACCTATACCTTAACCTAAACCTAAACATAAACCTATAACCTATAACCTATAACCTAAACCTAAACCTAAAACCTAAATGTATTCTCAAATCCCTAAACCTAAGCCTAAACCTACACATAATCCTAATCTCAACTCCCTAACCTAAATCTAAACCTAAACTTGAAAACCAAAACCTAAACCCAATCCCGAAGCTGAACCCGATTTCCTAAACCTAAACCTTAACCCATTCTCAATTCCCTAAACCTATAACTTATAACCTAAACCTAAGCTTAAACCTAAACCTTAACCTAAACCCAAACCTAAACCTGTAACCTGTAACATAAACCTAAACCAAAAACCTAAATGTATTCTTAAATCCCTAAACCTAAACCTACACCTAATCCTAATCTAAACTCCCTAACCTAAACCTAAACCTAAAGTTGAAAGCCAAAACCTTAACCCGATCCCGAACACGAACCCAATTTCCTAAACCTAAACCTTAACCTATTCTCAATTCCCTAAACCTATTGCTTATAACCTAAACCGAAACCTAAACCTATACCTTAACCTAAACCTATAACCTATAACCTAAACATAAACCTAAAACCTAAATGTATTCTCAAATCCCTAAACCTAAACCTACACCTAATCCTAATCTCAACTCCCTAACCTAAACCTAAACCTAAACTTGAAAACTCAAACCTAAACCCGATCCCGAACCCGAACCCGATTTCCTAAACCTAAACCTTAATGTATTCTCAAATCCCTAAACCTAAACCTACACCTAATCCTAATCTCAACTCCCTAACCTAAACCTAAACCTAAACTTGAAAACCAAAACCTAAACCCGATCCCGAACCCGAACCCAATTTCCTAAACCTAAACCTTAACCTATTCTCAATTCCCTAAACCTATAGCTTATAACCTAAACCTAAACCTAAACCTTAACCTAAACCTAAACCTAAAACCTAAATGTATTCTCGAATCCCTAAACCTAAACCTACACCTAATCCTAATCTCAACTCCCTAACCTAAACCTAAACCTAAACTTGAAAACCCAAACCTAAACCCGATCTCGAACCCGAACCCGATTTCCTAAACTTATATCTTGTAACCTAAACCTAAGCTTAAACCTATACCTAAACTTGTAACTTATAACCTAAACCTAAACCTAAACCTAAAACCTTAATGTATTCTCAAATCCCTAAACCGAAACCTACACCTAATCCCAATCTCAACTCCCTAACTTAAACCAAAACCTAAACCCGATCCCGAACCCGAACCCGATTTCCTTAACCTAAACATTAACCTATTCAAAATTTCCTAAACCTATTGCTTATAAGCTAAACCTAAACCTTAACCTAAACCTTAATGTATTCTCAAATCCCTAAACCTAAACCTACACCTAATCCTAATCTCAACTCCCTAACCTAAACCTAAACCCGATCCCGAACCCGAACCCGATTTCCTAAACCTAAACCTTAACCTATTCTCAATTCCCTAAACCTATAGCTTATAACCTAAACCTAAGCCTAAACCTAAACCTTAACCTAAACCTAAACCTAAACCTGTAACCTGTAACATAAACCTAAACCTAAAACCTAAATGTATTCTCAAATCCCTAAACCTAAACCTACACCTAATCCTAATCTCAACTCCCTAACCTAAACCTAAACCTAAACTTGAAAACCAAAACCTAAACCCGATCCCGAACTCGAACCCGATTTCCTAAACCTAAACCATAACCTATTCTCAATTCCCTAAACCTATTGCTTATAACCTAAACCTATACCTTAACCTAAACCTATAACCTATAACCTAAACATAAACCTAAAACCTAAATGTATTCTCAAATCCCTAAACCTAAACCTACACCTAATCCTAATCTCAACTCCCTAACCTAAACCTAAACCTAAACTTGAAAACTCAAACCTAAACCCGATCCCGAACCCGAACCCGATTTCCTAAACCTAAACCTTAATGTATTCTCAAATCCCTAAACCTAAACCTACACCTAATCCTAATCTCAACTCCCTAACCTAAACCTAAACCAACTTGAAAACCCAAACCTAAACCCGATCTCAAACCCGAACCCGATTTCCTAAACCTAAACCTTAACCTATTCTCAATTCCCTAAACCTATATCTTATAACCTAAACCTAAGCCTAAACCTAAACCTTAACCTAAACCTAAACCTAAACCTGTAACCTATAACCTAAACCTAAACCTAAAACCTAAATGTATTCTCAAATCCCTAAACTTAAACCTACACCTAATCCTAATCTCAACTCCCTAACCTAAACCTAAACTTAAACTTGAAAACTCAAACCAAAACCCGATCTCGAACCCGAACCCGATTTCCTAAACCTCAACCTTAACGTATTCTCAATTCCCTAAACCTATAGCTTATAACCTAAACCTAAACCTAAACCTATATAACATATAACCTGAACCTAAACCTAAAACCTAATGTATTCTCAAATCCCTAAACCTAAACCTACACCTAATCCTAATCTCAACTCCCTAACCTAAACCTAAACCTAACTTGAAAACCCAAACCTAAACCCGATCCCGAACCCGAACTCGATTTCCTAAACCTAAACCATAACCTATTCTTAATTCCCTAAACCTATAGCTTATAACCTAAACCTAAACCTAAACCTAAACCTTAACCTAAACCTAAACCTAAAACCTAAACCTATCCCTTTTAACACATTGAAAAGGCCAAGCTATATGTCCTAGAGGGGGGGTGAATAGGACAATGCCAAATAAAAACTTATAACAGCGGAATAATAAAGAATATGATAGCCAAAGTAAATCACAATGCAGTAAATTAAAATAACCTCAAAATTCAGATCTTGAGAGGTTGATACAAGCGTTGTTCTAAGGACAACCTTACACCAAAAACAGAGTTTATGGTAGGACAACCTTATTTCTAGAAAGGTCTTTGTATCAAGTCTCAAATCGAAGAGGAATATAAAAAGAAATACAAACTGAATTGAAATAACTTGTAATTAAAAATGTATTGTTTTAGGGACAGCCATACACCATAAAAATGGCAGGGCAACCTTGCTGGAACAACTTTCAAAAGAAATTGAAAATCAAGCTGATAAAGGAATAGCAGAAAATAAATTCTAAGCTATTACAACATTCTCACAAAGCTTGAATTAAATAATTACAACATTCACCACCATACATACATCCCACAAAAGAATAATTAAAAAATTAGAAGAATAAAACAATCAACCATAACACAAGGGTTTATAGTGGTTTGCCTGTGTGTTTACCAACTGTTAAACAACAGCCACACAAAAAGCTACTCCACTCCTAATATCCTCACACAGGGGATATTAGCATTCACTAAAAATATGTTTTCCCAGGTTCACCCAAAACCCTTACAATTGTGTCTTTGTCGTGGGCTTACACAATTAAAAACCCCACTTCTGAGTTTTCCTGGCTTTCCTCAGATAACCAATATAACAAGATTTTTCTGGCAAATCTTGAAAGAAACCAAAATAATAGAAAGGAATTTACAATATGTAAAATACCTGAATATCTTCTTCGTTGTAGCAGCCCGATAGAACCAAATCAAAGTAGATGATTGAATGTCCAAGTTCAATGTCCAGTACTCGATTACAATGGTTCTAATTCTAATAGATTTTAAATTAAACCGAATAGGGCTTGCCTTAATTGATTTTGATTCCAAAGAAAGGGAATAATAATTCCTCTTTATCAAATCAGATTGGAATAGCAGAAACAAAATCAATTAAAATAAAGCTAAGGAAAGAAGAATATTAAATAAGCACACTTAGCTCAGATGGAGCACAGAATTATCTCTCAGAAGTTCGACGAAGATTGGCTTGAATACTATAATTAAATCGATGATTTCTTCTGAGATTTGTGCACTATTTATAGGTGAGAAGATCGAGTCTTTGACTGGTCTAGAGTGCTCTTCGACTAGTCGAAGCAGTAACAGATATTTGAAAAATCCGGCAGGATATACTTTGACCGTTCTACGACTGGTCGTACCCTCCTACGACTGGTCGTAGGTTTCCTTCGACTAGTCGTAGGTCCTGTAAACCTTCGCTAGACTTCGAGTCGAAGGTTTTACGACTGGTCGAAGATCAGTCGACACTGTTCCTACGACTGATCGAACAGATTCCTGGACTAGTCGAAGGCTAACAGATTTTATCCGGAATATGTAACAAACTTACGACTGGTCGAGGAATATCTTAAACTGGTCGAAGCAAGTCTAGGACTAGTCGAAGAAGACCTAAGACTGGTCGAAGAACAGACCAATCACATGAAAAATAAACATTCGGTTTATGTATCCGAAATGACCTACTTCTAAGGTCAACCTATGGTCAATCAAACCTCAAACATGAAGTATGGACATTGAAACATTCGGAACTTGAGACCTTGAAGTATGAGCCTTGTAATCTTGATGTAGATCAAACCTTGATGTAGCTCAATCATGAAAGTGTACAAACTGCTTTGAACTCTTCTTGAAGTCTTGCAGCTTGAGTCTTGTCTTGTGAGCTTTGTTTGTTGTGAGCTTAGCTTGGTCATGGAGTCATGAATGTTGATCCTTGAGAGAGCTTCACTTAAGCAGGTTATATATAACATAATAGTGATTTTGGCACCACAAATTTGACAACAAACAGGGATATCAACTATAGCACTTACACACATGCCCCTTTTTACAAAGCTTTAATTTTTGTTGTTGTTTCCATTAACTTGAATTGAAACAATTTTTTACATTATTTTGCTTGCATTAGTTTTATTTTAATGATCAGTTTTATTTTAAAAAGTGCCCACTTTTTTGGAAGAAGTTTATGCAATTCTTCATGATTCTGAATTATAAGTTTTGTTGGTTTAATATTTTTTTTCAGATGAAAGACACACAAAGAAAATTGTTGCTGATTTTTTTTCTTTTTTTATTCATGATGTTAAACTTATATGTATTTATGTGTGGATGAATGTAATGTGGAGAAGATTGCTTGTGTTTGGATGGATGTAGTTTATCTTTAGATGAATGTAGTTTATGTTGGATTTACGTAGTTTGGGTTTAGATGGATGTGAATGTGAATATGATGAAATATACTATATAACAGGTGTATATCAGGAAGAATACGATGAAATATATTGAAACAGGTGTATATTGACCCTCTTATAAGGGACGGTCCATGACAGTCCTTTTTAAGGACGGTCTATGGCCGTCCTTTGAAGGCCCATAAGAGACGGTCCATGACAGTCCTTTTTAAGGACGGTCTATGGCCCTCCTTTGAACGCTCATAAGAGACAATCCATGACAGTCCTTTTAAAGGACAGTCCATGACCGTCCTTTTAAAGGACAGGCTATGGTCGTCCTTTGAAGGCTCATCAGAGACGGTCCACGACAGTCTTTTTTAAAGGACGATCGATGGCCGTCCTTTAAAGGCTCATAAGAGAGTCTCGTCCTTTAAAGGCTCATAAGAGACGGTCCGAGACCGTCCTTTTTAAGGACGGTTCACGACCATCCTTTTTTAGGACGGTGCATGACCGTCCTTTTTTCGTCAATAAGAATGACAGTTTTTTACTGTCCTTTAAGTAATACGACACGTCAAAATTTGACGGCCCTTGCGATGGTCCATGACCGTCCTTTTTGGTCATTTAAGACGGTTTTGGACCGTCCTTTTTTCACAGTTTTGGTGTAGTATCATCCACACCGCTCACACATCTGGACGGTGCTGGACAATGCATGGATGGTGCTGATTTACCTGGACAATGTTTGGACAGTGCTGATCATCATTAGGGTGCCATGTGCCCCATGGAATGATGTGTACAGTGATACACATGTTGCACCTGCAACTATTGAAATGATTTTAGATGTAATCCAAGCTCTCATATGTGAGGCCCACTTTGTTGTATTTTGTAGCCCATTTGTCAAGCCCACTTTGATGTATTTGAGGCCCATCCGTCAGGCCCACTTTGATGTATTTTGTGGCCCATTCGAGAGGCCCACCTTGATATACTTGTGGCCCATCGATGAGGCCCACCTTGATATATTTATAGCTCATTTATGAGGCCCATTAGTGCGGCCCATTGATGTGACCCACTTGTTGTATTTGAGGCCCATTGGTGTGACTCAATGATGCGACCCACCGTGATATATATGTTATCTAGGTGGTTCTTTGGCTGGACCACTGGTAGGCCCAGCTATGATGAGTAGGCCCACTTGCTGCATGTGCAAGGCCACATGTGATGTATATTTGAGGCCCACCTGTTGGATATTTAAGGCTCACCTGTTGGCTAATTGAGGCCCACTTGTTGGATATTTGAGGCCCACCTGTTGGATATTTAAAGCCCACCTGTTATGTATTTACGACTCATATGTCGTGGGCTATTATGATGTATTTGTGGCCTATGGGGTAAGGCCCATTGTGATGTGTATTAGGCCTTTATCGTACGGCCCATTGTGATATGTATTAGGCCCATGACGCATGGCCCATTGAGGTATTTGAGACCCAGATACGTGGCCCATTTGATGCATACGAGACCCATGTGTAGGGGCCACATGTTAAGTAATTGAGGCCCATGAGTAGGGTCCACCTACTGTGTATATGAGGTCCATTGGTGCGGCCCATTAATGCAGTCCACTTGATGTATTTGAGGCCTACCGTGATGTGTATTAGGACCATGTGATGTGGCCCATAGTGATGTGTATGTAACCCTTATATGAGGCTCATTGCGATGTATATTAGGCCTTTGTGTGAGGCCATGGGCCTACTTTATGTTTGGCTCTATGTGGGCCATTGCTTGGGAGCGATGTTGGTTGAATGTCCACATTGATGGGCAATGATGGTTGGATGTCCACATTACCTTCCCTTAGGCCTTGTTAGGCCCATTCTCACCGATTCTGATTCCGATTGTTGAGGCCGATTCGGATTCCGATTGTCGAGACTGATTCTGATTATCGCACCTGATTGTCAAGGCCGCTTCCGATTATCGAGGCCTACTGTTGAGGTTGATTCAGATTGTCGAGGCCGATTCTGATTCCGATTATTGAGGTCGATTCCGATTCCAATTATTGAGACCGATTTTGATTGTCGCGGCTGATTGTCAAGGCTGATTTCGATTGTCGAGGCTGACTGTTGAGGCTGATTCTGATTATCGAGGTCGATTCTGATTGTTGAGGCCGATTCCGATTTCTATTGTTGAGGCCGATTCCGATTCCGATTGTTAAGGCCGATTCCGATTCCGATTGCCAAGGCCGATTATCAAGGCCGATTTCAATTGTCGAGGCCGGATATTAAGGCTGATTGTCGAGGCTCAATGTGATGTATATGCGGCCTGTATTTAAGGCCCATTGTGATATGCATTCGACCCGTGTTTGAGGCGAATGTGATGTATATGCGGCCCCGTATTTGAGGCTCATTTTAATGTGCATTCGCCCTGTGTTTGAGGCCTAATGTGATGTATATGCAGCCCATATTTGAGGCCCGTTGTGATGTGTATTCAGCCCGTGTTTAAGGCCTAATGTGATGTATATGAGGCCTATGTGATGAGGCATGTGATGAGGCCCATTGTGATGCATTTGAGGGCCAGGCGATGGAGCCCATTGTAATGTATATTAGGCCCATGTGAAAGGCCCATCGTGATGTATATTAAGCTCTTGAGTGGGGCCCATGGTGTTGTATATTTGGCCCTTGTGTGAGGTCATGGGTTACTATATGTTAGGCTCTATGTGGGTCATTCCTTGGGGGCAATGTTGGTTAAATGTCCACATTGTCGAGGTTGATTGTCGATGCCAGTTATTGATACCAATTATGAGTATGTGACAGCATAGCATCATGATACATGCTCATACGCATCATCTACATGTTTGTTATGAGATGTGGTTAACCATTGCATATGTAATTGGGCAGGTTGTTATGAGACTCCCTGATAGGCGGAGGTTATCTCACATGAGTGCACAGTATGCGCAGGTCTGATGCATGACTGGATTGTATGACTCATGTACCTTGCATTGTGTGTTGTGATCACTGTACGCCCTAGTGACATCAGGGCCGTAGCCTCCACAGGCATATCGCGGATGGCCAGATTGGGACACCAGAAATTTGTTTTAGCATCGGACTACCATAAATAGCCCTGGGTGAAAATTCCTAAACTCTCTTGGTACCAGAGGATTCCTCAATATCGAGACCGAGTGGATATATATGAGCGCATGAGGGCTATATACTAGTAGGCCGTGTCTCCCACTGTGTTGTGGTCGGTTGGGAGGGGGTGTGGCCTTAGGCATGAGAGAATAGTGAAAAGGCCAAGCTATATGTCCTAGAGGGGGGGTGAATAGGACAATGCCAAATAAAAAAATATAACAGCGGAATAATAAAGAAAATGATAGCCAAATTAAATAACAATGCAGGAAAGTAAAACAACCTCAAAAATCAGATCTTGAGAGGTTGATACAAACGTTATTCTAAGGACAACCTTACACCAAAAACAGAGTTTATGGTAGGACAACCTTATTTCTAGAAAGGTCTTTGTATCAAGTCTCAAATCGAAGAGGAATACAGAATTAAATATAAACTGAAATGAAATAACTTGTAATTAAAAATGTATTGTTCTAGGGACAACCATACACCATAAAAATGGCAGGGCAACCTTCCTGGAACAACTTTCAAATGAAATTGAAAATCAAGCTTATAAAGGAATAGCAGAAAGTAAATTCTAAGCTATTACAACATTCTCACAAAGCTTGAAATAATTACAACATTCACCACCATACATACATCCCACAAAAAGAATAAAAAATTAGAAAAATAAAACAATCAACCACAACTCAAGGGATTATAGTGGTTCGCCTGTGTGTTCACCAACTGTTATACAACAGCCACACAAAAAGCTACTCCACTCCTAATATCCTCACACAGGGGATATTAGCGTTCAATAAAAATAGGTTTTCCCGGTTCACCCAAAACCCTTACAATTGTGTCTTTGTATGTGGGCTTACACAATTAAAAAAACCCCCACTTCTGAGTTTTCCTGGCTCTCCTCAGATAACCAAAATAACAAGATTTTTCTGGCAAATCTTGAAAGAAACCAAAATAATAGAAAGGAATTTACAATATGTAAAATACCTGAAAATCTCCTTCATTGTAGCAGCCCGGTAGAACCAAATCAAAGTAGATGATTGAATGTCCAAGTTCAATGTCCAGTACTCGATTACAATGGTTCTAATTCTAATAGATTTAAAATTAAACCAAATAGGGCTTGCCTTAATTGATTTTGATTCCAAAGAAAGGGAATAACAATTCCTCTTTTCAAATCAGATTGGAATAACAGAAACAAAATCAATTAAAATAAAGCTAAGGAAAGAAGATATTAAATAAGCACACTTAGCTTACATGGAGCACAGAATTATC
The DNA here is from genome assembly GCF_029962835.1 of Magnolia sinica. Taxonomy (NCBI): domain Eukaryota; kingdom Viridiplantae; phylum Streptophyta; class Magnoliopsida; order Magnoliales; family Magnoliaceae; genus Magnolia; species Magnolia sinica. The sequence goes on from NC_080582.1 coordinate 57,171,945, forward strand.
TCTCAGAAGTTCGACGAGGATTGGCTTGGATACTTTAATTAAATCAATGATTTCTTCTGAGATTCGTGCACTATTTATAGGTGAGAAGATCGGGTCTTCGACTGGTCTAGAGTGCTCTTCGACTAGTCGAAGCTCTAACAGATATTTGAAAAATTCGGCGGGATATGCTCAGACCGTTCTACGACTGGTCGTAGCTCTCCTACGACTGGTCGTAGGTTTCCTTCGACTGGTCGTAGGTCCTGTAAAGGTTCGCTGGACTTCGAGTCGTGGATTGTACGACTGGTCGAAGATCAGTCGACACTGTTCCTACGACTGGTCGAACAGATTCCAGGACTAGTCGAAGGCTAAAAGATTTTATCCGAAATATGTAACAAACTTACGACTGGTCGAGGAATATCTTAGACTGGTCGAAGCAAGTCTAGGACTAGTCGAAGAAGCCCTAGGACTAGTCGAAGAACAGACCAATCACATGTAAAATAACATTCGGCTTATGTATCCGAAATGACCTACTTCTAAGGTCATCCTATGGTCAAACAAACCTCAATCATGAAGTATGGACATTGAAACAAGAGACCATGAAGAATGAGCCTTGAAGTCTTGATGTAGATTAAACCTTGAAGTAGCTCAATCTTGAAAGTGGCTTGAGTTTCAGCTTGAGTCTTGAGTTCAGCTTGAGTTTCAACTTGAGTCTTGAGATCAGCTTGAGTTTCAACTTGAGTCTTGAGATCAGCTTGAGTCTTGAGTTCAGCTTGACTTTCAACTTGAGTCTTGAGTTCAGCTTGAGTTTTAACTTGAGTCTTGAGATCAGCTTGAGTCTTGAGTTCAGCTTGACTTTCAACTTGAGTCTTGAGTTCAGCTTGAGTCTTGTCTTGTACTTTCTTTTTCTTTTCAGCTTGAGTCTTGTGAGCAGTTCTTTCATTCAAGATCTTGAGCTACGTACTTGAGAGCTTTGCTTGTTGTGAGCTTAGCTTGTTCATGAAGTCATGAATGTTGATCCTTGAGAGAGCTTCACTTAAGCAGGTTATATATAACATAACAGAGATTTTGTCACCACAAATTTGACAACTTACAGGGATATAAACTATAGCACTTACAAATAGGCATAGCTAGGCTGAGTTTGACCAGCTCGTGAATGGGTCCGATATCGATGTGCCGAGTAGATATTGGCTAACTACTGGCCAGGCAGATAGTGAGGTCTCTTCCACTTACCTAGTTATACGCTTGATGGGGCGGCAAGTTGGTGTAGAGTGTACTAGACCCCAGTGATGATCCTAGAGATGTACAATACTGATTTCTGAAGCAGGAGTTGCATACTCAGCATTATATTCATTCACTCATCCATTTACTATCCACTCGGGCTGGTGATGCGCAACTATTTGTACGTGTACCTTCGTAATGGCCAGGATTTCAATTGGGGTGCAAACAAGTTCGGTGGGACCCACTGCTGTGATGTCGTCAACAAGTTCTATGGGTCCTGCTGATGCTTGTGTTATGTCCAAACCGTCCATCTGAATGGTGAGTTTGTCTTAAGGCTTGAGATTAAAAATAAGACAGATCTATAAAAATAAGACAGATCTATTTATCAAGTGGACCACACTGCAAATATCAGTGGGGTATTGAATGGCTACCATTGAAATCCATTTGGAAGTATCGAAGTTTTGGATCAATATGAAACTTGTTTTTCCTCCTAATTCAAGTTCATGTGACCTTACGAACATATTGGATGGAAAATAAACGTTACGGTGGGCCCAATGAATGGTTAACAGTGAAAATCATTATCTCCACTGTTGTTTGTGGTATGGTCCAGATGATCTTTTGATATGATTGGGTAATACTCTAAAATGATCTCTTAAAATAGATGAATGGTGTAGATGGTGCGGCCCATTGATGTGGCTCACTTGATGTATATGAGGCCCATTGGTGCGGCCCATTGATGAGGCCCACCTTGATGATTTGGGTTTCATTTGATGAGGCCCGATGTGATATATATTGGCCATATGATTGAGGCCCAATGTGATGTATTTGCAGCCCATTCGTTGAGGCCCGATGTGATATACTTGGGGCCCATTTGATGAGGCCCAATGTGATGTTTATTAGCCCATTTGGTGAGGCCCAATACGTTTTATATGAGGCCCATAAGTGAGGCCCAATGTGATGTATGAGAGGCCCGTGGATGTGACTCATTGTGATATATTTGAGGCCCATGAGTGAGGCCCAATGTGATGCATATATGGTCCATGAGTGAGGCCCATCGTGATGAGTATTAGGCCTATGTCACATGGCCCGTTCTGATGAATTTTCAGCCCATATGATGTGGCCCATGGTGATGTATTCAAGGCCCATGTAATGCGGCCCATGTAATGCAGCCCATCTTGATGTATTTGTGGCCCATCTGTTAAGGCCCACCTTGATGCAATTGTGGCCCATGTGATGAGGCCTATTGTAGTGTGTATTAGGTCATGGGACGTGGCCCATTGTGATGCATTTCTAGATCATTTGGTAAGGCCCATTGTGATGTGACGAGGCCCATCGCGATGTATATTAGGCCTTTGTGTGAGGCCATGGGCCCACTATACGTTTGGCTCTATGTGGGCCATTTCTTAGGAGCAATGATGGTTAAATGTGCACATTGATGGGCAATGATAGTTAAATGTCTACATTGAGACCTTCCCTTAGGCCATTTGTTAGGCCGATTCTGATTATCGAGGCCGATTCTGATTGTCGAGGCTGATTCCGATTATCGAGGCCGATTCCAATTATCGAGGCCGATTCCGATTGTCGAGGTTGATTTTCGAGGTCGATTCCGATTATCGAGGCCGATTCTGATTATCGACGCTGATTCTGATTGTCAAGGTTGAGGCCCATCACGATGTATATTAGGCCTTTGTGTGAGGCCATGGGCCCACTATACGTTTGGCTATATGTGGGCCATTCCTTGGGAGCAATGATGGTTAAATGTCCACATTAATGGGCGATGATGGTTAAATGTCCACATTGAGACTTTCCCTTAGGCCATTTGTTAGGCCGATTCTGCTTACCAAGGCCGATTCCGATTGTCAAGGTCGATTCTGATTATCGAGGTCGATTCTGATTGTTGATTCCAATTATCGAGACCAATTCTGATTGTCGAGGCTGATTCCGATTATCGAGGCCAAGTCTAATTGCTGAGACCGATTATCGATGCCGATTATTGGTGCTGATTGTCGATACTGATTATGAGTATGTGATAGCATAGCATCATGTACATGCCCATACGCATCACTTGCATGTTTATTATGAGATGTGGTTAAGCATTGCATATGTCATTGGGCAGGTTGTTATGAGATTCCCGATAGGTGGAGATGGTCTCACATGAGCACATGGTATGCGCAGGATTGATGCATGACTGGATTGTATGACTCATGCATCTTGTATTGTGTGTTGTGATTACTGTATGCCCTAGTGACATTAAGGTCGTAGCCTTCACAGGCAGTCGTGGATGGCTAGATGGGACACCGAAAATGTTTGGTTCGAGCATCTGGGCACTTTGGATGTTCGTGAGTGAAAGTCCCTAAACCTCTGTGGTGAGGAGACACCCCAACGTCTATACCAAGTAGATACATGAGCTCCCGAGTGCCGAATACTAGTAGACCGGGTCTCCCACTATGTCGTGGTTGGTTAGGAGGGGGTGTGGCCTTATTCGCCCGAGTGAGGGGGTTGTAAGCTACGCTGAGTTTGACCAGCTCCCAAATGGGTCCGCTATCGACGAGCCGGGTAGGCATTGGTATACTACTGGTAGGCAGGTAATGAGGTCTTTTTCACTCGCTGGGCTGTGCGGCTGGCCGGGGCGGTAGCCAGCTTGAAGTGTATTAGACCCTGGTGATGATCCCAGAGATGTACAATACTGATAGGTGGACTTATTGAGCAGAAGTTACATACTCAGCATTTTATTTATTCATTCATTCATTCACTATCCACTCAGGCTTTATAGTGCGCAACTAATTATCATGTGTACCTTCGCAATGGCCAGGATTTCAGTTGGAGCGCGCGACTAACCTAAGATTAGGAGTTTACCACATTGAGTTTAACTATCCAAATTTAGGAATGAGACTAATTTGGATAGAAGTCTCTTGTGATGGACCCCGTAGCCTGCGATACTATGTACTATCATCCCGACTCACACTCTAGCTTGGTCATTTCATTCGCACCGTATATTTCATAACATCCGGGGCATATGGCATTTTAGGAAGCTATGTTTCTGCATTTATATGGCCTAGATGAGGCTAATGGTATTCATAGCTCTTCAGAATTGCATATTGTATTGCATCCTTGCTATCTGATTTTGGCTCATTATGTCTCCGCCTTGCATAGTCGATCTACATTACTTTCTCAGCATATGTCATTGGCTTACTATGTCTTTGCATAACATATCATGGATAAGGTTGATGATATTTTATGGACTTATTAGTATTTCCACTTGCTCTGATATATTGTGTGCTTAGCACTTATCTTACGCACACACTTACAACACTCTCTAAGCTTTCTATAAGCTTATGTATGATAGATGCGTGCAGGTGGCGTTAGGTCGTGACAACATTAAGCTTGTAGCGTGCAGCAGACTTCTAGAGCTTCCGATATTTTTATTGTATTTCCTTTTATACATTGTACTTAAAAGTTTTGATGTTAGTGGATATGTGATGATGATGTTGGCTTTGTGACTTGGGTAAACTTGTGGTTATGCTTCTTACGAGGTAAATGTATGTTGAAAAATCCTCCTCATAGGATCCCAGGATCAGAATCTGGCATATGGGCGTTGGAAGCCGAGAATGGGGTACTACGGAGGCTGTCGGCACCGGATTCGACGATCGAAAATTTTGTAAGTCCGGTTTTCGAGTTTGGGGTGTGACACTAGCGAAACATAAATGACAAAGGATACGTGCTGCAACATTCAGAATTAACCACTGATTATCACACGTATGCTATGAATGCATGATTAGTCCAACCGTTATTAGTCCAATTATAAACAACCATTTTAAGAAAGCTCAAAGGTCACTATGGGGGCTTGTCACCAAGCATAGGTCGACAGCTCAGGTATAGTGTCCCATACCACTATCCTCAACTCATAAAACTCTAGCAACTAAGATGTTTAATGGTAATTTCTTCACCTAGTAGCCAATTATAGTTCAACAAGTGAAATTTACCATTGTAAGGCTATACAAAGATAGTCCATCAAAGCAACATAGGGAAAATAGTTCATCCAAGATGTGATAAAAAAATGAATTATCTCCAAAAGCTAGTGGGTAAAAATGATGCACAAAATGGTAAGTTCACAACGAAATTCCATTTAATCCATTAAACAAAAATGTCCACTAGTTCGAGGGACCATTGTAATCACAATCATTCAAGTTTACATCCCAATTCTGGATATACATAATAAGTGGAGTTTTTCACTAATTGATATGGCAATTCAAACTTCATAAGGAATCCACACATATGAGAAGATATTTATGTACAGCATGTAAGTGTTTATGCTAGATAAATGTTGAGTATATGACTTGAGGATCTATTCCAATAACTAACACAAGTAATCATAACATAAAACCATCAATTATCAGTAAAAAAAAAAAAGGAAAAAAAAGAAAGAAAGAAAACTATCACTTAAACTAACATGAAAGCAAAAAGCCCAAGGAGAAAGGTCATCACCTACAAGTCGAATCACCTACTAATGTTGCTAAGAAATGCATTCGCCCTTAGAATTAAATCATCTTCTAGATTGGTTAGAATACAATTACATGCCTTAGGTGGGTTCTATCCTAAATCACCACAAGTGAATGGTTAAGATCAATATTAGGGTCTAAATTATGCAATCTAACGAAATTTGATCTAAAATCTAACTTAGGATTAGGGTTTCGAAATATCTGAGTTTTATAATTAAAACGTCTAATCAGATTATCACATCTGAATTTCTACACAAGAGGTCATATAGATCACTCACGCTCAACTTGAGATTGCACGTGTTGACTCAGATCAACTTGGAATGGATGTATTTAATTGAGTGCCTATTTAAATGAGAAAAGTTATTAACCTAAATAAACACTAATTAGCACTCTAATAAAAGATTAAGAGTGCAATTCACCTAGATTATCAACCTAATTTAACTCAACTCGATGAAGGACCGAGTTATCCCTTAAGCTAGACTTCTGACCTAGCTAGTTACTACAGACGAGCTGAGATAGACCCAAATCAAGTCTGAACTAGGCTGAAATTGGTGAAACTCACTGAGTCAACACAGTAGACATACAACTGTCATTGCTCCTCTTCTTTCTTTCTTTCTTTCTTTCTTCTTCTTCTTCATTTTCTTTCTTTTCTTTTCTTCTCACTCAATCCTAGCCAAGTTTGTTGGACTGAGATCTGATTCAACTGGGTTAAGTTGGTTCGTGTCAGCTTGCGACAACTCATGCCTCACCCCTTTCAATCTCTTCTTCTCCTTCTTCCTCCTTTCCATTTTTCTTCCTTCTCATTTTCTTTCTTCTTCTCCGCCTTGGAAACCCGGACATGTCTGGTCTTGACTCAGACACCCCCAACTTGCTGAAATGACTTGATAACTCACTAGTTTGACCTGACAACACACAACTCTCTGACAAATCAGCCAAATGACCCTCTGCAACTGATCTTCATTTCTATACTTCTTCTCCCCTCTCCTTTTTTTCTCATATTCCCTTCTTCTTCAAGACCTAGTGTAAAACCAGCAAGTCAGCACTACATCGTGTCACATGACTCGAACTCAGCTAATGAGGATCTGGGCAACACAATAGCCACAACAACACCTACTCTTCTAGATGACGAGCAAGCTTCTGGACAAGCTCCGCACGATCTAGATGGCTCAATAACCCTAGACCTGAACCAGACTTACCTCAATCCTGACCTCACTCGACAGCAAGTTGTCACAACGAGTCACAAATGGCCGAACAAAAATCCCAGCTCTGACCTCTTCCTTTCCCTATCTCTTCCTTTCTCCTCCTCTTTCTCTTTACTTGGCTAGATAGTGTCTGGACTTGACCAGACCTGCAACCCAACTCAAGACAACTCAGAACAACACGAGAAGGAACATCTCTCTCTTTGTCTTCTCTCCTAATCCTCTCCTTATCAATATTCTTCTTTCCTTACTTCCTTTCTCCCTTCTACTGTAAGAGACACTTGATAGACAAAGAACGGGACTCAACTATACTTAAACTATGTCTCGACTCGATGCGACTTTGAATGGGGAAGAAAGTCAATCTCCAATGGTGGATTTGAATGTGGGCCATATTTCTCCTAACCGTTGCTTGTGGGAGGTTTAAATGAACCATATAGAGCTTGCAAACGTATGAACTACAAGTTCAAAGACATTTTCTTCGGTGGTTTTAAGCTTGAAAGATTTCTCTCCCTTCTTATAGCATATCCTAGTCACTCCCAGAAATGTTGGATGAAGAATAAAAGGGTTTGGATTGAAACATGGTGTTGGAGCATAAAATAATGAAGAAAGATCAAAAAGGAGTTGGAGGAATGAGGGAGAAAGAAAAAGATCAAGCATCATGTTCAGTAGTTGCGCAGGTCATGGACCATGCAAGCGACTTCATTCATTATGTGGACCACGTAAACAACTTCATTCATTATACGGGCCGCGCAATAATTTCCTCCATTGTGCGGGCCACGCAATTGACTTCCCCATTGCACGGGTCGCGCAACCAAGATCAGAGGTAGATTGTTATAAAATGGTTAGATCTGATGAAGGTGGGCCCCATGGCACAAAGATCGAAGGTTCGCACGTGTGGGGGGGCTATAAATACCCCAATCCCTCTCATTTGAGGAGGAGAAGAATTTTGAAAGAGGAGCAGATCGCAGAGCTCTGAAGGAAGACAGAAGTGAGAAGGTAGAGCAATTATTGGTTGTGCGGGTTGCGCAACCAACAACTGGTTGCACGGGCCACGCAACCAACAATTGGTTACGCGGATCATGCAACCAGGCTATTATATGGCCAATTACAAAAAGAAGCAAGGTGCTGTCGAAATCGCCCAATTCGATCTTCGTCACTCCAATCTCTCGTTTTGCACAAGGGACAAGCTCAAAAGGGGAAAAGATCGAATGATCAAATCAGCACAACATTCCTCCTAAGGAGATGATCGAAGCACAAGTCGAAATGCTACTAAATTTGAGATTCGACATTTGAACTTTGTCAATTCATGCATTTCAGATAATCTATCTTAGAATCAATGGATATTAGAGGATGTAAATGGACTCAGTATTATTAATACAATGATTGTTCTGTATATTCTCTCTTTGTTATGTTCTAATAAGATAATTCTCCAAATCCAATGCATTTGTTTCTTGTTCAAAACAAAATGGCAACTCTGTTGGGGAATTTTTATCATATTTTGACACTAACATTGAGAGTATTATGGAACTTTTGTTATAGTTTGGCGTCTTTTGATGCCAAAATGGCGACTCTTGGTGGGAACATCCTCCCCTTCAACTCTAAGATAGATTATGTAATTCTTTAAGTACTAACTATAATTTAATTCTATATTTTATATTTTGAAGGATCAAACTACAAATTACAACCAATGGTAATTTCTACAAGGAAGTTGAACTTCTATTTCACTGCGACTAGATTCATGGTGGAATATGTGCCGAACCAGCCTCCGAAACATAGGGCTTAGCTTCCTATAAGCAAGAACAACTCAACCCGAGCAATAGATGGAGTTGTATTTGCTTCACATCAAGCACTAGAAGGTGACAAGGACTGGTCTATTGTGATGTCTCACAAGACGAGAGCACGGAATGCAAGAAGCCCCAGAATGAATCTGCCTTCGCCAAGAGTTAGAGGACCGATAACACGTAATGCTGTTACGAGGAACCCTGAACTCGCCCCTCCTGCGATATATCCCAAGCGAATAACTCCACAGTTAACGTCGCATGACTTCCCGGCTTTGGTTGCCCCAAGAGTCAGATGGACAAAAGAGCAAAAAGGTAAGACATTATTAGTAAGTTCACCAACGTTTGTATCGCCCCAATCAGTCAGTGGCAATGGGAGCACAGAGAAGTTGAATGATGCTCCATTTTTCCCTCTCTTCGTAAGCCTTATTACATCAACATATTCCTGCCCCACTCCAACTACAGCTTCATTAGGGAGCGGAGAAGCCGCAGTATAAATGGCCGGAACAGACTAGGAAAGGATGCCGACTATAGAAGACCATATAAATGAAATGGAGGAAGCACAAAGAGCATTAATGGAAGAGTGCAGAAATCTCAGAGAAGCCCTAGCAACCCTCGCACACAATGTAGCCCAGATGGTGGCTCCCCCAACAATGGGCACAATGAATGGGTAGGAGAATCAACCTGAAGGCTTTCAACCGCCAGGGGCAGGATCACTTGGGTCTATCCCAGCAGTAAGAACTATAACACAAGAAGAAGTGAGGCAAGTTGTTCACGAAGCCGTCAAAATAGAAAGGGAGCACGAAAATGTGGGCTAGTTGAGATATCAGACGCCATATCCACGAGAAGTAGAGGACGTTACGTTCCCAGCTAACTTTAAGCACCCGAATTTTCAAAAGTTTAATGGAGAGGGATTACCAGAAGAACATTTGATGCACTTTATCACTAGCATGGGAAATTTCTCTATGGTACCACAGTATTGCTTATGATTATTTAGATCATCTCTGACAAGTAAAGCGTTCTGATGATATTCTAATCTGGCACCAGGATCGATACGCACTTGGGAACAAATGTAGGATGCCTTCATGTCAAACTTCTTTTCTTCATAACGCGATATCAATATTAGGGAATTGGCTTCTATATTGCAAAGAGATGGGGAACCGGTAGAGAAGTTTATAGACAGATGGAAGACATTAAGAGCCTCTGTAGATAGATGCCAGAAGAAAAGGAACAAGTCAAGATGTGTCTGAACTCCATGGAAATGGGAATTGCGTTCGGACTCATGTGCCAATATCAGGACTTTCCGTGACCTAGCCACTGAGGGTCATGCTTTAAAGCTGCTGACTTGGAAGATGCCAGCATTTCACTATGAGACAGCCAGGAGGGGACCCAGTGGGATGGCTACAAATATCGTCGATCATGAAAAGAGAAGTAAAGATGTAAGAGACTCGAGAGATAAAAGGCTGGAATGGAAAGAAGAATCGAACTAGTCGAGAAACAGATACAATGGAAAAAGGCTTAGAGCGCTCAATTATCACGAAGGGTTTGTGTTCGATAGGGAAGATGTTATCCCTATGATGAACCAATAGCTAAAAGTCAGTACGATAGAATTACCAGCACCTAAGCACCCTAAAGATGTGACAAGAACAAGAGAGAGATTTTTGTCGCTATCATCGCTTGCTGGGACATCTGACAGAAAATTGTTATAGGTTGAAATCTATAATACAACGGACGATAGATAGAGGTGAAATAGTGATTGGAAAAGAAAAAGAAAGGGATGCAATGACAACAGTGAATATGCAAATAATCCTGAAAAATTCCCAAGAAAAGAAAGAGAAAGAAGACTGTAAGACGACAAAAAAGGTAGCGGTGATTTTGCTACAATCAGGAAAGAAGATAACAAGCCCTACGAAGTAGAAAACAGGAATTATAAGAAGGGAAGTTGTCAAAGGACAGAATGATAATGATAGGAAAGAAGAGAAGAATGAGACAACAAAAGTGACCTATGATGTTCGAATTTTTGGGCGTGATAAGATAAGATCATTTAGCGACTGGTCGAGTTGCTTGCTCGACTGGTTGAGTTCTATATTAGTTGTGTCATGTTTTAAATTTTGAGGACAAAATTTTTATTAGGTGGGGAGAGCTGTGAGACTCGTATCCTAGTCCGTACTGTTCCGTCGACTCTCGCGATCCTTCCCGATGAAATCTAGCAATCTGCCACCTATAATTCATGTTTGCACATGATCCTAAGTTGTATCCTTAGATTTAAGTCAGCTTAATCCGAGACTTGTACCATTGTGACTACACCGTTGCCGCGGTTCCAAAGCCACGACTCGCGCACCGATCGGATACCCAAGCCGGAAGATGTGGGCCGATGTTTATTTCGAAGAAACGCCGCGCATTTGCAAACTCAAGGGAATCTCTACAACATGTCCCATCAATCAATCAATCAATCAATCAACCAATCTATCAATCAATCACCTCATGTCAAGTACAAGAGCAACCCATACTTTCTTTCTCCACAAGTCAAGCAACCACCAAAAGTCAACAAATTTCTCACCTCACCCATTACTCACCTCACATCCATCACTCACCTCACATCCATCACCCATCACTCTCTCTCCTTATAACCACCCATTCTCTCTCTTTCTCTTCATAATTTTCCAAGCAACAAAAATCCCAAGCAAAGTGGTGGACGTCCATGGTTTTCCAAGAGAGAAAGTGAGATGTGTGTGGCCCACTTCCCACCCCAAAATTCTTCATCTTACCCATTTATTTCTCATCATCCTCCATCAAAGTGAGACACAAGGAGCTCAACTTTCCACCAGGCCAAGAAGATCGAACGGTGGGTACTCTATTAGGCCTAGATTTCCTTTTTTTTATGAAGGGCAAAGTGAGGCCTATCGATTGTTGGTATGGATCTCACTTTGGAACCCTAGGTGTGGCCGATGGCCCACCTTGATCCACATGATCATTCCATGATGGGGCCATTCCCCATGGACCCCATCATGATGTTTATTTTCTTTGCATGGCTAGAGGTCATCTAGACCTTCCATTTTGGTGGAGAAGGAATATCCACCATTGATCTTTGATTTGATGGGCCCACGTGTAATGGGACCCACTTGATGTATGATTGATTGCGAAGGAGGGCCCATAGTGTCGGGGTCCCTCCATCACACATATGTCTCTCTCTCTCTCTCTCATTTTTTTCTTGTTGTATGTGATGATGTGGCCATGTGGCCCACTTGGATGGACCCCACCATAAGGCATGTATTTTATCCAAGTCATCCATAGGTGGGGCCCACTTTATAAGTGTTGTATCCACCCCATCCCTCATTTGGCAGCCCACGTGGGCAGCCCACTTGAAATGCACAACTATCCAACGTCCTTGGACGCTGGACGTTGAATGGAAAACACAAATATTAGCCTTGGTTCAAGGCTATTTGGGTGAGCCACTTGTATAGGCCCCACATTAACGTATGGATTCAATCCAAGCCGTCCATCCTTTTCCCCAACTCATTTTAGGCATTGAGCTGAAAAAAATGAAGCTGATCCGACTAACTAGTGGGTCATACCTAGCAAATAGTGATTTTCACTATTTAAATTTACTAAAAATTTTCTACACACCGAAACATGCCCAATATTGGGCTTGATGGATTTGTTATGGACTGTAGAAACCAGTGGGCGAGGTGGATTCTTCCAATACGGGCCCCACGCATGAAAAACCTCAAAAAAAACCTAATTTTTTAAAAAATATAAAAATAGGCAGCACCTGCTACTGCTGACGTCAGCAGCAGGCGTGGGACCACGGGTCCCAGCCGTCGGCCCCACTGTGATGTGTGGCAGCATCCACACCGTGCATTTGTTGGGTCCCCTTTGGGACAGTGGCCCCCCCCAAAACTCAGCCACATACGAAGCTCAGGTGGCCCATGTCATAGGAAACAGTGTGATGGAATGCCTGCCATTGAAACCGCCCTTAGGTCAGAGAAGTCTTGGATTAATATGAAATTTTTTTTCCTTCTCATCCATGTCTGTGTGACCTTATCAACGGTTGGATGACAAATCAACATAATGGTGGGCCCCACGTGGGACCCAAGGATGTATGTGTTTATTCTCATCGTCCATGGCAGTGGACGGTGGAACCCACCATGTATGTGTTTCGTCAATGCCATCCAGGCAGTAGGCTCCACCCTTGATGTCTGTGTTCTCTCCACACCGTTCATCCATTCATCCATGGGACCCACACGTGTAGTGGGGACCACTACGTTGTATGTGTACCACATCCAAGCCGTCCATCCAGGGCTTGGACGTTGCTAGATTCAATATTTAAAAAATATATATATGATATATATAGTACATATATGTATATAATGTATATATATATATATATACTACCATTTCTTGGGCCCCACACGTGTAGTGGGACCCAACCCTGATGTATTGGTTGTATCCTCACCATCCATCAGGGACGGCGGGATCCACCATGATCTATGTATTTTATCAGCTTCGTCCATCAATGACGATGGGACCCACTGACGTGGGTGTATTACGGGCCCATGGGTTAAGGCCCAATGTGATGTATTAGGGCCCATGGGTTGAGGCCCATTGTGATGTATTAGGGCCCATGGGTTAAGGCCCATTGTAATGTATTAGGGCCTATAGGTTGAGGCCCATTGTGATGTATTTGGGGCCCATGGGTTGAGGCTCATTGTGATGTATTTCCAACCCATTTGGCAAGGCCCATTGTGATTTGTTTCTGGCTCATATGTTGTGGCCCATTTTGATATATTTTCAGCCCATGTGATGAGGCCATCTTGATGTATTTGTGGCCCGCATGGCTAGGCCCGATGTGGTATACATGTGGCTCAATGCGAGGAATGTGCACCCGATATAATGTGTGATTTCACTATAATGCAGGTAATGATGTTTATGCGGGTCGTGCCTTGGGAGCAATGTTGGTTTGACGTCCACATTGTAAGAATAATGTTGGTTAAATATCCACTTTATAACTCTCCCTAGGGCCCATTGATAGGCCCATACTTATTGTATGTAGGCCATCAAGGCCCATCTTCGCTGTAAGGATAGTTTATTACCATATAAAATGCTTAGTATAACTCTATGATTCATGCCCATACGCATCATATGTATGCCTGATATGAGTAATGTTTGATCATAGCATACACCATTGGGCAGACTATTTATGGGACTCCTTATGAGATGGAGTGCCCACATTATCGCGCCGTACGTGCAAGATTGCTGCATGAATGAATAGTGTGACTCATGCATCTCGCATATATGTGACTTGATCATTGTACGCCCTAGCGACATCAGGGTCCTGGCCTCCACAGGCCCATCGTGGATGGCTAAATGGGACACCGAAAATACTTGGTTCTAGCACTATGGCACTTAGGATATCCTTGGATGAAAATCTCAGAATCTCCGAGGCCAGGAGGTACCCCAACGTCTAGACCGAGTGGAACATGAGCACCCGAAATACCGACTATCAGTACACAGTGTCTCCCACTGTGTCATGGTCGGTTGGGAGGGGGTGTGACCTTATCCGCCCAAGTGAGGGGGCTATAAGCTAGGCTGAGTATGATCAACTCGTAAATAGGTCCGCTATCAATGAGCCGAGTAGGTATTGGCAGAGTGCTGGCTTAGGCGGATAGTGAGGTCTCTTCCACTAGCTGGGCTGTGCAGCTAGGGAGGAGGCAATCGGTGTCGAGTGTAATAGACCCCGGTGATTTTTTCAGAGAGCAACCGTACTGATATGTGGACTTATTGAGCAAGAATTGCATATCCATTCATTCATTCGTTCACTATCCACTTGGGCTGAAGGTGCGTAACTATTTGTTATGTGTACCTTCGCATGGCCAGGATTTCGGTTGGGCGCCCGACTAACCTGAGGTCAGGAGTTTACCACATTGAGTTGGACTATCCAAATTTAGGTATGTGACTGGTTTGGATAGAAGTCCCTTGTGGTGGACCCCGTAGCCTGCAATGCTATGTACTATCATTCCGACTTCACATTCCAGCATGGTCATTTCATTTGCACCGCATATTACATTGCATCCGCAGTACTTAGCATTTTGGGTTACTATGTTTTTACACTTATATGGCCTAGATGAGGTTGATGGTATTCGTGGCTCATCAGGATTTGCATATTGCATTGCATCCTCAGCATCTGTTATTGTCTTATTATGTTTTACATCGATAGCCTTGGTACGGCTGATAGCACTCATGGACTTACCAGTATATTTCCGCTTACTCTGATATCGTATGATTCATGATCTTGTCAATATTTTCACTTATTCCGATGATTATGATTTATGGGCTTTATGGTATACTTGACACTTATCTTGTACACACACTTTCACCACCCTCTAAGCTTTTGTAAGCTTATGCATGATAGATGCGTGCAGGTGGCATTAGGTTGCAGTAGCGTTGAGCTTGGAGCGTGCAACTGTCCTCTGGAGCTTTGATTTCGATATATGTATTTCCCTTTCAGCATTGTATCGAAATGATTATATTAGTAGATATGTGATGATGATGTTGCCTTTATGATTTGGGTATACTTGTGGTTATGTTTCTTATGAGACAAATGTATGTTGAAAAATCCTCCTTGTAGGATCCCAGGATTGGAACCTAGCGTATGTACGCTGGGGGCCTAGAATGGGGTACTACAGAGGCTGTCAACACCAGGTTCGGCGATCGGGATTCCTGTGAATCCGATTTCCTGGTTTGGGGCATGATAGAAGTTGGTATCGGAGCATAACTTCAAAATACCTGAAGATAACATCACATATCTGCTGATAGTTACCCTTTCACTCTATGAATGTTGAGAACTTAGAATAGTTAGATCCCCAAGTTTGAATAACTTAGAGATTTTCTGATATAGCTCCCTATCGTTGAGAATGTGAGGCTACATAGTATTTCAGTTTCGATCATTTCTGATCAGGATCCGAGGTCCAGTTGGATCATTGTAGTGTTGATGAGGTGTTTTGGGAGCAGGAGGCTGAGATTCACAGGCGTTGTCCCCTCCTCTTAAGTGTTTGATTATGTTCGCATATTGTGTTCGGATAGGATTCCCGCCCTTGGTTGACCTCTATATTGGTTGTGTCGTCTTTTAAATTTCAAGGATGAAATTTTTATTAGGTGGGGAGAGCTGTGAGACTCGTATCCTAGTCTGTATTGTTCCGTTGACTCTCGCGATCCTTCCCAACGAAGTCCGGTAATCCGCGACATATAATCGATGTTTGTGCGTGACCCTAAGTCGTATCCTATAGATTTGAGTCAGCTTAATCCGAGATTTGTACCATTACGACCGCACCGTCATTGCGGTTCCAACACCGTGACTCGCGTACCGATCCGATACCCAAGCCGAAAGATGTGGGCCGACGTTTATTTCGAAGAAACGCCGCACATTTACAATTCCAAGGGAATCTCTACAACATGTCCCATCAATCAATCAATCAATCAACCAATCACCTCATGTCAAGTACAAGAGCAACCCATGCTTTCTTTCTCCATAAGTCAAGCAACCACCAAAAGTCAACAAATCTCTCACCTCACCCATTACTCACCTCACATCCATCACTCACCTCACATCCATCACCCATCACTCTCTCTCCTTACAACCACTCATTCTCTCTCTTTCTCTTCACAATTTTCCAAGCAACAAAAAACCTAAGCAAAGTGGTGGACGTCCAGGGTTTTCTAAGAGAGAAAGTGAGATGTGTGTGGCCCACTTCCCACTCCAAAATCCTTCATCTTGGCCGTTCATTTCTCATCATCCTCCATCAAAGTGAGACACAAGGAGCTCAGCTTTCCATCGGACCAAGAAGATCAAACGGTGGGTGCTCTATTAGGCCTAGATTTCTTTTTTTTTAATGAAGAGCCAAGTGAGGCCTACTGATTGTTGGTATGGATCTCACTTTGGACCCTAAGTGTGGCCGATGGCCCACCTTGATCCACGTGATCATTCCATGATGGGGCCATTTCCCATGGACTCCATCATGATGTTTATTTTCTTTGCATGGCTAGAGGTCATCTAGACCTTCCATTTTAGTGGAGAATGAATCTCCACTGTTGATCTTTGATTTGATGGGCCTACGTATAATAGGACCCACTTGATGTATGATTGATTGTATAAGAGGGCCCATAATGTCGGGGTCCCTCCATCACACGCATGTCTCCCTCTCTCTCTCTCTCTTTCATTTTTTTTCTTGTTGTATGAGATGATGTGGCCGTGTGGCCCACCCGGATGGACCCGACCATAAGGCATGTATTTTATCCAAGTCATCCATAGGTGGGGCCCACTTTATAAGTGTTGTCTCCACCCCATCCCTCATTTGGTGGCCCATGTGGGCAGCCCACTTGAAATGCACAACCGTCCAGCGTCCCTGGACGCTGGACGTTGAATGGAAAACACAAATATTAGCCTTGGTTCAAGGCTATTTGGGTGAGCCACTTGTATAGGCCCCACATTGACGTATGGATTCAATCCAAGCCGTCCATCCTTTTCCCCAACTCATTTTAGGCGTTGAGCCAAAAAAATGAAGCTGATCCAACTAACTAGTGGGTCATACCTTAGCAAACAGTGATTTTCACCGTTTAAATTCACTTAAATTTTTCTACACACCGAAACATGCCCAATATTGGGCTTGATGGATTTGTTATGGACTGTAGAAACCAGTGGGCGGGGTGGATTCCTCCGATGCCGGCCCCACACATGAAAAACCTCAAAAAACCCAATTTTTTTTAAAAAATAAAAATAGGCAGCACCTGCTGCCACTGACGTCAGCAGTAGGCACTGCTGCGCTGTGGACTGACGGGTAGGGACCATGGGTCCCAGCCGTAGGCCCCACCGTGATGTGTGGCAGCATCCACACTGTGCATTTGTTGGATCCCCTTTGGGATAGTGGGCCCCCCAAAACTTAGCCACATGCGAAGCTTAGGTGGCCCACGTCATAGGAAACAGTGTGATGGAATGCCTGCCATTAAAACCTTCCTTGGGTCAAAGAAGTCTTGGATTAATATGAAATTTGTTTTTCTTTCTCATCCGGGTCCGTGTGACCTTATCAACGGTTGGATGACAAATCAACGTAATGGTAGGCCCCACGTGGGACCCAAGGATGTATGTGTTTATTCTCACCGTCCACGGTAGTGGATGGTGGAACCCACCATGTATGTGTTTCGTCAATGCCATCCAGGCATAGGCCCCACCCTTGATGTCTGTGTTCTCTCCACACCGTTCATCCATTCATCCATGGGACCCACACGTGTAGTGGGGACCACTACGTTGTATGTGTACCACGTCCAAGCCGTCTGTCCAGGGCTTGGACGTTGCCAGATTCAATATTTAAAAAATATATATATATGATATATATAGTACATATATGTATATAATGTGTGTATATATATATATATATATATATATATATATATATATACACACACACACACACTACCATTTCTTGGGCCCCACACGTGTAGTGGTACCCAACCCTGATGCATTAGTTGTATCCTCACCATCCATCAGGGACGGCGGGATCCACCATGATCTATGTTTTTTATCATCTCCGTCCATCAATGACGATGGGACCCACTGACGTGGGTGTATTACGGGCCTTGAGTTAAGGCCCATTGTGATGTATTAAGGCCCATGGGTTGAGGCCCATTGTGATGTATTAGGGCCCATGGGTTAAGGCCCATTGTGATGTATTAGGGCCCATGGGTTGAGGCCCATTGTGATGTATTTGGGGCCCATGGGTTGAGGCCCATTGTGATGTATTAGGGCCCGTGGGTTGAGGCTCATTGTGATGTATTTCTAACCCATTTGGCAAGACCCATTGTGATGTGTTTTCGGCTCATATGTTGTGGCCCATTGCGATATATTTTCAGCCCATGTGATGAGGCCCATCTTGATGTATTTGTGGCCCGCATGGCTAGGCCCGATGTGGTGTATATGTGGCTCAATGCGAGGAATGTTCACCCGATGTAATGTGTGATTTCACTATAATGCAGGTAATGATGTTTATGGCGGGTTGTGCCTTGAGAGCAATGTTAGTTTGATGTCCACATTGTAAAATAATGTTGGTTAAATTTCCACATTATAACTCTCCCTAGGGCCCATTGATAGGCCTATACTTGTTGTATGTAGGTCATTAAGGCCCATCTTTGTTGTAAGGATAGTTCATCACCATATAAAATGCTTAGTATAACTCCATGATTCATGCCCATATGCATCATATGTATGCCTGATATGAGGAATGTTTGATCATAGCATATGTCATTGGGCAGACTATTTACGGGACTCCTTATGAGACGGAGTGCCCACATTATTGCGTCGTACGCACCAGATTGCTGCATGACTGGATAGTGTGACTTATGCATCTCGCATATATGTGACTTGATCAATGTATGCCCTATCGACATCAGGGCCGTGGCCACCACAGGCACATCACGGATGGCTGAATGGGACATCAAAAGTACTTAGTTCTACCACTGTGGGCACTTAGGATGTCCTTGGATGAAAATCCCAGAATCTCTGAGGCCAAGAGGTGCCCCAATGTCTAGACCAAGTGAAACATGAGCGCTCAAAATGCTGAATACCAGTAGGCCGTGTCTCCCACTATGTCGTGGTCGGTTGGGAGGGGGTGTGGCCTTATCCGCCCGAGTGAGGGGGCTATAAGCTAGGCTAAGTATTATCAACTCGTAATTGGGTCCGCTATCGACGAGCCGAGTAGGTATTGGCAGAGTGCTGGCTAGGCAGATAGTGAGGTCTCTTCCACTCACTAAGCTATGCAGCTAGGGAGGAGGCAGTTGGTGTCGAGTGTAATAGACCCCGGTGATTTCTCCAGAGAGCAACCGTACTGATTTGTGAACTTATTGAGCAAGAATTGCATATCCATTCATTCATTCATTCACTATCCACTCAGGCTGGTAGTGCGTAACTATTTGTTATGTGTATCTTCGCATGGCCAGGATTTTGGTTGGGCGCGCGACTAACCTAAGGTCAGGAGTTTACCACATTGAGTCGGACTATCTAAATTTAGGTATGGGACTGGTTTGGATAGAAGTCCCTTGTGGTGGACCCCGTAGCTTGCGATACTACGTACTATCATTCAGACTTCACATTTCAGCTTGGTCATTTCATTCGCACCACATATTACATTTCATCCGTAGTACTTAGCATTTTGGGTAACTATGTTTTTGCACTTATATGGCCTATATGAGGTTGATGGTATTCGTGGCTCGTCAGGATTTGCATATTGCATTACATCCTCAACATCTGTTATTGTCTTATTATGTTTTGCATCGCATAGCCTTGGTACGGCTGATAGCACTCATGGACTTACCCGTATATTTTCGCTATACTTTGACATCGTATGATTCATGATCTTGTCAGTATTTTTGCTTATTCCGATAATGTATGATTTATAGGGTTTATGGTATACTTGGCACTTATCTTGTGCACACACTTTCACTACCCTCTAAGCTTTTGTAAGCTTATGCACGATAGATGCGTGCAGGTGGCGTTAGGTTGCAGCAGCATTGAGCTTGGAGCGTGCGGCTATCCTCTAGAGCTTTGATTTTGATATATGTATTTCCCTTTCAGCATTGTATCGAAATGATTATATTAGTAGATATGTGATGATGATGTTGCCTTTATGATTTAGGTATACTTGTGGTTATGCTTCTTATGAGACAAATGTACGTTGGAAAATCCTCCTCGTAGGATCCCAGGATTGGAACCTGGCGTATGTACGCTGGGGGCCAAGAATGGAGTACTACGGAGGCTGTCGGCACTGGGTTCGGTGATCGGGATTCCTATGAATCCAATTTCTGGGTTTGGGGCGTGACACAAAGCATCCTCCTCTTCAGTTGCTTCTGCTGCTCCTCCAACACCTACATCAACTTGGCCTGGAACCAACCTCAAATTCATCTTATTTATATTTGAGTTGTTGAAGGGAAGATGGTTAATGGTAGCTTCTCCAATAGGCATAACCACTAAACTATGGGTAGCTAAAACAGTAATAAGATAAGTAAAGAGTATGTCACTGTGACCTGGATGGAGATGGAACTGAATCATGATGTAACACATAAGCGATGGAAGACAAACAGAGACCAATAACAAGAGAATGAAGAATACAAGCCATCAAAGTAGTTAGCTCGGTTTTGTTACCAGATCTAGGGTAGACATTTGAAATGAAAATCTGATGGAGAACCCTAAATCTGGGTAACATAAACTTGGAAGCGAGTGCATTCCCAGAACTCCATTCCGCATCCATATTACATAAAACTCTAGTGGACGATTTTGCTACACAAGTGTATGAATTGGAATACCGTCATCATTGACAGGAAGGTCCATTAAACCAGAAATTAAGTGATGGTCCACATTAACTGGACCTTCTCTAGTTGAAATAGTAAATGTTAGATTCTCAAAAGAGAAGTCAGTTATGCAGGCATACATGGCTTGCGCAATAGAGCGGTATGCAGTCTGCCCCAAAGTAAAATGTTATCCCATCCTACAGATTGAAGGAGAGGAACAATGCCAAATGGTGCCAAGTGATCAGAGTTGATTGTCCGTTCAACTATCACGTTGCATAAGTGAATATCCCGCACATACTCAGGATCATCTTCGGGTGACCGAAGATGGTGCACCGTGATAGGAGTGAAACGAGAAGAAGAGGGACAAGAGATCCTTTCTTCTTGCTTCTACTCTCCATTGTAATAAGAAAATCAAGGAATACAAGGATTGCAAAAGAGGCAAGAAGGGTTTCTAGTAAATCATATTTTTAGCTAGAAAACCCAAAAAACAATCATAAACCTTGAAATAAGCAACACAAACAAGAAAATGGAAGTGCAAAGAACTTAAATCTACAAGGAAATTGAAAATAATGCACTAACCATGGAGGAATCGAAGATGGGTTCAACCGGTCATGGTAGGGCTTGTTGGAGAAGAAGAACCAAGTGAAGAAAAAGGTGTTTTTCCCCAAATAAAAAATAAAACTTGAGTTACAGATTGGTCGAGCACATACTCGACCGGTTGAGCCACAACTGATTAAGTGTGTACTCGACTGGTCGTGTACCACTAAAAATATACAATTTTACATCTATTTGAATTTTTTAAAATTTCAAAATAATAAATATACACATTCTGATACAAATAGGTACAAATCATCAGTTCATATTGCACATACCAAGATCAAATTTCAATTTTGCAAACCTATTTTTGTCGAGCGATTTTATGAATAAGTCAGCAAGTTGATTCTTGGTCCGAATATATTCCAATAAAATTATCTTGTCTTCCACCACTTCACAAATATAGTGATATCTAATGTCAATATGCTTAGTTTGTGAATGTTGAATTGGCTTTTTAGAAATATTAATTGCGCTTGAATTGTCATAATATAAACCATAGATTCTTTCACAATTCCGTAATCACTTAGCATTCTCTTCATGCACACAAGCTGAGTGCATGCATTACCAGCAGCAATGTATTCAACCTCAGCTATGGAGAGCGATACGGAACTTTGTTTCTTACTTAGCCAAGAAACCAAACAGTTCCCGACATAGAAACAACCACCGCTGGTTGATTTACGATCATCATTGTTACCAGCCCAATCAGCATCCGTGTAACCAGATAATTGCACACTAGTATCATGTGGATCTAGATACCAAGATTAGCTGAACTAGCAACATATCACAAAATGCGTTTAACAACAATCAGATGTGACTCTTTAGGGTCTAACTGATATCTATCACAAATTCCTACGCCAAAAGCATTATCAGGTCAGCTCACAATTAAATAAAGTAAACGACCTATCATACTGCGATACAACTTAAGATCCACACTCTTACCTGTTGAATCCTTAGAGAGTTTTAGAGTATTACTCATTAGAGTATCAAAATTTTTTCCACTCTCAAATCCAAACTTTTTAACTAAGTTCAGAGCATATTTGGTTTAAGAGATAAAGAAACCATCAGGGAGCTGTTTGACTTGTAACCCTAGGAAATAGTTTAGTTCTCCAACCATGCTCATTTCAATTTTAGATTTCATAAGATCTATAAATTCAACAGTCATATTAGTACAAGTCGATCCATAGATAATGTCATCAACATAGATTTGTACTATTAGTATATGATCATTATGTTTCTTTACAAACAGTGTTTTATCAACACTTCCCATTACAAAGTTATGACTTAGTCAAATTTTCGTACCATGCCCTGGGAGCTTGTTTCAAACCATAGAGTGCCTTTTTTAGGCGATAAACATGATTAACATGCTTAGGGTCTTCAAAACCCTTTGGTTGTTTAACATACATTTCTTCATGCAAATCGCCATTTAAGAACACACTCTTTACATCCATGTGATATATTTTGAATTTTTTAAAGTACGTAATGGATATAAGTAGTCTGATTAATTCAAGACGAGCTACTGGGGCAAAGGTCTCATCATAATCAATGCCTTCAATTTGAGTGTACCCTTATACAACCAACCTAGCCTTGTTTCTAATAATATTACCAAGTTCATCAGACTTATTTTTGAAAATCCATTTTGTTCTGATAATGTGTTTATCTTTTGGTCTTGGAACTAAGTACCAAACATCATTTCTAACAAACTGATTAAGCTCTTCTTGCATTGCTACAAGCCAGTTTTCGTCAGTAAGGGCTTCTTTTACGTTAGCCGGTTCTATGTGAGATGTAAAGCACACGTAGTTGCACATATCTTCTAGTTGTTTACTAGTGTGTACACCAGTGAGAGGGTTTCTAAGGATTTGATTAGATGGATGGTCTTTAACTATCTGCAGTTCAGCGTTATTTTGACTAGATGAAGAGTCTGGCTTATCAAATAAAAGAACTTCATCATTTTCTAAACTTGAGACGGGTGTATTCAAGTGATCATCTATAACCACATTAATGGACTCTTGACTTACACTAGTCCTCTTGTTAAGAACTTGATACGCTCGACTATTCAGCGCATATCCTAAAAATATCCCTTCATCACTTTTGGTGTCAAATTTACTCAAATTTTCTCGGTCACGCAAGATGTAGCACTTACTGCCGAAAACTCGAAAGTATTTGATAGTAGGCTTCTTATTAAATCACATTTCATAAGCCATTTTACTATTTGATTTTCTAGTATAAATGCAGTTAATTATATAACATGCAGTATTTACGACTTCAGCCCAAAGATTTTTAGGAAACTTCATACTATTTAGCATTACATTTGCCATTTCTTGAAATACTCTATTTTTTCTTTCCATTACACCATTTTATTGTGGTGTTTTAGGCATAGAAGATTCATGTGATATTCCTTGATCATTGCAAAATTTCTCAAAACAGCTATTTTCAAACTCAGAACCATGATCACTACGGATCTTAGTGACTTGTTATTCTTTTTAAGTTTGGATACGTTTAAGTACCCTTTTTTACTTCATCGAGAGCTTCTGATTTCTCTCTTAAGAAGACTACCCAAGTATACCTGGTAAAGTCATCTACAATTACCAGAATATACTTCTTGCCACCTCGAATCTCCATTCTAGTTGGTCCAATGAGATCCATGTGGAGAAGTTCGAGTGGTTTAGATGTGGCACTGGAGTTCACCTTTTTGTGAGTACTCCTGGTTTGTTTACCAATCTGGCACTTGCCACATATTTTCTCTACTTTCTTTACTTTAGGTAGACCTCTTGCCAATTCTCTTTTGCTCAATCTATACAAGTTGTGGTAGTGTACATGTCCTAAGCGCTTATGCCATAATTCGGTCTCATCGGTTTGGACCATGTAACGCGCTAGCTTAGATGAGCTTAAATCACTAACAATGTAGCAGTTCTTAGAAGTTCTGGGACTAATTAATATTTCAGAACCATTCTTATTTAAAATTTCACAGCCTTTGTAAATTTTACACTATAATTATTATCACATATTTGAGAGATGCGTAATAGATTATGTTTTAAACCTTCTACATATAAAATATTCTCAAATAGAGGGAGGTCAAAGATTTGAAACATACCTTGGCCAACAATTTTACAGTTGCTACCATCATCAAATGTGACTGAACCATCAGTCATGTCTTTAAGACTAGTGAACAGACCTTTGTCACCTGTCATATGTCTAGAGCAACCACTATCTAGGTACCACTTTGAATGGCTCGAAGCTTTCAAAGTGGTGTGGGAAACCAAACAAGTAACCTTAAGGACCCATTTCATTACTGTTTTGGGTTTAAGAGTATAGTTAGTCTTCTTATGTTTATAGTTGTTATAAGTCCTACCCACTAGTTAGATTTTAAGAGCTCCTTAAGTAAGTCAACAATTTTTTCAGCCAAAGGGTTATGATTCTGATTTCTATAGTTGATATGATTACTTTTAGGTTTATAAGTCTAAAAAGTTTTAGAATTTTTAGAATTATTTTGATTCAGACTTTTCCCTTTTGAGTTAGAAGACTCCCCCTTTAACAAATTTAGGTGGAGTATTCTTATATTTGGGAGGAATACTTTTATCATAGCCCAATCCAGATCGATCGCCAAATTTTTTAGATTCGGATAAAAAATTTTCTAATTTAGGATCACCTTGGGCATACCTCCATGTGTCCTTCAAACTCAAAAGCGAAGAGACTTCTAGTTTTAACTTTTCATTTTCAGATTTTAATTTTTCAACTTGAGACATTTTGAAATCTAAGTCGCACTTAGTTTTTCAAAGCAATCCGAAAAGCGTGATTTTTCTAAGACTATATTATCAAAATTCTCTTTTAGTTTTAAAAACTTTTCTTTCTGAAGTTTTAACTTTACAGCAATTTTGCAACTTTCCTTTTATAGGGGATCATAAGCATCTTAAAGGTCTTCTTTATTTTCATTGTCACAATTCAGATTTTCTTCACTGGTTAAATCATCATTATCTGAGAAAGTGAACTTAGCTAGAGTCATTAGGGCTTTAACATCATTAGCCGACTCGGTTTCAGAATCTTCTGACTCAGAAGAGACTTCAGAGCAGGAAGAATCATCCCATGTAGCCAACATACCATCCTTTTTAGACTTGTCCTTCTTAGGACATTTGTTTGCTAGATGCCCATATTCATGGCAGTTGTAGCATTGGCTGTCTTTTAAAGATTTTTAATTTTTAGATCTAGGTTTTTTCTTTTCAATAGGTTTTTGTAAATCAACCCTCTTTTTACTTTTGAAAATCTTATAAAAGTTTTTAGCTAAAAGTGTCATATCATCTTCAGAAGTTTCTAAATCAGAATCATTACTATTTTCATGAGAAATAATTTTAGAAGACTTGAGAGCGATTGACTTACCTTTGGGTGCCTTAAAATTTAACTCATAAGTTTGAAAAGACCCAACTAACTCTTTTACCCTCGTATTATCCATATCACGAAGTTCCTAGATCGCGATCACTTTTGAATTGAACTGTTCAGGCAATGAGCACAGTATCTTTGCACAGACTTTACTTTCTGAGATCCTATCACCAAAACCTCACATAAAGTTGACAATGTCATTCAATCTTGTATAGAAGTCCATGAAAGTATCACTTTCTTCCATACGTATTTCCTCAAATTTGGTTGTGAGGATTTAGACTTTAAATTTCTTGACAATTGTTATACCCTCGTGTGTTATTTTCAAAATATCTCAGGCTTGCTTTACAGTATTACAGGATATAATTCTCTTGAATTCATCCAGTGATAGTACGCAAGTAATAGCATTTAAAGCCTTTGCATTGGCACTACTCTCACTTTTCTGAAGATTGGTCTAAGTAAAATAAGGTGAAACTTTTATAGTTACAGATCCATCGTACTAATCACTTCAATGGTAAGAGGGGTCCAATTGGTCATTGTGGCTTGCCACACGCTCTCATCCATGGATTTAAAAAAAAAATCTTTATTCTAGCTTTCTAATAGGCATAATTAGAGCCATCAAATGGTGGAGACCAAGTGATTAAGAGGCTATCAAAATTTGACATCTCAAAAACCTCAGATCAATTAGCTCAGGAATTTAATCAAAATAAAAAAGATAAAACGAGCTATTATGCTCTGATACCACTTGGAAAGGCCGAGCTAAGAGTCCTAGAGGGGGATGGAGGGGTGAATAGGACTATGCCAAATTAAAATTTAAATACGGAATTAAAAAGAAATAAATAAAGATAGCACTTATCAAATCCAAATAGCAGAAATGAATAGCAACTTCAAATACACAAGTATTGAGAGGTTGGTACAGATGTTGTTCTAAGAACAACCTTATACCAAAAACTAATGGCTAATGGTAGGATAACCTGATTTTTAGAACGGTCTGTGTATCAAAATCCTAAACCAGTACTTAGGAATAAGGAAAAAAATAGAAATAAATATCTATTGCTATTACAACATTCACCACATGTGCAGAAAATAGATTACAATCATTCACCACAAATGCTGAAAATGAATTACAACATTCACACACTCATCCACATTCAACCATCCACCACAACACTAGAAATTATAATGGTTCGCTTGCGTGTACACCAACTGTTAGAAAACAGCCACACAACTACTCCACTCCCAATATCGTCACCCTCGGGATATTGGCTTTCACTATGAAATAGGTTTTCCAAGGTTCACCCAAAACCTTTACAATTATATTTTCAAAGGGCTACCACAATTAAAAACCCCACACACTGAGATTTTCTGGCTATCTCAGTCAAAATAAAAAATGAACGATTTTCTGGCAATCTAAAAAACCAAATACAGAAAATTGAAATATACTTATCTGAAGATTCTTCTTCTTGATAAAGCCTGGTAGAACCAATTCGATGTAGATGTTCAATGTATATGTTCAATATCCAAACTCACATATGAAAGGGTTCTTAGGTCTAAATGATTTTTAGATTAAATCAACCTGGGCTAGCTTGATTTGATTTTGATCTCAAAAATGGTAAAATCAAAATTCCCTTTTTAAAAGAAATAAAATTGAATAGAGATCACAAATCAAATATAAAAAATCTATTAAAAGAATCTTAAATACTAACCAATTAGCTTCTCAAAAGTGGAGACAAGTTTTCTCAGAGTTGTGACTTGAATATCTTGGAATGAATTGAAAAACTCTAAAAATCGTCTTCAATTTATAGGCAAAAATATTGTTCACTCGATTGGCCCAGTGGTCAGCTCGACTGGTCAAAGGACCAACAAATTTTCAAACTTTCGAGCGCTATAAGATAAGATCATTCCTCGACTGGTCGAGTTGCTTGCTCGACTGGTCGAGTGGCCTACTCGACTGGTTAAGTGGGACTAAAAATGATTGCTGGACTTTGAGTGGAGCTTGTTCGACTGGTCGAGCACTGTTCACTCGACTGGTCGAGCAGTCTCCAGGACTGGTCGAGGGTCCAACAGAAATTCTAAAAATTCACAACAAACCTTGGACTGGTTGAGCCAGTACTTGGACTAGTCAAATCATGACTAGGACTAGTCGAAAAATGACCTATAAAGTTATCAAATGACTTATGATATGAATGCAAATCGTATGACCTATCCTAAGGTCAATCTAAGGTCAAACAAACCTTATTTGTGAGATGGAATCATCACATATCATTCTCTTGATATACTTGAAGCTTGAAGACTTGATCTAGTACTTGAACTTCTTGACATAATTGAAGCTTGAAGACTTGATCTAGTACTTGAACTTCTTGACGTAGTTGAAGCTTGAAGACTTGATCTATTACTTGAACTTCTTGAACTTGACTTTGAATTTCTTGCACTTATATTTGAACTTCATGATCTTATCTTTGAATGTAGGTAAGGATGACATGAAATTAATCTTATAGTAACAGCTATACAAGATACAGATTACAAGAGGTTTTGGCACTACAAAATTTGAAAATCTTAAGAGCTCAATAAGATAGCATTTACAACATTGACTTCAGAGATCTTAATGAAGCTTGTCTGAAAGATGATTTTCCTCTCCCGATAACTGAATTGCTGATTGCCAGTATGACTCAATATGATATTATGTCCTTCATGGATAGCTATGCAGGTTACAATCAAATTAGAATGGCACCTGAAGATGAAATAGCAACAACATTTAGAACTTCGTGGGGGATTTATTGTTATAAAGTTATGCCATTTGGTCTCAAAAATGCTGGGGCGATGTATCAGAGGGCAATGCAAAATATTTTCTAAGACATGATGTACAAACATGTTGAGTATTATGTTGATGACTTGGTAGTCAGGTTAGGTAATGTAAGGCCCGTATCCTAGCTCGTACTGTTCCGTTGGCTTTCGCAATCCTCCCGGTTGAATTCCGGTGACTCGCGATCTGTAATTGGTAGTTACACGTGACCCTGAATCGTATCCCATTTTCCAGAGTCGGCTCGACCCGAGACCTATACCCTTGCGACCGTGCCGTCACCGCGGTTCGGACGCTGCGTCTCGCTTGCCGAGGCGATACCCGTGTTAGGATATGTGGGCCTACGTTCAATTCAAGGAAAATACTGCATGTTGCAATTTTGAGAGAATCTCTACGAAATGTCACATCAACTAATCAAATCAAGTCAAGTACAAGCAATCATCCCCATGTACAACCACCTCTCTCATAAAGTCAAATCTCTCCTTACACAAGTACACCTATCACCTTCACCCATCACTCCCCATCACACCCATCTCCCTCTCTCTCTTGCATCCCATTCTCTCTCTCCCTCATTTCTACATTTTTCAAGCAAACCATGAGACTCCAACGTACAAGCCTCCACATGAGAAGCCATGTGTGGCCCACTTCCCACCTCCTATCACCACCATCCTAAGAACATCTCGACTGTTGAAATCATCCCCTTGGAGCCTTAGATCATGTTGGCGGTGGAAGGAAGAGTCCATGATTAAAGGTGCGTGCTTCTCTCTCTCTCTCTCTCTCTCTCTCTCTCTCTCTCTCTCTCTCCCTCCTTCCTTTATTTTATGGCCCACTCAATGAGCTATGTGATGTCCAACCGTCCATCAAATGGACCCCATGGCCGTCCAAGCCATGTGGGCCCTACCTTCTGGGTGATGAGAAAACACAAATATCATATTGATCTTACTTAAGTGGGCCACATCTGCATGGAACCCACTAGCCATGGTCCCCACGCGTGGGACCCACCTTAATGAAATGTATGTCCACACCATCCGTCCAGCGTCCCTGGACGCTGGACGTGAAGTGGGGCGTGAACCGTCAGTGGGTGTATATAAAAATAATATATATATATATATATAATTTTAAGCCCTTTTGGGTGGGCCACTCATACAGGCCCTACCTTGATGTATGAAGTTAATCCACATCGTCCATCCTATTTATTAGATCATTTTAGGCGTTAAGCCGAAAAATGAAGTTAATCTGACTCTCAGGTGGGCCATAGATAGTAAACAGTGTGTCTACCATTGAAATCCACCCTGATGTTTTGATGCGCCAAAATATAGCGAATATTGGACTCGTCTGGTCTGTCTTGAGCAGTAAAGACCAATGGGTGGGGTGGATTTTGTTGATGCAGGCCCTACCACAGAAAAACCTCAGAAATACCCGTTTTCAAAAAAAAAAAACTAATATAAGTAGCAGTGTTGCTGCTGCCAGAGGATGCAGGCAGCGCCTGTTGCATTTGGGCGGGCAGACAGAGACCACGGTCCTATGCATGGGCCCCACCATGATGTGTGTCAAATATCCACACCGTGTATTTGCTAGTCCCTTAGGGCAGTGGGCCCCACACCAAAAAATCAGCCTCATCTGCATCTTAGGTGGCCCACATCACAGGGAATAGTGTGGATGAACGTCTGCCATTGGAACCCTTTTGGGCCACTGGAGTTTTGAATTATTATGAAATCTATTTTTCCCATGCATCCAGGTCTGCATGACCGTATCGACAAGTTAGACGGCAGATAAACATTATGGTGGGCCCCACATGGGACCCACCCATGGCTGTGGTGTATGTGTACACCTACACCGTCCGTCCATCTCAAGGTAAGACGGGTAGGAGCCTTGAGTAGCCACTGTGGTGTATGTGTTACATCCACGTTGTCCATCTGGACATATGTGACCCACCTTTGATATATGGGTTAACCCCCGCATCCATCCATTTTGCGGTGGGCCCTTCCTAATATATGTATGGCATCCAAACCGTTATCCATTTTCGTGGACCCCACCCCAATGGACGTGTTCTATCCCTGTCGTCCATTCATCTGACGTACTTACGGCTCCACCATGATGCACATGTTGCATCCCAACCATCCAACCACTTTGAAAGATAATTTTTAAAGCTTGAGATAAAAATAAGGAAAATCTATTTATCAAGTGGACCCACTGCACGGTGAGGATTGAACGTATACCATTGAAATCCTTTAGGAATGTAGAAGTTTTGGATTAGTAAGCAATTATTTTTCCTCTAAATTTAGGTCTGTATGACCTTATGATCAGACTAGATGGGAAATAAATGTTATAGCGGGCCTTGGGAATTTGAATGGTGGAAATTATTATCACTACTTATATTTGGGTGTGGTCCATTTGATATACATGGGCCCATTGGTGCAACCCACTTTGATGTATCTTGTGGCCCATTTGTCGGGCCCACTTTAATGTATTTTGTGGCCCATTTGTTGGGCCCACTTTGATGTACTTTGTGGCCCATCCATCAAGTCTACTTTAATGTATTTTATGGTCCATTCGAGGTGCTCACCTTGATATACATGTGGCCCATCTGCGAGGCCTACCTTGATATATTTATGGGGCTCATTAGTACGGCTCAATGATGCGGCCCACTTCTTGTACATGAGGCCCTTTGGTGCGAACCGTGTGATGCGGCCCATTTAATGTATATGAGGCCCATTGGTGCGGCCCATTAACACGGCCCAACTTGATAAGATGCGGCCCATGTGTAGAGCCCACCTGTTATGTATATTAAGCCCTTGTGCAGGGCCCACCTATTATGTATTTGAGACCCATTGAGATATAATTGAGGCCCAGATATGAGGCCCACTTGACGGTATTAGGCCCATGTGTAGGGCCCACCTATTATGTGTTTGAAGCCCATAGGTTGTGCCCCATTGTGATGTATTTGAAGCCCATGGGCGAGGCCCATTATGATATATTCAAGGCCCATGGGCGAGGCCCATTGTGATAAATTCGAGGCCCATTGTGATTCGTTTAAGGCCCTTGTACAACACCCAACACAATATATGAGAGGCCCATAAAAGGGGCCCAACGTGATGTATGTGTGGCCAATACATTGTGTATGAATCCCTTATGTGGGCTACTCCTTGGGAGTGATGTTGGTTAGATGTCCACATTGATGGACGATGATGGTTGAATGTCCACATTCCCTTAGGCCTGGCTAGGCCCATCTCATCATTCTTTAGTAGGTTAACCCAAACAAATGGGCCTCACTGATATTATTGGGTTCATCGTCGACCGTCCATCTATGGACCCCGCCTTATGCCGAGGTTGATCATCAAGGCCGATTATCGTGACCGATTTGCCGACTATGATTATCGATCGATTCTGATTGTTGTGGCCGATTGCCGACTCCGATCATCGAGGCCGATTTTGATTTGTCAAGGCCGATTGTCGAGACCTATATGGTGTAGATGTGACTCGTAGTTAAGGCCCATTAGTGCGGCTCATTGATGCGGCCCACTTGTTGGATATGAGGCCCATTGGTGCGGCCCAATGATGCGACCCACCGTGATGTGTAGGCCCACATGCTGCATATGTAAGGCCCACCTGTGATGACAATTTGAGGCCCCTTATTGGATATTCGGACCCACCTTATGTTTGACTCTATGTGGACCACTGCTTGGGAGCAGTGTTGGTTGAATGTCCACAATTTTAGGTAATGATGGTTAAACGCCCACATGGTGACCTTCCCTTAGGCTTAGTTAGGCCCATTCTCATTAATACCGATTGTATAGGCCGATTTGTTGAGGCCAATTCGGATTACTGAGGTTGAGTATTAAGGCCGGTTTCGAGTGTTGAATCCGATTGTTAAGGTCGATTTCGATTGTCAAGGCCGATTTCGATTACTAAGGCCTATTGTCGAACCTAAATGATGTATATGCGACTCATAGTTGAGGCCCATTGAGATGTGTATTCGGCCTATGTAATGTATATGTAGCCCGTGTTTAAGACCTAATGTAATGAGTAAGAGGTCTATGTGATAGGGCCCATTGTGATGTATTTGAGGTCCATGGGCAAGGCCCATTGTGATGTATTCGTGGCCTATGGGCGAGGCCCATTATGATATATAATAGGCCCATGAGGCATGGCTCATTCAATGTATTCGAGACCCATGCATAGGGCCCACCTATCATGTATTTAAGGCCCATGAGTAGGGCCCACCTGTTGTGCATGTGAGGCCTTGAGCAAGCCCATTGTGTTGTATATTAGGCCTTTGTGTGGGGCTGGGGGCCCATTATATGTTTCGCTCTGTATGGGTCATTCCCTGGGGGCAATGTTGGTTAAATGTCCACATTATCGATACCGGTTATTGATATCGATTCTGAGTATGTGACAGCATAGCATCATGATACATGCCCATACGCATCATCTGCATGTTTGTTATGAGATGTAGTTGATCATTGCATATGTCATTGAGCGTATTGTTATGAGACTCCCTGATAGGCAGAGGTTATCTCACATGAGCGCACAGTATGCGCAGGATTAATGCATGACTAGATTGTATGACTCATGCATCTTGCATTATGATTACTGTACGCCCTAGCGACATCAGGGCCGTAGCCTCCACAAGCATATCGTGGATGGCCAGACGGGACAACAGAAATTTGTTCTAGCATCGGGCTGTCATAGATGACCCTGGCTGAAAATTCCTAAACCCTCTTGGTACCAGAGGACGCCCCAACGTCAAGACCGAGTGGATATATGAGCGCCCGAGTGCCGAATACCAGGAGGCCGCGTCTCCCACTATGTCGTGGTCGGTTGGGAGGGGGTGTGGCCTTACCCGCCCGAGAGTAGGGGGCATTGCTAAGCTAAATTTGACCAGCTCGTGAATGGGTCCGCTATTGACGTGCCGAATAGGTATTGGCAGACTATTGGCCAGGTGGATAGTGACGTTTCTTATGCTCACTTGGACTGTACGGCTAGGAGAGCGGCAGTGCCATTTGGAGTGTACTAAACCCCGATGATGATCCTAGAGATGAACTATACTGATACATGGACTTATTGAGCAGGAGTTGCATACTCATTCATTCATTCATTCATTATCCACTCGGGCTGGTGGTGCACAACTATTTGTTACGTGTATATTCGTAATGGCCAGGATTTCGGTTGGGGCGTGACTAACCTGAGATCAGGAGTTTACCACATTGAGTCTGACTATCCAAATTTAGGTATGGGACTGGTTTGGATAAAAGTCCTTGTGGCGGACTCCGTAGCCTATGATACTACATACTATCACCCCGACTTCACACTCCAACATGGTCATTCCATTCGCACTACATACTTCATTACATCCCCAGCATATGACATTTTGTGTTACTGTGTTTCTACATTTATATGGTCTAGATACGACTTACGGTAAACATGAACTCATCAAGAATTGTATGTTGCATTGCATCATCGGCATCTGATATTTGGCTCTTTATGACTCCCCATTTGCATAACTGATTTATATTGCTTACTTTGATACTAGATGACTCATGAACTTGTTAGTATTTCTGCTTACTCTGATATTATATGGCTTATGAACTTATCGGTATCTCCGTTTACTCTGATATTACATCCTGAGCATGCATATTCTGCTCACACACTTTCACCACCCACTAAGCTTTATATAAGCTTATGCACGATAGATGCGTGCAGGCGGCGTTAGGTTTCAGCAGCATGGAGCCTGGAGCATGCAGCGGACCTCTGGAGCCTTGGATTTCAATATATATATTTCTCTTTCAGCATTGTATTCAAATGATTATATTAGTGGATATGTGATGATGATGTTACCTTTGTGATTTGGGTAAACTTGTGGTTATGCTTCTTACGAGAAAAATATACATTGAAAAATCTTCCTTGTAGGATCCCAGGATCGGAACCTGACGTATAGACCCTAGGAGCCGAGAATGGGGTACTACGGAGGCTGTTGGCACCATATTCAGCGATCGGGATTCCTATGAGTCCGATCTCTGGGTTTGGGGCATGACAGGTAATCATCAGGATCATTGCGAATATTTGGCATCGGTCTTCCGTCGACTCAGAAAGAAGCAGCTGAAAATGAATCCAGCTAAATGCACATTGGGGTGTCTTCAGGAAAACTCCTCGGTTTTGTTATCCGGCATAGGGGCATTGAGATTGATTCAGGAAAAGTTAAAGCCATTCAAAATATGTCGCCACTAAAGACATTGAAAGAATTAAAAAGTTTACAAGGAAAGTTGGCGTACATTTGCCGTTTTATTTCAAATCTGGCAGGGAGATGTCAGCCGTTTTCTCATTTGATGAAGAAATGCACAAAATTTGTATGGGACCAAGCCTGTCAGAATGTATTCGATTTAATAGAAAAAATTGTTGAAACAACCACTGGTATTGACAACTCCAATAAAAGGGAAGCCACTTATTTTGTATATATCTACAGCCGAGAATTCTTTAGGAGCTTTTCTGGCACAGGTGAATAAATCTAGGAAGGAGACCGCTCTTTATTATTTAAGCAGAACTCTAAGGGGCGTGAAATGCAAGTACTTTCCAATCAAGAAAGAATGTCTGGCGCTGATATTCATAGTGCAGAAATTGAGACATTATTGTCTCTCCCATAACATAACTTTGATCTCAAGAGCAGATCCGATAAAGTTTTTGATGATAAGACTAATGTTCTCTGGGAGATTGGGTAAATGGATGCTATTACTTTTGGAATATACTATTACGTATGAGTCGGCAAAAGCAGTAAAGGGGCAAGCAGTGGCGGATTTCCTGGCAGCACACCCCTTAGTAGAGTGCGAGACCATTAGTGATGATTTTCCCGATGAACAAGTTATGTTGGCCGAGTCGCAAAGCCCATGGCAGATGTATTTTAACGGTGCATCTCCGTCAGGGGCAAGGGCCGGGGTGATATTCATTACTCCTCAAGGTGACTTATTACCTTACTCCTTAACATTGGGAACTGGATGTACAAATAATGAAGCTGAATATAAAGCTCTCATCATCGGAATGGAAATTGCTCAAGAAATGAAGATAAAAACACTACATATTTTCGGGGATTCTAAATTGATCATAAATCAATTGATAACTGAATTCGAGATAAGAAAGCAAGAGCTCTTGCCATATTGCCGAAAAGCACAGTAGTTATTGGAGCAGTTTTTTCATGTCAAAATTAAGCATATACCGCAGTCTGAAAATGCAAAAGCAGATGCCTTAGCCAGCCTGCCAGCGACTCCGTCTTGCCCAAATCGAAGTCCTCTCTAGGTGACTATAGAAGAAAGAAGATTTTTACCCTCTTTAGAGGTCATTAATGAAATTGTTGAGACACTTCCTGTATCGTGTTTGGAGGTGACGATAGATGATTGGCGTCAGACTTTCATAAATTACCTCAAATATGATATCCTGCCAGAAGACCCAGCGCAGAGACAACAAATCAAGCAAAGATTGAGCAGATTTATCATATGTAGCTAAGTACTGTATGGAAAATCTTATAATGGGATACTGCTACGTTGCCTAGATGAACAAGAAGCAAGCCAGATGTTGCGAGAAGCGCACTTTAGAGAATGTGAGGCAGATCAAGCTGGCCGAAATTTATTTCATCGGATACACCGAATGGGATATTATTAGCCTGTCATGTTCAAAAATGTGATAGATAATGCGAAGCGGTGTGACGAATGCCAGATTCACGAAGATGTTATACACATTCCTCCAGAAGATCCGCATCAGCCAGTCACCTCTTGGCCTTTCTCTATCTGGGGACTTGACGTTATTGGTCCTATAAATCTGCCTTCGTCCAAAGGAAAACATGGTATTTGGTTTTTAGAGACTACGAAAGAGATTGGTATCAGTTTCTTGCAAGGAACTCTAATTCATTTGTTACGAACAGAGGGATAAAATTATTCTGCACCCTACGGCTGAGATAACAGGAGAAAAATCCTCCTGAATTACTAGCGTGACAGTAAGAAATAGATTTCCATTTTTAGAATTCTTCTCCCATAATTCCTCTTTCTCTCTCTAATGTGCATACGCACGTGTCTACGAACATATAAGATGACCAAGATTTTGGTCAGACACCTCATCCATACACGTGGTCGACTTAGATCATTGATCTGATATGTGATGGTGGGCCACATCACAAGCAAATAGGCATTGTTCATTTAAAACAGATGATGACGTGAGAATTACAAAAGGAGAATAGGTTTTAATCGGACATGGATTTCCTACGAAAGGCCCGCGCAAGAAGTTCCTGCGAAAGATGAGGTGTTCCAATGAAAACAAGCCATATAGTAAGTGACGTGGCATGATTTAAAAGAAATTAACAGAGTCTCTGTTAGCTGTGAGACTTGAGCATCTACGAGGGTGCCTCTTCATTTTCTGTTTTCTTTTTTCTTTTTTCTCTTTTCTCTCCTTCCCTTAGATGAAACTAAAAAAAAAAAAAACCACCAAGATGATGGGGGTTCTATTTCCCATTTCAAAATGCTAATGCAATTTGCAAATTTTCATGAATTTGGGGGTTCTATTTCCCATTGATTTATTAGTTGAAAAGCATCTCACAAATCAACCAAACAAAGCTAAAGAATGAACCAATTTCAGTGTATTGGAATTTTCACAGTTCCCATGAAATTTGGAAGTTTTTGTTGATACATATATTGATCCAAGAAAAATCCATTTTGCAAACTAATTAATTAAAAAAAAAAAACAAAGTGGTGAAAGCCCATTTCAGTTTGCAGTGTTTAAGACAGAATAATTAGTATATAGTTTTTTTTCTTTTTTATTTAAAGATTTGCAATGTGTTCATATGTTTAAAGTGATTATTATAAGCCTTTAGATTAATTCAGCCTTGCTGCGAAAAACCCATTTCAACAAAACATAAGAAATGTAAAAGGAATTGCAAATTTGCAGTGCATTTCAGTATGTTGAGTTTGATGCAAACCCTTGCATCTTATGTTTCTATTTGAACTGATTTGTTAATTATTAGTTAAGAAAAAGAATCAATTTGAGTAGGCTGTGTTTGAATTTAGATTTCCTCCAAAACCATGTGATCACATGCAGAAAACTGTAATCTTTAATTTAGAGAGGAAGAAAAGGAGTTGGAGGAAAGAGAAAAAAAGAAAAAAGAAAACAAAAACAGAAAACGAAGAGGTGCCCGCGTACATACTCGAGTCTCACGGCTAATAGAGACTCCTTTAGTTTCTTTTAAATCATGCCACATCACTTATTATATGGCTTATTTTCATTGGAACACCTCATCTTTCATAAGAACTTCTTGCATGGGCCTTTCGCAGGAAATCCACATCCGTTTTAACCTCTTCAAGTCAAACTCGAGTTGACTGGTTCCGATCTTGTGCACAGCAGGCGCACCTTTACTGGTGCACACACAGGGGTAAGGTGGGGTCCATAATGATGTTTAGTGAAATCCACTCCGATCATCAGATCCTATGGGTCTAACTGGGTCATCTAACCAAGAATGAGACTAATCCTCAACTCGGGTGGGCCACACCAAGTAAATCTTTTCCTTTTTATTGTTAATTCCCATCAATTTGATGAACAGATCGATTCACAATTGCTCATCAATGATCAAAAGGAACCCTAAGTGCAAGTGATTAAGTAATTAATTATTTACTACATTAAATGGTTTTAGGGGTAAATTATCCATTGAAGCATCATAAGGCTGATGAACGGTGGATCTCGTGATCTAGGATGGACGGTTAAATTTATTTATCAAGGAGATCAAATCCTAAAAATAGGTTTCATTGATGATGTGGTGGTCTATCTTAAAAATTAACCAGATGAATGATTTGATCTATGGATGAAAAGTGTTCTTGACGGTTAGATTGATGCATAATTGAGCTTATAGGCTGATCTCGAGGTTGATTGCATGATTGGCCTTATTCCATGGTTACGATGAAGATTGTTCATGTCAGTTTAGGGTAAAAAATCGAGGGATTCGTTTACCTTTATACCTGAATCAATCTAAAGTATTTAGGTGCGATATCACATGCCTTAACATGTATATTTAAATTGTGAGTTGAATAATCATTAATGATGAAATCCTATGTTGAGAAGTCAAGTGTCAGTCAAGGTCAGATTGATCTCAAATCTTACGGTTGTACTATGAGTTGGCACTACGTTAGATTAGACGATTGAGATGGGGTAGATTAACGGATTATCGGGCGATGGTGTGTAGAGAAGATTTTGTGTGTTCCCACACATATATGCACTAATTAGATTTCAAGGGTAACACTCGACTAATGAAAAGTACAGAGTATTACAAGATAGATTGGGTATTTATCTCTCGTTTGTTTATTTCTCTATGTTATTTTCAATATTTTGTTGCTTGTAATGAGTCACATATTAAAATATTAATAAAATCGGTATTATTTAGCCTTTCTTTTATTTATTTGTTCATCTTCATTCTTTTGAAAAATTCATTGCATTTACTAGTAAAAGAACAAGTCCTTAGACACAAGGTAAAAATAATCTATCATGAATGAGTAATCCCTACCCTTCCATAAATCGCTTGTTTGCTAATCACAACTAGTGGTTGAGAGGATAATCGGATCCTATGTCCAATCTTAAATTAGTCTGGCTCAACATGGGGGGCACCAGTGTTCAATCAAACATTGAATCAGATACGAGTTTGACATGCTCACGCATCTTAATTATACATACAAAATCTAAATACTAACCATTGATCACACGTGCGACTGTTGCGAATGAAAATCCACACGTGATTAATGTAGGCAAGGTAAAAACACAAAAGAAAAGGGCCAAACAAAAGCTAAAATGGCCAAACCAAAATAAGATACAAGAGACACAAGGATTTACGTGATTCGGCAATATGACTACTCTCGGAGTAACAATAAAACTTTCTTATTCACAAAAAATAATGAGAGAAATAAAAATACAAAGCTTACCTCTCTCCTACCCATACAAAGAATCTCACACCAAGGAATATCCCAAAATATGAATTAATATACCACCTCTCTCAACCTATGACTCTCCTTATATAGACCATACCCACCAGAGAGAACATACGGTAAAACCCAAAGAAACTAGATTTCACCCACCGTACTCACATACGGACGTACAAGAGATAGAGAGAGAAAGAGACAGAGAGAGAGAGAGAGAGATAATCTCACACTAGGAGCCCTCTCCTTATCCCCATTGCCACAACATTCTTCCACTTGAATATTAGTTTCTTTAATAGTATGAAAAATACTCTCAATAATAACTGCTCAAATGTCACCAATTGGTAGGTAACAAGCCCAAGAAAAGTCATGCACCAAATAATCTTCTCCCTTGCAATAGGCTTCATCAGCATATCCACTACATTGTCGTTAATGTGAATTTTCTGTAATGCGATTTGACCATGTTCCACCATGTCACAAACAAAGTAAGGTTTGAGCATGAAATATTAGATTCTTAGCCAAGTGTAATACTCTTTAACTGCCCCAATGAATCACCACCACTTTCTACTTGAATTCCAATTCTTCTAGGAATCTCTTCAAATAAATAGCTTCCTTTCATGCTTATATAGCTGACATATATGCCTCCGTAGTAGATAAGGCCATCACTGATTATAGTCTCAACATCCAACTAATCGCATCACCAGCTAAAAATAAAAAAATAACCTATGGTTGATCTTCTTTTATCATAATATCTTGTATAATCTACATCTACAAACCCAACCAACTTTAAATTTTAGCCGCTAATAGCCACATTAGAAGTACCCTTCAAGTAATGAAGGATTCACTTCATAGTAACCCAACGATCTCTCCCTAAGTTTGTTATGTATTAACTAACTACTACTGTATACAAGACATCTTGTCTAGTGCACACCATGGAAAACATAAGGCTTCTTGGCAAACATAAGGCTTCTTATCTCCGATGAATATGATACTTGAGACATATTTGCCTTCTCCGCTTCTGTGTTAGGATTTCATTTAAAGATAACTTGTAATTAATAGGGAATGGAGTACTGATTGGGTTAGAATTCTGCATGTGGAAGCAGTACAAAAATATTTCAACATAACTCCTCTAGGTTATCTAGACTTTCTTGTTCTTCTTGTCTCTAACTACAATCATCCAAAGAATCTGATTAACGGCACCCAAATCCTTCATATCAAATTTCCTAGATAAATGAACTTTTAATGTTACAATAGTATTTTTACTAGTACTTGCAATCAGAATGCCATCGATATACAATAACAACGTAATAAAGCCACCATTACCATAACTACGAACATAGGTATAACAGTCTGCTTCATATATATGAAATCCCAATGCACATCAAGGTATTGGATCCGAATACACATCAAAGTGCGATCGGATTGAACTCCAATGTTAGCTCCATCATATCAAATATTAATTCTAAGAAATGATAGGCCAAGACTGGTAAGAAGAAATCATCTAAATGATGAGAAAGGAAAATTATAACCTAAGTGTCAAAACTAGAAGATTGTATGGAAAAGATCACCCATATATACCTAAGCGTGGATGCTTGCAAAACTTGATCGAGTCCAAGTCACCATAATGAGTTCCTCGTAAGGCTGTGGAAAGCTCAGGGCAGCTAAACACTTTGACAATCAAACAAAATAAGTACTCTTGGGGTGATATGGGAAGCATCAAACATTCCAGTATAGGTCAAAATCCTCGTAAGGCCGTAGAAAATGCAAGGGCTCTATTGTACCTTTCCGATGTTAGTACTGATCAGGAGAGAAAGGGTTACAATTGGCAAGCATTGGCACAATGGCAGGCAATGAATCCAAACCACAATTTATGACTAGCCGGCAAAAGTAAGGTGTCCACTCGCTTTGTCATTCATTTGCACACAATCTTTACTAAAGAGAGACATCTGTAGACACCCCACCCCAGGCCAATAAGCTGACTGAGTTTGAAACGATGGATGACCAATCAAACCCCAACACTAGACGCCTAAACTTTAAACTCAACCCAATCAACTCAATTAGCCTAATCATAAACCCTAGGAACCTAAAACCCTAGAGCCTTGAGTCAGCTCGACATGTTAACTCACCCGGTAAGCCTACCCAATCAACTCACCTAGTTAAGCTCAAAACCAAGCTCGAACCAAAGCCCAATCAAAGCCAAGGTATTTTATATCATTAATGGTATCTATAACAGTCACCACCATTACCGACACTGGTATCTGCCATAATGACCGATACGGGGGCATAACGACCGTTACAAGCCCCATAACAGTTGGAAATTTTCTTTTGCCCGAAAAATTCTGAAAAAATATCTAAAAAATAAAGAATAATGTAAATATTTCAAATATGTATTCATTTTTTGTTTTGAACATGTTTATGGTAGTGTAACGGTCCACTCTTTGGTGATAGTGTTGTATTGGGTTGTCTAGTGAATTGTTTAATATGATTATGTCTCTAATGTTTACACATCACAATCAAGTATTAGAACTAGAAATCGGAAAAAGGCATAAATAATACTTTTTAATTTTTTTTTTAAAAAAGGCCCTTGGAGATTCTATTTGCTCAAATCACTTCAACTTCAATCTATAGTTTTAATATTAAAAGCTATAGTAAAGTAGTCGAAATTTGTTGTAAAATGATGTAAGGGAGTTTTTGGAATGAGAAAGTGAAAAAGAGGAGAAAATTGAATTTAAATAGAAAAAAATTGGTCTTTTTATACCGTTACAGGAGTAACAGTCGTTATGTCCTGCAACAGCCTTTACGGCCACCGTAACGGCTGATACGGTCTCAAAAAATTAACTACCCCATTTCACCCTCGTATCGAGTAATGATCATAGCCATTACCTATACGTATCGGCCCTTATGGGCGTATCATAATAGATACGGAACACCTTGATCGGAGTAACATGCAAAACCTCAACACAATGTCCTCCATTACAGATCCT
Organism: Magnolia sinica; assembly: GCF_029962835.1. Lineage (NCBI taxonomy): Eukaryota > Viridiplantae > Streptophyta > Magnoliopsida > Magnoliales > Magnoliaceae > Magnolia > Magnolia sinica. The sequence continues at coordinate 57,214,631 of NC_080582.1, forward strand.
CCACACCCTTGGAGGAGGTCATCTACCAAAGCAGGGAATCCAAGTGATGACCGATGGCAACCAACTTACCATCGGCCTCATGGAACTCCCCCTCTTTGGGATGGCATCCCTTAAGTATGTGGGATCTCCCTTCTTCAGGCCTTAAGTGTGTGGTTGAGATATATTTACCCCCATGCCCATCTCCTTACCCAAAATTATCCTTTTTCTATCTCATTCAACCCATGAGATGATGTCATGTGTCAATCTCCCATCATATCCCTTCAACCATGTTTTGCCCCTAAGATTACCAATAATTACCAGAAAACTGAATTTTGAGGCTATAAATAGTCCCCTCCCTTTCTCATTTCAAGCATTCAGAAAGCACCCCACTATATCCAAAAGCATTCAGGGAAGCATCCACTCCCACTTTTAATTATTCCTTCTAGTCCCCTTCCATCCCTCCACCAAGGAGAGAGAGAGAGAGAGAGAGAGAGAGAGAGAGAGAGAGAGAAAGAGAGATCTAACATTTGAGCCACTCAATCTAACATTATGATACTACCATTCATCTAACCATTCAAGCTTCAATCAATTCATCAAATCATAGCATTAACATTGTGCAACAATCATTCCCTTCTTGTAAGGCCCGTATCCTAGACCGTACCATTCCTTAGACTCCCGCGATCCTTCCCGATGAATTCCAGCGACCCGCGACCTATAGGCAGCATTTACACGCGACCATGAGTCGTATCCCGTAAATCTGAGTCGACTCAACCTGAGACTTATACCCTAGCAACCGTGTTGTGGTCGCGGTTCCAACACCGTGTCTCACGTACCGATGTGATACCTAGGCAAAGAGTTGTGAGCCCATGTTTGTTTCGAGGAAAATGCCGTGCATTGCAAATTTCAAGAGAATCTCTACCCAAACATCATATCAATCAATCAAGTATAAGCAAGTACACAACCCATCCTTCTCTTATCAACAAAGCGTGGCACTTACCTCTCTCCCATTCCCAAAGTTAACTCTTAACCATCCCTTCCTTACAATAACCATCCCTCTCTCCTTACATCTCCTCTCTCTCTCTTATTTTCTTTAGCATTTAATAAAAAAAAACAACCAAGAGAGAGTAGACGTCTAAGCTTCCAAAGAGAGCATAGTGTGTGGCCCACTACCTACCCCTTAAACTCCCATCTCCACCCTTCAATCTTCATCATCCTCCATTAAAGGTTGAGCATGGGAGCCAAGGAGGCTAAGGGACCAAGAAAGAGTGAAATCGGTGGGTGTTTATAGGTTTAGATTTGTGATTTTGATGGTGGGCCAAGTGGGGCCTATCGATTGATGGTATGGATCCTATTTGGGATCCATTTTGATGTATGTATTGTGATCATTGGAGGGCCCATAGTGGCGGGGTCCCTCCATCATCGTCGTTTCTCTCTCTCTCTTCCTCTCCTATTTTTGTGATGGAGTGTGGCCCACCTGATCAGCCGCACATGGGGCCCACCTTGTTGACGTCCAGTAGGTGGCTAAACAGTCCAGCACTACTGACACCGTCCAGCAGACCTAGACGAAGAGAAAACACAGATATCAGCTTGATCATACAATTGCTGGTGGACCACGTGTACATGGACCCACCTTGATGAAAGTATTTCATCCTCATCGTCCATCCATGGGATGGTGGGGCATGCTTGATGAATCTATTATATCCACACCGTCCATTAGCAGACTGAGACGCTACTAGACAGTAGTGGATTAACATCTACCGTTGAAACCTCATGCTATCCATGTTATCATCCGTTTCTGCAACCCTTAAGGTTGGCACGTGTGAAAATCCCACACCGTCCATCCTTTATCCAACAGAGGGAGATCCAAAGCTCTAATGGACCACCCTTAGTAGATAGTGAGGATTGACATCCACTGATGAAACCTTGGGCCCACCATGATGTTTGTTTGCCACCAACCAGGGGGTTGTGAGACCCACCGTGGTACCCACGTGATGCACGTGTGGCATCTCCACCATCCAGCTGGGATGGTGGGACCCACCTTGATGTATTTATTCTATCTGCACCATCCATTTGTCCAGGATGGTGGGCCGGATCATGAGGTATGTGTCATATTCCATGCCGTCCATCTATTCAGCAGTGGGTGGGGCCCACCCCACACGTGCTGCATGTGTGGGATTGGACCCACCTTGATGTACGTGTTTTATATTCCACTGTCCATTAGCCAGGAGGTTGGACCCCTCCTCAGATGAATGTGTTATATATACACTCCATCCGTCCATTTCTAGTGTGGGCTCACCCCACACGTGTGACACATGTGAGCAGGTGGGACCCACCTTGATGTATCTCTTCTATGTCCACACCCATCCATCTAGACGAGTGGTGTGGGGTGCACCGAGATGTATGTGTCTATATTCACACCGTCCATTTGGACGGTGCTGTTTGGAGCTAGCTGGGATGTGTATGTTTTATGCACACCGTCCATCCCAGGATGGTGGTGCGTGGGCCACCACACTGTACATGATGTATCCACGTCATCCAGTCCAGCTGGATGTGGACCCCATCTACGTGGCACACCATGATTTATGTATTATATCCCACCGTCCAGTAAGAGATGGTGGGATCCACCATTATGTATGTATTTTGTACACATCGTCCAGCTAGGACGGTGTTAACCCACCCGATGTGTGTATTTTGATCTACACCATCCATCTGGTGGGACTCCACATGATGTATGGGTTTCATCCTCATCGTCCAGGGACATGGGTCCCACATAATATATGTGTTTTATCTATACCATCCAACCATCTGTAGAGATCGTTATATGGCATTACAAAGAGAATGAAATGGATCTAAATTCCAAGTGAGACCCCCCATTATGTATGTTATCTACGATGTTTAACAGCTGTGGGTCCTAACATGATGTATGTGTTATAAATCTGCAGCGATGGTGGGACTCACATGATGTATGTGTTTCACATCCACACAATCCACTCAATGGGACCCGTTTGCCACGAGCAGGGCCCACCTGTTGTATGTGCAAGGCCTATTATGGCCGTATGAGAGGCCCATTGTGGTTGTATAAGAGGCCCATTATTGTGGCCCATCGCGATGTATATGAGGCCCTTAGATGTGGCCCATTGTGATGTATATGCGGCCCTTATTTGAGGCTCATTGTGATTTGTATTAGGCCCATGAGATGCAGCCCATTACTATGTGTAAAGCCCATGGGTTGTGGCCCATTATGATGTATTCGAGGCCCATGGGACATGGCCCGATATGATATATATTAGCCCATATGATGAGGCCCGATATGATGTATATGAGGCCCATATGTTGAGGTCTGATGTGATGTATATTAACCCATATGATGAGGCCCAATGTGATGTATATAAGGCCCATAGGATGAGGCCCGATGTGATGTGTATTGGCCCATATGATGAGGCCCGATGTGATGTATACAAGGCCCGTATGTTGAAGCCCATTGAAAAGTACATTACGCCCTTGCATGAGGCCATGGGCCCTACTATGTTTTAGGCTTTATGTGGGTCACTCCTTGGGAACAATGTTGGTTAAATGTCTACATTGATAGGCAATGATAGTTAAATGTCTACATTGTGACCTTCCCTTAGGCCCTTTGTTAGGCCAATTATCGATACCAATTATGAGTACGTGATAGTATAACATCATGACACATGCCCATACACATCATCTGTATGCTTGATATAATGAGTGATTGATCATAGAACATGTCATTGGGCAGATTATTATGGGACACCCTGAGAGACGGAGTTGCCCCATATGAGCACACGGTATGCGCAGGTTTAATGCATGACTGGATGGTATGACTCATGCATCTCACATTTTGGGATATGACTACTGTACGCCCTAGTAATATTAGGGCTCTAACCTCCACAGGCATATCGTGGATGGCCAAATGGGATAGAGAAAATCTTTTTCTATATGGGGTGTTATAAATGTCCCTGAGTAAAAATCCCTAAACCTCCGTGGCCAGGAGACGCTCCAACGTCTAGACCAAGTGAATACATGAGTGTCCGAGTGCCAAATATCAGTAGGCAGCATCTTCTACTGTGTCATGGTCGGGTGGAAGGGGGTGTGGGCCTTACCTGCTCGAGGGTAGGGGGTATAGCTAGGCTGAGTTTGGCTAGCTCATAAATGGGTCCGCTATCGACGTGCCAGGTAGATATTAGTTAACTACTAGCCAGACGGATAGTGAGGTCTCTTTCACTTGCATGGTTGCGCGTCCAGTGGGCGGCGATCTGTGTAGAGTGTACTAGACCCTGGTGATGATCCCAGAGATGTAAAGTACTAATATGTGGACTTATTGAGTAGGAGTTGCATACTCAGCATTTTACTCATTCATTCATTCATTCACTATCCACTCGAGCTGGTGGTACACAACTAATTATTATGTACCTTCACAATGGCCAGGATTTTGGTTGGGGAGCGCAACTAACCTGAGATCAGGACTTTACCACATTAAGTCTGGCTATCCAAATTTAGGTATGAGACTGGTTTGGATAAAAGTACCTTGTAATGGGCCCCACAGCCTACGATACTACTTTCTATTATCCCAACTTCACACTCTAGCTTGGTCATTTCATTCACTCCACATATTGCATTGCATCCTCAGTTCATAGCATTTAGTTTACTATACTTCTATATTACATATCCTGAATAAGGTTGATGGTATTATGGACTCGCCAGGATCTGTATATTGTGTTACATCCGCGGCATATGACATATGGGTTGCTATGTTTCTGCATTTATATGGCCTAGATGAGGCTGATGGTAATTGTGGTTCTACATCCTCGACATCTGATATTTCGCTCTCTATGATTCTACATTTGCATAACCGATATGCATTGCATACTCTGATATTGTATGATTTATGGATTTGACAGTATTCTCACTTACTCTGATATTTGTGTGCTTGGCACTTATCTTACGCACATAATTACACCACCCTCTAAGCTTTCTATAAGCTTATGCACGATAGATGCGTAGAGGTGGCGTTAGGTCGCATCAGCATTGAGCTTGGAGCGTGCAGCTGTCTTCTGGAGCTTTGATTTTTGATATACATATTTCCCTTTCAGCACTGTATTCAACTGTTTATATTAGTGGATATGTGATGATGATGTTGCCTTTGTGATTTGGGTAAACTTGTGGTTATGCTTATTATGAGATAAATGTACGTTAGAAAATCCTCCTTATAGGATCCCAGGATCGGAATCTGACATATGGGTGCTAGAAGTTGAGAATGGGGTACTACGGAGGCTGTCGGCACCGGATTCGGCGATCAGGAATTCTGTGAGCTCGGTTTTCGAGTTTGGGGGCGTGACACTTCTCAACCCCCTTACTCCTCAAATACATTAGCATTACATTACATCACATTATTTTCTCGTATCTAACTAATGGGCATATGCTCTGTTTCTTGTTAATATAATCAGAGCCTGCCCACCAGAAACCTTAGCCAGTTAGTCATCATTTTGTCATATTCATCATCACTACATTGCATTTCACTATTTTCTTGTATCTAGCTGGCATATGTATTCTCTGTGGCTTGTTGATATAATCGGAGGAGGCCCACCAAAACCCTTATCCAATTAGTCATCATTTTATCTTAAGCATCAATATAGTATCAAGCTTCCCATACATCACATTTCTACATATTTTGCACCCTGCACTTGGTTGGTTTGAATGTATGGTCTACGGCTTGCTAATATAATTATTTCCTACCCATAAAAAATTTGGGCCGATTACTCTTCATCATTTTTGCATTACATCACATCTCTTACATGCGAGAATTAATCATATTCCTCATAAATTAGTCAGATCTTCTAAAGTAAAGATCATATCTTTATAAGCTGTAACGTCTTGGATTTTCGCTGTTTTGGATTTCCAAAAATCCTTAAATTTTTTTATATAATTAACTTATATTATCATTTATTGACCATTAATACTCAATGTTAGTTTATGCACGAGTGATACCAGTAAAGAACTGCACAAATTCAATAAATCAACCGTAGAAAGCCGATGAATCCAACCAATCACTTAAGCATCAAGTTCAGCCCCATGATCTGTTCACATAGGGCCCAAATCTAACCGACCTACCACTGATTAATCAAGACAATCGTAACTAAATTAAAAGATCTACCCAAAGCCGAGTCAGATAGGGCTCGGATCTTGACTAATGGACCAAATCAACCCAGTTACTCTTTTAGCCTAAAACCAACGGTTTAGAGTAATCATGACAAAATCTCCACTTTCACTAACTTCGAATAGGCCATACTGTGAACTTAGTTAATCCATACCTCAACAACTATGCCCAAAAAATCTTCCTACCCAATTTATTCCAGTAATGCCTCAATTACCCGAACAAGCTCTAAACCGCTCATTAGTGGGCCACTAGTTCCGAAATTATAGAGTAATGTCCATCCCACTAGGCATGTGGTCCATGGAAGACAACAGACTCAGACAATGCCCAGAAATAGATGGTTCACCCTATCAAGTTACCACTTGTAAAGTATAACTCGCCCTAGCCTTGGCCTAAGGCTTGAAAATTTAAATCAATGGCCCTTACTTAGAACAAGGAATCAGAGTATTTCAGCCGTCAGATCTCTTCCAAATTTACACCAAAGACAAAAAATAATTCTTTACACTCATCCGCCAAATCTGGCCATTGATCGTGGAACGATGACCGTTGATCACGAATCGGGCTGTTGCGACAAAACCCCATGTCCGTTTTCAATCAAACTTCACCTAACCCTTCATCAGGCCTTGGGGCAGCTACCTCATAAATTAGATGGGCTAGGGGGCATTAAAGTAACCCCTATAATCCAAATCAGTCCCCATTTAGCCATTTTTTGGATTTTTCAAACCTTGGGGTCAATTGAAATAATCTCACCCATATAAGCTCCGACCTTTCTCTCTCTTAGCCATTTCTAGCAGCTGAGAGAGAGAGTGAGAGAGAGATAGGAGAGAGAAAGTGGGAGCTACCACCTTACATGCACCCCCGGCGGCCTGATCACGCCATCCAATCCCCGTGCTCGCCGGATTCGTGGAAGACTTCATCTCTATTTCTGATCTCATGTCTTCCACGGATGAAATCCAAAAATTTTAGGTTGGATTTTCCACTCACTTGCTAGGTAAGAGACTTCCCTACACGTCTTTCCATCTCTTTCTTTCATTTCTTTCATTTTAAACCATTAGGGTTTAAAACCCCATTTTATTTCCGTCGAATCTCACAAACCTTAATATTATGATTGAGTATGTTAGGGCTTTAAGCCATAATTACCAATTAAAGCGGTCCATACTCTTACAGGAGCCATAATAGGGCCCCATTCCATTACGATTTAGGTTGTGCGCCGATTACGAGTCACAATTCGTCGAACCGAGTTGATGGATCAATCAAATTGAGTTAGTTAAGCCATAATTCATTGTTTAATATTTAATTAGCACTAAATTTGTATCATTAATGATAGTCGTATACTTTAATTTAGGTTTGGAACGTTTTCCCCAATATTCCCGACGCTAGGGTCGCATCCAAGTCCAGGATTTTGACTCAAAGGTGAAGATATACCCCTAGGCTTCTACTCGGTAGTTTAGAATTATTAATTATATTTATTTATTTTTTTATTGATAACATGCTCAATAAAATGCTTGGATGTCATGAAACTCTTGATATTATAAAAAATTTTGAATGTTGAATGCTTAGAAATACTAGGATGATTGAATTGTGTTGTTGCGGTGGATCGAGCTTCGCAATTTATGTAAATATACGGATAGCCCACTTTAGGGAGGCTATCTCAGGCTTATACTGCCAACTGGAGTTGAACACAAATGATCGGCAGTAGTTGGAGCTACGTGGGATGCTTTACACCCAATGCCGATTTGCCCAGGGTCCTCCATAGCCTATCGTATCAGTCTAATGCAAGCTTCATAATTCTTGTGCTTGGTGACTGTATAACATTCAATAGAATCTGGGATACCAGCATTATCATTGATTTAGTCTACTCATAATCGTTATTGATACGATCCCAGGACTTATGAGCCGGGCATGGTGGTATGGGATACCGTGTCTGAGCTTTCGGCCTACATTGGGGTGACAAGCCTCCCCGTAGTGACCAATGAGCAATTAAGACTCGGGAGCCAGGCATGGTGGTATGGGACACTATGTCCTTGTTGTCAGCCTATGCTGGGGTGACGAGCCTCCACATAGTGACCATCGAGCATAAATGGAGGTGATAAGTCCTTGTTCGAACGGCCCCCGTCAAATAATTCGGCCAATAGTTTCATGCCAGATTACCGTTCGAACGACTCGGGCATAAATAAAATTGGGTGACGAGCCATTTCCTTATGTGTTTTTTATTTTACGTGAAAAGCCTGCACCTTGGAACTGAGTGATCATACTCGGTTTAGGTGATGACCCATACCAGGTTGATTCTCAGACATTTAGGTATCATACCGTACCTTTGGAATTGTTGATTTGTGAGAAAAATGGGTGACACCTAAATTTGGATCAAAGGACACTGGTAAGGAGTCGCTACGTGCGACAACGAACCATGTGATCCGGATAAGGACTCATGATATAACGTCGGTATCCTAGCTTCGTCAATATGCTGGATAAATTGAATTTAATAATTACTCGGCTAACATAATCATTCACCACATTGAATTAGCTTAGAATGTGACGAAACTGGTGTGGTTGTCGCATGATGAGGGAGTGTTGTCATTTACGAACCAGGTGGTCGGAGTTGCGTGTGAGGGAATGTTATTTGGAAAGAGCATACATCATGTCATATCTTCATATGCACATTCAACAAGAGTATTTAGGAATTGTTTGAATTCTTGTTTATCATTAACTGCGCTGATTGTGTTGGTAACATGTGTAACTTGCTTAATAATTGTGCATTAAATATAACATGCTTGAGTGTATAATATGTATCAATATGTATTTGTTGTGAACCTGTTAATCACTAAAATGTCCTAAGTAACAATCTTGGAGATATTTTCTTCACTATGTTGGCATTTAACGTCATCTATTCGACATATGCAGATAACTCAACAATAGGACCATTCAGTGGTGCGCTCGGGGCTCCCACTAGATCTCTAGCTTCTTCCCGCTTGGTAGTTGTTCTTTTGTTCCTATTACAATTATTGCGATTTGTATAATTCCATTTTGAGCGATCATCCCAATTGGAACTGTATTTTTAACTCTTACCCTATATTTCTGATTTTATTGTATCTCTACCTTGCTTTGGATCCACTAATTCGAATTGCGCTACTCTGATTATCTGTGTGAAAGGAATTTGAATCTAAATGAGGACACATATGCATTCTTATTAAGTTAACACCTAGTAACTCGGGATCAAAGTTTTTATACTCGGGTGTCAATTTTCGGGGCGTTACATAAGGGTAGATAGGGTGCCTAACACCTAGGGTTGTACACGAACCGGGCTAGCCCGGTTAACTCGCTTGACTCGGCCCGAAAAAACTAGACTCGGCTCGACCCGAAACTGAGTTCGGGTCAGGACGGGCCATTTTCTTCAGCCCAAAACTGAGTTCAGGCCGAGTTCGGATAGGTCCCAGTTCGGCCCGACTCGGTCAAGTGGTGTGTGTGTGTGTGTGTGTGTGTGTGTAGATATAGATATAGATATATATATATATATATATATATATATATATATATATATATATATATTTCAAAACCCTACCCGTCCCTTTCTCCTTTACCCTTCTAGGATAGTTCACCGCCCATGTTTGAAGTGACAGTAACTCATCCACCTCATAGATGTATTACTTGAACGGCCTAAATTTATCTAAAAACAAAAAGGAATTATAATGTCCTGACTAGTTAGATTTTTTGAGGAGTCTATATTTCAACTATTTAAACCATTGATCGAGGGACTTGTAATGGGATGCGGATTACCTGCCAAAGCCCTTCCCATGAACTTGCTGTAAGGTTCGAAACTGGCCCGAACTTGCCCAATTGCTGATTGGGCCGGGTTCGGGCTGGACATGTTGGCCCAATGACTGGGCCGAGCCAGGCCGGGTTCGAGCTCAGTGTGGCTGGTAACCGGGCCGAGCCGGGTTAAGCCCAATTCGACTTAGATCGACTCGTGTACACCCCTACTAACACCTTCCCTCTCTATAACCGTGGTCCCTTACTCAAAATCTCTAAAACGCAAACTCAAGAGTCATCTTAAGGTTAAGGATCTTCGAGTTCCCAATTATAAGTATTTCTATAGGGTCTAACCGATTATAGGATCGAAATAATTAGTTAGTTGCGACTCTGGTCAACAATAACACCTATTTACCCTCAAATGAAAGCCCTCAAGCGAGGCAATCCATGGAAAAGTGATCTAATTTTCCATCCCCCGAGAAATCTCCCTCCAGCGTCCATAGTGTCATATTCCCAAATGACAGCTTCATGATCCTATTCCTACAATTGATTATAACATTTGATGTGGTTAAGAATGGGCAACCAAGTATGATAGGGATTTGAGTGCTAGCATTAACAACGAGTTGCATGTCCAAGATAATGAAGTGCACTAAATAATAGAACTTATCTACTTGGACAAGCAAGTTCTATACCATCCCTCTTGGTATACAAATTAAGAAAAATGTGGTTTTATTGGGTTTTAATTTAGTAAAACTTATCGTCTTAGACAAGCACATCCTCTATCATCCATCTCGGTATACAAATCAAGCGATCAACTAATTGAAGTATGGTTTTGGTGGGTTTAATTCATCGAGGCTAAGTTGTTCGTAAATTGAGTAAGGGATCAAATTTACACTTTTCCCCAAATTACGTAAAGCATGTTCAATCCGGTGGTTCCCAATCACACATGAGATGGTTGGGCTACCGAGGTCATTGCATTTTTTTGGCATATCTTCTTTGATGATGACACTCACTTTATCTATCAAAAATATCTTTTACTAAATGTTGTACCGTCTCTTGACTGTACAAAGGTCCTTAAGGAATTTAACATACGATGGGATTTGTTTTATGGCATCCAACAAAGTGATGTTAATTTTCACTTGTTTGAGAACCTCTAAGATGTCCTGAGTATTGGGTAGATGTTTGGGTGAGATCAATAGTTAAAGGAATGGAGCTATCGGCTTATACTCTTTTTTTGGTTCTTTCTCATGTGTGGTATTGCTAGTCTCATCATCACCCTTAGATTCTTATGAGTCCTTAGGATTTTTAGTCCTCATCAGGATACTTTTATCAATCAATTTTCCACTTTTAAGAGTGGTGATAGACTTAGCTTGCTCCACATATTGAGTGGAAGAGTTGGGGTCATTTATCTCATATTGCAGTTTCGAGTTAGGTAGAGGTTGGGTTGAAAGAGTCCCTTTCTCCCTAATAGATAGCTGTGACTTCAATCTTTAAATGAATGATGCAAACATCCCTACAGATGTTTTAATATTATGTAATGATTGCATATCACTCTAATTTAATCACTCATGATCATGCAAGAATTTTTTAACCAAATCCTCTTGGGTCCTTTTTTGCGTTAACAACGGAATGAGGATCGAAGGAAGAGGCCCTTGAGAATTTTTATAAGCATCAGTCGTTGATCCGTTCCTCTAACTGAGATTCAGGTGGTTCCACCAACTAGAATTGTACGTGGTTGAAATTGGAGCACTGAAAGGCCTTTAACAATTGTCTATGACATTGGATTGTTCATGTAACAACAACTCTGGGAATGCAGGAATTGTAGGACATTTTTGTGTCAAGTGTATTTTACTTACACAAATACCGTAAAAAAGTTTTAAGGACCTCCTTGGGTTTGACCATCTCTACCTTCTTCAATTCCATGGCCTTGACTTTTCTTCTGAGGCTAGCTACCCTAGCATTGACGTTGTCTTCAATTCCATGGCCTCCATTTTTGTTGGACTAAGTTGACTTGGGATGGGTCGACTTGGCTGAAGTATCCTGCAATCGCACATTTTCAGCTAACATATCAAAGTAGTCCCACGCGTCATTGGGATCCTTATTCATGAACTCCCCATTGCACATCATCTCTACGAATTAGCACATGGGTGAAGTTAGTTCATCATAGAAAAAGCATATTACCTATCAAATTTTGTCGCCATGATGTGGGAAAGCACTTAGAAGTTCCTTAAACTTTTTCTCTTTTTTGTGAAAAGTTCATGATGACCCTTCTAAGGGTGTTAGTCTTATGAGCCAAGAAGAACATTTTAAGGAATTCTTGGGTCATCTCAACCCATGTCCCAATCAATCTCGGCCTTAAGGAGTAAAACCATGACTTGGCCTTTTCATCCAATGAAGAAGAGAATAATTTTAGTCTTAAAGTATCATACGACACATTGTTGAAGTGTAGGGTGGCTACAATCTCATCAAACTCCTTAAGATGTAGGTATAGACTTTTAAAATCTAGTCCATGAAATTTTGAAAGTAGTTGGATCACTCCCGGTTTAAAGTCCATGTTTCTTACATTATGTGGAAAATCATACAGGAAGGGGTACTCAATCGTCGTAGCTAGTTGTAAATAATCATGCAAGGTTCTGACTAGAGGACCATTTTACACATCATTCTCGTCTTGATGTTCTTTAGCACGCTAATTGGGTTGATTCCCAGCCATGTTCTTAACCAATTCAAAATATCTTAGGTGTTATCTAATATGGTGATTGATAAGCAATCCTTCAACTAGTCCTCCACTTATAAGACAAAAAACATTATCACAAACCCATTTCGGCATAAACCACTCAAAACCTAATTCTAAACCTAAACCTACTTCTATAGAAAAATAAAACTTCTACCACAATAAAGAAATTTGAAATGAACTATAGTAAGAGAGTTGGAAAGATAATACCCGATTGACGAGGTTAGATTCTGTTAATAAATGAAATTATAAGAAAATTGTAATATAAAAATGTAAAGAAAACTAACCCTAATCCTACATAAATTCTAACCCTAAAGTAATTCAAAAAAGCACAGCCGAAGTCCCCGGCAAAAGCTTGATTGATCTAAAAGGATGTAGTTTTAACTTAGTAAGACCGAGATCGAATTCACATGGACTTATATTTGTGCGTTCTCAAAATTCCTTTAGAACTATAACTAATACTAGAATTAACTATGAAACTTAGATTAAAAGAAGTAATGGTGAATATCTAAGTAATTTAAGGAAGAAATCGATAAAATAAAACACTAGAGCACCAAGGATACACTTCTAGCTATTCTCAATTCCTATTTCACTTGATTCAATTAGATAACTCAACTGGAATCGAAGTCCTATCCTATCCGGCTGGATAATGGAGCGATTAATTCATAATTCACAAACAAAATGGATTTAAATTTTAATTGATTCAGTTTCCACATTAGCACCAAGTTACTGATCAGATGGAATTCAAAGTATCTATCGTGCCTATAGCTGTAATAGATCAATGGATTTTACAAATCAATCCCTTATAAAAGAGATAAGTAAACAATCTTAACCTTCCTAAGCATCCAAAGTGCCCGGAGTTGACAATGAATCAAAGTAAACTAAAACCAAAGCTATATTCAAACCAATATTAATGAACCAAATAACTTGAATTAAAGTAAATTAGAACATTAAAAATAACTACAAGCTTCACCTCTTAGCCCTAGCTAAGAGATTAGCCAAACATTGTCATGCTTGAACTAAAATCTAATAAAAACATGAAAAAGAACTTAAAATCATAAGATTAGAGAAGAAGAAGAGCTTTGTAGAAGCTCTACAACATCTTGTTCTCTCTCCTAAACTAATTCGTATCTAGACTGCCCTAAATCATCACTTTAAATAGGAAAATGCTTCTACGACTAGTCACCAACGTGAATTTTCAGACTTTTATTACGTTTTAATCGCACTGACTGTAACTTTCGGTTACACTAAACATCACTTCGGTTGTAGCCGAATTTGTCTTTTGGTTGCAGCTGAATTTTCTCAAAGTTCTTTTAAGGTCTGTCTTCTTTAAGTCAGACCGAAGCCTCCTTTGGTGGTGAGCCGAATTAAGTATACAACTCATTGTTTCTTACTAGACTGTTTTGTTCACTTTCAATTGGACCAAACCAATCTCAGGTGGGACCGAACAATCCATTATTTATGTTATTGAACTATGCGATTTTCTAGACTTTTCTCCATCTTTAGTGCTTGATTTTATTGGTTCTTTCGCACATGAATTCTTCAATGTTGTTCTCCATAAATCCAATATTTCACTCAGTCAGTCTTCGAGCTTTAAATCATTACTTTAATTATCATTTTCATCTTAGCTCTCCAAATCACCTTGCATAGAAGAACAAACATAATTATATCAATTTAGCACACCTATATTTATAAAACCAATACAAAATTAGGAGGAAACACGCAATATTTCACACTCAACACTACCCACACCAAACACTAGATTTGAGACATGGTCCATGTGGAGGACATGTATGTAAAACTATCAGGGAAAGATTATGTGCTAAATTATTGGGAATACACCTCCTTGGACAATATCTTGAAACTTGGCTAGCCTAGATTGTTTATGGACTTAATACCATGATATCTTATGATGTTATCATCACTTTTTGACATGTTGATGCCCTAAGTAGTTTGGGTGACAAGCCCTTGGTTATATGTTGATGCCTTGAGTAGTTTGAGTGACGAGCCCTTGCTTATATGTTGATGCCCTAACTGGTTTGGGTGACGAGCCCTTGATTATATGTTAATGCCCTAAGTGGTTTGGGTGATGAGCCCTTGATTATGTGTTTGATGCCCTAAGTGGTTTGGGTGATGAGCCCGTATTTTATATACATTATGATTGATTATGGTTCTCTAAGTGGTACGGGTGATGAGCCCTTTGACTTGTGTCCATGAATGGACTCATGATTATTATGAATTTTATATTAATCATGGTATTATGATTTAAGGGGCCTCTAAGAGTAAAGGATTTATATAATTTATTATTTTATAAACTAGACTAATAAAGGATGGGTTAATCATGCATTCATTGCACATTTGATGCCATTTTATGTCACTAGGGATTCCCGGATCAAGATACCGATGTATGTCCTTTGTGATTCTTGGTTAGTAAGGTCAATGCATGTGCCTTGTGATTTTCGGATCATTATATAGAACTCCTGCATGAGGTCGATGTATGTTTGTCATGCTTCTTAGATTATTCATGGTAGTTCATTTGCATTGTGGGTTTTACTCACAAGTCCCGCTTGGATGTGCATCCCCAAGCTGATGTGCATTCATACATTCATGCATTAGTCAAGAATTGTATTATGATGTGAATGATGTATTTTCTTTATTTTATATTTGTGAACTATAGTAGATTATAATGATGGATGTGTAATCTTGGGTGGGGGAGTGTTCACTGAGATGGTCACTACCCCTTTAAATGTTTATCGATAGACACCAAGAAATTATACGGAACTAGAAGTTACAAATATGCCTAAGGAGCAGTTCAAGAATTTAGTGGATGAGATGCCTTACACAAGTGCAGCAGAGCCCTTAGAACTCAATTAATAGATAGATTTATTTCTTATGCTTTAGTAGAATAATTAGTACTTAATGGATTATTTATTTTGTAATAAGTTCACATCTAAGTGGACATGTTTAGTTGATTTATGTAATGATTGGAACTCTATTTAAAATGTTCATTTTATTTTATTTTTGTGTGATGGATATTATGCGAATGTGAAGGTGGATTTAGAAGGAAAAAAACAGTTGTGTTATAAAGAAGCATTTGTTCATTATTTAGCTAACACACTCAAATTCAGGATCCGAGTCCCTATACTTGGGTGTCAGATTTTGGGGCGTTACAAGTTTACTAGTTTATAAAATTAAAGAAAAAAAAATTGAGCTAAGAGTAACACTCTAAAATGTTCATACTTAGCACTTTCATAGTTTTTTGTCAGATGAGTATTTTTCTTGAGAAAATCTCTAAGCCCTTAAGGTAAAAGTTCTAAAGTTTGGATTTTATATCCAGTTTATCCTTATCTGGAATCATTCTCTCTAAAGCGTCAAGAAATCCTACCATTTGCGTTGCTTCTACATCAGTTAGATCAACAAAAGTGACGAATACAACATGACTAAAGATGTAAGTTGTTGAATATAAAGGATTTAACATTTGGTTTCACCGTCTTATAATCACATTCCTTATGATTAAAGTGTTCCAAAATATTTTATGTAGCCCTCTCTATCGTATCATTACTATATCTTATTACTAACTTCTCGTCATTTTCAACTAATCTCAATAAACCTACTAAGGGTTATGATGATTTTAATGACTTTTTTATTTAAATTATTAAAAAATGATTATAAATTTGTTGGACTAACTTTCCTTCGGCCATGTTTGACCATGGCTCATTATCCCAATTAGTTGACAATAAGGTCCCGTTTGTTAAATCCAAAGTCTAAAGACTGAATCTGAAATTTGAAGCCTGAATCTAAAATCCGAAGTCAAAAAACCTGTTTAATAATTATGGCTGAAGTCTGAAAATTAAGTACTAAATTTGAAATAACCTATTTGTTTAACAAACATCTGAAATGTCTAAAATATGTTAATTTGACATATTTTCCCCTATCTCCCGTTTGGAAATGTTTTACATTATAAAGAAATTATTTTTTATTAAATGAAAATAAAATCATTATATTTAATTCAAATAAACTAAAATACTCAATAGAAAACTAAAATATCATCATTCACAGGGCCCTCAATTCCTCTTAGCGGACAGATTGTCACCATGTGTCATGTAGGCTTGAGCATTAGTAGCAACAAAACCTTCAAATAAGGCCCACAGAACTAGTCAGACAATGGTGCCACCTCAGGTGCATCCAGATGCATGCGGATTGGGTAGGACGCAGATTTCCTGGGAAAGGCTTTCGTAGGAAGCTCCTGCACTGGGAACCTATGTAACGCCCTAAAATTCGAGGGTCGAGCAGGAGCTCAACTCCCGAGTTCTAACACATCACTTATGCAACATAGATAATGTTGATTAAATGTTGTCTGTATTAGTGCCTTAAACATGAGTGGGATTATACCAAAATAGCATATCATACTCCAGAGACAATTAAATGTCGCAAGCGGAAGACTGTGATAGATATATAAAGTATATAAACTGATGTAGGTCTCCAGAGTGTGAACATGTTACCAGGTTAAGTATATACATGTATACTCTAAAAATGAACAAAATGAATATACATGGGTGTTCCAAAAGTGTAAAAATGACAAGTGTAATGGGGTCTAATCAGCATCCCTGTAACCCCGTCGATCAGATCACGGTCTACATAGACCCGCTTGATAGCTACATGTAAGAGAACTCCTCCTCATCATCGTAAAAGTCCGGCTCTGCCTTGAAAGCATCGCCATCATTTGCATCTACAACAGGGTCTGGTTGGTGTTTAAAACACCATCCCAGAACGTGGGAGTGAGTGATCAACTCAGTGGAGCTATGAAGCAAAGGTTAACATGTTATCAATTCAGTCAAGCAGTAATGATAAAACAATTCAACAATTAGGTCCTAAGTACTCTTATTAATGCAAGGATGGTATGTGATAATGATGCATGCCCTCACCTACACTCCCTCTGTGACATCATCTTATGATCGCGGCATACACCCCTTCCACTGTGCGCTTCCTTGCCAAAGCACCGTGCAATGTGATGCATGGTCGTGTTAGCCAAGTTCTTAATTAGACATATTCATATAGCAGGATTGGGAAGCTAAGGCACCTCCTTTACATCATATATCCAAACATTGATCCATCTAGGGTCGTCAATCCTAGTATCACATACGATAGGCAGTTTTTAGGTCACTACGGAGAGGCTCGTCACCTCAGTGTAGGCCTGGTTTATACTCTAGTTTACTACGGAAAGGCTTGTCACCTCGACGTAGACCTAGTGTATACTCGAGGTTACTACGGGCTCATCACCTGATCATAGGCCGACAGCTCGAATACAATGTCCCATACCATCATATTCGGCTCACTAGTCTGGGTTGCTCATTAGACACTACGGGGAGACTCGTCACCCCAGCGTAGGCCGACAGCATGACCACAGTGTCCCATACCACCATGCCTGGCTCATGAGTCTTAGCGGATCGAGGTACAAAGGTTAAACAGGATTTGCACTAGTCAGTTGGTACCTTAGATTCAAACAGTAGCGTCCATAAATGGTGAACATACATTCGGCCAATTGGGTTGCTTGACAAGCTCGACTGGTACGAGCGTAGGTCGAGCTGATCGACATGAAGCGCGTAAGCACTCCGCGTTACCTAACCACTGTCAACTAGCAGTGTACGAATCGAATTCCTCGAACCTATCTGGTGTGGCGAAACGACCTCAGCCACTAACTCGAAAATCATTACCGATCGCCTGGACTACGTCATAGCCCCAAATACACTCCAAGAAATTGTATACGTGACAACTAAATCAAATATAAATCTTACTTGAGCAATTTGACAAAACACATACTACACATGTTACCGTACAAAGGCATTTCATCCTTAACTCATATAGTAGTAAGATAGGTTATATAAAGGATACTATAACCATAGTTAAGGGAATTAAGAATCCTATCTCAACACCCTCATTACATGCATTTAAACAACCATTTTCACATTCAGGTATTTTATCAAACACTTAGGCTATATATATCATATACATGTAATAAAGTAGTTATAATAGGTATACGTCATATCTACGCACACGTGACAATAATCAAGTCAGTCATAAATCATTACTGACATTGAAAGCCTTGAAAATCATAACCTAAACATTTATAGTCCGCACCTTTCACCGGTAGACTCGTAACGAACTCAGTTTAAACATTAAGTCTTTATCTATGGCTCCATAACAACCTATAGCATGGAATAGGTTAGCTATTCCACCATCTGCTCTATTTGAATCTCTAAAATAGATTAAGGTTAGGATTTCTTACCCAAGAACGGAGTCAGAATCGCCGGAATAGTGATATAGAAAGGCTGATTCAGCACGTGGGGTGGTGGGATTTAATCCCAGGGACTGTCTCCTACTTTCTCTCTCTCTCTTTCCTTCTCTCTTTGCTCTCTTCTCTCTCCTAAGATTTGGAATTCGTATGGAATGAGAGAGAGGTGGGTTAAGGCCCTTATATAGGCCCAAAACTTATGAGATTAGCCCCAGGGCCATGGTATACTTAGGTTATAGTCAAATGTTAGTTGTTTTGGTCCAACTGAGCACATCTGGAGGTCCCTTTTCTACATACCATCGGGAGTAAGCCCCCTAACGATGGATCTACGCCAGGTTAATTTTTCGGTCCGATCAGATTTACAGATCGACCGCGGAGGACCAGTTTCAGTTCAACGGTCATCGACACTCGATCAAGGTCACAAGTACATCGACCTGTGTTGGGAAATTTCCCTGATCCGAAGGTGTAATGGGGTCAGAATCTGACGGTCTGTAGCCTTAGATTTGGCCTACAAGTGAATGACTCAATTCACTTAAGTTTCGGTTCATTTCCTAAGATATTCGCGTTCCTCACACACTTCACTCCGGGCTCAAGTTGTGCATTTCTAGATACTATTAGGACTTGATTTCCGAGGTGGTGGTCAAGTCCAACAAAGTGGTCATAATCGTATTGTTTTGGAGTAATCGGACTTTCGACACGCGGTCTAGGTCCGATACGGAGTTTCAAAGTGTTCCCAGGAACAACTGGGTTTTGAGATTGATCCTAGATTTTTAAGTAATGTTGAGTTAGTGATTTTAATTGTTTTGGGTCTTGTAGCTTGTATAAAAAGTAGTTCAAGCCAAATCCATCAATTATTTAGTCTAGTACTTAACTAAACTTCGCCCTAATTTTGACAGAATAAGGTCCTAGGGTAGTCCTATGTCCCTTCTTGGCACTTTTAGTTAGTATATGTAACGCCCTGAAATTCGGGGGTCGAGCATAACTCAGCTCCCGAGTTTCAAAACATCACTTATGCAACATATATAATGATGAATGTATGTTTTCTGTATTAATGCATAAAACATGAAGTAGATTAAGCCAAGCTGCAAACATAATCCAGGGACAGGTGAAATATGCAAGCGGAAGACTGAAGAAATATATATATATATATATAAGTCCCTGAGATATGTATGCTCTGCCAGGTCATAATTACAAGTGTTTGTTTCAAAATACAAGTATCAAAATGAAATAAACCACTGCAACAATAACCCTGAATCCCCGTAGCTCAGGACACGGCTCACATGAACCCGCCTGAGAACTGCATAAAGGAGAACGCCTCCTCATCATCCTCATACTCCTGCTCTGCCTCGTGGGTCGCATTATCATCTGCATCTAAGACAGAGTCTAGTTGGTGTTTAAACACCGTCCCAGAAAGTGGGAGTGAGTGATCAACTCAGTGGAACTATACAGTAAAAGTTAACATGTTATCAATTCAATCAAGCAGTAATGATAAAGCAATACAATCAAACATATCCTAATTACTCTTGTTAATGCAAGGATGTATGTAGAAATGATGCATGCCCTCGCCTGCACTCCCTCAGCGTCTTCATCTTACGGTACGCATGACAACCTCCTGCAGTACTCCACAACGCCAAGGCACATGCAATGCGGTGCATGAACATGATTACTAAGTTGTTATTAGTCCTTTTCATACAGCAGGATTGGGAAGCTAAGGCACCTTCCTTATATCAATTTCCAAACGGTGATCCATTCTAGGGTCGTCAGTCCTAGATAATCTCATACGATATTATGGTTCTAGGTCACTGCAAAGGGCTCGTCACCAATCAATGCATGCCTAATCATACCTTAATTGCTACAATAAGGCTCGTCGCCTCAATGCAGTATCAAGGTATGCTCGAGGTCACTACAAAGGGCTCGTCACCAATCAATGTAGGCGACAGCACGAATATAGTGTCTCATACCACCATAATCGGCTCACGAGTCTGGATTGCTCACTGGTCACTACGGGGAGGCTCGTCACCCAAGCGTGGGCCGACAGCTCGACCACGGTGTCCCATACCACCATGCCCAGCTCATGAGTCTTAGCGGATCGAGGTACCATGGTTAATGGGATTGCACTGGTAAGTTTGGTACCCTAGATTCAAACAGTAGCGTCCATACATGGTGAACATCCACTGGGACAATCGGGTTACTTGACGAGCTCGACTAGCATGAGCGCACGTTGAGTTGAACGACTTGAAGTGCGCAAATACTCCGTGTGGCTAAACCACTGCCGACAACCCTAATACGACTCGGGTTCGTCAAACACGTCCTACGTGACGAAAGCGACCTCAGCCACAAACTCAAAGCTTGTTACCGATTGCCTGGATCATAACGTGGCCCCATACACATTCAACCATAATAGCAAACATATTATAAAATGCAAGATAACGAGAATCCTTTCATAAGTAAGGCGGTAAAATTAACAACTTGCATGAAGGAAATCAAACACATAGTTAACATGGATAGTTAGACTAAGAAATTCATGGAGGAAATAGTACATATAAGGAAGTAGTTGGGATTTTATATCTCTACTCCCTCATAATTCACACCTTACTAAATACGAACTTATTCAGGCATTTTCACAAGCACTTAGACTACACTTGGCAACATACATCACATATGTCAGCCATATTACATAGTAGGGAAAATCCTTTTGACAAGGAGTTGTCGCATAAATAACAATCATATTCCTACGACAATTAACCATGGCAATCATAACGTCAAATTCCAAATGCATACAAACATTTCAATAAACACATGAATCACACTACTTACAACATAGATTATCTATATACGTAAAACGAAACAAATATCGCATTTGGCATGTGAAATGGCACCCACGTCAGTAATAAATCATTAACTGACATTGAAAGCTTTAAAAACCATAACCTATAAGAATATAGTCCGCACCTTAAACCAGAAATTGCGCAACGGATTCGATTTAGACGATAAGTCTTCGTTAACGGCAAATAGGTAACCTAAGGCATGAATTAGATTAGTTACATTAACACTTAAACAATTCTAAGTTCCAAAACAGGTTAGGGTTTAATTGACTTACCCAAAAATGAGATTAGAATCACCGGAATAACGATTCAGATGCAATGGATTAGGTATGCAAGGTAACTGGAAAGAATTTCAAGATGATTCACCAACTTCTCTCTCACTTTCTCTCTCTTTTCCTCTCTCTCTTAGCTAGGGTTTGGAAAATTCGTATGGAATTTGAGAGTGAGGGTTTAAGGTCTTTATATAGGCCTAAAATTGATGGAATTAGCCCCAGGGCCAAGGTATACTTAGGTTATAACCAAATCGGGTCTATTTCGATTCAATGGAGCGTTTCTGAAGGTCCTTTTTCTGAATGCAGTCGGACTTAAGCTCACTAATATTGGATCTTAAGCAAGTTAAGTTTTCAGTCCGATCGGGTTTCCAGATCGCTCATGGCGGACCAATTTCAATTCAATGGTCACCGAAACTCGATCAGGGCCACAAGCACTTTGACATGTGTGGGCCATCTTCCTTGATCCGAGGGTGAATTTGGGTCAGAATCCAACGGTCAGAATGCTTATAATCGACGTGCAAGCGACACGACTCAGATTACTTAAATTCATATTTAATTTCTAAATAAATTCACCTTTCTCACACTCTTCACTCCAGACTCATGCAAATCGTCTCAAGACATCACCTGGAATTAATTTTCGAGGTGATTGTCAAGCCCAACAAGGTGGTCATAATTGTCTAAGTTTATCGCTATCGGACTTTCGACGTGCGATTCAGGTCTGATACAAAGTTTCTAAGTACTCTCGAGAGCAACTGGGTTTAGCGTTGAATCCTAGATTTCAGGGTAACGTAGAGCTAACGATTCTATAGGTTTTGGGTCTTACAGATCGTATTTAACGTGGTTGGTGCTAATTTTCACAAGTAATCGAGTTTAGCGCTAGTTAATTCCCGTTTAATTTCTAAAGGATTGAGTCTTAAGAGAATTCTAGTTGAGGTGGTGCTCGGGTCTTTGTACGAAATTTTTCGGGATGTTACAGTATATTATTTTAATTATTTTTTTAGTAGTTCATCATCAAGTATACTTCATCTTCATCAAATTTCATTAGATGTTGTGTTGTAGAAAAATTCTAAAAATTATAGAAGCAGCAGCTATCCAAACTAATGATTTTCGGACAGTTGCCACAATGACCTATATTTAATTATATTAATATTTTTATTATATTTTTTACTTATTTTTATATGAAATTAGATTATCAATCTTCAATATGGCTTTTGAATCACCTAAATCGGAGTTATAACGAGGGATATATGACTTTTTGAAGTCGATCGAAAAGTGCAGAAAATCTGCAGCAAGGGTCCACCATAACTTGGTGCTCCGGGGGCGTATCGCCGACCTGGTGGTGGCGCCGCCCTCCCGCTATAGTGTTTGGTGGTGTTTTACCATGGGATTTTGAAATGGGTGTATTTTACAACCCGGGATGAGTTATTTGATGTGTAATATATGATTTTAGGGTAGGAGAAGCTGTTCTATCCCAATAACCTATATATTTTGTCAGATTCTATAAGATTAAAGGTCAAAAACCTATTTTATTTATATATTTACTATTTATAGTAAATTTTAGTTTAAGTAGTGTTCTTCATCATTTAAACTTTAGGATTAATATCTAATATGAAAGTACTTAGAAAAATTTAAGAATGAGATAGTGAAAAGTGAGATTTTTAAAAGAAATGGATTTAAAAGGGATTTGAGACTTTGGAATTGGGTTTTTGAGAAGTCAATAAGGTGTTATGATCGACCCATTACCTAAGGACGTCTAACTCCAAGTTGGCAAAAATCTGGGATGTTACAACCTATGTGGGGCCCACCTTGATGTTTTTTATAAATCCACCACGTCCATCCATTTTGTGAGTTCATTTTAGGAGAAGAGGCCATAAATGAGGCTGATCCAATATTCAACTAGGTCAAAAATGTGAGAATTGAACGTCCACAGTTGAAATATTTGTGGGGCCACAGAAGTTTTGAATCAGGCTAGTATATTTGTTTTCAGTTCATCCCATTATGAACGGTATGTATGGCGTGTAAGCATCACTGTCGATCTTAGGGAGGTTTCAAAGGTAGGAATTTCCCTACCCACCTTTTCCTTTACTGTGGCCCACTTGAATCTTGGATCTGGCTTATTTTTGGATTTCTATCCTAAAATGAGCTTAAAAAATGGATGGATACTGTGGATTTATTAAAAACATCATGGTGGGCCCCACAATGGTTCCCAGGCAGGAGCTTCCTGCGAAAGCCTGAAATCCACGTCCAATTGGGTACTACGGATGCAGATCTCCTGCGAAAGCCTTTTGCAAGAAGTTCCTGTGCAAGGATGTTAGGTGGGGTCCACTGGAATGTATGTGAGAAATCCATTCCGTCCATCCATTTTTCAAGCTCATTTTAGGACGTTCAACCAAAAATAAGGTGGATACAAAACTCAAATGGGTCACACGAAGACGAAGAGGGAAAATTAGGAAAAGAAGTTCATACCGTTGAAACCTCCTGGGCTCCACCTTGATGTTTATATGCTATCCAAACCGTTTATAAGTTCATTCCCAATTGGATGGAGTAAAAACCCTAAAATATAGCCTGATACAAAACTTTTATGGCCATAAAAACGCTTCAACGGTGCTTACTTAATGCCCACTGTTTCCTCTTGAATGGCACACTTGAGCGTTTGATGAAGTTTATTTTTAGTCACACATCCTTAAATGAGCTTGCAAAACAGATGGACAGGGTGGATTTCTTAAAAACATATCGGTGGACAGCACCTAACATCATTGCGCGGGAAGAAAGGCTTTCATAGGAAATCCGCATCCGGGTACTACTTGGATGTAGATTAGCTACTTATAGGTTGAGCAGCGAGATTCGCTCCTGAAGTGATGTCACCAAGTTCTGTGGTTATACTACGCTAGTGTTGCTTTCAAATTGTTAAATTCTCAAGCTTTAAAGTAATGGTGAAAGCAATAGGTCAATTTGTACCTAAATTTAACCCTCTTTTATATTATGAAGTGAAGGAAGCATGCCTCAAAATAAAGGTTGATTTTACCATAAACTTTATTGTCAAATATAAAGAGGTGTGGAAAATATATAGATGTACTCTAATAGACGATGGATGAACTAATAGTTCAAGTCAAATACTACTTAACTTTCTTGGGAATTGTTCGACGAGGATTATATTTTTCAAGTCTACGGATGCATCGACACATTTCAATACTACCAAATATTTATTTAAATTATTAAATAGTGTAGTTGAGGAATTAGGAGAAGAATATGTTGTTCGAGTTTTCACATACAACACAGTCTCTTATATAACTGTCTGTCATGTTCTTATGGAAAAGTGACACCGTTTGTTTTTTACACCATATGTGGCTCATTCTATAAATTTAATGTTGGAAGATGTAGATAGGTTATATATTAAAGTGATTATTATGGGTAAAAAAAATAATTATATTTATGTATAAAGATGCCCTTCTACTTTATAACATGAGAAAACACATTGGTTTTAATTTGTTTCATCCAGCCATCACCCAATTCACAATAGCATTTTTAATATTACAAAGGTTATATGAAAAATAATTAAGGTTAGAAGGTTTAGGGCCTATTTGTTAACTCTGAATTTTTGTACTCAACGTGAAATTTGGAAAATGTTCTATGTTTAGTGGTGTTTGTTAACGTAGAAGAAGGAAAGCGCTCCACCATTTTATGTTGAAATTTTTCTGTAATGGGAGTCTAGCTTAATGGGGAATGAAGAATGTGCTCTGTGATTATTATTTTTTAAAATCCAAGATTGTCCTTTGCGAGAGAGATTTTCTCCCTTGCATTGTACACATACCAACTTTTAACATGGAGCACTTCTTTGAGCCCACCATGATGTATGATCATTTTAGGACTTGATACCAAAAATGAGAGGAATATAAATCTCAGGTGGGCCATACCACAGGAAAACAATAGTGATTGGATATCCACCATTGAAATTCTCCTAAGGCCCAATGTACTGTTTATTTGACATTCAATCTATTGATTAGGTCATATAGACCTAGATGAATGGAAAAAACAAAGATTAGCTTGATCCAAAACTTTTATGGCCCCCAAAAAGTTTATAATGGTCGATGTTCATTCAATACTGTTTTCCTGTAATGTGGTCCACCTGAGATGGGATATACCTCATTTTTGGTCTTATACCATAAAATGATCTAGAAACATAGATGGATGGCATGGAAGAAACACATACATCATGGTGGGGCCCACCTAGCACTGACCATTGGCCATTGGCTAGTGGCAGGGGAGTAGCTAATCTGTTTCCGCGGATGCAGATTGGATACTGACTGGTTGAGTAGGTAGACTCACTACTGAAGTTACGTCACCAAGTTATGTGAGCCCCATCATCATGTCTGTTTTGTATCCACACCATCCATCCATTTGGAAATATAATTTAAGGTAAAGATCCAATGAATGAGTCAAATCCAAAGCTCCAGTAGACCTCACCACAGAAAATAGTGGGGAGAGTGACGCCCACCATTAAAAGCTTAAATAGGCCACAAATGTTGTTGATGAAGCTGATATTTGTTTTTTTTTCCCTTCTTTCATGTCTATGTTAACTTGTGAACAGGTTGGATTTCAAATAAAATTCACGGTCAGCCTTAGAAAAGATTTAACGGTAGGCATAAATCTCACCATTGTTTTTTGTAGTGGGGTCAACTACATATTTGGATCTACCTCATTCTTTAACTCATGCTCTAAAATTAAATCTCCAAATAGATGGACTATGTAGATAAAGCACATACATCATAGTGGGCCATGGAACTTGATGACGTCACTTTGGTAGCAAATCTCGCTATTCAACCTATCAGGAGCTAATCCGCGGATAGGTTGGTGTACCTCACACCAGCTATATAGTTGCTATACTAACGTCTGTAAGTTCTATTGGTCTTATCATGAGCTATGTGTCATATCCAAACCATCCATCCATTTTGCTACCTCATATTAAAGCTTGAGACTAAAAATAAGCTGCAATTGAAACTCTTTTTGCGGTCATAGAAGTTTTGGATCAATATGATTTTTTTTTCTCTTCATACAGATATTTGTGACCTTATGAACATATTAGATGGAAAATAAACTTAAATAGGCCATGGAAGTTTTGGATCAATATGTTTTCACTTCATCCATTTGGGAATGACCTTATAAACAGTTTGGATAGCATATAAATATAAGGTGGGCCTTATTTAAAGCTTTTGTTGCTATTGGTGTTCAATCCTATATAACACATAGTGACAATCTTCCCGGTAAGAGGAATTGAGGGCCTTATGATGATATTTTAGTTTTTTATTAAGTATTTTAGTTTATTTGAATTAAATATAATGATTTTATTTTCATTTAATAAAAAATAATTTCTTTACAATGTAAAACATTTCCAAACAAGAGATAGGGGCAAATGTGTCAAATTAACATATTTCAGACATTTAAGGTGTTTGTTAACAAATAGTTTGTTTCAGTTTCAATACTTAATTTTTAGACTTCAGCCATAATTATCAAACAAGTTTTTTACTTTCGATTTCAGATTCAGGCTTTAGATTTCAGATTTGGTCTTTAGACTTGACATTTAACAAACAGGGCCTTAATCCCCAGTATGGATGAGTCAGTAAAGTTGGGATATGGATACGCCATGAGATATTCTGAAATATTTAGGTTTGTTAAGTAGATGACCATGGAGATTTACTCCTTGTTGCCAATAGGTGTTTTCATTTTAACAGTCATTGCCCGCCACCATTCAACATAAATGATTTGTCACTTCTCTACTTTAATGCTGCAAGATCCACTCTTCCGAGTGTTATGTCGAGATTATATGCAAAATGATCAACAAATGCTTAAGAGAGGTTCTCCCAAGTTTTGATTCAATAGTAGTCAACTGGCGTATGAAAATCCAACGTGTCACCTTTCAAGGACTTTTAAAACTACCAAATCAATACTCTATCATTACCTACCATGGCATCAAGCTCTCTATAAAATGCTTTATAAGTGGGTTGTGGGATACTCGGTACCATCATACTTCTGGAACTTTGGTACCTCAAAATTATGAAGCACCTTTGCGTCGGGGAAGGGACAAAGATCCTCAAAGTTGGTGGAATGAAGATTCATCCCATGTCATTTTTGTAGCTTGGCTTCCATTGCCCTGAGCTACTCCTTGAAATGCTCTTGGAGTTACTCAACTTTGGATGGACCTAACATAGGGGGTTTTGGCCCTTGTGACACCTGAATTGCCTCCTCCTCATAGTGGTTGACCTTATCAATGCCCTATGATTCCCGTTTGGGGGAGGCTGAATATGATTGTTGCTCTTGTTAAGGGGAGTTTGTTGGACTGAAATTAGAAGTGGATGTAGCTAAGGGGACACCCTAGCTGGGGGAAGATGTTGGAATTAACTACTATAATTTAGATGCCTGCTAAGAAGTTTTAGAAAAACGGATTATTGAAATGTAACTGATTGAGCTAGCTGGATTTGACTCTCATTAGGGAGGAGGTTGCTAGTGTTAACTAGAATGAGGCTGGTTAGAATATAATTACTGAGACTGTGCTGGCTGGAATCATCTCCAGTTAGTGAGAGATTGCTCTAATTGACTAGAATGAAGCTTGTTAGAATGTAACTATTAAGATTATGATAGTTGGAATTGACTCCTATTAAGGGGAGATTGCTAGAATTAATAAGAATAAAGCTAGCTAGAATTTAATTGTTAAGATTATGGTCGACTCCCATTAGGGGGAGTGCGCTAAATCTAGCCTTGGTTCTCATTAAGGGGAGTAGGTGCAAGACATTGGCTTCTTGTTGCACGATGGTTCTAGAATTGATTATAGCTCTTGTTAAAGGGAGTTAGCTAGATTTGACTGATTGATGGCAATGTTGGAATTGGTTCGTTAGCTATATCACTCGGTAGTTGCATTGGTGCGCTTTATGTAAAGGAGGTGGCCTCATCCTGGAGAAAGTGAGTCATGAGCTTTGCTAGCATTCTAAGGTTGAGGGCCATATCAACAATGGAGGGGGAATTTGAGGATTCTCTCACAAGAAGCCTAGGTGTTGAGGGTCAAATATTGCATATTAGACCCCAGTTGTTACCTGATTTTACGAACATGATTATGTTTAACACCATATTTTAATCGTATTTGCATTGCAAGGGAATTTAAGAGCCTAGACTGAAAAAGGATACTAAAAGCATGGATTTAATGCTCAGAAATCACCAAGGAAAGGGACGAACCCCAGGGGATCAAGATCGAATAATTTACACGCCAGAGATCCGAGAAAATCAAGTAATTCATGCTAAAGAGACCTAAAAATCGTCTAGAATGCAAGATCACAGGGTTTTCACCATCCGTTTAGCTCAAAACTTTATATCTAGCCTGAGGACCATATATTAACCATACATGTAAAATTTCAGCCATTGGATCCTTGTGAAAGTTTCCCAACAAATAGATCATCATATAAATCATCAATCTGGGGCCCACCTGATAACTGGATATACTTCAATTTGGGTCTTAACCCCTTAAATGGGATTAAAAAACGTATGGACGGAGCGAATTTTTCACGAACATCACTATGGATCCCACATATACATGTGGGAGTGCACAAGCGATGCACTCCCGCACCGCACTGGACCGGCCAGCCCGGTCAAAGTCGGGCTGACCCAACCCATCCTCGTTTTTCCACCAGCAAGCGGATGAGGGTCCACTGAAAAGCTCAGTGGGCCACTATATTCGACCCATTGGACGATCTGAACTATCCATTCGCCCCTGGGGGTGGCCAAGACCCCATCCATGTTGAGATCTTGGTCCCATGCACACGTACACATGTGGATGGCCGAAAAACGCAAGATGAACGGTAATGTGATTTGATAAAGTGGACCGCATCAAAACTCGACCAAAACCACTCCTTTCAAACTGGTTTTTCGCCAGAAATCTAATAGACGGAGTGGATTTTCCTGAAAACATCATTATAGAACCCACTGATCATCTCAACACAAGAAAATTCGCACCTCCGCACGTCCAGGAAACTGGACGTGGCAAGCCATTGTGCGACCGTACCGGTGAGCAGACAGTCGATCTAAACCGTCTAAGTGGAGCCTAAGCCAGGGAGAACCCTAGCAATGGAGTTATATGTGAACTTCAAGTTGTCCACCGTCCAATAATTCCAACTAAATGCAAGACAATTTGCGTTTCGCTGTGAAAGGAGTGCGTACGGTCAAGTACTCCAGCCGACTCTCTCCAGCCTTATAAAAGGAGAGAAGAGAGAGTGCTTAGAGCATCATCTTGGAGCGTGGGAGCACGAGAGAGAGAGAGAGAGAGAGAGAGAGAGAGAGAGAGAGCGAGATCTTGGGCAACCGTGGACGAGTTCAGAACATGTGAGGAGCGTGGAGCGTGGGTTGGCTTCAACAAGTTTTTCCTTCTTTTCTTTACTTTTTGTTTATTTATTTTATATTCTTTTAAGAGATTTAGCTTAATCATGGTCATGATTGGCTAAAACTCTTAGCTAAGGCTAAGAGGTGAAGCTTGTAGCGTGACGGGTTGTTTTCTATAACTTTGATTCATGGTTGATGAACTATTTTTAGTTTAAGTTTGATTATAAGATATACTTTCAGTTTTTTATAATTTATTGTGACTTAAATTACAATAGATCTGCGATAGCTTTGAGTATGTTCTTTTCATATTGAGATTGTGATTTTAGGAAATCCTGTCGTTCACCATCATCTCCTGGGTATGGTTGGATGATGGAATCCTTCCTAAATTTCATAATTCTCTTAGATTGGTTGTGAATCAGGTAAATTCTGTTGTTTACTTTGTCTCATGGGCATGGTTTTGTGATGTAATCAATTCTAATTCATCTCCCTTTTATCCATTGAGAACTAGATTAAAGGAAGTTCAGATTTAATGTTTATGGTTATATCCTCCAACTGAATGAAGATGAGACTCTAAATCCAGTTGTGTTTATGAATCAAGTATAGATCTCCCTCTTCTCTACAAGTGGATCTTGGCACCCTAGTTTCCCACATTTGAATTTTACAAGTGTTAGTTTAATATTTCACAATTATTCTCTTAATTTTTCCTAATTTAAATTACATCTTCGCCTAGTTCTAGTTCTAGTTATTTCCAGATTGCGTACAAGGTTTAGTCCCTGTGGATTCGACCTCGGTCTTGCCGAGATTCTTACTACATTGTAACCCTATACTTGGGGTGTGAATACTAGGGGAGACAGGAGAGTAGATAAATCATCCTGAATGGACATGGTGACTTGAGACAATGTACAAATGATGCTATAGTAGGCAAGAGCATACTTGGATGGGCAGTGGACCTGAAGGTGGTTCTTAGGCCCCATGATAGCAGATGTACTTGTGTTTTCTTGCTAGTATGCTTTTACCTCCTTTTTTTTTCTTTTTCTTTTTTCTTTGTTTCTGTAAATGCAATAGGGAGCATGCAAGTGATATATGCAATTTAGGTCTT
This sequence comes from Magnolia sinica, assembly GCF_029962835.1. Lineage (NCBI taxonomy): Eukaryota > Viridiplantae > Streptophyta > Magnoliopsida > Magnoliales > Magnoliaceae > Magnolia > Magnolia sinica. The sequence continues at coordinate 57,246,112 of NC_080582.1, forward strand.
TCCCAACTTTATATAGGTTCCCTGAGCAATATACAATATTCCGAATTGGGTAGACCTGTCTTCCTGAACTATGGAAGCTGTCCACCATCCAATAATTCTAACTAAATGCAAGATAGTTTGTGTTTCGCTGCGAAAGGAGTGCATACGATTACGCACTCCAGCCGACTCTCTCCAGCCCTATAAAAGGAGAGAAGAGAGAGTGCTTAGAGCATCATCTTGGAGCGTGGGAGCACAAGAGAGAGAGAGCGGGCGAGATCTTAGGTAGCCGTGGACGAGTTCAGAACATGTGAGGAGCGTAGAGCGTGGGCCGGCTTTAACAAGTTTTTCCTTCTTTTCTTTACTTATTATTTATTTATTTTATATTCTTTTAAGAGATCTAACTTAATCATGGTCATGATTGGCTAAACCTCTTAGATAAGGCTAAGAGATGAAGCTTGTAGCGTAACGGGTTATTTTCTATAGCTGTGATTCATGGTTGATGAACTATCTTTGGTTTAAGTTTGATTATAAAATATACTTTCAGTTTTTTATGGTTTATTGTGACTTAAATTATAATAGATCTACGATGGCTTTAAGTATGTTCTTTTCATATTAAGATTGTGATTTTAGGAAATCCTGTTGTTCACCATCATCTTCTGGGTATGGTTGGATGATGGAATCCTTCCTAACTTTCATAATTCTCTCAGATTAGTTGTGAATCGGGTAAATTTTGTTGTTTACTTTGTCTTATGGGCATGGTTTTGTGTAACGACCTTGGAATTTTTGTGCTTATCTTTCCTTAAGTAGTTGTTTTGGGGTAATTAGCGCTTTACTCGATTGCTTGTGAAATTCGCATCAATCACTTTAAATTGTATCTGCATGGCTCTAAACGTGTAGATTAGTGAGCGCTACGTTACTCTGAAATCTGGGATCCATTGCTAAATCCAGTTGTTCTGAGGAATTTTTGGAAGATCTGGATCGGACCTAGACCGCGCGTCGAAAGTCCGATAGCGATGATCTTAGGCTGTTGCGGTCACTGAGTTGGGCTTGGTCTTCACCTCAAAAATCAAGTCGATCTGATGTTCTGGGTCGATTTGGTTGAGCTCGGAGTGAAGAGTGTGAGAACGGTTGGAATTTATTAAGCTTTTTATGAAATCTGAGTCGTGTCGCTTGCGCGACGATTTTAAGCTATCTGACCGTTGGATTCTGACCCAATTTCACCCTCTGATCAGGATGGTTGGCCCAGGCATATCCTAGTGCTTGTGGACCTGATCGAGTTTCCATGACCGTTGAATTGAGTGTGGTCCGCCACGGCTGATCTGAAGAGCCGGTCGGTATGAAAACTCAGCCTGACCTAGATCCATGGTCAATGAGCTTAAGTCCGACCTTTCGTGGTTATAGGCCCACCAGAAGTGCTTCGTTGGATCGAGAAAGGCGTGCTTTGGTTATAACCTAAGTATACCTTGACCCTGGGGTTATTTCCATCATTTTAAGGTCTATATATAGTCCTTAAACCCTAGCTCTCATTTCCATACGAATTTCTCTAACCCTAGCTTGGAGAGAGAGTGGAAAAGAGAGAGTTAGTGAGAGAGATTGGTTGGTGAATCACCTTGATTCTTCCTTGTTCTTCTTCACCTTTGAACCTTCACTTTGAATCGTTCCTTTGGCGATTTTGAGTTCTTTTGGGGTAAGTTAACCTAACCCTAACATGTGTTAGAGCTTAGACTAGACTTGGTGTTGTTGTATCTCATTTCTATCCTTATTTTAGGGTATTCTAGCGCCGTTGACGAAGACAACTCGTCTAAATCAGTTCGGCGGTTCTTTCTTTGCTTAAGGTGCGGACTTTAAGTGTATAGGTTATGGTTTTCAAGGCTTTCAATCCCAGTTAGTGATTTATTCTTGTTATGGATGAGATTTCACATGTCAAATGTTATGTTTACATTGCTTTCCTGATATGCATGTGCTATATTGAGATTTGTGTATTTTAAGTGTATTTATAAAGTACCGTATACGTATAAAATACGCACTTGTGTTTGCCATGATTTTTGGTCATGTATGTATGCTAGATGCATGTATGACAACTCCTTGGGAAAAGGAATTGTCTAAGTGCACGTATTTCAACATACGTCATGTATGTTGTTCCATGTATGCTAAGTGTTTGTAGAAATGCATGAATGATCTAAGTGTAACTGATTACACTAATTGTGGGCGTTGAGAAGTGATTCTCAATACTCCTATCGATGCGCATGATTTCCTTTATGCAATTTACATTTCAAGTTATTTAAATTCAAGCATTCCTATGCTTACATTTATATTAAGTTGATTATTCTTCCAGATGTGTATGTAACATGATTTGAGTTGTTGTTCCATTTCTGTTTTACATTCCATATGAATATTTGTCGTAGTGTAGGATGTTTGGGACTATGCCTTAGTCCAGAAATCGGTAATTGACCCTATGGTCGTGGTTGAGATTGCTTTCGCCACGTGAGACGCATTAGACGAACCCAGTCGTATTAGAGTTGTCGGCGGTGGTTCGACCACGCGAGTGTTTGCGCACTCCATGTCGCTCAATTCAACGTGCGCTCGTGCTAGTCGAGTTCGACAAATAACCCGATTGTCCAGTGTATGTTAACCATGTATGGACGCCTCGCTTGAATCTAGGGTACCGAACTTACCGTGAAATCCTAATAACCATGGTACCGATCCGCTAAGACTCATGAGCCGGACATGGTGGTATGGGACACCGTGGTCGAGCCGTCGGCCTACGCTGGGGTGACGAGCCTCCCCGTAGTGACCGGTGAGCAACTTAATCTCGTGAGCCGATTATGGTGGTATGGGACACTATATTCGTTTTTGTCGGCCTACATTGATTGGTGACGAGCCCTTTGTAGTGACCTCGAGCATACCTGGATACCGCAAGGAGGTGACGAGCCGATCTGTGGTAGTAAAGGCATGAAAGGCGTGCATTGATTGGTGACGAGCCCTTTGCTACGACCTCAACTATATGATCGTATGCGATATCTAGGATTGACGACCCTAGTATGGATCACTGTTTGGATGGTGATATGAGGAAGGTATCTTAGCTTCCCAATCCTGTTGTGTGAAATGGACTAATAACAACTTGGTAATCATAACCATGCACCGCATTTGCATGTGCTTTGTAGATGTGGCGCACTTTGAGGCGATGTCATGCGTAACGTAAGATGAAGACGCTGAGGGTGTACGCGTGAGGGCACGCATCATATTGCATTCATACCTGCATTAACAAGAGTACTTAGGATTTATTTCCTTGTCCTGCTTTATCATTACTGTTTGATTGAACTGATAACATGTTAACCAGTGCCTTATTGTTCCACTGAGTTGATCACTCACTCCCACGTTTAGGGCGGTGTTTCACACCCACCAGACTGCCTTAGGCCCCGATGTTGCGAGATGTGGATGCGACGTCCCGAGGCAGAGCGAGCCGGATGACGACGAGGCCGCCTTCTCCTATATGCAGTTTTGAGACGGGTTCTAGCGAGCCTCGTGCGTTGCGCGAGATCTATGGGATTACTATTTTGGAAACTGAAATGATGTAACTTGTACTTATAATTTTGATAAATAACACTTTTACACGATCTGGTTGTATATGTAATTCAGGGACTTACACTTGTACACATATTTTACTATAAGTCTTCCGCTTGCTTTATTCACTTATCCCTGAATCATATCTGCGTTTTGGCTTAATCTATCCCATGTTTATGTGCTAATACAGTCAACATACATCATTCATTAATTATGTTGCATAAGTGATGTTTTGGAACTCGGGAGCTGAGTTATGCTCGACCCCCGAATTTCAGGGCGTTACAAGTTGGTATCAGAGCATGATCTAGATTAAACCGGACCTGGGTTATGGTCACACACCGCATGTTGTCGCCACTATAGTGTAATTGGGTGAGGGTCTATCATCGCTTTGTGTTTGTGCTCCATAGTTTCTATCGGCGAAAGTTTCTTGAAAACCGTTGCCGAGATCGAGTCTGTACTCTTACCTGATCACACACAGCGACCCGAAACCTTTCCTAGACCCTCTATTAATGAGTGTAGATGGTCTATCTTCCCATTATTCATTTTTAAACCTTCCAGAAATCGCCGGTTGAACCAGATTTCTGTCAGAATGACCCGATAGGCTTCAAACTACACAAGGGGCCAATCGGGGCATTTTCTGTGGGACCCAGGGGGGAACCACATCATTTGGACTAAGGAGGACCAGGAGGACCTCGCCAAATCGGTGAGGCATCGCCGATATGTCCAAAGACCGGCGATGCCATCGCCGGTTCGGCGAGGGATCGCCGGTCGCCGGGCCAGGCGGGCCGGGCCGACGCAGGCCGATCGTCCCTAGGCTCAATGTGGCCCACCCCTCCATGGTTTTCATTTTAAAACCCTTCCTTTCATCTATTTCCTTCACAAAACCCACCTCCAAGCTTTCCTTTTCTTCCAAAACCTCTCCAAATTCTCTCAAATCTCTCCCAAATCTTCATCTTCCTTCCATTTTCGTGCAAACCCATCACCCCATTCTCAAATCTTCCATTCCATTGCTGATTTCTCCATCTTTCCCTCTCATTTGAGCCCTTTCATTCCCTATTTGGCTAATAGTTGTGTGGAAGCTTCACCATCTTCCTATTTCTCTCTTTCTCTCATTTCTCATGGCCCTCTTTGAGATTGTGACGGCCATCTTTTCCATTTCTTCCCTTCTTTCCTTGATGGGGAAGAAGAGAGCGCCCGTGGATGAAGCCGGGCCGAGCCGCCCAACCCGTGCACGGAGGCCGAGAGGTGCCGCCGCTAGCACGTCCGCCACGCGCGAGTTCCAGACGAAGCGGGACCTCGATCCTCGAGCTCCTGTCAGTAGGACCTTGTTGGCGGAATTGTCGCATGGAGTCTATGAGGGGCGTAGAGTCCTTTTTGAGGCTCATGTTGATCCGCGGCTCTTTGGAGAGTTCTTTTTGTTGGAGCGCCTAGAAGGGGCCGGTTGGGGTCCCTTGTTCGAAGACGAGTATCGCGCGAATGCTAGCACTGTTCGGGCCTTCTATGCCAACATTCTGGAGCCTTCGCTGGATCCTCTGCAGTTCAAGATTCCCTGTGGTAGCGGTCGAGTTGGAATTGTCAATGTTGCTTTGATATCCTGACTCTTGAAGATGCCACTTGGGGAAGTGCATGCCAGCGAGAAGAATGTGGACAGTGTGCGCGAGAGGGATCATCGCACCCGATCCTTGTGTGGTCGTCTGGTTGAATGGCAGCCGAATAGGAGTCTTCTGGCTTCTTTCATGACGGACGACTTCCGTTTGCTTCACCACATCTTTACGTTCAATGTGTATCCCAGGTGGAGCAACCGCAGCGAGTGTACGCGCCTGATGGTAGATTTTCTATATCAGGTGGGGCAGGATGCGAAGTTGTGTGTGCCGACGTACGTCCTGCGTCAGATTATTCTCATCGCTCGTTCGAGTAGACGGACCGAGTCTCTTCCCTTTGGCCGCCTCATTTGTAAGATCGCACATGAGTTTGGCTATAGGCTTGGAGCTGAGAAGCCGGTCCATGTTCGCCATATCAACTTGAGGACCCTTAAGCTGATGGAGGTTGGTTCTGGTCGGCTTGCCTCTGAGGGTGAGGCCGGGTCTGAGAGTGGTGATGATGAGAGTTATGCTGAAGGCGGTGCGGAGTCTGAGGAAGAAGCAGAGCAAGACGAGGAAGAGATTGAGGCACAGGATTCGAGTGATCGCTCTCCTCCTGTGGTGCCAGAGCAGGGCGCAGAGCAGGTTGCCAGAGATGCCCGTCTTACACGGCTTGAAGAAGGGCAAGCTGCTTTACGCCAGGAGATGGTTGATCTTCGAGGCTTGGTTAAGCACAAGTTTAAGAAGATGTCTCGGACTTTGAAGTCTATCCTGTGTTGCTTGCAGGATAAGGGTGCTCCGCCTCCATCTCCTGATTCCGACGAGTAGCATCGTCGTGGCCGTCTTTGCTTTGTTGTGTTTTTCTTTCTGTGTGTAGCCGTTGTTGGCTTGTAGTTGGAGTTGTTGTAGTGTGGTAGCTGTTAGTGGTTGTAGTTGCTGTGGTTGTTGAAGTGTTAGATGTTGTTGTTTTCATGCTTTCCTAGTCGTGATTCATGTATTGCTGCACTACTTGTATTGCGACGATTTTGATTAATGGAATGCATGTTGTTGGCTTTGCTAGTCGCACCGCTTTATCACTACGATGTTATTATGGGTATGGATTGGCTCACGAGGATGCGAGCTGAGATTGATTGTGAAGCGAGATCAGTGACGATCCATGGACCTGAGGGCGAGATTGTTACTTTCCCAGTTCAGGTCAGTTACCCTATTCGTATTGATTTTTATTCTTCTCTGTTGGAGAGTTCGGCCGAATCGGCGTTGGTTAGTACGCCGGTAGTTCAGGAGTTTGAAGATGTGTTTGAGTCGATTCCTGGATTACCTCCTCAGCGTGAGATTGATTTTGCTATCGATCTTATGCCTGGTGCGGCGCCCATTTCTTTACCCACCTATCGGATGCCTCCGAGTGAAATGGAGGAGTTGAGGAAGCAGATAGATGGTTTGCTAGAATTGGGTTTTATTCGGCCCAGTGTGTCTCCTTGGGGAGCGCCTGTTTTGTTTGTGAAGAAGAAGGATGGTTCCTTGCGATTGTGTATTGATTATCGCAGTTGAACTTCTGGTAATCGTGAAGAATAAGTACCCCTTGCCCAGGATTGATGATCTGTTTGATCGGTTGAAGGGGGCACGGTACTTCTCGAAGGTTGATCTGCGGTCAGGGTATCATCAATTGCGCGTCAAGGATGGAGAGTGCAGAAGACCTTTCAGGACTAGCTCCGGTCATTATGAGTTCCTTGTGATGTCGTTCGGTCGACGAACGCACCGGCCGTGTTCATGGATCGATGAACAGGGTGTTTGGCCATTTCTGTTTCGATTCGTCATTGTATTTATTGATGACATCTTGATTTATTCGGCGAGCGGCGAGCACGAGGAGCACTTAAGAGCGGTTTTGGGTACTCTTAGGGAGCATCGGCTTTTCGCACAGTTCAAGAAGTGTGATTTCCGGAAAGAGGAAGTCAAGTTCCCTGGGACATGTGGTGTCCAAGGAAGGTATAGCCGTCGACCTTGCCAAGGTAGGTGCAGTGCAGGAACCTGGTTCGGTTATCGAGGTGAGGAGTTTTCTTGGCCTTGCAGGATATTATCGACGCTTTATTCAGACTTCTCGAAGATTGCCTGACCGTTGTCGTAGGTGACACGGAAGGATTTGAAGTTTGCTTGGAGTGAGCAGCGGAGTTAGCTTTTCAGTTCAAGGACAAGTTGACGTCCGCCCGTGTTAGTATTGCCGAGCAAGGGGTTAAGTATATTATCTATACCGACGCCTCTCGTGTTGGCCTGGGTTGTCCTTATGCAGAAGGACCGGGTGATTGCTTATGCTTCGCCGCTTAAGGAAACACGAAGAGAATTACCCTACGCACGACCTGGAATTGGCACCGTCATCTTCGCATTAAAGCTTTGGAGACATTACCTCTATGGTGAGGAGTTCGAGCTCTTTGCGACCACAAGAGCCTTAAGTATATTTTCACGCAGCGTGATTTGAATATGAGGCGCAGATGGATGGAAACATTGAAGGACTTCAAGTTCGATGTTTCTTACCATCCTGGTAAGGCGAACCTTGTGGCGGATGCGTTGAGTCGCAAGAAGGCTTTGGAGTTTGCGGCTCCACCGATGATAGCAGAGTGGGAGATGTTGGAGTTCGTGCGCGATTTTGAGCGAAGCTTACGGTGGTTGAGCCGTATGTGGTTATCGCACACATTCGTATACACTGTTATCGACGAGAGGATCGTTGCGGCTCAGAGCAGATGATGAGCTTTGGTGAAGATGAGGCAATGGGTTGGTACAGATGGGAACTCCGACCGGAGTGTTAGTTCTGATGGGGGCTACGATTTCGTGGCGGTTATGTGTTCCTAACATCCCTGACTTGAGACGTGAGGTTCTCGAGTTAGCCCATAGTTCTAAGCTTGCGATGCATCCAGTAGCACGAAGATGTATCAGGATATGAAGAGGTCTTATTGGTGGGACAATATGAAGGTCCAGATTGTCTGAATTTGTTTCTCGTTGTCTCACGTGCCAGCAGGTTAAGGCCGAGCATCGCCGACCTCCCGGGTGCAGCCCATGCCCATAGCCGAATGGAAGTGGGATTTCATCTCTATGGATTTTATTTCTGGGTTGCCGAGGACGAGAAGGGATTTGACTCTATTTGGGTGATCGTCGATCGATTAACGAAGTCGGCGCATTTCTTACCGATCGAGTCACTTACTCTGCAGACGAGTTGGCTAGGTTGTATATCAAGGAGATAGTGCGCCTGCATGGAGTTCCCCTGGAGATTGTGTCCGATAGAGACACGCGTTTTACATCTATCTTCCGGACTCGTATCCAGGAAGCGATGGGTGTGAAATTGAAGTTCAGCACCACGTTTCATCCGCAAACAGATGGGCAGACGGAGCGCGTGAATCAAGTCCTGGAGGATATGTTGCGAGCTTGTGTTTTGGATTTCAAAGACAGTTGGGATGATTGTCTTCGATGCAGAGTTCGTGTATAATAATAGTTTCCAGCTAGTATCGGCATGGCTCCCTATGAGGCGTTGTATGGTCGCCGTGCGAGCACCACATTGTTGGGCGTAAATTGGTGAGCGTAGTTTGCTTGGCCCCGAGTTGGTGCAGTGACTTGAGAGAAGGTTGACATCATTCGACGTCGACTTCTAGCAGGGCAGAGCAGGAAAGAGTTATGCCGATACGAGGCGTCGACCGCTTGAGTTCGTAGTGGGAGATCATGTTTTTCTGAAGGTCTCTCCTATGAAGGGAGTTTTGCGGTTCGGTAAGAAGGGGAAGCTGACGCCGAGATTTATTGGTCCATTTCAAGTTCTGGATCGAGTGGGAGCGGTAGCATACCGCCTTGCTTTGCCCACACCTCTTGCGGGCGTACATAACGTATTTCATATCTCTATGCTGAAGAAGTACGTTCCTGATCCTTCGCATATTATCAGTTGGGAGCAAGTGCAGTTAAGTGAGGATGCCACTTATGTACTGCGACCGACGCGTATTCTGGATAGGAAGGAGAAGGTACTGCGTAGCAAGGTTATCCCTCTCGTGAAGGTGCTATGGACGCATCATGGCGTAGAAGAGGCTACTTGGGAATCTGAAGCTGAGGTCAAGAAGACCTACCCTCTGATCCTCGAGGATTATATGAAGGTATGAATTTCGAGGACGAAATTTTCTTTAAGGGGGGTAGATTGTAACGACCTTGGAATTTTTGTGCTTATCTTTCCTTAAGTAGTTATTTTGGGGTAATTAGCGCTTTACTCGATTGCTTGTAAAATTCGCATCAATCACTTTAAATTGTATCTGCATGGCTCTAAACGTGTAGATTAGTGAGCGCTACGTTACTCTGAAATCTGGGATCCATTGCTAAATCCAGTTGTTCTGAGGAATTTTTGGAAGATCTGGATCGGACCTAGACCGCGCGTCGAAAGTCCGATAGCGATGATCTTAGGTCGTGCGATCACCGAGTTGGGCTTGGTCTTCACCTCAAAATCAAGTCGATCCGATGTTCGGTCGATTTGATTGACCTCGGAGTGATGAGTGTGAGAACGGTTGGAATTTATTAAGCTTTTATGAAATCTGAGTCGTGTCGCTTGCGCGACGATTTTAAGCTATCTGACCGTTGGATTCTGACCCAATTTCACCCTCTGATCAGGATGGTTGGCCCAGGCATATCCTAGTGCTTGTGGACCTGATCGAGTTTCCGTGACCGTTGAATTGAGTGTGGTCCGCCACGGCTGATCTGAAGAGCCGGTCGGTACGAAAACTCAGCCTGACCTAGATCCATGGTCAATGAGCTTAAGTCCGACCTTTCGTGGTTATAGGCCCACCAAGCGCTTCGTTGGATCGAGAAAGGCGTGCTTTGGTTATAACCTAAGTATACCTTGACCCTGGGGTTATTTCCATCATTTTAAGGTCTATATATAGTCCTTAAACCCTAGCTCTCATTTCCATACGAATTTCTCTAACCCTAGCTTGGAGAGAGAGTGGAAAAGAGAGAGTTAGTGAGAGAGATTGGTTGGTGAATCACCTTGATTCTTCCTTGTTCTTCTTCACCTTTGAACCTTCACTTTGAATCGTTCCTTTGGCGATTTTGAGTTCTTTTGGGGTAAGTTAACCTAACCCTAACCTGTGTTAGAGCTTAGACTAGACTTGGTGTTGTTGTATCTCATTTCTATCCTTATTTTAGGGTATTCTAGCGCCGTTGACGAAGACAACTCGTCTAAATCAGTTCGGCGGTTCTTTCTTTGCTTAAGGTGCGGACTTTAAGTGTATAGGTTATGGTTTTCAAGGCTTTCAATCCCAGTTAGTGATTTATTCTTGTTATGGATGAGATTTCACATGTCAAATGTTATGTTTACATTGCTTTCCTGATATGCATGTGCTATATTGAGATTTGTGTATTTTAAGTGTATTTATAAAGTACCGTATACGTATAAAATACGCACTTGTGTTTGCCATGATTTTTGGTCATGTATGTATGCTAGATGCATGTATGACAACTCCTTGGGAAAAGGAATTGTCTAAGTGCACGTATTTCAACATGCGTCATGTATGTTGTTCCATGTATGCTAAGTATTTGTAGAAATGGATGAATGATCTAAGTGTAACTGATTACACTAATTGTGGGCGTTGAGAAGTGATTCTCAATACTCCTATCGATGCGCATGATTTCCTTTATGCAATTTACATTTCAAGTTATTTAAATTCAAGCATTCCTATGCTTACATTTATATTAAGTTGATTATTCTTCAGATGTGTATGTAACATGATTTGAGTTGTTGATCCATTACTGTTTTACATTCCATATGAATATTTGTCGTAGTGTAGGATGTTTGGGACTATGCCTTAGTCCAGGAAATCGGTAATTGACCCTATGGTCGTGGTTGAGATTGCTTTCGCCACGTGAGACGCATTAGACGAACCCGAGTCGTATTAGAGTTGTCGGCAGTGGTTCGACCACGCGGAGTGTTTGCGCACTCCATGTCGTTCAATTCAACGTGCGCTCGTGCTAGTCGAGTTCGTCAAATAACCCGATTGTCCAGTGTATGTTAACCATGTATGGACGCTCGCTTGAATCTAGGGTACCAAACTTACCAAGTGAAATCCTAATAACCATGGTACACGATCCGCTAAGACTCATGAGCCGGACATGGTGGTATGGGACACCGTGGTCGAGCCGCCGGCCTACGCTGGGTGACGAGCCTCCCGTAGTGACCAAAGTGAGCAACTTAATCTCGTGAGCCGATTATGGTGGTATGGGACACTATATTCGTCTTTGTCGGCCTACATTGATTGGTGACGAGCCCTTTGTAGTGACCTCGAGCATACCCGGATACCGCAAGGAGGTGACGAGCCGATCTGTGGTAGTAAGGGCATGAAAGGCGTGCATTGATTGGTGACGAGCCCTTTGCTACGACCTCAACTATATGATCGTATGCGATATCTAGGATTGACGACCCTAGTATGGATCATTGTTTGGATGGTGATATGAGGAAGGTATCTTAGCTTCCCAATCTGTTGTGTGAAATGGACTAATAACAACTTGGTAATCATAACCATGCACCGCATTTGCATGTGCTTTGTAGATGTGGCGCACTTTGAGGCGATGTCATGCGTAACGTAAGATGAAGACGCTGAGGGTGTACGCGTGAGGGCACGCATCATATTGCATTCATACCGCATTAACAAGAGTACTTAGGATTTATTTCCTTGTCCTGCTTTATCATTACTGTTTGATTGAATCGATAACATGTTAACCAAGGCCTTATTGTTCCACCGAGTTGATCATTCACTCCCACGTTTCGGGGTTGCACACCCACCAGACTCTGTCTTAGGCCCTGATGTTGCAGATGTGGATGCGACGTCTGAGGCAGAGCGGGAGCTGGATGACGACGAGGCTGCCTTCTCCTATATGCAGTTTTCAGACGGGTTCTAGCGAGCCTCGGTCTGTTGCGCGAGATCTATGGGATTACTATTTTGGAAACTGAAATGATGTAACTTGTACTTATAATTTTGATAAATAACACTTTTACACGATCTGGTTGTATATGTAATTCAGGGACTTACACTTGTACACATATTTTACTATAAGTCTTCCGCTTGCTTTATTCACTTATCCCTGAATCATATCTGCGTTTTGGCTTAATCTATCCCATGTTTATGTGCTAATACAGTCAACATACATCATTCATTAATTATGTTGCATAAGTGATGTTTTGGAACTCGGGAGCTGAGTTATGCTCGACCCCCGAATTTCAGGGCGTTACATTTTGTGATGGAATCAATTCTAGTTTATCCCCCTTTCATTCATTGAGAACTAGATTAAAGGAAGTTGAGATTTGATGTTTATGGTTATATCCTCCAACTGGATGAAGATGAGACTCTAAATCCAGTCGTGTTTATGAATCCAGCATAGATCTCCCTCATCTCTACAAGTGGATCCTTGACACCCTAGTTTTCCACCTTTGAATTTTACAAGTTTTAGTTTAATATTTCACCATTATTCTCTTAATTTTTCCTAATTTAAATTACATCTTCACCTAGTTCTAGTTCTAGTTATTTTCAGATTGCGTACAAGGTTCAGTCCCTGTGGATTCAACGTTGGTCTTGCCGAGATTATTACTACATCACAACCCTATACCTAGGGTGTGAACACTAGGGGAGACGGGAGAGTAGATAAATCATCCTGAATGGACATGGTGACTTGAGACAAGGTACAAATGATGTTACAGTAGGCAAGAGCATACTTGGATGGGCGGTGGACTTGAAGGTGGTTCTTAGGTCCCATGATAGCAGATGTACTCGTGTTTTCTTGCTAATATGCTTTTACCTCTTCTTCTTCTTCTTCTTTTTTTCTTTTTCTTTTTCCTTTGTTTCTATAAATGCAATAGGGAGCATGCAAGTGATATATGCAATTTAGGTCTTTCTCGACTTTATATAGGTTCCCTGAGCAATATACAATACTCCGAATTGGGGTAGACCTGTCTTCGGATACGTGCTTGGGTGATACCTTTTAGGGGCCCTTCTCAATGTCAAGATCAAAGAGGAATCTTGTATAGACCTAATTAGGTTCCTACATGGTAAGGTAGTACTCATGATGCATGCCAATAGTACAAAGGCTCCCGATCAAAGAAAACAAAATGTATTGAAAGTAATGCATAAAATTATAAATGACAGAAAAGTAAAGTTAGATCAATTGATACTAGAATAGAAAGTAAATGATAGGAAAGCAAATAGTTGGACCAATGGATTATTGGAAGGGAAAGTAAATGATAGAAAAGTAAATTGCAGGACCAATGGTGCATTAGAATGAAAAAGTAAACAACCAAAAGTAAATGAAAGAAAGTAATGGAACTTGAACTACAAAATCTTTTATAAATAATGAAAAATCATGTGTTTTGAGTTAGGCCTTGGGTAGTAGCTAGCAATCCCTAGCGGAGTTGCCAAATTTGTTAACATTCCCACATAGGCAGGGTACTCACTTCCTTGGCATTTGGAAATGTGTTGCCTTATGGGTTGTGATATTTACTGACGTAAAATAATGTAAACAATTTGGAGTTGCCACTAGCCAAACGAGCCTTATAATCTATGGTTGGTTAAAAACCCTAGAATCGCTTGGAAGTCGAGGGATCATGAAATTCCACAACTCCAATGACTCATGTGGTTGTGTAAGATGAAAAATTCTAAGTAAATGGCTCAATGATGGAAAAGGAAAGGATTGAGTACCTTTTCTGCCCGCATAAAGTGCAATTTCTACTTCACGGCATTTTGAGTTTTTCAAGGATTTAAATGAGCTCTAAAAAAAATGATATCGAGGGCTGACCTATGGAGTCACTTTGCTCAACGTCACGCTGACACGTGCCAAAGTTAAAGAAAATACTGAAAGCATAACTAAGATGTGTGAATGATATCTGTAGGATGTTGATGAGAACTTGAGGAGATGTAGGAAAGAAGGAAAACGGCACTCTTTTAAGAAAAGAGATGATTGGGAGTCCCTGATTCTGATCCTACTCCATATGTTAGTGAACTTTCTTAAAACTAGCAGCCTTCTAGCATAGCAAGAAATTTCCCCTATAAGGCCTCTGAGAAGAGCACTCTTCTCGCCCCAAAAGATGCTCATTCTCTTTTTTAAGCTTAGCTAAGCCTCCCTTAAGGTGTGCTTGAACTTTGAAAATGAGGAAACTGAACTGCACTTTTATAAACTAGATCGAAAAGAATCAAACTCCTTCCTGCCGTTGTTGACATGGCCAAATTTTACATTTTACGAGATCCTCCGGGTGATCAAAGGTGTTTTGGCTAGTGAGTGAATTTCGGTCACTAGCGGGAATCGTATTCCCGCCAATACTGTTGCATATTTTTCAAAGTATTTTTACCATCACAGCAGCCCTTGGGCCAACTTGGAAAATCCAGGTGGTTTCATGTCACCGCGGGAAATCCAATTCTCAGTAGTGCATTTCACGATCAAATTTAAACCATTGGTTGGCCCAAAGCGGTCGTGGGGATGCTCTTCATATGATCCGTTCAAGTTTGTAATACTTCTTTTGGTCGATTCGGTGGCAGGTCTGAATTTCAACTGAAATCCCGTAGAGCATTCTCCGTAATCTCGGGTAGGGTGTCTACAACTTGTAAGCTTGCATTCTTTTAAATCAATAATTCGGCTAGAATCATTGTATCCTTTTAAATCAACAGAAAAATGAACGCATGGTAAACCATGATGAAAAGTCCTCTTTGAATAATTTAAGAAAACATTTACCGCTTTGAAAAACACCACCTACATTTTAACCCCAAAGTCCTTTGGATTTAAAAGATGCCTAACAATAATAATAGAATAGAAAGTGCAAGCATGTCACACATGCCAATTCGTTGCTCACGTGTGAAATTTGGCCATTTTTCAAGCCTAATCCCCTAGTGAATGTGCTCATAGGAAAAATCATCTACGCTTGCTCAAATGCATTACAATATGTCCAAACTCTATCATTTGATCTAGGACCATGTTCATGGTCCAAGTTGTTGACGTGACGAAATATGACAATGAAGGTGGCTGCCTAAAAAATCTTCTAAGATTAGAAAATCTTAGGCTTTGAAATCAAAGGCTCCTAGAGCAGTGGTTAAGTAACAAATCAAACTGCTTAGGTATTCTAATTGGGTAGTGGTTTATTAGATGTCTTGCATCTACGTTGAGGGCAACCTTATAAACGGTTTATATCACAGAACATGACTCCATATCTAAAGGATAATGGTGCCATTGCGGTGCTTATTCAAATTGGAAGTGTATTGCGTGGTGTGCCACACACCACCAACCTCATTGGTATGTTGATGTCACCAAATTCTGTGGGCCTCAACATGATGTATGTGTTATATCCACACTGTCCGTTCAACTTGTGAAATCATTTTAGGGCAGCTGACAGAAAATGAGGCAGGTTCAAAGCTGATGTGGACCACACCACAGAAAGTAGCGGGGACAATGATGCTCACTGATGAAACGTTCTTAAAGCTCACAAGGATGTTTATTTTCCATCCAACCTGTTCGTAAGGTCACAGGAACATGGATAAAGGGAAAAAAATATAAATATCAGCTTGATCCAAAAGTTCCGTGGACCCTAATAAATTTTCAATGGTAGGTGATCAATCCTTACAGCTTTCTGCGTTGTGGTCCACTTGAACATTGGATCTGCCTCATTTTTTAGGCCCATGTCCTAAAATAATATCAGAAAATGGATGGAAGCTACAGATATAGCAAATAGATCATGGTGCTCGCGGTTACCGAACTTGGTGTTGTCAGCACACCATTGAACTCGGGGGTGTGTGGCACACCATGCAATCAGCAAATATCCTTAAACCTCGAGCGGATTGGCTGTGTACCCCACACCACTGACCGGGCTGGTGTTGGTACGTGTCGTGTGCGAAGACTCTGCCGACTTTGCTCAATTGAGAACAACGTTACATGGGCTTCATAATAATGTATTTATTATATCCACACCGTTCATCCATTTGTAGAGATCATTTTAGAGCATGAAACAAAAAATGAATCATATCCAAATCTCAACTGGACCCTACCATAAATAGCAGTGGGTACAATAATTCTCACCGTTAAAACATTTGCAGGGCCCACCATAACCTTTATTTTCCATCCAATCTGTTCATAAAGTTACACAGACTTGAATGAAGAGGACAAACAAATATCATATTGATCCAAAACGTCTGTGACCCAAAAAAGGATTTGAATGGTATATGTTCAATCCCCCACTGCTTTTTGTAGTGTGGTCAATTTGATCTTTGGATCTGTCTTATGGTTTAGTACGTTCTCATTAAATGGATGGACGGTTTGAATATAACACATACCTCATGATGGGACCCACAGAACTTGGTGAGTCAAAATACACAAATGCATAAATTTACAGAAGCCTGCTCTTCAAGTAAGGGAACGCAGAAAGCAATGCAGCTCGGGTGGCTTTGGTTGGGTTGAGACCCGAGCTCAAGCAGAACCATTCAGCAATCCAACCCAACCAAATTTCAACAAGAGGTGTCCAACCCAAAGTCCTCTCTACTCAATCCAACTTGGTCAGACCCAACCTGGCTCTATTCAAATCGGTTTGAATTTCTACCGCCCAACCTAACTTTGTCTAAATTAGCTCAACCCAATCTAATGTTTTTCAACGCCAATCAGCTGAGGATCTTGACAGCCGGACGCAACCCCACATGAACTCATGTTGGGTTAGTCTGGTTCGGGTTTACCCCAAAGTGGAAGCCCCAGTAATAAGACAGGCATTGAGAGGGTAAGTAAAAGAGTACTCAGGAAGCATATGTACGACCCAAGTCGCAAGTACATCGTATCGCGGCTAGATGAACGGCTCGGATCTCGCACCCATATGCCACTTTGCCACGTGATGAAATCATTCGCTCGAGAAAGGCAGGTAGAAAGTAGGAGCACGTTTGTGCCAATGACGATTGAATAATGAAGAGGAATTCACGGCACGTTTGCCAAGATGGAAAACGTGTCAAGACCTTATCCGTTCATTGTTGTGGGGCTTGACCTGAACACACCCTACACAAATCATGTGGGCCACACGCAAATGAAATCAATGGTTAGATAAAATACCACACCAATCTATACTCAAAACTGCATTTGCAGCTCAATCGATGAATTAACTCGCCTGAATTTTGGAATAGGCTAATTTCAAAGTGGGCTCCACCTGATGAATGGTCAGGATCTTGTATACGTCTGCCACGTTGGCACGTGTACTGTGGTTCTTGGATTCAAGTGAGTCTTCCCAAGAAAAGGAAAAGCGACGTCGCTTTTAGATGTCCAAAGTCAAAAAAATATTTATGACTCTCTACGGACTTCACCCTCGCGTCATTATCTCGTGTCTGCTTTGAAATATTCAATCCCGAGTTCTCGTTCCGAAACGATTTTTTCAAAAGTTAATATATCGA
Source organism: Magnolia sinica (assembly GCF_029962835.1). NCBI lineage: Eukaryota > Viridiplantae > Streptophyta > Magnoliopsida > Magnoliales > Magnoliaceae > Magnolia > Magnolia sinica. Next base: position 57,263,642 of record NC_080582.1, read on the forward strand.
GATATTATAATTTCATTTTTATCGGCGATAAATTCGATTGAAAACGCGACTTTCGATGGATTTTGTATAAAAGACTTGGGACGGAACCGGTCCCACGCCTCTGGACGGAAGCGGATTGCGTCCTGCCCCCAACCGGACAGAATCGGTACAGTTGGGAGCTCCATGGTATCCTCGGTAAATTAAGTGATCAATCCACACCGTTCATTAATTTTTAAATATAATTTTATAATATAATAATAAAATTAAGTCAGATCCAACTCTTAAATGGATCACACGGTAGAGATTGATCTTTCACCATTAAGAACTTCTTGGGGCCACAGAAGTTTTGGATCAAGATCAAATTTATTTATTTTTATCATTCATCAGATATTTTGGGACTTATGAACAGATTGGATGGAAAATAAACATCATGGTGGGCCCTAGGAAGGTTTCAACGGTGGACCATCGTTATCAATGCTTCTTCTTACGCTGTGATCCACTTGAGCTATGTATCTGCCTTATTTCTGGCACTATACCCTAAAATGATCTGAAAATGGATGAACGGCGCGGATAAAGCCCATACATCACGTTGGGCCCCAAAGAAACGCTGCCTGGACCGATCTCGTCCAGAGGGGGCCGGACACCGCTTCTGAACAAATGCACTTGTCTGATGTACCGTACAAAAAGTAGGAATTATGAGCAACTGATGCACCGTATGATGTTCCTACTGTGTCCATTTGGTGGGCCCAACAGTTCATTGATCTGGAACGTTGATATGATGGGCCTATCTTGAATGGATTATTCCCCAGAAAACTTTCAGATTTTATGAAACTTTCCGAATGATCTATGAATATTATTTTGGATCCATCTTTTGCCTTTTGCTAACCGTGTTTTTGTAGGACACCGATCCAACGGTTAGGATTGTCTAATCTGGGAGATTGCTTTTAGTCATCATACAGCTATTGTGGGCCTCATCAAATAAACGGTAGGGGTGAATGATTCATGGGAACTACGAGTATAAACAGATGCATTAGGACACTTTTCAGTTGTAATGCATCAGGGCCGAACGGAACTATGGAAGACATGAAGACGAATAACATGCGTGTGAGATCTGAGCCATTCATCACCAAGAGAACACCGTGAACGGCATGGATCCTGCACACATCTGCCATATTTCCACGTATGTACCGTTAATTAACTCTTCGCTATCTCTTCACGCGAAATCCCTTTGGATTTATTAGAGTCCGCACGGGTCAAAACGTGCCGCGCGTGCTATTATGTGGGACCTACGGTATCTTAAGGTGGGCTTGTTAAAAAAGGGAACGGATTGGCTACTCCCCCTGACACCAGCCCCGTGGCTGGTGGTCGGTGCTCTGTGGGCCCCACCATGATGTACGTGTTTCATCCATTCCGTTAATACATTTTTACAGATCATTTTATGGCTTTATATAGAAAATGATAGGGATATAAATCTTAGGTGGGCCACACCACAGGACAAAAATAATGAATGGATATTCACAATTAAAATCCTCCTAAGGCCCACTGTAATGTTTATTTGAAATCCAATATGTTGATTTGGTCATAAAGACCCCGATAAAGGGAAAAAATAAATATCAGCTTGATCCAAAACTTCATGAAATGTGATCCAGTTGAGATTGAGATATACTTAATTTTTTTTATCATATTATAAAATGATATATAAAAATAGATGAACAGCATGAATGACACACATACATCATGGTGGGCCCCACAAAGCACCGACCACCGGCCAATGGCTGGTGTCTGGGGGAGTAGCCAATCCGTTCCCGTTAAAAAAAGGGTAGCGTATTGGCTATTGTACCTCACACCAACTATATAGCCTTTGTACTGATGTCAGAAAGTTATGTGGGTGGTATGTGTTATATCCAAACCGTCTATCCATTCTGCGACCTCATCTTAAGGCTTGAGACGAAAAATAAGATAGATCTAGCATCAGTTGGACCACACTGAAAAAAGCAGTGGGTGATTGAACATTTACCATTGAAATCCTTTTGGGGTAATAGAAGTTTTGGATCATTATGAAAATTTTTTTTTCTCTTAATTCAAGTCTTTCTGACCTTACCAATAGATTGGATGGAAAATAAGCGTTAAGTTGGGCTAAGAATTGTATAACAATTAAAAGCATTATCTCAACTGTATTTGTGATGTGATCTAGATGTCAGCTTATGGATAATACTTTAAAATGATTTCTAAACGTAAATGAACCGTATAAATATAATAAGTACATCACCATGGAGCTATATAACTTTTATCTACTTTGAACCGTTCGTACAATGCGGAGCTCAAGGAGCGTCAGGGATCGTCTTCGCACAACAGCTACTTACAGCAGCAGGTTACGTGAGTCTATCACGAGGAGGCATGTGTTATATCCAAACCGTCCATCCATTTGGCGAGCACCTCTTAAGGCTTGAGATGAAAATTAAGATAGATATAATTATTAGGTGGATTACACTGTAAAAAGCAGTGAGTGACTAAACATCTACTGTTGAAACCCTTTTCGGAGTCATAAAAGTTTTGGATCAACATGAAATTTGTTTTTCCTCTTAAAATACGAGTTTTTGATCTTATGAAAAGATTAAATAAAAAATAAGTGCTATGATGAGGCCTCCAAATTGTTTAATGGTGAAAGTTATTATCTTCACTGCAATTCGTGGTGTGTTCCAATAACCTTAGGGTATGATTCATTTTTTAAATAACTTTTTAAAATGATCTCTAAAATTAGATAAACAGTATAAATATACATCAATGTAGGGCTGATGTAACTTTGATTTCCTTTAAACCGTTCGTACAATGCAGAGCTGGAGGAGCGTCAGTGCTCGTCTTCGCACGACACGTACCTACAGCAGCTATACAGCTGGTGTGAGGTACACTAGCCAATCCGATTCCAAAAGGGCCGATACTACATGTATATATGTCCGTACCCGACCCAGCAACCAGTCTGATTCTTCGGTGAGTGGCCCCCACCTGGCAAATGACTTCGATCTCACACGTGCTAGCATTTCTATTAGCATGTGGTATTTGTCAGGCCACGGCACGTGGGATTGCATGCATCTCATTCCCATCACAAGAAAATAGCCCCTGATTTAGAAGGTATGTGTCGACACGTATGATATGGGCCAACGTGCAAGGATGTGTTGTCAATGTCTCAAAAAATAAAAATAAATAAACATGGGCGAAAAACTTTGGTGCTCTGTTAAAGTGTGACAATCCATACGCAGGCACAAAGCCATCTATCACTCCATTCAAAATGATCCATTTATCGCATATTAAATGGACGGATCAAAAGACAGCAATCCAAGTTCAGTGACCAAATATCCATTGATAGGAGGATGGGATCATCCAATGAATTAAAATTCTATGATGTTCCTTATCTATATAATGAACATACTTTGGACAGTTTAAATCATGATGATCATATTCCGTGTGTATAGAATACATTTGGACGGTGTGGATTTCGACAATAATACACGTGTAAAGAAGACAGCGTGCATGCATGCATATTACCGTACTCTTCCACCGTATATCAAATAATTCAAACCGACCGAGTGAACTTTCCCGGGAATAGTTGCTTTCTGGTTGGAAACATACAGTGGGGCCCACTAATTTCGGACAAAAGAGCTTACGTGTTAAACCAGCGGGATAGGCTATGTAAGTCTATCGCTCAGCCACGTCCGCGGAGCGGATTAGGTGAGGCCCCATTGACAGCCTGGTGGACTGTGGGGCCTACCTTGATGTGAGTGTTGTATATCCACGCCGTCCATCAGTTTTCCCAGATCATTGTAGGGTATCTTCCAAAAAATGAAGCAGATCGAAATCTCAAGTGGACCACACCACAGGAAACAGTGGTCGTTGATTGCGCACCATTAAAATATTCCTATGACCCACCATAATGTTTATTTTCCATCCAAACCGTTGATAAGATGACACAGACCCGGATGAAGGGAAAATATAAGTATCAGCTTGATCCAAAACTTTTATAACCCGCTAGAAGTTTTTAATGGTGGACATTCAATCCCTACTGTGTGGTCCACTTAAGATTTGAATTGCTTCATTTTTTGGTACCATGGCTTAAAATGAGCTGGAAAAACTGATGGACCGCGTAGATTTAAAACATATGCATCAAGGTTGGCCGACGGTCATAGCCTCACCTAATCCGCTCCAGGACATCAGACGGTCGCACATTATCCATTTGAGATTATAAGATAAAGCCGGACGAAGAGAATAAGGTAGAGCCATTTCCCCACAGCAAACGTGGCAATGCAATGTAGAAATCGAGACGGTCCATCTAGTGGGTCTTAATATTAATGGACTAAGTTTCAAAAATACCACTTATTGGAGAATCTTAGCCATCAAAATTTCTTCACTTTCCTCAACTTAATTTTGACCATTAACCATTTCGTTTTCCACCATTGTATTGAGGGCCACTCATCAACGGCTAGGATCATCCACTAGAAGCGCCTTGGGTTCATCTACTGCCCTCAGTAGGTTTAACTAAAAATGGTCACTTCCGAAAGGTAAATGACGCTGCCATGTGGACGGTAGAGAGATGACTTTACCACGCGGCGGTTTTTCGTTTCCTACTACCACGTCATCCGGACTTCGTGGACCGAAATGCCTCCACAACACCGGTTGCATACAACGGGTACAACACCCAAGATCTGTGGGCTCATGATATTGTATGTGTATCATCTGATCCGTCCATCACGTGAAAGTCTATATATTAGTTTATAGAACTAAAACTCAGCCTGTTCTAGGGTTATGTTGGCCACACCACAAGGAGCAATGGAGAGGGAATCCGACCATAGGTTTGTTCGTGAGGCCCATAGTGGCGGGTAGATTCTATCCAAACTTTTAATCATGTTCTTATCAATAGGATGAAAGGTTATTTAAAAATTTAACATGAATTAAAGTTAATGTAGGCCACACTGCGAGAAATTACGGTTTTACGAGTGAATTTACATTGTTCCTGATGGTGTGGCCCACTGAGTTCAAATTACGGCTTATATTTCCAATTTAATATGAATATGAGGGGATGTACTTTATGGAAGGAGTGGATGTCAAATAAAACTCGGTGGGCCCCACGAAACTAGGTGGTTGTACCCTCCGTCGACAACCGGTGTTGCAGAGGATTCCGGTCTCCGTCCATCTCCGTAGGTAAACCATGCATGGGAATATTAGCATGGGTGTGAGAGATCGGGGACATTCATCAGATGGTCCTTGTCATGGATGCGTTTTGGCCCAGAAAGCACATGGGTTCATACATCCAGTGGGCCACGTACAAGCTGCAATGGACCGCGTGGCTTCAATTTTTCTAGGAAGTTCTTTTTTTTCCCACCTTGGGTGACTTGTGACTTGCATCCACCCAAGGTGTATGTAATGTAAACGATCCGCTACAGCGTACTTCGTGCACTGATTGCCACGAGGGTGATACTTTCATGAGATCCACGCCGTCCATCAAGTAGTATGACTCATCTTGACCTTTTATGCCCAAAATTATAACTATTCAGAATTCGGATAGGTCACAAAATAGGAAAAGGTTGGGAAGGCACGCCTATCATAAGTTCTTTGTACGGATCACATTGGTGTTTTTAATGACATCAAATCCGTTAATATGATGTAAAAATAAAATTAAAAAAAAAAATCATGATGAATGAATTGGATAAAAATCATAGTATTCAAAAATTCAGATGTGCGAAACCACGTGAATTTATTGGATTTTAGGCATAAAGTTTTGGTGTGGTCCACAAGAGTATTAAATCATCTTAATTTTCATCATATATGCTAAATAAAGAGTGATTCACCTGATGGACAGTGTAGATTTTATGAAAATTAAGCATTTTTTCCACGTTAGGGAAAGCGACACCGGTAGTTACGATACGCAAGCATTTCCTATGTAAATCAGTCGGCGTAGAATAACCGCGTTGGACCACCTGATGGCCGTACTCCAGCATGACTTTTGGCCACTCCATTTAAAAAAGAGGAGCCCACTAAGGAAATGACACTGACATTTCCCTGCATGTGTGTGGAGAGTCTCAGGTCCCATCTCAAACAGAAGCATGATGGCTCACCTGATGGTTGGATGAGCTTGATTTTTAGCTACACCCAGATCCATAGTTCAACTGCAGACTGAGTGGAGATACCTCGTCTCAACACTTAAGGTCTTGGTATCGATCCTTAGCGGGGGTGGCTAACATGGAGTATGTGTACTAACATGCTAACCCAAAATAATTAAAAAAAAAAGCTTGATTTTTAGCTCATCCAACTTTCACAATGGGGCAACTGTCCTGGACGGATGGGATGTGATGCCAACACCGGTAGGCCGCATTGGTATTTTCCATATAACACTGGCACCATTTGATTACTGTAGGTATGTCTGTTCAGGTCTGTGTGACTTTGCTAATACGTTGGATGGCAAATAAACACGATGATCTGTGTTTTATCCACACCGTTCATCTATTTTTACACATAATTTTAACAGTTTATTCCAAAAACGAGGCAGATTAAAATCTCAGGTGGACCACATCATGTGAAACAGTAGTTATTAAACATCTACCATTAAAAGCCTCCTAGGGCCTAGTATAATGTTTATTTACATCAGACATGTAGATTGGGTCATACACGTATGGATGAAGGCAAAAAAACAAATACCGGCTTGATCCAAAAATTTTGTAACCCAAAGTTTTGAATAGCGAGAGTTCAATCAACACCGTGTGTTCCACATGAGATTTTGATCTAACTCAGTTTTAGGTTCATACCACATAATCATCTGTAAAACTGGATGGATGGCATGGATAAAACACATACATCATGTTGGGATCCACGGAGCACCAACCACCAGTGATTAGCTAGTGGCCCGGGGAGTAGCCAATCCGTTTCCGGCAAATAAACATTGTTGGGAACCCTAAGAAGTTTTTAATGGTTGTCATTGAATGACTACTGTTCCCTGTGGTGTGATCCATATGAGATTTTTATTTTCTTCATTTTTGGCACCATGCGCTAACATAAGCTGGTTAAACGGATGTACGGAATGGATATACAATGCATGCATCGAGGTGGGCCCCACGGTCAGGGTCCCACCCACATGGCTGGTTCCGTGGTCGCAGCTACAGTCGCGTTGGACGACAACACCGGGTCCACGTCCTTAGCACAGTGACTTAAAGTTTAAGTAACCGCGTTGATACAAATCAATATTTATATCTAGACTTTGCTTAGTCCACGCGCGTGTACAAGTTAGCTAATGCAGCACCATCACATATGCTGACGTGGTAGATAAGCATAAAATCCAAGCCATACATCAGGCGGAAACCACGGTGTAGATGTTACTTCCCAAAGATAAAGGTGGTCCACCAAGTAGGTGGACCGTAATATCAAAAATAACTGGATGGGTTGGAAAGCTACCGCTGAATTTTTGCAGAAGTACAGTCGTTCAGAAAAATGTGGCCCACCTAACTTAGAAAATCTCCATAGTGATAACCTTACGATGGATGGCTGGAGCATTGTACCTGTCTACTAGTTTGGCACATTGGTGACGTGTGCATTAGCTGAGCAAAGCTCGTGTATCAAAATAAGTTAATCTTCGGAGCATTTAGGCCGTTTCCATAACCAAGATACTTTGGCTATTCATGTCTTCAGTTCGTTATCAGAGTGGGTAGAGACATGATGGGTGTATGAGTGGGCAGTGTCGATCCCTGTTATTGTCTTAGCTTTGCAAACCTTTCGTTTTTTAAGTACGGCTTTTTACCACAAAAATCTCATATATCTGCATTTTATCATAACCAAGTTTAATAGAGGGGTTTTTACTGCAAAATTTATGAGTAATAATTTATATTTTAACAAATAATGGATCAATTATTGGAAATTACTGGAGGTGCTTTTTAAGGAATGATATGATAAAAATACCTTTATTTATTTATTTTCTTTTTAAAAAATAGTGAAACTCAAGACTTGTGGGACCACATGGTAGTGTATAACATACAAGCCATTAAATGTATGCACCACACTAGGGTGATAATAGGAGTCAAACATCATGTCAATTAGATCATTAAATGGGCCGCACTTGAATTGGGATATTTTGAATGGTGTACGTTATTTTTATGGCTCGGCCTACTTTAGGATTGGATTTTGAAGGACTTGGATGTGAGATACATGCCATGTGGGACCCCAATTTTTGATTTTTCACTTTGTTGTGAAAGAGCAGCAAAGGAGGATGATGATGTAATTTTTCATCTTAAAAAGCACTAGCAAGTAATATTGGTTAGTGTGGTATCTATTTGGTAAAATCAAATTCTTTTGAGGAATGTTATGGTAGAAATCATTTTAACATATGAACCCACCGTGGTGATCATACAAACTAAAATTCTAACTTTTGGTACCATTAAATGAGCTAGACCTGAATTTGGACGTTTTTAGAGGTGTATACTATTTTGTATAGTTTGGCACTGATGCGATGCTTGGATCAGTCAAATTTTTAGTTAGTCTAATGATAACAATGCATTGCATCTATTGAATAGGTTGGATGTTAGACACATGATAGGTGGGTGTTGCAGTTCAATTAGACACAAGATCATATATGTTAACAAACAGCCTCTATTCAATCAAACACGTTTGATTATGATAATGTCGGGGGTGCTAGACTTGTACTCAAGTTGAATAAATTCAATGCTTGCAATCTCACGCGTCAAATCATCCATATGATTAGACCTATGAAAGCTAACATAATTGTTCAGCCACCAATGTGCAGTGATTGGGCAATTTAAAAGGAGAGGGTTAGTCCTTCCAAATGAGATCTTTTTTGTCTCGATCTATGGACTTTTGATGATTGTAGTTCTTAAGTTTTTTAGTAATACAATAATATTGGATAAAAGAATTAAAAATAAAGGTCGGATCGTCAATTATATTAATTTGGAATTAAGGTCAATATAATCAATGAGAAGATAAAATAACAAGAGAAAAATGAAAGATAAATTACCTACAATCATATGTATGAACAAACAATCAAGATGAATGGCTAGTGGATGTGATCTTACAAGTATGGACTCGGTTGATCAGGGAACTGATGATGATGGTCATAGATATTTACACTACTCCTAGAGGTGGGCATCGAGTCGAGTCGAACCGAGTTAGGTATAACTTGACTCGATTCGGTATTGTGAAAACCCTGACCTAAACTTGATCCAACTCGGGACTGAGTCTCGCAGGCTTGACTCAATCCGAACCGAATCTTGGCTGGGTTGATCCGAACCAAGTTTGACTCGATTAGAGATAACGAGTCAGATCGAGTTGGCTATGGTTCGGATCGGGTCAAAAGCTCGAGTAGATCTCGGGTTAAAAATTGTTGAAATTTTTCTGGGCCCCATTTGATTAAAAAAATAAAATTACTTGTATTTGTATGTCGTTGTGCAGACGAGTGGTCGAACCGAGGTTACTGCATGTGCGAACGAGTGGTTAGAACGGGGCTGTTGCTTGTGTGGACGGATGGCTGGAACGGGGCTGCTACCTGTGCGGACGAGTGGAGGGGAGAGAGAGAGAGAGAGAGAGAGAGAGAGAGAGAGAGAGAGAGAGAGAGAGAGAGAGAGAGGAGGAGGAGGAGGAGCTGGACGGACGGGTGTTGGAGAATGGGACTCCGGGATCAGGTTGGTTGTGACGGCCGACTGCTAGATTTAGGGATGGGTAGGTTTAGGTTTTTTTTCTTTTGAATATATAGTACCTGCTTACTGGTTGGAGTCGAGTTTTGGATCAGATCAAGTCCGACCGGATCGGATTTCGGTTCGAGTTAGGTCGGGTTACTATGTAACCCGAACTCGACTCGGTCGAGAATTGGATCTGTGTGGGTCTACTCGATCCAATCCAAAATCGGCATTCGGTATAGGTCGAGTCAGATCCCCCGAGTCGAGTCGGGTCCTGCCTAGCTTTAACTACTCCTAGGTGTATTGCAGCGATGGTGCTACACAGTAGCGATTTAAACTGTGTTAAACTTCAAACTTGATACATTGGGGATGGGTAGAAGTGAATGAACTAAAGCCAAAACTAAGATAAACAATGTTGCTTTGTGTAAGGCCCGTGTCCTAGTCCGCACAGTTCCGTTGGCTTTTGCGGTCCTTCCGGTCCAGTTCTGGCAATCCTCGATCCGTATCCGACGTTTGCGCGGGATCCTAAACCGGGTCCCGCATACCTAAGTCGGTTCGAACCGAAACCTGTATCTTAGCGACAACATCGTCGCCCCGGTTCCAACGCCGTGACTCGCGCACCGAACCGATACTCAAGCCAGGAGATGCGGGCATGCGTTCATTTCAAAGAAACGTCGCACGTTGCGATTATCGAGAGAATCTCTACGATATGTCCCATCAATCAATCAATCAATTAATGTCAAGTACAACCATACCTCAAGTACAACACCCATCCCTCCTTTTCCATAAGTCAACTCTCTCTCTCCCCTCACCATTCCTCTTTTACCAAAATTTCAACCTAACCCATACCTCTTTTCACAAATTTTAAACACAATCTTACTTTCCCATCACTTTTCCTTACACCCACCACTCTATCCATCACTCTTAATATTCTCTCTCTCATTTTTCTCAAACACTCTCCCAAGCAACAATTCCATACGTCCAAGCTCCCATCCATAATAACAAGTGTGGCTCACTTTCCCTACCCTCTTATCTCACATCTCAACTGTTCACTCATCATCTACCACCATCAAACTTGAAGGTATGGAGCTAAGGAAGCTAGGGGAGTAAGAAGGAGGCCTAGAGGTGGGTGATCTTTGAATTTCTACCGTTGATTTCATAATTAGGGGACCCACTTGTATGAGGGACCCAATTTGATGTATGTGTTGCAATGATATGAGGGACCCATAATGGCGGGGTCCCTCCATCTACTCCGCTTATTTCTCTCCTTCTCTTTCTCTTTCTCTCCCTTTTATGATGGGTGTGGCCCACTAGATCCACACCGATCGTGGACCCACCATGATGGGTGTATTTTAGTGATGCTGTCCACCTCTTTTATGCAGGCCATCTAGTGGACCTGGATGATGGAAAAGCACAAATATTATGTTGATTTGAATAGGTGGGCCACATGTATGTGGGACCCACCATGATGCAGTATTTATCTATGACAGCCCATCGTCCTTGGACGCTGGACGAGTGTGGCTAACATGGAGGCGTGTACTGACGTGGGAGTGTACTGACAGCAATAACAAAAAAAAAATCTAGCTTTTTAAAGATTGGGGTGGGCTGCTCATCCAAGCCCCACCTTGATGCATGTGCTTAATCCAAGCCATCCATCCTCTTTCTCGGATCATTTTAGGCGTTGAGCCAAAAAAATAAATTGAATCTAAGTTCCTAGCGGTACACAACATTGAGAATAATAATCTTTGCCGTTGAAATACATCTCGATACTTCTGCACACCGAAATATACCCAATATTGGGCTTGATAGGTGTGTATGGGGATATGGAAACCAATGGCGGGGTCCGATTTCCCTGATGCGGGCCCCACCTATGCAAAACCCCAAGAAAACCCCAAATAAAAAAAAAGAAAGAGCAAAAGGCAACGTTGACGCTGCTGCTGCAGAACGCGCAGGCAACGCCTACGCCTGGCAGACGGACGGCCTGGCAGGGCCCTCACGACCCCAGTTGTGGGCCCCACCATGATGTGTTTCGACCATCAACACCATGCATTTGATGGGTCCCCTCGGACCAGGAGGCCATCCCAAAAATCAGTCGTATACGGAACTCAGGTGGGCCACACCATCTAAAGTCATGTGAAGATATGCCTAAAACATATAAAATCACTTGGTGGGGCCTACCTGAAATTCGAATGCAGCTGAAACCTGGTCTGAACCCTCAGCCAAGTGGGACGCACATAATGGGTGGGCTGGATTTGTGAACAACATCAGGGTGGACTCCCTATCCACGTGACCCTATCAACAGGTTGTATGGCAAATAAACAGTACAGTGGGCCCACATGTCCATGTGACTTTATGGACAGATTGGACGATAAATAAATATTACAGTGGGACCTACCCTGGTCCACGTGACCTTATGAATAGATTGAGTAATAAATAAATATTACAGTGGGCCCTACCCTGGTCCACGTGACCTTATGAACAGTTGGATTGCAAAATAAACATTATGTTGGGCCCTAATTTGGTTGGAAAATAAACATTATGTTGGGCCCTAAGTTGGGTGGAAAATAAACATTTCGGTGGGCCCTAGGTTAGGTGGGAAATAAACATTATGGTGGGTCCTACTTGGGACCCACTTGTGTATGAATTGTGTCCACACCTTTCATCAGTAGGTCCCATGATGCATATGTTTCATGCTAACCATCCAACCATTTTGGAGGATATTTTAAGGCCATGTGATAAGGCCCATCTTGGTGTGTTTGTGGGCCGTCTGTTGAGGCCCACCTTGATACATACAAGGCCCACCTTGATTTGTATAAGGTCCATATTATAAGACCCGTATCCTAGACCGTACCATTCTGTAGACTTCCGTGGTCTTCCCAGTCGAATTCCAGCAACATTCGACCCTTGATCGGCATTTGCGCGCGACCCTGCGTCACGCGCTGTCAACCTGAGTCGACTCAAACCGAAACTTGTACCCTTACGACCACGTTGTCGCCGTGGTTCCGATACCGCGTCTCCCTCGCCGATCCGATACTCTGGCTAGGAGATGTGGGCCAGCGTTCGGTGCGAAAAAAACACCACACGTGTGAATTTCGAGAGAATTTCTACGACTTGTCACATCAATCAATCCTATCATGTCAAGTACATATCAAGTACACATCACCTTTCACCCATTCCAAAGCAACCCCTTAAAGTCAAAAAGTCTCTTACACACCCATGCCTTTCTTATACCAAGCAACCACAAAAGTCAAAAAGCTATTACACACATCACCCACCACATCCATCATCCATCACCCATCTTTCACTCTCTCTCTTTATAACCCTCTCTCTCATTTTCATTTCTCAAACTCTCTTTCCCAAGCAAGAAAACCACCACACGTCCAAGCCTCTCCCCATCTCTTCCAAGCTACAAGTGTGGCCCACCTTTCCTACCCTTTCATCTCCCATCTCAACCATCCAAACCTCATCTCCTCCGTTGGAATCAAAGCTAAGGAGCTACGGAAGCCTAGGGTGCAAGAAGAAGCCGGTGGGTGATCTTGGATGTTTGTCTTTTATTTCTTTTTTTTGATTTAACGGTCCACATATGTGGGACCCACCTTGATGTATGCTTATATTCAAGAGGGGCCCATAGTGGCGGGGCCCCTCCGATATTGCCGATCTCTCTCTCTCTCTCTCTCTCTTGTATATGATGGCTTGTGGCTCACCTTGATGCATGATGTCATCCACCCCATCCACCCATCCAAAACGGTGTGACCCACCTTGATCATGCCCCTTTTAACTGGCACCGTCCATTTATTTTATCCAGGCCATCCAGTGGGCCTAGATGATGAAAAACACTTAACAGCTTGATCCAAAATCAGGTGGGCCACGTCCATGTGGGACCCACCATGAGACTTGTGTTATATCCACACTGTCCAGCGTCCAGGGACGCTGGACGTGTGTGACAGTGAAGTATGAACTGCAGTGGGTGTACTGACAGAGGGTCAACTAACGGTGGGGTCCATGGGAACTACCCCCGTCCTCCACCCTTCCAAATGGGCCACATCATGATGTATGTGCTTTATCCAAACCGTCCACCGTTCTGGATGGTGGACCATGTCCGTGTGGGGCCCACTTCCACGCCCAAATCCATAGATCACTGGCAGACTGGGTGGGGATACATCATTTCAACGGTGGGACACACCCACATTCATAGCTCACTGGCAGACCGAGTGAAAGATACCTCGTTTCACGCTAAGGTCTTGGCATCTATCCCTATGGCGGTGGCTATCATGGAGTCTGTGTACTGTCATGGGCGTGTGCTGACAGTGAGGTCTAGGGGACCCATCCATGCCGTCCAGCTATTTGGAGTGGGCCACACCATCATGTACGTGTGGTGTCCACTGTCATTGGACGGTAGGACCCACCCCACGTGTGGGGCCCTCCTTGTTGTATGTGCTTTATGTAATATATATTATATTATATATATATATATATATGCATGAAGGTGGGCCCTACGTGGGACCTGCCTTTGTCTTTAAATGCTTGAAGCTGTACTAGCAGCAACTGTGATATAAAATATATTATATATTTTACATATGTGCCTTTTAATGCTTAAAGCTGCACAACAGCAGGTATGTTTATAAAATAAATTATATATTATATATTTGTATGTGAGGGTGGGCCCTACGTGGGACCCACCTCTGCTGTTATTTAAGCAGCATTAGCTACATGTACGACAGCTATATAGCTGCCATGTGAGGTATAGACCTGTGTTATAAGCCCCACCTATCCCATCCAGCGGTCTATTTATGAGACCCACCATGAGGCATGTGTTGTATACAAACCGTCCAACCATTTAAGATATCATTTTATGATGTGAGCAAAAGAATGGGTTAGATCTAAAGTTCAGTGGACCCCACCATTTAAATAGTGTACCGTGACGTCCACCGTTCAAAACTTCTATGGGCCACCGTAGTTCCCAATATTATTTCCACTTCATTTATCTCTATGTTAACTTATGAATGGGTCGGGTCTTAAATATATACAAGGGTGGGCCCGTTTTGATATTCATGAGGCCCATTGAATCGGCCCATTCGAATCAGCCCATTTGATTTGGCCCATTCGAATTGACCCATTTGATCGGCCCAATGCGATGTATGTGAGGCCCATGAGCGAGGACCAATGTGATGCATGTGTGGCCGTTGCATTGTGTATGAATTCCTTATGTAGGCCACCCCTTGGGAGTAATGTCAGTTTGACGTCCACATTAATGGGCAATGATGGTTAGATGTCCTCATTGTGACCTTCCCTTAGGCCTTGTTAGGACCATTCTCTTCGTGGGTTAACCCAAATAAGTAGGCCCCATTCGCTGTAGACGAATGACTTCATAACCACGGCCGTCGCCGATTATCGACCCTGATCATTGGTGCCGATTACCGATGCTGCGTATCGGTGCCGATTGTCGAGGCCGACGCCGATTATCGACCCTGATTATCGACACTGATTACCGATGCTGATTATCGGTGCCGATTGTCGAGGACGACGCCAGTTATTAATATCGATTATGAGTATATGACAACATGACATCATAATAGCATGCCCATACGCATCATCTGCACATTTGTGATGAGACGAGTGATTGATCATAGCGTATGCCATTGGAAAAATTGTTATGGGACTCCCTGGTAGAGGGAGATGCCCACATGAGGGCGTAGTACGCGCATGATTGCTGTATGATTGGATTGCGTGATTCATGCATCTCGCATTGTGTGACATGTATACTATATGCCCTAGCAACACAGGGCCATAGCCGCCACAGGCCTATCGTGGTTGGCAGGATTGGATACCAGAAATCTTGTTCTACATGAGGTGCTATAGATATCCCTGGGTGAAAGTCCCTTGACCCTTATGGTACCAGGAGTTTGCTCCAACGTCTAGACCGAGTGGGTGCATGAGTGCCAAGTGCCGATTACCAGACGGTCGTGCTTTCCACTGTGTCGTGGTCGGTTGGAAGGGAGTGCAGCCTTACCTACCCGAGAGGAGGGGGCAAAGCTAGGCTGAGTTTGACCAGCTCGAGGAATGAGTCTGCTATCGATGAGACAAGCCCGATATTGGCAGGCGGATAGTGAGGTATCTTCCACCCACCTTATTATGCGCGATGAGGCGGCAATCTGGTTGGAGTGTACTAGACCCCGGTGATATTCCAGATTTGAGTTGTACTGATACGTGGACTTAGATGAGAATCCGCATGCTTGAGTTGCATTTCACATGCCTTGGTATGGCCGACATCATTCATGTTTTGCACTGCATGGCCTTGGTACGGCTAATGGCATTCATGGATTCATCAGCATATTCCGCATTACTCTGATACTGCATAATTGTATTACTACCTTATGCACACACTTACACTACCCTCTAAGCTTTTCATAAGCTTATGCACGACCGTTGCATGCAAGTGACGTTGGAGCAGGAGCGCTTTGCAGATCATCTTGGAGCCTTTTGTTTATTATCATTGTATTTCCCTTTATGCTCATTGTACTTTTAAAGTTTTTGATCATAGTGAAAATGTGATAGAGTTTTTAGTTGTTGTTTGTGGGTTATGCCTTTGGTTATATTTATTACGAATCAAACTGGTGTTGAAAATCCTCCTCGTAGCATTCCAGGATTGGGACCTGGCGAATGGGCGATGGGAGCCGAGAATGGGGTTCTACGAAGACTGTCGGCACCGGATTCGGCGATCGAGAATTTTGTGAGCCCGATTTTCGAGTTTGGGGCGTGACACATATTAGAGGCACATTGTGATGTATACAAAGCCCATGTGACTAGGCCCATCTTGATGCATTTGTGGCCCGTCGTTGAGGCCCACCTTGATATATATATATATATATATATATATATATATATATACACACACACACACATGAGACCCATGTATGAGGCCCATTTGATGTACTGGAGGCCCATGGGTCAAGGCCCAATAAGACGTACATAAGGCCCATTGTAGTGTGATTCCACCATGGTATATGTGTTGATTTTATAGCGGGCTATACCTTAGGAGCAATGATGGTTTGATGTCCACATTGTAAGGATGATGTTGGTTAAATGTCCGCATTGTCACTCTCTCCCTAGGGCCCATTAATAGGCTCATACCTGTAATGTGTAGGCCGTCTAGGCCCATCTTCATTTTGATCAGAGCCCATCACCACTTAACATGTTTAGTATAGATTCATGATTCGTGATCATACGCATCATATGCATGCCTGATGTGAGGATTGACTGATCATTGCACATGCCTTCGGGTAGATGGTTTATGGACTCCCTCATAGGCAGAGTTGCCCTACATGAGCGCGCGGTACACGCAGGATTGTTGCATGTCTGGTGGTATGATTCATGCACTTGCATTTGTGTGATTGTGATCATTGTATACCCTAGCGACATCAAGGCCAAAGCCTCCACAGACACATCGTGGGTGGCTGGATTGGATACCAAAAATATTGTTACTAAGCATCGGGGCGCCATAGATGTCCTTGGGTGAAAATCCCTAAACCCAATGGTACCAAAAGATGACTCTAATGTCGAGACTAAGTGGATATATGAGCGCACAAGGGCAGAATACCAGGAGGCTGCATCTCCCACTGTGTCGTGGTCGGTTGGAAAGGGGTGTTGCCTTACTCGCCCAAGGGTAGAGGGCAATACTAGGTTGAGTTTGACTAGCTCGTGAATGGGTCCACTATCGACGTGCAGGATAGGTATTAATAGACTAGTGGCCAGGTGGATAATGAGGTTTCTTACGCTCACTTAGACTGTGCGGCTAGAAGAGCGGCAGTACCAATTGGAGTGTACTGAACCCCGGTGATTATCCAGAATGAGAACTGCACTGATATATGATGAGGATTGACATGCTTGAGTTGCATCTCGCATCGCATGACTGTGTTATGGCCGATAACATTCTTATCTTGCACCGCATAGCCTTGGTACGGCTGATTGCATTCATGTACACATCAGCATGATTCCGCATTACTCTTACCTTGTACTTTGAGCACGCTTACATTGCGCACACACTTACACCACCCTCTAAGCTTTCTATAAGCTTATACACGATTGATGCGTACAGGTAACGCCAAGACGCAACTGTAGCATAGTAGCAGCAGGAGCGTGCAGACGAGCTTTTGGAGTTTCTATCTTTTGCGTTATCTTGTATTCCCTTCAGACACATTGTACTTAAAAGTTTTTGATGATAGTAGATTTTATAATGGTGTTCTTGTGGTTATTGTTCGTGGGTTATACTTATGGTTATGCTCATTATGAATTAAATTGATATTAGAAATCCTCCTTATAGGATCCCAGGATCGAAACTTGGTAAATGGGTACCGGGAGCCGAGAATGGGGTTCTACGGAGGCTGTCAGTGCCGGATTTGGTGATCAAAAATTTTATGAGCCCGGTTTTCGAGTTCGGGGCATGACAGAAGTTGGTATCAGAGCATAGCTTGGGAATAACAGAGAACAACATCACATGTTTGCTATGAGTTTAGGGCGATTAAGTTCCGAGTGCGACACCTTCCGATTGAATTCTCTAACGTGCGATTTTCAAGGTTGATTGGCGTCATTATTCTTTCCTATAGGACATGCACCCAGGAGAGCAACCCGAGCGCACCCCGCTCCACCACCTGAGGCTCTAGCTTTACCACCTGCGCCTCCAGTTCCATCGTTAGAGATCCCTGCTCCCCTTCCTAAGGATGACGTTCCTCCACCTGATGCCGGTGCGGATCCGACCGTGCCTGTGAGTGCTTCGCAGTTACAGTAGATGTTACAGGCTATGACTACTGCGCTTCAGGGGCAGGGCATGCGCCCAGTTGTTTCTCCAGCCCAAGCCAAGCAGGAGGGCGCCAGTGCCCTTCTTGAGAGTTCAGAAGCTCGATCCTCTGCGTTTCCAGGGCGAGCCAGAACCAACAGCAGCTGAGAGATGGCGCTCCGATGTGGAGAAGATCTTCGATACCATGTCATGTATGACCGAGCACTGAGTCCGGTTGGTTGTCTTCTTTCTCCAAGGTGAGGCAGAGCATTGGTGGACCTCTATCACCTGCATTGTAGGACCTGACTATGTCTGGACATGGGAGGACTTTATCAACTGATTCGAGGAGCAGTACTTCCCTGACCACATACGACGTCAGAGAGCACTGGAGTTCGAGACTCTGGTCAGGGGGACATAACCGTGGCATAGTACGCGACCCGTTTTGTGGCGTTATTGAGATTTGTGCCATATATGGTTAATGATGAGGGGCGGAAGGCCCGCCGTTTTGAGAACGGCTTACGTTACAGTCTTCGAGGCCGTGTGATTGGGCACGAGCTCCCGACTTTTTAGGCAGTAGTGCGGAGGGTCCAGATTTATGAGACTAAGTGGGCTGACTCACAGAGTGACTGAGATCAGAAGAGGGGTCAGAATCGGAAGAGGCAGGCCCCCTCTAGTAGCTCACAGCAGCATTGCATGGCCACAGAGGTATAGGAGCCACCCACCTGCTAGAGCACTTCCAGCGCCACCCCAGCAGCCATTTATAGGGACATATTTTGGATGCGGTGGGACAGGGCACTGCCTGTCTGAGTGCCCTTGCCCTCATCTACAGCCGCCAAGAGCACCGTAGCAGCCTTCACAGTAACAGTCGAGAGCACCGCAGCAGCCCTCACAACAACAGCGACCCTATCAGCAGCGTCCGCAGCCACCGAGACCCTAGTAGCAACAGAGACAGCAGTACAGGCCACCGTAGAGACATCAGCAGCATCAGAGACCTCAGAGGGGACAGGCACCTCCCCAGCCCGCTCAGGCTAGGTTCTACGCGACTCAGTAGGATTCTCAGTCATCTGGAGGAGTTATTGAGGGTATTCTTTGTCTCTGCATGTATCGCACATATACTATTTGATTCTAGTGCATCGCATTCATTCATGTTCGAGGATTTTTGTCATTCAACTGGATTGCCGACAGAGTCTGCTCGCGAGGGGTTGACTGTATCGACGCCCTTAGGGAAGACCACAGTATTGGGCCATTTCTGTTCATCTTGCCCAGTTCTGGTCGGTGATATCTTTTTGCCCGCCAATTTATTTGTGCTGCCGATGTCAGATTTCGACGTCATCCTAGGCATGGATTGACTTACCGAGTACCACGTCGTGTTGGATTATTCTGCAAGGACTGTCACATTCTCTATACCCGGCTTGCCACAGTTCTAGTTCATTGCCGAGCCCAGAGGAGAGTCAATGTCTTGCCTCATGTCCTGCATCGTTGAGGAGCCTATTACCATTTGTATTAATCAGTGGCCGGTTGTTTGCGATTTTCCTGACGTGTTCTACGAGATTCTGGGATTGCCGCCGCGCCGTCATATTGAGTTTCAGATAGATCTTATGCCTGGTACCGCGCCTATTTTGAAGGCCGCGTATCATATGGCACCAATGAAGTTGCTTGAGTTACATTGTCAGTTGAACGAGTTGCGTGAGTTGGGATTCATTCATCTGAGCAGTTCACCTTGGGGAGCACCGGTACTCTTCGTCAGGAAGAAGGATGGTTCGTTAAGGCTCTGCATAGATTACCGTGAGCTCAACCGGGTCACCATTAAGAACAAGTACCCGCTCCCGAGGATAGATGATTTGTTTGATCAGCTGCAGGGTGCACAATTCTTTTCGAAAATTGACCTGCGTTCCGGTTATCATTAGATTCAGGTTCAAGAGGAAGACATCCCGAAGACGGCTTTCAAGACGCGTTGTGGTCATTTTGAGTTTCAAGTCATGTCCTTCGGACTGACCAATGCACCCGTGGTCTTTATGCAGTTGATAACGAGGTATTTCGACCATATCTCGATCAGTTTGTTGTGATCTTCATCGACGACATTCTGATATATTCGAGGACCCGTGAGGACCATATGCAGCATCTAGAGATCGCTTTCCAGACCCTCCGTGCCCACCAGCTGTATGCGAAGCTGGAGAAGTGCGAGTTCTGGCAGGAGGAGGTGAGATTCCTCAGTTACGTGGTGACGAGGGAGGGTGTCGTAGTAGACCCCGCGAAGGTTGAGGCAATGCGTCAGTGGAGTCAGCCTACGACTGCGTCCGAGATCCGCAGTTTCCTTGGTTTAGCAGGATACCATCGACGTTTCATTGAGGGTTTCTCTCGTATTGCAGCCCCATTGACCGGGTTGACTTGGAAGGGTGCAGAGTTTATTTGGAGTGACGCCTGTGAGCGAGCATTTGTGGAGCTGAAGGACCGTCTGACGTCCGCTCCAGTCCTCACTCTTCCCTCTGGGAGTGATGGATTTGTTGTATTTACCGATGCCTCACGTATTGGTTTAGGTGCTGTCCTGATGCAGCATTGCAGGCCTGTAGCTTTCAAGTCTTGTCAGCTCAAGGTACATGAGCTGAACTACCCCACGCATGATTTGGAGCTGGCAGCAGTTGTCTTCTCACTAAAGGTGTGGAGACACTATCTCTATGGGGTTAGTTCGAGCTCTTCTTCGACCACAAGAGCTTGAAGTATCTATTCTCTTAGTCCGAGCTAAACATGAGGCAGAGATGCTGGATGGAGCTTCTGAAGGACTATGATTTTGACCTCCAGTACCACCCAGGAAAGGCGAATGTGGTGGCAGATGCCCTTAGCCGTCAGCCATGAGGCCTGGTGGCACATATAATGATTCAGGAGTGGAGGATGCTCGAGGATATAGAAGAGTACGACTTCGATTTTAGTCTGCAGTCTTCTATCATTCAGTTATCGAGCCTATCGATTCAATCCTCTCTTGTCGCAAGGGTGATCGAGGCTCAGCAGACAGATGAGTCGTTAAAGGATTACCAAGCAGAGGCAACATGTGAGAGTCAGACAGATTGATAGACTAGTTCTGATGGTGGACTTCACTTCAGAGGTCGATTGTGCGTCCCAAATATTCCTGAGTTACGTAGAGATCTTATGACCGAGGCACATCGATCGCGATTTTCTATCCACCCTGGCTCGACGAAGATGTACCGTGATATGAGGCGACAGTATTTTTAGGCAGGGATGAAGCGCCAGATCGCCAGTTTTGTGGCCGAGTGTGACACATGCCAGCGTGTCAAGGCCGATCATCAGAGACCCCCTGGTCTATTGTAGCCGTTGAGTGTCTCGACGTGGAAGTGGGAGCACGTATCTACTGATTTTATCATGGTTTTGCCGAAGACTCAGCGCGGTCGTGACGCCATCTGGGTTGTCATGGACAGTCTGACGAAATCGGCACATTTCCTTACGATTCGTGCGACTTCGCCTTTGGACCAGCTTGCGGGGTTATTCATTGAGGAGATTGTGAGGCTGCATGACGTTCCAGTCTCGATCATTTCTAACCGAGACCCGAGGTTCACATCTTAGTTTTGGAGGAGCTTTCAGAGAGTAATGGACACTGATTTGCAGCTCAGCACCGCATACCATCTGCAGACCGATGGCCAGACTGAGAGGGTCAACCAGATCCTTGAGGATATGCTTCGGGCCTGCGTGATTGACTCGGGGGTTGTTGGGATGAGCATCTGCGATTGGCTGAGTTCGCATACAACAACAGCTATCAGGCGACCATTGGCATAGCTACTTTTGAGGCACTGTATGGCAGACCATGCAGATCTCTGAGTTGTTGGATCGAAGTTGGAGAGCAGCATCTCCTAGGTCCCGAGCTTGTGCAACAGACGTCAGAGGTTATTGATATCATCAGGCAGAGGATGCGCATAGCTCAGAGCCGGCAGAAGAGTTTTGCTGATCACCGGCATCGTCCCTTAGAGTTTGATGTAGGGGACCACGTGTATCTTAAGGTCTTACCCATGAAGGGCGTAGTTCGATTTGGAGCGAAGAGCAAGCTTGCCCCGAGATTCATAGGACCTTTTGAGATCACTGAGCGCCTTGGCGCAGTGGCCTATCGGCTTGCCTTACCATCTCAGCTATATGGTGCCCACAACATTTTTCATGTCTCTATGCTGAGGAAGTGTGGGTCAGACATCGTTCCAGTTATTGATTGGTAGCCGTTGGAGGTTCATGAGGATACTTCTTACATTGAGTAGCAGTTCGTATCCTTAATCGTAAGGAGCAGGTCCTTCGGACCAAGGTCATTCCCTTGGTGAAGGTTCAGTGGGGTCACCATTTCGTTAATGAGGCTTTTTGGGAGCGCGAGGCCGAGATTCGAGAGCGCTATCTCCATCTCTTTGATGATTGATTGTATGTTGTATCTTGTATACTGTCTTCGATTTTACATGTCGATGCCTTGCTTCCTCTTCTATTATAAGTTATGTTTTCTTGCGATGATTGTGTAAATTTCAAGGATGAAATTTTTATTTGGAGGGGAGAGTTGTAAGGCCCGTGTCCTAGTTCGTACCGTTGCGTTGGCTTCCGCGGTCCTTTTGGTCTAGTTCTGGCAATCCTCAACCCGTATCCGACATTTGCGCACGATCCTAAATTGGGTCCCGCATACTTAAGTCGGTTCGAACCGAAACCTGTATCTTAGCGATCGCATCATCGCCGCGGTTCCAACACCGCAACTCGCGCACCGAACCCATACCCAGGCCAGGAGATGCGGGCCTATGTTCATTCCGAAGAAACACCGCGCGTTACGATTATCGAGGGAATCTCTATGATATATCCCATCAATCAATCAATCAATCAATGTCAAGTACAACCATACCGCAAGTACAACACCCATCCCTCCTTTTCCATAAGTCAACTCTCTCTCTCCCCTCACCGTTCCTCTTTTACCAAAATTTCAACCCAACCCATACCTCTTTTCATAAATTTCAAACACAATCTTACTTTTCCATCACTTTCCTTACACCCACCACTCCATCCATCACTCTTAATATTCTCCTTCTCTCATTTTTCTTAAACACTCTCCCAAGCAACAATTCCATATGTCCAAGCTCCCATCCATAACAACAAGTGTGGCCCACTTTCCCTACCCTCTCATCTCACATCTCAACCGTTCATTCATCATCTACCACCATCAAATTTGAAGGCAAGGAGCTAAGGAAGCTAGGGGAGCAAGAAGGAGGCCTAGAGGTGGGTGATCTTTGAATTTCTACCGTTGATTTCATAATTAGGAAACCCACTTGTATGAGGGACCCAATTTGATGTATGTGTTGCAATCATATGAGGGACCCATAATGGCGGGGTCCCTCCATCTACTCCGCTTATTTCTCTCCTTCTCTTTCTCTTTCTCTCTCTTTTATGATGGGTGTGGCCCACTAGATCCACACCGATCGTGGACCCACCATGATGGGTGTATTTTAGTGATGCTGTCCACCTCTTTTATTTAGGCCATCTAGTGGACCTGGATGATGGAAAAGCACAAATATTATGTTGATTTGAATAGGTGGGCCACGTGTATATGGGACCCACCATGATGCAGTACTTATCTATGACCGTCCAGCGTCCCTGGACGTTGGACGAGTGTGGCTAACATGGAGGCGTGTACTGACGTGGGCGTGTCCTGACAGCAATCACAAAAAAAGAATCTAGCTTTTTAAAGATTGGGGTGGGCTGCTCATCCAAGCCCCACCTTGATGCATGTGCTTAATCCAAGCCGTCCATCCTCTTTCTCAGATCATTTTTGGCATTGAACTAAAAAATTAAATTGAATCTGAGTTCCTAGCGGCCCACAACGTTGAGAATAATAATCTTTGCCGTTGAAATACACCTCGATACTTCTGCACACCGAAATATACCTAATATTGGGCTTAATAGGTGTGTATGGGGACATGGAAACCAATGGCGAGGTCCGATTTCCCTGATACGGGCCCCACCTATGCAAAACCCCAAAAAAACCCCAAATAAAAAAAAGAATGAGCAGAAGGCAGCGTTGATGTTGCTACTGCAGAACGCGTAGGCAACGCCTGCGCTTGGCGGACGGACGGCTTGGCAGGGCCCTCAAGGCCCCAGTTGTGGGCCCCACCGTGATGCGTTTCGACCATCAACACCATGCATTTGACGGGTCCCCTTGGACCAGGAGGCCACCCCAAAAATCAGTCGTATACAGAACTCAAGTGGGCCACACCATCTAACATCATGTGAAGACATGCTTAAAACATAGAAAATCACTTGGTGGGGCCTACCTGAAATTTGAATGCAGTTGAAACCTGGTCTGAACCCTCATCCAAGTGGGACGCACATAATGGGTGGGCTAGATTTGTGAACCACATCAGGGTGGACTCCCTGTCCATGTGACCCTATCAACAGGTTGTATGGCAAATAAACAGTACAGTGGACCCCATGTCCACGTGACCTTATGGACAGATTGGATGATAAATAAATATTACAGTGGGCCCTACCCTGGTCCACGTGACCTTATGAATAGATTGGATGATAAATAAATATTATAGTGGGCCCTACCCTGGTCCACGTGACCTTATGAACAGTTGGATTGCAAAATAAACATTATGTTGGGCCCTAGGTTGGTTGGAAAATAAACATTATGTTGGGCCCTAGGTTGGGTGGAAAATAAACATTTCGGTGGGCCCCAGGTTAGGTGGGAAATAAACATTATGGTGGGTCCTACTTGGGACCCACTTGTGTATGAATTGTGTCCACAACTTTCATCAGTGTGGACCTCCACCATGAAGTATGTGATTTATCTATGCCTTCCATCCCTATGGGACCTACCATGATGCATATGTTTCATCCTAACTGTCTAACCATTTTGGAGGATATTTTAAGGCCATGTGATAAGGCCCATCTTGGTGTGTTTGTGGGCCGTCCGTTGAGGCCCACCTTGATTTGTGTAAGGCCCATATTATGAGGCCCATTATGATGTATGCAAGGCCCATGTGACTAGGCCCATCTTGATGCATTTGTGCCCCGTCGTTGAGGCCCACCTTGATATATATATAGATACAAGACCCATGTATGAGGCCCATTTGATGTACTGGAGGCCCATGGGTCAAGGCCCAATAGGACGTACATAAGGCCCATTGTAGTGTGATTCTACCATGGTATATGTGTTGATTTTATAATGGGTTATACCTTAGGAGCAATGATGGTTTAATGTCCACATTGTAAAGATGATGTTGGTTAAATGTCCGCATTGTCACTCTCTCCCTAGGGCCCATTAATAGGCCCATACTTGTAATGTGTAAGCCGTCTAGGCCCATCTTCGTTTTGATCAGAGCCCATCACCACATAACTTGTTTAGTATAGATTCATGATTTGTGATCATACGCATCATATGTATGCCTGATGTGAGGATTAACTGATCATTGCACATGCCTTCGGGTAAATGGTTTATGGACTCCCTGATAGGCGGAGTTGTCCTACATAAGCGCGTGGTACGCGCAGGATTGTTGCATGTTTGATGGTATGATTCATGCACTTGCATTTGTGTGATTGTGATCATTGTATGCTCTAGTGACATCAGGGCCAAAGCCTCCACAGACACATCGTGGGTGGTTGGATTGGATATCGAAAATATTGTTACTAAGCATCGGGGCGCCATAGATGTCCCTGGGTGAAAATTTCTAAACCCGATGGTACCAGAGGATGACTCCAACATCGAGATCGAGTGGATATATGAGCACACAAGAGCCGAATACTAGGAGGCCATGTCTCCCACTGTGTCGTGGTCGGTTTGAAAGGGTTGTGGCCTTACTCGCCAGAGGGTAGGAGGCAATACTAAGCTAAGTTTGACCAGCTCGTGAATGGGTCCACTATCGATGTGCCGGATAGGTATTAGTAGACTATTGGCTAGGCGGATAGTGAGGTTTCTTACGCTCACTTGGACTGTGCGGCTAGGAGAGCGGTAGTGCCATTTGGAGTGTACTGAACCCCGGTGATTATCCATAATGAGAACTGTACTAATATATGATGAGGATTGACATGCTTGAGTTGCATCTCGCATCGCATGGTCGTGTTATGGCCGATAGCATTCTTATCTTGCATGCATAGCCTTAGTATGGCTGATTGCATTCATGTACTCATCAGCATGATTCTGTATTACTCTGACCTTGTACTCTGAGCACGCTTACATTGCACACACACTTACACCACCCTCTAAGCTTTCTATAAGCTTATGCACGATTGATGCGTGCAGGTGACGCCAGGACGCAGCCATAGCATAGTAGCAGCAGGAGCGTACAGATGAGCTTTTGGAGTTTCTATCTTTTGCATTATCTTGAATTCCCTTCAGACGCATTGCACTTAAAAGTATTTGATCATAGTGAATTTTATGATGGTGTTCTTGTGGTTATTGTTCGTGGGTTATGCTTATGGTTATGCTCATTATGAATTAAATTGATATTAGAAATCCTCCTTGTAGGATCCCAAGAACGGAACTTGGTAAATGGGTACCGGGAGCCAAGAATGGGGTTCTACGGAGGCTGTCGGCGCCGGATTCAACGATCGAAAATTTTGTGAGTCCAGTTTTCGAGTTCGGGGCGTTACACTTTATGAGAGATATTGTGTGTGATGGCTCGGTTGGTGCCTTGAACTTTTTGTCAAGTACTCCTTATATTGGTTGGGAGGGCGATGACTGTCTTTAGGTTTCCTTGTCGGTCCACATTTTATCCTTGAAGGTTATGGGACCATATCTCAGTTGGACACGGATTCCTCCTCAAATCTCTTGATTTTCTACTAATTTATGAAGTATTTGCTTCTCAAACCTTCATAGTCTCCATAAAAGCACCAATAGCCTTTGGAAAGTTTTCCTTTTAGGCATGTTGTGTGAGACGTCCTTGCCAAGCATATTTGGATTGCAAAAGATTTCTGATCTTGGTGGGGCTCTATAAGCTTGTTGACCATCCTTCTTAACCTATGTGTCCTTCTCATGGTGTCTTACTTTTTTCGATCACAGACGTGTATACAACTCTAAGCCCATTTTCTTTTAGCAAGTGATATATCGCCAAAGTAAGTAGGGTCAGAAGATATCCTTGAGGCACAAGTAAAATTTTGTCCGTTATTCGTACAAGGTGCCGATACATAATGGCATTTCATTGGCTACGTAGACTATGCTAGGATAGGTGTAAATAGTGGGCCCACATTTTTCCATTCACCACATTTCAAAAGATAAAAATAAACTTGGTGAGAACATGCGTGCAAATTAGGATCTATTCTAACAAAACTCTCTTCAGAATTTAGTAAATTTTAAGAAAGAATGGATGTTTTGTTAAAAAAAATATATATATTTCCCACTGTATATTCTAACACACTCTAATTATTAGATCTAGAATCATGTCATTGTGATCCGAATTGTTTAGATGATGGCCTTCATCTGCAGATGGCATAGAATTTTCAGGATTGGAAGATATTATTAATGGCACACAAAACAATATAAAATGACACAGTCCACATTAAATGAAAAAGATAAAAATGATCAAAGGGTTAAAATATTCCAATTTAAGAGATTTTATTTGGGTATTTGTAATCCATCAAGAGCCAATCTTAATTGTTGGGTCATGTATTAGGTGAGGTCTGCCTAATGGATCATTTGGATCTTGAGCTTATGTGCCTGATGAGTGGAGCAACCTAATTTTGGGTACATATGATCACTTTAACATTGGAGACTACCTTGTCCATCACTTGCATGTCCCAAACACTCACCAACTTGTCACGCATGAGCTTGTGAAAAGGGTTGGCTCATTGTATCAATGGTTTGAATAAGTGAATTATTATTTCTCACTTGGTTATTAGATGTCATCATGTCTCACCACGATATGTCTAGCAAGTGGCCACAAGTTTACTTGAATGTGGAATGTTGGCCAATTTCAAATCATTATGATCCACTTGATGAGTGGATAGCCTAATTTTTTGACTTAAAATATGGTTTACCTAACCTAACAAATTGTCAGGGCTCACATATATGTGCATGTAGACACCCCATGCCAGCAATGATACACCTTATTTTGAATCATGTGAGATGATTCGTGAGTAGTTCCCTGTCATATGAGTGAGATATGTGACACGTGTCTTATAGTAGTAGCCAGCTAGACTTAACCTTTTTGGTTACTGATGACTTTTGAGATTTTAATCATATTCAGCTATTAGGGCAACCAAAAAGATCTTTTGTTTATCTCTTGTAGAGATCTTGCTGTCATGTTGCATCATCTTACTCGTTACACCTAATGTGGTCAGATTAGGTGTAAACAATGTCCCTATGTCTCTTCGCATTTGACCGAAATTTAAAGAGGCGCATCTGCAGACATCTCTCATGTGACAACACTCGATTGATCTGCAACATGTATTCGCAACAAAGTGGTAGATCTCTCACATAGGAAAGTGAATCGATGATTCTACATGACGCCGTTCCATTAATTTGTTGACTGCTTGTGCCATCTCTACTTCGACAGTTACCTACTACCCTGATGTTTCATTCAATGAGAGTATGATCTCATGGCGATTCTCTTTTAATTAAAGTCTTCTCCTCCCTCCATTCCTCCATCATACTTGTTTGTTTGTGTTTTAGTGAAAGTCTCTTCTCATTAGCAACAGTGATAGATGCTTCATTCTCTCTGAAACTTCAACCAGCAAAGAGATTTTTGAATGATCTCATAACAAAGACTTATCTAACTTGATTTTATCTTTTGATCCTTACGACATTCCCATGGTAACTGGCTATCTTCGAAACATAGTTTCGACTGTTTTAAACATAGTTACAATCTTGTAATCTTTTGATGAACTCTCAATAATCATAAATAAATTCAGAGAAGCAAGATGGGAACATTAACGGGCGGAAACTCTTCTTTCCTACTTAAACTTTTGAAGGAGGAAGCCAAAAAGTTGTCTGAAGAACACGATCATCTTAAGGAAAATGAAATTTATTGCCAAAAAGAGATTTCCAACATTAATAACCTCATTTGGGATGAACGACGAAGTCGATTACAAGTACCACTAGAGATGTAAAAAGCATCATCGTGATAAAAACCATGACGAGGTTCATTGCCTATCCTGAGAACTCACTTTTCTCAACGGATGAATTCAAAGTCCTTGCAATATCGGGGAATTGTGAAGGAAGGACTACAAGAAAATGATTTAAAGAAAATCGTCATGGGGAGGTGAGCTGATGAAGCCTCAAAATTTCTTAGGAAAGTGTGGCATGAAAGCCGCACTTGGAAGTTGAGGTATGAAGAAGCCATAGATGTGATGGTAGTGACTTTTGCTCGATTCACTTCCCTTCATGAGAGGCATCTCTGAGTGCTTGTTTTAAAGATAGTTGGCTTACTTTTCTTTCCATTCTTTTTTTTTGTAGGAATGTAATGAGGTTTTTAGACTACTTCAGTGTTTGACAGCCTCACTTCTAGTACTTTGACAACTGAACTTCTAGTATGCACTTTTGCACTTTGGTTCTTTAGTCGACTTACATTATTTTGATCATCTATAAAACTAAAACTTGGCCCATTTTATGCCTAAATTGTAAATCTTTATTTTGATAGGACATTCTCTTTTTTAATTAGTTATTTAGATTATGTTCTACAGAGTGCTCATAGACTAAGAAGAAACAAACATGAGCTCGAGGGGTTGGGTTTTCTCTTAATCAAGCAAGGACATGGACAACACTGTGGCAACTAAAGATAGGGAGATGTTGATAATTTGGTTTGGTTCCTGCGAAACAAAAATGAAGAGTCTCACCATCAAGAGCCAAAGTAAGAAACAAGTTGATAATATAGAAAGCAAATAGCATAGCTTCAAGTCCTATATATAATAGGAACATGACCCTAAAATTATAGTGGTAGTATCTACAATGTTTGCTATTTATTTTCCTACTGATTTCCACATAGTGGGATGTATCTTTTTAGGAATCAGCAATTGATAGCTAATTTAAATACTCCCCCAATTAGATCCTGCAATATGTATGCTCCTTTGCAAAATAATTCTTTAATTTTATATCGATCATCCCAAGTTGGAGACCACTTTCCATATTGGGATTCTTTATCTTAATTGGGAGGATGGCTTTCCAAACTAGGGACCTTCATTAAATGACTTTTATTTAACCCTTTTATTGCACGCTCTGGCCAGTTTAAACTTTTGTAGCTTTTGTGAATCCAAATCTCTAAGCCTAACTTAATCTAACTCATCTAATTCAGTTAACATAACTTTGGTGAATTTGGTTAGGGTTAATTGAGACTAAAATGCTACCTTAAGCAAAGGTACATTTACTTCCATTGGTAACATCGTATCGTTCTTATATGTTAAGGCAAACGACTGGCGCCAATTCTAGTCCTTTGTGAAGTTCAATAGGCCCATAGGTCTGAAGAATACAAATCCATTGTCGACCGTAATTATTTTTGATATGCCGAATCTGTGAATGATGTTCTCTTTGATAAACTTTATCACTTTGTCTTGTCCCACTCCTTTCATTGGTATAGCTTCAACCCATTTCATGAAGTGGACGGTCTCCTTAATTATGAAACTATGGTAATCTGATAAAGGAGGGTAGATTTTTTCAATCAAATTGATGACCCATCCTCAGAATGGCCATAGTTTGATAATAGGATGAAGTTCCACGGTTGATGCATACTGTAGTGGTCCATGCTTTTGACACCACACCCATTTGCAAATTTTATACAATCATTAGTTATCTTCAACCAAAAGTAACTGTGACACTGAATTAGAGCCCTCATTTTCAAACCATCCTAGTTGGCCTCACAAATTCCTTTATAGACTTCTTCCATGACAATCATTACTTCATCATGTTGAGACATTAAAAGAAGGCCATCGGACACTTTATGATAGAAATCATAATTGTATAAGACATAATTTGGAGTAATTCTCTTGTGTTTGGTCTTTTATCCTTTTGTGGGATTTTAAGTATTCGATGATTGGATATCTCTAATCACCTTCTTGTACATTTAGTAGGCAAATCTCTAAGGTTGACTCTCTCTAGAAAACTGATGGTGGAGATCACTTTTGCATCGAAATGAATATTTCATCTATCCCTTCGAGTAAACACAGTTCCATTGTGAGTTGCACCATTTCATTGGCATCTTCATTTTATTCTTGAGGGATAAATTTTAGATCAACTTAATCGAAATTATCCAACAATTGAACTGCCGTTACATGATATGGCATCAAAGCTAAGCTCGTGCATTTGTAAGATCTTATAATTTGGCTTATCACCAACTAGAAGTCTCCCATTACTTTGATCATCCAGACTTTAAGCTTCGATAAAATCTCAAGGCCGATGATCAAGGCTTCACACTCTGTTTGGTTGTTGGTGCATTCAAAATATAGTTGAAACACATACTCTTGTTGTTTTCTGGTTGGGGAAATCAGGACTATTGATTGAACCCAAGAGTTGACAATCCAAAGTATAAGGTTGTGATGCAGTAATAACTCAATAATACCGAGGTCAATTCATAGAGAATCTATTGAGAATATACTAAGAACTTAATCTAAGAAAATGGTTGGTTTGAGTTTTTAATCCAATAAAATAAAAGGGTTGTAAAAATAATTAATAAAAAAGACTAAGGATCCAGGAATCCTCATCAATAGACTTTGAATTTAATTTATCTTCTCGAATTAATAACTCAACTAGAACTGGATTCCAATCCGTTCTAATAAGAAGATAACACAGTAATATCAATTATAAACATCCAACATAAATTAGAATCATGATAGGCTTGATCTCTCATGAATATCTAGGTAATCACATTGCAGTGAATTAAAAGCATCTAATGTACCCAGAGGCGACAATAAATCAATCAAATTTATAAATTGATTCATCTAATATAGGAATTCAATCATATCCCATCACAATTCAACATAAAAATCTTAACTTTCATTAAAAAATGAATTAACAATCAACTATCTATTAAGATGTTCATCCATTAGCCTTAACTAAGAGATTAGCCAAACATGACTAATATCTTAAATAAAACTAAAAGAAAAACTAGGACGGAAGGATTGAAAAGGAATGATGATTCTGAAGAAGCTCCACTACTCATAAGTCTCTCTCCTTGTAATGCCCTAAGTTTTCACGGCTCGAGTACATACTTGTGCTTGAGAATTCCGGGTGTTAATAAAGTAATAATTGGATGCTTCAAAATCGTACCTTGTTTTTTTAGATCACATCCAGTTACATTCACGAAGGTACCTATTCAAAAGAATAAAATCAACTGTACTTCTTATTTCATCAAGACTTAAAATTCAGCCAATTGTCTAATGCCCTATTAAATGGGAGCTAATTAATTACATTATCAAAGTTTGCAGCAAAAAATAAATCTAAACGAAATGTGATCCTTCTCATTTATTCAAAATAATCTTCCATAAAACAATCATCACCCACATCTTCAGTTTCTGCTTCACCTGCAATGTCTGTATAGTTACAGAGGGTCAATACCCTACTCATAGTAATGGCATGCATAGTGTGTGTGATCCATCATAAGTAGTGATCATCATAATGTGGAATATAATTTCATAGAAAACCTATACTATGAAGATTCGTTAGCGTGTCCCACTCTATCGTGGATTTTCGTGAACACCTCGAGATGGCACAACACACGGATCGGATAAATTATGTGATACGATTTGTTCATGAAGCAACTATTTGCGGCATCCAATCTTAGAAGTGATGTAACATACATGGCGAATTACTTACATTGATTTGTGCACCACTACTTAAAATCCATGAAATTACGCGTTGACTAAGATGGTCACTACTCGGAGTGCATTATGTCCATGATAAAATATATGAATCACTAGATGTGAAACCTTTAATATATCACTTGTATCAATAAAGAAATAAGTTGAAGCATGAGACTTTTGGAATTTCAAGACACATGCCTAAGCCATAAAATAAGGGACGTAACATAAGGCTAACATAATAAGGAGAAAAATAGCAATAAGCTAATTCAATAAAAGATAAGAGTAGCATTAAGCTAACTCAACAAAAATAAGAGGAGTAAAAACTAATTCAATATAAAGTGTAAACACACGTCGCTCTCAAAATTGGCAAAGGGCAAGGCTTGTATCTATCACTCCACATGAATCCATAAAAATTAAGTACGATCAAATCATATATTAACCATAATTCTCACGAGGATAAATAATTTATAACAGTCCATCAATCAATTGTATGAAAATCACAATAAAATGAAAGTATACAAAAATAAGACAAATCTTGTATAAATCAACTCAAATTAGTGTAAGCTTAAAGGAATCTCTCACCTCTTGAGTCAAATCACTTTGCAGGATTGTTAGAACTTGACATACACACCGTAGGGTTAGATTCTATCATGTTTAACATAATTAGTATGATTAGATATCAATATTATACAGTTTGTAAGGTTAAGATCAAGACCTAATGGTTTTGATCTTATAAATCTAGGGTTGTGGTCTAAGTTTATGTTTTTTTTTTAAAAAGGATTTCAATTCTCTAATTTGCAAAATAAAATTTTAAATAAGATAACTTGCTCAAAACTAAATCATAACCAAGAATTAACTCACTTCGATTCATGGGTTCAATTTGACTTGATATTTAAGTAATCTATACATGTTTGAGATCAAATTTAGATGGAAGTTTACATATATGGAGGATTACAAAGAAAACTATGTGTCAACCTACCTTTGTAGAAATTAGGTTCGGCTCAGAAAACCTAAGATTAAGCAATTTTCTTTTACTGAGTTGACTCGGTTCAACTTGACTAGTAGCAATTTACATACGAGTGTTTTGAAATTATAAATTGAAAGAAAATTTGAGACCATTCAGAGATCACAAGAGAGTCACTAAAGGACATACTTACCTAACACTTAGCTAGCAACTTCTTGAACGAGTTGCACTATCTAGTCCCGATTGATCCGCTGGGATTCTTTGATTGGCTGTTGATATGGGCCAAAGCGATTAGGATTATCTTGAAATCTAGGGCCTTATAGCAGATTGAATCCAACTGGAGGTCCTTGATTTCTATTTTCAGACATGAATTCCCTGGCCTCTCATTCAGGTTGCCTAATTTCCATAGGAGGTGGCACGTTCCCAACCTCTAAAGGAGGAATCGGTAGCGGGTTATGTTGTAATGGCAGCATAGGTGGTAATGGGACTCCATTACCGACTGAGCTTCCTTTATGTTAGGATGTGGGCGGCATCCGTTTTGTTATCACAATCAATAATCGTTGCATAGCTTCAATCTGACTAGCCATGTAACGATTAGTAGCCTCGGATTGAGCGTGGAACTGCTCCTCCCAGGCCCTTCCATATTCTTGTACCATTTGAAAACTCATTTGAACATCTTGAAGCATACCAGATACCTCGTCCAGTAGCATGGCACGGGACGTGGACAATCCGGCCTGATTTTTAGTCGGGTTAACATTCAAATTAAGCCCCTCTAGAGGTGCCTGAATTTGCACATCATCACCCGGAGATGGTGCAGTTGGTGTCATGAGTTTGGTCCCGGCAATTTGGGCACTTTTTCTTTACATTTTTTGCAACAACCAAACCGGTAATTCAATAAATAACGTCCCATTGAACATGTTGTTGAGGGTTAAATATTGCATATTAGACCCCAGTTATTATCTGATTTTACGAGCATGATACTGTTTAACAGCCTATTTTACTTGTGTTTATATTATAAGGTGAATTTAGGAGCTTAGACTGAAAAATGGTACTAAAAGCATGGGATTTAACACTCAGAAGTCACCAAGGCAAGGGACGGACTCCAGGGGACCGAGATCGAAGAATTTACACAGCCGAGATTCAAGAAAATCACGTGTTTCACGCTAAAGAGACTTGAATGTCATCCTGAATGCTAATCGTACACATCGAATTTCAGCTCTTGGATCCCTATGGAAGTGGCCCAACAAATAAATCAGCCCATAAACCGTTGATTCTAGGCCCACCTAAGATCTAGAAATGCTTCAAATTTGGTCTCAACCCATTATATGAGGAGACAAGACAGATGGATGGAGTGGATTTCCCAGAACCATCATCGTCGACCCCACCTGAGTTGGGTGTGCATAGTGCACAAGTGCACTAGCCGTGCACGGCAATGCAGAGACGGTCAAACCATCTCTTGACCGACAAAGAAGGAAAGAAGAAATTTCCTTCTTCTTCCTTCACGCAATTCGTCCGCTGGGAGGATGTGTGGCCTGTCTTCACCATTTAAACGGATGATCCGAGCCATCCAATGCATCCACGGGGGAGCGCCGACCCTAGCCATGATGACCATCTACAACCATGCATGCACACACAGGAAAATCTCGATCAAACGGAGGTTGGACGACAGACTAGAAACTCTGGTGGGCCACATTGAATCCACTCCAAAAATGTCCATATCCGAATGGTTTTTCGACGTGAATCCATTGGACGGAGTGGATTTCTTCTTCAATGTTGATTAGGGGCCCACTGAGCAGCCCAACGTAGTAACGTGTGCAAGAAATGTTCCCCACTGCTGGTTTTCACGGCCGATGTGGCCCACTGTCCATGAATTCGATTAATAATTCGGACCATCGATCTTGTAGACCTCTCAAAACCGTCCAAAAGGAAGTTAGCCTTTTGGGAAGGAAGAACAGCATCCTTGTGTTTTCATTATATACGCAAAGGGGGTGTATAAAGGCTATGCACACACCGCCTTCTGTTGTGTAAACTTATGCACAAAACCGACTCCAGCTGATCTACGCACGCCATTATGCCTCTCCACCGCCTGCATTACCTATAAGAAAGAGAGAACTTGAGAGATGAAATCATCCTATCCTAGGGACGTCTGGTGCACAAGAGAGAGAGAGAGAGAATTAGAGTTTTCTTTCCTATTTTTACTGTTTTCTTATGATTTTGGGAGAGATCTAGCCTAATCATGTCAGGCTAAACGTCTTAGCTAGGGCTAAGAGGTGAAGCTTGTAGTGTGATGGGATTGGTTCTACGGCTTTGATTCATGTTACTTGAACTCTCTTTAATTATAGTTTGATTAATAGAAATGCTTTCAGTTTTTAATGGTTTGTTGTGACTTAAATTACAATGGATCTACAATAGCTTTGAGCATGTTCTTAGCATTATAGGGTTTATGAATTTGGGAACCTTGTTGTTCACCATCGTCTCCTGGGCATGGTTGGATGACGAAATCCTTCCTAACATTCATAATCCCTTAGATTGGATCATGGGCATGGTTTTGTGATAGAATCAATTCTAATTCTCATACCTCTCATCTCTTGAAAACTAGATCAGAGGAAGTTCAGCTTTGGTTTTTAATGTGATATCTTCCAACTGGATGAAAATGGGACTCTAATTC
Source organism: Magnolia sinica (assembly GCF_029962835.1). Lineage (NCBI taxonomy): Eukaryota > Viridiplantae > Streptophyta > Magnoliopsida > Magnoliales > Magnoliaceae > Magnolia > Magnolia sinica. The sequence goes on from NC_080582.1 coordinate 57,300,439, forward strand.
CAATTGTGTTCGTGAATTAAGCATGGATCTCCCTGGTCTCTACAAGTGGATCCTTGGCACCCTAGTTTCCCACCTTTAAATTTATTAATTTTTAATTAATCTATTCACAATTATTCCTTTAATTCTCCCTGATTTATATTACATCTCATTCTAGTTCTAGTTCTAGTTACTTTCAGATTACGTACAAGGTTAAGTCCCTGTGGATTCGACCTTGGTCTTACCGAGATTATTACTACATTGCAACCCTATACTTAGGGTGTGAACATGTGCCAAAAAATTGTTTGACTGTTGTTTTTCTCACACTGTGTGCAAGCGTACCTGAATTAGATTTGCAGTTCCAATTCAAATCGAACAACAATGACCCCAAGCGCCAAGATAGGAAGACACAGAGTATGACCGAGACTTGATGGGATCGGCGATCGCTGCAAACTCTTGAAGAACATCTCTCCAATCTAGAACTAAATCCAGTGTATGAGCGTAAACCCAATATTACAGCTAAGTTATCAGATACTTGATTAATGCTATTGATTACACTACGAAATGTAAATAGCAAGTTCAGAAAGTAAATGGTTACACTAATGAATGTAATTTACTTAGCATGAAAAGTAAAATATTACACTATGAATTATAAATTGACAAGATTACTGAAAAGATAATTGAAATTTGATTTGTTTGGTTTGATATGAGACGAATTATTTTGCCGTAATTTTCTTCTATTTATGGCTTTAATCCAATCATTCTGGATTTTTCCATGTTCTAACGGTTATGGTATTGTTCACCATTACTCTGCTTCTGGATACTTCTCATGTTCTTCTTCATTGGCATCTCTTTTCACCACTTGTCAAGTGATTGTGCCAATTCGATCGCTCCTACTCTTGCGATTTGTCACATAGTCATCCGAGTTCAGTCGCTGTCTTCTTGACCCCTTCTCTAGCGCTAGGCCACAATCGATATGTTATGACTCCGCTTTCCTATACAGAGTCATACATATCTCCAAGAAATCCTCTTACCATTCCATGCGTATCCATACAGATCACACGTAAATGATACTAATTGGCTGAAATAGGGCTCAACCATAATGGATACAAACAGTAACATAATCTTAATCACTAGATCTGACACACAGGAAAATTAGGCATAAACAATGGTCCGTTCCTAGTGTGATGCAACAAACCAATGGTCTGGACTTAAGAACCAACGGCCCACATGTTAGGACATAGAACCTGTAAGTGTTATAATGTGTAAAGCATATTTTATACCTTGTTTGTCAAATTTCATCTTGTCAAAACATCTTAACAAGTGATCTTCAAGTTGGTTCAAGTTCAAGGTTCAAACCTAACATAAGTTGAAAATCAAAATCAAGCTCAAGCTTAAGTTGAAGATCAAGCTCAAGTTGAACATCAAGCTCAAGTTGAAGATCAAGCTCAAGTTAAAAATCAAGCTCGATCTACTAAAGTTCTAGTAGAAGATCAAGCTCCTTAAAGAAGTTCAAGACTCTAATGTACTTCAAGTCTATAAAGTTCAGTCCATACAAGTATTATAAACCCTAGAAAGACCTTAGGATTAGGTGCTTTCAAAATATATTTAAAATTGAGTTTTTATGCTTGTAATTGGTTGAGTTTCGACTAGCGTAAGTTTTGGCTCAACCAATCTAAGAATTTCTTGACCAGTCTTAATTCTAATCGAAATAAAATAGAAAATTTGTTGCTCCTTCGACCAGTCGAGTGTTTCTTGGCTCGAAGTCCAACAACAAATTCAGTTTGGATTTTGTCTCCTTTGACTAGTTGAAGACCCTATTCGACCAGTCGAAGACCACCTTTGACCAGTCAAAGATTCATTAAATCTTATTCCGCTCAAATCTGAAAATCCATTGGAACTGAATCCGATACTTAGACGAGTCAAAGCAACAACTTCTTTGCTTATAAATTGAGGTTCTCTCTCAATCTGAAAATGCATTCAAGTCTACCAAAATCCTTCTGCAAGAGAGAGAAGAACCTCAGTTATTATCAAGCTATCAAGCGGTATTTATAAATCATTTTATAGCTTTTTTGTTTAATTCCTTAATATCTAATTCTATCATTCTGATTCTAAAAAGAGAGAGAATATTCTTCTTTTTTTTAGATTTCAAGGAATTAATACAAGTATCCATTGTTTTAAATCTAATCAAAATCAATAGAACCCTGTACCTTTTCTATCGAACTGAACATTGAACATTCATCATTCAAGAAAAGTGGTTCTACAGCTACAACTTCTTCTATGATAAAGATAAGTATACATTTACATTTTGTATTTAGTTTTTCTCAGATAGCCAGAAAATCTCAGCGTTGGTTTTTCTAAGATAGACCAAAAAATCTCAGTGAAGGGTTTCTTTGTTTGTGATAACCCAGTAAAATCACAATTGTATCAGGTTTTAAGGTGACCCTGTAAAAACCTTATTCTTAGTGAAAGCCAAAATTACGTGGTAAGTAATTTTGGGAGCAGAGTAGGTGTGGAGTGAAATTGCGGTGAGGACCACTCTAGTAGAAGTAGGAATAGGTGAAAGTGTCCTAGAAAGGGGTGAATATGACTTTATAAAATTTTATGACAATTTAAAATCCCATTAACCTAATCTTGATCTAATATGGAACTATTGAGATATCTTTAATTTAACTTTAATGGCTTTCAAGCCAAATAGAGGATCCAATCACAAGACTATTCAATATTAAGCATGATATAACAAATAATCTAGGGTGGATGAGAAGTGTAAATGTGTGTGAGAAGTGATTCAAATCAAAGCATTCAAATTATCAGGATTTTTTTTTTACCACACACACACACCCACACACACTCACACCATAGTGGGCTTTGACCATTCATATTATCAGGCTTGCATGTAAAAGATTAACATAAAGAAGGATTAAGCAAGAATCAATCCCAAACACAATCGTTTTATAGTGGTTCGGCTATATGCCTACTTCACTCTCTGCAGACGCACTCATCCCATGAGTGTACCGGATTTCACTAACGGAGGTTTCAAATCAGGTCCACCTCAAACTGTTACAACCTACACAAGGTTGACTATAGGACCTACATAAGGTACTTAAGACGTGCCTACACAAAACAAGTTTATGCTCGACATAAGAGCAAAGTTCAACACAAAGCACTTAAGTTTTATGCCCCATATAAGAGCAAAGGATCCACAAAAGGAACCTCCATTTTAGGCCACAGAGGCCAATGATCCACACAAGTAACCTCCGTTTTAGGCTACACAGGCCAAAGATCCACACAAGGAACCTTCGTTTTAGGCCACACAGGCCAAGAATTTACACAAGAAACCTAGAGTTTATGTCCTACACAAGAGTAAGGGTCAACACACAACACCCATACATAATCTCTCATCAGAAGCCTCTTATGAGGACTTAAAAGGGGTGAGAAGCACCCGTTACCCAAATTTAGACAAGGAATGATTAACAGGGTCTCTGGACTCTAATAACTTACAAATAAGTAAATGAACCCCATTAAGCACGTTGATGAAGATCTCCTCCTTAATTATGAAAATTCTTTAGCTCCCTTGATTCACAACACTTAATGATGTTCCAATAAAGGCGACGGGTTGGGTCAAGGTTATGTTGGAATCCTACTCTAATAAATGTTTTCTTATTCTAGAGAAGGAGTGATTCCGGGCATTCAAACATTCAAGGTATCCCAGCTCAATGATTTTCCATTAGGATAGTAGCTGGATGATCCTTGAATGGGGAAGTTCATTCCTCAATCCACTCTATTGAATATCAATGATGAGGGTGGATTGAAGGATGAACTTCCATGAGAAAATAACTTAGGGTAGGTAATATGCAAAACTCTCTCAAAGCTCTCTCTATTTTTCTCTATCTCGCAACTAAGAGCAAGCTTCCTATATATATGTAAAAAGTCTGAACGGCAATAAATATGTCAAAGTCTGACTGAGTTCGATCTCATCGGGCCTAACTCGATGTCATTAAATGTATACTTTCGATGTCATCAAATCAGGGTTTGATGATGCGAACTCAGCTGAAGTACATACCCGAAACTTTTTGACTGAAGATCGATGTCATCGAACATGCATCGATGTTATCGAATTTTGAATTCTGATCTCATCAATAGTGGTTCGATATAATGATCTTTTCAAGGAATATTTTAAGAAAGCTTCTTAGACACTATTTGACCCAATTCGATGATATCGATTTCATCGATTTTTGAATTACGATCATATTGAGACAATATCGATTCCTCGATCATTCACATAAGATTTTCCTTTTCAAGTTTGCTGGAATAGTTTTGTCCCGATTCGATCGCATCGAGTCTATATTGATATTATCGTGATTTGAATCCTGATGAACTCGATGTGGGTTTCGATTCCTTGAACATTTAGATGTTTTTCTTTCAAAAACTCAATGGACACAACTTGTCCCATTTTGATGTCATCGATATTGTGTCGATATTATCAAGATTTGAATTTCGATGATATTGATTGTCTTTTGATTCCTCGAGCAATATCAAGAATATTTTCCAAGCCTTCGCTGGATAGAGCTCTGTGATTTTCGATATCATTGACTGTCCTTCAATATCATCGATATATGAAATTCAATGATATCGAAGGTATTTTCGATTTATCGAATATTTTGTCCAAAAATACTTCGTGGTTGCTGAACATAAAAAGGACTCAATTCGATGTTATCGAGACCAGTTCGATTCATCGAGACTGAGTGTTCGATTGTATTGACCAAGAATTGATGATACCAAACTTGCTGAAAACTTAGAGAATTTTCCATTTTGAAACCAGGTTTTTAGACTTTTAACCCATATGTTGTTCTAAGCTTTTTAAGGAGTTATATACCTGGGTGTTTTGAGACGTGGGATATGAGGCTAAGTTTACCTATGATGAGCTCTGAACACACATCCGGTTGAGGCAATGTCTTGAATGATCTTCATATGGGGGCCCACTTGACTCATCGACTCAACACTCATGCTAATTGACAAACCAGGGCCCTTTTAATCTCCCACTTTGCCAATTACATGACAAAAAAACACCTAAAACAAACCTAGAACAACATCCTAAATTGTGTGTACATGAACTTTACACATTTTTACAAAGATACTATGGAGTTCTCACACAATCTTAATTCAAGCAGTTGCTCCCCCTATCTTCTTGCAGCTGCTCCCCATATCACTTGCATCACCATGCTTAAAACCATATATCCAAAGTGTTCTCATGGTGGGATTTGTTCGCCCCCGTTTTGTCGGTCATTGACAAAGGTTAGTATATACCAAGAACAGATCGAATGACTGAAGTTGACATTAAAGAAATTAGGAGAAGTAAGGCAATAGGAGAGCCATGTGGGGAACAACTCATGACAGAGAAATCTCAGTCCATAGAATAAATGATCAACAGTTTCTAGCATGTAAACATATCCTCAAAAAGTAGTTAATATTCCATAGATGACAGCTGATACACAGATATGCATGAGAATATAGAGTACTAAAAACATTCTTTCACAGCATAATTAAACCCTTTCATAGACAGTTAAGCAGTAATCATCATTCCATAACCAGTATGCATTCCTATAGAAACATAAAGTTAGAGATATCATCATGAATGGAAATATATATTAAGTGTAATCAAAAGTAATTGCCCAAGCTTGGCAGAAGATAAGCATCCAAAAATATATCATCCAGCCCATCCATGGGCACACATAATATCAACCAAAATCACCCAGCCCATTCTTGGGCACATTTCTCCGAAAAAGAAATCCAACCAATTTTCCCAGTTATGGGCTATATTAGAAAGTATCTAATACTAAAAAAATATCCCAATACTTTCAACATCTTTAGTCCTTCCAAGGACCAGCCAACACACCAAATTATCAGACTATATAAGTCAGTGGACCATCACATACACTCATAAGTGCTTAGGACAACCAAAAACATATCCATGCCTTAAGTATGGGTGATGAACATGTGTATGTGATGGGGCAATCAGCAAAACTATAGTGCGGAGCTGGATGGAGTAGTGTCGTCACGACGACACATCAATAGATCAATAATCTGCTGTGCCGTATGCTGTAATCCAGCCACCATCCTCTCCAAGCCTGAGAGCCCTTCATCTAGTTTATCAAGACTATCCTCAATCCGTGCCACTCCTCGCAAAGTTGCCCCAACCTGACCCTGATGTAATTTGTATCGCTGAGTCTGCACCGAATCAGGCGTAGTCAGAACAGGTCAAGGCTTGTTCACACCCCAAGTATAGGGTTGTGATGTAGTAATAATATCGGTAAGACCGAGGTCGAATCCACAAGGACTGAACCTTGTACGTAATCTGAAAGTAACTTGACTAGAACTAGGCAAAGATGTAATCTAAATTAGAAAAATTTAAGGGAATAATAGTGAAATATTAGACTAAAACTTGTAAAATTCAAAGGTGGGAAACTAGGGTGCCAAGGATCCACTTGTAGAGATCAAGGAGATCTATGCTTGATTCAAGAACGCAACTAGATTTAGAGTCCCATCTTCATCCAGTTGGAAGATATATCATTAAAAACCAAATCTGAACTTTCTTTGATCTAGTTTTTAAGAGATGAGAAGGATGTGAATTAGAATGGATTTCATCATAAGGCCATGCCCATGAGACGATGGCAAACAACAGAATGTAACCAATCCGCAACCAATCTAAGATGATTATAAACGTTTGGAAGGGTTCCATCATCCAACCATGCCCAGGAGACGATAGTGAATAACAGGGTTCTTAATTTCATAATCATACTAATGCAAAGAACATGCTCAACACTATTGTAGATCCATTATAATTTAAGTTACAACAAACCATTAAAAACTGAAAGCATTCCTTAAAATCAAACTAGAATCAAAGTTGATTCAACGTAGACATGAATTAAAAAGCATCGACCATCACACTACAAGCTTCACCTCTTGGCCCTAGCTAAGACGTTTAGCTAATCAAGGACATGATCATCTAAAAACTCTTAAAAAGTAAGAAGAAAAAAAGGAAGAAAGGAAGAAAACTCTTTCAGATGGTGAAGCCATCCTCTCTCTCTCTCTCTCTCTCTCTCTCTCTCTCTCTCTCTCTCTCTCCCTCATCCTAGCCTCCACGGCTGCCCTGGATCCACACGTCCTTAGATGGCTGTCTCCTCTCACTCTTCTCTCCTTTTATAAGCAAGGGACGTCGATGAAGTGGCTGGGATCTCGTGTTTACGTAGTAAGCAGGTCGGTTTACAAAACCGACCCTATTTCATAGTGATTTCAGGAAGAAGTTTGCGTGTGGTTGCATTTTTGGCAAGAAGGGCACCGAAAAATCAAAATTTTCTCCATGGTTGGGGTAAAGACCCCCTTCCAAAGATTTTGGACGGTTCAGATCAGAGATTCGACCATCACCTAGGCCGTACAATACCCCACAACGTCCGAAAAAATTAGACGTGCGTATGGTGCAAATTCTATTACGCTGACATGTTCGGTGGGCCCCACAGTGATGTTTTCTGGAAAATCCACCCCGTTCATTAGATTCCTAGTGGAATTTCAGTCGAAAATTAGTTTTTGTTGAGTTTTGGTGTGGTCCACTGTATAAAATTAATTCACCATCCATCTTGCATTTTATGGCAATATACGTGTGTAGGTACGCAAGGGACTAAAAGGCCATTATGATGAGGGTCATACCTCCCCTCTGAAGCATATGGATGGTCCAGATCATCCGTTTGGATGATGGGTAGGGCCCACTATCAAAACCCAATTGGACGTGGTGCGTCCGCTGGATGTCCGCGGGAAGAGAGCTCAAGTCAGCCCGACTTTAACCGGGCTGACCATCCAGTGCACGGCCGATGCCGTGTATGTTGTGTACATACACTAGCCATGTGGAGTCCACTGTGATGTATATATGAAATCCGCTCTGTCCATCCATTTTAGCACCTCATTTAAGGGGTTGAGACTAAAATTGAAGCATATCTAGATATCAGGCGGGCCCCATATCAGTATTTTAGGGGCTGATCTGTCTGTTGGGCCACTTTCATAGGAATCTAATGCCTGAAATTTGACGTGTACGGTTAATTTAGTGTCCTCATGCTAGACATAAAGTTTCAAACCAAACGAATAGTGGGAACCCTGTGATCTTGCATTCTGGACGACTTTTAGGCCTCTTTATCGTCGATCTCTTGATTTTCTCAGATCTCTGGTATGTAAATTCTTCGATCTCATTCCCCTGAGATCCTTTCCTTTGGTGATTTTTCAACATTAAATCTATGCTTTTAGTACCCTTTTTCAGTCCAATCTCTAAAATTCACCTTGCAACACAAACATGATTAAAATAAGACGTTAAACAGTATCATGTTCGTAAAATTAGGTAATAACTGGGGTCTACTATGAAATATTTGACCCTCAACAAGGCTCCTGTGGTTCTCTTTCAGTCGGCGTTGCTCCTTCCCCCATTTCTGCTTCTCCTTGTATCTCTTCCTCGGGCTGTCCTTCTGTAAACTGCTGGAACTTAAGGTCCATCTTTCGGATGTTGACCTTGTTGAGATGTTGTAGTGGATGCTCAGGATCGTCCGACATAGGAAGTCCCATTTCATTACTCATTGTGTGGATGATGTGAGGGAATGGAAAGTGAGTTGCTCGAGAGGTGTGAATAACAGTAGCCAACTGATGTACTATGAGGGTAGGTAAACACAATTTGATACTAGAAGCAATGTTATACACAACAAGGACCATGAAGCTGGTAAGATTATCTCAATTGGTTCCCCTTGGATACACATTTGTTGAGAAGATCCCATGCAAAACCCGATATTTCGGTTCCATATATTTGTCTTTGAGTGCATTTCCTTGCTACCAGGGAATATCTCTTGCATTGCACAGAAATTTGGTTACTTTGGATCGCACAATAAGATCTTCCATACCAAGATCAGACATACCAATTAGAGAAAGAGTGAGACCAAGTAATTTTGCGACAAACTCAGTAGTGATTTCAACATTCATCTCCCTAACCGTGACTATGATTGATGGAGGCTCAAGGACAGGGGAATGAAAATAAGTGAGGAAATGATAGGTCCTTTCATCATGACATGGTCCTCCGAAATCCAAAATGGGTGACAATCAACCACAGATAAGAGGGATTCTAGATCAAAACGACGAATACATTCCCTGTCTACTTGGCGTTCATACACAAGCCTCCTCCCCAAGTACTTTTCCAAAATATTGGCGAGAGGTGGAGGAATGTTAGCGGCTGGAGGAGGAGCATGTGCAGCAGCTGTGGCCTCGCTACAGGCTGACTGCCTAGCCGGGGTTCCACAGCGGTGAGCTGGCGACTCAACAGCTTTAGCTCTATCCCGCTGGGCCAGAGACTTCTATCGAGTAGGTTGTGAGGGTTCTACAATGATTGGAGCTTGTCCCTTATCTTTAGACATGGATTGGGATTGGAATCACTAATTTGTGACGAAAAACAATGTGAAGATACCAAATGGCCAATTGGAATGCAGACTTAGAAGAAGGGAAAAACTTAAATCAACAACCTTAGAAAGCCTCAATCAAAGGATGAATACCTTGAGTGAAAGAGTGAAAAATGCTTAGGTGACTTTGGATTTTGGATGAAAGCCACTCCTTCTTCGTTAATGGTGGTAGAGAGCCCTTGGGAAGAAAAATTCCCCAAAAACAGAAGTGAAAACAAAAATTCCCGCTTGCCTAACTTTTATCAGGCAGGATTTGTCGATATCATCGATTTAGTTTCGATGGTATCGAATGCCCTTTGATGTTGTCATCGAGGAGGTGTTTGATGACAGATCTTCAAGCGCGATGCTTCTAATTCTGAAGGATCGTCGATTATATCAACATATTATCGATATCATCAATGAGTCATTCAATTCATCGACTGACTTATCGAAGGAAGGATATGATATTGATCTGAGTACTTAGATAGTCTATCATATATGCATATTATAAAATATGATCATATCAACTTGTATACATAGCAAAATTTGTACAAAATGTTGTGATAAACATTTCCAGTGTTTATATTTAAAAAGAATTTTTAAGGAATATTATCCTTAGATATATCATGATAATCACAAAAATACATCATTTCACACACATATGTCCAAGGCTTAGATGTTGTAGCCTGGTCTCATTATTTGTGCTCCCATACTTTTAGGCATAAGGATCATCCTTCATGTTGCCTCTAATGATATAGCATTAATCATTAGTGTGAAGACCTTTCATAATTAATTTTCTTGATAGGTCCAAGATCTTGCACTCTTGTGTGAAGAATGTTACCACATGCTTGTTGTCACATATTTGAGAAATGCTTAGAAGGTTGCGTGTCAGACCTTCTACACAAAAAGCATTCTCATTTTTTAGCATCTCTAATCCAACAATAGTTCCATATCCTAGTACCTTAACGGTGTTTCCATCACCAAAGGTGACCTTCCCTTCATCAAGATTTGAATAGTTGGAGAGGAGTTTTGTCACCCGTGACATGTCTTGAGCACCTGCTATCCAAGTACCACTTAGTATTATTGCCTGTTTTTGGACTTGAGTGAGTTACTAGGCAATTTTTCTTTTCTTTTACTAATCATTTTGTGCCAAATTTACCTGAAGGTGTTGTTTTTACTCTGCTTTGAACTTGTTTGGGTATGTTGGGTAGCTGAATCACTTTTCCTTGTTTCATTAATTCATTTGTTTTCTGATTCAGTTAAGCTACCTCACTTAGTAGCTCCTCCATATTCTTAGTCATTTCATGTGGAGACAGAAGTGTCTTACCTCTTATCATGTACTTTGGTAAGTTCTTGACAGTTTATATCATTTTTTCGGTTAATTTGTATTTTCCTGTAAGGTTCAAATCGGAATTGGACTGAGTTCTCCCAGTAGTGAGGCATTCAAACTTATAATGACCTACATCTCCACATGAATGACAAATAGGAGTGCCCCTTATATTGCTTCCTGATGCAGCAATTTTCTTAGGAACTATACCAGTGGGACTTGGTTTGAAATTTTCATATCCTAATCCTCTCTTGTCTTTTTGTGGTCTCCTCATCCTTAAAAGTCTTTCTAATTTTTCACTACTTTGGGAGAATTTGTAACTAAGTTCAACAGTCTTTTTAGACTTTTTTGCATTAAAGATAAGTGTGTGACTTTCATTTGTTAAGATACATGTTTCATCCTTCAATAGCTCATTCTGTTTGTTCAGTTTTTCAGACTCGGATTTTTGATATGAATAGATTCTTTCTAGCCTATCATTTTCTAAGTGGTATTGCTGAAGATTATTAATCAAGTGTGTATTGATTTCTGAAGTTTTATCTACATCCATTTCCAACAATTTATTTTTATTTTCATTTATCCCAAGCCTTTTAAGGACATTGATGCTATGTATGTAGAGTTGATTATAGGCATCCTGTAAATTATCCTTTTCTTCCTCTTCTTCTTCTTTCTCCTCATCTGATGGAAGTGTCCCTTCGACTTGCAGTTCATCAATTTCCTCGGTTATCAATGGAATGTTTGTGGGTGTGGAGGCCATGAGTATTTTCAGAGATTTCTGGTCTCCATCACTCTTTGAATCACTAAAATCAAAGTTTGATTCTTCAGTGTCATCCCAAGTGGCTGTCATGGCCTTTCCCTTAGTCTTCTTGGTGGGACATTCAATGGACAAGTGTCCAAACTTCCTGCAGTTGTAACACTGAGGCTCTCTGTAAGTGCTATAGTTTATAGCCCCTTTTTGTTGTCAAATTTGTGGTGCCAAAGACAATGTTATGAAGCTTGCATTTGTAAAGAAAAATGCTCTACTCAAGATCAGCTTTGATTGACAAGCACAGTTCACAAGTAAAGATCTCAAGAAGCTTTCAAGTTCAACCTCAAGATCTCAAGAAGCTTTCAAGTTTGAGCTACATCAAGACTTCAAGCTTCATTACTTTCAAAGGTCACTCATCTCTAAGTTTCAATGTCCTTTCTTCACTATTGAGGTATGACTGACATTAGGTTGACCTTTAAAGTAGGCCATTCTGGATACATAATTCATATGTTTTATATATGTGAGTAAGCTGTTCTAAGACTACTCCTGGACCTTGTTCGACTAGTCCTAGCACTGCTTAGACCTGTCTAAGAATTTTCTAGATCAGTCATAAGTTTGTTACAAAATTTAGATATTTTCTGTTAGGTTTCGACTAGTCTTAGGGACTACTCGACTAGTCGTATGAATAGTGTCGACTGTTTTTTTGACCAGTTGTAGTCCTACGACTCAATGTATAGCGTTAAAATTTGGCTAGCTTCGACTAGTCGTGTGTAACCTACGACCAGTTGAAGAAGACCTACGACCAGTCGTAGATCACCTACTACCAGTCGTGAAACCGCCAGATCTTATCGCGCCCGAATTTTCAAATGTCTATATCTTTAAACCAGTCGAAGACGTGATTTGTTCACCTATAAATAGAGCACGAATCTCAGAATTAAATATGATTTTCAAGATAATTTAATTCAGCCTTCTAAGAGATAAGTCTGTGCTCCATTTTAAGCTAAGTGTGCATATTTAATATTCTCTTTCTTTAGCTTTTCTTATTTGATTTTGTTTCTATATTCCAATCTTATTTGAAAAGAGGAATTACTGTATTCCGTCTTCTTGGAATCAAAATCAAATAGAGCTACGCCCAATTTGGTTTAATTTAAAATCTATTAGAACCTATAACTATTATAAAGTGAGTATTGAACATTGAATTTTGACATTCAAATCTCTACTCCAACTTGGTTCTTCTGGGCTGCTACAACGAAGGAGAAATTTAGGTATTTTATGTTTGTGTAATTTACTTTCATTTGGTTTTTTTATGAGACTTGCCAGAAAAATCTCATTGTATTGGTTATCTGAGGAGAGCCAGGAAAACTCAGAAGAGGGGTTTTTTAATTGTGTAAGCCCACAGAGAAAAACACAATTGTGAAGGTTTTAGGTGAACCTGGAAAACCTATCTTTGATAGTGAACGCTGATATCCCCTGTGTGAGGATATTAGGAGTGGAGTAGCGCTGTGTGGCTGTTGTTGAACAGTTGGTGTACACACAGGCGAACCACTATAACTCTTTTGTCTTGTGGTTTGAATGCTTGCTTAAGTTTTATATTTCTTTTCATTCAAATTTGTGGAATGTATGTGTAGATGTGAATGTTGTAAAATTTATATTTCAAGCACAGTGGAAATGTTGTAATAATTTAGTTTTAAATTCCTGCAATTTATTTCAATTCCACTCTATTTATTTAGTCCTCTCCAGTTTGAGTTTTTGATACAAAGGACGTTCTAGAAATAAGGTTGTCCTCTCATAAACCCTTGGTTTTTATGGTGTAAGGTTGTCCTTAGAACTGAATTTGTATTAACCTCTCAATACTTGTTTAGTGAGGTTGCTTTTATTTCAGCATTGTGATTTGATTTAGTTTATTTGGCTATCTATCTTTCTTTATTCCACTGTTAAAGTTTTATTTTGGCATCGTCCTATTCACTCCCCCCTCTAGGACATATAGCTAGGCCATTTCACTCTCTGGACTTTTTAGAAGATTTGCCTATATAGTGTTTGTTGTCCAAATGTTTGCCTTTGTATGGCCGGCCACAGTTTTTGTTGAAAAACTTTTTGAACCGTTGAGACAAGAGGGTCACTTCCTCATCTTCATTTTCTCTCTCTCACTCTCCTCCTCATTAGTGATGGAGTGTTTTGCAACCTTGAGGGCATTGCTTTTGGATTTGGGAGTTGGTTTGAAGTGAAGTTCGAATGTTTGTAGGGAACCTACTAGATCTTCTACTTTCATTTCGTCCATATTCCTACATTCTTCAATGGTAGTTACTTTTGAGTTGAAACATTCTGGTAGGGATCTTAGAATCTTCCTGTAGATTTTTGGGACTGGAACTTTCTCTCCTAATCCACCAATGGAATTATAGATGATGTTTAGGTTTGTAAAGAATTCCATGAAGGTCTCATGCTCCTCCATTCTGAGATGTTTAAACTGTGATGTTAGGAGCTGCAGCTTGGATCTTTTCATTGTGTTGGTTCTCTCATGAGTTGTTTCCAACAAATCCCATGCTTCTTTAGAAGTACCACACATGCTGATTTGATTAACGACTTCTTAGGACACAGTACAGTAAATGGCATTCATTGCTTTCACTTCAGCAGTCCGTTTCTCTTTGTCATATGTAGTCCACATCTCTTTGGATTTAGGTTTGGAGACAATTGTGAAAGTTTCAAGTACCACTTGATCGGTTGGGGGCAAATATCCATTTTCAACATGTCCCAAACATCTTGATCCAAAGATCTCATAAAGTAATGCATCTTAGCCTTCTAGTAAGCATAATTTGAACCATAAAATACAAGAGGCCTAGTTACAGATGGGCCCTCTCCTTTGGCCATGATTCCAACTTCAGTCAAGATCACTCTCTAGGCGGTGAAGCCCTTAAGAGAGACTGGCTCTGATACCAATTGAAATTGTGGTGATGACAGCTCTAGTAGAGGTAGGAATAGGTCAAAGTGTCCTAGAGGGGGGTGAATAGGACTTTATAAAATTTTATAACAATTTAAAACCCCATTAACATAATCTTAATCTAATATGAAACTATCAAGATATCTTCAATTTAACTCTAGTGGCTTCCAAGCCAAATAGAGGATCCAATCACCAAACTATTCAATATTAAGCATGATACAACAAATAATCTAGGATGGATGAGAAGTGTGAATGTATGTGAGATGTGATTCAAATCAAAGCATTCATATTTTCAGGCTTGCATGTAAAAGATTAACATAAAAAAGGATCAAGCAAGAATCAATCCCAAACACAATCGTTTTATAATGGTTCGGCTATGTGCCTTCTCCACTCCTGACGGACGTACTCATCCCATGAGTGTACCGGATTTCACTAACAGATGTTTTAAATTAGGTTCACCTTAAACCATTACAACCTACACAAGGTTGACTCTAGGACCTACACAAGGTACCTAAGACGTGCCTACACAAGACACAAGTTTACGTCCTACACAAGAGCAAAGGTCAACACGAAGCACCTAAGTTTTATGCCCTATACAAGAGCAAAGGATCCACACAAGAAACCTCCATTTTATGCCACAGGGGCCAAGAATTCACACAAGGAACCTCTGTTTTAGGCCACACAGGCTAAGGATCCACACTCAAAACCTAGAGTTTATGCCCTACACAAGAGCAAGGGTTAATACACAACACTCATATGTACTCTCTCGTCGAAGGCCTCGTATGAGGACTTGAAAGGGGTGAGAAGCACTTGTGACCCAAACCTACACAAGGAATGATCGATAGAGTCTCTGGATTCTAATGACTTACAGATAAGTAGATGAGCCCCGTTAAGCACAGTGATGAAGATCTCCTCCTCAATGATGAGGATTCTTCAGTTCCCTTGATCCGCAACACTTGATGATGTTTTAATAAAGGTGATGGGTTGGGTCAAGGTTATGTTGGAATCCTACTATAATAAATGTTTTCTTATTCTAGAGAATGAGTGATTCCAAGCAGTCAAGCATTCAAGGTATCCCAGCTCAATGATTTTCCATTAAGATAATAGCTTGATGATCCTTGAATGGAAAAGTTCATTCCTCAATCCACTCTATTGAATATCAATGATGAGGGTGGATTGAAGGATGAACTTTCATGAGAAAATGAGCTTAGGGTAGGTAATATGCAAAACTCTCTCAAAGCTCTCTCTATTTTTCTCTATCTCGCAACCAAGAGCAAGCTTTCTATATATAGGCAAAAAGTCCCAATGGTAATAAATATGTCAAAGTCTGACTGAGTTTGATCTCATTGAGCTTAACTCGATGTCATCGAACATATACTTTCGATGCCATCGAATTAGGGTTCGATGATGCGAACTCAGCTGAAGCACATACCCGAAACTTTTTGACTGAAGATCGATGTTGTCGAATTTTGAATTTCAATCTCATCAACAGTGGTTTGATATAATGATCTTTTCAAGGAATATTTTGAGAAAGCTTGCTGGACACTATTTGACCCAATTTGATGATATCGATCCCATATCAATTTCATCAATTTTTGAATTACGATCATATTGAGACAATATCAATTCCTAGATCATTCACATAAGATTTTCCTTTTTAAGTTTGCTGGAACAGTTTTGTCCCGATTCGCTCGCATCGAGTCTATATTGATATTATTGTGATTTGAATTCCGATGAAATTGATGTAGGTTTTGATTCCTCAAACATTTAGATGTTTTTCTTTCAAAAACTCATTGGACACATCTTGTCCCATTTCGATGTCATCGATATCGTGTCGATATTTTCGAGATTTGAATTTCGATGATATTGATTGTCTTTCAATTTCTCGAGCAATATCAAGAATATTTTCTAAGCCTTTGCTGGATAGAACTCTGAGACTTTCGATATCATCGATATTTGAAATTCAATGATATCGAAGGTACTTTCGATTTATTGAATAATTTGTCCAAAATACTTTGTGGTTGCTAGACATAAAGAGGACTCAATTCAATGTTATCGAGACCAGTTCGATCCATCGAGACTAAGTGTTTGATTATATCGACCAAGAATCGATGATATCGAACTTGGCTGAAAACTTAGAGAATTTTCCATCTTGAAACCAGGTTTTCAGACTTTTAACCCCTATCTTGTTTTAAGCTTTTTAAGGAGTTATATAACTAGGTGTTTTGGTACATGGGATGTGAGGCTAAGTTTACCTGTGATGAACTCTGAACACACATCCGGTTGAGGCAATGTCTTGAATAATCTTCATATGGGGCCCACTTGACTCATCGACTCAACACTCATGCTAATTGACAAACCAGGGCACTTTTATGGGTTGTTGACACACTGAACCACTATAATTATTGGTGTTGTGGTGAATGCTTTTATTACTTTTGTGGTGAATAGTTGTAATTTTTTTATGCTAAAGTGATGAATATTTGTAATAGATAGTTTTATTTACTCTTGCTTAGTTTCGAATTTTGATTTTTTTCACATTCATGAAATAAGGTTGTCCTGCCTAGACTTACTTCGATGAAGGTTGTCCTATAAATCAGTTTGAATCAGCATTTAAATACTAGTGCAATTGAGATTTCTGATTTGTTTACTTATTCAATACTTTATTCGATTATTTGACATAGTCCTATTCACCCCCCTACTAGGACTTCTTAAGCTCGCCTTTTCAAGTGGTATTAGAGCTAAGTTACTCTTTTTTTATTATTATTAATTTCCTTGAGTTAAAGATCTAGAGCTTTATTATGTCAAATTTTGATAGTTTATCTATTACCATGCCATCACCTTTTGATGGCTCTAATTATTCATACCAGAAGGCCAGAATGAGAATTTTCTAAAATCATTAGATGAAAGTGTATGGCAAGCCACTGTGACTAAATGGAAACCTCCTATAACTGAAGAATTAGGCAATGATGGAACTAAATCTATGAGAGAAACTATATTCTATTTATGGACTGCAGCTCAAAAAAGTGAAAGCAGTGCTAATGCTAAAGCCTTAAATGTCATAACTTGCCATCTATCGCCTAATGAATTCAAAAGAATTATTTCATGCGATACAGCTAAGAAAGCATGAGATATTCAAGAAATCACACATGAAGGAACTTCTATAGTGAAGAAATCAAAAGTTCAAGTCCTCACTACCAAATTTGAGGAAATCCGTATGGAAGAAAATAAAACTTTCATGGACTTATATATGGAATTAAATGACATAGTAAATTTCAAGTGGGATTTAGGAGATGGAATCCTAGAAAGCAAGGTTTGCGCAAAAATATTGCGATCTCTTCCTGAGATATTTAATTCTAAAGTTACTGCCATTCAGGAATTGAGATATACTAATCTTATAAAGGTTGAAGAGTTAGTTGACTCTTTACAAACATATGAGTTGAATTTTAAAGCTCCTAAAGCTAAGTCTATTGCTCTTAAATCTTCTAAATCTATTTAAAAATAAAATAGTTCTAATTATGATAATGAAAATGAAGATGATATAACAATGTTAGCTATTTCAAAATTAAGAAAAAATCATATTTTTAAAAATCAACTGATAAAAGAAAAGGAAAATATAATTCTTGAAAATCTAAAACAAAGGACATCAATGTTTCAATTGTCATAAATATGGGCATTTGACCAATAAATGTCCTAAAAATGATAGGTAAAAAAGAAATGACATGATAGCTACTTGGGATGAATCATCTAACTCGGAAAGCACTTCTGATTCTGATGAATCAGAACAAAAAAATGCAAATGCAAATGATGTAAAAGCTCTTATGACTATAGCTAGAGTCACTTCCTCAGATAGTTGTAATATATCTAACTATGAAAATCTCAAGAGTGACCCTAAAAATGAAAATGAAGACGACCTTCAAGATACGTACAATGCCCTGTATAGAGAAAGTTGTAAAATTATTGTTAAATTAAAATTTTAAAAAGAGAAATATGCTAAACTAAAAGAAGAACTTGAAAACACAGTTTTTTTTTTTTTAAAAAAAATCTCAATTTTCAGATTGTCTTGAAAAAATAAAATTAGATTTAAGTTTTAAATCTTCTGAATTGCAAAATTTCAAAATTGAAAATGAGAAGCTAAACTCGAAGTTTCTTCCCTTCTGAGTTCTAAGGATACTTGGAAATATGCCCAAGGTGACCAAAAACTAGAAAAATTGTTAACCTCATTTAGAAAATGTGGTGACAAGTTTGATCTGGGTAATATTAAAGGTAATTCTTCGAAATCCAAGGATTCTTCTCCTATTTTTGTAAAAGGAGAATCCTTGAACTCTAAAGGTAAGACTTTAAGAGATTTTAATCATAATGATTTTAAAAACTCAAAACCTTTTCAAGTTCCTAAAAATAATAATACCATCAGGTATAAACATCAAAAGTATAATAAATCTCCCTTGGCTAAAAAATTTATTGACCTGCTTAAAGAACTACTAAAATCCAACTTAAATGTATATGGAGTTTGTAAGTGCTATATTGTATAAATCACACCTTTATTTGTCAAATTTTGTTTAGACAAAACAACTTATGATGTAAGCCTTCTAATGTGGATCAAGATAGAAAGTTCAAGACTCTACTAAAGTTCGAGTCAAGTAAAGGATCAAGATGGACAGTTCACGACTCTACTGAAGTTTAAGATCAAGATGGAAAGTTCAAACTCTACTAAGTTCAAGATGATTGAGTTCAAGTTCTACTAAAGTTCTAGTAGAAGATCAAGCTCCATCTTCAACTTCAAGCTCTATTGAAGATTCAAGTAGAAGAACAAGTTCCATGAAGTTCAAGCTACTACAAAGTTCAGTCATATCAGGTATAACAAACCCTAGAAAGACCTTAGGCTTATGTAATTTCAAAACATAACTTAAATGGGTTTTTATGTTTATTTTAGGCTAAAGTTCGACTAGTCTAAGCTAAGGCTCGACTAGTCTAAGCTGTGGTTCGACTAGTCTAAGCATTTTTCAACCAGTCCTAATTTAAACTCAAGAAAAATGGATTTTTCCGTTACTTCTTCGACCAGTCGAGCAGACTGCTCGACCAGTCAAAGATGGGCCATCGACTAGTCGAGGGTTGCTCACTCGAAGTCCAGCGACTGAATCAGTTCAAATTTTAGGCACCCTCGACCAGTTAAAGCCCTTGCTCGACTAGTCGAACAGGGCCCTCGACCAATCAAGTAGGGCATTCGACTAGTCGAAGATCTGTTTTATCTTACTGTGCTCAAATTTAAAAATTTGTTGAAATGAAATCCGGTTCTTAGACGAGTTGAAGACTGTCTTAGACAAGTCGAAGCAACAACTTTTTTGCCTATAAATAGAAGCATTCTCTCAATCTGAAATTAACAATTCAAGTCTATTAAATCGTTCTACAAGAGAGAGAGAGAGAGAGAGAGAGAGAGAGAGGTCCCCATTATTGTCAAGCTATTACAGTATTTATAAATTTTTAATAGCTTTTTTGTTTTAATTTCTTGATCTCCTATTTTCTAAATATTATTTTATAAAGAGAGTAAATACTCTTCTTTGAGATCTTAAAGAATTTAAATAAGTAGCCTTTAGTTTGAATTTAATTAAAATCAATCTAGAACCTTGAACCCTTGTCTATATGACTGAACATTGAACAATCTACTATAAGAGAAGCGGTTCTATGGCTACATCGACTGTTACATCTTTAAAGGAGAAGATAAGTATTCTTTACTTTTATAGTTTGGTTTTATTAAGATAGCTAGAAAATCATATTTGTTGGTTTTTCTAAAATAGCCAGAAAATTCTCAGAGAATGTTTTTTTTTTTTTTTTTTTTTTTTTTTTTTTTTTTAATTTATGATAGCCCTTTAAAATTACAATTGTATTAGGTTTTAAAGTGACCTTGAAAAAACCTTATTTATAGTGAAAGCCAATATCACGTGGATAGCAATTATTGGGAGTGGAGTAGGTATGGCTGTTTGAGAATAGTTGTTATACACACTGAACCACTATAACTCTTGGTGTTGTGGTAAATGTTTACTTTTTGCATTTGTGAAGAATGTTTGTAACTTCATTTATGCAAAAGTGGTGAATGTTTGTAATTAGATAGCTTTATTTTCTCTCGCTTGGTTTGAGATCTTAATTCTTACAAACGTTCGTGAAACAAAGTTGTCCTACCTAAACTTGGTTTGGGTGTAGGTTGTCATACGAATTACATTGAATAAATTTTTCAGTACTAATGCGATTGAGATTTCTGATTTATTTAAAATTTCAGCACTTTAATTTTTATTTGGCACCCCCCCTAGGACTTCTTAAGCTCGCCTTTTCAGAGTATAGAAAAAGGAGAAATCCTAACTCCTAAATGCAGCAAAATTCAAGAGTCACTCCTAAACCTAGAACCGCTATGAAATGATTTTCAAAGGTTAAGTGTCTTATTGTCCACACAACTTTCAAAGCTATTAGCCACTCAAGATGGGACTTGGATAATGGATGCTCAAGACATATGATAGGTGACAAGGGGATATTCACGAATATCAAAGAAGTAAATGGCGGCTCAGTTACTTTCGGTGATGGAAGCAATGACAAAATAATAGGCCAAGGTACTGTACAACTTCCTAACCTACCTCCCTTTGAAAATGTGCTTTATGTTGAAGGTTTAAAACATAACCTCTTAAGCATATCTCAAATCTGTGATAACAAACACAGTGTGAAATTTTTTAATCATGGATGTGAGTTAATAAATGAGAAGGGTAATGTAATATTAAAAGGTCGCAGGAGCTCTGAAAATTGCTATATTATCGATAACTCTTGCTCATCTAACCATTCATGTTACATGGTTCAAACAGACGAGACTGAACTTTGGCATAAATGTCTTGGACATGTGAACAATAAAGATTTGTATAAGCCGAGCAAAAGAGATCACTTATATGGCTTACCCAAGCTGAAAAAGATTTTTAAAAAAGTATGTAGCTCATGTCAAATTGGTAAACAATCAGGACTAGTCACAAGAAAGTAAACTCCTTAGCTATAGCCAAACCACTAGAACTAATTGTAGATGCCTCACCCAGGCTAGCAACTTGATAAGGCATGGATGACCCTCAGGAGCTAAACCAAAACCTCAACCGCAGTCGTTCCCCAAACTTGGTCCAAACCCTAACCAAACCTGAACCATTACGTTATTATAAACCCTAATTCAAGCCAGCATCCAAACCAGAGCGTGCCCAAAACTCTATCCATTTTCCAGACATTTTGAGCCAAACATCCGAAAAAAGGCTTCAGGCTGATCTCATGGCATGAAATAAGCCCACCAACCCAAACCACGAAAGCAACCACATCCGAGTAGTAGTCTGA
Source organism: Magnolia sinica (assembly GCF_029962835.1). Lineage (NCBI taxonomy): Eukaryota > Viridiplantae > Streptophyta > Magnoliopsida > Magnoliales > Magnoliaceae > Magnolia > Magnolia sinica. The sequence goes on from NC_080582.1 coordinate 57,322,230, forward strand.
CTATCGCCGACAGTAATCCGATTACCATCCTCTCTCAACAGGTGTCTCCACTGAGCACACAGTCGTCTCCCCTCTAAAAGTCAACTCTCTTACAGAATTATCCCTAAGTTTTCACTCTATTTACCATCTTACAAAACCCAAAGAGCCTATAAAAGCATGCCACGTGGCATTACCCTTCCCTCAACCGATCACAAGTTACCAGATCAGCATTTACCCTCTATAAACCTTAGAATTACCAAAATGTCATCCCAAAATATTATAAATAGCCTTCACTTCTCTTCATTTCACACAATAACACAATTACCAATCCACCAAGAGAGAGAGAGAGAGAGAGAAAGAGTGAGAGGGAGTGCTTGAATTCTCAAGCTCCCATATTTAGCTCCATTCTAACCTCATCCAACCATCTCTTTAGCCTCCCAATCTCACCTGGGCAATAATTCCCAACCAGGGTGCATCCAAAAATCCAAGTCATTTCAAGTGTAAGCCAAAGATCATGCAATCATCATTAGCATTCATATTTCATAGCACATTATTACTTCCATTCTTAACCCCCCCTACTCTTCTAGATTACCATTGAATGTATGCTCTGTGACTTGCCAGAACTCTTGAACTTATCACATCAGAAACTCATGGTAGCCTAGTCCATTTTTAATAATATTTATCATTATCATATCTGCTTAAAACTCATCTAGACATTCCCCGGATGTATGCTCTAAGGCTTTCCGGAATTTCAGATCTTGTCATATCAGAAATTCGGGTCTGGCTAGTCCTATTTCAATATTATCAACATATCTATTTAGATTGTTTTACCATACAAAGTAGAGACCGTACATCTGTATAGGCAGAGAGGGTGCCTAACACCTTCCCTCTCTGTAACTGAGGTCCCTTACCCAGAATCTCAAACCACAGATTAGGAGTCTACTTAAGGTAAGAGGTTCCTCAGATTCTCTGGCCTTGCATATTCTACGGGTTCTAGCCGATTGCGAGATTTTGAATCAAGTGGCTAGTGGCGACTCCAGGACTATCACATCACAATCCAAATCAACCCGATCACTCCCCTGTCATTCACCAAACCTTCCGAAACCCATCATGGGCGCTGAAATCCCAACGTTCACAGAATGACAACTCCACTGGGGACTGCTAGAGCACACTAGCTAAGACTTGACTCAAAATGTGTGGTACTCCAATCTTAAGGGGTATTCTTCAAACATTTGCATCCATAAAATAAAAAAAATCAATCTTTGGCTTACACTTGTTTAAGCATCAATTCCAGCTACGACTACCTAATCTCGTACAACAATGACTAGCTAAGAAGAAGACCCAGCAGCCTTGCCAGCTCCTGAAGTACTGCGCCAATACCAGCATCGGCACCTCCAGTGAATCCCGCAGATTCACTAGCTATTGCGACCATGAACGAGATGACTCAAAATCTCAAGGTAATGGAGGAACTACTAGTGCTCCTGGTACCAAGAATCATACCAATCATATAGGCACCACAGCCTACTGCTTAAAATAGTTCAATCCCATAACTTCCTCTCGCCTTCTCCCTCCACCAGTAAATCTCATTTTATCTTTCCCTACTGAATTAACATAAGATTAATATCATCCTCTCACAAACGGGAACAACCTTCCCACACATATTCCAGCACATCTTCCAGTACATTTTTCAGTACATCTCCTCGAAAATGGGAATCCCAATCAAATCACAACACAAGCTCCCCTTAACGAGAGTCACAGATAAGAGTTGGCAGATGCCCACGAAGGGGGCCAATTTTGAGTCCAACATACTCCCCCTAACAGGCGTCACAATCAGGATCTGACAGATACCCCAAGCAGGAGCCATATTCAAACATCACACTCTCCCCCAAAAGGGAGCGGAGTTCAATTCCAACTACCTCTAGCAACCGGGAGTCCATCTTCTTTTCAACAACCCCCCATCCATAGAAATCATAGGGTCGATGAAATGGACCCTTATAATGAAGAAGCAACCCAAGCTATGTAGTAAGGGGTAAGATACCCTCAAGCAAACCAATCAAAAATCGAGGAGCTATGAAAACAGCTCTAGCCAATGCAAAATCAGCTACAAAGGCGGCAAGGAGTGAATCATCCATCCACCAAGTTTAGGGATTTATGTCCCTTTTTGGATGCTAGGGTACCTCAAAACTTTGAGGTGCTAAAGTTCAAGAGATATGATGGTAGTGAGTGCCCTACAATACATTTAAAAGCCTTTTGTGGGGAGCTCAATGTGATCTCAGGGAATGATGGAGCACTGATACGGCTCTTCCAGAAATCCCTTAAGGGTGATGCTTTGGATTGGTATACGTCACTCAATATCCATCAGATTTGGACCTGGGAAAGACTTTCCCAAGTCTTTATTGATCGATTCTCTTACAATTTGAACATGGCTAGGAGAAGAGCAGATTTGGCTACCTTAAGACAAAAAGTTAACGAATCATTGTCCGCATATGTGGGATGTTGGCGAGCCATGGCCGCCAGGATGAGGAATCCCATCATTGATGAAGAGAAAATTTCCATGATGGTCCATTCAGCGAATCTGAACATCTTCGGATACCTGATTTTATACTCCTATGTAAACTTCTCCCAGCTCATCTGGGCTGGAGAACAGGTACAGGCCGGGATAAGGGCTGGAACCATCTCCCCATGGCCACATCAGGCCTCCTCAATCAAAAGAAATAAAATCAAGGGAAAACCCTGTAACACCCCACCCGCGGACACAATATTGTCCGCTTCGCCCACAGGGCTCACGACTTTATTTTCGGGGTTGCCCCCAAAACGTGTTATTCCAATTAAAGTCCAATATTGTCTACTTTAGGCCCCGACCGATTGGAGTGCTATTTTCGAAGGGGGTCCGGATCAAACGGCTCACCCCAACCCATGCTCGAACCATAGCCCGGATGAACCCTCACGGCTTTGTTTCTGCTCAGCGGAAGCATAAGGCCACACACCCATGGAACACGTTGTATCCTTAAGTTGAGAACCCCACATATAGCTAGGTCGATCGAGCACTCCCTTTCTGATGTGGGACGAGTGTGCTACCCCTAACCAGCTAGAGTGCTATTTTCGAAGCCCGACTGATCCACATAGGGACCCAAATGATAACCCACGCTCAGACTATAGCTCGGCTAGGTAGGCACCCACCCTCCCTTGGGAGACAGAGCACCCTCGCTCTGATACCATTAAATTATCATTATTTATGTTGCATAAGTGATGCGTTGGAACTCGGTAGACTCTCGATTTTTGGGGCGTTACAAACCCATTGAGTATGGGAATGGAAACAACACTGCTCCTGGGCAACGTACCACATAAGTAAATAATATCGTGGCAGCCACTTATGGCAATCAAAATGCTCCGTAACAAGAGCAGCATCAAAACCGACAATACCAACCACAACAAACTCAACAGGAATACTAGGCACAAACGCCTCAACAGCAGCAACAACAACCCAAGGGGAATGCACAATACTCATACCAGAACAAGCAAGCACTACATTAACACAAACATACAGTCAAATCATGACAAAGTTGGTGCAAAAATAAATTTTCACACCACTCCAACCTCGGCCTCCACCAAATCCCTTACCGCCTAGTTATAATGAAAATGAGTACTATGCATATCACCAATCTCGAGGCCATCCAACGAACCACTGCTTCGCTTTGAAACACGCGGTCTAAGATTTGATTGAGAGCCAAAAGATTAGGATCACTTATCAGGCCAATGCCATGGCTTAAGCCATTATTCTCCAAAATCCTTTACCATCACACCAAGCAGGGCCCAGTTCATCGGGCACCTTTACCATTAACAACATCGAGGAAGGGCCTCCTTCATACTCCTTTCCTCACCAATCCATACATGCAATCATGCCCGACACAACAAATTGGTCATGGGGGTATCGACAGACACCCCCGCCTGAACCACAGATACTTTTGGAGGTTGCACCAGCAACAAAGCCTCTCATCCTCCAAGGGGCACCCCCAACATCAATTTCACGCATCCGAGCTAAAAAAGGTCAAACTCTGAACCTCTTATCTTGCAGGGAGGACCCCTAGACCTTGCTCCATTGGTCTTGTAAGGGACACCCCTTGCCCTTGAACAATCCCCTAGCTTTTTCCTCTTGCCCCATCAATTGGCACATGCCCGAAGGATCCCTCTCCCACAAAACATACCCCAAAGAGGAGAGGAGAGTCTTATTCTTGAACAATCAAAACCCCAAGAAAATCTAGTTGTCTTCTAAGGAAAAACATCATGTCCATCGCATACCATACCAAAATCAACAACCCCACCCCTGTCTCAAGATCAAGTATTCTTAGAAGGAAGATCAGTTCCTTCCTATAATACGAAAGCAGTCCCATGGCATTACCCTGAATGCGCCGAAGTCGGTAACATGAACCCTAATGGTAGGTGCTTCCGGAGAGACAATCAAAATAGGAATAAAACCCAAGGAGCTTTATCACGAATGACCAACAATACTGAAGTTGCCTACGATGTAGTAGCCCAGCTTAAAACCATTCTTGCACAAATTTTCATTTGGGAATTGTTGTGCACATCAAGGTCACACCGAGAAATATTTGCAAAGACCTTGAACGATGCACACATCTCTCCAGACGTACCACCCGAAATGATTGTGCACATGATAGGACAGCTCCTTGCACCACAAGCAATCACATTCACTGATGATGAGCTACCACTAGAAGGCCGCAAGTATGGGCGTTCGCTCAACATAGCTGTCTGTTACATGGATCTCAATGTCCCCCTGGTCCTCATTGATAACGGATCAAGCCTGAATGTCTGCCCCATGAGAACTGCTAACCGTCTTGGGATCGAACCATCCTCCTTCAGACCCAGTAATATGAGTGTAAGAGCCTTTGATAATTCCCAAAGGCAGGTATAGGCAAAGATAGACATAGAGATGCAAATCAAACCAGACGTGTCCGTCATCACTTTTCAGGTCCTTGATATCTCTGCCTCATTTAACCTCTTGCTGGGACGACCCTAGCTCCATGTTGTTGGGGCCATCCCATCCACTCTCCACTAAAGGGTTAAATTTCCTTCTAGGAATAGAATCATTTCTGTACTGGCTGAACCTGAGATCATCCTACAGGTAGCAATCCCTACCCCAAAACTTGATATCCTAGTAATCGATATTCAGCATGCGGAGGCTGATCATCCTACCAGCAGCAATCCCTACCCCAAAACTCGAGTTTGAAATTGTGAAGTCCATCACCAATCCATACCCACTTGCTTTAGAATATGTCATCCCTCCTGCTGAACGTCAAATTCTTAACTACCGTACCAGATTCCATGGAAAAGGTACGATAGTAAGGCAAGCCATGGCGAATGAACAAAGACAGGGACTGAGATATCGACCTTCGCTGGAGGATCAGGCCGCAAAGCCCAAGAAGAGACAACCATTCAAATGCACACTTATCTGATTTGTCAGATCCGGGATAGTTTGTGAGGACATGGTGCCTACCCTTGAAGAACAAATCCAAGGGCTGAAGCTATCTGCAAGTCACAGCTAGGAATCCATCTGGCCACCAATATGATGGGATAAGATTATCAAGACCCCAAAAGAACATCCAATGCAAGGGGCAAAACCACCCGACCCATTAGATGAAGCTAGGGGCAAGGAAGCGGGATCACCCGCAAAAGACCAAGGGCAAGAGGTGCCCTCTATAGGACCAACAAGCAAGGACAGGAGTCACTCATCCCCATCATTAGTCAGGGAGAGAATCTCCTACCAGCCATTCAAAATAGTAAGGGGTAAAAGCAGCCCATTCATTGGACCAAAAAGGGAAGTGGCCTTCTCTTGACTCGACATACATCAAGATCCCATAAGAATGTGGATCAGAGGAGCCAGAAGAGCTCCAACTCTTGAGCGAAGAAACTAGGTTAAACACAGACTCTGGACCCAATCCAGCAGACATCATGGTCATTGGGTCAAATGACCTATCAATGCATTTGGACCAAGCCAATAAAGATCAAGAGGGGGAAGGAACCAAACTGGTCAATGATTCCCCTGACAATCGAATCGACTGGTAAGCCATCCAAGGGTATCAGTCTTTAAAAAAAAGGTCAATGTAAATAGCAATTGGCATCCCGAACCAGGTCAAGATCAGTCATGGTTCGCAACACTATCCTGTTCGGGATCCCTTAGAACAAAAAAATCAAAAAATCCCCAAAATCCAAAAATAATAGATATTCCAGAAATACAAAAAAAAAAAAATCAGAAATTTGTCGAAATCCCAAAAAACCAAAAACTCTTCAAAAATAAAAAAACAAAAGAAAATCTTTCAAAACTCATAAACAACAATGTGCCAAACACACTATTTATATCACCAGAGTTTAAGGTCGACTCATACGAGTTTTGATATAGAGTTAGATTTTGAACTCATGGTTTAGATGAAGCCCAAGATGGGAGAAATGATGACCCGGCTCTCGAACTAGAGGATTCCCTCAAAAAGTTCAAAACAAAGACCAATGTTGTTGCAGACGATTTCGAAATTGTAAACTTGGGATCACCGAAACTCCCTAAAGAAGTGCACATCGGTAAGTCTTTGCCTCCAAAATACAAGCAGAGGATGATGGAATTCTTGAAGCCAAGATTGTCCAACTTGCTTTCTCCTACGAAGACATGCCTGGACTCAACGAAGAACTTATAGTACATCACCTACCAACAAAGCCTGAAATGAAGCCGGTCAAACAAAAACTCTAAAGAATGAAGCCAAAATGGGCCATGAAAGTCTATGATGAAGTCATTAAGCAATACAACGCTGGATTCTTAGTAGTCCTTAACTACCCGGTATGGCTTGCAAGCATCGTACTAGTTCCAAAGAAAGACGGCAAAGTCAGGATTTCCTTCTACCTCACATTGACACACCAGTAGATAAGACAGCGGAGCACAAACTTCTCATTTATGGACGGTTTCTCCGGCTACAATCAAATTAAGATGGCCATGGAAGACTACGAGAAGACATCCTTCATCACACCGTGGGGAACTTTCTCCTATCAGGTTTTGCCGTTCGGGTTGAAGAACGCGGGAGCTACAAATCAGCGAGCCATGAATACCTTGTTCCACGACATGATAAACAAGGAGATAGAAGTCTATGTAGACAACATGATCATCAAATCTCGCACAATCGAAGGACATTTTGACGACATCAAAAAGCTCTTCGATAGGCTCGAAAAGTTCAAGATTCGCTCGTTCCACAAAAATGCATATTCGGTGTAACCGGAGGAAAATTGCTAGGCTTCATCATCGGCAAAGATGGCATTAGGGTGGATGAAACCAAGATAAATGTAATCATCGAAATTCCGTCTCTAAGGACTGAGAAAGAAATTCGGGGCTTCCTCGAGCGAATATAATACATCAATCGATTCATTGCTTAGCTCACACGCATTTGTGAGCCAATATTCAAGCTCCTAAGTAAAAACTCGCAAAAGGAGTGGAATGACGATTGTCAAGCGGCCTTCGACAAGATCAAGAGGTACCTGTTAAAACCTCTAGTGCTGATGCCGTCTACACCAGGTAGGCCATTATTATTATACATCTTTGTCGCAGCAGAAGAGATCGGATGCGTCCTCGGCCAACACAACACTTCAGGAAGGAACAAGAGATCTACTACTTAAGCCGGAGATTCACTGCTTACGAATCCAAGTATTACAGCATAGAGAAAACATGCCTTGCTTTGGTCTGAGCAACACAACAGCTTCGACAATACATGATCGCCTATCCAATCCTTTTACTCGCTCGCATGGACCTATTAAAATACCTGTTTGAAAAGTCGGCATTAATAAGTAGGATTGCAAAATGGTAACTATTACTTTCTGAGTTCGACATCACCTATGTCACTCAAAAGGTAAGCACTAGCCTGCACTTACCAACACACTCTGTCACGCCCCAAACCTGGAAATCAGATTCACAGGAATCACGATTGCCGAGTCCGATGCCGACAGCCTCCGTAGTACCCCATTCTCGGCTCCTAACGTCCATACGCCAGATTCCGATCTTGGGATCCTACAAGGAGGATTTTTTTTTTTTCATTTAACTCATAATAAGCATAACCACAAGATTACCCAATTCACAAAGGCAACATCATCATCACATATCCACTAATATAATCATTTGAGTACAATGCTGAAAGGGAAATACATATATCGAAATCAAAGCTCTAGAAGACAACTGCACGCTCCAAGCTTAACGCTGCTGCAACCTAATAACACCTGCACGCATCTATCGTGCATAAGCTTATAGAAAGCTTAGAGGATGGCGAAAGTGTGTGCACAAGGTAAGTGTCAAGTATACAATACAATGTCATAAATCAGACAATAGAATAAATAAAAATACTGACAAGATACGATATCAGAGTAAGCAGAATTATACCGGTATGCCCATGAGTCATACGATATCAGAGTACGCAATTCAGATCAGCCATATAAATGAGGAGTCGAAGAGAGCCAAATATCAGATACCAAGGGTACAATGCAAGACGTAAATCCTGCTACGTCCGTCTAGGCCATATAAATGCAGAGATATAGTAATCTAAAATGCTAAGTACTGCAGATGCAATGTAATATATGGTGCGAATGTAATGACCATGCTGGAGTGTGAAGTCGGGATGATAGTACGTAGTATCGCAGACTACGGTGTCCACCACAAAGGACTTCTATCCAAACTAGTCTCATACCTAAATTTGGATAGTCAGGCTCAATGTGGTAAACTCTTAATCTCAGGTTAGTCGCGCGCCCAACCGAAATCCTGATCATGCGAAGGTACACGTAACAAATAGTTACGCACCACCAGCCCGAGTGGATAGGGAATGAATGAATGAATGAATATGCAATTCCTGCTCAATAAGTCCACATATCAGTACGGTTACTCTCTGGGATCATCACCGGGGTCTATTACACTCCAAACCAGATTGCCGCCCCATCGGGCGTAATAAGGTGAGTGGAAGAGACCTCACTATCCGCCTGCCAATATCGGGCCCGGCTCGTCGATAGCGGACCCATTCCTCGAGCTGGTCAAACTCAGCCTAGCATTTCCCCCTCCTCTCGAGCAGGTAAGGCCGCACCCCCTTCCAATCGACTACGACACAGTGGGAGACGCGGCCTAATGGTATACGGCCCTCATGCATCCACTCGGTCTAGACGTTGGAGCAACCTCTGGAAGCAAGAGGGTTTAGGGACTTTCACCCAGGGATATCTATAGCACCCCATGTAAAATAAATTTTCGGTGTCCCATCTGGCCATCCACGATATGCCTGTGGAGGCTATGACCCTGATGTCGTGAAGGCGTACAGTAATCATAATGCAAGATGCATGAGTCATACAATCCCGTTATGCATCAATCTTGCACATACCGTGCACTCATGTGAGATAACCTCCACCCATCAGAGAGTCTCATAACAACAGGCTCAATGACATATACAAAGATCAACCACACCTTATAACAAACATGCAGATAATGCGGATGGGTAGATATCATGATGCTATGCTGTCACATACTCATAATTGGTATCAATAACCGGCATCAACAATCGACCTCGACAATGTGGACATTTAACCAACATTGCCCCCGATGAATGATGCTCATAGATCCTAACATATAGTGAACCCATGACCTCACACGAGGGCCAAATATACAACACCATGGGCCTCACTCAAGAGCTTAATACACATCACGATGGGCCTTTCACATGGGCCTAACATACATCACAATGGGCTCCATCGCCTGACCCTCAAATGCATCACAATGAGCCCTATCACATAGACCTCATATACATCATATTAGGCTTAAAACACAAGTCGAATATACATCGCAATGGCCCTCAACTACGAGTCGCATATACACCATATAGGTCTCGACAATCGAGATCAATCGATAATCAGAGTCGAAAAATCGGTCACGTCAATCGACAAATCGGCCACCATAATCGGGATCGATCGATAACCAGAATCGGTAAATCGGTCACGACAATCAGGATCGATCGATAATCAAAATCGGTAAATCGGTCACGACAATTGGGATCGATCGATAATCAGAATCGGCAAATCGGTCACGTCAATCGACAAATCGGCCACGACAATCAGGATCGATCGATAATCAGAATCGGTAAATTGGTCACGACGATCGACAAATCGGCCACGGCAATCGGGATCGATCGATAATCAGAATCGGTAATTCGGTCATGACAATCGGGATCGATCGATAATCAGAGTCGGCAAATCAGTCACGACGATCGACAAATCGGCCACGGCAATCGAGATCGATCGATAATCAGAATCGGTAATTCGGTCATGACAATCGGGATCGATCGATAATCAGAGTCGGCAAAACAGTCACGATAACCGGCTTTGATCGCTAATCGGTCAATCGGACACGACAATCAAAATCGATCGATACACAGAATCGGCAAATCAATCACGATAATCAACCTTGATCGCTAATCGATCAATCGGCCACGACAATCAAAAATCGATTAATACCCAAAATCGGCCAATTGATCACGATATTTGGCCTCGATCGCCAATCGATCAATACTCAAAATCAGCAAATCGGTCACGATATCTGGCCTCAATCGCTAATCAGTCAATCGGCCACGAATATTTAAACTCGATCGATACTCAGAATCGACAAATCGACACCGACAAGAATGACCTAACAAGGCCTAAGGGAAGGTCACAATGAGGACATCTAACCGTCATTGCCTATAAAGGTGGACATTTAACCAACATTGCTCCCAAGGAGTGTCCCATACAAAGGATCCACACACAACGTAACGGCCATACATACCTCGCATTGGGCCTCAACCCTGGGCCTCGAATACATCATAATGGGCCTTGCCCATAGGCCATGAATATGTCATAATGGACCCCGCCTATGGGCCTCAAATTCACAATAGGTGAGCCCTACACATGGGCCTTACATGCATCAAGTGGGCTTCACAATGGGCCGCACTAACGGGCCTTATACACATCAAGTGGGCTACATCATTGGGCCACACTAATGGGCCTTATACACATCAAGTGGGCTACATCATTACAGGTACGTAGCTGGTGTGAGGGTACTCCAGCCAATCCATTTCCCACACGTGCATCAAGGTAAGTCCCACCGTCCAAGGACTGGATGGTGGAGGTACATACATCACGTGGGTCCCACGTCCCATGTGGACTGATGGACAGAGTGGATATAGAATAAATGAATCAAGGTGGGCCACGTTAGATGGCATAGATAAGATACCAAAAATCCAGGTGGGGCCTCATCAGCACCGTCCAGATATGGACAGTGGGGATACAAAATACATACGGCGAGGTGGGCCCCCACCATAACGTCTATTTGCCATCCAATCTGTACATACAGTCACAAAGACGTGGTTAAGGAAAAACAAACATCATTGATCCAAAACTTCTTTACTCCCAAGAAGTGTCGATGGTGGATGATAAATCCCCACTGATTTCTGCAGTGTGGTCCACCTGATGGATGGCTAGATCTATCACACATTTCATGGTGGGTCCCATCCAGATGGACGGCCAGGGTGAAGCAAATATCACAGGCGGGACTCACAGAATTTGCTGACACAAGTACAGCAGCTGTTTGCTGCGGGTACCAGCCCACCGTCCATCAGATGGACGGTTTGGATGAAGAACAAATGGACGGTGGGGGTATAAAACATATACATCACAGTGTGGCCCACGGTGCTTGCGGCTGCACGTACAGCAGCAGTTGCAGCGGCTGCTGGCACACCGTCGATCATACGGCCAGTTTGGATTTAAATAGATGGACGGTGGGGATTTGAGCCACTAGCTGACGTAAACACATCAGCTATGTGCTGGTATGGTAGCAGACCAGCCGATCATCTCTCATGGTGGGTGGGTCCCACGTGCTGGCCTCAGCTCGGCGTGCTTCCACCTGAGATTTGCATCTGCCTCATTCCAACCTCTGGCCTGGTCCTGGATGAACGGCGTGAAGAAACACGTACCTTAAGTGGGGCCCACAGAATCCACTGACGTTCTGCAATGGGATGGCCCACTGTCCAGAGGATGGACGGCGTAGATAGAGCAGATACATCACGGTGGCCCTACACAGCACCGTCCAAATGGACGGTGCAAATAAATACATCATGGTAGGCTCTACGTACCTCGCTGACATCACTCCGTCAGCCATATGGCTGGGGCGTGAGGAATCCCAGCCAATCCACTCCTCATCAGGTGGGTCCCACATGGGGCCCACCATAATATAATATTATATTTTAATATATATAGACAGAGAAAGAGGGCTTCAACGTCCAACGTCCAGTCTGGATGGACGGCTTGGATGATAGAATGCATACATTGATGTGGGCCCCACCTCCACACGTTCAACACGTGTGAGGTAGGTCCCACAGTCTAAAATGGATGGACGATATAGATGCGACACCTGCACGCATCATGTGCCCACGTAACTTGCTGACGCAAGTGCAGCAGTAGAGCTGCTACAGTCCCCATAACGTTGATTCCACGTGTGGGGCCAGCAGCGTAGATAAAACACTTAGATCACGGTGGATCCCACGTCCTCGGATGGGCGGTGTGGATTACATCATCCACGTGGGGTCCACACACAGCAGGTGGGGTCTAGTCCACGTCCAGGGACTGGATGGTATAGATAAAACACGTATATTAGGTGAGACCCACAGAACTTCTGACATCTGTACACCAGCTATGTAGCTGGTGTTGTGGTAGACCGTCCAATCCACTTTCATCAGGTGGGTCCCATGTGGGGCCCACCATAATATTTTATTACTATACTAATGTTCATGAATATGTATAAAAAAAATTGAGGTGGGTCGCCCAGTCCAGGAGGTTGGACGGTGTGGACCAACCACATGCATCACGGTGGTCCCTTTTTCACTGTCCAGGCATGGACAGTGTGGATTGAAACGCATCCATTTCAGTGGTCCCTACCGTCCAGAATACTGGATGGTGTGGATGCAAAGTACGTACATCAAGGTGGCCACGTGGTGTGGCTCACCACAAGTCTGGATCAACTGATGTTTGTGTTATGCCAACGTCCAGCAGCATACAACACAAATATGGTGGGGTTCACGTGGACGGCCTGGATATAAACATATACATCATAATGTGGCCCATATACATCCGGGCCCACTGTCCCATACACATGGACAGTGTGGATTTCACACGTACACACGTGGGGTCCATGAATCAAGTCGATATTGTGATTCCCTTCATTTAGGGCCTGCCAAAAGGCAGCAACAAGGTGGGCCTTATGATCCAACGGTCTGGATTTACTGATCAAGTGGGCCACATCATCACCAAAGAGAGAGAGAGAGAGAGATCGGTTGGTGGAGGGACCCTGCACTATGGGTCCCTCTTTGATACAATAAATACATCAAGATGGGTCCCACGTATGTGGGCCCTTAAATCACAAATCAAATAAACGAAATCACCCACCTATTGACCGCCTTCTTAAGAATGTAGGAGCTACATATTAGCGAGCCATGAGTGCCTTGTTCCATGACATGATAAATAAGGAGATGAAAGTTTATGTAGACAACATGATCATTAAATCTCGCACAATCGAAGGATATTTTGAAGACATCAAAAGGCTCTTCGATAGGCTCGAAAAGTTCAAGCTTCGCCTTAATCCACAAAAATGCATATTCAGTGCAACCGGAGGCAAATTGCTATGCTTCATCGTTGGCGAAGATGGCATTAGGGTGGAAGAAACCAAGATAAATGCAATCATCAAAATGGCATCTCCAAGGACTGAGAAAGAAATTCAGGGCTTCCTCATGTGATTATAGTACATCAGTCGATTCATCACTCAGCTCACATGCATTTGTGCGCCCATATTCAAGCTCCTAAGTAAAAACTCACAAAAGGAGTGGAACGACGATTGTCAAGTGGCCTTCGACAAGATCAAGAGGTACCTGCTAAAACCTCTAGTGCTGATGTCGTTTACACCAGGTAGGCCATTATTATTATACATCTCTGTCACAGCGGAAGCGATTGGATGCGTCCTCAGCCAACACGACGCTTCAGGAAGGAACAAGCGATTTACTACTTAAGCTTCACTGCTTACGAATCCAAGTATTCCAGCATAGAGAAAACTTACCTCGCTTTGGTCTGGGCAACACAACAGCTTCGACAATACATGATCGCCTATCCAATCCTTCTACTTGCTCACATGGACCCGTTAAAATACCTATTTGAAAAGTCGGCATTAACAGGTAGGATTGCAAAATGGTAACTGTTACTTTCTGAGTTCGACATCACCTATGTCACTCAAAAGGCAAGCACTGGCCTACCACTTAGCAACACACTCTCTTCCTGATTATCAACAATTGAAGACTTTCTTTCTCGATGAGGATATCCTTATCAAGGAAGAAGAAGAAAGGAGGGAAGAAGAGTTGACACTCTTCTTCGACGGAGCCATTAACTCAAAAGGAAATGGAATAGGAACGATACTCTATTCCCCTAACGATGTCCTGATCCCTATCTTTAGGCGATTGACATTTAATTACGCTAACAATGTGACTGAGTATGAAGCATATATCACCAGTCTGAGAGAAGCCATCATCCTTAATGTGAAAAAGCTACAGGTCTTCGGAGACTCATAACTCATCATCAACCAGACAAATGGTGAATGGAGGACCAAACATGAAAAGTTGATCCCCTATCATGTCTATATGGAAAATCTAACCGAGGAATTCGATAAAGTCACATTTTCATACATGCCTCAAGCCAAGAATCAGTTCGCAGATGCTTTGGCCACCCTTACCTCAATGCTAGAGATTCCTAAAGGAATTTCTGAGTGGGAACTTACCGTAGAGCTTCAAGAAGAACCTGCCTTCTGCCTGCAAATTGATGAAGCAGAGGCTTCCCCAAACAACCAACCATGGTACACAAACATCAAAGAGTACCTCGAGCACCAAAAATACCCTGAAGGAGCTGCATCAACCGATCGTTGCACTATCCAACAACAAACAGCTCAATTCACGATCACCGAGGGTACCCTCTACAAGCGATCCTTCAATCAAGTCCTCCGCTGCATAGATGAAATAGAAGTAGCCAAAATCATGTTAGAAATCCACGTAGGACTATGCGGCCCACACATGAATGGTCATATGATGGTAAAGAAGATCTTATGGCTCAACTACTATTCACTAATGATGGAGATAGACTGCTACAAACATGTCAGGAATTGCTTCAAATGTTAGGAGCACGCGAATCAAATCCATGCGCCTGCTTTCAAGCTGTATAACCTGACAACACCATGGCCTTTCTCTATATGGGGCCTTAACATCATCGGGAAGGTCAACCCAAAAGCTTCAAACGAGCATGAATACATCTTGGTGGTAGTAGACTATTTCATAAAATGGATAGAAGCGGTATCCTACACCACCATCGTAGCATCTTATGTGATAAAGTTTATAAAAAATAACATCATTAACCGATACAGGATTCCTCATGCCATCATTACAGACAATGGGTCACTATTCGTCAATAAAATGATGGGCAAGTTCCTCAAAAAATTTAAAATCTAGCGCCATCGATTGAGTACCTACTGCCCTCAGATGAATGGTGGGGTTGAAGCCGCCAACAAGATAATCATTCGAATACTGGAGAAAATGGTCAAGACATATCATGACTAGTCAAAAATTCTCCCATACGCACTCTGGGCTTATCGGACGTCTATACAGTCTGCTACAGGCACAACTACTTTCGAACTCACATACGGAATGGAGGCAGTACTACCAGTTGAAGTCAAAATCCCATCTCTCCAAATATTACTAGATAGCAAAGTCGAAGAAGGCGAGTGGCGACAAGCAAGATATGATCAACTGCACCTAGTAGATGAGAAACGCATGCGAGCACTTAACCACTTATAATGCTATCAAAGAAGGATCGCACGGGCTTACAACAAGAGGGTCTGAAAGAGGAGCTTCAAAGTCGGCGACATGGTTATGAAGCGCATCTTACCACCACATTTGTCAGACCCCAAAGAGAAGTTTAAACCTTCATAGGATGGACCGCTGATCATTCGAGAAGTACTTCCAAGAGGTGCCCTTCTGCTTACCAACCTAAGGGGAGAAGATCTTCCAGAGGTCATCAACACCGACAACGTAAAAATCTATCACGGGTAACTATGCCAAACTTTGTCAATAATTATAATCATAAAGCTGAGGTCAATAGACAACCAAAAAAATGCCTACCATTCCTTCCCCATACAAGTCCAAAAAAAAGACAAAAAAATAGAAAAAGCATACAGCTCAAAAAAAAGAGAGAAATGAAAATAGTTTTAAAAAAAGAAAGAAGAAGAAAACAAAAATCCTACCAACCCATCCCACTTTCCCTAAACAAAATAGTCTGACCAAAATAAACAGCTTACGATTGCAATCAGAGACAAAAGTAAGAAGGTAGCCAATTGGCCGGCAATGAATGAAAGCCCCTCATCTCTACCGGTACTCAAAAAAGAAACAAAAAAAAAATATATAATGTGCCTAAGCGAGAAGGGCGAGTTGAAAACCCAAAAGGGCAGCTTAAGTAAAAACATCAGGCATGTAGCGGACTTGGTGAAAACCTGAAAAGGTACCAAGGGTAAAAAGAGTGCAGCTGCCAATGGCAAAGCAAGAGCAAATACTCGGGACATGGTGAAAATCCGAAAAGGCGTCACGAGCAAAAATGACGGGAAAGCTGTTCGTGGTGAAAACCTAAAAAGGCACTACGAGCAAAAATGGCTAGAAAAGAAAAAACAGAAAAAAAAATGTATGTACAGAGGAAGCCAAGGCAACAAGGAAAGTGAAGAAGCACAAGGAAAAGATAAGTCTCGGATAAGAATTCTGTCAGACTCTACCCAAATCCAAGGGGCATGATCCTAACACGCGCTATTCTAAGGGAACTGGTATCCCAAATAAACAACTCAGAATTCCGAATTCGAAGTGGGTCGAGCCCAATGTTCTGATCCCATCATCTAAAAGCACAAATCCAAACACAAACATACTCTGACAAGTTATGGCATAAACAAAATATTTCATTTCCTTTCAAAGCTTTTGTATATAAAAATATTATTTTTCTACAAAACTAGACAAAAAAAAGATAAAAGTGACAGCCAGTAGAGTCAAAGATCATCCGATAAGCCTCCCTCTCCTCCCTCATACATCGATAATCGCTGCCTAAGTCGATCCACTTCCATGCGTAGGTAGAAGACCTCATCTCTCTCCAATCGGCGGGACATTATCATGCTCTCATCATATTGCTGCCCTACCGCCAGACGACGGGCCATGTCCTTACAAGCATGCCAAAGCACACAGAAAGCTCAGATAAAAGGTGGTCATGCATAGCTAACAAGAAGGAAGGTCAATAAAGGGCCTCTCCTCGAATGTTTCAAAGGAATCATTGACCCCTAAAGAGGATGAAGCAGAATCTCCGAGGGTGTCCCTATCAGCTTCATTGTCTGCCAAGTGCCAACTAGGAACCTGGAGATAAAGCAACTTTCCGCTACCCATCGCTGATATGGCACTGTCACCAAAGGAGGAGCCTAAGACTCGAACTCCAATGCAGTTACATCTAGGCAACCCTACCACGAAGACTGGACTCGATGACAAAGAACTGACATGTCAAGAGGAAGAGGCGCATGCCCAAATCTCGAGAAATAAAAAGCAGGGATGTCCTGCCAGAAGCCGAACTGTCAAAAAAATTGAATCAGGTGGTAACAAAACCATGAAGCTTCTCAGCTGACTCCCACCCTTGAAGCTCACAAAGCGTATAGTGATAAAGAGACTCAGTAGCCTCAACACCAAGGGGAAGCCCATCCGAAAGCAAAGATAGAACATTGGTGCAATGGGAATCGGAGGTGTCATGAACAAGTGCTCTCATAACCATACATAAAAATAATAATTTTAAAAAAAGATCATGCATAAAAAAACAAGAAAGGAAGAGAACAGTGGAAGAGGGTGTGGAATGAGAAGTACCTGGAGAAAAGAACAACACCCCCAAAGGATGCGAGTCTGCCCAAGCGAGCACATGGACAATCCTAAGAAAAGCTCTGCCAGCACCACTAGAATGATACTCTGGCAGGAGAGGAAGCGGCGGAAGGCGTCAAAAAAAATTGTTAGAGATGACCGCTACCATCCAGAAAAGAGTAGCTTTGCTAAGACACAAAATATCATTGCATTCAAGCACTGAAGCTGACGAGCAGACCCATCACTTCCTCAAGCAGACGAACACCGATCATACAAGAGCTCAAGGGTGAACTTGTTGGTACTACCATTGACTGTGGGGAGAGCCACTGAAAATCCGAACCAGGACTCAAAGTTTGAAGATCGCACCCGATGGGATGAACGAAGATATGGCTCCTAGGAGAAAGGGAGGCCAGTTAGATGAGATAGCTCCTCCAAAGAAGGACCTAACTCTAGGTCGTTGAAGGAGAACAAGTTCAGTGCCGGAACCAAGTCAGAAGTCGCAGCACTCAGTAACCACCAATCTAAGCGAACTCAGTGAAGATGCAGGACCTCTCCAAATCCCAGAAGGTGCAGCTCACGATTCTCAGAGGCAGTCAGACTACCTATCCAGGCATGTAACCTCTCCGAACGGGTACTGCGTGGCTACAGGCGACAAGTACGAATTGGTACAGCCTCGACAATCTGGAAGCGTGGATTAGCTGGTGAGTTGTCAAAAATAGGCATCCTCTCGTCCAAAAAGTCGATATCATGGTGACAAAAGAAGCTTTACGCTCTCATGGCCTCGCAAAACGTGTCCTGAAAATTAGTGACAGGCAAACCAGAATCGCCCACAATCATCACATCCAAAGCTGTCAAAAAAGTACCGGCCCCAGGCATCACAATACCGAGGCCACTCCAGTACAAAGAACTATCAGGACCACCACCCATCACAATCTCGTAATCCACACTAAAGATCACACCAAGCCATCAATATGGGACCCACCATCCACCCCATCCATCCTATCCGAACTATCCATCATACCTAAAGCACTAACACGGGACCCATCATCCATCAGAACCCCATGATCCACCCCATCCAAACCATCCATCTCAATCAAGCCATCATCCCCACCACCAAAACCCATGCCATCAACCAAGATCAAATCCGGACCATCCACCATCATTATGGTCCCATACATACTGCCCAATGGCATGTCCATACCTAAATCTCCCAAAGCCAACCCATCACCCAATGGACCACCAAATGTAGGCCCATCCAAATCATTAACCAACCATCCATCCCCTAAACTCCCTCCTAACACATCATCAAAACCCATCCCACCATTAATGGCGGTTGGAACTACACCATAAATGGCATTCACCTCTTCAAGTGGCCCCACCAAACCACCATTAATACCCACTTACCCATCATTAAAACCATCCATAAATAAGTTCTCACCCACCAACTTATTATAAAAAGGAGAAGGAGGTGCATCATTTGCCTCAAGTGGACCCATGATCCCATCATTGTTGGAACCACCAAGGCTTCCTCCATTTCCAACCATTGAAAAAGGGACAATAAGAAGAAGACAAAAGAAAGAGGAAAGAGGAGATAAAAGGGAGGAGAAGAAGACAAAAGTAAGATTCAGAGCAAAGGAACAAAAGGAATATCAGAGGAACAATAGCCTTGGAAGAACAGAGAAGAAGTTGTTGTTGCTAGAAGAAAAGACGAACAGGAGCGGTAATCAGATTACCGCCCGCATGAGCCCTCTGCTACAATAGCCTGCCACAATTAGAGAATGGACAGAAGTGAATGGGCGGTAGTCTAACTACCCCCCGGACGTGGACTTCAAGCGAGTCACACATTGATCCATCATGGATGCCAGGGGAGACCAAAAACACTGCATGTTGTACAATTAGATCAACAGAAGGGCTCGAAAAGTAATGAGAAAGGCAACACTAGGTAAACAAACTCTAATACATATGAAAGAATGTACACAGAAGATATATGAGCAGAAAAGACAAATAGACACTACTCGTCAGGTACATAATCATCTGTATCCTTCAGAGGGACTTCAGGACTCAAAAGGCCCCCTCTAACAAAGCACGCCCCACCACCCGGAGCATAAGAATTCATCGGAATGCGACTAATGCCATAATGCTCACAGCAGGAGCTATACTCTCTCGCCGGATCAACGAAAGTGTTGGCTTCATATCCCTCCAAAGCAGCTACCAACTCACGCTCGGGGATTGCCCTTCAGTTCGCCAGTTCAGAAGGAGGACTAAACGGTACAAGGGGACTACCAGTCAACTGCCAAAAAAGTCTCTCCCAAGTACTATTTTGTCACTCGAGGATCCTCTAGAATGTGATGATGACGCGAGGCCTGGAAAGCTTCTTAGGCCTCAGGAGTGAGAGTGGCAGCCGATTGAAAGTAAGACCTGATATGGAACTGGTTGAAATAATACAGGGTTAGATAAGAGCACGAACAAGAAAGGCATGAAAAGAAAATTGCTTACATCATTAAGAAATAAGGCATAAACATTGGATCTCCAGGTGAGATCAGAAAACTGGTGGGTAGGGCTGTGGTTATCCTTATACCACAGCTTCATGTGAGGAAAAAGAGGGGTGAAAAGTGATCGAAAAAGTAGACCTGTGCAAGAATCAATTATCAAAAAGCACATTCATGAGAAAAATATGAGTTAAAGGGTTTGATACACTCCTCGATGACTGGGTAAAAGCCGGTCAAAGATTTGCTGCTGCAACGATTGGCCTTATCCAGCCCTTCATACAAGTGGGCCAAGAGTGACGCATTGCAGTTATATGGTGTAGGGAAAGTGATATCTGCCATGAGTGTCAGTAGACAGGAGCTCACTAGCTCATTCCCATGACAGAAGATCATAGCTCCCAAAGTGTACAAAATCAAGGCACGAGCTTTCACGATAGCCTCGGCCTCAATTTGTGAAATGCACCAGGAGAAGTTCTCCAATAATCAGAGCAATTTAAATCGAGGCCCTAAGAAATCCAAAGAATGAGGAATCATCCCTAGAAGACTCATCCAATCATCCTCAGTAGGAATAAGAAGGTCCTCCTCGAAGGGGATGGATCCCCCCATCGTACAGAAGACCAAGCTGAATGAAGAATATCATAAGGGGTGATCCCCCACTCTCTAAAAGGGAGATGAAATGTGTGGGTTTTGCCACGCCACCTCTCGGTCAACATAGATAGAAGCGCCATATTCATCTTGCTCAGGCAAACTCTAAACAAGCCGAAGAGAGGAGTACGCTCCAACACCTGAAAAAACAGTGGCTGAAGATCCCTGAACCAATCGAGCCAATGAGCACGAACCCCACGACCCCTTAAGACAGTAGGAGCCTCTCTTTCCCAAGCCACATATGAAAGATGCCGACCCTCCCGAGGAACATAGCAAGGATCGACTGACTGGCGAGAAGGTCCCACCACTCCTACCTCGACGAGGCATGCTATATGAACAAATGTTCACAAGTAAGTATTCACCCTTACCTTCATAAATAGCTCAAACATTCCAAAAAGGAGGTACACATTATGAATGGGCTCCTGAAGGCCCATTAACAAGGCCCATCTTAAAGGCCCATTACAAAGCCCATGTCCAAAGCCCCTGATCCAAGTCCACATTCAAAGGCCCATTACAAAGCCCATGATCCAAGCCCACATTTAAAGGCCCATTACCAAGCCCATCTCCAAAACCCATATTCACAAGCCCACATTCCAAAGGCCCATCACAAAACCCATTATCCAAACCTTTTCTTTGGCCCATGATTCAAGCTCACTTGGAAATTCCAAATCCACACCTGGAACAAAATCATGCCAAAAGAAAAAGTGGGACCCACTCTAAAATAATAGCCCACCATCAAGGTCCACAAAATTGGAAAATCCAACTGGGCCATGGATCATCAATCTGACCTATCAAAGGATCACCATTTTATGATGTGTAAGGTTTGAACCCTCTTCAAAAAAAGAAAAAGAAAAAAGGAAATATATAAAAAAACACAAAAGAAATATCCACACACAAAATAAGAGTGGGGCACTCTTCTTATCACACCCCACTCAATCAAAAATGAAAAATACAGAATTTCATGGCTAAAAGAAGGATTTTCCAGCAAGATCCAAAGCATTGAAATTTCAGGCAATCATTCCAAATCCCAGATTTTTTGAGTTTCTCCTATCCAAAAGGGGGTCCATGGTCATAAGTGGGGTGAACCTCAAAGCTCCATAGACATGGATGCTAAAATCCATCAAACCAAAAATTAAAAAAATTAAATAAATTAAATTAAAAAAAAACATTGCACAAGGGAGGAATAATCACCTAAAAAGAGATCAAGGAGAAGAAGAAAAAAAATAAAGAAGAAGCACTTGAACTTGTAAGGGACAGCAATGGTGTCCTTGGAGGAACAATCGAAGGAAGAAATAGGGGAGGCAAAGGCCCATCCCTGACCAGTGCCCCATCTCAAAACAATGGGCAAACGGGTGTCAGCCGGTAATCCGACTACAGCGGGCAGTAGTCGGACTGCCGCCCACTGGCAAAATGCATGACTCTGCGCGCTGTCCCCTGTTGATGGGATATGAGGGCCTTGAAAAGGACCATGGTCCAACAGACAGGGAGGAGAAGTAAAAGAAAAGAGAAAGATTTCTCATGAAATAAAAAGAAAATCAATAGCTCGCGAGAAATTGCAAAATCTCGTGAGAAATTGAGAATCTTGAGAAAATGAAGGAAATTCCAGAAAAATACAAAATACAAAAAAAAATGAATGACAAAAAAAAGGAATCAGGATTATTAATCGACCCCACTAATTTACTAGTGGAGGTAACACAACCATCTAGATTTATTCAAAAAAATATATAATAATAAAGATATATATGCAATAAAAATCAAATGACGATGCCCTCCCGCGAGATTGAACGGATTTTTTTCAAAAATCCCAAAAATATTTATAAAAAAATCCCCATGGGGTATAGCCCCACGGAGGATAGTTTTCGACAAACCAAATTTTTTTAAAAATGACATTTAGCACACAATATACTGAGAAATCTCCTATATTTCTCAGTAGCGTCCGATGCAAATAATAAAATAAGATTCGAACTCTTTCGGTCTCCCAGGAAGATAATCGAATCCGTATGCAACACAAGTACGATTGGCCCGATTTTCGATATCAGGACAGTCGTACAAATAGAATGCAAGTGATGATTTAATCTATCTCTAGTAAGAATAACCAATTCAAAGTAGAGTAAATTCATCATAACCAAAGTATCAAAATCAGAAGACTGCATGGAAAAAGATTACCACACATACCTAGCCCGGGACACTTAAAAAGTCTGATCGAGTTCAAGTTGGCGTAGTGAGTTCCCTGTAAGTCCGCAGAACATGTAGGGCAGTTAACTACTTTGACGATCAAACGGAAAAGGTACTCCTAGGGTGATTACGTAGCAAAGGAAACAACAAGATCGAAATAGTACGAGAATCCCTGTAAAGCCGCAAAACTTGCAAGGGGCCTACTTTTTAGACTTACCGTGCAATGCCATTATCAATCTGACGTGAAAAGCATGTGATTCGTGGCCCGTAATGCCACAGAATGTGCAGGGACAATCGCAACATTTTCCTCTAACCCTCTTGATATGTGCATGTCATATTTTTTCCAAATAGTAAACTGACTATGATACCATGGCAGACAATGGATCTGAACTACAATCTTTTCTGACCAGAAGGGTGGGGTGTCTACTCGCTTTGGCATTTGGTTTCTCCCAACCTCTGCCAAAGAGGGGCATCTGTGACACTCCACCCAGGCTAACAATTTGAAAAAGAGATCAAGGAGAAGAAGAAAAAAAATAAAGAAGAAGCACTTGAACTCGCAAGGGACAACAATGGTGTCCTTGGAGGAAAAATCGAAGGAAGAAATAGGGGAGGCAAAGGCTCATCCTTGACCAACGCCCCATCTCAAAACAATGGGCAAACGGATGTCATGCGGTAATTCGACTACCGCGGGGGGTAGTTGGACTGCCGCCCACTGGCAGAATGCATGACTCTGCGCGCTGTCCCCTGTTGATGGGATATGAGGGCCTTAAAAAGGACCATGGTCCAATAGATAAAGAGGAGAAGTAAAAGAAACGAGAAAGATTTCTCATGAAATAAAAAGAAAATCAATATCTTGTGAGAAATTGAGAATCTTGAGAAAATGAAGGAAATTTCAGAAAAATACAAAATACAAAAAAAAAAATGAATGAAAAAAAAAAAAAGGAATCAGGATTGTTAATCAGCCCCACTAATTCACTAGTGGAGGCAACACGACCATCGAGATTTATTCAAAAAAATATATAATAATAAAGATATATATGTAATAAAAACTAAACGATGACACCCTCTCGCGAGATCGAACGGATTTTTTTCAAAAATCCCAAAAATATTTATAAAAAAAATCCCTAAGGGGTATAGTCCCGCGGAGGATAGTTTTTGACAAACCAATTTTTTTTAAAAATAATGTTTAGCACATAATATACTAAGAAATCTTCTATATTTCCCAGTAGCGTCCGATGCAAATAATAAAATAAGATTCGACCTCTTTCGATCTCCCAGGAAGTAATCAAATCCGTATGCAACACAAGTATGATTAGCCCGATTTTCGATATCAGGACAGTCGTACAAATAGAATGCAAGTGATGATTCGATCTATCTCTGGTAAGAATAACTAATTCAAAGTGGAGAAAATCCGTTGTAACCAAAGTATCAAAATTAGAAGACTGCATGGAAAAAGGTTACCCACTCATACCTAGCCCGTGACACTTGGAAAGTCTGATCGAGTTCAAGTTGGTGTAGTGAGTTCCCTATAAGGCCGCAGAACATGTAGGGCAGCTAACCACTTTGACGATCAAATAGAACAAGTACTCCTTGGGTGATTACGTAACAAAGGAAACAACAAGATCAAAACAATTGATATGTAAAGCCGCAAAATGTTCAGGGGGCCTACTTCTTCAGACTTACCCTGCAATGCCATTATCAATTTGACGCAAAAAGGTTGTGATTCATGGCCCGTAATGTCACAGAACGTGCAGGGACAATCACAACGTTTTCCTCGAACCCTCTTGATATGTGCATGTCATCTCTTTTCCAAACAATAAACTGACTATGATACTATGGCAGACAATGGATTTGAACCACAATCTTTTCTGACCAGAAGGGTGGGGTGTCCACTCGCTTTGGCATTCAGTTTCTCCCAACCTCTACTTAAGAGGGGCATCTGTAGACACCCCACCCAAGCTAACAATTTGATAAGGCATGGATGACCCTTAGGAGCTAAACCGAAACCTCAACCGCACTCATTCCCTGAACTTGGTCCAAACCTTAACCAAACCCGAACCATTATATTAGCATAAACCCTAGTTAAAGCCAACATCCGAACCAGAGTGTGCACAAAAGTCTATCCATTTTCCAAACATTTTGAGCTAAACATCTGAAAAAAGGCTTTAGGCCGATCTCATGGCATGAAATAGGCCCACCAGCCCAAACCACGGAAGCAACCACGTCCGAGCGGTAGTCTAACTACCGCCGGTGGTAATATGATTACCGCCCTCTCTCCACAAGTGTCTCCTCTGAGCACATAGCTGTCTCCCCTCCAAAAGTCAACTCTCCTACAAAATTACCCCCAAGTTTTCACCCTATTTACCATCCTACCAAACCCAAAGAGCCTATAACAGCATGCCACATGGCATTACCCTTCCCTTAACCAATTGCAAGCTGCCACATCAACATTTACCCTCCATAAACCCTAGAATTACCAAAATGCCATCCCAAAAGGCTATAAATAGCCTTCACTTCTGTTCATTTCACACAACAACACAACTACCAATCCTCCAAGAGTGAGAGAGAGAGAGAGAGTAAGTGAGTGAGAGCGAGAGGGAGTGCTTGAGTTCTCAAGTTTCCATCTTTAGCCCCCTTCTAACCTCCTCCAACCATCTCTTTAGCCTCTCAATCTCACTTGGGTCAATCATTCCCAACCATGGTGCATCCAAAAATCCAAGCCATTTCAAGTGCAAGGCAAATATCATGTAATCATCATTAGCATTCATATTTCATAGCGCATCATTACTTCCCTTCTTAACCCCCCTACTCTTCTAGATTACCATTGAATGTATGGTCTGTGACTTGCCAGAACTCTGGAACTTGTCACATCCCTGTCACATCAGAAACTCATGGTAGTCTAGTCAATTTTTAATAATATTTATCATTATCATATCTACTCAAAACTCTTCTAAATATTCCTCAGACGTATGCTTTATGGCTGGCCGGAATTTTGGATCTTACCATATCAGAAATTCGGGTCTTCCTAGTCCTATTTCAATATTATCAACATATCCCTTTAAACTATTTTACCACACAAAGTAGAGCCCATACATCTGTATGGGTAGAGAGGGTGCCTAACACCTTCCCTCTCTGTAACCAAGGTCCCTTAACCAGAATCTCAAACCGTATATCAAAAGTCTACTTAAGGCAAGAGGGTCCTCGGATTCTCTGACCTTGCATATTTTGCAGGTTCTAGCCAACTGCGGGATTTTGAATCAAGTGGCTAGTGGCGACTCCAGGACTATCACATCACAATCCAAATTAACCCGATCACCCCCCTGTCATTCACCGAACCTCCCAAAACTCAGCATGGGTGCCGAAATCCCAGCATTCGCACTACTCCACATAGATCTAGTAGGACTAACTAGAACTGAGAGTAGAGGTGGAAAGAAGTATTTTCTGGTCATTGTTGATGATTACACTGATACATTTGGGTAGCTTTTTTAAAAGAGAAATCAAATACTCTCGATGAAGTCAGAAAAATTTTAAAGCGTATTCAGACTGAAAAAGAGATATCTGTAATCAAAATTAGAAGTGATCATAGTACTGAATTCGATAATAGAAATTTTAAGAAGTATTGTAATGATCATGGTATATGGTATGAATTCCCTGCTCCCAAAACACCTCAACCAAATGGAATTGTTGAAAGAAAAAATAGAGTTCTACAAGAAATGGCTAGTGTAATGTTAAATAGCATGAAACTACAAAAAAATTTATGGGCTAAAGCTTTAATACTGCATGTTATATTATAAATCGTGTTTACATTAAAAAAATTAAAAAATAAAATAGCTTATGAATTATGGTTTAATAAAAAAAATCCACTGTCAAATATTTTCAGACTTGTGGAAGTAAATGTTTTATAGATTCCTGAATCACCCTAGTTCTTAATAATAATAAAAAACTGGGGTGAGAACTGGGGTGATTCAGGAATCTATAAATGTATTAATTGATGATAAACAAATCACACCTACACCTGATCAAGATGATGATGAAGTCAATATAATTGATATACCTGACTCTTCATCCAAATTAATTGATACTAAATTAAGAATAGTCAAAGACCATCCAACTGATCGAATACTTGGTAACCCTCGTATTGATGTTCAGACAAGAAGATAATTAGAAACTATCTGTAATTATCTCTGCTTCACTTTCCAAATTGAACCAACCAATGTAAATGAAGCATTATGGATGAAAGTTGGATAATTTTCATGCAAGAAAAGTTAAATTAATTTGTCAGAAATGATATGTGGTACTTGGTTTCTAGACCTACTAATAAACATGTAACTAGAACCAAATGGATTTTTAAGAATAAAACTAATGAATTAAGTAATGGTATGAAAAATTGACTAAATTTTTACTTATTCATAACTTTATTATGGGCAGTGTTGATAAAACTTTATTCATCAAGAAATAT
Source organism: Magnolia sinica (assembly GCF_029962835.1). Classification (NCBI taxonomy): domain Eukaryota; kingdom Viridiplantae; phylum Streptophyta; class Magnoliopsida; order Magnoliales; family Magnoliaceae; genus Magnolia; species Magnolia sinica. The sequence continues at coordinate 57,349,976 of NC_080582.1, forward strand.
AACGATCATATATTGATAGTTTAGATTTATGCAGTTGACGATATCATTTATGGATCTACATGCACTAACTTATCAATTGAGTTTGCAAATCTAATGAAATCCAAGTTTGAAATGAGTATGTTTGGTAAGTTAAACTACTTTCTTGGATTACAAAGTTAAGCAACATGAAGATGGTATATTCATCTCACAAACCAAGTACGCCTTGAACCTTGTAAAAAGGTTTGGATTTAAGAATGGTAAAAAGTTTGAAACTCTAATGAGTATAACTCTTAAACTCTTAAAGGATGAATCAGGTAAAAGTGTAGACTCCCATCTATAGTGAAGCATGATTGATAGTCTCTTATACTTAACTGCTAGTAGACCTAATATTGCTTTTAGTGTTGGAATGTGTGTCAGATATCAATATAATCCTAAAGAATCATATCTAATTGTTATTAAATAGATAATCAGATATGTCGCAAGTTCTGCTAACTTAGGACTTTGGTATTTGCATGATACATCTGTACAAATTACCGAATATACTGATGCAGACTGAATAGGTAATATTAACAATATAAAATCTACCACTAGTGGATGTTTCTATTTGAGGAACTGTTTAGTATCCCAGCTCAGTAAGAAACAGAACTCTGTATCTCTTTCAATAGCTAAAGCTGAATATATCGCAGCTAGTAATGCTTACACTCAGCTTATTTAGATAAAAAGAATGTTAGCTAATTATGGTATTGCGCAAGATATAATGACATTATACTACGATAACTCGAACACAATTAATATTTCAAAAAAATCCAATATAACATTCTCATACTAAACATATCAATATTTGATACCATTATATTCGAGAATTAGTTGAAGACAAGAGTATTGTGCTAAAATATATTCAAATTGAGAAGCAGCTTGCAGACATACTGACCAAACCGATCGATAGGAATAGATTTTTCAATTTAAAGCATGATATTGGTTTGTGTATTATTAATTAATCATATTGTTTATACATTTATTTCTTTTATGTTTATATTAATTAGATGTATAAAATGATAATAAAATAAAAAAATTTAAATTTTTAATAAAACTCAGATTTTTTTGTGTTGTTGACAGGTCGAGTACTTGCTCGACCAGTCGAACTCTTGATGAGTCGAGCACATGCTCGACCGGTTAAGAACCATGATATTTCACCTAAAAGGGGGAAAAATCATTTTTTTTTTCATTTCATTTTCACCTTCTTCCTCGACTAGCCAATACTCCTCTCGACGAACCCAACTTCCAAACTTACTTGTAAGTGGTTATTTTTTTACTTCCTTCAAGTTTTAGGTATTTCCTTGCTAGTCAATCTCATATTTGTGGTTTATTTTTTATTTCAAACCCTTTTTGTGGTAAGTTTTGTGGAAAATCTGATGTATCCACAATCCTTTTACTCTCTTTAGTTATTTGTTGTGCAAACATTAAATGGAGCATCGTACTAAAAGAACAGCATCACGCAAGGCTTGTGGTAGCTCGTCATCTAAGCCGACTCCATCTAATGTGAGAACCCTAAGGAGCCCCGAAGAAGATTCGGAGCAAGTTAGGGATTTCAAATCAAGATATATAATTATTGAGCGTAGTGACAATCTTACTCACATTACACCATTTGAACTTGTTCCTCTTCTTTCAAATGTTGGTTGGAAGGCATATTTGGTTCGAGCGGAATGGTTTACCGTTCCGTAGCGTAAGCCATATACGCATCGATTTGTGATGTGTCCCTCAAAGACCCTTCATTTATGATTAACTTCATAGAAGACACATTCACTGTAAATCATTATATCATCTTAGCATTGACTTAGATTGTCATTACAGATGATGCTATTCTAATTCATTATTTAATTAATAAAATGACTCAATCTGAACGGGAAGTGATTACTTATAAATTATGTCGTTTTCATGCTTAATGGAAATTTGGTAATGCCTTACGTGCTAACCAAATGCTCCCAAAATATCGATTCCTTCATCGAATCTTTACGTCAAACGTTTATCCTAGATCGAAGAATAAGTTGGAACTTACTCTCTTTATGGCTCATGTCCTCCATTCGGTTGCATTTGAAATACAAGTTTGTCTTCTTTCTCTCATGTGCTGCCTCATTATTCAGTTTCGTCTTCATCCTGCCTCATTACAATGTGTTGCCTTACATTGTAATATTACCATTCCTACGCCTGAGGCACCAGAGTCGGTATTACCATTTAACAACACCAATTTAAATAAGATGAATCTAGAATTTCTTTTTGGTTAACGTGACGAAGAAGAAGAGGAGGAAGCACCCATGCCTGAAGACACTTCGATGGATGACATTTTTGCTGAGCTCGATAAGTCGGATGATTCAGAAGATTTAAACTATCAACCTTCTTAGGTTGATGATCAGCTTAAATCACTAGAGGAGAAGGTTACTGTATTACAGGTTTCTCAGGATAACCTGATTCAAACTCATAAATTATCAATGAAGTACATGAAAAAGTACTTCCACTGTATCGCCAAGAGTTTGCATCAATTTGATCCCTCTATGCCTGCGCCCTCATCGTCTGGATCTGACTGAGTTTATTTCATTTTAGTTATTATATTTCCGGGGCTGTGTAATTTTAACTTGGTTTACTTAATGACTTCTTTACACTCTCTTAAACTCCTTGGATGATTATTTTCCTATCTTTACTATTTCATATGCTACTCTCCTTGGTATATCCATCTACTTTATTTCTTCTATTATGTTTCAAGTGGATATGTTGCTGTGGTTATTAATTGTATATCTCCTATACTTATTAGGTAAAACTATTCCTTTCCTTGTCAACTTGTGACAAAAAGGGGGAGAGGGTTAATTCTTACTTGAAGAATGGCATGTTTTGAATATATGATATATGAATGATACATGAATATATGCTCAAATGCTTGGAGAATGCTTTAAAATGGAATGTATGGAATGTTACATGTCATAATAAAAAGAAAGTATAAACTGAGGGGGAGTAGTAAAAGTTTTGCAATGTTCAACAAATATTCTACAACATGAGTAAGGATACAGGGCTTCATTCTGATACTAAGTGTTTTATCATGAAATTGACGAAGGGGAAGATTGTAAGTGCTTGAATGTTTAAAGCACATTTTACACCTTATTTGTCAAATTTCGTCTTATCAAATCATCTTAACAAGTGATCTTCAAGTTGGTTCAAGTTCAAGGTTCAAGCCTAGCACAAGTTGAAGATTGAACTTAAGCACAGGTTGAAGATCAAGCTTAAGCTCAAGTTGAAGATCAAGCTTGATCTACTAAAATTCTAGTAGAATATCAAGCAATTTAAAGAAGTTTAAGACTCTAAGCTACTTCAAGTATATGAAGTTCAGTCCATACAGGTATTATTAACCCTAAAAAGACCTTAGGATTAGGTGCTTTCAAAATATATTTAAAATTGAATTTTTATACTTGTAATTGGTTGAGTTTCGACCAGCATAAGTTTTGGCTCGAGCAATCTAAGAATTTCTCAACCAGTCTTAGTTTTAACCAAAGTTAAACAGAAATTTTTTTACTCCTTCGACCAGTCGAGCGTTTCTCGACTTGAAGTCCAACAACAAATTCAACCAGTCGAAGACCTTGTTTGACTAGTCAAAGACCACCTTCGACCATTCGAACAGAACCTTCGACCAATCAAAGATTCGTTAAATCTTATCCCATTCAAATCTGAAAATCCATTGGAATTGAATTCGGTGCTTAGACGAGTCGAAGAAATAACTTCTCTACCTATAAATTGAGGTGCTTTCTCAATCCGAAAATGCATTCAAGTCTACCAAAATCCTTCTGCAAGAGAGAGAAGAACCTCAGTTATTGTCAAGCTATTAAGCGGTATTTATAAATCATTTTATAACTTTTTTATTTAATTCCTTAATCTCTAACTCTATCATTCTAATTCTAAAATAAGAGAGGATACTTTTCTTTTTTAGATTTAAAAGAATTAATACAAGTAGCCATTGTTTTAAATCTAATTAAAATCAATAGAACCCTGGACTTTTTCTATTGGACTGAACATTAAACATTCGTCATTTAAGAAAAGTGGTTCTACGGCTACAGTTTCTTCTACGGTAAAGATAAGTATACATTTACATTTTGTATTTAGTTTTTTCTGAGATAGCCAGAAAATCTCAGCGTTGGTTTTTCTGAGATAAACCAGAAAATCTCAGTAAGGAGTTTCTTTATTTGTGATAGCTTGGTAAAATCACAATTGTATCAAATTTTAAGGTGACCCTATGAAATCCTTATTCTTAATGAAAGCCAAAATTACGTGGCTAGTAATTTTGGAAGTGAAGTAGGTATGACTATTTGAGAACAGTTGTTGACACACCGAACCACTATAATTCTTGACGTTGTGGTGAATGCTTTTATTACTTTTATGATGAATTGTTGTAATTTCTTTTATGCTAAAGTGATGAATGTTTATAATAAATAGTCTTATTTACTCTTGCTTAGTTTGGAATTTTGATCCTTATCACATTCGTAAAATAAGGTTGTGCTTCCTAAACTTGTTTAGGTGAAAGTTATCCTATGAATTAATTTAAATCAACGTTTTAATACTAGTGTAATTAACATTTCTGATTTATTTAATTATTTAGCACTTTATTCAATTATTTGATATAATTCTATCCATCCTTTATAATACTTTTTAAGCCCGCCTTTTTAAAACCAAGTATCAAGTATACTGTGAAAAGCGTATCCGGTTGAGGAGCTATAATCACCTAACCAGCTGAAGAAACAAACAGAATAGGTAGGAAGTTTGAAAGGTGCCCACGTCGTTACCTATGGATGAAGGAATTAATATGATCCTTGGCCGACGCTTTGCCCGTCATACTCCGGTCGCTGTCCTCGTGTTTTTTTATATGAAAAGTGGGGCCCGTGACTTACTAATCCAGACCATTGATCTATCGCGTCCCAGCTTAGATGGATAATGTCCAAAATTTCATATGTTTCAGGTACTTCATCGGTTAGATGCATAGGATTGTTGTATTTATCTTTTTAAGCTGTTATAGGTAGTCTGTGAATGGAGGAACTGAGAATTTTCGACGGAGGGTATTTTTAGGAAGCGGATTGGTTGGTGTACCATACATCAGCCATATAGCTGATGTGTTGGTCAGCAAGTTCCATGGGTCCCATCATAGGGTATGTGTTATATCTAGACCGTCCATCCATTTGGAGAGCTCGTAGTGAATCTAGATCTAAAAACTAAGACACATCCAAAGATCAAGTGGACCACACTGTAAGAAGCAGCGGGGTATTAAACATCTATCATTGAAAACCTTTCAGGGTCATGGAAGTTTTTGATCTCTGTGAGCTTATGAACAGATTGCATGTAAAATAAACGTTATGGTGGACCCTATTAATGTTTTAACGGTTGAAATCATTGTCCCACTGCTGTTTGTGGTGTGGTCTAGTTAATATTTGGATAGGAATCACTTTTTTCGATCATGATCTGAAATGATCTAGAAAAATGGATGAACAGTGTGGATATAATAAATACATCATTTCAAGTGCCATGTAATTTTGATCTCCTTTGAACCGTTCGTACACACAGGAGGTTGAGGAGCGGCAGCGCTCGTCTTCCCACAACACGTACCCACACTAGCCAGATCGGTGGTGTATGAACACCAGCCAATCCACTTCCGGTTTGGACCACATGACACCCGCTCGCTCACCGTATCGATTTAATTGAGCGATGTGCTGGTATTAGAGATGGGGCCACGGTACTCCATTGAGATAACAGGATTTGATTGAGTGATACGGTGTTATTAGAGATGGGGCCAAAGTACTCTAACGGGAATTGTATGTCCATGCAGCTAGGCTGTCAATGGGCAGGCTTGAGGTTAGTTTAGCCTAGAGTTTCAACTCTCTGGGCTGGGACTAACAGGGTAGCCCATTTAATTTTTTTATTTTGCCAGGCTGGCCTAGTCGGTTGACAGCCTTAGACACCTTGTCTATTGGACAGTGTTCTATGGGCCTCACCATGGTTTATCTGTTTTATCCATGCCATTCATCCATTTTGGATCATTATTTTAAGACATGAGCTAAAAAATGAGGCAGATCCAAATCTCAGATGGACCACACCATGAGAAAATAATGGTGATTGAACGCCCACCATTAGAAACTTCTTAGGGGCCACTGTAATGTTTATTTGTCATTCGGCCTGTTAATCAGGCCACACAAGACTTGGGGTCCCTAAGATGTTTTTAATGGTGAGCGTTCAAACAAGCTGATTACTGTGGTGTGGTCCACATTTTTTGGATCATGCCCTAAAATAAGTTGGAAAAATAGATGGACAGGATGGATAAAACACATATCATAATAGGCCCACAACACCATCTAGCAGCAAGACGCCACTTACTATGGCAGCATGCAATGGCTGTCCCTTTCAAACATGACATGCTTTGCATGGCCCATCTCCAATAGCAGCAGGCAGTCTAATCAAATCCTATATCAGGAAACCATGACTGCATGCACTAAATCCGCATCCAATATTAATTAGCACCAGGTGGACCACATCTGTGCAAAAGGAATGAACACTTAAAAAATAGGGAGTGTAAATGGGTAAGGCCTCCAGGGGTATTTGGCCTGACTCACTTTTTTTTTTAACACACGTGCACACACTCTCACTTGCGACCACATCTGTGCAAAAGGAATGAACACTAAAAAAAATAGGGAGTGTAAATGGGTAAAGCCTCCAGGGTTATTTGGCCTGACTCACTTTTTTTTTTCAACACACGTGCACACACCCCCACACACTCACGCAAGTGGGATTTCACCACCTATGGATGCTCGAAGCCTTGACCAAGTGTTGAAACTCCCGAGAGTCTACCACCCGAGCAAGAATAAGGATCCGGCCTCACTCACTTAAACCATGAATAATGAGCCCGTTTAACACTTGTGGGGGGTTTCCGGCTTCTCTATTTTGGAAACAAATATTTTGTTATTATGTTCCTTTAACTAAGATAATAAAAATATATATATAATTTTCCAATCCCATGAACTTAGAAGGGGTTTATGGCTACATAGAGCATATTTTCTTAAATAAATTTCTCGCAACTTCCTTAGCTTCCTTAGACATGATAAATCAGTCATGGAGACCTCTAACTTAGTTCAAAAAAATGGTGCATGAAATTTCTTCTATATTTTCAACCATGTGTTAATAGAGAAAAGTGGTAGTGAAAAGGCGAGCTTAACAGTCCTAAAAGGGGGGTGAATAGGACTATACCAAATAAAAAATTAAAAAACTAAAATAATAAATAAATCAAAATAAATCACAAATCTCAATAGTACTAGTATTGAAAAATTGATTCAAACTTAATTCGTATGACAATCTTACACTAAAAACAAAGTTTTATGTAGGACAACTCGATTTCATAAACGTTTATAAGGATAAAGACTTTAAACTAAGCAAGAGATAATAAACTTATCTATTACAATCATTTACCAATACAGAAATAAAGTTACAACCATTCACCACAGATACAAAAATTAAACATTCACCACAACACCAGGAGTTATAGTGGTTCGGTGAGTACACTAATTGTTCTCAAACAGCCACACCTACTCCACTTCTAATAATCACAACCCACGTAATATTGACATTCACTAAAAATAAGGTTTTTACAAGTTCACCTTAAAACTTATACAGTTGTGATTTTAGAAGGGCTATCACAAATAAAAACCCCACACTGAAATTTTCTAGTTATCTCAGTCAAAACCAATACATGAGATTTTCTAGATATCTCAGAGAAACTAAAATACAAAGAAATAGAATTGTACTTACCTTCTCTTTGAAGACGTTTTCGATGTAGCCTGTAGAACCACTTCGCTTGAAGTAGAATGTTCAATGTCCAGTAACACAAACAAAGGTTCTTCTATATTCTAGATTGATTTTAAATTAGTTCAAAACAAATGCTACTTGTTTGAATTCCTTGTATCTCAAAAGAAGAGTGATTACTCTCTTTAAAAAATAAGATTCATAAAAAGAAATCAAAGAATTAAAATAGAAAGCTATATAAACAAAATATTAAAATACCATGCAGAAGATAGTGGGGACTTCTCTCTCTCTCTCTCTTGGTGAAGGCTTTTCTTAACTTGAATGAGTAATTTCGGAATGAGATAAGGCCTCTATTTATAGTTCTAAATGTTGTTGCTTCAACTCGTTTAAGGTCTCCTTCGATTCATTTAAGATCTAACAAATTTTCAAATTTTAGGCACGATCGGATAAAACTATTCTTCGACTGATCGAAGGACTTGCTCGACTAGTTGAGCATGGGCTTCGACTGGTCGAGAGAGCCAAATTTTAGTTGCTGGACTTCAAGTCGAGCAACCCTCGACTGGTCGAAGGTCCCTCTTTGACTGGTCAAGCAGTCTGCTCGAATGGTCGAGAAACCACCAGAAATATTCGTTTTTTGCATTTCAAACTTCGATTGGTTGAAGATTATCTTAGACTAGTTGAGGCACAACTTAGACTAGTCAAACTTAAGCTTAACCAAAGTACAAAAACCCATATAAATTTGTCTTTTAACAGCACCTAAGTCTAAGGTCTTTCTAGGATTTATTATACCTGAGAAGACTGGACATTAAAGTGTAAAGCTTGAATCTTCAATAGTTGATCTTATACTTAAAATGTAGTCAAAGGTGGAGCTTGATCTTTTACTATAAGTGTAGTAGAACTTGAACTCATTTCAGCTTTGAACTTTCCAACTTCATGACTTGTACTTAAACTTGCTCTTTGCAACTTCATGATTCACTTGAAGGTGAACTTTCCATCTTAACTCACTTGAAGGTGAACTTTTCATCTCGAGTTATTTTGTCTCATCGAAATTTGACAAATAAGAGTGTGCTTTAAAAATTATAGCACTTACAATCTCCCCCTTTGTCAAATTCGTGACAAAACACTTATCATAACAATATCCATATTATTAGCTTGATTTTCATGTTTGTAAAAGATACAACCTTATTGAATTAGCAAAATTTACTCCCCCTCAATGTGAGATTATCCTGTGTTATGACAAATTATGACCAATAATACATTTCCAACACAAAACTCCCAACAACCATCCACATATCAATTTATCAACATTCAATATAATACATAACTCATTGAATCGACTTACAAATTAGTAATCTCTCTCCCATTTTATCACAAAATGACAAAGGGAAGAATACACGTGAGTAAAATTTATAAATCACAACAGAAATAGTAAACCAATAAGAGAAAAATGCATCGAGAATGGTAATTAAGAGTTAACTGTAAGTCATCAATATGGATATAAGAAAGGAGTATGAGAAAATTATCATCCAACACACATAAAAAAGTTATACAATCCAAGCATAAAAAGAAATGACATCAACCTAAGTATAATCAGAAGAAGAAGGAGGAGGTACAGATGGGTCAATCTGGTGAAGTCCTTTAGTAATGCGATGAAAGTATTTACGCATATATTTCATTGAAGATTTATGACAGCCAGATTGTCCTGTAATACCTTCAATTCAACAACCTTTTCTTCTAATGACTTAAGCCAATCATTAACCTAAGATGGTTGATACTTAGGATCAGCTTCATCATCTGATTCCAGTTCTGCAAAAATATTATTCATATATGTGTCCATAGGTAATGACGCTTCTTCTTCTTCAACATCGTCTTCATCTCTTTGACCGGAGAGGTATTCCAAGTTCATCTTGTAAATATTCGTATTATCAAAAGGTAGGACTGCCTCAGGTGCCTCAGTCGATGGAATGACAATGTTGCAATGGATAGCAAGAGTTGTTATGAGATGTGCAAATGGTATGGAACCATGACCCGGATGAATACGAAATTGGATAATTAAGTAGCATATCAATGATGGAAGACAGATAGGTATGCTAGAAGCAACGACATGAAGAACATGAGCCATAAAGGGAGTAAGTTCAGACTTATTCCCAAAACGAGAATACACATTTGATGTAAAAATACGATGAAGTACTTTGAATCTTGGAATCATCTGGGTGGCACGAAGAGCATTACCAGAACTCCATTCGGTATTAAACTAACATAGTTTACAGGTAATATCCCGACGCTCAGATTTATACATTCTATCAGCAAGAGGAGGAATGAGTATGTCTTCATCATTTACATTCACATCAAGCAATCCTAAGATTAGGTGCCTATCAACCAGAAATATCCCTTCTCTAAAATTAATAGAGAATGTAAAGTTTTCAAGAGACAATTCTCATATTGAAGCATACATCCCTTGAGTTATGAAGCAGTATGCCGTTCCGCCCCAGCCCAAAATATTTTTCCAATCAACGGCTGAAAGAATGGGCAAGAGTTTGACTAGAGCAATGTGATCAAAATTCACAGTCATTTCTATAATTATATCTCTAATCCGGAGATCCCTTACATGCTCTGAATCTTCTTTGGGAGCTCTTAGGGTTCTCACCCTAACTGGAGTCATCCGGGAGGAGGAGCTGCTAGGGCCCTTACGTGTAGCCTTCCTCTTAGACCGATGTTCCATGTAGAGTTTGTAAAAGAAGATATTAAAGATGAGTTTGGCTTAAATCAGATTTTTTCCCAAAAACCCTCTATAAAAAGGATGCAAATCTCAAATCAATCACAAAATTAAAACTAACTAGCAACAAAGAGCCTAAATCTAGAAGGAAAGTGAAATAAACCACTTACAATGACTCTATGGAGATGGGTTCGGTGAGTCAAGCAAAGGCTAGTCGAGGAAGATGAGGAAAATGAATAAGAAAAAGTGATTTCCCCTCTTTTAAGAAGGCCCACCCGCGGACTTCAACCGGTCGAGTATGTGTTCAATCCGTCGAAGCTCAACTGGTCGAGGATGTGCTCGATCGGTCATGGAGCTAAAAATTTTAAAAATATTATTATTATTTTAATTTTGAAAATTATATGTTTAACATTTTTTTAAAAAAAATTATAAACATACAAATAATAAAATTGCATAAACAACATGATTTAATTAATTAAAAGTGCACAGACTAATATCATGTTTTAATTTAGAAAACCTATTCCTGTTAAGCAGTTCGGTCATAATGTCCGCAAGCTGCTTTTCCGTCTGAATGTATTCTAATGAAATGCTCTTGTCCTCAACTAATTCTCGAATGTAATGATATCGAATGTCGATATGTTTCGTATGAGAATGTTGAATGAGATTTTTTGAAATATTAATAGCGCTTGAGTTATCATAATATAGTATCATTGTATCTTGTGCAATCTCATAATTAGCTAACATCTTTTTCATCCAAATTAACTAGGTGCTAGCATTACCAGCTGCGATGCATTCAGCTTTAGCTATAGATAGTGATACAGAATTTTATTTCTTACTGAGCCAGGAAAGTAAACAATTTTCAACGTAGAAACATTCACCACTGGTAGATTTTCTATCATCAATGTTTCTTACCCAGTCAGCATCGGTATATCTAGCAAGTTGTACATTTGTATCATGCAGATACCATAGACTAAAATTAGTTGTACTTGTGACTTATCGAATTATTCGTTTAATAACAATTAGATGAGATTCCTTAGGGTCAGACTAATATCTATCACAAATCCCAACGCTAAAATCAATATCTGGTCTACTAGTAGTTAAGTATAAAAGACTACCCTATACTTTTACCTATTTCATCCTTAGAGAGTTTAAGAGTTGTACTCATATGAGTATCAAACTTTTTACCATTCTCGAATCCAAATTTCTTTACCAAATTTAAAGCATATTTGGTTTGAGAAATGAAAATACCATTTTCCTGTTGTTTTACTTGGAAACCAAGAAAGTAATTCAATTCTTCAACCATACTTATTTCAAACTTGGATTTCGTCATATCTGCAAACTCAATGGACAAGTTAGTGCCTGTAAATCCATAAATAATATCATCAACGTAAATTTGTACAATCAATAAATATTCATTATATTTTTTGACAAATAAAGTTTTATCAACGCTTTACATGATAAAGTTGTAACTAAGCAAAAATTTTGTCAACTTTTTGTACCATGCCCCGAGAGCTTGTTTTAATTTATAAAGTGACTTTTTAAGACGATATACATGATCTGAGAGTTTAGGGTCCTCCAAACGCTTAGGTTGTTCAACATATTCCTCTTCATGTAAGTCACCATTTAGAAATGCACTTTTAATATCCATTTGATATATCTTGAATTTTTTATAGCAAGCAATTGATATAAATAGTCTAATGGATTCAAGGCATGCAATTGGTGCAAAGGTTTTATCATAGTTAATTCCTTCTATTTGAGTGTAGCCTTGTACAGCTAGTGTAGCCTTGTTTCTAATAATATTTCCCATTTCATCATAGTTGTTCTTGAAAATCCATTTGGTTTCGATCACATGTACTTCTTTTTCAGTCTGAATTCATTTTAGAATTATTTTAACTTCATCAAGAGTTTCAGATTTTTCTTTCAAAAAGGCTATCTAAGTATATCTGGTAAAGTCATATACAATAATCAGAATATACTTCTTTCCACTTCTACCCTCCATTCTTGTTAGTCCCACCAAGTCCATATGGAGTAGTTTAAGGGGTTTAGATGTGGCTAAGGAGTTCACTTTCTTGTGGCTACTCCTCATTTACTTGCCAATCTGACATGCGCCACAAATCTTTTTTTATCCTTTTTTTAATTTGGGTAGGCCACAAATCTGATCTCTCCTACTCAAGTTATAAAGATCTCTCAAGTTTACATTTTCATGACGTTTATGCCATAATTCTATTTCATCTGTTTGGACCATGTAACACGAGAAATTAGAAGCGCATGAGTCATTAATAATATAGTAATTCTCAGAAGTTCTACGATCATTTAATATCACACTTCCCTCCTCATTTAATATCTCACATATGTGATTTGTAAATTTCACACTATGTTTGTTATTGCAGATTTGAGATATACTTGAGAGGTTATGTTTTAGTCCTTCAACATATAGTATATTCTCAAAGGGAGGGAGATTAGAGAGCTGAATAATACCTTGGCCTATAATTCTACAGTTGCTTCCATCACCAAAAGTAACTGATCCGTCGTTTACTTCTCTGAAGTTAGTGAATATTTCTTTATCACCTGTCATATGTCTTGAACATCCACTATCAAGGTACCATTTTGAATGACTAGTGACTTTGAAGGCTGTGTGGGCAATAAGATATGTAACCTTTGAAACCCATTTCAATATGGTTCTAGATTTAGGAATTTCATTTGATTTTCTCCATTTTTAGGAGTTGGAATTATTCCAGTGTCTATTAACTCCGATTCCATTTGATTTAGATTTAAGAAGCTCTTTGAGTAAGTCCACTATTTTTTTAGCCAAATGGGGTTTATTAAATCTTTGATTTTTGTAGCTGATAGTATAAGTGTTGTAATGTATAAAGCACTCTTGTTTGTTAAATTTCGATGGGACAAAACAGCTTATGATGTGGTTCACACAATATGATTGAAAGTTATGATGTAGTTTACCTTCAAGTGAATCAAGATGGAAAGTTCACCTTCAAGAACAAACCATGAAGTTGGATAGTGCAAGCACAAGCACAAGTCATGAAGATGGATAGTTCAAGCTAAAGTGTATTCAAGTTCTACTACATTTCTAGCAGAAGATCAAATTCTACCTTCGAGTACACTTCAAGTAGAAGATCAACTGAGCACTACTGAAGATTCAAGTAGAAGATTTAAGCTTTACACTTCAATGTCCAGTTTTCTCAAGTATAATTGACCTTAAAAAGACCTTAGACTTAGGTGCTTTCAAATGATAAATATATACGGATTTTTATACTTTGGTTAGGCTTTAGTTCGACTAGTCTAAGCCCTGGTTTGACTAGTCTAAGCTGTGACTCGACCAGTCTAAGTTTTAAACTCAAAAAACGGATATTTCTGGTAGTTTTTCGACCAGTTGAGTAGGCTGCTCGGCCAGTCGAAAAGACACCTTCGACTAGTTGAGGGGTGCTCGACTCAATGTCCAACAACTAATTTTTGGCACCCTTGACCAATCGAAGCCTATGCTCGACTAATCGAAGAGGGCCCTTGACTAGTCAAGCAGGGCCTTTGACCAGTCGAAAGTCTGTTTTATCTGATCACGCCCAAAATTTAAAATTTAGTTAGATCTTAGACAAGTCGAAGCAACAACATTTCAGCCTATAAATAGAGGCCTTCTCTCAATCCGAAATTACTCATCCAAGATAAGACAAGCCTTCATTTAGAAAGAGAGAAGTCTCCACTATCATCAAGCAATTGCACGATATTTTACATTTTGTTTATATAGCTTTTGTTTTTAATTCCTTGATTTCTTTTCATGAATCATATCTTTTAAAGAGAGTAATCGCTCTTCTTTTGAGATCTAAGGGATTCAAACAAGTAGCCTGAGGTTTGAATTAATTTAAAATCAATTTAAAACCTACAACCCCTGATTATGTTACTGGACATTGACCATTCTACATCAAGCGAAGCGGTTCTACTAGCTACATCAAGAACGTCTTCAAAAAGAAGATAAGTATCATTTTATATCTTTTTTGGTTTCTTTGAGATATTCAGAAACCTCTTGTATTGGTTTTAACTGAGATAGCTAGAAAATCTCAGCGTGGAATTTTGTTTGTGATAGCCCTTTTAAAATCACAACTGCATAGGTTTTAAGGTAAACCTGTGAAAATCTTGTTTATTAGTAAATGTCAATATCATGTGGGTTATGATTATTGAGAGTGGAGTAGGTGTGGCTGTTTGAGAACAGTTGGTGTACACATCGATCCACTATAACTCCTGGTGTTTTTAGTGAATGATTTAAGTTTTGTATCTATGGTGAATGATTGTAATTTGTTTATGCATATGTAGTGAATGCTTGTAATAGATAACTCTCTTGTCTCTTGCTTAATTTGTGATCTTGATCTTTAAAAACGTTCGTGAAATCAGGTTGTCTTACCTAAAACTTTATTTTTGGTGTAAAGTTGTCTTACGAACTAAGTTTGAATCAATTTCTCAATACTACTGTTATTGAGATCAGTGATTTATTCTGATTTATTTATTATTTCAATACCTTGTATTTTTTATTTGGCATAGTCCTATTCAACCCCCCCCCCCCCCTCGAAGACTATTAGCTTGCCTTTTTCAAATAGTATTAGAATTAACCTTAAACACTTGAAAATGTTTTAGATTTTATAAAATCATTTCGACCAAAATTTCTCAAGTTCTTACATTTAGAGTTTGAGGATTCTCCTTTTACAAATATAGGAGATGTATTTTTATTTTTCAATGAACTATGATATAACCCGGACCCGATTTATCGCCATATTTTTTTTGCTGCGGTTAGTAGCTTTTCCAGCTTAGGGTCTCCATGGGCATATTTTCAAGTATCCTTAGAACTCAAAAGAGAAGAAAATTCCAGTTTTAGATTCTCATTTTCAATTCTGAGCTTTTTTAACTTTGAGGTTTTGAAATTTAAATCAAGTTTTATTTTTTCAAAACAATTAGAAAGATGAGATTTTTCTAAAATATTGTTTTCAAGTTCTTCTTTTGATTTAAGATATTTTTCCTTTTGAATTTTTAATTTGACAGAAATTTTGCAACTTTCCCTGTATAAGGCATTTTAGGCATCTTGAAGATCGTCTTCATTCTCATTTTCAGGGTCACTCCTGAGATTATCATAATCAGATAAGTTATAGTTATCTAAAGAGGTGACTCTAGATATAGTAATCAAGGCTTTTACTTTATTTGAATTTTCTTGTTCTAATTCATTTGACCCAAAAGAACTTTCAGAGCCGGATGATTCGTCCCAAGTAGTTATCATGCCCTTTCTTTTCGATCTATCCCTTTTAGGATATTTATTCGCCAAATGCCCATATTCATGCCAGTTGAAACATTGACTGTCTTTTACAGATTTTCAGAGTTTAGATTTTCCTTTTCTTTTATTAGATAGTTTTTAAAATTTTGATTTTTTTCTTGTTTTTAAAAATTCTGTAAAATTTCTTAGCAAGTAAAGCCATATCATCTTTTATCTCTTCAATATCAGAATTAACACAATTATCTTTTAAAACAGATTTAGATAATTTAAGCGTAATGGACTTACCTTTAGGAGTTTTAAAATTTAACTCATACATTTGGAGAGAACCAACTAACTCCTCAACCTTCATTAAATTAATGTTTCTTAGTTCTTGAATGGCAGTTACTTTGGAATTGAATCTCTTAGGAAGGGATTGCAGTATTTTAGCATAGATTTCGCTTTCTGGGATTCCATCTCTTAGATCCTACATGGAATTTACTATATCATTTAATTTCATATAGAATTCCATGAAAGTTTCATTTTCTTCCATACGAATTTTCTCAAACTTTGTAGTGAGGATTTGAACTTTAAATTTCTTGACTATAGTAGTTCCTTCATATGTCACTTCAAAAATATCCCGGGCTTGTTTAGCTATATCACATGAAATAATTCTTTTGAATTTATCAGGTGATAAAGTACAAGTAATGGCATTTAAGGCTTTAGCATTTGCACTACTTTCACTTTTCTAAGGTGTAGTCCATAAATTGAATGGAGTTTCTTTCAAAGATTTAGTTCCATCACTGCTTAGAACTTCAAACATAGGTGGCTTCCATTTGGTTACAGTGGCTTGCCACATACTTTCATTTAAGGATTTTAGAAAAATCTTCATTCTGGCTTTCCAGTATGAATAGTTAGATCCATCAAAGGGTGGTGGCCTGATAATAGACAAGCTATCGAAATTTGACATAATGAAAGTTTTACATCTTTGAACTTAAGGAACTTAATCCAAAAAATATGAGCAACTTAGATCTGATACCACTTGAAAATGACGAGCTTAACAGTCCTAGAGGGAGGGGTGAATAGAACCATGCGATAAAAGACCATCCTTGAAAACCACTTAGACATAACAACCCTTGGATGGTAGGCCCACACCCACATTTAATTTAAACTACCATTCAATAACCACTAAGTCGAAGGTCCATTACAATTACATTCAATCAAGTTACATCCCAAGTATAGGTGTACATTTATAAGTGGGAGTTTCCCACTGATGTACTAATTTAAATTCCAAAAGCAATCCACAAGTAATCCACAAACATAAGAAAGTACATAGGACAATTATTAAGCATGTTATCTAGCATATCAATTTCAACAATTAGCACATGTACTCATAAGGCAAGATTTCAATTAACAATTCAAAGTTAAAATAAAACTATCACTTAAGTTAATGGGAAGGATGGAAAGCTCAAGGGGAAGAATTATCACCTGAGAGGTTGTGGCTTCTTTCTTGGTTTAGTCTTCCGAGGCTAGCTAATGCTCCAATGCCATATAATTGATCACCTAGGATTATTTCCAACCCAAGAACTTGCGTTAATTAATGTTTTTAAGACTTTAGTTAACTACCATGTGGAGGTTTGAAAAGGCCCATGCATAAGATTGTTTGGGCTTGCCCTATAGTGGTTAGGCACACCAGGTTTCTGTCCCAACTGGTGGTCCAGATTGGGCCTGGAATTTGTCCAAGGCTTAGGCCCAATTGGACCTGGCTTGGCCCAACACTAGTTGTCTAAGGGTGGCCCGATAACTGGGGCCGGACCTGAGGATTATGAGCCCACTGTGATGTGTGGTGCGGCCCACCCATTTTTGAATGTGGTGCGGCCCACTGGAACTTTAAATGTGGTGTGGCCCACCAGCGATCTAATGGTGAGGCCCACTGTGGAAGGTGAGGTCCATTGTGTGGCCCACATAACTTTTAGATGAGCTGCGGCCCACCATCCTGACCACTGATTTGTGGACATAAGTTCGACTTAAGACCATTGGATATTTTTCATTTTTAACCGCCAAATAAAAGTCCAGAAATCTAAAAGCCGGATAACCAGATAATGCTAATATTTTGTGAGTTACACAGCTAAACATGCTGTCAAAATTTAGACGGTTAATCCGAATTGAGTATATGCCTGGTATGCAATTTCTCAGTAATTTCTAACTGTCTGTGTATCACCCATCACGCTCTTACAGAGTATAAAGGTATTTCTCACCCAAAAATCTCTCATGGTAGCCCATCTACCATGTTAGGACCATTTAGCATTTAACGTGCCGTCGTGCGGCACACTTTATTCCATGGTGAGGCTCGCCGTTTGTGCATGTGGGGCTGACCCCAGGCCCACAATATTTTTGGCTGATCCTGGCCCAAGGTTTGGGTCGGTTTCGCCCCAGATAGAGACCCATTACAGGCCTGATTTTAGCATGATCCTAGGCCTAGTTTCAGCTGAGATCATGGCCTGTTTTCAGCTTGAATCCAGACCCACTTGAGGGCTGCTTCTATTTAGATTCATGGCCTATCTAAAGGCCTGTTTCTAGCCTCATGTACGACCTATGTTCGGCCCAACTAATCAGGCACTTTCAGTACCGCTCTAGGACCCGGGTAAAGAATGTATGCAGCCCAAACCCAGGCCTGATGCAAGCCTGGTTTCGGTCCAGGTTCACGGCCCAGTTCTGGGCTGTTTTCAGCCCAAACGTGCGGCTGGTTTCAGCCTGCCTTCAAGCTGGATTTTCAACTGTCTTCAAGCTGAATATTCTGCTATATTCAAGTTGGAATTTCATCTGTTTTCAGGTTGAATATCCAACTATTCTCAAGTTGGTTTCAAGCTAAATATTCAGCCAGAGGGGTTTAGATTTAAACCAATGGGAAGTTTAGAAATTTACCCAACAAACTTGACCTGGCGAGTAGGCTGGGAAATCTGATATACTGATCCATAGTCTGACCCGCTGGATGATGCCCGGAAAAATGACCAGCCTCAGCTGGGCGCTCAGATCGCGCGGGTGCGGTGCAACAGCAGCCCCCTTCTCTATATTCCTGTTGCACCTAAAACGCTGCCAGCAGCATATCCGTGATCATAGATTGCCTAGGAAGACGATTCGCCATTAATGGCGGATCTAGACTCGCTTGATCTTTCTCTAAAGTAATGTTTCTGGAGGGCTTTAAAATTTCCCAGGAAGCTTGAAGAAAGAGAGTACAAAGTTTCACGGACGTTTGGAGTGGTGGGTTCGAACGGAGAAGAAAACGGCCGATTTTTCTAGTGCTTGCAGAGGGATCAGAGAAGAGGCGTTTTCTCCTCTTCTAGTAGGAAACTTAGCTCTCTAGAGCCATTGGATGAGAGATCAACAGGCCTGATATTTCCTGCTGAGGAGTGGTATTTGCAAACGGTTGGCACAGCAAAACCGGCTGTGGTTTTTTTGTTTTCTGCGGGCGGAAATCCTCTCCCACGTGAAGAGACATTAGATGGCCGAGATTAGGCCATGTGGATGGCCGAGATGGAAGGAAAAACCCCTCACGCGGATTGCCACTATGGCAAGGAGAAGCAGTTTCCATTTTTGAAAAAACTGATTTTTCACAGTCTGTATGCGACTGGATTTGTGCCGTCGTGAGTACACACCTTTATTTGAGACCAACAAGGTTTTGTCCTAAATTGACCCACCTGCAAGATGGGCGATTCAGATCGTGTATTGGACCCTCCTTAGTGGGCCGCTGATCGAAGAAACGAGCGTCCCTCGCTCATTGTTGGCCGTACGTGAAAAGAAAGGGAGTCCTTCCCATTGCGGGAAAACACGGGTCAAACCCGTTTGACTGGGCTTCTTGACTGGTGCTCAGCGGGAGTACACGATCTATGCACATGCGCCATGTGCATGGGGCCCACCGTGATGATTCTAATGGATCTACCCCATCTATTCTCTTTGGAGGTCTTCATCAAGCCCTCTGGCCAAGATTTAGGCAGATCCAAAGTTTAGGTGGGCCATACCAACTAAACGACGATCTTTAAATGTCTATTGTGACGATCTGATGGTCGGATTGATTCCAATTCGATCGCAAATGGTTAAAAGGTACTAATGGACTATATGTATATTCAATATCCTCATAATATGTTTCTAAGATATTAATAGTTTTAATGTTTTATTATTACTTTATTATAAATTATTTATTATCTTAATTTAGAATTGTAGGCCCTAGTCCTAAACAAGGCCACCCTTACGGTAGATCAAAACTTACGAGTCATGCGTCTAACTCTCAAAGTATTTTAACTGTTAAGTGGGCCACATAGAGAGATTTATTATTATTATTATTATTATTATTATTAACGATAAATTATAGATTTTTGAAAATCAAAGATTTAATTGATTCTAATTTGTTAACCTCTATAAATTCCATGGGTGGATAGCTTCTAACTTGACCTAGAGTGGTTTTAGGGGTCATGGACTAGTATAGGTACATCTGAATAGTCACCTTCACATGATTCTTAAGCTATCAAACTCACAGGCTACAACGCATCTCTCCATCCAACCATTTAATTAAGTTATTTGAGCAAATGTGCATCTCCATAGTTGCACACTCAACCGCAATGTTTGCTCTATAATTCAATGGTTGATTTGCCTCAAAATCATTCGTCAATGGTCCTAGTAGCCCTAAGAACCATCTAAGTGGACTTCAATGCTTGATTTAATATGTAGATTATTTGGTTAGTGCGTCCACGTAGTGGATCACTATGCAGGATGTTGTGGACTCAATGATCAGTGGATCTTATGGATCAGGAGCCGAATTTATAAATGTACGGTTGATAGGACGATCGATGACCTAATGCTGAAAGTGGACCGTTCACTTTTCCTAACAAGGTGTTGTTCCAAGTCTAGTCGAGATTGAATCATTGAAAGTAGTACCTTGTGTATAATCTAGATTTTCAATGAATGATGATCTGACTGTATGCTCTGATACCCCACGATCAGGTGCCCTGGTCTATGGATGGAAATTACTCCAAACAATCAACTACATGTTAAAATAAAGATGAATGTTCTATTTAATTAAGTTTGTGTTTATACTAATCTACATCTTCATGGTAACTCCCAAGTACTGAAAGTACAGGGTGTAACATGAACACGCACAATTAGTCTACTATTAGGCTAATTCGGTTAACTCAGACAAACTCTGGTATAACCGGCATTGGGTGCAAGCATCCCGTGTAGTCCGACTATTGTCGGCCATCCATGTTCGGCCCAGATCAATCGGACTAGTCTAGGGCGGCCAACCCAATCAGGGTCGCCCTCGTGGATCTACGGTTTGCCGGCCAACCCGACAATCCGATTAGTCTCGGTCAGTCAACCATACTAATAAATTGACAAATGTGACTACATGGAGGGATGTAAATGGTAATTCAGAGAATTCCACTCTATTGAGCATTTTATCAAACATGTAGGTGACATTACACCGAGCTAATAATTTATGGTGAGTGGGCGTACAAGTGCGCTGGTTAGCAAGCATTCATCCACGTAGTATCTCAATCATCAATCGAC
Source organism: Magnolia sinica (assembly GCF_029962835.1). NCBI lineage: Eukaryota > Viridiplantae > Streptophyta > Magnoliopsida > Magnoliales > Magnoliaceae > Magnolia > Magnolia sinica. The sequence continues at coordinate 57,371,293 of NC_080582.1, forward strand.
ACTGATTAACACACATACATCCACGCGCAACCAATAGTAACTAGCACTGGTTAACATGCATTCATCTACACATTACGTAATCATAAATCGACACTAATTATCATGCATTGGCCAATACATTACCCAAATTAATAATCGGCACTGGTTAGCATGCATTCTTCTATGCACTACACATTCACAAATCAACATTAACTATCATGCATTCATCTATTCACTGCATAAACTATTAATTGGGGCATGAGTTTGATAATTGGCAACCTAAGGGTAATGGCCTGCACCTAGAAGTGGTTTGTCGATTTTTAGTGTCGCCCATACGGTTAGGGTTCGTTGATTAATGTGTCGGTACCCTCTCTCTTATTATCAGGCTGTTTCCTTTCGGGGGCCAACTTCCGAAGGAGAAAAACATCCATATGATAATTCTATGTATAGGCATCAAAAGCTAAAATTCAGTTCGCACTAATCATGCATGCACAGGTATTTGTGAAGGCCCAAGCATGGGTGCTTGGGAGAGATGTGAAGAAATGACCCTTGGCCATTTTGGGCATGTTCCACGATCAAGTAGAGCCACCTTTTGGCATGCGATTAGGTTCCTTTGGCAGCCCTATGTGTGGCCTTCAAAATCTAAATAGTGTGGTTTACTGGATTTACGCATATGAGTTTTGGCATAAGGCCAAACATAGGCATTTCAATTTTTTTGCGCAAGATTTTCTACACAACTACGTCCGGTCCTATTTGAGATCCACTCCCCAATTATATGGGGTCCACTACTTTCAAAGGAAAAAGGAAATTTAGTAGATTTGTATATGGACTTAAAAACCTATAAGGTAACCCTACTTAATCATGCATATACAATTTTTAGTGAAGACTCAAACTTGGGTGCTTGGAAGAAATGTGTAGGAAACATAGTGCAGAATTAGTTTTAGCCCGATTTTGAGTATGTCCCATGATCACAAGGGACCACCTTTTAGTGTGCCGTGAGGTGAACTTGGTATTACTATATATGTTCTTCAACAAGTATAATTTGGGACCAACTAGTTGTGCACACATCATATTTAGTATAAGGCCAAATATAGGTTTTTTAATTTTCTACACAACTGTGCATTGCCCCATTTTGAGATCCACTCCCTGATCATGTGGGGTCATATTTGGCCCAAGTAAAATATAATTTATTTATTCATTGGTATATATTAAAAGTTTCAAGTAGTGGCCTACTCATATCTTGTGCGTGGGGTCTATTATAAAGGCCCAAAGTTAATACAAAACACAAAAATAATCAGACAGTTTTCAGTAATGGGGTCTGTCACAACTTAAGGCCCAATTTCCAAACACTTAGGGATCATTATAGACAAAAAGGTAAGACATCATATGTCACTGATATAAGAATTAAACATCCTCCATAGTGGTACCCTTAAATACAAAGTGTGGGCCCCACTACAAAGTGTCAAAGAGGCCTACGTACAATACAGTTAAGTACTTAGAAAATTTTCAGCAAACAGATAGTGCAAAAGAAATAAAATAGATCCAATAGCAAGTGGGGCCTACAAACTATCAAACCATAGATAAGAGACACAAAAAAATTTACATGAGTGTCCAGATTGGATGAACTAATAAAATGTATAAATCACAAGTGGTCCCACACCCAAGTGGGTCAATAAGAGGATGAATGTTATGTATAACATAAATTCAACATACACATCAAGTAGCACATGAAATGTATTGATTAAATTTCTATGATCAGATCCTCTATTAAAAAATCTCATCTAATGCATGGTTTGGGAATAAGTCATTTATACTTTATATAGGTTTCTAACTATAATGAGCCTTAGATTCATCTGAACTATAGAAAACAATTCGAGGTTTATCCTTACGGAAGTATCAATCAGTTTAGAATTTTTTAAATTTTATTATAAAAGAATCTGACCATTAAGATCATACATATAATTATTAACTGTCTCAAGTAAGTTAAGAATAAATATCAAATATAACTGACCGTTGGAATCATGGATATGTTATCACGCCCCAAACTCGAAAATCGGGCTCACAAAATTCTCGATCGCCGAATTTGGTGCCAACAGCCTTCGTACTAACCCATTCTTGGCTCCCAGCGCTCATACACTAAGTTCCGATCCTGGGATCCTACAAGGAAGATTTTTCAATGTACATTTATCTCGTAAGAAGCATAACCACAAGTATACCCAAACCACAAAGCAACATCATCATCACATATCCACTAATATAAACATTTGAATACAATGTTGAAAGAGAAATATATATATATATATCGAAATCAAAGTTCCAGGAGCCGCGCTCCATGCTCAACGCTACTGCAACTTAATGCCACTGCATGCATAAGCTTATAAAAAGCGTAGAGGTGGTGAAAGTGTGTGCACAAGGTAAGTGTCAAGTATTCAATACAATGCCGTAATCATACAATGTTGAAAATACTGGCAAGATCATGAATCATATGATATCAAAATAAGCGAAAATACCGACCAATCCATGAGTCATACAATATCAGAGTACGCAATACAGATTAGCTATGCAAATGAGGAGTCATAAAGAGCCAAATACCAGATGCCGAGGATGCAATGTAATATACAATTCTTGATGAATTCATGAATACCGTCAGCCGTATCTAGACCGTATAAATGCAGAAACACAGTAACCCAAATGCCATATGCCGTGGATGTAATACAATATGGATGCAAATGGAGTGACCATGCTGAAGTGTGAAGTCAAGGTGATAGTACGTAGTATCGCAGGCTATAGGGTCCATTACAATGGAGTTCTATCCAAACTAGTCGCATACCTAATTTGGATAGTCAAACTCAATGTGGTAAACTCTTGATCTCAAGTTAGTCGCACGCCCCAACCGAAATCCTGGCCATTACGAAGATAAACATAACAAATAGTTGCGCACCACCAACCCGAGTGGATAGTGAATGAATTAATGAATGAGTATGCAACTCCTGCTCAATAAGTCCACCTATTAGTACAGTTCATCTTTAAGATCATCATCGGGGTCTAGTACACTCTACATGCAAATCATCGCTTACTGACGCGCGACCATGCAAGTGGAAGAGACCTCACTATCCGCCTGACTTGTAGTCAGCCAATATCTACTCGGCACGTCAATAGTAGACCTATTCACGAGCTGGTCAGACTCAGCCTAGATATGCCCCCTTCTCTCGGGCGGGTAAGGCCACACCCCCTCCCAACTGACCACGACACAGTGGGAGATGCGGCCTCCTGGTATTTGACACTCGGGCGCTTATGTATCCACTTGATCTCGACATTGGGGCGTCTCATAACCTCGAAGGTTTAGAGACTTTCACCCACGGACATCTAAAGTGCCCAAATGCTCGAACCAAACATTTTTCGGTGTCTCATCTAGCCATCTATGACATGCCTGTGGAGGTCACAACCCTGATGTCGCTAGGGCATAAAGTAACCACAATCACACAATGTAAGATGCATGAGTCATGTAGTCCAATCATGCATCAATCCCTCGCATATCGTGCGCTCATGTGAAATAACTACACTTCTCAGGGAGTCCCATAAACTATCTGGCATATGAATAGTTAATCACATCTCATAATAAACATGCAGATGATGCGTATGGGCATGTATCATAATGTTATGCCGTCACATACTCATAATCGATATCAATAATTGGCATCGACAATCGGCCTCGACAATGTGGACATTTAACCAACATTGACCCACATAGAGCTTAACATATAGTGGACATATGGCCTCACACAAGGGCCTAATATACAACACCATGGGCCTCACTTAAGAGCTTAATACACATCACGATGGGCCTCTCACATGGGCCTAGTATACATCACAACGGGCTCCATCGCCTAGCCCTCAAATGTACCATAATGGGCCTCATCACATAGGCCTCATATATATCACATTGGGCCTTAAACACGGGCGGAATACACACTACAATGGGCCTCAAATACGGGCCACATATACGTCACATTAGGCCTCGACATCGGCCTCAATATTCGGCCTTAACAATCGGCCTCGATAATCAGAATCGGCCTCAACAATCGGCCTCGACAATCAGAATTGGCCCCGACAATCAGCATCGACAATTGGAATTGGCCTCAACAATTGGCCTCGATAATCAGAATCGGCCTCGACAATCGGCCTCGATAATCAGAATCGGCCTCGACAATCGGAATCAGCTTCGACAATCGACCTCGACAATCGGCCTCGACAATCAACCTCGACCATCGGAATCGGCCTCCACAATCGGTCTCGACAATCAGCCTCGACAATTAGAATCGAACTCGACAATCGAAATCGGCCTCAAAATTGACCTTGACAATCGGAATCGGAATCGGTCTCATCAATCGACCTCGACAATCAGAATCGGAATCGACTTCAATAATCAGCATCGACAATCGGAATCGGCCTCGATAATCGGCCTCGACAATTAGAATCGAACTCGACAATCGAAATCGGCCTTAACAATCGACCTCGATAATCGGAATCGGAATCGGTCTCATCAATCGGCCTCGACAATCAGAATCGAAATCGACCTCAATAATCGGCGTCGACAATCGGAATTGGCCTCGATAATCAGAATTGGTATCGACAATCGGAATCGAAATCAGCCACAACAATCGAAATCGACAATCGAAATTACAATCGGCCTCGACACTCAGAATCGGAATTGGCCTCGACGATCGGCGTCGACAACCGAAATCAGCCTCGATAATCGGAATGGACAATCGGAATCAGAATCGGCCTTAACAATCAGCCTCAACACTCGGAATCAAAATCGGCCTGACGATCAACCTCGACAATCGGAATCAGCCTCGATAATCGGAATCGACCTCGACAATCGGAATTGGAATCAGCCTCGACAATCTGACTCGGCCTCGACAATCAGAATCAGAATCGGCCTCGACAATCGGAATCAAAATTGGAATCGGTGAGAATGGGCCTAACCAGGCTTAAGGAAAGGTCACAATGTGGACATCCAACCATCATTGCCCATCAATGTGGACATTTAACCAACATTGCTCCCAATGAGTGGCCCGCATAATCGTCATTACATACATTGTGAAGTAATCGCACATCGGAATGGACCTCATATACATCATATCTAGTCCCATACAAAGGCCCCACATACGGCTCATTGGGCCTCACTCGTGGCCCTTATATACATCACATTGGGCCTCAACCCATGGGCTATCAAATACATCAAGTGGATCGCATCCACGGGCCACAACAATGGGCCTCATATATATCGAGTCAACCACATCACATGGGCCGCACCAGTGGGCCTTATATACATCAAGTGGACCGCGTTCACGGGCCGCACCAATGGGCCTCACATACACAACAGGTGGGCCCTACTCATGGGCCTTAAATACATAACATGTGGGCCCTACACATGGGTCTCATATGCATCAAATGGGCCACGTATCTGGGCCTCGTATACATCAAAAGGGGCCACGCGTCATGGGCCTAATACATATCACAATGGGCCTTGCCCATAGGCCTTGAAACCATAACAATGGGCCTTGCCCATGGGCCTCAAATTCAAGCAGGTGGGCCCTATCATATGGGCCTTAAATACAAGGCAGGTGGGCCCTATCACATGGGCCTCAAATATACATTACAAGTGGGCCTCAAATATAGATCATAGGTGGGCCTCAAATATACATTACAGGTGGGCCTCAAATATACATCATAGGTGGGCCCCATCATATGGGCCAAAAATACAAACAGGTGGGCCCCATACATGGGCCAAAAATATATCATGATGGGCCTCATGGATGGGCCGCGCCAATGGGCCTCAAATGGGCTTGGACCACACCAAAAATCATTTTACTAATTATAGGTGTAACATGTGTATCACTGTATATTGTCGTTCCATGGGGCACATGGCCCACTAATGATGATCGGCACTGTCTCAACATTGTTCAGGTAAATCAGCACCATCCAAACATGGTCTATGTAAATCAGCACCATCCAAACACTTCCCATGCAAATCAACACCATCCAAATATTGCCTATGTAAATCGGCACTGTCCAAAACCGTCCAAACATTATGGACAGTGTGGATATGGAACATACATCAAGGTGGGGTCCACAGCACCACCCAAACATGATCCACCACCATCCAAACACTGTCCAACACCGTCCAACGCAATATGGATGGTGTGGATGAAATAAATACATCATGGTGGGTATCCACATCCCTCACCAGGGACGGTGTGAGTGTATAAAACATAAATTAAGGTGGGTCCCACCTGCCACACGTGTCACACGTGTGGGGTGGGTCCACCCTCTCAACAGATGGACGACATGAGTAATACACATATATCATGCGACCCACAGAACTAGGTGATGTCATTACACTAGCTATATAGCTGATGTGAGGCACGTCAGCCAATCAACTTCCACAACTGGTGGGTCTCACGTAGCGCCCACCATATATATAAATGTATTATATTATTATAATACTTATTATTATTATTGTTATTATTATTATTATTCTAATATGATCCAGTGTCCATATAGACGAAGGACTGGATAGAATACATATATCAATGTGGCCCACCGTCCAAGCAATGGACGGTGAGGATCCACACGCACATCACGGTAGGCTGCTGCACTTGTTGACGTGATGCAGCAGTGGGACCCACAGAGCTTGCTGCCATTAATACAGCAGCAGCTGTAGCTACTGGGGTCCATGTGGATGGACGGAGTGAATACTACACATTCATCAAGCAGGTTCCACTGTCCAGACCTGCTGGACAGTGCAGATTATGCATCCAGGTGGGTCCCGTCTTTGTTGGATAGCCTGACCACAACACCCTCATCAGGTGGGGTCCACATGCATGGGCGGTAGGATGAACCACATATATAAAAGGTGGGTCCCATGTCCAGTCCGGCTGGATGGTGTGGACATAAAATGTATACATCAGGTGGTCCCACCGGTCCATTGCTGGACAGTGAGGGTGGCACTCACATACATCGCAGTAGGCCCCACATCCAGTGGACCACAGGATTGGATGGTGTGGATTTCACATGTACCGCATGGTGGGCACCACTACACATCATCGTCATCATCAAAGAAAAGTAGAGAGAGAAAGAGAGAAAGAGAGAGAGAGAGAGGGAACGGATGGAGGAGGGGCCTCGCCACTATGGGCCCCTCTATACAAAGCATACATCAAGGTAGGTCCCACCATATGTGGGCCCTTAAATCATCAAATCCAAACAAAATCACCCACCTTTGATCTTCTTGGACTTCTTCTTCCATCAACGCATCCTAGAGCTCCGGGGGATGCATTTCAACGGTGGAGATGATCTTTGGGTGGTGGGATTGTGTGGTAGGGAGGTAGGCCACACCTAGCTTCCTCCTCTCCCTTGACGTGGGTTGCCCTCATAGAGCTTGGGAGAAAAAATGAGAGAGAGATGAGAGAGAGAGAGAGAGGTGATGTGAGTGATGGAGTGATGGGGAGAAGGATGGGTGAAGTGATCGAAAGTTGACTTTTAGGGAGGGGTTGTTATACTTGGGGATGGGATGTGGTACTTGACATTTGATATGATTGATTTGCTATTTCTCTTGAGATTTGCAACGCGTAGCGTTTTTCCTTGAACTGAACACGGGCCCACATCTCCTGGCCTGTGTATCGCCTCGGCGTGCAAGACGCGGCATCGGAACTGCGGCGACGGCGTGGTGGCAAGGGTACAAGTCTCGGCTTGAGCCGACTCTGGAAAATGGGATACGACTCAGAATCGTGCACAACTGCCGATTACAGATAGTATGTCACCAGAATTTGACCGGGAGGACCGCGAAAGCCTATAGAACAGTATGGGCTACGATACGGGCCTCACATATGGCCCACACAAGAATGGTCATAACAAGCCCCAAAATACATTTTCGTATAAGGCCAAGATCTCAGTCGTCTGAACTCCGATCGAGGCTTATTATATACCGTTGGAAAGTTGCTTCGATTTTCTACGAATCCAACGGAACATATATTTTTATTGTATTCAATAAAGGAAGTAAAAATGGTTCCGCTTTTAGCAAATCGAAATCCTACATGTGCTACTAGATAACAACAAGTAAAGTTGATGTCAATGATGATTGGACCGTTGGATGGCTACGAAATGTGGCCCATAGTTAGCTCATATTGTGGTTCATATTATTTCCAAGTTTTAGCTCTGATCCTAACGTGGTTGATTTTATATGATTTTTAGAAGCTGTTGTCTAGATATAAAAATGGGATTACAAGTGAAGGGTATTGATACAATGTCCATCATGGTTGACTATACTGATGTGGGCCACCATGCTGACCACCATAAAGCCATTAATACATGCATCGATGGGGCTCCACACTAGTGGGCCTCATATGCGTAAAGAAAATATAAAAGGTGGAAAGAAGATGATGAGGAGGATGGAAGGTGAGGTGTAGACTCGCCTCAAATGGATGGATGACTTGATGATGATGTGTGGTCCACTCCCTCTAGGTTGATGATGGGCTATACCTTGGCCCCACCACTCTCACTCTCACTCTCTCTTAAAATCTCAGAATTTTTTTAAGTATAGCAAAAGGATGAGTGTAGATAACTCCTACTCTTATATAGGGAATTCGGGGTTGAGGTGGCAAGATGATGTAGTAAGTTATAGGGTCTTATTGGTGCTAAAAGTGAGGTGGAAGGTAGTGTATGGTATAGGTAGTGGATAGATGAGATAGATGGTGCTAATCATGCATTACTCAAGGTGGAAGAAATCTATGCATGCATTAGCTAATTGATGCATAAGGGTTGTGGGTTGTATGTGATGCATAGTGGATGGTGAAGTGAAGTGTTACAATTGATTATTTGAAGTGATGTGACACAAAACAAGGCATGTATTGGATGCATGTGTAGGATGAGGTAGACATGAACCATGATTAGTTTTTAAGGTATGGAGAGATGGCTAATAATGGATTTTGAGGTAAAATTTATTTTCGTCCCATGTGCATTGTCTTATATGTACTAGCTCATTTTTTATCATGTAGTAATTGTCTTATTTTGTGATAATTTCTATGTTCTATAAATTGAGCTTTAGGCCCACATGGGCCCAAGTCCAATGGGCCTAGTATAATAAATGTTGCTCATGTTACATAATACATAATTTTGGCTGTGGATTCGATGGATCGTATGTTACTAACGGAGCATTGGATTGATACACGGTTTTTGCCGTAGCGACCGCAAGGATGATGCGATCCACATGATAGAGGTTTCGAAGGCATCTGAAACAAATCACTCAGTCAGATAGTTTTTGTGGATCCGTGGTCACTCCTTTTGGTCTCAAACACGTGCGCATACATACACGGATATACACTCAAGTCGAAAAATTAAAGGTAATGGCCAAGGACATCCAATTTCTAGTTAACAAAAATCTGATGCTTTACATTATCATTCTTTTGCTCTTAAATAGTTCCGGCCATAAAGACTTCTTTAATGTCATGCTAGAGCACATCGGACAAGTTCATCACCTGCAGCAACTGCGTTTTGGTTGATATCCATTTTTCGGTCACGAGGTCGCTTTGGTGAATCGTTATACTCAATGTGGATCTTGAGGCCACTTTGATGAGTAGTTGACCCAACCAGGTGAGTGGTATACCGTGGTAATAGTCAACTGAACTTATTCATTTTATGTTATTCAAAATTCTCATATGAATAACATTTAGACACCAGGGCAGCTGAAGAGATCTAGGAGTATCTTCAATTTGTCTCAATCTCCTGTAGCCCGTAATATTATCTTAGTTACTAGATCTCACACAGTTAAAATCAGGTGTAAACAATAGTCCATTCCCAGTGGTATGCAACAAACCAATGATCTGAATTCGATAAGGGCCCACATGTCAGGACATAAAACCCAAGTATACTGTTTAAAGCCTCGGGTTGAGGATCTATCACTACCGAACCAGCCGAAGAAACAAACAGATTAGGTCGAAAGTTTGAAAGGTGCTTACTTCGTTACTTACGTTTGAAGGAATTAATATGATCCTCGACCGATACTTTGCTCGTCATACTCCGGCCGCAGTACTCATGTTTTTAGTTATGAAAAGTGGTGCCAGTGACTCACTAATCCAGACCATTGATCTATTGCGTCAACAGCTTGGATGGATAATGTCCTAAGTTTCATCTCTTTCACCTACTTCATCGGTTAGATGTAGACGGCTGTTGTATTTCTCGTTTTAAGCTGTTATTGGTAGTACGTGAATGGAGGAACTGAGATTTTTAAATGAAGGGGATTTTTGAGGTCAGAGTTCAGCTACCGTGGCATGGTCTGGACCATATGACGATTGAAAGACGTGCGGCCTGCTGCTATTAGAGATAGGGAAACGGATGGGAACGGATTGGCTACTTCCCCTGAAACCAGCCAATGGCGGGTGATCGGTGCTGCGTGGGCCACACGATGATGTATGTGTTTCATCCATGCCATCCATCTGTTTTTACAGATCATTTTACAGTATAAACCCAAAAATGAGATATATCCAAATCTCAAGTGGACCACATTACAGGAAACAGTGTTGAATGAGGGTCGACCATTAAAAACATTTTGGGGGCCATAAAAGTTTTGGATCAAGCTGATATTTTTTTTTTCTCCTCATCTGGGCCTGTATGACCTAATCAACAGATTGGATGTCAAATAAAAAGTATAGTGGGCCATAGGAGGATTTTAATGGTTGATCTCCAATCACTATTGTTTTCATGTGGTGTGGTCCACTGAGATTTATATCCCTCTCATTTTTGGAATTAGGCAATAAAATGATCTTTAAAAATGGATGAACGGAATGGATGAAATGCAAACATCATGGTGGGATCCACAGAGCACCGGACGGAGCTGGTGTCAGGGAAACGGATTGGCTACTCCCCCTGCCACTAGCCAATGGCTGATGGTCGGTGCTCTGTGGGGCCCACCATGATGTACGTATTTCATCCATGCCGTCCATTTATTTTCTAGATAATTTTATGGTATAAGACAAAAAATGTGGTATATCCCAATCTCAAGTGGACCACATTACATGAAACAGTGTTGAATAAGTGTGGACCATTAAAAACCTTTTGGGAGCCATAAAAGTTTTGAATCAAGCTTATCTATGGTTTTTCCCTTCATCTGGTCCTTTATGACCCAATCAAAAGATTGGATGTCAAGTAAACAGTACAGTGGACCTTTGGAGGATTTTAATGGTGGATATCCAATCACCATTGTTTTCCTGTGGTGTGGTCCACTTGAGATTTAAATCCCTCCCAATTTTTGTGTAGAAGTATAAAATAATCTTTAAAAATGGATGAACGGAGTGGATGGCACACATACATCATAATGGGCCCACAGAGCACCGACCATCAGCCACGGCTGGTGGCAGGGGGAGTAGCCAATCCGTTTCCTACATGTAGGACCTCGTCTCTTTGACGTCACCAAGTTACGTGGCCCCGCTATGATGTTTGTGTTATATCTTTGGAGAGATCATTCTTGGCATTAGTCAAAGAATGAGTTAGGTCCAAAATTCATGTGGACCCACGACTGAAAATAGTGGGGAGAGTGACGCTGACCGTTGAAACCTTCCTAGGGCCACAGAAGTTTTTAATCAACCTTATATTCGTAACTTCTCTTCTTTCCTGTATATGTTAACTTATAAACATGTTGGATCTCAAATAAACATCATAAGGGACCTAAGAAGGTTTCAACGGCAGGCGGCACACGGTGTGGATACAACACATACATCGTAATGTGCCCACAAAGCCTACCCAGCTAATCCGCGTCCACGCTACCTCAGGGAGTACCTTTAATGATGACGCGGATTTCCTGCGAAAGCCTTTCGCAGGAAGTTCCCGCACTGGGAACTCAGGTGGGACCCACCGTGATGTTTGTATGGAATCCACCCTGTCTATCCGTTTTATGAGCTCATTTTAGGCTATGAAACGAAAATTCAGCAGGATCCACGACTCAAGTGGGCCATATTAAAGGAAAAGGTAGTTAGGGAAATTTCTACCGTTGAAATCTCACTGGGTTCTACAGTGATGTTTATATGCCATCAATACTATTAATAGTGAAGTTTTTAATCGTGAACTTTCAATCAAGCACTGATTACCGTGGTGTTGTTCACTAGAGATTTGAATCTCTCCCACTTTTTGGATCAGCCCTAAAATAAGTTGGTGAAATAGATGGACAGCATGGATAAAATACATATATTATGATGGGGCCCACAGCACCATCTAGCAGCCAGATGCCACTGACTGCAGCAGCATAAAATGGGTGTCCCTTTTAAACATGGCCATCTCTAATGACAACATGCCGTCCAATCAAATCCTGTATCAGGAAACCATCAACTGCGTGCGGTAAATCCACATCCATTATTTATTAGCTTCAGGTGGGCCACACCTGTGCAAAAGGAATGAACACTCAAGGAAAGGGAGTGTAAATGGGTAAGGCTGCATTGGGTGGAGGGGTTTTCAGCCCAACTCACTTAGACTATGAACTATGAACCCGTTTAACACTTGTGCGGAGTTTTTAGCTTCTCTAGTGGAAACAAATATTTTGTTAATGTGTAGCTTTCAGTAAAATGATAAAGAAAACTTAAATTATTAATCTCATGAACTTAAAAGGGGTTCATGATTAAAGACAATATATTTTCTAAAATAATTTTCTAAGTTGTCATGTCACCAATGAAAATGAAGCAAATAAATTGCTTTTGAAAGTCAAAAAGCAATTAAAAAAAAAAAACTTTTTAATAAGTTATTTTTTCTAAAAAGCTATTTATTTGAGTTTAATAGCCAAACTAACTTTTTTAAGAAAAATAATTAAGTATAAAAAGCTACTTACTTGGTAATATCCAAGTGAGCCGTATGTGGCTCAAGGATGGATAAGAAAGTCCAAACCCAACCAACTTATTTAACCTTCTAGGTTTTAAAAGTATGCAGGTGTTTTTCACACAAATGATGACCCAAATATGGTGGTTGTATCTTCTGTTTTTTCCTTCTTTTTTTTTTTGCACCCCATCGGCAGGTCACACTTTATTGTGAGCCACCCCCACTAGGGATCCATACCAAGACCTAGTTTCGAAACAATGGTGGTTGTATCTAGTTTTAAATGATTTAGTGAGGTACAAAATCTCATATGAGGGTCAAGCTCTGTGGGTCCCACCTTGATGATATGTGTCAGAGATTTAGATTGTCTTTCTAGTGGGTCCCCTATAGGTTATGAGATGTCCTTAAAATCAGCCATATTCAGAACTCAAGCAGGCCACATCATCTAAAACCATGTGAACTCATGCCTAAAACATCTAAAGTACTTGGTGGGGGCCCACATGAGTTTTGGAATGACCTAAAATTTGGTATGATCCCTGTCCAAGTGGAACATAGACAATTGATGGGCTAAATGTCTTTAATAACATCTTAGTGGGCCCTATAAACAATTAGGAAAGGTTTCAATGGGTGTGCAGCTAGTGTAGATTGTTGTATGTGGTTTGGCTCACCAAGTCATGGATCAGATGATTTTTAGGAGTATGGCCCACTGTGGAAGGGTGCACCCAATTGATGGTATGAATGTCCAACACCCAGATCCATAGCTCAACTGGCAGACTGAGTGGAGATACCTCGTTTCAACACTAGAAGTCTTGGCATCGATCCACAGCGGGGGTGGCTAACAGTGTGTGTATACTGACATGGGTGTGTACTAACAAGCTAACCGTTAAAAAAAAAAAAAAAAAAAAAGAAAGAGAGAAACAAAATGTCCAACAAAACATCATTGTAGGGGGGGCCATAGAGCTCAACTTTCCATAAGTTCATCCTCATAATAGCTTTTAATTAACATGGTTTTGTTAATGTACCCACCTTCATGGGACCCCAACCTTTTAAAGGTCACACAGGGTGACCTATTGTCGATCTGAACCGTTCATTTGAGCAAGCTATGGTGATAAACCCTGCCCAGTAACAGAACATCGTGTGCAATAAGATCATGTATTGAATCCCTATCCCAAGCATCAGGTTGATCCACTGGTGAGGTGGGCCACGGTTTCAAAACGTATGTACGGCTATGAAAAACTGGACTGATCGATTCTCAGGCCGAATGTTTGTAGTGTACGTGGTTCAATGGGCCCATTGTGGATGGCCCATGCACCAAAATCTCCATGATGAAATATGCCTAACCCCTAGATAAGTGGCCCAACATATAGACGGTTAAGATTTCTCGATTCTGGGGCCTTTATTTTTTAATGGACCACCATGGTATGTGCCATGAGGCCCATCATATCAAGCGGTTTGATTGTTGAAAATGGACGCGCCACGTACAAAGTATAAAATCTGAACCAATGCTGCAACGTGGGTCCATGCACATTTTGACTAAGGGCGCTGTAAATTTCAATCCACCGCCGGCAGGATGATGTACTGATGGAGATTTTCTCGACGTGGACTCTCCTAAAATGCCCACCCAACAACCTTCCTATCATCATCCAACGGACGTCGGATTGCCTGTAGACATATCCCCAATGGAAACGGATTGGCTACTCCCCCTGCCACCAGCCAATGGATGATGGTCGGTGCTCTGTGGGCCCCACCATGATGTATGTGTTTCATCCATGCCGTCCATCTATTTTTCTAGATCATTTTATGTTATGAGACCAAAAATGAGGTATATCCCAATCTCAAGTGGACCACATTACAGGAAACAGTGTTGAATGAACGTCAACCATTAAAAAAATTTTGGGGGCCATAAAAGTTTTGGATCAAGCTGATTTTTTATTTTTTTTCCCTTCATCTAGGTCTGTATGACCTAATCAACAGATTGGATGTTAAATAAACAATACAGTGGGCCTTAGGAGGATTTTAATGGTGGATATCCAATCACTATTGTTTTCCTGTAGTGTGGTCCACCTGAGATTTATATCCATCTAATTTTTGGAATCAAACCATAAAACGATCTGTAAAAATGGATGAACGTCATGGATGAAACACATACATCATGGTGGGGCCCACAGAGCACCGACCATCAGCCACCGGGCTAGTGGCAGGGGGAGTAGCCAATCCGTTTCCAACCCATCAGGTCCACCCGAACAGCTCGAAACGGACAGAAGCCAACCTCAGGCGTGGCCTATTAACAACCTTATATCCAAGTTTGACATAACTATCAGCTCCTGTATAGCACTGTTAGGATAGATAGTTTCATTGCAACGTGACCCTAATAGTCCGATTTTGCGAAATACGTTGAAATCCCGCTATTGTTTTTTTATAACTCTTTGTGGATGGATGGAATTTGCATGAGATCCACATCGTCAGAGACCTCACCTCATGTTTTTTACTGGAGCCAAAAAATCAGGCCCATTAAAAACCTCAGGTGGGCCACACCGTAAGAAACAATGGAGATTGGGATGCATACCATTAGTTAGGTAATTTGGGTTCATTGCGGTGTTTATATGTCTTCCATCCAATCTGTTATTTTGATGTGAACTACCAGGTTGAATGGACGTCCCAAATATTAGAACATCATAGCCATACAATATTTTGCCTCTTCTGGTTGAATGTAGAGAATTGTTGTATTTTCTCTATTAATTGTGTATTTCCTTGCTCTAGACTTCGCATGCATGGTTCATTCATAGGGGGCACAAAATATCATCACTTTAGGGTTGTTTTTGTTGCATGTGTTTTCAATATATAATGTGTGCCACACATGTATCTTGTATTTTAAGTAAATTATATATATATATATATATATATATATATATATATATATATATATATATATATATATATATATATATATATATATATATATATTCAAAAATTTTCCTCCATATATATTTTTGTAAGTGTTTTGTTTTTAGTATATTTCCCTGATCCCACATTGGAAATGACCAAAGAAAAATTCAAGTATATAAGAGAAAAGTTTTGCATGAGATGTGGTCCAAGAATAGTAGAATTAGCTTCAAGCTAAGTGACCCAGTTACACCTCAACTCAAATAAATAAGTTATCTTTTCTTATTTTATTTTCTATTTTTCTAAATATTATCTATTGTTTTTAGCATATTATTTCCATGAAAGGCAAATTTGGAAACAGAAAAAATTTCTTCTTCTTTTCCTTTATGTAACCAGTGTTCAACTATTTCTTTAAGTGGTTGAAAACTAAGTCACAACTAAAGTTGTACATCGAGCCGAGTCAAGACGAGGTAGGCTAAGCTTGGCTCAACTCGTCCATGCTCTCCTCGAGCTTAACATTGGAACTTGGCTTATTTGTCAAAGCTTTCGAGGTGAGCTCGAGACGAGCTAGTGGATTGAGTTGAGTCGAGATTATCTCGAGTCGAGTCAAGCTTGTTCCCACGTCAATTTATTATATTTTTTGCTATAAAATACAAATTAAAAGTCAACAATATTAAGTCTAAAATATCTTATATGTCACAACATCAAGACAAAAAAAAGAATCCCACTTATATTATCTAAATACCGGCCAAGTCTAAAAAGTGAAAATATATTACAAAATATAAATGCTTATGTTTTGAATTTAGAGGTCTATACTCGCATGCTTGAAAGCTATAAAAGGAACAACGTATCTAAACTTATTGAAGTCATAGTCTCCAATTCTTTAGCTAGGTTCCTATCCCCATTGGAGTTAGATTGCTTCATCCAACCTTCCACCTTGGGTTTTCCTTGGGCGAGGTGTGGCATGAGTTCTTTTCTCCGCTAGTTTTCTTTTCTTTTCTTTTATTTTTTATTTATTTCTTGTCCATGGAACGGGGTGTGGTTTTCTCTCATTAATATGCCTAGCCCCTTTTAATGTAAAAAATATTTGGAATGCTGCCAAAGTGCAGAATCTTGAATTTAGCACTTAAATTTCAATAAATAATTTGAAAATATTTTATCTAAATATATTTTTAAATCAAGGGTGTTTTTTCTCTAAATTTTTTTTAAAAAAAAAAAAAAAAAAAAAGCCTTTGGACCATTAATCTTGAGAGTGGTTTTCCATGTTCTCAAAATTTCAGCATGATATCCATTGCACCAGATGTATGAGATGATTGAAAGGCGTTTAAACCATTTTTTATCCATTGGACCAGATGGATGAGATGATCAAAACGAGAGATACGCCCGTAGAATTTCATGACTGTACCAAGGAGCATCACCATATAATAACTCAAAAAGGGCCCATTAGACTGGATTGAAAGACGTTTCCATAAAAGCACTTGGAAAGTTTCAAGCCCTGATAATTCCTTGTTTTGGTGACTAGACTCTGAAACTCTGCCCACTCAACTCTGCGGTGAATAGTCAAAAGCTTAAAAATGCAAGACCTGAGATTTTAACTCAGGACAGGCCAAAGACACTGCTGTTGTTTGTCTGGCCATATTTTTATATTACGGATTTCATTTTATGTTTATAACTATTGTAGCTACTTTCATTTTTTTTAAAATTATATATTGAGATGACCCAATGAAAACTCAATCCGATAGGCTTAGGATTTTATAAAGGTGTGGCCCATCATGGTCTGATAACCAAGAAGCAATTGATCTAATGAGCCCATGGCCAAGAGACCAGATGCCCCAAAACCACCCAGATTGAAAGATGAGCCCTTAGATCAATGGCCAAAAAAAAAAAGAAGAGGACAGTCAAGAAAATTATAGCCAAAATTCATGTTCCATTGAATATGGCCAAAATACCGGCAGGTTAGGATCTGCAGTCAATGAGGTGATTTTTCCGGCATTCCCCATCCACAGGCGTGCCATGCCATGAACAAATCAACAGCCTCCATCATCAAATATGGGCCCAAATGTATGAAATCTTGCAGTTCAGCAAGCCATCCATTCATTAGGTGGGCTTCATAGCTGACATCCAAACCTGCTGGACGCCTTCCCCTTCCGGTGCATCCATTAATATGGTTTCTCAGAACTGCATTGCATTTTTAAAAGAAAACTGGCATGCTTTACTAAATTTGTGAAAATGGCAACTAATGGCATACATCATGCATAAAAGATGCAACTGGGGCGGGTTTTTTCGGGTAGAGGATCAACCAAAGCCCAACCCACCTCAAGAGAGCCAACCGGCAACCTGACTCGATTTCCAATCCAATGTGCCCGACATCCTCTATACTTGACCCATCCCAACCCAAATACATGTGATTAGCCCCAACCTGACTCAACCCAACCAGAGGACCTCAACAACCTGACCCAACCCAAATTCGGGTTGAGTCGATCAGGTTCAGGTTGACGCTCACCCAAGTTGCAACCCTAGCACACACTGCAGCAAACTCTCCTGTTGAAATTGCACAACATTACCATTGCATATTAAATCATATTAGAATCCAATGCCCTTTCTAAGGGGTAGAGACCACAGCTCCATTGAAAGAGCTGCATTCAGAAGTGTTTGATTGTAGGTTAGAATTGAGTGATAAATCACATTAGAATCCAATGCCCTTCTAAAGGGGTAGAGACCACAGCTCCATTGAAATGAGCTGTGTTCACAAGTGTCTGATTGTAGGTTTGAATTGAGTGGGAAATCAGTATGAACAACGATGATGAAAGGAACATACATCTGCATGAATGGAAGTATCCTGTCCAGGTGCGTCATAACTTACGTCCATCATGCAGTGGCCCATTTTCAAATGGGGTTTCTTTGAAACAAAGGCAAGCAGTTAATTTAGCAAATAAAAGTTAGAATACTGGACCCACATTTTTTGTACATCTGGATGGGATCTTCGGCTTCAAGGGTCCACCTTTGCTGCTGCAGATGCGTAACTAACACTGCTATCCCTAGTGCTTTTGCATTTGCTTGACTGTTCATATCGTACGAAATTGATCTTTATTTTCGTCGAACAGTTCCTCTGCATCTGAATGGAAATAGCAGTTGTGAAGATCAGTTCAAGTTGCAGTAACAAAGACCAATCTAGCTAGTAGGATTAGACAATGATGCCGCTATGCACATGGCATGCATGTACAGTACAAATTTTCTAAATCATGGGGCCCACTTTGGATGGAAGATCTTAACCATCTGATATCAACTGCTGAATTTGGATCAATATATGCTACAGGTTCAATATCAGAAGGTTCAATCTGTGTGATCTTCAGCATATGTTCCATACACAACGGGACAATCTTCTGGGTGGTCTGGATTGATGACATGCATGCATGCTAACTGTACATAGTGGAAGAAGCACCAACATTTATGAAATGATGGAAAACGCTTGAACTAGTCTAAAATAGAGGAGATATTCTGAAATCCTACATGGAGGAAAACGCTTATGGGATGTCGCCCACAGATGGTGTTTTCGAATTTCGATAGATACTTTTTGAAGGCATCTGCATCTCCCGTCTCTATGATTTCCATGCCCATCCGATCCAGGGCTTCAATCGACTTGTAGATTTCCCCATATTTCTTCTCATAGTGTAAGTAATTGAACCTAGAAAACAGATAAAGCAGTCATACAATGTAAAAATTCATAATCTAAACATTACATATGGAGCAGAATTGAAATATCTGGTGGATACATAGCTATCATTGCAGAAACCCAACCATCTTTAGCAAAATTCAAACAGAGGTGTTCATTCTTCATGAGATTAATGCGCCTTCGAAAAATTCTCCTTTTTTTTTTCCTTGACCTAAGAACCCTCATTTCCAAGAAATTGAGGGAAATAGGAGGAAATGGCACCTCTTTTTATAAAGTGCCCCACATGGTAGTTACATGTGCCATCGCCCATCAAGTGTCGCACATGTGCAACCATCCATCTTCGAGTGCCCCACATGTGCCAATATCATATATGGGTAGCATGTACCGCCATCCATCTTAAAGCACCACAGGTGCAACATGTGACATCACCCATCTCTTAGTGACCAGCATTTCAATGTCACCCACTGCAAAATGGGCCATGTGAAACATGTGCTCCCCGCATCTTCAAACGCCCTACATGTGCATGTGCCACATATGTTATTGAGCCACATGCGCCACATGGCCACCACCAATCTTTTAGTGACCCACGTTTCAAAGTGTCACCCACCACAATGTGTTGTGTGAAACATGTGCCAGTGCCACCAACATCTTCAAATACCCGACATGTGCCGCATGTGCCCCATGTGAGATTCGCCAATGTGAGACTTATGTGACATGTGCCACTGACCAACTTCAAGTGCCCCACATATGAAAACATCCATTCAAGTACCCCACATCTGCCAATGGGCCACAGTGCCACAATACATCTTAAAGCACCCACCATGCACGTGCCAATGTGCCCCATGTGAGACATGTACAACCACCCATTGTCAAGTATGTCTATGTGCTACACTCCCCATTGTGCCATGTGCTACCCTCATCTTCAAGCACCCCACGTGCAAATCTACCAAATATGCTATTGTGCCACCCATCTTAAGCACTCCACATGCACCACACATGTCAACATGTCCAAAGGATACCACAATGCCAGTGTCCCAAGTGTTAATGTGTCATGTGTGACAATGTGACACATCACAATTCATCTTTAGCGCCCACATGCGTCCCGTCTTCAAGTAAAATTTTCACGAAAAGTTATTTTTTCCAAATAACGAATTTGGAAATGAAGAATTTTTTTTCAAGAAAATATTGTTGAAATACAATAAAAGAAAGGAACTTTTCATTGTTTACTAGAAATGGCATTTCCCCGAAAGGCACAATTTTCCTCAAATCTTTTTCCACCAATCCAAACAGGCCCTTCTTCTATTTTGCAATGAAATAGAAATTAAGGGTGCATTTGGATATTGATATATTTGATGGAGCTGAATGACCACTTGCCCAAATCCTCTCTTGTCAATTTATGCCGGTTTTATGGCCATTTTCCATTCTGCCTAACACAGAAATGGCTTTCACATTTTCCAAATGAAATGGCTTTTTAAACCCAAAAAACAGTGCCATTTCAATATGACATGACTGCCATTTGCAGCCATTACCAAATGGCACCTAATATGCACATTTCAGACAAACAGCAGGAGAGAAGGTAGAGAGAACTTGTTTAAGAAACAAACAGTCAATGAAGAGCATACCGTGTACCCCAATGGCAGAAGTCTGATGACACAGAAAAGAAATTCTGTGGATCATCCACGTATTTGGCTAGCAACCGTCCATACATAGCTTCATTTTCTGAATTAAGAGCCCCAACCAAAATGGGTACGATTTTTACTGGCGTACTGCATGAGACCCACCTAGAAGTTAGTATTTGTGATGAAGAAATATGAAGGAGCTTAGTCAATGATGACATTACCCATGAAATACTTTGGCAAGATAAGGCAAGTGCATCTCCATGCTATGTTCTGCCTCATCTACCTCAAGATCCATAAGTTCAAACTTTCCCGTTCCCCACAGCTCTTCATTGACTGGTACATACAGAAATAACCCCAGAAACAAAAATAAAGATGCCAGTGAATTATCCATTGAACAATAACAGACTACTCAGTTCTCCAAAAACTACAAGGTAGCAAAATAACAACAAAAGAGATGACTTATATGCTAATCCAATGGACGTGATGAGGAACTAGGGTCCTACTCATGAGTAAACATATAGACAGGATTCTGTATGTGTTGGGCCCACAGTTAAATCATCCAACCTGTTGATCTGATTAGCCCCCATCATTGATAGTGGATGCCCCATAAATCTCCAGAATGGAAGATCCCCCCATCTAACCATCCACTTTTGGTTACATAGAAAAGAACTCGTTGATTGTAATCAACCTATGTAATAGTTTATTACATTGTGCCTGTGATAGTTTTGTGCTTTCATTGCTGGTCCCAAGCCCGGATAAAGGAGGGTTGCGTCAGGCTGGCAGCCAGTGTCAAACTTATGCCTTAACTTCCATTGTGAATCTGAACATGATTCATGTAGCTGACCCCAATTGGTTGGGATAAGGCTTAGATGATGATGATGATGAGGATGATGATCTAACCATCCACTTTTAGACAACTTTATTGAAGAGTTGGGAGCGCATTTGATGTGGAAGATTCCAAGGATATCTCTCATTCACAAGAGCTCCCATCAGATCAACAGTTGGTTATCTCCAAACCACTGGCTCCATATGTACTGAATCCTGCATCAGAAAACTATATCATCTGCCAATGAGCCAGATGCCCAGACTATAGTTGCACGCAAATGGAAGTGAAGCAGCAATAGATTTGGGTGCAGCAGCAGGGAAACATCTACTTTAACATTAGCAAGTATAAACTGATGGGAAGTGGGATAGGGACGAGAGACCGAAGCACGATTTGAAGTAGAATGTCATGGGTCAAACATTTGCAAGGGGTTAAATCAAGAACTTAGCCAATTTTTGCTCATTTGGTACACTAGAGGCTTTTTGCATTGGGTGTAGAGAATTATAGAGAATTCTAGAGATGGCTAGAATCGTGTACATTAGCATCGGGATCTCTAGAATGTTCTAGATTTCTCTATTGGGTCCTTGTCAGGGTAGTGTACAACAATCTACAAAGTTGGAGTAATTCTTGCCCGGGGATGATTGGTACATGGCAACATTCTAGCCAGTCATATAAAGTGACTGAAAGTTTCTTGTACCTATATATGAAGGAGGGCTTCTCATTTGAGAGGCACCTCAAAAGTTATAAGCTCTCTGTTCAGTTCTTAGTGCAATGAGTTTTCTTTCCTTCCAACTCTTTTTTGTGCTCTCCTCTTCCAAGTAGCTCAGCTTCAGTTGGTGGTTGGCTAATTCATCCACAAACATGTAGTTAGTTGAGTGCCGCATGGTCAATGCTTGGGAAAGAAGATGGAGCATGATAAGTGGAGCCAAAGCAATGATACAATGGGGCTGTAATGCTTGTGGGTTAAGAGAGCCACAATGGCATATGAGGTGATCAACAAGAAGCAAGCAAATAGGAACGAGTTGTTGCCAACAAGAAAAGGAGAGGTCCTAGTATGTGGTGGCAACATTAGAGGCACAGATCGCACGGGTGGAGCTCATCATGGACAACAAGTAAGAGTGGTTTGAACCAATAGACAATAGCATTGAGGATCTTGACAATGTGCTCGAGGAACTCAAGGTAGATATGTTGGGTGCTCTAAACACACTAGTCAATACTCACCGTCAAGAAAGGGAGGCTGTCCAAGTTATGGAGATGGAGACCCTCACCATGCTGAAGGAGTAGGTTGAGGAGGTGAGAGGTGATTGGGCACTATGAAAGGGGCTATGGCCAACGGGAAGTGATAGACAATAGCATTGAGGAAGGCTTGAGGAAGGGCAGTTTGAAGCAATAGACAACAGCATTGAGGACATTGACAATGGGCTTGAGAAGAGAGGGAGAAATGTTGGTTGCTCTAAACACGCTAGTCAATACTCAGCATCGAGAGGGAGGTCTTCTAAGCTACAGAGATGGAGACTCGCCATGTTGAAGGAGTAGGTTGGGGAGATGAGAGGTGATTGGGCATTGTAGAAAAGGGGTACAGCCAACTGGAACTTGACCATTGGTGGTGCAACAAAAGTGAGAATGCCGGACCCTAGGAACTTCAACGAATCAAGGACACTAGGGAGCTTAATAATTTCCTATGGCAGTTGGAGCAATAGTCGAGGTTGTTTCACTAGAGGATGAGAGGGCTAAGGTGAGAATTACAGTGATGTAACTCACTGAAATGGCGGATATATGGTGGAGGCATCATGGACATGTAACTGGAAACGTGAACAATCGACACTTGGGATGAGTTGAAGAGAGAGTCAAGAAGCAATTCTATCTCAAAAATCAAGTACTTGGCATGGTGAAACTTTAAGCAAACGAAGCATACAGGTTGCATTTGTATCGCAAGGTGTTCTTGATGCTTATGCTAGAAATTCCTGACATGCGAAAGAATAGACAAATTGCAACATTGGGCACAAAATGAACTGCAATGAATAATGATGGGTGTAAAGGACTAGGCTTTAGCAATGGTGGCAGCAGAAAGTCTAACTCAGTTCACATGGAGCGACTCTTCCAGGCAAGATAACACAAAGGGATGGAGTTAAGTAGCGGTGTTGAGTGTGACTAGCCAAGGGACTCACCCTTGCCCATATCAGTTTGTTTTGAGTCGATTAAGGTCGGTTTTGATATGGTGAGCCCATTTTGTTTTGGACTGAAACTGATATAATTTAGACAACACCAAGTCATGTCAAATGATACATAAAACCATGCCTAAAAGGGCTGGTAATGGCGAAGGTGGAGGAGAATAGAAGGCTTCCACAGACAACAAGGGGCCTAACAAGCCATCGAGTGGCAAGGGTTTTAGGGACAAGAAGGATGGCAAGGATAGAAATGACATGTCAAAGCCAATGGAGGTGAAGTACTTCATCTACAACGGGCCTCTCACTTGGCTAGGAAATGCCCAAGGAGACAGGTTCTCAACACCCTTGTAAGGAAACAAGATGAGGAGGAGAACGAAGCCAAGGAGTTGCACGTCTGATCAATTCAACTCATCACTGTGAAGTAGATTTAGGAAGGGAGCTTGAGTTGATTGGTCCAGGAAAAGGAGGACAAGGGGCTGAGAATCAGCTTCCTCAATGTGTTACAGGTTAAGTGGAAAAATAGGCCAAGCCACTTGGAGGGGAATTGATGTACATGGACATACACATCAACAGGATGTCCACTCGGGCCACGATGATCAAATAAAGGTGACCCAAAACTTCATATCAAGAGAGGAGATGGAGTGGCTGGATTTGACTGTGGTCAAGGATGCATTTTTTTTCTTTTTTTCTTTTTGGAAAGATGAGAATTTATTGCTGGAAAAACTACAAGGATCTGAGAAAGAAAAAGGCAAAAAAGAAAACAGAAAAGAAACAACAAAAACCAGAAAAAGGAAAAGAATATAGAAACCAATCCCACGACTGCGGTTAAGGATGCGTGAAAGATAAAGACAGTCTATTTAAAAGCCAAACCCATTTAAGGTCTCACAAAGGACGTGGAGCTACGCATTTGTGGGTGGTTGGCAAGACGAGTTTCTCCACCATTCTGCTGGATGACTTTAAGGTCATATTTGGCATTGACATCCTAGAGATGGTAACAAAGGCAATTCCAATACCCTACCTTGGGATAAGGTCCATCATGGATGAAGGGATCCTTCCATGGTATTCATGGTGCCAATGGAGAAGGCCAAGGTTAGGATGATCTCAGCCGTGCAACTAATAGAGGGAAACAAATGGAACAATGAGGTGTGACAGTTCGAGAAACTGACATTAAAAAAATTCATGATTAAGGGCATCGATCATGGTGTGCAAAAACGGTTATGACCGTTACGTGATGGTAATTGTCGACACCATTATGTGTTATGAGGACATAACAACTGTCACAGGCTGACTTTGTTTTTTGTTTTTCTGAAGGATCATCACGTCCCGTATTGTAACGGCAAAGCAGTGGCTGTTACGGCCACCATTACCGTTATTTAATACCTTGGCATCGACAAATAGGTGGGGAAGAATGTTATGGACCAACCATTTGCAAGGAGCAAATCAAGGACTTAGCTTATCTTAGCTCATTTTGTACACTAGAGATTCTGTAAGCAGAGTATAGAGAATTCTAGAGAAAGCTAGAATTGTTTATAGTGTAGAGATCTCTAAAATGTTCTAGAGTTTTTCGTGGGTCTTTGTAGGGAGAGGGATAATCAGGAAGGTTTCTAGAATATTCTTAGCCATTAGATAATCATCAAATGGCATCATCCTAGCCATTCAATGACTAGAAGGTTCTTGTACCTAAATCAGGAGGGCTCCTCATTTGCGAGACAACTCAAAAGTTGTAAGCTCTCTCTTGAGTTCTTAGTGCAATACAAGTTCTCTTGCCTGCAACTCTTTTATGTGCTCTTTCTTCTTTTGCAAGTAGTTTGGCTACACTTAGGTGGTTGGCTTACTCATCCACAAAGGCGTTGTCGAGAATTGCATGGTCTGTGCTTGGCGAAGCACTTTGACCATGAGAGGGAGCCACACCTAGTTAGAAGGATCGTTCAACCAAGGCCCAGACCATGTAATTACTCTAATTTGATTATATTGAATCCAGTGTCTACTTCCTGAATTAGAACTTGTTCCTAATAAGAATTAAGAAAAGAGCATCATGTACTGTAGAATCAACCTACATTAACGACATGTTTATTATGCACAAGAAGATATTTTACAAGGAATTAATAATTGTGACTCTAAAAGATAAATCGTGCAATACCTTCCAAGTCAATTGGCAGGTCCCCAAGAGGTGTCTTGTAAGTGGTGGCTTTTGAAAGGGCACACTTTGGAGTGTAATAATGGTGTGATGGACCGAGAAGGAACACCCGAGAACTGAAACAATATATTCATTACATATCAGAAAGAATACCTTTTGTTCTCCTTTATGAGATATACTAAATGAAATGAAGCAACAGATTAAATCACAGAGATTTGGATGGTGAGATCAATTGGCTCCTTATAAGGATGAGATATGGTAAAAATGAATAAAAACATGGGATATTTTGATTAAATCACACTTTTCACCACCTCTTGTTTACTTGGATGTAAGGTTCTGCTGAAATCCCAGACCAAAAATATTTCTTTTGCACCTCGTCAAAACTTCAAAACACCTTTTTTATATATAAATGAAAATTGTCAAAACTTCAAAACACCTTTTTTATATATAAATGAAAATTATGTTAAAGAAAAGGGCCTGACTTCTGTACATCATGGGCAAGCAGATGCTGTTAGTTACCCTGGTGCTTTTAGATACATGGGCAATCAAATCATTAATCCGGACTGTCCATTATGTTCCCTTGCTTCTCAAGGGCCACCAATAAGATTTCACACTTTAAGAGGAAAATTTCCACTCAACCAATGCAACACAAAATCACCAGTTTAGATAAAAGGAAATCCAATAATAATATGAACAATCCATTCGATAGAATACACTTTGAATAGCTAGTTTCAGCAGAACCATTTGATAAGATTACCATGGCGTGCCAGCAGTGGTTATGAAAACTGCCAGTTATAAAAAGAGAGTGCAATATTTGGAAGGTTAGCATCCTCTGATGAACATGAGTTTTTCATGGTACATGAGAGGGGGGAACCTCATGGACAGTCCAAACTCCAAATTGATGATTTGACCCTCCGCATCTGACCTACGTGTATGTGACAAAAAGGAGGAACAGTTTTTTTTTCAAAAAATATACAGTTTGAAAAGGTTGATTCTTTTAGGGTTTTCTCCCTCCACGAGAACATTTTCTCCCTAAACTCACACCTTTTTATTCATAGAATTCATCAACTCTCTTCATTCACATGGACATAGAAGTCTCATATAGACCATACTATGAAAGAGATACACAACAAGATCTTACAAATCTGGGCTTTACTAATTTTAGATGAATATTATATCCTGATCAATAGAGATGGACATATGAATCTCTAATGAAAAAGAAAAATAGCAATTATTAAAAGGCCATCCCAAAATAAGAAAATTATCATGAGTATGGTTGTAATGTTGTATGCATTGCCAAGAAGACTTGTGGCACCCACAGTCCACATGCATGAACCCAAGGTGTTAAGGCCTTGTCATCTACCCAAAAATATTAGTCATGTGTGAGTCTCAATCAGATAGACAAGCGTCCTAGGTGCATAAATTCCCACCAGCTGGGAGAAAACGCATCCTCAAGTTAATTCAAGTTTTTGGAGCTTTCAATAGTTGCATTTATTTATTTTCTTGTGAGTAACCTAGGATCAAACCAAAGACCTCAATGTCGTAACCAGTGTTCGAGTTGTCGGTATCGCTACAAGTTTCGCTGGCCGGAGATAACGATATAATATCGTTATCGCCGATAATATCGCCGATAACCAGAAATGCAGGGAAAAATGGGAAAATATGGGGAAAATGGTGGAATTTTTCAGTGAAACTTCAGGACATGCCTAAATATACATATTTACATATTCAGGAATGAAAATTTTGCAAAAAGAATACATTAAATTAGAAGTTTCCATTTAATGGAGGCCAAAAAGTATGCGTTGTCGTAAGAAATCACTCAAATAGTAACCAAAATTAGTTTATATAATACAAATGCAAGCTTAAAACAATTAAGACATGCAAACGTAAATGAATTGAAAAAAATACACATTTCTGCCCATGTTTCATCCCCACATAGAGTGACGAGGTGGCTCGTAATCATTGTCCGGATCCCGTGGCAGTTGAGAGTAGTACTGCTGCCCAACATATTGGCAATACTGTTCCCAGGTCATCCTCTTCTTATACCAATTGAGGAACTCTCTTATGTACCTCTGATAGTCATCCTCCCCAAACTGTACGAATACGCCTACACGTGGGAATTGTGTGACATACATCGACGGCATTTCCTGAGCAGGGTACTGAGAGAATAGATCAAGTCCAACCCCAACTCCTTGATAGTATTGTTGTCAGTCATACGGGTACCCCGAATATTCTCCTGTCAAAGGGTCATGACTCGAAGAACTATCTTCCGGCTGCCTGTACCCATGGGTAAAAGAGCGTGACTGAACGTCAGAGCTGCCATGGCCATACCCGTGATATCCCCCATGAGCATAAGGTGAGACAGAGGTGGAGCTCCCCTGATCTGAACTTATGTCCATAGATGACAGGCTGCGTGTGAGAGCATCAGCCACGGCGCGTCCAGCTTTCTTCTTCGAACGACGCTCGAACATATATCTGGGCTCTGATGCTCTCGCCCTGGATGGTGGACGAGATCCATGATCCTCGTCCTGAGTGGCATGGTCAAAGCTCTGCTCTTCAGTGAACTGGCCAACGGATCGTTGGCTCTGAGCCGTCGTGTACCCCCCACCATTGCCACCCCCACCCCCACTAGTACCACCTATACTAGTGTCGGTGCGTCTGTCCCCTCCCTCATCACCGTCGTCATCGTCGTCGTCGTCCTCAGGACCAATGTCAAGTGGGGGTTGAGTCTCATCATCATCATCACTCACTACGACTTGCTGATGAGGAGGGGGCCGTGAGGATGCTTCCTCACCCTCTTTGGAATGTGCCGAACTCCTCATCAAAGGATCAAAGGAGTCTGTATCCGCCTTCTGTTTCTCTACTACCTGATTGACATCGATACCCAGAGCTGCTGCTCCCTCGGCTACCTGTGGAGCAAGGCCTCCCTCCGCATCATCTAAATCAGCTGATTTGACCTACTCATAAAGTGGGTCATCATCATCATCACCTATCTGTGTCATGTTATCTATAGACAACAGGTCTAACGGGTCTTGATTTTCCTCCATGTCTCGGTCTACCCGCAACTGTCTCTCTCTTAACTTCATATTGTAATGGCAGTAAACGAGCTTTTGCAGCTTCTCATATGCTAGTCTGTTCCTCTTGCTGGTGTGTATGAGTGACCATGTGCTCCAATTCCTCTCACAAGGTGAAGAGGATACAGTCTGTGCGAGAACACGGACTGCCAATAACTGCAGTACAGGCGTGTCCACTCCGTACATCGCCCACCACTCACCTATATATCCATGAGGAACTTGTTTTAGTTTGAAGTTTAAACGAAAAATGCAATTACCTAATTATGTTACCATACTCACACGGCATCATCGTTTCAGTCGATGCTTTTGCTAGTGCGGATGAGAACGTACCCCTCGCATCCCTAAACCGTAACAACTGTAAACACGGATTCACATGTCATTATTTTTAATCACTCATATTTCTACAAGCTATAAGGAATAAATTTTATTGCATTACCTGGTTACCGAAATCTGTTTGCGCTGTCGATTCTGGGAACAATTGTTCGAACGCCTCATGAACGACCATCGTCAAATCTCGATTCTCATGGAGTCGACGTTTATAATGAAATTTGGGATTCAGGTAGTATGCTGAAACCCAAATATTAGTTACTCAGTTGTATTAACATGCAAACAGAAGTGATGCTTAAAGTACTCAGTTGTATCAACAAACTTACCAGCTTGGTGGAGTGGATGCTCGAGAGTCCCAGTCCATCGACGATCGATGATATTGATCACCCACTGATACGAAGTGGGCATTGTAGTCATTATCCCATCTCTCATAATTCTCATAAGCTCATACATCGACCCCATCGAAGGCCACATCTCATTATCTACGGCTCGTAGGACCTTGTACATCGAATGCAGAAAGGAAACGACGTTGCGAACTTTATCCCAGAAGGAAGTCTTTGCACCCTCAGTCTTCCTCTAATTCCACTCCATGTATTTCTCGGATCTGAACAAATTTCTCAGACCCACGCAGTGCCTGTATAAGCTATCGAGTGCAATGAAGTTCGTGGCGAACCGTGTCGCGCTTGGTCTAACGATGTCCCCTCCACAACACTTGCGCATTGCAGCCAATAACCATGAGTGATTGTATATAAAGTTTGTCACTCTCCTCGCATCCTGGATGGTTTTCCTAACAAAATCCCTCTGGCCTATCTCCTCGAGCATTAAATCAATGCGGTGTGCCGCACACGGGGTCCAATAGAGATTGAACTTCTTCATCAATTTCTTCCCCGCCTTAACGAACGCACTGCCATTGTTGGTCACAACTTGGACAACATTCTGGGACCCAACTTCGCTAATCACTCCTTTCAGGAGAGCATATATGTATTTGTGATCTTTTATTCTTGCCGATGCATCAATGGATTTGAGAAAAACCGGTTGTCCTCTACAGTACACCATGAAATTGATACTGGACAATTTCGTAGGTCCTGTCCACCCATCACACATGATTGTTACCCCATACTGCTTCCAGTTCGGCGTGAGTCCACGTACCCAAGCTTGCATCTCCTCGTGCTCCTGATCAAGGTAGACGCCAAGAATCTCCTGTGGCGTGGGAGGCTTCACGCCGGGCCCGGCACGCTGCACCTCCTCAATCATATTTTTGAAGTGAGGACTAGCTGCTGCATTTGCTGGTACATGGCTCCAGATGAACCACCTAGATATAGCGCCACCCACTTTTTCCCTGAGCCCCTTGCTCCACATATTTTTTAATCTTTTTTTATTAACGCCTGTAATGGGTGCATCTGGGACACAAGCGTTTTGCGTGCGTTGTAGGCCATGCTCGCTGCCTCCATCAAATCGTCTGCTGCTCCCACCAGCCTCATGTCGGGACGTCCCAAACGACGGCCTACTCTCATCAATATGTCTTCTTTGCTCCCCCTCCCACTCTGAAGCCCGAGACTCACGAATCACTTGTCTAAAATCACTCCTTTCTCGAGCCGTAACCCAGTCATCAGGGTACATGATCCCCTCATTGTCGTCATCAT
Organism: Magnolia sinica; assembly: GCF_029962835.1. NCBI lineage: Eukaryota > Viridiplantae > Streptophyta > Magnoliopsida > Magnoliales > Magnoliaceae > Magnolia > Magnolia sinica. The sequence goes on from NC_080582.1 coordinate 57,402,477, forward strand.
CGTGCTCGTCGATAGCACCTAGGCCTCGTTCAGTGCCTCGTAGCTCCTCCCTCATATCCCTCTCCCAATCCATTTGCTGCAGCTTGCGTGACTTCGCTTCATTCAACACTCTTCTCATCTCCTCTCTCACTGGCCTTGTTACACTTGGACAGTCTTTCACATTCTTGTATCCCCCTGCCAAATGTTCCTTTAGCCTAGACACTCCCCCACTCCGTATCACTTGGCCACAATAGTTGCATATGGCTCCATATTTTTTCCCCTCCACTGGCCGTCCATGTTTCCACCCAATGTCCCTTGCTCCTCCTTTTCCCGATCCAGACGACATTTTGCTCCCTAGTAGTATACAAATTTGCAATTATGGACAAAAAAAAAAGTGCATTGGCTCGTATTCAGTGTAATAAGCCCAAATCATTTCAAGGGCTAAGATGTTAGATCAAATCAAATTTTCATATAAATTACAATTAAGGAAAGAGTCTGCAAATTGCATACTGAGTAAACTTTATGGGGCCTACTATGATTTATACATACAATTTGATGGGTCCATGGATTAGATGCTGACAAGGTCAGTAGCCAAGTGGCTACTGAAGTGACGTCACCAAGCTATGTGGACCCACCATGATGCGTGTGTTGTATCCATACCATCCAACCATTTGCAGAGATCGTTTTACTTTTATGCGTGATAAAATGAATGAGATAGATCTAAAGTTAAAGTGGATCCACCACAGAAAACCGTGGGAGCAATCACAACCACCGTTGAAATATTTATAGGGTCTACTGTGATGTATTTTTGAGATCCAACCCATTCATAAGTTAACATCGAGATAAATGAAGTGAAAATAAAAATATCAGCTTGATCAGAAATTTCAGTGGCCCCAAAAAAGTTTTGAACGCTGGACGTCACTGTCCCCACTGTTTTTTATGGTGGGGTCCACTTGAACTTTAGATCTATCTCATTTTTTTTCTCATGACATAAAAATATATCTCCAAATTAATGGATGGTATGGATATAATACATGCATCATGGCTGGGTCCACATGGCTTGGTGACGTGACATCAGTAGCCATTTGGGTTAGCCACCCCACTGGAATCGATGCCATGCGTTGAAACGAGGTATCTCCACTCCGTCAGCGAGTTTAGCTGTGGTTCTGGGTGTCTTTAGCTACGGCTTTTGTCCATAGCCAATGCAGAAATCGGATATGCTACTAAGTTACTTAGTACGCTGTAAGTTGGGCCCACTGTGAATTTATGTGGTTTATCCACACCTTCCATCCATTTTTTCATATCATTCTAGGCGTCGAGCCCAAAATTGAAGCTCATACAAGTCTCAAGTGGACCATACCATAGGAAACAGTGGAAATAATGATTTCCACCCTTGAAGCCTTTCTACCCCATGCAGCATAGGACTGAGATTTCCTTCCTGCACTATAAGCTCAGGTCGGGCCCGCTGTGATGTTTGTGAAACATCCTCACCGTTCATCAGTTTTGTGAGTTCATTTTATGACATGATGCCAAAAACGAACCGTATCTAAAGCTCAATTGAGCCTAAAAAGTGATAATTAAACGTCCACAGTTGAAATATTTGTGGGGCCACAAAAGTTTTGATTCATGCCAGTATTTTTGTTTTCAGTTCATCTCAACAGTAATGACGTTATTAATGATACAGATGGCATCTAAACATCACTATTGAACCAGGAAGGTTTCAACGGTTGGAATTTCCCAAACCACATTTTCCCTTTAGTACGGCTCACTTGAGCAGTTAACGTGAACCAGGAAGGTTTCAACTGTGGGGTCCACCGTGATTTATGTATTTTATCCACTCCTTCCATCCATTTTAGCAAATAATTTTAGGTCATGATCCTAAAAACGAAGTATATCCAAACCTCAACTGGACCACACCGTAGTCAACAGTATGAATTGAAATCTACCGTTGAAAATTTCTTGGGGACCACAAAAGTTCTGAATCAAGCTGATATTTGTGTTTTCCATTCATCCATGTCTGTGTGATCTTATGAACAAGTTGGATGAGAAATAAACATCACTGTGGGCCCTAGAAAGGTTTTAACGGTGGAAATCATTATTCCAATTGTTTCCAATGGTATGGTCCACTCGATCTTTGGGTATGCTTAAATTTTGGTCTCAACGCCTAAAATAAGATGGAAAAACGGATGGACCGCATGGATCGACCAGATACATTCTCGGTGGGCCCCAAAGAATGTGTTCGGTACGTTAGCAGCGTACGGAACCACGTATGCGACCCCTTTTACACCCGCCCGAACCCCAAATTCCGAAAATCCCTCTCAAATTTCAAATTTCCATCAAAATCCCACCGATTTCTCCAAAATTTCAACCGAAAATCCCTCTCCCTCATCCCAGATTCCCAAATAAGGAAAAAAAACCGTCAAGATCTCACCCCGCAAGCAGATTCGAGAAGTTGCAGGATTTTTCGACGGAAAAATGAAAATTTTTGGGGTTGAATCTTACCAAATATTACCGATTTGCACTCAAGGCTTTGAATTCGCTTCTTCCTCCAGATCCGGACGAAAAAACAGGTAATTTTTCAATTTTTTTACATTTTTTCGCCGACAACTTTCCCTTTTATCGACAAAGGGGGTTGTTGCCTACAGTTCCCACCCGTGGTTGGTGGGAACAGTGAAATATCGACGATATTTTGGAAAATACCGATAATCCGGCGAGATTATCGGCGATTTTTGGGAGCGAATAAAAAAAACGGGGTTTCGGTGTCGCATAGCCGGCGACACCGATATTATCGGCGATATTTCGATAATATCGCCGATATTTTATACACTGGTCGTAACACACCTTGTCTAACATTGAGCTATCAGCTCAAACAGCATTTATGTATGTTTGAAAACTAGAATTATGACTGTACCATGAAAAAGCCTAGGGAGAACTTGTGTTGAATTCCAACAATCACAAGCAGATATACATCATGCATGTGTGGGATTGCAGAAAGAGACTTGGGTTGATTTGGCAAGAGCAACCAAATACTAGGAGTCATCTTTGATTGTCATTCAAGGCTCATTCATGTAATGAAGATGACCATATTTAGACATGCCGACCTACATTTTGGCACAGCAGAAAGGTTCAACCATGTGTCAATCAAAAACATCTCTTGACTCCATTTGTTACCCACTTGCTTACTCATTTCATGACTCCACAGCTCCACGGGTTTTCCATTGTTGAACCTCAGAAGAATATCCATTTCAGGGTCTTTTTTATATAAGATTCAGCCACATAATGAAGCTGGCCAGTTCTCTTCTTGAACCAAACTGCAGTCAGCCCCATACAGACAGGATTAATTATTTGTTAATCCAAAACATCACTCAGATCGAATTGTTTTCCACTTGCATTATTTGTTTTCCTACTCTCTAAGCTCCATCTAGGTTAGATGAAGGGCTTGTGATGCACCCCAGTTTAAGAATCGGATCATTTTAGGAGTCAACCAATCCAAAATTTCCAGAAGGCACTTTTCAGGGCATTGGACAGAATGCAGGCAGAATGGCTGTTCATACTGTCTATACTGTCTCGCGTTAAGAAATATACTCTTAGAATGAGAATGTAATGAAAAGAAGACCAACTGAGTAAGTAGCTACCAACAAAAAGATCTCTTTCAGGTAAAATAAAAAATAAAAAAAATTTCTAAAATCAAGCCCAAGAGCAGTGAAAATCAAGAAGATTTCCATCTACAGATTGCTATGCCAAGAAACATACTTATGAATGATTTGATTCGGACATATTTATCAAGGATTCCACTTTCTTTAGTGGTTAGTTGGGCATTCAATCATTGACCCCCAATTATCAAACCGACAGAAGGTTCTCTTATACAAGATAACCAATCTATAGGGAGATGTACTTCACAAATAATATTGCGAATCATCATAATATTATACAGATTCATGATGGATGTAAACCAGAAAGTCCCAAACAAAAATAAAGAGAACACTCACATTTGAGCTGGATCTATGTTAGCAAATGCATATGCTGCACAACGACCTGAGTACGAGTAACCAGCATGCCTGTAGTTTGGATGCCACCAAAAGATCAATGAACTACAATAGTGATAAATGATCATGGCATTGAAGATCTGCACGCATTAAATGTGACAATGATGGATAGTAACTTACGGGGCAATCACGCCTCTTACATCTGGACACTTAGCAAGGCCAGTTGCCCTAAGCCATTCGTCAAGATCTTGTCCCAGTTTGATGGCTGACAAAGGTACCAAGAAAACGGTATTAAGATCACAACATTGTTAGAGTTCTTACAAAAATGATCATGTTATATCCAGAAATAAGTCTTTTGGGTGCCTTGTCCAATCAGTGCTCTTCGTCAGCATGCTCTTAGGGCTGTGCTATGATGATAACACATCTCTATCCTAGTATATCAGTCCAAACAGGTGGCAGTCAGTTGGTGGATCGAGATTGTCCAACATGTGAACTCTATCTTGGATGGGCAACAGTTCAAAAAGCACACTTCTATAGGTTCCAAGCCACTGCTGGCTTACAATGAACAGTTAAAAAACAGAAGTGGGTAACAGTAGACATTTTCAAGAGAAATTGTGGAAAATTGAATGCATCAAATCATCTGTTCATTCTTTATTATTATTACTTTTTTTATTTTTTTTTTTTTAATACAGCTTGGTAGGGCCTACATGGTAGCAGTCTTGATCTACCCTCCCCACATGCCCTGATAGATAGCGAGCTCTGTCATCACATGATCGAGTTGTATGTATCATACCAGTGTCCAAATTAAGAAAGGCACATACATAGGTATACATATGTATAGTAGAGAGATGCTCTCTTGCGAGTAGTATTGTAGGAGACCATCCATGTGAGAAAAGGTTGATTGGCTCAAGTGGGCTCCACCGTGATGCATTTCTAAAATCCACTCCGACCATCAGGTGCACTGTTGTCATGTGCGGTCGCATATGCGCATATATTTGGCCCGATCGCATATGCGGCAGTGGCATATGCGATCCCTGCACATATGCGATCGCATATGCCACATGTGCCAGCATATGCGATCGCATATGCGATGTATGCAATTGCATATTGCATATGTGATCGCATACTGGCCAACGGTCAGATTTCTGACCCTTTTTTGACCTTTTTTTTTTTTAATCCGGATTTTTACTCTATATATATGCATTCTAAGCATTCCTACTTACAAAAAAAACTCAAACTCTCTCTATTCTCTATTTCTCTTACTACATCCTCTCTTACTAAGCACTTTACATTTTACAATCTACATTCTACATTCCATCCACTCCTCTCCATCCATATTCCATTTCCATATTTCTTTTCTTTTCTTTCAACTTTCAAGAATCAAGAGGGTACAACAAGAATCAAGATTCAAGATTCAAGATTCAAGAATCCAAGATACATGATACATGATACATCATTCATACCATCCATATTCAAGATTCAAGATTCAAGATCAAGAGTCAAGAGACTCCTCACTCCTCTAGTCCTCTCCAATCTCCATCCACTAAGTTTTCTAAGTTCTAACTTCTAAGTTCTAAGTTTCTAATTCTAAGTTTCTAACAACTTCTATATATATATATTGTTTGTTAATTGATTTTTTAGTTGTTACTTACTTACTTTGTTAATTGTTAGTTGTTACAACTTACAAGTTTGAAGTTACAACTTACAAGTTTGAAGTTACAACTTACAACTTACAAGTGACAAGTTGGACCCTATCTGCTTAGATGAGTTGGATGCAGATAACGAGTGGCTCATAGAAACGGAGGACCCGGTATTTGCTGGAGAGGATCTGACATGGGTACAAGTTGAAGATGCCGCATATGAATCGACACCTGGTGAAGGTAGTAGTACCACTCGAAGGCGAAAGACGGGGGGAAGCTGGGGGGCGAGTAGTAGCCGTCAACCCGTTGATGAGATTGAAGAAGGAGAAGGTGATAATGATGATCAAATTGAAGATCATCCACCATCGGATGTTGATGAAGTATTAGTACGTACAGATGACGAAGAAACGGAAGAAGAAGAAGTGTATGTGGAAGAAGGAGATGACTCGAATGATGATAATGATGATGATAGTAGTGGTGGTGGACTTGGTGGTGATGTGCCACAATGGATGCTAGATCAATGTATATCATGATTATTGATTAATGATTAGATAAATAATAAATACATAACTTCTTAATTTTGTTTAATGGTTGTCTTGTCTCGTAAGTCTAAGTGTGTTGATGTTGTCGATTGTTTGTTGGTAACTTGATATTGAATCATTGATAACTTGATATATTATGTATTGTATTTGTATCACTATCATGTACATGTAGTGTTGAATGTTGAATATAGATATTTGATATTTGATATTTGTTATTGCTATTTGTTAAATGTAAGTATGTAACTACTAGTACTAACTAAAATGTTAATTGTTAATGTTAAGATCATTTAAGAAGTTAACTATATTGTAATTTGTAAATTACTAAATTGTAAATGTATGGAGTATGGTTTTATTTTTTTTACTTAAATTAAATGTATTTCATGTCCCAATGACATATAATAATTTATTTTGATTTTTCTGATTTTTTTTTTTTTTTTTCTGATTTTTCTGATTTTTTTAAATTTTTTGAAAAAATGCGAAAAAAATAAAATAAAATATGCAACCGCATATGCGATTGTGCGATCGCATATGCGCACACGCATATGCAATCGCACAGGATCGCATATGCTATTTGACAACATTGATCAGGTGCATGCGTGACCCCATCAAGATGTCCACTCTTTACTTTTTATAGGGCCCACCATGATGATTATGTGAAATCCACTCCAACCACAGATGCCTCACTAAAAGTTATGCCTAGGGCAAAAAAATTAGGCCCATCTACGATTTATGTGGGCCACACCAAGGGAAATAGCCTAGCCTAGAGGTTGGGCATCCACATGCACAATGTTTCCAATCGTGCGATCCACCTAAATCACAGATATGCTTGATTTTGGGCCCTGGGCCTATCATTGGGTCACGTGCTTGATAGTCAAAGTGAATTTCACAGTGGGCCCATCCAAACAACCCACCCCTTTGCTCACACAGATGGTCTCCTGAGGCACTATTCACAAGAGACGACACGCGCGCGCGCGCGCACTAACCCACCCACCCACACATGAAAAATGCTTGTCCCCACCTTCACGAGGACGCTTCAACATTGTCCCCAAAGCTTTTGAATGACATGCGGGATGCCTAATCATCAATCCGAACGGTTCCTTTGGGAGCAAACCATGGTGCAAGAATCACGCCAATTTGATGATCCTAACAATTTGAATGGGGCCAATTTGTTGCAACTGTCCATTTTTTATGAGCCATAGATTGCATGGTTAGAATCATTAAAACCAAGCTACTTTGGAATCATAAGTAACAAGTAATACTACGTGAGATCAATCAAATGGATGTTATAAGATTATGATTGAACCTATTTTGTATCTCCACTCAATCTTGACTATCCATTTTCCATGCTACTAATTAGATGCTTAAGATCATCCAATCGGCGTGATTTTTGCACCAGGGCTTGCCCCTAGTTGTATAAAAGAATGGACAACCAAATCAACAAATGGGCATTCCACATGTCATTTTAAAGGTTGGGGCCTTACTCTTACTCTGGTGGTAAACTCTCAGGAGTTTCAACACCTGTTTGAGGGTTCGAGTACCCACAGGTGGTGAAATCCCACTACGGCGTGAGTGTGTGGTGGTGTGTGCATGTGTATAAAAAAATAAAAATAAAAAAATAAATAAAGGTTTGTGGATGGCGCTAATGTCCCCATGAAAGTGGGCACATTAGCAAAATCCTATGTGTATGTATGTGCATGTGTATCTATGTGAGAGGGCACGTGTGTGCTCGCTAAAAAGTCATTATGGTCAAAATCACACTCATCAAAAAAGAGGTTTTAAAGAAATTTCTGTTTCTAGTTTCTAATCAAACTGCACTAAGATGAAAACTATGTAAAAGTTGAAACTTAATGGCCTGTTTGGGTGTCACCCAAAAATGAATCCAACTCATCTTTCACCAACAGCCGTACTGTAGCTGTCAGCACCTATTGGGCAGGTCATTAGCAGTAAAGATGCGTGGTACTACTGCGACACACCAAAGTTCAGGATGGGCCTAATATTTAAGGCATGGGAATCATGGCACGACACATGGATGATTTGGATCATGCACACATGCCACCAGTTGACACATGTGATAGATGGCAGAAAAATAGACACCTCCCAAACTCATTTTTATGATAATACAGCACCACCTGTATTCCCAACATTTACCGGCAAGCAATTGATTTAATAATAATGATTCTTAGGTGGCACCCAAAGAGGCCTTAACATGACCACAGCAAACCAATAACCTCCTAGAACTCTGCTACACTCAAATTAGATGCATGAACAATCGGGACCATTTACAATTCTAATTGTCCAACCGTCGACCTGCTGATGAACAGTATGAAAGAGAACTTGATGCAGGACAATTAACTACTTACTCTAAAAGCTCGAACTGATAGAGCATGGCAAATCAATCCCTTTATCTCGTAGCCCGGGCCCCACATCGCATGGGGTTAGGATCTCGGCCGAACCCCCCTCATGGGCCCCACATCACATGGGTACCACCTCACATGAGCCACCCGCCTCACATGGATGGGGCCTGCCTCACACGAGTCACCCGCCTCACACGTGCTGCCCACCCTGAGTGTGCCCCTGCATCCCATGGGCAACCCCACTCGAGCCCAATGTGAAAATGCCCCCGCATTAGAACTGCTAACAGTCGGCACTGAAAAATGCCTGCCAATCAAATAAGCAGGATTGTCCCCATGCAATTTCGCAGCCAACAGTTCATCCAGGGGGGCCCTTGAACTGAAGGGTATGGATCATAAACTCCAATTTGAGTGCATTTTCTTCAAAAGAGGACAATTTGGGTTGGATTTCCCCATAATAGAAAGAATTACAAATTAACCCATTCAAATAAATTACAAGAACTAACATAAATCCTCAAACAGAAACAAGAGATTCACACCCGCCCTTCGCTATGAATACACCAATTCTTCTACTTTTTGTAATAAACCAGCACAGCTCTTCACTACATCACTAAAAATCCATCAGAACAGTCAATTGTGTCCCAAAAAATCACAATTATCATACAGCCTTAACCAGCTAATCTTGCGCATTGAATTCAGAATTTCAACCGTCCACACACTTACCCACTGATCGGATGGTTAAAATCATCCGATCAGCAAAAATTTCCACAACTACGGTACATCCACAATGACACTTACCACTTGAACAGTCTCGATCAAACATACAAAAGTTACATATACACGGTAAATGAGTCCACTACCATTTAAATTACGGCGATGAAACTATCACGGTAGGAAGGATGGTGCATTCATCAAAAAGTGAGGGTGTAAATTACCAAAAAAAAAAAAAAAAAAAACAAATGGACTACGAAATTAAATAGATGGGTTGAGAAGTTAGAGAGAGAAAGAGAACTTACGATCTTTGATATACCAAGATCCGGCATGAGCTGCTTCTCTGACCTTCTCCATTTAACAAAAATCGAGAGAAGAGAGAAGCAGAAGAAGCCAAGGAGAGATTAGATCAGACGAAGAAACAGGAAAAAATAGAGAAATATAAAGGTGCTGAACCCAACCTCAAACTCTTCTATTTCTAAGGTTATTTTTTTATTATACGTCGTGACGGACTGTGTTAGGATACGTTTTGATTATAACCTTTTGATCTGTGATTTTCGCACTGATCCAAACCGTTGATCTGATGAAAAATGAAGATAATACCGTATTTATATAAAATATTTAATACTATATTATTCTTAATTATGGAAATAAAATAACGGTTAAAGAAAATTTTAAAATTTTAAGCTGCTTAAATTTTGGATATGAAATTATGTTTGGTTATAAGAATTATAAACGGTTTGGATCATTGAAAAATGGTCTTAGATCAAATGGATCCTGTCAGGATATATTGTATTCCGTACATCGGGACGTATTGTGGCCAGCGTCTTTACCTTTGTCTTTCTAATGGCCATTTTGCTAGCGCCGGTGTGTATCTCGAGAATGACTCGCGACTTACACGAATTATACGAGTCATTAGCTTGTCCTTTTCTCAATAATTCTTCCGTTTTGATGGCTAGGTGGGCCACAAGCGGATAAAAATATTGATGGATGGAGAGAGTTGATCAACGGTGCACGTTCAATGTGTGAGTGTAACTTAGTTTCTTAGCAGGATTGACTTGTTTTGTTTGCTTTTTTGTTTTCAAAAATCTGCAGAGAGGGTTCCCCTGATGAACGGACGAGATCTTTAAAGTGTGACATGTTGGGCTTGTGAACCGCGAGTCTATGGGGAAGTAGACGTGCGCGTCCCACTTACTGTTGGCTTTCTAGGTTCCGGTTCGCTGAGGTCTGCTAATGTGGACGCGGATTCGCTACTGACAGGTTGAGTAGCGAGACTCGCTACTCAAGTGACGTCATCAAATTCTATAGGCCCCAGTATGATTTATGTGTTCTATCCACACCATCCATCCATTTAGAGATATCATTTTAGGGCATGATTCAAAGAATGAGGAAGATCCAAATCTGGAGTGGACCCCACAACAGAAACAGTGGGGAGAGTGATGGCCACCGTTGAAAGCTTCATAAGGTCCACCATAATGTTTATTTGAGATCCAACCTGTTCATGTGTTAAAGAAGACAAGAAAGAATGGAAAACACAAATATCAGCTTGATCGAAAACTTTTGTGGCCATTAGAAGTTATTAATGGTGGAGGTTACTCTCCCCACTGTTTTTTGTGGTGGGGTCCACTCGAGCCTTGGATATAAATCATTCTTTGCATCATGCCCTAATATGATCTCTCCAAATGGATGGATAGTGTGGATACGAAACATACATTATGGTGGGCCCCACATAACTTGGTGACGTCACTTCAGTAGCGAGTCTCTCGCTACTCAACCTGTCCTAGTCCTGCTAATGTACTTCCCTACGTTATTCTATCTTCTACGTCGGGACTTTACCTTTCGAATCTGGGTCATCTTTCAATGATCCAGACCGTCTACATGATGGGCCCACAATCGATGCGGAATAGACAAAAAGTTATAACTTTTTACCTTGGAATATTTTAACACCTTGATTATTATTATTTTGGACTGTTTTCCTTTGAATATGAACGGTCTCTTTTAACCTTTTGAAATCAAATCATTGAAATTGCTGCAGGAGACGTTGGCTCGGACGCGGATTTCCTGCTAAAGCCTCTCGCAGGAAGTTGAAACCTAAGTGGGGCCCAGTGTGATGTTTTTGAGAAATCCACTCCGTCCATCCGTTTTTTGAGTTCATTTTAGTACATTAACCGAAAAACGAGACGTATCCAATACAAAAGTGGGCTAAAAACATGAGGTTTGAACGTCCACAGTTGAAATATTCGTGGGGCCACAGAAGTTTTGAATCATGCTAATATTTATTTTTTCAGTCCATCCCAGTAGGAATGAAGTTATGAACGGTATGGATGGCATGCAACCCCAGAGAGGTTTCAACGGTAGGAATTTCCCTAACCACATTTTCTTTTAGTATGGACCACCTGCGTCTTGGATCCTGCTCACTTTTGTTCTCGGATCCTAAAATGAGCTCATAAAACGTATGGACGGTATTGATTTCTCACAAACATCACGGTGGGCCCCACCGAGGTTTCCATCGCAGGTACTTCCTGCTAAAGGCTTTCACAGGAAATCCGCTTCCCGTTGTCTCTGGGTTAAGTTTCCCTGATCCATACAAACTCTACATCTGCAGAGCACTCAGCCGATGGTCTGTCTCGGAGGTTTTCAAGATTGGAGGATCTTAAGCTTGGCCTACAAAACAATGGTTAAGATTACAATTCATATTCAAAGAAAAAAGATAAATGATTAAACTGCTGTGATCCTGTTCAAGAGGCGGACCTACCCTCGCTACAAACGATCCTAACCATTTGATTAGCGTCCAATTACAACATGATGGCCATTGGTTTAAAATAAATCTCCTTTCTCCGATGCTTCAGACCTTTTGCTTGGAGAGGCATTTTTCCATGGCTTTTCCATCGTGGGCCTACGTATTGAACGGGCTTCAATCAGCCGTTCACCAGATGCGGGGCACAAATCGAATTCGTACTCTCATGGCTTATGCAATAATCTGTGGGGCCCCCATGATGTATGTGTTATATACACTCTGATCATCCGCTCCGCCAACTCGTTTCATGGCACAACCCCAAACATGAGGCAGACCCAAAGCTTAAGTGAACTATACCACCGGAAAAAGTTGGGACTGAACAACCACTGTTACAAACTTTTCGGGGGCTACAGAAGTTTGGGATTAACTTTGGCCATCAACCCACCATTAGATCTAGCATCGGACTTTAACCGAAAATAATGCCAACTCTTCTTCACACTTAACGAGAGATGTGCGACATCTACAAGCTTCCAACCACAATATCCACTAACCAAGTTCCTTGAAGCTTCAAAATCTACCTTCCTTCAGCCCTGTGGGACTCATTTGAACCATCTAGAGCAAAGGGCACGTTGAGATCTATTTTATACAAGAATCCGCCATTGAAGAACGAGGACATCTCCTTTGTCAAGTAGCCACCACATGATCTACATGAAACACTATTTCAGATTCAAATCAGAAGTCATCTGGGTCGAATGAATTGCATTTGTATTAATCTTAGATCTTCTTGCCTAATCCAGCCAAACATGAGATATGTCACACTAAATCAGGTAAGTGATTTTCCCGATTGAAAAGACTACATATTATATACTTTTATTTCATTAATTATTTATTTCATATTACTGATTTAAGACATTTAATTTTAGTTTTACATGATGTAGAATGCATTTATTTGATTTCTAATATGTGGAATAAATTCATTTGATTATTGTTAAATGTTTTTAATTATATTATGGGTGTTCTGCCCTGAAAGGACCATTATGTTATTTTGATACGGGTGCTCTGCTAAGGGTCATTCCCGAAAAGATCAGCACGGTATGGGTGCTCTGCCTAGAGTCATACCTGAAAGGATCGGCACGGGTGCTGTGTCCTGGGCAATTTCCTAAAACGATCAACACACACGGGTGCTCTGCCCTCGATATTTACCCTAAAAGTTTATTCACCAAGTGCTCTACCGAGGGTCATTCCCTAAAAGGATCAACGTCGGTGCTCTGCCGAGGGTCATTCCCTAAAAGGATCAACACACACGGGTGCTCTGCCCTGGATTGAACCAAAAAAGATTTTAGATGACTTGTTATTATTGTCATGTAAAATGTCGATTCAATACTAGTAATTAATCCTATTTATTTTATTGAGTCGTATTAGTGTTAAAGTAAAATTTTCAATTTTGAGAATGATGTAACCCTACGAGCCGTCGCGCTCACATACCTTATAGATTGTTTTGTATGGTCTGTATATGAAGAGCCAATTGGACAAGATTGAAGACTTTTCTTTTTGTTTATTTGGAAATTTTTTAAAATTTAATTTATGTTTTTATTATTTATTTTGAATATCAATGTAACTAAAGATTCAATGATTGATTAGTGGATAATATTTAATAACAATGATTAGTATCCTTTTAGTTGCTCTAATTGAATTGAAAATGCATGAAAATAATGTGAGTTGTGTCGTATATTTTATTTAAAGTCGACTCATAGTCCTGAAATTCAGGTTCAGGCCTGGACAACTTAGGTTCCGAATTTCTGAGTGTGACAAAATCTGCTTCCCTTTGTCTTTGGGTTAAGTTTCCCTAATCCATACAAACTACATCTGCGGAGCACTTAGCCGATGGTCTGTCTCCGAAGTTTTCAAGATTGGAGGATCTTAAGCTTGGCCTACAAAACAATGGTTAAGATTACAATTCATATTCAAAGAAAAAAGATAAATGATTAAAAGGTTGAAAGATCATCCACCATCCACAAAGAGGTCCAGATCCAACGGTTGTGATCCTGTTCAAGGGGCAGACCTACCCTTGCTACAAATGATCCTAACCATTTGATTAGCGTACAATTACAACATGATGGCCATTGGTTTAAAATAAATCTCCTTTCTCCGATGCTTCAGACCTTTTGCATGGAGAGGCATTTTTCCATGGCTTTTCCATTGTGGGCCTACGTATTGAACGGGCTCCAATCAGCCGTTCACCAGATGCGGGGCACAACTCGAATTCGTACTCTCGCGGCTTATGCAATAATCTATAGTGCCCACCATGATGTATGTGTCATATACACTCTATTCATCCGCTTCGCCAGCTCGTTTCATGGCATGACCCAAACATGAGGCAGACCCAAAGCTTAAGTGGACCACACCACTGGAAAAAGTTGGAATTGAACAACCACCAACTTTTTGGAGGCTACAGAAGTTTTGGATCAAGCGAAAGTAATTTTTTTTTACCTTTCATCTACGTCGGATTCACCTATGAACGGGTTGGATTGCAAATAAACATTACGGTGGGCGCTAGAAACGTTTCAACCGTGGGCGTCATTTTCACATTGTTTCCTGTGATGTGGTCCACTTGAGATTTGGATCTACCTCTATCTAAGGATCCTGTACTAAAATGACATGGAGAAACAGATAGACGGCGTAGATATAACACATACATCACGGTGCGGCCCACAGAGTTTAGGACTACAGGAGTCTCCTCCAGCCGGGCGCTGTAGGCAATCCACGTCCATCAGAGGCTGAGTTTTGCATATGATCATCTTTACCCTGGGGCCCACCTTATGCACGGCTCAGATATTCCACACACTTTCATAGTTCGCACATGTAACGCCTGCAAAGGTGATTGTAGAGGTAGGTGAATTGTAAGGCTAGCGAAGCTCCTTTAATCATACGGCATAGCATGGGTGGTGCGTCGTTTGCACGCGTTGAACCAGGTGGGTCCCACCTTTCTCTTTCTCCCTGGGATGATATGGGAGAGTCGCTGGAACCGGAATATAGCACAGCCATATCTCCACAGTATACGTGGCATTGTTCTACATCAATCTGAGCCGTTCCATCTAGTGGGCCCCTAACGGATGGGACATATTTACAAAATGTTAGCTATTGAATAATCATATCCATCACTTTCTATAAATTTCCTCAATTTAATGTGGACCATTAACCGTTTGGTTTTCTGATGCTCCTTTTGAAAGTTACTAATTAGATAGATGGATAAGATCATCTGATGTATGCGCACATCCTGATACGTGTACGGTGAAGAGATGGCTATACATGTTACGGTTCTAGAGGCCCACCTGAGGCTGAGTTTTGCATCCTCATGAGTCACACCTCACGGATGGAGTGGATTTCACGTATAAAACATGGTGGGCCCCAAAAAAATTTTCCGGTTCCATTTTCTACCCGTAGAATCCGAACGAGTCAATCTGCAAACGCTCCTGTGTGAGAATGCACTTGATGGATGGAGTTGATTTCACATATACAAATGGTGGGATCCAAAGAGATTCTGGTCCCGTTTTCTACCTAGAGAATCCCAACGAGTAAGTCTCCCGCACGCTTTGGATGAAAATGCAGTTGAAGGATAGAGTGGATTTCGCTGATATTACATGATGGTCCCAACGATTCAATCACCACGCCTCTTTTGTATTAGATTGCCGCGCTTGGTAAATGGGGGAATACAGAAATGATGACTTCTGAAATGCGTTTGAAATGATGACTAACCGTGTGAGGTGAGGCCCACATTTATGGTTTTTTCTTCTTTTTTTTTTTTTTTTTCTTTTTTTTATTTGCATATTCACGTAGTCCATATGTTTTTCCATCTCATTTTAAGACGCCGTCCAAACCCTTAAAGAAGATCCAAATTTCAGGTGAACCATACTAGAATGACCATTAAAAACTTTCCGTGGGTCACAAAAGCTTTGGATCAATATGATCTATTTTCCCTTCATCCAGATCCCCTTGACATTATCAACCGATTGGATTGAAAATAAACATCGTAAGAACTTTACCATGGGCCATTTGGAATTTTTAATGGGGAGACACTCAATCACCTCTATGTCCTGTGATATCGTCCGCCTGAGATTTGAATCTGCCTAATTTTTTAAACCCGTCCTAAAATGGGCTGGAGAAGCAGATGGACGGCATGGATATACAAAATAAAGGTGGGCCCCATGGTAAGGGGTAATACCCACTTAGGTGTTATCCAGGTAACACCTAATCCGCTGCCTTGGAAGAGATGGAAAACTCGTATTAATTAATTATGCTTTGAAAAGCGTGACAACATGCATGGAAATGGCTCCCACATAATGTATCTGTCTATATGTGACATCCATTCCTGTCTCGTATCATATTAAGGCATGGGTTCATATCATATTAAGGTATGGGTCCAAAAATGAGGTGGATATAACACTTCAATGGCTGAGCTAAATAGTGATCTTGGGTTGCATTAAATTTACGAAGCATTAAATGCAAGAGTTATCTCTGATATGGTCCACTACATAATTGGATCTGCCTCATTTTTGGGCAAATACCTTACCGATCAGAAAAGAACTTATCCAGGAAAGAGATGGACAGCGTGGATAAACAGATACATCACGGTGGCCCCCCACACAAATTTGGTTAAATGTTGCTAAGTTTGACCTATGTTGGACACAATGCGCTTCCCCTAATGCTCAGCTCATTTCAAGAGGATTATGCTCAAGTAGACCACACTACAAGAGAAAACGGGATGGATGATATTTTTGAAAGTTGAAACATGGCTAGGGATGCATAAGAATGTGTATCTATCATTCAACTAGTTCATAGAGTTACACAGCTGCGAAAGAAGAGAAAACACAAATATCATCTTCAACCAAAACTTTTGTAATCCCTATGAAGTTTTCAACAATAAGCATTCAATTCCTCATGTATCATATGGTGTCGTCCACTTACACTTCGAGTCTGCATCATTTTTTACTTCTTGACATAAAATGAGCAACTAAAATGGATGGACAACATTAGAGCTGAACATGAGTCAAGCTAGTTGAGAAACTCGCTTGAATTGACTCAGTTGAGCTCGATCCGACTAGACTTGCAAATTGATTCGGATCAAGCCGAGCGCCTAAACTTGTAGCTCGAAAAAAATCGAGTCGAGTTGTAACGTCCTGGATTTTCACTATTTTGGATTTCGAAAAACGCTTGAAAATTTTCATTATAATTAACTTATGTTATCGTTTATTGGTCCTTAATGCTCGAAGTGAGCGTATACACGGGTAATATCGGTAAAGAACTGCACAAATGTGATCAATCAACCGTAGGAAGCCAACGAATCCTGCCGATCACTTAAACACCGAGTTTAGCCATGTGATTTGTTCACGTAAAGTCCAAATCTAGTCGACATATCACTAACTAATCGAGACAAACGTAATTAAATAAAGATCTACTCAAAGCTAAGACAAGTAGAGGTTAGATCTTAATTAACAAACTAAATCAATCAGTTACCCCTTTAGCCAAAAAACCAACAACTTAGACTGACTTTAACCAAATCGGCATTTTCACTAATTGTGAATAGGTCATACTACAAACTTAGCTAATCCAGACCCTAATTATTATGCACAACAAATCTTACAACCCAATTCATTCAAAAAATACCCCGATTTTCTGAACAAGCTTTAAACGCTCGTTAATGGGCCACTAGTTCCGAAACTATACAATAATGTCTGTCTCGCTGGGCTTGACGTCCATCACGGGAGTTGGACCAGGGTAATGTCTAGAACCGCTCAACTTGAGCCAATGGACAAGTGCATGAGAAGTGCAAATACCCTAAAAGAAGAAGCTGAAACTTAAGTGAATTGGGTCGTCCACTCTTACGCAAAGTTGATGATTTCGGACCGTCGGTTTACGACCAAACTTCACATGTAGAATAAGGATATTTTCCTTCTCATATCTGTATAGCCGCGGCCCCGATCGACCATCGGTGACCGTTGAACAGACTTCTAATTATATCCGTCGATTGGTGCATCCAAATGGCGGGCCGATCATGTTCATATGTAGATCATCATTAGGGCTAACTATCCTATGGTGTATATTGACATGTACGCCCCATAGTGGGCCCTAGAGGTCAGAAAGACCCTCCCATAGGACTAGTATAGTAAAAACCTAGCTATTGGAGCCATTTACACCAAATCTGGCACTATAAAAGGGCCTCATTTGGGCACCCCCTTCTCCCATACGAATTTCAT